>NC_049225.1:26845842-29245842 GCF_011100685.1 Canis lupus familiaris
TAAGCCCAGGCCCTTAAAGACCAATGGCTTTCCTAAGCTACATTGACAGCTGCTGTTGGCTGTTGCAAGGAAGAATGGAGACTCTCCTTGGCTTTTATCCCTGCCTCTTAGGGGAATTTGGTCCTCCTCCAGATGGCTGTCTGCATTGCCTTAAGATCTCTAAGGAAAGGTCTCAGAAAGATGCATGGAGATTTGTCCTGTGGTCATCTGGCTCTCAGTTCTTTGAATCTAAGGAAAGTCTATTACCCTTTGTCACTTGAGCAACTTTTTGGGTTCTCGGTCCAATAATAATAACCTTAACAATAATGGGAAATCTGTATGTGTATTTGGCATTTGCCATCCTAAAAGAATTTTCTCATGTGTTGAATCACATTACTAACTATTTTGGGGTTCCCTTTACTCTTAAGCAAAGAAACAGTTTCAGCCGGAGATTGTCCCCCACCAATCACATCCACCTGGCGTGACGGACATAATGTGGTTTAGCTCAGTGGAGATGAGCTGGCCAAGTTTCCAGCTTACGTCAGTTTATGTTCACAAGCTCATGCTTACTATGGTAATTTGACCATGTTTACTTTTTTCTTGTTGATACCTTTCATGAGTTTCTTCATCTTTAGAAGTATCAGTCCAATTCCCTTCCTGAAAAAAAAAAAAAAAAAAAAAAAAAGGTTTTTCCTTTAGCAGCATCTTAAACTAGGTGTCAAATAGGCTTTCCCGGCCTACACTTTGAAACTTGTCATCCGTAATAGTATTTCTAAAGGATCTTAAACTCTGACTCCCTAGACATAACTTTTAAATGCAATGCCTTCCAAAAGGTAACTTGCAAATTGGGGTTGGTGGTGGACTGGGGTGCCTCCCACATGCTGAAACCTTGCTCTAATGGTGACATCCAAATGGTATTTGGCTTATGCACTCATTTATCAAGGACTCTGTATAAATGGAGTTGTCTGAGATAGACCTTCAAAGACAATGCATGCTACAGTGAGATGCAGGTCGAAAGACAAAATCAGCCTTGAGCATGTGGCCAGTTTCATATTTGCCATTTGATGACCTCAAGACACGTGTATTCTTTCCTTCAGGCCTCCATGGGTCTTTCTCCAGTTATTTGTGTGGCCAGCTCTCTAGTCAAACACAGACCCTCCTATGCCCCCTTCTGGGGTAACTTGGTCTGTGAAAAAGGAATGGGCTAGCAAGTGGGACATGAAAGTCTGGCCTGGCCAAGAAGTAGCTTTGGGACCTTGGTCAGTTTCTGCTCTTGTGTAGGCTCCGGTCTCCTGTACGAGGAAGAGATGAAACATTCATGGGTTTCCAGACTTTTCCTGTCTATCTCATAGGTGAGGGGAAGCTGGGATGTGTTCTGTGAGCCTTCACCTCTACTTCAAGCCCAGCTCTTCTACCTTGATCTACTTATCATACTAGACTTTTGCAAAAGATTCATTTTGGGTAGAAGAAGTGCTGGTACTCCAAAATTTTTGAAAACCACTTTTCATTCTTTGAGTCCCAGTATGCATCGTGGTACTTTCTAGCATGTATGGTTTATGGGATTTTATTCTAATCACTGAATTCTTCTTTCTGTCAGGCACCTCTGGGACCACAGGTCAGTTCAAAGCTAGAGAACTTGATGAAGGAATTAGGAAGGGGTTAGAGATGAACAGAGAGAGGGCTTGGAAAGGAGATGAGCACAGAAGATCATGTCCCTTATACCTATGTCTTCTTAGCCCTTATAATCAGTACTAGTCACAGCTCTGGGCAAGCTGACAAGCACAAGAAACTCTTGAGTCACAACTTACAGTCTCTAAAACAGTCATGATGCCTTATATTTGTTCATTGTTTCCAAATGTTGAAAACACTTTCTTTGCCATTGTTAATTGGGAATTCTGAGTAGCTCTAAAAGGTAAGAAAGGCAGTAGTTACTGTCCTTGGTCTAGACCAGAGGCCCGGAGGGGGTGAACCATGTGCCATAGTCACAAGGATAGTAAAAGCCCAAATGAGGACCGTGTCTTTTTACTCTTGATCTGACACTATCTCCATTCCTCTTTTCCACAGTGGATGGTTTCTCACGGGCCCCAAAGTCAGCACATTGATAGTAAATGTACTGGTGAAGAGAAAAAGTTGACTATCTCTTCCTTCCTTTGGATATTTTCTTCTCCCCTTGCACTCCCCATCAAACAAGAATGGTGTCTTGAGGTGGCTTCAGGCAGCGTCTCCATCTGCTGCTTTTCCTTCCTTCTCCCCCCGGCAGGAAAGCAGGGTGATTATGAGGCCTTCTCTTAGCTGAGGTGTTAAGGGTTTATGTAGTGCTTGCCGATGGATAGCTAATGGACTCAGTTGGGTTGTTTCAATGAAAGTTTCCCACAATCTGATACTAAAGTGGAAGCCTTGAGTGAAGCTTTCATCACTTTTTCACCAGGCTCATCAAGGACTTCCTTTTCCTCTCTGGAAATTGTATTTCATGCGGTGTATTTCTAATCCAAGTGTTACATCAATCAGCAGTTCAGGGTAGGTTTGTGGTTCTCCTGGAGCGTTTTACAAGCAGGGATGGAGTTTCTTATTCTGTTCTGCTCAGCCCTCCTGGACTCTTGGAAAAATACTCAAACTGCAATTTCCTTCCATCTATTATGATCTGTTCTCTTAGTTGCTATTAGAATTATTGGTTTTTCCAAAGCATTATCTTAATAAAGGCATTCCTTTCTGGGCTGTGCTTGACCTGTGGGTGAGACTGGGAATCTGTTTCTTCTCATGGTTATTGTAAAGTTAGGGCTCTCAGAAAACTGAGAAAAATGGGAGCCTTTGAAACGTGATCTCCTTGGCCAACGACTTCTCAGTTGCTAAAAGGGATGCTGGGTGGAGAGTCAGCCTGTGCCTTTCAGTCTAGAGTGGTTTGTTTGTAAGAGAGCTCTCCCAAATGGTCAGTTTTTCATGTTTTGGATGTCAAAGAAAGAAACAAGACATTTTAAACTAACAGTGGTGGAAATATTGGATGACAAGGAAGGGGAAGTGAGATCTGGGACTTGGGCATATCACCCAGGCTGTTTTCTGGATGTTTGTCAGACAAGTGACTTTGATGTGTTAGATTACAGGAGTCAGGGCTTCAGGGCTTCATGACAAATATGTAGTAGTTGACCAAAAGTCCACCTAAGCATTAGGATCTGAGGTCATGGAGCTGATCTCAAAGGAAGGTGATTTGGAGTCTGGGATTTGGAGTTTAGATATTTGTTTTGCTTTGTTTTGTCTTATTTAACACATATATTTTTTTAAAGGGTGATAAAAAAAATGCTGCTATTCCCCAAATAAAAATATTTAGCCAACATTTTCTTACATGGGGTCCAAAGGAGGGAATTTATCCCCAAATTCTATCCTAGTCCTGTAAGAACTAAGATTAAAATTTGGGGTAAGTATTTTGCCCTTCTCATTTTTAAAATTCATCTGAAGCTTTTTTGAAAAAAAAAAAAGAAAAAAGAAAAAACCTCTCCCAGCCACTGTGACAGGGTATCGCAGCTGTCTGAGGGTTTTTTTTCCCCCCTGTTATCTTTCCTTTCTTTAAGAAAAGAGTCGTTTCAGAGGCAGCCGTGACAGCTCTGTCATTTCACTCACACCTCTAAATTTCCCTTTCTGTTGTCAGTCAGCAGACAGCAGTCCCGGGATTCTGATGGGCCTGAGTGATGTCCAAATCCAGGAGAGATTGGAGAGAGGCCTGGAGCAGTGCGTCAGAAGCAGTCATCCTCTGCCTTTATTCTGAGAACAATTGTCAGGAGTTGAAAAAGTTCCCCCATGCCAGGATCCCCGAATTTCCATTGCTGCCATCTGCAGCTTATGAGCGGTGGGCCTGGGACTTCTGTGAAAATATTTTCCAGAAATTCCAGTTAAGAAATGGTACTGATTCCTCTGGCCTATGGGCTACTCTAGGGGAAATTGTTTTTAAAAGATTTATTATTATTTTTTTTAGGAGCACTTGTAGTTTCACAGCAAAATTTAAGAGGGAGGGACAGAGATGTCCCATATACTACAGAGATGTCCCATGTAGTGCCCGGACATCATCAACATCCCGAAGAAGAGTTTGTTAGAATTCCTGAGCCTACACCGATGTATCATAATAACCCCAAGTCTGTAGTTTACATTAGGATTCCATCTTGTTGTACACTTGTAGGTTTGGACAAACATATCATGACATATATCCATCCTTATAGTATCATACAGAGTATTTTTACTGCCCTAAAAATCCTCTGTGCCCTACCTGTTCATCCCTCCCCACTCTGGGGGAAATCAATACTACTTGGACAGTAAGTCGTTTCAGGAAGAAAGCACTTCACCAACAACCATGGCAATAGCTCCTAACATTGATGAGTACTTCTGTTCCAGGCACTGGGTTTTGCATGCACTACCCCATTCATTTACCAGCAGCCCTGTGGTAGGTACTATTTGTCATCCCATTGTAGTGATGAGGCACCTGAGGCTCGAGTCCATTAAGTAACTGTGGTTAACTTGCCAAAGGCCATGCGACACTTGAGTGATAGAGCTGGGATTCGTGTTGAGGGCTGTGTGACACTGTTGCCCCTGTGCCTTAAGCCATATGTGGTTCTCCTATGCCACAACTGTCTGTTTTCCATGGTGAAAGAAAACATGGCAATTATTATGACCTGCAAGACAAGTTCTTGTCCTCTGAAGCATGAAGGCCCCTGGATTATGAAGATAAGTAATCGCAGCACCAAGAGTGTGGGGTCGTCAAAGGTGCCCCAAGGGGTGGGGAAAGGCCACCTGTACCTGGAAGGAAGGCTTCTTTAGTTGAAATCAGCCTGGACTTAGAGTATCCACAAAGGAGACCCCAGAATACATATAGTCACATGTGCTTGATTTAGGGCATATGGTGGAACGTAATCTACCTATTGATTCGGAGCTTTCCTGCCAGGGCTTGGCACGTGGATTGGGCAGTCTCCATGGTTGCCTCGTAGATGTTAGCAGAATTATGAACAACAGACTTTTCATTTTTAGGGTGGTCAATTTTACACCTTTTTTTTTAAGATTTTTTGTTTGTTTGTTTGAGAGAGACAGAGATTGAGGCAGACCACAAGTGAGGTGGAGAGGCAGAGGGAGAGGAAGAAGCAGACTCTTCACTGAGCAGGGAGCTCACTGCAGGACTCCATCCCAGGACTCTAAGGTCATGACCTGGGCTGAAGGCAGACGCTCAACTGACTGAGACACCCAGGTGCCCCTTTATCTTCTTTTATGTGTGATATACCATTGCTTCCAGTTTTATTCTTCTGTTAATTTCTCTGGAAGATATAGAACATCTTCCTCATCCATGAGTGTGTGTCCTGTGTTCCACCGACCTGCTCCCTGGGGCTGCTGTGGTGAGGAGGCTACAAACATGCCTTGCCAAGCATGCTCCTGCCAATAACACATTCATGTACAGGCCTAAAGCTTTTAAGTGACAAGCCACCCAGCTATGTGTGATGCTCATTTTTTCCTCCAAAACATATTTGTTAGATGTCTGGCTTCTGGAGATAGATTGCTTGAATGTAAATTCCGACTCTACCTCTTAGCGATGTGTGCCCATGGGGAAGTTGCTGGATTACTCTGGGCCTTTGGTTTTTTGTCTGTAAAATGGGGCTGACCACAGTACACAAGTCATAGGGTTGTTGTGATTGATAATTACGCTTATAGTTGACAATTTTATAACCTCTACTAAAAGCCAGGCCTGTCCTAAGAGCTTCACATTTATTAATTCATTTCATCTTCATAGCAACTTAATGAGGCTAGTACTACTTTCTCCCCATGTTGCAGATGAAGGCACTAAATTGTAGAGAGCTTAAGTCATTTGCTAAAGGCAGGCAGTCAGTAAACAACGGGGCAGAGATTCCAAATGAACTGTGCTCCTACTACCATCCTATTCCCTTCCTATGATTTAATACTTGAAAAGTGCTTGGTGTCATGCTTTGAACATGAGGTTCAGTAAATATTGTCTGCCATAAATAATAATAATTACAGTATTATTGTTAATGCTAGATACCATATTAGCTGTGATTAGCAAAGATGAGCAACCCCCCCAAACAGTTCGTTTATGCACTTTACAAACTAGTGAGGAATAGAGATGCGTAAATGGGCAGTAGCCATCAGGGCATATACCAACTATGTGATATAAGAGCTACAGAATGCTATAGAAGGAATCATATTTCTTTAAATAAAAGTTACTGAGAACTTTTATATCATGTCAGGCATTGTGCAGAGTTCTTTAGGAGTGTTGTTTTTCCTTAATTCTACATGGTACATCCATTATTCTATTTCATAGAAATTGAAGACAAGATGAAGTTAAGTAACTTGTCCAGGGTCATGTGGCCAGTGAGCGTTCAATCTGGGATTTGAACCCAGATCTGTGTGACTGAAAGCCTTGGGCTTTGAGCCACTGCCCCCACCCACATGCCATGCATTGGCAGGGGGACTCCCTAATTCTTTCCTGAAAGATAGAAACAAGAGTGAAGCAAACAGCAATGAAGGCACTACCTCCCTCCCACTATCCCTTTGGTGCCAGGCTTCTAGCAGATTTTTCAGTGAATTGATAGTTAACTGGATGGAAGCTACCATTTCTGTTGAGTGATTTGTCTTGCTTCTTTGGAGTGGACCATGTTGGGCTGCCCCCTCACCCCCACGTATGCTCATGTGACCCTCTCTCTCTCTCTCTCTTTTTTTTTTTTTTATGATAGCATGTGACCCTCTCTTAATGGAATGCCAATGACTGCGTTCTTCAAGGCCAGATGGGTTGCCCTGTTTCTGTGGCCTTCCATGAAAATGCCTGTGCTCTCCTTTCTTTGAAGCTTGGACTCTAAACCATGCACTTAAGCACTTATATCACATTTTTCTCTTTGTTCTGGTTCACGGATATTAGGATGTTCTGACCAACTGTCTTTAAAGCTCTCTTAGAAGTAGAAGCCATGTCTCTCAGTATTCTACAATATTCATCACAGGCTGATGAATAAACCAGACCTCCCCAAACTAGGAGTCATTTTTTACTTCTTTCTTCCTGTCAACCCTGTCTCCATCCATCAAAGTCCTGCCAGCCCTACCCCTAAAATATTTCCTGAGTCTCCACCCCACCACCACCCTGTATCAAGCCACCATCACATCTTGCTAGAACAACCACAGTAGCTTCCTTTCTACCCTGTTCTTTCCCTTCTTGCCTTCCCTGCAATTCCTTTGCTGCATGGCAGTTTGAGCAGGCCTTTAGATTGTCAATCAGATCATGCTGCTCTTCTGTTAAACCCCTCCAGGGATTACCTCCTGCACTTGGTATAAAATCCAAAGTCCTTCTAGGGCATACAAGGCTTGGTGTCACCCGGCCCTGTCAGCCTCTTCCACCTTGTCTTGTGGGCCTCCCCCCATTCTGGATACACCAGCTGCCTGCTGTCCTTGGGCTGTCACTCAAGGATGGCAAACTCTTTTTTTTTTGGGGGGGGGGGTCTTAGAATCCTTAATGTGTTATTACTTTTGTGTAGAACATTAGGACATTCTTGGTTTAGTTCATTCCTTCATATCATATAGGTCTCAGCTGTACTCTCACCTCCACAGAGAGACTCTCTTTGATATGTATAACAGAAGTAGTCCTCACTCCTAAGTGGCACTCATGTTCTAGTCCATTACTCTGTCTTGTTTTATTTACAGCACCAAATACTATCTCTTTCTAATTTTTAGTTTTTTAAATTTAAATTCAACTTGCCAACATAGAGCATAACACCCAGTGCTCATCATACCATGTGTCCTCCTTAGTGCTCATCACCCAGTTACCCCGTCCTCACACCCACCTACCCCCCAATAACCCTCCATTTGTTTCCCAGAGTCAAGAGTCTCTCGTGGTTTGTCTCCCTCTCTCATTTCTCCCCATTCAGTTTCCCCTCCTTCCCTTATGGTCCCTTTCACTATTTCTTATATTCCACATATGAATGAAACGTGATTACTATCTTCTTCTTAATTTATCTACATGTATATCATCTAGCTAACCCCAGTAGAATATAAGCTCCATGATAGAGGGCCTCATCTACTCACTTCCATCCTGGATTCCATCCTGCACCTCAAGGGCTGGCTGGCCCAGGATGGCAACTGATAAATAATAAGCAGCTGATATTCAATAAGGGATTACTATTTGCTGCACATCATTCTAAGCACTTTACATGCATGCACCTAATCAGTTTTCACACAGACCTCAGGATGTGGGCAGTAGTATAATTCCACATTTACAGGTGAGGAGGCTGAGGCACAGGGGGTTTACACCATAGCCCAAGGTCCCAAGGTCCTGCAGCAAGTTAAATGGCAGCTCCTAGACTCAAAAGCATGGAGTAAGGCCTCAGAGCATATGTTCTCAGTCACGACCTCATGGTGAATCTCAGGTAGATGAGAAATACTTGTTGGAATGAATTAATGCCTAGAAGATGCCCACTAGAGCAGAGGGTGTGGCACTGCCTGTGTGGGTATTAAATACCCTATAACCCAAAATGGGTTTTGCTTACTGCTGCAGCTGCTATTTATACTTTATACTTGATAGAGCCGTCTGGCTCAATGGTCCCCCTTTTTTTTTTTTTTTAAGAGGAGAGAATTGTGGGAAATATTTTGTTTTCCCTGGGAGCCAGGCTATGTATTTACTTCAAGTTTTATTAAATGAGTTATAAATTTTCCCAGCAATTTACTCATAGCTCAAGAGGTTTAATTTGCATGTGTTGCCTTTTACAATATGCTTTTCGTAATGTTGCAGATGCTTCTTCCCCAGCTTCAGTAAACAACAGGCACTCAGCCAGGTTTTTGACTGAACATGTGCCAGGCCTTGAAAATACAAATTAACTCCTGTGGTGGCCGTGGGGGGCCACATGCCCTACTCCATCCAGGGCATCTGGGATGCTGAATGGAATTCATGAGGGGCACGAGACAAAGATTTTCTGGATATTCCTTTTGAATATATTTTTGTATGTTTCCTTGACCTACAGAATAACTCAGACATTTATGCTTTGACATTAGATTTGTATTTGGTTCTGTGTAAGATACAATGTTAGTATGATGACAAAAAGGGGTCATTGGGAACTCCAGGATGATTTCTGGGGAGGTCAAAGTCATTTTGATCTTCATGGGAGTTGGCCAAGGGTCTATGATGGGGAAGCTGTTTGAGCTGCTAAGAAGCCAGCTCCTGTGAGAGTCTGGTGTCTGATGCCCCTTTGGTTCCAAGAGAGAGTAGAAGGGTTGAGAACTTATCCTTTGGAGTCACACTGTTGGGTTTGAGTTCTGGCTCTGCCACTTATCAATTGTGTGACCTCATGCATGGTACTTAAATATTTTCTGTGCCTCAGTTACCTCATTTACATAAATTAGGTTATAATGTCCCCGTCATGTGTTTATTGGGAGATTTCAAAAGAATACTGTATATAAAACATGTGGAGCTGTGGTTCACGAATGAACACATAGATGGCAGCACCTGTAGTCCCAGGACCTGTTTGATTCTTGAGTACTTAGGGGACAGATGCTTTGAGTGGAGTTTTCTGATTTTATCTTGGTTGGGGTGGTGGGTGTGGTGCCAGAGTAAGAGATGAATGGTCGTATTCATTAGAATGAGGTTCAGGTGCGTGTAAGAGAAAGCCTCAAATTAAGTGGCTTGACATTATAGAGCTTTCCTTCTCACATGAAAGACTCAAATTAAGTGGATTAACGTTATAGAGATTTCTTTCTCACATGAAAGAAGTATGGAGGTAGATAGTAAAGGGCTGCTGTAATAGTTTCATGGTGTCATAAGGAACTCTGCTGTCTTCTCTTTGAGCTCTATCATTCCAAGTGTATTTTCTCATGATTCAAAATGGTGGCTTGTGCTCTCATCATCATGTGCTCATTCTAAGAAGCAAAAAAGGGGAAAGAACAAAGAGGTTCATTCTCTTTTAAGGAAACTCCATGAAGTCCCACATACTACATGTCCTTATATCTCCTTGGACAGAACTTAATCACAGAGCCACAAATAACTGAAAGGAAAATAGACTCTTTCTTTTTGGCAGCCATATGGCAGGTAAAAACAGGCTCTGTTATGAAGAAGGAGGTAGAGAAAGGGTGTTGAAATAACAATAGCAGGTGAGTTGTTAGTCCATGGTTTTCAGGGCTGGAGTTGGAAGGGATTCCTAGGTACCTGCAGCAGTACTTTCCTAAAATTTGTTTCCCTGATGATCTTACATAATAAATGGGAATTTTTAAAAAAATTTTTTAAATTTTTATTTATTTATGATAGTCACACAGAGAGAGAGAGAGAGAGAGAGAGAGAGAGAGAGAGGCAGAGACACAGGCAGAGGGAGAAGCAGGCTCCATGCACCGGGAGCCCGATGTGGGATTCGATCCCGGGTCTCCAGGATTGCGCCCTGGGCCAAAGACAGGCGCTAAACCGCTGCGCCACCCAGGGATCCCAATAAATGGGAATTTTAAAATAATCTTACAATTATTTTTATATGAGCAAAATTATAACCAGAATATCCAGGATTTCATAGATATTATACTACTATATAATATATATAGATATAGATATTATATAGTAGTATAAGATTTAAAAAAATTTTAAGTGAGTCAAGTTTTTACAAAATTAAGTCAATGCAGAGATGAATGGGACAGGATGCATAGTAGTTAAGTGTGGTCTCTGGGGCCAGTGTGTCTGAATTTGAATCTATGGTCCTGCCACTTATTGGCCCAATGACCTTCACCCTTCTGTGCTACAGGTTTGCTTATCTATAAAATGGCATTAATAACAGTACCTACCTCCTCGGGTTGTTTTAAGAATCAAATGAATTAGTATTTAAAAGCTCTTAGAGTAGTGCCAGGCATGTGACAAGTTCTCTGTGAACATCTGTCATTGTTATTGTTGCTGCTGCTGTTACTATTATTGTGGCTTTTACTGGTACTCTTATTATTATTAATTATACAAGATAGCACTTGGCCAGAGCAGAAATGGAAGGTGCTACATGCCTGTCTAAAATTGGAGAAACACTGGCTTAGAAGAATGAAGTTGGTGGTTAACCAGGACCCGTGTTAGACATGGCTGTACATAATAGTTTTATTAACAGTTAAAACTAATGTTTTATAGTTTAAAGCGGTTCCATATATGATAATAACATTGATTAGAGTTGATGGCATTTACTCTGTGTTGGGTACCATGGGGTTTGCTTAAAAGATAGCACTTGAGATTCTTTCAATGCTACAGGCTAAGTGTTCTTTCTATTTTGTAGATGGAGAAACCTAGTGTGGGCATTGAAGAAAATTGCATGAGCGTTCATGTCATCATGGGACCAGCTTCAAGGCCTCAGCTGATAAAAATCTCTTCTCTGTCTCCCTTTTGAGGTTCTCTCCTGCCTTTGGGTTGTCCAGAACTCCTTTATTTCTACCTTGCCACCAGGTCCCTCTGATTCCTCTTCCTTCCCATTCCCCTTCCCACGCCCTAATCACCAACTTGTGCACACATAGTCCATTTCCTAAGCCTTTCTGCACTGTCAAAACTGACCTGTCCAGCGTCCATGTTCCCACAGGACGCAGATGACAGCATCTGGTGTAACCAACTAATCTATGAACGTGGAAATTAATGGACTAGTATGCTACCTCTCTGAGTAATTCATTCTAGGATAGGCCTGGGAATCCCAGGCAGGAAACTGTTTAGCAGCTTTGTAGGTCTGTTCTGCAGTTATCTGGTGTTTGTGTGGTGGGGGGTGGGGTAAGGTGGCAACCGTCCCCGACATCTCTTAGGTCATTCTGTGAGGTTTTGACATGGCTCTCTCATAGAGTCCTGACAAAAATGAAACATGGAGGTGGTGAGCAAGGGGAACCAAGCACACCAGGGAGTGATGAGTGAAGGGCAAGGGCTCCATCACTACCCATACCCACCCAGGTCTCCCAGTTCTCAGCCCAGTGCTTGACACACAGTGAGCACTCAGTCAGTGTTGTTGAGTGTCTGAATCACATACTTGAGGCCTTTCAGATGTGAAGGGAACAAAAGGCCCCTTAAGGAATGGGACAGTGAATTATAATGGGTAAAGTTTGGTTGAGCTTTTTGGACTTGATAAATTTGTTTGTTTGGGCTATAATGGGCTGTCATCATGGTTAGCTTGTTGTCATCCATGCACCCTGTGCGTTTCTGGCTTGGCGTGAACTGAACATGAATAGCACAGTGCTGGGATCAGGGACATTCATCTTCTATTCTCTATCTTTGAGCTGGAGGCTCAATGTGTTACTCTTGTGATGTCATAAAGCAACTGATGTCTTAGTACATCCTGTAAGAATTATTTCCTCTTTTACTCTTCCTACAAATTGTACCTTATGATCCATTGAATTTCACTTTCCTATTTTTCCAACATTTCTCATTTTCTGCCCTTTTTTTATCCTCTTTCTCAGACCATTGGGGGAAGGAAACAATGTTGCTTAGCAACCGGTATGAAACCAGTCAATACCGTTTCTAATATTAACCCATTGGTAACAAGGAAGCAAGGTGATCCATGTGTTATATAACACGCCCCTATCATGTTTTATGCTGTGAATTCACAAAAGTTGGCAGCCTGATTTAATGTTCTTGTCATGAACATCAAGGATATTTATGAGTAGTTATAAATGTTCCAGAGTTGCAAGTTATATAAATTGTCTGTTTATTAAAGTGATTCATTTTTGGAATCCTAATTTAGAAATATGCTGTGATTATTTTACTTTTGCTTTTTGAACAGAATAGTTTCTGATCTCAGCAGGGCTTTCATGTGTATGCATGTTTGGTGGTGAGTCACTTCAGTTCATTCATCTGATAAACATCTATTTTCTGCATTGGATCATTCATTCATATGACATTTATTGAACGCTAGTTTGTGCCAAGGACCATGAAGACTCTGTGGAGTATCACTGAGCACACTTGGTTCTTGTATTCATCTTTTTGTCAGCAAGGTCTTTTTCTCTTTTTGGCTTCATCCGTTGAAATAACACATGACAGTGCTGTGTTTTCAGATACAGTAGTTACTCTTCTACTAGAATGGTTTCTTTGGCTTTGACTAGACAATATGATTCTTAGGTTCTTTAGACTTTTTGGAAGTAAGAAATAATACACAACAAAAAAGATATATACTGACCAGCACTTCTCTCACACACACAAGAGTGTGGCTAGCACACACAGGTGAAGGTGTGGAGCATGAATCTGACACAAAATTATGTGTTAATGAGGTTAGCCTTCAGTGTCCCTCTTATTATATGTGGGCCCCCTATTATGCTACAGATAACCTATTAAATCTTCCAAACACTCAACACCTTTATACCAAGTCAACATCAGTCCCCACTGGGGGCTGATCTCCTTCTCTTTAGGGTGTCTTTCACTTTACTGAAAACTCTGCCAACAGAATTCACTGTGATACTCTTGATAGGCTGAGTGAGTTTGGGGTAATGAACCAGAAACTGGTGGTGCTCAGAACCCTGAAGATTATTGTTGTGTTGAGGTGGAAGGACCTTTGAGTGCCCAGCCATTGCAGTATGGAACCACGGGAAATCAAAACAAAAATCTTTTCTCAAGGGACTGAGTGACCAAATATGTTTTCTTCTGGGATGTTGTTGAGGGCTGTGAAATATATTTTATATTATGACCCAGTACATAGGTGTTGGTACATTATATACGATTGAAATAAAGTATTTATGAAAATAACAACAACAACAAATCTTAACTCACTTGTCATGAGGTGATTCTCCTACTTTTATCTCGTGGAGTACCTGGCAAGTGATATGGTTGACCATCCTAGGTCCCTACTTTGCCCTGCAGTGTGCCTCCTCACATACTCGGGGTCCCCAGAGCCCTCATAAACTAGATCATTGTTGAGTTGTGAGGGTTGTGTGGATTCCTCCTATTAGTGTGAATGGCCAGGTTTCCAAAGCTCTTAGGCTTTGGCCCTGAGTTGGTTGTTTCAGTTAGTGGACAGAAGCATCTATAACAGTAAGATTCTGTAAAGCAAGCCAAAGGTAATTTCCACCTAAATGACTTTAGGTGCTCACTTACTGTATTCATCTGGGAATAGTTACATTGGACTCATCAAGGTGTGGCTTGAAACTGGAATTTGGCAGATGACTCCAAAAGGGAGTAGGCCTCGAAAGCTCCTGAAGATATCCTCCTATGGAATTAGGGGTCTTGCCTTACATCGTTCAGCACAGAAAAGAAAAGAAACCAAATAGATCCAGGCAGCGGTGTAATTCTAGTAGCTTCCATTATTGAGCACCTAACCTGCTATGTGATAGGAATTGTTCTAGATAGGCCTTTTGCATATATTATCTTTCAGTCTTTCCAGCAGCCTTGCAAGCAAGGTTTTCATCTCTCTGATTTGTAGACCTAGAGAAGGTAAATGTTTGGTTCTAGGTCATACAGCCCACAGGGTTTTAAATGCAGACTGGGCCTGCAGGCATCCTGTGCTCTTTCTGCTGAGCCACACTGCCTCCTTTGCAAGTCAGCTTTCACCTGAGAGCAGGGAAGAGCTTGGGGGATGGTGGTGGTGATGAACAATCCCAGAGGTGGGGAATGTGGAAATTTAGCTGTCAATGCTCCCAGACCAGTTTTCACCGTGCAAAACCATTTCATAGTCATCTAGTCTGTACCAATGATAAGCTGTAGCAGAAATGACTGAGGAGATAGTGGAACCAAACTAACACATCAGACTCCCTGACTCAGAACCTCTTTTCTTAGTCTCTTATTCACTGCCTTGATGTGTGGCTTTCTTTCAGTCCTTTCTGAACATGAAGCAATGACCCCAATTTGTTGTGAAGTGGTTGGGTGTGGTTGGGTTTCTGTGAGTTAGTGGCAGCTCTGATGATGATCATGATACTACTTACCATGAGTATTTCACACAGCCTCATACAGACACCAGCCTGAACATTTTACACATATTACTTCAATTGTCTTCTGATAATCATGTCATAAGTAGATGTTATGATGCCCATTTTCATTTGAGATGACAGAGGCTCAGGGAGGTTAACAAACTTGCCTAAGATCACATAGCTCCAAGTTGGAACAGCTGGATTTGAACCCGGGATTTTCTGCATTTCAAAGCCATCCTTAACCATTTCACTCTGCTGATGAGGCAGGTGGCTCCAGAAGCAGATAGTGTCCTTGCCATGTACTTGAGCGTGGTTTTTCACAATGTTGCATTTCACATGTGTTAATTTATCTCTGTATAGCTAAACTATAAGCAGCTGGAAGGCAGGGGCCGTGGCCTAAATTTCTGATATGTTAAGATCAAATACTTGGTGGTGTGCAGTATAAATCGGAATAGTTCATTGCTTTTCTTCCCCTGGACAGCCATTCTGCTTTCTCTCCACTGCTATTGACAGAGAACTCATATCCTAAGGGATTGGAAAAGGAATATGCTATCAGCAGCTGAACTCCCTTCTGTCAGATAAACTTCACAGAAAAGTACTTGGATATTGTTGTGTCTTCAGCCCACGTTGGATTTTTTATATCCTGGGAAGCAGTAAAACATACAGACAAGAGTTCTGCTGCTTACTTGTCGGATGCCCTTGAGCATGTTAACCCAGCTTTCCCACCCTGGATTCCTCGACTTTTTATAAAAAGGCTCTAAGATAGTACCTACTTCAGAGGCTGGGGTTTTGAGAATCAAGTGAGATAATGCATGTGACATCATTGGTGTAGGCACCGACATATAGCCAGTGCTCAATAAAATGGAGCTGTTTATGTTTTATGTTTTGTATTTTATTTACTGAATTGAATTCTGAATCCATGGATTTTCACAGATAATTAGAGGAGTAGAGATTCAGGATGAAACTTCCATAGGGACGATTGGTAAATCCCCTGATGATAGGGTGAAATGTGGAGGTTTGGGGGATGGTAAAAGGATATCCTTGCCCTTGAAGGCATATGAATTCTCTTCTGATTCATTTCAGTTACACTGTGATATGGACAGGGGGGTAGGGAGTATTTGTCTAGTGCATGACCTATCCCAAAGTGAACTTTGGTGGTCAGAGGTTGTCACATTCACTTCTCCCATCTGGCGGAGAACAGAAATCTTGCTGCTAAATGCAGCCTTCTTAAGTTCTTCGTGTGGCCTGCCATCCAATTTCAGCAGCAAGAAACTAAAAATATTTGTTGATGAGAAGTAATTTCTCTCACGTTCATGTCTCACTCATCGCTACCTCTGAGAAAGAAAGCAGCCTTCCAGCTGCCATTCACAACAGGACTGCCCAGTGCTGGACATAGGCAGAGAGTGTGGCAGCTGAGCTGGGGTCTGGCCCCTAGAACCCAGTTATGGGTCAAGGAAGAGAGACAGTCCCAGGAAGAAGAACAGAAGCTTTCTACTCCCTGCTCAGGCCAAAGGCTAATTCATGACTCTGCCTGTTTCAGATCGGAGTGGAGAAAGGGACCCGGGCACATAGGTGGCATTTTTCATGGCACTTCTACTCCCTCACACAGTTGTGCCCTTTGTGTCTAACCCACTCAGCACCCAACCTCTAAATCTTTGCTACTTCTCTGCCCCAGAACGTAGGCATCTTCTCAAGGGATTCCACCCTTCGTCCTTGGCCTGTGGCTGAACTCCAGGCTAAATCACCTGCCTGCTTCAAGTCTTCTCCATTCTTCTTTGGTCAGAGGAGGAGTCCTGGAAACAGTTATTGCAGAGAATACCACCAGGCTAGCTTTTGAAAGTTTCTAGCCCCGTATTGGTGATCTTTTAAATACAAGAAAATTATAAAAAGAATGCTTAAATGCAGTTAGAAATGTGGCTTTGTTGGATTTAAGAGACATAATTTACATGTGTTTGTTTAATCATTATGGAAATGCAGTGTATGTATGTATCCCAAACGCATTTTAAATTTTCCTAGAGTAGCTCTCATTTATATTCAGAAGTTACAAATTTTAAAATAGAACATATGTGTATGTGTGTGTTATATGTGTAGTGTTATGTGTACATGTGTGTGCGTGCACATGTATACACATGCATACATACGTGTGGCAAAAGCCTTTCTATTTTCCCTGGATTTTCTCTCATCCCTATAAGAGTGAGTGAGCTGTACTTTGCTGAGCACTGACCATGTTCGACGAGGAACTGTGAGAATGTCAACATCTGGCCGGATTAAGTGGCGGCCCTTTCCTTTGACAACTTTGTGATTTAGCCGGGTTCTTGCTGAGCTCATCCCTGTGCAGTGAGAGGACAGGAAGTGCTGGCTATGTGGCTGAACAAGTCCTCACTGCTGGAAAAAGCTGCCCTGGTCCTGTGACAGTGGGCTGTCTGGATTTCCTAGGGGCCTGTGCCCCACAGGGGTGACATCAAAGCTGGCAGCTGGAGGAGGAGAATGGCGCAGGCCTTGGTTGAGCTTCCCTGGCAGTGGCCCGGTCTGCAGAGTGGGAAGGAACAGTCAAGGCCACAGAGCTGTCAACTTCTCTGCCACATGTCCTCCCAGCAGGGTTGGGGAAGGTCTGCCAAGAGAAGCAGCCATGTGGCTGGTCACGGTCCGAGGGTACATGTTCCCCACACATAGGGCCTGGAGTGGGAAGGACACTTCCGTCATGCAGTCTGAGCAGGAGTGTATTGTGTTTGTCCCTTTGTCCGTGTCCCTGTTTGGGGGAATCAAGAGAATGCACCGACCATATGACTACATGTCCATGGCCAAAGGGTTCGCATGGCACACCAACAGAAGGCTGACATGCTCAATCCTGGCCGTGCATTTTGCATTTTGAAACTCAGCTTGAGCAGGAGCTTTCACATTTTGCCTTTTTGAGCCCTGGGTTTAAGAGGAATGGGCTCAAGAACATAGAGTGTGGTAGGCTCTTCCTTAGCCTCGGCTCAACGTCATTCTTAGCAAATCAAGTCATAAAATTAAATGTCTAAGTCTTCAGGTCCAAAGCCTGAGAGCCCTGATATGTTATAATAGTGGGACTAGAGATGGTTTTCTAGTTATTTTGTATTAATCTAATAACAGTCTGAATATATAGCCTGTGTAAACCTGTTATCTGTGGCTGTACTCCTTGTCCCCCCAGAAGTTTGACAGTGGTCTTTAAAGAATGAATGCTGTGTTGAAGGGCACTGAGTGTGAGGGGTAACAGAGCTATCTTATATTTATTTTTTTCTGACTTTCAGGGGGAAATCTGGGGAAGAATGGGAAAGAAGTGAGTAGGAAAAGTAAGGAGTTTTTTAAGATGGAGAGAAAGTAAACAGGCAGAGTGTTAGAGATGGCGACCAATAAATAAATAAATAAATAAATAAATAAATAAATAAATAAATAAATAAATAAAATAAAATAAAATAAAATAAAATAAAATAAGACAAAAGAAAAAGAGATCCCTACCAGCCATGGCTTCCAGCATATTGCATGTTTTATCAATCAGGATTTCAGTTTAAATTAATATAAATGGGAATTTATTAGTCTACATATCTGAAAAGGCCAGAGGTGCACAGCTGGACCCACAGGCCAAACCACAACAATCATGACTGACATCATCTCTCCCCACCTCAAGGATGCTATAGGGATGCTACTTTCCTTCCGGTGACGCTCAGGCTCTCCCCTCAAGGGGGCAAGTTGGCTGCTAACTTCCATTTAGCTTCCCAGCAACCTCACTGGAAAAAGAGAGATTCCCTCTTAGCAGCCTTTTCAAAAAACCCAAGTCGGGCCTCACCGGCCCTGACTGGGTCACATACCCACCCTGAACCCATCTGGGCAGCCTGTGGGCTCTGACTGGCAGGGCCAGTGTATGGTACCTGCCTGAAGCATGGGCTGGAGTCAGCTCCACAGAACTCAGGGATTGAGCCATGGAAGGTTCTCAGCGGAACATCAGTTTGCTCTTATCAGAAGAGAGGCCAGTGCACCCTGGGCAGCCAAACACCTGGGGGAGACAGACGTGACCACGCTGGAAGGGGATCTGAAAAGAATCACTGACATAACGAGCAATGGAGGTGGAATCCAAGGAAAACCAAGCCTTCCCATTGCCTGAGTGTCCAGAGGCTGCGTGTCAGAGCGGACTTGGCAAAAGTTCTCTTGCATCTAACAGGAGTCGAGCAAGATGTTCTCTAGATGGCACTTGCAATTCAGAGCATCCTTCTCCCTCTCGCTCCGCCCCCCAGATATGGAATTAAGGGATATGATTGTTTGGACACATTAATCACTTCTAGAGCCAGTTATTTCAGAGGGTTTTTGAGTTAGGAGGGGGGAGACTCCTAAGTTGGAATGAACGTATTTTGAACACCTACTATGCGGCAGACACCAACGATCAAAAAATCAGTCAGTCTGGTTTTTGCTTTCTTGGTGAGGTATGGATAATTTTACAACTGTAGTCCCTTGAAATGCTCATAATCTTGAATGAAGAGGAAATATTTTCTTCCTCTGTGACTAAGTTACGCAAGTGGGACTCCCTAGAATACCAGGGGGGCAGGTGACTGGGTGTTTCACCAGAAAAAAAAGAAACATACCTGCTGTGCTCAATGAGTTTGAGAAATCTTGCATCCCCTTTCCCCTGGGAGAGGGGGATTGGTATTTGCGATGCACATTATCCTGTGGAGGCTCCAGAGAAGTTTGACAGTAAGAAAATCTTTAGATTATGTGACCATAGGCTACTTTTCTCAAGGCACTAGCAGAGTGTCGAATATGGTTCATAAAACAGCGCCTAAGGAATCGGCCGTAGTTTCTTTGATTTGCACACACAAAGCCATCTGGAAAGGCTTTCATCACTCAGTCTTGTCTCAGATGTTGGAGGGGACCTCTCTGCACTATGAATCTCTGAGCCGGGGGTGGAGGGGTTCCCTACCTCTAAGCCAAACATCTCACCATAATCAGCTTTCTGGGAGATTTATAATGCAAATAACACTGGCTTCTCATTGCCTTTGCCTCTTCGGGCTTCCTCATTGGGATATGGCCACAGTAATACCCATGGTTTGGCCGCGAGAAGACGGACTGAGATTAGCTTTGCCAATATCACCTTCTGCTTGTGGTACCCAAGATGATTTGGGGAGGTGCACGGATACATCATTAATCACACAGGGAAAAGCTCCTCCCTTTCCAATTCTCTTTCTGTCCTTTTGATCATAACAAGGAGAAAGTCTCAGTTTGGAGGTAATATGTCTTTTTTTTCCCTTTGTTTTGAAGCAGCTCTCAGGCTCAAGGCCTTCAGCAGGCTGCTATAGCTGACTACAATTTAATATTATATTGTTTTCATTGTGCATCTTTCTCTGATTACTTTCTCCTTATGACTCTGAACACTTTCTACTTAGGACATGTGATTGTGGTTTTTCCTTCATGATACTTGCATACGATCCCCTCTTAAAATAAATACGAGGGAAAATGAGTCCCCTAGAGTAATGGCACTAATGATATTGTGAGCCAGATAATTTGTTTGCCTGGGGGTGGGGGGGGATGCTGTCCTGTGCATTGTTAGAACATTTAGAGCAGTTTTGGCCTCCTCCATCTACCAGAAACCAGTAGCACTGCCTCCTTCCAAGGGTTGACAGTCAAAAAAATATCCTGTGGGGGGTGTGATCGTCCCCAGCCAGTGAGAACCACCAATTTGACGATTGAAAATAAAAACAAGTGAATAAGAATGGCAGTGCTATGTACACCTAGCTGAAGTGGCAAAGGTGTGATGAGTGACTGGGGATAGCCCCCGGTGTAGTTTAGTGAGTGGTGTGGCATCACGGGCAGAAGAGTGGGGCACCTTCACCCCACCCGATCACTGGCTCCTTCAGAACCTTTGCAGGTGGCTCTGTGTGTGCCCATCAGTGACAATCCCTGCTCTCTGTGGGCACCTGGTAAGAAAATGAGCTTGGGCCACATTGTGTGTGGAGTTGCCCACTCCTTACAGAAGTAGCAGAAGTCCAAGAAGGGAGAAATACATACATACCCTCACCCCATGGGAAATATCAAGTTGCCAGAAATTTTTTTTAAAAAAATGCTGAGTCATAATTTTCTTCATTCAGGAATTAGCTTGTGCTCCTGAGAGCTTGAACTCTGGCACATCACGGAGCTGGTGAATGAGCAAGGTTTAAAGATTCATTCAGCATTAGCATCGGTGAGGATTGCCGGATACTTTCATTAATTGGATTCAGGTTATATGTGTTTCATTTAGAAGCAGCTGCGATCACTAATGGAATGACCCCTGCGTCACTTTCTGTTCTGACGCAGGAGGCGAGATGGCTCCTCTTATTATGTTGTGTTTGCCACTTATGCTGACACCCAGCGCTGATAAAATATGGTCCGTGGCCTTCAACCGAGCTCCCTTCTTCTTAAAAGGAAATTTTGTTTTCATTTTTAATAAAGAGACAGGCCCCAGGCTTAAACGAATAGGGCTTCCTGTTGCTTCACTGAATGCAGCAAAGGCACAGGCCTCAGGGAGAAGTCGGTTTTCTTGTTTCTACTCACTGCCCGCCCACGGCCCCCCGCAGCTCTCCATGACCAAACGGGAGACAGGCGGGCCTGGGTGTGTCAGGCCGCTCCCCAAGCTCCATTGGACTTGGGGCTCACTTGTCTTCGCTCTTGCCTCTCAGTGCTGTCCCACCAACACACACGCAGTCCTTTCTATGCTTCGTGGTTTTGAGCAGTTGGAAAGAAAAATGTTGAGACTCCCCTTGGCCCCCATCCCATTTCTGTCTCCTTCTCCAGCCCAGATTCACACTGGGGCAGAAGAGAATCTTGCAACAACAATATCATTAATAATAGTAAAATATGTGCTTGTTATTCTCAGCATAGCCTCCACCGAGCGCTCCCGTGAAAACATTACTCCTCTGCTAGAAACCTTCCAAAGGCTGACATCCTCTTCACTCTGCCCACCCTCTGCCCTCAGGCTGCCTCCCTGCTCCCGGCTTCTTTATCTCCAGCCGCTCTGTCCTATCCCTGTGGCTCCTGAGGCACACTACTTGGAGGTATTTTCCCCAGATGTTCCTACTTTTCCTATCCTAGGACCTACAAGCCTCACTCTCCTCCTTCATTCTTTACTTCAGGGTTGTGTCCTCAGTGAGGCCTTCCCTGTTGAAAACAGCAGCTCTGCTCCCTGTGCAGGCGACCCCGGGCTGTCTCCACTGCTTTATTTCTCTGCACAGACTTAGGATCCTCGAACATGCTCTGCGCTCCCCCTTTTCAGTGAAGTCGCACACAGGCCATCCCCGGAATCCAACTCCATGGGGGTTGGGTCTGGTCTAGTCACTAAGGTATCCCTCACGCCTGACACATAGGGGATGCTCAATAAATCCTGACAAATATGTGACTGTGATATTACTAATAGTAATAAGAAAGGAGTGTTTTGGGTTTGCAAAGTAGTTCCGGGTGCACATCCTTGTTGGATCTCACCATGGTTCCAGGAGGTAGGCTAGGCAGGTGTTACGGTCCCAACTTTACAGATGAGGAGAGTGAGGCCCAGAGATTTCCAGGAATCTGTCCGAGTTCACACAGCCAGGAATGGTAAAGCTTGGATTCACTGCTTCTGCATCCCCCCCCCCGCCCCCGCCCGGGCTATTTACCTTTGATATCTGGCACCTCTGATTCTGATTAATCTCTGATTCTGATCGTCTTCTAGAATTCTAGGGCAGGTGCAAGTGAAGCTAGTAGACATGGGTCATGGGACCAAGTACATATGTATCATGATGAAATCCTCCTTGT
Organism: Canis lupus familiaris; assembly: GCF_011100685.1. Taxonomy (NCBI): domain Eukaryota; kingdom Metazoa; phylum Chordata; class Mammalia; order Carnivora; family Canidae; genus Canis; species Canis lupus. The sequence goes on from NC_049225.1 coordinate 26,868,433, forward strand.
CCGCTGGCTCCTCCCAGCTGGGCCACCTTCCCCAGGCCTTCAGTATAATTAGCCTGGAGGCCTTTGGCCCTGATGCAGTAACTGGTAAGAAGCTATCTGTTACTGCCGTTCATTAAGACAGGCGACATGAGATGAAATATTTTAGGTGAATCATCTGGCCTAATTTAGAAAGGCTCGGTAGGGCTGGTGCCTTTGATTTATCAGGGAGAGGTATCTGTTATCAGAGAGATCCACACACGGACTTATTTATTATCCAGAATCTGTTTTTAATTTCAGAGATTGTTTACCTAAACTGCTGTGTGTCAGATTCCAGGACGGATTTCTGCTTAGCATTTAATTTTAGATACTTGCCATGGTGGACAGTAAAAAATGGGTCTCTAGAATTTGTAGTTTCATTATGAATCTTACCTCCTGGCAGCCCCTACCAGTAGTTTGTCTTTGAAATCTCCTTGGTACTTGTTAACCCTGCTCTGCTGTGGAGAAGATATAGTTTATTTATTGGACTTTGCCCATTTATGAAAAAGTGCAGAAATTATTAATGGTTTAGTATCTATTAATGCATTACTTGGGTGGAATTCAAATTCTAATATTTATGGTAAACCCCTTTATAATGAAACGGGCAGAGAATCAGCTCTCCTGCTCCTTAAATTTGGAAGGCTCTAGATGCTGTTGGAATGGCTCCCTGTGAAATATGAGCCCTGCTGGCTTTATATTTACACCCATAAATAAGAAATAAGTACTTTGGGTTGGAGGAGAAATAATTAAGAATATTTGTGTAGATAATAAAGAAGAAATGGTCCAGTTTGGTGAACTGTGTACTTGGGAAATGCCAGAGGCTGCCAGGCCCTGTGGAGAGATGTGGGAAAGATTAGGGCTTGGGAGACTGTGGGTATGGGCAGGGTGTCTGGAGACAGCAAGAAAGGAAGGCCTTGAGAAGGGTACCTTTGGGCCATGGCAACACATTGAATGGCTGCACGCATAGGGCTTAGCTGTGGGAATCACGAGCCCTGCTATAGAACCCCACTCTTCCCTAAGGTAGCATGGCTCTCTGGTGGCCCTTGTTGGACATTTCTGAAGCTCAGGTTCCTTGTCTACAAAATGGATCTGACATTTCACAAAATTGACCTGGGGATAGACAGTGTGGGCTTGAAATTGCCAAAGTAGTGAACAAATCTGTGTCCATGGGATCTAAAGAGAGAACTGTTCAGGGCAAAAGTAAGAGTGAGATTGGAAAAAAATATGAGTGTGTATATGTATATAAACACACAGATGGGTACATTCTGTGTAAGTGTATGTACATATACACCCAGATATGTACATTTTTGGGTGTATGTGTAATTGCTTGTTGGTGAGCAGGGGGGAAGAGAATATAGGGCAGGTATACATAATGAGCTTAATATGGAAATAGAAAAAAAAAAGTATAGTCTCAAAGCCCTGCTGATGAATGGGAACCTTGTACTTGCCAGGGCTCTTCTGTCCAAAGGGTTGGGTTTGGGTTCCCTGAGCTTTTTCCAGTCCAACCGAAACTTTTCCCTGACCTCATCCTGGTATGAGCTAAAAGATCCGGTTAAATCTCTCCATTTCCAAGCATCTAGTAAAGGGTTATAAAATCATAACCTATTATAACAGAAAGGAGTCTCAGGGATCATTTAGTTTAGAGATGACAAATAAGTATATTGCATAGGGAAACCCTATGGTAGTGGCTTTCAAAGGTGCTGTTTTGAGAAAAATTGTGAGTTGCTGCTGTGCTCAGCAGTTCCGTGATGCATTAGTGATGCCTACCAGGGGTGATGCATGGGAAATTATGATGGAGTTCACATTCTTTTGGTTTTGGTTTTTGTCTTTTCAATAAGGAAACCAAAACCTAACCTAGCATGATAGAGTCAACTGGCCTGGCCAGACTGACACAGTGAGTTAGGGGTGAGCCAGGACCAGATTTAGATCTCTGGCTTCCAACTCAAACACCTCTTATGTCACACCACCATGCCCTGTTAGTTACCATGTGTAACCTCAGTGTTTCTGCACACCTCCCAGAGGACAACGGTCAGCTGTCCCTGACTTGTGAGAATATGGATTCAAGTGGATGAAGCATTTGATGTCTTCCTTACTATGTGTGGTGGCCTGCAGAGACAGATAAGGCCAGGACACTATTTGGATTGATGATGATGATGATGATGACGACGACGACGACAATGATGACTCATTTAGTTAGCTCCTATGTCCCAGGCCTAGGAGGGACCATGCATTTAGTGTCTATTATCTTATTTAATTATAACAGTCTTATCACTGGGTGATGGTCTTATGCACATGAGGAAAATGGGGTACAGAGAGGTTAAAAAACACTCTAGAGTCATAAGCTAGCTAGTGTTAAAGTCCCTCAGACTTTAAAGCATGTGTTTTTGATCACTGATCATATGAATCTATCTCCTACAGGCTTGTCAATGGTGTCATCCATTGGGGTAGCATTAATACAGCCTCTGACTATAACATATAAAGACTTACATTTAAAGCAGCAAAGGAAGATTAGGAAAGTTGGTGGTTGCTGCTCCTGACAGGCAACTTTTAGTGAGTAGGGAATAATCTTCTTTCCATCCAATGCAGGACTTCCTTGTGTCTACTTCTGTTTATTGCCATGACTCAAGCAAGGGTTGGATGGAGTTGGATAGGTCATGTGCCCAGTTCTTCATTTGTGCATACTGTAGGCAGGAATTAACACCATAATGATTCATAAAGGTGACATTTCTGGTGAGCAACCTGCCATGCTAATTTGCTAAAGGGTATAGATGTTTCCTGACTTCAGAAGGAGGTGATACTTGATATTGGAGAAAGAAACAGTCTTTCTTCCAGCAGACTCTGACTCTCATCCCTGTGTGTGGGAAGCTTGAGTGGCCCGTCTCATACCTGAAGGTTTGAGGACCTCCTCATGGTGACCCAGGGAATGGTGAGTGGAGAGTACCAAACCCCTGTTATGTGGGAAGGCAGAGGCCCCAGTCATTGTATTCCTAATCTTAACTGAATAGCTATAGCCAAATAGCACAGCTTTTAGAATCAGCTTCAAATTCATTCATCCTACCAGTCTTATTCTCTGGCTGCATATCAGCTTTTAAGTACCCAGGTTATAGGGTATTATCTTAACATTTAGGTTAAGTGTCAAATGAAAATAAAAATTAATAAGGTGGAAACAAAAGAGAGTGTCTTTACTTACAACTCTTAGTGGAGCTTGTGGAAGGGCAACATCTCAATCCAGGTGATTCCCATCTAGGCAATGGGCTTGTTTCTCTGCGTGGCACGGTGTGATGGCCTTTTCCTGGGTGGGTGAGGGTTGAGTGTGGGATCCTTTCTGGGAACACAGCAGGGAGCACAGAAAACTCCTCTAAATTGTTTTGCTGTCCTTAGGAAGGTGTCCTGGGGGATTATACTTCTCCTGTAGCTGGCAATTGGGATTGGGTGTAAACTATTAGCTTCTTCAGTGAAGAAGAAGTGGAAGAGGATGCTGTGCTAATATGTGAGCAGAACCATCATCAGCTGGCTGGCACTGCTCTAATTAACCCACGTAATCTTCCAACATCAGTTTGAGGATGTTATTATTGTTGTTCCCACTTTGTAGTTAAGGAAACTGTGGTTAAATAATTGGTTCAAGGTCATGCTATTGGTACAGGTAGAAGTAGCCGCAAGATAGAGTCTGTGCTTGTTGACTGGAAGTGCTTGTTAGGAGAGGAACACTCCCCTTGACCCGTCAGTCTCCAGCCACTTTCTCTTCTCACGGAGAGTGTTTTCCTTTTGGTCAAGAAGAAATACAGAGAAGGCAAATCCAGATAGAGCATCTCAGCAGGTCTCTTCTATCAGGACTTTTCTCTGGTTTATCTTCCTGCTGGTCCCATAGGGTCTTTGCCCTCATCTGGATCCCAAATGCCCACTAGTACTCCCCACACCCACACCCCTCCTGCCCCCGGCAAACCAGTTCTCAGCACTTCCATATGCTGTAAGTTAGAGAGGATTCATGGAAGTTCAATGTGTTATTTGTCTCAGTGATATTTGTATTTTAATTGTAGTCAAAATATTGAAGGTACAACCAACCCTGGCCTGCCTCCCACACTGACCTTAGGCCAACCTGAGATTCCAAGCTAGGAATTCCCTTAAAATAGTTGCCACTCATTCTCTCTGTGCTTGTCCACAAGCCAATCAAGAATATACATGGAAGGTAAACTAACTTGCTAAGACAGAGGTAGAATTATAGCTCTATCTCTGTCCCCAGTTTGCAGGGTGCCATGATCTCCAGTGGCATCCTCAGAATGTGATCTCCAGATCGCTTATCCAGACGGGAGATGATCCAGCAATTAGTGGGCTTCACCCAGCCCACCCTGCCTACAGCTAGGCGGCTGACTTGAGAAACATTTCTTAGGTGGTGGGAGTAGGAAGCAGGAGACACCATGTTGCTTGGGGCCACCACCCTTGGACTAAGACGGGACGGAGATGGTGCTCACCTCTGAGAACCCCGAGTCACTGATGTCCTGCTTTGCCTGCTCGCGGCTGTTCTACCTATGAGGCCATCTCCTGAAGGCACCATGTTTTTTATATAACATTTTGTCCCTTTAGAAATTATCGTGATGCATGTCAAGAGCTTTCACACCGAAAAAAATATGTCACATTAGCTTCCAAGTTTCTGATTGTCTAAATAACCCAGTAACTCAACATACAGCTGTCTGGCATTTTGACAGTACAATAACCCATAATTCTTCCTGCCACTCAACACTTCAAGGTTAGCATTTTGTAGTTTGCTCTCAAGGAGTATTCATTTAAATTTTCAAGTGCAGAGTTGAATGTGGCTGCCTCATACCTCCCTTTTGATCCTTCCTTTATTTACTTGGGTGCTCTTCCAGTTTATTACATATATTTTATGGAATGCTCATGCATGTGTATAAACTTTTTTTGAGAAGTGGAATGTTGTTCAACTTACTGCTATTCTCTGAATGGTTGGGGATAAGAGAGGGAAATAGCTGCCAAGCCTCAGAGGGCAGCTACCCGGTTTGCAGTTCCCAAGCACTTGCTACGATGTGAAGTGAGAAGGAATAGGCAAGAGGGCAGTTGTGCCTCTTTCCCACCTCCTTTCAGAAAAGCTGCCTTCTGAGGTAAAAAAGAGCTCTGGGTTCTTAACCCTATCATGGGTGAAACTTGTTTGCTTGGTCTTCCCTAGATCCTTGAGTCACAAGGAGGAGTCTTAGACACCCGGTTAATATCTCTGACTTAGCTGCTTGTTCTGAATCATCCTTCCTGGCTTGGTTATCACTGGTCATTCTCATAGGCAAGTTGACTTCGGTAGGTGGGAAACTGAGTTATGAATCTGACTCTCATCGATTGCCTGAATAACCTTGACTAAGTCAATAATTTACCTCTTTGAACTTTTCCCCTTATTTTTAAGATGTGGTTCCTAGCCCTCATCATACCTGCCTTTACAGGCTTATAGCTAGGTGGAGCTGAAACAATAAATGTTCATCTGCATGTGCTTTGAATTATTGAGAGCTGTGCTATCTCAATATGAGACATCAGTGTGGATTTTTCCCTTCTAATCCACTGCCAGTTTATACCCCTGATCTACATTCCTGCCTCAGTCATCGAGGGGCTTATTGTCATTTTCTGAGACAAGGAGACTCAGTGTAATGCCTCCTGCCATGAGTGGGGTTTATTTATTGAACCTTCTTGGATTGTGTTCAAGGAAGAATTTCGGGATCTCAGGGACCTTTAAGACATCTCAGGGTCTAACGTTTCTAAGGTAAAAGAATTGTTTTAGATCAGTGACTGACCAACTGGCTCAATAAATGTTCTTTGTGAAAACCCTAACTCTTCAAACTCACTAATCTACTTTTAAGTCCACCAAGCTAAGCACAATTTAAAAGTCCAAAAGTCTAAGAAGAATCACTGTGTTGATATGATGGCTGTTTACATTTGTGAAGCCATTAGAGTGTTAGGCATTTTACCACCATTGGGCCCTAAAATCTCTGGAACGTTATTTACTTGTTGAGACCTATTGGAATTGGTACACCTGACAGGAAGATTAACTCTTCTTCAGCAGCCTTGGGATGCACTTCAACAAATCTGGGGTGGACTGCTGGCTGGATATCACAGAATCTGTGAATCTAAGCTCATGGGGAGTTTCTAATGTGTGCAGTTTCTCTGGCTGGTTGATTTGGTGGGGAGGGGTCCGCGTTGACATTCTTCAGGCTATTGGAGAGTTCATGAGTTCTCACCCTCAGAATTGGTAATCATATTTGCTGTGCATTTACTACTTCTAAAGAGAGTTTGAAGCCTTGTACAGTCCACTTGGGTAAGAGGGTGGAACATCACACAGGTCCATGCTCCCAGCAGCATTGGCCTAGGAGGACAGTTCGACAGTGTTAACCACAAATGTTTAGTGACTAGCTATAATGCAGTCACTTTGATTTCATATCAATCTATACATTTCAAAGTGCTTCTGTATCTGTTAATGTCACTGATCTCAGAAGAGTGCTATGAAGTAGACATGATCAAGGTTTCTGAAATTGTTTTTAAGAATTTTTTTCTGATTATGAAGATAGTACATATTCATTATAGAAATTTTGGGAAATACTAAAAATCACAAGAAGGAAATAAAGACTGCCCATAAATCCACACCTGCCAGAAATAGCCACGTAAACCATTTTTGGTATATATCCAACCCCATATGTACTCCTTTTGTGTGTATATACATATATCTGTGTATTATATATATATATATATATATACATATTTTAAGATTTTTATTTATTCATGAGAGACACAGAGAGAGTGAGAGAGAGGCAGAGACAGAGGCAGAGGGAGAAGCAGGCTCCATGCAGGGAGCCCGACGTGGGACTCCATCCCAGGACCCCAGGATCAGGCCCTGGGCTGAAGGCGGCGCTAAACCGCTGAGCCACTGGGGCTGCCCCTGTAGATTATATTTTTAAGGTTGGGATCATTCTATAAAGATAGTATCTTATTTTAGGCCTTTTACTTATAAACATTTACCCATGTTATAAGTAGTCCTTGAAAACCCAATGTTTAATGACCTCATCATATTCTGTTATAAAGGATGTATGCATCATACTGTTGTTGAGTAACTAGATTATTTTCCGTTGTTCCCTATTCTACTCAGCACCATGAAGAACGCCCCAGGAAATACATCTTTTTTTTTTTCTTTTTTCTTTTAAACACACCTCTGATTATATCCTTAAGATAAACTGTTAGAAATGAAATGGCTAGGAAATTTCTATCCACTTTTTGAATGTTATTATACAAAATGTCAAATTGAAAGGCAGATATTTTAAAAGATTTTTTATTTATTTGTGAGAGAAGGAGAGAGCATGAGCAGGGGGCAGAGGGCAAGGGAGAGGGCTTGATCCCAGGACCCTAAATCATGACCTGAGCCTAAGGCAGACACTTAACTGACTGAGCCACGCAAGCACCCTAAAAGGCAGATGTTTTGTCTTCATTTTATAGTTGGGCAGACTTAAGAACAGAATTGCATGGATTTGCCTAAGGATGAATAGCAAGTCCATGGAGGAAGCAGGTGCCTCTGTGGTGTCATCTGCTTGTTGGCACCTCTCACTTTCTGGGGGTGAGAATAGCACTCCCTGCAAGGATGAGCCTTCTTTTACAGGGTGGTGATTGTGGGCTGTCTTTATAGCCCTTTGTTAGGTGTGGTTTGTGGTCCAGATGCCACTCTGAAGCCTGTGAACTGGAGATTAAATTAATCTTTATCCCACTTCATGTCAATGAGCCTTAGGGCTTCCTGGGCTCCCCCTCTCTGCCGCTCACTCTTCCATCCAGCACTAGCTCAGAATGGTGACCAGGCCATCTGCCTGTTTGTCCTCCTTTTAAACTCACACATTTTGGGAGAAGGCCTGTCAAGTTCCAGGCTTCGTTTGTGTTGGATGCAGAGGGTATGACGAAGATGTGTTAAGTCCCAGTCCCAAAGCTCAGCTGGGGTTGAAACCCAAAAGGCAATCAGATAATCGATGAAGCATGGTGAAGACATGGCTGTGGGCCTGCAGAAGAAGCAAAGCTTTATTTGGTGGATTTCATATGAATATTCCTGGGGGATGATGGAACTCACTCTGCAGCCATGATGGTTCTTTTGGTCTCCTGTTCAGGGTATTGGTTTTGTTCAAACCTGTCCCCCCAAAGTCTCCTCACTTTCCCTCCTTTTGTCTGTTGTCTACTTTGACTTGCTTCCCATTGTTTTTGTATATAGCTAGCATCCAGTGAGTAGCTGATAGAGTGGCCCAACTCCTGGGCCTCTGTATGCCCGTATTTGTGTCCCATTTCAGTGCTCATAAATTCCTGAGAAGTTGCACCAGTCCCAAAATCTCATTTCCCTTATTTGTATAATAAAAGAAAATAAATAGATATGAAAAACAATAGCTAATGTTTTTTTGAGCCCCCATTACGTGCTATCCACTGTTGTGGGGGCTTTACACATAGTAACTCATTTAAGCTCACACACCTTTGTAGGGTAACAGTGACTAGTAGCCCCATCCTTAGGGAAAGGGGGGGGTCCATCTTTTAGGGTCCAAGCCCACATAGTTGGTTGGTGGGCCAGGAAGTAGGTTGACTTGAGAGCTCGTTCTCTAATACTGTAGTCCATATTTTTAGGACCCTTTCTTCTTGCATCCATCTCCTCTCCTTACACTGTATCTGACACAGGAGTTTAATGCCATCAATTTGGAAGAGCACAAACTTTCTTGAGGGTAGAAAGTTACTGTCTCCCAAACACATGAATGCCCACGACCTTGGCTATGCCCCTGTGGGACTCTGAAATATCCCAGAGCCAGGGAAAGGTGAGGTTGAGAGAGACCAGAGAGGAAAAGCTGCTTTTCATACCATCCGTTCGCTTGTTCACTGACCAGCTTCTGGAGCATTAGCTATCTGAAGGGCAGGAGACTATATGATGGACCAAAACAGATGTGGCTTCTGCTCTTGGAAAACTTGTGACCCAGAAAGTGGGTAAATAAGTCACAAAGCTGGTGGGACTGTGGGGTGAGAAAGCAGTAAGAGTGAAAATGTCTCCAGGCTGAAATACCAGCTCTTTTCAGACTTAAAGGGAACTGTTGGTTCTGGTGCAAGGACTGTCTTTTTTTCCCTAATGGACAGTTCATGTTCCTGGGTCTCTTGCAAGTCCGGAATAGGAGTAGAACTCTCGCTGTCCAGAGCATTTCCTTTGGGGCTGCATTTGTTGTTGTCATAGCACCTGGCTTACAAAAATATGCTTCGTCATAATGGAGGGAGAAGATGGAGGAAAATAAAGCCAGGTTTTTGATCAGTTGTAGATTTTTTTTTCTTCCTATTGAGATCTATAGTGAGCCAAAATGCCTGAGGCTTGAATTGATTTGAATGAAAAAATATAGATACATATAGATGCATGCTTGAACAATGTCACGCTTCCAGTGTGTCTCTAGTTCCTCTGTAAGTCCCCAATCTAGGGGGTTCTTCTGTAGCTTGATTCCAGCAAGAACAGGCACTGCTTCAGTGTTCATTTCAGTGGCATTGACAATACTGACAATATAATTGACCTAAAAAGTTCTGGATTTCCTGTTAATGCACTTTAGAAATGTACATCAACTACCAAAAAAAAAAAAAATCATTTCTATCTACATTTCACTTGATTTCCATTTTCAAGAGAGAGGCTTCATCATTATTATTCTATTTGAATAGCACTGATATCTTGAAGGATGGAAGGAGATTTCTATTGTATGCGGGAGTACTTTATTTCGATATTTTCTTTGTCTGATTATACATGATAAACACACATTAGTGACATTTCGTGCATGTTTGGAAGATAAATGGGGATATCTCTTTAAACCATTCCTGACACTTGCTAACCTGTGAGCTTAATGGCATTTTCTCTTTGATTCAATAATTTGTCTGTCAAAAAAAAGCTGGGCTGACATTCTCCTTGTTGTGGGATTGAAATGGAAAGAAATCTCTTTGCTCGAAGATAATTTTTTTTTTTAAATTGAGGGGAACATTTTAGGAGAAAAATGTTTTTGAAATTATTTGGGTTTTTGGTGGTGGAGGTGGGGGGCACGGATTGGGAGGGTGGTGCTGATGAATGCTAGAGCCCTGGCATAATGTGTATGGTGAGTGATAAAGGGGAGATGATTACCTCGGTCTGAAAGTCCTCTTGAAATAATTAGGGAACATGTGAATTCTTGCAAATGAAGATGGCTTCTACTGGTGTGTCTTGTGGGAGGCTGTCAGCCTTCCTTCTGTGGAGGTTGTTGGATTGGGGTGTGGATCTGTGCACGCAGGGATGGCTCTGACTCAGTATGCCTACCTCGGTTCCCTCCAGCCTCGTTCTGGATGAAGGGGGAGGGAGAATGCTGGTTGTGCATCATTCTGGAGAGGCTTTAAATTCAAATGGTTGTTTTTCCTTTGCTTAGACGTTTTGGAAAAGCCCTGTTCAGGGACTCTGGTGAAAATCAATCCTAGAGGTGAACATAGAGTCGGGAGGCAGATGGTGGGCTTGGAGGGGTAAGCTTGGAGCTCCTGAGGTAGCCCTTTGCATTTGTGATAAAGATGGCCAAGCATGTTGGGCAATAGGTGCCATTTCAGAGCATGTGACCCACAATGTACCAGTGACCATGGCTCCTTAGATGCCTCCCAGCCCTGCAGTGAAGGGCTTTTGGGAAGTCTGATTTATATAAAGATGGTGACAGTAAGCAGGGGGTTGTGGCTTGGAGCGAGATGGGAGAGAATGCTTGGTGTTCGAAGTCTGCTTGTCTCTCTACCCCCCTCCAACCCTGGGGGGGGGGTGGTCTTCAGGTGTGCTATTAGAGAACTCTGACTTCTTAAGCTCTCTCATATTGATTCATTCAACATATTTTATTGAATGCCTCTTGTGTACCACTCATGGTTGTAGGCATTGGGGATGTATCTCAAGTCCTACAACTTGTCAGTAATGACATAGAACTCGGGAATAGAACTCGAGTCTCTTGACTCCTGATCTGGTGCTCAGCACACCCCACTGCCTCCCTGGAGATGCTGCCTTCCACAGAAGCCTAAGGGTCTGAAATTCTTTCCCATTATTTGGTGGTTTCCAGTCTCTGTATGTGGGCCATAGCTTCCCTGACCTTGGAACCTGGCTCGGTCATGCTGGGTTTCCCTTGCAAAACAAAGTAAACGCAAACATAAATGAAAATGTTAACCATCACTCATGTTTTGCCAGCCTGGACTTCTCATCAGAAAGTAGGGACATCTTAAGACCTTTGTATATCCTGAGCACTTTTATTTTAGAGACCTCATCATACAACATATGAAATGCAGTAAAATGACTTCCTCCATCTCATGTTACGTGATCGATGAAGTTTCAATGTGAAATTTTCAGAAGGACTCTAAAAGTCAATTTTACAGTTTTGAGGCTTAAGAGTAAATACGTTTTCTTGTGATAACCTTTGTTGTACTTATTTATGTTTAACTGTGGAGGAGCTTGACTTGATTTGCCCTTGACCTACCAATGAACATAATATTTCTATTGAAATTTATTTGAACCTTTATTAATCTCAGTTCTACAATTTTTACTTTACTTGTTGCAATGAGCTTTTTTGTTAGATCTCGAACATCTTGTTGACCATCCAGACATTTAAAAGAGGGCCCTTGATACTATTGCCCATAGCTCCTCGTGGATGAGTGACACAGAGAACAGACCTCCTTGCCCTCATGCACCGAAAACCAAATCCTAGTCTTTAGCATTGGATACTTCTCAGGGGACTCCATATGGGCCAGTCTTATTTGCAGGCCTGCAAGCCTCTTCTTAGCCCCATCCAGGGACTGGCCTGGGTCTTATAGAGGTGACCCTGTGGACTCAAGGAGAGGTCCTGTTTTCCCCTGCTATAGTGTCTGAGTCAGCTCGGGCTGCCACAGCATACCACAGATGGGGGGATTCAACAACAGACCTTTATTTTCTCCCATTTCTGGAGGCTGAAAAGTCTGAGATCAAGGTGCTGGCTTCAGTTCCTGGTGAAAGCTCTCTTCTTGACATGCAGGCAGCCTCCTTCTCACTTTGTCCTCAGAACTCTGGTCTCTCTACTCCCATCATGAAGGTCCCACCCTCATGACCTCATCTGACCCTCATTACCTCCCAAAAGCATCATCTTCAAATATTTGGTTGGGGCTTCAACATATAAATTTTGGGAGGACACAAACATTCCTTTCATAGCGTTCGTTGTGGTGGGAAAGCATGGCCCTCAGAATCTATGGCCATGAGCTTCAAATCCCAGTGCTATCACTTTTTCTCAGTGTGACTTAAGACATGAGTTGGTTATATTCTCCGAGCCTCAGTTTCTGCTTCTGTAAAATGGGGATAATGATCCATTTGCTGAGTTGTTATTTGTATTAGCAATAATATTTGTAAAGGGCCTAGCACCCAGTAGGTAGTTCTATCCTTGCCCCACTTATCTGAAGGCATCTTTAATTCAATGAATAGAACTGCTCATTTTTTAATAACAGTTAGCTGTGTGTGAGATTGAGCAGAGGCAGAGGACAGGGAGACAGAGCCCAGGAGCAGGGCAGAGGAGGGAGACAGGTAATCTCTAGCACTAAGGCAAGACCGAGCTTCTGCTGTAAGAGGAGTTCATTTCTACATTTCTGGAAAGTCTCAGGCTTGTGGGAACCCCTCTGGTTGTACAAGAGGGCAGAGGGTAGATTGATAAGGTTCTTCAGGGCTCAGGCCTGGAAAGGACACACAATTTGGGGTTGAAGGATCCAAATGGGGGAAGACTGAGCTGGGGTTTTTAACCCTCTTCTGGTAAAAAGCTTACTAAACCCAAGCTTAGGGGCCACCTGGGTGGCTCAGCGGTTGAGCACCTGCCTTTGGCTCAGGGCGTCATCCTGGCATTCTGGGATGGAGTCCTGCGGGGAGCCTTCTTCTCCCTCTGCCTATGTCTCTGCCTCTCTCTGTGTGTCTCTCATGAATAAATAAATAAAAATAAATAAACAAACCCCAGCTTAGTCTTTTGGGTTTGGAGGCCTCACTTTTGCCATTTCCAGAATAGGAAATAGAAACTGAAAGGACAGAGTTTTTATAAACGAAGGAAAGTTTTGAGCCTAGGTGGGGGTGGGGAGTGGGGGTTTGGTATTTATGTGCAAATGGCTCTGGACTTTGCAGAGTGCTGGTATCTGGGGAAGGAAGCAGTGACCAGCATTTAGAGGGCAAGCAGAACAGGGAGTGCCACCCCTGGCTGAGAGGATGGATGGGCAGCAAGATGACAGTAGTCTGTTCCCAGGCATCCCACAATTGGAGGGGATTGGCAGGTGGAAAATCGGAGGAAGCTGATAATCCCCCAAACCCTTCCTCTTGATTCCTGGCTGCCAGCAGCAGATTAACCTTCTTGATTGACTCCAGTCAAGCCTGGCTCATGGTGGGAAGAAAGCCCCTCCTTCCCTCCCTCCCTCGAATGCCCAGTGTGTGTTAGGCATTATCCTAAATACTTGTATTACATCCGTGGGCAAAACTGACAAACATTCTCATGGACCTTATAATGTTCATTAAACAGGTCAACATGATATAGAAATAAATGATATATGGTAGGTTGGAAGGCCATACATGCTGTGGGGAAAGAAAGAAAAAGAGAGCAGGTAATAACGTAAGTAGTCCTAGCTGGAGGTTGGCAAAGCGGGTTGCATTAGTGGACGTGGTGGTCAGTGGAGGCTTGATTAGGATGCTAAGCAAGTTGAGGAAGTGAACTGAAGGAGGAAAGGGCTGTCAAAATGAGCTTTCTGTCTCTGAGCTCACAATGACTGGTAGGGAGAGGAAAAATTCCTGGAATAAAATTTCTCCTTAAATGGAAGCAGCATGGTTAAGGAAGAGGAGGAATGGCCATGCCTGCCTACCTACCTGCCTGCCCTTGATCATCTACGCTGCTCATGGCACTCCCAGGTAGTGCTTGGTATCAACTGGAGGTTGGGAGGTGGGGTGTAAAGCCAGCATTCTGTAGCATGGTTGGGATTGATGGGTTCCAATGGCTCAAAACGTCTGTTGGATAGGATACATGTCTGGATGAGTGAATGAGCGACTGAGTGAGTAAACTTATGAATTCACAAATCAATGAAAAATGAGTAAAGACTAAAACTCGTCTCTAGTAGGAATGGGTAATTCACAAGCTCACATCCTAAGTTACTAGTTGAATGTCTAGCCTCCGTGGTAATTATTTTGAGATATTTTGCTTTAAATACAGGACTCTGTAGCCCTAGGTAAATTTTCAAACAATACAATGAGAAATGATCGAACTTTTAAACATGTGTTTGGATATTATGGGATAGTCCAGGTGAGGTTTTCACATATACCTATAGTCAAGGTGGAGGGAAGTCTCAGAAGCACCCTGTCACTTCCCCTGGTATTTAAAGTAAGAGCAGATTTTGATAAACTTGTTCATTACTGTTCCTGTCAGCAACTCCTCTTAGTTTTTAATGGTGGTCAAGAGGTGGAGGCTGAAGATTGGATATCTGGTAGATCTGCTGGTCTACTGGTTAGCAAACTTTGCCCACTATCAGAAGGTCCTGGGGAAACACAGACAGACAGACTCTGTCCACACTCCAGATCTGTTGTTGTAGTTCCGGCTTTGATCCCCAGCATCTGTATTGTTAAATCCCTTCTCAATGATTTTGTTGCAAATGGTGGAGGGATTTAAGAATCACTGTACCAAAGTCAACTTTGACGGCAGAAATTATGGTCTCTTCTTTTAAGGTATTTGTTTTATTAGTGTCGACTTTCATACTAGAAAAGCAGTAAATCTTTATTGCTAGAAGCCAAACAAACCAGATTCATCCCCTTCCACCAAGGTAGCATTCTAGTCTTCTCTCTATTATTCTGTACAATTTTCCCGTGAATATGGGACTACTGAATAAATATTACTGTACCATTTGCTTTCTTTTTAGAATACATTATCCAGATTTCTCAATACTTTTAAAGCTATAGGATATTCCAGAGAATAGAAGTGACTGAGGATTTCCAACTTGCTGAAACCCCTTGCTTTCTTCAGCCCTTTCCACATAGAAAAGTGTTGATAAACCTTTATTCCCTGAATAACTAAGAGGATAGAGCTGTCTTGTACCATCCACCCGTGTCCCCCTTGCTCCTGGTCTTAGGACAGAGAAGTCCTTGTTCAAACTCTCACTGCCCCCCAGAGGAGGGCTGGTGTTAAAATAAGGTGACTCAGTTCTCCTTAGGGAAGGTTCTGGGCCATGGCCAGAACCTCTCCAATGCAGGGGTTCGGGTCGTTTTGACAAGGAGCTGTCATTTCACAAAGTGAAGGAGAATAAATCAGCCAGTCTGAGGTGGGGATAGCACAGCATCAGCCTCCACTGCCTTCGAGGAGTTTATAAACCATTTAAGGAGACAGAACTTTCTCTTCCTGGAGAGTTAACACAATAACACAGGGAAGTATCTGGTGAGGATCATGAAAGACCAGAGAGCCCTCGTGCTCCCTTTGGACTGAAGTCATCAGTGAAAACTCCTCAGAGGAGTGAATTTGGATGGAGTTCAGAAGGAGAGTCTGAATTAGCTGCACGGAGAGAAGGCCCTTGGATTGCTCCACCTGGCACATGGAGAGAGCTGCTGTGCCTCTGTTCCACCATAGTAAGCCCAACTGGCTGGTATGTGGGGCTCTTGGAAGCTAGGTGGTTAAGGAACCAAATAAAGTAATCATTCCCTGGGCCCTCCAAGAGGAGAAGCAACAGCAACAAAACCTCAGCCCTCAGCCGAGCCAAGCTCCAAGAGCCCCTTTCACAGACACATAAATATTTAATAATCATCTGTCTACAACCAATCTAGGGGAAAAAAATCTTTAAATAGACTGCTCGAAAGGCCAAAACCGGAATTTTAATTGAGGTACTTTGAATTACTCCCATTAGTCAGTCGCTCTGACTTTTTCTTAGTGAGGGGTGGATTGTTTTTGAAAGGGGGATCAGAATTATTAGCAGCCCTTAAAACACACACACACACACACACACACACACACACACACACACACGAGTGCTGTTCCTACTAAATAATAAACCAGGCTTCCTTTTTTAAAAGATGTGGCATTTTCAGAACACAAAGCAGGAGGGCAAAGTACAAGGAGCCCTACACATTAGAGATGCAATTTGAGGAGTTAAGGGCATTGGGATGCCTTGCTAAGCATTTTGTTGCCAAATCACCTCTGTGATGCTCCCTCGTCCCGAGAAAGTTTGCAGGATGGAGGAGGCGTGCTTGTGTGTGTGTGTGTGTGTGTGTGTGTGTGTGTATTTATATATTTATTTTCCCTTTCTCTGCCCCCTGGGCCTATAGTCTCCTGCAGCTGAGGTAACAATCCTCTTGGAGGTACCCCTTGTATCTCACGCTAGCCAATTTCAACAGTCTAAAGTGCTCAAATTGAGCCATTTTGTTCTCTGTAAAATAAACCCCAGACCATTATGCGTGGTTTCTCATTCACCCGCCTCCTTGTCTCCCTTCCCCTGGCCCCTCTCTGCCCACCCTCCCCTCCTTTCCCATTCTCTCCTTTGGCTCTGCCGCCCGCCTGTGAGTGGGAGGGGGAGCAGACGTCCTTTAGGAGAACAGTGTTTTCAGTCCAGCCATGTCAACTCCACTCTGGCACAATTTGCTTTGAGATCTGTGTCATGGAGCGGGGCCGCAGGGTCACCCCCCACCATAATTGATCTTGCTTATTCATCTGCTTCCCCCCGTATCTCCCTTTCCCCACACTGGCCTTTGTTTGGATAAATTGTTTGAAGATTTACTGTGGTGCTGAAAGCCGCCTGCCCCACTGTCCCCACCACCTCGTCCAGGGTGAGACCCTGGAGTGGCACTTAGGGAAGAAAGTTCTCCTGCCCACCCCCCTCCCACCCCCCCGCCCCAACACGGAGGACATCTCCCAGTGTCACATGTGAGGCAATTTCCAGACTAATTTACTATGGAATCACTTTGCACGGCCCCTGGTGCACTGGTATGAGAAATGTTAATTGGTGTGTGAGCCTGAGATGCAGTTGGGAAGGATTTATTGTTGTAAGCAAAGGAGGGAAAGGAGAGCCGCGTCCATCTTTGTGACGGCTCCGAGTCCACACTTACTCGCTCCAGATTATTTTTAAAACCAGTGGTAATGATGGATCTGAATCCAGTAATTTATTCGATTTTGGGTCATTAACCCTTGTTCTGCTTATGGCAGCAAATGACTTCATCGTCAGAGATGATGAGTGTTCCAAACTGTGGGGATACTTGGCTCTCTCGAGCTCTCATCGGAAATTCAATTTTAAGCAAGTGTCAGGCATTAGGATCCTCTCTGCTTATAGGTTTCTGCAGCATTGCCTCTAGGATTTGAAGATGTAGAGAGGGTGGTGGTGGCGGGGGCAGGGGGGGGTACAGAAGAGAGCCCCCGGAAAACTTCTATTGCCAAAGAGTTTGTGTTGGGGTGGCTAATGTCCTGAAAAGGCTGCACAATAGACTCTGTCAAAATGGGTCTTTAGGAGTGGGGAATGGATCGCAGTTTGGAAACAGGGGGGAAGAGGAAAGAAAGGAGCGAGCCTTCATCCACTGATCCTGCCTGTAGCCTGAATGAAATAGCTTGAAATCATTGTTTTGATTCCCATTGACTGAAGGCTGGAGGGGCTTTACTGGTTAAGCTTTTAAAGCCGCAGCCTTTTAAACACTTTTTTCCCGCCCCCTTTTTGCCTGGTGCTCCCTTTCTCCAGTTGACCTTGAAACACATTAACTCATCTTTGAAAAGAAACTCAGCAAAACACCTTTTGCCTTCCAATCTGGGCTGCCTTCTGTCTCTGAGTGTCTGCTACGCCGGTGGCGGTGCCCGGCGTCCCTGCCTGCGGCCCGGGCCCGGAGCTGTCAGTGCGGCGGCCTCCTGGCAGGGCAGGTGAGCGAACCCTCCTGCGGCTCCCCCATCGCGTCCCTCGTCCCTTGGCCGCATCAGACAAGCTGACCCACCGCGTTCGGGGTCAAGAAACTCCTTTCCTGCCTTGGAAGGTGCAGCCGGTGCTTGAGCAGCGCCGGGAGCTCGCCCAGAGCGGGCCGCCCTGACGCTGTATGGGTGCGAGCCCCGGCCTTCCCCTCGGTGCAGTCACACGAAGTACCTTTCAGGGCTGAAATTTCCAGTTGAAGTCATTTGGGGGGGATGGTGGTGGTGAGAATATACAGATTTGTAGAAACGCAAAGGGAAGAGATTTAGTGATCGTTTAGCCAATTCGCCTATTTTTGTGGATGCGGAGCCTCTGACCCAGACATGTCAAGGGCTTTGTCCAAGATCGCACAGACTGCAGGGAACAGAAGTGGTCTCAGGAGCCAGGTGTTCTGAGCAGTAGCATCCCCGGGGCATGGGGACAGGTTGCCCAAGGTGTGGGAGGTAAGGGGCAGCGCCGTCTGGAAAGAACCTACAGCTGGTAACCAAGCCCCTGGCTCTGACTTTACTCCCATGGTGACCTAAGGGTTTCAAGCGGTGTCAGGGGTCGGATACCCGCCCCTTGCTGTGGGCGACGTGCCCACCGGCCCCTGAGCCGCCTCCTTGGTGCACCACTGCTCCTGACCTCCCCATCTGGAGCTCCCCCACTCCACCAGGATCCGGCCCCGTCTCACCAGCAAAGAACAAACCCTTCAGTTAAGTACTCCCTGCTTCTTTCGGAATGAAGCCTGGGAGATAGCCTTTTTGGCAAGCTCACCTGAATGCATGGTTGGTGCAGGAAAAAATGCAATGTCTTAAAAATCCAAAATGGGAGGGGATGGGGGGATAGGGGGAGGACAAGGACCCGAAAGAGCAGTGACGGGATCTGCAGCCCTCGGCCCCCGTCTGCCCGGCTCGGCCCGAGCTCCAGCCCATCCTGCGCGCTCTCCTGGGCGTGGGACCGGGACCCCTTAGCCTGGGCCCAGGGCAGATTCCCCCGGGTTGAAACCTCTCTGGATCACTAACCCCAAGTCTCTCTCAGATGATTAGAGCCCTCGGGGAAGGGCTTGGTGGTCTGAGGGCCTGCCCCTCTAGTGCGTGCGCGTCTGTGTGGTCCCCATGGCCAGACTGGCTGCTGCCCGGGCTTTCGGGCTCCTCGGCCACCCCCCGTATGTGTGTGTGTGTGTGTGTGTGTGTGCGCGCGGGGTGTGAATGTTCCAGCCTGACTCCAGCTGCCGAGTCATCAGTTCTTCTGACAGACGGCTGCCTCTTTGCAGAGCACCCCCCTTCCCCCCCCGGCCCCCCATTTCATCTTCTCCCTGTCAGAACTCACCCTTTGGCAGAAATCTTTTCCGAGAGCTAAATGTGAGCCTCAAAGAGATGCCGTCAAGGTATTTTTCATAATTTTCAAAAGTAATTTCCTTCCCTCCACCCGCCCCCCCAGCCGCCTTCTCTTCATTATAATTATGTCTTAGCAGCCACGAGTCAGCACTCGGCAGCCAGGGCCCCCTCCGGAGCAGCCCCCCCACCCCCCGTTGGGCTGGGCTGGGGACAGGTCCCTGGGAGGAGAAGGCTGGACGAGCCAAGTCCTCCTTTCCGTTGGCTTCGGGGACAACATAGTAGAATCATTTCCTGGGAAGAAGGAAAACTTAAAATGATTTCGTGTCCCGTTTGCTCTAGAAAAGGACCCTGAAGGCATTTCCCTACATGCTGGGTCCTTAATAGTATTTAGGGTACTCTTAATCCAGTTCATATGTGTGTTTAAGAATAGGTGACATCTGTTCCAGAACATTCTCTGCCATTGCTTAATTCTCCTGCTCCTTTCCCTTCCGTGCTTCCTCACTCCCTCAGATAGGAGTCAAGGAAAAAAAAAATCATCTTTTTTTTCCTGTGAATCTCATTTCTTCCTCCACCCGCCTCTGAATCCCTCTTGTGACTGGTTCTCAACAGGAGTCCATCTCCAGAAACAGGAAAGGGAGTAGCCTGTGTCTCTGGCCCTCTGCAGGGACTCCGGGATGGCCAGCCCCAGCTGAACTGAGATCCTGGGGGTAAATTATCCTCTCCTAGGGATCCTGGGACTTGACATTCAAAAATTCTATTCATTGAAAACAGACACTAGCCCCGAAAACCTGGTTTAGTAGATAAAATCTGTAACCACAAGAGGATAAATCTAGTTTGGCTTGTTTGTACTGGTCTAATTTAATATGATCTCCCTTGGAGTTTCCAGCGTCTAGATTTTCTAGATCATTAAATCCATTACTTTTCAGTGTTTGCTTTTTTTTTTTTTTTTTTTTTTTTTTTGAGGTTGGGGTAGGGAGTGGTTGTATTTTTTTAGTGGCATCCTGCACTAATCAGGAGAGCCTCGTCAGAGCCCATTTGGGGTCTGAAGTGATGAATTTCTGGGGCTCAGGGCTCTGAAGGAAGATTTCTACCTATTTAATTCAAGGACTCTAACAGCCAGGTCAAAAAAAAAGGGGGGTCTCCTTGCTGCAGTCGCAGCTGTAGTGGGACCCACAAAGGGGTGGAGGGGTCATTTGTCACCTCCTGAAAACGCTGAATGCCAGCATGAATGGTGTGGGAGTGGCCATCTCTCTCCCTTATCCAGGATGGTCTGAAGAGCCTGGGGGAAATAGCTGTGAGCTCATCTGTGCCCTTGAGCAAATGGGCCTCTTCTTGAACCATCCGACCTTCATGGGACAAGTGGAGCAGGTTTCACACCTGCCTCTCCAGGTCCGCAGGCTGATGCCGCTGAGAGCTGTGTCTAAGAACAGTGCTCATGAAAGCAGATGTCATCCTTTCATTAAGAAGCACCCCTCCCAGTGTCAGTTGTCACATCTGAAGGAAAGGGATTCCGTGGGATTAAGTATCACCTACCCTTCCTACATTGACTTGTGTTAAGCGGAAGGTGAGTAGTAGAGAGAATCCCAGACTCTGTGCCAGGTTCCCTCCTCCTCGATGGAATACTGTCCTGCCCTCCACTGGACTCTTGTCTGCAGCCCTGGACTCTTGGTAGTGAGAAGTAGTTGCAGGCCATGTTGTGTCTCAGAAGCTCCAGTCAGGGCTACACTTGCTCCTGGGTGGGCCTCACAGCTCAGCTACGTCACCAGAGCTTCCATGCCTCCACTCCCATGGCAAAGAGCCATGGGAAGACTGTAGAGATTGTCTGCTTATTGGGAATTTGAATCCATGGCTCTGTGTGTGGGTGAGTGTACGAGAGTGCATGCGCATTTCTAAGTATTTTTTTTAACTTTGATAAGATGATCTTTCTTTAATTTTTTTTTTGTCATTATCCTTTGAATGGTCCATATGGATTTTTCCTCCCCTGTAACCCTCCAAACAAAGAGAAACCATGGAAACAAAGCACGCTAGGAGGTAAGTTTTGTAACTTGTCAGTTTGAACAGTGAAGCAGTCTGTGCACACGTGTGTGTATGTATGGGAGTGAGATAGACACTGGAGTGAAACACTTTGTCACTAAGCGGTGTCCTTCCTTGGGCAGAAGACGACACTGCATGGTGACTTTTCCTGCATAATTGGACTGTCTCTTCACATAAGCCAAGACGCTTGTTTCTGAATATAAGCCCATGCACTCTCAACAGGTCAGGAGCGATAGAAAAACCTGTTGTCTGGCTTTGTATTCGGAATAATGGAGTCACTAATCTACTTGATCTGGCCAAGTCAGATAAAGAAGAAAGTGAGGGATGCCCATGTTTCAGGGATAGAAGGTACTTGTAAAAGCAATTTCTTTTGGGGAGGGGAACCAGGGGGAGACACACAGGAGGAAAAAAAGGAGCAAAGACTGTTGGAAACCTTTTAATTAGTACTAATTACCTCAGCAGAAAATGTTGGAAGCTTGAAAGGATTTGTGTCAGCAAGTGAAAGATCAAAGATGGCTAGGCTCGCATTTTAATCTGTTGGCTATAAAAAGGAATGAGGGGGGTGGTAATGGGACCCAGGAGAATGGCTGCCCAGGTGGCTCTGCCCTTAATCCCTTCTTTACTGCTGCAGCCTGAGGCCTAGTCCCAATTACATAATAAGATGATTTAATTTAATTTTTTTCTTTTGCTTGACTTCAACTGGGTTGCGGAGAAGAGGAAGGGTGGTTTCTCTCCCTTTCCGTGAGGATGGAGTGGGCCTGGAGACCATAGACCTGGTGGCTGCACAACTTCTTCTATGGATTTTCTCAATCTTTTTCTCATCCAACAAAAGGACACTTTAATTTAAATTAAAACAAAACAACAAAAGCACCACACAAGGGAAAGACCTCTCCAAGGATGAGGGAGTCTCTGGGCGTACTAAGGAGGTGAGGCCTTGATGTGTTTGGGCTGTGGTTAGGGCATGACTGGGGCAACAGGTAAACTATGTCCCTGGAGATCTCCATCTGCTGAACCCTCACTGTGATAGTTCCTTCAAGGTCCAGTGGGACAGGGAGGGGGACAGGGAGGGAGAGAAGCAGGAGAGAGGAGTTGACAGTCCACAGCACTCACCATGGAGGGCCTCTGCATTTCTTCCTCTCTCCCTTTCTGTCACTGCCCTCTTCCCTTCCTCTTTAAGAATAGATTAGGCTGGGCCAGGGTCTGTGCAGCTGCCCATAATAGAGCAGGGGTTGCCCCAAGGGCCTAGTTGGCCTGTTTTTGGGTAATAAAGTTTCACTGGAACATTCTTATGTCATTTATATATTTATTTAATATCCATTTATTTGTATATTATCCACTTACTTTCACACAGAGGAGTTGTGGCAGAGATCATGTGGCCCTCAGATCCCAGCATATTAATTATCTGGTCACCGACAAAAGAAGTTTACTGATCCTTGCTCTAAAAAGGGGTTGAGCCCCATTTGCCCCCAGCAGTAACCTCTGTCGTGATGCACCATTCATTCACATCTTTCCCTTTCTGATTTCCTTTTCTGGGGCTTTGTATCCTCACCTCTCAAATAAATGGCTTACTCTTGTATCTTTGTCTGAAATTCTACTTCTGGGAACTCCACATGTATGAAAAAGACAGAACCCTTGCAGGCTGTTCTGGTTAACCCCCGTCCCTTCCAGGGTCCAAAGTGTACACCTTCAGAAAGGTAGTGAAGCAGATAGCAGCTCAGCTTAGAGAACCCAGAATGCCGCAGGCCGCTGCACTGTGATGGAAGGATCTGCGGGCATGTCCTTGAAGCTACCCATTCATCAGCTTAGGCTCATTCCTAAGCTTTTAGGTGAGCAGCCCCAGGACAAAAGTCTACATGGCAGAGTCAAGCCCACTGGCTCTGGATCCGTGAGTGTCCCTCAGTCCTCTGGGGTGTGGCACTTTCAAAATTTTTAGTGCTAGGAGGCCTGACCTAGAGTAGTCCAGCTCCATTTCAGAAAGCCAGACCACTGAACACAAGGCTTAGATCTCCACTTGCTCTCAAACAGGCTACCGGAGAGGGTTGGGGGCCCAGATCACCTGGTATTTGGCTTGTGTCTCTTCAGTCATATATGCACAGTGCCTGGTCTGGCACCTAAAATCTGATGTACGACCCCTTCTCATGTATAAGTTGTTTTTTTTTTTTTTTTTTTTTTTTACTTTCCTTTGTTCTCCTTTATCTCCTTATCTCAGTTCTGCACTTATTAGGAGGCTGGAGAAGGCCTTAGTTGGCAGATTAGGGCAATAGGTACATCAGCATCTCGCCATTTGCATTAGTTATGTATTGCCACATAACACATCACCCCTCAGTTTAGCAAACATTATTTATCACAGTTTCTGTGGGTCAGGAGTCTAGATGTGGCTCAACCCAGGGTCTTTCACAAGGCTGCAATTAAGACATCAGACAGGGCTGTCATCCTCTTAGACTCAACTGAGGAGGATCCATTTCTAAGCTCATTCACGTGGATTCATTTCCTCACAGGAGGTTAGACTAAGGCCTCATTGTCTTGGTGGGTGGCCAGGGGCCTCCCTTGGTTCCTTGCTACATGGGACTCTCCACAGGGCAGCTCACAACATGGCAGCTAGCTTTGAAGGAAGTGGGCGAGAGAGAGCTCCGGCAAGGTGGAAGCCACAGCCTCTTAGTCACCTTGTCTTGGAAGTGAGATCTCATCACTTGACCTTATTCTACTCGTCAGGAGCAAGTCATTAAGGCATTAGGTCCAGCCCACATTCAAGCAGAGGGGATTACAAAAGGACATGCATACCAGAAGGAAGGGATCAATGGGAGCATGTTAGGAGTTGCCTCCCACACCATTGACACTCAATCCTGATATCCCACTGTCTCAGCATTATTTAAGACTGAGGAGTCCAATTTAAGCACGGTTTACTGTTTGTATTTAATCATAAAATAATATTAGCTCTTTTGGGAATGAAATGCTTCTGAAACTTCTGTTACCCACTCCTCTGTGTTCCTAAAGAGACTACGCAGCATACACTTTTATAATTTGAAGTCTCAGTTCCGAATCTTCATCTTCGAGTGTATCATTCCTGGACTCTCGACCTAAAGTGGATCATTCCCTCTGAGTTCTTGAAGCACTTATTTTCTATATTGTTTATTTGGCACATAATCATATAGCACTTTGTGACAGTTCTCTTGTTATCTTGAGTTACTCCTTGAATCTCATATTGTTTAATTTCTACATGTTGACATCTTGTCTCTCCATAAGAATTATAAACAATTTGAATGAGGCAA
Organism: Canis lupus familiaris; assembly: GCF_011100685.1. NCBI lineage: Eukaryota > Metazoa > Chordata > Mammalia > Carnivora > Canidae > Canis > Canis lupus. The sequence continues at coordinate 26,892,989 of NC_049225.1, forward strand.
CTGTCTAATACTTCAAATAAAAGCAGCTACAATCATTCTCTTTAAATATATGTTGACTTTTTCCCTTCGATGTTGTTGATTTCTGGCTCATGACCATGATTTTCGATGGCTTCTGAAGGGTGTGGTGCTCGCTGTCCCTGTACTGAGTGGCCTCAGTCTACTCTCATTTGTTAATCTGGTTTATTTATTTTGGTAGGTGGTTTTGCTTTAGTTTTCAATTTGTTTTTCCTTTGATGTCAATCCAGTAGCCTTTGATCCCCTGCCTGTTCTCCAGTTTTGGCCAAGGATTAGGAAACTAGTCTTAAAGTGTTGCTTTGATTGAAAGTCACAGTTTTCTGAATAAATGCTTAAGATTCCCTCCCATAGTATTCTGGTTTTGTGACATCATTGTTGGGGCCGAGAGGGGACTGAGCCTTTTTTGAATCTTGACTTCACACTGGTATCACTCACTTACCTCTAGGTTGGTGGCTATGGCTCAGAGAATGAAGACAGATGCAAGTGTGAACTTTAGATAGTGTGCTATATTTTTATATTCTGAATGATGATTGTGTGAAGCTTTGGGAAGGAGAGTGAAAATGAGTATGGTTCAAGGAGTTTGGGGTTGACCACCCCATCAGTGCTTATGATTGTGAGTTCTCAGGGCCTGGCCCAGATAGCCAGCCATGGTGTCTCCCCCTCATAGTATCACCTCTGTGGGCACCGGGGAGAACGTCGGCACTCTTTATGGAAGTAGTTGTCACTTAGGCATTATAAATTGTGTCTCCTCCTTCCCCAGATTCTTATGTTGAGGTTTTAACCAGCCGTCCCTAGCACCTGCTGACTGACACTTTGATTTCTAGGCTCCAGAACTTCAAGATAAATGTCTGTTGTTCTCAGCCAAGTGGTTTGTGGTACTTTGGCATAGCAACCCTTGGAAAACTAAGGTAGGAAGTGTTCCTGGTGCGGTTTTGAGGCCCTAGCGCCTCACGTTGTCCTGTCCTTGGTCCTGAATCAATGCTCCTGTTTTCTCTTTCCACACTGTGCCTTGATCTGCCCTTACCCCGTTGCCTTCAGGATTCACCATTTGCTAAGGGGTGGGGGCCGAGGTTTTTCTGTTGTACATCCAGGCTAGGCTGGCTCTTCTTTCCCATGGAAAAAGGAGTCCACCAAGAGTGATGAGGGGGACTCCTTCGCCCACACTTGGACAGCTGCACCAGGGCAAATCTGAAATGTCTGAGCGGGACATGTCTTAAGCCTGGGACAAGCCCATCTATGTGGAGTATTTTCTTCGTGGGCTGCCCTGGCTTCCCAAGAAGTGTACACACCTTCTAAGGGTGCACCCATCTGTGGAAGTTTGGGACTTCTGAGTGCTAACGAGCTACAGTTTCCAACCTACTTGATATGTTTGCTGTCATTTTCTTTTCTGGTGACGTTGGGGAAAGGAAAAGTCACACAGTCTGTCAGTCTTGTCTGCTCCCATGAAACAGGGAAAGTTCTATTACTTTCCTCGTGGAGACTGACAGCTATGCCATCTCTTCCATCACTGTAGAGTGATCTCCTCCATCCCAGATCATGAATTGGGCCAACAGGATTCGGCTATAATGCTCAGCTGTCAAGGAGTACTTGCAGGACAGCAGTGAGAGCAAGAAGGAAGGGGGCTCACCCCACAATAAGGAGCAAAGCATTATCCTTCACCTAATCTAGTGTCTCTCAATCTCAGCACCAAGGACACATTGGGTCAGGTAACTTCTTGTTGTGGGGGCTGTCCTGTATACTGCAGGATGGTTCCAGTACCCCTGGCCTCTACCCACTAGATGCCAGTAGCACCATCCAATTGTGATAATCAGAAATGTCCTTAGACTTTGACATATGCCCTCTAGGGGGCCAAAATCACCCCCCAGTGAAGGACCACTGAGAGAATTCTTTCAAACAGTTGTAGGAATCTCTGTGGGGGTCTGCTGTGTTCTCTCAGCGGGGAGCATAAGCACATCTTATTAGGAGGGGACAGTTGTAGGTAAATACAAGATGGTTGTGGGGAGTTAGGGGAGCTGAAGGCTTAAAGACACCAGACTTCCAAGGATTTTTTAAAGACACAGAGTGAAAAGCAGCTTCAAAAAATGCATGATGTTCCAGATCTAAATGTTAGAATTAATTGGGCTCTAGTGATCACACTACACAGGGGTTGCAGTTTGCTGGCTCATGGGTAGGGTAACTTCCATCCCTGTCTGCTCAGGACAATTCTAGTTAAAGCCTGTTTTCAGGGCATCATGAATAATAATATTGTCCCTTTTACTCTGAGAGGTGCTCCTGTTTAGACAACAAATTTATATAATCAACCTCCTGCGGGCCAAGTGTAGCTCAGTACTGTGTGTGTGGACAAACACAAGTACTAATTCTGAGACCCTGGGGTGGGGGTGGGGAGGGCATGATGTGAGTCCCTCTGTCCTCACTGCTCCTTATTGTCTTCTCTGCACTTCCTGTGTTTCACCATCTCTAAAATGCACATTGCATTTTCTATTGCCCCCCAACTTGGTCCCCACTCCCCGTACATCTCAGCATCTCTGACTCCATCTCAAAATGAATGGCTTCTTAAAATTGTCATTGACCATGAGGCTATCGTGGTGGGTTTGTTGTCACTGCACATTCCAGCTTGGTTCCAGTTACTAGGATTTTCACTCCAGATGACTTATACACCTTTCTGATAACTCATGTGCCATTTAAGAATGCACTGTGATTTGGCGTTGAAAGACAAAGTTATTGTGCATGTGGAAAGGGCATACACTTGATAGCATAAAGCAAATATTTGTTGGAGTAACAACCTTGATTTATGAATATGTTTCTTGCAAAGCCACAAGCAGGATATAAGAAAGGAAGAGAGTTCTTGAGGCATTTTAACGTAGGAAACACTGGGTCATTTTTAATTGACAGTGGTTTTTCTCTCTTGCTAATACATAAAACAACCTTGGATTCATTGAAATACCGTCAGGTGTCACCTGACTGGCCCCTGGAAGTATTTAAATTGGGGACCTCCAGTGGTTCTCATACTTTGTTATGCATAGAAGTGATCATAGAAGTGATGAATTAACTGTAGATACCCTAGACCCCACCTACAAAGAGAGTGATTTGTAAGTCAGGGGTAGACCTTGGCATCTAAACTTTTAAAGATTTATTTATTTGAGAGAGAAAGAGTAGGGTGGAGGGGCAGAGGGAGAAGGAGAGAGAAAATCCTCAAGCTGACTCCCTACTGAGCGCAGAGGCCAACAGGAGGTTCAATCCCATAACCCTGAGATCAGGACCTGAGCCAAAATAGAGAGCCGGATGCTTAACTGACTGAGCCATCCAAGCACCCTTGAACTCTTAATAAGTATCTCAATAGGAGATTCTGATACGTGTGGCCCACAAACCACCCTGCTAGATACTCTGATACAATCACCCCCTCTATTCCACTTTGGAGGAATCTGAGGTTCAGAGAGGGAAAGGAAGGGGTCTGCTCATATACAGTAACCGGATGAGCTGGGACTGAAGTGATATTTCCCAAGTTACCCATAAATAAATGTTTTGATGAATCTGTATTATAAATGTTTCTGGAGTTCTTCTTGGCTCTTTCTTCTGGAAAGGAGATAGGCTCAGGATTTGGGCCTGTATCCAGGGTAGATATGTTTTTCTCTCTTCCTACTTAGCCATCACCATGGGAGATACAAAGAGGGGTCTTTGCAGTCCCATAGCTTAATTAACTGTCAAGGAGATAAGAGTAGGACATGAGGGACATTAGGTGAACAAACCAAGTCTATGATCAGTGATGGATAGAGCACATAGGATAGAAGGCTTTGAGAGTGGACTCCAGCCATGGTCAGCTAGGTCCAGGACAAGCTGAAAAGTCTTTTCTGAGAAGAAGGGGTTTAAGCTCCACCTTGAACTGTGGGTGAGATGTACAACAGCAGAGAGCAGGTGGAGGCATTTCAAGTGAAGATAAAATGACCAGACAGGTTACTCAGTCTTCCCGCAGGTCTTGGCAGGTCCTTAGAAGGTGATGGGAATAAAACCTGGAGGTCTGGCTTGAAAGCCAGGTCAAGACAGATCAAAAAGTTAGCCTTGTCAAAAGCTTCAGGTCTATTCTTACCTATAGACAACCCCTGGTGATCCCAAGTTATTAATCCACCCGGAGGCCTATCCTGACCTGAGTTCCCTTGCTTTGAAGTGTGCTGTCCTCTGCAGCATGAGGAAATAATTTGCTGCCTGCTTCAATGAACCATCAGGAGAGCCAGCAGACCTAATGACATGTGAGAATATTAACCTCCTACCACGAAGAGCTGTGAATCTTGAGCGGCAGTCTATAATTCACCCTGGGCTCCTGAGCCAGACCTCTCCAGCTTTCTCTCTTGCTCACTTTCTCACTTACACCCAGAGAGAGAAGGAGAGACCTGCTCATAAAACTTTATATTCTCCAATAGTGTGAGCTTCACTGAGCTGCTTAGTAATGAGTGACTTTCCTTTTGCAGCCATGGAAAAATGTATACCCTCAGAGGCGAGGTGGGGGCTATTTTCAGTGTTGCATTTTGCATAGGATTCTTTCCCCTAATCCTGGGAAACACATGGTATCATGGAAGGTGACCATTAAAAGGCTTCGATAAAAAAAATAAAATAAAAAATAAAAAATAAAAATAAAAAATAAAAAATAAAAAAATAAAAGGCTTCAATAACCAAACTTCTTCATAATTCTAAGCTTTGTCTTAAAAATCAAAGGGAAAGTGGAGGTTAGGACTCTAATCTAAGGACATTTTGGAAGTTAGATGGGACCTTAGAGATATTTTATGGTCACTTGAAGGCAGAAGGAGAACTTAAACCTCATTGTGTTATAACTGTGTTTTTGCCCTTGTTTCATGAGACCATGGGCCCCTTGAGGACAGGATAATATCTTAACTGTGTTTATGCTCCCAGGCCTATCAGAGTGTCTGATCCCTGTAGCACCTCAAATAGTGTCAGTGAAAAGATGGAGCAAATCATCTGCTCCAACTCCAAGTTTCACATATGAAAAAAATCCAACAACAACAAAAGAAACAGAGCCCAAAAGATAATTGAACAATGGACATCGCTGAGTTTTCCTAGGGCTAAAGTGAGCCTGCTTTCTCCTGTTTGCTGCTGGTGAGAGGACTGCCACTCTCTAAGCGCTAGAATGCCATTGTGGTGTGTTCATTAAGCATTGTGTTGTTTTCATGGAAACTACCTAGTAAACTCATTGAAGCCAGGGGAGCCCAAATTAGGGCATAAAATATGAAAATGGGAAATCAGCTGCCTGAGGGATAGGAGGTATCTCAGACATTCAGGCATGGCCCCCTGGAGGAGAGCATCTAGCAAAGTAGGAGTTCTTGAACCAGGAGAGTATTTCCCACTTTGCTAGCAAATCCTGGCCCATCAGGTTCCACATAGGTGGGAGCAGACTTGTGTCATTCACCCTGAGTCTGGATAAATAAATATAGTAAATACTCATTGAAGGAGGAGTAAAGTAATGAATTAGAGTAACCCATGCTATACTTATTAAGGTACTCTTTTGTTTAGCCAAGCCATTTAATTTCCATATCTCAAGTGTCTCTGTACAATACTAGGCACATAAAGGCTTTTTGATGATTTATAGATATAATGAAATCAAACTTTCTTCCTCTGCTGCCTTGGCTAACACAATGAGTGGGAAAAACCAGTGGTTAGTGTCCACTCTGGATATATGTAATTCCATCTTTCTGGTCTCTCCAAATTGTTATCCTCTTTCTTCTGCCATTTTCTTCTTTTTAAAATTAATTTTATTAAAACCAGTCAAATTAAAACTGTTTCTGTCCAGGGCATCTCAAGGTCCATTCATTATGGCTTCTTATCTTGGCAGAAGATCGGCATGGAAAGGCAGCTTGGCCATTATGCACATACAAAGCCCATCACTTCCCTACCAATGGCCAATTCATCAAACATTTATCTTTTGCCCTCTGAGCACTGTGTCACTTAGCCTGTCACTCCCTAGTCTAGGATGCTAGGAAAGATGAAAAAAAAAATGCAGGGGGTAGGGGGAGAGTTTTTTCTCCTCCAGCTTTTCCCTCCCAGAATATTTTGTTAATCAGGTTTCATACTTGAGACTTGAAACTCTCTCCCTCCCCCTGCTGTCCTCCAGCCTCCATGTTTTTGGCCATATATAGGTTGGAGAAGGCCTGCTACATTTATGCTCAACTTTTTACTGAGTGATGATGTGACTAAGGCAAGGATAAAATTTTAGCTTGGAGACTTTTTCTCCTGCAACCCACTTTAGAGCAGAGAATGTTAGAAAATGAACAGACATCTTAAAGAATTGAATCCAGCCTCTCCAGTTTACAGAGTTAAGGGAAGCCCAGAGCAGGGCAAGGATTTTGATGGCAGGAAGGTAGTCACCAAGGCAGAACAAGAATCAGGGACCCTGGTCATTCTTCAGACAGAGGTTCTTGCAAGGTGGCATTTCCTAATGTTGTCTGATGATTCTGAATACATGTTAGTATGTCCTTTGGAGCTTTAGCTACATGCTTCCTTATCTGAGCTTAACTAATTACCTCTTTTGAAAATACATGATCTCCCCCCCCCCAAAGAAAAAAAGAAAGCCTAATCTTTCAAATATCAACAATCCTTATCTACTTAGGCTTGTTTTTAGATACCTTATCTCATGTCCTCCCCATTCCAATATCTGCAAAGTATGTAAGTCAGGGATTTTTCTCCCACTATAATAGATTAGAGAATTACATCTGGGACTTGAAAACAGACATTGTGAGCCCAAATCTAGTGGTCTTACTTTGTGTGTCTACTTACCACATTTGTGTTTGGCTTCAGTGAGTTGACAAGGTAGTCTCCCTTCAAACATCACATTCTTTGTGAAAATATCACTATGACATTCTACCCCCAAGAGCAGCAGTCAAATAAACCAAAGAGGCAGATGGGCATGAAGGAAGCTTCATTTAGTCTGAGGAAAATCTCCTGTTCATCAGGCTTCATATCTGCAAGCATTTGATCTGTCTTCTTTGTCCCTAAAACTGTTACTTCTGTTAGGTGTTGGTCCTCGGGGCCCAAAATGTGCCATTATATGAAATGGAGTGCAACCCTGACAAAATTGTTCTTTGAAAGGTTTTGCAAAGCACAGAGTGAGGGCTGTTTGAAAGAAGGGAAATGGCTGCAATAGTGAGACACTTTTGGAGGCCACCATATCACCCAGGGCCTTCTTTCCTTCAGGAGATATAAAGCTATCCTGTAGTCTGGGACAGAAAACATGTTTTCACCTTTTTCAGCCAACTGGGACCTCACAGAATCAGTAGTTGGCATATTTTTGCTGGTGTTCCTGGCCTGCTTCCATTCCAGGGGGCCCTGCCCATGGGGAGCTGGTCTTTGGGCAAGTATTTGATTAGGGCCCCTCTGGGTCCCTAGGGCCTTGAGGCACAGCCGTGTAAATGTCTCCCTTTCTGGTTGGTTTGCAATGAGTAGACACCATCTGTTGAATTAAAAATTCCCTTTATGGAGGGTGGTGAAAGGCTTATGTGGAAGAGACACTGTTATCTTTCAAGCAAACAGTTCATGAGGTTGAAGAGCTGTGTTCTTGGCCCAACATATGTTTGCCCAATGGCTGTGGGAGCCTCCCCCACCAGGCGCTGAATTCCGCCCCATGGCGACGTGCACACATACCGCGGCTGCAGCACACCATGTCCACTCCCTTACATCTCCCTAGTAAAGAAAACCTCCATTTATAGAACCCGCCAAACAAACTCACTCTTTAGACTCTTAAAAACAAACAAGATCCTGAGGCCACAGGCTCCATGCGTGCATGTGTGGTTTTGTAAAATCTCAAGCCGTGAATCAAAATAATTTTAGAGACATAGTCAAAGCCCAGACCAAGCCCTATCACCAGGGTAGGAGAAATGCAGGAAAGATTCACTGAGAGGCATGGAGGACAGCCAGATGGGCAGAGTGATGGGAACAAGATATGGAGGCATCTGGCATGTTCATCGGGAGGGTACCTGGTTCTCACCTCGGTCCTAGGGACTCCCTTACTATAATAGCTTCAGGACAAACATAGGAGGGTGCATCAGAGACGGTGACCACTGCAGCCCTCATTTCTTTCCTCTCAACTTTTAGAGCCCATTTTGCCCACGTTGCTTAATAATGTGCTATCCTATATGATTTCTCTTCTTCACCTCAAGTCCCACTTTTTCCTCTGTTCCATAGTTGATGAATTCACTGGGGGCAGGCGCTGTGACTTGTGCATCATTGGTCGCCCCAGAGGTAGATGCTCACGAGAGCCTGCCAGGCTGGAAGTGCTTATCACATACAGGCTTTCTTGTGCTAAGTAAGCTTGTTGGAATGGCTATTGCTTGCATGCCAGGATTAGTTATCTCTTCTTATGTTCCTTTGCCATCAAATTTGGTGTAAAGTATAAGAAGATGCTCACAGAATTAGAATTTAATTGGATTGAGACTTTGCTGAAACCGACTTCCCCTTTAAAACCTTTCCTAAATGCTCCCCCTTCTCAGAGTACTGTTTACCATCTCAATCTAACCCATTACCCTGCAGTCTCTGGTGACGCCTTCCCTGCCTACATCTCTTGCTTAAAGTCGGAGAGCATGCCACAGTCCTCTTCGTAGCCCCAGAGACTAGCAAAGTACTGGGCAAAGAATTGGCACTCAGCACCTTTTGGTGAATGAAATGAATGAATGAATGAATGAATGAATGAATGAATGAGCTATAGAGGTACATGCCAAGGGGGGAAGGGAACCGTTAGCTGGTAAATTTCAACCCAGCTCCACCTAAAGCATACTTCACCTCATGAAGGGCACATTGAAAAAAATGTAAGAATTAGTCCTTCAGGGGATTTTTCCTGGAGGATCAGGAGGGGAGCAGTAGATAAAACACAAAAGAATTTGAAGATCATCTAGTTTGAGCAATATGATTGAGGACACACAATGAATGAATCACAAAGCTGTAACAGAGCGTTTGGATAAAGGATGCGGCAATGGTGTATTTCCCTTTCTAGATCTCAACCAGAAATTATTTAGAGGGACTTTAGCATAGTTCAATTGAAGGAGTACTGCACGATATGTCCAAAGGTTCTAAACATGGCTTGGTTACTATATATGGTTAAAGGTGAGCCACTTTACCTCTCTCATCATCAGTCACCTTCTGTGGAGGATAGAACACCTGAAAATTCCCCTGGTCTATGACTCTGTGAAGAAGACCATGACAGGCCATATTTTACACAAATAGAATTGCAGCTTTGACATCGAGTTATAAGCTTTAAGAGGCCAGTGTGTTGACACGTGCCTTTTTTTAATGATGGAGATATCCCCATAGTTAGGGAAGCATTAAAGAGGTTTTATTCAGTCCCGGCTAGAGGATCAGAAAAAGGCACTGAGTTTAGCGTGATAGAGAATGACAGAGCTAGAACTCTCTGCTGCCCTCTTTCCACAAGGCTGTCTGGCAGGGGAAGAAGCAGCTCTTGGCTGCCTTTGGGAAAACCTCAGTTAAAAAGGAAGTAGGTCCAGTCGGATAGGCACAGAATCTGAGTAGCATATTAGAGTCACCAAATCTAATCTTCTATGCAGAAATCTCTTCTAAACATTCTCCTTGACTCTAACCTCTGATCGAGTACATATACTCAGAAGGCAGCTTAATCCTTTGGTGAACAGCTCTCCATTTCTGTAAGTTTTTAAAAATTGATTCAAGACCTTTCCTTCCAACTTACATTATTTTCTCCTATTTGTTTTTGATTCTGCCTTCTGGAATGCCAGAGTCTTGGTACTTGGAAGACAACTAAGTCTCTTCTGCTTCTGGTTAAATAATTTTGACTGTCTCCATCACTGTTTCTTAACACCCAGCTGCTTGGTCTCTTTCTATGGTACTTCTGAGTACCGATGCCCCTTTGAGTCTGGCACTCAGAATTGAAACAAAGCTCCAGGTGGAGTCACTTAAGGGCCAGTAGAGCAGGATCAGATTCACCTCTGTGGAGGCAGCCCCATTCTGCTGATTCATACTAAACCTTCTTTAGATACACTGCTCTTTATCCAAGGGTCCCCCATCTCGTGTTTTTATTTAAAAGTAGTAGTTACTGGAGTTTTTTTCTGATTATAAAACATTTATTTACGATAGAAAATCTAGTAACTAGTGAACACTTTAAAAGAGAAGAAAAAAAAACATCCTGTAAATAACCGTTACTCAGGAGTTAGTGGTTATAAATCTGGGCTCACTCTATCGGTATGCAGATGTATAAGTACCCCTATGCCCTGAAGTGTACGCGTGCGCGTATACAATTGTCATAAAGTCCTTGTGTACGAGATTATATATTAACAGCAGTTTATAAATTAGGAATATCTAACAGACTACTTTAATGACTCTTAACCATCACCATGGAGAACATGGTACAAATTAAAATTTGTACAGGGAATGGAGGGGAGACATAGATGACTTAATTTTCATGCATGAGTTTGTATATGCATGTGCTTATATGTATTATAACTTCACTTTAGGTACTTAAATAGAAAGCATGACAATTTTAATGGATCAGTAGATAGACATCTATAATATCATATTTAATTACTGCATGCTATTTCATTATACAGATATATCAACCTTTATGTAATCATTTGTCATTGGGCATTTAGGCATGTTTACATTGTTACTATAAATAATGCCATACTGAACATACACCATGTGCACTTCTTTGATATTTATTGAATAAATTATTGGATTTACTGGAGGAAAGAGTGATCGTTTTTAAGATTTTGAATATAAATTGCCATCCAGAAATGTTATAAAAGTTTCACTCTTCCGTTAGTGTTGAATTGGTCTGTTACTTCAAACTTCTGACAAGATTATGTTAAGATTTAAGGAAACCGTGTATTCGCTAGTTAAATGAAAACATCTTGTTTAATTTGAATATTTTAGATTCCTACTGAAGATGAAATTTTACCCCACCTTTCTATTATTGACCATGTACATACCTTGTGTGTTATCTTTCCATGTCTTTTGTTTTTCCTGTTGGGGCTTTCAGCTTTCCCTTAATGCATTTCAAAAGCTCTTTTAATATTAAGGATACTAAACCTTAGATTGTTAGATTGCAAATATTTCCTCCAATTTACATCTGCCTTTTAATTTTTTTCTTCATATATGTATTTTGGGAGTAGTTAGGCTTTAAATCTACATTTAGGTCTTTACATTAGATAATGTGAAATTTTGTCTTTTTGGGTGGAAACAATGGGTTGATTCCAACAGGATCATTTTGGATCCTACTGTATTGTCTTGAATAGCTTTCTTGGGCCTGGGACTCCATAAATGTGATAAATTCATCCTTAACCAAGTCATTGGCAAAAAACAGGACCAAAGTCCCCAGAACCTTCTCTAGGAACAAGCTGGGCCATTCATTAGTGCTCTTCAGTTATATTTTTGAACCAGTTGTGACTCTACCTAAAGTTGTCATTTTCTAGCCCACTTTTTGCTCTCCTATCACAAGGATATTTTTAGAATCATTTCAAAGTCTTTTATAAACCTGGACACAGTATATATCGTCGTTCCTAGTCAGTTGTCCACATTAACAGTCTCACAGAACTTGTCCTTAATGTACAGAAACTGCCTGTTTGATACTCAAAGGTATATTAAAATTATATACATACATAAAATTAAGTAAATATATATATATATCCTGTTACATATTATAAAGGATTTGAACTAGCTTATTAGAATTAACAAATAGATAATAAATAAAATATAAGGGCTATGAAAAAAGAAGTCTTAACTGTGAAGTTAGAAAGCAGATACAGAGACTATGGGATATTACTTTTTAATTTTTTAATTTTTAAAAAATTTATTTTTTTAAGATATTTTTTTTTTTTTTTTTTTTTTATTCATGATAGAGAGAGAGAGAGGCAGAAACACAGGCAGAGGGAGAAGCAGGCTCCATGCCGGGAGCCTGATGCGGGACTCCATCTGGGGACTCTAGGATCACACCCTGGGTCAAAAGCAGGCACTGAACCACTGAGCCACCCAGAGATCCCTAAAAATTTTATTTATGTTTAAAGATTTTATTTATTTATTCATGAGAGAGAGAGGCAGAGACACAGGCAGATGGAGAAGCAGGCTCCCTGCAGGGAGCCCGATGCAGGACTCGATCCCAGGACCCCAGGATCACGCCCCCAGCCGAAGGTAGATGCTCAACCACTGAACCACGTGTCCCTATAGCAGTTTTCTTAGTATTATTAAGGTATAGTGTGTGTCGGCTTCCTGACTTGATCGCACTTAGAGTTAACAAACACCTAGCCAACTACCTTAGATTTTTGACTGGTCTTGTCTTCAGGTCTCTTATGCCAGTGTTGAATTATTCTTTTGTGTAACTCAGAGATCATTCATCCTCATAGGGAGCTTAATACAGTTTTGGGGTGACTTTGACAAATCCCATAAGATATACTGTCATATGGTGTCAGTATTCACGGTCCTACACAGCCATGAGCATGTCTGTATTCATCAGTTTCGTAGATACTTTCATCGCCTATTAATATACTTATAAAGACTAATCGATTTAATTACTGAACATCTACCTATCCCTGGCTATGTGACCTGTATGACAGACAAATATGTAGAAAATCTATAGGCCCATCTGAACATATAGTACTATCTCTAGGAATAAGCTGTAGGAGATACTATATGGTATATGTAATATACGATCTCTAGTAATGTACTATATATATATATATATATATATATATATATATATAACCATTTACGTGGGATATAAAAAGAATTTTATGACAGAAAGAAAGACTATCTCTCACCTAGTGGGATTAATGGCCTTTCTAAAAGTGCTGCCCCTGGGCCATTTTCTGGGACATGAACAGTCCTATCGCAGCTGTCCCATTCTTTTTTCTTCCTCAACCCCATACCATACCAACTCTGTGTTGCCTGTCCTGTCCTTGTAGCTTTGGTCATGGCCTCTGTTGTCAGTTTGCAGACATTTCCCAAGGACCTGCCATGTGCCAGGCTCCACACTTGGCACGGCGGGGCTCATTCAAGAGGTACAAGGTGCTGTTCCTGCTCTCAAGGGTGATATTTAAATTATTTAACAACTACAGTGATCAATCAGGAAGATCCTGGCTGGAAGCAGGGTCCTGAGAGGCGCCAAGCTGTGTGGGGCATTAACCATTTAGTTGCTGGATTATGGAAAGGTCTGGGGATTCCAAGGGGGGAGGGCAGGTAACAGGAGGAGCATTCAGGGTACTCAGAGCCAGGATGATTTCCAAGTGGTAAAGAAGCTCTGGTGTATAGATTCAGACTCACTGATTGCCCCCTCTGCCTGTACGTTGACACTGGCCCCAGGGTAAATAGAGGGAGGCATCCTGGCCTCTGAAGGAATGGGAATGTAGGGATTGCCCTCCTAGCCTCTGGCCAGCTGCCCTGAGGCCTGCTCTTTGCCCCGCCCTTGAGATTTCCCTGTCAGCTTTTCTCTGAGCAGCTCATAGGCTCTGGGCTGAGCAGTAGTCAGTTGACAAAGGGCTATTGAGCCCTCACTGTGCATTTGACAACTTCCCAGGTATTTATGGAGGGTTACATTGAGATCCCTTTTTGTTAGGGGGCCGGGCAGACGGACGTCATCCCAAAAGACTGTTCGAGAGCAGACACCGGCCAACCCTTGCAGGCCGACAGGACTAGCCAGGGTGGTGAACATCAGACAGACAGGCTAGGTCCTCTAGAATTTCCATAGCCTCCCCATTTTATCGGTTAAAAATATGCACCTGGATATCTGGATAGATAGAGGGGGTAGGTGAAGATCTTAGTTCAGATATGATTTTCTTCTTTGGTTTGAGAACATCCCGACTTCTGGTTCTGGGTGTGAGGCCAGCTATGGTTCCACAGAGAGAGACGTTTCTTCCTTGGGGTCTGTGGTTAACCGTGGCCCCATTCCTTGCCTGTGTCATGCAAGGCAGGAACATCGTCCTCCGTATAGACTGAGAACTGAGGAAAGAGGGATCCAGCCTTTACCACAGCTTATACCTCAGAAATAGGGTTGGCAGTTCTTGAATGGAGGGTTCGGGAGGTGTCCTCTGGTGGTTTTTCTGGCCAGATCTTTTGCAGGGTAAGGGACAGGAAGGGGTTGCTATGGATTAGTAGCTCCTCTGTCCCAAAGCTACCAGCCGTGCATTGGTCCTGGCTCTTCTCCTTCCCCACTCTGACATGCGGCTGACTTTTGGGGATAGAGTGAAGGCCGCTGAGCGTGAGGCCACCCAGGAGCAGCAGAGATTGGGGTCCGAGCAGCCACCCCTTTGTGGGGCCTGCTGCCCCGCCCAAGGCCCGTCCTTAGCAGCCCACAACCACTGGCCTAACTGGGAAAGGGCTGCGGCCGCCTGGTTAGTGCCGCTGTTTTTATAAGCTAATGAGGGCAGAGTGTGAGCCACGGGCAATGATGCCGGGATATTAACTGTGACAGGACGCTTGATCATAATTATCTTAACGAGGATAGGGTTAATTACAGTGGAAACTTAAAAGTTCTCTCTGTTTGAATCCGCTAGAGCTGAATGCGTTGTGATGTTTTGTCATTTTGATATGACTTTGGAAAAGGCACTGGGACGCTCCCAGCGGCCTCGGTGGCTCCTGGGGGAGCCCAGCCAGCGCCCCGCCAGCAGGTAACTGAGATAGCACCTGTGGGTGAGGTCACGGCAGCTCTCCTGCTGGGGAAGCAGGAGGCAGGCAGCCTGCCGCGCTTCCGAGGGGCTGATTGGGATTCAGAGCAAAGCACCTGCCTCAGGTAGGCCAGGACGCACACCGGGCCTGGTGTCCCCACCTGCCCTGGGCGTCTCTCTCCTGGGCCTGGCAGGCCTGTCCCCAGCTCCCCGTGTGGAGCTGAACCTCCAGTCCCTGACCCCGGCAGACCTGTGCGCCTCGCCTTCCCAGCGCACCCCTCAAACACCCGCAGACTGCAAACCGGCCTGGGGAGGTGTCACCTGGCGTGACAGGCACCCCTGCACCCGGGCTCTTGGGTCTGGGGTGCATTTTGCTGTCCGCACGCTAGGTGAGAGCCGAGAGATGGCAGTCCCATCATCTTTTCCTTGTAGCTGTCCCATTAAACAGCATAGACCTGTGTGGCTCTTAGGGCCTTGGTTGCCTCTTTGGGCAGGCCTCTTGCGTAGAGGGCCGTGGACGCGAAGGTCGACGCCCAGAATTTCTTTCCCCTTCTCCTTCCACGAAAACAGCAGCTGCAATAACAACAGAAGTCAAGTTTTTAAAAAGCAAAAAAGAAAGCATCCCCCAGGTGTGGGTTTGTTGGCCTCCACGCGCCAGCCAAGCTCCAGAAATGCTGTCTTCTCCAGTTTTACCCTTCAGTATGTTCTCGTTCTCAGTCTCCTGTCCCCAGTCCCTCAGCTCTGAATTTAGCTGATTAAATCACCAAGTGTACACGGCACTGATGACATGAAGACAGGGATTTATTAATTAGCAACCCCCCATATAACACGATTCCCTTTTAACTGAGCAGCTAATAACATTACATGGCAAAAAGAATCTTACAACCAGACAGGTGACGGGGGTGGGGGGGGGGTGGACGGGGGATTTGAGCCCCAACTTCCCCTACTCCTCTGTCTCACCAGGGAATTGAGCTCTGCCCCAGAGGCAGAGAAAGGCAGCTCTGTGGGCACTCCCTCTGGTGGTCTCCGCTTTGTCCCTCTTCATGCTGTGTCATTTTGTCTTTTGCCTAGCCCCCTCCACCCGGGCACTCCTGGAAGGGAGCTTTCTTTTGCTTGCCAGTTGCCAACCATTTGCTGATTCTCATGATAAGAGTATTATATTTGCATAACATAACTCGGGAACAATGCACATTTGGATGCTGCCTTTGACCGGAGCCCAGCTGATGTTTGTGCACAAAGGGCTTATTAGCCATCCATAAGGCGCCCTGAAGGGAGGTGGCCTCCACTCCCCTTGTGGCAAAGAGGGCCTCATCCTGTAAAGGACTTTGGGATCATCACTCATTAACCCCCACGGAGGAAGGGACTTCAGGAAAGGTCGAGGTTTCCCTGTAGAAGTCAGACTTGTTGTACACCTTGGCATATTTGCTCATCTGTCCACCCCCTGCGTCCAGAACACATACCACCCCCCACCCCAGACCCCCAACACACCCTCTAAGGTCACAACTACCAGAAAAATCAATGAATGCAAGGAGGAAGGAAAAGAAAGGAACCAACATTTGCTAGTGACATGTTAGGCTTCTTTTGTCTGTATTCCCTAGGATCCCGTGAGCTGGAAGCAGCACAGAGCAAGGGGGGTCACACGGGTTATTGACATGACCAAATTCACACTCCAGGTAAATGGCAGAGCTGAGACCAAGTCCCCCGAGTCCCACTTCCCAGTGTGTAACTTGTGTTGTGCTTCCCTGAACCATGAGGAAGAAGAGAGAGGAGGAAGAAATGAAACACAATGACCCCACTGACCCCTCGGCCAAACTGTGGTGTTCGCCTGCCTGCGGTGGTGCTGGCCTGAGGGGTAGGGGTGGTCTGGGTGCTGGGCCCTGGGAGGGGGCGGGAATAGGACATGCCGAGGGAGCCTGGGGCTTTAATGACTCGCAGGGCACAGTACACCTCGCAGATATCGACTCCCTGTTTTGGGGTCTGCTTGGCAGAGGGTCCCACAAGGGCCGTGCGTGCAGCTGTCCGGAGAAGGCCTTGGTGCTCAAGTTCACAGTCACATCAGACGTGCAGGCCCTGCACACACGAGCAGGCGGGTCCGCAACGTACGTGCCATCAGTAAATGAATAAGTAGTGTAGACAACATCTCCCTGATTCGACACATTTTATAGAGTAGCCAGGAGATCCCATGCGAGTCCGCCCTCTGGTCGACGTCGTAGCTCAGCTGTCAGCCCGTGCAAGCTCAGCAGGGCTCTGGGGGCTGGCAGGTGAAGGCGCTGGGAGTGTGTGTGTCTGTGTGTGTCCCTCCACCGGGCGGCTTTCTTTAATTAACGTCTGTGAGCCGGGCTGGGGGGGCTGGGGGGGGGGCAGCACATGCACACAACAGCCCCTCAACGCCTCTACCCCCCCATCCCAACACTCCCAAGACCATAACCTTAAGAGTTAACTTCAGCTAAGTATAAAAACAAGGCTATTTTCCCCTTCCTGGTACTTTTTTTTTTTTTCCTCCTCCTCCTCCTTCTTCTTCTTCTTCTTCTTCTTCTTCCCTGAGCCGGGTACTTAATTCTTTCAGATGCTTGATTATTTACTGCCTTGACATCTACATTGCTGCATTCCACGCTTCTTTCAAAAATAAAGTGAGAAATCCACTTTCCATAAATTAAAACCCTAACTTCATGCCAGGAAACCTTGAAACAGAAATCCCCCCCCCCCAACTCCTTCCTGAAGCCACGCCCCCCTCCCCTCCACCAAAACAAAAACAGAAAAGAAAAAGAAATCAGGAAAGAGAAAGAAGCAGCCCTCTCCCGACTGGAGTGATCATGTGCTCCTGCAGATGCCTGGCCTTTGGGGGCAGCCACAGGGACACTGGGCAGACGCAAATTAAGTGATTAGTAAAGAAAAAAAAAAAAGAAAAGAAAAAAGAAAAGAAAAAAGCAGAGTGTGTGTGTGTGTGTGGGGGGGGAGCGAGAAGTCAACGGCAGCAAAGAGGGAGAAAGGAAGGCTGCCTCGCCTTTTCCTGGACTGTGCAGAGGAGAACCGCTAAGAAATGATACTTGAAGTTATATTTATTATTGTAAGAGGGGTATGATATTTCTGGGCAGGAATGATGGATGACAACTTAAATTTGTGTCCAGGGAATGAAGGTGAACTGTGACAGAGTTATTTATCTTGGGAATGGAGGTTAGGGTCAGCCGAGGCTGGGTGCCTGAAGGCACAAGACATTGACAAATTTATCCTGCAGGCCGTATCTGAAGCCCTTTGTTTTGGATCCTGGCTACTCACTAAGTGACCCTCATCCTTCATGTTGGCAACGCGTGAAGGATGCGGGGAGTGCCAGCGGCCCCTTCCCCCGCCGCCCCCACCGGGCTCCCGCCACTAATTCTTGTCATTCACTTTGCTGACAGGCACCAAGCCCAAACTATTCCCAGTCCTGAAAGGGAAGGTTAAAATATTTATTTCGGCTCATAATGGCCTCCCTGATTTAGTGCAGGATCATTTTTCCTGTTGCCTTTGTCATTGCAGGTCACTGGAAGGACTGAGCGCGTTCGGGAGCCTGGAGGAACTCATCCTGGACAACAATCTGCTGGGGAACGACCTCGTGTTGCCAGGGTTACCCAGGCTCCATACCTTAACCCTGAACAAGAACCAGATATCCTTGGCCCTGCCCGCTGCCTCTGCTCCCCCCCTGCCCCGCCTGGGCCCGGCCCGCACAAGCCTCCCCCCACCCCCCCGCCCCCCACAAATACCTGCGAAATGTCAAATGAGTTTTATGTGTCAGCTAAATTAAAGTATGTGAAATGCAGTCCATGGGCAGACAAAGCGTTCTGTCTTCTGGCACTCGGGACACTTCAGAGTAATTTATTATAGGTCATTCATAAATGAAATGCACCATTATATCTTCCTGTTGCTCCATTTTAGTGTAGAGATCTAAGTTATGGCTGTGAAGAAATCTTTTTAATAGATAAAAATAGAGAAAGAAAATAATGTCACTGCTGCCGAGAAGGCAGAGCCAGGCTCTGTTTGCTTGGGCTCGTGTGGGAGGGCGACCTCTGGTGGGAAGTAGCGGGTGGTGCCTCTCAGCAAACTTGGCCATCACGGAGGTTTCTGGAAGGCTCTGGTGCAGGCTGGGGAACAGGTCAGGCCGAGGAAGGGGGAAGGGGCAAAGAGGGGAGGTATGGGTGAGGCCCAGGCATAGCTCTGCCTTCTGCGCTGTGTACTGTCCTGGAGCGACGACAGAGGTCTTGCTCGGTTGCATGTCTTCTCCTGAAGTGGGTGAGGACCTGGGCAGCCTGGGATGAGGCCCCAGGGGCGTGACCTGGTCTGGATTGCATAGACAGGCTGAGAATGGACTTGGTAGCTTTCTGCAGCATAAGGCGCCTAATTCCGTAGTACAGTTAGGGCTTCCCGAGCTGCCACAGCGCCAGCTGTGAGGCGGGGAGTGTTGCCTATTTTGTTGACTCCTGTCTCCTTCAGGAGCAGAGCTTCGGTGAATGTTTGTGGGATGAATGAATGAGTGACTATCATCAGCTCTTCTTTATTGAGCACTTCTGTGGGTCAGGCACTTCACTGGCTAATTTTAGGTGTTTTTTTGTTTTTGTTTTTGTTTTTTTGTTTGTTTGTTTTTTTTTGGCAAACCCTGGGAGAGGATCTCCATTTACCTAAATGAGGAAAGAGGTGAAGTTTAGATCCACAGCCAGACATTGACCAAAATGCTGGGTCTCAGATTTAGTCTGACCGTAGCCGTATCCAAAATTCTTTCCGTTCTCCCGGGCTGCTTCAGACTTGAAGTCCAGTCACTGTGTTTTATGAGTGAAACATTTCAGACCTAGAGTAGTTTAATTACTCGTTCATGTTCACATGATAAGTTAGAAGTAAAGGGATCAGGGCATTTGCCCTAGAGGGTGAAATAAAACCAGGTATATCTGTTACATTTACCATGTATGTATATGTCTGCTTTAAGAATGATAGGCCAAATCATTTCTTAGCCTCAGTTTATACTTCAAGTCATAAGACAGTATTTTCTTTATTGGATAAAATATGCTACTGTTGGCATTATAAGTTGGCACTTTGATAGAGGTAGAAGGAGAGAGCCCACAAGTAAATATCTAGTCTTTATCATAATGCAGTATTGATGGATTTTTTTTCTTCTCCTATCCTTTGGTCAACTAACTTCCCTAGTCATTGTTTGAAAAATTATTACAGTCTGTGTGTCTAATGGGTCCCTTGACTGTCTTAGGTGATCAATTGGGTGATATCCTCAAGTCAATCAAGAACAAAAGGATTATTAGAATAGAATTGGATGAGAGGGCTCCTCTTTGAGGCCCCAGTGGTTATGTCCTTTGCCCCACACCTTTGGACTTGGGTTTATGAGTCAGCATAATCATGTTTAGCTATGTGGCTGTGGACAGGTAGCCTCTGAAAGCCTCTGTTTCTCATTTTGTGTGTATGTGTGATGTCACAGCTTTCATTTGCCTGTTAGGAGAACTGCTTAAAAAAAAAGAACGTATGAAAGCCTTATTTGAATGTTGGAATCAAAGTGCCATGACAATGTGAACCAAACAGTTTTCTGCATGGGTGAAAACCCAGCTGCCTCTGCCCTTGGATATTGTCAAGTTGGCAAAAGAAGGAACAGTGTCATGAGAAGGACTTCCCAAATAGCCCATACATCAACGCACAAGGACTTTGTCTGACAAGTGCTGTACAAATGCTATTCCCAAATTCAATTCCTCTTCTCCCCTCAGCACACTTCCTGGCCAGTTCTCCGTTGCATTAATTGGTGCATACTAAGAAATGTAAGCTCATTTCAGCACAAGCCTGACAAAAGCAATTAAAAGAAGAGCACACCAACTGTGAAAGAACCTCATTTCACATAATCCCAGTTTGCAGATGAACTGGTGGGTGATTTTTTTTTTTGTAATCAGCTTCCTATTTGTATAATAATCAATCAATGAAAAGCATTTGTTGGATATCTAAGTGTCCAAAATAGGTAGCTTATAGTATTGCTTTCCTGTTACCGCAGACATTTGAGGAGACATTGAGTAAATATTGCTGATTGATATAATACCTGATTACTCTCATTAGGTTAGACTAATAAGTGAGATTCATGCTTCATGTGAATTTGCTGAGCATTCTTGTCTCCCATTTTAGAGGGCTCATTTTCATAACTGGCACAGAATATGCCAAAAATGCACAGGAATTCCCTCTGGATTTTTTTTTTTTTTTTAAGATTCCCCATGTAAGAGAGATCATATGGTATTTGTTTTTCTCTGACTTATGTCATTTAGCATAATGCCCTCAAGATTCACCTATGTTGTGGCAAATGACAAAATTTTATCCCTTTTATGGCTAAATTATATATTATCATATTATAATTATATAAAAAAGTATATGTCATAATTTTTTCATTCAACTACTGATGGACACTTAGGTTGTTTTCATATCCTTGACTACTATAAATAATGCTCTAATAGACACAAGAATGTAGAAGTCTTTTTAAATTTTTAAAAATTTTTATATTTATTTGTTTTTAAAGATTCCATTCATTCATTCCTGAGCGACACAGAGAGAGAGGCAGAGACCAGGCAGAGGGAGAAGCAGGCTCCTTGCAGGGAGCCTGATGTGGGTCTCCATCCCAGGACCCAGGATCTGGGATCACACCCTGAGCCAAAGGACAGATGCCCAACTGCTGAGCCACCCATATGCCCCAAATGTTTATTATTTATTTTTGAGAGAGAGCATACACATGGGGAGGGGCAGAAGGAAAAGGAGAGACCAAGAATATTAAGAAAGCCTTATGCCCAGCATGGAGCTTGCAGCAGGGCAGGATCTCACAACCCTGACATCATGACCTGAGTCCCCGTTAAGGGACACTTAACGGACTGAACCACCCGTGCACCCCCAAATATCTTTTTGAGTTAGTGTTCATTTTCTTTGGATAAATACCCAGAAATTAAATTGCTGAATCATGATGTATTTCTATTTTTGATATTTTTAGGAACCCTCCTATTGTTTTCTGTAGTGGCTGCATCAATTTACGTTCCCAGCCACAGTGCACAAGGGTTCCTGTTTTTCCACATAACACTTGTTATTTCTGGTCTTTTTTTTTTTTCTTAAAGAGTTTATTTATTTATTTGAGAGAGAGAATGAGTGAGAGAGAGAGAGCACAAGTGCGGGAGAGGGGCAGATGGAAGAGGGAGAAGCAACTGCTGCCTGAGCCGGGAGCCTGAGATGGGGCTCTATCCCAGGACCCTGAGATCATTACCAGAGGCGAAGGCAGATGCTTAACCTACTGAACCACCCAGATGCCCCTCTGGTCTTTTTGATAAAAGCTATTTTGGGGCATCTGAATGGCTCAGTCGGTTAAGTGACCAACTCTTGATTTCAGCTCAGCTCATGAGATTGAGCCCCGTGTTGGGCTCTGTGGTCAGTGGAGAGTCTGCTTGAGATTCTCTCTCCCTCTGCCCCTCCTCACCATAAAGGCACTCACTCTCTCTAAAATAAGCTTTTTAAAAAAAGTCTTTCTAACACGGGTGAGGTGATATCTCATGGTTTTGATTTGTATTTCCCTCATGATTAGTAATGTTGAGCATCTTTTCATGTGTCTATTGGCTTACCTGTATGTCCTCTTTGGAAAAATGTCTATTCAGATCTTTTGTCCATTTTTAAATCAGATTGTGTTTTGCTATTGATTTATGTGAGTCTTTCATATATTTTATTATTATTATTATTTTTCTTGAGAGAGAGAGAGTGAGCAAGCAGGGGAAGGGGCAGAGGGCAGAGAGAGAATCCTCAAGCAGACTCCCCACTGACCAAGGAGCCTGATGTGGGGCTCTATCTCACAACCTGAGCCGAAATCAAAAGTCAACTGACTTCACTGAGCAACCCAGGTGCCCCAGTTCTTGATATATTTTAGAAATTCTTTGTCAGATATATGATTTGCAGGTATTTCTTCCCATTCAGTAGGTTGCCTTTTCATTTTATAGATGGTTTCTTTTGCTGTGCAGGAAGTTTCTCATTCCCTTCCCCCTTTTTCCCTTCAAGCTTTTATTTAAACTCCAGCTAGTTAACATACAGTGCAATATTAGTTTCAGGTGTACAATTTAGTGATTCATCATTTACACACAACACCTGATGCTCATGAAGGTGCACTCCTTAATCCCCCTTACCTATTTCAACCATCCCCCTGCCCACCTCCCCTCCAGTAACCATCTGTTTGTTCTCTATAGTTAAGAGTGTGTTTCTTGGTTTGCTTCCCCTCCCCCCACACACCCATGTTCATTTATTGTTTCTTAAATTCTCCATATGAGTGAAATCAAATGGCATGTGTCTTTCTCTGAATAACTCATTGCACTTAGTATAATACTCTTTAGCTCCATCCATGTTGTTGCAAATGGCAAGATCTCATACTTTTTGATGGTAGAGTAATATTCCATTGGATATATGTTTCTAATTCTTAAAGGAATAAATTGGGCTAGAGGATGGTTGTGTTCTCGGTGTTGCTATCACAAGAAATTAGCAGGCCTTTTGGCTCTACAGTGCTGAGAGATTTTCTTTGTCATTGGTTGAGTCTTTTTCCCTTTTCATTCCTCAGCTTCTTCAATCTGTAGCAATAATGCTGAGAAGGAAATGGTGATGGTGTGGGAGGAACTGAAGCCAAAGGCAATGTGTAGCTGTAAAGCTGGCCAGGTATATTGCTGTGCTGATGGGAAGTACTTTATTACCAGTAGATTAAAAAGATACTAGTTGGCTCTTTCAGGATGCAGCATGACATCTGTCTCCTCTGGTCTTTTGATGTGATCATGAAGATTGGCTTGCGTTCCCCACATACTTGACCCAGAAGTCATAGAATGAAAGCCAGGTAAAAGCAAGAGTAACACCATATGGTATTCTCGTAACCTAATACTTCTGACTCCACCTTTTTTGCCAACTGACTCTTCTGTTGTCTTGTGAAAATACTGCAGACTCTTTTAACAGTTACTGTGTTCCAAATTACTATTGCTGCTCCATGAAATGCCTTGGATTTGGACTCTGTGAGCTATGCTGTGTAATAACCTACCTAAAAAGTTAGTGGCTTACAACAACAAATATGTTATTTGTTTATAATTCTGTATGTCAGCTATTTGGGCAGGGCTCAACTGGATGGTTCTTCCGTGGATCTTGCTTTGGGTCCTTGGGCAGCCACAGTTATCTGGAGACCTGGCTGGGATTGGATGCTCTGAAATGGCCTCACTTATATGTCTGGAGGTTGGTCCTGGTTGTTGGCTGAACAGTATGCCTCCACTAGGCTAGCACAGGACTCTCCACGTGGGGCAGGTGTTCCAAGAGCAAAGCCCGAATATACAAGTACTTTTCAAGCCCTATTTGCATCTTAGGTTGTTGCTTCCCTGTGGCCAAAGCAAGTCACATACCAGATGTAGAGCCAGTGTGATAGGGGACTATACAGGTCTGTATACAAAGAGGCATACCTCCTTCCTATAACAATCCTACACACGGGCCTTGATGTCTTATCTCCTTAAGAACTTATGGCATATTTGTAGTAAAGAGAACCTAGAATCAAGTAACTGTTGACCTTCTACAAAGATAAGTATGAGTTCTTTCTAGAAATGGAATCGTATTTTAAATATATTAGAAAGCTTACTGTTAAATGGAGTTCTACCTGAAGTTCTTCTGCAAAGTTTGTTTTGGTTTTAATTTTTTTGTTTTTGCATATGTAGAGTTTTCCATTTGGTTTTACTCTCAATGAGGTATGTCTGTCCAATGCTCTGTTATTGGACTCTGTGAACATGGATTATAGGCTGCTTTTATCCTTTGGAAGGAGGGACTGTCATATAGTGATCAACAACAGGCTCTGTGGACAGACTTCCTGGGCTTGTATCCTGGCTCTGCCACTGGCTGCATGTCCTTGGACTAGTTAGTTACTTAACATCTAGATGCTTTGCTTTCCTCTGCAAAATTGGAACAATAACAGTACCTGCCCTATAGGTGGTTGTTGTGAGGCTCATTCTAAGTTCTACATAAGGGTCACTATTATTGCTATTATTATCCTAGAGAATTGTGTAAGCTTACTTGATCTTACTTGGGCCACATTATGACCAAGACCAGAGTATAGATTTAGAGTGTTTCTTTGACTTTTATAAGTTAATGTTACCTTCATATCATTCCGTGAGTTGAGTACCATTTTTTATGAAAAAACTAAGAGAGTATGAATTTTGGAAATGACATAGATGATCGGTGGTAGGGCTCAGTCTAGAACCCAGGCATGTTGATTCCTACGCCCAGATCCTGAAACCTAAGGGAGGGAAAAATCACTGCATGAGAAGAACTGAGATGCAGAAGGAGTCATCTGCCTGTGTCTGCCCCTGCCCCTCCTATGCCAGTTCTGTTCCCAGCTGTAGATGGAGCTCCTGAAAGGGATTTCAGAGCCCAAACCCAGCATCTGGCAAAAATGTTTCTGTCTACCAATGCCTCACTTGTAGGCTGCATATCTCCTACCTGACCTCCTATCTTTGTTCTGCTGGCCCTTTGTTCCACTTCTGTTCAGCTCTCCGTGTTGGTGTCTCATCCTGGTATACTTTAGAGCCTAGACTTCCCATATTACCTCTTCATCTTTTGGTTCATAGCTTATCTTACTTTTCTTCCTTTGGTTCATTTAGACTGGCCTGGTAGTCACTGGCCTTGGAGTTGACCTTATCTCCCCCAATACTCATATCCTCTCTCTCTTATACACAGATGCCCATGCCATACACACACTATCCTTGACTCTTCTCCCATAGGGTTGGGTACTTGGTAATGGTCTCAGCCATACCGTGTGAATACCCAACCCCCAATAACAAAACAACCAAGATATGCGGAAAGTATAGATACTTTACACAATGAAATGATTCTCCCTTTTGGGATGGGTGGGGGAAGGCTGAGAAGCTGACTTCATTTTACATCACACTTAATTCCTTCCTTTTCTGTCTCCCTGTTTGCTTCAGCAAACGTATGAAGAGACAGTGTGCATTGTAGGACCAACAGGAAGAACAGATAGTGTGACGTGTTGTACAGCTGGGCTGTGGTGAGGAGACCGGTGAGCTGAGCCAGAAGGCCAGACTAGATGCCCCACAGCAATTTACTCTTTTGTTCAGGGAATTCTCTGTGCCTTGTCTGAGGCCTCCGTTTCTCCATCTATAAAACAGGCGATAGACATTTCAGAGGATTATTGACAGATTTAAATGGCATAATGTATCTATGGGACATAGCTTCATTAACAAAGTCTTTACAACTTCTTGGTATCTTTTACTGATGGTGGAAGTCTCAGTGCTTTAAATGAATAAACCCAAATTGGAAGTAACTGAGGTACAGAATACAACTGGATGACAATACCTATGGTCTCCCATGAAAGCCTATAGGATTCCTCATTTTTCAGTATTTTAAATTCTTTTTTTGTATTAGGAATCATGAAATGCAATTTCTTTAGAACCTAGGTTTGAATCTGCACTCTTCCACTTGACTGTGTGACTTTGACACCCCCCCCCCCATTTCCTAAATTATCACTTGGATGTAATATTTCGGATGTGTATGTGAGTCAGAATGAGAATATATTGTGCAGAATGTGTAGTTAGGATTCAGAAATCCTATATTAGGATCAGCACTTGTTGAAACCCTCCCAGGTGTAATAGGCACTCCCCCTTGACCTGGACCTGAGCACAGAGGGAGGATTCATGCCCATTTTCACCTAGGAAACAGCTTCAGACCTGTGCAACTGGACACGACACCAGAAGACTCTGCTCCTCCTTCATGCTCCAAACTTCCAAGGCAAGACGTTGCTTTGATCTTGAGCCTGCTGCAAAAAGTCTCCCTTGGCAAGTGTACCTATGACAGCTGGACTCTGCAATGTCAACTTTCTGTAGACAACACTGAAAAAAATATAAATGTCAAGTACTCTAGAGAAGACTTGATGAGGGAAGCCAGGTGTGTGCTAGAATCCAGCTGAAGAGAGTTGAAACTGTGCCAGATAGCTTCATATTTTAAAAATGGGGGGGGGGGAGGAGGGAGGAAATGTCATGCTTTGGAGAATCCCTGTAAGTATCTCTACTGCCCTGGTCTTCATTAGTCAGGGACACCAAGTTCCCTCTGCTGATTGCCTCTGGTTAATTTTCTATGCAACTTGACAAAAAAAGAATGTGACAAATTCTATCTCAGAGCTCCCAACCAGGCAAGACAGGGCTGTGTTTGTCCTTGCTGACCCAGGAGACCAAGAAACCAATTAAAACTCTTTCTCGTCTTTTATCCTCCAGTGATGATATCAACATAATGATGAAGTTCTGGTCCAGAGCACCCACAGAGTAGGTACTAGCGGTTCCTGGCTAGTGTGGATTTGGGGGAGACCACCTGACTTAGCCCACACGATTATTTAGCAGGTCTCTGAAAGGGCTGAAAAGGTGGGCTAGCTTTTGCCACACAAAATACCCTAAATGACGCAGGCTCCATTCCTTGGGTTCATTGGCAAAGGATGACTGAAGCTTCTTAAAGCCTGTAGACCCTTTGCCCAAGATATTTCCATGACCAATACATTTGAGTGAGTCCATGTCTCTACAACCTCCTGTTCAGGGGCAGATCCAGATTTTGTTGTGTGTGAAACTTACATAATTTGGTGATACTCTCTTAAAGGCAAAGACTACATAATTATGAATGCAAAATTAGGCTTGAATGTTTATTTGGAATAAAAATATATCAAAGCAAATTAAAGACTTCCAAGTTGACAACACCGATATAAAAATATTTTTAAAAGTAACATTTTTTTGTGCTGGACATGCCTATATAAAAATATTTTACCTGTTTTTTTCTGCAAATGCTTTTATGACCTTATTATCTAATTATATAAATTATGCACTACACGTACTTCAGTGGAGAGAGACAGTGATCTTAGCTGAGGGCAGTTTCAATCACCTACTTTTGCAAATTTTACAGAAATATATGACCAGGTGACTCTGTTACCCCCTGCTAGGGACCTGTGTAAGCAAGGAGCCCTCACACCCAAGCCTTATTAGCTCTGTGGTAAGTGTACATCTGAAGCCTGCATCCCTGGACAATGCCATGTGACTCTGCTCATCACTGCTCACCCGATGTTGAGAAATAATGGGAATTTCAGTCCAGTTCAGTTGCCCAATGTTTCTTCAACTTAAACGTCTTGCCAGTGTTGAGTTCCATTCCTTCCCATTCCCACCTGCATACAGTAGATGAAAAATAAACAAGGTTTAAGAGGTTCGTCCCTACAAGAGCAGTAGGATTTGGTTGGACCTCTTCATCCACAGTGGAAAGGGCTTCCCCTAGGTTCTCTAGGGGCATTGTCGACATAAATAATTTGAAACACCCAGGTCAGTATATCAGCACCATTTTGGCAGCCTACTCTCTCTCAGTCCCGTGAAGAAATACTGTGCCAGTGAGAGTGATCAGTTTGTCTGGCTGTTCCCCTGGCACGAGGGCCTGGGCCTGAGGCTTCAGGACAGCCTGATAGGCATAAGTCCTACTGCCCCTTGGAATGTGAGGGGTAGAGGGTTGGAGCAAACTCAGTGGTCCATTGTGGTTATTCCCAGACATTATTTGTTTAAGATCTGAAGGATCTTATGTCCATTGTCCTGTCTTGTTGAGGAAATGAGGACGATGCTGGCAAATTGAAGCCCTTGATAGAGGAGCTGCTTTGCTCCTCTTGCACTAGTGTTTTTCTATTTGGCTTGTGCTGTCCCTCTCCTTGTCTCTGTCTCACTCCCACAGTATAGCACTTAGTCTTGCATAGGATGTTTGCAGAACCTGTGTATAAAAAATGCTCAACAGAACTTAGTTTGGAGAATATAAGATTTAAGGAAGATATGGGAGGTTCACCAATCTGAAGGGTCCTCATGTGGAAGAGAAGAATGCCTTGTTCTTTGAGACCCTATGCTGTTAAATTGGGTTGGTGGGAAAAAAAATTTGAGGAAGTTTCAGTCCCAGGGGAAAAGCTCTTTCTTTCTTAGGGTTGTCAGGGATGGAACAAGGTACTTTTTGGTGACCCCCCCTCAGCAGATACCTTAGGGAATGGATTCTGATGTTGTTTGGATTTAGGGTTCTACTGATAAGTTGAAATGAAATCTAAGGAAATGGAGATAACACCCCATGGTGAGATCACATCCTGACAGAGTAAGGACATCCCTTTTCATTGGTTCTACCTTCCTCTCCTAGGCCAAGTGGACCTCACTCTTGGACACTGTACCCTGAGTCTTTGACTCTTAGATGCTGCATTCACCCTTACAGGCTTAGCCCCTGTTTGTGCAAACACCCCATTCCATCTGCTGATATTGGCTGACATCTCTCTTCCATAAGTTTCTGGTAGTCATGACCTCTTTTCATGGCCTGTCTAGTCATCACCTTGCTTAGGCCTCAGTTCTTTTGCATGTAGCTCAAGCCAGGAGTCCACGTGTATTGATGTGACAGCTAGGTTGTCATTAAATCCTTACCCAATACCCGTGATTACCTGAATCTATGAATCTTGACTTATTTGGCTTTGGTGGCGGGGTGGTCTCAGCATTTGTTTTGATGGAACAGTGGATCCCATTGAAGGAGTGGATCATGGCATAATCTCCCTACCATGCCCTTCTTTGGTATTTTCTCTTTCATGCTCTCCTCATAGAATGTTAGTTTCACAACAGATTCTCATCCTCAAATACATTTTGACCTGCCTGGCTTGACTAAATGTCTCCTAACTTACTCCATTTGTCTTTTCCTAGCTTTGTTCTCCTTTTCCCCTAATTCAGTGCTTTATTGCCACCAGTGAGGCTATTGAGCAATGCTTAGCTCTACCCCAGGCTCTCAGATCGTAAGAGGAGGCCAGTCCCTGCTTGTATCTATGCCATTCTTGGATGTTTTAATGATAAATTACCCCTTAAATTACTCCTTTATTGGGGACTTTGGAAATAATTTCTTGCTTTCATTACTAGAAAAATAGCTTTATGGATTTACAAATAGCCAAATACTTTACCACGTGGAAACCGCTGTATAGGAATGAAAAGCGCGATCAACACTTACGTTCATTTATTCTCTCTCAAGTGATTTGGATTTAGTCTTACCTGCCCAGAGAATAGCTGGGCTGTGTTTCCAGCAGGAGTGAAAAACTAGCCACGCTAGAGACCTCACAGCTCAGTTGATTTCAATCTTCACCCATGTCATCTCCTGGGAGCAGACTGGACTTGTCCGCTGTTGCACTGTGCCTGACAGAGTCTGTGTTCCTTGCTAGGCCTTTTGTCTCTCAGGGCCCAAATCCTTAACCTTAGACACATCACTGACTTGGAGTGTCTGCTTGATCACCTGGCAAAAGTGACACCAGCTTTGGAGTACCTCAGCCTGCTGGGTAACGTGGCATGTCCCAACGAGCTGGTCAGCTTGGAAAAAGATGAGGAAGACTATAAGAGATACAGGTGAGTCTTTAAGGGGTTTGAACATGGTGGGAAAAGGACAAATAGCATCTTTTGAAGGGGATAGCATTATGGGATACATAATAGATGTTTGGTAAGCATCAGTGGACTTCCCATGATAATACTAAACTTTAACTTTTTGATAACCTATAACTATTGTCTCCCTCCATCAAGGTCACAGAAACCAAGAAACATGAAAATCTGCTCGGTGGTCTAGGCCAGGGGTTAACAAACTTTTTTTGTAAATAGCTGGGTAATAAGTATGTTAAAGCTTTGAAGGTCATATGGTTTCTATCACAATGATTCAACTCTGCTGTTGTAGTGAAGAAGTGGCCATAAACAATTTGTAAATGAAGACGCAGGGCTATGTTTCAATAAAACTTTACTTACAAGAACAAGGAGAGGGCCAGTTTTGACCCATGGGCTACATTTTGTTTACCCATGCTCCATGTTATAAGATTTTCCTGTGGTCAGCCTCAGAGTCACCTTTTAGAGAGAGGACACTTCCCATGAAAATGAGGGAGCTTATATGGGATCCCAAGAGGAACTCCCAGCAGGCCCATAACTTTGTTCCATAGAGCTATGCCTCACTGTCCACCAACCACGTGCTTTGATGAGCTCTAAGGAGAAATGCTTGTCCTCCCCCCCTCTCTACTACTAAACCATGTGCTTTGAAATACCTGACCCAAAGTCATCTGTTTTAGGTAGACTCCTTGAGCTTACCAGTTTCACTAGACTCCTTTTATAATTTTCTTCATTTGAGTTGTGTGTCTTCATTCTTGACTGTTGTTTTGCAAATGTTTTTAGATGATCTTTTCATATGTGTAGCCTCTTTCTTCATTATGATACAAGCTCTCAGTAACATCCTCACTGAATCAGTGTGGGCAGGGGAGGGGAAAGAAGGAGGGAAATGTAAGACAGGTAAGGCTGCTAGATAGTAAATTCGGAAGGATTAGGTAAAGAAGATAATGGTTTGAAAGAAACTTGTTCTCTTGGGACTCCTATAAAAATCAGTGGTGATCCATGAAGGAATGAAGTCAGTGGAGTTCATATTGTATAAAGGCAAAGCTGTAGGAGATACTGAAGGCTATTGAACACTGTATATTTTAAAAACATATACACAAAGACACATAAAGCTACAGCAGGAATCTGCTTATATTTCCTTATGGGGAAGCATTGTGTACCTTTAGCCTCATTTTCTAGGTTTCTTGATTAATTTTGTAAGGGGTCTGAGACTATTTTAAATCATCTTAGAATAAAACTCTAACCCTACTTTTTAAGAAATATATTAAGTCTTTCTTCATTATGAAGATTTTCATTTGGATGTGACCCTGCAGATTTGAATGTCAATTCTGTTAGGAGAAATATGATTAATATCCAGCAGGTGAAGAGTTACACATTTCTAAATCAACCTTGTAAGTTGCTTAATCGCTTAGAACTTAATTTGCTTCTTTAACACTCTTATCAACTCTGAAGCCTTTAGGAGCCTGATTTCAGATATGAAGGGGTCTCTTAAAACATATTTTATCTTCTTGCAGTAATTTATAAGATGTGTCTTGGAAGGGTCTAACAAGTCCAAGAAAGTTCTTTTAGTCAACATTTTTAGAAAACCAAGCACGATTTAGGAAATTTTCATTTGACTTTTTTCTTTAGATTTCTGTGTTTAATTCTTTTTTAAAAAAGGATTTATTTGTTTATTTTACCCGAGAGAGAGCACACGCAGCGGGAGGACACACACAGAAAGAGAGAGAGAATCTCAAGCAGACTCCCTGCTGGAGCCAGCTTGAATATTATTCTTTCTTCTGAGAAGCCGAGTGCTTATAGAGAGATGTATGGCCCTCTGGGTACCTCAAATGCCCACTGCCTATTTGGATTCAGACCCATTTGATGTCAACAAACACAGTCAACAAGCAAGGGATTATCCTTCAGACTCAATCCAAGTGGTGGACATTGGGTCCTGATCCTTCAGGGAGGGCTGGGTTCTAGAGGAGTGATTTATCTCGTGTGCTGGCACTGGCACCCACTCAGCCCGACCTCATTACTCCAGTTCTGTTGGGCTTGAGGGATGGGGGGCTGGGAAGGTAGTTTGTTCATGCACATATGGCAAAGTCGCCATGAGGAACTGGATTCTAAGGGCCACATAACAGCTGAAATCACACCTAGTCAGAATTACCCTAGAAAGTCCATAAATCACCCACAACAATGGCGAGATGCTCACGCTCTGAGAGGAACAGGAAGTAGGGACACTGGAAGGAACATTACAGGTGTGCCCATCCAGTCACACATTCACTGCACGGCACATGATGGTTGAGTGGAATGGTAGGCCTATTCTCTAGCGAGTCAAAATTTTTTTATTCATTTTTATTTTTTTATTTTTTATTTCTGGTTGACAAGCACTCTCACACTTACATTTGGATGAGATAAATGTACATATGATGTAGTTCTGTTCTCTGGTCTGTAAGCAGCCCTGCTTTCTTCATCTTGGAGTTTGTGCTTCATTTGCCCCTGAGAAATTTTAGGGTTTTACAATACGGCTGTTAAATCCAGAGTTCTTGTAGTGTTTGAGTTTCTACCAGGCAATGCAGCCTCCTTCTTTTTTTGCCTTTTGGCAAAATATTTTCCTGCCCCTTCCTCCTACAAAGCATGAGGTCTGCCTTCCTTCTAGCTGTTACCCAGAGCCTAATAGTAGGGCCTCTATGTAAATTTATGTGACATTTTCACTAGAAAATTGCTTAAAAAATGAATGATATTTCTACAGTTTACTGTTTTTCACTTTAAGTACATTTTCTGACAATATGTCTTCTATTAATCATTTAAGCAATAGTAGGAGCCTTAAAGGAGTGTATTCAGAAGCAAGAACCCATGGCTCATTTAGTGCTGTCTGAAAAAATTTCTTATTGATTGGCATCCTCTGTGGTTATGTGATGTAATATTTATAATATGTCACCCAGCCATACATCAAAACAAGTACGTCTGTTTCATTTCTCCTGGGAGGTGTTGATTTCAGAGAGGTCAGCCCACTTTTAGGTCACGTTGTGGCCAACCACTGGAGCAGAAGTGGGAAGTGACTAGATTTATGGAGTTATTGGAAATGGCTTCACAGATGCTTCACTTTCTGCTGAGTCCTTCCTCCCATCCCCCAAGGTTACCCCTTCTCCTTCCTTCCTTACCCCCTGTGCAGACAGTTGGATTTTCTTGGCACATATCCCCACCGTAAAACGGGCTCATTAAATCTGTATGTGAGCATGAACATACTACCAAGTTGTTGAGCGGTGCCCTGGTCCTGCTGGGGCAGGAGCAAACCACGCCTGGGGTTTTTTCTTTGCCATTCATCACAGTTCATGGCTGAGAAATGTCCATTGCCTTGTTATTATAGCAGCTTGAACTTGCCCATGCTTTGCTGTGTGTACACACTGTGCCACTATTTTGGGATGAATGTTGAATGGAGGTGAACATGATAACAAGCAGCCTTCAGGATTTGGGAGGGAAGAGAGTGGTGAGGCAGAGCTTGGTTGGCTTGGGAGGCCGCCGTCATACTAGGAAACCACCTGAGGCCTCCTGTGGAATTCAACACCAGCCAAAAAATGAGTCACGTATGGGAAACTTGGGTGCGCGGAGTGGTCTGTTTCTCGTCTTCCTTTGCAGTTCTTTTCTTTCTTCTTCCTGCAGGAAAGACAACGGAGTGAAAGTCAACAGTACGCAAGAGCTAGGCCTGGCTTCTCAACTGCAGGATTTGGTCTCATGGTCTCTTGGCTCTACCTCTGTCACCAAACCCTCCTGCCATTCCTTCATTCCCTCCTGCCACTCCAATCTCTGCTTGGCCTCTCCTTCCTCCTGCTTCCTCAGTAGGCCCCTCTGTATTTCTCACAACTTTAAATTATTTAAAACGTGACACCCTTCCTTTGTTCCCTCACAGAGAGCAGCCCGGGGCCTGCCCAGTGTCTGTAGCACTCAGCCAAAGGGAAGGAGGGAGGGACCCTCCGCAGTCTGTTGGCTGTCCCGGGCTGCCACCATTTCCCAGCCGAATAGGAGCTGTTAAACTTGTGGCTTACATAACCCAGCTAGCATTCTCCAGCTAATCTACAATCTGGGCTTTGAAGATCACAAGAAAGCAAAGGTCACGACCCAGAGATCAAAGTGACAGAAGCCCACAGAGTAATTGCTGGTTACCCTCTGTAGAGGGCCTTGCTCTGTCCTGTGGGTGTATTGTTTGCACGGAGACTTCAAACATGCTGCCGGTGAACTGTGAGGAAAATCAGCTGGCCTTTGCCAGTTGTCAGGCATTCATTAATGCTGTAGGTGAGCTCACCTCGGCTCATTAGAGTGAGATCATTGTCATCTCTCTGAGCATCTGGAGTTATTCCACTCACAGTGTTTGTTCATTACTCTTTGGTCTTTATTGACTTTTTCTCACAGTCCTCTTTTACCTGGAGGTGTGAGGGGGTGGTTATATAAGGAAATTGGAGTAATAAGAAAGGAGGCTATGGATGTGTTTATTGGAAATTAACTTGGAGGCACACAGAATTCAAGCAGGCTGAAGCTTAAGAGAGGCTGAGGCGTCATCTAGCCCGTTCTCCTCATTATGCAGATGGAGACACCGAAGCTCAGGAAGGTGGCCTGAACCAAGATCACACAAGCTAAATAAACCCAGAGTCTGGACCCTTTCCTCTACCCGGTCAGTCTCCACGCTTTTTGTTGTGAAGACCTCTCCTCTGTTTCATCTTCTCCCCCTTTCGTCTCTTTAATAAGCTTGGGTTTCTTTACTGAGCTACATCTCAGCCATTGCTAACTTTTGACAATTAGTCAGACGCATTTAGCGGTTGATGAGTGCTTTTGATTAGCATGAGGTAACCAGTGTTACCAAACGGGGTTGAGGTAATGCAGGGAAAAGCAGAGCAGCTTGATATTTTGTTGGCGTGCTCACTCCATCCTGTTAGGCTTTGTGGATGATTGAGAACAGTTCCTGGGTGACCCGTTGCTGACTTCAGAGGCCCCCAGTGGATCATCAGTAGCTTGCACCATGTCTCCCCACCAACCCCCACGCCCGGGGGCAGTAAGGCGGCAAGAGATCATGGGAAGGATGGGCATTCCATGTTGCCATAAATGGAAAGAGGTAGGGAAAACCTCCAGGGGACCCTGCATTCTGATTCCCTTAGGATCTGGAAACTTGGTATTTCTTTAGTAGAGTCTCAGAGGAAGAAACATGGTAGCCAACCGCAGGAGCAGACACTGGGGAGCCGTCTTGGTGTTTCTGGGATTGTGTGGTGTTCCCCGGGAAGCAGCCAGCACCCCCTGGGGTAGCAGTTTGAGCAGGAGGGAAGAGTGTCCTCCTCTCCCTTTGAAGTCTAGATGAAAAATGCCAGAGCTTTGGGATTTGGGCAGAGAAAATTGATTTGGGAGCAAAAACAAACAGAAAAGGCCCTCTGCTCTTCCTTTTCTCCCCCTGCCAGTGTGTAGGTGTCTCCTCAGAGGAGTCCTTTAAGAAAAGGGAGCATACCATAGGAAAAGAGAGAGAACCTGCAGGGCTCTGTGTGCGGGTCGCACTTTTAGAGAATCTGCTTTTAGACAGAAACGAATGATGAGCCTTCGCACACGTTCCCAGCATCCCAGATTTCTTCTAGATGACCTCACCTTCCCCATCGCAGCCAGAGCGCCCCTGACTTCCAGCGCCCAGCCCCAGGGCTTTGGCCCAGCCACCTTGGGAAGGTCAGGAAAATTAGAGTCACCCTCAGGAGCTAGGGACGTGAGACTCAGAACTTAGACCGATCTCTTTTCATTAAGCAGGGCCCTGGCTTAACAAGCGGTTTTATAAATCTGAAGCTGTCTCCGGGTGTCGCAGGATTTATGGACGGGGGTTTCTGCCATAAAGTGGTTTATGATGGCTGCCTTCTGTGTTATTAGTAGCTGTCTCTTCCTTCAACCATTGCTGTTTGATAATAGCCTTAAAACACCCAGAATTACTTACCTGCAAGCCCCATTCCCGATAGCCCCTGTTGACAGTCTGAATAAGTTTACTGCCCTTTTGTTGTACTTTACCTTCAAAACAAACTGATTGAACCATCAATAGCTCGTGGAAGCTGACAGAGGCATGTCATCTGGACTAGCCCTTGTGATTGCAGGTTATCTGGGGGAGTTAGCCTTCTCGCATTGTTAACTGAAGTGTTTTATGTACTATGCAACTTTAGGATACGGCTGTGATAACCCCAGTAACTAAGTAATACATCACGGTAAAGAGATTTTGGTGCAACAAATAACCCTGGATTAAATTTACAAGGGTTGAATTGATATTGTAAAGGCCTTCATTCTGTGGCTCCGGGAATCCTTGGTTGTATTTTTATGGCAAACTTGTATTATACCCGGGATGGAAGCTGCAGCTTTTGACACCCTGACACGACCTAGAACAAAGGGAAATAGATCTCCCAAGCCCGGGATGGGACAGGCGGGCAGAGAGCCCACTGACTTATCACTTGGCAGGGGTGTTTGGAGCTAGTTGCAAACCGCCAAGGGGCAGAGAGATGTGTTGGAGGTGGCCGCCCTCCGTGCCCTCTGTACCAGATATGGTGCATGGCAGACTGGCAGCAGAATTGGGAGGGAGATTCCCTATCACGTCACCAACCTCGTAATTTCAAAGCTGTTATTCCTCGTGGTGTTAATTTTATTTGGACAGAGGCTTGCAGCAGGACCAGTGGCATCAGCCTCGCCGCCCCTGCCTGGGAACTTGCTAGAAATGTGTATTCCAGGCCCTACGGCAGATGTAGGGAATCAGAAATTCTGGGGGTGAGGTCCTGTGATCTGTGTTTCAGCAAGCCAGATTCGAGGGGTTGCCGATGCCCTCTTAAGTTTGAGAATGTCTGTGCTGGACTCTAAGCTCCTTGAGAGCAGGGACCTCGTCTGTTTTGCGAATCACCTTATTCTTTGCACCTGGCACAGTTTGTGACGGGTGGTAGCAGCTCAGCAATTACTGGTTGTGTGAGTGCACGTATGAAGACATCTCTGGGTGGGGATCTTTGGACCTGGGCTGAGTCTCAGGCTGAGTTATCTGGGCCAGGCCTTCCTGGTGTCCCTCACACCTCTCCAGGCATCAACCACCTAGAAGCCCCAGACTGGCCGTGAGGATGGGAGCCAAGTCAGCCCTAGTTTCAGGGATGAGTGGCAGCCTATTTCATGGGCTGTTTCTTCGATTGTATAAGAAGAGTGCTCTGAAAACAGCAGCTCTTTGTCATCTAACATTTTTAACTAGCTTAAAAGCCAGCACCTCTCTCTCTCTCTCTCCTTTGATTTCAGGGCTGTGATCCAAAGTGGGGCAAAATGACAACGTGCTGTCTGTTGTCATCATGGTTCCTGCCAGCCCCGTGAAGACATCTTTCATTCCATCATTAAACATTGGCTGATTTTCTAATACTGATGTTTTCTTCACCTGAATATTCATCTTTTCCCACCCTACACTTAGTGGGTGTCTTTACTCCTCTGAGCGTCACTCCTGACATATTGTTTCCGTCTGTACATGTCTTTATTTGAAAGAATCTGTTGTCATCAAGACTTTGCTGCTATAAGCAGAAGATGGAAGTTTTCTCTGACACTGACTGAGGCCAGTGGGAGTTCTACTGGAGGAGAGAAGTTCATCTGAGGCTTTTTGGAAACTTTCTGATTTTGGAGGAGGCTAGAGGGTATTTGGAAAGGGAAGGGAGAGGTTCAGGGAGAAGTTGGAAAGAAAAGAATAGATTGAGACTAGGGAGGAAGTGGACAGTCCAATTTCTGGGACCTCAGATGTTGGGGTGGCCATTTCTGGGGAAGAAATCTGTACCTCAAAAATAACTCAAGAGTCTTGTCACTTGAAGGAGTATTTTGACGGGAAGCCACTAAGCTGTTTTCTCTGGTATTTCAGCAGTCATCCAGATCTTTGGGCAAGTATATGGAGGCCACCTGGTGACGTGAGACCTCTAATGAATGTGGGAGCTGGTCTCCGGTGCCCAAGGCTCCTGTGAGGATTGGGGGCATGCTACATACTCTAGGTCACATTTGCACTGAGAAAAAGCTCGGTGCCCAGGGTTGACTTAGGGTTTGGTTCTTTGAAGATCATCACTTGAGATTTCCTGTTTCTCCTCTTTTTCCTCTAGCCATGAGCTTTCAGTCATCCAGTGTGTGATGTTTGGTCCCTTTCTCTGTGCTCCCAGAATTGCTTTGCGCATAACTCCAATCTCAGCACTTAGCTGTGTGAATGTCAATATTGTGTCTATTTGAGTCTATCTTCCCCATTACACCGAGAACCCCTGTAAGAGCAGGAATTGTGTTGTAATCACCTCTCTATACCTGGAGCCTGGTACAAGGCAGGTGCTCAAGAAATATTCGTATAACTGAAATAAACTTTATTGAGTCTAGTCTAATGCTACTTCTTGAGAGAGTATGAGGATGAGAAAAAAAAAAATGTCCTTGCCTTTAAGAAGCTTACAGGTGAGGACATCAACTGAACACCAGTAAAATGAATAAAAAACGTAAAAAAAACAACCAAGCGTTAGGTGGTATGGTGCTCCCGGTATATCCCGGGAGTACAGAGAAGGAAGAAAACAGTGTGGTCTGGAGATGCAGGAGAAAAGTTCATGTGGGTTGGGATTTGAAAGATGAGTAAACACTGAGGAGGCTGAGTATAGGAAGGAAACGCCAGATTCCAATGAAGACAATCTACTGCTCTTGACATTGGGTACTTACCTCTTCTTCCTAAGTGGGACAGGGTCTAAACAATTGTTCCTTTAAGTGACCAAGTATGGGGGCTCGACAGAAATCATCTGGGTTGATAACTGTCCCTGAGGAAGCAGAAGAATAGGCAGGTGTCTATGCCTTTTATATATTTATTTATATGTTTATATATCTATCCCGTGGCCACGTGGATCTTCTCATCAATTCCAAATATACCTGCCTAATATTTTCTCACACAAGTAGCCATTAACTTATCCTTGGAAGCCATGATGGACACCAAAGACTCTTTCTGGGGGGAATTTGCATTAGTATTTATTGGGCTATTAAATTAATATCTCCTGGAGGGACACCTGGGTGGCTCAGCAGTTGAGCGTCTGTCTTTGGCTCAGGGTGTGATCCCGGGGTTCTGGGATTGAGTTCTGCTTTAGGATCCCTGTGAGGAGCCTGCTTCTCCCTCTGCCTGTGTCTCTGCCTCTCTTTCTCTCTCATGAATAAATAAATAAAATATTTTTAAAAATCCTCTAGAATCTTATTCTTCTTGTTTTACCTTGGTAAAGATAATCGTCATCATGCCAGTGTGGAAGTAACTCAGGGATGGTCCCTGTTTGATTCTTCAAGGAAGCATTTCTCAGCTATGTGTGCTCCTAGCTTCTATCCTGAAGTCATCCATGTTATCACAACCTGTGTTCTAGTTATTGTCCTGGATGGCCAATGTCTCCCGTCTTAGTTTCAAACTGAAGATTTGTTTTGTTTTAAAGATTTATTTTCAAGTAATCTCTATCCCCATTGTGGGGCTTGAACTTACAGCCTCAAAATCAAGAGTCACATGCTCTACCGTCTGAGTCAGCTAGGCATCCCAAAGATTGCTTTTATCTCAGAAATGAGAGTTATGACCCACAGGAAGGCAGTGACACAAATGGTACAACTAGGTTGTAGATTAGTTTCTCTGAGAACTTTCTGCATGGCAAAGAAGCTGGGCCCATTTCCAGAATGGAAGGGCAGGGGAATACAGGATCCTCCTGGCTCATCCAGGTGTGTGTGTGTGTGTGTGTGTGTGTGTGTGTGTGTCTATATTTGAATCAAGAGCAATCGTTAGTGTATATTTTTGAGGTTTAGTTGTGTGTGTGAAATATAATTATTTGGATTTCTGCAAAGAGTGATTGTTCATTCTTTGTGAAAGAGAAGCGGCAACCAAGATCTAAACTTCTGAAGACCTAATGATGTAGATCCCTTAGCATGAGACAAATTGCATGGATCTTTGAGGCCATTGCCTACCCTCCTGAGTTGTCTCTGTTTTCTTTCAGATGCTTTGTTCTGCACAAGCTGCCCAATTTGAAGTTTCTGGATGCCCGGAAAGTAACCAGACAAGAACGAGAGGAAGCTTTGGTCAGAGGGTCATTCATGAAGGTGGTGAAGCCCAAGGTAAGCTGCCAACTTTCTGGTCTTCACCAGGGATTTATGTCTTGCCCTACTGGTTATTCTTTGAGCACAGAGGACCTTTTTCTGTGTTTGGAATGCAGGAGAGATCTCCAACCAGGGTTTTATCCGTGGATATGCTGTTGGCCTAGCAAGACGTAGGACTGGGAATAAATTGGATCTTCCTGCGATCTATCTAAGGGGACCTTCATTTGGAAGGTGATTTCACCCAGGTGGCTCTTTTACCAATAAAGCAGCACCATATACAGCCCAGTGGTGACATTCTGGGGGGAAGATTTCAAAGTGCCTTCTTGAAGATGTTTCATTTACAAGGTGGGGTCTCTACAGGTCTGTTGCTGAGAAAGGAAAAAGAAGAAAGCCTGGGGCATTTCCTTTTCCTCAGGAGGGTAGGACTATTCTAGTAACCCAGAAGGAGCTCTTCTTTCTTGGGGCCGTAGTGGAGGTAGGGGAGAGTGATTTTCTTCTGTTCACAGGTATGAAGGCTCAACAGGTCTTGGAGATATAATTAGTGGGAAAGGCCTTTTCTTCCCCCCTGACAATGTGACCTGGGACTAGTGTATCCTCTCTAGATGCAGCTCTCCAGAGCTCTTAGGAATAGTTTTACTGCCCTTTCCTTTATCAACTGAGTCTGCATTGAGCCCATGGAAGTGCATATGGTGCCATCTTCATGACAGTATTGATAAGGCAGGAGATATATGGCTTTGAGTCTTGGATTCAGAGTCAAGGAAATGTTTAAGGATGTGGAAAGTCATCTCTTTGGGAGGAGTTGGGATCCTTCTGTGAAGCCCAGGGCTGGGGAATGGACCAGATGACCCCTGACGACCCCTTTCAAGGTCCATCACTGCCCCAGAGCCCAATGGAGCTACCTAGGGCCCCCTTTCCTGTGGGACCCTAGCTTGTGTGTTGAAAACATTGGCCCAGAAATCCTGGAGGTCTAGTTTGTCCTTGCCTATTGACTTAGAGCACCTTGCACATGCATTGGAAATGATTAAGAGGGAAAGAGAAAAAAACAAACAGAACCAAAACAGAAAAACGAAACCTCTTCCATCAAGTTGCTCAGCTGGCAGCAGACCTCGGGCCACTTTCTCTCCCTGAATCCATGAGGTGCAACTTATTTCCCGTTATGCTGAATAAAATTGCTAACAGTTGTGGAAATATATGATACGGAGGGTATAATACTGGCAGATAAATGTATTGTTACCTGTTTCAGCATGTGGGAAATTAATTGAGTGATTCGTTTCATAGCTATTAAAGTGTTAACAGTTTCCCTTATCGAGGCAGAGATTTGATGTATTGCTCATGACTGCCTTTAGTTATTCCAGCTTTTGTAATTTTGTCCAAATGAAATAATTTATTTCTTGGCCTCCTTTTTTTTTTTTTTCAAGTTAAAAGATTCCAGAGGCAGCCAACATCACCAAACAAAGGACAACAAATGAACTGTTTATAATACGTTGGGTTCCTGCCCATTCAACATTTTCCACCCTTAAGTCTGCCTGCACTTTATAGGACAGATCAATATTTCTCTCCTGCTCCCCCTGTTCCTGACAGGGGAAGCTCTGTGTTGTCACAGGAAATCTGAAGGGGCACCAATTATAATACCCATCATGGTTGTGTGGGGTGCTCCATGTGTGCTCACCATGGCCCTCAGGCTCTGTGTGTACAGATCTGGGAGTCCTCAAATCACCCTGAAATATAGGAGGTGATACAGGTGGGATAACTGAGGCCGAGAGGTGTTCATTGGGCAGCCTGGCTAGGAAGAGCTGACACTGGAGCTTTCCTGGTGTGTCTGCCCACAGAGCCACATCGTTCAACTCAGGTCTTACCTCTGGAGCAAGTGAATCGAACATTTTCTCCCATGCATTTCTCTGTTCGAAATAAAAACCTCATAAGAAGGCCTAAAAGAAGAAAACAGGTAAAAGCTGAATTGCTGTCTTGGAGTAGAGGGGGCAACAGGGACTAAAATCCCCGCTGGCTTTGGAAGCAGGTGGGTATGGCTCCTTAAAATCCAGTAGGAGCCGGCTCTGAGTCATTAACAGCATCAGCATAAATGCTCTTCAAAGCTCCAAATTACTTTCTAATCAATTATAGAATTAGCTTATGTTTGTGTGATTGACTCCCACGTCTTTGCTAATGGTATTAGGCTTAAAAATACCCATTAATTATTTGAGGAGAGACAGACATAACTCTGACAAAACATGAGGATCTTCACTCCGTAGCTTTCTAGAGTGTCACATGATTTTCAAACTGGAGAGGACTTCAGAAATCACCTGGTCTGGGCTCTCATTTTGTGGGTGAAGGAACCAGGTGGGGATGGAGCTTCCTTCCTACGGCCCCTACAGCCCGGCAGAGGCAGAGCTGGGATCAGAACCCAGGGGCCTGGGCTTCCAGTTGGGTGCCGCATCTATGCCATGATGCTTCAGGTGCACCAGAGGCCTTCCCTGGGTCTTGCTCTCATAGCAAACTGTATGCTTCTCTTGAACGCCAGGCGATTCCCTTCGGCCTGGTTTCAGAGACACGCATTGGTACTTCTCTGGCAGATAGAAAGAGGCCAAATGAGCTTCTTGCTGAATTAGTAAATTGGTGTTCAAAGGGCTGGTTTTCGCCTGCTCACAGTGTGTACAGACATATGTTTGTTCCTGCGCAGGTGTGTATATTCGCTTTCTATCTCTGTGTGTATATACATATGTATGTTTGGGGGGTCTGTGTACACCCGGAGTCGGCTTCTAAGTGGAGAGCAATTTACTCCCCGTGAATTGCCGACGCTGTGCTGA
The DNA here is from genome assembly GCF_011100685.1 of Canis lupus familiaris. NCBI lineage: Eukaryota > Metazoa > Chordata > Mammalia > Carnivora > Canidae > Canis > Canis lupus. The sequence goes on from NC_049225.1 coordinate 26,935,946, forward strand.
GCACACTTGGTGAAGCCCTATTTTTCATCACAGAATCGGGATCTCAAGTTGGCTTCTGTCCTTTCTCAGGCAGCAGCGGCCTGTTGTGCTTATTCAGCAGAATGCTCTGATGGATGATCAAGGAGGCCGTGATTTGGGGAGCTGTTTTCATTTTATTCCTGACATAAAGTATTTGGGAGAATGGAAAATGCCTCTCCAATCACAGCCCTTGCCTTGGAGGTAGGGAACAGGCGGTCCGGGTGTTCTAGGCTGACGCAAATGCAAAATCATCCAGGAGCTAATAAACCCCCTATGTCACAAAGGTTTGATTTGGTACCCGGCAGGCCCTGGCGCTTGAGTGCGAGTTCGCTCTAGCCTTCTCCCGTGATGACACATGCCCCCTTCATTGCTGCCTTGTGGCTTTTGTTGTTTAAAGGCTGCTTTCTCTCCGAGAGCTCTGATCGTCCTCTAGAAAGACACCATCATTCATTAGGGAAGTGATAGCTAAGGCTCCAATTGACTCCTCCAGACTGGTGTGTTTGTGTCGTTAGCTAAGGAATCTACAACAGCTAGGCTTTGCTCCTTTCCTGGAACTTTAAAGAAAATAGGTATCTTTGCAAATACTGGCCCCTGGAATCATGCCAAGGGCACCAAGCTGGACGCTGAGAAGGCGGAGGCCCCCAAAGAAAGGCTTCTGTGATGGCCAGGCCATGATCCCCTCTCGCCACATTCGGGAAACATAAATCAAAAGGGTGCAAGGCCTGTCCAGGGGGGTATGCATGGCAGACATGCCAGCCCTACGCATCAGACAGTTCAAGAACCCAACAGTCAGAATTGCTTAATTATGTCCTGGCTTTGTAATTATTCATCCCTGTTCTGGCAAAGAGTACAGTTGTCATTTCTTTGACATAATTATTTAAAGCTGAGCCCTCTTGTTTACAGGCATGTATATGAAGTTGGCTACCAACTGTGTAATCTTCAGAACCTTATAGAAGCAGTGGGGAGAGCAGCTAGACTGAGAATCACAGCCTGTGTGAGAAAGTGTTTTGACACGTGACTTTTGCTTATAATTGTGGCCATTCTGCTTTAGGTGAGAGAAGGTAACAGGAGTGTTTGTGAGTGTCAGTGTATCCTTGAAAACATGCAATGTATGCCTTTATGTGGGCATGCCTGGGTTTCCTATCACATGTAGTTTGTGCATTTATGTAGTTTTGTATATTTGTGTGTGTGTGTGTATCTTTGGGATGTTTTTTTTTTTCCCCAGTGGGTTGGAGGCTCTGTGTGTGTGTGTGTGTGTGAGAGAGAGAGAGAGAGAGAGAGAGAAAGAGAGAGACAGAGACAGAAGGAGACAAAAGTAGGTGGTTGAGAAGGGGAGAGAAGGAGGAAGGGAGAGAGAAGGAAATGTTAAAGGAATAAACGTCTGAGTACATGTTCCTTCTGGAAATCTTTTTTATTCTTGACCTTAAACTGAAAGTCAGAAATTATTTGGATTGTGAGGATCACCTCCTTCCATGGCCACACTACACAGTCCACTCCTCCTGACATGGATATTAGGACCTAACTCCCCAGTTTCCTTTCATTTCTTTCACCTGTGTCTACACAGATGACACACAAAATGGCTCACATTTTGGATTTCACACACACACACACACACACACACACACACACACACACACACAAAAGGCAACCGAACATAAAGATAGGGAATGGAAGCATCGGGAAGTCAGCTTTTTTTTTGTCAGAATGAAGCAGCTGCTCATCTCCTGAGATGTCAGCTCCATGAGGGTAGGAACTTGCCTGTTTTTATTGCTCCCTTATCCCCAGTGTCTGGTTTATAGCAGAGGCTCAGCCAACACTCGTCAAAAGAATGAGCTGGGAACAACAGAGCATTTTGGTAGATCCATTGTGAAAGGTGGTCCATTTTTTTTTTTTTATTGCTTCAATATGGTCCTCTGGAAAAGCAGGAAAGGGACCTCTGCCTTAAAACAATGTAATGACTTGAATCTGTGCGTTGGCAGAAAGGACAGATTCTGGGTTGCATACTTGTTTTTCCAAAGGATTTACTCTGTGATTCTTTATGGTGCCGAGGCCTATGGCCACGCTGATTGCCAGGCCTGGGCTTCTCCATTAGGTAGTCTTGCGGGGGAAGGCACGGGTGTGATCTGAGCTCATGCTCCCTGCCTCCCTGTGCGGCCTTCTCTGAGTCCTGCTCTCAGAATCTACTTGCTCGTTTGAGGGCTTGTGGGAAATAAAAACTAACTTTTCTCAGCAAACACATTGAGGTGCTCCATGAATCTGTGTGTAGCTTAATTGAGATTTTCCTGGGCTTAGCTGCCATTGTATTTTTGGTCTATACCATAAAGGAGCCCTGCTTAGTGGCTTGCTTGGTTTACTTGATTGTTTTATGCCTGGTCCAGTTCTTCCCTACCACCGGGTAGGGCTTTCGTGGCTTCTGCTGGGAGAGTCTAGCTCAGTTGCAGACATGTAGCGAGTTATCAGAAACGACCTCTACGTTGATTGCAAGTACTAACATTTCCTCCATACTCACTGTTTTCAGGAATATATGTTTTATGTAAAGCCAGGGTATGGCTGTAGATAAATATTGTAAACCACCTATTCATGTAGTTAAATAGGTGATAAGTTAATATATATTGAAAGTTTTCTACCATGCCAAACATTCAGAAGAAAACTAAAAAATGTCAGTGTATTTTCTGGATATTTCTAATTACCTGAATATGTTAGTGTTTTATGGCTCCTTTCTGTTTTCATACAGATGTTTCTTGTCTACAGACATATTCAGATTCTATTTTCAGTTATTGTAGAGTAAGTTTTGAAGGGAGGAGAAATTTTAAGTTAATTTATGTTTTGGAGGATGCTTGGGTAATATGTTTAGAAACAACTCCAGAAGCCAAAAATTTGCAGTCTGTTTGTTTTTCATTCTTCTTCCTGATTTCACAGTTTACCACATTTATTTGAGGTGGGGGGAAAGATTTTCTATTTCTCTGTTTTTAGCAGCATGGCATCTTGGGTCTCCAGTAAATGCTTTCAGAGTACTGTTCTTTAGGGGCAATTTTGGTATGTCTCCATTGCCTTGCTTTTGCATAGCCACTGTCTGGAATCAGAGATAGACAGGAAAGTTGTATCTCCTGCCCCCTGGAAGATCCCTATGGATGGAAATTGAAATCCACAGTAGGGAGAAGGAAAGTGAAACAGAACTGTTAGTGTTGAAGGGAACTTCTCAGAGCCTCTCCCAGAAGTCCCTGGGGCCTGGCCAGGTGCTGAGCACAGAGCACATACTGCTCTGCATTAGGCCCAATGCCCCACAAGAGATTGTTGCGTCTCTGTTGGAGCCACTGGCCTTCACTGCATCCCAGGGGTCCAGCTCCACACTCTTCCTCTTTTTGGCCTCCCTCCACCATGCTCACTTTTGTCAACAGATGTTTAGAGAATCATGGATGTAAGTATCACTCTCTATGGAATTGGAACCCTAGGATACTTCGTATAGCTTCTAAAATTGCACAATTGGGACAAGTGTGGTAAATTTCACTGTTTATCTAAAACTGTGTATTTCTTTTTACTTCCCCATCCATCCCACATGATGGTTTGTGAGTGGGAATAAGAGCATGCCAATTCTGGGCCAATGCCTTACCGGGTGTCATGTGTTTCCACTCACTCCTCTTGCATGTCTACCATTTGCTGTGAAGGCAACGTGAAGCACACATTGGACAGACCTGAACCTAACCTGCAGCCTGAAGCAGATCACAGACCCCAGCCAATCACAGACCTCTGCACAAGAGATAAATTCTTATTGTAAGCCACTAGGATTTTGAGTAGTGTTGCTACTCAAAGCCATCCATCCATCCATCCATCCATCCATCCATCCATCCATCCATCATGCCCTTTGGTCCTTCCCTGGTCACTTGAACCAGAGCTCTTAAATAGGACACAACTTTTTAGTTTTTGGCATCACCATGTTGACTTATGTAGGCTCTCTGGATGCTTAAATAATTAGGATTGCAAGGTCAGCCTCAGGGTTGATCAACTGCCCAGTAGTACTTCATTAGATGTGTTGACACTTCCCTGCTGTATGAATAAAAACAGTGCCTAGCATGTATTGTGTCCAGTGTGTACTAGGTATTATATCAGTGACTTGACAATATTATCCTGAATTTCTCCTTGTACTTGAATCTACAAATGAGGAAACTGATGATCAGAGAATTTACACACATCACCTAAAATTACAGAGCAATGTAGAATCAAGTTTTTCCTTGGGTCTGCCTAGGTTCCAAAGCTCACATTCTTTCTCCTATGTATCTTAAAAATTAACATATTTCCCAACATGAAAATAGGATGGGAGGCAAGTGTAAAAAAGTAGGAAGAAGAGGATATGGAATGGAGCCAAAGGTAACTGTGTAATTTCCATTGTGACCTCCTGACTACTCCCCTACCCTGCCCCCAACCCATTTTGTGGAAATGCATGGTCTAGGCAGAGAATTGTCAGAGCTGGGCTGTGGAGAGCTCTGTTTCTTAGGCCAAGTTTGCCATTTAATTGGAGGATGAGAAGGAACCTTGGCAAAGTTTGAAGTGGGAGGAAAGTACAGGTAGGTCTCTTCTGGGAGAGAGTAACAGTGCTCTGTGCACAGCAGATATGTTAGAAATCTGTGAGAGGAAGCCACTGGCCCAGGGCTTCCCAGCATTCAGGCCACTGTTGGTGCTCAGGTGGGCATAGAGGTCAATGAGCTAGGTGCTGGGATGAGGAGGGAGCTGATGGCTGTCAGAGGCCCAATAATAACTCCCCTGGAAATGGATCCATGGCTTCCTAAAAAGTTCTTTGACATCTCCTTACTCCAAAGACCCTGTTGCTATGGTATAGCTGCTTTGCTTTTTAGGAGTGAATTTAAGGCTTCATAAGTGGGCTGTGAAGAGTCCTTCCTCATGGGATCTCTGGTAATGATTGATAGGGAGCCCTTATAGCTGATTATATCTGTAAACTGTGCATTTGCAGCTTGACATTTTCGTGATCCACTTGAGAAGACAATTCCTGGTATTTTGCTTTTGTAATTTAGACTTTTTTGTTATTTTTAAAAAATAGCTTGAAAGGAAAGAAAAGAGAAAAAGAAAGATGTTACCATAAGAAAGGAGGTTTTCATAGAATAAAGTTGAGGCACTGTACTCATGTTACCTGTGTTTAAAGCTAATGTTACCCTGCGTTCTGTGTGCAGCATCAGGGCTTGGCAAGGAGCTTCTCCCCACGACAGGTGCATTGGCCGGCTTGAACAACATTGAGTCTTAACATGCTTTATTCCACTTGCCCCACCCCCCCACCCACCCGGCACTAATTATTTGTTTTGAGCCTGGTGATTCTAGCCCACTGAAGAGAAGGAGGAGGTTGGAAATACAGAGGCTACTTGTTTAGGAACAGACAAAAAAGGCTAGTGACTGAGATCTGAGTGACAGGACATCAGGAAAGTGTTAGAGACCCTTCCCCTCAGTGAGCCAAGGGCCTTGCTTCCTATCCTTGCAGACTCTGTGGCTTCATGAAGCTCTGCCTTACTTAGAAAGTCCCTTCTGGGACATGGAAACATCAGATGGTGGGGACTGAAGCCCCAGGCAGATAGACATCCTAGAAGGCAGAGAAAGCTGCTCGATGGATGGCCCACTGGGGGAAAATCATGAACATTGTTCTGAAGTTAACTCTGATTTATGTTAATAGTATTTGCAATTCTATGGCTAAGGAAAAAGGATAAAATGACGATGGCATGGTCCTAATTTCTGCTCTTGAGTTCTGGTTATTTCCAAACTGCCTGCAACTAATAGCAGATGTACTAGTTTGCTAGGGCTGCCATAACAAAATACCACAGACTGGGTGGCTTCAACAACAGAAATCCATTTCTCATTCTGGAGGCTCTAAGTCCAAGATCTAGGTGTTGATAGGAATTGATTCCTTCTGAGGCCTCTGTCCTTGGCATGCAGATGGCTGTGGCCTCACATGGTGTTCTTTGTATGTGTGCACATCCCCAACTATCTCTTTGTGTGCCCAGACTTCAGCTTCTTATTAGGACACTAGTCATATTGGATTAGGACCCATCCTAATGGCCTCATTTTAGCTTGTTCGCCTCCTTAAAGGCTCTGTCTGTAAATATAATCACATTCTGAGCTACTGGGAGTTACAGCTTAAACATATCAACTTGCAGGGAGGGCGTATAATCCAGCTCCCAAAAGCAGACAAAAAGAGTGAACTATAAGAAGATAATAAAAGCAAACTCATGTCAGCTGAGTGATGGAAGGGTTGTCTCCAGTATTTAACATTTACTTATTGTTTTAATTGGCCCCTAAAGCCAGAGAAGCAAAGTAGGTAGTGGATAGGCTAAAATAGTGGGGTACTCTTGGGCTGTCCCACTTGAACACAGGTGAGAAAGTCTTCACAAAGTCTGATTGCAATAAAAATACAATCTGTTTGTCTGAATGTGGCTAATCCATACTTTTTGAATATCATCCAGGTGAGAGCCAAGCAGGTATAATAGGTAAGTACCAGTATTGGTATGAGCTCCAGTAACACCTCGTACCTCAACATAGTAGGTTCAAGGAGGAGTCTGATGCTCAGAGGAGAGCTTCTTTGCATTTAAAATAATTACCTTTTTGGGGTGCCTGGGTGGCAGGCTCGGTTAGGTGTCTGACTCTTGATTTTGGCTTGGGTTATGATCTCAGGGTCATGAGATTCAGCCCTGCATCAGGTTCCATGCTCAGCGGCGAGTCCACTTGAGATTCTCTCTCCACCTCCTGCTCATGCTTTCTCTCTCTCTCTCTCAAATAAATACATCTTTAAAAATATTACTTTTTCTCTTAGAAGGTGCCCTTCGCCCTAACAGGCTCCTTGATAAGTAAAAAGAAGCAGTTTCTTGTTGTAAGGAAGGAGAGTTAGGACACATTCCCACTGCACTCTGCCCATTTCTTCAGAGGGCTCATTTCTCCCTGCCCGGACCTCCAGGGCCATCTATGTTTTCAGGTAGCTGCTGGGGCCAGCTTGTGAGTTGGGTACAATTCTGGGGGGAGTGTGTTTTTGCCTCTCCTCGTTTCATCCCCCTGTGGTCTCTGTGGCTTCCTTCTGCCTTCTGGGGCCCACGGACACAGTCTGGCTCCAAGTGCATCCTCCCTGGCCCTCTGACCAGGCAAAGTGGTGTTTCACAAGCATGATAGGGCAGGTCTGCCCTTGGGGTCCCTGAAGGCTGGTGGTACAATTAGCTCTTTTATTTGCTTTTCTGCTCCTTACAGTGGAGTGTCTTAGATTAACAGACAGGGCACCATCAATAATGCACAGATGCTCTGTAATTGGGGCTTCCTTTGATGTTAATTTAGCTAAGTTCAATGCTATTGTCAGTGATAGCAATTACACTCAGCCTTTTCACCAAGGACATTTTAGGATAATTTTATTTTTCATGTGCATTTTAAAATATGGCAGTAAATTCTGAGCTACATTACCTGAATTAGAACTCATTATTTCTTTTCAACAGTGAACTAATGCTCTCTGTCTAGGCTCCAAAGCTGTAATTTTTTTTTTCTTTTTTGAAGTGGGGAATTTTAAGTGGGGCTTTGACTCCATGAAGCTTTTAACTCGTGAGCGAAATTTTGAAGTAAATCACTTGTTTTTTGTTGGCATTTCTTAGTGTCACAGAGGCTATCTGGCTGAATGACCACCCCTGTGCTTTATTTAGCCCATTTTTATTCATTCCTCCCACCACCCCACCTTTACTTCTGTTCTTGACATGATTCAAGGAGTTGCCTCCAGCTGCTTTTTTGGGAAGGTTTAGAATCTGAATTTATTGGCTATTGTATTCCATGGGAAATGTGTGATTCTTACTCTGTTCCTGGGCTCTTGTCAGATTTGCTGTTTGTTTCGAGGCCAGTCCTACTGCACATTTCAGGTGGAGTTTGGGTTAAAAGCCTGAACCTCCGCCTTCTGCTATCTGCTTCTCCCTTGTGAATACAGGCATGCAATGCCTCCTTCCATGTTTGTTGTGAAATTTAAATGAGATAATATGTGTAAGGTGCTAACACCATGTCTGGTATGTAGAAGTAGGAGCAGCTAGTGTTCTTAGCTGTGTAATTTCAAAGTAGCTCCTGTCTGTGTGGCATTGCTGTCATCAGTTTGTGCAGGTGAAAGTGGGGAAGGTAATTCGGGCTTGAGGTGGGGGGATATATGAGCTCAGGCTGCCATAACAAAACACTGTCGATAGAGTGGTTTAAACAACAAAAATGCATTTTTTTTTCTATGGTTCTGGAGGCTGGAAGTCCAGATCGTGGCACCAGCATGATCTAGATCGGGTGAGAGTACTCTTACCAGCTTGCAGATGGGCCACCCTCTTCCTGTGTCTTCACAATGCCGAGAAAGAGAGAGAGAGAGAGAGAGAGAGTATAGATCTTCCTCTTTTTAGAAGGCCACAGTCCTGTTGGACCAGGGCCCTACTTTTATGACTTCATTTAACCTTAATTGCTTCCTAGAGATTTTATTCCTAAATATAGTCACACTGGGGGGTTAGAGCCTCAATGTATGAATTCTGGAGGTACATAATTCAGTGCATAGAAGGAAGTGTTGCCACTCTATGCCTGGTGGCTTAACGGAATTTTAACTTAAATGAAGTGTTTCTAAGGCTTTTACTAAGCATCTACCTTGTGATGGGAGTAAAGCATCTGTCAGAAGGGAATATGGGAGGAGAAAGAGGCTCTGTGTTCATCCTGGGGAGGCTCTGCCTCCTCCATTTGAGGGTCTCCCGAGGCACCAACATGCAAGGCCTTTTGTTCTTGTGGGGATGGTGGAAGGAGGGAGCTGGGGCAAAGAGGAGGCACAGGAGAAGAGTGTAGTGTGGGGGATGAGGCTGCCCAGCAGTCGCTGCTGGGAACAGGAGGACGCCAGGGCTGTGACCCCAAGTGGACAGCGATGGAACAGAGGAGTCTGCGCACAGGGCCCATGTCGGGAAAAGGATGCCTGGTGCAGAGATGAGCCCAGAAGCTGTTTCGTTTCGGTGACCCTGGACTCATCTCTCTTAATCCCCCTCCAGTTCCCTCCATGAATCTAGAAATCAAGGCTGATGATAAGATCCTGGAATTTGTCATTGGAGTCAACCCTTTCTCCCCTATGGTAAAACAGAGAAACCCAGGCACTGGAATCCGAGGGATGCTTACCACGCCTAAGAAGATTATCTCATCATGAGAAGGACTTTGAAAACCCTAGGCTGAGATCTTGGATCTCTGGATAGTCAGAAAACAATCCAGAGCTGTACCACGCAGAGACACACACCTTTAAAGAAAAAAATCTGTTTCAAGTGAAGCATATATTTTTTAAAGTCTAATATCTGTACCCCTTCTAATTCTTAGTCGTCGGATATTTTGGAAAAGATTCAGTGACAAAGTCTTTTTGTCTTCCTTGTGCTGGGAAAGCCCTGGCTGGGTACGTATGTCTGGCTTCTGCATGTTGGGCCGTACAGAGGCCTCATCTGAACGCTATGAGTTGTGTTTGCTTAGGTAAAAATGGATAAAGTAGAACAGACTGAAGAATGAAAAGCTCTTCCTTCTCGGCCTCCCCTCCCTACTTCTTTTGCACATTATATGACTAAATGTGCAACTTTGTTCGCATAACTGCTACAAACAGTTCACTGTGTAGGCCAAACGCTCTCTAATGCAGTAAAATTAAGAAATAATATGCTTTGAAAGTGATTTATGAGTGTGGTTAAACTGCCAGATTTACAAAGAAATAGTTCAGATCTTGGGAAGCCTCAGGAGTCACGTCAAAAATGAATTTGACCATGATTTAAACTGCTACTTTTCTTACATGACATTTAATATGTGTACTTTGGAGGCCCATATGTCTTTAATAAAATAGCATTAAGTTTTAAATATGATATGAATGCAGCCAGTTTCTAAATTCATAACCTTTTCCACAACTCCAAAATGCTAACCAATAAGGGAGTCATACACGCAATAAAACATAAACCTTAGAAAATAGCTTTTTATTAAAATGGTTAGACAGTTGGCAGCTGGGTTGCAATGTAATAAATACTTACAGCGTTGTGGGTTTATCAGACATTGTTTACCCTGCGAGCAACTGGGACCAGACAACTAATTATAACCCCTGCACAAAAGCCGCTCATGCTGAGTCCCCCTGAGTGTGCCAAAGAAGCAGAATGGTTTTACTGAGAGCTCGGGACAAGGAGTCCAGAGATGTGGATTCCAATCCCTCTCTGCCACTTAAAGGACTGTGGCCCTGGGCAAGTCACTCCTTACTGTAATTTTTCCCAGTTTGTGTCATGGGGACAGTAACAGCTGCCATGCAGATATGTTGGGACAATAAGAAACAAATGCATGCCAGGCTTCTGCGACAGTGCCTGGCACATAGTAGGTGCTCAGTAAAGAGAAGCAATTCTTTCAAAAAAGTTCTGTAATAAAAAAGTAATAATTGAGGTGAGATCTTCAAGTCCCTTCTAGCAGTGAGAGTCTATGACTTCCTTGGACAGCACTTAGAAAAGGTGGGCCGCTTCAGCCAGAATCAGTGTGAGCTTCATGGAGGATGAAGAGGGAGCTCCTTGCCTCACCTCTCTAAGGCATGTCAGAAATGACAGAAGGACATGTTTGCTCAGGAGGAGCAGGAGCTGTGCTGGTGGCCCGCGTCACTTAGCTCTTCCTAGAGATGGACGTGAGGTGTGCAATGCAGCCTCTTCCTTTGGGTTTCCAGTTTCTAGAAAATGTGTTATTCTTGTGAGTTATACCGCATGACAACTGAAGTTCCTTAGTGCTGCTGCCATGTGTGCCTGGGTGTGTGTGTGTGTGAGTGTGTGTGTAAACAGATCTCTCCGTGGAGTAGTTTTGTGATAGGATGTCCCCAACTCCATGTTCCTTGATGCTTGATGCTTACGTGCAACTTTGCTTTTCTGCATCGCAGATAAAACAGCCAGTCTGACAACGGTCGGATTGTGTTTGTCCACGCGACCAAATATTACCACCCTTCACAAGCTTCCTTCGGAAGGAATTCCTGAATTCCCGAAAGGGGGAATTATAAGTTCTATTTGAGCTTGGCTTTTGAATCTCAGGGCTCAGACATATGCGTGGTAATCAAAGATTAAAAGGCCCAGGGACCATTTCATTTTGCTTTATTTTATTTTTATATGTTTTTTTAAAACAATGTTATGATCCCATTAAGGGAAATTAACAAAGAAAATCTTTCAACTGTATTCCCTACATGCTGAGGCTGTGACTTTTCATTTTGCTCTGTTCCCTCCTAAACCTTATCCCTTTCTATAGGTACTCTATGTGTGCTTAATGCTCTGTGCATTTGCCTGATATTTTTACTGTGCTACTTCATAGTCCTCAAACTTACCCTTTTTATGGACTGTACAATTCGTCCTCAAATTGATACGTAAGTACCATCCATTACTAAACCGTTTCCCCACCATTTCTAGATCTTAACCTTAAGTATAAAGTACTGTTACTTGAGTGTAGTTGAGTGGAGGCAGGTGTGTGTCAGTGTTTCTTTTCAATTACTTCCCTCGGATAATTTGCCAGGGATGGGTTTGTTAAATCACAGGGCATGGGCATATGAACAGGTTTAAGGTCTGCATAAAAATGTCTCGCTGCCATTTCCCGGTTGGCTGTCCAGTCTGGATGAGCCATCACACCTACCCTGTTCCAGAAGGAGAATGTAGGTCAAATGGGATACTTAACATTTCCAAGGCTTTCTTTGGGAATGGGCTCCCCCCAGGTCTTATTGGTTGGTATGGTTCTGGAAAAGAGGCTTAGAATCTGTAGGAGCTCCCACCAAGCATGCACTGACCTGCTAAGTTGTAGTCCTAGGGAATTATGGGTTCCCTAGAGCATCCCAAAAATTATTAGCAGCATGCAATCCTGATCAGTGTGAATGTGCCTTTAGACTGTTAGCCAAATCTTTGTGTAATACCAATCATCTACCTATAAAAGCACAAATATGTTATTGTTCTCAATAGGCAATTTAATGCAGCTTTGGGGAGGAAAAAAAAGAGAAAAGAAGATTACAAGCTGGCTGATCTTGCTTTTATTTCTCTTAAATCTATCCACACTTCTCAGGGGTTGTACTTGTTTAAAGATTGTATGCAACTGTGCAGTCTGTGTGATTTGGAAAGCAAATCAAACTAAATATGAAGTTTTCAGCGTGTGCTGTTTTTAAAGGATTTCATGCATTTATTTCAAATATACATTTCTTCCCAAGTAGTGCTAAACCTATAATCTTTTTCTTGTTACATTTCTTTTTTGGGGAGGGAGGCCGAGAGGGTGACTTAGTTTTGGAGTGGAAGGTTCCTATTAACATCTACCTCCTTCTTGTGCAGCATTATTCACAGCAGAGCTATTAAGGCTAATTATTTTCAGGTTTCTATCAAAGGGGACTATTTGAGCTGACAAAAAAAAAAGCATTTATTGGGGAGAAAAATGGTCTATTTAAATAAGAAAGGGATCATTGTCATGTGCACCCTACCTCCCCCTCTCATTTATTAGCCTTGCATGGAGGAGGGGCCAGGAGACCCCATGAGAGTCTGTAAGAGAAGGTTCTAGGGAGCTGTGCTCACTGAGATGCCTGGCACCCCCAAAAATGGCAGTGCTTTTTTCCCCACTCATATTTCTGCAGCCCACCTGGGTTGTTCATTGACCTTGGAACTGGTGTTGATCTGTTATTTTATTTCTCATTTTGGGTAATATCCACAGACCCTTGTTATATAATGGGAAGAATACTGGTTGAGGGACTAGGTGTATTAGTCAGGAGAGGCTAACTGCTGTAACAAGCAGCCCCTGGATCTTGGTAGTTTCATCACTCTCAGAGTACTGAAAGTGTCTGGGTGGAGAGTGAGGAGTGCCCAATCTCCTTTTTCCAGTAGCTCTACTTTTTTCTTGGGTCTTGGAGTTCTTCACTGGATGGAAGCCAACGCATGGAGCAAGAATGAGAGTGTGGGGAAGTGTCCAAATGATTTATGAACCTGCTCTTGAGGTAACATGCATCACTAGTACCCCCCTCCACTGGGCAGAGCCCAGTCATATGAACATTCATAACTGCATGGGAGTCTGGGAAATGCAGCTGTTAGGAGCTGAATTGCTCCCTCTACCCCCTGCCCTAATTCATATGTTAAAGCCCTAGCTCCAGGTGCCTCAGACTTTAACCATATTTAGAGATAGAGCCTCTATCAAGGTGACAGAATGAAAATGAGGCTTGCCAGGGTGGGCCCTAATCCAGTCTGACTGTGGTCATTATAAGAGGAGGAAATTAGGACACACAGGGAGACACCAAGGGTATGCACGCACAGAGGGACAACCATGTCCAGAGGGCAGCTGTTTCCAAGCTGAAGGGAGAGGCCACTGTCACCTTGATCTTGGACTTCTAGCTTCAAGAACTGGGAGAAAATAAGTTTCTGTTGTTTAAGCCACCCGGTGTGGTGTTTGTTATGGCAGCCCTAGCAAACTAATACAGCTGCTCAGCTGAGTTCCAAAAAGAACAGGAAATGTCTTTGGTGAGCAGCAACCAATCTCCACCACACTGAGGGAGCGGGGGTACAGCCAGCGCTCTGGGTGTTCTTGGACAAGTCTCTCCTCCAGCTCTCAGATTCCTCATCTATCAAATGGATGAAGAAACTTAGAGCATCTTTGAGGGTCTCCCTGTGGCTTTGTCATGCAGCCATGTGCACAGACCCTCAACATGACGTCTGGGTCTGTGTGTGGTCCATGGTCCTAAAGCTGCTGGCCTCTGCAGTTTCGGGGGAATACTGTGATGGCATGCTTTTGAACCCAGGCTTTAGGGTTCAGTGACCTGGATTCGAGACCCAGTGCTTCTATTTGCTATGTGACATTGGATAAATGAGTTACCTCATCTTTAAAATGGGGTTAGTAAAATATGGATTGTTGGATTAAAGGAAGGGATGAATATAAAGCACTTATCCCAGGGCATGGTATAAAGGGTCAATACAATTTTGTCTCTCCTTCCCTCTTTTTCTTTCTTCCTTTCTCTGTTTTTATGTTCTTTTTAAATTTTTCTCCTTTCGAAGTCCTGCATGTGAAGCTGAAGAGGTATTAATTTTGAAAGCATTTGCCTACCTGGGATCTCATTTGATCCTTACAATACTGATAAAAGGCAGAAGACATGGTACCTTGTTTTACAAACATGAACTACTGAGATAGAGAGGTTGTGGGATTCACTGCATATCCCAGAAGGAAATGAAAATGGGATCAGAACTCACGTGTCACCTTGACCTAGCTCTTTGCTGTTGTATAATGTACAACTTGGCTGTTCTGAGAATTTCTAGACTGAGGATGTGAAAACGTGGTTTAGGAAAGGAACTCCTGAATAATCCTATAGCTGTCCCTAGAGTTCCATCCATGGGCACAGAATGGCAATGGGAGCTCTTCCAGTGGGTCAGTCCACACCTCCCAGAGTGGGCCACTATTTTTTCAAGGGACAGCCAGTGAAGCTTTGTGATCTGTTGTGCCAAAAGGGTCGGATCTTGGGGCACTTGGGTGGCTCAGTGGTTGAGCGTCTGCCTTTGGCTCAGTTCATGATCCCGGGGTCCTGGGATCAAGTCCCACATCAGGCTTCCCACAGGAAGCCTGCCTCTCCCTCTGCCTATGTCTCTGCCTCTTTCTCTTTGTGTCTCTCATGAATAAATAAATAAAGTCTTTAAAAAAAAAACATTCAAAAAGGGTATGATCTATCTACACCCAGGAGTAGAAAGAAAAGCAGGTTACGTGTTTAGCTTCCAGATGGTCCCAAATCTGCCTGACGGGGACTCTGTTGACTTGACCTAGTTTCGGACCACAGTTCACTTTCCTTTGTGCTCCACATCACTGAGACTTCCTCCACACTTCCTGGAGGCAGGGATTTGGCCTTGGAATCACGATTGTTCCCGTGCGTCTGGCATGCAGCAGCTCACATCTTCACACCACCAGTGTTTGCTTTTGTAAACTGTGGAAGAGGGCCCCAGGGCCAGAAGTTCCCACCCCAAATCATGGGGAAGAGAAGGAAGGAAAGGCCAGGGAGGAAGTGTGAGGAGGAGATAAGCATGTTACTGTTCTGGTTGTCTATACCCTGCTTGAGCTTCTGGGCCAGGCCACTATCCTTGTACTCGGAACTCATGATGACCGACAAGAAGTGTTTTAAGAGGAAAATTGTAGTTCACTTCATTTTGATTTAAAACAAGCTTTTCTAGCAGGGTGAAATTTTGAGATGCACTAGAGACAGCTGGAGATCTTCAAGTTACATGAAAATGACAATGCATTCGGCCTTTCTGCTGCCTCTCTCCTGTAGGGCAGGTTATCTGTCTTTGTCATGGCTAATGGCAATTTATGCTATTCATGACCAATGGCAAGGAAAAATATTCATATTTTTAAAAGGCATTGAGACAGATCTGTCCTCAATCAGGGTCAAGATCATACTAGAAGGAAGGAAGTAGACTTTCCAAGGTCATGGTATTTCAGTCTTTACTGGGAGGTTGCCATTTAGTTATGATCTTATCATCTGAGTTTCAAGATTAGGAGTAATTCTTCTGGAGTCTTTTAAAATGGAGAACTTGGAGTGATGGGGGCAAAAGAAGCTGCTCAAGATCCTCTTTTTTTTTTTTTTTTTTTTTTGGTTTTTTTTTGGAAATAGGATACTTTAGGCTTTGCCAACCAGAGATAGCATTATCACCTCACCCAGAGGTTCCGATGGAAAGAGGCAGAGATGAAGCTTCAAGATGGGAAGTGTTTTCAGGCCAGGTTAAAAATGAAAGCTCTCAAGCCCAAGATAGGTATTACCAAGCTACAAAATAAGATGCTTTAGGTTATTTCTCAGGGCATACCCTCTGGTGTCCTTGGCCCATGTGTATAGAACTTGTCCTGTCACCTATCCCTCCTACACTAATGATGAGAGTAGAGCACCAGAAACTCTCAGCTCTTGAGGATCCTCTTGGGCTATTTATTCATTGCAAGGAGGAAAACCAGTAGTAGGTGACTTAGGGTATTTGCCAAAGATGTGATAGAGTTGATGCATAGAGGTATCGCCTTTTCTTTTCATTCCATCAAACAGCCAAAAGGGGACGTCAGGTACAACCTTTTGAGAAGACCTTTTTCTTTGTTCATTTTCCAAAGTTTCTACCCATTCACATCCATGCCTCAGATTTTCAGTTCTTTCTCCGCTCCACCCATCATATATATTTACTAAGTATATATGGCTCCTTAGAAGCCTTTGGGCTAGAAGAGCAACTGAAACAGAGTCTCCACCTGCACAGGGACCACTTTCTAGGAAAGATGGACCTTAGTCTTTATCTTCTTCTACTTTGATCTCTTCTGCGTTGGTGAGGTGCCTTCAAATGCTTCCTCTTCTGGGTGTCTGATAAAGTATGTGGATATTAGATATTGACTATTTAAAATAGCTGGATTTATCACCTTATAATCTCAACCCTTTTTGTTAATCACATTCTGACTATTAGAGTCGGACAGAATTTTTCAAAGGGATTTTAAGACAGATTTTTAAAGAAATCTCAGATTAACTCAGGAAGAAAGAATCATGGAGAGTTAGGGTTGTAGCTGTGTACACCTCTGGATAGATGGGGCAGGATCCATGTCTCCTGCCTCTCCCTGGGCTTCCCATGTAGGCTCTGCAGGGAAAGAATACAGCCCAGCCCAGAGGAGCAGGGCTGTTCAGGTGTGCAGGGGTCCTTGTGTGAATACCCCTAAGTGCCTTTCCACAGTAAAGTCCTCAATGAATGGGGGCAGTTTGGTAAAAATCTTGTAACAAAAATTAGCTGGACATCAAAAGAATAATATTCCATTAGAAAAACAAAATCTTGACATCATTACATGTAAACCAAAAGGAAAGACCTGAGAACTCTGGGCAGGAAGAAAGAAAATAAACAGAGTGAATAAAATTCTCTCCCAGGACATCAGAATACATAGAGATCAGGCTATGACTCAAATCTAGTATCATCTGGTAATGATGGAGATGGATTTCCTTAAAAAAAAAAATGCTACGGATAAGTCATCTCATGTCAGTTTTTATAATGGTAGGAGTAGAGGAAGGACTGACTTCATCCCACTGATCTCCTTTAATTAGGTTGGTCCTTACCTGGCAGGAGCTTTGTGAACTTCATTGCCCGGAGCCTTCTGTGTGGGGCATCTGTGGTTATTTGACGCCAGCTCTGAGTTTTGCGCTGTAGTTTTGACGTCATTTCCTACTGTTCTTCAGTGGATTTTTCAGTTTCATACCTAGGTCAGTATGTCTCAAGTTTTTCTTTTTCTTTCTCCTCCCTTGTTTCTTTCAAAACGGATGTGCTCTTATTATTGCTGACACAATATCTTTACTCAGCCATTCTCCTAGGGATGATTTCTCCCATCCTCCATGGCCCAATCTAGACCCTATCCTCTACAAAACCCTCTCGTGAAATCGAGGCCTTGGTTAATTCCCATACCCCGGAGCTTCCCTTTAACTACTCCCTTATAAGCCATATTATATTTTCTAATATGTGTGTGTATCCATCTTGCTTTCTCAACTGGTGGGGTGGGGAATGTACCTCATATATCTCCTGTTATACCTCATGGGGCCAAACATAGGGGTTGGTCCTAAATGACTATCCTTGGTATTTATCATCTTTCACCACGTGGGCCTGCATTGAGATAATCACCTTCTTCCTCATGGCCAATCACCAGGGAAGACCCAGCACGTGCCCAGCAGTCAGTTCTCCTACTGAGTGGTATCCTGAAAATATGTGTATGAGACAGTGGACTGCTTTGGGCCAGAGGGACATTTTGCAATTTATTTGGATGCTTGCTAGAGGTCACACCGCAAGGCCACTGTCCACATACCAGCTTTGTCTCAGAAGCTGACTCATGTTTTTCGTATAAATCATAGTGAGCTCCCCATTAGAAACACCTTGTAAAACTCAAAAGCCTTTATGGCTGTTATTAGCTACTGCATTATGATTTATTAGCTAATTCAGACCGATGTGTGGATGAGTGTGCCCAGGGCACCATTTGTCTCATCTACATAAGTCAGAGAGTGGAATGTGCTGTGCTCTCTGAAGCAAATGTCTCTTCCAAAGGACCATGGTGAGTCAGAGTTTGCTTATGCCTTAAATGAGCAGGTCAGTGATAACTTCTCACAAGGTGGGCTGTGTCTCCATGCCCTGACACTTCCACCCAAGAGCCCTGGGTGGGAAACATGGCTGCAGTGGCCCATTTTCCTTTTAGCCATTCCATTAAAGACTTCCTTGTTGAGGACAGAGAAGAAAATCAAGAGAGAAATATCTGGAATGGCCCTGGTGGCAACTTAACGTTCCCCAGTATGTTCAGCATAAGATTGTGTAGCCTCCAGTTAGTAGTATTTGCACTTAACACTTGTCCATTGTAAAAATAAGAGTATCACTATTAGATTGCCTATGGTATATTTTGTTTATAAAAAACAAAATATATTTGTTTATATATTTGTTTATATAACATATATATGTTATATAGCCATAGGATGTGTACAGGATGATACATGTTTTATATAGGTATGTATGTTTATTAATGTTTATGTTTTCATTTTCTTTTTAATCCTACTGGTTACCTAAAATGGGACCAAAGAAATCCACCCATAACAAGCAGACCTGAGAGTAGGGACAAAACTGCGTACAACTTAGATACTAGGTTTGCAGTTTATTTGGAAGGGAGAAAAATTATCTACAGAAACACACTCATCTATGAAACATGCTTGCCTGCCTTGGAGAACTGTGCACAGTTCAAAGCAAGGATTCAGTGGATACACAGCAACATGGGCTAGACTGTATCAATTATTCTCATTAGTAAGCATGAGCACGTTTATATGTTCATCTATGTTTACATATAGAGTCATATATGCATCAGGTGCATGTTCTGTAATATAGACATTAAATACTCTCTTTTAGCCTATTGAGTAGATTTCTGCTTCGATTAGCTACATCTCTCGTCTAAAGTTTTCAGTGGCATCATACTATGGGATGTAGTAGCATGGAAATGAGATAGCTCTTTGCACTTTTAGCTCCTAGTACTTTGGCCTCCAACCACTGACTTGACCTCATAGGGGTTTGCATTGTGCCCCTACTTCCTCAGCCCATGCTCGCAGTCTGCCACTTTGGGGCAAGCTATCCAAAATGAGGAAGTTCGCCTTGGTCTCTGGTGTCATTCATAACAATCTAAAACAAAGATTTGTTTCTGTTGTAGTTAGCGTCTTTGCTCAAAGATTTGTGGTGTGATGAGCCAGAGCTAGGCAGCCTTTATGCCTATGATTAAAGAAAATCTGTCTAGCATTTTCCATTAGTTTATTGCTCAGGTAGGTTTGGTTTGGCAAACATGTATTGAGTAGTTGCAGGGAACAAAGCTTAAATGAGATCAAACTTGTTAGAAATTAGAGGAATGCAAATTAATGTAAGAATAAAGTACAACCTTTCATCTATTAGACTAGAACAATGAAAAAGTCAGATAATGGCAAATGTTGGTGGGATGTGGGTTTATAGGAACCCCCATGTGCTACTGGTAGGAGTGCAGCCCAGCACTGCCATTCTAAGATATATATCCCAGTGTAGTTCTTACCCAGGACCATAGGACGTGTGGATGAAGATGTTCATTACAGTATCATTTGTGGTGGTGGAGAATTGCAGGCAACTGGGTCGAAGGTACCACTGGGAGATTATGGTGGAGGCCTGCCTTGGAGAACTTGCACAGTTCAAAGCAAGGATTCAGTGGATACACAGCAACATGGGCTAGACTCTATCAATTATTCTATCTTATTCTCTGTATTCCTGATGCTTTGGCCTCTGGGGCCTGACTCTGGAAAGATTCCTCCTCCAGTGCTAACCAATCAGAGATCACAAAAGGTAGCACACCTTTCGTAGGAAAACTGACCAATCCAGTGCCCTTCTCTGAACCGCTTCCTCTGTCTGGCTCTTATGTTCCAGGAAGGCAGTATTTCTCTCCCCTAATCATCCCTGAGTTAGGTACCATGCAACTCAGGACAGCCCCTTTGCCTCAGAGTCTGCTGAAATCATTCCAACTAGCCAGCCCTTAGTCTGCTTACCTTGCCCCCCCACCCCTTGTTCCTTCCTGCAAAAACCACAGTAAAGCCTCTTGCCCATACATTTCCCTCCCTCCTTCTGCCTCCTGACCCACCCTGGTGCTTGCCCCATTGACCCTGCATGGCATGCTGTGGACCCTCCTCTTGGAAACTATAAATAACAAACTCTTCAATGGCAATCATCTCCTGATCTTTGGCCTCACCATACCTGATAATAAAATTTATACTTTAAAACACTAATATTAAGGAATAGTGCTTAATTTAAAAACTAAGAAATGAAATAAAATATATACACAGTACCACTTAAAGAATTCAGTGCCTTGGGGATCCCTGGGTGGCGCAGCGGTTTGGTGCCTGCCTTTGGCCCAGGGCGCGATCCTGGAGACCCGGGATCGAGTCCCACATCGGGCTCCCAGTGCATGGAGCCTGCTTCTCCCTCTGCCTATGTCTCTGCCTCTCTCTCTCTCTCTCTCTCTCTGTATGACTATCATAAATAATAAATAATTAAAAAAAAAAAAAAAGAATTCAGTGCCTTAAACCCTGTACACAAAACCACAAACCTTTTGCAAGGACTCGCTGTAACATCAGAGTGGGAGTGTAGACTGGGATAAGGAATTAAAATGGGGATAGAGAGGAGGAGAAATGAATAAATAAAAGAGCAGCCTTGGGGTTGATTAGGGAGGATGAATCAAACACCTTATCTGACTTCTGCGAGCATTCAGCTCCGCTGTAAACATGCCATTATCTAATAACATTGGACAATATAGTCAGTCCGTGGTCCCAGGCCCATCTCAGGAATCCAGGGGTAGGCAAGAGCTTGCTGTGAGCTGCATGCTTTGGAGGTCACCAGTCCCCTTCAGGTCCATGAGGGCCACATTTCCCCAGGTCTGTTCCAAGATGGGATATTTCTGAGATGCTGCACCAAAGAGGTTCCTACAATTCAATAAGGTAGGAGTGCTGTGTCCCCTCTCCCCTCACTGTACCTTGGGATATCATCAAAGGCTCTAGGGAGTATTGTAGGAAGTTGGTTGAACCTTGCTGAACTCTGTGTCTCCCAAATTTGTTTGACCATGGACTCTTTCTCAGTAACCCTTCTTTACCCGGTGGTGGTAAGAAAGACGAGGTTCAAGTGTGAACCTCTGAGAACCTTGAATCAGGCATGGCTGAAGCCTTTTTGTCTAGCAGAGGGCTTGGCATGTGGCAGTGTTTAGGACCCGAGGAAGGCATGTTTGTGTGGCCTGGACAGACAGCAGGAGAAAGGCAAAGGCAAAGCTTGGTGGAAGAGGAGCTGTTGACTTCAGTACCTCCTCTTCCAGCATCAGGGGGTGCTCACCAAGAATATTCCTTTTTTTTTTTTCCAAATCAGAAAGAGAACAGTTCACATCACAGCTTCTAACCACTGTAGGATTCACCAAGTCCTTTCATCTCTGTCAGTTCAATTTTCTCATCTGCAAAATGCAATTCATAAAACTTCATAGGTATATGGCAAGGGTTAGAAATCATATATGTAATATCTGGAATATAGTAGTAGCTTAATAAAAATTAGCCCTTGTTCAAACTATTACCAGAACTATTAATATCTTAAATCTTTTTGTGAAGATTAACTGTGAACACATTCACTGCTAACTAAGTGAACACAGCAGTGGCTAGCTCAAGGTCACATAGCTCATGATTATTAGCAGAACTGGGTCTGGAATCTCCTTCTCTTGGGTCCTGGTTCAATATAATTTTCATTACACTGCACTGAGAATCCTTTTGCCTATTTCATGATCAGAGGAACTTGGCAAAAGCTCTTTTGGTGTGCTGCTTGGACCACTCTGTTGTGACATTGGAGACAGACATGTAATGGGAAGCAGAGGCCATGGGATGCCACAGGGATTGTGGTGTCAGTTGTGTTCTGCATCCTTGTTAATAACCTAGAAAACGTTGTAAAGAATATGCTAATTAAATCTGTATATTACCCTAAATGGAGAGGTTTTACAAACCCCACCAATGACAAAGATGTGACATAAAGGGACCTGGAGCTGTCAGGCATATGGACAGGAAATCACTAGATGAGATTCAGCTGTAGTAAATGCATCCTAATACATCTGGGGACAAATAATCTGAAACACAGATATTCAATGGGAGGAAGATATTTGGAAAGCAGTAAATGCTGAAGGGGACCTGGGGGATAGTGGACAGCAAATTAGATATGGGTTTTCATTGTGTTAGTCCAACAGAAATTGGTAATGCAATCTTGCACTGTATTTTCCACAGTCCCCTGGAGCAGCTGGGAGGGGAAAGCCTCGTTTGCTAGCCAAGATCAAGTGTGCTCGCCCCACGCATGCACTCCTGAAGAATGGCCTGGCTGGGGCTGGGGCTGGGGCTGGGGCTGGGGCTGGGGTAGAGGCAGATGACACTTTACTACCCCATGGGCCCTTCCCTACCTTCCATTCTCTTAGCTCCAGCACTGCCCAGTATTCTGGGAAGCCAGCTCCCTGTCCTGTCACCTACCACCTTGTTGATGTGCTTTCTGGGGATCTCAGCTAAGGGAGGACAGTCCTATAGAGGACAGTCTTCCAGTCTTCAGGGAAGACGTGACTCCAGGCATTTGTTTCCATGTCACCAGAACATCTCCTACCTTTCCTAGTGATCTTGGCTCTTTCCCCCTACCTCACCAAATTCTC
Source organism: Canis lupus familiaris (assembly GCF_011100685.1). NCBI lineage: Eukaryota > Metazoa > Chordata > Mammalia > Carnivora > Canidae > Canis > Canis lupus. Next base: position 26,958,659 of record NC_049225.1, read on the forward strand.
TCCTCATGAAGGATAGCATCAGAAGAGGAGGGTTTAAGGGAACACAACTGTTGTTCCAACTATAAGGGTTAGAAACTGCCTCCTTCTACCCTCCCCACCCCATACTTCGTCCTTCTCTTTGTCATGCTTCACACCACCTGCCCCATTTTAAAAAATCTATTCAAGCTTAAAGACTTCCCTTGACATCTGTTAAACCAAACTTCCCTACTGGGAGCCAGTGAAGATATATTCTGATTTTCTTCTAGCCTCTACCTACATGCCATTTTCTCAAGAAAGCCCAGCATTGGCTGAGTTCAGAGCATTGCATTGCATGTAGGGCCTGTTCAATGGGGTAACCAGAGCTTCCTTACAAACCTTTATAAAAGAGTCCTACTCTTGCCAAACCACACTTTCTACCTTTCCCTCTCTGGGAGATCCTCACCTTTCAGTAAATCCTTCAAGGACTTGCTTGGCAGTGGGCTATGTCTACGCCACCAGCAGCTATAGGCTAGTGAAAGTCTGAAGCTATTTGCAAGGCTGGGAAACTTTACTGCTTATTTCTTCAACAAGCCCTGGCTTTTTGCACTCAGAATGTGCTTCATCATGCTCCTCATCTGGGTTTGCATTCAGGGTAATTTAGCTTCGGCCTGCCTTTGTCACTTAACACTCCTAAGGAAGTGGCCAAGTCTAAAGTTATGCCTCAAATATTTTTTAAGCATTGCACTCAGTAACTGTTCACTGGGTGACTTCTCTGCACCTACTCCTCTGCTAACTACTGGTGTGGGGGAAGGTTGAAGGAAGAAGGTTCTAGTCTCATGGAGGGTCCTGAGTGAAAAAGGCCTCACTGTGGAAGAATTTGAACTTTCAGTGCTGGTGGGTCATAGATATAAATGGATGGCAGCTGCCAGCACAGTGATTGATGAGTGATGTGCCCAGCCAAAGGAAGTCAGGCACACTTTGGAACCGTAGACCGCTGTGTACAGGGCATCTTAGTATATTTAGCAAATGAGATTGCAAACCACAGAAAAAAAAGGCTGAGTGGGCGGAGAGGAAGAACATTCCCTGGCCAGAAACTTGCTGAACTTGGAGGGCCAGGGACCGGAGGCTTTGCCGAAGTGGGGAGAGATGTTCTTTGGCTTGTCCTAGACAAATAAATCACCACTGAAGAGATAGACCAAAAGCCAATTATATGGAGTGTTTTCTTGGAAAATCATCTCCCAGGCCCTGTAAATCATCCTCAGTGCTGGCGGGCATTTGGATCTGCCTGGGGGTGGGGTGGAGGGGTGGGTGGCATGCCAGTGCACCCCAGTGTCAGGTGGAGGAATTACACAGGGATGAGCCTGGGAGAGCTGGAGAATGCGTCAGGTGCTGCCTTCCTCCAGGAAAGAACAGAAAGAACTATGTGTCCCTGCCTAGGAACTGTGGGGCTGCGCCTCTAAGCCAGGCTTTGCCTGTGACCTTCAAACCCTCTACAGAGTAAAGTGGGGACTGGAATATTTATAAGGTTTCTAGAAACTCTGACACTTATTTAATGCTGTCATGTTTTGTTTTGTTTTGTTTTGTTTTTTTTAAATAATTTCCACAGAGGTTAAACATATGCATCTCACACCCTGCCCTCCCTGGTTTATTGTCCCATAGGAAACGAAAATCTCCATCTACTATGAAAACTCAGTCATAGGGGTATTTGAGGGAGATGATCAGGGACTCTCTAAGCTAAGTCATCAGAGAAGCTGTAGAAAGAGCTTTTGGCCTGGAAAAGGAGACTGAAGGGGGTGCCAGGAGGACTGTGTTCAGGATCTGAAGGACATCAGTGTCTGCTGTTCCACTGCAGAGGCCAGAAACAGGACCAGTGAGTCAAAGATACAGGGGCCCAGGCTGAATGAAGCCCAAAAGGAGTTAGAAGATGAGTTAGCAACCCTTATGCTGCTCAACGACACACACTTTGATTTGCCTGGTATGTGACAAAGCTCTTTAACCCTCATTGCTGTCCAGTGGTGGCACCTACGGCTAGCAGAGAAGATTGTTTGGCTCTGCCCCTGCCATAGTCTTCTTTGGTCCCTAGGGTAGGATGTGTCAGCATGACCATGGTGTGGAGAAGCTCCCTGCCCCAAAGTATCTTCCTCTTCCCCACAAAACCTTGCTCCTCTCAGAATAAGAACAAACTTATTCTCCCAGAAGAGAGTTCCATTAAAACTTGTGTTCTCTTTAGACCGTCTTGTGACTTTGAGGGTGGGGATTTCATTGGTTGCTGACAAGCAAGATGGCCCTAAGGAGAATGGAATGTAAGTCAGTTACATCCAAGCAGGATGGGAAGCACTGGCCCTCAAAAGGGAAGTCTGGTGGGCATGCAACTTGCTTCCTAATGATTTATTTTGTAAATAGCCAGTCAATTCCTTATGGGTCCATCAGTGAGTTGACTTAAACCTTTTTGTAATAGGTTGGTCATTTTAGCCTGTACCAACTCTTGGGGTAGTTAAGTTTGCAAGATCAATAAAGTAATTCTTGCATCATCTTGAAATTAACTCCTTCACCTCATCTTCAAGGTTCTCTTCCTCCTTCCCATAGTCTAGGATAAAATGAACAATATTTTAATTTGTCCTGGTTGTGGCTCTATTGATTCTGATGGGATCTTGTCTCAGTCTTTGACTTTCTTTCTAGACACAAGTCTTCCTAACTATTCTCATTAACTTGATATGACAATTCTTCTGTCCCTGTGATTATTTCCACATACAGCAAACATTTTTTTTAATTAAGCTCCTACTCTATGGGTAACATTGAGGGAGGAGACATTGAGGCTAGAGATGAAAATGCTTACCATTCTCTGTACAGAATTGTAGCACAACCAAATGAGATGTAATGTGTAGAGTGCTGCACCCTGGCACAGAGAATATGCACCATGATCACCATGTTCACAACATCACGTTTATCTCCCTCCTTTTGTGGATAAAGTCACTGAGACTCTCAGAATTTCAGTGACCCCTCCAAGTTCCTACAACTGGCAGGTGGCAGAGCTGGCATCTGAATCTAGTTTCTGACTCCAAGGCCTGCATCCTTTCCACGGGACAACTCTTTCTCCGTGAGTTCACTTGGCAGTGGAAATGTAAGGGGACATTTATGACTTAAGAATGAGTTAAAGAAGTTAAAAGTGCTGGTAAAAAATGAAGATGTTGTACAATAAAATAAATAGGAAGATGAATAGGCAGTTTACCAGTGTCCTGGGATCCTCGGCAGCCACTCTGGGTGGGAATCTGAGCTCTTGGTATGCATGGTCCGAGTCCTGGCTCTGTCTGGCCCCAAACATAAAATGGTAGAGTTGACACAAGGCTCCAGCTCAGTCATCCTTGTCTGTTATGTTTGGAGGCAACAGCTCTGCACGAACCCATTAACTTAGAGATGTCGGCCAAAGCCTTTTCCTTCCCCGACCACTGGGCGAGAGCACACCACTCTGCATTGAGATGATCGGCTTTCCATATGCACAAAACCACCACAGCTTGCCTCCCCATCTTTCATCACCTAAATGAGGGCAGTTCATGTTTAAGAGTAGAGAATAGGGAACATAATGATGGATAAATTATAAGTTTGGGGATCTGAAAAGTCAAACTGTGTAAATATGTATTTTAAACCACAAACAGAATGTTAATGCATCTTTCCCATTAACTCACTAACTGAAATTACAGAGTGTAATGTGAGCCAACGCCCACGGGTTGGTTATGATGTTTTCAGATTTAGAACAGCAAATGATAAATGTCCTTCCCTCAGACAAAGAAGCGATTGACACAGCTTTTCAGTGTAGTCACTGATGATGCTGGCGATGGAAAAGAAACTGAATGCTGTGGGAGGAGGGAGGTCACCAAATACCTGGAGAAGCAGAGCATAAGCTCCTGCTAAGCTCTTCCAGGTGACTGTGAAGCATCTCTGGGCTCAGGGCAGCCCCTCTGAGGGCTGGGGATTTGGGTGTGGTTGGCCAACACACCTTCCTGCATTAGAGGGTGGGCTTGTTTTCTTAAGCACTAGCTATCTCACCACGGGTTGGTGGCTGACAGCTGGAGTGAAGTCGATCTCACTTTGGCTGGGTTTGGTTTGAGGATGTATGGTTTCTTTAGCAGCCATTTCATTGCGAAGTCGTTTATGGGTAGCAGTATAAAAGAGCTTAAGAGGGTGTGGGGAAACCGGAACCTTTGTGCACTCTTGGTGGGAATGCAGAATGCTCTGGAAAGCAGCATTATGCTCCCTCCGAAAATCAAAAATAGAATTGCAGTATGATCTAGAAATTACATTTCTGGGTAGAGAACCAAAAGAATTAAAGGCAGGGTTTCAAAGAGATATTTGTCTACCCATATTCATAGCAGCATTATTTACAATAGTTAAAGGGTAGAAGCAAGCCAGCTGTCCAGTGACAGATAAGTGAATAAATGAAATGTGGTCGATTCATGCTGTGGAATATTACTCAGCCATAAAAAGGAAGGAAATTCTGACACATGCTATGAGCTAGATGAACCTTGAAGACATTTTGCCAAGTGAAATAAGCCCATTACAAAAGTGTGAATACAGTGTGATTCCACTTCTGTGAAATAACTAGAGTGAGTAGTCAGACGCGTAGAGATGGAAAGTGGAATGGTGGGTCCCAGGAGCTGCGGGGAGGGAGGAATGATGAGTTATTACTTGAACCATTTAGAGTTTTAGTTCTGGAACCTGAAAAAGTTCTGGAGATTGGCTGCACGGCGCTGTGAATGTACTTAACACTACTGAATGTGTACTTAAAAAATGGCTAAAATGATATATTTTGTGACAGGTGTATTTTACCACAATTAAAAATGGATGTAAAAAACAAAAAGGATCTGGGGGGAAAGAGAGGTTAAGAACATGGCCTTGGGAGGGAGAGAGAGATCTGCACTCAAGTCCTGGAGCTGCTGCTTACAAGTGGCAGCCCATGGGCAATCCACTGAAAGTACCCTCTGAACCTCCAAAGGAGATAATAGTATCTCTTTCTTAGGGCTGTTGTAAGGATTAAATAAAATCATGTTTGTTGTGCATTCATTCTGTATCTGGTAGGTAGCAAAGACCTCTAATAGGTATTAGCTGTTGTTACTGCTTCTGCTTCTGCTCTCCGTCGGGGAGAAGGGACGTTGTTGGCACATAATCCACTTGATAATGTTCCATCTCAAGCATATTCTGAGGCTCTGCTCCTCTTACCCTGGTAACCCTGATTCTGTTTGTCCAGATTCTGCTCATTCAGCAGCGCCCAGCCTCATACCCCAGCTCCTCTGTGAAACCCACTGTCACTGCTCCAGCCCGTGTTCATTTAACAGTTCAAACAACCATACGCCTCGTCACATGCCCAGTTACTGAGGCCCTACTGTGAACCAGAATGTTGAAAACACAGTGGGAACAAAATCCAGTCCTTACTCTCAAGCAGATCATAGTCTAGTTTTTGTCTACACTGTTTCTTTGATGCTTATCCTCTTACATGTTATGTGCATGAAGGCCCTTTTTCACCACGATATTTTAAGTTCTTTGTCTCCACTGAAGTGCTTAGCCTAACTTCAGTTCAAAGGAACACAGTCACACCGACTTCTTGGAGTCAGGCAGCGCCACGGAGGAGGAAACCAGTTCATGTACGGCCTTGCAGGAATCCTAGTGCCGGGAAGGACTTGGATAGAAAACCTGGGCCCATTACCATTCCCAGACGCCTTGCCATCATCATCAAGTGGTGGCTATGAGTTTTTTTCCCCTGAAGAAATACAGAATAATTAGGGAGAAACAAGATAAAATAATAGTGAAATACCCATCAGTCTGGAAAAAAACCGTAATTAATAACAGCATCCGGTTTTGGCCAGGATGTGCGGAGAGGAGGACACTTTCATATTGCTGGTACCTGCTCTTGTTGGGCATCAGCTGATCAAAGTAAAACCTGTTTCCAGCAATTTTACTCCTGGGTGTCAGCTGTAGAAAAGTGCTCATCCTTTGTCCATAGAGACATGAGGTATGCAGAAGGCTGTTCACTGCAGCATATGGATAATATAGCAAAAAAAGTAGAAACAGCTCGTAGTGGGTTGAAGAACCTTTCCCCCAAATATTCATGTCCACCTGGAACCTCAACATATGACTTCATTTGGAATAAAAGTCTTTGCAGTTGTAATTGACATAGGAATGGAAATGACGTCATTCTGGGTTAGGGGAGAGCCCTAAATCCAATCACTGTGTCTTTACAAAAGAGAGGAGGAGAGGGAGATTTGGATACAGAGACGTGGAGAGAAGGAGGTCATGTGACTATGGGGCAGGGATTGGGGTGACATGGTCACAAGCCTGGGGTATCAGAAGCAAGAAGAGGCAAGAGAGGATTCCCCCCTAGAGCCTTCAGAGGGTGCATGGCCCTGCTGACACTTTTATTTCAGACCTCTAGAGTCTAGAACTATGAGAAAATAAATAAATTTCTGTTGTCTAAGATCCCTAATTTGTGATACTTTGTTATGGCAGCTCTAGATAACCAGTGCACGGATCAACTGCCTCTCAGGAGGGGAGCAGGAAAATAAAATGTAATTTATATAACAGCATGTTATATAACAGTTAAAAAAGTTTTCACTCTCAAAACACAATATCAAGTTAAAACAAGTTGCAGAAATATACTTCCACTGTATCATTTATGTAACTCTGCTTAATAGTATAGATTGTTTATGGATACATGTTAATGAAGTAAAATTATTCAGGCAAACATGGGTTGTTAGGCACTAACCTTGGGATAGTAGGTAACTCTGTGAAGGAAGAGATAGATGGAATGAGGCACAGAGCCATACCTTTATTGGAAGTATTTTACAGAAAGAGGGAAAACTTGGAATAAGTCAGGTAAAAAAATATCAATCTTTATTTGATAGCAGTGGGTATAGAGGCATCTAGACATTTTTTCTATCTTGGAATTATTTTATATTTTACATTTTTTAAAGAATTACAAAGTTAGGAAATATATGACAGATCCAATGTTGAGAATATGTGAGACACCGAGAAATACCCATTCCCTTACTTTGAAGAACACCAGATTTTGAGACCCCAGGAGGCTATGGTGAATTGGAGTCTGGCAATGGGGAGTGTAGGTAGGTGTTGGGAACAAGTTAGAGAGGAAAGAGGAAGGACTTGGAATTCACTGCCACCTTTATTTGCTGTGTGACTTTGAACAAATGAGTGAACTCCATGGGCTCACTTTCCTCCGATGTGCAATAACATCTGTAGGAAGGATGGTAAGATGGCAAGTACTCAATAAATGTTAGTATCCTTCACTTTGATGTTATGCTCACACCAAATTGTCCTTGCTTGTAGCCTATGGTGTGTCCCCTGAAGGAAGTGTGTGTATGTGTGTGTGTGTGTGTGTGTGTGTATAAAATCTTGGAATATATGATAAGATACCCTTGGCTGCCTTCCTGGCCAGAGCTTAAACTCCATGAATCTTTCTTCACAAAGACTAATTCCCGTCCCTTAGACCTTTTCTCTGAACTTTGTCCAGTTTCCCTACATGCCTTTAATTGAATGAATAGAAAGTAGATGGGGTGTCCTGGAGAAGGGGACATTGGGACCAAGTGGAAGGTTGACATATGGGCCTTGGTGTTCCTCACTCCTTGTTAGCCCAATGCCCTTGGGAACCTAACTCACGGTCACTGAGTGAGCTTCCTCTGTTCATCCCATCCCAGGGGCTGCCTTCCTGATGCTCCCTCCTTGCCATGAACTTTCCACCCTAGCTACCCCCTCCACCCACCCAGTCCGGCCACTCCCTCCCCTTTCACTGGCTCCTGACATTTCCTTGGCCTCTCTAGGCCCTCATCCAAGCACCTAGACCTTAATTCGGGAGGGAGCCTGCGGTTGGCATTTTCAGGGCCTGTGGCACAATTGGACCATATGCAGATGGACAAAGGTTGTTTTCCCCTGAAGGTTAAATGGTGACCTTAGTCAATGTTTAGCTAGTGTTCACTTAAGTGATTTCCCCTGGTTAATGAGTCATGTGCAAATTAGTTGAGGACTTTCACACCCTGCAGGTAAACTGGGGTGGTAGGAACTGGTAGTCCTGAAATGGCTTTGAGTTACATAGTCTGTACAGCGAGGGACCTGCTTACCACGCTGTTCTGGCTTTTAGATCCTCCTTGCAAAAGTAAAGTGGTTGGATAAAGCCTTCTCCACTGGAGAACCACCAGGTGATCACCTGGCTGCCTCATCCTTCCTCTTCTCCACGTTAGGAGGCCTTGTATCCATCCTCTCCCTCTCTGCCCTCACCTCATAGGTGTGTCATTCCCAAACTGTATGCTGAGGCTCCCTAGAGTGCCATGGCAGATTCATAAAGATGCTACAGAATGTTTTAAATGTTTGATGGCAACACAGCAGTGTGTGACATCTGTCAGATGCCGCGTGAATGAGCAATTCAGGTAGTTCGCTTTTTCAACATTACATCATGCCACATTTCTTTCCATTATATCATTCCTTTTTCCCTGTTGCTGTGATTTAAAAAAAAAATGTTTACAGTATGTAAATCATAGGGAGCATGGAATGCAGATGGTGGTGCCCACTGTGAATGATCCCAAGGCCTAGGTTGTGCAGGGCCCAGCAGACTCACGCACATCCCCTTAGAAAATGAGTGTGGGCTTTAAGAAATGAAATAAAAAATTCTTTTCATTCAATTTATGTGTGTTATTTTTGTCAACTGGCTATTATGTTGTTAGGGTGTAAGTGCTTACTAAGTTGTTCTATAAAATGGAACTGTAGGTGTTTCTTTTGGCCTTTGAGCTCTCCGTGAAGAGTATCACCAAGCCACTAAAGGTGCTGTGAACTGAGAAAGTTTAGGAATTTTTGTTTAAGCTAAAGAGGAGCCATCTTTCCCCCTCACCTCCATCAGACCTCTTGCTAGCAGTAGTCCTCCTCCTGGACATAACATTCCAGGAGGAGTGATAGAAGAGAGATAAAAGGCCTCCTTCTATCTACCACTAGCTCCTTCTCCTACCTGAGAGAGAAAGATTCATTGATTCTTTAAAGAAAACAAAGTCTTGCTTGACCTTATCTCCACCCTCTGCTCCAGGTCCTCTCTTTCTCTTGCTTCCCTATCAACTTCCCCCAATGCCTTTATCTCTTACGTCATGTCCATGTTCCTGAAATTTGTCTGGCTTTCCCCGCTGGTACCATATTCATGCAGCTCTCCCCAGGGTCGCTGCCAAGTTCCAGAAAGCCACATCGGGTTTCTTCTCAGTCCTGATCAATTTGCCCAACATCTTCCAAAGCTTTCTCCTGCCTCCCTTGCCCTAGCATTATTCTCATGTCCTTTCCACCTCTTGGAACAGCTCTCAGCCTCTTTACTGGGTCCCTTGTGCCTTTTACTTATCCATGGAGATAAATGTGAGCCTTCATGACTTTCTTGCATCTGCTGCCCTTCTCCTCCTTGCTTCCTTCTTTCTCTGTTGGTGGGCTCATCTTCTGTTTCAATGTACATTGCATGAATGATCCCCTGTCCCAGCCAACAAACCCACCACTGCCCATAACCTTCTAAATCTTGCTACAAGCCTGAAATTTCCATGTGACGCTCTTGTTAAGACTCCCCTCAGCTGGGTAATGGGCCTTAAAGAGGGCATGTGATGTGATGTGCACTGGGTGTTATATGCAACTGATAAATTATTGAATACTACATCTGAAACTAATGATGTACTATAAGTTGGCTAATTAAATTGATTTTTTTTAAATGAGACTCCTTTCAAATGGTCTTTGTTTGAAGAATCCCCTTCTGGTGTCTGTAGAATTTTATCCTATATTTTCTGTCCACCCACAGAACTCTCGGATATTGTTCTTACTACTTCACTACTCATTTGCCAGTTTCCATGAACATTGTTCTCCCTTTCCTCCCTTGGATGTTTCACCTGTTCCCCAAACTTCAGGTCACATTTCCCTTCTCCTTCCTTTGTCATCTTTTATATACATGTAGTTGCAGTGTTGGAGCAGTTGGTACATTTCAGGTCCTCTCCTTGTGGAGAGGCTCGCCTCTTTTTATTTATCTTGTCCTAATTAAAATCCTAATTACCTTCCTCCCAATGAACTGACCCCACCGCCTCTAGATTCTCCCTGGGTCAGCCCCACTTAGACTACACAATGCTACTCATACAGTCAACCAGAAATCCAATTTTACATGGCCCTGTTGGGTGTTTCTTCCCTGTGTAGGTCTTAAGTAGCTCCCCAGTGCCAACAAGCTCAAACTCCCCATCCTAGCCCTTACTGCTCCTTGTAATCTGGCCTTAATCTGCCTTTCCAACCCAACTCCACTCAGGCACCTACATCATAGTTGCAATGGACTGTGGTCTCACATTCCACCCCCACCCCCACCCCCATTTGATGCTTTGACTACTGCTGGTTTCTATTCCTAGATCATCTTTGGCTCTCTCCTTAATTTGTCACTGTTGCTGCTCACCTTGAGTTCTTCTCTCCAAAGAGCTTTTGGGAAGCTCAAGCCTCCTCCCCATGCAACCCCTAAAAGGCTCAGAGGTCTTTGAAGACACAGACTACCTCACACATTTTTTCTTTCTTTCTTTCTTTCTTTCCTTCTTTCTTCCTTCCTTCCTTCCTTCCTTTTTTTTTTTTTTTTTTTTTTTACCTCACACATTTTCATATCCTCTATACCATCTGGTACTTTACCTCACACAGAGTAGGAATGTAGTAAACATGAGTTTGAAATGAGCAGTATTTTCCAAAAAAAGATGGTCTAGAATTTGGCCTCCCATGAACCCCTACAGATACACTGTGAAAGGTCGACAGGTCTTTCCTGAGCTTGGCCTCTGAAATGGAAAGATGTACTACAAATATCTTGATTCTCTTGATTTACTAAGTGGAGGTCTTTCATTTTCCTGTTACATAAGTAAGACATACATATTGTAATAAGTTAGAAAATAAATGTCATGGAAAGAAATAAAACTTAAATATAATAAGCCCATTTAGAAGTAATAACTGGTCATGTTTTGATATATTAATTGCTGGAATATTTTCTATAAACATTGTGAAAGATATATTTATGAAAGAAAAATAGGATTATATCTTACACATTCATTTACAATTTCCTTTTATTGCTTAGGAAAACCATGTATACTGAAAGAGACTAGATTGATGAAAAGTACATATTATACATTATAATATAATATTATAATATTGCTCATTCTCAAATGCTTAATTTTTAAAGTATGTTACATCTTTATTTTATGAAACTATCTATACAAGTTGTCCATAGACTGGTGCCAGTCTGCAGATGATTAAAGTTCCATAAGTATAGAAATCGCAAGTAAGCATTCAGAAAATTGTTAAGGAATGTAATATTTCCACATCAAGTAATTTCATTTTAGAAGCTATTTTTAATACAATAAAATTACATATTAAATGCTCATTTTAACAGAAATAACAACTATTAAAAATCATTTCGGGATCCCTGGGTGGCGCAGTGGTTTGGCGCCTGCCTTTGGCCCAGGGCGCGATCCTGGAGACCCGGATTGAGTCCCACGTCGGGCTCCCGGTGCATGGAGCCTGCTTCTCCCTCTGCCTGTGTCTCTGCCTCTCTCTCTCTGTGTGACTATCATAAAAAAAAAAAAAAATCATTTCAAGTCCAATACCTACATGCAAATCCCCCATCTCCTCAGTTTTTCACATAATGGGAATACTGAATCCATATTATTTTTCCAGGAACTGTTTTTACATGGTTCTGAAACATAGAGAAAAGTAGAAATTTAGTTAAAAGTCAGACTTACTGAGAGATATCTTACATACAGTAAAATTTACCCTTTTTGGTGTAGAGTTCCATGAGCCTGGACAAGCATGGTATGGTAACTGCTGGCTCAGTCCAGGTAAACAACAATAAAATCTTCCTGACAAATTACCTTTTGTTCCTTTTGTAACCAATCCCACCATCCCCACTTCCTAGCTACACTGATTGGATTTTTGTTCCTAAACTTTTGCAATCTTACAAATGGAATGCATAGTTTGGAGTCTGGCCTCTCTCAATCGTTATAATGCATATGCTGTCTCTGTGGTTGCATATGATGTCTTTCTATAGTCCACCATTTTCACTGCTGAGTCATCATCCATTGTATAGACATACCACCATTTGTTCATCCATTCATAAATTGGAGGGCATTTGGGTTTTTTCCAGATTTTGTTAATTGTGAATAATGCTGCTATTAACATTTGTGTACAGTTTTTGTGTGAACATGAAAGTTGTGTGTAGTTATACATTTTTTTTCATTGCTTTGAGGCAAATACCTGTGAGTGAATTTCTGGGTCTTGTGATAAGCATATGTTTAACTCTATAAGAAATTGCCAAACAATTTTACAAGTGGCTGGATAGAGTATTTTGCATTGTAGCCAGCAATGTGTAAAAGTTCTGATTGTTCTGTGTATTGCCAGGACTTAATATTGTGAGATTTTTTACTTTTATTCTTTTTTAGTTTTTGTCATTCTAATAGGTTTGTAGTGATATCTTATTATGGTCTTGATTTACGCTAATGACAAATGATATTTGCCACCTTTTTGTGTGCTTATGGAAATTTATATGTCTTCTTTGGTGAAGTGTCTGTTCAAATCTTCTGCCCATTTTTAATTGGATTGATTTCTTTTTATTGAGTTTTGAAAGTTCTTTATATAATCTAAATACAAGTCATTAATAATACATGTTAATAATGCAAGTTATAATAATAGTATTTTGTAAATATTTTATCTCTGTAGCCTGCCCTTTAATTTTATTAACTTTTGATAAAAGTCCATTTTATCAATTTTTTTCTTTGATAGGTAATACTTGTATCATATCTAAGAAATCTTTGCTTAACATAAGATCACAAGTATTTTCTCTTATCTTTTCTTCTAGAGTTTTTATAGCTGTAGAATATTTGCTCCATTTTTAGTTACTATGTGTATATGGTGTAATGTATAGATAAAGGGATTTTTTTTGCATACAGGTATCCAATTGTTTCAGCTTCATTTGTCGAAAGGTTATGGTTTCTCTATGCGGTTACCTTTGCATTTATGTTAAAATTAATTGTGGAATCTATCTATGGAGTATATATGTGGGACCTTCTTCAATGATCTTTCTGTTCTATCTCACTGATTTGATTTATGTGTCCATTCATTCACAAATACCACACCTCCGTGTCCCACATGTTATTGTAGCTTTATAGTATGTCTTTAAATTGGAGAGTGTAAGTCCTCCAACACTGTTCTTTTTTAAAAAAGTTTTTGGCTATCCTAGTTCCTTTGCCTCTCCCTATAAATTTTAATATCAGCTTGTTGATTGCTATGAAACATTTTACGGAACTTTGTCTGGAATTGCGTTGAATGTGTACAGGGCATTTTGAGGAAAATGAACATCTTAACCAAATGGACTTCTGGTCCATTTGGCATCTTTGTTCATCCATTTGGATCTCTGATTTCTTTCAATAGAGCTTTTGTTGTTTCCAGAATGTAAATCTTGGTTATATTTTATTAGATGTATACATAAATATTTTATGTGTTTTTGTTATTTTAAATCATACTATTTCTTAAATTTTAATTTCTAATTGCTCATTACTAGTTGACAGAAATATAACTTTTCCTATGACTTTACTAAGCTTACTTATTATTTCTAGGAACATTTTTTTGTGAATTATTTGGGATTTCCTCTGTATACAATTGTGTCATCTGTGAATAGAGAAAGTTTAACTTCCTCCTTTCAATCTGTATGTTCTTTATTTCTACTTAATACCTTATACCACAGCTTAGAACCAACAGTACATAGGACCACAGTACCTTAGTACCACAATTCCACAATATTAAGTAGATTAGGAATAATAACATTAGATATCTTTGTCTTGTTCTCAATCTTAAAGGGAAAGTATATAGTCTGTCATAACTAAGTATGAAGTTAACTACATATTTTTTGTAGACCCCTTTATCAGGTTGAGGAGTTTCCCTCTGCCTTAGTTTGCTTAGTGTTTTTATCATAAATGATACTGTATTTTGTCATATGTTCATCTACTGAGGTTAGCATACATTTTAGCTTCCTTGCTCTGGGTATATAGAGAATAACATGGTTTTTTCAATGTTGAACCAGCCTTGCATTCCCAAGATAGATGCTACGTGGTAATGATGTATTATATTTTTAATATCTTGCTGAATTTCATTTGCTCATGTATGTGGAATATTTTTTAATCTATGTTTATGATATTGCTCTGTAGATTTCTTGTAATGTTTTCATTTGGCTTTGATGTCAGGATAATGTCATAAAGTAAGTTGAGAAGTATTCCTCTTTCTTCTACTTCAATGGATGAGTTTCTACAGAATTGGTATTGTTCTCTATCTACATGTTTGGCAAATTCACTAGTGAATTTGCCTGGACCTGTAGTTGTTTGTTGATTTTGTTTTCATTGTTGTGAGATTTCTAACTATATATTCAGTTTCTTTGACTGATATGGGGCTGTTTAAGTTACCTATTTCTCTTTTGGATTAACTTTGGTAATTTTTTTGTCTTTAAAGGGATGTCAATTTAATCTAAGCTATCAAATATTGCTGCCTGGAGTTTCATTGGCCTTTTAATATCTATATTATCTGTGTTATTTTAATATCTATTTTAAAATCTATATTATCTGTGTTATTAATATCTGTATCATTAATGTCTCCTTTTCATTCCTAATATTGGTAATTTGTATCTTCTCTCTCTTTTTTTTTCTTAATCTTTTTCAGTCTGGCTAGAGATTTAGCAATTGTGTTGATGTTTTCAAGGAACAAGATTTTGTACTATTGATTTTTCTTTATTTTATTGACCTTTGCTTTAATCTTTATTAGTTCTTTCTGCTGGTTTTACATTTAATTTGCTCTTATTTTCCTTGTTTCTTAACTTAGATTATGGATTTGAGAACTTTCTTTCTTTGTAAGCATTTATTCTACCAATTTCCCTCTGATCTTTGCTTTAGCTGAATCCCACAAATGTTACGCCTTTTCATTCCTTTAAAAAATATATTCTGGGGCAGTCCGGGTGGCTCAGCGGTTTAGTGCCACCTTCAGTCCAGGGTGTGATCCTGGACATCGGGGATCGAGTCCCATGTCAGGCTCCCTGCATGGAGCCTGCTTCTCTCTCTGCCTGTGTCTGTGTCTCTGCCTTCACCCCCCGTCTCTCATGAATAAATAAATAAAATCTAATATATATATATATATATATATATATATATATATATATATATATATATATACACTGTATTCTCTAATGAGTTCCTCCTTAACCCATGTGTTCTAGATACCTGTTGTTTAATTTTCCTGTACTTAGGGATATTCTAGACCTCTTTTTGTATTTATTGCTAGTTTAATTTTGTATGGTTGGCATAGCATAGTATGTAGGTTTTCAATTCTTTTAAATGTGCTAAGGTTTGTTTATATCTCAGAGTATGGTTATTTTAGTGAATGTTCCACGTGCATTTGGAAAGGCTGTGTATCTCTGCTCTTGTTTCATAAAGAGCTTTATAATGTCATTTGGGCCAAGTTGGTTGATAGCGTTGTTCAGGCCTTCTCTACTTGTTCTGATTTTGTCTGCTTATTTTATCAGTTACTGAAAGAAGGACAATGAAATCTCCGGCTGCAATTATGGATTTGTATATTTTTCCTTCATGTGTTTTGAAGCTCTGTTGAAACTCTAATATTATAGGATTGTTATGTCATCTTGATCACTGGACCTCTCTATCCTTAAGGAAGATCTCCCTTTTTTTTTTTTTTTTTGGTAATAGACTTTGCTCTGCAAGGTGGGAACTTGCTCTGAGATGACCCCTCCTTCAAAACCGGGGGAGACCTCTTGTAGTCTGGGCCCAAGTTTGTTTCCTACTGCAGATGCAGTGGATCTGTATCTCTGACCCCTGCATGACAAAATTTGCCATCATAATTTAAGGCTTTGTTCTCAGGGGAGAAGTCATTGGTGTCTTTCTTTCTAATAGCAGCATTCATTCCTCCTCTTCTGTACCACTGAGGACAGCTGCTCTGGATCCCCAGTCTTCCTCTGTGAGCCCATGGTAAGTCCCTGAGGAAGAGTAGGTATTCTGCTTGTGTTTATAGTTTCAAAGGGTTTATTCTTTCTGTTAGCCCATGCTTGGCTTTTAGAAATCCAGTAAAAGTTTTAATTTATTCTTACCAACTTGTCTAAAGGCCTCATGTCCCTCAGTTCTCTAATGGGATAAAGATCATGAGTTTGCAAATTATTTAGCTTTCTCTTGGTGGTGGTTCATAAATGATACTCTTTCTAGCTATTTTTAGTCTAGGTAGAGGCTGGCAGTCTTACTAATTTATTTTTATTTTATAAAAGTATTGGTCCATGACAGAGATTTTCTTCTTTGTTACATTTTCTTTAAGAAGCACCAGCCTGTACCTTTCTGAACCAATTTATATTTTCATCCTGTGCCACCTTTTGGTGTAATTAGGTTCCTGGGCTTGTTACCTGGTAGTAAACCTGGCTTAAAAAAGTTCTAGAATGGTAGAATTTGGTGACTACCTCTTTACCCATCCTACCCCCCCCTTTTAAAAATGTA
Organism: Canis lupus familiaris; assembly: GCF_011100685.1. NCBI lineage: Eukaryota > Metazoa > Chordata > Mammalia > Carnivora > Canidae > Canis > Canis lupus. Next base: position 26,975,173 of record NC_049225.1, read on the forward strand.
TCAAGGTGAAATTCATATAATATTAAATTAACCACTTTAAAGTGAACAATTCAGTGGCATTTAGTACTTTCATAGTGTTGTGTGACCATCACTTCTTTCTAGTTCCAAATGTTTCTGTCATTCCAGCATAAAATCCCTTACCCATTAAGCCATATTAACCCCCTCCCCCAGCCCCCAGCAATGACCTCTAGGGATTTTTCTCTCCTGGACGTTGCTTATAAATGGAGTCTTATAACATGTGATCTTTTGTGATTGGCTTCTTTCACTTGGAGTAATATGTTCAAGTTCACCTATATTGTAGCATGGATCAGTGCCTCATCCCTTTCTATGGCTGTGGACGTATATACTCTGATCTGTTTATGGGTATTTGAGCTCTTCCATCTTTTGGCTGTTGTGAATAGTCCTGCTATGAACATGCATGGATGTGTACTTGTTAGTGGACCATTTTCTCATTTTATTGAAATGAGAAAGGCATGAAGGTCACCTTTCAACTACTCTCATGTAACAGCCTTCCTTTCTGCTCCTAGGGTATTTTGGGGGTCTCCTTTCAGCCTCCAGCAATTTTACCACCTTCCTAAAGGGAAGACTTGATATGGCACTGTGCAGTTTAGTGTAAAGAAGCGGCTTTTGGCAACCAGAGCTCTCTTGAAAGGCAATGAGTTTCCTACTTTGAGGAGTGTTCAGGTTGCTAATGGAAGAGGTTCTCTATCATGCACATGTTGGACTAAGGTGACTTTTAATGTTCTTCTCATGCTGAGAGCCTTTGTGTTCTCACTGTAGGTGGCATACAGAACTGCTGAGGCATTTTTGGTGTGGAGTTGTGTGCAAAGGTTTTGAACAAGGGCAGCAAATGGAATCCATCTCATTCTTCTGCTTCCTGAGGCTGATGAACATGCTTCTAGCCCTTCGGGTTGTGGTAGCATGTTGCAGTGATGTGAGAATAAGTTCATGCCCTTTTTCCAGAGAGTAGAGGATAGTTTTGTCTCTTTGTTATTCAAGCCAAACTGATTACATGTTTTCTGTCAGAGTTTTAGCTGCCTCAACAGGGTATAGACTGGTATCTGCCCTTAGGCTAAAAGCTCCTCTCTTCCAAGTGTGGGTAGAGTTTTTTCCAGGATCTTCTGAGTTTTTTTTTTTTTGGGGGGGGGGAGTGTATTTTAGTGTATTTGTTTAATGTCTGTCCACCACCAGAACATAAGAACCATAAGGGCAAGGGCCACAGCTCTTTTACCCTCCACAGAGACTGCAGGGAAAGGACTAGACTTGACTGCATTACCTGTTCCCTGTTTGTCTCACAAGGTCTAGGTCAGCCCTTCTTTACCCAGTCTGTGTCTTAGTAGGCAGATGCTGCCCTGACTCCCAGGCTTTGTTGCCCTCTGGCTGCTGGTTGGGTTTGGGCAATGAGAGGTACCAGCAGATCAGAAGGCTGGAGGAGAGAGAAGCAGGGTTATTTCTTCTCCTATTTTTACCCTGCAGGTTTGTGGTTCTGGCTGTGTCCAGCCAGGACTATAGTTCATGTCTAGCAGCCCCTTCCACCTCTTTGCATGGTTCCAGACTTCACCCACACCTTAGCAATGAGTTTCTGTTGTGCGCTCAGGGTTCCAGCATCCCTGTTGGTTTCCTTTGTATTGGCTACACTCCTGTAAATAGTTCCTTCTTTTAAAGATTTCAGGTGTATGTGTCTTCTGTTTTTTGCTAGGCCCCTCCTAGGGTCATAAACATAGGCTGAATTTTTGAATAGCTGAGCAGATGGATGAGAAGATGAAGGACTGTGTTTTCTGGTCACTGACTTCCCATTTCACTGGAAGGCTCTACATTATCTGGCCTCTGACTTCCCTGTCTTAAGCTCCCCTTTCTCAGTCAGTTCCAGCCACCCTGGTTTCCTTTCTGCTTCTAGAATACACCAAGCAAGCTGCTGTTCTAGGGCCTTTGCTCTAGCCATCTCTCCTGCCTGGAAATCTCTTCTCTCAGGCATTCCTTTGGCTAAATTCCCATGCTTTCAAATGAGGTCTTTGCTAAACCTTACTTTTTCAGTGAGGCTTACTGGACCCACTGTACTTAATGCTGAAAATTACCCCCATTAATATTGCCCCAGCAGTCAAGGACTCCTTTTTACCATGCTGAACTTCTTTTTCAGAACACTTGCCATTCGGTGAGAAACTACACTTAACTTATTTAATATGATGTTTAATATTTATCATCTGTCTCCCTCGGTAGAACTTAAGTTCCTCAAAGATGGGATATTTGTTACGTTTTTTGTTTTGTTTTCCACTGATAGATCCCAGACTCCTAGAACAATGCCAAGTTTATAGTAAGTACTTATAATAAGTTGAGTAGTGCGCCTCCCCCCCAAAGAGAGATATGTCCACCTGGAACCTGTGAATATGACCTTATTTGGTAAAAGGGTCTTTGCAGATGTAATTAAGTTAAAGAGTCCCAAGATAAAATCAGCCTCGGTTAGGATGGGCTTTAAATTCCATGACAGGACAAGAGAAAGAGAAACAGACACGGAAACATAGGGGAGAAAGCCATGGGAAGATGGAGGCAGAGGTTGGGGTGATGTGGCCCCAAGCCAAGGAACACCAACAGCCACCTGAAGCTGGAAAAGGCAAGGAAGGATTCCACTTACACCTTGCTCTCAGACTTCTGGCCTCAAGAACCGTGAGAGAATAAATTTCGGTTGTTTTAAGCCACCAAATCTGTGGTGATATTTTACAACAGCTCTAGGAAGCTAATACAGTGCCCACTAAACATTTATGGGCTTATTGGTGAATGAGAAAATGAATGAGCGAATGTGAGCCTTGTTGACACTGCTGTGACCTCCATTTGAAATAATTCCTCTGCTTTCAATAGTTATCAGTGCCTACGAATAAATGTGCACAGACTGACATTTAGGAGGTATTCCGATTCTGCGTATGGCACACTTTTGTGGTGCAAACCGAAGTTTCCTGAATATTTTCACCCACTACATTTAAAAGCCTAAGGTCTTACTTAACCCCCGAATAATTGCTTTCCCTCCAAGCCTGTCAATTGTGTACCGAGAATGAATTCACAAACTATTTGTTCTTCAGGCAGTGGATGAGAACCCCTATTGGTGTTTAGCTATAAAATATCCTGGTGTCATTTCCCCATTTCCATCCCGAGTCCCTCCTGCTGTACTTAAGCTAATTCTCCGTTATTGTGTCTTCAGAGGAGTCAGTCACAAGCCTCCATGGGATCACCCTTCCTATGCTTGACAAAGGTTATTTAATCTCCCCCAGGCCCACTCTCGGTGCGTGCTGGGCTCGTGATGCAGTGTGGTACTAACTATTGGTCCCTGGTAGGAGATGGAAGGTAAATCAAATTGAAAACACCCTTCCTGTGTAGTGCATCTTCCAAATGTCCTCAGGTCTCCATTACATCTTCTGGAGGCTGCCAGATTCTCTGCGGGATGAGAGGAAGCTGGAGCAGCTTCTCTGTAGCGACAGAAGGTGCCATTAGCAGAAATACATCATCTCCCAGTGGTGTTAGCAATAGCAGAGTCCTGGTCGTGTCCATTCTTTTGCCAGAGTGAGAAGAGAGTCCTCAGAGGCAGAGGCTGCTGGTAACAGAGTCTCCATCATTCTAAAATATCCCCCCTGGAGTCCCAGAACAGCTATTTCTGCCCAGACGCAGCGAGAGCTTCAGAGAGCTTATTTCAGGCATTGATCTTTCACAAGAGCCTCACTGCTTCCCAGATTCTGGGCCTTCTCTAATGGGGTAGGGGACGTGGGGGGGGGGGCGGGGGGGTATGGGCCCCTGGGTGGGATGGGGTAAAGGACCGCACATGGCTAATCACTTGCCTTGGCTGGGCTGGATCAGTGCTTCCAGGTGTTGCTCATTAGACCTCTTTTGAAAGGAAACCTATTAACTTAGAGCAGGGGTCCTCAAACTGCAGCTTGCAGGGCTTGTTAAAGCAGCTTTCTGGGCCCCACTCCCAGAGTTTCTAAATTTAGTAGATCTGGGGAAGGCCTGAGAATTTGCATTTCTCCCAGGTTTCCAGGTGATGCTGAGTTTGCTGGGACCACAGGTGAGAGCCACTGGCTTGGACACAGAGAGATGATGTTCTAGGGTTCTATGCCACCTAGTCGTGGCCTTGGTCACCCTGGGCAAGGCAGTTCGGGCCCTTATGGGGTTGGACTAGGATCTCACTCTCACCCTGTTTCTAGAATGCAGTGAAAGATCTTGATTCTCTATGGCTTATCTGTGCTGGTCAGCTCCATCTCCCTGGAGAGAGGAGCTCTTCCTCCATGACTCTGGTCCTCACTGGTGTCTGTCAACACTCTTTCCTTTTCTTGGCCCTCAACCCTGGTGGTAACACCTAGCCCTCTTGCTAGTCTCTGGGTACCTCCTCTTGCCTGTGTGGTTCCTCTGACCTTGCCCTTTAAAGAGTCCTTTCTTGAAAGGTTATTCATTTCAGTAATTTGTGTTGCAATTCTGGTTCCTGCTGTGACCCTGTCCTGAGATGGTCTTCCTTCATGGCAAAAGAATCTTTTCTATGCAGAAACTAGGCTAGAACAATGACTCCCTTTGTCCTGGGAGCAGTCTTGTCACCTAGCAGAAAGGTGTAACAACTGCTGAGTCTAAAAGAAATTGGGGAAGAAATTTATACCATATGAACCAGCAACTCCACTTCTTGGTATCCAAAAAAAACATAAACATTAATTTGAAAATATATATACACCCTTATGTTCATTGCAGCATTATTTATAACAGCCATGATATGGAAAAAACCTAAGTATCTATGAATAAGTAAAGAAAATGATATAACATGCGCACACACACACACACACACATATCAACACAATGGAATATTACTCAGTCATAAAAAAGAATGAAACCTTGCCATTTGTGACAACATGGATGGATCTTGCAGGCATTATGCTAAGTGACATAAGTCAGAGAAAGGCAAATACCATACGATCTCTCTCATACGTAGAATCTAAGAAACACAACAAAACTCATGGATACATTGAGAACAGAATGGTGGTTGCCAGTGGCGAGGGGGATGAGGGGGTAGACAAGATGGGTGAAGAGGCTCAAAAGGTTCTCTGGTTCTCAGTCCACAATGTCACCTCCCCAGGGAAGCCCTCCTCCAGAGCAAGACCAGATCCTGCTTTTGCATCTCTTCTTCCTAGCCCTGTTGCCTTGCACCGTGACTGGTCTTTGTATGCTGTTTTGCTCTTCCATTCCCTTTAATATAAAATCTTTGAGCTCCTCAGAACAGGGCCACATCCTTTTTTGTTCATCATTATGTCCTCAGCACCCAGCATAGTGCTTGGGCCACAGGAGATACTCAATGCATATTTGTTGAATGAGTACAAGACTTTAGGGAAAGCACAATGAAATCAATGAAATTGGCCACGAAACCTTGGCTGAGCAGGTCATAACACCTAAACGTTCGAATCCCAATCCCCCAAGTTACGACTGAGAAAGTTCATTTGAAAGTCATGTCTCAGGCTTCCAGCATAAATTACATGCAGTTGTGCAAACATGTCAAAGTTTGGTAAATTGAATTTGTTTAATGTAAACAACTTTTGACCAAAATAATAACACAGCTTTAGAAAAAGACATTAGGCACCCACTTTTAAAGAGTTTGTATAATTTAATACACAAAAAAACTTTACTGTAATTACATGCAGACGTATACAAAGGATAAATGTTATTTACTTGCTCCAACCTCCATAAAATAAACCTCTAACCATGCTTCAGCTTGCGGCATTAATCCTAATTTAGAATCACCCCCACCGAAATGGTGGGGGCTCTGCGGCCCTCATCTTTTCTTCGTGTCAAAATTAGCCATTTAAATTAGAACCATGTTGGGAGTGGAGGTGACGCCAACGTTGTGGCCCCAGCACGGGCAGCACTTAAAAGTGGCCACCTGAAGTTGATTAAAACCTTACCTGTCAAACCCAGTACGGCAGCATTTGAAAATCTTTAATGTAATTAAGAGAAGCACATTATGGGAGGTCAAGTGACTTTCTTTTTGAATTCCGCTTCTAATCTGTCCTCAAATGGATGGAAATTGCCAGCTGAGGGAGTTAATGAAAGCTGCATGAGCCGGAGGGAAGGGGGAGGACGGGGCTGCAGGCCCGGGAGGAGCGGGAGGGCCGGGTGGGGGGGCCGCGGGGAGCACCCTGCCTTGGGCGGGAGGCCCGGGGCTCACTCGGCACCTCGCTCTCAGCACATGGGGCGCTCAGGATAAGAGCGGAGGGGTGTCTGCAGGCTCCTGCTTATCGCCCAGTGCGATCTGCGGCCAGGACGGCTGCCCGCGGGGAGTGGAGCCGGCGCCGGCCCTCGTCACCCTTCACTCACGGCTGTCTGATTAGCATCAGGGTTGAGCTCGCCTCTCCTCCCGTGCAGATCCCCCAAAGAGCCGGCGCTGCTTTCCACCGGGGGCCCCCCAGCTGTCCAGCCTCTGACCCCAGGTCCGCCCCGGCCGCAGCCTGCAGCGCCTTGGATCTGGGGATGACCCGGGGTGTGTGTGTGGGGGGTCATGGCCCTGGGGTTCTTCTTGGGCCACGAAGCCCACCTCTCAGTGCACAGGCAGGGGCGGGGGTGTCCCTGCCCTTGGAGACACCCCCCCCCCCCATTGCATCTTCTAGATGCTGCCTTTTGGAGATTACTTAATGCTTTGCTGTGTGTTCTAGCCCGAGGGTGCTGTTGACAGAAGGCAGAGTTTTTCTTCTCTGGTTGCTGTGTCCTTCTTTGTTTCTCTGCGTTGCATTTGTGTACATTAGCAGAGGTATCTGTGTTTGAGAAAGGATTACATCTGTCAGAATGTTGCCACTTAAGGTTTGCCCCCTTCCTTGGAGACTGACGTGAGAACAAGGAACACATTGCCTCTTCACAGGGTACTGGTACCAGAAGTTTCCAAACCAGACGGGCCTTCTTTCCACCCCCCCCCCCCCCCCCCAGCTCACTCTTCCTCGCTGGAGTAGGGGCAGGTGCTGTGAGAAGAGTTTCAATCTTCAAGTCTGGAAATCCCTCCAAAGTACCCAGTGGAAAAGACCAGTGTCTCCTATGTGAGGCCACCCTTACGAGTTATTTGGAGCACCATGAACAACCTAGGCCAAGTCAAAACACACCGTCCAGATTCAGAAACAGGGGATCCCCGGGTGGCTCAGCGGTTTAGCGCCGCCTTCAGCCCAGGGCGTGATCCTGGAGACCTGGGATCGAGTCCCACGTAGGGCTCCCTGCATGGAGCCTGCTCCTCCCTCTGTCTGTGTCTCTGCCCACCCCCTCTCTCTCTTTCTCATGAATAAATAAATAAAATCTTAAAAAAAAAAGATTCAGAAACATCCCTTAGTGTCTGAGAAGGATCCAAGACTTGCCCCCAAGGGTCTGAACAGGCCTGGCTCTTCTGATAATGCAGATTGTGTGGAGAGGTGGCAGGTGCAGTTGAGGGTATGAAAGGTAGAGGGCCAAGGCGTTCATAAAAAGGGTCTCTTTCCCTTTCTTTCTCCAGCTGAAATTTCCCTGGGCTTAGAGAATTGTGAGGTATTGCCCCCACATGAGAAATGGAAGACCTGGGTGGGAGGGAGGATGAGTGGAAAAAAGCCGGAAAGTAGCTCCAAGTCCTGGCAGGGCAGCAGTGAGAGTCATTTTCCAAGGGTCCCCTTTTCCTGCTTGTGTTATTGTAATTATTTTTTAACCGATGAAGAGCCGCCTTCTCTCCTCTCGTTGCCCCACTGCTCATCCATAGCAGAAAGGGCAGTGTTTCGAGAGAGCACAATGGCGCCCAGGTAATGGCTGCCCCAACGGAAGCTGCTGGCCCCAGTCGCCGCTGGACGCCGCGGTTCTCCCCCCATCGCAAGTTCACAGGTAAAAGGGAAAAGTTACTGTGGGCTTCTCTCCCAACGAAAGCTGTCTGCTCGCCATGGCAACCTTTTCCTGGGGTCTCCGGCTGTCAAGAATGGGGTGCAAAGTTCACAGAACTCAGCTTTGTGCTCTCCTCTCTTCGTGTCCTTTTTCTTTTTTTCCCCCTCCCCGTTTGAAGGGATGGAGGCTGGTTTGCAGTACTATTTAAAGTGAAGATGCCAAATGAAAAGTTCCTCGTTTTAAGTTGGTGCTTATACAAAGCTGCTTTGTGGTTTTTTTCGGCCTGTCAGACTTGTCAGGCCTAGTAAGAAAAAGTATATTGTTTCCAGCACTTGGATTCCTTTCTCCCTGACATCTGCCACTCTGTAAAGATGATAAATTCCTGCCTCATTAGCCAAGGGTGTGGGATTACAGGCTGACAACACATTAATCACCAGCCTCTGTGGCAGGCTGACTAGCAATAGGCATTGTTAACAAAACTTTTCTAATATGTCACTCTTCTCTATGACAGCCTGTAATCAATCATTGTGATTGACGGCGCTGATAGATTACACTATTTATACTTTGTGTAATGAAAGATAGTGTTTCCACCTACTGTCATTTCTAGGCTAGTGGTGGAGGATCAGTGAATAGAAACAAACATAACAACAGGGCAAGTCCTCAGGCCCCCCAAAATACATACCCAGAAACACCCCACCTCTCCAAGGCCCAGGCCCGGCTTCCACATTTGGAGACGGAACCGGCCAGCACGGTGGCACTTTGGCACTTACTCTGGGGTGAGGGGTTCTGGCGGGGGAACCCGGGGACACGGGGCGTTTGGGATTGTCACGGAGAGATCTCTTCGAGACGGAGACGATCCTCAGGATTGGAAGGTCAAGTCTGCACAGGTAGACGGTTCCCCCAGAAGCCCCTCTCTCGCCCTCATCAGCTTCCGTGTGTGCAGCTGAGCATTCCGCTCCCCTCCCCTGCCAGACGAGAGATGATTTAGATGTTGATAAAATATTTGTTCTTTCCTGGCTCTGAGGGCAAATATTATCCTTGTTTCCCATAATCATACAGCGCTGCAAAAGTCAACAGCACCCGGAGCAAGTACAAAACCAATACTGGGAGAGAGGCCCTTTGCTGGGACTTGCTTTTTCCCCTTTGAAGCTCAGACAACTGCGAATAGGAGAGGAGTGCATCAGTGGAGCTAAGATGTGTTCTGACTCTCACGGACGGGTATTTTCGGAGGGTCCTCTCGGTAATTTTTATTTTGGTCTGGAAAGAATTCGTAAAGGATCCAGGCTATTTTTGACTCGAGCCAAGGTGTAATTTCAAGAGAGTGGCAGGGGAGGCTGGTCCTCGGCCTGGCCTCCCCAGAGGGTGGGTGCCGTCCTTGGTGGTGGAGCCACCCTCCAACCAGTGGGGTATGTGTACCCGTTTTAATGAACAATTTTTTGACCAAACAACAACAACAAGATTTTGGTTTTCCTGCTATTGATTAAGCACAGGAAAGTTCTCCTTTATTAAAGTTCTTTGAGGTTCAAAGATACGGATGGCCTTCGACTCTTGGGTGCAGGCATGGGTCTGCGATTGCCAGCCTTCTCGTTACAGGGGTGTTGGGGCTCCATGTCTCTGAATGTATCTGAGGATTGCGGGGCACAGAGGGGAGGGAAGAAGGGAAGCGAGGGATTGTCCTCTTTCTCCTGCATGTTGTGGTGCTGGTAGGCATTCGACACCCCGGGCTGCCCTGCCAGTTGGCAAAGCAAGAGGAACCTGAGCCCTACCCCCGGTGCAACTGCTTTAGATGGGGGTGAGGCGGGAGGAGGCGCCAGCAGCCAGCAGAGCTAAACTTTAATCTCTCTGTGAAGTTTGAGTGAGCCCAGGATGATTAATGAGAGAGCAGACCATCTGATTAAGCCCCTCCGTGTCATAGGACATGATTAGTAGGTGACAGAGACGGTAACAGTATCCAGCCAAACCCTTGTTTCTTTCACAGCTCCGGCTGTTATATGATTAATGTCCCCAAGGGCTATCTTGGGGTCAGGCAGGGGAACCTGTCAGAACAGGTGGAAGTGACAAAATGGGCAGGAACTCCTTAGGGGGGACTGGAGTGGTGAGGGAGAGAATGGAGGGGGGCAGGGCGGCCAGATGGAGCCTGCGACCTTTTTCTGATCCGAGCAGGCTCAGAGAGCATCACGGGAATGGAGACGAGGGAGGATCACAAAACTGCAGATGTTTCCCAGGTCCTGGATGCAGCAAGTGCTGCCAGCTTGGACGTGCAGAAAGCACAGTGTGACATGGTGGGTTATCGCTGGTGGTTTATGGGCCGGGATGGGCCGGCCCCCCCTGGGCCCCGAGGGCATTGACGTGGGATGCCCACATGTGCGCCTGTGGGAGCATGCATGTTCCTTCAGATGCACTAGAACAAGCCCTCACTGTGCTGGGGGGATTAAGTGCGACTCAAACAGGTAGAGCTGTTATTTCAAGTTACTGCTTTCTGGGGCCAATATCTATAAACCATCTTGAATGTTTTACTTAGAAAAGATAATGTGGAGGGTTAGAAGGGATTCGTAGAATTATAGCTTTTTAGAGCTGGAGTGAACTGGGGAAATCTTTAATTCAGGTCACCTAGATTACAGGTGAGGAGACAGAGGCTCAGAGAGGGTAAAGAACTTGCCCGGTAGAGGTCAAGACTAGGACCCCGGGCTTCTTATTTCCGGTTTCATGTGACAGACCCTTGGTGAATCTGTTGAGGCTTTTTGAAATTATTATTAAATGTGAGTTTCCCAGCAAGACTTTGGTTTTTACTTCCCTGATCATAGTCCCCACCTTCCCTTCCCAGGGGCATGGTGACCTCAAGGTCAAAGGTTCCCACCTTGACCAAGGTGGGACAAGCAGTCTGCTCAGATGTCTTCTCTGAGAGAAACGCTGGGTTCTCGAGGCAACCATTTTGATTGATGAGATTCATGATAGTGACTGTTTTGACTAAAAAACTGGATTTTGTTGAGGTTCATATGGCAAGTCACGCTTCTCTCCTTATACTTTTGATATTCTCTCCACTCATGATCCATATTGGAGAGTCATTCCAGGGCTGTCATGGGGTCTGCTAGAACTTTCATCTTTAACCATTTTCTGGGGCTCTCCCAGATTCCCTCTTTGCTGTACACATCAATCTGATAACTCTTGCTCTTGTCACAGGAATAATAGTAACTGGGTTAGCAATTGGTTAGCAATGGAGAGAAACCAGCTTCCTGCACCTGCTTGATCTCCAGCACAGGACTTTACAAACTGGGAATCTTTGCTACGTAGGGAATAGATCACCTTTCAGTGTAGTTTAGTCCGTGAAAACTTAACAGTCAGAGATGGTCTCAAAGGAGTCACAGACTTCATAGCACAACCACGTTCAGTGTCATGATCATGAAGGAGGGAAGAGGAAGGATGGAGATTGTATTGGATTTTACTTGATTATGTCAGCAAGAGAGTGGTTGGATGAGAGACCCAACCAAGTCATGTTAATGCTTCAGTCTCCCCAAAGTGGTTCATGATGTGGCTTTTTTTAATGTGGGTTATCCTCAAACAGCTCTTCCTATTGTTAGAAAAACCCTACAGGAGATCCACTCCATGTGAGTCTGAAGTTCAAACCTTCCTGGAGTTACCAGAGTCCCAGGGCAGAATTATGGAACAAGTGGCTTATTAGGAAAACCCTCCTAGAGGCAACTTCTCCCTGGGCTAAGATTTCACCATGCCAGTTGTGGGAAGGCAGGTATAGATATATAAATGCTCAGTAGCTGTAGAGTTCTGATATATGATTCATACCACATATTTCACCCTAGCATCTGATGGTTTTACCGGAAAAATCAGAGTGACCTGGAGATCCAGGAGTAGTCATTTGAAGATTGGGCCTTGTGGTCTTTCAGGCAGTCATAAAGAAGATTGAGTTACTTTCACAATCAAAGGGAATCATCCAAGACCAAACCCTTCTATGAACTGATAAAGTGGGAAAACTAGAAGACATGGCATGAAATGATGCCTAGTCTTTAATGTAGCATCCAGTGTATTGACAGAAATTCTGTTGTGGTTTGGTGTTGGTGGTGGAGGGGTGATGTCTTTTAGTGTAGAGTGAATCAGTATTCTTTTTATGTCAGTAAATCCTCATGCTTTTCTCTTGTTGCTGTATACGTTGATCTGCCAAAAATTGGGCCTCTCATAACCTACAAAGAGAACCCATTTTTTTCAAGATCTTGACCCATTCCCTCTGTGTGCATTGCTTTATGGTAGAGACTTTAGGGGATCCATGGCGTCGTAGAGGTGGCTCTAGGCCTTGCTATTGGTTGACCTCAAATATATTTTGGGGTCTCGCCATGACTCAGTGGTAAAGCTTGGGAATCATTTTTATGAGAGAGGCCACAAGCAAATGTGTACTGATGACAAAGTAGTAAAGTTTGTGAATGATGTACCGTCGTGTAAATGAGAGCAGATTCAACTTTGCCCTCTTCTATAGTTTCCTGAGCAGAGAGAAAGGGGTGTGGTTGATTACTTCAGAGGGAATGGCATCTCACCTTCTGTGATCCCCTCGGGGTGAGTTGGGCTCCGTAAAATCATCTACTGTGTGTTTTGGCAGAGAAATGTTTGAGGACCACTATGTTAGGAGGTAGTGTGCTCATTTTATTACCCAACCAGGATGTGTAACAAATAATTTACCGAAGAATAACAAGTATTCTGGATGACAGATACTTCTTTACTTAAAAGCGGGGCAACCTGTGTTTAAAATTCAGGAAGTGCCAGCCTATGTTCATTTGAGGCTAATGCATGTACAAGACTCAACCCATTCATGAAGGGTGAAAACATATGAAAATAGTACCGACGTATAGTATAGGAGATATTCGCTGACCTTGCAGCAGGTGACCATTCTATGGCCCCATATTCGAGACTTCCAAGCCCAGGATTCCAGACATTCTTATCCTCTTTTAGGTGAAAGAAGATCACAATGGTATCTTCTCCATCCCGTTATTTATTTTTTGGAAGCTTTCTGAAAATGGATTCTTTCAGTGTGTGATCATTTAAAGAAACCAGACCAAAAAAATAAGCTTGTGTAAGTAACACTTTTCTTTTTTTCTTTTTCTTTTCTTTTTTTTTTTTTTTAAGTGATTTTCTTTTTGCAGTTTGGAACTGGAGGCCAATAAAGGCCTCCCTGGTGCCCTGGTAGCTGCAGCCCCTCTTTTAGCATTTTTTCAAAGGGCACAGGCCAATCTGCCCATAATGAGCTTGGAAAGTAAGGATGAAGTTCCTGATAATATGACACAAATTTCTTTACTTTTGCTCCTTATTTCATCTTAATTAGTCCCTGTAGAAAGGATTGATTTTTGAGAGGCTTGTAGTGAACATCTGTTGGTATTCCTGGGGTCATTCTTAGCCTGTCCTGTGTTTGACATTTCTTGTAAAAGAGGAGGCATTTGTTCATATTGACATTAGCTGCCTCTGTATCTCTTGGTGGTACAGATGGTCTGTGAATAAAGACATCAAGCTAATAGGCAAGATGACAAGCTTCAGTAGAGCTGGGGCTCCTCACACTTAAATGGCAGGGCAGCATAGATTGCTTTTGCTGCTGAGGCTAGGGTCTGCGGGTAGCAAAGCATATGGAATAAGATAAAAATGAAGAGGGATCCTGGAAAATGACTAGAAATCTCTCCCTGAGACTCGAAGGGCTGGTGTTATTATTATTATTTTTTGGTTCATACAGTATGTCAAGCTTCCAAGGCATACGGAGACAGGGGAAAAAGGTGGAAACTGGATTTTCTTCCCTTTCCGCTACCATGCAATTCTCTCCTCTGAATTGGCCATGCAGATACTAATGGGGGTTGCAAATCTCAGAAGGGAGCTCTTGTTCTCACTTTCCGGGTGACGTATGTCCCCGCTCCTCCTTCCATCACAGCCACTTTCAAGTCCAGAGGCTTGATATTTCCCCCTCATGAATCCGTATTTTCCCTAAGGACCTCCAGGAAAGCAGCACTCTGGAACCTTGTGATTCGGTTCATTCCAGGGGTTCTGGGCTTTCTCCCAAATGCACATCCTTGTTTATTATAATAATCCATCTTGCTTTTGGCACATGTATATTCATCTCCATTTATTTAAGTCTATTTATATTTTAATCATGAACTACCTATTAGGACAAAGAGGTTTTTCAGTTGACTCTTTTGAGAGTGAATTGCTGCAGGTCTGAAGGGCAGCTTCCAGGTTCTGGTGTTGGGTGAACAGGACCTTCACTGGTCCACCTTTCTTTATCAGTGTCAGTTGTATCCTTTCGGCTTCTGTCTTCCCAGATACTGGAATCCCAGTCTTTTCTATCCATCCTCATTATGGTGGCCCCCATGGACTCAATTACATTAGCTGCTTTTCTTGTCTTGGACTGTCTTTAGTTCTTTTTTTTTTTTTTAAGATTTTATTTATTTATTCATGAGAGACACCGAGAGAGAGAGAGAGAGAGAGAGAGAGAGAGAGAGAGAGAGGCAGAGACACAGGCAGAGGGAGAAGCAGGCTCCATGCAGGGAGCCTGATATGGGACTTGATCCCAGGTCTCCAGGATCAGATCCTGGGCTGAAGGTGGCACTAAACTGCTGAGCCACCTGGGCTGCCCTGTCTTTAGTTCTGAACCTCTTTTTCTCCCCCCGCCTCTTGCCTCTATTTGTGCATGAGTGACATGTCTGAATGTGTATGTTGAGTTGTAATTCTTATGCTCTACCTCGTTTCAGGGATAATGTGAGGTGGCTAATAAGAATAAAAACCGTAAAACAAAAATAGCACCTTGCCAGTGCAAGGGAAAATATTTTGAAGGGGATGATAGCAGAGGAAATGCTTATCTGCAATAAAAAGACCAAACAGGAGATGCTGTTCCTGGTAGGTCGGTATAGATCAGGATTATTTGGAACTCCCACATTCCAAAGACTTGAGTCAAGACCAATACGTTTAGGTGAAGAGGGAGAAATTAACTATGGGCCTTGGTAGGTAAATAAAAATATAATCCATTGTTTGCATGATTGCTCTTCCTTTATCTTAGCTATTAGTTGGTGGCGAGATTCTAGTATATGATCTTCACCTCGCGCACACATAGTATCTCAGTTTGCCAGCTCAAGTAAATGACTTATTGTCTTGAGAGAGTCTTATCTGCAAGGGGGGGAAAGAAGAAAAAGAGACCAAGGAGAGAACAGAGATGAGTGGAAAGAAGGAGAGAGGGAGAGCATCCTCTAATTAGCCTGGATAATGGTAAGATTAATGAGGTGCTCTAGTTAATGAGGCAATTAGCTGGCAGAGGGAGTTGTTCAGTCTTACCAGAATCCCTAAGTGGGCTTGAGGTGCCATTTTAAGAAGTTGAATCAGATATTTAAGGAGGAGGGGGAATTGGGCTTCCAAAAGTTTGAGGCCAGAAACCAGTCAAAACACACTTGCCTGGAATCTGTTTGATGCAGGTTAGATGGGGACATCGCCCTGCCTTTGTTTCTCCACGGGTATTGTATCCTGGCCTCATATTTCCACTCTCTCAAAACCTGGCTGGGTTGTCATGAAATGAACAGAACCTTCTCTGCTTACTTCATCCTTTCATGCCAGTTCTGTTCTCTTTTTTTTCTTTTTTCTTTTCTTTTCTTTTCTTTCTTCCTCTTCTCCTCTCTTCTCCTCTCTTCTCCTCTCTTCTCCTCTCTTCTCCTCTCTTCTCCTCTCTTCTCCTCTCTTCTCCTCTCTTCTCCTCTCTTCTCCTCTCTCTCCTCTCCTCTCCTCTCCTCTCCTCTCCTCTCCTCTCCTCTCCTCTCCTCTCCTCTTCTCTCCTCTCCCCTCCTCTCCCAGTCACTGTGAGGAGTCATTATTGCTACTTCTCCATTATGTTAATTCCCCTAAAATGGGCACCATGTCTCCACCATTAGATTCAGCTCTTCTCTGGAAGGAGTCTATATCTTTCTTTCAGACTGCAATCTCCCTAAGGATGGGAATCAGTGTCCTTTACATTATTTTAGGAACTGCTGAAAGGGAGCAAATGATTCCTCTCCTCTTTGCTGCTCTGAATCCCACCGTGATTCCCATCAAGGATTCTATGGCTCTTCATTCCACAAATATTTATTGAGACCTGTTATGTGCCAGGCATTGTGCATAGACACTGGGTTCCTGCTCAAGGAGCTTATCTTCTGAGGTGGGAATGGCAGGAGAGACAGAGGATAAGTAATCAGATAAATAAATATAAGTCAAGCAGGGTAACAGGGTTGGGGATACAGGGAAGTACTGTTGTTTCATGTAAGGTAATCAAAGGTGGTCTTTCTGAGAAGGTGACATTTGACAGCAGGAACATGCAATTATTTGGTCAAGGGAATGAGAATTTCAAACAGAGAGAATAGCAAATGCATTTTCTATTTTGGTATCTCCAAGGGAGTGTGCATGACCAGGAGCACGGTCCCAGGGGGGCCCAGGGAAACCCGATCATCTCACATCTCAGAATCTGATGCTGCACCACCTGCTGTGGCAGATTGTCTCCTGTTTGGGCTGGGCCCAAGCTCAGCTGGCATCAGCAGCCAGGGGCACCTCTAGGTGTCTTCCTCTTTCCACCTGTCTATGGAGTCTTTTAGGCTCCTAGAAGCAAAGGGTATGGGTAAAAATTTGGTCCCTGCTACTTAATACTTTGTGATGTTAGGGAAATGACTTAACTTTCTTTTTTTGGGTTTCCTCATCCATGAAATAACTCTCCCTGGCTCAGAGATTAAATGAGTTAATACATGGAAATGCTTTGAATATAGCCTGCCCAGGGTAAGTGCTCTAGGAATGTTAGCTGCCATTATTATTCTTGTCCTTGATTTGTTTTAGCAAACAAACAAACAAACAAAATCTTTCATATATTGTAAGGTTGGCTTCCTCCTCCTGAAGCTGTTCATCCTCTTGCTCACCTGCAAAATGAGGGGCAGAGCTGAACATGAACTCTAAGGCTTTTTGCCAGACCTGCCTTTCTGGATTCTACTCTGAGCCGCATGGAGTACACCTTCATCCCAAGGTTACGGAGCTGCTTCTGTGCTTACAGACCTTTTTCCTCTTCAGGAGTCACAGAGGCTAGTCTTTTCTCCTCAACAGCAAGTTCCTCCAAGTCACGGATGAAGGCCCTACCTGTTTTATGTCCCCTGAATCACATAGGACAGATCTGAAGAATGCCTAGATCTGGGTGCTTTACTCTGTGCTTATAGTGGATTCCAGAAAAATGCTTTTTACTCATGCCATTTGGCAGGCAGTCCCTTCAAGCCACCTAGCTCTCTTCATTGTGACTCTTCATGCTTCAGGCTGTCTCCTGGTGGAAGCAGCGTAGTATAGCAATGGATAGGTCTGAGGTCTGACATGGGGTCCTCACTGTCTGGGCTTAAGTTCTCCTGGTTCTATGCCTTTAGAGATAATAATGATATTTACGTTACTAAGAGGGTCAATGAGTCAATTCATGCAAGCACTTAGAAAGACATGTCTGATGTGTGGTCTAGGTGTTAATCGTTGATATTGTTTGCTGTTATTATTGTTAGTAATATTCTTTCAGTGTGTTTTATACCTATAAGAGTTTTAGAATCAGGAAGGTTAGGGTAGAGCCAGCTTCTCTGAAGGTACAGGATTCTGGTTTGTGAGTGGCAATGCCTCTTGGTCTTGTCTCATGGTCTAATTAGTTGTCACCTCCATGATTATAGGTTTCTTGAGGACGCGTTGCCATCTTCTTGTGCACCTGAAACTGTCGTGCTAGGGGATCCAGCAAATATTTGCAGAATTAACAACTGGTTGGATGGATGGATAGATGGATGGATGGGGTGAATGAGAGATGAGCCTTCTCTATATTATTATTACTATCATGATTATTATTACTGACTACCAAAGAGATGAGAATCTTTTAGCTTGTTTCTCCCCCCACACACACACACCACATCATCTTAATCTTCCTTTAATTCTTGCTTTTCTCTTTGATTTCCTCCTTGCTTTCCCTTTCCAGTGCCAGCTCCCCCATGGTCTCTGGACCCAAACATGGCACTCCTCATCTATTATTTTCTCTTCTTATCCTCACTACTAAGTATCAAGTACTCCCCAAATCCCTTGAAGGTGCAAATCTATTCACAGTGTGGTGACCCAGGTGAAAGGAATTGAGATTTTGTTGTCTTCCCCTGATTTCTGTTTCCCAGGATGACCCAGAATCACTTGCGGAGGTAGCAAGACAATGAACCCCACCTCCTTTGCCTTGACACTCTCTGCCTCAGTGTTTTGCTAGCAGTCTTTGCCAAGTGTATCATGGCTGAAATCGATGCTGCCAGCACACAGAAACTCACACCTTTTCTCAGGCTGGCTCTCTCTGCTCTACACTTACGGCCGTTTAAATGTCACCGCTATTGAACAAACAGTGGAGTAATGTGTCGGGAAGACAGCTAATGCTATATTTTGGTAAGTTCTTATCAAAATGCCTCGGGCAAGCTATTTGCCCTTGATAAAGAGAATTCTAGTCTTGTTGGCGAGAAACTCAATAGTAATTATACCAGGCCAAACCCTTGGGACTTAGGCCCCCATGGGAGTCCTGATCCAGCCCTTTTGGCCACAGAGTAAATGGAGGTTGGGCCAATTTCCTCAACACCAGCAGGCCTAGGTAGTTTCTTTTCGGAAATTGATGGCTCCCCATAACTTTGAGAAGCACTCAATTTTGGGGCCTTGGTTTCACCATTTGGAAAGTGAACTTCCTGTGCTCTGTTAGCCTACTTAAATAATCTCACCGGGTTATCAGTGGATAATCACTCTGTAGGTAGGTCATAGCAGCTGGGAGCTTCCTAGCCCCCATCATTTTCATCGTAAAAGCAGGAATCTGGGGCCCTCTTTTCAGTGGAAAAATTAGTGGCATTAATCATTGTTACTCGTAATATTTCTAGTTAGCTAAGGACGTCTTTTTGGAAGTATCTTTTAAATCAGGGTGTTAAGAAGCTGGAACTCAAAGGGACTAGTATCTGGATTTTTCTTTTCTGATTCAAATTATCTTTCTTTTTTCTTTAGACCTTTGAAGAAGGCAAATAAGATAGTATTTGTCTTATTTCCCCTCCTCTGCAAACCCTTAACTGATGTTATTCATTTCAGCTGATTTATAATAGAAATAGCAAACAGCTTCCACTTTTTCTGTTAACATTTTTGCAGGGGAGTTGAAGTAAGTAGGTAGAGGGAACATTAGGCGAGTATCTTCCTGTTTTGGGCTGTGGGTTGTGTGGAGATGGTTGGGAGAATTTTCATCTTCAGAGGCCCCTCTCTTTACAAACCACAACATTTTGTAATAAAGTTACCTCCTGTTCACCTAAGTGCTGGTGAAATGTTTATGAGGACCCCTTGCTCTGTCTAAAGTATGCATATTTGGAAGTTATACTTACTAAATAGATTTTGAGTATCTTTACTCATGTATCACAACTGAAGTGATGAGAGATTCTTTAACAAAGAATATTAAGCTTGCACTGATGACTGAGTGGGTACCAAGAGGAAAAACACCTGCCATCTGTCAAGGCAGAAAACCAAAGTAAGTCAAGGTGCGGGGTGGGGTTGGGAAGGTTCCCCACAGGGACAGCTCTCTTGCTTAGGGAAGAGATGGCTGGTAGTCTTGGTTTCTGGTGATCATGCTCACATCCAACTGATGGTCAGAACTTCAAGCAAGCCACCCAAGGTGGATCAGTGCCAGACTGTGTTTCTGTGAAGAAGACCTCTCTGTCCACTCACAGAATACCACTTAGCATGTTTCATGTGTCCTGCTTGTATGGGTAATTTATTCCCTGGCAGACTCAAACTCCTGGTCATGTGTCCTACTTTCTTCCTTAAGGGCTTCAGGAAAGAGGGGGAGAGTAATAAAGGCCCTACACTGAGGAATAACCTCCCCCTCCTATATGTCCTCAGACAGCCATGGAATGTAATGATGTGCAACAGAGGAGAGCTAAGAATTCCCATTGGGCTTTGACATTCAAACTCCACTTGTGCAAATTGACAGAGAAAAAGGATCTCCTAACAAATTTATGAATTGTCCCTGAGATGGAGCACCATGAAAGAAGCCAGCTGTATGGCTTGTTTGACCTCGGGGACATTGAAGATGCTGATGACGGAGCTGGCTTTTTCGTTCACCATTGATCCAGGAGCATGTACATTCTCCCTTCCTCCCACACTTTAGATCGAATGTCATTCTCAGCACTCTTGGCTTTTTTTGTTTTTACTCACAATTGCTGATAATCCATAAACATTTCTGTGTGCATCAACCTCTTTATTTCCTTCGTAAAAACATTTCTTTGTTCAGTGCTCCATGGCTGTGGGAGTTATGGAACTGCTAGTAGGCTCTTTTAGGTAGCAAGAGGGATATTGAAATATGGCAAAGCAGAGAGTGTGCTTATGCGGTGGGTCTGTCCTCCCTCCCTCCACCTGCCAGGTGTTTCTCCCCTGTTCATTATGTTGCTCCCTCCTCTCAATAACCTGTCTGGTTCTTGTCTCCTTTGTTTCTCTCTACTTGTCCCATACTGTTGTCTTTCCATCTTGTGATGCATTTGTTCTTCCTGGCGTTCTCACACAAGGGATCTCATACACTGCTGACCAGCCTGCTGGAGAGGCCACTTTTAGTTCAGGTTTTCATTTGAGCCACTTAGCTATGGGCAGAAATGAGGAGTTGCATGTGAAAAACCACAAGAGAGCTATGGTTATGACAGGTTCTCTGCATGAAATAAGAAAAGAATGATCTCGGGCAAAAGGCTCTCAGCATTCTTCCCGTTTCCATTGCCAACCAAAAACCACCCTAAGCAGATTGTGCAGAAAGTAGGGTACTCCTCAGACCAGATACCCGGCTAAATGTTTCCCTGAAATTGAGCCTGGGAAGCACATTCTGACTTTTCAGTCTACTTGCTCATTAAGCCAACCACATGGGTACAACGTTGTTTGCTCACAGAGGAAATGCCAAATGGAGGCTTGCTGTGCAGCCATTATGAATACTGGCGTTTGTTGAGGGGACTTTCAGGATTGTGTGTACCTGCTTAACCATTGTGGCTTGTGCTAGTGGGAATAAGGTCATTTTTTGTCATCACTATTGCTTAAACAATCTTAATAAGTGTGTGATCTTGTTCTCTAAAACTAAATGCTATCTCAAAAACTATGTGTGAGTGTGTATACACAGGTAGACATGCACATGTACATACACACACAGTAGAAACACTCTACTTAACTACTTTGCATTTCACCAACCTGTATACTCACTAACACCTGCCATTCTTGCATGGAACATACTGGCTGATGCAGAGTCAACAACCTACATATGCACAGCTGGCAGGCTCTCTCCTCATTCAACCAGGCACTTCTGGTCTCACCAGGTGAACTGTATATTTACCAAGAGTCAGTTGAATCTGTTCCCAAATCTAGTTATGTTAGTTGTTTATATTACAATAATGCAGTTTAATTAAATGTTATAAAATCAATGAAACATGAGAGTGCAGGGGATTTTTTTTTTTTCATGAAAACTGAGATGTGAGACTCGAGGTTTGATTTAAAAAAAAAAACAATCAAGTGTGGACAAGGTAGCTATAAAAGCTTGAAAGAAAAAAAAACCCATAAAATTCTAGGAGTCTGTACTCAGATTGCCTTGCAAGAGTTTTTAAGTTCTATTTCTCCCTTAAAGAAAACAGGAAATTTCAGAAGCTGTGTAATGAGGGTGGTTTGTACAAAAGAGTCCACGCTAATATGGGGGAGGAAAAATAATTTTCCCTACAACCTTCTAGGTTCTTGGATGAGAATACCCTGTTATAAAACAAAACAAAACAAACAAACAAACAAAAAATGAAAAAACAAGCAACAAAAACCAGATTAATAGAACAGCAAAAGTAAGTTTAATAGCACGTGTACCTCCTGAATACATGGGAGATACCCAGGAAAACTGAGTAACACCCCACCCCTTCTGCCCCCCTGAAGGCCCAAGCCACCACCATAATACCATCTCCAGCTAAGGACAAGAGATGTTGGAGTGGGAGGGGGAAGGAGACCAGTTATGGGAAGTTACCAGGAAAACCAAGGATAAAGTTGTACAGACTTAAGTCCTTACATTCCGTATTAATAAGAGTTTCTAGAGATCTAGTCATTCTCTTCTGGTACAGAGAGAGACACTCTCACAAATGGAGAGTTTCCTTATAAATGTAAATGTTTCTTACAAAAGGATCATTTCTTGGTTTTTAGAGCTTCTCCCTTGTGTGTTGCATTTTTAAAATCAGGATTTTTTTGTTTGTTCCTTTGTTTTTTAGATTCTACATGTAAGTGAAGTCATGTGGTATTTGCTTTGACTTACTTCACTTAGCATATACCTGAAACTAATAGAACATTATATGTCAGCTATACTTCAGTGATAAATAAAAAATAATAGTGTAAAATCATCCTTATGCCAAACAGGCATATTTTGGGATGACTAATTCTGCCCCCCTTCATTAAACTATGCAAAAAAAAAAAAAAAAAAAGGCCTAAGCATGCACTAAGAGATTGGCAAATTCGTTGGAGTCCCGTGATTTAAATTAAAATAAAATGCTTAAATACAGGTGTAGCATTTCAATCAACTTTTTCTATTGTGGGTTTCAGGTTCTCGGTTTTTTGTTTGTTTGATTTACTATCTAACCAACTACAAGCTGAGAGCATAGCATATAAAGTAGCCCTGCTCTAATACTTGCCCATGAAATTGAAGTCAGGTTGTTGTGTTGGAAGGAGAAAGGAGAGAACTGGCAAAGAAAATAAATTAATTCTCCAACAACTTGTCAGCCTTTTTTTTTTTTTTTTTTTTCTTTTTCTTTGCCATGAAGTTCTGGGTCTAGATAGTAATCGAAACAGCAGACATTTTCTTCGAGGTTATGTATAGAGGAGAATGAGAGTTCCCAAAATCCTGGGACAGTTCCAAAGTCTGCCACTGGGTTCCTGCTTAAGAGCACACTGCTGGCATCCAGAGTCTCCAGGGCAGTACAGATGGAAGGCATGCAGTTGTTGTGTGGATTGGGACAAGGAAGAGCAGGAGTGTAAAGTTCTGTTAATGCTCCCCAGGTCAAGAAGAAAGTTGTAAGTAGCTGTGAGCTGGTTCAGGAATCTGGACCCTATGTCAGTCCAGGCAGTTCTCTTGTCAACAAAGAGCACTCCCTTTTGCAGAAATGAAAAGCAAACTTTGCTTTTGACTCAGAGAATATGTGGGAAGTAGTAGCTCAGTGAGAGAGGCCAGGTGCCAAATGAGCTCAAAGTCAAGCCATTCCTTTGGCTCTACTCGTAGATACAATTGATGTTTATGTTCCCTGATGTGCAAAAAAAGTGCCCTGACATTCATCCCTGAAGTTCACCCCTCTACGAAGATACTCAAAGATTCTAGAGTGGCCATGGAATGGGCTCTGTTAGTAGCACAGCTCTGAGTATATATAAGGCAGGGGCTTTGTGTTGTAGATATGATTTCCCTTGGTCTCCTCCGGAGCCTGACAGGGAGGTACCCATCAAAGACCTGTAACTCTTGGGTAGGACACACTCCATACAATGTGAACTAGCTGGCCAGAGGACCTCCTGTCTGTATTCTGAGGAACACCTTCTGTATCTTCCTATCTGGGAAGGATACCCAGTGGAGTCCAACAGGAGACTCATACACCCTAAGTAAAATAAACCTTCTGTTGCAAGTAAGAGATTGATAAATAATTTAAACACAATTTTAAAAATATGGATGGTTTTCTCTCTCTTTAGCACAAGCAGGTATCCCCTGTGGATGATCATGGTGTTCTCAGATATCATTTCAGTCTGCTTCTTAACCACCATAAGTGGTGCCAGTGCTACCCAGTTCACAAATGAACCCTTGTCTGGACTGGTGTGCTTTCCATTATTGTCATTCATCTCTGGGCTGGCCTCCCTTTATTTTGCTCAAGCTCCCAGCTTTGCTGCTGCTGACCCTCCATCCTGGAATTCCCACCCCTCAGCCTGCCAGGACTCATGGCTTTGCAGGCCTACCACCAGACTTTTCTATCCTACCTCTACTCAAGCTGTTGCCCATTTCCAGTGGGAGGAATACTATTTGTAGCTCTCGTGCAAAATGGTTTAGAGACTTAACACTTGTCTCCTAAAATAGACCCTTGTGTTAGAGGGATCTTGCAGCAGGGCTGCTTGGGCATATGGTTTTCAGCTGTGCCCCTCTCTTCCTGGGGGATGTGTACACACTGTGCTTGGGTGGGTGAGGGTGGGTTCTAAGAACTATCCAGAACCACTATTATTTCCTCCCCTCTGGTCCTGTTGCTAAACTAGGCTTGTTTATTGATCTTATGTCTTTGAGTGTCCTCCCAGTGTGTGCCCCACAGTTCTGCTCCTCACCATCTAGTGTCTGTTTCTCCTCCTCCCCCAGCACTCACGCCTATACACACACGCACACACACACACAGACATACACATCCATCCACTGCTGTGCCTGCAAGTGATGTGAGAAGTGTTGCAGTGGGAAATGATCTAAAATTAATGGTAGAGCCTCTTTACCAGACTACCTGGATTCAATTCCCAGCTTTTAAACTTCCTAGCTTCATTAATTTCCTGGGTGAATTATTTCCCCTCTCTGATTTCAGTTTCATCATATGTAAAATGGGATAATTGTACCTACCTTATAAGATTATTTTTAGGCATACAAGAGTTAGTATCTGTACTTTGAACAGTGCCTGACATACGGTGAGAACTTGATGAACATTAACTGCTATCATCCAGTATCTGAGCACCAGCTACTTATGAAGCTGAAATTATTATTTTTTTCATGACATTTCTCAGATCTATTATATACAAGTAAGTACACAAAACCCACAAGGTTCAGGAGGAATAGTCAGCTTCACACCCAATGTCTCCTCAGATTCATTGAGGATACTTTTTTTTCAAAACACTTTTAGCCGTAAATATTTGTAAATGATGACATATTTCTAGCCCATCAAGCAATTGATAGCCAAATCCATCTGGGCAGGCTCTTAGCGCAGGACCTCGCCTCTGTTACTGGGTAATTCTGTATTTTTAAATTCTTTGTATCTTGAAATTTTAATTGGGGGTTGATAGCAGGTTCTGATAACTTGTAAATAGAGACTGATCATTTGTTAGCCTGGGTTTCGATAAGTTGACTTTGTAAAAAAAAAAAAAAAAAAAAGTCTATGGTCAGAAGCTGCTGTTCAGTGAAACTAAGCCAGACTAGGTTTTCCTTTGTGTATTACTTGGGGGTGTATTGTTTCTCGGTAGACAGTGTGTATGACTTGTGCTAACCTTGCCTGTCTCCTTGCCTCCTATCCCTACCCAGCCTAGCCTAACTTGTCCAATACAGATGGAGTAAACTTCCCATGGCACTGCTTTGATCATGTCTCTTTCTTGTAGCAGAAAGGTACTTAGGGTACCTGTTTACCTCCTAAAGAACCTATTCACCATCCTGCAAAACCTAGTGCAGCTTAATGAGGCAGGGAGCCTCCTTTTCCACTGGCCCCTCACAATCATGGTTCCACCAAGCTGAACAACTCCTACTTGTCACAAATGCTCTCTGCTCTTCTCTCTCTGCCCTTCTCATCCTCATTCACCCCCTTTTCCAAAGTGTCTTCCTAACCAGCATGCCACGGTCCTATTAATTTTCAAGACTCAGAGTAAAGCTACTTTCCCCCATGAATATCTCCCTAATTCCTCTCCATCAAATGTAACCCCACTCCCCCACCCCCCGAAGTGAGGTAATCCTCTGTCTCCCATCATGGATGTACCATCTATCATTTGCAGTATTGGGTATAAGATCTCTTCAATGGATATTTTTATGCTTAAATCATATACATGTGTCTAATTATAACTTTAAGACAAATTCTTAGAAATATTTAAAGTCTTGATGCATTTTGCCAAATTGTCTTTTAGGCAATATCAATCTGCTTATTCTCAATTGTCTGTGTATCAGTGCGAATTTCTTCCATACTCTCTATTACCCTGGGTATTATTTCCCCACACACACTTAAAATGATGTTGATAAGTTTAAAAAAAGAAAAAAAAACCCTTTCATTTTATTTCATGTTGCATTGATCTAATTTCTGGTGAGGCTGAACATTTCAAAAATGTGTTTATTAGCCAGGCACATTCTCTTTGAATTGTCTGTTGACAGGGCACTTGACACTTCATATCATAGTATTTTTGTGAACTCATCAGCTACCAAGGATGCACAGCATAAACAGCTATACTTTCAGCCTCAGCCACTGTGCCTAGCATGTGGTGGGTACCTAGTGAACATTTGTTGAAAGATTAAGTGATGAGTATATATATGGCTGATGATTTTTAGTGTCCCACATTTTAAAAAAATGTAGAGTCTAGTTAAATCTCTAGTCCAATTCAAGACACAAATCTGGAAGGCAGCATTTAGTGTGGTCCCAGCAGTTACTCCTCCTTCATAAGCCCCCAGCTATGAGGTTCATTTGTGGTTGGGGGGCAAGGTTAGATTTGCAAACGTTGAAGTAAGGAGTAGGGGGCAGTCCATGAATCTGGAACATAACATGCTCTGTTGTTCATACTTCTGGACCTCACCAAAATAGAGATTGTCATCTCCGAGCCCAAGAAAAAGGAAGGCAAGGCAGAGGAAATATCTGTTTTGAGACATGACTGATTTCGGCTGAGAAGGTGGGGTGACAGATGCGGGGACAGACGCCTGCCCTAATTGGGACTGAGTCTTCTTAGATGTCCACTCCTTTCCTTGTAGAAAATGAAATTCAATAGAAGTTGGTTTATCTGGCATCCTATCAAGAAGAACTTTTTTTTTTTTTTTATAACATCATATTGGTTCAAGTGACCCTAAGGCACTGCAAGTTGATGTTCAGGGTCACTTTGGAGTCAAGATCTTACAGATTATATTATTATTCTCTTGAAAATTGGTGATGTTGGCACATGTGGTAATTTCCTAGTCACTAGGACACCTTAGTAACCCAAAGCAAAGATTTCTACAGTGTGGCAAAATTTTGTGGGTGTGTGTGTATGTGTATGTAGGTGAGCACAGGAGTGTGAGCATTCAACGTTGGTGATAGAACAATGAGTTGGAGTCAAGCAGGGGTGTGAAACTTACGGAGTCTTGACCGTTCATCGAGATTCTCAGATTTCACCAGCAGACCAACACCTTCTAAGGGTGACTTAACTTTGGAATGGTTTGGTTGAAGCAAGGGAAGTAAGGAAACCAAAACCTCTTTAGCTCTATGCTGGAAGTGTTACTCAATCTCATTTCAAAAAGGAAATATGGGGTCGGGTTATTTTTATTGCTTTTTTCGTTAAGTAAAGAAAGCAGTAAGTGGTTTCTTCCTTGTGTGCAGGTAGCACACCCTGCCAACCTGGATCCTGTTGACAGATAATCGCCTGACAGTTGGCCCTTTGATGTTAAGCTTCACTTAGGCAGAAAGTTTTCCTGCGCCTCCCTAAGCAGTCCTGGGTGGTCTTGTCTGTTCTCCTTCCCAGGAGCCTTGCCCAGGAAACGAACGCGTTCAGGGCCCGGGGAGGGTAGGGTGGGTGGGGGGAGTGATGGGGTCAGCAAACCCCAGGCCACTCTCCTGAGTGCAAAGAGCAAAGAGGAACCCACAAACTCAGCTTAAAACAAACAAGTGCTAAATTAAAAAGAATGTTAAATACAGATCAGCTGCTTGGCTTCTGACAGCAGATTTAATTCTTCCCTCCTCTCACCTGATGGAGCTTCGCCTGCAGGGTTTGCATCAATTATCTGTCGACATGTGGAAAATGATTGATGAGCTGCCTGCGGCACTGGAGTACACTTTGTCAACCACTCATCATTTATACATCTTATCTCTGCCAGAACAAAAGATAGGACAGCCCCGCACTGCAGTTGGGGATGGGAAAGGGGGGTGGGGATGAGAATAGGAGGTGAGGTAGGCAAGTCAGGAAAGCGATTGGGTGCCTATCGGGATGAGCTGGGGTGATAAGGCCCACAGCTCTTGACTCTGAGCTGTCTGGTTCTGGTGTTGCCAAAACCCTTGTACCATCCCTTCTAGTAGGGTCTGGGGGTCAGGGCATCGTGTGCTTTATTAATTACAGCACCATCCCGGGAGGGAGTGGGGAGAGTTAACACTGTCGTCACGGCATCAGCTAACCCCTTGCTTTAATCAACCACTCAGAAGGCAGGGTCTGTAACCATCCCTGACAGAGACGAATCACGGCCTGGTGGATCTAGTCTCTGAGAGAATGTCAGGGGGAGCTGTCTAGAGATCAGCTGGCTTTAGGGGAATTGGCTTGTCTGATGATGGTGGGACTGAATAGTGAAATTCATGGTTTTATACACAAATCTTGTTCCCAAGGCTGAAGTGAGGCCCAAATGTTTTTACTGAGACAAAAGGTGGATGGTGATACTGGCTCCTTACTCGTGAGTCACCTGTGGCCCTGTTCTTAGGACCCAGACCCGGGCCAAGAAGTGGACTGAATATCAGCTCACAAAGGTCTCTACGTCTGCACCCATCTTCTGTCTTTCCTAGTGACCCCATTACAGTCACAAACCCAGGGGATGACCTAACATTCATTTCTAGGCAGTAACTGCTGAAAATAGCAATTCTATTATGGGCTGATCTCTATTAATTCACTCTCTATTAAACGCATCCCATTTATTGATTTTTTTTTCTTTGAAAGAGAGAGTACTGACAAATATCAAGTCAAGTGGCCTAGTTATGTAATGTGAGTGAAAGGCTGAGCAGATTCCTTGGTAGTTGGTTAGGGGTAGAAAGAAATTAAGGTAGAAAAGTTCAACTTTATAATAGAATAGATTTTCCTCCAATAAAACTTGATATACTACTTATAAATCATTAAATGATACAGAAGCATGAAAAATGAACATAGCTTCTGAATGAATTCTAAAAGCAAGGAATAGAATTTAGAGGCAAAATCATATCAGAAAGGAGGTGACTAAACATAATGATGAGATGGAATGGAAGAAAAATTAGAAGACTGAAGGCATCATACCAAGGAGAATAATTCAATGGCTCTTAAAAGTCATAAAGCACAATTTTGAACCCTTGCATAGATTTTTGTTGATATCATTGGGTAAACGGTTACCTCCAGCTATGCCTCAAATGTTGCAGGTTGAGCTAGCAGTGACAGGTAGAAAAAGTATCATGACATCAGGCATTTCACAAAACCTTTGAAGCATGTTTTAAACATACAGAGGGACCTTCCTGGCCCAGTGGACAAGAGTGGCCACTGACGAGCCCATGTTGCACACAAATGTTCCAGTGAAGGTGGGCCATCCATGCTGATGGCTCTCATTGGTGGGGCCTTTGCCCCTCACAGGCTTCCTCTAACCCTGGGATTATAAACTAAAGAGCAATTACTGTACAATCCTAGAATCAAGGACAGGCACACTCTGCTTGACACAGATCCATAAACTGTAGAGTGACAACAGCAGATGAGTAACATGTCCTTGATCCCTTTGAGGTGGATTATATTTTAAATTTAAATGGTAGCTTCATGTACCACAATGATTGAGGTTTTACATTTTTGTGTGATTTTTATAATCCTCAAAGCTTCAACCTTGGTAGATGGTTACCTACTTGGTGTTAAAAGTTTTGAAAAGTATTTGTATGCGTTTTCTCAAATATATGAGGCTGCTATAACAAAGTGCCACCAACTGGGCGACTTAAACAGCAGGAATTTATTGTTTCACCATTCTAAAGGCTAAATGTCCAATATCAGAGTGTAGCAGGATCAGTTTCTTCTGAGGGCAGTGAAGAACCTGCTTAATTCCTCTTTCCTAGCTTCCGGTACCCACTGGTGCTCCTTAACTAAAAGATGGCGTCTCCCTATGTCTTCACATTGTCTTCCTTCAGTGGATACCTTGTCTCTGTATCCAAATCTCCTCCTTTTTGTGAGGATATTTTGAATTAGGGCCCATCTTACTGACTTCATCTTAAATTGATTATCTGCAAAGATTCCTTCCAAATAAGGTCATATTCACAGGTACTGAGCATTAGGACTTCAATATCTTTTTTGAGGGTTACAATTCACCCCATGACAGTGCTACCCAGGGACTTTATTTTTATTTATTTATTTATTTATTTATTTATTTATTTATTTATTTATTTATTTAATGATAGTCACAGAGAGAAAGAGAGAGAGAGAGAGAGAGGCAGAGACACAGGCAGAGGGAGAAGCAGGCTCCATGCGCCGGGAGCCCGACGTGGGATTCGATCCCGGGTCTCCAGGATCGCGCCCTGGGCCAAAGGCAGGCGCTAAACCGCTGCACCACCCAGGGATCCCCCCAGGGACTTTAATGTAAGAAATCACATCCTATGTGCTTTACCTCTTGAGTGTAAGGTTTAGATTTCTATCTTTAAGGGGAAACGATGTCATGTCTCATCTAAGAGTGAGAACACATTAACTACTTGCTAAATAATTTGTTACATTAATGAATAAGACTTTAACTGTGAACTTTTGTGGAAAAAGCAACCATTTTAAAATATGAAATTAACAGTTTTACTAGGAAAAGATGAATTTTCAGTTCACAAAGTGAATGAATTAACTCCAGAGGCACCTGAAACTTAGAAAAATGGGTTCCTTTGAAAAATAATGTATCATGTACTCTCTGAGTTTGGCCATTTATAAGGAATATTCTGTTTATGAATGACACCTTGGGGAGAAGAATTCTTGTGCTAATTTTGTTTCTGTGGAAATCAGTGCCTTGGGTTGGATGTTATTTTCTTGTGACATGTTGCCACTTGAGGGGAAAAAACATCCTCTGTGGAAAACTTATATTGGAAATTTTTAAAACTGGCTCAATATTGTCTAAATTATCCAGTTCAAATACTGATACAGAAGGGATATTCCCCATCATAAGTAGACTATTGTTTAGTACATACAAATGACTGAGTGTTGAGTTAGTAAGGAAGA
The DNA here is from genome assembly GCF_011100685.1 of Canis lupus familiaris. Lineage (NCBI taxonomy): Eukaryota > Metazoa > Chordata > Mammalia > Carnivora > Canidae > Canis > Canis lupus. The sequence continues at coordinate 27,005,890 of NC_049225.1, forward strand.
ACCTTTTATGTTTTCTATTCCAGAAATCTTTTATTCACAAACAGGTGAACTTTTTACATATTTCTTAAATAACAAAGCAGCAAAAATTGGCTGTATTTCATAAACAACTTGTTCAAGAAATACAGATATATAAAAAGTTTAAGGATAATGTGTATTTATGTAAAATGGAAGATGTAATGAATATTTTTATCCTTAAATTTTCTATATTTGTATATATTTTGGAATTTGTATATATATTATCAAATATAGTCAATTTTTTATTTTTTGAAACCATATGGCAGGTATATAACAGACCAGGCTGAGGTGAACCAGGCATATTAAGAGCTCGAGATGATGAGTCCCATTAGGGTTTATGCCAAGGGCCCTTGCATGCCAGGCCCCCATCCAGAGACAGTGGTCTCTCTCTCATACCACTTGTTTTAAACAAGGTTATGAAATTTGAAGAAGATCCAGGAAGCAAAACCAAAGAGCTGCACTCAACAATGCCTGACTGATGTCCTATGTCCTGCACAGTCAAATCCCTGTTCACTTTGTCTTCTGAAGCCAGCTTACACCTTACACCAAATTACTCCAGTCTCTACACCTTTGTTTATGCTGTGACCTCCTTTCAGGAGATCCATCCTCTGCTGCTCTGAGTTAATTACTACTGATCCTTTGAGTTCCTGTTCAGATCTCAAGCCTGTGAAAAACCTTCTTGGACATTTTTATCCTACACCAGCCGTTTCTTAAGCTAAAACCCTTTGTGTCACTATAATACACTTGGATGCTTGTTTCATATTAGCCATTCCTGTCTCAGCTCAACGATGGAAGATATCTTTATGTTAGACAACATCTAATTTACCTTTCCTTGGCTGTAAATAATGTTGAGTAACTGATCTCACTTGATGCAGAATTACTTAGAGATAGCCCCCATTTATTCACCAAGATGAGGAAAAACCATGCTTTCCCATTGTTCATGCAGGTTAGAATAGAAGGAAAGGACCTCGGGGAAGAAGTGAAGGCAGATGGAATTTGCAGATGGAACGCTATTGACTTGGTGAGATTTTCCAGCACTGTTGGCATTACTTCCCTGAAGAAGATTAAAAGCAAGAAACATCCTCCTGGGAGTCAGCAGAAATGATGAGATGCACTGTGGCTGGGCCCTTGCTCTGTGAAACAGAGTTTATGCCATGGGCAAGGAACACAATGATATGCTCAACAATGACAGAAGCCCATAATGACAACAAAAACAACAAAATGCATCTGTTTTAAAACTACTATTTTGAAAGACATATTCAACCCCTGTATCAATAGGAGCTAAACTTGGACTTGGGGAAGAGTGGAGGGGTATGCTGGGCTCTCGATGAGGTTGTGAGTCCCTTTAAGAGATTTGATCAGAGAAATTGGCCAGTGTCCCTGGGGATGGTGATTCTAAAGTTAGGAGCAGGAGGAAGGACTGGGGAGTGGTGAGAACTAAATTAGGAGAATGTTTTGGGAAGATTGTAATTTCAAGAATAGCCCACGGGAGTTGTGTAGTATTGCCCTCCTGCAACTGTAGACATTTTTCACTTTCTAATTCCCTGTTTAAACCTGGACAACTTTAATTTGGGATTAAAAAATGATGGCTGAAATGCAGAGCAGTGTTCTAATGATGAAGGGCTGCAATTTACAGACCAATTAGAATGGCATTTGTTTTCATTCTGCAGCAACTTTTCTCCCCCTAGTGCACCCTTCAATAAGAGGAAAATAGATTCCTGGGTCCATGGGTGGTTTTCTGGAGCTGACAGCTGCCATATGCCCTGGGTTGGGAGGCTGGGGACAGGTTCCAGGCAGCTTCCAGAAAGCCACTCCTTGCATTGGGCCCATTCTATAGAGCCACTCTCGCTGCAAAACAATGCCATTTAACTTCAAGCTCTGACACCTTGCCTATTTCTATTTCATTATAAATAAACCTACCCCCCTCCCTCAGCCCCCTTTCCCTTGCCTCCTCCAGGTCAGGCATTCCTCAATTATAGTCTTAAACCTGACCAAGCAAGAACAGATTGTGACCTTAAGTTATATCTTAAAGTCCTGCCTCATATTGGGACGCAGAAAGAGTTTTTTTGGCATTCTCTTTGACAGGCGGCTTGTAGATAGAACAGTTTTCCATAAGGAATTGAAATCATACATCAAATGTATTGTTTTATATGTAAGCCACTGGAGACCAATGAAAGCAGTTGGTAGAGCCCAAATACCATTACAAATAGATTTATTGTAGTGTGTTTTCTCCCACCTTTTTCTAGAAGTTATTGCTTTAATCTTAAGAATTTATGTATGTATGCTTGTGGCTTTTATATGGTTTATGCATTCACTTTGGAGACTTTTAGCTATTTAGTGGCGAGGTGTTTAAAACAAGTGTTATCAAGGAAATAATTTTGGCTTTACATCATTTTTTTTTATATTTGCCTCTGAATGCTACATATAGAATAGCCAGTCGGCAATATAAAAGAGTTATTGTGGATGTCATGAAAACTTGTCTTTTCAGTGCCCTTTAGTTTGGTATGTTCATCTGCACCTCCAAAAAGCAAGCAGAGATAAACATGCTGTATCCTTTTGCTGCCAAATTAGAAAAAAGCTCTGTGTCTTCCTTCTTGAACCATTTCAATGAAAGAGAACATTAGACTTCAGAGCAATTAAACTCATTCTAGTGTACATGTGCTAAAAGGACTGGAAAAAATGTTTTTTTCTTTCTTTCTTTTCTTTTTTCTTTTTTTTTTTTGGCCAGCCCCACAGTAACAGAGCTGTTTGAAAATGTAAGAAGAAAAATCCTGAAAGATGTCCTTAGATGATGAATCAAATGATCTTACAAGGCCCATCTCATTTATCATACTAATATCTCAGCTATCATATTTAGTAAAAAAAATTGTTTTAGCATATTGCTCTACTAGTATTTAACTTATTTATTTTTTTACAAACCCTGTTGGTGATATATGTAATCGTGCTGATGTATGTAAAGCTGTGGTTTGTCTAGTTCCTATAAAAACAGCATGTATCCCCTCTGACCCACCCTCTCCCACCTTTTAAAAAAATTTACCTCTCACACCGTTCAATTTCTGTATCGGCATTTCTAAAACTTGATACTTACAGGGAACTTGACTCTTTTGTTTCTTTTGACCATGTTTTAGAGTTGTGACAGTTTTTCTTAGTACAGAGAAGTAGACACACCTAAGAAACCCAATGAGACCTGACTGCCGTGTCAGACTATGAGTGCAGACATTATCCTGATGTTAGCGACTGAGATGAAAAAGCAGGTTGGCAATTTTCTTAGACCACGTCTGGTCCTGGAAAACAGAGGTCTTAAAATCCATCTATGTGTGTGTTGAGGAAGGGCAGTACCTCTTTGGAGATGGAGATCTCTTCTAGTTCAAATATTGTCTGGAAAGTGGGATGACTCAAATCAATTTTCGGATTCTGTTTTGGTCATCTTCCAGGAAACAAAAGACTTTCTTCATAGATTCCGAGTGTAGGTTTAAGATCTATTCTCATCAAAGCCAACCCATCCATTTGGCAGTAAAGAATTATTTAAAAGATGATTTTCAAAGCATGGTTTTACTACTTGAAAATATACCTGGTAATGCCGACCAGTGACTAATGCAGGGCTCCTAGGTTGAGGACCTCTTTTAATGACGAGTTAAGGATCATCTACAATTAACATACTAATTGTTATAGAACAAATAAATGTAGATACGTTTGTCAAGTTCATACTTGTAAATAGGTTAAGTATTCCCCACCTGATGTGTCTCATGCTATTAATTTGTTAAGTAAACATTGTTTTCATAGTTGAAAGTTCAGTTTCATTCCAGCCTGATTATTCCAGCTTTCCAAATTAGTTTTGTTCAAATTAATGAGACCTTATTAAATTAGAAAGGTGACTTGGATTGGCGATTATAGTCTTGTCACAAATCTCTTCATGGTTGGACCTATATACAGCTTATGAGGTCTTTTGCCCATCAGCCCCAGTGCGTGATTTCTTGGAAAGCCTGCAAGACACAGAGTTATACCCGCCCTTCTGGCTTTTACTTTTGGCCACCAACTTGACTTTGGTGCATCTGTCCCCTGCCCCCTGTTTTTTTTTCCAGTCTCATTTTAACGGATTGCTTTGCCCCAGGCTTTAGTGCATTTGTCCTAACTTCCATTGGATCTCTTGTTTGAATCACTAATGCATTTACACGTTGTCCCCTTACCTAGATTCTACTCTTGAGTCCTAACACTTCCCCCATTGGGCAAATTTCAGGAGAAACTGTTACCTCAGCTTTTCACCTTGTCTCTAGCCATGGCTTCTCCATCATAGGCTGGCAGAAATTTTTTACTTAAAGGTCAAGATTGGTAGGCATCTTTTTCGCTTTAAGAGTTGGCTTTCTCCCAATGTAGATTTTTAAAAACGAATCTCAGATGCACAGAATTGAGTTAATCATAATTCTTGGTTTATGGCATACTATCATCAGTTGGTCTGTGCATGCATTTTAGTTATATTTGTGCATTTATATATTTTTAATAATGCAATGAATGAACCAAGCCAAGAGCTAAAGTATAGATAATAATCTGTTTTTTTTTTTTTTTCTGTGTGGTCCTCTTTAAGGTAATCACTGTCTTGAATTTGGTGCTTACTATGTCCTTACATTTTAAAAAGATTTTTAGCACACACACATTTATGTACCTAAATAATATGTTAATTAGTTTTGGCCACTATAAATTTTTATTTGAAAAGGATGTCATGCTGGATATTTTAGTCTGAGATTTGCTTTTTTAACTATACATTATGTAACAAAGCTTCATTTATATTGATGCTTGGAGCTACGGTTCATTCATTTTCAATGCTGTATAATATTCCATCATGTTAAACTCTAACAATTATTCTTCAGAAGAAGGGTATTGTGTTGTTACCAGAATTATTGCTTTATTTGAACAGTGTTACATGCATCTTCTGGTACACATGAACTAGAGTTTGTCTTGGAATACAATTTCTGGGTCTTTGGATATGTATACCTTCCACTTTGCTATACCTTCCACTTTGCTAGAAAATCCCAATATGTTTTCTGAACAGTTGTTCCAGTTTAACACTCCTACCAGCAAAGATGAGAGAGATTCTGTGGACTCTCATCTTTTACAATGCTTTCTATGATGGGACTTCTTACCTTCTAGCAATCAGGTGGTATAAAGTAGTATCCCCTAGAGTCTTGATTTGAATTTCCTTCAATACTTAGGGACTTTTCCAGAATTGGCATTCTGCATTTCCTTTGCATGGTAGATCACTTTAAGGCTGTGTTAATAAATGTGTGTGTGTGTGTGTAGAGGACTACCATTTTTAATTTAGCAATCAGGATGTGACTAGGATGTGCTCTGAGGACAGAAGAAGACCTTCTTAATATGGAATAGAAAAGCTTTGAAGCAAGTGACTCAGTCCATGGTTCTGACTTTGTCAGTGATTCTTTGAATGAATCAGATGAAGACCTTTGTTTGTGTTTCCATTTCTCTCATCTGTTAATTGAGGGTGTTGATCACTAAGGGTGTGTTCTGGTCTAAGTTTTCATCATTCAATAAATTATAGCTATCACATTGATACAGATGTTTACCTTTAGAGCATCTGATATCCATTTTCTCCTGTGATCTTTCCAATGCCCAAGGGACATAAGCAGAGAAAAGGTGGAATAAAAGTCTGCACATTTGGACAGAGGTCATGTCAGAATGTCTGGTATGTAGCTATGGTGTGATGATGGGGAGACCAGGAAGTTCATCAAGCCCATAAATCTCTCCCTTCTGGCCTGCCCCAGAGCCTAAAATTCCACAATTACTGTTTCATTGCTATGGTTCTTGGAGGACTTTGGGTCTGTCAGAGTCCACCATTAAAATGCAAATGTCCCTGGAGGGGGTGGGGAGAACCTTTCAGCTCATTATCACCTAAATCATTCACAGGGATTAATTTATCAAATCCTTGCCCATCAGACACCTGGTTAGAAACAGAGCCTGTGAGAAGGAGCACCTGGCCTATGTGGGAAAGCCCAAGGAAGGAGATGAATAGTTGTGGAGAGAGAGGAGGGGATGTGCCCAGAAAGCCAACCAAGGCTCCCTAGGGGTTGGCCAGTTGTTACTCCCCCCAGCCCATCTCTACCCAGAGCCTCAAAATCAAACTGGCTGAATCCATGAGACTGCTGCTGCATCTCAGAGGACAGTGTCCTCTTAGAACTGACTGGAAGGGAGTATAGAAAGGCTGCCAACTCTCAGCAATCCTTCCTGAGCCCGCAAATCACCACTGAAAGCCTCTCAGCTCTCTGTAACAGACGCCTTTGAGCAGAGCTCTTTCTCATCCAGTCCTGAGTCTCAGCCCAGTGTGTAATGTGGCCATTTTGAGGCGTGGACAGGCCTTGTCAAAAGACTTCAGCTGGGGCATTTATGTTGGTGCCTCATCTGCTTTGTTTGACATCCAAACAACTCTTTAAAAATGTCGGCTCTGGCTCGCCTCACAAAGGGGGCCTGAAGGGTGATGTTTAACGTGTTCGGGCCTTCCCTGTCTTCCCTCTGTCACCCCCACAAAAATCCATTCCCCCCTCCCTTCTCTGGCGACTCCCCGGACCACGTGTTTCTGCCTCAGCTGACCCCGGCCCCTTGGCATGTCAGAATGTTAATAAAACAGTACGGTTGTCATAACGCAAGGTTAAATGAAGTCTTCAAAACCTGTCCATTAAGCGGATTTTTGCGTGTGGCGTTTTCTGCAGCCTCTCTCTGGATACAGCTTGTCTTGGTTCACGGACAGCCGAGAGCCGTGGGCCTTTGTCTTTGTTCACTGTTGTGTTTAATTCCCCCCCTCCTTCATTAATCATCCCTTTGCCTATTTATACCAGTGGCAAGTATAGCGAACACACTTCATGCCTGCTTTTGTTTTGGTGGCACCCTTTGTGGGGGCCAAGGCAGAGCTAATTATTAACTGCAAAATGAGGTTAAAACTCTTAGATAAGCGCCAAATGCTGCGTCCACTGAGACACAGTTTTGTTTTAACCTTTAAGAGTTTGTGGCCAAGCAACTGGGGTGGCTTGTGTAGCTGTGAGTCCAGAGGAGCAGTGCTGGCCTCCGGATAATTAATAGTGGCCTCCCATTAAAACTCAGCTGGGCAGCTGGATTCAGGTGCTCCCCATGGACCTCTGGACAGTCCAGATGGGGCCTCCAGACCGTAGCGGTGCAGGCAGGGAGGGCAGCTTGAGGGATGGGAACACGTGTGCAACTCCAACATTTCCTGTGGCTGGAAGAGTTTTGCTGTTAGCTCAGGATGACTTCCATAATCTTCTAGTCTGATTCTGATTGTTCTTGGCACCAACTTTTTAGTTACAGTTATTTCAGCCTGTTAAAAAAGGGGGGTGTAGGGACAGTTACTCTCACCTTCTCAGAGAGGCTTTTCCTCACCACCTCTTCCATACTAATTGTTCTATAATAACTCCCTAAGACCCTAAGCCCACAAAATAATGGTCCTCACTCTCTATTCTGGTCCCCAGTTTGATTTTCCCCATGGTGTTGGTGGATATATGAAATAATTTTGTTTGTGCATTTCTTGTCTGTTTGAGTCTTAGAAGAATGTAAGCCCTTGTATTCTTAGCACTTAGAATGGTACTTAGCATGTATCAGGGGCCCAATAAATATTTGTTATGTGACTCAGTGAATGTAAAATTAGTGGCCAGGTGCAAAGAGTTTCTTCAGGAGGGTACTCATCCAACCTTTCTTCGATCATAGGCACCTCCAACATGGACCCAGTGTCTAATCAGCCATGTCTTTGTTGCATTGGCCTCTCCTACCACCCCAGGCCAGTGCTGTCAGTGTTCCAGAGGATCCACAGGTCTTGACTTTTTGATAAAATAACTCAAGTTCTGTGAATTCTGGAAATGGCCACTTCCACCACCTGCCCCTTACATATATATTCTTTTTCCATGTGAATAAGTACTTGTCTCTGAAAGAAATATTAGATGGTTCTTTTCCTCATCACTGAGCTGTAGTGCCTGCTTTGCAGTATTTGTGGTTTCTCTGAAGGTAGGTCTGTTTCTGACTCCTTTATTCTATTTTATTGGTCTGTTTTCTATTGCTAAACCAAAGCCAGGCAGGCACTTTTGATTACAGCAGCGTCACAAGTCTTTGTATGTGTTTAGGGTCTTTTCCTCTATTTTCTTCTTCTTTAGGAGTGAGTTGGATTTTCCTGGCCCTTTGGTCTTTCATGTAAAATTCAGAATCAACTGTACTTCACTAAAAATCCTATTGGAATTTTCACTGAAGCTACATTTAATGTGTAGATCAGACTGAGAAGAATTGAATCTTCTCATCTACAAATACGGTATCTCTATTAGGCTTTGTTAAGTGTACAATTTGATGATTTTTGGTATATCCACAGACTTTTGCAATCATCATTACTATCTAATATTAGAACATGTTCATCACCCCAGTAAGAAACTCTGTACCATTAACAGATACTCCCCATTTCTTCTTCTTGCCAGCACATGGCCAACCCTCATCTACTCTGTCTCTACAGATTCCTGGACATTTCATATACTTATATGGCCTTTTGTGACTAACCTTTTTCATTTAGCATCATATTTTCAGGGTTCATCTAAGTTGTATCAGGTATCATAACGTCACTGCCTTTTTTAATTACCATTGTACAGGTGTACTGTATTTTGTTCATTAGTTGATGGACTTTTAGGTTGTTTCTATTTTGAGGGTACTATGAAGAATGCTGCTATAGGCATTCTTGTATTTAGTTTTTCATTAATGTCTTATTATTGTCCACATAAGAATCTTTTTATTTATTTTATTTTTTCTCACCAATTATTTTTTTGTTGTTGATGTTGTAAGTTGCATCATTTGAATTGCATGTTTTTGTTTTTTGCTGGTATATTAAAACATTGACTTGTGTTTTGATTTTATACAAGGTTCCAACTGAAATTTTATTTATTCAGTAGTGTGGGTCTCCTGAGTCCATTAGTATAAAAATTAGAGCTTTCTTTCTTTCAATTCCTTATAGTTTTCTTTTTTGTGTGTATGTGTCATATAATACTGTATAAAGCCTCTAGGGCAATATAGAAGTGATGAGAGTTCTGTTTATTTATTTGTCTGAGATATAATTTACACAAAATCTCATAAAATTCACTATTTTAAAGTATCCAATTCACTGGTTTTTGGTATATTCACAAGTTGTGCAATGATCACTACTATCCAATTTCAGAACATTTTCATCATCTTCAAAACCAACCCCATAACCATATGTACTCATTCCCAATTTTCCCCTTCCTCACAGCTCTAACCTACTTTAGAAAAGACAAATCCATAGAGATATAGACATTTTATAAAAATGGAAGCATACAGTATGTAACCATTTGTGTCTGTCTCCTTTCATTTCACATAATGTTTTTATAGCTCGCCCATATTGTATCATGTATCAGAACTTCATTCCTTTTTATGGCTAAATAATATTCCATTGTTTAGATTTACCATATTTGTTTATCCCTTCATCGGATATGGACATTATGGTTGTTTCCATTTTGGGGGGCTATTATAAATAATGCTCCTTTGAATATTTTTGTATAAGTTTTTGTGTGAATATATTTTAAATTTCTGGAATATATACTTAAGAGTAGGATTTCTGGGACATATGTTAATTCTCTGTTTAACTTTTTGAGGAGCCACCAAACTGGTTTCCACAGAGGTGGTACTTCTTTATGTTCCCACTAGTAATTTCTCCTCATCCTTGCCAATACTTGTTGTTGGTCCTATTTTTTAATAGATATCCTGTGGGAGTGAAGTAGTATTTCATTTTGGCTTAGATGTTCATTTCTCTAGTTACAAATGACACTGAATATCTTTTCATGTGCTAATTGGCACATATAAAGTTTTTATGTAGACTTTAGAGAACTATCTTTTCAGTTCCTTTGTCCATTTTCAAGTTGAGTTGTCTTTTTATTGTTGAGTTATAGAAGTTCTTTATATAACCTGGATATTAAACCCTTATGAGATATATGATATACAAATATTATTTCCCATTCTATAGATTATATTTTTACTTTCTGGATGGTACCCTGTGAGCACAAGTTTTTAATTTTGATTAAGCCCAATTTATCAATTTTCCTTTGTTTTTACTCTTGGTGTGATGTCTAAGACACCAGTGCCTAATTCAAGGTCATGAAGACATAGCCCTATGTGTCCTAAAAATTTTAGAGTTTAAGCTCTTATATTTAGTAGTCTTTGACCCTTTTTTTTTTTGTCTTTGACCCATTTTGAATTAATTTTTGTATCTGGTCTGAGGTATGGGGTACAAATTCATTCTTTTGCCTGTGGATATCCAGTTGTTCCAGGACCATAGATTGAGAAGACTAGAGAGTAGACATTCTTGTCTAGCTCCTGATTTTAAAAGTATTGCATACTGTTAGTGGTTTTTTTTTTCTCCCTAATATTAGGTAAAATTAGTTCCTATTTCATTCTGATAATCTATGAGTTTTTTAATCTTATAGTAAACTCTTCATTGGAATGTGAGGTTATCCTAGAACCAATGTAATTCTTTCCATCAGGGGTATAGTCCAGAGACCTAATGTTGGCAACAGGGATGCAGTGCTACCTATACCTAGAAGAGTCACCAAAGGGGATGAAGTGTATGAACCTGTCATCAGTCCATCACTCTTGTTCACTAGAGTCACTATTCCTGAGACTTGACTGGCTGGATCACAGGTCTGGTGTGCCAACCTCAAATGTTTGTAGCCACATGGGCTGTTGTGTTCAGAAGCTTTATCTTATACAACTCTGATTGATTAAGGATATCTGACACTTGCATGTAAAGGGAAATACATGCAGCACAAATATGACATATTTGCTTTTCTTATCCTGGAGCCTCTCTCTATGATGGATTTGTTGTACCTACTTTAAAAAATTTTTTTTAATTGTCTGTGGATATAACCTCTTGCTTTTCTTAATCATTGGATTTGCCCATTTCTCTCTTGCTTGATGCTTGATCCTGACTCCTGCTGGATACATCCTCTTTAATACTTACATAGCAGAGAACAAACTGACAGGCTTTGCTAAGGTATATGTCTTTGACAGATCTGGTCCCAGATATTCTGTTTGGTTGTCAGACTACATGTCAGACCATGTGTCAGAAGAGCATGGGTCCCCATTTGGAATTGGAAAATAAGATATATATATATAAGACTCAGAATGGCAATTAGAGCCTCTGGACCAAAAAACATCATAGTCAACTTCTGTGTCTTCCAAAATAAGCAATATAAGGAAACGGCTTGCAGTGAGGGAGACAGTCCACTTTAATGAGTCATGTAGGGGATAGGGTGAAGGACCAAATTATGCTTTCCCATGCCCCAAGGTCTCGGATGCTATATGGAGTAAATGTCATCTTTGGTTGTTTGGAGAAATTCCTGGAAATACAGTCTGAGATATCAGTCTAGACCTTTTGGAAGCCTTAAGCATCTGCCTTTATGATCAAGACTTTTTTGTTTTAAAGTTCCTAGTACAATGGATTAATTAAGATCTAGATATTCAGCATCATCAAGATAGAACTTTATTTTTCCCTCATGGCATGATCCAGACATAAACAAGGCAGGACTGATGAAGTGGCTCCACCAGTCAGCAGCCGCATTCCTTCTAGCTCATTCATGTGCTATCTTTACAGTCTTTGCAGGAAAGAAGATGCCCCTCCCTACAGGTATATTCTAGTAAGGGAAAATGGAAAAAGAAGGAGAGAGCACACTCATTTCTAGGGTACTAACTAGCAGTTTTATAAAACCCTTAATGCTCTACATCCATTTGCCAGAACCTACTCAGATGACTATACCTAATTTCATGTTCCATCTATGACCTGGCAGTTCTGTTACTAGAGAAGAATGGAAGGATAAATATTGGGGAACAACCAGCAGTCCCAAGTAAATAATATTTTGTTAAATGAGAAAAACTAAGTCAAAAGAAAACTATAAGGAACAAGGTTACCCTTGATGAAGATCACCAAGTCCAAGTCTTTGATGCTCTTAATAGAAAAGGCAGATTTGGCTTTCCAGAGACTCATAAATTCATGTTTAAGGGATGTATTGCAGTGGGACACTCTTAGTTTGCCAGCAGTTTCAATCCTGAATCTAGGATTGAATGGATATGTCTGAAATCTCTCACCTCCTCTCCCTAAGGGCTATCAGAAGAGGCATTTCTATTACTTAAGAGAAGGGACCATCATTGCTTATTCTGCCTAAGGGCACAGTTCCAGTTACCTGGAAGCTATATTAAAGAGGAAATCTATTAGTATAGTTGACACCACTTGCCTTCACTAATAACTGGTTTTCCCTTCTTTTCAGGACTGAGGTATAAAAAGCCCCTGTGCAACTTTTCAACCCTTCTTCCCAGCTGAGGTCATCTTAGAGGATACTTTGTGTTTTGCAGTGGTGTAGTCACAATACCAAAGTTACTGGATTACTAGACACCTGGAGAGTCACTCAGACCCACAGGTGATATCGTTTTGCTATGTGGGGTGCTCTGATTTTGGGATTTCGTATTACCGTTAACATAAGCTACTCTATTTTGACTAGTGAGTTCCTTTTAGCAAGTATTTATCAGCCTCTAGGTATGAACAGAGACATCAATTATGGAGTCCTGGAATGAACTAGAAATAGGAAATGTCTCTGTTCTCAAATACCTTATAATGTAGCTAAATTGTCCAATTATAGCAACTGAAGGACAATCGTAAGCCAAGTCCAATATAGAACTGTGTTCTTAAAACAAAAGAGTGATTAGTGTTGGATGTGGTTCATCTGGGAAGACTTCCTCTAAGAGAAAAAAAAAAAGCACTTTCTCCATCTGTGCTGGAAGAAAGTAACTCAAACACAGTCAGGAAAAGAGGATTTATGCAGTGTAAATGGCTAAACCTGACAGCTTCTGGCTAATTGAAAGTGTCAATGTTATTGTGCTTAGGTTAATGGGGCCCTTTAGCTTCTTGTCTGAGCTGTTCCTCCTAGAAAGCACAACAACCAGCCTTCTCCAAAGGCTCAGAAACCCTGGAGGGCACCTCTTTGGGCCCTGATAGCTAGCTGCAAGCTCATGGGTGATGGGAACTCATAATTATGCATTTCATTCCTGTTGTATGGACAAAGCCAACTGTTTCTTTATGAATCAGAGTGAGCTGAAGACCTTGAGGGAGATTTCATTGCCACTTTCATTGTCCTTTCCAAACAGTGTAATAAAACATAAGCAGGAATGAGAGTGGGCGGGGGCGTATCTCTGACTTCTGACCTTTCCTCCTTAAGCAGCCTAATCTATTCTACAAACTGGACTTCTGATGGCCACAGACAAAAATTGTGGAAAGCATATGGTCTTAACCAGCATTCAGAGATCAACACTGGGCCTAGAGGTCTCCGAGCTATGTCGTTGATTTATGGTATTAGAGAAGAGCTGCAGGCAGTTGATTTAAACTCTTCATGAAAGCATTGACCTGGCATAGAATATAAGCTAATGCTTGTAATATCATAGGATGACAGAGCATTCAGATTAGACTAGGCAACAAATGACTATTGGAATGATGGGACATTTATAGAAGAACAGGTAAGATCAGGTTCCTTTCGGCTTATGCTTTCTGTTCCCTGTAGAGGCTTTTGTCATTTCACATAGCCTACTGTATTATCTTCCTCCTGGACTCCACATTTCTGTCTGGATTCTTCATGCCTAGAGGAGAGATTGACTCATGGTTGGTGTTTGGTTAATAATGGGTGTATTAAACTGAAATTACTGGAAGTCTTTGGCATGGGAAGGAGAAGACTGAGGTGTTACAATCAAGATCTTCTAAATCCTTTGTGGAGGTGACTGTATTGAAAGGGACTTAATTACTAACCCCTTAATATTGAGTTGGGAGACTCTTCTTTGAAACTGGATTAAGATAAATTTGGAACTAATGAAAAGATGGTCCATTTTCTATATTAAGAAATAAGTTCCTGGATCTCATTTTATAGCAGGTGATAGTGGAAAGAAACAAATAGATTTTTTTTCAGAAGTATATTTCAAATTGAGACGTGGCTTTAATGGGCCCTAAATGAAACTTTGGTGTGGATCTCCAGGATTATTCTAAGACTCTAATGACTCCTCCTGTGGGACCCTGATAACAAACAAACAAAAAAAATTGATCGGACTGGCCAAAGATTGTTGCATTAGTGGAACATAAAGAACCCTCCATAAACTGTCTCCATTGCCTCAACTCTTCGCATTCTTCCGTGTGAATCCCATGTCCTCGAGGCTTCAATCTACATCTTATACTCTGGACAAACCACTTAATGTTTCTTTTGTATCTTTGCTTTTCCCACTTCCTTCTTCCTGCTAACCTTCATTCTTGATTTCCTGTATAAAGCCAACTAAACCAGGTCCCAGTGACTTCTCCATTGCTACAGACTGAGACAGATCTAGACTTTACTGATGGCTTGCTGTGAACCACTTGAATTATTACTTATATTTAAGGCACCTATCCTACTTCTCCAAATTTAAGGCCAGGAAGTACATGATCCCCTGTGATTTAGCTTGAGTCTTTAGTCTAGAGTCTTACAGAATGACAACTGATACATATTTTTTTTTTAAAGAGATAGTGCTACTAAGAGTAATAGAAGACATTATTAGAAATGTCAAAATCAGTAACATGTTTCCACCATTAATATCACTAAATATACAGCCATTAAAAAATAAGTTTAATGGATTGATTCATTAACTATCAAAGCTTCAAGAAACCTTGAAGGTCATTGTGTTGACTCACCTACTGCTGGTGGATGTACAATCAATTAGGAATTGGTCGATTTAACAATAGTTAAAAATATTATTTCTACCAGTAATCCAGCAATTTTCATATATAAGTACATGTCCTGAAGAAGTTTGCATACATGCATAAGGTACCATTTATAAAGATGCCCATTGTAACATCGTTTTGTGAGGAATTAGAAACAAAATAAGCATCTATCAATAGGGTATTAGATAAAATGCAGTCTTTTCCTGAGGTAGAATTCTAGACAGAAGTTAAAATGGATCAATGGGAATTGATCCAAAGAAAATCCCAATGTAACTAGAAAAATATATATAGGATCATGCATTTATTAACAAAACAGTAATTTTATTTCTGGATGAACATACATGGTGAAAAGCTTAAAAGTTAATTTGTATACTTATTTTTTAAATTGGAAAATATATTTTAAAGTGACTATGCTAAAAATAAAGTGACCGTTAACATTCTTGTATTCAGAGGAAGAAAATCACATCAAGAGTTGTGCGGGCTATGTGGACAATGTTTGGCCTTATTCTGAAAGAAATGAATGTTAAAAATTTTATGACATGACCAGGAAAATTTGGACGCATACTGAATATTTGATATTAGGAATTAAAATCATTATAGGTATAATAATGATACTGTGGATAGCTTTTTAAAATTTACAAGCCCTTCTCTCTTAGAAATACCTAGGCATATATATGGAAGACATTATATAATGTCTGGGATTAATTTGAAAAACATCTACTTGGGGAGGCACCTGGGTCACTCAGTTGGTTAGGAGTCTGACTCTTGATTTTGGCTCGGATCATGATTTCAGGGTTCTGAGATCAAGAGTCCCACACTGGGCTCCTGACTAGGTGTGGAGCCTGCCTAAAATTCTCTCTCTCTCCCTTTGCCTCTCCCCCTCTCCTCCTCTACCTCTCTCTCTCTCTCTCTCTCTCTCTCTCTCTCTTTCTGTGTCTCTCTTTCTCTTTTTTCCCTTCTACCTCTCTTAAATTTTTTTTTTCCTTGGGAGAAATGGAAATGGATGAAGGTGTGTATAGTAGAAATAAGCTCAGCTATGTGTTGACTTACAGATTTAGGAGATTGATTATACCATTGTTTCTATACTTATGAATACAAATGTATTTTTGAAATGCTCCAAATAAGAGATTTTTAAAATTGGCTTTAAAAGAAAAATTAAATTCTAGGCCCAGTGCTCCTTGTCCAGTGCTCTTCACAATACATCCCACTGAGACCATAATCAGTGGGTTCAGAACTCTGGATGGTTCAGAGTAAGCAACTCTTCAGAGTAAGCAAGGGTACCTAAGAAGGTTTTGCTCAGATTAATTTTCCTACCAGAGAAAGTTACATATAAAAAGTAATTTTTATTTATCAACAGTAGTCTACAGTTGAGCCATCAGTTCTGTTTGGGGTGTATTTCAGATTTCTCTCTTTCCAAACATGCCAAAATAACAAAATCATGTGATCAAGAGAGTGGAGCCTGAAATATCTGTAAGCAACCACAGAAGGGTAGGAGGTTACTCATTCCAACTTTATGATGTCCCAAGAAACTATTGCGATAAGAGAAAAAAACTAAAAAATAAATGAGAGATAACCAAGATAATGGAAAAAACAGAGGAGAAACAAGACAACGCTCAACTCTGGCTTGAGAAATTTATTATGCCAAGGAAGATAAATTGGAGAAACATGAAAAGGGAAAGAGATCTTGTCTCTGCCTCATGTATTTCTCTTTAAGTGAATGAGCAATAATATGGAAATAAAAGAGTTCAAAACAGAGCTGTGTGCTCAGCCAAAATCATGGTTCCTAATGATTTTCAACTTTGGCAGAAGCCTCACACTTTGTACTTGAGCAGTTTTCTTGATTTTGAATTATATGTGTAATTCATTCTGATCAGAATGTAGCTGTAGAGCCAAGATGCATTTACCAGTTGGAAATGAGAATGCTGGTCATGTGCTAAAGCCAGTCTTCCTTTTTCATATCAGAAGTGTCTACACTGTCATCAGTTTGGACAGTTCTGGGAAATACACAAACAAATAAAACTTGTGAAATCAGTTGTTTGGAGTCATCCTGGCAAAGAAATTGTCATATTACATATTTTCTTCTTACCAGGCTGTTCTCATATTAGAAAGACACAGTCTAAGATAGGCAAGCCAAAATGCACGAAACAAATGATGGACAGAGGGGGCACTTATTAGGCCATGGCGTCTTTAAGTGTTCAACTGGACTTCCTGTTTTGTCTTTTATTTTATTTTATTTTATTTTATTTTTTATTTTTTATTTTTTATTTTTTTGATAGTCACATAGAGAGAGAGAGAGGCAGAGACACAGGCAGAGGGAGAAGCAGGCTCCATGCACCGGGAGCCCGACGTGGGATTCCATCCCGGGTCTCCAGGATCGCGCCCTGGGCCAAAGGCAGGCACCTAAACCTCTGCGCCACCCAGGGATCCCTGTGTTTTGTCTTTTAACAGGACAGGGGAGAGTGAAGGGGGATGAGATGTGATAAGAGTTTGCACCTTAGAAAATTTAACCATTTGAGTGCAACTGGAAGAAAATTGGATTTTGTCCTGCTTTGTTTTTAAATGGTGGAGTTCAAGTTTTAGAAGGCATATTTTTTAGGGTGTAAAAAATATTCTTCAATAACTATGTTTGCAGCCTTTGTTTACCCCTTCTTTGGCTCTTTTGTTCTCTGAACAACCCCGGCTCATGGATCATTCCTGCCAATCCATCACATTTGGTTTTTCTTGAGTTTAAGCTAACAACCCAAAATATTAGTCAATCCTGCAAGTATTGTTTGCATGTCCTTGGGTTGTTTTTTCTTTTTAAAGTCAGCATTGTGGTATTTACTTTGGGATGGAATGAAATCATTGCAGGAAGATTCCTTTAAGAAAAAATTTTTTGTTTGGTTACGAAGGTGTAAAGAGATGTAGATATGTAGTTAGGTAGATGGATGGATAGACGAGCAGATGGGTAGGTGGGCAGATGGATAGGTAAATGGACGGGGGGTGGATAAGGGCTTGGAGTGAAGAAGAGTACGAGCAAAGAAAGGGAAAGAGGGAGGGAATAAAGGGAGAAAGAAATGGGGTCATTGGCTGAGTCAGAAAAACCAGTGGATTCCAATTCTGAGCCTACCATTTACTAGCCGAATCAATTTGGGCAGTGTATTTAACAAACCTCTGTGACCCTCAAGTTACTTACTTATGCAGAAAATTTAAATAATAATACCTGCCTTGTTGGGTCATTATAAGGTAATGGTAACTTTTTTAAAAACTAAGAAAATGAAAAGGAAAGATATAGATTTTAAAATACAAAACTGACCCCAAAACAAATATGTTCATGGTCCTGTCATTAAAATTCCAGGTTTTCATTTTACAAAAAGTTCAGAAAAGACCAAAATGGAGTCCCAAATAAATGTGTGGGAAATCATGTTAATAACATTAAAATGTGAGCTCCTTGTGACAATAGTGACATTATTGAAACATAAATGGCAACTCCTTGTAACTATATCAGTGGAAGACAGTTGTAGCTTTGTTCTCAGTGTGACCTACTTGGGGTTTGGCTGCTTGTTGATGGATATTATCATTTTTAATGTCAGTAAATAATGTGATGTCAGATAAATGAGCTGTTTCCTTTCTGTGGTATAAAGCTCATTTATCTTTAGAGAGCTTGAATGAGGAGAGAAATCTGAGCAGGAGCAATTGTTTCTGAATGTGCAGGATGGGAAATATCTTATTAATCCTACTTAACATGAGTCCCAGGCAGTTGAGTTCAATTCTAAATGTACATCTGGTAAATCAATGAAAGTGGATGCTTTTACCATTGACTGTGTTTTACTTATTAGAGAGCAACAGAAAGTAAACATTTCTACTTGAAGAAAATGATGCTAATCACAAAGCATGACTGTGTAGCTAGTATCTAGAAGACATCCGTCTCCATAACTCATATTTGGTTCAGCCCAACCTAGAGGTGCTTTAAGAAATCATAATCATATAAAATTAAGGATCAAAAAATGTGCTTTAATTAACTTTGCTGATAATAGCTTTAAGAATCACAAAATAAGAATTATGGTAGAGTTAAAAGGCTCTAGAATCATAAAAAATTCCCATGATTTTGATTCCTAGGCTCTATAGTGTGTGGTTGTCTCCTAAGATGACCCACGTCTTGAGATGCCTGGGTGGCTCAGCTGGGGAAGCATTTGACTTTGGCTCAGTTCATGATCAGGCACCCACTCAGTGGGGATTCTGCTTCTCCTTCCTCTACCCATCCCTGCTGCTTTGTCTCTCTATCTCTCAAAATAAATCTTAAAAAAGAAAAGCCCACATCTTTTGTTTCTGGGGATGAGCTCATCTCATGAATCCATGGTCTATTTTTTCATGACAATACATTTAGCTAAAACCATTGGCATGCTATCTTCTTTGTTGGGAGATTCAGTCAGAAGAAAATGAAGATAATTTGCTTTTCTGGAGACCATCAAGTAGGGTGACAATCATCTCACTGAGTTTTTCTTAATACAGTGAAGATCTCTTAGAGCATTTCCTTAACAGCCCTCTGGAGCCTTGGAGGGCCATTAATGGAATCTAAGAAAACCAAGGCTGGAAGCTTCTTTAGAGATCATTTAATAAAGATGTCTGATTTTTTTTTTCAAAAAGAAACCAGAAGAATAATATACAGGGTAAATTTGTACTGTAGGAGATCGAGTACAAGGACTTTTTGTAACATATTGAAACCACTGATGATTGGATGATTTAAAGTCTGTTTGAAAATTTTTGTAGATTTATCTTTGATAATTCCATTTAAGTATAGAGCTAACAGGGAATGTAGGGTGGGTATTATTTCACTCTCATTTAGAATAGTGGTTGACAAACTAAAGCTCCTGGGGCAGATAAGACTAGTGGCCTGTTTTTGTACATCTGAGCTAAGAATGGTTTTTGTGTTTTTAAAAGATTATTAAAAAAACAAGAATATGAAATATATGAGGAAGACTATATGTGGCCTACAAGGTGTTCACTTTCTGTCCTTTCACAGAGTTTGCTGATCCTTGCTAGAATATTCAGAGGAGGCTCTGTGACCTTCCTTTTGGATCACACAATCTTTTTTGTTTTGTTGTTTTCTGTTTTTTTTTTTAATTCTTAAAAAACTTTTTATTATTTATTTATTTATTATTATTTTTTAAATAAGCATTATTGGCTGCAGGAAAATAAACACCAAGTTTTAAAGAATGTCTATTTGGGACCAACTTCAGGATTAGCTTTTTGTTCTCAGGAAGATCCACCTGCATTATGAATTATAAATTAAATAATAAGCCTGAAACATGGGCAAATCTGTTTCTTCTTCCACAGAACTTTTGCTGACTTTTTAGCCACAGGATTTTGAATTATACAATTTCTCACCAAAACCACATCCATTTCCTGAACTGCCTCAAAATAGCTGTGAGCTCCAGGAAAATCTGGTTAAGCTGTTCATGTACCACATTACTGGGAACCCATCTGGGTCATGCTGGTTTCTCATGTCTATTGTGGGGCCATACTCTGGGGTTCCTACAGAAAAAATGTCTGTGGGTAGAATTATACCTTAAGAGTCCTCATGACTTCAGTCTCCAGAGCTGGGCAGTGGCAATTTTCAGTTTCTTTGTCACTACTGTTTTGAACACTCTGTTCAAATGTAAGTATTGTTCTTGAACTTGGTGAACTTGGTGATGGGATTTGGCACTCTGAATCTGGTATGGAGCTTAATGTTTAGGAAGTTTGAGGGTGAAGATGGGAATAAAAGGCAATGAAAGAAGGCAAATGGTGAATGAAACATGTTCTAATAGTGTTTCTCAACAGGAACTGTGCATTTTTTTAAAAGAGGTTTTTAATCACATTTATTAGGACTGAAAATGAAACCATGACATCAGAAATTCCTTTAAGAAAGCATGATAAATGATTGTTAATGAACAGAAAAGAATTCATTTATGTATGTCTTATTGTAATCATGTTTTGCTAAAAAATTCAGTGTAAAGTTATTAGATCTGTTTCCATATCCCTCTTCCCCACATTCATCAGCTTCACATTCTTAAAATTAGATCTTATTTTAAACATTGGCTTTGGAATTCTAAAACATGTATGCATTCCATGAAACTCACTATTTCATCCTGGAACCAATACATAATATGGAACAAAAATAAATTGAAGGTAGAATGGCATTTACTATAAAGATACTTTATGAATTGTGGAGGAAAGAAAGAAATCTAAGGAGGGAAAAGATAACATTCATCACAGAAACCATATTATGGGGAATTAAGAGTTATTGATAATCAGTCTCCTTTCCATTGAATAGCTCCTTCTGCCCTGCCCCATAGTAATCCTAAAATTATTGGCAGGAAAGTTTGGTACAGATACCACGATTGGATCAAATGTGTTATTGATAGGATTCATTGACATAAAACTGGATCTTGTGGCTACAACTAACCATTCTTCACTGTTTTCAGTTCTCAGAATAATTCAGCTCAAGGAGGTATTGACATTTATGTCTGAATGGATTCAGATCCATTCTGATCTCCATCCTGTGAGGAAAATTTCTTTTGTACTCTTCAGCCACAATCTTTGGTGCCTCTGTAATATTCTTTCCCTCACAGATAGCAATGGCTTTTCCTACCACCTGTTCTGTTGGAGCTTCTGTTTTCTATCCCACTGCTGGAGTAGCCCGTCTGTTAAAATAGATAGGAAGCTGGTACTAGGGCCAATAGTTAAACCACTGAGGCTCTATATTAGCATTTCTGAGGAAGAAGGATGTAAATCTATGTATTCTTGGTAGTTTTTGTCTGCAGTCATCTGTGGAAGCCCAGAAGAATGTTGACTTAATCTCTCTGATAGGTCTGCAGAGATCTAGTTATAGCCAAAAAATCATCCTAGATCATGGGTCTTAGAAGAAAGCAAGCTTGAAGTTCTTAAGGCTTTAGAAGTTAGTGGGGGGAAAAAGATTATAGCTCAGTTTGAGTAGTAAAACTGGTAGACTCCAATACATGGTACTCGATAAGAGAAAAACTCTTGAAAACTCTTGTTATTTATGATAGGACAATTCATCAGTGTCTAAGACCACCCCATGCATTCTAAGAGATTTTGCCTCCCATTCCTGCCTGCTAACTGTAAGTATAGTCCATAGTCATTGAAACAACCAAAAAAAAAAAAATCCCTATAGTGTTTTAGTCACCTCCTCATGGAAAAATAATGCCTCTGGTTGAAAACTACTTGTTAGGGTTTTCAAAACCTCACCTCTGGATGATGCTTCTTTTTCCGATGAAGTTTTCTGTAGCCTATGCCCAAGGATGTCCAGAGAGAAAGCTGAAAGAAAAAATAATTAAGGAGTTGGGCTACAGACTTTCAACCATTTGTTTGGCTGAGTCTGGTCCTCATAGGAATTGCAAATTATTTCATTCTATGAAGAGCTCAGCAAGGGATTGGGGCTAGAAGAGTAAGACCATTCTCCTACCATGGAGTCCAGGAATATATGAACTAGCCTGGTCAATGTGTTTCTTCTGAGTTTGAAGAAAACCAAAATTAATCTGTTCAACCTCTCACACAGTGGAGGGATGCTCTGACAAACAGACACATCCTCAAGATGTGCCTGTGTATCTATCTTCAAGTCTGTGTGAGGGGTTTATGTTAAGTTACTGAGGTTTCTTGTATTGGGCCTCTGGATCTAGTAGTCCCCAAGAGATATAGTGAATTTGTTTACATAGGCATTGGTTTATTGATTAAGAGTGACTGCTAGAGTTTAGGGCCTGCTTCTATCACTAACTAGCTCTGAGACTTTAAGCAAGTTCTTTTACTTCTTTGAACCTATCTCAGTTTCCTGCTTGTAAAGTTCAGATAATATGACTAGCAAGCTTGCAAAATGTTTTTGGCATTCAGTGAGTTCAAATGTATGAAATGCTTAAAAGAGTACCTGGCACTAAACATATAATAAGTGTTGGCCATTGTTAGTGTATGTACTAAATTCAGGACAAGATTAATATTTAGTTTTGTCTCATAGGTGGAATTACATTTGTTTCCTAAGAGGAGGCAAAAAGTTTGTGCTGCTCCATGCAGCTACATCTGCACCTAAAGAGAAAAACTGATTTGAAGACCCTTGTCCCTAAGTTTGCAATTGAATGGGAGCAGTAGCCTGACTTTATTATTTTTTTTCTCTTTTTAAAATAGAGTGTATTTAATTCAGGTTGAGCTATAGTCGGCATATAACATTGTGTAGTTTAAGCTATATGAGATATTGATTTGATACACATATTTTGCAAAATGATTACCATCATAGTGTCAGCTAATACCTCCATCACATCACATAATTATTATTTATTTCTTTTTGTGGCAAGAATATCTAAGATCTACTCTCTTAACAACTTTTAAGCTTATACAGTAGTCAACCCCTTATCCATGGAGATACATTCTAAGACGACCAGTGAAACCTGCCTGAAACCACAGATAGTACTGAATCCTACCTATTCTATGTTTTTCCTATAAATACATACTTATGATAGTTTACTTTAAAAATTAGGAATAGTAAGATATTAATAATAATAATAATAATAATAATAATAATATAGAACAATTGTGACAATAGACTTGTGATAAAAATCATGTGAATGTGGTCTCTTTCTCTCTCAAAATATCTTATTCTACTGTGTCTACCCTTCTTCTTGTGGTGATGTGAGATGATCAAATGCTTACATGATGAGATGAAGTGAGATGCATGACATAGGCATTGTGACATAGTGTTAGGCTACTGTTGACCTTCTGGTGATGTGATCGGAAGGAAGATCATCTGCTTCCAGACTGTGGTTGACCACAGGTAACAGAAAGAGCAGAAAGTGAAACGGCAAATAGGGGTACTGGTGTAATACATTAAAGAGCAGAAAGTGAAACTGCAAATGGGGGGTATTGGTGTAATACATTGTTGTTAACACCGGTCAGTGCTGTGTGTTAGATCCCCAGAACTTATTCATCTTCTAACTAAAAGCTTGTACTCTTTGACCAACATCTTCCCATTTCTACCCACTCCCCCACCCCCAGCCTTCACTCAGCCCCTAATAACCATCATTCTACTCTCTGTTTCTTTGAGCTCAGTTTTTTTTTTTTTAGTTCCATATGTAAGTAATACATTGCAGCATTTTTCCTTTTCTGTCTGACTTATTTCACTTAGCATAATGCCCCCAGGGTCCGTCCATGTTGTCACAAATGGCAGGATTTCCTTCTGTCTCATGGCTGAATAATATATCATTGTGTGCATGCATGTGTATGTGTGTGTGTGTGTGTGTGTGTGTATAAAATGTCTTTATCCATTAATCTATTGATAGACACTTAGGTTCTTTCCATATATTGGCTGTTGCATATAATGTCACAATATATCCTTGGATATATTCCTAGAAGTGGGATTGCTTGCTCATATATTAATTCTATTTTTATTTTTTGAGGAACCTTTATACTGTTTACCATAGCAGCTGAATCAATTTATTTTCTCACCAACAGTGCAAAAGAGTTTTCTTTTCTTTAGATCCTCCCCAACACTTGTTAGCACTTGTCTTGATTATAGCCATTCTAACATGTTAATAGCCATTCTCACATGTATGAGGTGATTTCCATTGTGATTTTTTTTTTGCATTTCACTGATTATTAGTGATATCAAGCATGTTTTTGTGTACCATTGACCATTGGCATATCTTCCTTGGAAAAATGTCTATCCAGTTCCTCCATTTTTTTTAATCAGATTTTTTTTGTTACAATATATCAGTAGACTGTAAGATAAAAATCATATGATCTTCTCATTCAGTGCAGAAAGAGCATTTGGCAAAATATAGTATTCTTTCATGATAAAAACAGTTAACAAATTTGGTATAGAAGGAACATACCTCAACATAATAAAGGCTACATATGACAAACCCATAGCTAATATCATACTCAATGGTAAAGGTTGAAAACTTCATGTAAGATGAGGAATAAAACACGGATGCCCATTCATACAGCTCCTATTCAACACAGTAATGGAAGTCCTAACTAAAACAATCATGCAAGACAAAGAAATAAAAGGCAAATGAGTCAGAAAGGAAGAAGTAAAATTGCCTTTATTTGTAGATGATATAATTTGTATATAAAAAATTTTAGAGGTTTCACCAAATAAAACCCTATTAATGAATAAATTAAAGTTGCAGAATACAAAATCAACATACAAAATGAGTTGCATTTCTATGTACTAATAAAGAAATGTTTGAAAAAGAAATTTTTAAAAATCCCATTGATAATAGCATCAAAAACAATAAAATACCTAGAAATAAACTTACCCAAGGTGGTGAAAGACCTATACATGGCAAACTCTGAAACTTTGCTGAAATAAATTAAAGAAGACACAGACAAATGAAAAGATATCCCATGTTCATGGATCGGAAGAAACACTATTGCTAAAATGCTCATACTACCCGAAGTCTTCTATAGATCCAATGCAACGTCTATCAAAATTCTGATGATTTTTCCACAGAAATAGAGAAATCCTAAAGTTTGTGTAGAAACTGAAAATGAGTCCAGATAGCCAAAGTAATCTTGGAAAAGAAGAACAAAGCTGGATGCATCATGCTTCCTCATTTCAAACTATATCACAAAAGTATAGTAATCAAAAGAATATGGTACTGGCATGAAATAGATGCACAGACCAATAGGACACAATGGAGAGACCAAAAATAAATTCCCTTTTATATAGTCAACTAGTATTTGATAAGGGAGCCAAGAATACCTAATGGGGAAAGGATAGTCTATTCAACAAATGGTCCTAGGAAAATGGGATAACCACATGCAGAAAAATGAGTATGGACCCCTGTCTTATCCCACTCACTGAAATTAAATCAAAGTGGATTAAAGACTTAATCATGTGTACTGAAACTGCAAAATTTCTAGAAGAAAACATAGGGAATAAGCTCTTTGACATTGGTTTTTCAACAAATGTTCAGATATGATACCAAAAGTGCAAACAACCAAAGCAAAAATAAATAAGTGGGACTATATTGAACTACTATAATCTTCTGACAGCAAAAGAAGCAATCAACAAAATGAAAAGGGAATCTATAGAATGGAAGAAAATATTTGCAAACCACATATTTGATAAGGGATTAATATTTACAGAAGCATGATTTTCATGTTGTACTTGCCTTTAGGTAACATTATCTTTGGGCCTTTCGAGAAGGAAAAGAAATGAGTCCTTCCTCCTCATGCTTCCAGAAAGTAGTTATGCTGAAGTTAATAGGAGGCTTGCCAAACTCATTGGTGTGATCATTTCCTCCACTACCATTGCTGCGGCTTTCAATTTCAAAATAGTCAGTGAGTAGAAAAAAGGAAGGAGAAAAATTTGAAATATAACCACAAGAATAAGTCCTACAGGCGATGTGTGATCCTTCAAGGAGATATGGTCCCTTAGAGCATGAAGCTAAAGTCTCCTTCATAAGTATATCATAAAAATTGGGCAGAGGGACTTGTATTGGTTGGCCTTGAAACACTAACTGGAACTGTACCCTCTTACCCTGTAGAGTTTTAAAAACTGGGCATTATATATGAAATGATAATTTGCACACATTGGAAAATTGGCAGCACAGGATGTAGATCTCCAAGAGAAAGAGATCAGGGTAAACCTTATAATTGCCCCAGCCAGCTCTCTAGAGAGTAGATCTGGGCAGGAGCACAGAGACAGCCGACTGAAAAAAAGTTTGCTGATCTCCCTCAGTTGAGAGACACTGCTGAGAGTTAGGGAAGCCCAAAGTTACTAGAGTCCTCAGAGAAGCATACCAAAAAGTGTTGATGGAGAGAAGAGAGTTGCACCAATAAAAAATTCTGGGGACCTTTATAAAGGATTCCTCCCCTCTCCTCAGAGAACAGCATGAGGAAATTACTGGAAGCTGGGAAAAGAAACACTGGAAAAGATCAGACAGAGCCACCTTTGGAGCTCACACAGGACCCAAAGTAGAGTTTTTCCCAATAGCTGGAGTATAAAAAATAATATATAAAGTAACCAGTAGGGTGCTTGCCTCAGCAGTAGGGCAAAATTAGAAACTGCTCTGGTTCTGCCAATCAAAACTAAAAAGCAGTCTTCAAAAAGACCAGACTATTTATTAGCAACTTTGTCCTGGGTGCAGGGGTGTGGGGGGAAGCAAAGCTCAACAATATTTAAATAAATACAAAAATATCCAGCTCCCAGCAAGGTTAACTTCATAATGTCTGGTATCCAATGAAATATGGGAAACATAACCCATAATGAGAAGAAAATTCTACCAGTCAGAACAAACACAGAGGACATAATTAGCAAACAAAGGTATTAAAATAGATATTATAACTATATTATTCATGCTTAAGGAGATAAAGTAAAGCAGAAGCATGTTAGGAAGAGACATATAAGGAATAAGATCTAAAGCAAACTTCTTGAGATGAAAAATGCCACATCTAGATGAAAAATACACTGGGTGAGATTAGCAGCAGGTTAGACAATAACTTGATGTTTTACCAATAGAAACTCTTCAAAATGAAACACAGAAAGGAAAATCACTGAAGAAAATGAGCAGAAAAACCATCTTCAAGCAAATATGGCCATAATTAGGGTTCTAAAGTTATCAGAAGAAAGAGTATAATAAAGGTACAAGCAGAAATCAATGAAATAGAAAACAGAAAAGCAAAAGAAAAATCAATGAAAAGAAAATCTTGTCTTCATAGAAGATTAATAAAATCAATAAACATCTAGCCATACTAATCAGGAAAATAAGAAAGAAGGCACAAATTACCATTATCAGAAATGGACAAGGAAATGTCACTGATGTTAAAAATGTAACAAGGAAAGATTATGAACAAGTTTATACCAGTAAATTTGACAACTTGAATTAAGTGTATAACTTCCTTGAAAGACACAAACTACCAAAGCACTCTCAAGAAGAAAGAAATAAGCTCAACAGCCATATATTTATTTTTTTAATTGAATTTATAGTTAAACTTGTAAAAATACCTCCAGATTAAAGTATGGCTTTACTGGCAAATTCCATAAAACATATAATCATCATCATCATCATCATCATCATCATCATCATCATCATCTAATGCCAATTCCTCACAAACTTTTCTAAAAAATTGAAGAAGAGCAAACACTTTCCTATTTATGCATTAATAATTAGCATTATTCTGATACCAAACCCAGAATAAACTAATTATGAGAAAAATAAAACACTAGACCCTCATGAACAAAGATATAAAAACTCTTCAAAGATTTTTACAAATCAAATCCAGCAATCTGTAGCAAGAATGACCAAATGGAGTTAATTCTCAGAATGCAAAGTTGTTTTAACATTCTAAAGGTGGCTAGGGATTTTTGAGTAAAAGGAGGACATTATTCTTCATCTTATTCTCATGCTTGTAGTGCACCAAGGTTTCTTTCTCACTGTGATAGAAAAAGAAGGGCCTCAAGTCTTTGAGGACCTGCTAATGGTCTAAGCAGAATGTACCTGTTCTCATGACCTCAAACTTGTAAACCATAGGGTGGTATGATAACAATGATCTAGGATCCATCAGCCTTCAGCAAGATGTGAGACGTGCTACTAGTGGAAAGAGCATGGATTCTAGAGTTGCAGAGGCCTTGCTTCAAATCTAGGCCCTGCCATTTATTGAACAAATTGGTTAATATCTCTGAATCTTAGAGATATTGCCAGGATTAAAATTGTGCTGAGGCTCAGGAGTGAAATATGGAGGCCACTTGGCATGGAGCAAGCACACAGTATATATGCTTATGGTGCTGGTTTACCGTGATGGCTTTGAGTTATGGCTATGGGCAAAGATAGCTAGGAATCTGAAGCCAGCCCTGTTCTATTTCTCTTTGTGGGCCCTTGCCTGGTTTCCTAGTCCATGAAATAGACCAAAAGTATCACCTACCTCCAAGAGGTGTTGGGGGGGTAGGCCCTTTCATTTAATACATGATAACTCTTAGAACAGTGCCCAGCACACAGAAGGTTCCATCAGCATTAGCTATTATTCTGAAAGCTTGTATTGTTTCTTCTGTCACTGACGTGGTCACTATTGTTGTTGACAAGCCAGCTAAAGCTTTGAGATCCTGGCAGGAAAGACTTACAAATTAGGGTAAGGACAACAGGTAACAGAGTCATGGAACCCTCACGTATGCTCAGCCTCCAGCTGAAAACAGACTTGCCTGGCCCTGACTGAAAAGGGAGAGGTGAAAAAGCTGCACCTGGAGAAATCAAGCCTTGGGGGGCCAGAGCAGGGCAGGCTCTGACAACAATCTATCTCGGAGATGGGGATATTTTGTTTGAGACACGTCTAGTTGGTGTCGGATCTTTCTCAACGGTCATGGGATGTGGTGTGAATAGAGAGACCTGGGCTATCATTGAGAACAGTGTGGCCCTGTCAGCAGGTGATGGCACCTGAATGACAGTGTGACAGGGAACAGAAACAGGGCTACAGCTAGCAGCTCTGCCTGCCACAGTGACAAGCACTGTGCAGATTTCCACCCGACTGGGCCTGGGAAGGCCTGCCAGACGGTGTGCTGTGTGCTACCGATTTCTTTCAGCACTTCCTATTTTGCCATTCATAGCCTCTTGCTATTAAGCAGACAGAACAGCTCATATCCTGTGGACAGATGATAGATATGTCATATCTCTGAAAAATTGTTTGTCTTCCACAGGTGTATGGGCTTCCTTCTACAGCCGGCAGGTCACATGACACTTTTCAACACTCTCTTCTGTACCAGCTTCGCATCCAGAGTCTATCAAAAGGGAAATCTTTCACATGCAATTACGATGGAAAATAAAGGTGATGAAGTGCTGTGTACCAAGAAGGGATGAGATCAAAGGGTGCTAATGAAAATGGATTACAGTGGAAGGGCAGCTTCCACTACAGAAGTTGTGTGGAACTGCTTAGGACCTGGCACTGCTTGGGGGCACACACTGGCATGCACCCGTGTGCACACAGAAGGGACAGCCACAGATAAAATCACAGGACAGCTTCTCTTAAAATAATAAGTTGCTGGGGTTGACTAACCCAAGAGGAATTATGGATACTGTGTAATCGTGTCAAAGTACTACAAAAGCATCTTTTTCTCAGTAATTCACATAATACATGTTTCCTCCAGCACCAACCAATTAGTGGCAGCACTTCAGACCTCCAACAGCCTAGTTTACACACATTGAGGCTGATTTTCCAATAGGATCTTCCATAGCACAGGGCCTGAACACCCAAAAGCGTATTGTTTTTTATTGAACTCTGGGAGGTCAAGGGGAAAAAAAGCACAGCCTGGTGAAGTTTATGAATGAAGCTGCTTATCATTGGAGTCTTTGCAGTCATACAGTGCGCCCATCTTGGTGGCATCCTTTTTAATTGGAGAAGAATTTCTCTGCCTACCAAGACCCTTTCCTAGCAACAGCCATAACCTTGGAAGTATATATCACACACCAGCATTTCAAATTCTGGAAAAGAGCTTGCCAAGACCAATTTAGCAAAGGTTTTAGTTTTTATATCCAATCTCTTGCTTTGAAATACTACAGGAAAAGCTAACTATTTTCAATTAATTGTGGGTAAACCAGTCTGAATTGGTTTAAAAAAATCCTCTTAATTATAGATTACTTGAAAAGAAATATAATTGTATTAGTCTCAGTAATGGTAAAGGCAGTAATTCAAAGGAAGCTAACACAATTTTGTCAAATATCTTTCCAAGTTCTTGCTTTAATGGAAAATTAAGTAGTTTACCAATTGTAGTAAATAGATGCTCAACTATTTGAAAATTGCTTGTTTTTCTACATAGGTTTAAAATTGTTCCTATTGTCTTATTTAATATATTGGATAGATTAGTAACCCTTTTCCCTCTTTTGCAAATATAAAAATAATTGAGTGGTCACTTTCATAAGTAATAAGTCCTACATCAGTGAGGGTGGGGAGATAAGGAAAGGGAACCGGCATTTGGTGAATGTGTGCTAATTTGATTTTATCTTCACGCAAACTATTTGATGTAGATAATATGTCCATTTTTCAGATGAGGAAACCAAAATTCAGTAAGTTGGTCAGATGGTGATAGAACTGGCATTGAATTCCTGTCTTATCTAGCCTCTCCATTGGCATTCTGCAACCTTCACTTTTGCACCTTGCTTAACCCACTTTGGCTGGCTGTCACATGCTGTCTGTCTCTAACCAAAGGGTGCTGGTCCAATAGCAGCACCCAGATGCTTTTATAAATATTTTTTGTTACCAAATGTAATAGAGATTTCTGAATGAAATGTCTATCTGTTCCCCAGAGGAACAGTATCACAAAGTGAGTGGTCCTTGCAGTGCTATTTTCATAGCCCTCAAGGGTCCTATCTTGGAAATATAAGCAGGCATTCACTTGAATTCTCAGTGAATCTGAGTGAGCAATGTGCCTTATAGAAGACTTTGTGGTAAGCTAAACGGACATGGAGAGGACTTCTTGACTACATTCGAGTGAATTGGGATATGTAGGGGTCAGTCAGGAAGGCTTCCTGGAATGGATTTTCACACACACTGGTTTCTGTGGCCCTTAATTTTCCAGCAGTGTCCCCATTATGTCCACTAACACAGTACCCAGCTATAATTGGGTAAGTGAATCCTGGGGAATTTTCATCCATTAGCACTTAAATGTGAGGTAAATCATTAGATTAGAGCAGTGTTTTGGAAGTGGATGGCAATGGGCACAGGAAAGATGAATTTCAAGAGGAGAGGGGAAGAGGAGCCATTAGCTGACAAGGGAGATTGCAGAGAGTGCAGGATGGTAGTGGGAAGAATTGGGTCCTGTGAACTCAAGGAGTGGGGGTAGGAGTGTAGTAAAG
The DNA here is from genome assembly GCF_011100685.1 of Canis lupus familiaris. Lineage (NCBI taxonomy): Eukaryota > Metazoa > Chordata > Mammalia > Carnivora > Canidae > Canis > Canis lupus. The sequence continues at coordinate 27,037,501 of NC_049225.1, forward strand.
AAACGTTCCTTACTTGACAATTTTGCCTAAGGCCAGCTTTGCTTAGTAAACCTCATGGGATCATCTTGCTCACTTCAAAGGATCTGGCCCACCAGAAGAACAAAACAATATTTCCCTCTGTGGCAACTTGGCATTGCAGCTGTCATCACAATTGTATCCAGAAAAGCAGCTTATTCAAGTGGCAGCTTGTTCCTTGAGGCTTGTCTCATCTTTGAGAAATGCCCAGTGACACCTCTCAGAGGAAATCCCTCATTCCAGGACTCTGTGATATTTTCTGCAGGCAGCAAGTACTTTAGGAATATGTTCCTAGGCATAATGAGCCCTGGGATGGTGTTCACTAGTTTTGTTGGAAACCAGACCAAACTTCCCGCACACAGCTCCAAGAGGCACTGAAGAATTTCTGGTTGTTTCATTAGACCTTTAAGAGCTGTTGATTGAGGACTTCATTGAAACCAGCTTTTATGTCCCCAACCTCACTCTTTCATTTTACATTTAAGCCCAGACTGCTATTTACTGATGGAGAATGGAGTTGGTGACTGATTAAAATAAAATGTTTCTGTAACCTTCAGTTGCATGTAGAGAATAGAGTGCCGTCAAAGAGAAATGAGTAGGGGAGTAGAGAAGACATTGTTCTCTCTGTTCTCCAGAACTTGGATTACAAAGCCTTAGACCTTGAAGGGGCTTTAGTGAAGCAAGTAACTGGCCTAATTCTCATAATGGGCAGATGAGAAAGCTGAGGACAGGAGAAGCTCTACAGCTGGTTGGTGGGTAATTCTATAACTAGAATACCTTGTTCTCATCTGCAAAAGATGGTTAAAAGGTAGGGATACGCTGCCTTTTATAATGCAGGACGACTGGGATGGATGATCAGGAGTCACATGTGGTCTTTTTGGAGAACCTGAGCTGTTCAGGCAGTAAGGAAGAAAATGCATCAGGAGGTCTTGGAAACCATCTTCAAATATTTGTGGAGCTGCCACACCAAAGTGTGAGGAGATTTATTCTGTGTAGGCTGACAGTGTGGCTAAGATCCATGGAGTCTTAGGAGAACATGTTTGACTCAATGTGAGGCAGGTATTGATCTGCCTTCGGTAAGGGCCTGGAATAGTTAAAAGACTAGAGAGTCTGCGGCCTTGGAGGAAGGGACTGTCCAATCCAAAAATATGTTCAAAGGGATTTCTATGCTCGGAATATTTTTTTTTCAAAGTTAAAGTTAATCAGCAAGTTTCCCACCACAATCCCCAAGAGTCCACATCGAATATAGAAGGGAATGGGATGAAAGCAGACACTTAATGTGTCAGTCTCTGGTCAAAGTATGTTATCTGCTGAACAATTCATTATTCTGGGTCTACCGTGGCCCTGGGGGTCATAGGCCTTAGCTGTGATAGGGCTCAGAGAAGGAGTTGCTGTGAAAGGAGGGTGTGCTCTGTGGACATTTTTTAGGCTAAAACTAGAGATGTATTGATTTGTTCTTAGGTAAACCCAGGGATAGAAAAAAAAAAGGGGGGGAGGGGGAAAGTGGCACCCATGGCTGAGGTACCTACTATTAGTCTAAAGGGGGCAAATCATTCCCAGGTTTGAAAGACTCTTACAAGACCAGCAGAGACCAGGCCTTAGAAGGGGCCAAGTCCCACCAAGAGGTGATAGGGAACCTCTCAAAGAGACCTTTATAGTTAGTTCTGAGAGTTAAGGGCCATTAAGAAGAGCATCCAAGGCACTGGAAACCCTGAGCCCCAGACTGGCATGGCATGCCTTACTCTCTCTGCCTCACTTACTTGGATATCCTCAAAGGCCTAGATTCTGAGCTCTAACTTGTCAGATTGCCATATGTTAATTGAAATCTCTGAGGCTTGAACCTTTTTCTTCCAGAAATCTTTCCCTGGCCTCATAGACCTATACTGGAATTTCCTGCCTCTGAGTTCTGGGGTAAAGCATGGGTGACAGGCCATGTATGTCAGGACCCTGAGAGGTCTCAGGGATAACACTGACAAGTCGAATCATTACATGGGCTGGGTCCTGTCTCAAGTTCTCTTTAGTTTCCCCTAAGAATGTCATTGTTAGTCCCCTTGAAATATCTTCTCCTTTGGTTCTTCACTGTTCCCAGTTATTCTTCTCTCTAGGGTGGAAGCTGGTTCCTGGCCCAGTAGAGGAAGTTGTTCCCAAGTTTAGGAGAGCACAATCTCTTCTCCCTTTCTGTATACGTTTCTCAAGGACCCACTTACCTCTTCCAGGTTAGTGATGTATGACCTAAAGCCTTAGGCTCATCCTCACTGAGTTATTCAGTACCTGCTCTAAGGGAACTGATTTTGTCACTTGCTTTGTTTATGCTTTGTCACAGGATCTCCATTGGCTTTAGGGTGTTTAACTCATCCTCAGTATTTCCTAATTTCCTCTTGAAGGCATCAATAATGTTTGTTTTTCTAACCATAGGTTGTCCCATCTGAGTTGCTCATGAAAATGAGAAAACATTGACACATTTCTGACTCCCCCTCCTGACCTTGGGTTTTACTTGTTGGCTTGTAAATCTGAACTGGAGGAGTAAACTTATTTGGAGAAGCTATGAAATGTCTATCCTTGGAGACTGTTTATGTTGGGGATGAGAGGAGAGTCTGTGTGCCCACAAGTACCAGGATCCAGGACCTGGGATCAGGCTAGAAGCCAGAGATAAGGAACTCCTTTTAATCTTTACTGCAAATGGAAATAGCCAATAAATCAGAGCTATTTATTGAGTGCCTACTGTGTTTGAACAACAGGGGAGTGGGAATTTGTAGAAACAGATGAAGTTATCTTAACTGAAAGCCTACCAGGTTCTTCTCATTTGTTGAAGACCTTTGGGACTAAGCTAGGTAGTGGTACCAGTGGTTGAGAAATTGAGAATCAAAAAATTAGATTAGCTTCCTACTTGAGACTTGGAAGCCCTTTGTCACTTTTATTAGATGAGGCTGCATCTTAGGATGGCAGAAATGAAACCTCAGCTTTCTACGCAGCACTTTTTATGCCCCTTGGTAGAATGTGGAAGACACTTAACCTCTCAAAGCCCATTTTCTCAGCTACCAAGTGAGTCTATCAATACCTTCCTCAGACTTGTTCTGAGAAGTAAATAAAACACTGTATTTTAAGTGCTTAGCACCCGATAGACATCCAGTAAGCACCAATGACTGAATTGTAGCTGGACTATCATTGCTAGTGACCAATATGAAGAAGCTGAAAAACATATTGTCTGTGTTGTAGCCTATATTGTCTCATGGAGAATCCTGGTTTCAGGTTCTTTTATCTCTGCCAGATTTTATAGTATTAAGCTGGCACACTGTAGAGGGTGTCCTGGGAAAATGTCTGATGGGCCAGAAAAGAAAAGGACAAATCTCCCTAAGAGAGCTTTGTGGGCTCTTGTGTTAATCAAAACAGCAAGGAACGGTGGAAGGAAGGCAAAGTTAAGAGTGTACTTCACATACTCTCAAGGGTGAAGACTGGGTAGGAGAGACTGGAAAAGGAGGTGGGATGTGGTGGTCCCAGAAGAGAACGATGATCAGCATCAAGCTTAGTCAATGGAATTGAGACAAGGACAAGCCAGTTACAAAACACATCAGCTGGGGCAGTGAGGCACCACCTGCCTCCTAGTCAGACATCAGAACGCATGGCCCAAATTCTGGGCGGGTTTAAAGGGACCAGAGTATAGCATGGACCCAAAAGAGGACAGTGTGCCCATTTCTGGGCAGGAATCCTCTCTCATTTTTCTCTTGGATGCTTTGAATTTAGGTAGAAAGCCCCTCAACTTTATTTACAAAAAAGCAAATTTGCCATCACTCCAGTCATGTGCTTCACTTTTACATCAGCTCAAATGGCACTAATTTTTTGAAAGTACAGAAATTGTTATTGTGATAGCAATTTGCTCCCAACAAGCAAAGGCCATGACAGGCTGGCATTATCCAGATTTTTTTTCCATGACTCCTTCAAAAATAATAATAATATTTCAAACGGATTGCAATGTGGTTAATGAGATATTTACAATGATTATCAGAAGTGGAGAGGCCTAGACATTTACACTAGTCAGCTGGCAAGATTAACCCAAGGCACTTTGACCCACCTTTTGAGAGAAAAAAGACCTCTCTAAATTTCAAAGGAAAACATCATTTATTTGCATCCATATTTCATTTTTAAATACCGAAAACTTAAATCAGCCTCACACAAAGGACCCTGGTGATAGCTCAGAAGAGTGAGATAGACCACGTATTTATAAATGCCCATGGTGGCCATGAATGGACAAAGGTCCAGGTAGGTGCAGAAGGGGATCTAAATATGCTACATTTATGAATTTTTTGTTTGAATAAAGAATCAAATTGCACTTTAAAATACTAGTCAAAAAAATAAAATAAAATACTAGTCAACTCTCCTTTGGACTAAAGCACTAGAACTTGCTTCCTTGGTCCCATTAATGGGAGTTGAGGTGAGAGATGACCAATTTCACTCAATGAAAGAGGAGAGACTGTATCAGACACAGCAACTGTTCTGTTAGAACAAAATGACATCTCCTGCCTTGCCCTGTAGCATTTGCAGAAGTGTTTAGAAAGTATAGGAAAATGGGGCAGAAAAAATAAAGTTCTGTGAGGAGTTGTGGAAGAAGAGTAGAGCTGCCAGGGGGTGGGGTCTGGGTGCGGAGCTCACACTGTCCCACTCCTAAATACACTCCAATGGCCACTTCTCTAGTAAATGCATTGCAGTTCTCGAGATATGAACCTATTCCCTCCCTCCCTCAATGTTCCCACTGGGTACCTCCTTTTCAGCTCCCAGTATGTGTACTAATGACCCAAATAAGAAAGAGTTAATGATGGATGGTGCTCATTTAATTGGCTGAAATTGAATGATGTGCACTTTCTGAATCCCGTTAATTATTGGATCTAATCTACATATTGGCAAGTTGTCATAAGAGATGGGTTGCAAATGCTGAATCAAAACTTTTCCAGGCTTGGCAGTAGTAAAATGGCAATGTGTTAAATGTTCTCTTAGGAGATTAGAAAGGAACTTTTGTGTAACTGTAATACAGTCATGATAAGATAATGGATTACATAGACTCCTTTAAGACATTGACTTTATATATCTTGTATATTCAAAAAATAGCCTTTCTGGTTTGAATGTGACTCTTTATGCACAAAATAGATAATGGTTGGTGATGAGTTACTATACGGGGATGGTTGCAGCCTGTCTTGTGCATCCAAATGCTAGCCTGCTCTCTCAGGTTTTGTACTGAAATTCAAAAGGCTTTGTGGCCAAGCTTCCCATGAGGGATGGGACTAAAATATAGGAGATGTTGGGGAAGCCACTGAAATTTGTGTCTAAAAATGTGAATCATGGTACTTTGTGTGTCTACTCAAAGAGATTCTAAGGACCAGACAAAATGGTGGTTTGAAAATATTTCATATGCTGCAAAGCTCTACACACTTACTGTTATTATGACTCTAAAGAGTTCCTCCTGGCCTATAAGAAAACATTTTCTCCTGCCTTCTATGAACCATAGTGAATACCTGTAGATTCTTAGCATATTATGCCAGATATATGTGCAAGTCTCAGTGTCCTTTTGTCCTTCTGTTGGGGACTCAGGCTGGACGACGGGCACATTGTTTTCCAGGCATCTTTCAGATGTTTTGAAGTGGGTCTGGTAAGAAACAAAGCTATGTTTCCAATTAATTTTCTAAGTACACAATTTGCTCAAAGTACATTTAAAAAAAAAAGGAATTCAACAATAAAGTATGGCTTGCTGCTGTTCGACTGCCAGAAATTTGGGATTCTATGGGTTTCACTAATATCAAAGGCTTCTGTTTAATATGACTTTGTATTAAAGTGGGCCTTACTGTCAACTTAGCAAAACCTCTTGTTTAATCTCAAGTTTTGTGTAGTTTTTATTAATCCAATGTGCATCTGTTAAAAATAACTCCAGATAATGCAACATTTGATTAAATAGAACTCCTTAATACAGCCATTAGCTGGTGGGATTTTTTTTTTTCCATTTACGCATTCCAGACTGAGCCTGATAAGATGGCACTACCATTTAGCCCGAGGTGTGGAATGTTAATCCTGGGATCTCGGACAGTTTGTTTATTTTTTATTTATTTCCTGAATGTGCCACTCAGAGCAATGTGGAAGATATGGGTCCTAGAAGGCAAAAGTTCTCTGTTTAGCCTTGGAGCCTCAAGAAGCTGGCAGATTAGCCCCTGCCCCAGGGGCAACACCAATGTTCTGGAAAAAGGTGGAGGAGTAGCATTGAGCTTCTGTCAAGAGTAGCCTTTCCCTTCAGGGCTCTGTGAGTAACATGTCGAATGAGGACAGAGCAGTGAACAAGACAAGCTTGGTCCCTGCTATCATGGCCTGTGTTTTCTAGCTCAAGCCACTAGTTGAGGAGGCTGTCTTGGTTTTATGATCTTCACTCTATTAAATTGAGTCTCGGCTCACTGAATGGAAGCTGTGTCCTGTTGATCACCATTTGGCCTTTATAATCATTCTTTAAAAAGCATTTTTACTGCTTATATATTTTGAATTCCTTGGAAGTTAGGGATTTGGGTTCCATTTGATTCAAAGCTTATTAACTGATGACTCATCATGGCCAAGACTGTGTATTTCCTATTCTTCCAGCCTCTCCCAGACGATTAGATATCCAGTAATCCCTTCTCTTAAGCCTGGAACATCCAGAGTCATGAAAGAAGATAGAGCAGGATGTGCTCTGCATGGTGGTGCCACATCTAAAAGGACACTGTCTATATCATAGATAGATAGATGCTAGATTTGTGCATTTACAATGATGATCCCCAGGCACACGGCAGTGTCTTGTTCTCACAAAATCATTTTATATTAAATACACCAAAAACATTTTCCCACGTATCAAATGAGTCCTGTAAGAGATACGTTTTTAAAATTTACCTAAAGACACTCCATAAGCCAGTGGTCCATTGTTCCTTTCCTCATCATGGCAGGGACCAGGACAATTCCTCTGAATAATTAGGGCGATAGAGGAAAAGGGACTAGACTCAGTGGATTTCATTTCTAACTATGCAAGTCAACCAGCTATGTAGTGTTGAGCACATCCCATAACCATTTTGAGCTTCAATTTCCTCATCAGTAAAATGGGGAGTACCCCCATACCTCATGGAGTTATTAAGATCAAATCAAGTAATTCTGGGAATATGCCTTGTTCCGTGTGCTTGGGTTCAATTAACATTATTTCAGTCTGGTGGCTGGGATAGGACCATGAGTAAAGAAGGAAAATGGGGCATAAACCTGCCAGGAGACTGTATGGGCGGCAGATTTTAATTGTGCATCCTCTGGATGACTGTGGGGTGAGGTCAGGAGACCATTTTGGCCCGGGAAGGATCATCACTGAAGTCTTGAAACTCCCTTCATTTTTAGCAGCCTAGTGAAGGGCATTCAATTTTCCTTATTTCCGTCTTGGGGATTGCAATCTACATTTGCAAGAAAATGAGGGTGTCATTTTCCTAGTTTCCAGGCACCTAGGGTGATTCATTGCAGCATTAGAAGTGGTTAATGGCAATTGAGGTAGCAGCAGTTTTTGGCGGCAAGCAGGACCCTGCCAGAGACCCTGGGTAACTCTCAGGTGTTATTACAACCTGTCTGGCTTTCTATTGCACTCCCTGGTTTTCCCATCAAGTTATCTGCCAGTCTCCTGCTTTCATTTCCTGGGCAGAGATTCAAAGGTCAGCCGGAAACCCCTTCGCCTTGCTGCAAAGGAGCTGATGCATCGATTCTTGTGTTTGGTTCTGATCACAGATTGAAATTAGATTGCTTCCTCTCCTGGCTTGGGTTATGATAGCACTCTGTAGTTTAAGAAAATTTATTTACTGTGCGTTTTGTTTCTTGAAAAGCCTGGTAATTTGTTTCTGTCCTCTACTCAATGAAAGTAGGTCGAGGACTGGCCAGGATCCAGGGGTAATGAGGTGTTGGTGAGAAAAACACCACCAGAGAAATGGATCTTTATTAAACCCTTCCTGTGGTGATGGTGGCAATATTGCAGCTCAAGGTGATGGGTCTCTATTTCCTTATGGCTTGACTGGAATTGGCTGATTCCCTCTTGAGGAGCCCCTTCATCCCAGATGGAATATGTCTAAGTTTGGTGACCTACATTCACCTGATGGAATAACACTTCCAAAGTGTGCGTGCAACTGAGAAAATGGACAGGGCTTAGCACTCAGTTGTGGGCCACGTGTAGATGTGTGTGTTCATTTTCAAGTTGTCTTCAAGCTCCTCCAGGGAGGATGAGTGGGTGGAGGAGTATGCTTTATCTGTATTTAGAGGGAGCTTCCAGAGGCTGCAAGGCCAGAATCCTGTGACTGAAGCTTGTTACAAAGAATAAAGAAAGGAAAGGTGTTCAAACCCAAGAGGCGAAGGACGGTTACCAAACTTTCTCAGTTCATGGTGCCCTTTGTATCTCAATTAACTTCTGTGTTATTTCTAAGTGCGTGCATGCTTGCATGTGTGTGCGTGTGCATATGTGCAGAGTTCCACTTATTAAGTAGTTAGGTACATTTGGATGAGTTAATAGGTATTTATTTGTGTCCTAATACGGTGTGGTCATTTGAAAGAAAAATAAGCATACTTGAAAAAAATACACATACGTGAAAGAAAAGATTTATTAAATAACCACAATTACTGCCAATGGGATATATACACCTGTTGAGCACCGCACAACTTCTCAAATCTTGGAATCAGATTGGACACTGCTACCCTCATCTCCTGTTCCACACTGATTTTCATGTAGGACTTGCCTTTTATCACAGAGACCGCCAAAAGTTTCACAAAGATAGGAGATAATCAAAAGGAAGGCATCATGAATGAATGACGAAAGTCAGAGCTACCTTGAGCTAGTAGTTTGTGGGGTGTTTGACAGCTGTTGAGTATTGCTTCACTTTCCTCAAAAATTCAAAATATTTAAAAATTCCTTTTGGATGTAAATTAAATTTGTTTTCATTGAAGTGACCCACAGTGCTCCTCTCAGTTTGCTGCAGTGATGTGGGGTGCCTCAGCTCACAGTCTGGCAGCCAGGGCCTTGGGCACAAGATGCTCTCAGATAATTCGCAACTGAGAGAGAGGAAAGTGGGGCTCCTTTTGATGTCTGGTCCTTGTAAGTGCTTCCCATCTCACCTCTGACCCGTTGCAAAGGGAAGGTACCTGCACTTCACAGGAAGTGCATTGGGTTTTATGATTCCAGGGGTGAAATCAAAAGGGCTGAAGTGAACTTAGGCTGGTCATCACAACTAATAACCCTGCATGCATCCAGTTCCTTCTTAGCCAGCTCCCACAAGCGCTGTGGGGCTTTTGTCTTTTAACAGCATAACTACCCCCTCAAGGGGAATACACTCTTATTGAGACTCTCACGAGCTCAAGGGGATTTAAATTCTAGGTCCAAATGCTCACAATTCATATTTGACATTTTGCAGGGTAATGTTTTTCTTCCCTGGGCACAAATTAGAGGAATTAAATCAAATTAAATGATTATTGAATTTAATTAAATAATTAAAAAACATTTTTTTTCCAGTCTCCACTTGGATCTTACTGAAATGGCACCACTTTCATACCCAGCAGGAACATGCTGGAAGTACAGAAAAGGATTTCTGTGCAAATTGGCAACAGAATTCCTAAATGCAAGTTCTCCATTCCGAGCGGTGAGGGATTAAAGGAGGATTATTTGAATGGAAAAAGGCCACTCTGCACCCAGTAGAATGAAGTTCTCTTTCCACATTTACATTTCGGATGATGGTAAACCTTCTTGCTGAAATGTGGCTGCCAGTGACTGGACACCTTCCTGCCGAGGCCTAGGGCCTGACCACAGTCTGTCGTTTATTTTCCAAGGGAGAGACTCCTTTCAGCCCCAAATGGTTGTGTGTGGTAGCAGGTGGGAATTGCCACTGAAGAGTTGAGAGACCCTAAATCTCTTTTCATCAGATCTGAATGTTGGTGGCAATATAGAGACGCATTGAAGTGTTTCTAACAAAGCTGCCCTCCCTGCCTGGCATTCAGAGAGGGAAAGAGGGTATTTTGCACCATGACAACAGGTGACCTCTATTTGGAATTGTCAACAAACATTAATAGGCCTTCTAAAACACATATGCTGTAATGCAAGAGACTGGCTGCCTGAAGGGGAGGCCGGGTATTCAGCAGCACGAGGGCAGTGCTTACAGGATGTCAGCAGACGTGGTTAATTGGTAATGATTAGGGCTGTCTGAAAGCTGATTCCCTGAGTTTGGTGAACACATAATTGTTGTATGTAACCCAGAGCGGCTTTGCTCTTTCATCTATATGAAGAGATCAGAAAAGAGAGATTTACGGCTTAGGTTGCCCCAAGCACACATAGCAGGCTTAATTTTCCCTTCCAAGGGAATTTGAAGACTGCTGTTGTGACTAGTTCTCTGTGGCTTATATGGCATGTTGAGGTCACCTGCAAGTTTTTGTTAAATGATTGATTGACTGAAATTAATGATTCTGTCAGAAGGGGAATGGAGGTAAGATGGAGGAGACTGATAAATACAAAAGCTAAAGCAATTCTCATAAATGCACTTATGTCTCTTTCTATTTAAATAAATCAGACGGAATACATAGATCCTGGATGGTGTTGGGTGTCCCCGCCCCATTTTCCTCTCTAGCCCTAAGCTGTTTTCTTTTGAAATCTGAAGCTTTGAAATGAGTGGCCATTTATTCAACTCCAACTGTAGGATATTTGAACCCTTTGTCACTTCATTCCTTCTAACCTTTCCCCAAACACCTCAGCCCTTGATAAGAGGCTGATTCCAGTGACGGCCTTAGATTAAATCAACTGAACTCAGTGAGTTGTATTTGAGCTAATGGCTAAGCAACTTGGGGAATGTGGCTGGTGAGTTGGGGAGTGGGGGGAAGGCAGGTGTTTGCTTCTAAATGTCAGGTTTCTGAGGCTTGGAAACCACCCTGTAAGGCCCTTTTAGGAAGGCAGTGAAAGCAGCTGTTTAGTGACAGACTGACTTAAGTTTGGGTTCTTAAATCCCATGAAGGGAATGCAGTGGCCAGTTATGGAAATGCCAAAATGACACTTTTGATTACCTTTCAAAGAGCAGGAGATTTTTTTTTTTTAATATATAAGCTATTTATCCAACTTACTTCCAAGTCACAAAGGCTAACAAGAGCTGTCTCCCAATGAGTCCTGAACAGCACATGGGTTGCAGGACCTCTTCCTGAAGTGGCACCAGGTTCAAAACTCACAAGAACATATTGGAAGCAAATTGGCCAAGATAGTGGAATTATAAACCTGTGCGCTGAAAGTGTTTCTCTCATGTAGTGTGCCCTTCAGTAAAAATACGTATGGATGGGGACTGTGTAATCCTATGCACAGGAAACACCCTCAGGACTTAAATAGGTTGATGTCCTCGCCAGAGCCATGACTGATATTCATAATATTAATTTGAATATTAATATTCATAATATTAATTTGAATTCATAATAATATTAGAACTGAGAGATACTTGTTTCATTGATTCTTGGATTCTAGTGTGCTCTTTTAGAATCATCTAGGGTAGGGCAGCCCCGGTGGCATAGCGGTTTAGCGCCGCCTGCAGCCCAGGGCGTGATCCTGGAGACCCTGGATCGAGTCCCATGTCAGGGTTTCTGCATGGAACCTGCTTCTCCCTCTGCCTGTGTCTCTGCCTCTCTTTCTCTCTGCATCTCTAGGAATAAATAAATAAATAAACCTTTAAAAAGAAAAAAAGAATCATCTAGGGCACTTGTTAAATATTCAAATTCCTAGGAACCACTCCGAGAGTCTTTCAACCTAGATATGCCACAGAGCTTGAGGAATATTTACTTTATTAGAAAAACAAGTTCTAAGTTGATGTTGCAGTTTGTCCCCAGCTTCCAGTTTCCTTGCTTAACACATGATAAGACCAAGGGCCAAGAGGAGAATCTGCAACTGTTCCAACTGACAGAAATAGCCCTCTGAACAGCCTGTGACTAGTCTATAGGCAGATTGTATATGAAACACGTTGGGTTTAAGTAATTTGCTCATCTTAAGCCATGGCTATTTCAATTCTAGTCATCTTAAGGTATGGTAGCTATTGAATGCAAGACCTCTTGATTATCTTAGAAAATCTTAGAAATGATTCAAATAAGTGATTTCTGGGAATTTTTTATTTCTTGGTGATAGTTAAAATTTCATTGGCTCGATGTAATTGAAGCAACCAAGCAGTATTTATGTGAACTGTCATAAATGAAGACATTCTATTTTGGAGGGAAATTTTAAATATTTTTCCCAGTAATCTCTAAAAAAAAAGTAGGGATGACTTGGAACTTTTTATACCCATATCTGATAGTAGATAAGAAATGGTGTTGCCTCCCTAATTTATGAACCTGTGATTTGATTAAATAGAGCTCAAACTTGCAGTGCTGCAAGCACAGTGTTTGTGGGGTTAAATTTAAGGCCTGGAAAAAAAAATATATGTATGATCACTTTATGAACTTTATGACCCTCAATGGCTGTAGCATATCTAAGAGCAAATTAAAGACTTTTTAAAATAAAATCTCTCATTAAAATACCCTCCTCTCTTTAAATATGTGCGGCTTCTATATATGCCCTATAAAATGTTTTCAAAAGTGGTTGTCACTGAACTAGGGATAAGTTGCATAAATATTTAGTTATAGATATGAGCGTGTTTCTTGAAGTTGTACATATGTCAGAGTTTCTGTAGCTGTTTCTACAAAGAAAGGCCTATTAGCTGTGTGGCAGAAGATAAAGGAAAGAGTAAACCTAGATAGAAGTGCATGCTGGCCGTTGCCAGGGATAACACTGCATTAAATTATCACTGTTTTGGTTCTGTTCTTAACAAAGCTAAGCAAGTCTTTGATTGGAGTTTGTTTTTGGCTGTCATTTTTTAAATTTTTTAAAAAGATTTTATTTATTTATTTGAGACAAGGAGAGAGAGAGAAAGCAAGAGCAGGAGAAGGGAGAAGCAGACTCCCTGCTGAGCAGGTAATCTGAGGCAGGGCTTGATCCCAGGACCCTGGGATCATGAGGTGAGCTGAAGGAAGATGCTCAACCGACTAAGCCACCCAGGTGCCCCCTGGGTTGTCATTTTAAATAATAATTAGTTCCCTTGCTCCAATTAGTCTCTTTTATGATGTTTTTAAAAGTTCATGACAGGAAAGATTCTGTTAACAGGAGAGGCTCCTATTAGGTCAACTACTAGTTGATTCCATATGACTAAGAATTTCCTGCAGAAATTCAAGAGGGGATTCTTTTACCCTTTTAGAACATTGAGTTTTTAATCCCAAATATTACAGATTGCATTTTTTTTCCTCTGGGAAGAGAAAGCTAAGATGAATGTACCATATTTTTTATGTATTTCCAGTAGCTGCACAATCTTCAATGGCAGTGAATAGAACATATGACCATGGAACTTAGAGAAAGAGAGATATATAATCTTTGAACAAAAATGTGTTGAGATTTACAGTGTGCTGGGCACTGCAGTAAGCACTAGGCTTCAAAAGTGAATAAAACATGACCCTAGAGAGAGGTCTAAATAGTTATTTATAGCAAAACATAATACAATACATGTATAAGAGGAGGACTAAAGAAGGAGCTGGGGCACCTAGGTGGCTCAGCAGCCAACTCTTGATTTCAGCTCAGGTCATGATCTCAGGGTCATGGGACCAAGCCCCTTGTTGGGTGCCACACTGAGCAGTATGGAGTCTGCTTGGGATTCTCTCCCTTTCTGCCCCTCTTTCCATGCTCGTGCATGTTCATTCACTCTCTCTCTCTCTCTCTCTCTCTCTCAAATAAATAAATACAATCTTTAAAAAAAGAAGGAAGGGCTAAATTCTAAGTGCAGCTTTCAGGAGAAGCAGTGACTCTCAAAGAGGAAGAATCTGTGAATCTGTTGTTTAGCTTGGGAGCTATAACTAGCATCAAACATTCTTGATATTTTGGTGGTAAAGAAATGAAAATGGTCATTCAGACAGAGGGTAGAACCCATTCCAAGGAACATTAAAACATTTCAAGGAACATGAGAGCATGTGGCATGTCAGAAAATTGCAGGTGTACAATATTTGCTGGAGCATCATTTACAAGGAGGGTGGGGTTATCAATGAAGTAGATTATGAGCTTGACCTTCACATAGGCTCATATGTCCATGTCTTGACATGCTGATTCAAGACTTCCATGGTACGGAAGGGACACAGCAATTCTGAAAGGTACAAGGCCTCATGTTGAGTCTACAAGACTTAGTTCCTTAGCTTATGAGGCAGTTGAAAAGCATTAGGCCTTAAAGCCTCAAAAGCTTAAGTCGTTCACAGGAGGTGATCTAGCTACCAAGTCATTCTGTCCCTGCAGATCAGCAGTGGGTCAAACACCTGGATAAAAAGTCCAATAGGTGCTTCATCATTCAGATAATGAAATTCTAGATCTTTGAGGAGTGGTATATGGAGAAGGAGCTCCTTGGCAAAAGGTTTTAGGAAAGTGAAGCAGGATTTCTTTCTGTTGGGCTTCACAAGCCTTCAACGTGCCAGAGTACAATATGAATATTGAGGAAGACAATGAAATATGGCCTAATTTCCTAAAGTTTTTGTTGGTGAAAACTTTTTTTTTTTTTACAAGTTCTTATGTAAAACTAATATTCGCTAGAATGCTCTTTGGATAAACATCCTTTTAAACAGGCTTCCTAATTGTACATCGAGTGGAATTTGCTTTCTTGAAAGTTCGACCTACTGAGTCCATAAACTGCCAGTGAAGAGGGGGGGTGAGGACCAGTCCATTCAGTAAGCAGAAAATGTGCCTCCTACTAATTATCTGACATCATGTCGGTGAAATATTAAGGGTTGCATTCCTCCCATCCTAACTGGTTGCTTTTGTAGAGGACACAGCTCCAGACCTTGGGGAGCAGCATGGGGTCTGTTGGGAAGGTTCCAACAAAATGCAACTCTTCTTGACCTTGTACCATTTAAAGTCACAGAGCTATTTAAGCAGCAACCAGGGCATTCAGAAGAGCTGTGACTAGGCATAATGTGCCTTTTGAGGGTGACCATTCATTTGTTCATCTAATTAGCACTCAGCACCTTTGGCTGCCCCACACATCTTTAAAAAAATCCTAAGTATGCAGCGCTTTGGTGCTTAGATTGCAGGGCTCAGATGAAAATCAAGGCCTGGACTTGTATTTATGGAGGTTTCTTCTTTCCACTACGTCTTACCTATTTCCTCAGCCCTGTTCTTAGTAATGCCTGCCACAAAGAACCTCATAAATTTAGCATTTGCAGCTATAAGTTTGTCATTCTTTTCTTGAAATAAGATCAGGGCACTATTATAAAACAGCAGAAGGCTGAATGTGAAAGCAGCCAACATATTGTTGACTGATTCATCTGGGGCATTTAGTTCTTCAAAATGGAAAAACAAAATAGGGTCTAAAAAGCAAACACAGTAAATTAAAAGAATGTTATTCTATGCATAGAACAGCTGTTTTAATACTTGCTCAGTAGGGTCATATGACTGACCCACTTCTTTTAGGATAAAATATGTCTTCCTTTAAGGTTATTATTAAAGACACATGGAGACGTTTACTTTGGTCTCCTTGTCAGCATTGTGCCATGTATTTTTTTTAAACCCCACCATTTGAATTTGGTTTAGACCCATTATTTGCATGAAAATGATAGTTAATTGTATCCATGTGATGATAATTAGTGTTTAGCTAAGAAGACCTTGGCATTGTTAGCCTGAGGCAAGGCGTGAGTTACAAAAAAGTGTACTGGTGGTAGCTGTATTCTTTTAAGTAACTGCACAGCTCTGTTTTGCCAACTAGGAAAATGAATTAACAGGAAATGAAAGATTATAGTGTCTACACGAGGTAGGATATAGTTATACACTGTAGAGGGAAGGCTCCACATTGAGCCTTCTTTGCATAATGGATGTCCATTATCTCATTTCTTCAGCAAACATTGAATGCCTACTCTCTTAGGGTCTGTTCATTAAATAATGAGAAGCTCTAAGAGGGTAGAGACCCCATAATAGAGTAATTGAAATATCTTTTAGATTTTAATTCTGAACCAGAAGTCTTCTTGCCTACCTGAGACTTGCTCATGGTCCCAAAGCTCTAAGTGGCAGGACAAGTGTCCCAATCTTCTTTTTCTCTAGCTATCTCCACATGCTACTTCCTTAATTTTCTTTGCCCAGTACCGGTCATTCAGCATGTTTTATCAAGTGACTAGAAGAGTAAAATTCTGGGTCAGGTATCCCTCCTCTCACTCACTGAGTCCTGGCCACTGTGGGTTATCTAGTCAGCCTTTTTCTCTCTCAACACCTTAAAGGCCAAGACTAATTCTATTCCATCTTAGAACATGTAATTCTGTTTTGTGTTACATGCATGTAATTGTATTATACCAGACATGTAATAAATACCTGTTGAATGCCTAAATGATATGGTGAATGAGTGATCTTATCATATTCTAGTCTAGGCTGGCGTACATTCTGCCTCCTTTGTGACATGTGATTATCCACCTACATCTTACATTGTCTCCTGGTGATCAAGACCTAGATATCTTAAAATGCAACTCATCTTTCTGTGGACATCTCTGACCACAGAATTGCACTCCCTCTTCTTAATCCTCCATCTACCATAATGTCCCTGACTCTATCTCCATACAGAATAGACATGCTTTCTCTTTCACATGGTCCTTCATGTATTGCAAGATACCTGGGATGTGTTTCTCATCTCCAAATTTAACACAACAGCTCCCTCATTTATTCTTCATATGACACAGTTCCCCCATGTGTCTCCATATTGGATGCTTTCATATCAATGAAGTTAATTTAGCCAGGGTTGTTGTTGTTGTTAAGTATGGGGCTAAAGCCAAATAGAGTATTTATTATAAGAAGGAATTGCCAGAGCAGAATAGGGCCCAAACATTGCCTCCATTCATTTGAATTTCAACTTACGGTATTCAGATAATTAAAGATTGTGCTATTTGCTATTTTACTATATTTTGTTTTTAGCCATCAAGTCACTAGGTTGATTCTTATGAGCCCCTCGTCACCTAAGCCAGTGGTTTTCCATTCGGTGTGATCTTGTCTCCCTGGGGATAGTTGGTGGTGACTGGAGCCCTTACTGATTTTCACTGTTTGCAGTAGGTGGTGATACCACCCTGGCAGAAGCCAGGGATGCTTCTAAAATCTTATGACGTATAGGACAACCTCCCACAATAAAGCATTATCGAGTTCAAATGGCAGTAATTCTGTTACTGAGAGACTGTTCTAAACTACCCAGTCCTTCTCCTTGGTGCCTCATGGAGCAGACCTTGATCTTCTGCTATGTGAAAGCTCTTAAATCTTGGTGAATAATCATTAAGACTTTTCCTCTCCAGTGAAACCTTCCCAGGCCTGCTGTCAACCATTTCTAAGACTTCCAGTATCTTCACCTGCTAGTCACCTACCATCTAGCAATTAGAGTACTGTTTCCAGCACTGAACAATGCTTTGGTTGACATCTGAAACCTGGGACAGAGGTTCTCAAACTTTACTATGTGTAGAAATCATCTGGTGATTTTGTTAAGGTCAGGCTCTGATTTAGGAGATCTGGGTTGGGGCTGAAGCTCTGCTGTTCTAACAAGTTCCCGGATAATACTGATGCAGAAGGCCAGTGGAACACACTCTGAGGAACAAGACTCTTAACAAGTTTCCTAGTCAGCATAATTTCAGCAAGGGCTTTTTCTGGTCCCTTGAGCCAGAGTACAGTATTTGATGCTGGGAACCTTTGGCTATCACATTTGGCCCTGGCCATATGGCAGGATAGAGCCAACCAAGTACCACGATGCTACAACGCTAGGACTAATGGTCTGCTAATTGCAGGAAGAGTTTATAACTTACAGATCCTTGCTGCGGAGAAACACAGCAAAGCAGTATTCCTCTCCTAAATGGAGAGCTGCAGGTAGGAGTAAGGGGGAAACTGCCTCCAGTCACAAACTTGAAGGAAAGTAATATTCAGTTGTGAGTCGGTTTCTCCAAACATGCATATGTTTATAAATTATCCTAGGAGTTCCTTTTCCTCATTCCCTTTATTGTAGAGTGTATTTCTTTAAAGTGACAGGTTTAATTTTTTTCCCCACTCTGTGTAGATTTCATGGATGATGTAGCTTAATAAATCAAACCAATTTCCACAATTGTATCAAGACTCTTTAATCAGTTCTTTGAATTAATGCAATCAAACGGTTGAATTCTTACATTCATCTCTATATTTACAGCTCTGTTGTGCTTTTTTATTGAATTGGAAGAGGAATATCTTCATTCATAGACAAAATAAAATAAATCTAAGCAGGTTATCCCGTAAACGGACTAGGGTGTAGAGTGTGTGGTATGTATGTGTGTGTGTGCATAAAATACATAAAAAGTCATTGACACAGTTCTAATATTTTGTTGGGACTTGAGATTCAGGAAACCAGCATTGTATGAAGCTCTATGATAATGGTTCTGTTTTACCTGGTCATTAAAGCGGGGCTTCTCAAATGTGTTCAGGGAACAGAATATTTGGAAATTATGCTTCTTGAGGGATGCCCTGAGTTCAATTTGTGTTTTAATTAGCACAGAATCTGGAGTCAGACTGCCCAGAGAAAATCCCAGTTCTTTCACTGACTGGCTGTGTGACTTCACCTCTCTGTACCTCCTTTAAAATAGGGATAATAGTATCTATCCCATGAAATAGTCATGAGGATTAGAACATAGGTATTCAGACCCATGACAGGCACAAGAGAAGAATTCACTATATGGGGACTATTATTAATATCCCTCCAAGCTTAAAACAGCTAAACATGTCACTTTCTGCCAAATCAGAAATGCTGTCTTAGGATACATTCTCTCAGTGACCATAGTAAAAGGCAATAAGGATAGAAGAAAAATGACTAGAGGACAATCATGAAAGTGAAGAAATTCCATCTCTTCCTATGGCCCTTTACTTCGCACAAATAGGGGAAGTGATGCCATTATTGAGTTAGAGTCCAGGAGCCCAGGAAACACACAGTCTGGGTTTCTGCTGAGACTGAGTTTTGTTCATCAATCCCACCCTACTTATCTTCCCACATGCTTTGAAATAGCTTGATCCCATAAGACAAGACACACACTGACACCTTTTTCTGACTTTACAAGATCAGTGTGGCACACTGATCAATTAAAAATACCTTGTGAAGATAGGTGGAGTAAGATCCTGCTTTTTAAAATGCGGAGTGCATGCATGTAAATTTGTGTGTATTTAATGGAACTAATGATAGATACATTAGGAAGTGATTATTCTAATTGCTAAATAATTCACAGTAGGGTTTCTTACAATAGCAAATGCTTTCCATTTCTACTCTTTTTGCCAGTTTATAATGTGATTCATAGACATAAAAGTTCTGATTCTGATGGCATTTACTGATCATCCTGTGTGAGTTTTTGTTCCTCGCACAAGAGAGGACTGGGGTAGGATGATCACATGGGTATATGGGCATATGGAAATACCATGGTGTTTTAAAATCTTATTTTCTGAGTTTAGGCCAGTAGCAAAAGCCCTATTACTAATCAACTTTGTTGTAAAAAGTACACTTGATATTGTGTAGCACTTGATGTATAAATGACTTTCACATGTATATTTTTCATTTATTTCTTACAAGACTTCTGTGTGGTAACTCTAGTGGCTCTATTATTAACAAAACAGAGACAGAGAGGTGAAATGAGTTGTCAAAAGTCACAGGACTTGTAAATGCCAGAGCTAAGCCTCAAACCAAGTTGTTCTCCTTCCAAATCCATTGGCCAACTTGGATATGTCTGAGTCCACAGTGGCCACATGCCCTACCAATCATAAGTGTTATGAGTGGGACCCATCACTTACTACATTATTTCCATATAAAATTCCCACCTTTTATTTGTTGGATGCATTTTTCATGATTTGCAAGGCTGCTAGTGGACCTTGTATCCAATATCTTTTCAGGAAAGAAGCCTCTTTAGTCTTGGAAATGAGATGGTAATCCACCTAAAACTGGTGGATTTGTTCTCATTGAAAGATTCAAAGCTGCTGTATTCATCAGCTTTTGCTGGGTAACAACCCCCCCCCCCCCCAGATTAGTGACTCCAAAAACATATATGTGTTTCCCAGTGTGCAGATGGGCCACTTGGGCTAGACTCATTTGGCTAGTCCTCTGGATCCACTCAGTGGTCTCCCTCACTGGTCTTTCAGCTGGGTGCTGGGATGGGTGGCATGACTGGGGCCTCTTTTCATGTGGCGTTTCATCCTTCAGGCCAGTCCCCATTTGTTTCACATGGCAGTTACAGAATGCCAAGTGCAGCAAAAGGGCAAGCCCTAATGCTTGAGCACTTTTCAAATCTCTGCTTGCATCTTATTTGCTATCATCTCATTTGTCAAAGCGAGTTGCATGGCTAAGCCCAGAGTCCGTATGAAAAAGAACCACCTGGTGACATGGATAAAGGGGGCCATGACTGCAACAGTCTACCATACTACCATAGCAACTTTTTCTTTCCTTCCAAACTTTTTGAGTGAAGTGATAATGCCCTGAAAAATCAGGAGGTTCTTTCTCTTCACTGAGATATTTCCTTATTGCTACTCCCTCAAAACTCTGTCGACTCAGTAAACTTGGCCCTCTACAAAGCCCTGGCTTCTTTCAGTGGTGCTGTCCCATAGAATGGCTTGGCATTAATGAATTGAAAGATTGTTCTTAGTCAGGGCTTTTCTGACTTTTTAATGGTGTGCATGTAACTTCTCCTTGTCAGCCTTCCTTTTAGAAATGCATATGTTTATTTTGAATCCGGATGCTAGAATTTTCTGTTTGGGAAAGAATTTTAATGAAGCTTTATCAGGTGTGTTAACCAAAATGAAGAGGAGTCTTTTGTGCCCAGAGAAAGCTCTCTGGCAGTCAGGAGCTCCTTTAGAAAAAGGACTGCAGAATGAAGGAAAGCTAAACCCTTCTTTAATGATTTTTCTCTTTTTAAAACATAATACGTTGCATGAAAGTTTGTGTCAAGGAGTTTACCTCACGGAAGGGGAACTTAATGATGTGCAATCTGGGGGAAGGAGCGGACACTAGATGATAATTCCCAAGCAGATGAAAGAGAATATTTCACATTGCTGAGACACATGTGACTTCTTTGGATGCAAATAACAGAAAGGATGATGACAGTTATACCAGTTCCCTGCTTTGGGGAGAAATCACCAGCTTAGCAACACTAAATGGCAAGGCATTTGTGGCTGAGTTCTTTCCCTGACTAATTGGAAACACACCTCTCTATTTTCCTGTCATTGAGAAAGAACTACTCTTTGGTAAATGGTATTCAGTGGTGTGCTATTCTAAAAACTCAGCCCTGTGCTGGGCTCTTGGTCAGAAGAGAATGAAAATGCTTTCCAATGCCAGAGGGCATGGAAATCAATCAATCTATCGATCTATCTATTTATCTGTCTTCTTTCTTTCTTTTCTACCCTTCTTTCTTTCTATCTATCATGGAGATAATAATACGTTGGAAAGTGACCAGTAGGCTTTCCCATCTTAGTAGGATCTCACCAGCTCTGACCTTATGAGTTTATCAACTTGAACAAATACCTTTCCCTCTGGCCTCAGTTCCTTTCCTTGTAAAATGAGAAGTGAGTACATGATCCCAAAGTTTTCATCCCTGTCAGAAAAGCCTATAATTTGGAAAAACAGACAATTGCTCTTTGCTTATAAGTTTGGGATGAGTGATTCAGAGAAGGCATTGTGAAATACTGGCTTCATGTCAGAAGACACTGTAAAATAAAATAAAACAAAACAAATTCTAGTTCTGGTAAAGATTGTGCCACCCATCTGTTCATGTACACATCTACCCATCTATGCATGTGCCCGCCCACCCATGTATCCATGTGCTTATCCATCCATCTATCCACCATTCTCTTGTTTTCTTATTGGTTCCAGACATTAGTGTTTAGGTTCTCTGTGCTTACTGTTTTTTATTTTTCTAGCCCTTGTGAGGAAGTAAGACGTGGTTTTCAAATAGATATTTAACAGATGAGGAAAGCTGGGCCAGAAAGGTTATATCACATACACTCAGCTGGTATGGAACAAACTAGGACTAATTTCCAACTCTAGGCCAAGGGTTCTTTCCCTTTTATGTACCATTTCTTTTGTTCATCTTCTAAATGTCCTGGAAAACCTAGAGGCAGGCATCTGTTTCCTAAGATTGGGGTAGCATATGGCAACTTCTAGGGCTTCATAGTTCATGAAAAAAGATAAAAAGCCCCTTTCTTCTGGAAAAATGTTATTTGAGGTGCCATCCTCCAAAGCAAATCAATATGATGGATATTTCTGAACACTCTGTGGCTAAAAGAGTGATGAACCTTATGGTGGAATTTTTCCAGAAAAATTGGGAAAGTACCTATCTTCTGCAGTTTACTGGCAGAGTCTAATGTGTTGTAGAAACCCATGAAAGTGATGTTTTGATAAATGAGGGTCCCACATAATAAGTAGTAGTTTCCATAGTGCTTAAGAAAGGCCATAACGACCCAACATTCTCTAACTGCCGATTGACCTTAGCACCCAAGAGAACACTTACAAAAGAGAAGAAAAAACACCTCCTCCTAGGGAACTTTCTCTGGAAAGCTGTGATGTCCCTCCACCAAGGTTTAGAAAAGAACTTGTTGAACATCGAAGAGCATATTTCCTAAAGATCTTGGGGTAAGAAGGTAGACCAGAGGGGGTGCCTCTCTTGTCTCTCTTTAGATAAAGATACATCCTGGGTTTTGAGGTAGATTCAATTCTTTAAACAAACACCATCATCCACCCCAGGCAGTTTTGTTTGATCCCAAGTTCACTAACGTGAAGGAAAGTTTCCCAGACTTTAACGGCTTAAAATGAAAGAGAATCATGTTTTTCTGTCTGAAAGTGGAAATCCAAAGAGTTCCTCAGTCAAAATGTTCAGGCTTTTACCTTGTGGCTCAGCTACAGGAAATTGGGAAATTTGGGTCAGATGCTTCATTCACATTCCAAATTGATAAAGAGTGGGAAAGTATGAAGAATTGTCAGTCATAATGCTACTGAGAAGGCTAGAAAACACAGGATTATTTTTCCATTAATTATTTAATTTTAACAATGCCTAAAAGTGGATTACACACATATAGAGATGCGGTCCTCACTGTCACAAAGTAATTCTTGGTAGAAATTAATTGATGGCAGGATATGCAGGTATTTGCTACTTAAAATAGGGTCCATGGACTAGCAGCATTGGTATCACTTAGGATTTTGTTAGAGATGGAGAGTCCTGGGGACACCCATCCCAGACCTACTGAATCAGAAATCACATTTTCAAAGGACCTCCAGATGGTTCTGTACAATAAATGTACATTAAAGTTTGAGAAGCATTGGCCTGGATAATAAATTCATTGAGATGATGCAAGGCATATATCCTTCCCAGATTTCAGTTGATGGAAAGTCACTTATCTGGATTGAGTTCTTTTTTTTTTTTTTTAAGATTTTATTTATTTATTTATTTATTTATTTATTTATTTATTTATTTATTTATTTAAAAGATTTTATTTATTAAACATGAAACACACACACACACACAGAGGCAGAGACACAGGCAGAGGGAGAAACAGGCTCCATGCAGGGAGCCCAACATGGGACTCAATCCCAGGTCTCCAGGGTCACACGCTGGGCTGAAGGCAGCACTAAACCACTGAGCCACCCAGGCTGCCCTGGATTGGGTTCTTGATTTTGTTGATGTTAGTTCAGGAGGAAGTCACTTTAATCTCCAGGAACTGAACCCAGCAGTGGGGTACTGCAGCCTACCCCTTCAGCCTCATCTCCCAGGTACCAGTAATTCCAGCCACCCTAACTTTCTTACAGTTGCCCGAGCATGTTAGAAACTATCACAACTCTGTGCTTTCATGTGTTCTACCCACTGCCTAGAGCACTTTTTTCATCCTTCCTCGATGATCAAACTCCTGTCATTTTTCATGACCTTGTTCACATGTCATCTTTTCTGAGGAACATTCTTCATTTTTTCCTGGGTATGATTAGAGACCCTAGTTTTGGCATAAACTGCAGTAAAATAGGAAAGTATAAATGTCTGTTTCCCCTTCTTGCCCATGAACTCCTGAGAATCTTGAATTCCTTATTATCTCCTCTGTGTCCTCCGCACTTGATAGAAAACACTTTCAATCCGTACTTGTTGCTCAGCTAACTAAAAATACAGGTGATCTGGCTGGGAATATCCCTTTGGGGCATTGTGGAAATTTCACATTTTTCCAGGCAGTGATTTGAGTTGCTTTTTTAACAAGTGTCTGGATCCCTGAGTTATACACTGGGTCAGCACTGAGCAAAATCGTCAAGTGGCCCCAAACCATTGTAGGTTCTCTCAGCACCTGCTTCCTCCTCTCATGCTCAGCACCCTTATTATGTCCCCTCATTGAACCAGACTCTCATTTAGCCCTCGTAGTAAGGCTGGGACAACATTCCATGTTTCCAGTTTCCGTACCTTCCAAATCAGAGCCTGTCTCCTTAGTGTCAACTACCATTTCTGGAGGACTTGCTTGTGCCACATGCTCTATGTACACGAGGATATTTAGTTCCCACCACAACTCTATAGACTTAGATTCCATCATTTCTATTTCATTTTGAAGAACTATGTCGCATGGTGGTTAAATAACTTGCTCATGGTAAGGTGGTCAGGGAGAGCTGGAATTCAAACTCAAGCCTGTCTGACTTACTAATTGGTTCTTTGAAATGCTGCTCTGTGCCACAACAGAGGTAATGAATCAGCTGGAGAAAACCAGAAGGTGCTAACCCACCAGTGTATGTAATTGATCAAAACACTTGCTCTGAAAGGCGCACTGTTTTAGATACACTTTACCAGAGGGAAGAGAATAATTACAAGTGACCACAGTAGATTCCTCTATCTGGTCGATTTTAACTTTCTCAAGCTCAGACCAGTCTTTAGGGCACTTTGTTTCCACGATTAAGGGCTGCTGCCACAGTTGGGGCTTGGTCTTTGAAGCCCTGTGAAGGGCATAGGGCTTCCATTTTGCCTTTAACTTTGTCCTATTCATTGAGAACTATGCCACATTCCTATTGATTTATGTATTTAGTTTTGGTTGGGCAATGGGGTGATCATTTAAAACAATGCCAAGAGTGTGTGTTACTCCCTTACATGGACTTATAAGTTATTTCATGTTTAGCAGAAACTCCCTTGATCCACTCCCATCTATCTGACTTGTTTTACTATCTCAACTCCGCCATCATCCCTGTTCTCTCCATAAGGTATCCCGACAGGTGTCCATACTCCTGTGAGGAGGCCACTTCCCTCTTATATGTCCATACACTTCTCATCTCACCAAGATGCAGTGGTGTCTATTCCCAGACTTGTTCATGTCAGTTTTTCTTACACAGTATTTGTAAATACAGTTTTATTAAATATTATATGAGTCTGTGAACTGTGGGTGTCATAGAAAAGAAACTATTTTATGAATACTGACTTAAGTGTTTTGGAAGGAGTTTATAAATAAAATGTTACCTAATTTAAAAAAGTTAAATTCTATGAGGGTGAGCAAGAGAGCTCAAAAATTCTAAGGGTGTCTGTGCTCAGTTTGCCTTTCAAGGGTCTTTAAGCTCTATTCCATTTTAAAGAAAACTAAACTGGAAATTGTGGGTGACATTTTATAAATATTGTGGGTCAAGAAAGATGAAGCTGACTCTAATCAGAGGGCAACTAACAGAGAAACAAGGAGTTGGATCCTAGGGTCAAGTGGGACTTGATTCTGCCAACAACCTGACCCAGCCTGGGAACAGATGCTCCACTGGAGCCTCCAGAAGAAAGCCCAGCCCAGTCAACACCTTGACTTTGGCCTTGGGAGACTAGAAGCAGAGAAATCAGCTGAGCCCATTGACATAGTGACCTGAGGAACTATGAGATGACAGGTTTGTGTTGTTTGAAGCCCCTTAGTTCGTAGTGAATCTCTATGGCGGTGCTAGAAGGCTGAGCTATACTAGAACATACGGCAGCCATCAGCTCCACTACCGTTTGTGTGCCCATTTTTTCCCAAGACCTTCTTTATTACACATTCTTCCACTGGGCAATTTTGGCTCTCTGCACTGGCGTTGGTTCAGCCCACCTTTCAACACTTACCTCCACACCAACCTTCTGCCCTCATCATGTTCCTGCCCACTCAACGGCCTGCGCAAGTCTGACTTGTCTTTCGAGGCCCATCTTGATGGAGGTGTAGGTCATTTAATTTCCTTTGGTTACCACTGCAGCCTTCGAAGGACTCACTTTCTGTGTTGTCCAATCAACCTTTGTTTTGTCTGGTAGTGCTGGCTCTTGCCTCTGTTCTTTTCTCTCAAATTGATGGCAAGCTTTTTAATAAGCAGGGAATATGTGCATGCATGCTGATGTGTTTTGTTTGCTCTTTGTGTCCGGCACAAGAATGAGCGCATCCTACATGATCGTAGACTTGAGTAATTGGATTTTACCTGAGAGAGCCTCATGATCTCTATGAATCTCCACAGAGCTCTTTTGTGGATACCAGTTAATTTCTGGAGCCCTTGCCTCTGAGTGGTAACTCCTTCAATATCAGGACAATGATTTGATATCTTCTCAAAGTATCTTTTAAATGGCTTCTTTAAATGGTTTTGGTACCCTAGCAGTTTGAGTTCCTAAGGTGAGTCTCTCCCACAACATGAAGCTGCACAGGTACCATGGCTGCTTCCAATGCTAACATGTCATCTGTAGCGCTTTATGAGCATCATCTTGGGTCCCCTCTAAGCAAGAATGTCCCTGTAGCAGCATCACAAGAGGACACCACCGAGGAAGAATTGGCAGTGTTGAAGTGGGGGATAGTAGCCAGGGAATATATTGAAAGCATTTGATTTTTTTCCACTGTAGCTATCTGTTCTTCATTCCATGCTAATGGGATAATTTGATCGATGAATGCACTGGGAAAAGGCAAGAGATGCATAAAAAGTGTGAAAGCGCACAGCTACAAATGAGTGGGCAGATTTACCACCTTCTCCCCAGAATCAAATCTGTCTGCCATCCGCACCGGGTATGAGACAGGCAGATCCGAGCTTTGGCTTAATTACACATAATTTGGGTGACAGCTGAAATGCAAACCTAAACATTCAATCAGTTAAAGATACACAAAATTAAGCATTTCACACAGTGTCCAACCCCTTCAATCTTTATTAATACTTTAATTATGTTAATTATACCATGGTTTCAAGCCCTGCTACTACAACAAGCAGGGGGTGGAGGTGGGGGAAGAGGCAGTCCTCTGAGCAATACAGCTAAGTAATGAGTGCATTCGAATTAAAAGTATGAATGGAATGCAAAGTAGCAAAGAATCACAAATACATAATTCAGCAGTCTACTCACCCTGTTCACACCGCTTTCCTCCATAATGGCTGGCAGTGTTCCCAGGGGTTGGGCCCAAGTCGGACTCATTCTCTGAGTGCAGTGTACATAGTAAGTGCTCAGTAAACATCTATGAATTAATCTGAAACCAAAGATGGTGAGATTGTATCCACAGAGGTAAAGAGAAGTGAGCAGACACTTGGGAGATATTTTAAGATGACAATGACCACAATTATTGCCTTTAGTTGCTTGTGGGATGAGGGTAGTGGTGGAGGGGTGAGGGTGGGAGGAAGAGAGATGAGATCAGAAAATGACCACCAGCACAGTTTTACCAGTGCTGCTTTCTGTTCTTTGGACTTTTTTTTTCCTCTCTGCATCTGACAAATGAAGAGCAGGAGATTGGACCTTAGTTTTCTGACTCTGTTCTCTTGGATTCCTCAAAGGAACATCAGGGAATATACTGTGTACATGTGTGGAGGAACAACTCAGCTTTTATTTTTGTATTTTATATATTGGCTATTTAAGGTTTAATTATGAAATTTACTAAACCATAGTTTGAGAACTCCCACATGTAATGCCTTTTCAAGCTCCACCCATAGCCTCCCACACTGGAGATCTTTTACCATTGTTCCAGCCACTTACTTACTCTGCTTTACATCCTCAGAATGTTGATTTTCCTGGCTTACCTACCTTTCTAACCCCCATGTGATTTTTACATCTCATCTCCCAGGACTTTGCACATCTTGTGCAACCTATCCAAAATGTTCTTCCTCCCTCTCTGAACTAATGGGCATCATAGTTCACTGAGCCTGCTTAGAAGTGCCTCTTCTGAGAAGCCTCCCCAGACTGCTCTAGTTGATGGTGCTTTTTCTTCTTTTGGAATTCCTATGCCTCTCAGCCTCTAACCCACATTTCCCTTCAACTTCTTTCTCTTCTTCTTTTTTTTTTTTTTTTCATATGTGTAAGTCTTATCTTCCTGACTACATTACCAGTTTCTTGAGTGAGGTAACATTCAGTCTTCTTTGGTGGTTTTCCTTCCACTTTGCCTCAGACTGGGCATACAGATGGCTCTTCAAGAAGTCCTATTTATCTTACACATCTAAAAAGTATTTGAAAGGGGTTAAACGTATGAAATCAAATGATCCTCTAGCCAGAGAGGAGTACATGCTGTTCAGTTGCCCAAACTACAACAATCAATAACTGTATTTGAGGATTTGAACTGTATAGTTTGCTGAGCTGAGGCAAAAATGTCTTTGAGTGACTTGTACAGGATAGATTTTTGGGCTTTGGGAGGCTGACATGTACAGAATCATCAGCTGTTTGGGGTATCTTTTTAACATCATCAGAGAAAACTTTGGAAATTGGCAAACCTGAAATAGAGACATGGTGTTTATTTCAGAGAGCAGTACTTTAGTTTTGTTCTTGATGAGAACCACTCTATGACCAGCCCTCCTTCCCAGGTAGCCTAAGCTAAGTATCTCCAGGACTATACCCATTATTCTCATATTCTCTAATGATTGCCTTATAATTCTTCTCAGAGCACAGAATTGCATTGGGCCTCCTGATGGAGATCTTGGTAGCCAACTCCAGTTGCTATCTTATCACTTCTTAATTATGAATCACATATGTCATTGGTGTAGGAGCCAATGTTAAAAAAAGGCACCACCTTAGTAGCATCTTGGTCCAGAAGCAGCAAAAGAAGGCTCTTAATGTCATATGACCTCATGGGTCACCAGAAGGAAACATGGCCCAAGTCCACTAATCAAAAAATATGGACTCGTTGTTATTTCAAGTCAACTTTGTGTTTATCAGAGTGATGAATACAGAAGTAACATATAGCATAGTTTCTGCCCTACAGACATTTTATATGGCACAGAATGATAAACACAAAAACTGTAGAATAATATAAAAAAATGACCAAGTGCTAACTATGGTTCCCAGTACTAGAAGAATTCAGGAAGGAAGATGAGAAAGGGTAAAATTGTTGAATCCGATTTTTTCACAAAGATTCTTTTTATTACAGCATGTACTCATGGGCCTCCATGATTTGAGGATTAAGTGTCTGCCAAACTACATTGACTAATCAATAATTCATTCACACCCTACTAAAAATATGAATACTGCCACCAATTAGCCCTTCTGGCAAACTAGAGAGAGATAACCAGAAGGTCCACACTGAACTAATGATAATTTCAGCCATAAAGCAAAGAAGCTTCATAGTTTCTTTAGCTTTTGTATCTCATCATAAGTGAAGTACAATTGGTTGGACATCTTTAGAGACTGAGAGTAGCTGTGAGAAAACCTCTTTACTGAATTTTGGGAGATCCACAAACCACATTGGGGATCCTGCACCAAGGAATGTGCTCATAACCATGATATAAGTTGATACGGTCATAGATCAATATCAATGTAAGGGAAAGTGGCATAGGCTTTATAATAACTAGGACTTTGTCTAGCTTCGGGTTGGGGTGGGGAACAGCAAAGCCCATAAATTCAATCCCTTCAGTGCACCATTGCTGAGGTATTCTAAGGCCAGCCATCTGACTTCCTTTCCTTCCTAATGTTGTGAACTCATACCTGCATGAATGGACCAAGGTGAACCATCATATTCTGAGTTGTATCGTTTTTCATCTCCAAAAAAAGAAAAATGTACTCTAATCTTAGCAGATGTGATCTTCAGCACTATTCAAGAATTTTCAATACTATTAATGTGTTTAGTAACAGCCATGTTTTTAAGAAAGAAAAAAAAAAGGTGATTTTGAGGGGAAAAAAAGAAGTGATTTTGAGAATGTCATTGGTAATTTGAAGACCTATTTGGCATTGGTGTTTATACTACCAGCCATCACCACAGGTGTATCCTTCTGTCAGTGGTTATCCAAACTGTAATAGAGAGTCTTGGAATGCACCTTGACCACATTGAGTTGTGAGTAGAAGATACTGCCTTTGTGATTTTACTCAAGACCTTGGTTGTATCTTCTTAATAAAATTAGACCATGTTTCATTTGAAAAGGATAAGTAATTATCTCTGTTAGTTGTTACCTCCTCAAATTCAAACACATGACATCAGGATTTCTCCTCAATGGCAAAGTTATAGACTCAGTGGTTAATTAAACATCTTTTCTAATCAAATTAGCTTTCATTTCCTAAGTAGAGGTTTTTAACCTGAAAGTGGCTTTGAAACATTGTTTCTTTCAGCCATCACCTATGAAAGGAAAGATAATGTCCCTTCAAAGGGCTCCTCTAGCAGTGAATAATTATTCTTTGTTTGACTGCAAATGCACATTCCTGAAATAATATATTCGTAAAGTTTCATAAATTATTTCAAGATGTATTAAAGAGCATTGGAAATAGTTCTTCTCCCTACAGGAGGTTGCCAAGAATAAGTTTTGTCCTTTAAAATTTGAAACAAATTATTATTCACTGGGGGAACATCACTGGAGCTTCCCCCAGCTCCAGCTGACAGGGACAATTTGAAGTAACCTGTTAATGGCAATGCTTTTAAAATTTAGAGATACTCTAAGTGGAGCAATTTTTAAAAATTAAAACCATAGCTAGGGGGATTGTTTTGGAGGTCATGCAAAGTTAGGTGTACTACACATTTGCCTAGATCATGGCCTGGATTCAGGCTGCCTAGGTTACATGTTACATCATGGCCCTGTAGAGGTGAGGAGGGACATGTATGTCCCTGGTTGAATTTCACCTAAATGTTTCCAGGCATAATTCTCCTGAGACTTTCAGCTTGGCCATAAAATACAACATAACATAGCACAAAGGCTACTGTACTACAGGTTAGGAAAATGGAGTTCCAGTCCCAGATGTCATATAACATGAAGAAAAAAAAAAAAAAAGAAAGAAAGAAAAAGAATGGCGTCATCTATATAGTGAGAGGATTGGTTTAAATAATCTCCCGTACCCCTTCTAACTTTAACATTTTGTGGTTTTGCTGTAAGGTGTCCCCTGTACCAAATACTTATGGAGTACATATTTTATTTAAACTGTTTATTCCATATGACCTCTACCAACCAAAGAGCGTTGCTGTCTCCTTGGAATATCTTTTTTTTTTTTTTTTTTCAGTTTTTGTTTCAGCTGGTTTCAATACCTAAATTTCCAAAGAATTATTGAATGGGGTGGTTGTGGCATGGAACAAGCCTCATATGCCCATTTGGACTGAAATCTTTTTGAGTAAAACAAGAAGGCAAAGGAAACTAACACTGGCTTGGGCGCTCACAATGTGCCAGGAGCTATAGTTGATGATTTCGTAGCTTTGACTTTCTGCTATTAGAGTCAAGTGCAGTGCTGAGAACACCAGAGTTCTCAGTAAATACTGCCTGTATTAAACAGAACCACCTGCTGCATAAGTAATGGGGCCAGAGCTTAGAAAGAAAATAATTTTCTTTGCAGCTGTTCCTAGAACCTGAGTGTTTCTCTTTTTCAGGAATCTAATTCTAAAATATCATCTCACAGCCAATTAAAATGGTAAATTAGAAGCAATTGGGTGAGAATGGTGTACACAAGGTGATGGTGGGGGACCTCAGCCAGGACTCAAAAACATGGTTTGAGCTGTCTCTCATCAGTCTGCTATTTTACATATTTGAGCCTGGGCTAGAATACACAGGAGCAAATGATTTTTGTTTTAGGCAGTAGGCTGAGTTTGTGAGGTTTTGGCTCTTCCTGTGCCCTTAGGGAATAGCAATGTCTGTCTTGAGGGATGGAAGAGGGCGTACCTTGTGCTACCTGTGATGGCAAACGCAAGGCATGCATGCTGCCATTCCCAAGCCCCCAGCAGCGATCGTTAATTGATCATGACTCTAACTGAGCTCAGTCAACTTCAGCATCCTTTGAACAGCACTCTCTGGATGGCCATTATCAAATGATAGGTGTTGGCACAGGAGATGAAATCTATTTGTCAAGATGTGGGCTAAGTAGTAGATTCTTTAAAAAATGATACATCTGTACATTTTTGGGTAATTCAAAGCCTTTTTAAAGTGCACAAAAGGACTTTATGAAAGTACACAATAATCATTTTTCTTCTACCTCAGAAGTTAGCCTCATCCCAATACTACTTAACTACTATGTGCTGAGAAAAGGGAAATTGGAAGGAAAGTTTTGTGAATTGATAACATTGTAAATTGCCTGACTTATAAATGGGCCGATGTGAAAGGAATTGATAAGATGTGGAGCATGTATATCCTGGAATATCCACAGAACCAGAAGCAGAGTAGATGTATATACCACAACACAATGAATCTTAGCATACACCTTGAGTGAGCAGAAGAAAGATGACGCATATAACAATATGACTCATGTAAATTAAAAATACTTGACGGGATCCCTGGGTGGCGCAGCAGTTTGGCGCCTGCCTTTGGCCCAGGGCGCAATCCTGGAGACCCGGGATCGAATCCCACGTCGGGCTCCCGGTGCATGGAGCCTGCTTCTCCCTCTGCCTGTGTCTCTGCCTTTCTCTCTCTCTCTCTGTGTGACTATCATAAATTAAAAAAAAAAAAATACTTGAATACAAAACAACAGTAAGATTTCCTTAAAGATACATAACGAGTGTCAGTTGGCTATAAAAGAAAAGATTGTTAAATTTTGGTCTATTAAAATGAAGAAACTTGTTAATCGAAAAATACCTGATAAAATAGAAAAGACAAGTTACAAACTAGGAGAAGATATGTTCAACATACACAGTTGATACTGGATCAGTATGGAAAATATATAAAGAATGCCTATAAGCGAAGTAAGAAAACTATCAAACAACACCTTGGAAAATTGGACACTTTGCAGAGGAAGAACTATTCATAGTCAAGTAACATGGGAAGAAATATGCTCAGCATTATTAATGACTTGGGAATTGCAAAGAAAACATATTTTTTTTTCACTCACATGATTGGCAAAAGTTTTCTTATACACTACTGACAGGAGTACCAATTGGTGGTATACTTTGGAAAATTAATTATTGTAATTGAAAGTTAATATACCCCCATGACCCAGCAATTCCACTGTGACCCATGTGTAATAGGAGATGTGTAAAGAAAGTCCTTGGGATTATGATTTTTAATAGCAAAAAAATCTGAAATTCTCGTGTCTATTTTTAATGGAACATTATACAGCTGCCAAACAAATGAAGTGACGTATAATGACATGGGTATATCTTGCAATATGGTATAAAGTGAAAAAATACATTTTTCAAGAATTCATATGATAAAAAGATCCACATGAATTAGAATCGTTGCCTTTGAGGGAGATAGAAAAAAATTTAATATATATTTATTTTTACATGTAAATATAATATATAGCATTTTAATATATATGATATATATTATATATATATTATAAAACTAGTTTTTCTGTCTGCTTCCTGGCTTAATTTTGCAGCTCAGTTGAGATATAGGAATACTTCGGTAATATGATTGAAGAGATTTCACAGAAAGTCTCCATGACCAGAAATTGCATCCCATATACATAGAAACTGCATCTTCAAATTCAACATTCACATTTAATTCCTTGAAGCCAATACATTATGTCACCAGGAACAGCCTGTCAATTTGCTATCAAACTAGACCTTCATCAGGTCTTCTCTGGTAGCATGGATTATTTGGGGACAGAATAGAACCTGGAGGGCACAAGAATCCGAGTGATGAGTTCTGGTGTGAGGCAAAGCCAGAGATACATGTAGAGGGAGAGCATTGGTGACAGGGAGGACATGGCCCCGCTAGTGACCCTAGAGAACAACTAGGACATTGACACTCTGAAGGGGGAAGGACGATGGAAATTACTATTACTTTTTGTATTGCTTTACCGTGGATTAAGGACAAATAGACTGGAAAAAAGATGTGGGTAAACAAAGGATGAGGAAAAAAGATGAGAAGATATGAAGGAGCAATTTTACCTTTTCTACCAGCTTTTATGAGATTCACACAATCATTAGGAACCCTATGTGTTCTTGATTTCCATTTTAGAACACAGACTATGCATGACCCCTCCCCTTCTCCCACTTTTGTTACCTGTGTCTGTAGGATACATGACGTCCAGACCTCTTGGAGGGTACTTTGGCTCTCCCAAGACTGCTGTTTCCAAACACAAGAATTTCAGAGCCTCTACCAGAGTCCTTAAGAAACTCTCAGGGCATGATGATTCGAAAGAAGAGCAAAAGACATGGATGTGCTGCCATCTTTGTTACCTTCCCTTCCCCCAGAGCCTCTCCCTGCTTACCCCATAGTTTTTCATCCTGATGGGATCCAATCCAGGGACATTCAGTGGCAATCACTTCTGGAGTGGGGGGCCTGGCAGGCGCTTAGAACGCCTGGACTGGGAGTGGAGTTGGCTATTGTAATACTTAGTGAATGGAATTTCATTAGGTCCTTATCTGTGTGCAGTGAGGAAAAGAGGTCCTTTTACACAGTGCTTGTAATGGAGTGGAAAATTGCATTTCCCCCTCGCTCAAACAGTGCCATTAGTGGGGAGGCAGACTGTCTGCAGAGAGCGGGAAGGCACCTCGGGCGGTGAAGGGCTGACAGCCCAAATGATGGCAGTGCCGAGAGACCCGGAAGATATTAAAATAAAAACAGGTTGTGTTGTTCTTTTTGTCCTGTAGCAGTTCTTCCCTGCAATGCAGGGAGTGATTGGATTTGAAGCACCGAGAAAAACATGTTAAGTAAGAAATTGTTTAAATAAAGTTGTTTGAGGTTGAAACTCTCCCCCAGGCATGGAGGGGAATGCAGTTAGCTGCCTAGAACTTACAGATATCCAAGAGGCAGTAGGTATTTGAGCCAGGCAAGTATGCCAGAAATCTGAGAACTAAAACGTACAATTGTGGTCTCTTCTTTCATCGCCCAGGTGGGTTCTAGCCCTACTGGGAGGGTGTGGGCACTCCAATGGGGGGTCAGTGCATTTTTTCTCTTCCCTGGGGTCTGAGAGTTACAGGTGAGGAGAACTCTAGGGCATAGTGCAAAAAAAAAAAACCTAGCAGGGGAATCTGCTAGCTCTACAAAAATATTGTTCATGCACTCGTAGCAAGAGAGTTTCTTTCAGAATTGGTGTCAGACGTAGGTCCGTGAAAGCTGCCTGTGTGATGGTGGAGGGGGCCACAGTGTCCCAGGGCCAGAGGATGACAGAAACTGTGCACCTCTTGGACACAGGTGAAAACTGAATGCAAAGTGGTCCATACCAAGAATGTTGGGAGGACCCAGGTGAGAAAGCCCTTTGTCAATGTCTGAGGGCACCAGGAAAGTAGAATTAGGACAAGTTTTCTAAAAAAAAGAATGGAATTGTGAAACCATTAGGATATTTGGTATTCCAGCTGCACTAGACCTTCAGAATTATTTAGTCCAATAATTTCTTATAAGAATGAGGAATTTCTTTCTCATGAAGCATAAATGTTAAATCAGAGGCCCCCAAGGCCCCTTCCACCACCATGTACTGTATACATCCCTTCAACCTTTTCTGAGCTCACTTGTCCACTCTCTACTCCAGCCCCACTCACTTTAACAGAATTTTCTTTCCTCTTGATCCATTCCCTGACCTAGCCTCATGCTTCTGCTTGCCAGACATTGAAGATTTGAGGCGGAGGGTGTGTGTGTGGGGGGGGGCGGTTGGGGTGGGGATCAGCTACCTGCCGACATTCTGTTCTTTTATGTGTCTGTCTCCTAATATCCCTTATATGTATGTAAGTCCAGTGTTTAGAAGATGTGACCTGTGCATTCTAGCCTCCACCCTGGCCATTGGCCTATCCCAGAACATTGTCATGCATAATTTTCATAAAATTAAAAAATCTGGCTCACACAAATGCTATATGAACACATGTATTTTAAAAATCATTTTTAATTTTGTATTATTTTAAATTTTAAATTACTAATATATACCAGTCAGTAATAGTTTCCTAATAATATGGAAGAGCTGGTTCTTTTTGAGGAACTGGGTATTTATAGACACTTGGAAAAAGAAAAAAAGGACGTTAGACCAAGATTATACAAAACTGACCACTGACCAACATCTTTTACAGTAATTAAATCATAACCTCTGGGGATCTATTTTTGTTTGTTTGTTTGTTTGTTTGTTTATCTGGGCTGTAATCAAGTAGTGATTATACGTATAATCTCCTGAAGAATTAAATAATCCTTTGGAGGATCTGTCCTACACCACCAACATATGCCTTTGAAAGGATATTGTGCCCTTCTTACACCCCCCCATTCCCTTATTTCCAAGTTTTTTTTACTTTTTCTTAATCCTAAAATTTAAATCTCTGTTTCTTTGAAATGCATCAGCATTTGATGTATGTGCTTCTGAAGAAGACTCCACCATGGTGTAAAGTCCCATCTAGTATGTTAGGTCTAGTATGTTAGGTATCTACAAATTAATTTAACTTTTAACACATTTATTGTGTTGTCTCTGTGTGCTAGGCACTGTGCCAGACTTTAATGTACACTGGTGAATAAAACAAACAAGGTTGTGAGGTTTAAGATAAGAGAAACACATACGCAGATGGGGAGGAATTATAGAAAGCCCATCACATTGCCTCTGCCTGGTATCTGAGTTACAGGATGCTGTGGCTTCCCCAGGTCTCTGCCTGGATTCATTTAGATAAGTAAAAGTTGGTTATGTCCCATCAAAGTTGGTGAGATGTAAATGGCAGAAAGGAATGTAGGGTGGTTGTTCATAGGTTATGTGACCTTGCTTGCACCCTTGGATTCATTTATCCAATGAGTGCTCAGTAAATATAGATCAGTGATGTTAAAAAGCAAAATTCAGCTGAAAAAATTCCAAAGATCTTATTGGCTTCATTTAGGGATTCATGAATTAGGCAGCATTCAATCTAGCAGAGAGAAAGAAGCTCCGAGGATCTGTACAAAATGGTAAACTTTATAGTCAGAAGGGAACAGAAACAAGGTAGTAATACTAAGCCGAACAGTGGATTTATTATTGCAAGGATACTTTTCTTTAGGGGATGGCAAGGCTCTATCAGGAAGACTAACTAGTATTGATCAGGTGATTCCTGACTGCTAGTGTAAGAATCCATTTTGGGGAGAGCTGAAATTGTTAAGTGAAGGTTCATTTTGGTAACATGGGGTTTAGCATAAATGACTCCATTTGGGGTCCATTGTCTTGTTTTTAACAGTCAAATATACTGAACCCTGCTGGCCATGGAACTTTTCAGTTTATTTGTTTATTTAGCTATTTAACAATTTCAATAATCACTCTAAATCTATTCTTAGGCAAAAGTCTTAGAGTGAAGTACATAATTTCTGGGTTTTCTCCCCTTCCCCCTACTCCTCCAGTGTGATTGACAACTGGCTCCTCATCCAGGGGCATACTGTACCAAGGGTTGTTTTTCCTTAAGTAGAGGTATTATTGGAGCACCTGGGTGGCTGAGTCAGTTAAATGTCTGCCTTTGGCTCAGGTCATGATCCAGGGGTCCTGGGATGGAGCCCCATGTTGGGATCCCTTCTCAGAGGTGGGTCTGCTTCTTCTTTTGTCCCCTCTCCACTTGTATTCTCTCTCTCTCTCTAATAAATAAATAAAATCTTTAAAAAAAAAAGTGGGGGTATTACTTCCATTGCAGATCTTCAGTCTTTGGAAGGCAAGGTGGGCATTAGTGAATTTCTGAAGGTCCAGAAAATTTTAGGGTGATGTTTGTTTCTCAAGAAGTTCATGGCCAAGTTACAAAACTATCCTTGAAATCATCTGAATTTCTTCTTTGAGATCCCTGAGGAGAAGTGGCTAAAGTAGGGTGCTGGTCAAGGAATTACTGGTTACATCTTCTGGTCTTCCATAGTATGAGCTAGTAGTAGCTGTGGTTGACTTTAATATCTAATCAGCATATAGAGTATTTTAGTTAAATATTGGCCAAGTATAAGACACTATTAGGCCACTAGAGGAATGTAGAGGCATAAAAAGAGAAACGCTCGGTGTGGTTCAGGGAACGAGAGACAACCAACCACAAAGCACATAGCTACCTGTGTAAGAATATGTGTGCTGAATACCAAGTGAGTGGTGCAGGCTACCAGTGCTTCAGTTCAGTCCGTGTGGATGAAAGGTTCTTAATGGAGATGTTGGTCATGATTTAATACATGAAGGATAAATACAGTTCAGATTTTATTGGGAGGGGGTGTTGAACATTCTAAGGAGGATGGAGAGGACAATGGAAAACAAAGCTTTGAACAGTTACATACCAAGCATGTCACAAGGGTGAAGGGGGGGGCGGGTGTTCTTTGATAGCAATACCCAAGCTGGGATGCCCTGGGTCGTTAATATGGACTTAGAGGTCCATCAGTGGCCAGTCTTACAACTAACTCCCAGTCTTAAGTTTGTTCTGAGTCTGCACTAACTGAAAGAGTTTGAGTCACCTCAGAAATCAAGCAACACTTAGCAGAAGCAGGGCACTTACCCTTTTCAAAACAGATGAAATGTTTTCCATTAATGCTGTTGCTCCCACACAGATTAAAGCTTGTATCAGAAATTAAGCTGTTCACCAGTTTTTTAATCAAATCCTAAATATGGCATCCTTCATATGTGAGGTAATTGTGTGTCTGTATGCAAATGCTGGGAGAATATAGTTATTTGGTTATAAATCCAACTATAGTTTTTGAAAAAAAAGTAGATAGAAATCTGGAAAAATGAGTAAACACAATTAATTAGATGAGATATTTATCCTTGGTTTAAATTAGAAAAATTACTTAGAGAAGCTATGAAAATCTCAATTAAAACAACCAGCCTGATTTTATTTTTCACTGCTAAGAGGGCAGGAAAAAAAATGCACGAGTAAAATAAATATATATTTGGGGATGACACCATCTTGGCATTTCCAGGCATTCTTTTCTAAATATATTCTTTATCTGAGCTGTCTTGCAATACTTTTAATATAATTAAAAGCACATAATGAGTGCCAGACTTGTCAATTTCAACAACAAAGTGCTGAAATTTGCAGTGAAACCGAGAGATCCATCTCCCACACATTGTAATGAATAGGTTCATAAAAGGAAAATAGTTTAATTACATTTTAGTTCATGGATTGTTAATAGGCTGGAGTATCTAAATTGAATAATGTGATTCTGGTAATAATTATGTGTAAATGAACTTGTTTAAATGATATTTTACAGCTTCTTTATAAAATTACAGCTAGAGGCAATCCAGTGATAGACAGACAAAGGCCATGCAAAAATTATCATAAACTATTAGCTTGTTTGCAAAGGGTTTTATGTTAATCTTTTAGTACTTAAAGCAATCTGCAATTAACATATCATGGGGAGCTGCCTCCGAGCAAAGGCATGCAAATTGAAGTGCTTAGATAAAAAGCCATTCACGTTGGGGGGAAAAAAAAAGAAAGAAAAAAAAAAGAAAAAGAAAAAAAAAATCAAAGAAAGGGTGGCAAAGTACTCAGAGGGTGCTGGTTTTATATTTGAGATTAAGGAGGTGTAATGATTGTGTTATCTAACTATGGCTGTAATTAAAGCTTTTCTCCTGCAGACATGACAATAGATACTGCATTGATTTCGGTGTTTTAATTGTGAAAGTCATTTTATTTCAGGGCAGAAGATATGAATAGCCTGAATCAAAGGGCTAGAAGATTGCTTTGTTGATAGTACTTGTTCAACAGCTGCCTAGCTGCTTAATACACAAGTGTGGAGAATACAGAGAGACCCAGGGAGGTGCTGGGTATTGTAATTCTCCTGCTGGTTTCCTTTCCTTTTATGAAAAAGGCGAGGATCTGCGTACTGATTGTAAACAAACAGCCTTTTCATACCTCACTGATGTTTTTCCTCCCCAACTTCGCAGAACAAAAGAAGTCATAAAGGGCCTTGAACTAACTTTACTACTGCTCCTTTTAAGCTACAGAAGTTTATGCAAAGTAATAAAACCATCCTTGCTGGCCGAGATATCACCCCTCTAATGGAGAACAAAAGTCTCTAAGTGGCCGCTGTAGTTATCACAAATAGCCTTATGACAGAAACAGTTTGTTAGGGAGAGACTGGATTATTTACATTAAGGGCATATCCACAAAATCTCACACACCGTTAGTTTGAGATTAGGACTTATCAGTTTTTATATACAAACTGCAGGGGGGAAATTAAGTGAAGAGAAAGCATATACGATCCTAGAGCAAAGAGGATTCTAAAAGGAATTCAGGGAAAATGAACTCAGTGTGGACTTCAAGTATCACATTCTTGGCGATTTCTTCCATAACCGTTCAGAGTGAATAGAGGTGAAACCCAGTGATTTCTAATTATTTCCATTATTCTATTGATGCATCTCTTCTTTGTGCTTTGAAATACTGAATATATATTTCAATGAAGTCTGAATAATAGTAGATTTGGTTTGGGGGACATTTGTCCCTTTGAGTGATATGGTTTATAATAACCACACACCAAGGTATTGTGGGAGAGGAAAAATAATTTTCCCTCTATGTTCCCCTTCTAGGTTTTGGTTGAGACATCTCCGTAATAAGGGAAGAAACAAGCAAGCGAAAAACAAAACTAAAAACAGATTAACAGGAGGAAAACAAAAGTTTAATAACCTGTACACCTCCTGAACACTTGGGAGGTACCCAGGAAGGCTAACTCCAACCTTAAATACCATTTTAAGCTAAAGATAAAGAAAGACGTTGGGGGTTATGGGAGGTTACTAGGAAAAACCCAGTAAATGAGGGTAAGGTTGTTATGCAGATTTAAGACCTGGCTTCCCCGTTGATAAGAGTTCCTAAAGATTGAATCATCTGCCTCTTCCTGGTACAGAGAGGGAGATACACTTACACTTGGAGATTTCCTTTAACTTAAATGTAAACTTGCAAATGGGAACTTTTTCTTGGTCTTCAAAGCTTCTCCTGTGTCTGCAGTTTCTTAAAATTAATCAGCCTCAAATAATCCTCATGCCAAAGAGGACATCTTGGGGTGATGAATTCAGCTACCCTTCTGTGGTACAAATCTAACAAGAATAACATCAATAATCATTTACTGAGTGCTGCACCAAACTTTTTTGTTTGTTTGTTTGTTTGTTTGTTTTTTTAAAAAGTACATTGCTAACCTCTCACAATAACTCCAGAGAAGTTGGTAGAATGATCTCCACTTTAAAAAAAGAAGAAACTTAGGCTCAGAGAGGCCAAGTAAACTGCCCCAAGTCACACGGCCTGTCGAGGACAGAGGTTGGAACCTAGGAAGCTGGCTCCCGAGATTACAGGCGTACCCACCAGATAAACTAGGCCTCAGCCAGAGAACAAGTAGCAGATACCAGCATTGTGGATTGTAAGTAATCAGCCGTGAAGTCACAGTTGGGCAGGACTCTTGGAAATCCTTCCAGGCTCCTTAACTTTTTATTTGGTGCCCCAGATGCCTGTGATAGTTTGGTAAAACCCATGGACCCCTTCTCAGGCTAATGATTTGCAAATGCACAAAATCAATATATATAAAATTACAAAGCAAATTAGGTATATTGAACTACTATTGTCAAAAAATTTTAAAAATCAAGTTTATGACTTAGTGGTTTATGTGCTTCTTAACACAAATTAATGAGCTCTCAGAGTAGGACCTAACATCCACAGTAATTACAAAGTAGTGGTGCATATAAATAGTGTTTCAGATTTCTGCAACATGTGACTTGAAGATATCTGTAATTTTTATTGATGATATTTTGTTGCCTACATCTATAATCACAGAAAATATTAAATTGCCCTTAGAAGTTAGTGAAAATAAAAAAAATATGCCTTTGTATTTTTATATAAGTTGTATATTCTATAAATACGTATATAGCTATGCATTTTTATATATAACAGTAATTTCTGTAGACCCCTGAGTTCTAGACGCATGAAGGGCTCACATTAAGAATACTTTTAAATACACAAGGGAAACTGAGGTCCAGAGAAGAGAATGCATCACCCAAGATATCAGTAATTTAGTGATAAGATGTAGAACACAGCTTGTAGATCACACTTAGGGAATTTAAGGAAACTTGAAACCATGTGTGTTGATTTTGTCCCCCTCTCTCCTAGGACTTTGGTAGCTTTTGCTGACATTCTTTTAGACCCTTCTTTGTCTTTGCAAAATTGTATTTTTCAAAGTGGGAGCGCCAGACGACTGCCTTGACCCTTCAGTCACCTGTTGGCAATTCCTGCCTTCCTCTTGCACCTTGATGAGTGCCTGGTGCTGCTGCCAGTGGGTGGTGATGGGTAGAGACCAGAAAGTACAGTCACAGGAGACCTTAGCCACCAGGGACCCCAGAGTGATGGTCAGTGATGCCAACTAAAATTTGAAAGGTTTCTAGGGGAACAAGAATGATATTTATTATACATATGTTTTTGTCAGTTCAGGCTGTTGTAATAAGATAGTTTAGACTGGGTGGCTTGCAGGACAGATTTCTTTTTCACAGCTCTGGAGGCTGGCTGCCCGAGACCAGGGGGCCAGCAAGGTTGGGTTCTGGTGAAGACCTTTTCCCTGGTTTCCTCACACAGTAGAGAGAGAAGCTAGCTCTCTAATCTTTTCCTATAAGAACATGAATCCCACATGTGAGAGCTTCTCCTTCATTTCCTAACCCCTTCCCAAATGTCCCTCCTCCAAATACCATCCCACTGGAGTTCACACTTTGACGTATGCATTTGGGTAGTGGGGGGAACACACACATTCAGGTCATAGCAACATCTTTCCTATGCATGAACTTTGTATATCCTCTTGTAGTTAATACTCAGGCCTAGTTAACAGTCTCTCCCCCTATATTGGAGAGCAAGAGAGGCATGTGTGGTGAGCCAACATCCAACTTGGAATCCATCTGTATCCTCACAGCCTTTTGAGGCAGGTAACTTGGGTCCCCACTTTACTTATTAGGAAAATGAAGCTCAAAGACATTCAGTTAGGTGACCAGGCTGTCTACTCACTAAGCAACAGAGCCAGAAATTTCACTCGGTTCTGCTACCTCTACTGCTGATTTTTGTTCCCAGGTCCTCTATCCCTTATATTGAAGGGATGATCACCACTAGTCCTCCTTACCCAGGTGCTATTTATTGCAAAACTGTTATGTCCATAATGCTGTCCCTCCCAGGTAGACTTGGAGGACAGAAGAATGGAGGGTAGGGAGAAATATATAAGGATATCCTTATCCTTGAGCTTACTGTTCTAACTCTCCTAACTGGACAAATAAAGCTAGCACAAAAGGAACACACAGAAAATGTTCAATGACAAGCATGCTTGATACCAACAATGTAATTGTAGTCATCATGAGGAAGATGATCATGGCTAACATATACTGAAGGC
The DNA here is from genome assembly GCF_011100685.1 of Canis lupus familiaris. NCBI lineage: Eukaryota > Metazoa > Chordata > Mammalia > Carnivora > Canidae > Canis > Canis lupus. The sequence goes on from NC_049225.1 coordinate 27,081,090, forward strand.
ATGATATTTTAAGCATTTCCCATAAGTTATTTCATCTGATCACACATTCCAGTAAGAAGGATGTGTAGCAGCAACACCACCCTTGCAGTTGGCAGGAAGGACCTACCAAAGGGCCCCCTGTATCACAAACGGAAACATGGAGATACATGTTTTCCTTATTGATTTGGTAATTACATTTGTGGTTGCCTTGACCATGAATTGAGCACACAGGTATGATGGCAGAGGAAGAATGACCTCCACCAATTAGGATAACTCCTCAGAGGCCTCCATAGGCAAATTTTCCTTTAGCTCATCTTACTTTGCTGACATATACTTTTTAGGCAACTCTAAATAGTTCTCAAAACTGTACATTCTGAGGAAAGGGAGTACAGTTTACTCCCTAGAAGGTCACTTTGCACGATTTGGGGCACCTAGTTTTCAACAAAGCAGCTGCTTACTTGAGTTTCAGGGGAAAGGCCATGATTTTTTTCTCCTTCCTCCTGATCTCAGCCCAGACAACATGTCATTGTGCCCTACATACTTCACTAAGCTTCTCTAACAGGTAAAGACTATTTTCACCCTAAACACAATCATCATGCCATTATCTCAACTAAAAAAAAAAAATTTTTTTAACTTTATTTATTCATGAGAGACACACAGAGAGAAAGGCAGGGACACAGACAGAGGGAGAAGAAGGCTCCCTGTGGGGAACCTGATGCAGGACTCAATTCCAGGACCCCAGGATTGCATCCTGAGTTGAAGGCAGATGTTCAACCGCTGAGCCACCCAGGCATCCCTCAACTAAAAAAAAAAAAAAAAAAAAAAAAAAAAATTTAACAGGGCACCTGGCTGGCTCAATAAGTAGAACATGTATCCTTCAATCTCAGGGTTGTGAGTTCAAGCCCCATGTTGGGCATGAAGCCTACTTAGAAAAAAACATTAATAATTCCATAGGATTTTTCTTACATCCAGTACAAATTTTAAGTTTCCCAATTGTCTCGAAAACATCCTACTTCATTGAGTTTGTTTGAATCAGGATCCAAACAAGGTCCATACATTTTATTTGGATGCAACATCTCTTTAATCTCTTTTATCCTGTCATAGTTCCTTTCCTCATCTTTTCCATCTTCTTTCTCTTTGTCTCTGTTGTTATACATTGAGTCTTTTGGAAGACTATAATCATTTGTCCTTGAGAAAGAGCCACTTTTTTATTTTGGCTAACACTTCCTTGCTGTGTCATTTACCCTATTCTTCTATCCTGTATACTTCCTTCAATCTGTTGTACATCAAGAGTTTGTTAGATCCAAGTTCATTTTTTTTAATGTCATAATGTATGCTTCCTATTCCATCACATCACCAGTCACATGATTTATATCAAATCAGTAGATTCAGGTGGTGTCAGCCTGATTCTTTTGTAAAGTTCCCAACCAACCTCTCACCCAGTGATGGAGAATCTTTTGTTTTGTTTTGTTTTTTAAAAGATTTTATTCATTTATTCATGAGAGACACAGAGAGAGGCAGAGACATAGGCAGAGGGAGAAACAGGCTCTCCATGGGGAGCCTGATGTGGGACTCCATCCCTGGACCCTGGGATTATGACCTGAGCTTAAGGCAGACGCTCAACCCCTGAGCCACCCACATGCTTTGATGGAGCATCTTTTGATGATCATGTCCTAGGTCCATTATTTCCTTGCCGGTTCCAGAATGGTAGTTTTCTAATTCTGTCATCCCTTCTGCAGATATTATCTGGAATGCTTCTGCAGAGAATGTTTCTCTAAGTGACAATGATTTCAAAACTTTCCTTCTAGCAGCAGAAAAGTTGGTTTAAATATATCTCATGTGAAAACTGGAAATATGAAACATAAATGTGGAGGGTGCCTGATGAAGTGGAAGTGGAATGCTGGGCAAGCCCTGTGGTCACTGGCTGCCCTTCATCCTCTGTTCCTGTGGCACAGGAGCCCCTGGGCTCTGGGCAGCACAGTTTGGAGATGTCCTGATAAATATCACTACCATGACCCTGTCCTCATCAGGCTTACAGTGTGTTGTTTTGGGGAATGAAGTGAGTGCCCCCAGTACTGAAGAGGCTTGCCATTCACCCACTGTGTGACTTTGGGGTCGTTAGCCTCAGTCAACCTTGTTTCCTTATTTGTAAAGTGGGAATAAGAGTCCTCACTTTGAAACTGAATGAAAGTGGGTTCAGTTGCAACTTCATAAAATGATTGTGAAGATTCCATGTGCTTAATGCTTATGAAATGCTTCGTATAGTGCCTGCCGTCTAACAATGCTCAAAAATGTTAACTTGATCTTTCCTATTATAGTCAGCCACTGTATTGGCTTTCTAGGGGCACCCTAGCCAAGTGTCACAAAGGGCATGGCTTGGAACAATAGGAATTTACTCTCTTACACTTCTTGAGGCCAGGAGTGTGAAATCATTGTCAGTAGGGCCATGCTTCCTTTGAGGCTCTGGGTAGAATCCTTTTTCACCTCTTCCTAACTTTGGAGGTGGCTGGAAATTCTTGGTTTTACTTCCCTGTAGATGCGTTGTACAATCTCTGCTTCTGTCACTATATGATTGTCTTCTCCCTGTGTGTCTCTTCCCATGATATTCCTTCTGCGCCTTCACATCATTTTATAGAGACCCCAGATATATTGGATTAAGGGCCCACTTCAATCCAGCATGATCTCATCTAAACTAATTACACCTGCAATGGACCTCTTTCCAAATAAATTCACATTCTGAAGTATTGGAGTTTAGTACATCAACCTATCTTTTTAGAGAGACAAAATTTAACCCCTAACAATTATGTAACTCTTCAATATGAAGTCCTGCATCTTTACATATGGCAGGGTTCCTTCTACTATACTATTTGTTAGGGCAACATTCACATTTCTTGCATTTTACTGCCTACCTACTGGTTTTCTTTCAGATATGTGTTGCTATTTAGTGCAGAGTAAGGATAAATGGGCAGTTCTTCCACATTTAGACCCAGAGAGGACAAGGGAATAGTTCTCCACCTGCATACACAGAGTGGGAGCAGAAGACCACAGCCAGAACAGCAGAAGAAACACAGCCTTAGCCATCCACATTTCAAAACTCCAGGCAAGCCAGCATTGGCCTGGCAGGCGCCCAGTGATACTCTCTGCCGTATCAGGACAAGCCTTGGAGTGAACTGTTTATTTATCAATTCTTAATTGAGTTGATGTTTACTCATGATTGCAAGCGGATGATTAATTTATTGCAGAGTTGGAGGAGTCAGATAGTGAGGAGATCGTTATAATAGAGAGATTATAATAGAGTTCTTTGCACTTGTGGGTCTGGTAATAGAAGATTGACTGATATAATTAGATGGGGCTTGGTAACAAATGCTATTACATTATGTCTGAATCTTATTTGAAAGTACTGGCCTTTTATCTTAAACTTATTAGGGGGTGGCTATAGGTTAAGTTGACACCTGATAGCTCTTTTACTCCTGCAAAAGGAGGGCTGAACTTTCGGAAGGAATCAACTGTTTTGATGTTTAGAGGCAATGGCCAGGTATCTTTCAGGGATCAGTTCTTCTTCTTGGTTTTTAGAACAATAACAGGATTGAGAAGGGCTTAAATTTCAACACTGTCACTAACTTTCTAGATAACTCTGGGCAATTGAAGGGCTGTGTTCTCTCTCTACTCTGTCTGTGGCTACTTTGGAATCTTTATCGTAGCCAAAACCATCCTTAAGAAAACAGATAAAGGAAAACACAAGGAATAACCTGACAGTGTGGTGAGAAAATGGGCTATATGTAAGACAAGCTTGGGTTACAAATTGTAACTCAGCTGTAGTGGGTTGGGCCCCCTCCCCCAAAAGATATATCTTCATCTTGACCCAAGGAGCCTATGAATGTGACCTTATTTGTAAAAAGGGTCTTTGAAGATGCAATTAAGGATCTGGAAATGAGATGATCCTGGATTAGCACCCAGGAGAAGTATCGTTATAGGAGACACCCAGAGGAGAGATGGAGGAGAAGAGAAGTCCATGGGAAGACAGAGGCAGAGTTAGGCAGCACAAGCCAAAGGATGCCTGGCATCACCAGAAGCTGGGAGATGCAAGGAAGGATTTTCCTCTAGAGCCTCTGGAGGGAGCACAGCCCTGCCAACACCTTGATTTCAGACTTCTGCCCTACAGAACTGTGAAAGAGTACAGTTCTGTTGTTTTAAGCCACCAAATTTATGGTAATTTGTTATAATAGACGTTGGAAACTATTATACCAGCTATGCAACAAATTCCTTGTTTGACTTTGGGCAAGTCTCTTAATCTTCTAAGCCTCAGTTTTGTCATTTATAAAACCGTGATTATTATGCTCATCTCAGTGTTGTGAGGACCAAATGTGATAGGCCTGAGTATTCGCCCAACCCCGTGCGTGGTACATGAAAGGCATGGGGAGCATACCAGATTCCCTCTTCAGTCCCGTCCCATCCCTTTCCATATATGACATTTCAATGAAATCTCTTTCATCTTCCTCGCCTCCTCCTAAAATGTCTGCAAAACCAACAGCCCTCCCCTGAAGAATGTTCTATTTTTCGGGAGCTGTTCTTCGGACTGTCAAAGTAGAGGCAAAAGCACGGTACAGCTGGTATTCTTAAGGCAGTTGGGTGAGAGCCATGTAGATATTAACATTTTTAAAAAATGCAGTTCACCGAACACAACCCTATAGTGTAGCAGCTGAAGTCCATATTGGAGCCACAATGTGGTTGGCCAGCTGCAGTCTGTTTCTTTCACATGAGGAGGTCTCAGGGTACATTCTCAGCCCTGCAGAACATACAGCACATGGGACCGTATATAATACTCTGTGCCGCAGGAAAGAAGCTGATATAAATGGCTTTTGCTGACTGTGTTCATTTCACTGACTTTAGATCTAGAAAGTCAAAACTGACTGTATCCCACCCAATACAGGCTGGAGAAGTCATTGTTGGAATTTAGAGCATGTCTTACTTGAATAAATGCTTTTAGAATCCTGGGTTCTTCTGAGGCATCAGAAAGATGGGAAATTAAAAAGAGCACAGGTCTGTATTTCATTTCTGTCCTTGATCAACTGCATAATCATGGGCCAACTGCTTAACTTCTTTGTGGCCTTCATCTTCATGGTGAGGTTGTTGGAGCACCTCGTCTCAGCACTAATGTTCTGTGGTTCCATGAAAACTCAAGTTGATCCCCGTAAGGTCAGGCCGTGGATCCATCTAGCCCACATCTTTTGTCTGGCATGCTTTCGGAGGATAGGAGAATTGCAGGAAGGTGAGAAGGAAAGAAAGTTTTAGAGGAAAATGTAGGGTGCTGTATTATATATTCCACCCAGAGCCTAGCAGTTATCGAGGGGAGAACTAGGGATTTCCTAAAAACCCTAAGACCTTCCACTCCCTAGTTCTCATGAAGAACCTCTGTTGATGAGTTTTATCATCTCTAAGCGGCATTGTGAATCCACTGCCTGGGTGTTTAGTGGGTAGGAGAGTTTGTGGGGATGGGACCCTCTTATGAGGTCAGTGGTATTTACCTGTGGGACGTTGAGTTCCCTCACTTGGCCTTTTCCGCTAGAGGCTGCTTTCCTCAGACTTCTCCACATCTCCCGGTACTGATCTGATCAGTTCATTAATAGTGAGGGGGAGGGAAATAAGCATTTATTGAGTACCCACGTGAGCCTTACACTATGAAGGATCTGTGTTCACAACTACCTTCTAAGGCAAAAACCTTATTCCCATTTTACACTTTATGTACCCGAGGCAAGGAGATACTTGGTAAGTTGAACAAGTTATCAATTATTAAGAGCCATGTTCAATAACCCATGTCTCCCTTAGAGCCTATCTTCATGGCATCCTACCCTTACACCATGATGTTAGACCCCACCTACCAGCCCCTATCTCTATTGTACACCAGGCACTGGACTAATGGGGGTAGCAGTAGGGGGGGGTGGAGGATGAGGATAAAGAGATATGAAAAATATTTGTCATCTTTGCTCTTGAACTTATTATCTAATTAGATAAATACAAGTACCATAAAGGAGATACATAAGACAAGTTAACACTTTAATCAGCAATATAATAGAGACACGATGACAGCAGCTAACACTGCTGCAGTTACTATATGCCACATGTGAGAGCCTGTGCAAGTACTTTGTCACTTATTCATCACTACAACCCTATGTTAGTTTTTTATAGCTGAGGAAGCAGAGGTGTAGAAAGATCGAGAAACTTGACCAAAGTCCCCAGCATCTGATTTCCAGGGATGGAGCCAGGATTCAAATCTAGACTGCTGAGCTTCCATGCTCTACTGCTAATATTATTACACACCAAACAAAAGAGTTGAAGGCTGACTTAAGGCTCACTGGTAAGAAAGAAGAGTTTGATGGGAGGTGGTCCTGATGGGTTTTATGGCAGAAGTGGTACTCAAAAGGCCTATTTGGAAAATGCTTTATGTCATATGAAGGAACACATTTCTAACAATACTGTTTCCTACCAGCTCAGAATGGGGCCTTGCAGTAGTCGCTGGACTTCTCCAACTCTTCCAATCTCATATTTCAGAGCAAACAACTTATTTTCTTTTGAGTTCTAACCTGGGATTTCCCTGGGAAACGAAGAGGGTAGAAATCAGATATTTGGGGAACATGTTTCCCCTGGGGGAAGCAGTGCTTGGAACCAGGGGCCTGGGGAAAGTTGCACTAATCCACAGCTAACTGTAGGCCGTGATAGGATCTTGGAGTGTCAGGTCCTGCAGTTTTTCCAGAAGCACTGATAGGAGAGAGTGCAGCAGAATTATGGGCCTAGATCAGTCTAAATGGCATTTCTTTTGTGAAAACAAGAGCCTTGTCAATTGCAACCCCACTTTAAGGGGTGTGTGGGATTGAAACAAGATGGTTTAAAGAATAGACCAGTGTCTCTGCTCCACTTTTTTTTGCATTGCAAGTGAGCAACCCCCTCGTGAAGACCAGGGGGACCAGATAACTCCAAGTAAAGTTGGGTGCAGCTGAGACACATGAGGAACGAGATTAGGAGAGACAGCAAACAGAGCCAGGTGAGTTCTTGGAGGTGATATTGTGATAGATACAGTGAGATCAGGTGCCAAAATATTTTAGGGAAAACAACTAATTTACTGTCTTGAACAAGTGACACCCTCCAGTTCCCATGCCCCTCACACTGTGTTCTCTTTCCACCAGCTGATTCACCTCACCCTCTTTCCTCCTTTGTGTCTCATGCCGGCCCCAGCTATCCCAGAGTAGTTTAACTTCCTGATTTCCCAGATCAGGAGATTATGACTTGGAGAGAAGAGACGTATCCCAGTGGCTTACATAGATGATTGGTTCCAGAATATGAAACCACAGTTTCTGACTCCTGGTCTGATGTTTCGCTGAATTGCTCTACTGAAATCTGGATATGCCCTTGTTTAAGGCACAGAGCAAAAGAAGGGAGTCTTGAGGCTTTTTCTCTGAACTTGGATTTGAATTGGGGCAGCATCCTTAACTTGGGGTGAGGTGGTTCATTGTTAACCTTGAAACTCTTGTGGAGTGAGTTTGGTCGAAGGAGTTCAGGAGAGCTGTTTTAGAGTCTAGTGTCTCTGTGACAACCTAAAACATTTACTGTTTTGAAAACAAATATATATCCCTTTGAAATGTTCAGGTGTGGATGAAACCAGAATATTCTGTCTAGAAAAACATTTGCTAGGAAATCTACTCACGTAGTCTGATAATTAAAAATGGTCACATTATTTCCCATCCCTCTGGTCATGCTCCTTTGCAGTGTGACTGTACTATTGCTCCTATGAACAGTGAAATTTTGCCATCAACCCCTCAAATCTAGACTTGACCTTGTAATTTGGTTTGATCAGTGGGCATTAGCAAACATGATGTAGCAGAGGCTTAGGAAGTATTTGTGCTTTGAGGCTTGCCCTCTGGCCTAATACCCTGAGACTTCCATGCAACAGGTTGGTTTGTTTACTGGAAGTTAAAAAAAAAAAAAAGCCATCTCAGAAGAGACCCCTGGGGTGAACCTGCCCCCAGCCAATCTGCCACCTCACAGTAGTCACACGAATGATCTCAGGTGAGACCCAAGAACCATCCTGCTGAGCCCTGCCCAAATTTCTGACCAAAAAATGTCATGAGCAAATACACCACTAAGTTGTTGTTTTACACCACTAAGCTCATGGTGGCCTGTTACCACAATACCACAATAGATGACTAATAGGCCTAGCATTTCTAGCAATTGTCTGCTTAGATAGTAACTCAGTTTCATAAGAGTTATCCAGTAGCAGCCCCAGTCTAGACTTTTCTCTCCCAAGTTTAGTTTGGTGTGGGAGGGGAAGAAAAGTAGGAGGTGGAGGGAACTTTTGAAGTGTTTTTGTTCATTTGTTTGAAAAGTTTTTCCCTCAGCCTAATTTATGTCTCAGACTCATCCACTTTGCTTTCCTCTTCCCAACTCAAGTCTGAACTGCGTTCAGTTGTCCTTACAGTTGAACTTGATAGTTTTGTTGGCCATTTGTCTGTTAGCTTTCAAATCTGTTCTCAAACCTTGCCCTGCTCTCTATGTGTCACAGGGGCTTATCCACATAAACTGTTTCCCAAGCTCCCTTGTCTCCTGGAATCAAGCCAGGTTCAGCCAGTGAGAGGCACTCGTAACAGATTGCAGGTGGGCAGAAGAGAGAAGAAGCCAAGATCTTTCTTTCCTGGTCTCTCTGCCTCAGATGGTCATTTCTGGCAGCGGCTGGGTCTATTCTGTGGCTCTATCTCCTGTGGGAAGCCCTTTCCAGCATGGTCCCAGCCCCCACTGACTGTGCCACCCTGAGCCCAGCTTCTGCCAGGGGGCTTTGGCTCCAAGATTCCAGTAACCTTTCCTTTGACCCTTCAGCATAGAGATGGTGGCAGCTTCCTGAGACTCTATTTTCTGGATCGCTTTCTTTTCTCTTGATTATTATTTCAGCTCCTCTAAAACCCTTGGATTAATATCCCATATTGCATTTTCTCTTTTGGAATGAATGATCTCTCATGGAGTTTTGTTTTCTTGACTAATCTCTAACTCTTACGGTAAGATTCAAGATCTCTAGAATGGAAAGAATGAAGACTATAACAAAACTCACCTTATGGAGAAATATTTAAAGGAGATCCTATTTTCTTTTTACCTGTACATTGATTGACTTAACTTTAACCTTACAGTAAAGGCACCTTCATTTTGGCTAAGCGTTGAAGGATGTTGCTATCTTCGGTCCTATCATGTGTTTGAAATACTAGGAAAAAGGCGCACATGACAGTATGTGCTTGTGAATACAGTCCTCTTTATTGGAAAACATACGATTCCCACAGAGATTCAGTGGCATGGCCTTTCCCATCTACGATAGTGGTCCTCAACCAAGGCGATTTTGACCCCCTAGAATCTTTTATTTGCATGTGGAGACATTTTTGAGTTTTACTTCTGGGCTAGGAGTGTGCTGTTGACATCTGGTGGGTACAGACTAGAGATTCTGTGGACATTTTACCACACACAGGACAACCTCACAACAAAGAATTGTCTGCTCTAAAATATTAAATAGCACAAAGTGTGAGATACCCCAGTATAGGAATTGCTGCTTTCATGTCACATGTTTTCAGACTTCCCTGTATATGTAGGCAATACTTTACTCTACCCCAGCCTCCTCTCCTTCAAGACCAAGTGCCCTTTTCACAGTCCTGAAGATGTCTTTTATGCTCCAAGGGATGCTTCTTTGGTTTCAAGCAGAGGAGATTATCTCCTAATTTTAAAATGTCTTCCTCACTCAATTTCTCATGCTAATCACAGAGAAGTAGATTGAATCCTTCAGAGAAGGACCTGAATCAAGGTGGGAATCAGATCTAAACAGGACTGAATTTGCAGAAAGTAGGGGTTTGGTTCAGTTTTTGCTTATGGGCTAGAAAGATGGCTATCGCTTCTCTAAACCTTTGGGATTTCTATTTTCTAAAGCTATCCTGGGAGAAGAACATCATTCCAACATCTGCCACAGCTGAAGGCTTTGCACAGGATAGCGTATCATTAGCTTAAGAACAGAGTGAGCATGTGCAGATGGGCCTATAATTTTTAATATGACATTGGCCATAATTTATCATGTCATACCACCCACTCACAACAGGCCCATCAAATGAAATGCTAAATGCCTTTCTTATCAACAGTTGATGGGAAAATGCTGTTCTGGCATCTTCCTCTAAGGGAAACAGAAACCCAACCATGTTCTTTGCAGCCTAGAGCTCTGTACACAAGATCAGATTTGTTTTCCTCCCCCCAAATTTATAGACATTTACAAGGAAGCACATCCTGTTTTGTATTTAGAGGGGCAATGGAGTGAGAGAGAATTATTTAGTAAGTTTCTTTTCCTTGAAATTTGTTCAAGCTGTTTTATGACTTAGAAAAACTCATATATTACTTCCACTTTTATGAGCAGCTTGCTCTTTTCTATTCTCGTTTTCTCCACTGACTTTTTGTGGCTGACCCATGTACCAATTATTAGAATTCCTTGGGCAGCAGGTAATTCCTCCACAAAATGGGTATAGTCATAAAATATTGACCCCAAGAAAAAAAGGCCTAATTCTGTGGCCTGGGGGTGAAGTCCATGGATTAGAGTCCTGTTAAGTTAAAGGCTCAGTTTTTACAGTGAGTAACAATACTGGATCCTTCCTTCCCTGTTGGTGGCACCTCTCAATAGTGCAGACTTTCTGCAAAACTTGGATGGCACTCAGTTATCCACGCCCTGGCAGGGTGGTCAGATCGAAGGAGGAATATGCTCTTAGGGCATGAGAGCTGTGTGGATCCTCTCACTGGACCCTAGAGCCAAGAGAAAACTATTTCTCACATTCTAAAGAGATAGAGAATTGAAAGGGAAATCTTGTACTTCTGAAAATTTTAAGGACATGGAAATGCTCCTTCTTTTCAGATACCTGCCTGCATTTGACCCTTTAATAATTTTAATAGGTCACAGTAATGCTTTTGTAGATGGGATCAACTAAAATGCATGGAGAATGTGTCCTGGTTAATCTAATTTCCTAGCTAACCTAGGGGAAGCCACGGATCCTTCTTCTTCTTTTGAATTTTTAAAAAATTTAATTAATTTTAATTTTATTTTAAATTTCAATATAGTTAACATGCCACAGATTCTTCTTGATTCAACCCAGTTAAATATGATTTCTGTGACTAGGCTTCTCAGTGCTTAGCCACCTTTCCAGATCCTTGGTCGGGGAGATGGCTGGGTGACGATGCACTGATCCCCAAATACTCCTGACATTTCATGAAAGATGTCTGAAAGATGAATGCTGAAAAAAAAAATCCATGGCTTGGCCTCTTTTTAAAATTGCATCCCTATTAATTGCCAGGTAGTTGTGAGGATTAAGAGGACATGAAGAGTTATAAAGTCTGGCCATTCGTAAGCTCTCCGTAAATGGTAGTAAATCATGGTTGTTACTACATAAATGCATTTTTACTTTTAAGCAATGGCTTTTAGAAAATATTATGGTACTTTTCTAGGCTGACCTTGAAGTTAAAAACGAATACAACTTTGTAAAACCAAGATGTGAATGGGAAAGGAGTACCAATTTCTCGTCTCGGGTAGGTTTCAAATCTCTTACTTGGAAGATTTAAATGTAAGTTTGAAGAAGTAGGACTGAGGTCACGTCTTCCCCTGTTGGACATTCTTTCTGATGAATAAGTATTAAAACTGCTTTGAATTTGGTTTCCCCCTCAGATAAGGATTTATTTTTTCCATACGGTCTTTTCTTTGCACCTGAAGGAGCATTGAGGGTGAAAAATAGAGGCCTGTTTCCTGTTCCTAACTGGAGCCCTCGGAAGGTTGTCAAACCAGAGCAACAACTCTGTGGGATTTATGCCTGGGACCTGTCAAAGGGAAATTATCATAGTGAGCCCTCTCTGCTATCAATCAAAGGGGTATTGGGGATGGCAAGGACAGGCATTTTTCAAATTTCTTTACTGTGCATATTTAGCTTTGTGCCTGGGGGAGGAAGAGCTCCTTTGAACAGTTCTTGCAGATTTCTTTTCCATCAGATGGCAGCTCACAACTACTTAATCTTCCCCAAAGGGCTTCTCTCATTGGCCTGCTGAGAACCCAGCCAGGGACAATCCAGTAGGGACAATCCAGTAGCACATCCCGGGAAGTAAGGCATCCTTTTTAGAGGACACAGGATGTGAGTCTGGTCACTCTGCTGTCGTGCCTTGGAAAGTACGCTGTCCGTTGAAGGCTGTGTGCCCTGGCTTCTGTGGGTATCCCATGGACGGTTGCAGGAACACCCACAGAAGCTGATGCTGCCATCCGACCGTGTGAGCCCGGCCTTCTGTCTTCTGCGGGCATTTCCTGCATTTGTCAAGGCAAAGGTCGGAGGGGAACGGACAAGGAAATGGGTCACCCGTGCGTTCCCATCTGTCAGAGATTCACTTTGTCATGAGAACATTCAGGGAGCATATTTATCTCTCCGGCTACTGGAGGTTAAGGCCAGGCTAACCAAGAGAAGAGAAGAAATCCTGTTTGAAAAGTTTACAAATCCTGCCACGAGGGCTGTAAACAGAGTTCAGCCGGTGGTGGAATGTGTAAAATCCTGCCACACTGATAGGGACCCGACTCCCTGGCAGGAGAAACCCACTCATGTAAACAGAGGGACGGTTGCTGCGAATCGGGTCTGTTTTGGCTTAAAGTCTGAAGAGCACGTTGCCTTCAAAGTGAATTCTTAGGTGTCACTTCCCATAAGTTATAGCAGAAGATTACAAAGCTACTGATATAACATATTAGTGTGATGGACAGAATTATACCCCCAACGCTTCCTGCTCTCCCCGATGACGCACACTAACTTCGCGGCTGTGACAGCTGCCTTGATTTACCACCCGTCCGGGAGGCCAACCGGCAGAGGGAACGTTCACATGGACGCAGGGCCTGAGACTGGCCCAGAGCCTAGTTTATAAAGCTGCCCTGTAATTCACCACAAATGTGTCACCATTAAAAGAGGAAAAAAGGATTGCAGATAATAAATACTCTCTAATTTATTAGCTAACAACAAAGAGATCAGAGCCAGTTGTGATGTGATTGTTTGACATAATATTGTCAAGGAAAAAAAAGCGAAGCTGACCAGAGAGGTAAATTACACATTCAAGCAGATGCATCAACTCTTGGCTTGTCACAAGCGCAGCTAAACAAAACACCAAACAGAGGAGAGAACTGGCAAAGAGCAGAGTCATTTATCTCTGAAAGAGACATATTCAAGAGCGAGTGAAATAAGACATAGTTCTTTTGGACTTGGTCAGAGGCCAGGTTTTAACTGTTATAAATTAAATGTTTTGTATATCGGATTTGGCAATTCCAGTTGCTTTTGTCGTGGTAGGGAGACGTTGGGTTTTTCTGCCTGTCTTAGACTCGTGGTTTGGTCAGCTGGGATGTGTGTCCTTGCAACTAGTTATTGGAGGGCCAGAGCATTCTGGTAATTAGAACAAATATCAGAATGACTTTTGTATATAAAATCAGTGGCTTTAGAAAATGTTTTAATCACTTTTTTTGTGTGTGTGTGTGATTTCCCCCTTTGCAGTTATTTAGGAATAATAATACAGGACACCAGGCAGGCAGGGATTCATATTCATTTTAGAGTCCAGGGATCTTAGGGTTGGAAAAAAATGTTTTGTCCCACATCTCACCCAGGATATGCAGATAGTTGAGTAGTGTTGCCTGGAGGGCTTCCAGGGACGCAGAGCATCTGCTGCGTGTTACTACAATAGAGCTCGGAGTCAACCAGTACCCGCTGGGCTTTTATTCTTACATAAGCTACTGCCCAGAAAAACTCTCCCGTCCCTTACTTGGGAAGCTGGGTTTTCAGACGTAAATGGTGGCATTTGCTGCCTCTTGTTTTATTTGTCCTTGGTTAGAACTTAGATTTCTAGGTTTTATTCAACAAGCTGGATGCAAGGATGGGATACAGTGGCAAGGCTGGAGGAAACTCTGTTCTCGGTGGCATTGATTGAAAGAACAGTTTTTTTGGTATATGTAGTTGATCTGCTATAAATTGATTAGAATCTCTTTTTTTCTTTCTTACTTTCTTCTTTTTTAATTTTAATTTATTTCTTTTTTTGGCAGAGCAGTATCACGAGAATTTTTGTGAGATGTTTTGTTGGAATCAATGTATTATGTCTATGTTCTCATAGATCTACCTGTTTAATAGCTGTTTTGAAAAGATAGAAAGAAAGAAAGAAAGAAAGAAAGAAAGAAAGAAAGAAAGAAAGAAAGAAAGAAAGAAAGAAAGTAAGTCGGTCTGGGGAAGAGGCTGATTTGGCCTGGGTCATCCTAGGTGAAAAGTCAGTGGCTCTTAGGAGTTGTTACTGTCTTTTCCAAGTGCTCACATATCCTACATTTAATATGATCTTTTATATTTTTGGTGGGAATCTAACTCTCCCCTTTCTCCTGAAAAAAAAAAAAAAGAGATTTGTCTGAATCTGCTTCCCTCCACCCCCCCACCTTGAGTTTTGGAACGTTATAAAGATTTCCACGATCAGATCTATAAGAATTTTTTGTTGTTGTTATAAAATAAAATACTTTTTTGTCTAGGTCTAGAGATGTAGCTTTTTATGCTTCTCATAAGCTCTTCAAGGGCTTCCTTCTTTTCTTTATCTCTGTTTTCTTTTTTATATCTTCACTCATATTTCCAACTTGAAGATATAATTTCATGATGGAGAAAATAACAACAAACAAGACCTTATTAATTGTGCCTTCTCTCTGGCATTTGAGGTTCCTTTTTCTTTCTTTCTTTCTTTCTTTCTTTCTTTCTTTCTTTCTTTCTTTCTTTCTTTCTTTCTTTCTTTCTTTCTTTCTGTCTGCTTTCCCAAGAGTAGACTTGTTTTCTTCCTTTGAGCATTGCTTTTTTAAGTGACTTCTTAAAATCTGAGTTCATCAGAATGTCTCCCATGTAGTCATATTGTTTTGATTTCTTTGGCTGTGTCCTCATTCTTCCTGCTTGTCCAACCTTCTTTGTTGTCAATTTTCATTAATTATATACCCAGAAATTTATTTTTAGTGACATCCTTCCTTCTCTAGTTTCATGCCCTATTAGAGTCAATATGGAAATACTATTTTTATTTTCTATAAATAAAAGGTGCTCATTAAATCAAGGGTATTTTTATGTTTATGTCCTCAAATTTCTTTGTCATTAACTTCAATTAGGCATGGTCACTTTCTCTGAGGGATCTCTTATCTTCCATACTACCAGTCTTTGTATTTTGTATGTTTAATCCTTACAGAATTTGTTATGCTCTATAAGCTATCTTTTGTAATGTTATTACGTTTTTAGTATGCTCACTAAATGAATTCCTGTTTCATTTTCCTGGTTTCCAAAGAAGACTTCCCTGTCTCTCCTGACCTTCTCTTCTCTTTCCTTTCCATTAGAAATACTTTTCTTTTGAACAAGGTGTACTCTAGTATTGTCACATTCTGGGCATGCATGGTCACCTGCCATCGTGAATTTATTTCAAATTCATTTTATTTTAGGAAGTTACAACCTTTTTCAGTAGGAACAGTGTACTTCTATCATGTCAACACCTCTCTTTGGAAACTTTCTGGGACCTCTTGCATCTGGGATATGGCCATAAACCCTTAGATAGGCTTCCTAGGTCCTCTTAACTTTTACCTTCCATGGACCTTTTCAGCCTTACCGTCTAGAAGCTTCTCCCTCAGACCTTTTCTAGCCATTTTAGTTAGAGGGCAAACACCAAAAAGGTCATTAAAATACCATGTCTTTCTATTGCTTTTTGTTTTTTCTCTATGAATAATAAAATAATTTGACTGTGCAAAATGAACTTTTGAAATCTTATGACATACAGTCCAGGGCCAACCCAAAGTAAAAGTGACTCCTGATTAATACTACCAAAGGTGGCAACTTCAGCTGTTCTTTAAATCAACAGGGATTTACAAGAGAGAGCTTGGCTCTTGCAGTACTGTTTTGTATCTGTTGGCAATAATACCTAGAATTTCAGAAGCATCCCTTCAGAGAGAAGACTTCAGGCCCCTGAGGATACTAGGAGCCTATAGTCACCCATCTCAGCATTGAGTACCTAAAATATGCTGATATTTCTACACATTGCTACGCATCACTCTCATTATTCTATCTGCAACCATTGCCAGGAGAGATAAAAAGCAAGCAAGATTTCACATTAGACTGAGTTAGGAAAGTACATCTCTTCTCAACCAAGAAGATGGAGTATGAACCAGATCACATGGCCCAGTGGATGGGACTGGTGGGGAAATGGATAGGGCATACAGTAGCTTGAAGGCAGCATCAGGCAAAATAGATTTAAATCATTTTGAAAGAAATAAATCCTAACAATGGATACATTGTGCCAAAAGAAATGAAGCTCAGAAAAGAATTGATTAGGAAGTATACCAAACAGAATAAAATGTAGCAGAAAGGCGCATATTGGAGGGAATAAAATATGTTTCAGTTTGAAGGGTATTGGATTTACTAAGATACAACTGACCAGCTATAAAGCAAATGAATAAAATATGTAGTCAAGTCAGATGTACAGTCAATGAGAATAGGTTAATATAGATCAATGGCATCATGTGATCAGTTACATCTTTACAGTTGTATTTTGTATTACTCATTGCGTTATTTCTTTAGATCTTCCAAGAAAAGCTGGAGTTTTACATGATTCCTGATAGAGGAAATTCACCCTAAAGTGGGTATTTGATTAATTGAAAATTAATTAGATAATGGGATATTGTTTGTTGGTTTATCTTGGTCCAGGAACCTTAAAGATTTTCTGGAATTAGGAAGGGATTTTACTATAAACTGAAACACAGTATCACGGTGCAAGCTTTTTAATTACTTTTTCTTCCAATGAAATGTCAGTTCTATCTCATCACAGTGCCGAAAGGCTCAGAGCCATCAATTATCTTAATTTCTCTTCCTAGAAAATTTGGAAATTTTAGGTCAATATTGAAATCATTAGGTCTGTCCCTGGCAATTTCCTCCTGCATGCAAGCATACTCATTCAATACTTCTGGTTTATTTCAGTCAGGGTCCTTTGTAGAATTTCTATTTTTATGTATAGTTCTCAACATTAATAACGTTTATTAACAGTGCTCTTTGCAGTGCAGTATGAAGGGTAGGGCAGTGAGTGTTGTTTTTAGAGTTTTTAAAACAAAAGCAAAACCAACTAAAACTTAGTCTGTACTTTGTTATCACCATATGCTGGCAATTTGAGCAAATTAAAGTGATAAAATACTCCTTTCTGGAAAAAAAAATTAAAAAATACTTTTTCAGTGCAACTTCTAAATAATTCCTGTGAGTTCTATTATATTTTAATAATCAATACATACACTTTAAGTTAATACCCTTAAAAATTATCTTTTACTACATATTGTATTCTAGTTGGAGAACTCCTAGCTACACAGGTAGCCCCAGTATCTGTGAACTCAGCTACACATATTTGAGAGCAAATTTGTAGTGGTTTGGTATCATTGGAGATTATTTTGGGTGGTCATTATCTTCGAAACCCTAGTAGTACATTTTCCTGCATTTAAACAATGGTTTTGAAATCGACAGCCATAGTTCAATGATTGAAAGTTAAAGAAACAGGTCTTGAAGTATTTCAATTTTGTAATTCTCTGAAACCATTTGGAGCATCTGTATGTATTTAACATTGAAAACACTAAAACATAGGGCAAACCATGAGGTGTACTATTTTACTTTGTTCATTCATGAAATTTTTAAAAGTATTTGAATTATATTTATAATTTTTTTCTTTTGAATTATATTTTTAAAATTATAATTTTTTTCTTTTGAATTATATTTTTAAAATTATAATTTTTTCTTTTGAATTATTATTTATTTTAAGACCAAAAAACAAAGTAAGAAGATTATTATTGATTATTGTGGGATTATAACTGAATTTTTTTTTTTTTTATTAAGAGAATGGATGTTAACCGTGATCTGCTCTGGATGTCAAATATGCTAGATGTGGCACTAAGTACTTGTATTTTTTTGGTTATAAATGATAAAAACTCAGTTCTAATAGCAGAAGGAAAAAAGTATGTAATTTAATGTTCTATCAATTCACTTTTGCTTTGTAATAAACCAACATAAAACTGAATGGCTTAAAATGAAAGTAATTTATTAGATCACAGTCCTTGGGTTGGCTAGTGGTTCTTTCTGGGCTGCCTTTGCCAGGGTGGATAGCCTCACTGTCTAGAGCATCAGCTTGATGGTTGGAATAGCTCTCCATGTGGTTTTCTTCTAAGAAGCTAGCTAGCCTGGGCTTCTTTGTTAGTGGCCGAAAGGTTCCCCTAATAAGAGAGTACAACTGCACTGCTCAAGTATCTTCAAGCATTTACTTAGATTACATTTGTTTTTAACTCATTTTCTAAACAAGTTGCATGGCCAAACTTATATTCTAGGGTGAAGAAATAGATTCTACCTCTTGGAGGAGTGGTAGGGTTATTTTGTAGAGTATATATAGGGATAAAAGGAATTATTATAGTCATTTGTATGAATTGTCTACCACGTACCTGCAGGATTATAGTAGGTTCAGGTTCAGATAGCTTTATCAGTAATTTCTCTCTCTCATCTCATTTCTGCTTCCCTATGTAGTTTGGCAAGGTCTTCTGGTTTGTTTTTAACAAGTTTTGGTAAGATAGCCAATATCAGCTAAAGGATTGATCTGGCGAATTAGCTACCTCATTCAAAAGAAAGCTCTTTCCCAGTGGTTCAAACAAAATTGCAAGATTGACTTTCACTGGCTGAATTTGAGTTGTATTCCAATCCATGAACCAATTACCAGGATCTGGCCCATATCTTGTACCAGGAGATGGGGTCAGTTCCATCTGAACCACATGAATTTTAAGATAAGAAGTATTGGTTCTCCAAAGAAAACCATTATCGGTTGTCACCAGGAGAAGAATGAATGAATGCTGTGCAGTCAAAACCGGGAGCCTTTGAGTACATTGATGTGCTTAAGTCACAGCTTCAAGGAGAAAATTAGATTTTGGCTTGCCTCCTTAGGTTTATTGTGGTTGTTTGAACTTGCTTCTCATAAGCCTTGAAAAAACAACACAAATACTTTCTATAATAGGCCTATAAGGTGAGCTGTAAATATTTGTGTTGCATATTTTTTCAAAGTCGTATGTTACAAATATTTTTATTTATTTATTTTATTTATTTATTTATTTACTATTATTATTTTTTAAAGATTTTATTTATTCATGAGAGACAGAGAGAGAGAGAGAGAGAGAGACAGGCAGAGGGGGAAGCAGGCTCCATGCAGGTTGCCTGATGTGGAACTCAATCCCAGGTCTCCAGGATCAGGCCCTGGGCTGAAGGCCGCGCTAAACCGCTAAGCCACCCAGGCTGCCCTAAAAATATTTTTATAACAAATTTACAAAGGCAGATAGCATCTTTGTATGATGAACCCATCATGTAAAAGTACTGATGTGCCACCTGAGCACGATTACTGAACTATGACCAAAGAGAAGCAAAAACAAACAAAACAAAACAAAAAATCCCCAGAAATTTAGGATAACATTTAAGCAGTGTACATAGATTTACAGAGTTGTTGGGGATGACAAATTTTGGAGAACACAAATTTTGGCTGTAGAATTAGAAAGTGAACTCCAGATGCCTGCCTCTTAGAGTCAGGAATTGCTTGGGTTCTCAGTGATGGAAATCCCCATCACCAGTATTCACTTAAGCCAGCCTCATGCTCCCAAAGAGCTCCACTCCTGCTAGCAGCTTCTCATTGATGTGCTTTATCATTTGTGGGTGATTCTCAGTGAAGGAGGCTGAGTGGGGTGATGGAAAGCACACTTACCAGTATTCAGAGTTAGGTTCTGGCTCTGCCACAGAGTGGAGTTGATAAATCCTTTCCCTTTACTGGGCCTCAGTTTCATTATCTATCAAGTGCATGATTCGGGCAACTGATCTCAACGAACTCTTCTGGCACATATGTGATTTTGGCCCCTACACCTTCCCTGAATGGTCCTTGGTCATTCCTCTGCTCTGTGTGACTTACTTAGCCCTTGGCCAGGGGCTGTGCACTGACCTCTTCTTTGTGGATTGTTTCCCAGGCTTCCAAATCCAAAACTTTTGGTCCTTTAATTCCGCTGGTCCTCAGTTCTCCCTCCAAGGAGAATACCCTTGACAAGTTGATGCTTTCCAACAAGTTTACTGGAAGAAATAGTGTCAGCCAGTGAGATTTGAGACCCTTCCTTGGCAAAGCTGGCCCTGCCGTGTGCCTTACTTCACCTGGCACACTCTTGCTGCCATTTGTCCTTCCCTAAATCCTTGAAACCCATTCCATCATCTCTACAGAATATAAAAATGTGACCTAAAAAAATCCCTCATAAAAAAGTAGCATCATTTTTGTGGAATTTTATGAAATATGTTACTGTTAACATTTTGGGAAGTCTTCTTTGTGGCCATTTCTCAACTCCTTTTCAGAACTGGAAAAAAACAAAACAAAACAAAACACCAAAAACCTCACATGTCATTCCTTTGAAGGGTGCCTTTTAAACTTTGAATGACTGATCTTGACTAAGGAGTATACCTCTGAGGTCAACTTTCCCTCTCTATGAAGTTGATTTCAAGGCAAGCTCATTTCTAATGAATGTTTCAATTTGTTTTATTATAATCTGTGACTCAAAAAGGAACTTCCAAAAGAAGTAGTTTTTCATGGCCCTTGATTTATCTTAGTCTTTCTCCTTTTTATGCTTTTTGCAAAGAATCGTTTAAAAGTATCGTGGAATTCAAATTAAAAACAGAATGAAAACACTCCAGTTTGAGAAATGGAGTTGATCCGTTGCTTAAATTCAGGGCTGCTTCTGCTGAGGCATTGTTTCCCCAGGTTCATGTAATGGTCACTTTATCTTTTTGCCTTTTAGGCATCAATAACGCATTCTTTCATAACACATTGCTCAAGTTTCCGTGTAACTTGTCTCACATATGGTCAGGGTTTTCACCTCTACTAGACTGTAATCCCAGGCAGCAACTGTGCCTTTTGGATTCCTGAATACCCCGCACCCAGCATGGCACCTGTTAGGTGGTACACACTTGCTGTGGGCTACATGGCGATTGTGTGCTCAAGTAGAAGAATAACACATAGGGCATAAATGTCCAAAGAGGGAGGTAGGTGGATTTCGGTAACATGTGACCCTGAGATAGTTAACATTGTAAACTCAGAGGCCCTTCTTTGTTATAGTGGCAAAACCACTATGGACTCTGATGCCTCCCACAGGTTTAAAAAGAATGGAAAGCTCTCTGGGGCCAACTCAGATTCATCTCTCATCATAATGATGGATATGCTGTCATCATAACTCACTGGCAGGTCATCTTGCAAGAGCTGAACTTCTTACCAGCATTTGGACGGGGCCAGTTTACTCTAAAGGAAATCTGAGAATTTGATTCATTCATCCTTTGTTACCCTTTTAGCAGTGATGTGGATGTACATTTACCTTGAATGCTGGAGGGAAGCCTGTTGAAATGTGTTTTTCATTTACAGGTGGGATGGTCATTTTAGTTGGAGGAATGTAGCTATAAAGATTTGAATCAACTTGGTTGCTTCTCCTGATGTCATCCTGGGTGGCAATTCAGCACTTCAGATGCTTCAGTTGCAGAAGCTGTGCCCCATCAGAGCGAGGTGTAGATTCTTGTTCCTTATATCTGGTCTGTTTTTGTTCTTTGGGAGAGGAGTCTTGTGAGTAATGAAGAGAAAGGGATACAGTGAAAAAACATAAAACTTATTTTCAAGACATGTTTCAGATATGGAAAGGAAAATTAATGGGACACTGTAATAATATGGGAAATGGTGAGAGATAAGAATCATGCCCCACATCTAACCTTTTGGACTCATCCTTCCCAATTTCTGTGTGCAGTTCGGTAAATTAAATAAGCTTTTCTTGGCCCTGAACAGCCTGTGACAGCATAACCCTTCATTGTGGTATCACAGACAGACATTCAACTTCTAAGACAGGAAACTGACACCTTTCAAAAGTGAAGGAACCTGTGGCAATTTTAAACATTCCAACCATATTAATTCCAGTGACAGTTATCCTTTAAGTCACTTGAAATGGATTCCCCCTTTGCAAACTTTCAAAATTTATATTTGATCCTCATGACCTCCGGGACCCGCAGAGAGGTGAGTGTGTGTGTGAGTGTGTGTGTTTATGTGTGGTAGGAAGCAGAAGTGGGGAAATTGCTGATCCAGTCCTATTTATGTCTTTCCTCACCCTTAGCTCTTCCCTGTACTTTATTCATGTTTCTGTGGAGAAATCTCCCAGTTCCAAAAGAAAGGTTGAGTAGTGCGGAGTTCTTTATTTGAGGGCAATACTTTTATAATTGTTCTTCCATCTATCAGGCTTCAAAGAAGAGGACTTCCAAAATCAATCTTGGGCTCTGATTTCGTCAAGCATCATTAACCCCTGATTAACAAAATTGCTTCCCCTCACTGTGCCAGCGTCTGCTTCCTCTATCCTGGGAGCACTCCCAGGGTGCAAGCTCTTCTCCAACTGTAGGTCCATTCCCAGAAAGTACTTCTCACTTTCTACATGGGCAGGAGCTTTGAATGTCTATAGTGAACACATGGAAGGGCTCCTGTGGAGACTTGTGTTTGTACTTAAAAGCAGATTATGAGGGAGGGGAGGCCAGAGGACACCCATCAGGCTCTTTTGGGCTCAAGGTGACTGGACATTGATCACTGTGAGTAAAGGGTCACATCTTCAGCTTTACATGTGTGTTGGTTTGATGTTATTATTAGTTCATTCACACGTTAGAGGTGACTTCATCAGTTCATCCAGAACCTGACTTACAAACGGAAGACTAATGTGTTATTTGCTTTTGAGTGAGGGATGGATGGTGGTCAGGGAGCTACCAGATTGTTCACATCTGTTTTCTAAGGTCCCCTTTTTCTGGTATCAGTGTAATTCGTAAAGTACATTAATCATCTGCAAGATTTCTAAGTGAGCAAGGATGGAGGCAGAGTTGTTAAGGTTATAGGTCAGACTGCCTAGGTTTTGAATCCTGGAACTAACCTTGAATCCCTGTGTGATTTCAGGTCACTGGCTACCTTCTTTAAGCTTTGATTAACTGATCTGGAAATGTGATACTAAGGGTACTTACTTCATGGAGTTGTTGGAAAGATTCAATAAAGATAATCAAAAAGTATCAAAATGCTTGGCACCTAGTAGGTGTTCAACAAATGTTAATACTAGTATTAGAAGTAGTAATTGTCTTTTTTTTTAGTAAATGTCTTTTAAAACAAAGGTAATTAGTTGGGTTTTTCTTTAAAAGATCTTATTTATTTGAGAGTATAGGAGCATGAGTTGGTGGGGTGTGGGGGGGGGGGAGCAGAGCAGAGAGAGAGAGGGAGAAGCAGATTCCCCACTGAGCAAGGATCCCAATATGGGGCTCAATTCCAGGACCCCAGAATCATGGCCTGAACTGAAGGTAGTTGCTTAACTGACTGAGCCTCCCAGACACTCCAGTAATTGGATGTTTTTTTCAGGGTATTTCATCCTATAATGATAGAATCTAGAGACTTATATTTGCTTCTTCATGGGATACTTCTTTCAGGGACAGGATTACCTGGTCCTTGCTAGAGGCACACTAACAATTTTTTATTCACCAGCAATTCTTTCTCTAGATTTTATGTTATTTTGTCTGTGTTTGTAAGTATGTATATGCCATTTCCTGGACATTTGCTATCTGCCAGTAATATTGTGCTCTTTATCATGTTACCTAACTTAGTTCTCATACTACCTGCTTGAGGAAATATACATTATTTCCATTTTCCTGATTAAGAAACCAGGGTACAGGAAAATTAAAATTAGTAGAGGGTAAAGCTGCTTAGGTCTGTTTATTAAATTCCATATTTATGAACTAGTCTACACTATGCCCTCACTTATAACTTGGTATATTGGACCTTGAAATAGTAACATCTATTTGGTATAATGTGACTATTCACTTTCTATTTGGTACAATGTGACATTTTTTGTAAGTTTTGGGAAATACCCTAGTATCTTTTTATAAAGTGAGTGGATGACCATCGGAGACTTGATTTTTCAAACCCAATGCATTAGAATTTCAAAACCAGAGCTATTATAAGAGATTAATTTATTTTGATTCCAGAGAACATTCCATCTCTGGGTAATGATCCAAATGAATATAGTCTGGAAGTTCCCAGGTAGCTCCTCACTGATACAGGAGGGACACATCATCAAAGTTTTGGTAAGTTCAAATTTTAAATAACCTCTCTCAGATGAATCCAAGATGGTCACACCTCCTTCTTTAGGGATGAATCAGGGACTTGATGAAACACATGATTTGATATAGAAAGACATCCCATAATGAATAAGCATCTTCATAGCTCACTATTTACAATCTCCTCTCTCTAGGTTAAGAATGCTCTTAATTTCATCAGCATGATAGTCTACTTTTTCCAACATCTTCATTGAGATACGATACACATGACATAATTTCACACATTTAAAGTATACAAGTCGGTTGTTTCTGTTTTATCTGCTTATTAACTTTTGAAATTATAAAACATAGTAACATGAAATTTGCCATTTTAAGCCATTTTTAAGTGTACAATTTAGTGACATCAGGCACATTTACAGCATTGATGAACAACTATCAACACTGACTATTTCGAAAACTTTTTCATCACCCCAACAGAAGCTCTCTATTAAGCAGTAACTCGCCATTCTCCCTGCCCTGAGCACCTGGTAACCTCTATTTTGCTTTATATCTCTATGAATTTTCCTATTGAAGATACCTCATTGAGTGGAATCATACAGTATTTTTCTTTTCACATCCAGATGGTTTTATTAGCATCGTGTTTTTAAGGCTCATCTATGTCATACCATGTGTTAGACTTCCATTCCTCTGAATGGCTGAATAATATTCCACCATGTACATAATATTCTTGAGCATATGTGTTCCATCCGTGGCTGTTGCTCTTGTGAGTGAAATAATCCGTTTGGTGTCAAATGTTTCATATGACACAATCAACTTGGAAAACCTGTTGAGGATATTTCTAGAATGGTACCTCCCAATCTATGGTCCCCAGAACTGTTGTTTACTTCATGTTTTTCTTTAGGTCAGTTCTCTTTTTTTCATGTTACTTTGGGTACTTATCATATCTTGTCCTAAGTAATGTCCATGAAGTCCATTGACACAAATACTGTTTATTACTATTGAAATGACTTACACGTATTTGACTATATGGCTCCTAAAGTATCTTCTTTACCTCAGCCTAGAATATGAAGTGCGACACTTCCCTAACCGCCAAACCTGGAGGGTGGGCTTTTATGTGAGCACTAGTATAAATGTGGAACACCTCCCTCCCCATGAAATATGAAATGTGATAGCCCAGGGTCTGGACCAGAAGTTAATTAGAAGTTTCAGGTTCTGGGCCAAAATCGCCTTTAATCACCTCTGTGATCTTGAGATAGTCTCCCATGTCTTAGTTTCCTCTCTGCCTTAAGAAGGTTGGGATAGATCATCGTCTCCTTCCCTCCTGCTCCCTCATTTTTGAGTTCTCTGCTTCTTTCTTCTCTTTTGTTCAGGAATGTGACAGGGTTAGCACATGCTGTTATACTTCTATTCCATGGGGTTGTACCAAAGGGATTTTCATTTCTTGGGCTTTGCAGTATTTCCACTCACTCCCCTTTGCTTCCCCTCACCCTCATTATGTCAGATCAAACTCAATCTGATGTAACTCTTAATGATTTCATTTTAAAGGAGGACATTAGGAGGGCCTGCATGAAGGACATTACTTACCTTCATTTAGAACTGTGGGCATCTGCACGATGTCCATTTCTAGCGGTGATAAAATGGCAGTAAATCAGAAAAAAATGCCATGTTCCCTAGAGCTCTGAGAATGAGCCTTGGAGCATTCTGCTTACAGGGATGTCAGCCTGTTGGTGAATAAATCAGCTCTGTCCTTAGACCCCATTGCATCAGGGAGATCTCTGACATTGTGGGATGGGCTTGATTAGTCAGTCAGCCTCTCTCCCTGCCACCATGGGAGGTGGGGAGTATATTCAGCCTGTTTTCTCTTAGTATGTTTAGTGAGCTCATTGCCCCCATAGGTTTTATTGCCAGCTACAGCTTAGCCCTTGTCAGAGAGATTTTTATATGAACCCTGTGTGACTTCTGACTTCAGAAGGGCCCTGGATTTACATTTTTGCATTCCAAAGTCAGGAATATAAATGACTAATGGAACACTAGGCCACCGAATATTTATATATCTATTTTGAAATTTACATTTCTCCCCTTCTTATGATGGGGTTTGCTGCTCCTGGGGTCATAGTTGATGGGCCAGTAGCATCAGTGGTGACATAAAGCAATCATCAGAGAGAGTGCTTCCTAGCCTGGGTGGCACACTGTGATGTGCTGCAGGTTATTATGCTGGCAATTCAGCAGTAACTGAACCCCCCTCCCTCCCCTTGGCCCTCTCCCCGCTTCCCTTTTATGATGTCCAATAAATTTTACATGCTCCAATTTGCCTCATCCACCAACCTAATACCATTTGAATTAAGAGTGTCTTCCATAGCTTTCAACAATGCAAACTTTGCTTTCTCCAACCAAATTATTCATAAGGGCCACTCATGAGTATGCCAGAAAGGGGGCAGAGCTATGCAGATATGGACAGTGCAACTTTACTGGTCTATCCAGAAGATGAGGTTGCTCAGCTGTTGAACTTGAACTTGTCAACTACATAATATACTGAGATGGAAGAGAACATGTGCAGATATCTTGGACGAATAGACTGTTAGATTAGGACTTTTTAAAAAAGTGATGCATATCCCTTATGCTTCCCTGGTTCCTGATACTTTTCATGGTGTATGGCAAGGATTAATTAGAGCAGGCACAGCAACAGCAGCAACATTTCTTAAGCTTTTACTACAAGTTGAATTATTCTAAGCCCTTTGCATACATTAAAAAAAATTCTAGCCATGTGATATTGGTCCTTTTTGTAAACCCACTTATAGAGGTAGAAACTGAGGTGCAGACAGGTTAATAAATTGCTCATGGTTGCACAGCCAGTAAGCAACAGAGCTCGGGCTAGATGTCATTATCTGATGTGGGCTCTGAACACTATCCAATACTGCCATGTGGAATGGGCCAGAAGGAGTAGCCTTGAGTTGGATGTTGACTTCCCATGCTCTCAGTCTGCTACCCATTATTATTTTTTTCTGCCCATATTTACAGAGCATCTACTATATGTAGGCCCTGTCCCAGACACTGGGGATATAATAGTGAAGAGGGAAAACACTCTCTGCTTTTATAAAGTTAATATATTAATAGGTACAGTCAGGCAGCAAACATGCAAACAAATAAACCATATACTTTGTAACAGAAAATGCATTCCTGTGGTGCAATGGAAAGCATCCCGATAGGAAGAGGGGCTCTGTTAGCTAGGGATGGTCAGAAGAGAGCTAGCTTGAGGGAGGGCCATCATCCCATCCTGAGGAATGGACATTTAAGCTGAAGCCTACACAATGAAAATAAATTTTGGGGTAGCATAGATTCCAGGTAGAGGAAAGGCAGGTGCAGAGACACAAGGCAGGAGTGTCTTGTATGAGAAAGCCAGGAAGGAAGCCCAGGGTGGCTGAAGCATTATTCTACACCGAGAGAGGGTATATTAGGAAGTCAGGAGATTGTCAGGGCTCAGATCGTACAGACCAGGGCAAGGAGTGTGGACACTGTGGTGTTTTCAGTATCTCTGAATCAATATTTTACTGCCTACAGCTTTTTTTTTTTTTTTTTTTTAATGGCCTGTTCTCTTTTCCTTTTGCTGTGACTTGAGCCTTACCTCATAATGGGCATTTGAATCCTCTCTGTGATGCAACTCAATGCTTCTCACTGGACACCTTGCTTTGTTCCAGTTCAGAGCAGCATTAAAAAAGAACAGAGGAAGTCTCCAGCCGAGAATGGCTCAGGAAGGACTGCAGGTTGCAATCTAAAAGCTCTAATGAAATCAATGCCATTGCACATCCTGTCCACAAAACTGAGGGGACAGTTGCATGCTCTTTATGGACGCCATGATATACACTTAAGAGTTGTGTGAGCTCACAGAAGCAATTAACTTGCCCTGTTAATCAGTGGTAAGGCCTCCATCAATAATAATAATTATTTTTATTGATTTGATAAGTGCAGTAGAAATAATCACAAAGAAAGAGTAACTGTCTCCCCCCCCAACCCCCCGCCCCGTGTCCTTTGTCCAAATGCTAAACACTGAGCTATCCAGGCCAAGTCAAGAGTGACTTCTTGAATGATCTCTCTGGAGATCTACATGTAACCAAGAGTTCCTGCCTTATAAAAATTCCCATGTTGAAATAGAAGTTTTGAACTTTCCAGTTCTTTGCTTGATGGCAAAGGAATGCTCCCAATGTCCGTGATTAAATAACTAGTTTCTCCTTTAGCCTTATTGATCTTCTGTATCCTTTTCCTATTGGTCAGCCTGTGATCTCACTTTGGCCAGAATTATAGGTTCAGTCGACACAAAATAGGACCTGACCATTGCTTAGTGTTGGATGCATACACAATCACATGGATATTGGACAATCTAAAGGAAGACCTAAGTGAAGTCAGCAGAACTTTGGGAAGTAATTTTGCCCCAGGACTATAATTATTTTTGCCTGATTAATTCCATAAGTGCATGTCCAAAGGAGAACCACAGCTTGAAGTGTACAAAATAGGGGCTTAATCTTGGGGAGCAGAAGAGTGAACCTTGATTCAGAGTGAAAGAAGGGACCCCTAACTTACATGTGGCCTCCCTTTGGAGTCATCCAGTAAGAAAAACTAAAATGCTTAGAGGCTCCATCCATCCCTCTTCTCCATCTCAGCCTGAGGGACCCGTGAAGGAACAGGGAGGGACCGTTGGTCTTCTTTTATACCCCTCTGAGAAGACAGCATATCATTACTACCTAACTTCACTTGAGATAATAGTCTTAGGAATCCTGTATAATGATCACAGGGCCTCCCCGCCCCTAGGATTTTTGTTCAAGAAGGTTTGGCCAGGGGAAAAGGATCACAATATGTCCACTACCTTTTAATCCTCAGCAGTGGAAGACGAGCGCCTTCATGCCAGGGTGGGACTTGTATGAGATATAGCTCTCACCAGTATCATTCAGGGTTACTTTGTTTACAAATTTCTATGGCTTTTCATGGAACCTGGAAACTAAGGTCCATGAGGAGGAGCAGTGTTCCAGGTTGTGTCAGATGTATGCTTGTGGGTGTGCTATGAAAAAGGGGTTCTGTCTCCAAAAGATTTGGGAAATGGTTTACATTCTATTTCCACCTTGGACATGAATAATATGTATTAGCGTATGAAAGACTTTGAAGAATATCAGCATTTGTCAAACATAGTCAAGGAACCCTTTGTCAGGGCAGTCCTATTCTCCAGAATACCTGTCAGAAAATGCTAGTTTAGAGGACTACTTTTTTTTTTTTTTTTTCCTGTGGGGTTGGATATTTCTTTTAGGGCATAGTTCTTAGTGGGGGATTCCATGCAGTGCTATATAAACTATTTGTGTGGGAGAGACCTGTGCTGTCAAGTTCAAATATCTCAACATGTATCTTTTATATTCCCAGAAGTTCTTAATCTAGCTTCATGGAAGGACTTAGTATTTTGGGCTAGAGTATACCATTAGATCTAAAACCTTTGCCTCCTAGGATGCCTTTTGCAAAATTTTATGTAAATATTTGGAATATTTATGTCTTGACAACCATTGCATTTAAAGTTTTAAAACTCATACTTAACTGACATTCATTGTTATTAATACCATATTATTTGTATTAAGAAATTATTATAATCATCAACCACAAACTATTTCATTCAGGATTTATTTAATGTATGTTGCCTTTATTATTCGTAAGTAGGTGATACAAATATGATTGTTATTTGTATATTACTTTGATAAACTTTGCCATATCTCCATATAACTTGTACTTGGGTGCATGTTACAGACCTCCATGGTAGCATTCTTCTAAGAAATACAAATTTGGACTTAAAGTCATGGTGTGTAAATTTTGCTCCAGTCTGTTCCAAAATGGGAGGTGGGGGTTGACGGTGGCTTCCAACCTTCTCTCCAGAAGCATGTCCCATGCCCTATGTCCTCCAGTATTTTTCCCATAAATATCCCTGGATATGAAAAAGACATTAATGGGGACATTTCAGGATGAAATGAGATGATCCATGTTAGGCCCTTAGCAGAGTAGAGTCATCCAACAAGTACTTCTATTGTTGTAATTTTTATTATCTTCAGATATTTTTATATTTTATGGATTTCTATGAACTTTTTTTCAGATAAAGCAAGATATACATTGCTGAACATTTGAAGACTTTTATCACTGTCATTTGATATTCCAAATCTACTGTCTTAATGGTATTTGAGTCATTCATAGTGTATCATAAACTATTTCAAAATCACAAGTTTTAGGTGTTAGAATAAGTCATTATATGAGTCTTTTATGAAAATCTTAAAGCACGCCAGGAAGAGAAATATAGTTGCACATATTTCCTCTTTTTAGTTAATCCTATCTAAACTTATTGCATATAAATTGGAAGAATTAAATAAATGAGTTGAGAAATGCCATTTCTAACATCAAATTAGATCATCTGGCTATAATGGGTCTGGCACACAATCTGTATATATTCATTTGAAAGCCAGTTGGGATATTATAGAAGCGACCAGGTCTATAGGAGTACAACCACTTCTTGGGAATAGGTAATGCAGAACCACACATGAGAGGTGGATATTGCATGCATGCCTGCATGTCTTTGCAAAAACAGGTAGAAAACTTTGTATATTCCAAGTTTTCTTTCCAGATGGTTATCTTGTTTAGCTAGAATGTAGCACCATGGTTCTTGTTTAGTTAGAACAGATTTTATCCTTGTGAGAGCAGCTTTGCTATGTACAGAAAGAAAGAGGAAACAGTGGAACACTCCTGCCTTCATAAAATAGGATTCACAAGTATGCTACTGGGAGGAAAAGAGAGTATGCATGTTTTGAAATTGGAGCAGTCATTATTTCTTTAACCATATGTGTCAATTTTAGACAAGATCACTATCTACCATGAAGGATGAAGATTACAGATTCTCCTATCACTCCCCATATCTTCTGATTTTTGTTAGTTATCTTTATATTGTCAATGACAATTGTATTAACCTTTGTCACAGTGCTTTCCATATTTGTTTAATATTGATTCTATATTTAAGTGAACTCAGGACTCATTATCAGATTTTTTTTTATTCCTAAATTTTTATTTAAACTCTGATTGGTTGGATTTTCTTCTCAGTTTATTTTCTTTTTCGTAAAGGGCATACAACTTCTGGATTCTTTAAGTTCTGTGTTTCTGTTATGTTTGAATGACATATGAGTTGGGTATAATATTTTTAGGATGTACGTTGTTTTTAAAAAATAAGTAAAAAAAATAAAAATAAAAAAATAAAAAATAAAAATAAAAAAAAATAAGTTCATACATATTTCTTCATTTTTTTTCCCCCTGGCATTAAATGTGATTCTGGATGAGTATGCAGCTGGCCTGACTTTTCTTCCTTGTAGGTGATTCTTCTACCTGGATGTCTATACAGGCTTGTTCCCTTGAATTTCAGTAGCTCCTTTAAGATCTTTTTTTTAAGATTTTATTTATTTATCCATGAGACACACACACACACACAGAGGGAGAGAGAGAGAGAGAGAGAGAGAGAGAGGCAGAGACACAGGCAGAGGGAGAAGCAGGCTCCATGCAGGGAGCCTGATGCGGGACTTGATCCTGGGTCTCCAGGATCATGCCCTGGGCTGAAAGCAACACTAAACCGCTAGGCCACCTGGGCTGCCCTCCTTTAAGATTCTTAATGAAGCTACTGTGGACCATTTTATGTATTATTTTCATGACACCTGGTAAGCTCTCTTGATCTACAGATTTTTTTTTTCATTTTAGGGACTTTTTGTAGAATATATTTGAATATGTTTTTTCCTTTTTTTGTAAGAATACAAATAGCATCTTTATTTTCTATGAGTATTAGCTAAGACCTTTAATTTGTCTTTTTTCATGTGCATTTACTGTGATCATCTCAATCTTTTGTTTTTCTATCAATAATTTGATTTTTAGTGTAGCCCTTCTATTCCTTCATCTTTCCAAATTGCTTTTTAGTTCTTAATGATACGGTTTTATTTCCTTAGGTTTTCTTTTTCAATTCATTCAAAAATTATTTTTGAGTTTATCTTTCTGGGGGTTGGCCAAGATTCTTGAATATGTTAAACTTTATTTTCACTAAATTTGGTAAGTTTTTGCACATTTTTTTCAAGTATGTTTCCTGCACAATCTCTTTTTTTCCTTATATATGTTATTCTAATGGTACATATGTTAGACCTTTTGATATTGTCCCATAGGTTCTTGAGATTCTGTGCTGTTTTGTTTTGTTTCCATTTTTTTCTGTTTTTCAGCTTGGATCATTTATTTTAATTTATCTTCAAGTTTTCTGCATTTTCCTCCATTATCTCCATTCTGCTGTTGATACCAGCCAGTGAGTGTTTTATTTCACAAAGTGCATTTCCCAGTTCTAAAATTTCTGAATTTTCTACCTTTTCTGTTTTTCTCTTGAGAATGACTTTTCCATTATTCCAGTCGTATTTAACTTTACTTCATGAGGCATGTTTTTAAAAGCTGCTTTGAAGTAGTTATTTGGTAATTCTAGCAACTAGGTCATCTTGAGTTGATATCTACTGATTGTCTTTTCCCTTCATTATTGGACACATTTTCCTATTTCTTTGTATACTTACTAACTTTTGGATTGTATCTTGGACATTTTGAACATTATATTTCTTTGACATTGAGCTATGTTAAAATCCTAAGAACAATGTCGATTTTTCTTGGTTTTAGAAGGGCATCAGCCTCACTACTTTCAGAGCACAGATTCTGCTCTGTCTTGTGTGGGTTCTAATCTCAGATCACTTGCCGAGGCCTTTGCCATCCTCTATGATCCATTTTGTGGACGGACCACTGAGGAGCTAGTATGGAACATGGGTGGTGTTTACATACAATATTTGTTAAGTTCTCAGAGCCTTACTAAAATGCTTTGGATATGTCCTTCATGTGCAGAACTCAGAGGTGAGCCAGAAACTTGGGTTTGTATACAGAATTGGAAGATATCCTTCTCCACTCTCTGCACCTTGGAATTCCCTTTACTCCTTCCAATTCTTAAGGACCCCCTTTCTCACATTTTTAGCTCAGAGATTGAAGGTAGAACTAGGAAGCAGAGATTTAGTTTCCCACATTGCTGCTCTTTCACATGGCTCTGTGATTGGGGCCTGCAGTTGGGAACAGTCACAAGAAAAAAAAGAGAAATAAAACTAGGAACTCACTTGTTGGCTAGTAGCTTCTCCATAATGTACCTGCTTTTGTTTACTTCTTAGGATCATCAAGTATTTTGTGCAGAGTTTTTACTTGTAATCAGTGAGAGAAGTAGGGTATAGTGGGCAAAATGGTCATTCAGTTGAATTGCATTCAGTTGAGCCCCTCTTTTATTAAAGTCTTGTTCTCATTAAATTGTTTTATAGCTTAGAAGTATTATGATATTTTTCCTGGTC
Source organism: Canis lupus familiaris (assembly GCF_011100685.1). NCBI lineage: Eukaryota > Metazoa > Chordata > Mammalia > Carnivora > Canidae > Canis > Canis lupus. The sequence goes on from NC_049225.1 coordinate 27,114,679, forward strand.
CTTGAGATGTTGGGTTCTTTGTCTTTTGCATGATATGTTTCTGTCTTCCCTTTCCTGGTTTTGTTGTTATTACTTTCCAGCAGACCTGCATGTTTGCCATGCTATTTCTTTTCCTTCTGATAATGTTTGAGTGACCCTGAGAATATGCAGTGGATGGCTTCCTCCTCCTCCTCCTTCTTTTTCTTCTTCTTCTTCTTCTTTTAGAGACAGTGAGAAAGTGTGTGTACACATGAGTTTGGGGGAAGGTGGGAGACAGGGAGAGGGAGAGAATCTTAAGCAGGTTCCACACTCAGCTCAGAGTCCAACTTGGGACTCAATCTCATCAACCTGAGATCATGATCTAGCTGTAATCAAGAGTTGGATGCTTAACTGACTGAGCCACCCAGGCAGCCCTGCAATGGACGGCTTCTTAATTATCTTTCCATTTTACCAAAACCAATTTTTTTGTTGTTGTTAAAGTTTTTGTTTTTTTATTTTGCCCTCAGAGATCAGTCTGAGAAGGATTCCATGTTTTATTGCTTGAGAAATGGCTCCGGAGGAGACTAGGTCTGCTGAGGGGTAGTGTGACCTATGTCAGAACTCAGCCTCAATTCTCTTACCTGACATTCTGTGAAATGTCCTCCATTAAGGTTTACGTTTGGAGTTGGATCACTTCTCCAATTCAGCGTGCTGACTTGTAATCCTCACACACCCCTGAGAGTCTGCTCACTTGTTAGACTTATGCATTTCACTTGTTTTTCTTAGTAGTTATTTAATTCATTACTTAGAAAGAGGAGATAAGAATGCTTGTATGAAGTTTGCTTCTCTTTAGACTTGAAAGCATTCATGAGAATGAATAGGATTTTGTGGATTTCCCTGTATAAATAGTGGTGACCAAGAGCGTTGTGTGGAAGTGAGTTGTGTGTGCCTCTGCTGAAGCATCTCTGTCTCTTTCATGAAATTCCAGTTTCTGAATCTTACTGTGTTGACTTATATCCATGGCTTCAGTTTCCCTTTATGTGTTTTGATGTTTTTTACTGGTTTTTAAAAATTTTACTGTGTATATGGGGAGGAGATTCTATAGCACAAATTCATTTAAGAAATTCAAGAATTTTTTTAAAGCATGAATACTAATATGCATAGGCTTGTATGTATGCTAACCATCTATGTAACCTCACTGTTTTCCTCCCGACTTTCCAAATTCTAAGGATTCTTGAAGGCCCAGCTCAAATCCTCCATCCTCTGTGATGGATTTTCTTCAGGGTTCCACCTAGAAATCATTTTGGCTCGTCTGGAATTCAGCAACAATTACTGTGCCTCACATTGGTACCATGTGTAGTAGTAAATGTGATCTTTCCAATGTATGTGCGTTCTTCCCTCATCTAGCCCGAGGGCTCTTTGAATGTGGAGACCTGTGTATTAATTTGTTTCCTCAGGATAGTATCTGAGATGCATAATTAATAAATCATCATGTCCTGTGTTTATCTGTTCTCATGTGGGTTATTCAACTTGAAATAGGTATCTTTTCTTAAACTGTGGAAATGTGCTCCTGAAAGTGAAGTTTTCCTCTGTAGGTTTGGTTCATTACTAAATCTTCCACAGGAAATTCTTTAAAAACACGATGAGATAATGACTGTGAAAGTGCTTTATAAACTACGAAGTGTTCTACACATAGAAGACCGTGATATAATCATCGTCACCTGTACCACTAATGGTCAGCAGGTCGGATTGGGAATGAGCTTTCTTCACTAGCGCTTTGTTCCACTGTCTTATCCTGACCTTGACACTGGCAGCAGTGATCCTCAACAAAATAATGATAGTCAGCGGTGACTCACCATAGACTATTACCTGCCTTTGTTAATAGCATTCAGACATCATATAGGTAATTCTCTGATTTTCTATCCATTGTTTCTGTGATAAAACACTATCTTTTACAGAAATCCCGGCTCTAATTTCACAAAAACTCTATTACGGAGACTCCCCTGGCCTGCCTGCCCCCCACTCCTAAAAATCAGTGCTATGTGTTCTAAGTTTGAACTCACAAACTAATTGAATTTCCCTAGAATATTCTTTTGTTTTTCCTGAAATATTTAAGGAGTGATTTGGTGCTATGGTTATATATGCTCTCAAAAACTATTATGACCAAGTGGAGAGAAGTAGGTATGATGGAACTGGATAGGTTGGAACAAGTTTGGATTTTTTATTTGGATGTGCTTTTGTATGCATTTATCTGTTTCCTTGTTTTAGCTGTAAGGTCCTTGAGGATAGGAATAATGATTAAAACTGTTCTAGAAAAATGGAGGGCAAAGGAGGGTGTGAGCAATATCAATAGTATTATAAATGGGAGTTTAGTGGTAAGGATTTGATGACCAAATACGGTAACCATAAATTGCAAGAGCATGAACCAAGAGTTTGACCAATTATACCTGGATGACCTTGGATAAGTTACTTAACCTTTGTAGGTCACATCTGTAATTTGGAGAGAATAAGAGTATTTGCCTCCCAGGGTATTGATAATGAATGTAAAGTGTTTACAGCCAGCTCTACAACAGAATATGGGCAAAGAATGCTATCTATTACCATCACTTGTTTTCTTCTCATCATTGTTTATTGTTAATAATGAAACTTCCATGAAGCATCTGCAAGATAAATGTAGGACACTTGAAAAGATGCAAAGCTTATATAGCTTCAAGTAAGAATATGAGATTTACTATGCCAGAAGTTAATACAAGCTAAGGATTAAAAAATTAAGTACTTCTTATGGACATTGTTTTAAAAGTGCTACATGTGTTATCTAATTTAATGCTCATAACAACACTATGAGATTGGTACTACTTTAGATCTACTTATAAGCAAGGAAACTGAGACACTGGGAAGTTAAGTAACAAGCCCAAGACCACATAACTAGTAGATGATTGATCCAAGATTTGAAATTGGCCAATTTGTGCATTTAACTCTTATTTAAGGGTGTGTATGTGGTGTAGAGATACTTTCGTCTGTGGGAGATCCAGAGTAGATTATTGGCAATATCGAATGTTTAGGCAATGTCCCCCAGTTAAGATCATTGTCAAGGGGGATATTTTGAAACATGTTCTCTTGTCAGAGAATCTAGAGATAAAGGGAGCCAAGGTGTGAGCCAGGCAAGGGATGCTATAATTTGATTCAAGGCACATGGAATTAACTAGAAAAAAAAAAAAAAAACAGTGATTCTGGTGTACAATGGATTATGGTCTGGGTTGTACTAGAAAGAATGATGGACAGATATTTAGGACAGCTGGGTATCATTCCTTTTTTGGCTACCTTCTAGTTTGGGGACCTTGGGCAAGCCATTTCCCCTTGGTAGTGGAGGGTTTGATTTCCACAGTAATGGAATGCACAATCATGTCGGGTTACCTCTGTGTAAACTTCCAATTCTGAAACTTTCAAAACTTTTTGCAGTGTTCCCTCTAACATTGGAAATTATCCATTCCATGCATTTAACATCTATTTTTGGTCTTATTTTGTATTTTGTACAGTGACCATTCATTCATTTAGCCCTATTTATTTAGGGTGTACTAGATGCTCATTGTGTCACTTGTTTTCCTTGATTTAAATTGATCTGGAACAGAAGTATTCTACATCCTGGAATTCTCAGAATTAAAATAAAGCAACTAAAAAAATAAAATAAAGCAGCTAACATAATAGGTCACAATTAGTGTTTTTCATATCGATGATAATGGTGCAGTAGTGTGTTGAATACCACCTAGAATTGAAGGTAGCAAGTAGGAAAAAAAAAATTCCATGAAATCATCCATAAGAACTTTTTTTAAAAAAGAGAATCTACTTTTTCCCCCTTCTCCTTAAAATATTGGGGAAACTTTGAATATGAGGGAGATGATCCCTGCCTTCAAGAAGCTTATTGACAAAGGCACAAGGTAACCATCAAAGACTTGAGGCCCAGTGCTAGGAAGCCTTAACGGCTACTATGTCCAACTCACCACATACACATGGGATCCCCATTACAACATCTCCACCAAGTGGTTGTCTAATGTCTTCTTGAACACTTCAGGGCCTGGGAACTCACTACAGCTCATCCTATCCAGGATAGAATGATTTGCTCTCAAGTTTTGTGTAGGAGCAAATGTATTGTTGGAGAGCAAAGGTCTCTAGGCTATAGAAGAGCCATGTCGATCATTTTAGATGTTAATTTGGTACATGGAAATATTTGGCAAATATCTTAAATAGTCTTTGCAAGAGTGAAGTTATAGAAGTACAAAAGTGAAGGGAATGTTGTAGTAACACCAAATGGTCTAGCTTGACTGTTAAGCAACAATAGGTTGGGAATAGGGAGCAGTGAAAATCTTAGATAGACTGGGGCCGTAATTGGAGGGACCTTGAATGGTCCTTTGCATTGGGTTAGATAATGGGATAGACTATGTCTATAGTCCTATATCCAATGGGTGGCTGGTTGACTGAATCACTGTTAGCAGTCATATCGCATGTGTTCCTCAAATCCATATCCTTTATACACACCTGGAGAATGACCCACACTCATGGATTTTCTTTAGCTCAGAGTTTGGGTTAGAGCAGGAATTATGAAAGGCCCTCTGCTGGCCTCATTTCCATGTAGATCTGTTTTATATGCATAAAACCCTAAGAGGAAGCTGTGTCAATCTGCTCCACCTGACAGAGCTTTAAATCCTGCTGCTACCTTTACTATGGGACATGTGCTCAGTAGCTTACATCCTCAAAGAGAGAAAGCATCCTGATTTTTTGGGTGGAAGTTGGGGGACAGTGATAAACAGGTCTTTGCTTGTTATTGTCTTTTCCCATGATAAAGAACCCATCACCAGCCTAGGAATTTAATGCAATGGTTTTTCCAAGAGCCATCCACCCCATTGCAGCCCTATCTGAAAATGTAAATACACTTCCTGGGGACAGATTTGCATTTTTTGGTGAAAGAAATTCATATATATGGCAAAGATGCCTCTATAATTATAGAAAGTTTATTTCTGTCCCCAGATGTCAGCAATCAAATTCCACATAAATATATTTTGTGTAAATCTGTCGGCAGCTGGTCTCCATTCAGGTTTCTGGAGATATTAGCCTGTCTTTGAGTTTATGACAAAGTTAAAAATTATTCATTAAACTGACCTGCAGTATATTCAGTAACTGGAAAATTGCCTTGCAGTTCTATTTGGTTTGTAGATGTGATCACAAGTAAATTTTTAACTTAATTAATTGGCCGTTTCTGTTGACAAGAAATTTATGTGGTAATAATTTGCTCGAAATAGATGCCGACTGTAGGAAATGAGATATCCATCATAGGCTTGTGTTCCACCAGCTGCACAGTGGCTATTATGAAAGTATTTCAGCCTGCGCCGACCCCAGTGTTTGTGCAGTCAAGATTATATATACCCACGATCCATAGCCTGCCAGAGAGGCGCTGGTGGAGGTCTATGATAACAAAGACTTTGTGATTTATGGCTTGCTGTGAAAGCAGAGCTTGATGAGATTAAACAATTTCATAGCACAAGTGTTTCTCAAGACCTGATTTGTAGTTGCAAGCTGATGGTAAATCACATTTATATATCTGCAAGCGTGCTCAGCAGAGGACTGCAATTACAGTTTAAGACAGCTACTTTTTATTTAATTTTTATCCTGGTTTTGTCTCTTTTATATCCCCTTCGTCTGCAAACCATTCACCTTCACAAGTCCTTTCCTGGTTAGAAGGCCAAAGATTGGAGTCCATGATGCTCTCCTTGTCTCTGTGCCAGCTTGGGAGAGAGGCCCGGGAGGATTGCGGAACAGCACAGACTGGTTCAAACTGGCTTTGACTGGTGCATGCTCTTTGTTCAATTCTTTGTCCAAAGAGAAGTCTCCCTCCTGTTTTCTGTTGGTGTGCAGCTGATACTTGAACTTCTTCATATATAGATGGAGCAAGAGGGGCCTTCCTTGTGCTGAGATACGGGGCAACTATGACTCTATAATGCTAAAAGGGGGGTGAGCATTAAACTGGTTTAGGAAGCTTGGCTTCATGGTTACAGAATACCGCAGGGGCCTACAGCTGGCTCCCCTTTAATGTGAAATGTGGAATTGTGTTTCCCCTGCAGATCAGGGAAGAATAAACTCTGTCATTAATTTATTTAACCATTTTATTGATTATCTACTGTGGATGCATCTCAGAGCTAAGCATGAGGATCGCAGTCCCTGCTTTTACATTTCTGCCCTCAAACAGTTTGTGATCTACATATGATGCTTACCGATAAAATAACAAACCAGAAATGGCAAGGCATAATGTGAGTCTTAAATGGGTGGTAGATACACTGCTGGAGGTCAGAGGGAAGTGGGGGGAGAGTACTCCCAGCTGGAAAGCAGATAAGGTATATAAAACAAAAGCTGGCAAGACAAGTAGGGAAAGAGCTTTCTGAGAATTCCACTTATCTGCACTGATATAGTCCTCCAAAATATCCAGCCACAGGTTCAAGTCCAGGCCGGGTGGCCTGTGATTTAATAAGTAATAACAACACAGTAATAACTTTCATGGAATGCTCCGTGCATGCCACAGCAAGTGCTTCATAGGTAACATCCTCTCATCATCATCACAAACCTGCGAAGTGAGTACTATTGGGCTCCCTCTTTTGGGAATAGGGAAAGTGAGGGTGAGGTTCATTTGACCATATGTATCGAGGTGTTGAGTTGAACTGTTCTGAAAACTTAAGTGTTTTTCACCCTGGACCCTATGTTCGTAACCACTGGTTTTCACTGCTTTATGGTAGGGAATATGAATAATATTATTTCTTAAATTTATTTATTTGAGAGAGTGAGCATGAGCAGGGGGAGGCCCAGAGGGGGAGGGAGAAGCAAGTTTCCTGCTGAGCAGGGAGCCCGACACGGGGCTCCATCTCAGGACTCCAGGATCATGACCTGAGCCGAAGGCAGACACTTAACTGACTGAGCCACTCAGGTGTCCCAGGAATATGAATATTATTAAGGAGAAAATACCACTGTTATGCTCGCCGGTCATATTCCCAAGAGCTCAGGTTATTTCTATTTCCTTCCAGGTGCCTACAGTTTAAGGTATTATAGTTGATCTCCGTGGTTGGCTGCAAAATGATCATCCAGGTGTGACCATGTCCTTGTCCCCAGAACCTGTGAATGTTACCTTACACAGCAAAAGGGACTTTGCAGATGTGATTCATTTATGGATCTTGTCAGAAGGGGATTACCCTGGATTGTAGGTGTGGGTCTGATGTAACCACAGTGGTCCTTATGAGATGGATGTCAGAGTCAGAGGTGGAAGTGGTGTGATGAGGAAGCAGAGATTGGAGTGAAGCTTTTTGAAGATGGAGGACGGGGACACAGGACAAGGAGACAGCTCGTAGACAAGGCAGCCATGAGAAGCTAAAACAGGCAAAGAACTGGATTGTCTCCTTAAAGTCTCTAGAAGGAACCCACCTTGCTGACAGTTTTACCCGGTAGTAGAACTCAGGTCAGCCTTCTGACCTCCGTAAGTATGAGACAATAAACTCGTGTTGTTAAAGCTACTAAGTGTGGGCTAATTTGTCACAGCAGCCACAGGAGATGAATACAGTCTTGGACAGATTCCAACCAGCTCTATAGAGAATTTAACCCTGACTTTAAGGAGATGTTGAGTTTTCTTTGTTTGTTTGGGGCGTGTCCTTCTTGGTTTCAGTATTCTTCTTCTCTTCTTTGTGTACTACAAGGGCAGTGACCATTTGTTTTATTTACCCGTGAATCCTCAGTGTCTAGCACAGTACCTGGCATGTGGTAGGTACTACAAATACGTATTCAGTGGGTAAAGGAGATGACTTCATGCTATCTCCAGCATACAGGTGTTCAGTCTGTTCAGAATCCAGTTTCTTCCACAGTCCAACCTGCTGATGTCATAGTGATGATGCTCTTTATGCAGTCACAAGGGAAGAATTATTGTGTCTATACTCTGACTGTATCTCTGTGTTAAAGGGAGCAATAGGGACAATCTTGGCTTAAGAATCTTGGGCAGCCTGGGTGGCTCAGCGGTTTAGCACTGTCTTCCACCCAGGGTGTGATCCTGGAGTCCTGGGATTGAGTCCCATGTCTTGCTCCCTGCATGGAACCTGCTTCTCCCTCTGTCTCTCTCTCTGTGTCTCTCATGAATAAATAAAATCTTAAAAAAAATTTTTTTAAAAAGAATCTCAAAAAGTCATTGTGAATCATTAGTTATGCCAAATATATTGAAAACAATAGGTGAACCTTTATCCTGATAGCACAAAGATAGGAAAGTTTAACGAAGAGCATAGAGTCTCTGGGATCTTCTTGCGCTTCCATCCCTGTGTTGGCTTTTGTCTTTTATTTGATAGTTAGGTAGTATTTTCTGCCTGTTTATAATTCCAGGTTTTATGCCTCTGAGAGTCTCTTAGCTGGAGACTTATAGTCATGGTCCTGTCCACTGAGTACAGATGTTAAACTCACCCATGAAGCTCTTTATGAGGGGGTGAGCCAGGCCAGTATCTTTGGCCTGGATTCCAGGGACATGGTTTGAAAATCTCAGGAAGGCTGAGAGCTTCGTTTCTCCCTCTAGGGTACTAGTGTATTAGCCTCCCAATAAAAGTTAATTGAATTTAATTTTATGTTTTAAGTGTGATACATTTTAAAGTTCTCCCCAGTGCTAGAGTCCCTCTTGAAAAGGCAGTAAATTCATATTATTAAACTACCAAATGTAATTCAGCTCAAATAAGCATATTCGGCAATCTTTATTCTGGATATGTGGGACTGACCTTGCATTGAGACTAAATCATTTCATCCCAGACAAAGTCTGTTGGAGTTAATTGTGGAAGCAATGTGGATGTGCAGTAGGTCACCCTAAGCTTTTTATTCTCTTGCTGGCCCTCATTCAAAGAGTTGCCATAGCATACATTTCCTGATACTAGTTCTTCCATCATTTTATAAACATCAATATTTGATACAGTAAGGAAGGTGAAAAAGACGACGAAGACTTCCCTACTGGTGATTTTTTATCAGACACACATCATATCATTTTAAGATCCCTAATTTGTCAATCTGAGCAGTAAAGGGCTGTGTGGGGCAGGAGAAGGCACAGTGGGCTGGAATTTGGATGATTGGATTCTAACTCTCCCCTGATCATTAACCAGCCCAGTGATTTGGGGAATTTCTTGTCTTTGGGCCTCAGTTTTTCCACATTCTTTCCCACATTTTTTAAAGTTTTTTTTTTTTCAATTTATTCATTTGAGAGAGAGTGAACGAGAGAGAGAGCACAAGCAAGGGGTGGGGAAGGGAGGGAGAAGCAGACTCCCCACTGAACAAGGAGCCCAAAATGGGGCTCAATCCCAGGACCCAGAGATCATGACCTGAGCCAAAGGCAGACACTTAACCATCTGAGCCACCCAGGCGTCCCTCCCACAGTTTTTAAATGAGAGCATTGGCAGTAGTTTTCAAACCTCATTGTAATAGACACTAGTGTATTAAGTTTCGTGGCAGCTCTGCTAAGAGACCATAGTAAGGGTGGAATGAGCACAGTGAAGGGTGAGACCAACCAAAGAGCTTCTAGCCTTCAGCCACCCAGTCTTACTCCAAAGTAGCTGCTTCAGCAGTAGGAACCCCCAGCACACAGGTGGATTTAGACTTCATTCCTGTGATTTTAGTTTTGTCTCTCTGATCTCTGTCCAAACTCATCCCTTTTTTCAAGGGTTAGACCAAATTCCATCTTCATAGGAACTCTTGCTCAGCCACTAGATTCTCTGGATTCCACAAAGACTCAGTTCTGAATTCTTTGAGAACCTAGTTAGATGTTCTCCTTATGTAATCCGGTGTACTGTGCCAGGCATTATAGATTCAGTTATCTTAATCTAAGATGTTCAGCAATTTAAGGACAGAGATCCTGCAATTCTTTGGTATCTTCTGAAATGAGGAGCATTTAACAATAACAGTGAAAATATTTATTAAAATAAAATTGTGCCAGCCTGCTCCTGTTAGGAAAGGTAATGCATTCTTAGTAAGCAGAAAATAAAATGTGTTTTGTTTGGTCTGCTTTTTAGCATTGTGTTCGTAAACATTCTCTGGTGACACCATTGTTAATTCATTTCCAAGGAAGGAAAAAGTCCTTGCTAACACTAAAATTCTGCCCTCTGAGCTCTATAATAAGATCAGCAAATAAACAAATCTCCTCTGGAGGAACCCTAGCCACAACTAGGCCTGCCAGTTCTATATGGACTTTAATTCCATTTGAATTTCCTTGTTGTGGTGGAATTAATGGTTTAGGATTAGTTTTGTATTAGAAAAAGGAAAAACACCAGAAAATAAGCTCTGAATCAAGACAGGTTCAAAGAGTTCAACCTCTTGGTGTAATTTCTGGTCCATTCATTTGAGTAGAACTCTTTAGAAATTTTTAAAATTCTATGACCAGATTTGCCACCCTCCCCCAATCAACTCATGTTACTACAACATAAGAAGATACTCTGGCTCTTACCAGGGAAACTCAGTTTTGAATAAAGGTATACTCCCTTGTGTAATAGAAAGACATTCTTGAAAAAAAAATCACTCGAGATGTATAGCGCCATAGTCAATCAGGAAACATGATGATGGGCCATCCTCCATGAAAATCAAATGAAGCCATGTTTTCTGCCCATTAGGCTCTCTTATAATCATAGATTTTTCTCCAACAAGGAGGCACTTATTGACTCAAACATAAAAGATATTTAATAAGATGGACATCCAGCAAGGGTGTGTTCAATTATTGAGAATGAATTATTTACTAATGGTTTGTCCAAGCTAAAGGAACAAGGTATAATGGTGGAAAGACTTACATAACCTCAAGATCATCATGGGATCCTTTCCCACAATGGGGGGAACTCAGTCTCTGTAGAGCAGAAGTGGATGTTTCTGCAGCCCTTCTCAGTAAAGGGGTAATTTGGAGAAAATAAACAAAAGCTGGACATGGACTTTACTAAATTATTTTCCATTCCCAAGCCTTAATATATGCAGACAGAAGACTAGTCAGTCTTTTTGTGATGGCCTTAGCCATACCTGCCAAATCATCAGAGTGGCAGAAGTGGCCTTGGAGAATGTGAGATCACTTTCTTTTATTACTATTTGCAAAGTATTTCTTTTCCTCTTTTTTCAACACCTCCTCTTTAATGTTTGTAATAATGAAAACATGTAAAGGGCTCTGTGGAAATGGAGCATTTGCCTTACTCTTCATGGTGTTATAAGGAGGTAGGTTTCAACTTCTTCCCTAATAGACTGCAGTGTCTTATCTCCTTATTACAGAAGGTATTTGGGTAGATTCAGTCCAGTTTTCAGAAAGTGTTGGACCTGATGTCTTCTAATTCCTTTAATCCACCAAATATCTGGTGGTTATTTTTCAAAAGTGTGCCATGACCGAGGACATGGAATAGGTGAATAATTGTCCTAATGAATGGACCTTTTCTTTTTTTTGAAGATTTTATTTATTTATTCATGAGAGACACAGAAAAAGAGAGAGGCAGAGACACAGGCAGAGGGAGAAGCAGGCTCCAAGCAGGGAGCCTGACACGGGACTCGATCCCGGGACTCCAGGATCATGCCCTGGGCCTGGGCTGAAGGCAGGCGCCAAACCACTGAGTCACCCAGACTGCGCATGAATGGACCTTTAATTGCATTCATTAACATAGTCCTTTTGGAGAATCTGATGGGTTCACATTATTGATCTCATGTTTTGGGTTTTGAATACTCTTTGAGAACAATTATTCTAAAGAACAGGATAATCTAGAAAGGAATGGGGGAAATTTCACTGATTCATTCTGAGAGAAGAATTTTGAAGAATTTTGAATTTACACCGGGTTTTCTGATGCCTTGTCATTTTCACTTTTCTCAGCTTAATAAGATTTAAAAAATTCTTAGGACAATATTAAACTGTATCCATTGTTAATAATATGCCTAGGTCCATATCCACATACATCTACCCCACCTACTTGGCAGAAGGAGTTACCAATGAACATAGCAGAAGCACATATATAACTATAGGGTGTCCTGAATTACTTCTAAGCTTGATGATTACCTGTTACAATCTTGTTAATGGGTCTAATCCTTCATGTGAGTCAGCTAGTATAGATTTCCAAAATACTTAAATCCTAAGAGGAATTCATTCCCTTGGTTAAGACTTGATTGAAAGGCATGGGTTTGCAAGCAAGACTAAAATATTTATATTATTGATTTTATGACGATTTCATAAGTAATTGTAAAATTTTTATTTCCTTGCCTTCTGCATGAAATGATCATATAGTGGTTGGTGGATTTTCCTTCTTTATAGCAAGCTGCCACACCCTAAAAAGGGGGAGCTATATCTTCAAGGAGGAGACATGCTTTGCACATTTAGTATGTAGAGCAAATACAGAGATGAGTTGACTTTGAGAGGTAGCTGTGGGTATGTGCAACATGGTCATAGTCATGAGCTACTTTTCTAGTTTTAGATATAAGGTAATATTGAACTTTAATTGTAACCTTTCATTTAGCTCAAAGAAGAGCAGGTGCCATGACAGTTTAGGTGATGGTTTCAGAATTATGGATTTTGGGGTTACTTTCTTTTATATTCTACCCTGATCCTCTAAATATGAAACAAGGATTTATTTTTTTGCTCAAAATGCATCAAATGAGTGTTCTTGTAAAATGAACCAAAAGTCTGTCTCTGCCTCAGGAAGGATGTGGCCTTCACAGATTCTACTTGGTTATCTGCTTTTTCTACCTTCCTACCTCCCTGTCTTTTGCTTTTCGGTCTCAAAGTAAATAACACATGCACTTTATCTTTAACTTCAGGTAATCAGAGTCACAGTCATCTGGGATATTGTGATGAACAATGTACATTTTATACACATGGTGTCATAATAATTTAAAATGTCATCTTAATCTATTTATGATCTTCTAATGACTGAAATGTTTTACAATTGTGGGGGATATTTTATAACTGAAGTTTTAATGGCTGAATCACTAACACCTGGCTGTCTGGAATGCTTTTTCTTTCTCCCAGTTAGGCATTTAAATGCATTTCTGGAAGGCCCAAGGGGTGGGATGTGACATATAAGCTCTTAAAAGGAGGAAAATTAGTTCTTGATACCTTAATGATCAGTCAGGTGAACGTTTGCATACTTAGCATTAATGCTCTTAAGTGGAATAGCTTGATTAAGACCCTTGGTAGGTATTTTTTTTTATTTAAACATCCTTCTATATGAGATTACAGAGAGAAATGCTGCTATTGTGCCCATCCCTTAAAAAAAAAAATCTTAGTTTCCCACAAGGAAGAGTCTCATTTTATTTCTCTATTTCTATTTATTTTACCACCTTTCTACTTCTCTATCTTTGGTTTCTAAGATGTACAAGTTACCTTTTTATTAGGAGTTTATTATATACTCTTGTTTTACTGGGCCTAAGGTATATATTCAGATACATACCTGCCTGTATATAGGTTCTTGCCTGTGAATGAGCATACAATTGTGTAAAGAAGACAGAAGTACACACATGAGAATGTCAGTGAACCATACAAGCCAATGTGTAATTAAGCCCATAGCAGGCCCCCAGTAGATGTTTACTAATGACGATAGTGGCACTAAATTATCTGGCACAGGCCAGGAGAGGTCAACACAAGGTTGCCCAGCAGCCTGCATTAAACAGTCACAGAGATAAGGTTGCATTTTAGTTTCTCTTGTTTGTACAACACATATACAGCCCTCAAGTGCAGTGTCCCACTTAATTTTCATAGCAATCACTGAAGGGGCTAAGGGGGATATTTATAACCATTGTTTTGCTAAGGAGAAAAAGAGGGCTCAGAACCCTAAGATGACTTGCTTCACCAAGTTTGCAAGGCTGGAGAGGTGGGAGGGCAGAGCCTGGAACCCAGATTTTCAAGATCCTATCTGCTTTTTTCCCCCATAATGCTTCCAGTCCCAGGGGTCTTGGCAGAGTGGCTTCAGGTCAAATTGTTGCCTTATAATGGGTCATTTGCTTGAAATGTAGCTGGATGTGCAGTGTCCTTGTTCATGTTGTAGCTGGGAATGTAATGGCAAATCTGTTTGTTTTCAATGAAGATTGAGTAGACTGATGAAGTAATGATAGGCTCTACTTCCATTTTTATCAACTAATGGCATTCCTGGTGACAAGTGCCCATGATGTTACTTTATGACTCCTAATGCATGCACTTTTGTTGTTCCTTACTGTAGGTTAGATTCGGCTGATGCTTCTCACACATTCTGGCTTTGACTGACATCAGAAAGCCCTGTGTGACAATCGACTTGTGGATTCATCATTGCACAGTTAATATAGACAAGTTCCATAGTCTCTGTCCCAACACAGTATCATGCTGGCCCAGATTTTGCTAAACATGGTTAGGCTGCCTCATCAAACAAAAGTCCACTCTAAAATGTTGGAAATAAAAAAAAAAAAAAAAAAAAAAAAAAAAATAAAAAAATAAAAATAAAAAAAAAATAAAATGTTGGAAATAAAAAATCTGCTGTGCTTGCAGATTTGCAAAAGGAAAACAGGTTGTGTTTTTATCACTGTGTATCCTTTTTTTAAAGATTTATTTATTTACTGGGGGGGGGGAAGGGCAGAGGGAAAGAGAAAGAGTGAATTGTCAAGCAGACTCCCCACTGAGCACAGAGCTCCTCCTGGAGCTTGATCTCAGTACCCTGAGATCATGACCTCAGTCAAAATAAAGAGTTAGATGCTTAACTGACCGAGCCACCCAGGTGCCTCTATCACCACGTATTTTGAGGTGAATATTTTCATATGTCTCTAGCCCCGAGTCTTTTAAAAGAGCAAAACGCTCACCTGCTGTTGCTTGTGGGATTGGTAAGTTGACCAATAAAGGTAGTTTTGTTGAAACACTTACAAAAAAGGTGAAGAATTATATAAATCGGGTCTCATGTTTTGTATTGATGTCATTTCAGACTCTTACTCATAAGTTTCTCCTTTGTGGTGTCATATAGGTGATTATAAGTGATTTGGCATATAATTTAGCTTTTATAAGACTCCTTAAATTCACCACGTATGTGGTTTGGTTCAGGTTCAAGTGTGAGGGTGATGATCCAAATCAATGATCCAATGGCCATAAGTGACAGGGTCACCTATGATTTTTGCAAACATTGTTAAGTTCCCATGTTATTATATCTCTTAGATATAGGATTCCAACTGGGGTGTGGAAAATGTTGAAGTGACCATCTATCCCTCACATTTATCTCTGAGTTAGAACCTGGACCCTTTAATCTATATGCTGTCTGCTTTGTGTAACATCATAGTATTTGGCCTCATGTCGCTCATTTATAATTAAGCAGCTAACACTCATGCTCTGTTTTATTGGTCATGGCAGCCATTCTTCCGCCAGAGTGCTACGCTTGGGGGTCATTCTGGATCTTGTTCTTAATAATACCTTTTTGAACTTCTACAGTAAATACCACCTCAGTAGTAGGAGAGTGATAAGCATGGGCATTTTGGTGTTACTTTTGTGTAGAAGTTTGCTCATAAATCCCTGTAGCAATCTCTTTGGGAAAAACTCATTTTCTAATTTTAGTATTAGGTTTTTGGGCCAGTGACCAAGGTGAAAACATGAAAAACACAGAAAACTGTTTCTTTGTGTATAGGTTGCTTTCGTGTTCATCTTTCCAAGAGAGATAGGCTATTTTGGAAAGTCCTCAGTTTGTCTTTTTAAATTTCTTGATTAAGTTGAGAGAGTTCACGCTAGAAATTCTTCAGTTTGCTAATTGCTCCTGACCTTGTACATACAGCTCTCAGAGGGAGAAAAGGTAGCATTGCTCATCTAAGTATTTATCTTTAAACTAGTGAAGTCACCCCTTGGTATCTATCTTCACCCTTCCCAAAGAATTTGTGACATGCCTTATCTCCTTTCCTAAACCTTAGGCTTTATCCTTGTATCTTAGCTTCAGACTTGAATTTGTCCTTGTCCCTGTCCTGGTAAACATTTTTATCAATAATTTGTAAGGTGATAGAAAGGGGCCTTGCTTATTAACTTTTAAAATACATTAGGGAGGTCAAGACATACCAGGAGCTTTAGATCATAGTTCGAAGTGTTCTCAACAAGCTAAGACACTGCCTTACACCTACCAGAAAAATTTAATAGAATTGTAAATTTGAAGTTTAGCTTTATATTTAAAAAATCAATTATAGAAGTATGTGCTTGAGTGGTCTTGGCTGGCAGTGTTTCACATCAAAAGCCTTGGAATATTTTATATGTGATGTGATTTGATGTGCATCACCATTGGAGATAGCTTAGAAAAGTATTACCAAATTGGGTATAATGTCTTCTTGAGATTTGCACAGTGCACACATCATCCAGAGGACTACGTTTGGTGCAGGGTTTCATGTTTTAAGAAAAACAGGAAAACTAATGGAGAGGGACCAGGCTGTTGAGTGTTATGTAAATACTTGGCCTAGAATAGACAAGATGAAGGTGACGGCATCTTCTTTCCAACAGTTGAAGCAGCATCATAAGTTTTCTCTGAGGACAGATGTAGGGCCTGTGGGATAATGGTACAGGGAGGGACATTGTCCCATTTCCATTGTCACAATGGAAAAAGGACATTTTATTAAGAGATCTTATGATACAGAACAATGTACTGCTTTGCTCAGAAGTGAATGCCGACTGCACTGGAAGAGCTGGAGGACCATTTTAGCAAGGTGGGGTCAAAGAGACCTCTGCGACCTTGTGGGAAACTGGACAGGTCAACCTTTCAGGGGGCAAGGAGGCTTCTGACTCAAGTTCCTCATTGTGCTGAGGGTGACAAGTTTTGCCCATGTATTTCCAATCATCTCCTTGTTTGTATTCAAGTTGTCACACAGACTTCCTTTTTTGAGAAATCCCATGGTCACTAACTTGAGCACCAAGCAAAGTTCAGTTTGGGTTTCTAAGAGTTGAGCTTTCTCCCACTTCTCTGTCCCTGGGCATGACCTCTGCTCTCCTTTCACAGCAGTGGGATAGCTTTGCACTGGTCAGCTCCAGTTCTTCCATTGCCCCCCTAAAGCTGTTATAATCAAGATGCTGAAAGGACTAGGGTTGCCCTTGTTCCCTCTCACCCTGCTTCCTTTGCTTCAGCTGTCTATGCCCCACCTCCCTGTTATTCTCAGTCCCCACCTTCAGATGCTCTCTTCACCCTTAATCTTCCTGCACTTGACTTTCAAAGCAAAGTACAGTCCTATCTCCTTCCTAACCTCCTCTCTGAAGCTTCACTCATCACTTTTCTTTAGGACTCTATGCATCTTCTGAATTGTACTATAGAGTGTTTGCTTAACTGTTCTAAGTTTTTCATGGCTCTTAATTTTATCTCCCTATCTCCACAGTATTCAACTTGGGATTAGGGACTTTGCCTTACTTGGTACTCAATGAATACTTGTTAGTGACTTACTGATTGGATTTCGTCTGTGACCACAAAATAGAAACAACTGGCTAAAAAAGATTGTACTTGACTCTCACCTCGTTAACCCAAGGTTGAAACCAGTTTATTTAAGTGCCAAAAGTGTAAGGCATCACAGAAATTCATATGAGCATGTTGAACAAGCTAGCTTACTTATTATTAAGACATCCTTCTAAACCCTACCACCCCCTTGTCATCTCTGCATGAGGCTTAGCTGGCACACTGGTGGAAGTCCCTAGAAGACTGTGCAGCAAAATCAGTAGTCAGTTCTGGTTCTACTCTTGCAGATTTCTTCAGAAGGTCAAGGGATGCCTTTCTGAGTCTCTGGTTTTCCTTTGCTGCAAAGTGTTTTGTCAAATTGGTCTCCAGTTTAGAGATATTCAAGGGGTTAACTTTGACTCCTTCACTAAACCCAACTGTTTAATGTTTTTAATGGCGTAATGTGTTAATAGCCATACAGCTGTTGTTTCTCAGCCTCTTCCCTTATTGAGTTAGGCACCATTTAGTAGGCTGAGTTCAAATTGTAAACAAATTATTTTTGCATATGGATCAATGGAAATTTAATAAAGTTTATTAAAACTGTATATTGGACCAAGGAGTGCTGTTTTCTCTCATGGATATAAACCAACCTTATTAGGCTGACCTGTATTAACTGAATCACAGGGAAGAAAATATTTCTGGTCATTTAAAGATTATTTTGGTTCAACAGATGGTGGCTAGCATCAGAGTGCAGGTTTTCTTATTAATTCATTTACATATGCATACATGAATGATAGCTAGACACCATTTACCCAATATGCTTATTTCCAGTGCCTACTATAGTCACTGGCACATAGTAGGAACTCCAGGAGAGTTGTCAGAGGAGGGGTGGCAGTCTCAGGTGCAAAGGAATGGAGTGATGTGCTGAGAGCCCAGCAGCTGGTGAGGGGCAACCTACTGATGAGCCCAGGGCTCTCCGCTTTCAGCCCAGAGCTCTTATCACTCCAGTGAACTGCCCTCCATTGATTCATAGCCTGTGAAATGTCTTCAGTGTTCCACAGATACCTCCTGCCTGTTCTCATGGCAATCTCAGTTTATGTTGCAATAAATGTTATCTTAATCTCAACCGATTGACGAGTTCTTAAAATAACAGCATTACTGAGGTTCCCGCTCAGATTGTAAATCACAAATATTCTGTTCTTTGGAAACCATTTGGGGTGGTTAGCCCGTATTTCAGACATAGCTCTGGCGGCCCGGTTGCATTTGGAGGAATCTGAAGGGCCTCTTAAAAGAAGGAGTTAAATGTTGGTTCTTAGCTAACTCAGAGCGGGATGCAGGAAATTTGTGGCAGGAGTCCTAGGCTCCAGGACATGAATACTCATCTGTAGATTTGCAGTTGAAGCAGCAGAGAACAAAGAGGAGCCTGCTCTTTTGGCCTCGAGTGACAGCAGTTGAGAGGAGACCCTTGTGGAAGGTAGAACAGGCATGGAAATGATGGTTCCACCTTCTTGTGTCAGATTCACTGGCAAGTAGGAAGCGGTTCTGTCTGGCTCTGACTAGAATCTTTCTTTCTGTCTGGGGCCTGTTGTTTCTGTCATTCTTCCTGGAAAGGAGAATCCTAACTATGGGCAGCTGGTTAGGACTGGAGCCTTGGTGACTCCTGAAAGTTATAACAAATGGAAGTCATTATCACCATTGCCCCCCTTTACCTTTGTGCTACTTGAGGCAGAAAATGATTTTTCCCCCCGGTTTGTTTTGGAGTCTTTCATCCAGAGAGAAAGGGATTAGCCTATGGCTACAATAGTGCTTTCAGGGCCTTTTGGCGTGCTGCAAATGTTTACTTATCCAGGTACAAATAGGTAAAAGCACATAGTTAAAGATCCCAGCTGCAAGGTCATTTACCTTTTTAAAATTCAGCCGCATGTGCCGACTGAAGTCGAGGGCTTGCTGGTATGAGCCATTAACTGCCTGTTGTACGTAACCTCTTCTTGTCTTACACACAGCTGCGTGCGAGTCGCTGGTGCCTGCAGCCAGCCCACCATGCATGCCTTGCGAGCAACAAAAGCAGTTTAACTTGTGATCGCTGATCATATGATCCACTTACAGGGTGCAGGCTCAGTCAAGTAGAACTGGTAAATCATTAAAAATGCGCCTCGGCACTCTGCCTGCTGAGTAAAACATCATGCTAACATCTCTTCCCCCACCCCCAACCAGTTAGCAGCATCGGGAAGGAGCTGGTACCAGCTGTGTGCTGGAGAAATCTCCTGTCGCTTTAGCCTAACATGGTGGGAGATTGTCAACTATTCCAAGCAGCACGGGAGAGGAAGACAGAAATAATCTGAAATGGCAGCCATCCTCTCCCCTTGTCCTTTGCTTATTAACTCAACCTGTGTTAAGTGTTTTCTGTGTGTCAGGCCCAGTACTGGTGCCTAAATTACAGAAATGAGAAAATAAATGGAGTCTGACTCAGAGACTCTCACAGTCTGCCAAGAACTCAATTCACCACCACCAAGTATTTTAACACAGGCATCAACCAAGTGCCATGCAACCCTTGGAGGCCCAAGGAAGCCAAAGAGGAGATGATGCTTAAATTGGATCTTGAAGGATGAAACAAATGTCATCAAGGACACATCTGGGAGAGGAAGCAACTTGAGCTGTGCCTGAAAGCCTTACTTTCTAGGATTCTTTCCTTTTTTACTCATTTTCTCACAGGCTTTAACAAATTGTTCTATGATGGAGGGTCCAACGAGTCATCTCTTCTTATTGCCATTTCATTGCTATCTAGTTGCTTTTGGCATCAGCTTATCCAACTACACCATAAACCCTCTGGGAAGGGACCCTATGTCCATAGTATACTTGGTTTTTCTATCGCTGCAAAAATGTGGAGGGTGCACAACTGATTGCAGCCTTCCTTTTGTTTTCTAATCAATGAGTTAAGAGCCAAATCCAAATTGCCATAGAGTTAGGCAGTAGGACTTAGAATGTTCCAGATAGATGTTCTTCCTATATATACAGCAGAACATCTGCTGTTGAAGGAGAGGGGAGGGAAGAGCCTTTTATGAGCATGTGTACCATATGTGTCACATACATTATGTGTGTCCATATGTTCTGAGGTATTTGGGTCTCTCAGGAGTCTTGCAGTTTACATGGCTGATACAACCTTAAAAAATCACTTGGACCTCAAGAGGCCCTAGAGAATAGATTTAATAATGTATTCATTCCTGTACTATATACCATGTTAGTTCATCTAGGTACTCCCATCTATCACATCTTATAAGTAATCAAGTAATCGTAGCCCTTAAATGCCTTCTGTTTGTCTCTCAAAGAGTTTTATCTAGAAGCCCCTTGTACTACAGCTAAACATTGGGAAGAAGATATATGTGGGATCTGAACTCCTTTTTCTTGCTTGGTGTGCTTGTACAACGGTCAGTTATAACATCTTTGAACTATCCCTTCCTCTGGTGGGAACCATCCCTGTAGACAGTCACTTCCTGAGAATAGCTTCCCAATTCCTCTCATCAGGACTGTTGTCTGGAGGCCAAGATGAGATGGAGAGTTGGAATAATTCCTCTAATCTTTCTGCAACCTGGTATTCCTTATTCTAAAGCACTAGTAAGAGCTACCCTTTGGCTGGTTGTGGGGATGAACAAGCTCATTCTATAGAAAGACATCTAGCTCCATAGTACAAAGAAATAGAGCCCTGGGACTCAAGCTTTGTAGGATTAGGAGTCAGATAAAATGGGTCAATTTACTCAGCTTTCTGCTTTACATCTATATAAAGGAAATTATACTCCTCATCTCTACTCACTCCCAACTCAATCCTCAAAGAAATCCATTCAAAAACCAGGAGGAGGGATCATAGCATATTAGGTATGAAACATCTATTAAAATCTCTTCCTCATACAGAGGCAGTTATTTAGTTGCAGAATTGAGAACAAATGAAACAAACAAGTGTGATCATGAGAAATTGAATGTATGACCATTTTTGATTGGTGGTATTTAAAGACTTGTATATTTTTAACATTAAAAAATGGGTTATAAGATCTGTGATCATCATATGTGGGGTACCACCTATAGAGGCAGAGCCTTGTTTTATTTTGAAATCTAGAAAAGTCATATAGCTACTTGTATAGGGTTGATGGCGTAGAATTTTAACTCACGCTGTTGTTACAAAGGAACAGGGCAAGAGCTCTTCACTGAGAAGGCATTTTAAAATCAGGATATTATATTATCATTGATCTTGGCAGGCAAGCAGGCAGGAGAGCTGTGTTCTACCATGGGCGAGTCATCAGTTCTTGGGAAAGGCACTTTGCTTCTTCCAGTCTTTGTTTTCTCATCTGTCGAGTAGTGATGTTAATACCTTTAGAAATGCTGTTTCAGGTTCTCTGCCTTTCTCCTAGAACTGACGAAATCTCTTCCATCCTTCAGCCCTTAGGTGATTTTGTTTGGAGCATTTGTGTTTTCTGCTCCTGCTAGTGCAGTTGCTGACTTACCTTTTATAAGTAAAGGTAACTCCTCTGGATATGGTGCAAGGTAAGTAAGGTCCTTGAGTCAGGCTGACTTGGGACTATGACATCAGAATGGAATTCCTTGATTAGAATCAGGCAACCGGTTTCCTCAGTGAGACCATTGCAAGTCTAATCATTGACACCACAGAATTGTTTTGGGAATTGAATAAAATGGCCCATGTCGGTGTGCCAAGTACATACTAGATGCTCAGTAAACCCTGACTGCTTTTCTCCTGTCCCTCTGTACATAGTGGCAACTTAATACCTGTTTCTGGACCAAATTAAAATTTGAAGATGAGGAGGAAATCCATGCCTCTCCATGCGCCTGCCCCCCCCCCCAACTTCTTGATTAAGGTGTTCAAGAGAAAGATGACCTTGTGCTCAGTTATGCTTTTCCCCTTCCTGTTCACTTCCTCTCCTCCCTCCACCCTCAGAGTTATATTGATATAAAACTACAATTTCACATGTTGATATGAAGTATTATTGAGGTTTGCAGAAGACATAATGCAAATTTTATTAAGTTGCCATTATCCTTGTCAATGAAATTAGTGCATTTTTCTCATCGGCATCTTCTGCAATTATGAACAACAAGGAAATAACTCATGCTGTTATATGAAACAGCTTATAAATTTTTACATACATGTGAAAGGAATCGCTTGAAATCCAAAGCTGCCAAGAGGAATAATTAGGAGCCACAGAACAGATCTCGGTAATGTGACAGCAGCTTCTAAAACATCCCACAGGACAGAGAAGCGCAAGCTGGCTTGACCTATATCTTTAATAATACAGACCATTGCCCTTGGATTGAATCTAAAGGGTAGGACCAAGTGCTTGCTTCATCATGTTTTAGGAAAAATTGCCAAAGTTTATTTATGAATTCTCCACACAATGCCCTCTTGCTTTGATTATGAACCAACAGAGCTTTCTAAGTAGAAACCCAGTATGCAAAAATTAAAAGCAACAGAACAACCAATAAGAACAAACAAAACAAAACCGCCACAGAACATCATTTCTTATATTCCGTCAAGCTTGGCAAAAAGTATTATGTAAGACCCAATGTAGAAAAATGGCTATGTTAACAGTAGAAATAACCTTTTGTTTAATTAGAAAATAGGAGCTATATGGGACAATAAAAATTGTTACTGCTGCCCTTCGTCACTGTTTCATAAATATGATCATGCTGGAGATAATGGTAAGTGTTATTTATTTGTGCAATATCACAGACTTGGTAATTGTTCATGGTGTTGATAGTTATCCTGCGTGGAGATCATAGTAGCTACGGAATTTGTTTCCTTTGATCCAAGGAAGGAAAATAGCGAGTGTTTACTTAAAATGCCCCTGGCTTTCCTAGGCCAGGATAATGGATCCACATATTTTTAGCCTCTCTGTTGCAAAGGCCAAAGCTCTCTGGCAGTGTCTGGTGCATATTGAGAACTGGTGGGTTATTTTGAACTGGCTCTTTTTTTTTTTTCTTTTTTTCTTTGTTCCTCTTTTTCTTTTTTTTCCAGAATGTTTCTCAGGTCCTCATTGGACATACCTCTTGGCAATGCCATTTCATCTTCACTTCCTATTTCCCAGAAGAACTAAATTTAGTAGCCTTGCTGGAGGGAAGACATGGGGCAAAGTTTCCCACCTGAGGATGTGTTCATGGGAAGAGGAAAATCTCCCTGTTGCTCCCTCTTGAGAACCAGCATATGGGATGAAAATCAGACTGAATTTCACAGCATCTGTTTCAGTATCTTCCCGGGGGGTGATGGGGAGGAAAGGCTGAAGGCGTTGGCCAGATTTCAGGGTCAGTTCCATTTTGTGTTTTACTATGAAAACTCGATTTGTGAGTCTGTATGAGGATGTGGGGTCATCTGGCTAGATTTATTTCATTGTACGTGGCAGTTCACACTTGCTTTCTTTCGGGGAGTTTCTGTTTTCTTTCTTGTCGTGTTTGTGGGTGTAGACGCTCCATTTCCTGCCTTTTAGAAAAAAAATGTTTGTGGTTTGTAATGTTGGGTGATTTATTATGATGATGACTTAAGGATTTTTCACTCTTGACTTTCGTGAATCTGAGATATTTCCTCACACCCCTGAGCTAGCATTAGGCTCTTCTCAGAACCGAGAAACCCATGGCAATGAGATATGGCACTAATTTGTATAGAAGTGTTTTTGTGCGATCACCTATTTCTTTGAGTCCTAAATAACCCTTTTACAGAAGGTTTCTACATACTACCTTTATAAAAATATAGACAGCGTGTCAAAAGGAAAACACCACACAACAAAACCCCTTTCCTTCACGCAATTCATTTTAAGCTTCAAAATCCCCGAAAATCCCCAATCTCCTCTTGCAGTCTGGTTCCCAGTCTCTAACTTTCCTCATCTCCCCTGAAAGAAAGAAAAAAAGCATTTCTTCCAGGGACTGATAAGTTGTAGGCCGATGCTTAGCAACAGCATTCCTGTGCTTTAAGTAGCTGCAAGCCCCTCGCTGAACTCTTTGATGTGACTGTCAGGGCAGATTTATTTTGTTTTAGCACATTGTCTACTTGTCCAGATGTATCAGGAGATAAAAAGGAGTCATGTTTACACTCCTCCCTTTTTTTTTTTTTTTTTTGGAGATGTAATTAAATCGTGTTTTTGATGAGTCTTGGGGAGCTCCAGTTGAAGAAAACAGGAATTGGCTGAAGTAAAGGGAAAAAGGAAAACTCACTTGGCAGAATGAGCACCTGATTTGGTCAGAAAATAAGGCATAAGTACCAGCTGGCTTGGTGCTGTGAAGCTGGAGGTTTTGATCTGATTCTTTTTTCCCACTTCTAGGGAAGTTCAACCAAGAGGAAGGGAGGCATCCCTCCAGCGCTCACTTCCCATAGTCCCATCTCTAAAACCTTTTAGTTTGGAGTCACTGACTCTCTTCCTTCCTTCTTACTGTACACACACACACACACACTCTCTCTCTCTCTCTCTCTCTCTCTCTCTCTCCTTGCTTCCTTCCTTCTCTCCTTCCCCTTCTTCCTTTCTGCCGGCCTTCTCTGTCTCTATCTCTCTGTCACTTACTGGGCCGTAAGCCTGCAGTAAATAGTTGTTAATCCAAAGCTAATAAAATTGTTGAACAACCGAGGTCTTGAATAAATAAGTCTCCTTAGAGCTGGGTGAGTTGAATTCCCTCAGAGTGGGATTGCCACTCCTCCTTTTTTTTTGATGATCAGTTTTTTTAACGTTCACATCGAGTAACACCATTCTGAGTTCTATTAATGACCTGTGGTGAGCAGTGACAAGCAGAAATCCAACATTTAGTACTGCTGAGGACCTGCCAGGCAGCGGCTTTAATCTGCAGCATGGAGGCACTTCATTTGCATCCTAAATAGGTTACACGAGAGCACCCCCTTCTGCCCACAAAGCCCTGTGACAAGACGGCTGCACTGCAGCGCAGTTTCCTCTTCTCCTGACAGCCCAGGGGGACCCCTGGGCAGCTTGCTCCGGCCTTCCCAGCCCTTCCCCTCAGGCCCTGGAGGGACAGAACAATCGAAATCTGGATGCTCACCCGCAAGCTTGGGGTCAAGCTGCGTCTTTCTGGGATTAAATTTTTTATTACTCATTTATTGGGGAAAAGGGGGGAGAAAACATGAATTGAGAAAGACGAGCATAACAAAAGGGAAGCTGAGCAAAGCTGGAGCTATCTCGGACGCCCAGGGCCTGGCTCCATCCTGCTCAACCTCAAATCCCAGGCTGACGCTGCTTGAGGGCCTCTTGTAGATGGTGGGCTTGTGTTTTGTATTTCCCATTCGTAGACCAGCCTGAAGTATAGGAAGGAGGGTTTCCTTTGTTTGTGCTGAACTGCCTTTGGATGGCTCCTCTTGGCATTCAGTGTTCCTTGCAACTTAAAGCCCTTTTACATACGGGGACCAGGCTGAGGTTGAAATGAGCATGTGTGTAGGCAGCTCCCGGCAACAGAGAAGGGGCTGTGGGTGCCACGTTTTCTGCATTGAGGAGCTCTGTTTAGGGGGATGAAGACCACCTCAGAGGGGATACAGTAGGCGACTTAGTCTGGGAAGATGTGTGCTTATCATTACCTTCAACTCTTGGGGCTGAGGAATGCTGGTGGTTCAGTGTGTTACATTAATTTATTTCACCATTTGACAAGTATTTATTGAGAAGCTACTATGAGCCAGACTTTTAGGAAGTGTGGAACACTGCCCTCAAGGAGTGAAGGGTCTAGTAGAAGGGGAATCACTCAAATGCACTCCTAAGATATAATCACACACTACGCTATGTCCCCAAAATAAATTACATGGTTCTTGGAAGTATGTATATAAGTAATGCCAGGGATATCGTTCTGAGATAGAAAACATGAGTTGATCTTTGAAAGGTAAGAGGTTAACCAGGCCAAAAATGTTGGGGGCGGAAGTTAAGAAGAAAAACTGGGCCGTGCAGAGATCTTGGCCTGATGGGGTCTAACAGGCCCAAAGAGCATGGAAAAGGCCATATGCTGGCTCCGAGGTGAGGGCATGAAGATGAGAGCTGGGCTGGAAGACCGAACAAGGGCCAGGGCAAAGGACCTGCTACAGATGGTGCCTTTGACTTATCCCAGAACCAGGCAAATCATTACATGGTTTTTAAACAGAGGGAAGCATGATCGCATTCTATTTTTAAAAAGAAGGTCTAAAGATGGTCACTAAAAACAAAACAAAAAAAAATAATAAATAAATAAATAAATAAATAAATAAATAAAGATGGTCACTTTGGGTAGGACTTTGCCAGGAATTGAGCCCTCTCTAATACCTTAGTGGATTGCAAGCTACAGTAATTCTCTGAAATGGGGTGGGGGCTGGATAAGGGGAAGTGGAGTTGATTTTAGAAATATAGTGAAGTTTGCTTCATGCTGACCAAACTACAGGCCCACATTCTCCATGAATCTTTTTAGAGTTCATTTGCTCTGGGCCCTTTGCAACCATGCAGGTTGCATGTCTTTGTTGTCTTTCTTACTAGAGTGTCACTAACCTTTCTGTAAACCGGTTACAAATGTGCAGTGGCAGGATAGGCACAGGAGCTGGGGAAGGCAGACTTGGGTTTCTGTAGCCTTGTTTATCCTTCAGAATCGAGGAATCATGAATGGGAGAAGAGGGCTAGAAGAACATATGTGTCTAAAGAGGTGTAAAATTTAGTTGATTACATGGAATACAGTCCAAAAAATGGTGGAAAATGGTTGAATGGATTTCTCATATGAGAAAAAAAAAATCAAATTTCTTTTTTTCCCTTTCTTTTCTAATTTTCCTTTCTTTTCTTTCCACTCTTCCCTCTTTCTTTTTTTTTTTTTTTAAGATTTTATTTATTTATTCATGAGAGACAGAGATAGGCAGAGACATAGGCAGAGGGAGAAGCAGGCTCCCTGTGGGGACTCTGATGTGGGACTCAATCTCAGGACCCTGGGATCATGACCTGAGCCAAAGGCAGATGCTCAGCACTGAGCCACCCAGGCACCCCTCTTCCTTTCATTCTTAATGTTTGGTAGTTAGACTGTCCTAAGTGTTAAATATACTCAGAATGGGTTTTACTCCTAGGGGTAGATTCATGTCTACTTTGGTCATAACTGAATCTTGCTGGACTACAATGTGTTCAAAGAGTCAAAGGGCAAGATTTAGGGGCATGTGGTGGTGTTTCTTTAGGAAATGAAGCTGTGAGTCCACTTTGAATGTTTCTTTGGCCGCAGAGAGAATAAGGCCACGAGGATGATTACAACTATTGTATAGGATGTAAGACTTACTGATTATGCTATTTGGTCACTTTTCACATAGTACTACTCTCCAACATATTTAGATCCAGAATCTCTCAAGGTAATAGTTTTACCATATATTTTTAAATGAATGAGACTTTTGATGTCAACGATTATTGACCGTCTCAAACAAATAAAAAAGGACTTTTTTGTGAATGGTTCTGTGAATGATGTTTGGGGGTTATTTATCAAATTACTTTTCACACATCAAACCATTTTCTACTACTTTTTAACTCCGTTGTACTGTATCAATTGTATTTTGTAATATAAAAGCATTCATATTATGAAAATTAATATTTAACCAGGTAGAGGTCATGTATTTAGATAGAGAGTAATGAGACGCTTGGATGTCCAGAATAAACAGGCATATTTTTTGCTACTTGAGAGAAGATAGGGCAAAATAAAGTCCTGATCTTGAAAGGTTCACAAACTGAGGATTAATGTTAACTTTACAAAGCCAGTCTGTGTTTGGAACTTGAAGTCTTTTTTTTTAATCCATTTCCTCTTCTCTACAGTGAACACACAGGCATATGCACACATGTACCCACATGACAGAGCTTTCAGTATCCCAAATGCCAGCATCTGAGTGGCATTTTTTTTTTCCAAATCTTAGCTATCCTGTTGTGGACACTTAGATCATGGGAGCTCTAGCCCAGAAGAGTTTTGGTAAGCCTAGCACTTCATTAGAATGTATCCTACTGTGTCCTTTGGTCACCATAACAAGTATCTTTGAGTTCCAGAGAATCTTGCCTGCTTTCCTTGGATCTTCAGGGGGATATAAAACTCAAATGTAGTAGCCAGTCCTAAGTCTGCAAGTGTCCCAGTTTTACCTCCTAGCTCTCACATGGCACAGATCTTCAGGGAATCACCTGAGCCACTCAGAACATTATATCCTCATCTACTAAGATAGCAATGAACCTGGATTCTTGGACACATTCAGGGTCAGCATCCTTAATATCTCTTTTAAAAAGAGGTAAAACGAGACTGAGTAACACAGTGGCAGGGAAACACCTTTGGAAAATGAAAGATGTACATTAGCATTTATTTTCCCAGAGATTCAAAGTTCATGGAGATCAGGATAAAAACGTCTTAGAAGGTTCCCATAGCACTTACCTGTGCTACTCTTTCACACTGGTCACATGTTCTCTGGTGGTAGGATCTCTTCGGCATGTAGATAAAAGAGGAGTAATATCTCATCCCAGTGACCAGTGCTACTAAGTGTGAATTAGTAATTAAATGTACTCTGTAATTCTTGGCTTATGCAGAAAATGTTAAACTGAGTTTATGTGAGGAGGTGGGGGGGGGGTTGGGTGACCGTTGTTGCAGAAGTCTGCTGTGATATCTGGTGGTCCAATTCTCAGTCTGTATTCTTGGTCTCCTTTTTCCATGTTGTACTGTGACTCCCAGCAGCTCCCCTCGGCCCTCCCCACATGCTGCTCACTTTAGACTGCTGTTGCTGTTTTTAATCTTCCGTGGGATACCCAAGCTTGTTAAAAAAAAAAAATAATAACTGCACATTAAGGCTATTTGGTGCCAACTGAGAGCCTGAAAAGTTTAAAATACATGATGTTTGGGAGGCCCTGTGGGGAAGCTTTTCTGCATGTGGAGACCTATTGTTGATGTTGGTGAGGACTCAGGGTGGGCTATTGAATAACATGTTCATTTTTGCCCAGAGATGATGAGATTTTTTGAATGTCTAACACACAGCAAGGGACTCCTAAAGATTTATATAGGGTGTTGTGTACTTTTGACGGGGAATTTTGTTTTTCAGTCTTGTTGGTGTCCATTACATTATATTCTAAAATGGATTTACCTGTGGGGAGTCACCCCACCCCTCCACCTTTAATCTATAGAGCTCTGGTGAGACCAGTCACTATCCCAGCACTAGGACTGGGCATGTGATCCAGTCTCCATCTAGCAGACTGTTCCTTCTCCTGGACACAAAGATTGATTCAGGGGTGGGTGTGCAACTCAAGCCAGGCCACAGATTCCCAGAATTGGCTTGGAACTTTCAGGAAACAGAAGCTTTTTCTGTTGCTTTGAAGATGGTAGGTTATGGATCTGGAGGTCCTGAGAAGTCACCACATGGAGAAACTGAAGCTGGGAAGCAGGAGTATAAATAGAAGTAATAGGAAGTTCTGATGATAAGTTTGGGTTCATGGATCCAACCATTTATGAAACTCTGTATCCTTGGGCTCATTAGGACCCTCCTTTCCCACATATCTTCCTAGAGGACTTTAAATCAAATTTCATCACTTACAACCAAAAAAGTAGTGTTCTCTCCCCGAACTGTCCAATTAGGGAGATTCTACAACCTACTCTGGAAATGCAGTCAGTTGCCCCAATATCGTCATAGTCATAACAGTTAAGAATTCCTAGTCATGTAGGGCTTTAATTTCATTTTCTGATAGCCACTCTGTAGTGGGAATAACAAAATAGCCCCACCTCCTGAAAAGAGAAAAAAAAAAACAAAGAAACCCCCAAACAATAATCTGGTTAACCATCTCTTTATAAAAACATCTTCATATGCTTGAATATTAAAGCATTTCAATATCCAATTGTCCCTTCAACCTTGACATTAAATATTTTCTTTATTATGCAACTTCCAAATTATCCCCTTCCAGGAACATATGACAAGTTTAAAGCCTATCAAGGCATGATTTATATGAGACTGTTATACAGCCATCTCATAGCCTTTTTGGAAGATTTTACTGTGAGTTAGTTCTGGCATCTGGTCCTGAAAGATGGCGATGGATGGTGAGGGGCCCCCCGGAATGGGTCACATGGCGCTGCTCACTGGCCCTGAGGGATGGTCCTGCTGGGTCCTTTTGCTACAACCGCTTTAATAGCAGGGATGGGTACCTACAGTTACTAGGTGAGTGTGGAGGATTTCAGTGGACTTGGCTAATGTAAGTACAGTGAAGTCACTTTTGCTCTACGACAGAGACCCAGAGCTGCTGTCACCTCTCCTCCCTGCCCTGGGATAGAGCAAGGCCACAGCCAACACCAGCTTGGGCCCCTTCTCTTCTCTCCCCGGCCTCTCTCCACAGCTGGGTCTGAATCCGCAAATGACTTTGTTTCAATTAAGACATAAGAAGAAAAAATATAATTTCTAAGTCACTTAGCCTCGTGATACATACGCTGGGAAAATAAGTGTGTAGCTTTCCTACCCATCCCAGGCTCTGCAGTCAAACAAATCAATTCAGCCTTCAGAGAAGCATCCATTGCCTTGTGATTATGTTTGTGTAAAGTCTTGGGGTCTTTGATCAAAGAATGGCATTTCAGGCCAGGCCCTAATCCTCACTGCCTTAAGGTGTTTAAATGAGTAAAAAAAAAAAAAAAAAAAAAAAAAAAAGTTGATAACAGCTGGGACTTAAATTTGCCTTTGCCCAGCTTTTGTTTTGAAAGGGCTTCTATTATCCGTGGCTTCCCTTTTCGAAGCAAAGATGGATCTTTGGGCAAACCAGAAAGGGAAGGAGGATATGAGAGGAAATGGGCGGAGACTCTGAATTAATCTTCTGAGGAGGAATGTTTGATCAGCGGGGAGGAGAGGATGGAAACCTCTGATGCTGACAGCAGGCACCTTTCTGACTAGGGTGTGATTGGCACCTTTGAAGCTTCAGTCAGGAGCCAGTGTCCAGTGGGTCGGGGCTTCCTCTGCCTGTGGGTGGTGGTGTTAATAATGTGGCAACTGGAAGGGTTAATTGCAGACAAGCAGCAGGATTACCACGAGGCCTCCTCAGCTCTAAAAGGAACAGTTCGAGGAAAGCCTCTGATCTGTCAGCCTTAGAGGAAATTAGTGGGAGCAGACTTGAGCAGGCTTAAAAAAAAAGGCATTTAGGATATTAAAGCGAAATGTGAAGAGGATATTGAAATAGGGCAAAAGGGATAGGAGTGCTGATCTCTAAAAGCAGTGTGCCCCTCTTCCTACTAGGAATTTCCGTGGTTTGTTCAGATTTCACAGATGCCTCCTTTTGATGGTCCAGCAGCGTGATTTTACTTGCACCACAACAGGTTAGGGAAGGGTTACGCCACGTCAGCAAGCAGTTGTCCCCAGGTTCCTGTGCAAAACTTGTATGGTCTCCACCACCCGGCGGTTTCCGAATCTCCTGACACTGAGGCTCCCAGTATAATTTTAAAACAAGTCAGAGCATTACTGACACCCTATCTGCATTAGCTATCTATTGTATATTTTACTTCTTACCCTTCTGGTTCAAGTCGGGATGTTGCCAATAAATCCTGTGTTACCATTAAAGAGGCCATTCATCACGCTTCCTAATGTGATTAATCAAGATACACCACAGTACCCTTAAAATGAGATCATTTTGATAAATCATGTATGACATGAAAAGACTTTATTCCTTTTAAGTGCAATTTAGACTGTAATTTTTTTCCTCATTTATGATTCATGGGAGAAACATGGATAAAATTCCCTTGCACAGTTACACCTTATCTACAGCAATAACTCAAAACTGCTTTTAGATGAAAATTCAGGGTCTTATTCACCAAAGCTGAATGCCAGCTCATTATTTTCTGGCGTTCAGTAGTCCAAAAATAATGTCCGCACATTAAGCGGCATTCTCAAAAAGTTGGAATTGGCCAGGAACCAGGCACATCAATTACACTCCATCATCCTTAATAAGGAAGAAATATCAGATGTCCTCTTGGAGGTTTTTTGAATCAGTAATGCTCAGCCTTCACCTTCCCAATTTGGAATGATTTGGAAACAAAAATGGTAGTAACAAAAAAGTATGGGACTCTCAACTGCTTTATATGGCTCTTTTCTCCTGTTCCGTAAAGCTCAGAGGAGGTCTTTTTTTTTTTTTTTTTTTTTCTTCCTTCCCACATGGTTCAGGCTTTCTTTTCTATTCCCCTTTTCTTGTTTCATAAATGAAACTACCATTTTGTTCGGTCTGAGTCCTGTTTGTCTAAGCTGCTGTGTGATGCAGGCTTACCCTCGCCGCTGCCGCAGTAATTTGGGAAGCGATAGTCATAACCTCCAATAGAAAAATAATTTGAAAATGTGCCTTCTGGTGAGATCCATCAAGTGTAAGGTCACATTTTTGGTTAAAAGGCAGACACTGATGCTATTCATTAAACTGAAAAATGGCTTGTTTTCCACTAATATTGAAATAAACCCTGGATGAATGTGAAGTCATGCTGGCATGCACTTAGATAGAAAGCAAAAGGAAACACAGATATATTGAATTTGGACATGGAAAGTCAACACTTTTAGGGCTTGCTGGAAACAGGGAATCGGGAAGATTGGCTGAAACAAATGGGAACAATTAGAAGTTCATTTGCCTCTTTCAGAGGATGAGCGGTTTAAAGAAGAATTCAGAGCCTAAGAATTACAGACTCACTTTGTGTTTTGTCAAACACGGTTACCGGTGAATAAGGACTCGATCAACAGGTAATTTATTTCACTGTTGTTCTTGGGGATTTATGTCAGGGAGTGGATCAAATCCCTGTATTTGACTTTGTGTTTAACCCAAGAACTCACATACCCCATTCATATCCGCGTAATATAACAAACGCATGAAAGCTCGAGTTTGTCTGGTGTGTCACATTCATGCCAGTGTTCAATCAGATAGACACAAACAGCAAATAAAGATTGCTTGTGTGTAATTCACATTTAAATGAAATTTCCCATGCTTTTGTTTTTTTTCTGATATAAAGAATGAATTAAAAATATAAGGCCGTTAAGGCTGTACTTGCCTTGTTTAGGTTTCCGTTTCGCATTTATGACTTCCTATTTTTGCTAAAAAGATCTGTAAATTTAAAAAATATGCATGTATCTCATTAAAAAAGTTTCCTCGTTCTAGCAGCACTCAGCAAATCTCCAAAGAATGCAAGTTTAGAACATAAATATTTTAAGGCCCCATAAAATTGGCAGTGAATATTTTTTTCCCTCTAAGACCATGTTCATTTCATTCCAATTTACTACCACGATTATATTTTCCAAAGCAGCTTTTAATACAATACACAATTATTTCATATGGGGTTGTGTAGGTCACCTCATTAAGCCTGCAAAGATCAGGCCTCTTGTGATCCCCACAAATATCCTTGCATTTATTCCTAATTAAAATGGCTCTCCTAAAGTGTCTCAAGTTTATCAATACAAATAACAAGCTAAGCAAAATAACCACATTTGGAAAGTCAGCGGGGCAAGGTGACCTGGTCCCCCAAACCTCAAGCAGAGCCAACTGTGGTGTGTCCGCAGCGGTGCCCTGCCACCTGTTGGCTCTGCTTACACATAACAGAATATTGATGTCCCTCACAGCGGTGGGGTCACCCTCCCTGACCCCTGTCCCAGTTCATCACCCCCGAGAGAGAAAGAAGGGGCCGTTCGAGAATTCCGGGCCTTCTGATTTCCCCCATCATTCATTTCCTTGGCCACATGTTTCTTCTACTAATGCTAAAAATTTATGGCTGAGCACATTAAGGGCAGTACAAGTCCTTCCCTTCTTCTGGATTATTTCAGAGTTTCCTGTCATAAGGAAATCCAAGACAACGTGTCCTCAGTGGATTGTATGTGACAGTGTCTGTTTCTATCTCAGGAATCTGAGGCATGATGGATAAACTGTCAGTTTTGAAGGATGATGTTTTCTCCATATTTCCATTATGAACTGGGCTGTCATCTCCTAATAAATTTCTTGCATTGGTATCAATTTATTTTTACAAGCAGAGGGTCTGATGTATTTGGGAAAGGCACTGACAGCAGATCTGGCCTAGCTTGACAGAGCTGGCTCCACCTCATTTTGGAAAACTACTTTGGTTCCAAGGACAGAACTTGACCCACAGCCCTCGAGAATAAAAAACTCTGTGAGAGGAAGAGAGACACATGAGGCAAGTTCCTTCTTTTAAGCCAAAATAAATCAAGCCTGTAGGACTACCATGACATAATATTATTTCTAAGACAACTCTACAAACACAGATGAGAAATGCCGTATGTAGCTACTTACTAATGCTGGTTTAGACCATCGCAATAATGCAGTGAATCTATGGATGGACTCAAGATTATAATAAGGCTATAAAGATCTCACTATTTTTTGCCCTCAGAAGGAATCTTAGTAGTGCTTTTCTGCCTAACAAGCGAGGGGTAGAGTCTATTCATGTAATAAATATTCGGTTACAAACGATGAGGGCGTCCCTGTCATAGTTACTACCAATAGCAGGAGAGGTCAAGAAACATTAGCCCTACCTCTCAAGAAACTTAAATCTACTTAAAGAGGTAAGATACACAAAAGCACAGGTTACACAAAGTTAGAATGAAGTAAAAATAAATTATAGCTAATGTTTAATGAGCAATGCTAAGATCTTTGTGTCTTAGCTTTACTGGGAAGAGAGGCCGTAGAACCTCAGAATGGTTATGAAAGTGGCTATGGGAGGCAATCCTGCCTGGACTTGTGTCCCTGCTCTGCCACATACCAGTAGCCCACGAGACTAAGTGAGACTTGGTCAAATTACTCAGTTTCTCTGGGCCTTAGTTTTAACATAGGAGTAGGGGTTATGGCTGTCTCATGGGAATGCTGTGAAGATTGAATAAATTAATATGTGGAAAGTGTTTAACGTAGTCCCAGATACAAAGTAAGCACGGATATGTGTTAGCTATTTTAAACTATCATCGTTATCCTTCTGTCATAATAACGTGACTATTGTTATTACCATTTTACAGTCCAAGAAAGTGGCTTAAAGAGTTTAAGTAAATTGCCCAAGGTCATACAGCCAGATGGAGCCTAGCGCTAAATCTTGGTCAGGAAGGCATCTGAGCATAGAAAACAGAGAAGTAGAAGATATCCAAGTTGTAAATAAGTCAAGGACAGAATCCTTGAAGCTTAATTAGCTTTTTTCTTACTATCCTTCCATTCCTAGGCCATAAAATAGCCTTGTTCTACATAGCCCCAAACATATTGTGGATGTTATTTAATAAGCCTTATATGTAGTGGTGTGATGGTAAAGTTTAAACAACCAGGTCTCTAGGGAAAAAAAAAAAAAAGTATGTATGTTTATGTTTATGTGTTTAAACATAGTTTACTATAATTTTGATGTTTATAAACGATGAGTAACATGCAATTTACGTGTAAAAATTGAATATATAATGCCTTTTATTATAAATTCCATGCAGCCAGTTGATTCTTATAGAATACTTTTTTAAAAATTATTTTAGCCAAACTCTCATGTCCATAGCCAATCTAAGGTTGTAGTAGATGAACAAGTGTAGTTCTGATATGAAACATAAACTATTTTCTCTTCTTACTGAACATGTCAGAACTTCCCTCATTTGTCAATGACCTGAGCAATGTCTTAACTGGGTAACAGGGTTTGAATATTGGAAGACTGTTTCCTCCCATATTTATCCTACTTACAATGTATTGACCACAGGCACAGTATTCTTTTAATCTGCATCATTAACTTTTTTTTTATCACTTTCTTAAGTTCAGGAAATCAATAAAATAGTAAGTCAATTCCTAATTTGTAGCATTTGGCAACTTCTTCTATAAATACTCCCACCATGACAGTGTCACACTACCAAAGCGACATCCCTAAACAGGTGGAAAGAGATGTGAAGTAACGCATCATTATATAGAATTTCCACTGGAGAGATGTAGTAGACATAAATATTGTAAAGAACATAAATAACAGGAAAATTTTATAAAGCAGGAAGTGTTGAGCTGTGGTATATATTACCTTTTCCTACAATTTGTCCAATTATAAGTGTATACAATTCAATTTTTTTTAAGCAATCCAATTTTAAATAAAGACTATGTCAACACAAGATTCCTAAAAATTTAACTGTGGTTTTTGTGAGCTGGTCCAGGTTGACTCCAGACCTGCTGGTTATTTCAACTCTGAATGGCCTAGGAGATCTGAAACACTTCTGTATCTACATTGCATAGTCAATTAGTTATTAATAAATGACTTAATGGTTTTATTTATATGCCAGGCCACATAATTAATGTTGCATATTAACATGAATTGAATCATCTGTTGCTACAAATATATATTATATATATTATCTGCCTTAGTGTATACATACCAAATCCAGGGTGGGTTTTTTTTTTTTTTTTTTTTTTTTTCAGATACCTTCAAACTTCAAGTTCATTGTACAGTTTTGGGATTCAAGTTATGGAATCAAGTAGTGTTGGCCAGAATTCCAAATTGCCCACATAATAGCTGGGTACTCTTGGGCGATTATATAATCTCCCTAAATTTAATTGCTTAATCTATAAAATAATAATAATAATAGTACTTATATCTTAAGGTTGTTGATAGAGTTAAATGAAACTCTGTGTGTAAATGCCTACATATAATTAGTGCTCAAGAAATGGGACACACACAATTATATATACACTCATTACCTGCAAGTTATAATGTATTTTACATTCTGATTATGTTCTATGTTTGAACATGGGACAAAAACTAAATTTTTAGAAAGTTTTTTTTTTTTTAGAAAGTTTTAATAATTAGAAGCAAACTATTATTTCATCATGTTTCTGTGGACAAAGCTGATTGTTTATAGACAGGATATTCTGCTTTTAAAATTACCCATACTTTTTTTTTTTTTAGTAAATTCTCTCTCATTTGACAGTTCAAGAAGTTCCTGTGTTAGAGGCTATAAGGCATTCACTCTCAGGTTGGGTCTGGGCCCCTCTGCTCTTGAAGTCTATGTTCTTACCAAAAATGACCAGATAGGACCCTGCTGACGTGGTGTGAGCCAGGTAAGTGATGGTCAGGAGAGGAGGATTGCAAAAACCTTGGGGCCCCCAATGCAGACAGAGGGTGGCACTGAGGAAACAACTTGGGCGCTGGGGGGCTTTGGCCTTCTGACTTGGTTCCTAATCACTTTGTGGACTTCAGAACTATATATCCTTGGACATGTTACTTATCCTATGTCTCTGTTTACTCTTTATTCAAATGAAAATAATTGGACATACCTCATACACTGGAAAACCATTAGCACCTAGAGTGCATTCGGGAAATACTAGCTCCTGTGCCACACTTCACCTCCTCTCTTTCCAATCCTCTTCTCTTTCCTCCTCACCTCCCATTATTCTTCCCTCTTCATCCACCTCTCTTCACTCTGATGGGAGAGATTGGAAAGGTAGTTGACAGAAAAATCCATTGTTTCATATCAGCCCTGATTTATAGGTAGGATTTTAAATCTTAAAATTTTAAATATTTTGGGAACCCTGGGTGGTGCAGCGGTTTAGCACCTGCCTTTGGCCCAGGACGTGATCCTGGAGACCCGGGGTCGAATCCCGCGTCAGGCTCCTGGTGCATGGAGCCTGCTTCTCCCTCTGCCTATGTCTCTGCCTTTCTCTCTCTCTCTCTCTCTGTGACTATCATAAATAAATAAAAATTTTTTAAAAAATTTTAAATATTTTAAATTGCAAGAGGCAATGACATAACTAAATAAGTTGAAAAATCAAATCACTCTAAATCACATTAACAAAAATACATTTTTAATGATTTTATTTATTTTTATTTTAGAGAGAGAGCAAGCACTGGTGCACAAGGGAGGAAGGACGGGCAGAGGGAGAGAGAAAGGGAGAGAATCCCAAGCAGACTCTGTATAGTGCCCCAACATGGGGCTCCATGTGGCCCTCTATCTCAGGACCCTAAGCTCATGACTTGAGCTGAAACCAAGAATCAGATGCTTAAACCCACTGAACTACCCAGGTGCCCCAACAAAAATCTTTAATCTTTGCCTATTTGCTTTTACCCATTGTAAATCTTATAATTGTTAAAAATCACGGCATATGCACTCTTTAATATTTACTATGTTTACTTAATATTATATAATAAAAATCTTGGCATATTTCTCCCTCTTTTATATTATAGTTTTATTTGGTTGCCATAAGAATTCATGATTATTTCCATAATGTCCAATATTTAGATTTTTATTTTTCCTTCTGCTATATTAGTGTCTGCTAAAAATATTTTGGAAGCCACCACTCTAGATAATTTGTAAGGGCTTTTACATCTTCTATATTCTATGATTTCATTATTTATGTAGTAGCCCACAATATGCCCAAGCCATGGTCCTTCCTTTTTTCTGTTCCTGGTTCTTTTTTTTTTTTTTTTTTCCCTCCCTTCCTCTTTCCTTCACAGATATTTCTAAACTATAACTCGGAGCCTGATGCCATTTTAGATGCTGGACCCCTTTAGTGGAAAGGGAGGTTGGCGGGGGGTTGGGGTGACTGGGTGATGGGCACTGAGGGGGGTACTTGGTGGGATGAGCACTGGGTATTATGCTATATGTTGGCAAATTGAACTCCAATAAAAAAATAAAAAAAAAAGAACTGGACCCCTTTATACCAGATAGAACCAATAGGAAGTTCTATGCTGTTGCTTTCAAGGGGCTTCCTTATTTCAGAGAAGTCTTTGGCACCTTACCCCTTCTCTGACTTTTAGCCTGCCCCAGCCTTCAGCTTCTTCACTCAGCTCAATGCTGTGCTTTTGCCCAGATTCTGCCCTTTGTCCCTTTGGGATATTTCTTAATCTCTTGGTTATTGACTCACCCTCATCCTTACCCTACTGTTTTTTAATTACCCCCCCCCCCCCAATTTCTTGACTTCTGGCTCTGACAACCTATGGCCATTTCTGTTCCCAACCCTGTCTGTCGTTCCCAACCCAATGCGTCTGTCATGAAGTCTTTCTGTCTTGATTCACACTGAAAGGGATGGTGCCTTCACCCAGAAGTGGGTCAGAAGTCAGGCAGGTTCTTTAGCTTCTAATTTAATTTTTCAGTTGATGGCAAGTTTTTGCCTCTGATTGTGGCAATTTGGCTCATACTTTTGTTGTGTTGAATTATAATCATTGTATAGGTAGTTTTATCTTTTACATTACAATATTTTATTCACTCAGTCACCATGCACTGACTTCTTTCTATATTTCTAGCAGTGTGTTGGGTACAAGGGTTAATAGTATAGTTAATCTTGGAAAGCTAATATAGTTAATCTTGAAAGCTTTCTCTGAGTATGAATAAGAAACAAGCAAGAACATAATCACTGTTCCATGTGTCCTAACAGAGGTCAGGGAAAATTTTCTGTAATAATACAGAGTATGGGGGTCATGCTACCAGTTGGTGACTCTTAATAACCAGTATTAATCATGGTTATCTTTTTTTTTTTTGATGAGTCAGGAATTCAAAGCCCTCGTTTTATTTTTCTTGGTATTCTCAGCACAAGGCTTGGCATATAGTAGGTGCTTATTAAATACTTGATAACTAAATGAGTGATGCTTTTTCTTATGAAAGAAAATAAATGTTTTTAGAAGAGTCAGCTTTATACCACAGTTTCAGGGAATGAATTGTGATGAAAAGTGAAGATTGCTTTTACTTGAAGGAGGCTGACAAATTTCCCAGACCCGGGATCACTTTATGCCGTGTATGATTTAAGGGTGAGTGAGCATGCCAAAGCGCTCCACTTGAGCTGAGTAATGGGGAATGAGTTGTGGAGATGTGGTCTTAGATGGTATTTTGTGAAAAATAGTAGGAGATTTATGGCTATTAAACAACTTTGTAGCTGCCCCCTTCTTGTTTTGAAGCCTGCCAAATCGCTCCTCCTGTGGTCTGTATCATATTCCTTCAGGGCATCCATGATGTTCAGAAATATCCATTGGAATGCAGGTTTCCATGGAATGCACCCAATGGGAAGGGACTTGATTTTTACATACTCATCTGAAGACATTTGTTTTCTGCAACCACTGAGTGAAATTCTCACTTTGCAAATCTCTTATGGAGTGTGTTGTGTTTCCATTGACTCTTTTCCAGTGAGGTTGCCCAAGTTATGCCTGCCTCCCTGCATTATTAAAATTGCAACATGCAGTATATTAGTGACTATTATCATTATTGATGTGAGTTTAAAAAATTATCAGCAACACTCCAATTGTGAGAAGGGGAAGAGGTTAGAAACCTTCAGTATGCTTTGAGAAATCTTAAACAGAAGGATTTACTGGGCTGGCCTGAGTATCTCAAACCTTGCTGTGAAAAAGGTGAACATATTTGCTATTATTTATCAGCTTCTTCCATTCTGTTGTTATGCTTAGCAGCCTTAGAAAAAACAGAAGAG
This sequence comes from Canis lupus familiaris, assembly GCF_011100685.1. NCBI lineage: Eukaryota > Metazoa > Chordata > Mammalia > Carnivora > Canidae > Canis > Canis lupus. Next base: position 27,155,372 of record NC_049225.1, read on the forward strand.
GATATTTCTTTGCAAAAAAAAAGCCAACAATAAACAGCCTTAATCCATGTTGTGCATGTACTGGGAAATTGCTAGAAAAAACTTCCTCTCGTTATGGGTTCACATCAGAATAGGGTGTTATGGATCAGAGAAAAACAGGAATCTTTGTTTTTCTTTTTTAATTATTTAATTTTGAGAAATTTCAAATATGTAGAAAAGTTGAAAAATAATGAACACATGTAACTACCATGCAGAGTTTATATTTTCTGATATTTTGACATATTTGTTTCCACGTTTTGTCGTTAAATAAAATAAATAAATCATATGTATAATTGAGGCTCCTCCCATTCTGTTAGCCCCAGTCCTATTATTCTGCTTTTTGGTAGAGACAACCATTTTCATGAGTTTAGTGTTTAACTTGTATAATTTTTAGATGTTTCCATACACACTTGATGTAGAAGTACTACATATATATATAAATATCATACCATATTTATAATTTTGCAACTTGTATTTTCACTGTGTCAAAATTTTAGACCTATTCAAGTTGAGATACCTAAATCAGGTTTATTACTCTTAAATGCCAAATATTATTCTGTCATATGAATACACAACATTTTATTTATCCATTTTCCTTATTGACAGGCATTTGAACTACTTCCAATTTGTTCTGATCCAAATAATCATGCAATAAGCACTGTTTTATGTTCTACTTTATAGACTTGAGTGAAATTTTCCATAACATATACATTTGAAATGGAGTTGCTGTACCAATTTTCAATTTTATTAGATATTGCTAAATTATTCTCCAAAGTAGTTGAACCAGTATTCATTTCCACTGGCAAGTGGAACCAGCGTCCATTCCCCCTGGCAAGAAGATAAAAGTTCTTTCCCTTTCTTCTCCTTAGCACTTGATGTAAGACTTGAAAGTTTGCCAATATGGCGGGTGGAAAAATTGTATCTTGTTTTAATAATGCATTGCTCTTCAGACTAGTGAATTTGACCGTCTTCTCTTTCCTTCACTGACCACTTAGGTTTTTCCTTCTTTGAATTGCCTGACATTTCCATTGTCCATTTTTTCTATTGTATTTTTAATTATTTAGGGATATATGTATTCTGGTAGCTAATATTTTATTGTAGATGTTGCAAATATCTTCAAACAGGAGTGATCTAAAAAGTAAAATGTAAAAGTATAATTCTCTGCCATAGATAGTTAGGAAATTTGGCAAGAACTCAAAAATTTGAGAGGATTTGTGATTCTGAAGATTCAGATTTACCCAAATTACCCTATTCCTATTTTAGGTATAGCTTCTTAATCCAGGTAAAAGAAACCGTTATTCAAGTTTTTCCTCTTAATGTTTCTATCATCTCATACTCAATATACTATGTGTACATTACTTCAGTTTCAAGAGAAGTTCTTTATTTTGCTCCACTTGCACTGTTGTGTATGTACCGCACGCTGACCTATTGCACCACTGGAGTTCCAAGGAGATTTATTTTGGGGCAGGTAGTGTGCAAGTTTAAGACATTACTACTTGTTCCATATGATAATCATGCTTTTCTTAACTGTGCATATAAGCATAATATTCACCAAAAAAGCATAATATTCAGAGAACAAATTGAAAAGATCACAGGGACTTCATTTTGATAATAGCCAAGTCAAAGGACTGGTGGTTAGAATCTTAATTTGTAGTAGTTTCCCTAGATATCCAGCCATAGATGTGCCACTGAAAGACAGTTTGCAAAATTGTTCTTTTCCTGAATTCTTTTCCATAACTTGAGTTTATAAATGGACACTGAGCAGAAAAGTAATTAAACGCTAGGCATAGCATGATGACTGCAAAACAGAACTCTAGCCATGCCACTTTTGCTTTGACTACAACTGGAAATAAAGGTAAATAGCTATTTTACCCTTGGTTATAAAGCTCTAATGTTTTGCCCAGTCAGAGGTATTTGCTGAAAGGTAGTTTCTTCCAGTAATTTTAGGAAAAGCTGTCATCAAATTGTCAACAGCCCAAATTGAGATTAAACGCACTAAGAAATCTCACAATATAGCAACCTAAACTCATACTGGAATTGTAGGCCTTTTTAGCATTGAGGTGGAACAGAAACATTGACAGAGAGAGAAACTATGGCCTTTTACTAAGGAAGTATGGTAGATCTGTGGAGGGACAACTCCTATTACTTAGCCCCATATATCCTGCCTCCAGCATTGAATCGGTGCCATATTTAGAACACTGTCACTGTGTCTCATTTATCATGTGGGGATTGCAGGAGACCCTGACTGCCAAATGGAGGGACATGTGGTGACTCTAGTATTTGAAATTTAATCTAATTTCTGACTCTTTATGTTCTTGCAGCATCCTAAATGTCTAATGATGTAGTATCTAGTAAGTCTTGTCTACTTTTTAAAACATTTTTCTTAGTGACTGAACTTTTTTCTTTCTGGACCCAATACCCTTGGATCAAGCTTTAAACACCACATATTTCCCTTGGAGCTGGAATGAAGTAATGCTACCTGAAATCTGTCTCTACCTTAGGGACAGAGCTTCTGATTTTGCTCCATTCAGAACTCTTTCTCTAAGTCTCCACTGAAAGCCGCTTAATCAAACATCTCAAATGTCAGAAGCGGGGTTTAAAGGGTTTTTCTAGCAAGTAGGTCTAATCTCCTACTTAGTTTTGATTCCTATAATGTAGATAATCTCTTTGGAGAAAAGGCCTGCTCCTAGCAGGGCAAATATATCCCATAGAATGTATTTCCTATTCCAGAAAGAAAAATGTAGCATTAATGAAATTTACTTTTTCTTGAAGCTTGGAAAGGTTGTAAGCTTAGGATTTTGATCCTAGCAGATGTTCTTTTTTGGGTATTAAAAAAAAAGTAGTATTTGATTCAGAAGTCTCAGTAAGAATTACAGTGGTGATGCTTCTTGCTATAAGCAGCCACGCTCTGAATGTGACAGACCAGTCATTAGTTCTGAGGGACAGCTGACCCCACAGCCATAGTCTTTCTTCCCGGCCTTATCCCCATTGTTGTAAAGCTAGAGAGAAAGAAAGATAGCACCACTTACAGATACAGGTCACACACTATACAGTTTGATGGTTAAAGAGCTGTTTGTGTACAATAAAAAATCATCTTCAAGATACATTTCTTATCATTTTCTTTTAGGTCTCAGAATGACAAAATTTTATTGATAACCATTATATCCCAGATTTCAGATGAGTTTTTCAGTGCTATTGTTAAACTCAGCCAGAACCCCAACTGTATGGTGCACAATGGTTTATATCCTTCACTTCAGGCTGCTGAGCCCCCAGCTTCTCTGTGTCTCTCTGCCCTGGGGCCCATGCAAACCAGCCCTGTTTTTCCCCATCCACCCTGGGGCAAAGCTCAGCATCCTTACTGGTTTCCAGAGCAATCTACGCATAGTGAACATGTAATCTGTGGGAAGTACTGGAAGAGGGCCTGTGGCAGCAATCTAATTCCATACCGTTTCTGGCCTTTATCCTCTCTCCCTTCCTCTTCCTTCTTTCAGTTCAGGAAATAAACACACCATTCTCTTGTCTCAGAGCACTTCCACCTGTACCGAGGCTCCTCAAATCTTTGTATGCTACCCTACACTCACCAGAATATTATCTCAGCACAGACAACTCTTGCTTCCTAAGAAGAGTCTTGGTTGACCATATTTCTTCCAGACCCAGATCCCTAGGAGACATGTTTGGTAAATGAAGGTATTCAGTGTTTGGTGTTACTTCATGTTGACATTTTCTTTTATTACACAGGCTTCCAGTGACCGCGTCACGGCCTCTCCAGAGCACCACTATACACCCCTGCCTTCTGCTTCCAGGGATCTCACCAATCACCGAGGTAGGAACTCGGCTTTTTACTGCTCTTAAGTGGTTGCAGGGAGGGACACTTGACTGTGCAGAGCTCTGGGCTTATTATTGCTGCCTCGGCACTTTAGAAGGAACACAGTGCTTTTCAAGTCCTTGATGAGAAAACCATACCTGTCAAACCTAGCGATTTTAACTCATATTAAACAGAATTTAGTGGCAGTCTACTGGGAAGGCAAATAAATCCATGCTATGATATAATTTTGTGATTTGATTTTTTTTCTTTAAGTAAAGAGATTATAGTACTTAAAAATTACTAAGTAGATCATTACCTGCAGCAAAAGTGATGGAGAGAATTGGGAAACTCTAATATTTGTAAAAGTATCATTGTTTGGGGAGTAGAATAGTTGAAATCTATAATTTCAAAATGAATAAACTCTACATTACAGCTAAAAGGAATTCCAGTTTGCCTAGCAACATTGCAGAGAGTCAACGCACAGTTTTCCTTAAGTTATCTGATCCTCAAAACATTAATTTCGTTTACCCAGTATTTCCAAAGCTTTAAATTCCTATTGTCATCTGTGGAGTCTGCATGGAATATAATTCAAAATTGCCTTGACCCTAAGCTGGTTGCTCAGGCCGAGGACTGTATGATCACCTTTGTTGGAACTGGGGAAGACAGGGAGAGGCCATACAGCGTAACTTATTTACCCCATTTTATGGGTTATGACAACAGCCACATTCCTTAACTGTGAATCTACCTTCCAATAGTAAATATGAACAGGCTTAGTCTGAGGGCCTTCTATACATTAAATGCCATTTCCCCAAGCAGGAAATTCCCCTCATACATTTAGGGAACACTGAATAAGGACTGTCGTAGCTCTGTCATCTAGCTACATTGCAGAATGGGTGAGTAGAAACAAAGGCTGTAGAGGACCCAGAAAGTGGTGAAGTTGGCACTCTGAGATGACATGTGGGCTCTGGACAAATGACACACTTCTGTTCTATAGAAAATGATCAAAAATATGATGCAGGGTTCTAGGTGTCTATGACTTGAACCTGTGTTGCCCCTTTGATGTCTGGGCACAGTAGAACTTTTCTACATTTTACATATATTTTGGTCCAATTATGGTTTTGTTCACTAAGTGTCAGCTTTGTGAAAATCAGTTTTGCTCAAAAGCAGGTAGAACCAATAGCTGCTAACATGTTATATTTTGAGGGGTATATATAGATCTCCTTCGCTGAATGTCCTTATGGAAGTCTCAAACATATTCCTTTAGAGAATATTTTTTTGAGGGGGATGGAGAGTTCCCCTAGGTAAATAATAATACTGTATCTAAACAAAATAACTAACTCTAGCATGGATTTATTTTTTGGTTTCTTATATTGAATAAAGGTATTTTTACTCTGTAGCTCATTGAGTATACTACATAGGAATTGAAGGCTCAGACCCATAAGTCTACTTCTGAAAATTGATCTAGCCCTGAAATTGAGATTTCACAACAGAAGGACATGATCAGATCCATGATCATCCTCCATAATAGGACAAATTTCATTTGTTACTATAATGATAAAATAAGAAAAATGAACCTTAAAGAAATGGAATTTAAGAGTACAAGTTTTGAGGGTATATTGAGTAATATTTGGAATATGGAAGAATGCTCAAGGTGTTTAGAGTTAAAACAAGTGCCCTTTAATGACATCAGAGCCCAGCATCAATGGGAACATTGCTGTTGAAAGGACCCAGCCACAGATTTCTCAATTTTACTGAAGAATATGCCTAAAAACTTAATGCTCTGGTTAAATATGCCTACAAATTTAATGCTCTGGTTGCTTGATGCTAAGGACCTGGTAGTGAAAAAAAGCAAGTCAGCATCATGAAACGACAGGCAGGTCTTTGGGCCTATGGCCATGTGGACACCACTATAAACAGAGCCCACAAAGTCATTAAGGTTGAATTAATATAAGGCTGATCCATGTAGGAAAGAGATGAAACTGATCTATTTTAGCTGGGCATGAATCACACAATAACAAGTAGGAAAAGGCTGATTTTTTTTGGCACCCAGAATGAAACCAATGTCTTTTTGAATGCCATCTTTTTTCTTTTTTTAAGATTTACTTATTTATTTTAAAGAAAGAAAGAAAGAAAGAGTGCATATGAGTGAGGAGTAGGGCAGAGGGAGAAAATCTGCAGCCTCTCCTCTCTGAGTGCAGAGCCCAATGCAGTCTCCATCTCATGATCCATGAGATCATGACCTAAGCTGAAACCAAGAGTTGAATGCTTAATGGCCTGAGCCACTGAGGTGCCCCAATGCCACCTTGTTTTTTCATATTTAAGTTAAATTATTCTATATTTTTGATCATATAAATCACCAAACTATTTGGCTATCATTTGTTAACACCTTTATGGAAGCAACTTACAGTTATCCAGAGAGGCTCTTTCACATGTGAAGACAAATTGCATCAGGTCTTGCCCAAGTGAAATCTTCCATGATGTCTGAGACTTGGTCTATAAAATCTTAAGTGAAAGTTCTATTTGCAAATAATTTTTGATTCATCCAGTTCCCAATCTCTTTTCATTCCGCACCAACAACTACATAAACTGGCTGGCAGTAGTTCACGTGCAAATTGCTGTTTTTCTATACAGGCCATTTTCTCTTTACTTGTCCTTTTATGTTACTTCCAGTGTTGAGTATGATAGACCCAAGATTTATGTCCAAAGGACTGTAGATTCAAATACAAAGGAAATCTGGGCCCAGAATAAAGATCAGGATATAGGGACTCTATTTTTCTGTGTATAATTTATAGTTAATCCATGCATCGTAGGGATAGTAATGCACAGTACTTTTTGCTTCTTGTATGAATTTTTTTCTATATTGATTTTTCCTCTTCCCGAGGTACTTAAAATATTTGTTTCTATTTCCTTTGTGCAATTTTATATATTCTGCTTTGTGTTCAAGAAGCCTAGTAATGTAGGTTTTCGAACTCTTTATAAATGAAAGCTTCCTGAAGGGGGAGTACAGATTCTAATCTTTCTTCTCCTTCACATCCCTGACTTCTGCTCATCTTCAGGTATCAGCTTATCACCACTGTAAGGATGACTTTTCTGATCCCTGCCCACCCTTCCCACATTTATATTAGCTCAGTGTTCTTTTTCAGGCTTTTTTGTCTAGTGCCTTCTTGGACAGTATAAGCTATTGAAGGCAATGGAGGAGATTGTGTCTATTTGCTCACCACTATACCTACAATGCCTGCCACAGGGCCTTCTGCTTAATAGGAGCTCAATAAATATTTGTTCAGTAAATGATGAATGGTAGAAACCCAGAAGAAAGTCAGTAATTTAGATGCCTCTGTGAAGTAACTTGATTGTGTCTGAGAAAGGAGACCCATTTTCCTTTAGGAGTGAGTGATAGGGGAAGAAAAGGCCAGCCTTGTGGACCTCAGACCTCAACTCTGTTTCACAAACCCAAATCATCATGGTTGGGGCCATATGTATTGATTCATTGTCAGGAAGCATTTAGCCACATTGTATAACTTCCAAGTAGGTAATAATTTTTTTGTCATAGTTTTCAAACTCTGGTGTTTTGATGGTAGGAAGAAAATAGGATGAATTGAAGCAACTAATGGAATCATTTTACTAGTATCAGAAGCTCTCAAAGAAGGGGCTACACTCACCATAAGATGCAGGCTGTGGTATAGATGAGGTTTTATGATTGTGCACTTGAAATCTGAGAATTCTGCTCTAGGTCTAAACATGTCTTTGGAGTACAGGGACTATGGGGCCGTGTCAATAACCCCAATTGTTACCTAGTGGCAGTCTACTTACTATATCCTCTATGGGTATCCACATTAAGAAGAGTGTTGGGAGTGTTCGCTGGAGAAATGTTTCTTTAAATATGTGCATAGGACATACACCTGTGTGCCAAGTATTGCCACTCTTTATCTGGTAACTGTTGGAAATGGACTTTGCATTTATGTAGACCACTGCATCTTTTAGGGAAAACATTTCTATTTAGTGAGTTGACCATATCATCCTTAAGACAACTCTAGAAAGTAGGGAGGGTAAATATTAATATTCCCATTTAACAGAGGAAGGCACCAAGAATTTCCAGGGGAGACTGAGTGACTCGGTGACAGAGGCAAGGAAAAGAAAAAATCAGAGTTCTGTGTCCTTGATTCCCAGGCCACCTCTGATATTTGTCCTTCACACAGGACATATGAAGCAAATGCAAGACTGACTGTGGCATTGTACTAGAGCGAAGAAGGAAGTACAGGCAGAGAAGTGGCCTGGAAATGTCCACTGCTGGGGTGGATTTCTGCAGCCTGAGCTAAGGCTGCAGTGAAGTATAGTACTCGCCTCTTCTGTCAAAGGGATTGACTGTCACTCTCCTTTCCTCCCTTCTTTAAAATTTCAAATCTATAAATTCAAGAACAGAGAAAGTTTGAAAAACCAAAGAGGAAGATCCTATGAAATCAGTCTGAATTCAGATAGGGAAAATAGAAGGCCCACTATGTATTCATATGATGAAGGGGTTTAATGTAAGGAATGAAGAAGAGGCTGGTCCAGTCAGGGAAGACCCCACCCAGAGTCCCAGCCTCACATGGAGGCTGGTGATTCTCGAGAACTTGCTAAAGTTTCTGCACATCTCAGGAACACCTGGGAATCTCCTACTGACTTTCTCTACCTGCAGTGCCCACGTGGGAGGGATCCTCAAGAAGTTCACTTTGATACTGCTTCAAACATTAGAACTACCCAGGCAGTGCCCTGCTCTTCTTTCTCTCTGGATTTCCAAGTCATAGTCCAGTGTCTCACTTTGGCCTGTTCTAACCTAGAACTACATGCCAAGGAACGTTTTAGAAATTCAGCTTCCAGTTCCTTCTCTGAGCTGCAGAGATAAGGTTGGAAGAGGGTGGTGATGATGCCAGGTGATAACAGGCAGTCACGCACACATACTGTGATCTGACATTGCCAGTAGCTAACACACTAGGGGTCCCGTTACAGTGCATTGGTGTGCACATTTTGCAAAGTAATTGCAAGCCCAGTGAACATCCCTGAATTACTGTTTTTTCTCTGATGCTTATACGGTCTTGAAGGTATGACATAGTTACCTGGTCATAATAAGCATCGGGCTTTAGACGTCTGAAAGTCAGAATGCAGCAAATTGAGAGAAAATCTTTGGAAACTTGCTTGGAGATGGTAGCCATCCTATTTCCACCCATCCTTAGCAATCTTGCCATTGTTTTTGATACAGTTGTTAGGTGCTCATCCTCTTCTCCAGCCAGGGCTTGGTCTATTTGTGTTTGAAATTGATTGCTGGGACTGTCATAGAATGATTTACATAGCAACTCATCATAATTAGTTATCGTTTGCAGTTTCCTTAATGTGAGTTGCATTTTATGCTTAGGAATTGATTTTTCTGTATATCTCCATGAAGCAGCTCAATGTGTGCCATCCAAACAGGAAGAAAAAGATGGAAAGAAAAACTGCAGGCATTTTTTATTTTTATTTTTTAAACAGTTTTACCATGAGATATCATAAAATACATTTTCACAGAAGCCATAAATACAGAGTGTTTTGCTTCAACTATTTAAATAAGCCAAAGTGAAATGAATAAGAGGAAAATTAATGGATGTATGTGAAGATGTGGCAATGTAGACAAAGATGTTTTGGATGGGGAGATGTTGCCCAGAAAAACTGCATGCCAATGAGCAGAATACTTTCGGGAGGGCTCAAGATGGGGCTGCTTGATAACCAAACTGCTCATCACAATTTGTTTTCAGCTTAGAGGATTTGGAGGCAATCTGTCTCTTTCAGACAACTTGAAATTTTTTTTTTTCTGTTTTTTATAGTCATACCATCTTGCCATGTCAACCCACAGGGAACATGAAACCTAAGTAGGTTTGATCATTATAAACAAAATCTACACAGAATAATAGCACAGGCTCAGTGAAAATAGATGCACTTATTTAGGTTATCTTATTAGTTCAGCATCACGGTATCTTTTTGCCTATTGTTCATTGTTCTCGTTGACCATTTAAAAAGATGAAATAAGCAATCCGATGGCTATGGTGCTTTGCCAAGGAGGTCCCACCTGAGATCAGACCCTATGACTAAAGCAGCCTGCTTATTTATTGCTTTCTGTCTTCCAAAATATTTTGATTATTTTTTCAAAGGAGTGAGCTATCAGATTTTCCAAAAAACATCACTGAGTCATTGAAGGTTCACAGAAGTACGGCAGATCCAACTCTTCTCCGTAGAAAGTATATTGAAAGCTGTGAAAGAGAGACAGAGGGAGGGGGAGGAGGAAGGAGAAGAAAAAAGAAAAAAAATCTTTAGCAATTGGCTCCTTGCTGCTGACAGGGACATGTTTCTTCTGTGGGTCCTGCTAGATAAGTGCATGGCCTCAGCTCCCCTCTTTCAAACTCCATGCCATGACTTTGCCCTGGCTGTGTAGGGAAAGAGTGTATCGGTTCCTTGTGCAGAGCTATTATTAGCATTTTCTAATTATGTAAAATGCTTCCTCTGATGACATTTCAACAGAACCCATTACTTTAGTTTTCTTTCCTTCATAATGCTTTTATGGACTTATAATCTTGGTGGAATTCTCAGATGCTGAGAGATGCTAAAGTTTCCTTTATTTAATCGAGGTGACTAGTGATTTGACAGTAGTGGTTGACAGGTTTATTTTATCTGTGTGGCAGTGGGAGTCTATTTTCAGTGTGTGCGCTCTGTTCCAAAGTAAAAGGACTTTACTAAGTGCTGAATAAATTGTACTTTCCTTTGATTCTAGACCTTGCTGAAATGGTTTAAAAACTCTAGTCTGGGTCATCAAATTCATCTCTCTGCTGCTTTGCAGGGTCAATAGCTTCACTCTGTACCGAGCGGGGCTGGGTGGATTGGAATGGAGGGTAGTGTAGATTAAAACTTCCGCATATATATAGATAGATGTGCATGTGTGCACTTGCTGTCTGGGAAGGTGGCAGTGATGGAAGAGCAAGCCAAGTGGAATCTGAAGATGGATGAATCTGTTAGACTATTACCAAGACTGGCATGGACTTCAGCCAGGAACTTTAAGCAGCCTCCTTTAAGCATTTGAAATCCATAGGGGTCCATTTCCTATCTTTTTCTCCAAGGATGATTTTTCATTTGCAGTCTCCATGATTGCTTTATTTCTACTCTTTGGGCAGAATTGTTGTGCTCTCATAGATACAAAGGGGCTACGAATTTGGCTCTTCTGTTTCAGAAGCAGAGCAAGGAGGAAAAAATGGACTCATACCTTGTACTCCCAACAGAAACAAACTTTACTTGTGCAGGATAAGACATAACCCTTTCCCCAAAAGACAGTCCAAATAAAAAATGGTGGTGAAAACATGTCCCTCTGTCTTAAAAAATGGAGAGCCTGGGATTGACGGGATTGAAGATTCTAAATGTCTTGAAGTTTTAGAGTCATAGGCTGTTTTTTTTTTCTATTTTTTTTTTTAAGATTTTCTTTATTTATTTGACAGAGAGAGAGTGCGTGGAAGAGTACAAGCAGGGGGAGCAGTAGAGGGAGAGGGAGGAGCAGGCTCTCCACTGAGAAGGGAGCCTAAGGCGGGGCTCGATCCCAGGACCCTAGGATCATGACTGAGCTGAAGGAAGCTCAAGCAACTGAGCCACTCAGGTGCCCTGTCATGGGATGTTTCTTATCCCTTCCGTTGCAAGTGAAGAATTGAGACATGGCCAAATATGACTTCTACAGTGACAAATATTGCTCTGAGCACCTTCAATTAAGGAGTCCTCTAGGCATACACTGCCTTTACTAAGTATCCACTTTGTACCAAGTATGTGTTAGGGTTTGTGGAAAATTCAGGAAGGGAGAGCATAGTGTCTATCTTCTAAGAATTTATGGTTTGATTGAGGACATACTGAAATGAAGCAATGCCAACCAAACTACATACCATATATTATATAAGTAAGATTTGCTTTACTCGGTAAAAGCTATAAGTGCTATAAATGTTTAGAAAAAATGGGAATCAGTAAAGGCTAGAATAGTCAGGCATTGGCTGTGTGGAGGATATTGGCCTTGAGCTTTAAAGGACAAGGCATGAGTAGATGGATGGCAAAAGAGGGACATCCCTACCCTCCCCCCCAAAAAGGGAAATGGGTAAAGAAGAAGTATAGGGATAAGAATAGATAGAACTGAGTGGAGGAAGGGACCCAGTTTTGAAAAAGTCAGAAATAAATTTATATAGGTAGGATGGATCCATACTATGACAGGCCTTGAATATGCAGAAGCATCTAGATTTGATTTAAAGCTATGTTATGGGATTATTAATCTGCAGACAGTAGGAGGGGGAATTGGAAAGAAAAGAGTCTGGAATCCAGGAGGCCACTCTGGGACGGCATTGAAGTTTTAGAAGCTTTGGATTTCTTGATACCAGGCTATGTGACTGCAGAGTGTACTGCTTCCAAAGAGCAGGTTTCTAGCAAAGGTAATTTAGGAAACAACTTGGTAACAGATGGGGAAGACAGCTGGGGCCAGGACACTGCCAGTGGAGCAGGGGTGAGGGCAATGTAAAGGGAACCTTATGGCCACTATGGAATTGTCATTCAAGGTTGCTGATGGTTTAGTCACAGGGTATCTCTGGCTCAGGCATCAGAGAAAATGGACAGTTAGTGCTTTTCCTCCTCACGTTATTCAAAGTATTTCTGATGTTGGCTTTTGAAACCAAAACCGAGAGCCCAGCATCGGTTAGGATAATGTTGAAATAATCTAGCATTGGTGATGAAGACCAGGAGTGGCTGGCTGGCTGGCTGAGGGAACAGAGAATAAGAGTAGGAATATGAGAAACATTCTGTAGCAAATGCAATAGACCGACTTAGTGACTGATTATGCTTAGAGATAGTACAAGAGAGCAGAAGGCTGTGAGGAAGCTGGCATCGTGGATGAGAAGCTGTGGTCTCTGCCTGTAGCCCGTCTCTTGCTTCCCGCCTTGCAGGATGCTCTCCTACCACTCATGCATAAGCTGTAATCTGGCCAGTTAACTGGGAGATTGCTGGAATTAATGTAGTGGGGCTCATAGCAACAGGAACAAACATACAATGAGCAGGCAAAGCAGCCACAAAAAAAATTTGTTTGCATTCTGATCTTTGGTTCAAGATGAGCTACATTCTTAAAAAAAAAAAAAAAAAACCACAAACAAAACAAAACAAAACTAGTAAGTGCCCAGTGTCTTTTAGTCCCAAATCTTGGATTTCTAGAAGAAGAGTTATTTGAAGCCAATGGTTTTGGTCTAGATTGTTCTGCTGAGAGCTCTGCCCAGCATTCACCTCCCCATCCCAGTTCTAATTCATTTGTTTCCCTGTATCTTGTAGTAAACTTTACCCCTGCCCTAGGTTTTTCCTCATATAGAGATTTTACAACCTTTTTGGAACAAATAAACAAACATCTGGAATCATGTGGTACATTTAATTAAAAAGTTTGCATTTGGCCAGAAATGGTAAAATCATGAAAAATGGCCTGTCGGTAAGCTCAAGAAGGCCAAACAATGACGTTGTTGGCTGCAAACGGATTGAAATTGAGTGAGGTGAACACCTGCTCAGTTCAGCCTGCTGTCCTCCAGCTTCCCCCTCCCAGCCATTAATATTTACGGCTCTGGTTCTTTATCCATTCTAATGAAATTTTTGGTTGGGGCTGGTTGGGGGAGAGGGCTGTTACTTTTCCAATAACCTCGGATTTGTTGGGATACATGTAGTTTATAAAGGGTGCAATATTGGGCTTTTTGACTTTTCACTTCCCTTAATCAGAATTCCATATGCTTCAGGTCACTGCAGGGGCCTGTTTCTGTTTCTTCAATCAGTCAGCCAATCACTTTTTTTTTTTTTTTTTTTTTTTTTTTGAGAGGACCCCTGCACTGGGGGTTGTAGGAGATTCAAAAGAAGCTGTGGGCTCTGCCTTCAGGAATCCTGTAGTCTAACTCTAGAAATAAGGCCTTACACACAGAAAGTAGAAGTCGGGCTGCTAGAGTACAGAGGAAGGAAAGGTGAGTAAAGAACAACGTGTTGGGAGGTAGCCTAGGGGAAAGGTGAGAACAGAGTTGAAAGCAAATAGGATTGAAATGAGAAAGTTGAGTTGATCATATCACTTGGGAGTGGCCATTGCTAAGTACTTTCTACTCAGGTATATGGAAAGGGATCAACTCTGCCCACCCCCACTTCCAACTGTCTTAGGAGCTCTTTCTTCTAGTCACCTTTTATAAACCTACAAGAGATAGAAGTGTATACTTGATACAGAAGTGCAGTTTCAAAACAGATCCTCCAACCCCTCTCTCCACTCACCTATTTTCACCCATTTATTGCTCCTAAGAACTTTGAATATAAAAAATTCTAAAGCCACTCCTGGAATGAAACCATTTGTATAGATGACACACCTGGAGGAACTCTCCCTGGGTGGCTTCAGGGTGTGAAAGAGAACTTAGGGAGAGACCAAGTGGAGTTCTTGTTTAATTTCTGGCCATGGTCCAGATGAGCAGTATGTGTAAGAAATGATCTTAAAGCAGGGGTTAGATATGATTTTACATTTCTAATTAGCTTCTCTGTGAAGCATGTCTATGGTAAAGTAAAATATAAATTTGCACATTAAGAAAAAAATATTGAAACTTTCTGGCTTTGCATAGTGTAATGCTCTGATATGTCTCGCACTTGAGAATTTATACCCAAGATGAAGTTATTCTAAGAAAAAGATGAAGAGTTTTTCTTTTTTGTCAGGAATACAATGGAAATAGCTAGGGGGCTGAACATACAGAGGGATGCCATCCAGGTTGGATGTGAGGAAAGGATGAGTACTGTTGAACTTGAGTGTCAATTGGCAAGGGAGCTTGGGAAATCACCATTACCCAAGGGCTTTTACTGAAGGATATGCTCATCAGTCTTTGTGAGCTGAATAGTGTAGCCTGAAGGAAGTAAAGTGAAGCAACAACTTTCAAATCCAATCAGGATTTGAAACCCAGACCCAGGGTTTTCTATATCTATGCTAGTTTAGCTTTTTCATAAAATAAAGCCAGGGTTTCTCCTTGACCCCTCTGGACTTGTGCAAGCACAGAAAGATACAAGGCCGTGCTGGAAAAACACTCCACTGTTGTCAGAGGCTTCTTAGTCCTCAACTCTTTATTATTCTTGTGCATCTGTTTCTTTAAATACTCTCTGCAGAAGCATTAGCATGAAAATAAAAGAGTACAGCAACTTGGAATTTTCCATTTGTAGCTTCCTTAGTCTGTGGGGTCAAAGTTCTATCCTCAGGGATGCTAATGCAAACTCTGTGTGCTGTTCCAGGGCAAATGTTTCTCAACTAAAAGACAAGAGGGGGTGGGGAGCCAGGAAAATAATGCAATTCTAATTCCTAAACACAGACTGCCTAGAGATTCCAATTTAAATTGCTGCTCCCTTACTCTTATTCCCACCCTCCCCCAAAGAAAAAAATTTTCCTGTTTTGTGAGGACAGACATCTGTGTAAGAGCAATAAAAACAGTCTTCCCTCTTGTGGATTAGCTCTTTATTCCTTTATTTATCTTGCTCTACTTCATCAGTTTCTCCACAATCAAGAATAGTCAAAGAGGATAACATGTAGTCCCTTTCTTTGGTTTTGATTAAAGAAACCCATATAACCATCCTCCCCCACAGATTTTCTTCTTGAGAGAGAACATACCTTCTTATGTCTTATTTCTCTCTTTTTTCACCTGCTCCTTTGGAATTTTTCTAGAGCTTCATACAATGTACAAATCACCAAGGTCCCCTGGAGGCAGGGCAGTAAATGGTGGCATATCTGAAAGATTGTAAATTACGGGAGAATAATGATAGCACAAAGAACATGTTCCACAGCCTCCTTTTCTTCTTCTGAATCTGTAGAAATATATTAGTTCAAGAGCTATATACTGAACAGAAACCATACCAAGCACTGCTCTGAGCCTTACGTATGGAGTGATGAATAAAGCAGACAAAAATCTTTGCCTTCAAAGAGCTTACGTTTACTGAAAGAATCATTAAGATAAAAAATAAAAGCAGCATAGGGTATGATAAATACTGAGAATAAATACTAAAATGAAAACAAAAATAGACAAAAGATGAAGGAATGTGTGTTGGTAATTTGAAACTTGATAGCCAGAGAAAGCACCCCTGAGAAAGTGGTATTGGAATAATAACTTGAAGGAGGTGAGAGATGGAAAAGGGATATATCTGACAGAAAAGTGATCGAAGGAGAGGAAGGAGTATGTACAAGCATATTAGGTAGGAGCTTGCCTGAAATACATGAAGTAGATAGAGGAGGTCAGTAGAGCTGGGGTAGTTCTCTGTCAGGAGAGGAAGGCAATAAATAAATAAATAAATAAATAAATAAATAAATAAATAAATAAAATAAATAAATAAAGAGGAAGGCAGCATGGGCGCAGCATGGATGGGGGCAGCATGGATGAAGTTAGAACAATATGAGAAGCCAGAACTTATAGCATCTTATAGGCCATTTAGTGTCCCTTAGACAGGAAGCCATTAAAAGCATTAACGGAAATGAGAGAAATGATATAATTCTACTTTCTATAGGGGGGAAGAAAAAACAAAACCATAATTAACTGGAAAAGAAGCTCATAACCTATGTAGATCTCTGCAAGATAGATAAAAGGATAAGTTTGAAGAGATTTATCAAGTTCAAAATCAATGCAACAGAGTTTAAAAATGTAGGACCAGCTTTAGGACTTTGCTAAGTGCATGGACTTGAACTAGAATCAACAACTTAGGCCTCCACAGTGAGTAGTCACATGGGTCAACCCATCTGTATGCCTGTCCCCATCCTTGGCAAACATCACTCAGCTAAGCTATCTCCAAGCCAGAGCAGCAAGGTTGGGCAACTGGATGATAAAATGGCAAGAGTCGGTACAAATGTAATAGTCATAATAGATGTGGATGAACTAAATTAAAAGGGCACTCTCAGACTTGGTAAGAAAGAATAAGAAGAAAATGCAATATAAAATGCTTTTTAAAGAAATAAATACAGTGAAATAACATAGGAGCTTGAAAAAATACAGGGATTGGGGAAAAACACAATGAAATCAGATGCTAAAAACAAAATCCAGTAATAAGAATGTTAGTATCAGGTAAAGTAAGGCTCAAGACGATTACTGAAATGATGAAGAGGGATATTTTGTGTAATTAAGAAGATAAAATAGGAAGCTATAAAAATCATGTTAGACTCAATATGCCTAACGACATGGCTTGGAAATACATAAAGCAAAACTTCTAGAAATACTTGACAAAACTGACAAAGTCATAATCTCAGATAAAAACTTTAGCATATTTTCCATAGAAAATGACAGCTAACAGAACAGAAATTTCACAACATAGACGTTTTATTAAACAGAAAACAGAATGAACATTCTTTTACAAATATATGGAACAGTCACAAAAACTATTCACAAATTGAGTAAAAGTATAATATGCCCCATTCAAATTAATTGATCATAACTCAGTAAAATTAGAAATCAGCTTCAAAAAGGAAGACCTCCTGGGGTTGGGCAGAGTAAAGGAAAGAAAAAGCCTTACAGAATTAAAAATAAATGAAACTTTTAGGTTTATGAGGAAATATAAACCTAAATTACTCTTTAAAAGTAAATGGAAGAGACAGCACTATAGTATATTAAAAACTGTGGGGTATAGCCCAAAATGTAATTAAAGGATTTTGTTCCCTTGAAAATATAAAAATGAAACAAGGAATAAAAAAATTTCTTAAATAGGTTGGGTTTCCAAAAATCCTAATTAAGCAACAACAAACCCAATGACTTATGAAATGACTGAATTAAACTGAAACTTAATAAAATAGCAACAATGTATAATACACTTTATCAATAGTACCAACAGATAGGTTTTTTTTTTAAGATTATTGTAGCAAATCTAAGGAAAAGCTAGAGATGAATATCTAACATTAGGAATAAAAGGATTGAAAACTCTAGAGTTTTTATCAATAAATTTGAAAATCTAAAACAGGCATTTAAGGCGATTACAGTTACCAATATTGCCCAAGGAAGGACTAGTCCTGTATCCCTCAAAGAGGAGAAACTTCCTAAATTTATTCCAAAAAATGAAAAACAGTCAACATTTCTCATTTGATCAAACTAGAATTCCATAACTAACGTAAACAAGATTATGAACATACATGAAAATGAAACGGTAGATCAACCTCTTACGAATGTGGTGAAAGTAGCTTCCATGAGAAATTAACAATAAGATTTAGTAATGTAGTAATAAAAAATACGACCTCGTGGCCAATTAAGATTTACCTAAAAATAGAAAGGTAAGTTTACTATTAGAATTTATCAGTAAACTTGTCATATTGGCATAGTAAAAAGAAAGAGATTGTATGTGTTCATATTAATAGATGCAAAAGAAAAAACTCATGAAATTTAATAACTACTTCTGCCCACATCTCTTAGTAAATAAGGAATACATGGCAACTTGATTAAAATTAACTTGATTAAAATTATCCGCCAAAAACCTACAGCAACCTGTATAGAGAGGAACAAAGGGTTAAAAACATTCCCATTACAGTCCTTGAATATGCAAGGAAGGGCTAGTCTACAGTGCCCTGGAGATGCTAGTTTAAGCAATAAGATCTACAACAATAACAACAAAAACAAAAAAGCAGAAATAAAGATTGTGATTAAATAGACCATTATTTGCAGTCTGTATTATAATTTACATCAAAGATTAGCAAATATTTTCTGTAAATGATCAAATATCAAGTATTTTAGGTTTTGAGAGGCAGAGGATATGTCACCACTACTCAGCTCTGCCCATATAAAATATATGACAGAGCTAAGACCCATGATGTTTGTAATAGGACAAAATGTAAATATACTTAATTTATCTGTTTCAATACCTTCAATTTGAATCATAAGGCGAAATCCAATTCTCTATTATATAAGAGAAAAAGAGACAAATTGACTCAGAAAAGTTGAAACAGAAGCATAGAACAGGGATTACAGCAGGTGTTACAGTCTAAATATCACAAAGTAGAATTTAAGCAAAAGAGCATTAAATGAGACAAAGAGGTCATATAGTGAGGACAGTGGTTTATTATGTTCAAAGATTCTGTGGGTCTGGAATTCCAAGAAAGTACAGGGGGAATGATTTATCTCTGCTCTTTAATGTCTGAAGCCTCAATTGAAGACTTGAACTAGAATCATCTGAGAATTCACATACTCATATGCTTGGTGGTTGATGCTGGTTATCAGCTGGGGACCTCAGTTCTTCTCCATGTGGGGTCCATGTGGTCTTCCAAGTTTAGGCTTCCTTATACCATAATGGCTGAGTTCAAAGGGCAGAAGATTCCCAAGAAAGAGTAAGAGCCAGACAGAAGCCATATTGTCTTTTATGACCCACATCTTAGAATTCATGTAGCATTACTTCAACTCTCTCATGTTCATCAAGGTAGTTACCAAAGTGCTGCTCAGGTTTAAGGGAAGGAAAAATAGGTTCTGCCTCTTGATGGGGTGTAGCAAAGTTCTAGAAGAGTATGTGAGGCCAGAAATATTGCTCTATTTTTGGCAAATATAGTCTTCCATAATAATATACTGAGTTATAAATTTTAATGAATTTCAGGTAGGAGAGGAAGTATAAAAATTCTCAAGTCACTGGATGATGAAACCAAAAATTGATAAGAGAATCAGACTGCAAAAGGCCCTTCTACTCAGAAACTTTTTAATACTCTTAAATCTCAAGTCAAATATACAAGCTCAAATTGTAGAATAGCCAGAGAAATATGATAATGAAGTCGTTGCCTTCAAAACCTATGAAATAGATCTAAGACCATTCTAAGAAGAAAACCGTACATATACTTCAGTACATGTATTAAAAGCAAAAGAATGCAAAAGATAAATGAAGTACCTGACTCAAAAAACACTCAGCTAAGTAAACCAAAGGAAAGCAGAAGGGATTAATTATTAAAGCTAAAAACAGATATAAATAAATTATAAAAGAAGAGTATAATAAATAATTCAAGAGATGATTTAAAAAAATTAAATCAAGGAAAATTAAAGAAAACACAAACATACAAAACATAAAATGAAAATTCACAGAAGAGAAAATTAAAAGATTCATAATAACCAAATTTGTTGAATTTTGTGCAAATATATAAAAATCTAGGTAAGGTGGATAATTTTCTAAGAAAATGAAATTTCTCTAAACTGGCTTCAGAAGAGATAGAAAGTTAAAACATTGATTTCCATAAGCAAATCAAGTGCATAATGACCTCTCCCAACTCCACACAAAACTATCAAGTCCAGGTCGTTCTACCAAACTTTAGAATAGAAGGTGATTTGGTTAAGAAGATGATTCTGTTAAATATTTAACAATGGAGTCTATGCAGATGCTGATGATAATGATGAGGAGGATAATAAAAAATAAAAACACCTTGATCTATAGTGTTTGCCAACTTCTGTGGCATAAATATTCCACCGTGACTGATTCCAAAATACCTATATGACATCAGTCATTATGGAGTTCGGAAGAGATGTACATAGTTGACTGTTGTGAGTTGGTGTAAACTGGATGACACACACCACAGGGGTAATTCCAAAGCTATTTAAACTGTTGGAGAACATAGATAATATAGTACTTCTAAATTCTTTTCATGAAGTGCATAAAGTATTTACAGAAAAATTGACAAGGATTATAGAGAAAATAACTACATACTCATCTCAGCTATGAATATAGGTACAAAAATCCTAAATAAAGTAATTCTAAACAACACCAGCAGCATAAATAGCAGAGTAAAATATCATGGCCAACTGAGATTTATTCCAAGTATGCAATGACATTTAAATATTAGAATATCCATTTATTTAATCTTTTTAATAGGTCTAAGGACAAAAGCCATAATTCCACAGATACAGAAAGAGCTTTGCCAAATTCAATAATGATCCTTGGTAAAAGGCATATAAAAATAGATGTATATGTCCTTAGTGTGATAAAACATCCATCTCAGTCCACAAGCCAATGTCAAACGTAATGGGCAAACATAAGAAGCATTTTTATTAATGTGAGGACAAGATAAGGTATCTGTTACCACCACTATTATTTAATGTTTTACTGGAAATACTAACCAATGTAATTAGACAGGAGAAAGAAACAACAGACATGAAAATGGAAAGCATATGGCCAAACTGTCATGCTTACAGATGATTTGATTTGACTTGACAATTGGAAACTCAAGAGAACCAACTGAAATACTAACAAAAGAACTCTATGATGAAGTAAAGCATAAAGTTAACATACAATTAGTGGAACAAAAACTAGTTGGAGAGTATTTTCCATGAAAGATACCATTTGCAGAAGCAACATAAAAGTTAATAAATTGGGAATATTATAATCACACA
This sequence comes from Canis lupus familiaris, assembly GCF_011100685.1. Lineage (NCBI taxonomy): Eukaryota > Metazoa > Chordata > Mammalia > Carnivora > Canidae > Canis > Canis lupus. The sequence goes on from NC_049225.1 coordinate 27,176,576, forward strand.
TTAACAAAAATATATAATATCTTAATGAGGAAAACTTTAAAACCCAGTAGAAGGATGCAAAAGAAGACTTGAAGTTATGGACAGACCTATCATATTCCAGGAAAACTGAAGACCATTAATATATCAATGTGTTTTTGTTGTTGTTAAAATATAAATTCATTATGAAACTATGTAACTACCAAAGATTTTTTTTAAAGATCTTATTTATTCATGAGAGATACACAGAGGCAGAGACACAGGTGGAGGAAGAATCAGATTCCCTGTGGAGAGCCTGATGAGGGACTGGATCCCAGAACCCCGGGATCACAACCTGAGCCCAAGGCAGACACTCAACCACCGAGCCACCCAGATGTCCCATAAAAGTATTTAAAGAAAACAGAGAACTCAATTTGAAGGAAGCTATAATTATATATATATATATAATATTATATAATAATATATATAATATTATATAATAATATATATAACAATATATATAATATTATAATTACATATAATATATATACATATACATATATATAAAACCCTAAAACACTGAAAAATTTAACCTGTTAAAATATTTTTTAAATATTAAAAATACATAACCTATTAAAAATTTTAACCTATTAAAAAACAAAGACCTATTGATTTTATTTTTAAAAACCCTTTTACATAGGGAGGAAAAGAGTATGCAAAGTCAAAAGACAGTGAACTTAAAAAATATTAGGAAACGATATCACAGGCAATGATAGATTATATATGTTTCTGATATGTGAAGTGTTCAAAGAAATCAGCAATAAAATTCTTAGCAGCCTAGTATAAAAACAGATCAGCAATTGTACTCCCAGAAATGCTTGCATATGTAAAATGACATATATATGATAGTATTTATTATAGAGCAGATATGCTAGCTAACCAAGGGAAATAATAAAAGAGCTATCAGGGGATCCCTGGGTGGCGCAGCGGTTTGGAGCCCGCCTTTGGCCCAGGGTGCGATCCTGGAGACCCGGGATCGAATCCCACATCGGGCTCCTGGTGCATGGAGCCTGCTTCTCTCTCTGCCTCTCTCTCTCTCTCTCCGTGTGACTATCATGAATAAATAAATTTAAAAAGAAAAATAAAATAAATAAAATAAAAGAGCTATCAGTTGAGAAATCGTTAAATTATGGTACATCCAATCTGTACAATATTGTGTGACTCTCTCAAAAGAATTAGGAAGCTCCTACATACTTAATATGTGAGTCTATGCAGTATATATCATTAAGGGAATAAAACAAGGTACAAAACAATATATATAGGATGCCATTATTTATACATAAAAGATGGAACAATAAGAATCTATGTTTAAAAAAAAACTCTGAAAGATGGATCATGATAGATAATGACTACCAATGGATGAAGAGAAACAGGTACATGGCACGATTAGGGTGGGAGAAAGACTGTTCACTGTACTCTTGTATTTATTTTTAAATTTTGAACCATGATTCAAAATAAATTGGGTTTTTTTAAAAGGCTGAAATAAAATTCATAGAACGTATAACCTAAGTTACACATGTCCAAAGCATAGTATATAGAATGATGTTCATTGCAATGCTTTTCTTGTAATGAAAAAAATGCAAAGAGAAATTATATGCCTATCAGGAAAAAATGGTTAAATATGGTAAATCATGATATTGAATGCTGTACAGCAGTTTTTTTTAAAAAGTTAAGGTAGATTAAAAAGAAGTAAGATAAATAAGATTTTAACACAGAATGACTTCAGGACATATTTTTGAGCAAAAAGCATTTGAGTATAAAACATTTGTACACTAGGATAGAATTTATGTATTTAAAATAAGCACAAAAACTCTCACACACAGGTACAGAAACGTACACCTGTGTGTGTATAAATGCATAGAAACAATTTTTAAAGGATAGACACAAACCCCTAAAGTAGTTACTTTTGGGGGAATACCCTGATTGGAGTAGCAAAAAGTAGAAGAGGGTAAAAACAAAACAAAACAAAAAACAAAACAAAAACCCTAGCTTTTTCAGTATCTGGATTTTTATTAAAATATGCTAATATTTTACTTAAGTAATACTATTAGTAAAAATAATAAAAGATCCAAAGAAGGCAGGAGCTTTGGGTGTTTTGTAACTAACCATTGTGGGACTTTGAAACTTTGTTTTCCCAAGGACTGTGATGAAGAAAGTTTCTTTGAAAACATTCCTTTGCTTCTTCAAATTTAAATAACCGAGTGTTGAGAATCCACAATATACTTTCTATACTGCATCATTATTAAAGGGTGGGATATATATACGAATCAAATATTCAGGTAAATAAAGAGGTACAGAGAAAAAAGTAAAGAGGTATATGGGTATATCGCATGGATCACCGATTTACTGAAAATGGGAAGGAAGACATTAGCATTAATACTAGCTGCCATTTGCCGAGTGATTTCTTTAGAGCCAGGCACTGTGCTGGTGTTTTACATATGTACATGGTCTCATTTAATCTTGAAAATATCTCCTGAAGCTAGATATTATCCCCATTTTATATGAGGAAATTGAAGCTTAGAGAGATATTATGTAGTTTATCCAAGGTCCCAAGGGCTAATAAGTGTCCTTTGTGAGATTCAAAACCAGGTCTAATGCTGTGAGGACTGCATTCTTCCCTCTGTTCCATGCTGCCCCCCGATAACGTACACTTAACAATAGAACTACACTGAATGAATTTTGATTTTTCTTGATGATTCAAGAAAGCACTTCTGGCTTTTTCAGTATTTCAGGAATCCTGTTAAGAGCATCAATGATCAGAGCCCTAGTGAAGCATGAAAGTGATGGTTAGTTGGAGATATCCAGTTGAAAGAAAGCATACTAACACTGTATTTACAGAATTTAGTACTTTTATTAATAGATTAATAAAGATTTAGCAAAATCACTGATGTGGTTTTTACGTAGCCCCTTTGTTATTCATTGATCTGCATGTTCCGAAGGCCTTTATCCCCTTTATACTGATTTCAAATGTTGTCATTATCAGCACCTAAATCAGACCTTGTATCTCTGTTTGTAGACCTATAGATATTGTTCAGATACATGGATGTGATTTCCCCCCTGTTGGAATCTCATAGGAAAAGATCTGGTCTCTGTAACCTGAATCAACACAAAGCAGAGTTTAGGTATACTGCACCAATGGCTTCATAGACAACCCCTTTGGTTATAGATTATAAATGTCATTTAGAGAAAGCACAAGATGGCTCCTGAGTGTCTAGTAAACTTCAACAACCACCTGAGAGATACCTCCGTGTGACTGCATAAAATGGAAATAAAGAATGGCAAATAACCCATTGACTATGCACTTTCTCACCCGCTGAGAGCAAAACGCAATCCAATGCAATTTTAGTACTTACATGCCTCTGGGGAAAATAGACCCCTAAAAATCACTGAGTGCAGCACTGGAAAAATTTCTTAAATTTGTGCTATGCTTGGTGTTATAAAACCCAAGGAAGCTTAGGCTTTCTCCTTGAGTAAAATGGACTGGTAATTTTGTTTTGTTATATTATCCACCAAGCATAATGATAATGGGTCACATGCAATTTAGGAAAAAATTAAGTCTAATAAGAAAAATCTCTAATAAATACTAACAGCATCTTATTGGTATTGTCGTTGGTCTAACCCTTCTATTAACATTTGTTTTTTTATATATTAAATGATCTGTAATATGTTGAAAATGAAGAAGATAGTAAAAATTTAAGAAAAAACACACATTCTTATATACATTGTACAAATGTTTACATGCCTTTTCCCTTGGGCAGGTCCTAGGTGGTATGGTATATGCAAGGAAACAGTACTAAGTTATAACAGGAGATTCGTATTTTTTGTATGCTGAGCAATAAAGTTGCTCAGGGTAGGGGGTAGATCCTTTCATTAACTAGGAACACAACCAATTCAATGAACACCAAAGACTGAAGATCAGAATTCAGCCCTAAATAAAGTATACAAATATCCTCTCAAATCAGGCTTCTTCTGGGACCTGGAAAGAGTGTGGAGTAATTTAGGGAAGCTCTAGTATCCAAGCAAAGGTGTAGGGGAAGCCTCCGCAGCACTAGCTACCCATCATGGACAATGTGGTAGGGTAGGATAGAACTAAGGGGAGTATCCAGGAAGCTTTGATTAGATATGTGCTTCTCAAGCCTACATAAGAATCTCCCAGGGAGCATCTGTTAGGTAAAGATGCTTGAGCACCTACTTGCTGGGCTTCAGATTCAGTGGGCCTGAGGTGACACCCCAGCATCTGTTATTTTTAATGAGCTCTTCTGGTGATTCTTCCACATACAATAATTCAAGGACCACAACACTGAATGACACTGACAAGGAATCTCTTTTCCCAAGGCTTCTCTGCCCTCCTCCTAAAAAAATTTACAGTTGAGGTGAAGATAACAGAAAGAAACTCCAACAAATGTGGTAAAGGGTTATGAGTGCCTGTGAAACATGGGAACGCCAAGGACTGAGTCATTGGGTGAAGGGTTGCCTAAGTCCATGCAAGGCTTGAACAAAGGTCTGGCCTTTAGTGTAGGGAAGAGGACTTTGCAGGACTGGTGTGAAGATTGGATACTTGGGTGATATTCACTAATTAGTTGTAGAGGGTGAATAGGAGAGAAGAGCAGGAGATGACTGTCAGGCCTTTAGCCTGGATAACTTTGTTGGAAGGTAAAGCCATTTTATGAGGAATGGCATTTTGGAAGGAACAGATTCAAGGGAGCATGTTGAATGTGAGGTTCTATGCAAAGAAGTAGAGATGCTCTAAGTCACAGGTCAATAACTTTTTCTGTAAAAGGCCAGATAGTAAATATTTTAGGCTCTGCAGGCCAGGTGGTCTTCGTTGTGACTACTCAACTCTGTCATCATAGTGTGAAATATTTTTAGGTAATACATAAATATGAATGGCCATGTTCCAGTAAAAAATTATTTATAAAACAGGTGGTGGGCCAGATTTGTCCTATGGCTCTAGCTTACCAGTCCTGCTGTATGATAGCAGATAGAGAAATAGGCATATTAATTCTTAAATGTCTGTGTATGTGGTATCTTTATTTTTTTTAAAAAATGTGTTTATTTATTTTAGAGAAAGTGTGCACAAGTGGGAGGAGGGGCAGAGGGAGAGAATATCAAACAGACTCCTTGTTGATCAGGGAGCTTGATGTGGGGCTTGATCTCCTGACCCATGAGATTATGACCTGATCCAAAACCTAGAGTCAGACACTTAACCGACTGAGCCACCCAGGTGCCCCATATGTCATACATGGTATCTTTCTGTGTAGCCATAGAATCACACCCACTTTATGTAAACATTGCATTTCATGCTTATTTTGAATGAAGAATTTCTCTTCAGACTACCTAAGCATTGTTCAATGATTAAACAAAATGTGGAAGTATAAATTAAAACAACTAGATATATTTTGTACTTACTGGTTCAGCCAAATTTAAAAATCTGGCACTACCAAGTGCTGACAAAGCTGTAGAGCAACAGAAACTCAAAAGCTATTTTGGTGGAAGTATTAATTAGCTTATCTGCTGTGGAATGAAATCTGTTATTATCTAGTGAATGTATGCAAGCCCTAAAATTTAGTAATTCTCTTCCCAGGACACTAACCCAGGACAAGCTATTGAACATGTTCAGATCAATTTGAACTATAGTCACACTATTGTCTGTAAGAGCAAAACAAAACCAAATAGAAAAACTGGAAATAACCCAAATAGTTTATTAAATAAAGTTGAGTAACATTCACCATGGATGAACTTATAAAATGGGGAGAGAAAGAAACTGAATGAGATCATTCATATAAAGTCCAAAAATGCCAATTAAAACAATATTTTAAAAGGATTCTTTCAGAGGTGGCAAAGTGAGGAAGAAAACCATGGAATAAAAAACTCAAAGTTCAAGGTTGCTTTTACCACTGGCAGTAAGTGGAGGCAAAGAAGTCAGACCTGAGAGGAACAACTGAAGAGATTTATTTATTTGTAAGCTTGGTGATGGGTACACAGATATTTTTAAAACCTCCATTCTCAGTAGTTTATATATGTTATGTCTATCCCTTTGTAATGAAGCAAGCATTACTTAATCATGAAAAGCAAGACAAAGCCAAAATCATACTCAGTTTTCATTTCATTTCATTTTAGATTTTCAAGATGTAGTTAACTTAAGGTTATTCTCCTCTAAAAAGGCAATGCTAATTTTGCGGACTGACTGCTTATCTGACTCAGGGTTTTTTTGCTAGTCAGGTCACCTTTCCCAGTGATTAAAGGCCAGCTGGCTTCCAGTGTCTCATCTGGGCAGAAGACAGTGGGGACGAGGGACAGCACAGTGGAGGGAGGAGGCCTGGAGGCAGGCTGCCGTAGCTGGTGTAGGGTCATTTGAGTTCCCCAACTTAAGGAGAATAAGCATTGTCTTTGGCATAGGACAGAATGTGGTTAAATTCCTCCCTGCCACTCAGCAAGTGATCCTCCTGCTGTCTTTGTAGATCCCAGTCATCTGGGCTGACAGGGACACTGTGTAGTGGTTTTGTGGTGAAGAAGCTATTGCTACCTAATTTTTAATTTCTTGAAAATCACTTTGTAGTGTCATGATTACAAGGCTTGGAAGAAGATAAACCCTCTGTCCATTCCGAGTATAAATGGGCACTTGAGATGAAACCACATAGTTAATTTCCCCTTGTTGCTGGAGTAGAATCTGAATCCAAACCACAGCACAACCTAGCCCCTAAATCTCTATTAAAAACCACCTTGGGTAGTCTGGCAACGCTTTATTTAAAGTCAGCAGAGAATTATAAAGTCAAAAGTGAAAAATGGTACAACAAGAAAGAATCATAAAAAAATACTAGATCAGTTAAATGTAGTCAAAGGCAATTTAGTGTGTTCCGGCGCCAGTCGGTATTGATGCAAAGAATGTGATGTGTCAGGGGTGGGCAGGGGCATGTAGGAAATGCAGAATGAAGGATGCAGCTCCAGGCTTGATGCTGGAGCAGCCACAAGAGGCTATGAAGGATACCTCACTGTCCTGCTTTTGCATCCAGAATTTCAGGGAGAATCTAATTCTCTCAGTCTGGACATCTTTTGTTTTGTTTTGTTTTGTTTTGTTTTGTTTTGTTTTGTTGATGTAGTATATTTTTAAAAGTAGAGTTTTTTCTTTCCTGTAGATAAGCTAACCTAGAGGCTGTTTAAATTGGGTCAGAGCAGGAAGGTAGGTATCCATCTCCAGTAGTTTTTAGTATCCTAGTATTCTAGTCTCTTGCTTGTCCATACCTATAGTCGAAGCTGTGATTGTTTCTGCTCATCTTTTCCAGCTGCTTTAGTAATATTAGCTAATCAGATTTATACTAACCAAAGCTATGATTATTAAGCAACTACCATGTTCTAGGCACTGTGCTGTACTGCATATACATTATCTCACCAATTCTCACAAAAACCTTATAAGGTAGATCTTAGTATGGTACTGATTTTACAGATGAGGACAACTAAGGCACAGAGACTCAGAACTCATTTGGATGTTACACACTGAGGAGCAGAAGCAGGACTCAAGAAGCCTGACTCCAAAGTAGGTGCTATGCTAGAAGGCTTGCTTCCCTAATCTCATCAGCAGTTGTGGATGGGGACCACTACCTCTAGAGAGCGTAGTTACCATATAGGACCTTATAGGATAGCATGAAGAGCTTAAACCTGAGACCTGTGTTTCAATCCTGGCTTTGCCACTTCCTGGCTTTGTGATCTTGGGCAAGTTACTTGACTATTCTATCTGTGTAAATTGGCTATAGTAGTAACACATATCTTAGTGGCATTGTTGTGAGGATCCTATGAGTTGATACAAGTGAAGTGTTTTAGAAAGTTTGTGACTCATAGTAATACCATATACATGTCATTGTTGCTCCTGCTCCTATACTGTTATTGTTGTTGTTACTGTTGTTTTTGATATATCTTCTGGGGGCAGGAGTCTTCACTGATAAAAATAGTTGTGGATGGGGTGGGCAAGAGGGGAGGTAAAGGACAGCTCTTATGGCAGGCCAGTGTGGCAGAACTACTTAGCCAAGGCACTCAGTACCCTTCCAATCCTACTATGTGCAGAGCCATATCCACATTTGGTACATCCATTTGTCACAAATAAAACAGGTTTAGAAGGTTAAATGAAGCAACCAGATTCCTTGGGTACTTCCACATACGACAGGAACTTCTGAGATACCTGTCCTTCTTTCCCATCTAAACATTCACCTCCAGGAGAAAGGGAAGGAGGTTTGGAAACTTCCTTAGGTTCTAGTAGGTCTTATCAGAGTCTTGGTTGTAGATTCAGGAGGAGTGATTGGTTTAATGTAAATGCTTGAGAGGGCCTGAAAGAGATTAGAGAAACCTATTCCACAGGATAAAGGCAGGACAGGAGGGAACCATTAATCTCACGGACATTCAATTCCCTAAGAACTTTTTTTGGGAATGACCAGAAACAAGCCAGGCCATATGCTGTCCATTTGCAATCCTCTGAGCTGACTTTTTTTTTCTTCGACAGATCGAGGCCAATGCCATTGCCTCATTTAAGATGGTTCTTAAACTTGAAAAGGAACTGAAAGGTTGAGACGTGCATGTGGAGTCAACCCAGATGATTTGATGAAAGTAGTCCTGTCAAACACCAGGGCTCTCCCGATAGTCAGAAACAGTCTGATGACATGTTCGAAGCTTCCCAGACTGGCTTGCATTTTAGTAAATATGAACAATCAGGGAAGACATAGTTATGCTGTGGAGAGTTCTGAGATGTGGAGAGAACAAGTTAATTGTTCAGCCTCAACTGAGACCTTTCACTCAAGTCATTAATCACAGTGCAGAGCTTACGCTGCTCTCCTGCTCCAGATGAAGGCTCATTCCAGGTGCTGGCCATTTGCGTTTCCCTCCAACTGGGCTGATTTATGAACCCAGAGATGTTTCCTGGTTTTTCCAAATTCTTTCCCATTACTTTGTAATAAAGGGGACATGTGATTTCTGGTTTTTTTTGCAGATCCTCAGTTTTAACATCCCTAATACCAAAGATTTTTTCAATTAGTTTGTGGCCTGCTTTCTGTGATCTGGAGAGTAGAAATGCTGTTCTGTGTTTTGAGTATCAAAGTTAAGACTCTTATTTCTTTCCCCTTTGGCTGGAGTTGACAATGCAAATGTGCTGCACTGCTGCACGAGTCTTTGTGCCCACATTCAACATCTCAATGTAAGTTCAGGCTTAGGAAACCTTAGTGACAACAGCTCACCACAGGTGTTTATTATCCCCATCCCACTCCAATGCAAATGCTTCAGGGTATATAATATCAGGAGGCCTTCCACATTTGGGCCAGGTCTCCAGTGACATTATAAGCCAATATTGAAGACTTCACAAGAGAATGTGAGTGTCAGAGAAGGACATTTTAATATTGAGGCTGAACAGTGTGCTGCCAAGTGGAGTGTTACCTGTTTGAAAGGTAAGCCTGATCTGAGCTGATAAGGGGCAACAGATCCCTTGGGAATTATCCCAAGTAGCAGAAATGCATTACAGAAAAGTAATTGGAAATTGATATTTGACATGTCTCTTGGTTACTTTTTATACTTGATAACACGAAAGGGTTTGTCTAGGAGCTGCTAGTGACTAATATGTGAAATCCTGCAATCCGTTGCTGAAATGCAATCACTTCTTTGTTGAAAGTAAGCAGCTGCCTTCTGATCCTCTGCTTCCTAACTAGCACTTCAAGTGTAGGGACCCATGGGCTTAATTTGGGTGAAATGAGTAGTGAATACAGCCTTTTGATAATTCTCTGAAACAAAATCATCACTGGCAATGGAATGCTGTCCTTAAAATGCAACTCAATTTAACAGGTACTTGTTCAGAGCCTGCTATGGGCTCTATATTGTGTTGCGTGCTGTGGGATATACAAAATAAATATCAAATATGGCCTCTGCCCTTGAAGAACTTATAGGCTCTTAGGAAGGATGATGTGTTTATGAAACACATTTTACACGGCAAGATAAGATATCACGTATGTGCCAAAGTGAGTGGGACCTGGAATAAGTATAATGGAGTCAGAAAAAAGAGAGTAGGGTAGACTGGAATTGTCAGGGAAGCTTTATAGATGAGGTGGGACAAAGACACCAATATCTTAAACCCCAAACTCTACCTTAAAGAAATTGCAAGGAACACAGTATCAGATTACTTAAAAATTATGGAGTCCCATATAAGTGAAAGTAAATTTGTTCAATATGAGAATGGATTAAATTTGTTCAGTAAATATTTATGGAGTCCATCTATGTGCCAACAACTGTATATGGTGAGGTAAGGGAAGAATAATCTGTACAAAAAAACACATCTGGGTATTCTCAGGTGCTACCCTCTCTTAACATAGATATTTAAAGTTATTGCTGGTCTGTGTGATTCCAAAACCTGTGATTTTAACCACTTATCATTCTGTCTCTCAAATAGATCTTGTGCTTGCTTTAGCAGCACATATCCTAAAATTGGAACGGTACAGAGAAGATTAGCATGGCTCCTGTGCAAGGATGGCATGCAAATTCATGACGTGTTCTATACATATGTAAGGTCTTTTTTAAAAAGACCTTATTTAGGATTTCTTTGGGTTAAGAAGCTCAGTCTATCTTTTTGTTTAGTGGATGAATGACATGTCCAGCCTCGTAAGTTATATGCAGTATAAACAGTTGCATACATCCTCATGGTAAAAGAAAGACACACTGAGCACTGAATGTAGTCCCAAATTATTAGGTTAGGGAGTATTTGGAAAGCACCTGGCCCAAATTTGGGACCATAAGCAGAGCTCAAGCTCTCTGAAGATTAAGCTTTTCTTGGAATTTCCATTATTACCCTTGACAGCTACTGTGGAAACCCAGTTAGAAGGGGCTTCCATCATTAGAATTAGAGTCTTGTACCGGGCTCTTTGGCGTTTGTAAAGTTTGAAATTGGCACCGCCCAGATTTATTGGTTAAGTTACTAAAAATTCTATCTCTATTCTTCCTTGCAAACTTAGGAAATCAATTTTTTGTTCACCACTTAAGGTACAGGTATAACTGGGCAATTGCAAATTGTTCTAGAAAGAAAAGAAGTCAGGATGATAATGGTGGTGGCATTGGTGGTCATCATGGACATGGTAGTCATTATTCTAAATATCCACATAACTTTTAAGTAATATAACCACAGAACACTAGTAAACCCTGGAAAGAATCTAAGATATAAAGCACTGAGGGGCAGAGGTGTCAGACTTTATTTAGCTAAGCAATACCAGAAGAGGACTAGAAAATCCCCCTTTCTAGCTAGCAATCATTCTCATACCACAATGAGACCCCTGCTTGGTAACCCCTGCATATCTGCCACCCATGTGACTGCTTTTCAAAGCTAATTTAAGTATCAAATTTAAATGGAATTCTGAAAACACTTTTTTTTTTTTTTTTAGTCTAGAGGGAGTGGTGGAAGGAAAAGCTACAAGAAATTTGAAATCACTCTTGATTCCTGTCATTTTCCTTAGTATTTAACCACTCTCCAGTTGAAAGTTTCATCTTGGCCTCCATGGGTAGACACATACATATGTGCTCCCTTGTTCATCTGCATGCATGTGTATATATTGATATGCATTCCTCTTCATCATCTGTAGGCATTTTACAAATAATGGCTTGTGTGTGTGTTTTATCATCTTATTTTTTAAATGAAAATGACAACTTCAAAATTTTTTGCAGAAATAGTTCTTCAATAGTAAAGAAATTCCAGCTTGTAGGCTAGGGTCATCTTCGGGTTACAGAATTCCACAGAGGAGTTGGCATGGGCACAGTATAGGCAGCGTAGCATTAGAATTTTTGTCTTTCCATTTTCAGACAGACAAGCAAAGTTGGTAACAAAAACATTGAGTTAGTGGAGAACCCCTGTTGTAAAGAGTCAGATGGGAAAGGTAGAACAAGATTAAGAGTGCAAGCAATTAAATTAGTAGGATGTGGATTGAGGCAAGAGGAGATATGGATATGCTCCACCCTCTCCAAAACTCTTTCTCCTCTGTAAGACCATTACTGGGCTGGGAGTGGGGTTGAGAATATAAAAGGAGTTTGGACTTCTGAGTTGAAACTTTTGTTGTGGATGAAGCAGTTTGGGAAGCCTTTCTTGACTAGAGCCTTGGAGGATTTTCTGTACTGAAGGGGATCAGAGAGGAGCTCAGAGGAGAGGAGGTAGACCATTCAGAATCTGATCCAGCTTCTGGGTTTAAGGGTGAGAAAGTACTACCAAATTTCCACAAACCGAGGAGGCAAGTCAGCATGATCAAAATCCAGCCCCGGCTCCACTCGTCAAGCCATGTGTCTGTAGGTGCATCCTCCCAGTGGGGTATCTTTTTTCTGGTACTGTCCAGAACAGCATAGTCCCTGGATATGGAAATTTTTGGTTTTCCATAGGTTGTCCAGGTTTATTCATGTACCTAGGAAAGGAAGCTGAGATTCAGAGGTGACATTCCTGAGAAAAACACTTCCTAATGTACTTTTTCTTAAGTAGCTAAGCACAGACAGTAAGAAAACCTGGTGGCTCCTGGAGCAGACCAGCTACAGAAGTCCCCATCTCTAGTGGGCAGGGTGAGTTCAAAAGGGAAATGACCAACGGGGTCTTTGATTTCACACTTTTAAGGAAGGAGCTCCAGGATATAGACACCCAAATTTCCAGATTCTTGCATGTCTAATTCCCTTTGGGAATGTTATGAGCAAGTCTGGCTTCAGTGGTTTCTTCTTTGCTTGTCCATAAACTCCCTGTCTTAATTATTGTGCAAGCCCTTGTCCTTGGTGCCATAGTGCCATGAGGAGTGAGGCCCCTGGAAGAACCTGATGACTTTGAGTAGCTTAGAGGTCATTGTGAAAGCAAGGAAGACAACAAGCATGATTATGCTAACTGAAGTGTGTACAAAGCCTATTTGACAATAGCCAGGGGACCTTGAAAAATCAGAGACTGCCATCACATATGGAGAGGTTTTCCCATCTTCACCTCAGTGGCTGTTTCTTCTTATTGAAGAATGAAAACAGTAAATGGCCTAAAGCATGCTAATAGCAAATCCCTTGACTTTATTCATTTCATGACTGCAGTACTTGGTGGTAATATTAGTAAAGGCCCTGGCAGTCCTCATAGGAGAAATGCCAGAAACGAGGCAACTGAATGTTCATTCACCTGCTTTAAGTTCTTTCATAAATAACATGATTTATAAAAGAATGCAGAATCATAATTGTCAGCCAAGATGTCATTTTAACTTTAGGATGTCCAGAAACAAAGGGATATTATATCCTTTGTTCTTGGAGCACCACAGATGCCAAATTATGCACAGGGTTCCCTCTTGGCATTGAGTGCTTTGGAGCCTAGAGGCAACCAGTGATTTCAGAAAGATGTTGCCTCTGGTGGTGTCCTCACCTGAATATCTCCCTGGAGCTGTGGGAGGAAACATGGGACTCCTAGCTTCTCTGCATTCTGATAGAGCAGGAGACAGCAAGAGGGATGGCAATCTTAGAAATGGCCGATGGCCTAAGGTAGACTATTCTCAGTCTTACTCTATGAAGCTTGACAAAAGCACCATTAATGTACTGAAGAAATAATTCATTACTTTTGGTTTTGTCTGTACATCAACATATGCCAACAGATGCTCAGTTGAAAACATGAATATTTGATTAATATAATATCAGGCATCTGGGACAGAGAGCAGTGGAATTTGGGGGGTTGAGTAAGACTCAAATGTCATCCATTCTAACCACAGCTGTCTGAATGCACATAGTAGGCACTGAAAATATTTGTTGATTAGTTTTTCTTTGATTTGAACAACTTGGTTGCTTGGTTTTGAGCCCAGATGTTTGGCATCCAGCCAGAGTTGTGTGCTCTGCATGCTGTCATCAGCCTCACCACCACAGAGATGGTTGGCAGGGGGCAGCATTCTTCCTATCCCCATGATGAAGTCTCTTCTTTCTTCTGTCTCGCGCATGCACGCTGGCTATAGGCCATAGAACATACTGCAGGTGGCCCATTGAGTTAAAGGCCTATTAGTTCACAGCACTGATCTGAAACCTGAGGAGGAAATATGAGAACACCATGGGAAGGAAGGAAGAAGATTAAAATATGGGTGGGATGCTATTGATTTATTAATTCCTAGAGAACAATGGCAAAACAGGGTAGTTACAAGAAAGGGCACCTTCTGATTGACTAGTGCTGATGGCATGAATGACAGAGGGAAAGGGACACTATGGTAGAGTGCATACACTATCCACAGGTCTGCATTTCAGATCTGCCATAACTCCAGTATGTGGCTTTAAGCTCAGGTCTCAGTTCCCCACTCTGTAAAATAAAGTGAATGTCAGGATATTCTTAAATACTATTCTCTGATAATCTGACCAGGAATTATGAAATCCTCATTTCCCCGTAATTCAATGTCCCTCAGATATCTAGAATTTATTTACCTTTATATATAATCAAGTAGACCTCTAATATTCTAGGAAAATTCGGCATGCAAAGTAGTGAAAGAAGGTATACACTATGCCTTAATATCCAAGAAGAAGACAGCAGGCTTTGAAGGTCTAAGAAACCCATTTTAGATAAAAATATAAAGATTTGTATGGTTTTAAGTCGAGATCTCTTTCAAAGTAAAATCATCGCAAGTTTTATCTTTCTTCTTTTTTGAAAAAAAAAAAGATTTTATTTATTTCTTTGAGAAAGAGAGAGAGAGGGAGGGAGAGGGAGGGAGAGAGAGGGAGAGAAGCAGATACCCGCTGAGTGGAGAGCCTCATGCGACGCTCCATTCCAGATCCCTGAGAACGTGACCTGAGCCAAAGACAGAGCTTAACCAACTGAGCCATTCAGGTACATCTTTATCTTTCTTCTTGAAGCACATTCTTGGCTGTTACTGGTTCACACAGTGTTAGTATGACAACTTCATGAGTAGGTCCCAAACAGCCTCTGCTACCAGTGGTAAAAAAGGTTTCTCTTTAGCCCATCTAAGAAGTCAGGGCTGTATTTTTTGTGGGTGGTTGAGAAACTAGAGCTAGGATAACTAATCTGTAGTTGAACCCGGCAAGTAGAGCTAGAAGTCACAACCCTATCTGACTGAAATAGACTCACTCCACAGGAGGTTTCCCATATCTTCCAACCGCAATGGAGGTTGATCAAGTGGTTCCTTGTGTAAAAGGCAAAA
The DNA here is from genome assembly GCF_011100685.1 of Canis lupus familiaris. NCBI lineage: Eukaryota > Metazoa > Chordata > Mammalia > Carnivora > Canidae > Canis > Canis lupus. The sequence goes on from NC_049225.1 coordinate 27,191,731, forward strand.
CTCAGAAGTTTCTATAAACCTTTCACTTCTGCATGGTAATTGATAGCTTTCTAAGAGGTTTGTAACAATTATTAACCAAGTAGTTTAATCTCCATAGTAATCCTGTGAGGTCATATTATTTTCCTAGATTATAATAATCCTGTAAAGTCAGGGTTATATCCCTATGTCACAGATGGAGACTCGAGGTATAAATATGATAATGGAGTTTTAGCTGTTTCTCACAGGGCATTTTTGGTGGATGCTGGAAGAGCCCCCATCCTGAAGCTCCATGGTGTTCCACCTTTATAGTTAACCTTTGTCTATAGGTTAAGGCAATCCTGATTCTGGGTACTCCTTTTTAAAATGCAGACACTCCTGGGAATGAAATCACTCAAGCTTGCTATCACTTAAATATTTGCCTGAATGATATTTTGACCATCATTTTCATCTGACTTGGTTGAGTACAAAATGCTAACATGTTTAAGATTAGGATAAAATGAAGGGAGGTTGGGACAGATTTGGGTTGGGGAAGTTTGTTTGGAGTCACCATCCTTGTGGGATTGTAATCATGAGGACCTTAGGCCTCCATTTCTGAATAAGGGGAGTCCCTGAGCAGGGAATGGTGTGTAGGGCACACAGCAAGGAAGATAATGAAAACAAAATAACTATTCACATTTTTAGCTCAGTTGGCCTACCTGTATTGCACCCACGGTGAATACAGGGGGCAGGATTGTGATGGATGGGGTCAAATCTATCTGCTGTTATTTGCCAAGTACCTGGCTTTGGGCATTGGTCCATTTCATATGTTCTCTTATTCTGCTAACTACTTAAGGCAGAAAAATCATTCCTCTATTTGACTCAAATATATGCCAGTTGAAACTGAAATCCTCATACTGAGCAAATGTACCAAAGAACACTCTATAAACTTAATGAGGGAGATGAAGAGATATGTGCCAGAAACCTAGAAAATTTAACACTGATGAGGTTATGACTATTATATGTTTAGTTAAATTGTTGACACTGACAGGACATGGCTGAGGAAATCTACCGTCCGTTTTCTCCTTGTATCAGTGATAATGGTTCCTTAGTGTGCTCTTCTCAGTTAACAAAAGTATTCCTGAAAGTTAAATGCAGGGAGAAGAAGTGACACAAGAAATACTTTTATTATCTCTGTTCTTCTGGGAGTTCCCTCCAGGAACATTATTTAAAACAGGACTTCTCCTGACTGGCAAATGAGTTTGGAGAGAAGGAATCATAGGTTCAGAGGTGAATGTGAATCCTCCTGAGAGTTGCAGTGTCTCCTAACTGTTAGGCTTGTACACTTGCCCTGGAAAATCCATCTAGCACAATGCTGCCCTGGCCTTCCAGAAATACTCCTCTCTTTCATATTTTTCCTTTCTCTTAAAAACTGACCAAAATTCTCCTTTGTCTAGTGAATAAAATCTCAATTCCTTTAAGTGCCATTTAAGGCATAAATGTGATCATGAATTTTGTAAGCTTCAAAGTATTATATAAACATTAGCTATTTGAAGAGGAATCAGAGGGTGGTGGAAAGGATATTGAATTTGGACTCAGGACACCTCGATCTGAATCTTCTGCTAGTTGGGTGACCCTGGAGAGGTCACTTAAACTCTGAACCTCAGTTCCTTCATTTATAAAACAAGATTATTGTGATTATTAAAGAAATTGAAAGTGACATAGTAATTAGCAAACAGCGGACACTCAATACTTGTTAATGAAGATGAAGGCAATTTAGTGTAGCACTTAAGAATACTGGCCATAGGGACACAAGTCACTTATCTTTCTGTGTCTCTTATTCCCTACTTATAAAATGAGGATAAGTGGGAAGAGTCAAATGAGTTAATATATATCAGGAACTTTCAATAGATTCTGGCCCATATCAATCGTTCTGTAAATATTAAGGCTCCTATTGCTGCTGTCACTTTTATTATTCAAGGGCCTATCCTGGTTTATATTTCCAGCTTTATTTATATTGATATTTCCATCTTACCAGTGAAAGGAGACCTTCCACCAGGTCATGACATCCTTAGGTTGGGGACTGATTCTTAACTCACTTTTAACTTCACCAAGCTTTACCCAATACCTGCAAAAATAATTCTTTTGTTATTAAAAAGTGTACAAATACATGCTTCCTACCTCTACTCAGCATTGTTTTAGCCAGTGCAGTGAGACAAGAAAAGGAAGGAAGGAAGGAAGGAAGGAAGGAAGGAAGGAAGGAAGGAAGGAAGGAAGGAAGGAAGGAAGAAGGAAGGAAGGAAGAAGAAAGAAAGAAAGAAAGAAAGAAAGAAAGAAAGAAAGAAAGAAAGAAAGAAAGAAAGAAAGAAAAGAAGAAAGAAGAAAGAAAGAAAAGAAAGAATCTAGACTGGAAAGGAAGAATAAAAAATATCTTTATTCATAGATTAAATGATCATCTACATTGAAAATACAGTGGAATTTATGAAAAGCTACTAGAATTAATAAGCAAATACAGCAGGTTGCAGGTTAGAAGATCAATATACCAATCCATTTTTAAAAATTCCTTATCCTTAGTATAGCCAGCATAGACCAGTTTAATGGGAACGTAGGATGAAGTGGTGGTAGTAAAACTGGAAAAGCAGGTTCAAACTCAGTTTGAGGACTTGACTTTTGATAACATGAAATTCTCTTGCTTACTCTGTCTATCCACCCCACCACCACCTTTTTCTGTCTTTCCTGTCTTCCTCAAGTTTACAGGGAACATTCTATGGAAGGATTACCAAAGACAGGGAGTGTATGTAATATCAGCACACAGACTCTGGAACTCAGGGTATCTGGAATGAAGTTCTGACCTTTTCTTAGATATCCTTTGACTTAGGAAGGTTATTTCACCTTTTTGAGGCTCAGTATGCTTTTTCATAAAAAAGAGATAATGGTAACATGACCTTTATAGGGTTATGGATAGTTCAATTTACAACACTTTCTCAGTTCCTAGGAACTGGATCCGGACATGTAGATGGAGAGTGGTTACCTTCAAGGAATGTTTAGAGTAAATAGGAACAGAAACAACTCCAATGTCATAAGATAGGCACAAAGTTCTGGCTTGGACTACTGGATTTCACAGATCTTAGCTTTGGTCCAACACATCATCTATGAGATGTTAAATATTTGATTGATGAAGTATTGAAGATTATTTAGAAATATAGGGGGAAAAACACTATTCTGGGGCTCGTGAAGAGTGGGAAATGGAGCCAAGAATGTACCTATAATTTAGGGTAAAGAGCAATAATGAGGTCTCATAAAAATAAATAACCATGATGTTAAATAGACTGCAAATCATTTGCACCTTGAGGCTTTTCTTAGATTTTGTGCCAGTGGGGGGAAAAAATGGAAGGAAAAAGAAAGTGATAATTGGCCTTGTGCTTTATGCCAAAGGAGTTGCTTGTACACAAGATTTTGTTTTAGTGTAAACAAAGAGCTTCCCCTCCGCAACTACCACCTAAAATTATTTAAGGGAAGAAAAACAAAATCCATCCAGCTATAAAGAGCAACCAGCCTGGGATTGGAAAAAGGCTTTAATCTACTCTGCCTGGGGTCATACTGTTTTATGCTACTCTTGACTTTATTTCAAAGCTGATGTTGCTATCTAAAAAAACCAACAGCTATAATTATTTCAGTTTTATTCACTGAGAAATTATTTCCAATCATGTAAAAGAAATGGATTCTAGTGTTTGTAAGTAACCTTTTATCTTTATCCTGTCCTTTAAAGAAAATAGCATACATGTTGGGAAAAGCACTGAATAAGAAGTTTGGATGACAAGAGTTCTTAAAATTAGAGCTGTCAATGCTTAAGGTTTTAGATGTTAGCTAAGTCAAGTCCCAGATTTGATCCTCAGTTTTTCCTTTTGTAAAATGGGAACATTCATACCTACCTAGATGCCTCATAGAGTTGGGAGAGTTAGTTAAGATGCTAGACTTGGAAGTGACAAAAAATGCAAGGCAGCGCTTGCCTTTCTCTTCCTTGTAGTGGGGCTCTGGGTCACCAAATGACAGGATCGACCTCAAGTACTTCACAGGAAGCCAATAGTGCTTTTAACAAAATGTTAGGTGAGTGTTATATGGTAGGGTATAACACAAATTTATTTTTTGCTCACAGCTGCCTTTCTAAATTCATTCTGTAGGGGTAGATATTATTCTGCTTCTGAATAAAATTTCAGTGGGTGCTCTGAGTTTGTTACTCACTCTTGGATCATAATAAGTCCTCTGGTTACCTGAGTCTCCAAATAAGTCTTGGTTCAGTTAAGAATATGAAAAATCTAGGGTAAGAATGAAAACTCTGAAATTCAGAGATACATAGGTAATGCATCTTCTGTGTGCTTCTTCCTTTGTTCTTTCATCTTCTCCCCATTCCCACACACCAGGTGAGTTGGGTAGGGAGATGGGAGAGAAGAGGGAGGCAGGATCACACTTGCTTGCTGGTTCTATCGGCTGGCTTGCTCTTCCAATGGCAGATGTTTAGGTTGGCCCTTCTCCTTGCAGGCTGTTTCATGAACAGCTGGGGTTCTCTCAGTTACAGTTCTTTTGATGATAAATCCTTCTCTCCTATGGCTGTACACTTGTGAGTCCTTCAAATCCTGGGCATCTGGGGACTTTACTCTGCTAAGGTCTCCTTACCTCCAAAAGTGCAGGATCCAGGATTGTTTCAGGATGCTTTGTCTTGCACTTGGCCTCACTTCCTCCAGGGAGATAAGAGTCTTAGATTTTCTAATAGTGAGTTGGATCCTCAAATCTAGCTTCCTTTCTTGAGCCACTTGGCAGGCAGCTTCAGCCATAGTCTTTCTTTCACTTATTTAGGTTTTCATGTTTAAATCAGAAATCAGTTCCCTCTGACCCTGAAAATGCATGGAGACATACACAAACATATCTATGTGAGCCATTAAACCCTCTATCATTTGCTTGCCATGAGGGGAGTACCCTTAACCCTTCTTCATGTGGGTAAAGCATTGCAGGCAAACATAAACATTTCTGAAAATTCGCTAAAGAAATCCCCATTTCTTGGGGCACCTGGGTAGCCCAGTTGGTTAAGCATCCAGCTCTTGATTTTGGCTCAGGTCATGATCACAAGGTCCTAGGATGGAGCCCCACATCCAGCTCCACACTCCACTAGGAGTTTGCTCAAATGTTCTCTCCTTCTCCCTTTGCCTGTCCCCCTGCTTCCTCATTTTCTTTCTCTAAAATAAATAAATCTTTAAAAAAAAAACTCCACATCTCTATTCTAAACTCTTCTCTTAGCCTAGCCAGCATCTTTTTTAGAATACGAGATATATGGTCAACTAGTGTTTGCAAAATCAGTTCTCTGACACCTCTGCCACAAGTCCTATTTGGGTAATCCAACACCTCATCTTGGTATGTGGGTCTAGTTGGTTTTCCCATCATCTTGGGAGTTCAACTGAAATTAAAACAGAGTCCTATTTTTAAATTTTATTATATTTATATCAGTGTATCACAAGCTGTAGTTTGTGGAACACTGTTTTTCCAGCTCTTAATGTGCTCATTGCACATGAGCATATTAAAAATACATCAGGGTGCCTGGGTGGTTTACTTGGTTAAGCATCTGACTCTTGATTTTGGCTCAGGTCATGATCTCAGAGTCCTGATATTGGGCCCTGGGTTGGGCTTCATGCTGGTCATGGAGCCTGTTTGGGATTCTCTCTTTTCTTTGCCCTCTGCCCCTCCCCCATCTTCTCTCGTTCTCTCTAAAATAAATAAATAAAACCTTAAAAGATATATGGAATCTATAATAAGGAATACCATTCGACACTTTTTAAACCCAGTGTTCCTCAAATATATTTACACAATTTTTTAACATAGTATCTCTGTGTTTTGGAAAGTGCTGCTCCAAATATGAGTTAGTCTTTTGGATGAATGAGCAGGAATGGTCCCTGGTGATACTTTCACTGAGTTTAGCTAAGTGCATTCATACATTCCTCTAAAATTTCCCTAAATAAAAAGTTTAATTCTTTACTTATAGAAATGGGCTCATTTTCAAATGGATATTTGTTTTGGAAATGACCAATCAGCATTGGCTATAGGGGGGAAGGAGGCAGAGTCATAATAGCTCTGTTGTCCTACTTATAGCAAATAACAAAAAAAAAAATAAGATAGTTAAACCTATTAGAATAGGGATTTATAAGGTCTCAATATTTACTTTAGAATTTGATAGTTTAGCTTTGATGAAGTATAAAGATAAAAGTCAGAGACTTAGTCTCATGTGGGCCAGATTTTGTCCCTCCTCTATTTTTCAAAGTCATGAACATCAGTTATATTGGTTTGAGCCATCCTGAACATCTGCACCTTTGGGTAGGTCCAATTGGTCAATTCTCAGACATCTTTTCCTGCACATCCATTTTCAAACGGGGATAATGATTTCCCAGATAGCCTATTCCATGTATTGTTTCATCATGTCTTGATAAGATGATAGGCTTTATGGTTCTCTTATGTCAAACTTTGCAAGAATTTGTGCTGAATAATGTTTGAGTCCTGCTAGCATGAGCAACTGTCCTGGTTTTAGAACTGAGAGTCCCATATCCCAGGAATTCCATCTCTGAGAGACAGAGAATCTTATTTTTGGTGATAGATGTCAAAGGTTCAGGGAAAAGTATAAAACCCATATGGCAGCCTGCATATAGATGCAGAAAGCAATGTTGTTTGTAGCGGCCAAATAGATAAAGCATAGATTATTTATCTTCCATAGTTGCTGTCACTATGTTTCCCCCTTCTATTGCCAACTGTGATTTGAAGTTCACACTAATGAATCAGCCATTGTTGTTTCACACCAATTGATGCAACTTGAGTGTATACCTTAAATATATTGTAATTATGAGTATTCACAATACATCTATCTTTGACTGTCAATTAATTGTTGTGCTTTGTATCACCACAGTGCTGGTTTAAGTTTTGATATTATGAATATTGTTAATTTATTTTCTAAGAGTTCAGATAATGAAAATGAGGGTGATTATAATACCAATGCCAGCATGACCTAGAAATCTCAGAAAAAGAAGGTTAAATGACTGTTAAATAGTGACAGATGGAAGGACTCATACAACTACATTGGGGAAATCAATAATCAAAGGAGAGCATCTTGCAAAACATGCAGAAAATTGGACATGGTGAAGAAGGAGATGTGAAAGCACACAGGGAGATTGAATCTTACCATTTTAGGATGAGACATACAGGAACTTCTAAATTAGTCAGAAGCTTTTTTGTCTCCCCAAATGTCACCAATGCTTAGTTGAAAATAGTCTCTGCTGAATTATCTTGCATATACCACCCAAACAAGCAGCACCATCATATTGTTCCCTTGATTTCTCTATGAAATCAATTTAAGTTACATTGCCTGATTTATAAATTTCAGGTAACATGACCTGTGGGGTAATACTGGGTACCAGACATGTTGCCATCTTACAGAACAGAGCTAATTTTGTCAGATCTGCCCAATAGCCGTGCTTTCCTTAATATGTCAAATGATTCCTTGAGCCACAGCAACAAGATAATGTTCCTTCTATCTCTTCAGTACTTTGACATGAAAAATGGAGGTTCAGATTGTCCTTTTGATTTCTGAAGATTTTAATGAAACTGCAGAAAACATAAAACAAAAGATTGTTCATATCTTATTTAAATACAACCTAGACTGTATCGACCTACATATTAGCAGACAGTGTAGGTATTGGTAACTCCATTCGGTGTTTAAATTTCTTACCAAATGAATGTAACAATCTCACCTGCTGAATATCCTCCACACCCTGTATACAACACTGCTAAAAAGGGCTGTGATTTACTTACTTGTGATATTGAAACTTACACAATGAAGTTTTGGGTCACTTTTAGCTTCCTTGAAACAGAAGCACGTGAGCTTTTTGACTTGATAGAAATGGAAGGAATTAGCCTTTTTAGCTATGTGCCTCCAAAATGGCTATCAGTTTTAAGGACCATAATAAAGATGTTAAAATGTTGGCCTTCTTTAAATCTTTTCTTCAAAGAGTGGCATAAGAAGAATTACTTCACTAATTGGGAACACAGTGGGGATGAGAATGGAGGACAGTATTACAGTAAAACAAAAACTTATTTGCTGTTTCTCTAAAACTCTTTGGTGATCTATGAAGAGGCCACAAGGAACCTAGGAAAGAATTATACCTGAGTTATTTGATATTATATGTAGAATATGACAAAAACTCATACACAAAGGGAAAAAGAGACTCATTTTTTAGAAATAAGCCTGCTTCTTAATGAACAAAAAATATGTCATCAGAGGACAGCCACATCAAACAGGGCTTTCTCAATTTCCTTATTTACTAAAACTTTAAAGATTCAGGATCCAACTTTGACTTTACAAGTTGAGAAAAGTTTTGAATTCACAAATTTGACTTACCTCAGTGCTTTAAAGTAATTTTCCCCAAGAAAAAGAAGTTTAACTTATGACGATATCCAGTATGCTTCATAGTGTTTTAAAAACAATGAACCGTTGGATATGGAGAGTTTCGGTGATGAGTTCATTCATGCAACAAAGCCAATAGACAGACGTCTGGCCCATCAAAATAAGCATGTAGATACAAAGTGGAGGAACATTTTTTGGAGAGCTGGAAACTGATTCCAGTCTAAAACTCTACTCCTGCTAGTAGGTAAACTCTGATGTGTCCCATGCTGAAATGCTTTTGTTGATAGGCTGTTTAGCTTGGTGTCACCACATTGGATTGACACCAGAACAGTGTAATGTGGCCTTGATAAAGAGCATAGCCACAAGTCGAATGGAATTTTACATGTGACTATGTTCAGCTTTACCACTGTGTAAAAGAAGCGTGTCTTAAGGGCTGTAGACAGTTCAGAGAAGCATTAATGGAAAAGGAAACAGTAAAAGTCCCCTACTATATTTTGGGAGAGAAAGAAATGTTATTGTTTTCCTAGATATAGGTAATATCTGTTTCTATTGTACTTTCCTTCTCTCTTTTATTTTTTTATTTATTTTTTAAATTTTTTATTGGTGTTCAATTTACTAACATACAGAATAACTCCCAGTGCCCGTCACCCATTCACTCCCACCCCCCGCCCTCCTCCCCTTCTACCACCCCTAGTTCGTTTCCCAGAGTTAGCAGTCTTTACGTTCTGTCTCCCTTTCTGATATTTCCCGCACATTTCTTCTCCCTTCCCTTATATTCCCTTTCACTATTATTTATATTCCCCAAATGAATGAGAACATATAATGTTTGTCCTTCTCCGACTGACTTACTTCACTCAGCATAATACCCTCCAGTTCCATCCACGTTGAAGCAAATGGTGGGTATTTGTCATTTCTAATAGCTGAGTAATATTCCATTGTATACATAAACCACATCTTCTTTATCCATTCATCTTTCGTTGGACACCGAGGCTCCTTCCACAGTTTGGCTATTGTGGACATTGCTGCTATAAACATCGGGGTGCAGGTGTCCCAGCGTTTCACTGCATCTGTATCTTTGGGGTAAATATACACGTTTAATGCAATCCCTATCAAAATACCATGGACTTTCTTCAGAGAGTTAGAACAAATTATTTTAAGATTTGTGTGGAATCAGAAAAGACCCCGAATAGCCAGGGGAATTTTAAAAAAGAAAACCATATCTGGGGGCATCACAATGCCAGATTTCAGGTTGTACTACAAAGCTGTGGTAATCAAGACAGTGTGGTACTGGCACAAAAACAGACACATAGATCAGTGGAACAGAATAGAGAACCCAGAAGTGGACCCTGAACTTTATGGGCAACTAATATTCGATAAAGGAGGAAAGACTATCCATTGGAAGAAAGACAGTCTCTTCTCTTTTAAAAGTCTTATATTTATGTACTTTAAAAATATATAGTAATACAATGTATAAAATTTAAATACCAATAAAAAGATTTTAAAAGTTGGGCAGCCCGGGTGGCTCAGCAGTTTAGCTCTGCCTTCAGTCCAGGGCGTGATCCTGGAGACCCGTGATCAAGTCCCACATCGGGCTCCCTGCATGGAGCCTGCTCCTCCCTCTGCCTGTGTCTCTGCCTCTCTCTCTCTCTGTCTCTCAAAAATAAATAAATAAAATATTTTTTAAAAAGTTAATAGAAGTTTGTATCAGAAGAAACATAAAAATAATATATTTTTCTCACATGTATTATCTGTTTAGTCAGTCCTACTATTAATTACTATTAATTGCCACTGTTAACTAATTCTACTTTTTGTCTTACATAATAGGATTTATATAACTGAAAGATAAAAGCTATAGAACAACACAGAGTTTTAAATAAAACCTATTTTTCATATATTTTTATGTTAAAGTAGTTATATATATATAATCATTTATTATATATTATTTGTTGGAGGAGGGAGTTGTGGTATGAATGCACCCTGGCTTAGCTTTCTAAAAAGCTGATTATTTCACTTGCCATCAGTATGCTTTTCCTGAGCTTCTCCTAGTTTAAGGAAGGAGAACAAATCTGATTCTGATTAATTGCTCTTGCATGGTACAAGTAACTCTGCACATTGGCTTCTGACTGTAAAGGAAGTTTCCTTGCCAATAACTCTTAGACTAATTTATGTCATTTATGAATCTTTTTATGTCATTTTTTAAAAATATTTATCCATGAGAGACATGGAGAGAGAGGCAGAGACACAGGCAGAGGGAGAAGCAGACTCCCCATGGGAAGCTTGATGTGGACTTGATCCCAGGACCCCAGAATCACGCCCTGAGCCAAAGACTGATTCTCAACTACTGAGCCACCCAGGTGCCCCTTTTTATGTCATTTTTTAAAATGTCATTTATCTGAGATTTCTTGTCTTTGTTTTTCTATTTGTGTCCATTGAATAAAGGGAAACATATTAGGTTTTCAGTTCTCTAATGAGAACCCAAAGTAGAATTGACAACCGTCCACACATATCAGTAATGTAATGGGCATCATCTACCTGGAACTTCTTTTAAAATTGACTCTGAGTAGTTAGAAAATGAAAGTTTTATTTTCATCATTGTTCCTGCTCACTCACCCTCTCTCAGTAAGGATTCTCTGTTCAAATCTCCTCTTTGATGTTCCAGATCCTAGTGATGTTTCCCATGCTTGTCATCTACATCTTCTCTACACCTATACTCTGCTTTTCTACCTTCACATCCATGTCACTGTACTTTGGACAGAATATCCCCTTTCTCTAGCTCTTTTGATCCTACCTTACTCCTACCTGTACTTCCCGGGCACATGAAAACTTCCTCTACTTTACAAAGCTTTGTCTGGACCATTTTCTAGCTATGTACTTTGACCCACTCAGCTATCCTGTAGTATTCTGGAATGTTTCACATACTTTGTCCTCAGATGCATTGTGAGAGAGATTTCATGCCTGGTTCTTCCCTTGTATTCCCAAAAAAATACCTGGTGCAGGTCTAGGCAGATTGTGATGGTTCAAGAAAGATGATCAGTGGTTTATATACACGGTACTGCATGCAAAATATGATGTGGGAGTAGGCAAGTAATAATATCTTTACATATAGAAACATTGTCCTTAACCTTTAACAGGACATTAATGCACAAGGCCTTGTTGAGAAGAGGAAATAGGGGAAGGCAGAAAAAAAATAATCATAACCCTGACTCCTGGGCTCATGTTTTAGTTTGTATAGTAGCCTTACTACTTCCGAATTGGAATTCTACACGATGTAAAATACGCACATACGCACATGCACACACACACAGAATGGGGATTTGGCCTTGACATATATTTTTAGTTGGATGCCAGTACTTTTTTAGCAGCCGGTCTAAAGTTGGGAAAACAGCCATTCTGTGTCTAGTTGAGTTATGAGTTGAGAACAAATTTCACAACAAACCTCAATGATTTTCCACCGACTACACCAACCCAAAGACAATTTCTAATCACTTGGTTGCCATCGTATTGCAAAAGAAGCAGAACACAGACATGCTGTCTGTTTCGCTTAAATTTATAAAAACCCGCTGAAAGGGAATGTAGAAAGTAAACGACCCATGGTAAAGCATTGTGAATGAAGAGAGAGGTGCTGTGGTTAGCTGGGTTTCTCAATCCCTCAGATTCTCAAAGCCAAGAGAAAATTTATCTTCTTCCACTGAGACATAAACTAAACTCTTTTGGTCATTAATCTGCAAAGTTGATGCCTGCCATGGTAATTCATCAAACATTTTTGTGGAGTGAGTCTGGTGGGGCCTCTGGGGCATCCGCCTTTGAAATTCAAAGCACTGTTTTGTCCCCTGGGGACAGAGTGACTTTCTCCCCTCATTGCACATCTGGAAGGGAAGTTTCTGCTTCTGCTCTTCCCTGGGCTGAGTCAGGACCTGAAAGAAGCAGCCATCTTTATGAATCATGGGCTTATGCCATGAGACTCTGAGTACTCTTCTCTGGGCTGTCCTGTACTGAGAAAGAAGAGAAATACAGCAGCCGAGGCACTGTTTATAAGGGCCCTTTTTCCCCTGTATTACAGTTCACCACAGGAAAAGGACAATTACTGCTTGCAGTGATTTTTATAGGGGTGGGAGTCACCGCATTAACCATTGTGAAAAACGAGTAGACTCCTCAAGCTACAACTCTCCATTGTCTACAGATAAATCAGGAGATGGTTCTGGAATCTTGAGGTCTGATCTGAATTTACAACCATGTCTCCAGGCTCAGAGACAAATAGACAATCTGACGAGAATGGGCATTTCCTACAGAGAGTGTGCCCCGTGGGTACTGGGCTGTCTTTTGCCCCTCTAGTAACTGTGCCTTCTAATGCCTTGTCCGTAGCTGAGGCCTCCAGATCTTCCAGTCCTCTTGTGAATCGACCCTGCCTCCAAGAACTCATTTCTCGGCTCCTGTCCTTCTGTCCCCAGCTCTGCAACACACCCCAGACACAGTGGCCACCTTTCTGTTCCTTTAGCTATGACACCCATGTCTTTTCCACATAGGGCCGTCCATCCTGAAAAAGAAGTCTCTGCCCTAAGATCTTTGTGAGGTTGACTTCTTTTTTTTATCATTGAAGTTTCAGCTCTGCTGTTAACTTCTCAGAGAAGTTTTCTCAGACCCTCAGTTTCAAGAAGCTGAACCCACCCACCCACACACCAGCTACTTTCCATCGGTCCTCAGTGTGTCACTTTATTTGTAACACTTGGTAGCTGAATTAATTTATTTCTCTCTTTTCCTTTTCTTTTCCCTTTTCCTTCATTCTTTCATTCTACCCCCCCATTTCTCCTTCCTTTCTTTTCTTTCTTCCCACCCCACCTAAATTGTTAACTCCAAAAGAGCAAAGTTCTCATCCATCCTCTTGACTGTGATATATCTATGGTACGTGTTCAATCATTCTTAGGGAATTGAATGGTTTCTTTGTACTTCAGGTGTTTGGCTGAGGGTAACATGACATTTACAGTAACATTTTTTTACTTTTCATATTTTAAAAACATGCTTGGGTTCATGTATTCTATTTTTTTTTTTTTTAATTTTTTATTTATTTATGATAGCCACAGAGAGAGAGAGAGAGGCGCAGAGACACAGGCAGAGGGAGAAGCAGGCTCCATGCACCGGGAGCCTGATGTGGGATTCGATCCCGGGTCTCCAGGATCGCGCCCTGGGCCAAAGGCAGGCGCCAAACCGCTGCGCCACCCAGGGATCCCTGGTTCATGTATTCTAGATATAATTTACTCTTGCACATTTATCTAATGACCATCTTATTCATTCATTTCTTCAACTGTTTAAGTATCTTTTGCATGAGATATCTTAGCAGGATATCACAGATGTTAGAGGAGTTTCAGCCACCCAGATGATACCATTAAATGGCGAGAAATACATTTGAAAACATATTTTCATATTTTACATCAAGTGTTCTATGCAGACCAGTCTAACTTCTAATTTTCTTTTACTAACCAAATTTATTTTGTACTACGCCAACCATTTTCATTATCCCACAATTGTGACTTATCTTTCCTCATACTGTTACTTTATTATTTTTTTAAAGATTTTATTTATTTATTAGGGAGTGAGAGAGGGAGAGAGAGCACAGAAGGAAAGGGAGAAGGAGAAGTAGACTACCTGTTAAGCAGTGAGCCTGATGCAGGGTTCAATCCCAGGACCCTGAAATCATGACCTGACCCAAAGGCAGACACTTACTGACTGAATCACCCAGTTGCTCCTGTTACTTTGTTTACAACTCCCTTCCCTCTGCTGTTTTCTTCTGTACATTCTGTGCGTCCTTCCAGACCAATTCAGGGCTTTCCTCCCAACTGAAGTCTCCATAACCCTTGGCTCTGATTGCTCTCTTGAGCTTTCTTCCCTTTTGCTTGTAGAATCTAGACCCTCTAAATAGGAGCGTTTTCTACTGGTGATGATTTTGTTTGGATTTATATTTGTTCCATGTATGCTAATGTTGAAAACTCAACTGGATTCTAACTTCTTTGAGAAAATCAACATGTTTCATAATCTTCCAGGTCTCTGCCACTATCATAGGTAGTGCAGGGAACATAGTAGCAGTCAATAAATTCTTACTGATTGATTGGTGTCGAAATTGGGTTGTCATTTCCAGACGGGGTGCTGAATGAGAGCAGGTCTGGTAAAAGACTCTTCAACATTCAGCCTCCCTGTAGATCAAGTACAGGCAAAGCTTACAGTGAAAGGTGGTGAAAGGCAAAATTCCAATAGCAAGAGTATTATTAATCTACTTAAGCCATTAAGTGTTGTCCAGTATTAGATTGGACCGGAAATCCTGGTTTTCAACTCTTTCCTATTTGAATGCCCAAGAGGCTGTCAGCGAGTAAGAGGAAATGCGGAATTGGCTTTCAGTTGCCTGAGGAGAGGAGCTTAAATTTCTAGATTTATGGCTCCGCTTTACCTGAAACTTTTATTTTGCTTTTACTTTTATGTAGCAATCGGGTGTACTGTATTTCAGTTGGTACTTCTTAAACAGTCTGAGGGAGCTCTAAAAATAAGTACTAACCAATTTATACAATAACGTCCATAGTGGTCGTTATTGAATGCCTCACCGCATGAGTGTATTCTAGAAGTCCCCCAAAGGGATGATATTTTCAGAAGGGACCTTAAAATGAAGGTGGTAGAATTTGTAGTGTGACTGGTCTGTCTGTAATCTCTGAACTCAATTATTCTGGCTTTTCAGATTCTAGTAGTAGAGAGAGGCAGAGAGAGTATAAAGTGGCAGCCTCGTGTCCTGAATTTACCTTACTAACATTGCCATCTGGGAAAGTATATTGTTTCTCTTTGGCCTAAATTTGCTGTATCTCAAATAAATGAATGAGTGGAGCTAAATATCCTCAGAAACACCTACTACCTGTAAATTGCGATGTATCAAGTACTATTGAGATAATAAAAATGAACTTAGATGTCTAAAGATAACTTAAGCCAAGAAGAAATTTTGTCCTCACTGTCACTAAACATTTCCTACATTTCTAGGAAGGCCCCATAGTCTTCTTTCCTTTGAGTTTTCTGATCTCATTCATATCCTACTGGACCTTCATTGCCTAACATGAATATTCTCTCCTTTGATTCTTTATAGCACTCATAGGCTTCTCTGTTCATTTGCCTTTTGTTAAAATTATCACTTAATGTATATGTACTTTATTTTCCTGAGTTGACTTTAAACTATTATTGGGCAGGAACTGTGCTTCATGATTCTTAATATCTCCAGAGTGCCTGTAGTAAGTGCTTAACAAATGTTTGCTGCTAATGATACACCTTAGCTGATTCATCTTTTCTCTGGTGAATTTTACTCAAGCAATTACACAACAGAATGACTTAAAACAAAGAAAACAGAAAATTTAGAGTGACTTTAGACACTTGATTAGAACTCTAAAATGAGGCAATGCTTCCAGTTTGGTCGGTAACATCAAAAATCATTTTGAATGATTTTATCAATTTGCTATCTCTGACTATTATTAAAACAAGTGTTTATTTATGTTAATCTCCTCTATGTTTAACAAGGTTAGGATCTCCCTAAGGATAGAGATGGATATGTTACTCCTCTTTATGTCCTCTGCCTTAGCTAGGTCACAAAGTGGGTGCTCAGTAAATATTTATTGAAACCATAAACAAATTATCTTTAGCATCAGTGCTAGGAATTCTGTTAAAGAAAATATTTAGACCCACTACCCCCAAATTTGCAAGTTGCTAATGCTGCTGACCCATTTAAAGGTGATACTAATGGATCCATCTTCTATGCTGGGAAGATGGTTAGGCTAAATAAAAAAAGTGATAATAGGGATCTATAAAGTTGATGTCTTTGCAATGGCTACCCTAGGAGTAAGGTATAGAAGATAGGATTAGGAGATAAAACATAATTTCTTTTCAGTTTTACTTGGCAGCCTTTATCTTGGTGGAATGACATATCCTTAACACTTGCAAGATGACGGGATGGCTTAATTATTACAATCTCACATGCCATATTTGAGATTTGGAATAGACTGTGGATAGGGCAGATATCCTAATGTGTGAAAAATGTTAAAATAATATCAAACTTCCATAAAATAAATCATTGACAGATTTTATAACATTAAAAATGAATGTGTAAATATTCTGTATCTATAACATAAATAAAATTAAGACAAGTATATTAAAATATAATATATAAAAATATAAAGATTCAGTCTTCTACTTTAGGGAGAGGCTTTTGTAAGTTCTACCCAAAAAATATAGTAGAAAGAAAAGTGGATTAAAGAGGTGACTAGGCAAAATTAGAAATGTAAGTGAACATAGAAAGTTCCAACTTATTAGAAATAAAATATTTCTTAATGAAATAATTTTGGGTTAAAATATTATTACTTATTGAAAGTAAGAATATGATAGCACTCTTTTTCTTCCTTCTAGAGTCAACTTATTCTGATATTTCTGGCAGGCAATGCAATTTTTATTATCAACATGAAATTTTGGTAGTTACCCTTTGGTTCAATAATTCTATTTTTAGGAGTCTATTCAGAGGATATAATCAAAGCTTCAACCAAATATTTATATAAAAAACTAAAAGTAATTTTTAATACTTTGTTGTTTAGAGAAGTTTTAGGTTCACCACAAAATTCAGAGGAAGTTACAAACATTTTCTGTACATCCCGTGCCCTCATAGCCTTCCTCATCATGAACATCCCCTGCCTGAATGGTGTATTTGTTATAATTGATGGACTTACATTGACACATTATAATCTCTCAAAGTCCATAGTTTATATTACTGTCCAGTCTTGGTTTTGTACATTTTTTTGGGTTTGGACAAATGTAATGACATCATTACATTACAAATGTATCCATCATTATAGTAGCAAATGGAGTATTTTCACTGCTCTAAAAATCCTGTGCTCTGACTATTCATTCTTCCCTCTATCCCTGGCAATCACTAATTCTTTACTATCCCCATAGCTTTGCCTTACCCAGATGTCAGATAGAATCATACCATATGTGCCTTCTCATTTTGGCTTCTTTCACTTAGTAACATGCATTAAAGTTTCCTCCATGTCTTTTCATGGCTTGATAGCTCATTCCTTTTTATCATTGAGTAATATTTCATTATCTGGATAGACCAGACTTTATCCATGTACCTACTGAAGGATATCTTGGTTGCTTCTATCCTGTTCCAGTAGTCTAGTTGTCTATTCTTTGACCAATACCATACTGTCTTGATTATTGTAGCTTTGTAATAAGTCTTGAAGTCAGATGGTGTCTGTCCTCTAACTTTGCTGTTTTATTTCTATATTGTGTTGGCTATTCTGGGTTTTTTGCCTCTTTATTGAAACTTTAGAATTATTTGTCAATATCCACAACATAACTTTTAGGGATTTTAATTGGGTTTGCATTGAATCTATAGATCAGTTTGGGAAGAACTGACATCTTGACAAAGTTGAGTATTCCTATCCTTGAACATGGAATAACTTTCGATTTATTTAGTTATCTTTTGATTTAGTTCATTAGAGTTTTATAGTTTGGGATCCCTGGGTGGCTCAGCAGTTTAGCACCTGCCTTCAGGCCAGGGCATGATCCTAGAGTCTGGGGATCGAGTCCCACGTCAGGCTCGCTGCATGGAGCCTGCTTCTCCCTCTGCTTGTGTCTCTGCCTCTCTCTGTGTGTGTGTGTGTGTGTGTCTCATGAATAAATAAATAAAATCTTTTTTAAAAATACCATTTAGGGATCCCTGGGTGGCTCAGCAGTTTAGCACCTGCCTTTGGCCCAGGGCGTGATGCTGGAGTCCCAGGATCGAGTCCCACATCGGGCTCCCTGCATGGAGCCTGCTTCTCTCTCTCTCTCTCTCTCTCTCTCTCTGTGTGTGTGTGTCTATCATGAATAAATGGATAAAATCTTTAAAAAAAATACCATTTACATTAACACCCCAAAATGAAATGCTGTGGTATAAATTTATAAAATATGTAAAAGATCTATATGAGGAAAACTATAAAACTCTTTTTTTAAAAAAGATTTTATTTATTTATTCATGGGAGACACACACACACACACACAGAGGCAGAGACATAGGCAGAGAGAGAAGCAGGCTCCATGCAGGAAGCCTGATGTGGGACTCGATCCCGGGACTCCAGGATCACACTCTGAGCCAAAGGCAGACACTCAACTGCTGAGCCACCAAGGCATCCCTGGTATTGTGTTTTTAATTTAAAATTCCATTTGTTCATTGTTGATATACAGAAAGAAAATTGACTTTTGTTTATTAAACTTATATCTAGGAACCTTGCTATAATTGCTTATTAGTGCCAGGAGGGCTTTTTAAAATTTATTCTTTCAGATTTTCTACATAGATTGTCATAGCATCTATAAACAAAGGCAATTATATATCTTTCTAATCTGTATATATTTTTATTTCTTTTTCTTGCCTTATTGCATTAGTTAAGGACTTGCAGTATAATGTTGAAAAGGCGTGGTGAGAGGGGACATTATTGTCTTCTACTTGGTCTTAGTGGAAAAGTGTGTTTCTCACTGTTAAATATGATATTAAGTAATTCTTCATAGCATTTTTTATATTAAGGAAAATGAAAGACACTAAATATCTAACAATACATGAAAGTGTGGTACATTCAGATAATAGACTGTTATTCAATCAACAAAAAATAAGTTTCTAAAGAATAACATGAAATTATGCATATAATATTATAGGTGAAAAAAGTAGAAAAGATACATAGAACATCTCAATTTAATAAACATACTGAAGACTTGGAGGAAATTTACTAAAATATCAGTGATATTCAAGACTGTGAGTGATTTTTATGGCTGAGCCAAACATTATTTTGTCAACCTGTTTGTAGAAGTATTAGGCTGACTGTATGTTGGAGCACTGGAGATCTAGTTGGTTTAGAAGAGTTTATTAGTTCTTTGAACAAAAATTTAGAATATGTATCTGGTACTATGTTATATATTGAAACATAAGCTAAGAATCTAATGAGGGCAATAAGTATGTCAATAGACATTTATGGTATGAGTATTATTGTATTATGTGCTATTATGATATAATGATGAAAATAATTATAATGATACTGATGAAGATAGAAACCAAAAAGTAGAAGAGCTTTATAGTAGCTGTTCTTTTTTTTTTTTTTTTTTATAGTAGCTGTTCTATACTAGCAGTTCTACTTTCTGTTCTACCATAACAAATTACACTAAAACTTGAATGATGAAAATAGCCATTTTATTATGCTCTTGGAATCTGTGGTTCAGAGATCCAGACAGGATAAGGAGATGGCTTTTCTCTGCCCCACACTGTCTATAGCTTCAACTTGGAAGACTTGAATGTTGGGGATGAATTGACTAGAGATTGGAATTATCTTAAGGCTCATGGTCATACACTAATATATCTGGGCCTGGGCTGGGAGGACTATATTTTTGACTGAAGAGCCTACATATTTCTTGTGCTTGGCTTCTTCATGGTATCACAGTTCCAGAGTAGTTGGACTTATACGGTACTCAGGTCTTCAAGTCCAGGTTGACTGCTATTCCAGTCACCAAAGCAGAAGCTTGATTGGAAGAGTTTCTGACATAACATTGGAAATTAGGCACATTGTTTTGGTTATAGGTCACATGCTCACCCAGATTCAAGGGGAAGAACATAGAACCTGCTGCTTGGTTGAAGAAGTGTTAATGTCACTTTGCTGAAAATCAAAGAGGTTGGAGATATTATTTGAGACTATACTATGTGCTAGACACTGTTTAACTTGTTTTTCATTGATTAATTCATTTAATCCTCATGACAATCCATGAGGTGAAAAGTATTATTATCCCCCTTTTTAAAGAAGAAACTAGAGTCAGAGAAATAAGTAACTTGGCTTAAGGTTACATAGTAAGTGTGAAGTTGGGCTTCAAGCTAAGGCAGTCTGTCTTCAGGGCCAAACAATTAAGGCCGTCAGGTTGCTATGGGATATGCATGACATCTACCTAACTCTTACTTGGAGTAGGAAAGAAGGAACAGGTCAAGAAAAACTTCCAGGTAAAGTGACATCTAAACTGCATTTTGAAGAATTAACAGAAATAACTTATACAATTCAACATACCACACACACACCAATTAAAAATCGGCAGAAGGCATGAAGAGACATTTCTCCAAAGATGATCTACAGATGGCCAACAGACACATCACTCATCATCAGGGAAGTGCAAGTCAAAACTACAATGAAATATCACCTCATACCTGTAAGAATGGCTAAAATAAAAAACATAAGAAACAATATGTGTTGGCTAGGATGTGGAGAAAAAGGAGCTCTTGTGCATTATTGGTAGGAATTGGCACTGGTGTAGCCACCATGAAAAGCAGTATAGAGATTACTCAAAAAGTTAAAAATAGAGCTACCCTATGAAATGGCAATCGCACTATTGGGTATTTACCCCCAAATTACAAGAACACTAATTCAAAGGGATACACACACTCCTTTATTTATTGTAGTATTATATACAATACCAAAACTATGGAAGCACCCCAAGTATCCATCATGTGGTACATATATACAATGGAATATTATTCAGCCATAAAAAGAATAAAAGCTTGCCATTTGCAACAACATAGAGCTGAAGAGTATTATACTAAGCAAAATAAGTCACAGACAAATACCATATGATTTTACTCATATGTGGAATTTTAGAAACTAATGAGGAAAGAGAAAAAAGAGAGACAAATCAAGAAACAGATTCTTAATTATAGAGAACAAACCAATGGTCACCAGAGAGTAGGTGGGGGTGGGTGAAATAGGTGATGGGGATTAAAGAGTGCATTTATCATAATGAGCACTAAGTAATGTAAAAAAAAAAGTTGAGTCACTATATTGTACACTTGAAACTAATATAACCCTGTATATTAGCTAAACTGGAATTAATAAAAAACTTAAATAAAAAATCTAGTTCAAGACTTGAAGGATTAATAAAATCTATTCAGCTGGGCTGTGAGATGGATGGCTGGGATAGCAAGAGAATGCTCTAAGAAGAGCAAATTGCACGTTATGATGTCCCCAGGCAAGGGAGCACAGTATAGTCAGGCAACATCAAAGAGCTGCTCAGGAATGGAATTTGGAGCTTAGATGGTAAATTTTAAATGATGAAGATGGAGAAATGGGCAAAGGTCAAATCATAAGGGCCTGGGAAATCCAATAATGTACTAGAGTTTGGTCACCATACTGAGGGATCTCTTAGTGTTATGATTGAATTGACTCTTTTTTCCCCAGTAATTAGCCATATATTTATTTTGCATTTATATTTTTTATTATAGTAAAATATATAGAACTTATATAAAATATATAGTAAAATATATAAAACTTACCATTTTAGTCACTTTTAAGTGGACAGTTCAGTGGAATTAAGTACATTCATATTGTTATATGATATATAATTTTATAATTTATAATTATATATAATTTGTAATTTAAAATTATAAAATTTTATAATTTTATAATTATATATATAATTATATATAATTTTATACTTATATAAAATATATAGTAAAATATATAAAACTTACCATTTTAGTCACTTTTAAGTGGACAGTTCAGTGGAATTAAGTACATTCATATTGTTATATAACCATTACCACCATTCATCTCCAAAACTTTTCTCATCTTGCAAAACCGAAACTCTGAACCCATTCAACAATAACTGCCTATACTCTTCTTTCTACTGTACTCTTTTCCAAAGTTGTTGCACAATTTTACAATTTGACCAATAGGATACAAGTGTTCCAGTTTTTTTCGTCTTTACCAATACTTGTTATTTTATTTTTACTTTATTTAAAAAAAAAGATTTTATTTACTTACTCATGAGAAACACACACACACACACACACAGAGAGAGAGAGAGAGAGAGAGAGAGAGAGAGACATGGGCAGAGGGAGAAGCAGGCTCTCCACAAAGAGGCAGATGCAGAACTCAATCTCAGGACCCCGGGATCATCACCTGAGCTGAAGGCAGATGCTCAACTGCTGAGCCACCCAGGCGTCCCTTATTTTTACTTTATCTTTAAACATTATATAACCAAAAGGTTGCAAAGTGGTATCTCACTCTGATTTCGATTTTCATTTTCCTAATTATTAGCAATATTGAGCATTTTTGCATATACTTATTGTCTATCATCTTTGGAGTAACATGTGTCAATTAACTCTTTAGAATGAGTCCTCTGGGAATAAGTGGAAGGGTGGGAATAAAGCGAGAATGGAAATAGGGAGAACAGGTGGGAAGTTGTACTAATCCAGAGATGATAAGGCTTCAATAATACAACTAATGTACTAGAATGGGGGTGGTGGTGATGGTGAGAATCTGGAAGTAGAATGGAAAGGATTTAGTGAGTGTCTGGATTGCAGATGAAATAGAACTAAAAGATAAGGATTCTCTAAGTTTAATGAATGATGGCACCAAAGTTGGTATTCAGCCAAAATGTATTCTTACAGCCACCTTCGTTTTTAGAATATTGACATACTTTTATTAAGACAGCTCCCCCAAGATCCCAGAGTCCCCCTTCATTGCTCCTCCCACCTATTGCTCTGACTTTCCCCCTGGAACTTCCAAACGTCCAAATTGTGAGGTCTGCCTCACAATTCCCTAATTAATTAATGCTGAGAACAGATGGAGATCGATCGGGCTCTAGGACCCTGCTCCAATGTGGAAAAGATTTTCAGGAGATGTGGGGAGGGGCTCACCAGAGGTGATGAGTTCTATTTTAGAGACTATTTATGTATTCAAGTAGAGATAGTATTCTTGGCTCTAGAAAGAGAGATTTAGGAATTTTCAACTTATGATGGTCATAGAATCCAAGAAGTTACCATCCAAAAGAAACACTGTCTCTGCAAAGTGACATATTCTTTGATAACATTATCCATGATTTGGCAACTATGAAGAGGAATAAGAGCCCTAATCAATACTCTGTAAAGGTCATCTGTACTGGAGATGCACATTATCAGAATATCATAACATTCCCAAAAATTTAGGACACAGGGGATCTGGGAAGAAGCATTCTTCTTTTTCTACAGCAACTTAAAGATTATTCCAGGTGGTTTGTTCATTCACCTCTGGAATACTGTTAGTTACAGATGAAGAGATTGGGGTTCACTATGATCATTTGGCACCCTCTCCATGATGAGCAACCTACACTTGTACTGGAAGCTGAAAAGGCTTACTTTTTTTTTTTTTTTTTTTTTGTGGAAGACCAGCGTGGATGTCAGTGTTGCTGCCTGCAGGATAAGTAAGGATATCCCACTATGTATTTTATTGGCAATTCTGATAGCATTTTCTCCATTGGTGGTTTATGTGTAATAGAGACCAAACTGCAATTTTCTGACCTGCCAAGATCCATTATGTCTGGTAAATATAGTTTATGCTCGACAGAATCCACACTTAGGGTGGAAAGCCATGCAAATTAAACTAAGGCTTAGGCTAATTTTTGGTAGTGAAAATTATTCTCCCTTGGTGACCTTATTCAGAATAGAATAAAACAACTAGAAAGCTATTCATGCAGTCCAATCTTCTTTCTTTAATCAAAATAATAAAAGCCTTTGGATTGGCCCAGTCCCTGATTCTCATCACTCATGTCTTTCATGGAACCCAATCATTTATGCTCATAAGTTTTTCATGTTAATAGATTGGAGGTCAGGTAATAAAATATTTTCTCTTGGTCTACTTTGAGATCTATGCAAATCTTATCTCTGTGGATTTATAGAGACTCCACTGCCACAGAGTCTTGGTACTTTGGCACAAATAATATTTTAACAATCTTCTCCACTATCTGGGTTATTAACATTTAGCTTTTGCTCAGAATGGTGTCTCATTGTTCACAGTCTGAGTAGTTGTATCGACAGAGCTAAAAATGGAGTAAGGCCAAACTCTAGTAATATTGATAAGTTAGAAGGAATAGAATCTCTGTTTAGCACATAAAACTGTCCTTTCTGGTGATGGCTTGTATTAATATATTTTGTTTATATAGCTTGGTTTTCAATAGTGTCTTGATAATCTCATCTTCATTTGCAGTGGAACAGAAAAGGTAACATCAACTACCCCATCTTGTGGTTGGGGAATTGGAAGACTCATTAGGTCAAGGTAACAGACTTATCCCATATGGTGGCTCTCAAGTTTTATAAAATAGAAATTCACACAGGCCATATCCTCCTCAGAGCTGCCATTTATAGCCTAACACAGACAGAATTAATAGAGTGTTACTAAATGTGACGCAACAACAAGTAAGTAATCATTGTATTTTAATTTAAAAAGACATTCTCAGAAATAGAACTTTGAGAAATGACATTAGATGTAGAGCACCAGCAGAGGAAGCCATAGGCCATGGGGAGGTCCCAGTCCATTTTTTGAGAACTTTTGCTTTTTGAGGGCAGGAGGAAGTCAGGTGAATTGAACAGAAGGACCCAGATATCTTATATCACTCTTGTCTTTGTGCAAACAGTAAAGTTCTCCAGTTTTTCACTGGCAATTATATTTTGTCAACTAGTGAAAAAAATTCTTGAAAGATGAAAATTGATCTTGTGAAGATTTTTCATAGGCATCATATTGAAGAAGAATGTGTTCCTTGCCCAAGAATTAAGAATCATTCTTTAGTTTCTTCATTTTGAGGTTAGACTCTGGTCAGTTATAGCTCCTTAGATGAGAACCTTGTATTCTCAGTTAGCTCACCCAGCTTTGTGGTGGAGAGCCAATTCCATGAAAGAAGCTGGCCTTTTGTATGTATGTATGTATGTATGTATGTATGTATGTATGTATTCATTCATGAGAGACACACAGAGAGAGGCAGAGACAAAGGCGGAGGGAGAAGCAGGCTCCCTGTCGAGAGCCTGATGCAGGACTCAATCCCAGGACCCCAGGATCATGACTTGAGCCAAAGGAGACGCTCAACCACTAAGCCACCCAGGTGTCCTGAAGCTGGCCTTTTGACCAAGCATGTGGTGGTGGTGGTGGGCGGGGGCTGGGGGGAGACACGTGTGACTTCACAACAAACTAAAAGAAGGCTCACTACTACTACCACCACCACCACCACCAGCGCTACTACCATTACTGATTCTACTCCTCTACTCCTGTTATTATTCATTATTAATAATTAGTGCTATTAATATTGTTGTTAACCATAATTTGCTTTATTTTTGTATTTTAGTCATTGATTGGGTGAGAGTATGCCCAGGCATGCATTAATCACTAAAAAGGCATAAAGACCTAATCTCCCCAAGAGATTTCTCCCATTGTTATTTCCTAAGACATGTTGGTCATTACTCACATAGCATACAAAATAAAATCCAAATCAAACAATGAAAGAGATGTGATTCATCTCTTTTATGCCTTCTTTTGGGCTTAATTCCCAGAACTGGAGCAAACTTCAGAAGAGAGGTGGACTTTTGAGTTCCAGACATGCTTATTCTTAATCCTCCACTTACAGCTAGCCCATCCCCCTGACCTTGAAAAAGTGAATAGATGCACATCACTGAGATTAAATAAGGCACTGCAGAGGAATAACTACAGGAGAGACAAGCAAGTGCAGTCTCTTCTGGTGTGAAGTGCGACCAACCTGAATGAATCAAACCATATTTCTAGTCCATGATCAGCTCCAAATTTACAGAGCTCCTGCTCAATTATGCCACCCTACTGTATCCTTGGCTGGCTCTCATAATTGCCTCATTATTGCTGCTTTTTTATATAATATGCATCTTTGGATTCACAGCCCAACTATCTCAGCTGGAACTTCCCCTGTAGTTTTATTTTTTTTTCTTTTTAGCAGACAAATGTAGTCATTTCCCCTCTTCCTATTCAACATGGGTGATCAGGATAGGGATGAAATACAGACTTGGCTCATCAGAGGGTAGCTTTGGCTTCTCTTATATGCCACAAATGTCATCACCTCATAACACGGACAATAGTCGCTGATGAGTACATTTGAATTGATTCCTGAAAGTGTATTGCCTCCATACCATGTGAATTAAGGCCGTTTATGGCTTTTTGTTTATATGTTCTTTTGCTTTCCTTTTCTCTAGTGTGTGTTCACACCAGATTCTATTATTACTTTCCCTTAATCTAAGACTTACCTTAGATTATTCTAGCTAGATTTTCAAATTTTTTGAAAACCCTTTGTAGCTTTAAGTCCTGTATGGTGCCTGGCAGTCAGTAATTATTTATCATATGAATAAGTGAGTAGTTTCCAACACTTAGAGGAAATCAGGAAATAATCATGTTCCTAAAACAGTGTTCCTAAAGCACCAATAATCATGATGCTTAAAATAATTGATGGAAATAAAATACCACATAACTGAGCGCACCATACAAGAGTAGTAACAACAGTGTTTTATTCTTTTTTATGTGGCAGGAGGGGCTGTCTAATGCCAAAAAACAAAACAATAACAAAACAAAAAGAATCTTGTTAGAAGATTGGAACCCAGGCAGCCCAGGTGGGTCAGTGGTTTAGCACCGCCTTCAGCCCAGGGCGTGATCCTGGAGACCTGGGATAGTGTCCCACGTCAGGCTCCCTGCATGGAACCTGCTTCTCCCTCTGCCTGTGCCTATGCCTCTCTCTCTCTCTCTCTCTCTCTCTCTGTGTGTGTGTGTGTGTGTCTCATGATTAAATAAATAAAATCTTTAAAAAAAAAAAAAAAAAAGAAGATTGGCACCCAATTGGTAGATTGTGATTCATGAGTTCATGAGCCAGTTGAAAACCTTAGTATCCTATCATGAGCTATGCTTTGCTCTGGAACTCATGAGCAGTTCTGATTGAAGACAATGGCTGGAAGTGGTCAAATTTTAAGGGCTTGAGTTAAAGGGCAATTCTGTACTCCTTGTGACTTGACTAACACATAAGTAAACTTTTTCCAAATGAATTGATTGTTAGGCTCTATTGGGAGGTCATTGGGCAATAATATAGCTGTATATATACAATATACTGGCATTGCTAAGTACATTGCTTTTGAATATTTTTTGCTCAATCTTTTCAGACAAATGTAATTCCAACTTGTCTTGCTTTAAAGATTAGTCAAGGAAAAAGAAACAGCCTAGATTTCCTTTTCCCAGATGATTAAAACAGAACTAGAAATACTGCAGGGTGGAGAAAGGGTAAGGGATGGTGGTGGCAAAAATCAGGACATCATTATTCTTTGTCTTTTCTTTTCCCTGGGGGAAATATTGGCACCCAGATAGTCAACAGTAGGAAGACATTTGGAAAGCAGCCTAGTCAAAGGATCTGGAGTGATCAGGAGCTATAAATCAGATATGAGAGGGAGAGACCATATGGTGGGGGAAGAAAGTGACGATGCAATTCTTTCAGCTGTAGCTGTTCAAATTCATTTTCTTATCCCATAGAGTAAGGAGCCCCCTCCTGCACTCTCCTACTCCCCCACTGAAACTTCCAGAATGTCAGCTGAAATACCTTGCTCTTTTTTAAACACTTCTGAACCAGCGAGTTGTCAGTGACCTGGAGGGGATTCAGGAGAAAGCCAGAAAAATGATAAAAGAGCTGGGGATGCTCATGATCCAGTGGGAATTTCCTCACTATACTTCTAGAACTGACTTATGAGAAAACAGTCAAATAGCTAGATATGTGTTGTTTGGCCCAGGGCAGACAAGGGGGTATGGGCTAACTTGTCTCCAGTTGAGTTGCCAACAGCCAATAAATTATTGTGTCTTTTCCTCTCCAAATGGATTGTCAGTATATATTTTTTAAAAGTTTTGTTGAAAATAGTTACCTCAAATTTATTTGCCCTCATTTCCCAGATTATCTGAGTTATTGCAGACTCTCATTGCTAGAGGCCCCATGAGTTTTAAGGCATCCTCCCCTGTTCCACACAACTCTGCTTCACCCGGGGAAATTGTCTTTGGAGAGAGAGATGGGCCTCCCCCTTTTCCCTACCTTGCCTTGAGCTCTAGAGAATGAAATTGAGACCTTTTACACTGGAAACATGTCACCTTCCATGCCAATTTCTGGCTCCTTTTTGGGGTATATGAGCAAAGCCATTGTATTCAACCATGTGTCAGGAGTCAGATGGGAAATATGTCTTTCCTATTACTCACCAGAAAGGGACTCTGGCAGCAGTGGAGGGAATTGGTCAGGCTGTCGTGGTCAACCAGACCAGAGTGGAGGAGACTATGCTTTGCTCGGTCATCACACGGTCCCAGGCAGTTCCCCCAGAGACCTTGAGCCGACAAGGCCCTGTTTTTATTGGCCACCCCTCCGTTAGACTGAGATCCTTCATGCTAAGCTTCAGAGCCAGTGAGGGTTGTGGAGCTGTGTGTCAGGATAGGGAGGGGGGGCAGGGGCCTAACATTCAGAGGCTTTAGTACCTTGCCCTTGACACTCTGTATCCATGCTTAATTAATTTCCTAACTTTGTGGGGGGAAAGATGAAATAAATAAGGCCAACTGACCACTCCATAATTTGTTTCTGAAGTTTGGCTGGACATGAAAGTCTACCTTCCCAAGCCGTACAACATAATTTATTTTACGATTCCCTCTCAGCATTAGGTCCAGGCTATCCTTGAGTTTAGAGGCTGTGCCTTCACTTCCTGGTGCTGTTGGTCACAGTGTGTCCTTTCTTGGCAGTGGCCATGAGCCCAGCAAAACAGACCTCTGAAGGGGAGTGGATTAATCATTCTGAAGGCATGCTTGCCCCAACCGTTCCCCTGCAGGATTTCTGAGAACCAGAGAGAAGAGACTGTTGTAGCCCACAAGTGGCAAAGGGAGAGGTCTGAAGACACAAAAAGAAGAGAAGGAAAGGGCGGAAAAAAAAAAAAAAAGAAAAAAGAACAAAGAATGAGGCTTGTAAATTATACATGCTGGAGTTTTAACTAAACCGAAAAGTATTACAAAAAAATATATTGCCACTTCTATAGTAGAAACTGTGATGAGTCCAACCTTTTTTATTACAATCAGGTTTTCTCTAAATATATTATGCCCTGCAGGTCAAAATGATTTACTTCTCTATTTTGGGACATCTGAGTTCTATTCTACTGTTGCCAGTATGTTTTCAGCTGTGCCAAAACTGAGCAGGTCTGCGGTTCCTTTGTAACATCAAAACGGAGACATTTATCATTGAGATTTATCATGGGACAGCCTGCCAGATGGTTTGGGTATTTTAAAGGTGAACTGTTTGGGCCCTGATTAGCTCATGTAGACTTCTAGCTAAAGACAACTCTATCAGCTGCTCCGTGGAAAGACACTGGCTTCCCCTCCACCCGACCCCCTCCCTCTGTTCTTCTAGTAATGCAGAAAATATTAATGTAATGGCAGATGTGGCGTAGATTGTCATTTCAGGAAGAAAACCAAGCCATAACCAATTCCACTGATTGCATTCTAATTATAATGTGACCTCCTGTTGCTTTGCATAGAGGCAGTATTCATTTCAGTACACCACTGTAAAACTTGCCGAGTCAACGACCCTCAAAGGGGCAATTGTAAGATTTAAGCTTGGATTTTTTTTTTTTTTTGCTCATACCAAAGACCTTTATTATGCCAAGCTTCTGCTGATTGGGCCAGAAAGAATGCATTTGATTATATAGACTAAATTTATTGGGAACAGAGCCTTTGTGCTTTGAAATGCTTTTCATTCAAATTACATTCAGACATTCAATCAACATTGATTATGATATGGATTGGCAATGGGGAATGCCTTGGGTTTTTGGTCTGACTTGAAAGTTTGCTCAGCTCCATACTAGATAACTGCAACTGGGAAGCCAGCTGAGTTTCCTTAACCTTAAACTTGAGTTTGCTGTCCGAGGAAGGTTTCTCTGGGGAGGCCGGGGTTTTCTCATTCTCATCTGATTCAGATCATTTCTTTAACTTGAAGATTCTGGGTTGTCAGAATTTCCAAGTGTAATTAATCTCTAAGAGCCATGGGGTATATGTATATATTTGCATTTGTTTTAAATAAAGTAAGTTTTTTGATTTTGCACATGAAAAGCTAGGAGAATCCGTCTTAAACTCAGATTCTAGGTCAAGAGTTTGGTATCATGGATGGCATCAAGAATTAGGTGAGGATCTGGGAAGCTCCATGTGACTTAGGGCATGCCTGCTTTCTCATCAGCAGAATGAAATAATAATAATAAAAATAATAGTAATTGGTCCCAATGTTCAGTTCATAATATAGGTGATTTGAAAATATGAAGAAGCAATATAAAATTCTTCTTATTACTTTTGAGAAGTCAGTATTTATACGTGTGTTTGTTTGGAGCCTTTACCTGTAGACCTGTATCTCTAGGAAAGTCCTGACAAGACCCATGTTCTAACCAGTTGATTCTTGGCAGACCTCACAGACACATCCTCAAGTTTTCATTTTGAGTTATACGTTCTCTTCCCATCCTTACCGATTCCAGCCTGGAGTTGAGGCTGGAATCCCCATATGAGGAGCTCCATTGCAAGGGCTCCTAATTCCAAGCTGATAAAACAGCTTGAAACAGCTCCATTCTCTTTATCCAAATTGATGCTATCAGCTGCTACCTGTGTGCAGGTGACGTTCACACATAAATTTTCAGCCTTGATAGCTTTCCTGAAATTTGCCATTTCCAAGGATATGGTCACTTTGGATGGTATCCTAGAATTTCAAGCTCAATATATTCTCTTCTTCCCATCAGGATATCAGCAACTGTTCTCTCCTCTCTTTTTCTCTTTTTCTTTTAACTACTGCTCTAATTGCAGTCCCTTGAGTTCAAAACCTTGGGATCATCTTCGCACCTGTCTCTTAGCACCCAGTCAGAACTCACTGGCAAGTCCTGTGTGTTTTTAAATCTACCACTGAGAATGTCCTGTGTAATAGCATCTTTGATGGTTTCTTTACCTTTGGTCTTCCCACCAATCCCTTCTGCCCTACCCCAGTATGAAAAGCAATTTCTAAGCTGGCACTCATGATACCTATTTCATGGTATTCACATCCTTGTGAAATCCTTTCCCCTTGTGTATGAGCAGGGTCTATTGACTTATTTGTAACACATAGATTATGGAAAAGTTGATGGGATGTCACTTTCATGACTTGGCTGCATGAGATCATGATTTCTACCTTCCTAGAGACTCACTTCTTACCTATCTTGATGAGATAGGCCACATGGCAAGCAACTGCAGGTGATCTCTGGCTTAGAGTGATGAACCCAGGCCCTACATTCACAAGGAAATGAAATCTGCTAACAACCTTGTGAACTCTGATACTTCCCCAGTCAAGCCTCAGATGAAATCCTAGCCCTGGCCAATAACTTGATAGCAGCTTTGCGAGATCCCTGAAGCAGTGAGGAGGAACCAGTTAAGATATATCCATATTTATGACCCACATAAACTGTAATACAATAAATATGTATGTTTTAAGCTGCTAGGCTTATGGTCATTTGTTACACAATAATAACTAGTATATTAGCATGCCAGATTACTACCTGACAGCATCAATCATTTTCTCCAAACTACGAAGTGGCTTTAAAAGTCTCTGTATTTGGTCTTGAACCAACTACCCATGCTGGTTTCTGGCTGAACTTCCTAAGCACCATCAACTCTATTTATACCATACATAATTCTGACTTTCCTCCCTTTACCCTTTGCTGAGATTGTTGCCATTTCCTAGGTTCACTTTATGATTAAATCTCATATTTCCTAAAGGCCCACTTAAATGCCACCTCTTTCATAAAACCTTTTGTGATCCCTGCAGCCATATAGATCTCTGAGCTGCCATTGTTCTATACCTTAGGGCACTTTTCATTGTCTGCCTCATGGAAGAGTTGAGGGCAATGTCTTAGACTGATACCGGATTGCAGATTTTATGAAGACAGAGATTGCGCCTGATTCATCATTGCATGCCCTCAGAGCTCCTAGTATAATACCTTATGAACGGTATGCTATCAAGGAAGAATTATTCCTTCATGAAAAGTAAGCTGGGTTTGCTCACAGGATAGGCAAAGTAGAAGTCATTGTGGAATTACTAGTTTATTTACTTGCCTATTCTTTCACTAATTCTTTCATTCCCTCCATATCCCAGGCATTATCCTAAGGACTGGGGACAAGACTGGATTTAGGGTCACTGTGAGTAGGAGGGGGACCTGTGCTTGGGGGTTAATGGTCAGTGGTTGTCATTTTGAGATACTTAATAATTTCATATTTGGATCTGTATTTTGTGAGTGAAGTCCAGTAGGATAGCAGGATAGGTGCTGGAAGCTCTGAGAACCCTTCATGCCTTTCCACCTCCCTGGAATGGACTCTCAACCATCCTTTATCCTTATCCTCTGACCCTGGCAGGGGTCTGGGCATAGAAACAAGGACAGTTGAGGCTGCATGCCAAGTCATGGGGTTTGAGGCTCTGGGCACCTATGAGGGTCTGGACTTGTCCCATAGTTGGAACATGATATTAAATAGCAAATAAAATACTGTGACTGGTTGAGAGAGAGACCACAGAAGAAAAGAAAGAACTTTGTTCTTGGTTATTGAAAAAGGAGCCCACATTTTTATCTGTACTGGATCCTACAAGTTACGTGGCTGGTCCTCCCTGGGAGTTTAGTGAAAAAATGGATGGGGGTCCATTCCCAGCAGAGGATGACAACAAACAATGGGCAATAAGCAAGATGACTTCAGAGTGCCATTGATGCTATAACAGGAATGAAATACAGTGGTATGCAGATAAGTATCAAGTGTGGTATGGGGAGCATATTGTACCTTAAAGGAGATGATTAGGGAACCTGCTCTGAGAAGGTGACTTTGATCTGACATCTGAAGGAGGAAAAGGGTAGGCCCTTGAGGACTAGGGGACCATTTCCAGGCAGAGGAAGGTACTAGGTCAAAATCTTTGGAGCTATAACAGGCTTGGAATGATCAAGGACAAAAGCCAGTGCAAGATGAGCCTAATAACTCCAAGGCAGGCGAGAATTGGGATGAGTTGACAAAGGTAGGACACAGCCAGACTCTTCAATGTGTCTGGTCACAGCAAGGGGGCCGGTTGCCTCTGAGCCTGCTCTGGTCTAAGAGCCTGTATTTTCTCACCTAAGAATCACTAAGGTGAGGTTTTCCAGCAGTGAGCTATCCTTGCAGGTTTACCTCAGTTTTGTTCCTTCTTTTGTATCAACATAGCTACTTCACATTCTTTAAGGTGGAGCTGTTTTGCACTAAGTATGTAACTTAGAAAGGATGTATATAATCATGTGTGGGCCAAGGAATTTGGAGTTCCTAGAAAAACTCAGTAAATGGAACTCTTCAATTTTCCTTCCCCACAGATCCTCAAGGGCTATCAAATTTGTTCTAAAGGTCACAAACTCATGGCCCAAAATCTGGGACCAGAAGCACTTATTTGCTCTGCATGCTGTTCTTAAATCAACTGGCATGTATCTCCAAGAGGTCTGTGCCCTCAGAGAGCTCTGTTCTCATTTGTCTTGTTGTCTCCTTCCTGTTCCTCCTCCCTTCATGCCTGGGCCCATTTTTTCCCTACTGTTTCCCCTTAAAAAATAATACTCTATAGTACAGCACAGACCTAGAAATGTTGGTTGGTATGTAGCTGAAGCATGGTGCCAAGGATGCAGAAGAATCAGAATCCCTGAGATATTTCCTTCTCATCCTCTTTAACAGCCTCTTATCTTCATTGATTTTGAAGTCAGAGGTGGGGAAATGCAAGTAAAGGAGCCAAGAGGGGCAAGAGTGGTGGTCCCGTGCCCCTGGGCCCACCTGTGTGCTGTCATTGTGCAGGCTGCACATAAATGATAATCCAGGAGGTCCTATAGGGCCAGTGGTACATCCCTTGCTCTCTGTCTAGAGGCTGTTCCTTTAAAGATTTGGAGCTTTGGCTGAGAAGGAAATTAAGTAATTTTATTATTTTTCCTTAATAATGCTAAAATTATTAATCTTCAAAGATAAGTACTGTTCAGTACATAATGAGTTAGAGTTGTTGATAATTATAATTTTGAAGAGTTTGAGATTGCTGTCAGCCAAGTAATTAAAGGGGTGGGTCCTGGGTTCTATTTTGTTCCTGATGTATGTGCTTCTGGTAAGAAGCTCTTCTATATGTGTCAAAAATGCCTTCGTTCTACCCCCGTGCTGTAGTGAAAGGGTTAATTAAATCGTGTAAAGTAGTACAAGGCTTGGGAAGAGCTCTTCTGTCCTAATTTTGCCCCTGGCCTTCAGTCTTTTCTCTGTGATGTTCCCACGGTTTTGGTAAAGCTGGACACCCTGACAGGCGGCCAGTCTCCATCGATTGAATGATCTGGGGGGGTTGGTTCACGCTGAGCCCAGGGAAGAGGCACCGTGCCTTTTTCTCTTCTGCAACTGCCCCGTCACCCAATTGCCCATAAACCACCATTTTTTAAAAACTTCTTGCATATACTAGCAACAGACTAAAACAATTGAACAAAAAGAAAAGAGGAAGAGAAAATGGAAAACTAATGATTCAAGAAATCACATAGCACAAGATAATTCTATTTTGAAATCACAGCAGTGGCACCCAGAGGCGGACGCTCCCCAAATTACTAGTGAAAACCCTTTGATGTATCCAGTTGTAAGAAAGCCCAGGGCACTTTTTTATTATTATTATGAGTGCCTCACATTCCCCGAAAGAAGCATTTAGCAGCTATTTTTAAATGTCTGTATGTGAGCAAACTAAAAAGAAAATAAAAGATCCCTAAAAATCTCCAGTCCTAAATGTGCTTATTTGATTGCCTGCTTTTACTTAGAATAAAAGCCAGGTTTTCACAATGGCATATAGCCCCCCTGAGACCTCTCCAGCCTCATCCTTCCCCTTCCCCAGCTCCTTCTGCTGTAGCCATGCTGCCCTACTGCAGCTCCGAGTAGGGACATACTCCCTGCCCTGCCAGCGTTCTTACTGTATTCCCTGCCTGTGTCTCTTCTTTGGAGATCTGATGGCTTTTTCCCTCCCTTCCTTCAGGTGTTTCTTGCAGTCTCCTTCCTTGCAAGAAACACCTTCCCTTGCCATGCCTATAAAAACCATCATTTTCTCCTTTGGACATGGTAAAAAGAGCTTTGTAGGTGTGATTAAGCTAAGAGTCCTGAGAAGGGAAGATGATTCTGGATTATCTGTGTGGGCCCAATGTGATCACAAAGATCCTCTATGAAAGGGAAGCAGCGGGATCAGAAACAACAAAATCAACTTTGAATGATGTGCTTTGAAGATGGAGGGAAGGGTCTACAAGCCAAGAAATGCAAGCAGCTTCTAGAAGCTGTAAAAGGCAAGGCAACAATTCTTCTCCCCTGGAGTTTCCAGAAGGAACTAGTCCTGCCAACACTTTGAATTTAGCCAGATGAGAGCCATTTTGGACTTCTGATCTTTAGAACTGAAGGTAATAAATCTATGTTGCTTGAAGCTTCTGACTTTGTGGTAATTTGTTACAACAGTAATAGGAAACTGGGCCCATGCCCACAAGACCTCAAACAGTATGACAAGCTTCAACTCTTGCCATCTGCAGAGCTTCTAGTATTTTCTTCAGTTTTCTTTATGGCTCAAAGACAGGGAAAAACTTGTAGTTCAAGTATGCTGATCTCCTTTGGTACTTGAGGCTGGCTTTTATTACTTAGGGGAATAAAAGCTGCATTGTTTATTTTGGGGTGGGGTGGTCCCCAGGTGTGTTACCAGATAGTTCAGGCAAGGGTGAAGGAGATGGCAAGTAGCAGTTATACCTGCCAAGAACAGTGGGATGCTGCTCCTAAATCTATTTCAAAAGCCTGGACTTGTCATCATTTGAAGCCAAGTGGATAATTCTCTTCAGTTTAAGGATGTGATTGGCTGGTGGGTTTTCAAAATAATCTTTTTGTTTTGTTTTGTTTTGTTTTTGTTTTTGTTTTTGTGTGTTTTTGTGGTTTTTGTTTTTGTTTTTTTATGGCCATTCAGCAGAGGAAACTTCAGAAGTCAGAGCTCACAGCCGATGGGAAGGGCTTATAATTGGACCTAGTAAGAACTGGTTCCAATGATACAGGAAGAACTGAGGGGAAGGTCACACAGTGGCATGTTCCTGTTCATTCATTCATGCAGTTAGCCTGATTTTATTTGAGAGGAATTAAAACATTAAAAAAATTATTCGTATAGTCTCCCCAGCAACCTGTTGTGCTCTCTTCCTTGCCTCTAACTTTATTTTTTCCTCTCTCTCACACTTTCCCTGACCCTCTGACTCTTGAAATGGCTTGTGTTTGCAGGAAATAACCTTGCCCTTTGAAACTCTTTCCAGCTTTATTTGCTAATGATGATAATTAAATTAGATATTCAGAAAATCCAAAAGAACTCTCTACCCCAAGTGATTTTTTATTTAACTGACCAGTGAGGAAAGCCTATGAAGCACCAAACAAGAGAAACAACAGGGAAAAAAAAAAAAAAAAAAAGAGAGAGAAAGAAACAACAGGAAGAGCTGGTGGCTCATTTGCATCTGCATATGTTACTTATTTAAAAACTAGAGAGTGCTGAATGGGTGGGTTTGGGAAATATGGATGCCATTCTGGAAAGGGCGCTGTGGATAGTTTGCATATCCTGCAGTATTAATTTGACATGTGGGAAGGGAACATACTGATATTTATGTTGTGATGCTCTGTTTTACTGCATGTTCTGTGATGGAAAAGGGGGTAAAGAGTTAAATGACATCTTCACTCGGTCCCACCAAGACCTGCAGACCCTTAACATATCAAATGGAGAGAGATGTGTAAGAGATTTTGATTAGCTTTTCTGTCTTCTTATACTTTAAGTACTTGGCACAGATATGTTGGGATGGGGACTCATTTAGTTTTTATTTTTAAAAAAATAGGACGAAATATATAGCCATTCAGAGATATTTGTGGAGCATCTTACATTCTAAAGAGAAGTGTCCCAGCCTCTTATGGTCTTTGGCTGTATAGATTTTTCTTCCCCTGGAGAGTTTAAAGGGTGATCATAATGGTTCTTCTCATCCTGCTATGTCTCTGTGGTTGTCATGGAAGTAGAGTATACTCTGACATCTGTCTTCCATTGATCCATGAGGTTGATACAAGTTGGATTGTCAGGGGCCTTTCAACCATCATGACCCTAAGTTTGTCTCTTCTAAAAGAGCTACATACTTGGTTCAAGAGGGGTCTTCCTTAGGGCTGATTTGTGAAATAAAAAGTGAAACCATTATTAAGGAGTCTGTTAGAAAGTACTTAAGAGTCCCTGGTGATTCTTTGATTCTACATACTTTTAAGGTACAAAATCTTTAAAGTTTAAAAAGCTCAAAAAAGCTGAAGGAAGTTTTTCTAAGACTTCAGTATGGTTGAGCTACAATGCACTCAATCATTCTCCCTCTTCACCATCTACCCATCCCTGTATCCTTTGACCCTTCTATCCACATCAAAACAGTTACCCAGTGCCTGTAAATACGAGTCAGGCCATGCCTCAATTATCTCATATGTCAATTGAAAGATCAGAATGCAGGGCTGTAGAGCAGATACTATTGTAGAGATGTGGCAAGTGGAGGATTATGGAAGAGAGTACAGCTTGGCCTGAGCTCCATCAAGGAGCATGGAGGAAGGAAGCATGGAGGAAAAGATCCTTGGAGTTGCTGGTGTGTCCTAGTGAAGAGTATTTATTTGCCAGGTGCTGAAGATGTAGGAAGACTCATTTTTTCCTAGTTTTCTGTTTGCTCTTTGACTTATAATCACTGTTTCCCCATTCAGCCTCTCATTCAGTCAACATTTTAGAGCTATGGATGCCCAAAGGAATGAGACATATACCTTATACATACCGGAGAGCTTCACAGAATAAGGTGTGAATGAATGTGCTAGAAGTTATTGGATCTAGGTTTTATCCAACACAAGAATAACTCCTAAGTACTCCTTAACTTTGAGGTTTGGTTAAATATAACCAACCTTCTCTCATTATCTTATGTAACTGACAATAGTGCTTTAAGAGAGATTTTGTTATTATTCTCATTTTTTTAGATGAGTAAAAACAAGAGATCTTAAGAGATATATGCAAGATCCCACAGATAGAAGGTGACCAAATGAGAGTCAAAGCCATCTGTCTGTCTTTATATCCTAGATTGTTTCTATAGTATCACTCTGGCTCACTTTTAAATAGCTGAACTCAAGAAATGACTTCATAATTGGCCAGAGCAGTCTCTCCAATTAATGACATTCACATGATTTCCTGCAAGGAGACCTGTATTTGTTTTGAATTAAAATATGATGCTTAGGGCATCCTGACTAAGAAGGGCAATATGTTAAATATAGAATTTTATACTATCAGAGGTAACCTGTAGAAGAACTTGTTCAATCATCCTCTATCACGTTACAGATGATCAGGAGCATAGTTTCAAAATCATGGCAATAATTCAGGTGTCCCTACTTCTACCAGTGTTATCTTAACTAACACATTAGTTGCTTTTAAAAATTTTTATTGTATTTTATTTTTTTGTATTTTATTTTACTGGTAAGAACACTTAGCATGATATCAGCCCACTTAACAAATTTTCAAGTGTAGAATGCAGTATTGTTAACTATCGGCACAATGTTGTACATCAAATCTCTAGAATTTATTCATTTTAATTAACTGAAAATTCATGTTGGTTGATTAGCAACTCCCCATTGCTTTTCTGTTTGGCCCAGTTCCTGTAGTGATTATAATCCCAAGAGAGCAGGATAGAGAGCAGTTGGATTTGAGGAGAGTCTGGGCTTGAGAAAGGTTAGGAGCATAGAATGAAATTTTTCATTCTGTGGTCATTCAAATGTTGGAATGACAACATTGGTGCAGAACCACTGTGATGTCTACAATCAGCAGTTGCACACCATGATACCATTGGATGCTAGCTACATTTGGTGGAGGCTTGGTAGATCTAAAGACAGGCCTTTAACCCAACTGTTTAAATCACTTGCCTTTGGCCAATCCTGCTTTTAAATCATAATTCTGACCATTGGGAAGTTTATTTAAAGGTATAATTCTCATTGATTGTGTTCCAGACATCTGCAAGGAAGTGTTCTATGGACGTGATACTAGAAATAGGAATTATTTCTGTTAGCAGTTACCCAAAAGACAAACTTGTACCTTCAGACAACAGGGGAGGGACTACCTGTACATGTTGATGTAATGTTGACTAAGTAAGAGCTAGAATGTTTGCACATCAGTCTGGCCAGTGTCTTGCCTTCTCTTTAAAACTATCTCTGAAGTTTGGCTATCTTATTTTCTCCTTCGTTTTTGTACTGGGTTCTTCTTTCTCTCCCAGGGCCCCAGGATTCCTACTACATTATTTAGTTCTACTCACCATCTCTACTGCAGAATGTTCCCTTCCTTCCTCTCTCCCCTTAGGAACTCATTTCCCCTCTCTACCCTATTTCTCTACTGGTTTTCATACTCCCCCGTAGTTTAGCAGTCACATTAAAAACATGAGCTAATGCTTCCAGAGCCCTGCATTTATTTCTCCCTCTTTTGGTGCTCACCATTTAGCATCTGGTAAGGGCTCAGAAATATATTAGGAATGAATAAATGTTGGAGGCAAACAAAAAAGAGTATTTGTATCTGGTTACTGCCATCTAGAGACTCCAAGGAGATCCCATACCCACAGTCTAGTTTTATTCAGTCTGCCACATTGTGTCAGTTTTCTGGGTGATTCTTAGGTAAATGTTCACACACATACACAGAAGGATGACCATTTATCACCTTTTCCATAGTAGTGAGATTATAAATTGTTTTCATCTTCTTTTCCTTTTTTTTTTTTTGATGGTTTTATATTTTTCTGCTATGAGAATATTGCATTTTATATTTATAAATTATTAACATTTAAAATTATATTTTAATTCTAAAAATGTTTATTTTACAAAATTTAGAAAATTAGTAGTATTGGAAGAAAAATTGCCCCTACTTATAACACTGCAAAATAACCTACTCTAAACATGTTAACTTTATTTACTTCTCGTCTTTTTTTTTTCCCTTGGTGCATGCATTTTGGCATGTAGTTGTGATCATGTTGCAAATGTACATTTTAATTTTGCTTTTTCAACAAACAATACAGGTGTTTTTGTGTTGTGTAATATCCACAACTTTCACTTTTATTGACTCCATACCACCAGTTCATCTATTTGAATATTAATTCCATTGGATAATTGGATTTAGCGTTTTCCCGATATATAGCAACAACACTAAAATGAACATTTGTTAAGTGTTCACTATATGTTGGGTATATCATAAGGAATAAACTGGTAAACAAATGAACTTTTATCATTAAAGATTGTAGAGTCTTCAGAAAAAGTTTGCATTAACAACTTGCATACCTCAACATGGCATGAGGTTTGTATTAGACATATGGACTCATGAGAGCATTGAAGGAACATAGAATCTAGTCTTAAGCAAGGATTCAGAGAAGTTTTCTGAAACAGGTGACCTTGAAGCTGAGACCTAACAAATACATTACAACTAATCAGGGAGAAATATGGGAAGAACATTATAGGTATAGGGAACAGCATGTATGGTGGCTCAGAGGACAGGCACATTGTCAGTTGACGGAACTGAACTTCAGTTTGGCCAGAGAATATTGTCGGGGAGGATACAGTAAGAGAGAGGATAATAATCAGGTAGGTAAGGGAGCTGGTGGCAGAGGTGAGCAGGGGTAAGATAATTTGTGTTCCGATATAAGGAGTGGAAACTTTGTCTTATACTTAGAAAAATTAGAGTTTTGAATTGAGGAGCTAAAAGATTAGATTGGCTTATTAAAAAGATCATTCTGGCTCCAGTCCACAGACAGAAATGGGGAGACCATCTAGGCAGTGGAGCAAGTAATTCATGCAAGGGGTATTATTGGTCACTTACCTGGTTTTGCCTTTTTCATAGTCATAATAACCCTGAGATTAAATGTTCACGTGTAGCACAATTTTGCTGTACTTGTTACTATCTCATTAGAAAAGATTGAAAGGAAAATGCTGATTAGCGTAGTATAACATGTCAGGACCACTTGAAGGCTGAGGTCATTCTTGTGTTCTACAAAGTCATTTCAGTAGCACATGGTGGAGACAGGCAAGGGTTACTTTGTTGAGGATGGCCCTCTCCACACTCTACGTGGTTCACACCAGATTTCATCCCAATTTACATATCCCCCAAAGCTGCATCATTTTCCAGAAACTCAACTGCTACACTGAACTCAGTGCTACAGCTGTGTAAGTGATTAAAAAAAAATCCAACATAATTAGGATGATTACATACATTTTACAGCTATGTTTCATGGACTCGCTGGGTTGAAAGTGTTTGCCCAAGGTCAACTACATCATTTCCCTAAAGGAGCATTCTATTCTGCTTCAGATAAATCCTTTGCTATTTTTAAAGTGCTTCAGGATATAAGATTCCACTTTCCTGGCCAAAATTCTATTTATGGCCTAGTATAGACCATCATGGGATCTCAAAGCACATTCATTATAATGTTGCTGATCTTCTTTTTCCAGGAATAGAGAATGGAGGCAGAGAGAACTGAAATGTGAGGGTGTCAGAGGCAGGCAATGGAACCACTCCCTGGGCAGAATGCATGGTCCCCAGAACTCCACACCAGGCTCTGTTGGGACAGGCCACTTTGGAGGCATAGCATATGTAACCAGGCCAGAGCTCTGTCAGAATGCAAGAATGGAGACAGTGATGGGAAGCAGATGGGGGCTCTGGCCTTTGCTTAGTGAGAAACCCACTGAGAGACAGGAGAATGTTTGCAGAATCTTAGAGCACCCTTGGGGTGCCTCCTAGTGCATTTACAAGGTTGCTGGCCTCTGTTTGCCAATGGTGTAGTTTGGTTTCGATGAGACCAAATTACTCGTTGAGTTACTCTGGAAATTTTGAACATTTCCCAAATCGTGTTTGGCTTACCAGCTGAAGCCCGGAACTAAAAATCTGACATTAGAGCATGAGAAAAATAAGTGAAAATCTTGCTTTATTTTGGATTAGTGGTTGAATGAGGTGCTTGTGGCTGTCTAGCTTATGATTTGCTCTCCAAATTGTGTAATCCTTGGCTTGACACAAATCTTGGGGTATCATTTTATCTTTCTGCTTCTAAGAGGTAATATTCCTCTTCCCCTGAGACGTACAGCAGAAATATGGTGGTCTCTTCTGATATAAGGTTTTAAGAAGGAAGGCTCACACCTATCTATTCCCTGGCTCATGGCTATTGGGCTAACCAGTTGGCCTGCATGCCATAGATTTTTGGAACACATCCAGTTTGAACTGGTTGTGATGTTGGGGAAGGCTGTCTTGACACTTGATCTGGATTCTGAGGGATTAAGAGCTTGTTGAACACTTCAGAATTTCTGGAATAAGGCTGAGCTAAGAAAAGTAAGCCTTTCATGGCTTACCATCATATGCTTTTAGTGGAATGCAATCAAGAGATGTATTTATTGTCTAGAAGAGAGAAAATAATATTGACTGGAATTCTTGGGGCAGACCGTAATGAGAGCCTTGAAAAAAAACTTAAAGGATGTGAGGAGAAGAGAGAATGGAAGAAATCTATTCCTCTGTGTTCCCTTCTTGTATGAAAATGGGTAACGTTGAGAAGACTGGCTGAAATGTGGTACATCTGGTTGCCCGTCAATGGGCCCTTTAGTTTCCTCACTTGAGTTCGCCTGCCCTGGGTGCCAAAGAAAGCTTGAAGGGTCATTGCTAAGTCACCGGCCTGGATAGGAAATGAAGAGCATATACTCTGGAATGGGAAATTTTCTAGAATATAATTTCTGACATGTTTTCAAGAATGGAAAAGTGACTAGAAAAGGAGTTTCATATTTGGTTTAGAGATTTCAGGATAGTAAAGTTTTGGCAAACTTTGTAGTTCATATAGCAGAGGGGGGGAAAAGGAAGATGAGAGTCTATAAGCCTTCAGTCCTTTGGCTGTGGGTCTGAAGGAATCCAACAAGACCTGTATCATCTCTTTGCCTAAATCTAGGACCTTCCCTTCTGGAAGCTTGTGAGAGGGGAAATGCAAGGCTTCTGTGTGTCTCAGCCTTACTTCTTTGCTGGAGGGAACAGTTGTGCATATTTCTAAGAGACTGGTCTCAGGACCTTCTAGTTTTCCAAAACTGACTGATTTGTGCTCCTACCTAGACTTCCCAAGGTTCCATTTGAGTTTTAGAGCCAAGGGTTGGCATAAAGACGGTCCAGAATCTACCCTCCTTCTTTCTCATGCCCTGTTTGAGACTTGCCGCAGGGACATTCTGTCCAAAAGAGCTTTTGTTCCATCTGGAGGAGAAATACAGCTGGGTGCTGGGTAGGTTTTTGAGAAGTAGCTTGGTATTAAGGACAGAACTCTAGATTGGGAATAAGGAATCTTAGATTCTAATTCCTGCATTCTATGTGACTTAGGGTATATTTTGTCCTATACATTCTTGGCTTCAGTTTTTGTTTTTTAATAAAATGAGGGGATTGGACTAGATAATATCTAATCCCTATTTTCATAATAACACTCTCTAAACATCTTTGGTGTGTATATGTACGTGTGTGCGTGTGTGTACAAGTTTTCTGAGAAAGAAAGATAAAAGATAATATCCCACTCACATTACTGTCACCATATGTGCCTGCATTTCTGACACAGCCACAGGCCCCACCCCTACCATATGCTCCCCACACTTTGTCAGCCTGGTTGTCCTTTGTTGCACATGGAATTTCAGCATACCACATGTTCCCATGTGTACAAGATGCATTGACACAGGCTGACTCCATGTCTTGTCCTACAGGGTGCTTGTTGAATCCTAAATCCAGCTACAGCTCCCATACTAGCCTGGTTCTGAGGAAGGAAGAAATGCAAAAGTGGGTTTCTAATCAACCCATACGCATTTTGTGAAGTGGCTTCTGAGAGGGCTTTCTGAGGCTGCTCTTCTCTGTATCACATTGTATCAAGCTTAGACTTGGGTGTCATGACATAGTGGGGTAGCCCCTCTAAACCAGGTCAGAGAGAATCATGCCAGTCACCCAAATGGTGCCATTACCTAAGGATGAAGCATTAAATTAATATTGTTGTACTCTAGAAGGCGGAACTAGATTGGAAGCTTCAGAAAGGGCAGATTTATGGATCTCTGAAGATAATTCCATAAATACCTTTGCTCTGGAGTGGAATAGACTACCCTGTGAAATCATACTTTCCTTGTCCCTAGTGGAGTCCTCATGGATATGTATCAAGTTTCTCAGAGACCTTAAATGAATAATAGACTTGATTCAAGTCTCAGATCTACCACTTACATGTGGCCTCAGACAAGTCATTTAACTTCTCTGAGTTTTATTGCCTTAATCTTTAGAAGCTGATATTGCCTACCATATTGCTTCTTTCATAGGGTACTTGTGAGATTCAT
This sequence comes from Canis lupus familiaris, assembly GCF_011100685.1. Taxonomy (NCBI): domain Eukaryota; kingdom Metazoa; phylum Chordata; class Mammalia; order Carnivora; family Canidae; genus Canis; species Canis lupus. The sequence goes on from NC_049225.1 coordinate 27,236,371, forward strand.
AAATGATCTTGTTTGTGAAATAATTTGTAAAGAATAAATTCTTAATCAGTGGTTATTATCTGTGAAGAGTCAAAGCCCCCTGGGAGGATATGTTCATTGGAAACTTTCACCAGAAAGATAAAGCAAAAAAAGAAATATCTCCATATACATATAGATGATTTTGATATACAGCTTCAAGGAGTCCACTTAGCAGAAGAATGGGTCAGAGCTTTAACTGTCCCTGAGATAGAAGTCAAATAATCATAATAATGTTTTGGGGAACCTGGATGGCTCAGTTGGTTAAGTGTCTGCTTCTAAGTCAGGTCGTGATCCCAGAGTTCTGGGACTGAGCCCTGCATTGAGCCCCCCCATTGGACTCTCTGCTCAGTGGGGATCTTGCTTCTTCCTCTCACATTTCCCCTACTTGTGCGCGCGCGCGCTCTCTCTCAAATAAATAAGTAAAATCTGTAAAAAATAATCATAATAATGCTTCTTGCCTTCGTGTTGGACACTACCTATCTACATATCTACCATCATCTCCCCAGTGCTCAGACACATACCCCATTGGCTTACATAGTTAGGAAATGATTGAGGAAGTGTGCATGTATATATATGTGTGTGTGTATGTGTGTGTTGTAGGTATGTGTTTGTATTATTCATTCATGCATTTCTACGTTTAGTTGTCACACTGCAGTGATTAAGCACTATCTATGATGGGAGGAAGCAAAGAGTATCTCCTGGCTCAAAAGTGTTTCACTCACTAATGAGCTAGACAAGAGCAATCCCACTGTTGTGTATTCTGCTTGCCTGCCTTCCTTCCACAAGTTAATTTTGGTAACATGTCACATTTTTCTCTGGCTCAGTGGATTAGTTGAGAAAATACAGATTGCATCAACAATTTGATCTCCCTGGATACAACTTGGTAGCCCTGTCTATTTCAATCACAACCTGGGTCACACCTGCTTGATATATATATATATATATATATATATATATATATATATATATATATATTTATTCATTCACGAGACACACACACACACAGAGAGGCAGAGACACAGGCAGAGGGAGAAGCAGGCTCCATGCAGGGAGCCCGACGCGGGACTCGATCCCAAGTCTCCAGGATCAGGCTCTGGGCTGAAGGCGGCGCTAAACTGCTGAGCCACCTGGGCTGCCCTATATATATATTTTTAAATTAATTATATCTATTTTATTAGCATGTCCTCCAGGTGTTCCTTATTTTTCCAGTGTAAAGGGAAAGACTTCTAAGTACTGTGCTAAATTCTTTGCATTTACTTGGTAATTAATTTATTTATAAATATACTTCTAAAGTGAACTATGACATACTTACCTAAAATTGACAAATCATAGTGAAAAACTGTATGAATACCACAAGTTATCATTACCTAGGAAAAAATAGAATATTACTGCTACATACCCCTTCCTCCCCCACCAAAATCCCATCTTATGTCTTATTCTAGTCATGAGTCTTTCTTCCTCCTGAAAGATGGCCAACATTCAAATCTAACACCATAGATAACTTTTACTTGCTTTTGAATTTTATATATATGGAAGCATATAGTGTATATTATTTTCTTTTTGTTGTTCTTATTTAATATTATGTAGCCTTCCATACTGTTGGAGTCGTTTATCAGTCTTAATCCTTTATGGTTAGTGCTTTTGGAGTCTTATTTCAGCAATTTTGAGATTAGCAATTTATTTCAACAACTACGCAAAGATCATGAATGTATCTCCAATGTTATCCTTTAGAAGACTTGTATTTTACTTTCATATCTAGACGTATTATATATCTGACATTTATTTCATGTATGACGTGAGGTAAAGGGTCAATAATTAATTTTTCATGAAGATATCTGATAAAACTTTCCATTCCTCACTGTTTTTGTCATAAATCAGTTGTCTGCATATGTATAAATTTGTTTCTAGACTTTCTATTCTGTTCCATTCATATACTTATCTCTTCTGGATCAATGACAATCTCTTAGTTACTATAGGCTTATGATAAGGCCTAATAGCTAGTGATGAAGTGAGCTTATATTGGCTATACTTGGCCCCTTGCATCTTTTCCATACAAATTTTAGAATCCTTTTATTTGTTTTAATGAAAGAAACAATGAAACACAGTGTATGGGATTTTGGTTGGGATTACTATGAAAGGCTGCCAACCAATTTGTAGAGATTGACATTTATAATGTTATGTCTTCCAGTCCATGACCATAGGGATATGCTTCTACTTATTTAGGTCTTATTTAGTTTATTTCAATATTATAGCATGCGTGAGTGTGTGTGTATGTGTGTAGAGATCTTACATACATTTCAGTGGATTTATTTCTAGCTACGTGATTTTTTTAAATCTTATTTACTTTGATTTTCATTGTATTTTATTTATTTTTTGGTGTTAGTACAAGGAGATGAAAATTATTTTCATATATTGATGTTGAAGCCAGCAGCTTTGCTAAATTTACTTACTCATTTTAAGAATTTATAGTCTTGGGATCCCTGGGTGGCGCAGCGGTTTGGCGCCTGCCTTTGGCCCAGGGCGCGATCCTGGGGACCCTGGGATCGAATCCCACGTTGGGCTCCCGGTGCATGGAGCCTGCTTCTCCTTCTGCCTGTGTCTCTGCCTCTCTCTCTCTCTGTGTGTGTGACTATCATAAATAAATAAAAAAAAAAATTAAAGAATTTATAGTCTTTTTTATTTTCTCTACATACAAAGTATTATCTCCTGTAAATAATCATTTATTCCTTTCCACTCCCTGATAATTATGAATAAAGCATCTATAAACATCTATGTGCAGGTTTTGTGTAGACATAGTTTTAAGCGCATTTGAATAAATGCAAAGGATTGCATTTAAGAGTATGCTTAACTTTGTAAAACAAAAGACAAAAAACCCCACCAATTTGTCTTCCAAAGTGGCTGTGCTATTTTGTAGTCCTGCTGGCAACAAAAGAGAGTTTCTGTTGCTCCAAATCCTTGTCATCATTTGGTGTTGTCAGTGTTCTGGATTTTGGCCATTCTAATAGGTATGTAGTATATCTCATTGTTGTTCTAACTTGTGATTTCCTGATGATATATGCTATTGAACATCTTTATATGTGCTTATTTACCATTTGTATATCTTTTGTGAAGTGTCTGTTTGGGTCTTTGTCCACTTTTTAATACAGTTACTCATTTTCTTATGGTTTCTTATGGTTTTAAGGACTCTGAATATTTTTAGTTACAGTCCTTTATCTGATATGTCTTTTACAGATATTTTCTCCCAGTCTATGTCTGACATATTTTCTGGGCGAATTCAATGGTTTTGAACATTAAAGCAACTTGTATTCCTGTGATTTACCCAATTTGATTGTGTTATATTAATACATGTACACATACATATGTGTATACACACAATTTGTTAATACTTTATGAATTTTAAACCTTTGTTTAATGAGAAAGATTGTCCTCCAATTTTTATTTCTTATAATGCTCTTATCAAATGTTAATAATTAATTTTACTAGCTTCAAAAAGAAATTGGGAAGTTTTTCCTTTTTTTTTTTTTTTTGTAAATTCTCTAGGAGACTTCACTTACCATCAGTGTTATTTCTTTCTTAAGTATTTGGAAAAATCCATGGCTGAAACCATCTAAACCTGGAGTTTTCCTTTGGGAGAAAGCTTCTAGTTATAGACTTAATTTCTTAAAAATATAAGGTTGTTCTATTTTTTATTATGCCTGTTTGGTAAGCTGAGTTTTTCAAAGATTTTTAAAATTGGATTTAAATGTCAAATTTATTTGCATGAAATTATTCATAGTTCCCTCTTACCTGTTTTTTTCTAAGCATTGTATCAGTGTCCCTTCTTTCATTCCTGATATTATAATTTGGTATTTTTTTCTCTTTTTCTCTTGAACAGTTTCACCTCTACCCTTGCCCCCAGATTGTTCATTTATAAAACCTCAAAAAACAAATTTGGCTTTGTTGATTATTTTAGTATATATTTCATTTATTTTATTATTTTGTTCTTTTCTACTTACTATTTTCTTCCTTCTAGCTTGTTAAGTTCTATTTGCTATTCTTTCTTAAGATGGATAATTTTTTAAACATTTTTATTTATTTATTCATGAGAGCCAGAGAGGCTGAGACACAGAGGGAGAAGCAGGCTCCATGCAGGGAGCCCGATGTGGGACTCGATCTTGGGTCTCCAGGATCAGGCCCTGGGCCAAAGGTGGCACTAAACCACTGAGCCACCTGGACTGCCCAGGATGGATAATTTGATCAGTGCTTTTTAGTCTTCTTTTTCTAATTCATATAGTCCTCTAAGCTTCATTTTACCTGTATCCTACAAGTTTTTTATGTGTTATTTTCATAGTCATTCAGTTCAAAGTCTTTTTAAATTTCCATTGTGACTTTATTTTTACCCTTCAGTTATTTGAAGTACTTTGCTTAATTTCTAAGCACTTAGACATTTCTCAGTTACCTTTTGTAAATAATTTCTAGATAATTCTGCTCTGGGCAGGGAATAAATTCTGCATAATTTCCTTCTTTTCAAATTTGTTGACACATGCTTTATAGCCTGGCCTATGTTTAATTTGAGATAATGTTTTGTGTTATTCAGTGTTGGCAGCTTTTATGTGCAATATTCTTAATTTGTTTATTTGAATGTGTGTGAGTATGATCAAGTTTCTGAATCATACTGTTCAACTCATTGCTATAACTCCTGATTTTTGTCATCTGCTACTTTCGCTTACTGAATGGCTTGTTGAAACTTCACTATGATTGTGAATTTCTCCTTTTAGCCTCCTTCAGTATTGTCAATTTTGCTTCGTGTATTTCTAATTTTAGAATTTTTACATCTTGCTTAGCAACTGACTCCTCTATCATTATAAAACTTTCCCTCTTTATTTTTAGTAATGTTCTGTGCTGATGTCTAATTTATTTGATATTTGTATACATACACCCTCTCTTATGGTAAGTACTTTTGTTATATACTTCTTCCATTCCTTCACTCTCAAATTCTCTGAATTCTTATATTTAATATGTTTCTTGTAAGCTGAATATTGTATTTTTAATCCATTGTTACATCTTTCCTTTTAACTGAAGTTTATAGGGTGTTTAACATTTAAAATAGTGATCCCTTCATTTACATGCAATATAGGTTCCTTCTGACTCATCCTCTCTTTTCTTAATCATCTCTTCTGTTGTGTCTAATCTTTTGTTAAATGTATCAATTAAATCCTAGGTTTAAACTATTAAATGTTTCAATCTTGAATTTTCATCTTATTCTGTTTTATAGTTTTCAGTTCTTTTCTATGTTTCTCTATTTTGTTCACTAACATCTTTAAAATATATGTGATTCATATGTTCAAGTCTGTGGCTAATAATTCCAATATCTGAATGTCTGATAACTCTGTATCCTCTATTTATTCTCCTGGATTTGGGGGGCATTTGATCTTGTCTTTTGGTATGCCACGTGATATTTCATAGAGTACCTGACACTGAGTACAAAAATTATGGAGGTAATTTGAAGCACTGAATAGTGTTATTTCCCTCCACAGAGGATTTATTTTGTTTCTGGGAGGCAGTTAGGGTGGGGAAAAATCACCATAATCCAGTTTATGATGGAGTAAATGGGAAGTTGGGACTTTGAGAGGTCAGATCTATTTCTACTCACCTCTCCCCCTGAGATATAATTCTTCAGAGTCCCAGTTGAGGGTCTGGAATGTCTACTTGGGCCTCTTATCCTTGGCATACCTTAATCTAATTTTTCCCCAAGACCTCTAAAACTATTTGAAGTTTGGTTCAGCTTTTCAGCCTCTTCATTGCAGCCTAAGAATTTAAAATTGCCTCAAGGGAGAAAGTGGCACCGGTTTTAGGGACATGTCTTTGTACTTTGATTCTCTCTACTTCCTTTCTCTCCATGATCTTATCCTTCATTTTTTTCACTGGTTCAGTAGCTCTCTAAGGGCTTAAAACAAATCCTATACATATTTTTCTGAGCATTTACTAGTTTTTGTCAGTGAGAATTTGGTCTACAACCAGCTAGTGTACCTCATTCATCAAATTATTTATTTATACTTTATAGACCTTGAATTTAGGCTAAATATCAAGCTAAATCATCAAGATCACACACATACACACACGAAACTTAGCTTCACCACATTCTCTCCTCAGTCTGTCTAATCATAAAGTGAAGTCTCTTTCTACTCAGGCCCCGCTTTCAAGTCTATCTCTTGGGTAGTTGTCAAAGCAATCCTGATAACAAGGTATTAATTCTTAAGGTGGAAGTCTTCCAAGGAATGCCTACATTTTTAGTAATAGAGATGTTCTGAAGGCTAGCAATCTTTGATGGAAATATCCATGGTGGAAGAATAGAAGTGGCAAAGTTGTTCTTGTTTGCTTGGGACTCAGTAATGCCATGGGGGCATCTATTGCACCATAGCCAACATTGCCTTTCCTCTCCATCTGAAACTCTTGCTCTTTCCAGTGCATTTCTGCTGTTTTCCCCTTATATGGAAAGGGGGTTGCCCTCCTGAATCTCTGCAAAAAATAGAACCATGCATCAGTGCTGTCCAATAGCTGAGCAAATACAAAGCCTTTTTTTTTTTTTAAGATTTTATTGATTTATTCATGAGAGGCATACAGAGAAAGGCAGAGACATAGGCAGAGGAGGAAGCAGGATCCCCGAAAGGAGCCCAATGTGGGACTCAAGCCCAGAACTTCAGACTCCAGGATCATGCCCTGAGATGAAGGCAGACACTCAACCACTGAGCCACCCAGGCATCCCAAATTCAAAGCTTTTATCAGAGAGTGACAACCTGTTTTATCTAGTATTGGTCAGTGGGCAAAAGAAGTATTTATTTTTTCTATGTCCTGCTATAAAGCACATACAAAAAAACAAAAAACAAAAAATAAAAAACAAAAACCCTCCAAGATGAGGAATTTAAAAAATGTAAAATTGAGCCATTTGTTAGCTGTCTGACCTGGAAAAATTCATTTAACTTTTCTTAGCCTTGATTTTTTTCACCAACAAAATGGGGATGACAATAACATTCACTTCATAAGGATGTTGGGAGGATTATATGAAATAATACATGTGATTATTGATTAATTTTTCTGTATTCCAGGAAGAGTTTGAAATAAAATGACTATTTAAAAATTAATGATATGACATTTTTTTAAAGTGAAAGGCACTGTTGAAAACTTCTGCTTCGGCTATTTTGTGGCAGATGATAGTCTTCTTTTTCACTTAAATCAAAATCTCATGCCCTAACTTGACTAGAATGGTTGTTCCCATTGCTCCAGTGTCTGCGTTTCTTAAACTATAGATCCTAATCAACTGAAGAGGTATTGATGGAAACCAACTACTAGAAATCACTTTCCCAGATGTAAAATATGAGGTGTCAAGAGGTGAAGGACTGTGCTTAAGACCAGTAGACTGGGAGCCTCCTGAAATCTAGGCTAGGAGGGAGAATGGTACAGAGTATGCCCTGATTCCAAAATAGGAAAAATTGGTTTCTTCTTTGGACTATGGTCTCTAACCCTCTGGATGATGGTGAAGACAGGTATGTGGAGTAGACAACCAGATAAGTTTCTTTGTGATCCTAGGTCCTGGCCCACCTTCAAATGGCATTGTCTTCTGGTCTTTAATAACTACCCCCTACAATATATTACTTTATGCCATTACAGCTTTCTTTTGTGTTTTTTGAGACAGCACCAGTGACTGGATGGGCAAGGACTTTCTGATGAAAATATTTTTGAAATTGAAAATACAAATGGCTCTCATATTTGAGAGTCTGGTCTGGTGACACCACAAATAATAGTCATGTCTCACATTCATAGGGGATTTTGCTCTTCACAATCCATGTTTTTTTTTTTTTTTTTTACATAATTGACCTGCAAAACAGTTTCAAACACACTAAGACCAAAATGGTAGCAATAACTGCCATTTACTAGGTGTATTTTCATTTCCATACTAATCCTTTGAAGTGAACAACTTATTACCCATTTTAAAGAAGGGCAGTTGAGGCTTGAGGCAAAAAAATTTGCTCAAGATCATGAAGCTAATAAATTGGTGGCCAGATTTTCAAGGCAGTTTATTAGGCAACACCATAGTCTTTTCAGAATACTTTACTGTGTCTCACAAGTACTTTCTTCAGCATGTAAAGTGAAATTTTGCCTTGGCTAAGGAACTATGGGATGTATTTTGGGTGGTTGAGTCAAGAGTAGATATTTAATCTTTTAAACCTTAGCCCAATTCTTTTTCTGCCAACTATACAATTTTATATCAATTAGTATATCAACTTTTGGAAATGGATACACTGTGAGCTTCCCTATTGCAAAAATGCATTTGAGATGCTGGACATAGAAATGCAATGCATGAGACCATCTAATCCAAAATAGCCAATCTAAAATTTTAGTGTCTAAAGAGTTGCCATTTCTACTGTACCTGGGTTACGATCAAATTTACTTAATATAAACATCATATTATGTACAATTTCCAACTCAGAAAAAGAAATCCACATCTCTGAGTGGCTTTGTTACCAATGTCATCATTATTTTTGAGCCACTTTGTTTCAGAAATTGAGGAATGTGAATTATGAGAGTATTAAGTAAGAGAGAATTTGGGTAACCTCAATTTTTTGTTCTACTCTGTGCTTCTTATGTTGGAGCCAGAGCACTCATATTAGAAGACCAAGGCAGTTTCTGGAGCTTAGAAGACTTTAGTCATTTCTTCTCCTTTGTTGAATTAGTTCTTTGCTGAGGGAGAGATAATCCTAGGAGCCAGCCTATGTTGGATTATTGTGATACTCTTAATGGCTTTTTTATTCCTGTATATAAATTCATAAATCCCTCTGAAATTAGAACATGTGTCCAGGGCTGAGGTTCAGATGCTATCTCAAACCCATCCATGGAGGTTGACTTGATTTTGACTTCATGATGACTCATCACAGACCAATCTATGCCAGTTTTACATCCAGGTCCATGTTAACTGTGGCAAGGCTGGACGACCCAGAAACTCGACCCAGATTTCTCTCCTTGATGCTCCCTTCTTGCAAAATTGCCACTAGGGCTCCTCTCTCTGGCCTCTCAATCTGGGATAAACCTGGGGTGACCCATTTCTAGGATCACCCCCCATTTGGGGGTGACAAATGGGCAGAGGATGCAAAGAAGTGAAGGACTGACTAACCATATATGAAGCTTCTAGCAGGAGTCTGATGGCGAACACTTAAATAACCTGATATATCTGAACAAAGAAATCATACCCAGAAGCACTAAGTCTCAGTGTGATAAGCCTCTGCCAGGGAGACCAAGGGAAAGAAAGGGGCAAGGATCTGAGAGGGGTTAATTGAGGGTGAGGGGAAGCTTTACTCTGTTATCAAATTGACCCATTTGTATCCCTTTACCTTCCTCCCTTGAGTCATTCTCATTCGACTTGCTAGGAAATGGACCGAAACTTGGTGTTAGATGGGGAGTAAGCAAGACAATTACACACGTACACACACACACACACACACACACACACACACACACACACTACATGGGCCTGCCATCTCCCTTCCCTTAAATCTGAGGACTCCATTAACTAGTTCTTGCATTGTCTGTGAGAACCAAAAAGTAAAAATGCGGGGAGTTAAAAAAGAGTTAGAGCCTCCAAGCTTAAGTTGCATTATTTTTTCAAAAAACCATGATGTCATGGACTTACCTCACCTTTAGTGCAGTGAAGCGAATAATGTGTACTGAGCTTTCTATCATGTACCATTATAATTAGCTCTGTCAGGTCTTAGCCCTGCAACCCTCATGCAGATAATATGATAATATGTCTTCATAACCAAGTGACCTTACATGCACAATATTTCTCCCCTTATGAAGATTGCATGTCAATAAAGTAATTGAGTCTCAGAGGCTGCAGCGAGGGAAGATTTAGATGATTGGACGTGCAGAGCAGTGATGTATGACCATTATTATTCCTCTTGTCAGGGAGGCGCGTACAAGCGAGGATGGCCAGAAGATGACAGAGATGACGGGTTGCGTTTCATTAAAAAAAATATTGCTGTTAATCACCACTCTATTCTTTTCAAAGTCACTGAGGAAAGAAACTCTTTTTTCATTTTAGCTTGTGATGAACATGCAAAATGGGAGCACATCATAAGGTTTCCAGCCTCGGCCCCTTACAGACTGTCTTCCTTCCATTGCGAAGAGGCTAAATTCAGATCATAATGAATAGATCAGCAGTGGGAGCGTGGACAGAGGCCACCCGATTTCCCTGCTGTGAGGCTCCTTGGGTTTCCATGTGCAGAAGAAGTACCTGCTGGGATGGAAGTGCACTTCCTCTCCTCTTGGCGTTAAGGGAAGCATGCTCACAAGCTCTATAAAAGGAAAGCAAATGTGAGAGTACCAAATCGGAGACAACTATTTTTACTTGAATTAATTTGTTTGGACAGTTTTAACACTTGGAACACTTATATTTCCATATTTTATAAAAGCAAACATGCTGTTTCTCTAGCTGTAAATTTATCTTATGATATCATAACAGCTGGAAACTTGTAGCCTGGTAGGATTTTGTTTCACATTTAAACAGCTTGAGAAATATGTTGGAAACAAGGTATATTTTTTCCCTATCTCTGTGTGTTTGCCTATCTCCTCTTGTTTTTGGCTATCCTAGGAGTGTTGGCAGTATCACTTGGAGGGTATCAAGGCTCCAGGGTTTCTACTAACTAGGCATTGTTAATTTCTGCTCCCTTGCGAACATCCTCCCTATAAATGCTGAGAATACACCAGAAATGCTAAGGAACTTCTTCCAGGGGTGTTGGAGAATCTTTCCAAGGAAAAAGAAAGCTAATTACAAAAGCATCTTTTGTTGGCAGAGGGGCTTCTGAAGTCTTTAAATCTTCGTTCATAAGTAATTGACTAAGATCTAACAGCCTTGAAGAGAAAGAAGCTGATGGCATCACTTTTTAGTCATAGTATTAGCCTTATGATTTATGGTGTAAAATTAGCCACTGCATCCTCTCATTACGGGTGCTGAGTGATTTCTCCAGGCCAGAAGGAGAGACTAATATGGAAGCGATAGCTGAGTTTGTGTGTCTCATTGAGCCCTACCATTTCCTCCCAAAGATCCATTGTGAATGCTTTTGGGGAAGGGGATGTTATTTTTCTTTCATTTTCTCAACCCTGTAAAAGAGAAGACAAAACATAAATAAATAACTTGAAGGAGCTTGAATGTTCAGAGGAAATGTTAACCCGTGGATGACCCAAAGTGGCAGTATAGAATATAGTTTCAGATGAGATCAGTGATTCCAACCTCCTAATTGCCCCCATAACCCTACCCCTCTACCCCCCACTATCTCCCCACAAATCCAAGGCCAAAGCCTTCTGATGGTTTTTCCATCGAATACAATCTGGAGTAGAGATTATATTCATTCCCCAATTTGGACAGGTTTTCCCTAGTAAATTCAAAACCCCCTAGTAGATTTCAGGGGCACTAGGAGGACTGACGATTTCAAGTTCATACACCCTGTTCATATGCTGACATTTGAATTTTGCAAGTGGAACTTCATCTCTTTAGTATAAGGCTTTGGTTGCTGGTAAAAACAAAACAAAAAACAAAACACAACTCTCCTTGGGAGAATAGATCATCGGTTATTTATACCTGGATGAGAAAAAAAATCTGAATGTTTTCTTTTTTTATTTTTTAAGACTTTATTTGAGGGAGAGATGGAGATAGCAACAGAGATAGCAACAAAGAGCATGAGCAGAGAGGAGAGGGAGAAGCAGGCTCCCTGCTTAGCTCAGGCTGAAGGCAGGTGCTTAACCCACCAAGCCACCCAGTTGCCCCTGAATATTTTCTGAACATGGTTAAGAAGAGAGTAAGCAACATAATAACCAGGTGTCTTGGGTAAATTTACATGTGTAAGGCAGGATGATAGAAAGGATATAGATGCGGGACACCTTGGTAGTTCAGCGTTGAGCATCTGCCTTCGGCTCAGGTCATGATCCTGGGGTCCTGAGATAGAGTCCTGCCTCAGGCTCCCTGCAAGGAGCCTGCTTCTCTCTCTACCTGTGTCTCTGCCTCTCTCTGTGTGTCTCTCATGAATAAAATAAATATATTTTTTTTTAAAAAAAGGATATGGATGCAAAAAAGGCCTAGAACTGGGAGCTTTCTGCCATTGAGCAACATTTTTGTTGACTTTAGAGTTTGCTTGAGCCCTACCAGAGCTTAATTCTCTCCTTTTTCCTCATCAGCCTTCTTTCCTGGATGGCAGAAGTGTTTGGAACACACACTTCAGGGTGAGACTACATGAGTTCAAATTGCAGTTCTTCTACTTACCAACTCTGGCACTCTAGAAGGGTGCTTAGCCTTCTGTGGCACAGTTTTCCCATTTTTAAAAAGGGAGAATAGTAGTACCTTCCTTTAGGGCAGTTGTAAATGTAACTCTCTTAGAATGGGACATAGCAAAGTGTTACAAATGTTATCTATAACTGTTATCAACCTCAGTTAATCACTGGTGCTAATTGAGAGTTATTCGTTGGTCAAAAAAGAATTCCCTAAAATGAAAAAAAAAAAGTCTTCAACATGTTTCCAGGACACGTTAAAATGAGAATTGCTTGACTCAAGGAAAATGACATTTAGTCATTGGTTAAATATTCCCCTTAACCCTCCCTCTCCTGCTTCCTCTTGGGTCCTTTACCTTGTGTTGATGGAATCAAAACTTGTCTCGAGGGTGTTTCTCTGAACCAGAAGTATTTTATTCATTTAATTACTATATGAATTGACATTATAAGTAACACTTGCCAAATAATAACTTCATAAGAATAAGTGCCAAAGAATAAATTTTATTTTGGGGGTAAAATGTGTCATTGTAGTGGTGGTCATGATGATGATAAAAGATAATAGATCCTAGATATATCAAATATATTAGGAAATATTTCTGGTATGTAATTTCCTTTTATAAAACTTGAGTCTAGGCTGATAGTTTTCAAGGTTCCTCTTTATTTTAAGTCCAATATGTGTAAAAATTCACCTGAGCTATACAAACTGCAGTGGGAGTGGGCCTAGGGCCCAGCTTGCATGTCCTTCCTTTACCTGTTCTGTCTCTCCATAGACTTCTGCAAAGCTCTGGGGCCACTGATGAAAAAAACAAAACAACAACAAAAATCCACATAAAATTGGAAAGAGAAGATAATTCTAATAGGTTACAAATCCCCATGCTTTCCCTTTGCCTTTCTGGTCTCCCATGGCTTACCTGGAACAATATCTGGGCTGGATGGGAACTGTGACATGACTTGCCTTGTGGTTTTCAGGTTGTGCTAAGGAGAACTCTGCTCATGTTCCAAAGAGATGTGTCAGTGGTGGAAGAGGGTCATACAAGTGGTCCAGCAGGGTTGAGCCACCAAACCTGGGCCTGGCATCCGCCATCTCAATTCCATTTTTTTTTAAATTTTATATAATGAGGTCTAATAGAAAAAATAATTTAACTAAAATTTGTCCTGCTACCATAATAATGATTAAAGGTTTTAAGATTAGTGGGCTAGTCAGTCCCATTCATTGTATAGATAAGGACTAGGGTAGTCTTGTCATTTGACCATGGTTACTACTGGTCAGTCACAGACTGTCCTTAATGTTGCTCCTTGGATTCCTCGGCATTTCCACTGCTGTGCCTGTGTAGGAGCTTCCAGGAGCTAACGGCTCTCACCTTGACCCTCCCTTCTCCTTCACACCTTACATGGTCTCCTGAATGATTATAACACTGACATGCAGCTGCTCTGGTGGTTCAGTACTACGTCTGCCACCACAGTGACAGCTCTGACCATAGTCACAGAGGCCCAGGAAGAAGAAAGGAGAAGATGAATGAGGTGCTAGGGTAATAGAAGTGGGAGCAGAAGTTGAGCCACATTAAACTCAAAAGTGCAGGTGCAGAACCCACTGTAATTTTGCCCTGGGCCTTCAGTCTTGGCCATCAAAGGAAGATTGAGATCTCCCAGCTCGATGGAACTCTGACGTAAGTGATCTGACCGTTCTATCAGTGGGGCCTGGTCTCCTGCTAACAGGTATCAGTGTTGATGGGCACCCCTGCCTGGAGCTGCCAGCACAGCAGCTTGGATCCCTTGCTCTTTATTTCCATCCTCTCTCCCTGTTTTCTGTCACTGTGTCATGTCAAATCATTGTCAGGTGGCAGACACTGCACCCCCCAAGTACAAAGGTATCAGGTTTCAGGACACAGGCTGAAATGAATATAATAATGGGAGCCAGAACTAGGCACAGACCACTTATCAGGCAAGGAAACAGCTAATAAGTGTTGTTAGAGGTTTCCATGGGGGAGGCCCTGGAGTACATTTCCTGGACAGGCAGGTGTAGCACAGCCTGTCCCAGGGTCCAGTTACAGACAGGCTTGTGCGATTAGTATTGATGCCTGTCACTTTGTGGCTGCCAAGCTGTTGATTCTGTGAAAGACCAAAGGCTCTGGTTATCTGGTAATCAACACTGCTCTCAAGAACAGTGCTGGGGAAATTGGGGAAACAGAAATAGCCTTTCCTGAGAAGTGACCGAGGCCATGGATCATGTTGCTGGCTTATGTTTTCCTTTGGCTCAACCCTGAGATTGCTCAAGCCTGTTCTTTATCTGCGCCACTAGGTAGCCATTTTCATTTGTTATGGAATCAAATTCTATCCCCTTAGAGTGAGGTGGTCCAAACTCCCTGTCCTGTGCTACACACAGATGTAACTAGCACTGCTTGTGGGACAGCAGAGGAAAATAGGATGCTTTTGCATATTGAGGCAGAAATTCAATTCCTTGCCTGTGACAAATTCCTAAATCCAAATGCATGGCTGATGCATAAGCCTATTCTTAATCCCACTCTACCTCACCTGTGCTAAAGACGTTTTAAGTCCCCTTAAAAACTTAAAAATTAAAATCCTAAAGGATTAGTAACAGAAGAATAAAAAACATAATTGATTTCCTTACATAATTCATTTTCTTGACTGTTGCCTTCTCAGCTTCTTTTCTCTTTCCTCATTCCAGAAATTTAATATCTTATTTCTCCAAAGCATCAGTGTCCTGATTATAGTGAACTCTGGACAGCCCCCTCCTGGTCTCTAAAAAAAACAGAACTCCTGGACCTTTTTTTACAGTTCTAATTTCTCTCTCTCCCCACTCTAACCTCCTCTTGGCTCCATTTTCTTCTCCATTGTCTTTTTCTTCCCTCCTCCCCCAACAAAAACTGGAAAAATAAGAAGTATGTTTTTTTTTTTCTATGTTATTTAAGGTACAAATAGGAAGTGAGGTTGCACAGAATATTTCACAAGGTACATATTGCCACTTTGTAAACCTATCAGTCAGTCCATCTATCCATCCATCTATCCATCAATCAATCCATTCATCCATTCAATAAACTACTGTAGTTTATTGGAGTAGGCAAAGTCAAACTCTGGCTAAATATTGAGGAAATAGCAACGAATAAGATGAAATCTCATCTTCAAAGAGCTTTCCAGCAGAAGAAACAGACAACTAATACTAAGTGCTAAGTTATATAGATGAATGTGTTGTGTGTGTGTGTATACATGTACATATACAAATGAATGCCCATGCCTGTACACACACACATATGCACATATACACATGCATGGAGAGAAGTAAAACTGCTACCCACCTTGAAGTATCTGCTTGACCTTGGGTTTTTCATTCATTTATGGATTAATTAGCAAATCTTTATTGCTTGCTAATAACCAGGCATTGTGTTAATGTGGGTTTATAAAGAAAAATAAGATATAGACCCTTTTTTTGTTCTTAATCTTTTCATGGAAAACAATCTGGAATGGGCCCACTCAGATTTTCTGCCCATGGACTGTCCCACTCTGGTCCTCCATTTAATTTTATACATGAATTAAGAATAATTTATGCTATACATTTGTTTCCTGCTCTCAAAGAAAGGAGGTTATCATCAAATAGTCACTTGCAAAGGAGTTTAGAGATGAGCTGGCCTGAAGCTCTCTTTCTGTAAGTGAGAACATTGAGGTTCTGGTGGAGGTAAAGTGATTTCTCCAAGGCACATGGGGAGGCCGTGGAAGAACTACAACAAGGCCTTTGGTGGGACAAAGAAAAATTTTCTCAAGTGTGGTGTCCGAGTCACCTGGCATTCTAGCCCTATCACTTGTTTGGAGGTGGTGGAAGCTGCGTGAATTCACTCAGCCACTAAAGGATGATGCAGGGACCTGAGGACGTTGTGTGACACTTCTCAGAGCAAGAGGGACAGACTGCCTGCAGAGAAGGGACTAAAGGCAACCTGCGACTCTGATCCAGGAGCAGATATAGAAGCCAAGCACTTTACCTTCCTGCTCTTCAGAAAGGCTCCAACAAGAAAAAATTCAGAGATTTAATGCCCAGATCAGCAGCTGATTACAGTTTCAGTGTCACACTTCCTTTTGTTGGGAGGCTCTGGAACGTTACTCCAGCTTCTCTTGTCTTTGGTGAATACTCTTCACCCAAATTATCAGAGTGCCATCTTTCCAGAGGGGTTGGTCTGTGGGTCATCTGTTCATCAGGCCACACCAGTTCTTAGAAGCTGTTTGTCTGAAGCAAAATTCAGGAATGAAGATTTCTCTCTTAGGTCCTTCTTAAACTCACCTTCCTGGCAAAGACAACAGGGGAAGAAAAGACCAAATGGGTCACAAAAAGAAAGATTATACTCCAGGGGGCTTGTTAGGACTTGGGAGAAAGTGGGTAGACTAAGCAAATGCTTTGACTCCTGGGATGTTGCTCATTTCCCCAATTTTTCTTCTTCTTTTTTTTTTAATTTTTATTTATTTATGATAGTCACAGAGAGAGAGAGAGAGAGAGAGAGAGGCAGAGACACAGGCAGAGGGAGAAGCAGGCTCCATGCACCGGGAGCCTGACGTGGGATTCGATCCTGGGTCTCCAGGATCGCGCCCTGGGCCAAAGGCAGGTGCTAAACCACTGCGCCACCCAGGGATCCCCCAATTTTTCTTCTAATTTCATCTGTGGCCCCAGAAATCAGAGCAAGTGCTAGGCCTTAGTTATACAGAAACATCCTGTTAGTTCTGTCTCCCAAGAAGAGCCTTAGATATGCCAAGTCCCTGCCTCTGTGGTTTGGTACCACCTAACAGAGCCCGGTGTTCTCTTTTTAGAAGCAAGGTGTGGTACTAGAGGTAGTACAATGGAGGCTAGTTTCCATTTCCCATAGCTGCCCAGGACACATAAGGAGAACACTAATGAATACTTTGTTTAAGTGAAAAATAAGCTTGTGAAGAGGAGGCACCATTGCTGATGGGCTGTGAATGGTGCACGTGAGAAAATTGAAACCCGCTCTGTGGCCCCTCTGACAACTCGGCTCACTTTGAGTTTGGCAAAGAGCAGGAAGTACCAACTGCAGGGTTGACACTTAACCCTGCTACTTCACCTTCTCTGTGTGTTTCCTCAGGCACAGAGGTGAGGGAAGCGGTGTGCTTCCATTTTTGCCTCTTGTAGTGTAAGTTGCTGAGTGCCAGTGACAAGATGCTGGCTTGTGAGCAGGCGCCTTGGGGCCCTGCAGAGTCTATGTTCAAGGAAGGGAAATCTACCTCCTGTGCTCTTTGTGCCCAGACAGACACTCACAGTTTCCAGGAATAAACAGGGACATGTCTAAATCTGTCTTGGATATTTACTCACTTTATCTTTGGCCATGGAATGTTGACAAATATTCAATATGGTTGAGTGACCTTCTGTAGGTCAGAGCAGGCTCCATTCTGATTGAGTTTAGGAAACTCATAAATCTGGCTGAGCCTTCAATTTGTCAGGTGAATGGTGCTTTGTTAGTGGAGACTACAGCCTGTGTTCTCTTTCTTTCTGCATTCCTGGGCTACCAGGTCCCCCCACCCCCAGGACCCTGCTCCTCAAGCTGGTGTTCACTGGTGTGTGAGCACATTTTCTCCTCTTTGTGGACAGAGCATTTGGGTCAAGCCCTGTAGGACACGGACCCAGTGGTGTTTTAATCCTAGCTATAGACTCATTGCCTTGAACTTTCATTAGATAGGTAGGTAGGTAGGTAGGTAGGTAGGTAGGTAGGTAGGTAGGTGCTTCCCCCTGCTTGTGGTTGTTCTCTCTCTCTCTCTCTCTCTCTCTGTCAAATAAATAAATAAAATCTCAAAAATACATACATACATACATACATACATACATACATACATACATACATACATACAGGAGGAGTGAGAACAGCTGAAAATGCTAGAAGGAATCTCAATTTTAAATGTTGGACTGAGGGACTGGTCCAGGCTTAGCTGGTTGCATCCTTTTGGTTTAACAGCTTGGCCAACCTGATAACAAAGGATCTTTTTGCAGCTGTTTTTCTCTAAGTTGTAGAATTTTAGAGCAACAAAGGGAATTGGAGATTATCTTTACAGATGAGGAAGCTGATGTCCCAAGAAATTAAGTGATTTTTCCAAGGTTAAAGAGATACTGGTTGCCAGAGCCAAGATAAAAGTAAAGCTTCTTCTGACAACTTAGTTGTTGTTGTGTTCTCTTTTCACTGGGTTTCACCACTGTATGCCCCCATGCTCCCACCCCCACCCCACCCCTGCAGGTTATGTTTATTATAGACCTGCTGGACTGAGAGTTCTGGGGAGTTTGGGTCTAGGGGGTCTGAGTAAATCATGATCCATGAACTAAAGGGCTGTACACCTGGTGAGGAAAACAGGCATGCCAACAGGTCACTGTCAAACCAGACAAGAAGACGAGAAAGTAACACACAGAATCTGGTGACACTAGCACCAAGCCTCTGTGTGATGGAAAGTGTGTGAGTAGAGGAAGCAGTGTAAACCTTTCCAAGAGGAGCCACAGAAAGCAGAGTGGGTACATTGTCTCCTTTCCTTACCTACCTTAGGATGCTTGTTGGAATGAATTTTTGATAGGCCATACCTCTAGATTGAGTCCCATTTCTCCCACGAAAAAAAAGGAAGAGGATTATCGCGGGGCTTGCTCTATCATGGGGCTTGCTCTTCCACTAAGAGCTTTACCTGCTTGCTTTATCTTATCCTCACAACAACCATGAGGAGGGTTCTATCACTAATTTCCAGATGAGAAAGCTGATGATCAGGAAAGTTAAGTGATTGGTCCAAAGTCACCCAACTAGTCAGAGGCAATGATCTCTTCCTACTGGAGTTTCACTATCTGTTAGTGCACAACGGTGATGGCCTTGTGATCATCTCTTTCCAACAACATGGTCAAAATGCAAAATCATGGTGTGCTAGGCAGGCCTGGAGCTGTTACGTGCTGCCTTCATGCTTAGATCCAGGATTTTCTTTCTTGGATGAGAATGGATACATAGTGGGGCTGGGCCAGGTTGGGGCTTTCAAAGCAATGCCACATCAAATGGGGCCTCAGAAGGCTTAGAAGACCTTTGTCAGAGGCTCTTTGTGCATTTTATGGTTGGTTGAGCTTTATGACCCAAAAGAATCCATTATTTGTTTTATTTATTGCAGACCTGAAACACCAGGCTTTGCTTTTTCTTCAAACTTACAATGCTTATTACATGACAGAATTATTTTTCATTTTTCTTTTTCTTTCAGAGCCTTGGAATCCTGTTAGGAAATTTCTAGTACAAGCATTTGGGGAAGATACCAGTACTCAGGTTGGGCATCTGGGAGAGATAGACAAGCCCTTATTACAGCATGGAGGATGGGGAGATTACCTGGCCAAGTATCATTTCAGGTTGTGGCAGAAAGAGATTAGCTCCAATTTATCGCCGCTCACATTTTCCTCTTTTCCCCCAGTTTTCTGAGTGTCATGGAAATGATATTTGTGAATCCCAGGGGCCTCTCACAGTGGTGTCAGTTTAGAGATCTTCCCAGATACATCTAAATGTGGACATAAAATGTAATGGGAAGAAATTGAAAAAATATCTGTTTCTTGATTTTTTATTACTGTGGAGTTAAGAAAGCTATTTCTCATGCTGTTTCACAAATTTGAATCCAAATGTATATGTTAATTTGTATTCAGATGGCTTTTGGATGATTCAAACATGAAGATATTTTTTTATAAAGTTTGTCAATTTTCTGGCAATTTATAGATATGTATTCAGACAATGTATATGTGCACAGTTGCCATATGTACATATACTGTATTGTCAAAATTGAGCCTAACCGAACTATGACGGAAAGTTAAAATCAATAAATACAAAATGAATACTTCATACCTGAATTTTAGTTTTTGATTTTAACAATGTAAACATGAGTGATATTAATTTTGGGATGTTTACTCCATTAATGTTTTGCCTAAATTAAATTTGAGCATGACAAAGACAAACATACAAATCCTGTGCTATAATATACTCTCTGTGACACAAAAGCACACAGGTAGATTTCAGACTCTAGAAGAAATTACTACAAGGCAGAGAATGTTTTTAATTTCATGGAAAATTTTGTGAGGCAGGAATGCTCAAAGAGAGAGCTATGTGTGATATTTAAATGTGTGACATTAGCTTATTTCCTAATATTGCTAGTAATTTTACTAATTAGGGCCAATTACATAGATTTTCCTGGGCTGTGGTTGACTGGCTTTGGGGAGCATCGTTGTTAATGCATATCTCTTCTTCTAATTCAGAACCACTGTTCTTCCTTTGTACTGCTCAATTCTTAGCAGAGAGAGGGTCCAGCTGAAAGATGTGTCCTAAGCCAATGAAAAAGAAGGATATTGCCTCTCAAGGTTACCAGGAATTCTAGGAGTTCCCTAATCTCATTCAAGTGGGTATAAACCACAGGACTAACTTCTGAGCAACCTCTGGATTAGGCTCTTCTCACTTGGGAGAGAGGAGGGTTTGAAGTGCTCACTGGTCCTCACTTCCTTCGAATGCAGGCTCTCAAAAGTGTCATGGCCTTCCTCCACACACCTGAGAGGTGCCTGCTGCAATGACAGTAGCAGTGACAACCCCCTGAGGTCAGTGCAGGGGTGTGCAAGGAGGAGGGCCTTTTGGGGCTTTCTCCAAGTACAGATTTCTCCCTCTATCCGAACATAGAGCATATTTATGAAACCTTTCATAAACTGAAGTGGAATAAAGCAAACAAGCAATCTCCATTAATTTATGTGGAGATTTTTGAGCATGCCTAGACCCAGAATGTAACCTCTTTTGGGTTTTTCTGATGTCTTAGGACATTTCTTGCTAACAGATGCACAAAATACATTGAAATAATGCACAGATGCTTACAACACAGTTCAAAGCTTTGGCAGCTTGCTGCTGAGATACTGAGTCTAGTTCCTGAGGAAGGAGGTTGGTGGGGCCACTTTCACTACTCGAGGTGTACCTGCCTGCATTGAGCTTGCTGCAAAATGCCAAACACTATTTTCACTTTTCCCCTTTTTACATAAAAGCAAAAATCCTTTTCAGTTAGCGAAACCCAGAACTAATTAATGTAGGTCTTTCATGAAAACAAAGAGGCACCAACTTTTGAAAAGTAGGAGATACCTGCATCATGTTAGCTAAAAATCTCAGAGGCCAAAGAACAGCTAGCATCATGCCTTCTGACTGAACTCTGGCCAAAAGGCAAGTTATTTAGGGCAGAGGTCCTCCCTAAGACGATAAGGTGCAGAAGAACTAAGTCCTTGGAGAGGTCTTTAAAAATCTTGCCCACTGCTCACCAGAATTTCTAATTCCCAGGGTCTGGAGAAGAACATATGAATTTACTTCAATATTTGGTAGTTTCTTGTGAGCTACGGTCCTCAAGTAACTGACTCTCTAGATAGATAATTAAAGATATAAGTGATAAAGGAATCCAGTATACTTTATAAGCCAATGATACCAAGTTGTGGTAGGCAATGCTTGTGCATGCTACAGAGGGAGAGGGGGCAGTGCAGTCCAGGAAGGCCTCCTGGAAGAATTGGAACTTGGGCAAAGCTCACTGGCCATGCAAAATTTAGATTATGTTATCTAATATTGAATGGGATGAATTCTATCATTTTTGGACAAATTAATGAAGCAACGATGCATATCTCTTCAAATGCCTAATAAATCATCTTCTCTGCTCATGGTTCAGGATCATCACAAATTGAAGGTGTTTCCCCTCACCCCAAAATGGCCTCCCTTTCCCCTCTACACCAATCTAGACACAAAATATGGTCAGCAGTCTTGTAGTTTTGCTGAGTTTAGGAGAACTGTCTTTAAGTGGCTTTATTACTGATCTTAGACAAGGCAGTTAACTTCATTTAGTCTTATTTCCTTCATTTATACAATGGGAGGGTAGTGGTGGATGATTTCAGATCCTTTTTAGTGCTAACATTCCGTCTGACCCAGTTAAACACATCTCATTATTACATGACTGGAAATAGGCCAGGTCAAATGATGTCCCTTCAAGCATAACCATCAGATACAGCCGTATGCTGTAAAGATGGATATTATACTGTTCAACTTATCATCATTAGTTCCCTAGTCTTCGAATGGAATGCACCGTAGTTCATATCTGTCATAGTTAGTATTTGGAAGTCTCAAAGCCTGTGAGATTATTCACATATTTATTCCTGTGTACCGCATATGCCATCCAACGTCTCCCCTTCATCATGTGTCTATGACAATATATTGAACAGAAAATCTCCATCAGCTGACTCTGACAGAAGTGTATTATTTACAGTGGTGTCAAAATGTGCTGCTTATAATTGACTGGGCTCATAATAAGCCAACCTAGGAGTCTTTTCTTCTCATATTCCTTCTCACTGGTAAATCCTCTATTTGTGTTGCTTCCATCAACAGCTTCTTCATTATTTACAGAGGAGGGAACATGCCCCAGATGATGCATGAGTTGTGTTATAGGGTGACTTTTTCATCTTGGGATGGTCTCTCTCTCTCTCTCTTTCTTTTTCTCTTTTTTTTTTCCTCTTCCTCTGACTCAGGATTTTTCTTGTGGCAATTAAGGGTAAGGGAAATCAAGTCAACTGGAATCCATTTCTCAACAGAATACACTTCTCAATTTCTTCCAACTTTGGGAGACAATGCAGAATAACTCTTAATAGGTACATGGTCAATTTTGGCTGTTAGTCCTCATTTTACCCCTTACTGTCTGGAAGACCTTGATGAACTGGAATGAACCTTGATGAACTGAAAATTGATGAACTTCTGAGTGTTACAGTTTTGTCATCTGTAAAATGAGGATACCAATAATACGTAATTCATAAGAGCGTTGGGACTATTAATCAGATAATGCATATAAAGAGGTGAATCTAGAGTGAAAACAACAACAAACACACTCAGGCCAAAACAAACATTAAGCCATATCTTTCATGCATGAACCATCCACCAAAAGAGAGCACCTAGTTCTTCCTCTCCCAGAAGGGCTTCAGAATGTAATGGGTGTAGTTGCCTGCCTCTCTAGCTCCATCCAGGAGGACACGGAGCTGCACAGCTATGCCTTGCACTCCTCTCTCCAGCTATACACTTCTTGTTCCGCTTTCAAAGACTCCTTAACATTTACATATATACATGTGCCATGTCTGGTTCTTGCCTAACCTGAAGTAGGTTTTCTGTTTTTATTTTGTGGCCAACATGACTGCGTATAATAGAACTTATTCATTGCCTCCCCTAGATTCTAAGCTGCAAAGCCAGAGGTGATCCAGCAATCATACATCTTGTTATTTACGCAAAGGAGCTGAAAAGTTATATCCACACAAAATTCTGTACATGGGTGTTTACAGCAGCTTTATTCATAATTGTGAAAACTTGAATGTAACCAATAGGTCTCTCAGTAAGTGAATGGATATATAAACTCTGGTATACAGGGCACCTGGGTGGCTCCATGGTTGAGCATCTGCCTTTGGCTCAGGTTGGGATCCCGGGATCCTGGGATCAAGTCCCCTGTAGGGAGTCTGCTTCTCCCTTTGCCTGTGTCTGCCTCTCTTTCTGTGTCACTCATGAATAAATAAATAAATAAAATAAACTTTGGTATATCCAGACAATGGCATATTATTCTGTGTTAAAAGAAAATGAGCTATCAAGCCATGAGAAGGCATGGAGGAAACGTAAATGCATATTACTAAGTGAAAGAAGCCAATCAGAGGAAGCTACATACTATATGAGTCCAACCATATGACATCTTGGAAAAGGCAAAACTATGGAAAAGGAAAAAGACTGGTGGTTGCTAGGGATCAGGGAACTAGAGGAGAGATGAACAGGTAGGGCACAGAGGATTTTTTAGAGCAGCGAAAATACTCTGTGTAGTACTATAATTATGTATACATGTCATTACACATTTGTCTGAACCCATAGAATGTTTGACACCAAGAGTGAACCCTAATATATACCATAGATTGGGCTTTGGATGATATTAGTGTGTTGACACAGGTTCATCTATTATAACAAATATAGCATTCTGGTGGGAGATGTTGATAATGGAGCAGGCTACGCATGTTTGAGGACAGGGCATGTACAGGAAATCTCCATATCTTCCCTTCAGTGTTGGTATAAACTTTAAACTTCTCGAAAAAATGGCCTTAAAAAAGATGGGGGGAGGTGGAATAAGCCAGGGGTGAAGTTTGTGTAGCACCATGCTCACTGAAGCAATATTTTCATGGTCATGGCAGCTATTTCCCATGTGCCAACTACTCTATCTCTGCCATGAACATCAAGAAAAATTTTGGAGTGTTATTATCAAATTTCAATGGACCAAGTGTTATTGAAAAGCACTGGTTTAGACAAGTATTTCTCTTTTTTTAAATTTCTCAAAAAAGTATTTATTTATTTATTTATTTATTTATTTATTTATTTATTTATTTATTGTAAGATTTTATTTATTTATTCATGAGAGGCACAGAGAAAGAGAGAGGCAGACTCGATCCTTGAATTCCAGGATCATGCCTTGAGCCGAAAGCAGAGCTTAACTGGGGAACCATACAGGTGTCCCTTCTTTTCTTTTTTAAGATTTATTTATTTATTTTAGAGGAGTGGAGGCAGAGGGAGAAGGAGAGAGAGTCTTAAGCAGACTTCCTGATGAGCACAGAGCCCGATGTGGGCCTTAGTCTCACAACCCTGAGATCACGACCTGAGCCAAAGCCAAGAGTTGGATGCTCAACTGACTGCACCACCCAGGAACCCCGACAAATATTTCCTTTAAATTCAATTGTTCTGATGAAAATCCTCATGGCCATAGAATTCCTGAAAATTAGTATGAGGCTAGTGTTCTGAAAGTATGTCTAGTTTGGCATACAGAATTAATTTGTGATTGTTAGAGCTGTACCCTGGTCTTCTGAAAGAAAAGTATTATTGTCTATCAAAGTGAAGACATTTAGTAGAATGAAGTAACCAAAAAAAAAAAAAAAAAAAGACATGCCTGAACTTGGGGTCCCGTGACTGAGATCTATCAGGCATTTTACATCTTTCCTCACAACCTTGCTTCCCCTCTCAGGGGCCGAGGTTCTTCACCTTAAAATGAGAAGGTAAATGAGATCACATCTGAGGTTTCTTTCATCTTTACCATCAGTTGACTTCTCTTTTTAGGGATTCTCAGAAACATTTCTAACTTGTCTTTGCTGAGCTTCTGAGGCAAGCCTCATGAAATGAATAAGCTCTTTTTATGGTCTCCAGTTGTCTTCTGACACAGAGGATTTCACTTTCAGAAGGAAGATGCAATCATTTTTCCTTTCTTGTGATTTCCCTTTCTTTATATGAAGGAGAACTAGTGAAGAGTCACCCCACTTAGGTCTCATAAAATTGTTCAGAGTGTGCAGAAGCCATCATGGTGAACTAATCTACCATCCTGATATAATGGAGGAGGAGACTGAGGCAAAAAGCATGGCCAAGGATTAATTAGCTATGGAATCAGAATAGCATATCTGTGTCTTCATCCCTCGTCCAGTGTTCCTTTGAGAGCACTGTGCCACTTTCTACTTCCTAGAATCATAAAAATGGTACAAGGTTCCTTGGACCTGAACTTAGTCCAGCCAAGGCAAACAGTTGTGTGCATTTCCAGATGCTAAAGCTGTCAAGCCCACATTTGCTTGGTTTAAGGGTCTTTCCATTGTGCATTTTCTTACAAATTATCTTTTCAAATGCTTGCTGCTCAAGCTGGATAGTATGTTGCCTTCCACTGATGGGCCGTTGCCCACCCCCAACTCCTGCATCACATCTGTGGGTGATGTTCAGGACTCTGTATGAGAGCTTGGCTCTTGTCTAGAATTTGCAGTTTTATTTCAGTACTTTGGTGACTGGATTATACTAGTTAGCCTTTGGAAATCCTGGGACAGCAAACACACAGGGCCAAGATATTTGTAATAGCTAGTATTATATTGAGAAAAACTAAGGGAACGTAACAGAAGAAACCTTTTCAATATCACTTTGCTGGCTGTCAGTACAGTGTAGCATAGAGTTTAAAGTGTTTTATCCACATTTATGTTTCAACCACAGCTTTGCTTCTTCTACACATGGCAGATAGAATTTTTCATATACCTATCACAATCAGCTATCTAGATTTTAACTTGCCATGGGTCGTAAGGTGATATTTTGGCGTTTTTATAGGCTTTATTGGATGTCAGAATATTTGAAATCTTTTGTAATAGACAAGTGATTTTTGCTGTGAGAGCTTGGAAATTAAACTCAGCCAATTTAATCTTATTCTCTTTTAGTTTATATTGGGTTTTTATCTTTTTAAGATTTTATTTACTCCTTTGAGAGACGTACAGAGGAGGAGGAGGAGAGAGAGTGAGAGAGAAAGAGCGCAGGAGATAAGATAGAGGAAGAGAGAGAAGCAGACTCCCTGCCAAGCAGGGAGACTGACTCGGGGCTTGATCCCAGGGCTTTGGGATCATGATCTGAGCCAAAGGCAGATGCTTAACTGACCGAGACACCCAGGCACCCCTTCTCTTTTTTTTTTAAGTATTTATTTTATTAAACATCTTTCTAGGAGCACCTGGGTGGCTCAGTCAGTTGAATGTCTGATCTTGATCTCAACTCAGGTCTTGATCTCAGAGTCTTGAGGTCAAGTCCTGCATTGGGCTCCATGCTGGCTGTAGAGCCTGATTAAAAACAACAACAATAACAACAGTGGTGCCTGGGTGGCTCAGTAAGTTAAGCATCTACCTTTGGCTCAGGTCATGATCTCTGGGTCTCAGATGGAGGTGGTGTCAGGCTTCCCTGCTCAACAGGGAATCTTCTTCTCCCTCTCTTCATCTCCCTCTGTCCCTTCCCCTGCTTGCTTTCTCTCTCTCTCTCTCTCTCTCTCAAATAAATAAATAAAATATTTTTAAAAACATACACAAAAAATCTTTCTAATTATGCTGTGGTTGCTAATTATCTATAAAGCATGTGAAAATAATAAGCTTCACTTAAGCTTAACTTTGAGGAAAATAGCATGAATCCTCTTGCTGATTGAGGAAGCACCTGTCTGTGATTGGCCTTGTTGGATGACGTAAATCTCAGGGGAGGAAGAGATCCCATGGAGGGTGGGCTGACGGACAATACTGTCTTCTGCTTCGGGAAAATAAAGTTCAGATGGGAGGCTGAGTGGATGAGTCACAGCTCCTTATGTTGGTATCTAACCTGAGGACAGAAGACAGTGATTCCTCAGGCTTCTGGTTCCCTCTTCCATGAAAGCCAAGCTCTGTTCAGCTACTCTCTGAGAAGTATTTGCCTTTGCCTTCCCCCCCTGGCAAAATACTGACTGACCTCCCTATTATAAATAGGGAGTGGAGGGGTGAGCTTTTTCTCTGATAGAGAGCACCTTCATACAATCTGAACCTAATAAGAAAATCCCTGCTGTCCCAGAAGACAGTTACTTTCATCTCGTTATTTCAAGGCCTCTCCTCAGCTCAGCCCAGTAAATGAGTACAAAGTGCTTGCTCAGAACAAAGCTGAAGGAGGAGACGCTACTTGACAGGAATTGCAAGAGCTGGTAAAAGTGAGAAATGAGAGCTAGGCTTGGGCCTTGGTCTGAGTTCAGTGTGGGTGTAGAAAGGTGACAGTTCTCAAGGAACAAGAGAAGTTGAAACTGTATGCAAAACTCATTCTTTTTAAAAGCGTGGCAAAAACTAGTTTTGTGAGTAGCTCATTCAAAGGCTTGTAGCTCATCCTATTTAGAAGACCCTTCTGGGATGCCTGGATGGCTCAGTGGTTTAGTGCCTGCCTTTGGCTCAGGGTGTGATCCTGGGGTCCCGGGATCAAGTCCCGCATTGGGCTCCCTGCATGGGCCTTGATTCTCCCTCTACCTATGTCTCTGCTTCTCTCTCTCTCTCTTTCTCTCTCACTCTCTGTATCTCTCATGAATAAATAAAGAAAATATTAAAAAAAAAAAAAAGACCTTTCTATTCCATCTGGTACTTTATTTTCCATGTGGTCCATTCTTTACCCCAGGGAATTGGTAAACTGAAGTTTGGGTGGGTTTACTCATCTAGCCAACCATGGGCTTGGGTGGCTCTCAACTCAGAGCACACCACATCACATGTTGAAGGAGAATGGAAGAGGCTGTTAGAGACTCAAACTTTGCGTTCCAAGATGATGCAATATTATTAACCAAAGGCCAAACTCTATAGGAAGCTGAGATCAGGAAGGAGAAAGGAAAAAAGAATTGATGAGTATATCTGTTTATGTTCGTGTATATAGAAAAAATATATTTAGATGTATTTATAATATGCTATATATGTAATAGCCTATGTATATATGTGTGTGTATATATATATGGATCGATCGATCTATATAGATATTTCCACCCTGTGTATGTATGATGTACCTACTAAGGCCAAAGTACCAGTCCAAAGCACTAGGGAAGTACTTTGTGGAACAAGACACAGGCCCTCTTCTCAAGGAACCTAGAGTGGGATGTGTGATCCAAACCCATTAACTATTCCAGAAATGCCTTTCTCCCACGATTTGGTAGGTGAAATTTGGTAATTTACCCCTGAGTTTTGCAAGCAAATCAAGAACAGAAAGCAGATATCACATTTGCTTGGTCAGTTTTTCTCTTTTCTCCTGAAAGGCAGTGATAATATTTCCAGTTGTACTGCCTGCTTTTAGAAAAGGTCTTTGCTGCTATCTTCCTAGCACTGTCCTCCTTTGCTCCAGGATCCTGGAAAGAACAGGTTCTGATTCTGAAGCATTAACATTCTTCGTGGCTCTGACACCCCTCAGAGGTCTGTTTGTTTCTGACTCTAGAGATGCAGGTCATCACAGATGTTTATTTGTCTGTTTCCAAAGTCAGGACACATGTACAGCAGTAAATCCTTCATTTGCCGAAGTTAATCACAGCCATGTTAGAGCTTATATCATTCCAACTGCCCATTGGGAAAGCCTGGGAAATATAGATGGGATTTGTTCTCCAGGAAATAAGTTCAGCAAACCGGATTGGTGAGACTACCCAGAGGGAGAAGTTTGAGTCAGGGTCCCTCCTTGGATAATATCTTATTCCAGTCCTGTCAAGAGCCAAATTGAAGGCTTGCTTACATTCCCAAGGACAGATTAGTGACAACTTAGAGCAGAGGGAAGCAATGAAATGTTTTGTTTGCTCTTTCATTAAACAGTTAAAAAATATAGATGAAAATTTAATGAATGTTCCTCATGTTGCCACCATGAATATGAAAAAATTGTTAACATTTTATCGTATTCACTCCAGGTAATTTTTATCAAGAAAATATTATTATTTAATTACTGTTTAACTTAAATAATAATATTTTTTTTATTGGTGTTCAATTTACTAACATACAGAATAACCCCCAGTGCCCGTCACCCATTCACTCCCACCCCCCGCCCTCCTCCCCTTCCAACACCCCTAGTTCGTACTCTGGGAAATAATAATATTTTAATAATATTATTAGTATTAAGAAATACAATATTTGGGCAATAATGAAGTCTCTCATATTCCTCTTCTTGGTCCCATTCTCCCCAGGATGCTCCCCCCCAAAGCAAACACTGTCATGCTTTGGTGCGTACGCAGTCCATTTTTGTCCTTTTTACTACACACACACACACATCCCTCCTCCCCTTCCAACACCCCTAGTTCGTACTCTGGGAAATAATAATATTTTAATAATATTATTAGTATTAAGAAATACAATATTTGGGCAATAATGAAGTCTCTCATATTCCTCTTCTTGGTCCCATTCTCCCCAGGATGCTCCCCCCCAAAGCAAACACTGTCATGCTTTGGTGCGTACGCAGTCCATTTTTGTCCTTTTTACTACACACACACACACATCCACACACACACACATCTGCAGACGGTATGGAACACTGTTTTAGTATCTTTAAAAATTATTTTTGTATCTTTTGACAACCTGTTTTTATTTGATCAACACTGTGTTTTTGAGAACTATGCATGTTGATATGTATACAGAGTTCATTCATTTTAACTGCTGTGCAATGTTCCATAATAGCAATATAATGCCCTATATGATGCATTCTTGTCCATCATTTCCAAATTTTTGCTGCTGTGACAAAGCTGTAACGCACGCCCACATATATCCATCCTGTGGCAGAAATGTGGGAGATTTTATGTTTGTTTGTTCTGACTTTTGCTTTTTTAGTCTGTACACCTAAAATTGGTATTTTTAGAGCTATCTTATTATGTCTTTCCAAATTGCTTTCCAAAGTGTCTGCAGTCACTGCCAACCCAGAGTGTTTTGAGAGTTCTTGTTTCTCTTCTGTCCTTTGCAACACTTAGTGTATCCAGACTTTTCTTCTTGCCAATATCTTCTATTATTTTCATTCTTAATTATTTCTGTGTTCTTGATTTCTTAATGATTCATGTTAGACATTTATATATTTCATTATTCTTTTAAAGGATTGTCTTGAATTGATTTATTTTTATATTTCTCTAGTTATTAATTTTGGCTCTTGCTTCTTTCCTTTTACTTTCTGCAAGTTTACTTGGCTATTTTGATGATCTGCAGTTAACTTATTTATTTTTCATCTTTTAAATTTAAAATAAATTCATTTTTTCCCTACCTTTTTCTAAGTACTGCTTTAACCGCATCCCAAAAGTTTTGCAGTAAATCCTTGACATTAGTAAGTCTAGATATTTTGTAATTCACATAGTAATTTCCTCTCTGTCCATCAATCCTTTAGGGTTTTTTTTTTTTTTTGTCTCTGAATCATGTCTTTCCTGTCTTTTTATTATTGATTTCTATTTTATTGGCATGTTGTCATAAATATAATTTGTTTGCTATTCTTTGAACATTTGGAAGGGTTCACTTGGACCTTGTACCTGCACATTTTTGTAATTGTATGAGTTTTGCTAAAAACAAATGTGCATTTTTAAATTTTTTTAACTCCCAAATGTGCTTCTTGCACAGTCTTCTTCATCTTGGAAAATGATGACACTCTTTGTTCTATCCCTTGGGTGTAAAACTTCAGAGTCATCTTTAACTCCTTACTTTTTCTCACACCAATATGCAAATTATCTATGTGTCCAGTAGGCTTTGCCTTCAAAATATGGCTTGAATCTGGATATTGGAACCACTTCTATAGCAACACCACAACAGGTAAACACTTCTTGCCATTACCCACTAGCAGTGAGAATGGTCCTTTAAATACCTGAACCAAATCATGTTATCCCCTGCTTAAAAGCTGTCAAAGTCTTCCCCTTTCTTTCGGATTAAAATCCACAATCTCTGCCATGGCCTTCTGCTATGCCATGAACCCCATGATCTACTTCCCTGTTATCTCTCAGATCCTATTTTAGGGTAGTCTTTTCCTCCCTTTTTCTGGGTCACTTGGTGTTACCTCAGGGCCTTTGCATATCTGCCACAGGCTCATCTACCTGACATTTACATGTGTTGCTATGCTACTTCACTCAGGTCTCTATGCAAAGGTTTTCTTATCAGAAATACTGTTCCTGACTATCCTATTTCAGATAGCACCCCTAAATATCTTCACTCTGCCACCACTTTTACCTTTTCATATGACATTTTCTTCCCTTACTAGAATGGAAACTTCCTAAAAGCAGGGATTTCGACTCTATTATTCATTACTATGCCTCAGTACCTGGAATAGTGTAGAGGCTCCATAAAAATCAGTTGAATAATTGAGGGGAAAATCTCTATTACTTAGGACGAGAGTTCTTTAGATATTTTTTTTTATGTCAAGATTGCTTACTTTTCTATATTTAACTTCTTCTTAAAGTGTTGTGGCCATATCTGTGTGTTTCCCACAAAGTTGTTCTATTAGTTTAAGCTTATAACTAGCAATTCCAAAATCTGAGGAGGTTGACATGACAAAAGTCATATGCCAAGCCTGCTGTGTCTTCTGTGACTCTCCAGGTACCTGCCATCCATATGTGACCCACAGACCCAGGCTATTTTCATCTCAAGAAGAGTCAGCTTGGGCCTCCAGGTAGACAGCCTGCAGAAAACACAGAGCCATTTTTTTGTTTGCTCGAGAAATGACACGTTACTTCTACTCACTGCCCGTTGGCCAGACTCGTTTTGCCATTTTATTGCATTATGTCCCAGTACGTATTTCTCTTTATTACGTTCAACAGTTCGTGTGTGTCTTAAGTATGAGAAATTAGGCCTTTCTTCAGTTATGGAAAAGTTCTCCTGTATTATTTCTTTTAATTGTTTCTCAGTATTCTCTCTGAGCAGAATTCTAGAAATCTTTGGAGGTATAGGTTACAGACCCCCATACCTCTTAGTTTCTCTTTTCTTTCTCTCTCTCTCTTTTTTACCTCTTTATATCTTAGTACTGTGCCTAGAAGGATTCCTCAGTGGTGTCTTCCAATTTACCAAATTTCCCTTGAACTATAGAAACTTCTGTGTTTATTCCATCTAGAAGGTATTGAAATTCAGTTACATTGTTTCTATCCTTTAATTTCTAAGTGATTATTTTATTACTTATTTTTCTCAACCTATGTCTTCTTCATTTTGTTTAATACTTTCTTTTTTAAAAGATACTATCTATATCTTTATTTGAAGCTTATTCAGAGACTACTATGTGCATTTTTAAATTATGAAGTGTGATTTACATACAATGGTATGAGTTTCTGGTGTATATCATACTGATTTGACAATTTTATGCCTTACTCAAGGTATCTTTACTTGCATCTTTATTTGCAATAGTCAAGATATGGAAACAACTAGTGTCCATCAATAGATGAATGAATGAAGAAGATGTGGTGTATATATACAATGGAATGCTATTCAGCCACAAAATAAGAATGAAATCTTAGAGCACCTGGCTGGTATAGTTGGTTAAGTGTCTCACTCTTGATTTGTGCTCAGGTTGTGATCTCAGGGTGCTGAGATCAAGTTCGGCATTGGGCTCCATGCTCAACATGGAGCCTGCTTGATTTTCTCTCTCCCTCTTCCTCTGCTCCTACCCCCACTCTCTCTCTCACTCTCTCTCAAATAAATAAACAAAATCTTTAAAAAAAAAAAAAAAAGAATGAAATTTTGTCACCTGTGACAACATGGATGAACCTAGAGGGTATAATGTACATTTTTTTTTTTTTAGGGGTTAAATCATCCTCCCATTGTTGATTTTGTTGAATTTTTTCTTGGTCTTGTTTTTCCTTACTGCCTTTGAATTTTAGTTTTTTGTCTAATCCAGAGTGGAAGTTATCTTTTAAAAAATCTTTAAGCATCTATCATACTTGACTGACTTTAAGGAGCTACCATGTGGTGCTTTGAGACTCTCAGACCAGAAACAAGTTTTATGTTAGTGGGCTGGGATTTCTGTCCCATAATGGTTGGTATTAGGGACATTGTCGATTCAGTACTTAGCAGTGTACACAAATCTGCTCTGTGTGACTTGCTTTGTTCCTTCCTGTCTCACATATACCTGGTTTAATGCAATCCACAGCCCTATCTTTCTCAGCATTTTCCCTCTAGAGGTTGGGAGACCCTACCAGATGCCAGTTTTATGCTGTGAGTCTGGCTTGTAATTCTGATTCAGAGTTTAGTTCTTGATAAATTTCCTCCTGTCTTTGTCTATTTCTATACTTAGAATTCAATAGTACCATAGTTTCAACATTTGCTGCTTGTTGTTTCAGTACTTTTGTAGTGTATGGGATATTTACCTTGTATTGAGTGATAGATACAACTTGTAAGTTTTGAAAAGTCAACTAAAATTGCTTTTTTTGTGGTATTTTGAGGAAGAGGTTTTGAATATGTAAATTCACAGTGCCATCTTGGCAAGATATCCTTTTATTTAATTTTAAAAAAATTATTTTGATTGCAGAAGAATTCATGCTTATTATCATAGTTTTGGAAACTATAGAAAAGTGTCTAGAAAATATTTAAGTTACAACCACACAGAAGTAATTATAGTTAACATTTCAGTGTGTTGTCTATCTATGTTTTGCTTTTCACTAAATGGGATTCACACTGTATATTTAGTTTTATATCATTCTCCCTTATTCCAGACATTATAGGGTGGATTTGCCATGTCATTAAATAATCGTCAAAAGCAATTTTTAACAGCTCCTTAATGTCCCAACATATGGAGGTACTATAAAAACATAAATCATCAAAAATGTTAATATCTCTCATAGCATAAATTAACATGTAATTACCAAGTAAAAGTATGAATATTTTTAAGGTATTTGATACATAGTGAAGCATTTCTATCGAAATATGGTATTTTCAGTTTTTATTACAATGGGAACATAACCATTCTCTAGCCAGTACTATGTTATTTTTCTAACTTTACCTGTTTAAGAGATGGAAAATTCTGTTTATATGTTTGTACTTTGAAAAATCCCTATATCTGTTTGTGTAGTTCTATTTTAGTTTCTACTTTAAGTTGTTTTTTTTTTTTTTTTTTAATTTTAAATAGGTCTCTAAGTTTCTCTCACTTTTTAGTTTGCCAGGAGAAGCAGTTTTAATATTTTTTGCTTTTTGTAATTTCTACTTATATGTTCTTTTTTTTCCTTTAGCCTCTTATTGTGTGTATTCTTTTACTTTATGTCTCCTTTGGCTGATTGCTTAATTCATTTTAGTTATCTCCTGTTTATTCACAGCCCTACATGCTTTATTACTGCTATGGCTGTATTCTGTAAGCTTTGACATGAATATACTTATTTTCATTATTTCCAAAGTAGGTTGCAGTTATAATTTTATTTACTCTTTGGTCCAATTATTTTAGGAAATTTCCAATTTTATTTCAATTTTGCTAGAATTTTTCATTGTATTTCTAGTTTTATCACATTAATGTTTGAGAATATTTTTCCTTTAAATTCTTATCAAAGATATTGAGCAAATGGTCAAATTTTAAATGTCCCATGGATGTTAGAGCCTATATTTTCTTTTTGAAGAGTATACAGATATGTGTGTGTATGTAAGTTTATATAGTTAGTCACATTTATATTATTCAAAGGTTTCATTCTTTTTAATATTCATTTAACCTATCATAGGCTGACTGATGTTTCTCAATTCATTGTTTCTGGTACTTTTTGGAGTATTTATTTTGGTGTTTGATGATTATATCATCTACCACATAAGTTATGTGTCCATTTTATCTTTTTTCTTCCCGGGCTATTGCTTCCTGCTTGAGTGTTGCTATTAAGTCTTGCCTTCTGCAAGACTTTCCCATATAACATCATTTCAATTTTATTCATTTTTTAAACTTTATTTAAATGTCTTTAGTGATCTTCATATATTTTATTTTCTAACAAATTATTATGAAAACTTATGGTGTTTAAATCTATTGCTGTAATAAATGTTTTAGCTGATTTTTATCACCTTTTCTAATGTTTTCTTGTTTTTTTTTTCCTTTTTATTCTAGAGTTTGTTTTAATATTATGTAGAGGTTTGTAAGATTGAAATCCTTTCATTTATTTTACTGGTGGTGATTCTTTTGTTTATCAAATGCATATTAAAACTATATTTGTCTATCCAATTCAAGAACAAATTCCTAATGAGGAATTTAAATTATCTGGCCTTCACCTGATATCCTCCTTTTCTGTATTTATCAGTTACTTCTTTTATCAGGCATTATGATATCAACATTTTATCATGAAGTTCTGATTTGTTTGCATATACAACATCTTTTCAGACTTAGACTTTAATTGTGTGCCCATGTGACAATTCATCGTATTTGATCCTAAAAATTAATTGGTTTCAAGGTTCTTTGCCATTTCCTTTATACTTTAAGTGTTATAGTCTTGAGTTCTTGATTTCTCTTTATCAGTTGACAGGTATTCATTTTTTTGTGCTTTCTCAGGAAGGGAACATGAATGATTTATCTTTCATGATTTTAAGCTTAGCAAAATGTCTTTCTGCCAACTTTTCACATGAACAACCTGGATATAAACCTCTCAGGTTACGAACTTTTCCAGTCACTACTCTGTACAAATATTTCATTGTCTTTTGACATTTGATTTTTCAAAGAAGGGTGAGGTTGCCTTATTTTTGCTACTCTAGGGATAAGCTTTTATTCCTATTTTGATTTTTATAAGATTTTAAATTAGCCATTGAAATTAAAATAAAATGAAACTGCCTTGATATTTCTGGTCATTTAAAAATGTATTTTATTTGGTTCTTCCTAAGCCCTTTTACTCATAAATTTTTATATTACATCTTTGATGATAAATTCTCTGTTGTTTGGATTTCCGGCTCAGTAACACCTCTCTTTACTTAGATCTAAATTGTCTTCCATGTCTTTCATCTTCTCTTTATTTCTTTTTCCCCTATAAATATTAGGAAATATTTTCAAGATTTTTTTCAACGTTATTCACTTAATTTTTTACAGTGTCACTTCTGTTTTACTGCCTCTGATACAGATTATCATTTTACCACTGTGTTTTGTGTTTCCTTCGCTATTTTCTTAATTCAGCTAGCTTCCTTATCATGCCCATGTTCATTTGAGAACAAGCTATCTTTTGACACTCTGATCCTTTTTAACAGAGTGAGTGTTTTTAAAATATATTATTGAAGATAGCAAATGAGTGTGTTCTAAATCTTTTTTTTTCAAGATCAGTAGGGAAGATTTCCTGCTATTATTATCTTTTTTTTATAGACTCCATAGTGGCAGATGTATATATATGTTTCTATATACTTATCTTTGAATAGGACTAGTTCTAGCCTAGTACCAACAGGTAGGCTTTGTGGATTGGTCTTTGCTTCTGTCTCACTCTAATTTGGTAGGAGTCTAGTCTTGAAGTATGAAGTCATGCCACTTAATTTGGGATGTTGAGGAGGAAGCATTTCTCTTTGTGAATCTTCTGAATTGAGTTTTATATACTTTCATTGACTACTGAATATTTTGAATAAGCTAGACTATCAAATAAACTTTTCAGTTTTTCTTCAAACAGTGCTACATGCAGACTATGTTCATTAATGGATGTTTCTCAAAGTACTCGGTCCTATCCTATTGTAAAGCTTTTCTGCAGAGGGATAATCTATCTTCAAAATCTACCCCTACTTTCTTTATTGTTTGACTAACAGGGTGTAATATGGATGGTTATAGAGAAGGAAACTGAAGAGATTGGAAACACAGATTAGTATTCTAGCCCTATACAGCTCAAAGGCCACTTATCAGATGGATCATCAAAGTGGTGATAGAGTGGGTGGTACCTTATGACATAGCTTAATCCAACTGGTTTTTTTAATGTCCTACATTCCTATTCCACCTCTTCAACTATATATATATATATAGTTGAAGAGGTGGAATATATATATATATATATATATATATATATATATATATATATATATAGTTGAAGAAGTGGAATATATATATATAAAGTGTGGAGTAGAATTCAGTTTGGATACAGAATATAATAAATGGTAAGAAGCCCTGAGGTTCTGGGTCAGAACCTCAAGGTCATTTGCTTTAGAGGGGATGTGGGAGGTCATAGGTGCCCCAGACCACTTAATTCTTTTTTAAACAAAAGAAGTAATTACCAGCCTGCTTCTGCTGCCCCCAGAATGTTTGAAAGTCACTGAAATATTATGAAGTTAGGAGTTATCTACTCCAACTCCTTTAGTAGGAAGATAATGTGAAATGTAAGATGAGCACTGAAAGACAAAAGATACCAGGCACATAAAGATGAGATCAGAGAGCATAAAAGGCAGGAGAGCTGGCTCAGAGGTGTGCTGTATAATGCAGGAACTTTGAATTTATTATGAAAACGTATCCTGGGAACTAGAAACATTTTCTCTGTTAGCATTTCCTAAAATGCCCAATATTTACCAATATAAAAAATAACATTTTATGGTGCCTGGGTAATCAGTCAGTTGAATGTCTGCTTTTGGCTCAGGTCATGATCCTGGGGCCCTGGGATTGAGCCCGACATTGGGCTCCCTACTCAGTGGGGAGTCTACTTTTCCCTCTACCTCTCTCTCCCTCTGCCTCTCTCTCTCTCATGTGCTTGCTCTCTCAAATAAATAAAATCTTTTTTAAAAAATAAAAAAAAAATAAAAAAAAAAAAATAAAAGGAAGCCAATGTAGTTGGAATGT
Organism: Canis lupus familiaris; assembly: GCF_011100685.1. NCBI lineage: Eukaryota > Metazoa > Chordata > Mammalia > Carnivora > Canidae > Canis > Canis lupus. Next base: position 27,274,701 of record NC_049225.1, read on the forward strand.
AGCAGGCTAGCAGGAAAATGGTGCGAAACCAGAATGGAGAGAGATGCAGGTCCAGAAAAAAAAAAAAAAAAAAAAAAAAAAAAAAAAGATTAACAAAAAAAATGATAGTAAGGAGTTTTTATTTAATTAAAATTTTATAAGAAGGCCCAGGGACAAGGGGCATTTAAACAGGTAAGAAACATAATCTGATGAGTTAGCAACAAAGGTTTCATGTTTTGGTTCACTTATTCACCCATTCATTTATTCATTCATATTCTCTTTCATTCATTCAAACACACATTTATCACATAGCCACTAGGATTTAGGTATTCTGATGGGGTTATATCTTAGGATTCCCAATTCCTAGTACAGGAGTATTTCCATCATACCATGTAACTTCTCTACTCATCAGTGTGCTTTGTCTGAGGGTTTGCACTTTTATATATTTGAATCACTCATTCTTTACAGTGCCTGGTTTATGGTGATCTCTGAATAAAATGGTAAGTAAAGATATCAGTAATAATAATAATGATAATTAACATTCCATTACACACATTTAAAAGTCTCTGGAGTAGGGAAGGAATATTTCTAAAAACAACAACAACAACAACAACAACAACAAAACACAGTTAAAAGATAGTCATCATTAGTGACCAGGCTTCCTCACTGGTCAGAAACCCATAATGTCTTTGTAGGACTGATTGGTCAGTTGGATGCACTGAATTTTTCATTCAGGTTAAATCAGCTACCTTTTCTATACATAGATTTGTTGGGCCTTTGCCACATCAGACTTGGTCATGCTGACATGGAATAGTCAAGACTTGTCTCTTTAATTGTCAACTAAAGAGTTCCTTGTATATGTTTAGTGAAGTCTCATGGCTGAAATATACACAAATTCAAAGAGCACTCCAAGCCCTCCACCCCTGTTGTGGCTTTCACAACATACACAGCCTTCTTCTAACATATATTCCCAAGATTTCCAACAGTGGAACATCTGTTTTACTTTGAGGTAGCTATGATAAGCATCTGCTTAGAGGAATGATTTGAACAAAACCAGGGCACATTTGTTTGCCATGTTATGGATTATCTGGTCTTACATTGTTTATGAATAAATCATACAGGATGGATAAACTGGTAACCACAACAGCATGTTTTATACCACGTTTAAAACATAAATTTATGCATTTGTAATTTTTTTTCCTGTAGAAACTAAAAAAAAATTATGTTTTAAATAGAAGATAACATGGATTTTGACTATAGCTCAGCAGTTGGGTACACAGATTCCAGGAATTCCTTTAGTAAATTAGAATCCAACTGGCTGATTGAGGGTCCTAGTGTTCACAACTGACATTAAATGCATTAAGTGTAAGTGAGTCAAAGATAAAAATACAGTATTGTATGATAAAAAGGTAACACAATTCCACATTTGTATAATACTTAACATTTTCTCCTCAAAGCTCATTTTAAAAATAAGAAATGTAACGAAGGTTCACAAAGGTTCAGGGACTTCTTGAAGTCACACAGGCAATTAGTAACAATCTGAATTGAGAATCACATCTTCCTATTTATATTCTACTATTCTTGGCTTACACAACAACTGCTTCATTAAGAAGTTATTTTGAAACCATATTCAGGGGCTGTTAATGACATTTAGTATAAAGCTAAATCCATAATATCCATTTTGAATTGTTTTATTTGGTATAATAACAATTCTTAGGATGAAGCAGGTGTAAGATGGAGGAGAAAGATATACAAAAGATTGGTGTTTGGGTTATTGCATTAAGAAATCTGACCTCCATTGGCTGACTGAATGGCAAAATCATTCTATAGAAGAGTCATTCGTTATGGTGCTTCCATTGTTAAAGAAGCAGTGTCTTTACTATGTATTTTCCTGTTGTTGAACACAGATGCCCAGAAAGGATAGACTTTGGTCACGCTGAGGCTGCATTATTGTTTGTACCAACCTGGCCATCCTAAATCAGGCAAACAAACTGAAAACTAGAAATAGCAAACAATCATTTAAAAACTCACATGTGGGATCCCTGGGTGGCGCCGCGGTTTGGCGCCTGCCTTTGGCCCAGGGCACGATCCTGGAGACCCCGGATCGAATCCCACGTCGGGCTCTCGGTGCATGGAGCCTGCTTCTCCCTCTGCCTGTGTCTCTGCCTCTCTCTCTCTCTCCCTCTGTTACTATCATAAATAAATAAAAATTAAAAAAAATAAAATAAAAATAAATAAATAAATAAAAAACTCACATGTCCCTTTAAGCAGAAAGAAAAAAAAAATGACTCAGGACTCACCCTAGGACTTTAGGGTGATTTTGGTCTGCATTCACTCAGCTAGAGGAAAGCTGTTCTCATCTCCCATGACTTTGGCTTCTCTTTCATTTGTATTTTCCATTTCCTTTCCCTGGGCCAGATGTGTGGATTTCCTCGCTGTGCCCAGTGACAGAGTAGACTTTTGTAGAAACTGCCAGGGCTATTTGTAATCTCCTGGCTTTGCAGAGATCTCAGATGCTGAGAAGAACAAATTCTGATGTTTCACAGCCACAGGAAGAGGGGTCGAGATGTTGAGAGAAGGACAATTTGGGTGGAGTTTTCACATGTGTTTCTCCTTCATGGAGAATCCAGGGTGGGGATCTGGTATAGCTGAAGCCAAGTTGTATTTCTGCCCTCTTTTTCCTTTGTGGCTTGGGAGAGCAGCCATGAGGAGTGCACAGTTTTAGCTTGGACCATGACTTCTTCATCCTACAATGCCAGGGTTGGAAAAGCTAGTAAAGGTCATGTTGCCCACCCTCCCATCAAAATCAATTTTATTTTTTTAAAGACTTATTTATTTATTTTAGAAAGACAGGGAAAGAGGGGGTGGGTGGAAGAGAGAGAGAGAGAGAGAGAGAGAGAGAGAATCTCAGACTCTGCACTGAGCACAGAGCTCCATACAGGGCTCAATCCCAAGACCCTGAGGTCATGACCTTAGCTGATACCAAGAGTCAGTCACTTAACTGACTGGGCCACCTAGATGCCCCACATCAAAATCAATTTTAGATGAAGTCTGCAGAAGAGAGGAAGAGTGATTTTGTTCATACAAAAATTATTTTCCTGGAATCTAAAACTGCTTGTTGCCCTTTGATACATCTGTGACCATCCAGAATTGATGAAGAATGTAGAGCTGAGGTAAGGGATGGTGTCAAAGGACATCAGTTCAGCTTCTCATCCCTTGGTTATCAGTGAAAAGAAGAAGATATACTGGTGATATTGAATTGGTATGAAGTTCTGATGGCCTTAAAATACTGTTTAACCCAAGGACCATTACTGATGAATCTCATAATCTGCTAGTCACTGCTTCCTTACAAAGTGCCAAGATAAATGTATGCACAGAGACTGAAACAATATGGAATAAGACTTTAATACTAGCCAGAGGCTTTAGGAACATGCCCCAATAAAAACTTTTAGCATGGGCTAGTATAGATTCCATAGAAGACTCCTTTATCTTTGTCATTGTAGGTCAATGTAAGGATCTCTGCTAGAATAAAAGGAAGCTAAAAGGTCTAATCTCTATATATCTACTCCAAATTCAAAATTAGTTTGTAAATCTTAAAACTGTGCTGTGATAAAAGGCCTCATACACCACATAGTATCAGATGAAAGCACAAAAATGTGAGTATGTAATCCATTGTGAGGTGCGAGTCCACCGAGGATGAGAGGGCAGGCCTATCTTCTGGGACCATCTTATGTAGATATGTGGGAGAGGAGAAAGCCTCTGAAGAGTAGAAAGAAATGTCCCAAGTGATGTATCTTGTTACTGTGGCTGTGCAGAAGAGTATGGTAGAAACGAATTTAGAAGGACCACATTTACTTGTATGACCCAGTGACTCCAGCTGCATGCACTGTACTGAAGGAAAGGTTTCCTAACCTGGACAATCATGCTAATATTTCTCCTCTTTCTCCTTCAGGTAGAAGTTGAAGGGGTTGAGAAAGGGTATGAGTGTTTCTTAGAGACTGCACCCTTACACAGCATCCCTACCCAAGAATAGCCATCCAGTCTCCATGTTGCTCCTGATGCCATTTTACATAGGGGACGATAGTCAGATTCAGTCCCGGTTTTATGATTTGGGTGTGGATTGAACTTCTACAGTGGGATGTGTTGAGGCTATTTTCCTATTTTTACTTAACCCATTACATATATTCTGTAAGAGAGCATATCACAGCACACTGCCTCACTCTACAGTTTTATCACGGAGACCAAAGAGCATGCTCAGGATATGCCAGCTTCTCAGAGGAAGGAGAGGGCAGTCTCTGAGTTGGAGCTTTCCCACTGCTATAGAAGCAATCATAGGGAATACGTGATGTAGCACCAGAGCCAGCTACTCAGATGTTCACTGAAAAGATATGTTAGCTTAGGCCAAGGGCTACGTAAAATGTCTATACCCTTTTGAGAAGAGAGTTGCTTTGAGGTGAGGTAAGATAGGTACTTGAAAAAATACTCAGTTTTTGTGCACAGTGAAGACCAAGGAGGAGGCCTTTTGAGAAAGTTATAGTCATACCAAAAAGGCAACAGTTTAGATTAGAATTTGAAATCTTGCTACTAAATAAAAAGCAGTGACCTGGTATACCCAACCTATTTTTCCACCTTCCCATTGTTAAGAGACTTTTTTCTAGCTCCTCACCACCTTCTTCCCTTCTTTTTGATTTTTTAGTTGTCTGAAATATTAATCCTGCAAAACTGAACTTAGGTGAGATTGTTTCTGTTTTGATCCCTGCCTTTAATTTATTGAAGGACACAAAGGTTGAGTTTAAGGTATGAAGTTGAGTTGTTCTTTAAATTGTGTTCTTAGCCATAACACCGACCTTGCACATTTTCTGCAGTTTCCTGGATGTCTGGGGATGGTCAGTCACATTTCATTGTCTCCAAGAACCATCATGGCCTTGTCTTGGCGTTCATGCAGGCTTCTCTTCACTATAGACCAAGATAGTACTTAATGTCGATCTCCCCATGGGAGGCAGCTTTCAGAGTTTGGTGTTGACATTTCAAAGTTTAATCCTTTTTCATATTCTTTTCTCTGTGTCAGCCTCAGTTCAAATCAGATACAATTGATCCTCAGTAGTACAGTTGATTCCATATTTGTAAATTTGCCTACTCACTAAAATTTGTTTGTAACCCCCAAATCAATATTTGCAACATGCCTTCTGGTCATTTACTGACATGCACAGAGCAACAAAAAATTTTGAATTTCCCCACACATGTGTTCCCAGCTGAGGTCACATCAGGCCATGCTTTGCCTTCCTGTTTCAGTGTTCATACTGTAAAACAAATGCCCTTTTCATGGTCTATGGAGGGCTATGCTTTTCACATTTTTGTGTTTTTGTTGGTGATTTTGAGGTTGAAAATTGCCTCCAAGTTTAGTACTGAAGTGCTGTGTAGTGTTCCTACATCAAGAAGGCTGTGACAGGGATCTCTGGGTGGTGCAGCGGTTTAGCGCCTGCCTTTGGCCCGGGGCGCGATCCCGGAGACCCGGGATCGAATCCCACATCGGGCTCCCGGTGCATGGAGCCTGCTTCTCCCTCTGCCTGTGTCTCTGACTCTCTCTCTCTCTCTCTCACTGTGTGCCTATCATAGATAAATAATTTTTTTTTAAAAGAAGGCTGTGACATGGCTTTTGGAGGAAATACATGTGTTAGATGAGCTTTGTTCAAGCATGAACTAAAGCACTTTTGGTTGTGAGTGCAATGTTAACAAACCAACAATATATTTTAAACAGCTTTCCTTTAAACACATCACACATAAAACAAGGTTATGTACTGATTGGTTGGTGAACATCTTGAGACCAGAGGCTTTCAGGAACTCAATGTTATATTTTCCCAAAGAGCAATGGCTTGGTATATGCAGCAACTTTACAATAAGTAACTACCTTACATAATAAGAAATGACTGTGATTGTTTAGCAAGTGTTTGCTGTAATGATAAAAATAAATATTATTGACCCAGCATGCCAGGTAATGATGTAACATTAAAGGTACTGTGTCAGCCACAAGTCATAGTAAGGGACTATGAGGTCTCTCCCCTAGCCCAGAACTTTTCTAACAAACCAGAGAGAGAGAGATGCATCACTTTCTGGGCCATTTCACTTGGATCATAGCTTATTTTCTTTCACACCCCTAGTGCTTTCCCAAAAAATGGCTGTTTAATTTTTCTAAAAATTGACCCTACAGTTATATGTATATTTGCAATCTGAGGAGCGAGGGAGAGGAACCACCTACTCTTCAAGACAAGGGTGGGTTGTTGAATTTTATGCTATATCTTGACATTGCAATAAATCTCTGAACCTACACCAGCCTGCACTGGATATTTAATACTATTTTTAGTTTCAATACTAATCAATCATAGAAGAATGTGCTGTTATTTTTTAGTTACATGTAAATGTTTAGAAGAATAAAAACAGCATATTCGTAGTTTATGCACAGACAAGTTTATTGATAATTTTGTCAAATTCTGTGTGTCCATTGATGTGGCCATTACAACTGCTGAGACTGTGGAATAAACCTGACATGACGTTTATATTTCCTGGCAGTTTTACCTGGAGATAGATGGGATATAGGGAACCTTGAGCTCTGTCTTTTGGACACAGTTTGGAAGTCTCCTCAGCCCACTGTACTGTAGAATCACTCATGTTAGAGACCCAGCTGCTGGGAAGCCACATAAATCCTGATTGTGAAACTTCTTTGGCTATAGTTTCATTTTGGGTTGTTTTGTTGTGTTTTTTAAAAGGAGGTTAGTAGTAGGCACTTTATGAAACTTTCAAAATGTATTAATATCACATTTGGCACTTAGTGCACAGATACCAGCAAGGCCACTTTCCTCAGCCTGCTAAGCCTACTAACCTAGATGGAAACTTTTCAGCTTCTCCTCTTTTAATTGTGAATCCCAAGCGTCAAGACAGAATAGCAATAAGAAATCAGTAAAATGTGAAGGTTTTCTCAGGCCCCTACTAAGAGCCTAGCCAGATGCACATTTCTTATTCCTTTTGGTAAATAGATTCAGGTTTGGTATGATTCAGCGAACTAAAAAATATCCCCTGCTCAGAGCTCGTCTCTGCCTGCTAATTGCATGAAGCTTAACAGATCCTCCTCATACAACACCAAATAAGGGCTGGCTGGAAATCAAAACCGCTTTGCCAGGCACTTTGGATTTTCCAAAGGCACTGTAATGTTCCTAGAGATGTTGATTAATGGAAATGGGGAGCTGTGTGGACTGGGGGTAAGCCCCACAGAGTGATAGCCTGGTGCCAGTATTTATTATTTTTGACTCCAGCTTTGGAATGCTTTCCCCTCTCCTCCCTGAAAGAACTTCCTCCATCACATGGGGCTGATAATGGGGGTGAGGTTCAATACCTCATAGAGAAATGCAAAAGGGAAACACAGAATGTTAATAAGCCCAGGATTTTGCCCTCTGTTCTGTATTGCTCTGCCCCAAAATACAAAACCTAATTAGTGCTTCCAGAGAAGCGTTAAATGGATTTCATGCTGCTTAATAAATTCTTTACGTGCTTTGGTACCACTACAGAATGTGTGGTTGAGTGGGGGTAGGAATCAGGAGAAGACATGATTGCTGTTAATGCTTCTGCCAATGCTGTTCCCTTTCAGGTGAGCACCAGGGATGTGCGTTTCTTACTTAGATGCTTCTTTTTCACCCAAGTTTTCTTCCCTTTGGCTCTCCTATCATTTTCCTGGGCTTTTTCCAAGGGCTTATCTCACAGTTGTTCCCACCCTGAACAATCAGTAATTGCTAGTGACTGATGTACACTGAGTACCCACTGTGTAGTGAGCACAGAATGGGACACAGGAATTAGAAGTTATGATCTTTCCCACTAGGGAACTTATACTTTTTTGAGGAGGGTGTGGGAGACAGACGCACAATGCCTGATTTGCAGAGTAGAGTCTTTGACATTCAAAGTCCTCCATAATTTGTCCCTTGGTTACTTGTCTGTGACATGGATCTTCTCTAGGAGACTGGTCTTTGTTGTTTTCTACATTAGTGGTTGCCACTGCTACACAGTGGGATCATTTGGAGAGCTTTTAAAAAATAGCAATGTTCAAGCTGTACCCTCTGTCAGTGCTTGGAGAACTTAGCTTCATCAGAATCATGTAGAGGACATGTTAAAGCACACATCCCTTGGCTCTACTCCCAGAGTTTCTGAGTCAGTAGGTCCAGGACTTGAAAATGTGTATTCCCAAAAGTTATTGCTAATACCGCTGGTCCAAAATCATAGTTGAGGATATTTGCCCCTTGTCAATGAAGTCAGAATCTCTCTGACTTTAGCACTTTCATAAATTCTGATAGTTCTGTTGTGTCACCAAGATTGAGATCCATGTTGTCCACATTCTTTGCTAATGAATGCAGATTGTAGAGGTAGATTATCTTCCATGATGAATTTCTTTAGATGTTTCCTGAGATTTGGTCTTTTTTTTCCAACTAGACAGTTAAAGTCTTGATGGCAGGCATTATCTTCTACTCTTCTTGAATCTCCCAGGACATCTGACATGAGGTAGACACACAGTGTAATTTGAATGATGTTAACCAACCAAGCAAATATGGTAGGATAGATGGGAGGAGTTGGGGGTATCACAACACTTCTGGTCTCTCCATTCTCCAAAATCCAGTAGGAAGTCCTTTCCTCTACCGGTAGACCCATAAGTTCATTGCAGGGCTACCTTCTTTCCACTTCTCTTTCCTCCCACTGGGGAGGGCACATTTTTAATGTTTACTTTTAGAGAAACCAACTGCAGAGAGTACGGTATTCATAGTCATAAAGCCTGTATTCCTGATATTTCCTTATATGATCTTGGGGAGAGTAGTTAATAATTTAAAACTTCCGTTTACTCATTTATTAAACAGGCTTAAGAATGTCTTCATGTACTTCTGAGAATTAAATGAGTTTGTGCTTAAATAAGTTCTAAGCATAATAGAAAACACAAAAAGGCACAGTCGGCCTTTTGTTTATAGATATCATAGCAAATATACCTTTTCCTGGAAAGAGTTGTGTTGCTCATGGATTCTTTAGAACAGCAAGCAGAGCTTGCATTTGAGCTTCACCCCATCATCCCAGTGTGTGGTTTGCAAGTAGTTAGGCCTTTCCATTATTAACCAAGACTTTGGGGAATATAAAATATCTTGTAACCCCATTATTAATATGGAGAGAAGCCCCTACTGAACTTCACTACCACTGAACTCCTTAGAAACATCAGTTCTGCATTCCCATATCTTATTTCTCAGTCAGGAAGCAGGCTGTGAGCACTGAGATTTCAACACCTACCTGATGGTATCTTCAGTACTTTGTTTCCAGAATGATCCATATGAAATAAAGAGCCTGGTATCATAATTACTAGTTTTCAGCAAATGTTCTTCCCTACAGATAAGCATGCCTTAATTCTAGAACTGTGCTTAAGAAAGCAACAAGGTGGCAGAGTTGTGAAATAAAGTCCCTGATAGGAGAGCGAAATGGTCAACCAGGAGGGCTACAAATCCTCATCAAGCTATGAAGAGAGGCCCCTACTCAGAGAAGTGCTCTCTATTGAGAGCTTTTGTGCTACTCAAAGTGTGGTTCTCACAGGATCCTTGGGAGGCTCTTATAAGAATGCAGACTCTCAGGCAACACCCTAAGCCTCCTGAACTAGAATCTGCATTTTTTCAAGTGTCCCAAATGATTTATAAGCACATTAAAATTCCAGGACAAAGAGGAGTCTCTTACAACTGCACAGAGAATTAAAAGACTTGATATTATTTTAGTTCCAGCTGCACCTCAGTATTTGTATATGAAGGGAAAAAAAAAGAGTACAATCAGTCCCTTTTTTCCAATTGATAGAAGTAGGTAGTAAAAGGATACCAGCAAAAAGGGTCTAGAGCCTCAGTGGCCAGTGGTCTCTTCCTCCTTACCTACCTCCTCTTTGGCAACTTTCCCAGATGCCTATCTCACTTAAAGCTGCTTTGGGTTTAGCAGGTAGGATGCCCCAGTTATATCACCTCCAATTACTAGAAGTTGAGATTCTCCTATGGATACACAGTTCTCCTGCATCCTGCACCATCTCCTGGCATCCTGCTGCATCCTGAACCATCTCTGAGCTGAGTGGAATGGAGACTCCTCTCCCTAGACTTGCCTCTAAGACAGGCTATATTTCAGAAGTACAAGTGAGAAGAGGCCCCGTTTCTGGGCCACCAGGAAGCACTTCAGCCAGATAACAGCCCTCTCCAGTTACTCAGCGCATCCTGCCTTGGACAACTGGGAAAACACACAGGGAACAGTGGGGGTTGTTGAGCTTAGCCCATGTTCCCAATAGTGCATAATTAAAGAAAACACCTGTGTGGCTGCTAAATCACTTCCCACTGTTCCCCTGTGCAAATGCTGCGCTCAATAATCCTGCAAGTGCCTCATTCCTTCCACCCAACTGAGGCAGCACACAGAGCTGCAATGCATAAAGCTGGCAAGTTATTAGTTCAGGACCCCTTATAGGATCTCTTAAGATTGATTTGTTAACCAGTCCACTGGGCCCTTCCATCAGCCTGGCTGCAACTTGCCTGACTGCAGCCTAAGGAAGGCTCATGGATGAGGAGTGGACTTCCTCTCTCCAAGTATCCTTGTTTGGTCAGCACATCTCTGTGTTCAAAGCAGGCTCATGGAAGAGCCCTGAAGCTATAGGAGCCAGAAATCCTTAGAGCACAACTGAAATACTGTAACTGTGGGCTGGATGCTGCCCCGGGGGAATACAGCCAACAACAGTGAAATGAGATGTGAGTGGGACCTATGGGTTTTGTTGGAAATGCAGGAAAGGGAAATGATAGTAAATCAAAAGTCAAGGCTATCATTCTGAAAGGGCCTCTTCCTGCTGCTGAAGTTTATGGGGTGCTTTGGTTACCACCAGGATCTTGTGGGGCCCCAGCTGCCCAGAGCAGAGGAGATAGACTCCCCTCTACCAGCAGGTGGATTGGTAACAGGATTCAGTATGATGACAGGCCAGTTTTGTAATTTACTTCTTCCAGGACAAAGCAACTCTGCTTTCACTGCAAGCTTTAGAGTATTAGAATGGACGAGTGAATGAGCCCAAGAGACCCCATAAAGGGAATTGCTGGATGTCAGAGGGGAGGGCAGGGCTTCAAAGGAGCAGAACTGTATCCTGAGAAGAAAGGACAGCTGCATATTAACCCCACCCACTTTCTACTGTATCATTGCTTTATTCTTTTCATAGTCTTTGCCACTAACTGTAGTCACTGTGTTTATATGTTTGCCTACTTATTACATATCTTCCCAACTGGACTGTGACCTCTGCTAGAGCTAGACTTTTATCTAACTTGTACACAGCTGTATCTTCCAATGCTTGTCACCCAGCAGGTACACAATAAATGTTCTGAAGGAAGAAATGAATGTTTATTACCTGGCGACTGTTATCCTGGATAATTCTGGTTTGGCAACTTCCTGAGCTGGTTAAAAAAGAAAGATGATTTATATCATCTTTCTATTTTGAAAAATGGTAGGTAGAGGGGTTCTTTTCTTAATAGGGAAGAGAACACACAAAGTAATTTAAGGCCATTTTCTGCTTTGGCAAAGAAGTTACGTGGACCCTTTTTTTCTCTCAGTCTCTCAACACTCTTGGAAAATGTACCTTGAGTGTCCTAGCATAAAGTTCTTAAACATGTATTAAGCAATGTATGCCTGCACTCTCCTAAGAGTGGGGGCTACAAGATAAGTATCAAAATGTCTTGTGCTCAAGCACTTCATAGTGTGCTGGAAAGTAATAGGCATGCAAACAGATGATGAGTCCATTTGTGTATAAGGGCTAAGATGGAGATGTGCATGTTATACTTGAGAGAAGGACTTGGAAGAAGAATGGAGGAAAAGTAATAATAGCTTCCTGGAAGAAATTATGTCCATTCTGAGTCCTAAAGGAAGAGAGAGCATGGTGTGTTGGGAACTGCAAGCATGAATATGAGTTGACATTTGGTGAGAGATTAGAGTGGCTTGGTCCCCAGTCACTATGCCCCCAACTACAAACAAAAAAAAGAAAAAAAAAGAAAAGAAAAGAAAGAAAAAAGAAAAGAAAATAAGAAAAGAAAGAAAAGAAAGAAAAGAAAAAAAGAAAAGAAAAAAGAAAAGAAAAGAAAAGAAAGAAAGAAAAGAAAAGAAAAGAAAAGAAAAGAAAAGAAAAGAAAAGAAAAGAAAAGAAAAGAAAGAAAAGAAAAGAAAAGCACTGTCCAGGGTGGACAGAGGTTCTCCGATGAGAGATGATGAGGGGATGTGGGTAAACTCCAGTGACAGAATGTATCCAGTGGAGACTTAACCAAGAATTATTGATTTGTGCTTACATACCTGGTGATCTTTTCAACTGCAACTTCCCACTGTTGAAGCTCATCTGTTGGGCAGTGAAAGCAGCCCTGTCTGAAACAGTTATTAAGTTAGAAATCTGAAATAAAATGAGACTTCCAAATGATACATGGGTTTCAGTTTTACACATTTCCCTCATATCTTCACTACCATAGTGGGTAATGAGGTGTGAATCTTTGTGTAGCCATATACACATGCACGCTTATGTGATCATCTCTTGGAGGACATGTGGTACAGAAAGACAATAAGATCCAAGACACAAGTTGTTTTTCACTCCTCCCAGTTTCAACATGGCTTTGTGGACATGTGGACATACAGAAGAATCAGTCAGCAGTGCAAAAGCTATACCTACAGAACTGCTACTCAAAGTCAAAGATAAGATGGCAGGATTGAGATAAATCTATATTTTGGCATACAAGAGCCCTTCCTGTCATTCAGTGCTAGAATGTTCCCATTCTTGCACTTATTAGTTGATAAGTTTATAGCATGCAACTACTATCTGTTATTATCATTTCTCAGAGACATACAAAGGGGGAAAAAAAAACAAGCCTGTCTCATCTTGGTGACCTTGAGCTAAGAATTCCAGAACACAGCATTTACAGCTGAACATCTTTTCCTGATTGCCTCTGACTTCCTATTTTTGATTTTTGAATGTGGTTGGCAGTTCTGCCTCCTGAGTAATGGACACTGTCTGTCTCCATTGACTTCTGTGATCTCAAACGTTCAAGTGGTCAACTCTTACAATACCGGTTCTATGATACCAAGACTCTAAGCTCACCAGAAATATTTGCAGCTGTGGGCATATGAGCTTGCCAAAATAAAATATTCATTAAGGGCTGCCATAGAGGCTTTCTGGTTCCCTTGCGAGTTGAGTTGATATTTTAAGACCTGAGGGTATAATTTTCTTTAACTACTTTACTGCAGTCCTTGCAGCCATCATCGCTGCCCTAATGGATATAGGAGCCACCATTTGTTCACCCAAGACACTTGATGTAGTAGGTTTAATCAACCAAATGATAATTTGGTCATAACTTGATATAACTGTTTTAAATGGAGATAAGATAAGGGTATGTCCAAAATAGCCTGGGATCCCATCTTTGAGGGCCTGTGTCTTAGGACCACTTCTGAGTATTGGCATACCAGCTATTTTGATAGAGAGCATTTAAGATATGGATTGGTTAAACAGTGTAATAGCTTGCTACAGTTGCTTTAACAAATACCAAAGACATGATCACTTAAACAACAAACATTTATTTTCTCACAGTCCTGGAGGCTAAAAGTCCAAGATCAAAGATACCAGCAGGGTTGGTTTCTTCTGAGATCTTTCTCTTTGGCTTGTCGATGGCTGCCTTCTTGCTATGTGCTTACATGGTTACCTCTAGGTCAGTGTGTTTGTGTCCTAATCTTGTCTTATTAGGAGACCAGCCATATTGAAAGAAGGCCTACCCATTTGACCTAATTGTATCTTAATTACCTCTTTAAAGATGCTATCTGTAAACACAACAGTATTCTAGTTCCTGAGGGTTAGGACTTTAATGTATCAATGGGGTAGTACACAATTCAGCTCATAGCACAAAAATATTGGGGGTACTAAAAAGGTGAGGAACATTGAAACAACAGAGATAGTAACTGTAAGAAGCAACTACCCTACCCTTAGGGCTAGAAGAATAAAAGAAAGAGATTAGAGTTAAAAGAACCTGGAATTTTGGATATGGAGCCTTGCAGAACTGAGATCCAGACCTCTGAGGAACATGTCTCATGCTCGTGGCTGGTGCTGGCATCTATGATAGAGGCACGATGAGAATGGTATTTGGGAGCATGGGAAAAAGTGGAAGGAACATGTCCTTTCCTTTCCCTCAGCCTGCCAATCTTGCTTTAGTATCCTCCATAGGTAAAACCTATCAGGTGTCCCCTGGTAAAGAAGAAATGTAACCTGCAATTCACAGCCCCAGCATTATAAGGCATATTGAAAGATAGATTTGGGCTGAGAGACAATAACTTAATAATCAGTATAAATTCCTTCAAGTTCTTTTTAAAAGTCCTATCTTGTTCTATAGCCTTACTTTCGTTACTTAGCAACATATGAAAAAAATCTCCAATGTCCATACTCTTCTAGAGCATTCTAATGGCTGCATAATGTATTCCATCATAGGGATGTACCATAATTTACTTAACCAAGTTCCTATTCTTAGCTATTATATCTTTTAAAATTCAGTTGGTCTTAAAAACAGGAGTTCAGCCTGCTAAATCTAAGCACATATCTTTAAATAATCCCTTAGGATGAATTTTTAGAAGTCCCAAAATATGAATATTTTGTAAGGTATAAAATTACTTTTTCTAAGTTACAAAAAAACCCCCATGAAACATGTATAGTTCCTTCTGTTCTGTAATATAACAGGGAGAGATTATACTGTTCTAAAACATATTGTCCTAAAACCCAGGGGAGGGTTTAAATAGTATCCAGTAAATGTTAGCAATAAGAACAGAGATATAATTATTTCAGGGTAAAACAGAACCTTCCCTTTAAGGGAGCATTTAAAGGTGAGGGGAATATTAATAGTAGCATTTGGCTCAGTTGATGGAGACGCCATGTTGTTATTACTGATTTTAATGCAATTGCATTCTTAGCAGAACTAATTTTGTAAAGCATTTCCCTAAATAATACAATTTTACTTGGTGCTATGTTTGGACAAAGGAGCAGGAAGCCTTTGTATCAGTATTTATGAAGTGTAGCCTTGTAGGAATTACAATGGCCAGAGGACATTGCCCTAAATCAAGAATGATGGCTGTGGTTTTTATTCCCTTTTAGATTCTGAATTTTAGCATTTGTAATTGAAAATCCATATCATAAAATATTGGCCTGTGGTGATTTTATTTTTCTCCTGGAATGTCCTGATTATCTGAAGTATGACTTGCTTGGTCCTCTGTGGAAGATAAAAGTCTGGATGGTACTGAGTCAGTTGCCTGAAGCTCACCTTCCTGTCAGGGACTTGGTGTGCAAGTTTAGGTGCTACCTTCAGAAAATCTGAGTCCAAGTCTTTCCTGGCTCCCTGAGGACAATTCTGAGAAAGTCACTACCCTTTGTGCTGGTTTCCTGGTGCTGGGGTATGCTCAGTTTTATAAGACTAAATAAATTGATAAATTCAGCTGATTCAGAGCGTTTACATAATCTTTCCAATGTCAACAGTCATTTAAATTATCCTAACTTTATACTGAATCTCCAAAATCCAATTACTAGCTAATAATAATTGTCAGTTTTACTTTAAACCTTTAATGATAGGTCACAAGGGATGTGTAGCAGCAGGATTAAATCGCTGTAGACTGTAGCTGTGCCCAGCCTTAAATTACTCGCCTCTTATCTCTGGCTAACAGAGCCACTATATGTTTTGTCACCATTTTTGCTAAATAGAATAAATGTCACCAAAATTAATTTCATCTCCCTTAAATTAGCTTCTTAGTGTGATTTCTCACTTCAGTCAAAATTTATTTCTTCAAGAATTTAATTTCCTTCTTCATCTCTTTTATTTGAGACAGACTGTTCCAGAGCAAATGTCTTTTAATCACTGGCTAGTAAGTTTTGAGGCTTCCTCTTCATTAATAATTGCTGACCCTTTAAGGGGAGTGTTGGAGGATATTTCTGTTTTATTTAAACCATTGTATGCTTTAAGTAGAGTAGCCAGGGATCTTTCTGAACAGATGCAGAGAAAATTCTGAACCTTGCATAGACCAGGAAAGATAATGTTACCACAAAGAAAATCTTTTTCACATGAGGGATGATTCAGGAGGGAGTTTGTAATTAGGTAGATTAGTTGCGTTTACTACTTTTTAATCATTTTCAGGTATATAGCTCTGACTATAGTTATCCTTTAAGAAAGGCATATGTTTGGAAAAACTGGAGGGATTTTAAAGTTATACTTCTTCTCATAGAACATGAGAAAAACACAGAAGGGTCACCTAACTCTGAAATGTATCCAGAAGACAGGATAAGAGCCCCATAACAAATTCTCTTTGCTCATCAATGAAATCCCAAGATGTCAAAAGAGTGGGAGGAGAGATGGTTTTTATAAAAAAGGAAAGAGAGGGAGAGATCTACTTCTAAAAATGCACTGCAGGGAGTTCTGACCTGCTCCCCAGTGAAACACGTATAACTGGTGAAGATTATGGGGGAAAAAAGCCATTTAATGTCTCCAGATATTATCTTAGGGAAATACAGCAAATAAAGGAACATTTATGTAAAAAAAATCCACTAAAACTCAGAAGGAACAATGAGATTTCTATGGCCCTTGAACCATGTGGATCCTTTTCCTCCTTCCCCTCCCTAGCTTGGTTTGATGGAAGCTACACCTTGGGCAGATGTGGCCAAAAAGATGGGTCTCCCTTTTCCTTTGGCTCCCAATCATGGGATAAAGTATCTTACCAAGAAAGGTAGGCTACCAGCATTTTTTAATTATCTCCAAGTTATAGAGTTAAATCCCAGGTGAGTGCATAACTTTGGGGACTTTTTTCTCTACCCAACCCCCAATCAGAAGGTGAGGCTCTCCCCCACAAAGGAAGCAAGCTAAGAATACAGGAGCCTTGATCACTCTTGCTCCAATTTCATTATAAGATGGAGGTTCCACATTGGGAGATCAAGTTGAGAAAACCAGAGCCTACTATTTTCTTTTCAGCACCAGGAGTGGTGGTTTAGAGACTTTTTCCTGGGAGAGAGGAAATCCTTAAGAACAGAAAGCTCTGAAAGTTTCTCCAAAGGAACTTTGTTTAAAACAGAATGCGGAAAAATTTAAGATTAAGGGCACTTGCGTGAACAGTGGAGGTTTTGGTGTTAAGCAGTTATGAAGAGGCTAATAACTATGAGAGCAGAAAGTTAAATGAGAGGCTAGTACATTTACTAGAGAGAACCATGGGAAATAAACAGCTGAGAATTCTCCTGGGTTAACAACAATCATAATGACTAGCCTCAAAAACTACCCATGCCCATGTATAATTCAGCAGCATTACTTACAGTTACATTACTGTACAACCACTGCCTCTAACTATGTTGAAAACTTGTTCATCCTTCCAAGAAAATCTGTAACCATTAAACAATAGCTCCTCACTTCGTCCCCGCTCCATGGCAGGGATTAACAACTAAGTTCTCATCAGAAGTAATGGAGGCTAAAAGCCAGTAGGATGACATAATTCAAAGTGCTGAAAGAAAATAGTCACACAAGAATCTTATATCCAGCAAAACTGTCTTACAGATATGAAGATGAAATGAAAGCATTCACATTCAAAAACTGAGATGTTTCATTGCTAACAGACATACCCTATAAAAAAACTAAGTGAAATTCTTCGGGCTGGAGGCAAGAACTCAGACATTAATTCAAAACCATATTAAAAAATAAAGAGCACCAGCAGAGATAATTATAAAATAATAAATGATAATATAAATGCATATTTCTTATCCTTTATTCTCTTAACTGATTTTAAAAAGCAAGATATAAGTACAGCATAGGAAAATTAACTGTATTTCTATATATATGCAGTGAACAATCTGAAAGTAAAATTAAGGAAACAATCATACTTATAATAGTATGAATGTGAGAATGGCATACTCCCCCAAATTGATCTTACAGATTCAATGAAATTGGCTTTCTTTCCAATTTCAAAACTTACACAAAGTTACCATAATCAAGACTATGTGGTACTAGCCTAAGGGTATACATATAGATCAAAGGAATAGAATAAAAAGTTTGTAAATAAATCATCATATTTTCAGTTAACTGACTTTTAAAATATTTTATTTATTTATTCATGAGAGACACAGAGAGAGAGAGAGAGAGAGAGAGAGAGAGAGGCAGAAATACAGGCAGAGGGAGAAGCAGGCTCCATGCAGGGAGCCCGACATAGGACTCCATCCCATGACTCCAGGATCATGCCTTGGGCTGAATGTGGCGCTCAACCACTGAGCCACCCGGGCTGACCCAGTTAACTGATTTTTTAAGAGGATGCCAAGACAATTCAATGGGGGAAATCATAGTCATTTCAATAAACAGAGCTGGGATAATTGGTTAATCACATGAAGTAGAATGAAATTAGATTCCTACCAAGATTAACTCCAAAAGGGTTAATATAAGGCTTAAGAGTATAGAGTTCTTAGAAGAAAACATTGGTGTAAATATTTGTAACCTCAGGTTAGACAATAGTTTCTTAGATATGATACAAAAATAACAAGGTACAAAAGAGAAAAATAGCTAATTGACTTCATCAAAATTAAAAAAGTGTATTCTTCAAAGAACACCATGTGAATATGTAAGATAACCTATAAGATGGTAGCAGATTTTTGCAAATCATATATCTTTGAAATATATATATTCCAAATATATAAAGAACACAACTCAATAATAAAAAGGCAATTATCTATTTTAAAAATGGGCAAGGGATTTGAATAAATGTTTGTTCAAAATGATATACAATTGACCAATAAACACACAAACAAATGCTCAACATTGTTAGTCATCTGAGTAATGCAAATCAAAACCTCAGAGATATGACTTCATCCCCTCTAGAATGGCTACAATAAAAAAAGACAGACAATAACAAATGTAGGCAAGGATGTTGTGCTGGGAATATAAATGGCGAGGCTTCTTTGGAAAGCAGTCTGGTAGTTTCTCAAAAGAGTGGGCATATAGTTACCATATTACCTAGCAATTCTACTCATAGGTATATACCCAGGAAAACTAAAAACATACATGCACGCTCAAAAATTTGTGCATGAATGTGTATAGCATCATTATCATAATAGCTCAAAAAAGTGGGAAAAACTCAAATGTCTACTAATTGAATGATTGATAAATAAAATATATTATCCATACAGTGGAATATTTGGTAAGTAAAAGAAATAAAGTACTGATGTATACTACAACCTGGATGAATCTTGAAGACATTATGCTGAGTGAAAGAACCCAGTTACAAAAAAACCATCTATAGTATAAGGTAAATATTTAGAGATGGAAAGAAGATTAATGGTTGCATAGAGTTGAGGAAATTAGGGAGAAGAATGAGGAATGATTACTAATGGGCATGAGAGTTCTTTGGGATTGATGAAAATGTTCCTAAATTATCGTAATTATTGCATAACACCATTTAGACCATTTGCATATTCATAGGCCTTAGTTTCATTATCTAGGTTGGATCTAAAAGTTCTTAAAGGAGGCACTTGGCAATGTAGAGTAGGGCAGAGGGTAATTCTCTCTTATTAGGAGAATTAGTGTTGAAATTTACTGTTATATGATACTGTTGTATACTTATACTATTATACTATTAGTTAGGGGTTACAATGGCCAAGTAGGCTCTTCCCACAAGGACCAGCTTTATGGGCTCTGTGATCAGAAAACCCAATGTTTGGTTTAATCCTCTGCTGTTACCATTTTGAAATTCTTAATAAGTGTTGAGCAAGGATGGAGTGATGCATTTTCATTATGCACTGGGTCCCACAAATTATGCAACCACTTCTGATACCACAGAGAACAGGAATAGGCTGGAGCTCCTTCAGCATCCTTCAGTGCACAGAAATGAACAGTACCCTGTCTACAGTGTCTTGATGAGAAACATTGATTGCTAAGGAAAGGTTGAACTCTGAAATACTGCAGTATTTAACTAGCCTGGTAGTACTGATCTGAAACCTTCAATAATTGTACCTTTTCATAAAGAGAGTTTTTTTATTTCATGTACTTAACAAAAAAAGTGTTGAAAGTCCAAGACATTTGGGGGGGTCCCTTCTTTTGCTTCCTGAGACAGATAACATATCCCACATGAACCATATTTACTTTAGCCCTGCTTCTCTTCCTCTAACTAGACTGCTGAGGTTTCAATAAATACAGCCTCAACTTGTGTTACTTTTATTAGTAGAATCCTTAAGAAATGTCCAACTCAGTAGGCTCTGTGGTAAAAACAATTATGATTCCCAGAGAATTTCTGATGAATAATAATATTCTAAGCTAATCACTTAAATTGTTTCATCTCATTTTCCCATCAGTCTTTTCAGTTGATTATGATTATCCCAACTTTACACATGAGGAAACTGAATTTCAGAGAAGTTAATAGAGAAAGATGAAGAGAGAATGGTATCTTCTTTTTTTTAATTTATTTTTTATTGGTGTTCAATTTACTAACATACAGAACAACCCCCAGTGCCCGTCACCCATTCACTCCCACCCCCCGCCCTCCCCTTCTACCACACCTAGTTCGTTTCCCAGAGTTAGCAGTCTTTACGTTCTGTCTCCCTTTCTGATATTTCCCACACATTTCGTCTCCCTTCCCTTATATTCCCTTTCACTATTATTTATATTCCCCAAATGAATAAGAACATATAATGTTTGTCCTTCTCCAATTGACTTGCTTCACTCAGCATAATACCCTCCAGTTCCATCCATGTTGAAGCAAATGGTGGGTATTTGTCATTTCTAATAGCTGAGTAATATTCCATTGTATACATGAACCACATCTTCTTTATCCACTCATCTTTTGATGGACACTGAGGCTCCTTCCACAGTTTGGCTATTGTGGACATTGCTGCTATAAACATTGGGGTGCAGGTGTCCCGGCGTTTCATTGCATCTGTATCTTTGGGGTAAATCCCCAACAGTGCAATTGCTGGGTCGTAGGGCAAGTCTATTTTTAACTCTTTGAGGAACCTCCACACAGTCTTCCAGAGTGGCTGCACCAGTTCACATTCCCACCAACAGTGTAAGAGGGTTCCCTTTTCTCGGCATCCTCTCCAACATTTGTGGTTTCCTGCCTTGTTAATTTTCCCCATTCTCACTGGTGTGAGGTGGTATCTCATTGTGGTTTTGATTTGTATTTCCCTGATGGCAAGTGATGCAGACCATTTTCTCATGTGCATGTTGGCCATGTCTATGTCTTCCTCTGTGAGATTTCTCTTCATGTCTTTTGCCCATTTCATGATTGGATTGTTTGTTTCTTTGGTGTTGAGTTTAATAAGTTCTTTATAGATCTTGGAAACTAACCCTTTATCTGATATGTCATTTGCAAATATCTTCTCCCATTCTGTAGGTTGTCTTTTAGTTTTGTTGACTGTATCCTTTGCTGTGCAAAAGCTTCTTATCTTGATGAAGTCCCAATAGTTCATTTTTGCTTTTGTTTCTTTTGCCTTTGTGGATGTATCTTGCAAGAAGTTACTGTGGCTGAGTTCAAAAAGGGTGTTGCCTGTGTTCTTCTCTAGGATTTTGATGGAATCTTGTCTCACATTTAAATCTTTCATCCATTTTGAGTTTATCTTTGTGTATGGTGAAAGAGAGTGGTCTAGTTTCATTCTTCTGCATGTGGATGTCCAATTTTCCCAGCACCATTTATTGAAGAGACTGTCTTTCTTCCAGTGGATAGTCTTTCCTCCTTTATCGAATATTAGTTGACCATAAAGTTCAGGGTCCACTTCTGGGTTCTCTATTCTGTTCCATTGATCTATGTGTCTGTTTTTGTGCCAGTACCACACTGTCTTGATGACCACAGCTTTGTAGTACAACCTGAAATCTGGCATTGTGATGCCCCCAGATATGGTTATCTTTGATTTCTCAACTGCTGTTAGATAAGATCTGAAATCCAGAGGTAGCTCTTTTTCTCATTGACTCCACCCCCCCCCCAAACTTATTAGGTCTTATTAGGAGAATTAGTGTTGAAATTTACTGATATATGATACTGTTGTACACTTATACTATTATAAAGCCATATGGTGGTGTTATTTTAATATTGCATCAAAATTTGTTATATACCCAGGTTGAGATTTTAATACCCTTTAGGAGACAAAAATACTGAGTTGGGAAGTGAAACATTCAATTATTTCTAGAGTCACAGAATGTCAGAGCTGGAAGAGATCTTTTTTATTTTTTAAGATTTTATTTATTTGTGAGCAAGCAGGTAGGGAGAGGAGCAGAGAGGAAGGGACAAACAGACTCCACTCTGAGCACTGACACGAACATGGGGCTCAATCTCATGACCCTGAGATTATGACTTGAGCCAAAATCAAGAGTCAATTGCTTAACTGACTGAGCCACCTAGGCACTCCAAGAGCTGGAGGAAAATTTAAAGGACTCTTGTGCCAGCTTACACATTTTATACATGTTGTAACTGAGGTTTAAATATGTTTAATATCTTACCTATGTTCACATAATCAGTACATGATGTTAATGACAAGGACAGAAATATAATTGGTGAATTAAAGCCAATTTTAGGTTCATCAGTCTTTTCACATATTACCTCTCTTTGATCAGCTTTGTCTACATAATAAAAAACAACCTATTTGATAGCTAGATGTGTTTCTTTTTTTAATAGAAATAACTTGTATGAGGTTTAGACAGCCTGTGGATATTTGGTATGTATGAATTACAGGCTTTTAAGGTTTCTTTAACTCAACATATAGTTGTCCTGTTTGAGGAGGACTTCAATGTACATTGTAGAAATCAGTAAAAAATACTTTCTCAACAAGTTCAATGAAGAAGGTACAGAAAATTCAATGTTTTGTAAGGAACAAGAAATTTTATCACTGGGGCAGTGACTCAATGGTAAAAATAACATGGATGAAGTAAAAAAATGAAATGCTTAAAAAAGTGAGAGGAAATGTTCTAATTTATATTTCTGGAGCACTTAGACCTGAAAATCCTTGTGTGTAGCTTATTGGTTTCTATTTTGGGGATCCATGAGGATGTAAATATGGGCAGTTTAATAAATTCATGTGGCTCATGAGGACTTGATATCTCTTTGATATCTTCTTGATACCTACCTTCTTCTACAACTCTATTGATAATAAACCTAGAAAGTCAAAACTTGTTGGTGTTTTCTTTATTCCATTATATGCTTTTATTTTTAACTCTATAAGATAATTCTCTGAACCTGTGTTTGATTCCAATATAGCCATGATAAGGTCAGCCTTAAGAATTCTTCTTGAGCTTCAGCAAAGGATCTGAAATGACCTTTCTTTGCCTGATTTCTCTGATGAGTGAACGTAGTACATTTATGACAGAGATGAAGTCTGGCTTTTATTCCTCCCAGTTTGTTGAGATACAATTGACATATAACATTATATTAGTTTAAGATATATAACATAATGACTTGATATATGAATATATTGTGAAATGATTACCATAATAATTTAGTTAACATCCATCAGCTCATATAGTTATATTTTTTCTTGTGATTAGAACTGTTAAGATATATTCTCTTAGCAACTTTAAAATATACAACATTTTAAACTGTAGTCACTATGCTGTACATGATATTCCCATGACTGTTTATCTTATAACTGAAAATTTCTACCTTTTGACTACCTTCACTCATTTGGCACCCCACTCCTGCTGCTGCTGGCAACCACCAATTTGTTCTCTGTTACTACAAGGTTTGTTTTGTTTGTGTGTTTAGATTTCACACATAAGTGAGATCATACAGTATTTGTCTTTCTCTGACTTATTTCACTTAGCATAATGCCCTTAAGTGCCATCCATGTTGTCACAAATGATAGGATTTCCTTCTTTGTTATGGCTGAATAATATTTCAGTGTTTCTGTCTATTACATTTTTTTGATCCATTCATTTGTCAGTGGACACTTAGATTGTTTCCAAATCTTGGTTATTGTAAATAATGCTGTAGTGAACATGGAATGCAGATATCTCTTTAACAAAGTGATTTTGTTCCTTTATATCCAGAATTGAGATTGCTGATCATACGGTAGTTCCATTTTTAATTTTTTAATTTTTTAAGGAGCGTTCATACTATTTTCCATAATGGCTGTACCAATCTATATTTCCAACCAGCAGAGCACAAGGGTATCCTTTTATCCATATCCTCACCAACGTTTGTTAACTCTTATCTTTTTGAGGATCCCATTCTAGCAGGTGTGAGATAATAGCTCATTGTGGTTATGATTTGCATTTCCCTGAAGAGTAGTGCTATTGAACACCTTTTCATATATTCATTGGCCATTTTTATATGTGTCTTTGGAAAAACACCTATTTGATTCCCTTGCCCAGTTTAAATCTTATTACTTTTTGTTAATGATTTGTATGAATTCCTTATATATTTTAGATATTAACCCCTTTCAGGTATAGGGCTTGCAAATATTTTCTGCTATTCCAAAGGGTTGCCTTTTCATCTTGTCAATTGATTCCTTTGTTGTGCAGAGGCTTTTTAGCTTAATGTAGCCCCACTTATTTATTTTTCTCTTTGTTCCTTGAGCTTTGGTGTCATATCAGAAAATCAAGACCTATGTCAAGGATCTTTTTCTTTTTGTTTTCTTCTAGGTGTTCTATGGTTTTATTTTTATTTGTTTTAAATATTTTGTTTATTCATAGAAACACACACACACACAGAGAGAGAGAGAGAGAGAGAGAGAGAGGCAGAGGGAGAAGCAGGCTCCATGCACCGGGAGCCCGATGTGGGATTCGATCCCGGGTCTCCAGGATCGCGCCCTGGGCCAAAGGCAGGCGCTAAACCGCTGCGCCACCCAGGGATCCCTGTTCTATGGTTTTAAATTTTACATTTAAGTCTTTAATCTGGTACATATTATACCAGTGGTATGAGGCAGGGGTCCAGTTTCCTTATTCTGCAGTGGGTCTCCAACTTTCTCAACACCATTTATTAAGGAGACTATCCTTTCCCGGTTGAGTAGTTTTGGCTTCCTTGTCAAATATTAGTTGACCATATATGGAGGGGTTTATTTCTGGGCTCTCAATTCTGTTTCATAGCTCTGTATGTCTATTTTCATGCATTTTAATGCATAGGTCTGTATGTCTATTTTCATGCATATCAGTACATAATATGGATAGCATGGGTATTTTATGATGGAATATTCATCATTACTCTTGCTTATTTCCTGATATTGCTGTCATTTGTTCTACTTGTCCATATGCCATAATCACCCAATATAATGCTACTATTATTATTTTCAAGAAGCAGTCACCTTTTAGATCAATTAAGAATAAATAATATTTTACCCTTTATTGATTCTCCTGCATTCTCTTCTTTTCTTCATATCAATCTGAATTTATGACACATATCATTTTCTTTGTCTTTGGAAGAACATTCTTAACATTTCTCACAGATTAGGATTACTGGAAATAAGTTATCTCACATTTGTTTGACTAAGAAAGGTTTTCTCCCTCATATTTCACTAAGTGTAGAAATCTACTTTAAATATTATATTCCACTCTCTTCTTGCTTATATGGTTTTTGACAGGAAATCCATTATAATTCTTATCTTTATTCTTTCATAGGGGCTTTTTAAGTCTGCATCTATTAAAAGTTTTGGGGCTACCATAGCTCGCAGATTTATCTGTATAGTAAGCAAAAACGGAACAAACAAACAAAAAAATATATAAAACAGGGAGCTCACCACTATGCTATCCTTTAATTACTGAGATCTTCACTCACTTCTGCTGTGATCCTCTTTCAGAATTTTCTAGTAGGTTCTTTATTATGTTTTGCTCCACGGTTTTTAATTACAGTTATGGAAGAAAGGGTGAAGTGTACTTATTCAATCTTGTTTGAAATCAGAAGTGGTATTTTTAAATATTATGTACATGAAACTATGGTTCTTGTTTAAATTCTCTAAACTATGTTTGTTTGTTTGTTTGTTTGTTTGTTTGTTTGTTTGTTTAAGCAGGCAGTCACTTAGGCTCATACTACAAGGTTCCATCCTACCTTCTGTGGATGGTGGTTCCAATGTCAGTTCAGTTTTCATAGCTTTTGCTGTGCCCTCTGAGACTGCCCTCTCAGTATATGCATCAGCCAGGGTTTGTCCAGGACTTGAGCCATCTATATCATAATTACTTTTCAAAGCCTTACTATGTTTGGTTTGTTTTTGTGTTTGTTCTGCACATACACAGCTCAAGATTGATTTTTGCAACACATACACAGATTTAGGGGATTCCCTTATTCAGCTCTCTCTTTTCTTAGGTTTCCACCACACTTTATGATTTCCAGGAACCCATTTTCTTGTTTCTTTTGGCTAGAAATTCAGGTTACCTGCACTGTCACACATTCTATGTGATTGGAACTATTTGGGGGAAGAGGCAGTAGGAGAAAAGAAAAAGAAATGAGTATTCCCTCTATATTCTTTGGATAAAGAGGCTACTTTTCCCAGTAACTTTAACAAGGGAGACAGATCTTCTCTCAAGGTTCTATATGATTATACTGCTGCTGCTGCCATGACTGCCATGGCAGATCAGGTCCATGAACAACTCTGGCCTTGGAAGGAGGCTGAGAAGAAGAGAAAGGCAAATGCAGGTTCTTCTGACATTCTGGTTTGTAGGAGCTTTTTGCTACATTTTTCACTACTTCTGTTTGGACAGTTCATAAAGTTGGATATTTTAATAAAGGCCAGCTTGCTAACAAAGATGGAACATTTTCTTTCTTAGGCAGTACTAACATGGAGTATGATTGTCAAAGTTGGATTTATAGTTCAGTTGCATCAAGTCTCCCAGTGAAAGATGTTACATGTCCACATTTCTAGGCCTTAGCATTAGCCTCTTTAATTTTCATTTCTAGATCTATGCATACTATGCATCCTATGTGTACTAAAGATTTAAAACACTACTTATAAGTAGTAGTGGATCAGCAAGACATCAAAGTTAAAGAGATTAGTAGATGCCTATAATATTATAAGCAAGTGATATCAGGGTCTTGAAGTTAGGCCAAAGCCATAGAAAATATGGTGGAAATAAGAGAGATATTTTGGAGGTAATGTTGAGGGCACTTGGAAGTGCCTGGAAGATAAAGGATTCTTCCCTGGAAGATGGAGAAGGGGTATATTAAAAAATGACTCAGGAAGGATTTTGGATTCATGTGAGGAGGATACCATAACTAGATGGGAGAATGCCAAAGTGAGGTGTAGGATATAGAATGAGCCTGGATTTGCATATGGAGATTTGGGACACCTCTGGCATGTTTGTGTCAACCTCTTGAAAGTCTGCTATGTTGAGGTAGTGTGGGTATAAGACACATCTTCCCAGAATTTACCATCTGTTAGTGGGAATAAAAAAATGGAGAAAATTAATAAAACTAACATGCCACAACCCTGTAAAGTAGGTATTCTTATAATCTACCGTTTCAAATGAGCAAACTTGTACATAAGTCTTTTTATCCTACTCCATTGATCTGTATATCTATTTTTGTGCTAGTAACATGCTGTTTGATTACTATAGATTTCTAGTACATTTTGAAATCTGGAATTGTGACACTTCCAAATTTGTTTTTCTTTCTGAAGTTTGCTGGATCTTTTGGGATTCCACATAAATTTTAGGATTATTCTAGTTCTGTGAAAAATGTTATTGGTATTTTGACAAGGATTACATTGAATCTGTAGATTGCTTTGGGTAGTATGGACATTTTAACAATATATCCCAACCTATGAGCATAGTATATCTTACCATTTATGTTGTCTTCAATTTCTTTCCTTATTCCTTATAGTTATCAGATTCCATGTCTTTTATCTCCTTGGTTAAATTTATTCCTTGGTATTTTATTCTTTTTTGTACAATTGTAAATGGAATTGTTTCCTTAATTTCTATTTTGCTGTTTCATTATTAGTACATAGAGATGCAACTGATTTCTGTGTATTAATTTTGTGTCCTGCCATTTCACTGAATTTATTTATCAACTCTATTAGTTTTTTGGTGGAGTCTTTAGGGTTTTTTATATGTAGTATCATTCTTCCTTACCAATTTATATACCTTTTATTTGCTTTGTGCTATTTTATGTTATTGTTTAATTTTAGGTTCTGGTTGTTGCTTTTATACATAAATTCAATTGATTTTTATATATTCATCTTATATCCTGCTATCTACATAAACCTATTTTTCATAGTTCTAATGGATTTTTTGTATGTTCTGTGTGATTTTCTATATAGATGATCATATCTTTTGCAAATAAAAGTGGTTTTCTTTATTTTCCTTTGATTTTGAAGTCCAATATATCAGTTTTTCCTCTTAGGAATTATGTTTTTTTCTGAATTCTCTATATTGTTCCATTTATCAGTCTCCCTCAATACCATACTATCTTGGTTACTATGCTTATATAATAAAAATTAGCATTGAGAAGAATGATTCCTCCCCCTTTATTAAAAAAAAAAGTTATGTTGGCAGTTTTAGCTCCTTTACCTATCTTTCTTTCTCTTTCTTTCTTTCTTTCTTTCTTTCTTTCTTTCTTTCTTTCTTTCTTTCTTTCTTTCTTTCTTTCTTTCTTTTTTCTTTCTTTCTTTCTTTCTTTCTTTCTTTCTTTCTTTCTTTCTTTCTTTCTTCAATATATTTTATTTATTCATGCATGAGAGACACACAGAGAGAGGGGGGGTGCAGAGACACAGGCAGAGGGAGAAGCAGGCTCCATGCAGGGAGCCCGATGCGGGACTTGATCCTGGGTCCCCAGGATCACACCATGGGCTGCAGGTGGTGCTAAACCGCTGTGCCACCAGGGCTGCCCGCTCCTTTACCTTTCTGTATAAGTATCAGGATAAATTGTCTTTATCTATAAAGACACTTGTTGAGATTTTGATAGGTTTTGCATTAAATCTATAAATCAGCTTAGGAAGAATGGACATCTTTACTGTGATGAGTCTTCCAATCCATAAACATGGTATGTCTCTCCAAGTATTAAGATCTTTTTAAAAATTACTTTTGCCTGAATTTTATAATCTTTATCATAAAGATCCTATAAATATTATATTAAATTTATACCTAAATATTTCATATTCTTTGAGCAATTATAAATTGAATTACTTGTTTCATATTCCATTTGCTCATTGTCACTACGTGGAAAATATAATTTTTGTATGTCGATCTTGTATACTGACATCTTGTTGGAGTTCTTAGTTCTAGGAGTTCTTTGATAGACTTCTGGGTGTTATCTATGTAGGTAATAAAGTTGTCTTCCCAAAAAGGCATTTTTATTTCTTCTTTTCCAATGTGCATGTGCTGTTGTTTTGGGGGTTTTTTCCCTTTGACTTACTGTCTTTAAAGACTTGCTTTTAATCTTTATTAGTTGGGACAAAAGCAGCCCTACTCTAGGCTAATTTTGTTCCACTGTTGAGACTATAATCATTCTGGATACTCTACTCCAAATCCTATGATTTGCTAGATTTTTTCCATTCTAGTTGGTGGAGAACATGAACTCTTCTAAGCTTTATGTAATATTGAGGGATTGTTCCCTGTTATTTATTTTTCTTTCAGGTGGTTCTGTTTTATTTCTTCCACACCTATTTAGATACCATTTATTTGTTTCAGGCAGTTCTTTTCCCAGACTCAAGTAATTGCCTTATACACATGCCTTGATCAGCTGAAGAATTGAGGCAGATTCTCTGAAATTTTCTGGAGTTCTTTTGATTCAATTTCTCTTCTTCAGTGGTCTGCCCTTTGAATTCTAGTTACCTTACATGCCTTTTCCTCCTGGATCCACTTCCACTACTCAGAAGGACTCTGTGCTCTACTTCGGTCCCCTTTGCCTTTAATATGACCTATAAATTCTCTCCAGGCAGTAAACTTACGCATTTCTAGAAATCACTTCCTTTATTTCCCCTCCCTCAGGACACACTATCCTGTATTGTCATACATCTGTTGACTAAAAACTCTTTCTTTTGTATATTTTGTTCAATGTTACAGTTATTTCAGATTGTGAGGGGTAAATTTGGTCCCTCTTATCTCATCTTAGTTGGAATTGAAAGTATATTTACCTGTATTTATTGCCAGTATTTACCATAACACAGAGCCTGATCTGGTTTGACATTCCAAAATTATGGATGAGTTGTCACTCTTTACACCACTGTTTTCTAGTGGGACCCTTAAAGATAAATATGGAAAGTTTTGCCTTCCCCAAGGCAATTCAAGACCCACCTTGCCATTCATGTCTTGTCTTCTAACATGCCCACACCTCCAACCCAAGTACACCCTGCTGGTTCTATTCCAGTATCATGATGGTAAAAGTGTCAGATTGTATTCCCTTCTTCCTATTTCAGTTCCACTTTTGAAGAGGATACAGACCAACTGACAAATTTAGATCTTGAACTGGCCCCAGATAGTATATTTATAGTTGAAACCAAGTCTTAGTGCTTTTTTAATGAAAAACATGCAGGGAAATAGAGGCAGCTATTGGGCTGACATTGCATTTGAGTTAAAATCTGGCATCTCCACACCATTGACAAGTCTGACAGCTGGAGCAGCAATCACCTCATCACATCTCTCAGTTGTGTGTCTCCTGGATTTTGGCATCCTTCCTGTCTAAATTTTTATCAGATGAGTACTTTTCCTTGGCAAGTACTTTAAATACTTTCAACTTGTTTTATCTCTGAACTGTTGCCCCTTGCCCTCAGATGTCATTTCTCACATGTATGACTGGAGGATATTCGGAACAAATTAGTTAAGAATGTAGCTTCAGAGAGCAATTCCTTTTGGCCTTCTACCCTTTCCATTCTCTCCCAGAATATCAGACCTTCCTCTTGAGGAGACCTCTCTGGGCATTTATTAATTTCAGATAAGCCCGCTTCATGGGCTTGCAAATTGGAGCAATTGTTTATGAGTTTTGATTGTGATACCACAGGGCTTGTTCTGTCTGTGCTTAGCCATCAGCATTGTTTTCTTTGGCTTTGTTTCATTCACAATAATCAAGGACGTGGGGTTGTGACCAGCAGTGAGCAAGCCTCTAAGGCCTCTCATAAATCCCAGCTAAATACTGTGTTTGGAGGCTTCTCAAGATTAATGGCAGCTCTCAGCTTTCTGGTGCTGCACTGAGACCTGAGAGAAGGTGATGTTCACTCTGGCTTCAGTGTTTCCACATCCAGAGATAGTGAGTGGTCTGCAAGCACCAAGGGACAGAATGTAGGCCTATACCAGGTGCCATCCACATATGTAATAAGCTTTGCCTGCCTACCATGCAAAGCCCTTGAGAATTTTCCCCTATCTCTTTCATATTTTGTTAGTCGGGTCCTTTTTTTTTTTTTTTTTTTCTTTTGCACCTGCAATAAACACACCTGGAGCTTTTCCTGCCTGATACATTGAGAGCTGAACAAGGATTCATGGCAGTAATGCAACCCTTTGAAAGGTGAAAAAAAATTTTAATTGGTTATTCAGGAAACAGACAAATCAGAAGAAATCTATAAAAGCTAAGTAGATTGATATTTTTCCCCTGGGTCATATTTTTCCCTTGTTTTCTAGCATCTTCATCAGTGTTTACAATTGAAACAGATTCTCCTTTAACCCTTGGTCTTTCCCCAGGGGAGAGAGAGATTGTTTATTTCCCATTAGATAGGAAAAGACAGTTAACAAATAACTAAATCATTTTACCTCAAGCTTATTTATAAGCCTTACAAGTTAAGGCCAGTCAAAATATAAGTCTAGTTGTTTTTACTATAGTACAGAGTTGTACATCTGTCACCATTATATAATTTTAGAAAATTTTTATCACTGCCAAAAGAAACTCCATATCCATCAGCAGTCACTATCCATTTCCCTACACCCCTAGTCCCTGTCAGCTACTAATCTACTTTGTATCCCTATAGATTTGCCTGTTCTGAAAACTTCATATGAATGGAATCATGGTCTTTTGTGACTGGCTTCTTTCACTTAGTATGATGTTTTCAAAGTTCAGCCATGTTGTAGTGCATGTCAGCACTTCCACCTTTCTTATAGCCTAATAATGTTCCATTGCATAGGTACACTACATTTTGTTTATCCATTCATCAGCCAATGGACATTTAGATTTACACATTGTTAGAGCTTTGCTAGATATCACAACTATAAGTTTTTTAACCTTTGGTTTTGAATTAATTTGAAACTCACAAAAAGTTGAAAAATTAGCCCAAAGAATTTCCCCAGATTCCCCAAATATTAACATTTAATGTAACCCAACAGCATAATTATAAAACATTGATAGAATACTATTATCTCATATAAAGGCTGTAAACAGATTTCTCCTTTTCTTGCACTAATATATTTTTTTTGTGAATTAGGGTCCAACTCAGGACCACACAATGCAGTTACTTGTTGTGTCTCCTTAGTGTCTTTTAATCTCAAACAGTTTCTCATTCTTTGTCTTTCAAGACTTTGACATTTTTTAAGAGTACTGGACATTTATTTTATGGAATATTCCTCAATTGGGATTTTTTAGATATATTGGTATTTCTTCGTGAACAAATTCAGGAAATTCATATTTGATTAGAATAGCTTAGGTATCCTCTTTCTCATTATAGTCTTATCATCAATCTTAGCTTCCACTGGAAGTACTTACCTACAACAGTTATTACTATGGTGTTTACCAAATGGTGATTATCTACTTCCATTACATCTTCCACATTTACTTATTTCATTATGATTTTGTAGATCCTTATTTTATTCTATGGGTTATAACTTATTACTATCACTATCTTTTGATTGAATTAAGATTGCCCAATTGAAGACCCTTCCATTTGACTCTTGTATCTTTTTTTTGACATATTCCCATAATTTATTGTGCTGTTCCTTATTTTCTGTCCCAGGCGTATCTTAAAGTTTTCTTGCCCTAGTCCTGGAGTCAGCCATTTCTCCAAGGAAACCTGATAACTTTTACTAAATGAAGATATTTAGAAGCCATAGTCTGGACACTATTCTAAGCATTAGTATTATTTTACTTCCTTCCCATGAGTTAGGTATAATTAAAAGCTGCATTTTTAAATGAAAGAACTGTTATTTATGCTTCACATAAATGGCATACTCATATTTGACATAAATAACATATCCAGTGTCACTCAGCTGTAGGTGGCAGAGCTGCTATCTGAACTCAGGTGTTTAAACTCTAATGCTCATGCTTAAATTTAATTTCACACTGGGATTAGAAAATTTGTTCAATATCTCTGAGCCTTTATATATTTATCTTTAAAATGAATCTTATGCTATTTTCCTCTCAGGGTTGGGGTGGTGAATAAATGGAAGGCCACATGGGAAATAGCACAATATTTGTCTCATAGTGGACACTCAGATACTAGTTGAATCTGAATTGGGTTATTCATTCGCAAGTATTTATATGCACCTACTTTGAGCACTGAGATAGAATATGTGCAGGTTAAAAAATATTTTAAAAAAATATTAAAAGCCCCTCCCCCTGCAGGAACATGTGAGAACATGATAAAATTTCAAGTGAATGGTACAAGTGCTGGAATTTTGGAAGATGCATGGTATAAGATTTTGGAAAATAGAAATCTCAGTGCTG
This sequence comes from Canis lupus familiaris, assembly GCF_011100685.1. Classification (NCBI taxonomy): domain Eukaryota; kingdom Metazoa; phylum Chordata; class Mammalia; order Carnivora; family Canidae; genus Canis; species Canis lupus. The sequence goes on from NC_049225.1 coordinate 27,308,265, forward strand.
GACAGAGGAGATATTTGAGATGAGCTATCAAAGATGATAGGATTTCAGTGTCATAGAAGAACATTGAAGGTGAGGATGCTGAAATGTAGAGTATAGTTAAGGACCACTCATTGTACATCAGAAATTATTACAGAGATTTCTGTAGACAAAAATTACCTTCCACATGAAAATCATTCCTTATAAAAGAGGATAGTGTTCCATGGCAAGGTAGCCTCCATCCTACAAGATACCCAAGAAGTATGGACACTTCTACACTAAGTCTCCTAACCTATTAACCTGATAAATTTTGCAATACATACCATTGACAACAATTGAAGAATATATAATGCTGGGGACAGATGATCTTAGGCATAATTAGCGTTTTAACATATTTGTTCAACTTTGCTGGGGTTCTTAATGTTTAGCATCACAGCCACTTCTAGGTCTGGAATATTGGTTTGCTATTTTGATGAAAAATCTTGAACATTCCTCTTGGAATTCATTGTACATAAATCTGTATTTTCATTGGTCTAGAAAATGAGTTCCACATGATATACATAGAAATGCTTTAACAGTTTAACTACAACCTATAAATTATAAATTCTGCTGCTGGAAATTTTGAGGGTGGATACTTAATAGATTCCCTTGAATGCTCTGCAACTCCCTTGGACTTCCAAAATTGTTTACCAAATTTTGTTTATTAGAATATGTGCATTTTTTCTAAGACGGGTTTTATAGTTTTCATAAAATTCTCAGAATTCTAGGTATTTAAATGCTGCTATCCTAGAGCTATATTGTCTAATCTGGTAGCCACTTGCACATATACTTATTTACATTTAAATTCATTAAAAATAAATAAAGTTAAAAATTCATTTCCTTATTTGCATATTTCAAGTGTTCAATAGCCTCATTTGGCTAGTGGCTATATTGTACAGTACAAACATAAGACGTGGTTTCTATCATTACAGAAAATTCTGTTAGTACTGTGAGCTGTTTGTTGTCAGACCTTGGCATGCATTAGAATCACTTGGTTTTCTTAAAGACAGATCGCTAAGCCCTACTTTCAGAGAATCTGATTCAGTAAGAGTGAGAGTATGTAGACCAAGTATGAGCAGAATAAGTAAGCAGAGTGTAAGTGAGTAAATAATATTGAGAGTTTACATTTCTAACAATTTCCCACATGATACTGTTGTTGCTAGTCTAGGAAGCAATCTTTGAGAACCACTGCAATGGATGAGGTTGACTGAACTGGTGGGGTTGGGGAAGGGCTGGGGAAAGCTTTGCATGGGTCATGGAGGAGAGGGAGAAACTTCTACCATAAACTACATGACTGAACTTCTTGGCAGTCAAGTTGTAGGTCTAGAGAAGGCCCATGGGCCTATCTTTATTCTACATTCAAGACCTTTATATCTGCCTCATAATCAAATTTGATATGCCAGGTATGAGCTAAGGACATATGTCTTTGGAATCTTTTCTTCTAAAATCTTCAAGAGAAATATATATTTTAAAGTGGCTTCCATCCCGTTTAGAGTCTAAGATCTATGCAGGTCTTGTTTTTCTATAGATTACAAAACAGAATGGGGTTATTCAGAGAATATGAAGAGAGGCAGAGTGGAACAAAACAAGGCCAAGAGGCCAATGTTATCTCCAGGGGAATCTAGAAGCCTAACTTGAAATTCCAGAGAATGAATAAGTAGGTCCTTTTTCCATCTCCTCCTCTGGCTATAGTTTCATAGCCATATAGCCATATAGTTTCCATAGGTGGGGATGAAAACCATACAGGGAATTTGCTAGTTATTTTCCTGTACCCCAGGCCATGGTACATCACCAAACTATTATGTCACTCCTTCCCTATCCCAAACAGAACCTCAGAATCTTTTTCAAGATAGAACCTAGATGGCTATTAACCAATCAGATGAAATGTATTTGATACCCTGGACATGAGTGATGAAGGGTTGAGGGGTTGATCTTTCTTTACCAAAGAGAAGCAGAGAACAATGACTTACTTTGTAAAACATCATGCAACCTTAGTTTCTAATCATTTTCCAGCATTTCTTGAAATGTTACTGATAAGGGGACTTCCCAACAACACAGTGGGCTGGGTGTGCATACCAACAAACAAAAGTCTTGGAAGATCCTAACTTCTCAAAAAATGTTATAGGATGATAAATGCAACTCTGACAAAATGCTTGCTTTGGTTATTTTGGGAAGTGACAATCAATTTATTCTTCGCCTGAATGATAGTTGCAGGATCACTGCATGGGAAAGATCTGAGAGTGGCAATTTCACTGGAAAACATTGAGGCTGCCTGCATGAAATCAGACTTCCATGAGCCATCTCATTCCTGGGATGACCCCCTTTTGGCCTCATGGTGGGCAAGCATCCTGGTTACTGCTGATACATGGACACAAGCTCAAGTGTGCACTGGAGGCTAAACAGTGATCAAAAAGAGAGCTCTGAGCTAAGGTTGAGGACCAGCATGCTCCAACTAGGCTGTGAAAGTAGCTGAATGTCTCAAATCACCTGATGTTTACAAGGGTCAGATGCAAACTTGTGGCATATTTTTTTAAAGAGGTGGATGCTAAAGTAATTTTCTTCCCTGTCAGAAGGCAGCAACATGAGTGATGATGACGGAAATCCTTCAGCTGGTAACCACATTTTCCAGAGAATCATATAGAGGGCAGATCTTATATGTAAACTGAGTCAATGTAGCAGGGAGATCACAGATAAGGAGTCCAGAGGAATCAAATTCCAATCCTCTAACTGCCATGAAATTGTGTAGTAGCCAGTTAACCTAAGCAAGCCCTCTAATTCTCTAGGGATCCATTCTTCACCTGTACAGGAATGAAGATAGATTAGATAATTTTATAATCCCTTCTAGCTCTGAAATACTACCACACAAATGAATGGCTCATGATCATCATTGAGGTGAGGTCTTTCAGAGTCTGTGTCCCCAGATGTGACCTACCTTGCCAGTGTCAGTCACTATCCCATCTGTGAGGAAATTCCTGTCTGCATGTCCCTACTAGGTCTGCCCTTTCATACCTCATATTGTATGTGTCCAGTCTTCTTTAAGTTAAGCTGTGGAGTTCAAGTTTTTATAACTATTGAGCTCTGTCATCCAATGGGTTATTTTTTTGAAGACTTGATTTTCCAGTAGATAAAAACAAAACTATTCTTGATAAAGCAGGAATGAGGGAATCTATAACCTCTACCCACCTTGCTTACATTGTCCTCCCAGCACGGCATGATGAGAAGCTTCACAGAAATTCCAGGAATTAGAAAAACAGAGTTAAAGTCACAGAATGAGAGGAAGATAGCATGAAAGACCAATGGATAAGTGGTCCAAGGAAGCATTTCAAAAATATTATTTCACTACGCAAGTTGTTACTTCAGTTCAGTGTGGCAAGTGCTACCATGAAGTTTTATTTAATATGCAGTGATGGTACATAGGAAGTAACTGAAGATGCTGCTTGGATGAACAGGAATCCAGAAACGTATTGGGAGAAATACTTGGTCTGAAGATGAGGGGGTGCAAAAAGGAAAAGGCATGCCAGGCAAGGGACACAGAGGTGTGAAAGCATGCCAGGCATGGGATTTAAAGGCCATTTGATACTATTGAAGAATTAAGTCCAAAGTGAGGAAGCATTAGAGAATAAATAATGACTTCATGAAGAATACTATATGCCTTGAAAAAACTTGAGATATTGTTAGGACTATAAAATAGGAAGGGATCTACCTTTTATTATTGTTTTCAAGTGTATGTCTGATTGCAGCTTTCTTGGGAAACCTGGAAACAGCGGAATTAGAGAAACCTGAGTAGAGTTTTTGTATTCTTTGGGTAGGTAAATACCCAGTAGTGTGATTACTGGATCATAGGGTAGAGAATATATCGTCCCTATGTTTGTTGCAACATGATTTATAGCAGCTGAGATATAGAAGTAGTTCAAGTGCCTACTGATAGATGAATGGATAAAGAAGATATAATATATACATATACATATGGCACCCAAATGTTTTTAAATTAAACCTATGACTCCTTGGTAGGATTTTGGCCCCTATTTGTTCTTATTAATGATAAAATAATAAATGTTCTTCATAAAAAATTTGAAAAATATATAAAATTATGAGGAATAAAAATAAATTTGCAATCCTCTCACCCAGTGACAAGTATTTCTTCTACCCATGTATGTGTATACATATATTTTAAGTGAAAGTTGAGATTATAGTGCATGCACATTTTTCTATTGCTTTTCTTACAATAGTGTATCATGAGCATATTCCAGGATTACCAAATAATTTCCAAATATATCATTTGTAATGGCTGTATTTAATCTTGTCCCTGTTGTAGGATGTTTGAATTGTTTCTATTTTTGTCATTTGTCTTGTGGTTGCCCCACAAAGTGTGGGATCAATATTCCCTTACCTCTAATTGGTTCAGATGTCAAGACTAATGATGCCACACATGCCCCAAGAGACTATGGAAACATTTGTTTCTTACATCATGAGGCTTTCTGGGGAGAGCAGAGCAAGCACTCAAGCTTATATACTTGGTTTGAGTGAAGAAAGGGAAAGTGGCTTTGGTTTTTATTGTGATTAGGTGTAGGCTGGCATGAAGATTTCCATGTACAGTATAGAGTCTGTGGGATTTGGAAGGATTATCTGAGCTTTTTAATTGGCTTGCTCAGATTTAGGGCAAAAAGGAAAGGAGAAGGATGGGGTCTGAAAGTGGTCAGCAGCCACATGCTGGAGTCAAATGATCTTACATATTAGAAAGTCCCAAGGAATCCACTAAAAATCTATGAGAACTAATAAGTGAGTTATCAAGATTGCAAGGTACAAGATCAATATACATACAGGCCGACTGTATTTCTATACATTTACAACCAATAATTAAAAATGAAATTAAGGAAATAATTTCATTAACCATGGTATATAAAAGTATAAATTACTTAGGAATCAATTTAACAGAAGAAATATAAAATGTACACTCCAAAAACTCAAAACATTATTGAAAAACTAAAGAAGACCTAAATGAATAGAAAGACATCCTATATTCATGGATTGTAAGATTTAATATTAAAAATGACAGTGTTTCTCAAATTGATCTACAGATTTAATACAATCCTTATCAAAATCCCAGCTTGTTTTTATAGAAATTGACAAGTTAATCTTAATAGTCATACAGAAATGCAAAAAATCTAGGATAGAAGACACAATCTTGAAAAAGAAGATTGAGTTTTAAGACTCTTATCGACTTCAAAAGTTACTACAAAGTGACAGTAATGAAGTACATATTGGCACAGGATAAGCATATAGATTAATGTAAAGGAAGTAGACATCCAGAAGTAAACTCTTATATTTAAGGTCAATTGATTTTCACTAAGTGTGCTAAGGCTTTCAATGAGTAAAGTATTATTTTCAGCAAGTATTGCCACATGCAAAAGAATAAAGTTGGACCCCTTCATTATACTATACACAAAAATATACTCACAATGGATTATATATAGACCTAAATGTAAGAGTTAAAACCATAAAACTCTTAGAAGAAAACAGAAGAGTAGGGTCCTCATGACCTTGGGTTAGTAAAGTCTTTTTAACTCTGACACCACAAGTACAAGTAACAAAAGGAAAAATAATGATATTCAATATCACTATTAAGTGAGAGGATAGTAGAAACAATGACCTCTTCCTTAAAGTACATTCTGTAAAAAGAAAAAAAAAAGGTCTTAATTTCTCTAGGCCTTGTTTTCATCTATATTAGGCCATATTAACTACTTTAACCCAGGAGGAATGCTCTCATTTTGGTTCCATGGGTCTCATGGAAGCTAAGCATCAAAGATTTCATTTTATTTCAGTGTATTACTTTCTATGTCAGAGTCCATATCCACTATGGAATATATTAAAGAAATGGTGCTAAGACCATGGGAAATTTAGATAAGACAGCAGGATAGTGGGTACAATGAAGTATACCTGTTTGTCCTTTATTTTACTTTCAATAACTCCTTTAAGAGTATGGTGTGCCTTTAAATTTAGTGAAGGACCCAAGTATAATTGTAGTTTGAGTCCCAGTATCAGCTGAGACCGTGAAGTTGTGCCAATTTGTACAGCTCAGCAGAGATTAGAGTTAATGTAAAACTTCTGTTTTAAAGACACAAAAGCTGCTCCCACATTAGGGGCATAAATATTCATGATTGTTAGGTCTTCTTGTCCCTCTTCATCTCTTACTACAGCTTTTGGGATAAACTTTATCTGATATAAGGATTGATACCCAGCTTCCTTTTGAGGACCATTTGAATGGTAAATGGTTCTCCACCCTTTCATTTTCAGGCTGAAATAGACACCCTTCTAGTTTTTCTATTGTTGAATTTTTTTAGTAAATTTTGGGTTTATAATGAGGTCAAGTTGTAGACCTCTATTTCATTTCTCCACTGCCCCTCACCTTCTTTTGATGGATATGCTTTTGGGGTTTCTCTCTCTCTCTTGCTCAGATTTATATAAGTTTCTTTTTCCTCCAGAGTCCATTCAATATCACCAATGTTAAGGACCACCTCCCCCCCACTGCCACCACAGCAATTGTTTTATTGTATATAGGGACAGTAGCTTAAGCAGGGTTCATGTTGATAAGCCACATCACTCAATGTGATGGAACATAGAGTCTTTGTGGGTCAATTCAATATCCTCTGATCTTTAAGAAGTGTGAGGGTAAAGCATTCAAGACACATATTTTTTTAAATTGGGGTCTGTGCTATATGGTAAATGAGCATTATTTTCCTATAACTATGATGATCAGGTTTGTTTTTGGTGGCAGAGGCATAGGGAGCAACAACATTTATGGCCTCATAGGGTTCTAGTAAATAATCTGTTTCTAGGAGTACAGACCTCAGCACACCATGAGGTGATTGTTCTTCTTTATATCAGCACCCATTGGGCCTGTATACTTCATAGGTATCAATATTTGTCTTTCCCCTAATTATAGAACATGGTCCATGCCTGATTGAGAGATAGTCAATGGTCTCAGCTATTTTTCTGTTCCTAGCATGAGTCACACGGTTCATGGAAATTGAGATACAAAATGTAATCTGAAGCACAAACATAGATCTGGGCTGAGACATAGGACTTAAGGCTACTTTAAGGAGAACCCCAATTCCCATTCCTGTCTCTAAAAGCCAATATTGAAACTTTGACCTACATTGATTTCTAGATTTTAAATCTATAAGAAAGGCTAAGTGGGACTCAGCAAATACATCTCAAAGTGGTTGGTAGCTAGCAGGCTTCAAAAATGCACACTAGTCAATAGACAGCAAAGCCTGGTAACAAGCCACAAACAAAAGAAGAAAGTTCTCCAGATGATGGTAGTCATCAGCTAGACCATCCTGCTCACAGGATCAATTATCTTGTGGCTGTTCAGCAGAGGTTAGAATCAACCAACCCTTCCCAAAGTTGAATCCCATTTCAAGACTAATGATACCATACATGCACTAGGAGGGTATGAAGCCATTCATTACTCCTATCATGAGATTTTTCTGCAGAGAGGGAGGCAGGCATTCAAGCTGGTCCATTTGGCTTCTTTGAATGGGCAAATGGCTTTCATTTTCATTGTGGTTAATAGTTGTGCCAGGGAAATGTGGGCCAAGGTTTGCATGACTTGAACTTCCCTTCTGGTGCCAAGGAAAGAAGCATCTGGGCTCTCTTACTAGCTTGCCCAGAGGTGGGGCAAAAGAGAAAGTAGAGGAATGGGGCCTATAAACTTCCAGTGATCAAATATCAAAAATAGAGTAAGATACTTCATCACACCATTACAAATACTGCTGTAACAACCATTCTGGTGCACGCATCTTCCAGGAATCCAAAGAAATAGTCTTTCTAGAAAGCTATAGAGATAAAGCTATTGTTCAAGTACAATAACTGTACTGTCTGTAAAAATTCTCATAAATGGAAAAGTATACATTGTGATGGATCCTTCTGGAATGATTATGTAAATGTTTAATATAAAAGGGTAGGAGTCTAGGAAAACGGAGCTTTCTAATACTTTGCCTGGATACATATATCCCAAGCTACTAACTATGTCCCTCTCGGACTCTGAGAAGTAAGAAATACTATGCTATTGCTGTATCTGTTCCTGTTCTATGAAGCCATCTCACTTAGGACGGAATTTTTACCCACGGTTATTAAGTTGGGTAATTAAAATAATTTTAAAATATGAGACTCTGTGGAAGGGTTTGTTCTTGCAACTCCATAGGCCACCCAGATTTCACAGCATTTCTCTGAATATCTCCTTAAGTTAAATTTCTAGAAGATAAATTGGAAGGCCAATCAGTGTGTCTATCAAAAATTTTTTTTGAATTTTTATTGGTTAACTGTCATTATTTGAGGGCATATTTTGCTTTGAATCATTTCCACTAATCAGGAGTCCAGGTTATTTTTATTTTTATTATTTATTTATTTATTTATTTTCAAATTGGAAAATGTCAAGTACATTTAATTTTTTTAATAAATTTATTTTTTATTGGTGTTCAATTTACCAATATACAGAATAACACCCAGTGCTCATCCCATCAAGTGCCCCCCCCCCAGTGCCCGTCACCCATTCACTCCCACCTCCCACCCTCCTCCCCTTCCTCCACCCCTAGTTCGTTTCCTAGAGTTAGGAGTCTTTACGTTCTGTCTCCCTTTCTGATATTTCCCACACATTTCGTCTCCCTTCCCTTATATTCCCTTTCACTATTATTTATATTCCCCAAATGAATGAGAACATATAATGTTTGTCCTTCTCCAATTGACTTACTTCACTCAGCATAATACCCTCCAGTTCCATCCACATTGAAGCAAATGGTGGGTATTTGTCGTTTCTAATGGCTGAGTAATATTCCATTGTATCATAGACCACATCTTCTTTATCCATTCATCTTTCGAGGCTCCTTCCACAGTTTGGCTATTGTGGACATTGCTGCTATAAACATTGGGGTGCAGGTGTCCTGGAGTTTCATTGCATCTGTATCTTTGGGGTAAATCCCCAACAGGGCAATTGCTGGGTGTAGGGCAGGTCTATTTTTAACTCTTTGAGGAACCTCCACACAGTCTTCCAGAGTGGCTGCACTAGTTCACATTCCCACCAACAGTGTAAGAGGGTTCCCTTTTCTCCGCATCCTCTCCAACATTTGTTGTTTCCTGCCTTGTTAATTTGCCCCATTCTCACTGGTGTGAGGTGGTATCTCATTGTGGTTTTGATTTGTATTTCCCTGATGGCAAGTGATGCAGACCATTTTCTCATGTGCATGTTGGCCATGTCTATGTCTTCCTCTGTGAGATTTCTCTTCATGTCTTTTGCCCATTTCATGATTGGATTGTTTGTTTCTTTGGTGTTGAGTTTAATAAGTTCTTTATAGATCTTGGAAACTAGCCCTTTATCTGATATGTCATTTGCAAATATCTTCTCCCATTCTGTAGGTTGTCTTTTAGTTTTGTTGACTGTATCCTTTGCTGTGCAAAAGCTTCTTATCTTGATGAAGTCCCAATAGTTCATTTTTGCTTTTGTTTCTTTTGCCTTCGTGGATGTATCTTGCAAGAAGTTACTGTGGCCAAGTTCAAAAAGGGTGTTGCTTGTGTTCTCCTCTAGGATTTTGATGGAATCTTGTCTCACATTTAAATCTTTCATCCATTTTGAGTTTATCTTTGTGTCTGGTGCAAGAGAGTGGTCTAGTTTCATTCTTCTGCATGTGGATGTCCAATTTTCCCAGCACAATTTATTGAAGAGACTGTCTTTCTTCCAATGGATAGTCTTTCCTCCTCTATTGAATATTAGTTGACCATAAAGTTCAGGGTCCACTTCTGGGTTCTCTATTCTGTTCCATTGATCTATGTGTCTGTTTTTGTGCCAGTGCCACACTGTCTTGATGACCACAGCTTTGTAGTACAACCTGAAATCTGGCATTGTGATGCCCCCAGATATGGTTTTCTTTTTTAAAATTCCCCTGACTATTCGGGGTCTTTTCTGATTCCACACAAATCTTAAAATAATTTGTTCTAACTCTCTGAAGAAAGTCCATGGTATTTTGATAGGGATTGCATTAAACGTGTAAATTGCCCTGGGTAACATTGACATTTTCACAATATTCTGCCAATCCCTGAGCATGGAATATTTTTCCATCTCTTTGTGTCTTCCTCAATGTCTTTCAGAAGTACTGTGTAGTTTTTAGGGTATAGATCCTTTACCTCTTTGGTTAGGTTTATTCTTAGGTATCTTATGCTTTTGGGTGCAATTGTAAATGGGATTGACTCCTTAATTTCTCTTTCTTCAGTCTCATTGTTAGTGTATAGAAATGCCACTGATTTCTGGGCATTGATTTTGTATCCTGCCACGCTACCAAATTGCTGTATGAGTTCTAGCAATCTTGGGGTGGAGGCTTTTGGGTTTTCTATGTAGAGTATCATGTCATCGGCGAAGAGGGAGAGTCTGACTTCTTCTTTGCCAATTTGAATGCCTTTAATGTCTTTTTGTTGTCTGATTGCTGAGGCTAGGACTTCCAGTACTATGTTGCGTAGCAGTGGTGATATGGACATCCCTGTCTTGTTCCTGATCTTAGGGGAAAGGCTCCCAGTGCTTCCCCATTGAGAATGATATTTGCTGTGGGCTTTTCGTAGATGGCTTTTAAGATATTGAGGAATGTTCCCTCTATCCCTACACTCTGAAGAGTTTTGATCAGGAATGGATGCTGTATTTTGTAAAATGCTTTCTCTGCATCTAATTAGAGGATCATATGGTTCTTGGTTTTTCTCTTGCTGATATGATGAATCACATTGATTGTTTTACGAGTGTTGAACCAGCCTTGTGTCCCGGGGATAAATCCTACTTGGTCATGGTGAATAATTTTCTTAATGTATTGTTGGATCCTATTGGCTAGTATCTTATTGAGAATTTTTGCATCTATGTTCATCAGGGATATTGGTCTGTAATTCTCCTTTTTGGTGGGGTCTTTGTCTGGTTTTGGAATTAAGGTGATGCTGGCCTCATAGAATGAATTTGGAAGAACTCCATCTCTTTCTATCTTTCCAAACAGCTTTAGTAGAATAGGTATGGTTTCTTCTTTAAACGTTTGATAGAATTCCCCTGGGAAGCCATCTGGCCCTGGACTTTTGTATCTTGGGAAGTTTTTGATGACTGCTTCAATTTCCTCCCTGGTTATTGGCCTGTTCAGGTTTTCTATTTCTTCCTGTTCCAGTTTTGGTAGTTTGTGGCTTTCCATGAATGCATCCATTTCTTCTAGATTGCCTAATTTATTGGCGTATAGCTGTTCATAATATGTTTTTAAAATCGTTTGTATTTCCTTGGTGTTGGTAGTGATATCTCCTTTCTCATTCATGATTTTATTAATTTGAGTCTTCTCTCTCTTCTTTTTAATAAGGCTGGCTAATGGTTTATCTATCTTATTAATTCTTTCAAAGAACCAACTCCTGGTTCTGTTGATCTGTTCCACAGTTCTTCTGATCTCAATTTCATTGAGTTCTGTTCGAATCTTTATTAACTCTCTTCTGCTGGGTGTAGGATCTATTTGCTGTTTTTTCTCTAGCTCCTTTATGTGTAAGGTTAGCTTTTGTATTTGAGTTCTTTCCAGTTTTTGAATGGATGCTTGTATTGCGATGTATTTCCCCCTTAGGACTGCTTTTGCTGCATCCCAAAGATTTTGAACAGTTGTATCTTCATTCTCATTAGTTTCCATGTTCTTTTTAATTCTTCCTTAATTTCCTGGTTGACCCTTTCATCTTTTAACAGGACGGTCCTTAACCTCCACGTGTTTGAGGTCCTTCCAAACTTCTTGTTGTGATTTAGTTCTAATTTCAAGTCATTATGGTCTGAGAATATGCAGGGGATGATCCCAATCTTTTGGTATCGGTTCAGACCTGATTTGTGACCCAGTATGTGGTCTATTCTGGAGAAAGTTCCATGTACACTTGAGAAGAATGTGTATTCAGTTGAGTTTGGATGTAAAGTTCTGTAGATATCTGTGAAATCCATCTGGTCCAGTGTATCATTCAAAGCTCTTGTTTCTTTGGAGAGATTGTGCTTAGAAGACCTATCGAGTATAGAAAGAGCTAGATTGAAGTCACCGAGTATAAGTGTATTATTATCTAAGTATTTCTTCACTTTGGTTATTAATTGATTGATATATTTGGCAGCTCCCACATTCGGGGCATACTAGGTTATTTTTAAAATAATGAATGCATATTAGAAATAATGGCAGAGTAGGCACCTTGAAAACCTATCCTCTTTAAGATATTTATTTCTAGATCATGATTGTTAATACATTTCTGGGTCAGCTAGAAAAAGAAAAATATCACCAAAGTGGGGGAATCAAGTAAAACATTGAGCTGAATCAGTGAAGGAAGCAAGTATTTGCCTCAAATCTCAATACTGGAATTTGGATATAAAGGCCTGGAGGTACCATAATATAGAGGATATGAACCAAAAGCTCCTTTATTAAGTAAGTGTGGATCCTTGAATTTTAATCAAGGGATAACAGGTCTATAGCACAGATCCTTTTGGAAGGAAGGGTCATGAGTTTAGGCTGTTCAGATTTCCACAGGTTAAGGAAAAGCAAATAGTGCATAATCAGAAACCACCAAACATTCCACAAAACCTCACTTTAGAGTAAATGTTAGCAAAGAAAGAGATTAAACCCCCAATGGAACATAAGATACTGGGTTTTGCACAGTCTGATAAAATAAATTTGTATGAAATGATTAAAGAAATAAAGATGGAATAATACAGAAAAAAGCAGTAAGAGACTCTAAAAGTAACTGATTTGAAAATGTTTCATCCAAAACTTTCGGTGTAAAAATGCAACTGTATAGATTTAAAAATCTTCAGTTAGATTAACTGGCTTAGGTCACTGAGGGAAATTATTGGTAAATTACTAGATCTAAAGAACATATACAGAATACAATACAGGAATAACTATGGGAAATCTGAGAAGTCGGATGACATTGAGGTTATATGGGAAGGTTTTCCATTCAGCAAGTCAAAGTTCCAGAGAGAATAGAGGAAAGACAGGAGAGACAGTACTTGAAGAGGTGATAGCTGAGAATTCTTCAAAATGATAAAAGACATGAACCTATGAAGCAGATGGTAGAACAAGCAGGATAAATATTTAAAAGCTATATGTAAACAAAGTTATTAAAACAGCAAAGTATCAGGGCATCTGGGTGGCTCAGTTGATTAAGCATCTGACTCCTGATTTCGGCTCAAGTCATGATCTCAGGGTTGTGAGATCCATTCCCGCATTAGGCTTCACACACACCTTAAGATTCCTTCTCTCTCTCTTCCTCTGCCTCTTCTCACCTTCTCTCTCTCTCTCTCAAGAACAAAACAAGACAAACAACAACTACTACAGAGTACCACCAGAAACAACAGTGTTGGTAAGGATGTAGAGACAAAGGAACACTTACGCACTGTTGATGGGAATGCAAACCGACTGGTGCAGCCACTGTGGAAAACAGTATGGAGTTTCTTCAAAAAGTTAAAAATAGAACTACCCTATGATCAGCGATCACACTACTGGGTATTTATCCAAAGGATACAGAAACACTAATTCAAAGGGATACATGCACCTCGATGCTTATAGCAACATTATTTAGAATAGCCAAGATATGAAGGCAGCCCAAGTATCTATCAATAGATGAATCAATCAAGAAGATGTGCCATATATATACACAAGGGAATATTATTCAGCTATAAGAAAGAATGAAATCTTGCCATTCACAACAACATGAGTGGAGCTAGAAAGCATTATGCTAAGTGAAATAAGTCAGAGAAAGACAAATACCCTATGACTTCACTAGTATGTGAAATTCAAGAAACAAAACAAAGGAGCAAAGGGGAAAAAAGAGACAAATCAGAAAACAGACACTAGACTATAGCGAACAAACTGGTGGTTACCAGAGGGAAGGTGGGTGGGGCAATGAGTGAAATAGGTGATGGAGATTAAGTTTGGCACTTGTCATGATGAGCATTGAGTGATTAAAATAAAAACTTTAAAAAAACAAAAAACCTGAAGGAGCAGCTGGGTGGCTCAGTCAGTTAAGTGTATACCTTCATCTCAGGTCATGATCTCAGGGTCAGGCCTCCTGCTCCTTGGAGAATCTGCTTATCTCTTTCCCTCTGCCCCCACCTCTACCCTGGTCATGCTTGCTCTCTCTCCCTCATCCTCACTTTCTCTCTCTCAAATAAATAAATAGAAATCTTAAAAAAAAAAAAAAAACCCTGCAGAGTACCACAGAGAAAGAGAAGTTTTTATAAATAGCTTAAAAAAAATCTCCTACAAAGAACTAGTCTTTGAGGGCAAAAGGCAAATTTATTAGCCTCAACATGGAAGCCAAGAAACACTGAAATTATATTTTCAGAGTAATGTTAGAAAGTAAATATGAAGAAAAGAAAAAAGAAATAGGAGCCTATGTTAGAAGTGAAACTATCTTTCAAGAATGAGTACAAAATTAAGAAATATTGATATGGACAAAATGGGAAAAACTTGCTACCCATATAGTCAACTACTAGAACTTCTACAGCAAGTATCTGAGTAGACAACAAAACAAAATGATCCCGGAAGGAATGTTTGAAATAATGTAGAGGACTGATGTTAAATGTGGGGAAAAAAGCGTACCTTAGAATCGATGTACTCTCATAGCCTCATACCATATAAAACCAAAGCAAGTATTTATATTAGGAAAAGAATAGAAAAATATACATAATAGTTACATGTTTCAAAACACTTCTCTCAATTTGTGATAGGTAAAGCAGACAAAAATAGTAAAGATATAGAAAATTGATATGATTAAGCTGATTTTAGTGGACATATGTAGAACTGTGCACAATTAGAGAATACATATTCTTCTGAAGCATATAGGAAAAAAATGACCACTTTAAAAATTGACCACGTCATAACTTAAAAAGCAAGTTTAACAAATTTCAAAAACATGATGTCATATGCATGTTGTCTGGCTGTAATATAATTTGCATTTTGTTTCAGGTTTTTTTAAAAGCTCTTGAAATGCATTGACAGCCTTCCCACAAAGCTGTGTCAATTTATACTCTTAACCAACAGAATGTGATAAGGTTCCTTTCACTACATGATCACCAACACTAGATATTGTAATTTTTAAAAATAATTAAATACCTATCTTTTTATTTCTTTGATACCATGTGAGGCTGAACATACTCAGTACATTTACTGACTATTTTTATTTTACGTTACAAACAATTATTTTTATTGTTTATCCATTTTCCTATGGAGATGTTAATAATTTTCATTTGATTTGTAAGAAATATTTGCTAAACTTAAGGATAGCAACCCCTTGTCATAGACGATAAAAGGTATTTTTTTGCCTATAATTTGGATTTTATTTTTTTATGGTGTTTTAACATGCAGAGGCATTTAACTTTTCACAGGCTAACTCTGACATTTCACTTTAGTATTTCTTCCTTTGACTTTATTCATATCCCTAGAGATTGGAGAGCACCAATCAATTTTTGTCATTGGTATTGTACAGTTAGTTTTGTTTCATTTGACTATTTATCTGGTTAGGATTGCAAATTCATTTTGTCCCTTTAACATTTATTAAACAGCACTTAATTTCCTCACTGATATAAAATGTCAACTGTATCCTAGTCTAAAATCCTTTATGATAGAATCTACTTCTTTGCTTTCTATTTTGTATCATTAATCTCCTTGCCATTTTTTCCAAGTTCCATGTTGTTTAATTATTGTAGCTTCGTTATTTATGGGGTAATGATCTCATCACCCACCCCATTCTGCTGCTTTTTCTTTTTTCCTCCATGTTGCTAGATACTTTTAAAAAAATGTATAAACATTGTATACATTTTCTTGTATTTAAAACAGTCTCAACTATGCTTTTTTTGATTAACTAAGATGAAGTGCAGAGTCACTTCCTGAAGTAACAAACTACAAACTTAACCAATCCTTTTGATATATTATTATTTTTTTTTAATTTTTATTTATTCATGATAGGCACACAGTGAGAGAGAGAGAGGCAGAGACACAGGCAGAGGGAGAAGTAGGCTCCATGCACCGGGAGCCTGACGTGGGATTCGATCCCGGATCTCCAGGATCGCGCCCTGGGCCAAAGGCAGGCGCCAAACCGCTGCGCCACCCAGGGATCCCAATGATATATTATTTTTAATTTCACTTGACCCATAGAAACCTGGGGAGAGCCAAGGTAGGATTCAAAAGTAAGAAATACACTATTGGTTTGGAAAGGAGGATGCAGAGAAGAAATAGTTCCACTCTGATACAACGAAAGTTTTAAAAAAATGTGTCCAATATTATTTATCTGACATTGTTTCTCCAGAGCATCTCATCTACATTAGCCAGACAAGTCTCTTCATTATTCCTGCTTCAGGCCATGCACATTTCAAACTCCCAGCCTTTGCTGAAAATATTCTTTGCCAAAGATATTTTTCTCTCTCATCTTCTCTGTGTATTATGATCTATTTTTTTAAGGGATTTTTTTTTTTTTAAGGCTAAACTCTAGCTTCTCGAGCATGGAGCTTTCTTCCAATATTCATAGCCTTTATAATCTCTTACACAGTTTAAACATTTTAGAACTTTTTCTAATTATAAAAGCAATAAGACAAACTCATAGAACATTTGATAAAGAGAGAAGACATATTTCGTATAGCTCTAACTCCCTGTTATGAATTGTATATACGCCATTACATTATTTTTAACATGAGTGCATAGTTGTAACCCTACAGAACTTACAGTCTTGTAGGCTACTTTAGCATAGATTAAAGCTTTTCTGTGTTGTTTCATTGTATTTATTATTACTATTTTAATGGCCACCGGTGTTCTATAGAGTTAGTGTACTATTATTTACTTAATCTTTACTTTACTTTCTGTTCCATATAACAAAAAGCTCTGCAAAAGTAAACCAAGATCTTTGTTGCCTAGTTTTCCTCTCCATGGAGAATTATTTCCTTAGAACAGATATCAAGAATTGGGATGGAGAGAAAGAAAGGTAAGAGCATTTTTAAGCTCCTGATATATGTTATCAGGTGGCTTTCACGCAACAATTTGTGAAAGTTTTGATACCCTAGCAGCTTTGATTTTACTATTGATTATTTAAATGTTTTACCATTGATTATTTAAGACAGGGGGAAAAAAGCATGTTAAACACTTTTGCCCTTAATTCTCTGTGATCATGTGTTAGTTTTAATGTGTTAATTTTGTCTCCCCAAAGAAATTATAAGGTCCTTGCATGAAATTAGAGGCAGTGATTTTTGTTTATTCTTTATGCCTCACAATATTCTTTAAAAAGTAAAGCAGGCATAATTTTCTTCACTATTTGCTCTTCACTGATCAAAACCTTTATAAAATTTCTCTCTGTTCCTCAAATCCAAGTTCAATAATGATAGATGCTATTGGCCAGCAGCAGGTTTTTTCAGTCCTGCCTCCAAAAATAAACTCTTACCCTAACCTTTCCTACAGAAATTATACTTATTTTTGGAAAGAATACTTATTTTTGGAATTTACAGAAATTATACTTATTTTTGGAATCAGCATTATTTGAAATTTTCAGTAAACACGTATTTTGAATTCTTCCAGAACGTCAGACTTATTCTATTCTAGCTCTTATCTAATTAATTCATAAGGTTCAAGCTGTTTAAACACCACCATTTTCAGGGTTTGCCCCATAGAAAGCCAAACAAAGAACATGGCCTTGGTTCTCCCAACACTGAGGCCCTGGGATTCTAGAATGTCCCTTTACTCCAAATTAAAGTAGAGTCAACTGTGACAAATGTATCCTATTGACAAAAGTTTGCATCTATGCTTGCTCCCCATTTTATCCTGGGTCTAGAATAGTGTGGGGAATCTGATAGATGGTCAATAAGCATTTGTTGAATGGTTGAATGAATGAATCTGTGTGCTTAGGTTGAACTAATCAATCACTCTACAAATATTTACTGAGCTCCTCTGAGGTGTAACGCCAAGTGTCCTTATAACTATGAAAATAGTAGATAAAGTTGGCAGATAGTGGACTTGGCAGGGGGCTGTCTCTAATGACCTTGAGGTCTCATCCAGTCTCTTTTTCTACAATTCATGTGCATTCTTTCTGACACTTCCATGTCACATCCACAAGCCAAATAACACTCCTCAAGCTGCATCTCCATGATGTGTGTTGACCTCACCCATTTCCCCCAAGGGCCTGAAAAGGAGTTGTGTGCTGTGGACTCTTACTTAGTGTTGGTAACTCCTGGGCTGGGAGGAGAAGGGCTCCAGATGGGGGCTTTTGTGGAGGGCTCCCTTTCATTCTTGGTTGTAAGCAGCCTGAGCAGTTATGTTAGGAATGAGTCATTTACAGCCTTCTCCCGAAGTCCTCTTCTGTCGGCTTTCATGGACTTGGTTACCAAAGGTTACCAGCGAGCCTGGTGCCTTTGATTTCTATGGACACTGTAGACCAGAGAAAAGAGTTGTTGCCTTGGGCATCTGCACATTGGCTTTCACACGTCCCACAAATGGGTACCTGCCAGCCCTCTTCCCCAGATGTCATTCTGACCATTGATTTTTTGCCTCTCACGATTACAGTTATTAGCCACAGTGAGGCCAGGACGCTCAGCTCTCCACTTTAATTATTCATCCTCATGAAGAAAAATTTCCCTCGTGTGCTTTCTTCTCCTCCTGCCCCGACCTGAGTGCACGTGGACTCCTTCTTCCTTGTCTTCCCAAGCGCCTTGTGTGTCGAAGGGCCTTTCACCAGGGTGCTCGCTCCGTTTATGCCTTTAATATGCATTTTGTGTTCTGCCAAGGGGGTCAGGGGGGCACGCGGAGAAGCCAGATGGCCTACCTCTTCCCTCAGGAAACAGGCCGCTCTTTAGCTGGGCACCTTCCCAGCTCAAGGCCGACTGAGATTCCACTGTTTTGGGAAGGGTTGGTTCAAACACCACCATCCCTGAGTACAAATCCAAGTTCCTGGGGCTATGCACTTTTCTACTCCACGGCCACTCTCTGTGGAGTTTTCTGCCAGAAACGGCATTTTAGGAGATACTAGAACAGGGTTGGGGTAGGAGTGGGGGTGGTGGTTGGAGGGGGAGAGATAGGAAAAAGCGACCTCTTTTATTTATGGCCTTTGCTCAGACACACATTTCTGTTATTTTAATCCAACTGAAATAAGAAACCATAATCCATGGATGAGAAGACAGTGGACAAACTCAGTTAAACCATGAGCACCCGAGGATGTATGATTTCCACCCCCCTCACCCCCACCCCATCCCCAGCTTTTAATGTCTCTTCCCTGCTGCTGTTTCCCCGACTTCAACTTTTGAAAAGCCAAGCAGTTTAACTGGCCAGGCCCAGGGAACTTATTTGTATGCAGCACAAATTTCAGAATCTGTTCTCAGCCTGTGCCGAGTGAAAAATGGCCTGCATCTTCTTGATAGCCCATGTGGTTGTAAAGAATAAATGGCTAATGAATTACAGATGAACATTGACGCAAATTAATCTTCCCGCTGTCCCTGGGTTATATGGCAGCCATTTAAAAGTTTAATCAATACACTAAAGTTGAAAACATGCAGGCACTGCAGTTGTTTGGATGTAATAAACATCAGAGGGAACCGGGAGGTTTGCACTCAGTCCATGTATCATAATGACAGCTATTTATGTTTAATGGACTAAATATTTTTTATTGGAAGGGAGCAAATGTCAGCTTAACTTTGTGAGCCCTGCATTCAACTTTCCTTTGAGGTTGGTGAAAGACGGCTGACGTGTCATTGGAAATGAAATGTTAAGGGGGACGTGGGGGGAGAGCACAAGGGAGACAAAGCGAGGATCAGGAGTCGTTGGGAGACGTGATGCAGCGCTAACATTCCGCAGCAATTCATTAACGAAAACGTAAACTCTGATATTTCTAATGTTGCTGTAAAATGGTTTACTAGGAACAACTTTAATGGTTATTAGGGAAAACAAGTGCCCAGATCTGCCAGATATCCCGTCCGGTACAGGCTTTTGTTTGAAAACTCCTTACCAGGTCATATTTGCTGGAGATTTATAATTAGTCCTTTTTCTTAATGTGAGAAGTGGGGGAGAACCGGCATGACGACTCTCAGCCCTTGTGTTCCATAGATCTTTCCATTTGAATGGTGTCCAACGACTCTAAATAACTATGTGCTCTCTTTTGGAATACTTATATCTTAATTACTTTTCAAGTCGATATTGTGTAGCCCTGCTGAGTCGGGTAGGACCACATTGGTGAAAAGGGAATGGCCTTTGCCAGCAGTGGTGCCATCTCACTGGACAGAAACAGGCCGAAATAAAAGGAGAGAAATAGCTTTGTCTGAGCAACAACAACAAAAATATATGCACAGTTCAGCTTTGCATTTTCTTTTTTTTTTCCTCCAAAAATAAAGCAAAGTATGCTATCCCTGTGGAGCATGGGATCTTGGAAAACAGCATCCCCTTTACTAAAATAATTAGAAACGTTTTACACAATGGAAGAGCATGTTTTTAATACCCTTTTGCAACCAGTTGTCTCAGGTTCTCTTCTGTGTCTGAGCCTCTGAGAAGTCCTCACATTTAATGCCAGAGTGTTGAAGAAAACAGTTGAATACCTATTGAGGTAGGGGCTGTACCAGGATGAGGAAAGGGGGCCAGGGTAGGATGTTTAGCTATCTAGTATTTGGACCTGTAAAAATATAGAATAACATCTGTGTATACATTAAATTTGTTTTGAATGACAAGAATTTGTATTCTGATTGGGTCTGAGATTCAGAAGAAATCACCCTACGTTAGTTCAACCAAACTCGTGGTTCTCTGGTCCTTTGTCTTCCCTTAAGCAAAATGAAGCAAAATGGGGGAGACACCTTTTGTTCTAAAGTCCAAAGGTTACTGTCTACTAACTGTGATGATTTCCCAGCCTTGACTTCTCATGCCTCATTCCCCTTGCAGTCCCTGGACCCTTCTTTATTTTTCTTCTGAGTTCTTCTCACTCTCTTAGGTAATTGATCGATTGATTTGTCATTTGTGCATTCTGTTTCTCCATGTTAATATCAGGTCTATGGTAGGGGCAGGTGGGTGGAAAGTAGAGAGGCAGGAACACAATTTTTTTCTTTGCTCTATGGCCCATAGTAGGTCCTTCAAATAGCAGTTAAGTGAATTCCAGACTACTATTTATGACTGTCTTTAATAGTCATCATTATAGCCATTTTGGGGGTTCACCTATTATGATTCCTAGTCATTGTGATAGTTGTCTTACAGATAATACATTATCTCAGCTTTAACCCAAGATGGTAAGAGCTATCTCCATTTTACAGAGGTAAACACTGAGGTCTCAAGCATTTAAGGTAATTATTCATGGTCACTGTTAGTGTAGCAATTCCAGAATTTGAATCTGGCCTGTCTGTCTCTCTTCCATTTATACAATACTCCCATGTTCCATAGTGGCTTGTGTTCTCACTGATGATTCAAATCTAACTAAGTCACCCTGAGTTTTTATTCTACTCCACAACTAGCTAGCTCTCCAACTAGCTGCTAATGGGCAGAAGGATTCATACCTTCTCACCTAAACCTTATGTCCTAAGGCCTACCTATGGAGAACATTGAGCCATTAACTCTAAAAAATTAGTTGTTGGCTTTTTGATGATGAGCAGTGTGACTATCTGATATGTGTCTTACATAATCTAGGGAAACACAAGAGGCTTTGGCAGATGGTGAGGAAAGTGTGTCAGATAAATGTATGTTCAGCTGCAAATGATAGAAATCCAACAAATAGTGACCTAAAATGTGTTTATTTTTTCACATAAAAGTAAGGATGGAAGTAGGCAATGCAGGGCTGTCGCAGCATCTAAAAGAGAGGTTGGTAAGCACCCAGGCTCTTTCTGTTCCACTATCTTTAGCATGTGGATTTCATCTTCATGTTCTCAGAATGGCTGCTATTCCTCTTGGCATCATTTCAGCATCCAGGCAGGACAAAGAGGGAAGGTTTTTTCCTTGCAAGGCATTCACTTTTCATCTGTGGATGGACAGTTTTCTAAAGGCATCTTCCTATTTCTCATTGCCTAGACCATGTCATTGGGAGGCTAAAAAATCAAGCATTTTACTCTTCATGTTCTCATAGTAGAGGAAGATAGGATAAAAGGAAGCCAATACACAGTGTCTACTATGTAAGATAAATCTCATTTGTTGCATTCTTACCAAAAGGCTTGAAATTTTGCTAGATGCCATATACACAGCAACTTACACAATCTTTATATTGACCTTATTACAGGAGAGTATTTATTCCCATTGCACTAGGAAGTGGTGGAGCTGGGATTTGAAAACCACATTTGTGTGCTTCCATTCTAGGCCTTTTCTCTGTTGCCGTATTTCTTTAGCTGCCATTTTGATTTCATAATGAAGGATAGTAGAGTTACTCCTAATTGTTCCAGATCCTGATATCTTCTGAATATGCTGTCTTCTGAATTCATTTGACACATTGGGTATACCTCTTTGATCGTTAAGCATGCACTGACCTGTGCCAATGTTTAGCCTTTCGTATTCAAAATGTAAAGTTGTATACAATGTGGTTAAG
The DNA here is from genome assembly GCF_011100685.1 of Canis lupus familiaris. Taxonomy (NCBI): domain Eukaryota; kingdom Metazoa; phylum Chordata; class Mammalia; order Carnivora; family Canidae; genus Canis; species Canis lupus. The sequence continues at coordinate 27,330,819 of NC_049225.1, forward strand.
AAGGTGCGTTCTGAAGTCTTCTAGATTCAAATCCTGGCTCCATCAGTCACTACTTTTGTATGCTTGGACAAATTACATAATCTCTCTACTTCAGTTTCTTTATCTGTAAAATGAAAATAATAGTAGTGTCTACAGTGTGCATATTTTGAAAGGAGTAAATGCTTAGAACAGTGTCTCACCCTCAGTAAATGTTGGTTATGAATATCACCATTATTATCCACATTTACTGTGTTTCATTTTGTCTACACAAACAGATTGAACATTGGAAGACCAGGACCATGTTTTGTTTTTTTTTTTCCCTTCTTGACATCCCCAAAAGTTTCCATGCACATTGAAGAATCTGAATAGAAATTTATTCTAGAATTTCACTGTATAGGTTAAAATCCTTGTCCATTGATTTAACATCTCTCTGTCTCAACTTCTACATCCTAAAATAGAGAGGTTAATACTATCTACCTCACAGGGTTATTATGAAGGTGTAATGAAATAATGTACTTAAAGTTTTAGAACAATGTATAATAAATAGGAAAAGTTTGGTGTTAGCTGTAACTATTATAGTCCTCCATGGATCATCAGTATTCAAATACTAAAGCTCCACGGTACACAATCTAATTGGTAATAATTCCAAAAGCAATTTTTCTCAGGCCATCCCAGGTACAATGTTATCAAAAACAACCACATCTTTCTGGTGACACCGTATTGAGAATATCTTGTGATTCAGGATATACGGTAGATGTTGGAGGTACAAAGATGCATAAGACACTGTAGGAAACACAAGTGGTAGTGAGCATGAAGAGTGTTCACCATAGTAATGATCAAGTGCTTGAAAAGTAAAACAATCCTGGGATATAAATTTTCCACTTGTTATGGTAACTAGGATGATTATATAACCATATTTGGTGCTAATGAGAGGATTGAGTGCATACTGATATTTTGACCCTATGCATTGAAGCTAGAAAATATTTAGATCCTTTGACCTAATAATGATATACTTAGGAATCTGTCCAAAGGAAAGAATCTGAACTGCATAAACAAAGTATCTTTATACATTCAGATGTTCACCATGTTCGCCATAGTAATGTTTATGACATCAAAATGCAGAAAATAGTCACTATCCAACTAGATAGGAATGCTAAGTAAATTATGGCAAATTCATAGAATTTGCAATGTTATGTAGCATTTAAGAGATGTTTAAAATAATTTTTAATATGGCAGGCAAATATGCAACAAAACAAATGAAGAATGATGTATATGAACTCATCCATGTTTATAACATATGGATAGAAAAATGACTAGAAGGCAAAACATCAAAATGTCAGCTACATTTAGCCTGGGTGGTGGAATTGTGCATGATTTTCATTTTTCTTTGTATTTTTATTAGTTTTTACAATGAGGCTGTAGATATAATAAGAAATCAAAACAAACCTCAAAACAATAACATAGTGTTTTTGCAAATAGTTCCAGAAGGAAAAGTAGTGACAGTATGACAAAGGGTTTGCATGAGTTAGGAGTTGTGTTCAGTTGCAACTAACAAACGTCCCAAATAGCAGTGATTTCAACAAGATACTTTCTTATAACATGAACCCCATATATAGGCAGTCTGTAGCAGGTATGACACCATCGGGAGCCCAAGCTTCTTTTATTTTTGTTCTAACTTCCAAAAGACTAGCTCCCATCTTCAAGTTTGATTTATAGTCACAATATTGTTGCTGCAGCACCAGCCCTTATTTCCATGTTTCAACTAGCAGTAAGAAAGAAAAGCCAAGGTTGTAATGATACTCCCCCAAGCAAAGAGATTATATTTTAACAAGATGTTCCAGGAGCCCTTCATAACATTCCCTTTTATTTTATGGTGGCCATCAATGAGCTCAATGCCATGCTCCATAGCTTAGGGTGTCTGTGTGTAAGTTAAAGGGGGAACATGGATACTGACAGTCAACCCTGATTTTAATTCCAACTCTGCCACTCAATAGAAGGTTGATTTTAACAAAGTCTAGCACATTAGTGGCACCAAGAAAGTCTCAGAAACCTTATTCTGTTCTAGCCCGTCCTTGATCATCTCTGTCAGGGAGACTACATCCCATTTGAACAGATATTTTGGTAGCATGCCAATTGTTTGGGAGGCTTTGTCCTCTCACATGGTAAATGGGGCACTCATTTCTGAGATTATCCTTGGTATAGTAGTTTGGGAACCCTCAGAGATGAGAAGACTTTGTCCAAAAGGCTTGACTTTGTTGGTTGGATTTTTCATTCTTTTTCAAAAAGAAAATATTTGAAGCCAAGCATAAGGACTGACTGACCAAGGGGAGGTATATAGTTTTCAGAAGGATTTCCTGGTCCTATCTACATCTACCACCAGCCTTCCTTTGAGCTCTCCTCTTGGCCCACTAATAGGAGAGGTGCATGGAGGAGGTCTCTATGTCAATAGACAGGCTCCTCAAAAACAGAAGACAAAGAATGGGCCACTTAAAGCTCTCAGAAGACTTATTTCCAACTTGAATACAGGAAGAATGTGAGAGCAACTGAATTTTGTTCTTTTAAGACTGTTCTTTCTTACAGTAGATCAGAATGGTCAAATCAAATTATATGTTGTGGTAGATTTAAGGACTGAGGGATGCTGGGATAAAGAGAGAAAGGGAGAGAGAATGAATGCTATGGGCAAGGATTTTCATGAACTGCATTGTAAACTAATTTAGTGATCTTCAGGGAGAACACAAACATGACACCAAAAAGTAAGACTTGAATTTTGTTTGCATCCATTTTGTAGAAGAAAGAAAGGGCAAAAATAATATTAGTTATCTTATCAGTTTAGAGGATCAAGGGATCAGACAATCATGTAGAATGTTCACTAGAGTGCCTACACCTCAGAAGCTCAATGAACTTAGCTATCATGATGATGGTGGAGGAGGAAGAGAAAAAAGAGATGGAGGAGGGTAAGAAATCTGCTAAAGTCCATAAAATGTCTTTCAGTTGAAAATTCATATTAAAAAGGAGGAAGCTTTGTATTTATAACTGGAAAATTAATTTTGAAATTTTTATCCAGAACTTTTTGATAAAGAACTAAGTCACAGAAACATTGCTCATTTGCATTCTTCTTCCCAAAAGTGATCTTTTTTGTAATGAAAGAAACACTGAATCAGAAGACCTAACCACTCATGGTTAGGCTTCAATGGCTTCAATCATTTTCCTATAATAATTTTGTCTTTCCGAACACATTGTTTAATCTTTCTATTTGTCTTGTTTTTATTTCTATTTATTTATGTATTTATGTTTTTGTTTGTTTAAATATCTAAATTATATGCTTCATCTGTGGACTAGGGGTAATATAACCTACTTGTTCATGATGGGAGTTAAATGAATGATGAATTTAAAGCACCCAGTACAGTCTTGCACATAGAACGAGTAAGCAACTGATGCTGTAAAGGGCATGGATGTGCCATGTTTCTGCCTCCATCTCCAGGGACATGCCTGATACAGAAGACAGTTCTACCAAAATAAAACTCAAAACTGAGAATTTTTATTATGTTAATGGTTAGCTGGCCTAAGGACTTACTATGTGCAGAAGATATTTTGTTATGTCTTTCCCATATAATGTTAGAAATTCCCCCCCTCCAACCCCATTAGAATCACTCATTGTAGTGCTGCTCAACATGTCCCAAGTCCTTGTTGCCCTTGAGAATCTGCTCAGTGCTTCTTCTATAAGAGAAGGCCAGTCTCTATGCCATAGCTGTTAGGGACTGTAATTGCCTTTAATTTCCAAGAGTGATTGGTAGATATCATGGAACATGGTCCCTAGAATACATGGGCAGAGATAATTCAAGATGGGAAGATGAGATATGTAAATTGAATTGTAGAAGTGAGAGTGGATGTCCCATTTTGTTCCTAATGGAGGGAAAACACTCAGTCTTACCATTTTCAGTGATGTTAGCTGTGAGTTTTTGTAGGTGACATTTATCAGACTGAGGAACTTCCCTTTTCTTCCTATGTTGTTGAAAAAGTCCTTATCATGGAGGAATTTTGAATTTTGTCATCTTTTCCTGCATCAGTTGAGATGATTATGTTTTTCTCAATATGTTGATGTGGTATATTAAGTTTATTTTTAAATATTGAACCAACCTTGCATTTCTAGGATAACCCCTACTTGGTCATGATGTATTATACTTGTTACATATTGCTGGATCTGATCCTCTAATATTTTCTTACAGATTTTTGCATCCATGTACATGAGGAATATTGTTCTGTGTTTTTTTTTTCTTGTAATATGTTTACCTACTTTGGGTATCAGTATAATGCTGGAAGCATAAAATAAATTAGAATGTGTTCCCACCTCTTCAATATTTTGGAAAAGTTTGTAGAGAATTGACATTTTTCTTTGGTAAATCCTTGGTTGAATTTGCCATTAAAGCCATTTGTACCGGGGCAGCCCTGATGGCCCAATGGTTTGGCACCACCTTCAGCCCAGGGTATGATCCTGGAAACCCGGAATTGAGTCCCAAGTCGGGCTCCCTGCATGGAGCCCGCTTCTCCCTCTGCCTGTGTCTCTGCCTCTCTCTCTCTCATGAATAAATAAATTAAGTCTTTTTTTAAAAAAACCACTTGTACCTGGAATTATCTTCCTGGGTTGATACTAAACTATGAATTCACTTTATTTAAGAGACATGCAGTTCTTCTGGCGTTTTGTTTCTTCTTTAGTGCCTCAGCTTTTTTATGAAAGACAAATTGCACCCCATGAAGCCTCTACTTTTAATAATTGTGGCTATCAGATAATCATTCTGTTATTTATGGTGTGATTATGAATTCTACTCATCATCTCCTAGGCCTTCTATTTGGTAAACTGAGAAAGTCTGGCTCCCTTGTTCAATTCATTCATGCTTTCATTTGTTCATTTAGCAAACATTTTAACTACATTTTGAATTCCAAAACCCATGGTAGAGAATCCATAGATTCAAAGATAAATAAGATAGTGTCCCTGAATTTAAGTCAACTACATGTAAGTGGGAATAAAAATGACATGTTTGGCTATGATACAGTGGGGTATGTGTAATGGTTGTGTATCAATGGTACACTGGGAGACAAACAAGGAGCCACTAATTCTGCCTAAGGGAAATCAGTAGAAGCTTCCAAGAAGAAATGCCATTTGAACTGGGTCTTGAAAGATAAGGAGAAATTTATGTGGCACATGATATGTCATGGGATATTTGGGAAAAAGTCATCTCAGATTTTCTGAGGGTAGGAACATTTATTTCAGGAATTGTTTGGACCAAGGCAGTGAAAATATGAATGGCAAATGAAAAAGTTAAGTGCTTTATCCCAATTCTTCTATCTACGTGTTTTTAAAATACAGTTGGCATGCCTGATATAATATCACTATAGAGTGGATTTGGGTTGAATTGTTGCTCCATGGTGACTCACAGATCATCAGATTCTATTTTTATTTAAATTCTTATTTTCAAGGTTGCAATAATAAATTCACATTTTCTTCAAGGAAGATGTGGTCATTGGAATGGATCTAAATTTGGTGCTGATATTTTAGTAATGAAGGAAGAAAAACAAAATCATGTGTAGATAGAAGGGGAGAGGGAGGAAGCAGGGGAGATGAAAGAGGGAGAGAATACAAATATTTGTAAAGTGTGGACATTGTGGAATTTCTCCCCAAATCAGTTGATTGTGACTGTTTATAATTTTACCTTCAGTACGTTGATCATGTCAGGCCTACTTAAGCTGCTCTACCCAAATTCAACTGGATTCATTGGCCTCTGAATATATTATAAAAAACAAATTCTTTGTGTAAGTTTGATGAGGAACACCTCTTCCTGGCTGAGGTTATCTGCATCTAGATCTTCAAACAAGACCCGAGTTCCCATTTGTTGTTGCAGTTAAGGCTGGTTGTGTTGCCTCTGTAGAACCATGTTGGCTTCTGAGAACACCTCACTATCACCCAGGAGCTTGCAAATTCGTTGCTTTAATTAATTGATGGAGGCTTTTTGGAAGTTAGGGTCCCTTGTTTTTAATTTTCAGCTAAATGCACCTACTGATTTCCATTTAAAAAATAGATACTGTCTACTTGATTTGCTTATTACTCTTTGCTACTAAAATATAGCTATAATGGCTCTGTGGAATTGTCAGTTATTTAAGTATTCATGGGTATTTAGGTAAAGCCTGGATGATTTGGAATTATTCTGACATAACTAAATGTGTCATAAAAATATTTCCTCCAAGAGTATGCTATAACGGCATATGCTCAATTTGGGGAACAAAATAGAACTTTAGGTTTTAAGACAAATTCTTGGTATATATATCGCCCACTCTATGCCGAGCACAGTGCTAGGCACTCAAGAGACTGTAGTAAGCAAATCAGACACCCTACTCTCCTAGAGTTTGGCTTAGTGGATGTTCACTCATTCATTAACCTATGAATACACACTGAAATGTGCCAGGCACTGTGCCAGACTCGGTGATAGTACTGGGGTTTGCTGTACAGGTGAAACATCAGTATGGTGTTGTGCCTGGTACTTAGCCCAGAACAAATATTTAACTGACTGTAAAATTACCCTTTCTCTTCTCTTTACCATATTACATTATTCTACGTTAAGTAAGAATGTGGAAGGAAAAGCCATTTTAGTCATAATAGCAGAGATTGCTCTTTGTTCAATAAAATATACATTTCTTCCCTTTTTGGGACCATAAAGCTGGACTTCAGCTCAGTCTCCCTTGCAATTAGATGTGGTTACATGAGTGTGGCTTAGCCAAAGAAATGTCAGTGGAAGCGATACATGTCATTCCACAACCAAGACATTTGAAGAGTGCCTCTGCTTCCTTGGCCTTTCCCATTGCACTGGCCAAATGCAGATGGCAGGACTTACAGGAAAGGGCAGAACCACAGCAATTACATGTAGAGGAGGTTTCCTGCACTGATCATTGGTGTAAGGGATACATAAACTTCTGTTGTGTTAAGCCACTGAAATTATGGGGCTTTTTGTTATAGCAGCTTGCATCATCCTCACCAATACAGTAGTGGGACAGTTATATAGGACGGTTTATTATTATAAGAATTATGACAAATCATCACAAGATATGCTATCATTTGGCAATAATAAATATTATTCAGTAGCTGGAGTTCCTTATAGTCAGGTGATGGGGGAGTACATAGGCAAGGATTATGACTCCTATTTTAGAAATGAAATCAAGGTTCACATAAGTCATGTGACCTGCCAAAATTCACAAGCCTGAAATACAGAACAGTTGGTACTAACACCAAGGTATTCTCTTTCTTAGTTCTATCTTCTTACTCTTTAACACCTTCATTATATTTATATCTAAAATTATTCATTCACCTTAAATTTTGTCTACTTATTGCCTTCCTTCCATCACTGGGTTGTAGTGTCCAGGAGCTGAGACCTTATCCCCCTGCTGTATCACCATCTATAAGAGCACTGGTAGGCACATAGTAGGACCTCATGAAATAGCTGTGTAATGAAAGAAGACATGACTCAATAACTGAGTAAATAAATACTAGTCAGGCCCGTTGTGATGCAGATTAAACATGACCTTATACATTGTTGTGAAGGAAAAGATGGAAGGAAGGAATGAAAGGATGGAGTAGAGACTCCTGGGCAGCTCAGTTGATTAAGTAAGGTCATGATACCAGGGTCCTAGGATCAAGCCCCACATCGGGCTCCCTGTTCAGTGGGAGCCTGCTGCTCCCACTCCCTCTGCTCGCCGAACCCCCCACTGGTGCACACTCTCACTCTTTCTCTCAAATAAATTATCCAAAATTATCACTGTGAAAAATTTCAAGCCTATAGAAGTCAAAAGAATAGTACATTGAACACACATATAATCTTTACCTAAATTCACTAATATTTTGCCACATTTGTGCTCTCCCTCTGTAGGTCTATGAGTCTGCGTGTGTGTATACACTTCTTTCATGAGACATTTAGGTAAATTTCAGACATCATCATACTTCAGTCCTAAATATTTCAGCATGAATATCCTAAGATAAGGACTGTTACCTCCAAAACAACAAAGTGCTAAGAATATTAACATTAATTTAAGCCATTGCCTACTATACAGTCCGTATTTAAATTTCCTATTTTTCCAATGATGTCTCTTACAACTTCTTTGTTTTAATCTAATATCCAATTGAAGTTTTCATTTGGTTGTTATGTCTTTTATTTATTTTTCAGTCTAATATAGTACTTCTCAAGAGTCACTCCCCCACCCCACCTCACCCCACCCCACCCCAGACCAGCAGCATCAGGATCACTAGGGAAATTGTTAGAACAGGAAATGCTGGAGCTGCACTCCAGACCCACTACAAAGGAAACTCTGGGGGCTGACCCAGCAATTGTTTTGTAATAAGTGCTTCAGGTGATTCTCATGTATACTGGAGCACACCTCCTTCCTTTCCTGCTTTTCATGACATTTAGGTTTCTGTTTTTGCTTTTTCAAAAGCCAAGTAAGTCACTGTCACTGTGCAATTTCCCATATTCGAGATTTTTCTGATTGCTCACTCATAATTTGATTCAGGTTTAACATTTTGGCAAATGTAGGTGATGGTGAGTGTATTTCATGATGTTGAGAGACACATCATATTTAATGATCTCTTTTGTAGTAATGCTGATTGATCATTTGGTTAATGTGGTTACTACCATATTGATCCACTCTGAAGGTATATATTCCTCTTTATAATTAATAAGTACCCTAAAAAGTGGCAGTCTAAGGCTGTGTGAATATTTTCTTCTCCAATAAACTTTCACCCAATACTTATAGCATCTGTTGATAATACTTATTCGAATTATTGCATTGGAATATGGTGACTTTTCCAATGTTGGCATTCCTTCTTTATTAATTAGCTGGCATTCTTTAAATAAGGGCATTTTTCTCTATATTTATTTATGGACTTAAGTATTATTATCAACTCATAGTTTTTTCTCAGTTCATTCAATATGTCCGATTACTCTCATTATTCATTTTGATATCAAATAGTGCCAAATTTGGCTAGAGAGAGGATCTTCAAGCCACCTTCTGTGTTCTTGACCTGCTTTCCAATGCAAGAAGTTTCAGGCACATTGTACGTTTCCGTCCCACATCCTGGTTATTTTGGGTAGAAATATTTTGGGGAGAACCAGTATTGAGGTGCCAAATGTCCTATACACATATATGTATGCACACACATTCATACATATGTGAGTTTTAATAATTTCTTATAGATTCTTCTAGTTTAGACTTGCAGTTTTCATTACCATTATCATTGTCACCATCATCATCTTCTGTATTTAGTTTTCTAGGACTACCATAACAAATTACTACAAACCAAATGTTTTAAATAACACAGATTCATTATCTTTTAGTTCTATAGGTCAGAAGCCTAAAGAAGCTCTTTAATGAGCTAAAATCAAGGTGTTGGCAGAGTTATGCTCCTGTCTGGAGATTCACGGTGGAGATTCCATCTCCTTGCCTTCTCCAGCTCTGGAGGCCTCCCCCATTCCTTGGCTCCAGGCCCCTTCTACCACCTTCGGAGTGAGAGGTGTTGTTGCATCTCTCTGATCCTGGTCACATCTACCTCTGTGATCACAGCCTAGGGAGCTTCTTGCCTTTTTAAGGACTCCTGGGATTAGGTTGAGCCCAGAGAGACAGTCCAAAATAATGTCTCCAACCTAAGGTCCATACCATTTATCACTTCTGCAAAGTTCTTTTTATCATATAAAGTAATGTAGTACAAGTTATGGAGGTCAGAGTGTAGATGGACATCTTGGGAACCATTATTTTTCCTACTACATCTTTATTCATTCATTCTTTGATTTCCTTCTCTCACAGTGAAAACACCAACTGCCAATAACTTCAAGTATATTACATGTTTGCTCTACCTACAATACACAAAATAATTTGTGAATTATAACGGTAATAACACTAACAACAATAAGCCTACTAAGTAAAACTCAAGATTTCTTTGCTTTTTTTTCTTTCTCAGAATATATGTCACTCAGGTGTGCAGTTGAAGTACCATGTTCCAAAATTACTTGATTTTCTTTTCATGTGTCACTATGTTATTGATTTGCTATGCAATTAGGTTCATCTTTTCCCCAGTTGTATTTAGTTTGTAGGGTTTACTTTTTTCCATCCTTTTTTATTCACTTTTGAATATGTAAAATATATGAATAAAAAGAGATATATTCAGAGAAGTCTCAGCTCCATCCTGATGCCCTCCACCCTATTTTCACTCTCCTGCTACACATAGTCACGCTTCTAGTCTGTGGTTTATCCTTCACATTTTCCTATTCGAAAAACATAGATGAAGAGGTGTGTTTATTTATTTAATCTTATTTTTACTTCTTACTCAAAAGTAACTAAGTTTGTTTATTTTTTGGGTCCTTGCATTTTTACTTAGCAATATATCCTGCATCTACATCTATATCTATATAAATATCTATATAAATACATATATATATATCCACAAACCTGTGTCAGCATCTCTATCTCTATGTATCTGTATGCCTATGTCTACATCTACACTGTGTCTATAACTATATCTCTGTAGATCTATATATCTACATTAAAACCTACATCTTTATCATCTCTATAGCTCTATCTATATCTATCTTCACATTCTCCAGCAGTATATCCTGGGAATCACTGTATATCAGGTGATTATGGAAGCCTTAAGAGGAGTAATAAGTTTTTAAATATGCCTTCTGTAATGTTGAACTTATTAACAACAAATATATCTGTAGCTTAAGTAAAAAGAGAAATACATATAGAGAAAAAAAGTTATGCATTCTGTTCACCTCATCCCTCCCCAAGGTAGAGCTAATCTTTTTTCTGTGTTTGTGTAACATTTTATGCATATTATTATAGCAGATTTTATTGTAGCTATCTTTATTTGACAATCATCTCACTTATTGGCCTATCAGTACTTCAAATGTAAAAAGAATCTCTCCCTTCTTTTTCCTTTTCTTCTTAATTTTGGGTATTGTGAGTTGTTCCTGGCACATAGTGTTTACCCACTTACTTGTTTTGCCTGAAATTCCATTGAAGATTTATTCAGTTCATCTATTTTTTAATGTATCTGTATTTAAAAATAAAATATTTTATTGAAGTGATGAAACTCTGTTTCATCATCAACTGTTAATATCCTAACGTGAAGTAGTGATCAGAAAACTAGTTGATTCTTTGAAAAGTTGTGAAGGGACATGTATCTGAAAGAGGACAGTTATATTTTAATTCCGGAGTTGAAACCCCAAGAAAAGCAAGGGGGAGTATGAGGGTCATAGATATTCTAGGAGGGAAGGGGACAAACCAAGGAAAGGAAGAGAGGGACATGGAAAGAGAAAGGTCTCTATCTTTGGGTCCACCATATGAGCTATGTATAACATAGAAACATATTTATGGAGATGATAATAGGGATTATATTCATTGGAACAGAAGTAAGAAACATTTTCTCCAGACACTAAGAAACCAAGGTCCAGAAAAATTGAATAAGTTGCACAGGACACATACTACAGACACGGAGCTAGAACCTGATCTCTGGACTCCTCCACATTTCCCAGAGTTGAGATGACCTTTGTTGTATTTCTAAAAAGGGCCTTTCTAAAATCAGGCAAGTACTCCCACTGCCCTGAGGATGGGAGAGGGCCTGAGCCTTCTTTTCCTTTTAGAGTAGATGTTGGGCTACTAAGCTCAGTACTGAACACACATCTCTGTCTTTCTTGGCCTCCTTCAGTGAAGTCAGCTATATTTGTGGAGGTGCATTGTTCAGCCTCAGAGCATTGTTTAAATTTAAAATCAATAAAGAAAAGTGAGCCAGTAAGAGGCACAGACTGATTAAGTGCTGTCTGTATGAAGAGGTTTATCCTCGGCGATATTTCTGTTGCAATCCTAAGAAATGTGAAGAGGATGGAGTAAAGTGAAAACAGATTAAAAATTATGTCAGATACCAATTTGCAGTAAGGCAACTGCTTCTTTGGCAGGCAACTGAGAATTGGCAACTTTGAGTTGTGATCTGGCGTAATGATGTCAACATATTCACACTCACGTACACACCATGTGCACATATAAACAGCCATGCTCAAGACACACACAGACAAAAGTAATACATACAACATGTATAGCACAGTTTACTGCAAGACTACGACACACATATAACAGTGCACACACAAACACGCACATGTAACACATACACACAAAACACACCACACACATTTGTGTATGCCCATACATAACACACATAAACTTGCTCTTGACTGGTACTATGAAGATGTAACTCTTCCATCTGCCAACCTATCCCATATTTTTATTTTGATGAAAAAAAAATAGCAGTAGAGAGGAGAAAATCTCTTCATCAGAAAATTCAGTGAAAAAAAATTCCCAAGACATTGTCATGTATTACTGGTTATTTTTGGTGGTTAAGAGAATTATTTGAAAACAAAGGAGCCTTTCACAAAGCCTTTAAAATACAAAAGATCTAATAACATTTACATCTGTGTATCAGCCATGTCTGTAATGCAAGTCATGAATAACACATAAACCAGAGCACGGAAAGAACAGAAGTGCTCACACATCATTTAAAATCCAACCCACCCCATCGTCAGTGGAATCAAATACACAGCAGGAGCAGTTCCAGTTGATACACACACAATATAGTCATTGAAAATGAAAACATATTAATTATGTTCCTTAAGGTTAGAGGAATGGCAGGATTCACTAACCTGTTCAACTTCTCTGTTGAAATTCTGTACCAAAAAGTACATCACAGTTTGCTTTCTTATTTTTCTTAAAAAATTACAGAGTGAGCACTTGTATGCATTTGTCTTTTTTTTACTGTTCATGTACATCTGTACTTGGGGCTCAATCCTGCCTCCTTGCTGTGCTAAAAATGGGGAAACTTGGCTTAAGAAGATAGGTCCTTGTTATAAGTGAGTGACTTGCAAAAAAAGAAATTCATTGTTAAGCAATGATATTTTAAAGCGCCAATATGTGCACAACTCAGGGTGCCATATGTGGAAATCTACCCACTAGGAGAATGGCTGTGTGTTACCGAAACCTAGAGCTCACGTAGCAACGTGTTTGATAAAGAAACAGCAAAATACTTCCTCATTCTGATTCAGCTAACTCTCTGAGGCCCAAAATTGGAATTGTGCCTCTCTGGATCAGTTCATTTGGCTCCTTATAAATTTCCAGGGATCTCCTAGACTCTCCATATATGCTGTGAGCTCCTCCCACCCCGCCAGAGGAAAGCCTCTGGTGCCATGATGGAGAAGGACGGGTGTAGGGAGGTGATTTTCGTCTGGGCATTTGCATTTGACATCTGTTTGTATTGATCCTTTAAGTGTGGTTGTGTTTTATTTCCAAGAGTTAAGAGGATATTCAAACAATGTCAATATTTGATCATCACTTTTTGTTTGCTGGCTTTTGCTATGATATTTGTTTGTTTGTTTTCTGTTTGTTTAGCCTTCCCTCTTCTGGTCATCGTTTCCCCTTCTATCTTTTTTTGGTACCAGACTATTTTGCATGTGGGTCCTGAGCGTGAGCTCTGTAAATGTCAGAGAACCCCTTTCTCTTCTTCTACCATGTATCTCATTTCACTGTGAAATTCCAAGCCCTTCACAGTCCTCACTGCAGCAAAAGGTTAATAGTCATCTCTTTTATGTACTATAAATGCTCGATTCCTAAGGACAGTGTTTCAGGGCAAGTTGAGTGTAATTGCTAAATAATATAGTCATTCTCATTTTAAATGAGTGATACTTCCGTTGTTCCGGATGCTTCTACATGCGCGTGTGTATGTGTGAGCATGCATGTGTGTGTAGGCAGGCATGGGTGAGACCTCCACTTGGGGGAAGCCACAGCCATCCCATAGGAGTCTGCACATTCACGCATTTGGGTTTTAAATGTTGTGCCGCATCCCGGGCCTCTTAGGCTCTGCAGATTATGTATAATAGATGACCTGCATTTACAGAGATGTGTGCTATACAGATGTAAATGTTATTATAGCTTTTATATTTTATGTTCTTGTTGAAAGATCATTTTGTCTTTGAATAATATGGCCGTTCAATTTTTTTTGGAGGGGAGGGGGTTATCTTTAAAAGAGAATATGAAATGGATATTGCACATCATATATTTCTTAAAAGTAATTTGGAATTTTAGGGTCTGGGATTGGGGCTGACTGATACCACTGCCACGATGAGATATAACCCCTGGAAAATAACAGCACCCGCACATGCCTGCATCTGTCCAACCTCATAATTCACTTTCACATTGGATTATGGATGTCTGCGTTCAGTGAGTCTATCTTCCCTTTAGGTATTATTTCAGCCCTTTGAGATAATAAGGAAAGTTTAATTGCGTTGTTAATTGATTTTTTGCACAACATTATTACCTTGATTGATTGCAGAGTTGATGAAAATGTTAGACACAGGCAGCGTGGAGTATCAGCCCAGCAAGGAGTGGGAGCCTTGTGGAGAATAGATAACCTTGATGTTAAGAGCTATATCCTTCAGATATGTCTTCCCTTGACATATTGATGGCCCTTGAAAAGGGAAAAGCTGATTGTATGCAGAATGCAATCATTAAACCCACTTCAGCTCGCTGTTGATTAATTTGTTTTTTCCTGAAGGATCTAGTTATAGGGAAGGCCTCACTTGTACCAACAGCAGCCATTTCGTAGGCTCCAGCTTGTACTTAACCCTCTAGGTGAAGAGAAACACTGAGGCTGGTGTGGCTGAGGCAGGAAGACTGTCTTAGGGTGTTCTGAGTGCGCACCCGCTGCTCTCAGACGTCCTTGTGCTCAGCAGCTCCCTCTCTCCTCCACCATAGTGTTTATTTTCCCCCAAATACCAACTCTTTCAAAATTCCAAGGCCAAGAACCCTTTCACTGAGACATGGTATAGGATGCAGTGGAAACTTCTGGATGCCCAGGAAGATTTGTTAAGTAGGCTTTCAATCATTTCTAGAAAAGACCTGGCACTCAGAAGTTTTAGGATACTCCTGAGTATAATCAACGTAAAACCTGGCATACACATGCTCCCATAATTGGAGAATTTGGTTCTTATTGAGGTGTGTGTGGGGTGCAGGTGGAGACCTGTATGTGGTGGGATAAAAAGGAATTTCTGGAGACTGTTTATTGTATTTTCAATTACTACCTTCCCTGGCCCTCTTTAACTCTTTCTAAGAGATGTTTATTGATAGCTGTCAAGATTACTACAGTCCAAAACCATCCGCATGGTACCAAAACTCAGGTTAATTGATCAGCTATTTGATCTATTGGACTTCTGCCCTGTTTCCCTCTACCAAACCCAACTGTTTCATCCCTATCTGGCCAACCATGGACAGTGACTAAGAGGGCCAGCCTTATGGGACAAGAGGGCTGGCCTTGCTAGCTATAGAAGAATGGAAGCTCATAGAGGTGCAGTAATTCTTGAGAGGCTACATCTTCTGGGGAAATGGGTGGCTTCCCTCTTCCCCTCTCTCTATCCCAGCTTCTACTCTTATTACTCTGGAGCATCCTTACTTCTTTTGCCCTCTTTGTCCCTTTGTGACTGTCCTCATTATTCATTTAAACCAAATTTTAACTGTATAGCATTGTTGGAGGCCTACCAAGAATTACGTCAGCTTCCTGGAGTCCTGACCCCCCTGTCCCCCGCCCCCTGCCAGAGGTTCTGTGGACTTTAGGGCAGAAGAGAAACAGCTCACAGATCTCCCAGAAACACAGAGAACCCTGTGGATGGAATTCCTGCTCTGGTCCAAAGCAGTTTCTCCTCAGTCTGCCCCACCGCCCCCTCCATTCGGAGTCTTTCTTCTGCTGAACTAACGACTGGCGCTCGGGGAGTCTAATATCCACAGAGTCTTGGCCCTCAATTACCGTAATGGCTTATAATGAGATTTTGGCCAAGTAGCAGGTAGCAGGTTATTACTTCCTGCTCAGCGTGGGCAATGTCTACGCTGTTAATTTGTGTTGCCGAATGTGGCTCAGAGCTGGGCATCAAACTGTCAGAGCCAGATGTATTCTATTAGGTGCGAGGCTCACATTGGCCCATGGGCAATTTTTTTTCAATATGGAGCCATGTTAACTCACCACAGGGTGAATCCTGACGAATTCAAGCCAGCCAAATAAAAGGGGTAATATCCCAAGCCATCAAAGTAGTATGTTCCAGAGACAGATAACACCTGGTACCACCCACTGTCAGCAATGTCTCTCCAACACAGGCCATTCCACTGATAGGTAAAAAGCGCACCCCTCTTAATATTGTTGGAGAGGCTCTGGTGCCTTCATTAAGTTTTAATGAGTCTGACCCTAATGAAGGCCCTTATAATATGTTCTTCTGCTGTTTACTTTGTCTTTATCTTGGTTAAAAAAAAAAACGTGCAAGAGGTTCATATTGCTCTTATAAACTGCTTTCTACTATTAATTCTTACTTAACCTATTGTTTCTTTCATTAGCATTAGCATATATGTGATTTTTTTATTTTTCCAATGCAGGTTAGAGGATGGGAAGTTAAAGATCAGGAAATAATGAAAACATTTTGGCATTTGGCATTGAGATTTGCTGGTGCCCAAGAATTATGCTGTGCTTTCTGCAACAACATACTTTAAGTGGTTTGTTTTGTGTTTTGCTTTTTTTTTTTTTTAACACATAATGCAAACTTCTTTCAGTTAGCTCATATATCAGCAGATACCTTTTGGAGAAAGCAATTTAGAGTGTCCTGGAATTAGGAAAGATTATAGTAATATCAGGACAGGAAAGGTTTGTTTGGATTCTAATGAAGGGCAGATGGAGGCTGGACTGATGGGCCTGAGAAGGAAGGTCTTTCCCCCAGTGCTTACGGAGTTTGAATTATGACAAACCCAGTTGTTACTGGGTCTGTTTAATTTTATTTGAGAGGTGTTCTTTCTTTCTTTCTTTCTTTCTTTCTTTCTTTCTTTCTTTCTTTCTTTCTTTCTTTCCTTTTTTTTTTTTTTTTTTTTGTAGCTTGAAGGATTAAAAAAAAAAAAAAGCAACTTGTCTTTATTTTCATTGACTCTCTTGAGAAATTTTAGCCTGAAGAATTAGACAGAACTGTGGATGTTTTCCCCACTTTTGATGTGAGCTTTCTAATAGGAGCAGATCTGAAACCCAAAAGCAAATTTGTGCTTGAGAGCAAAGCCAAAATTCCCATTCAAACTCTGCAGGAGGACCCCCCACTGCTCTGATTTGTTCATTTAAGATTCTGTCCTTTTAGAGGAAAGCTAAAGACTCTCTGGGAAATATTTTTGGCAAGTTTTTTTTTCCCCTATACTTCATAAATTATGGTTTGCAGGTTCAGTTCCACTCATCCAAAAATCTCCTTTCTCCTTTTCTTCTGTTAATGTAGTCTACATGTCACCTAAGTTTAAACTTTTTTTTCTTCCTTATTAAAGAGCTGGAGCAACTATCATAATTATACTTATTAGTAGTATTATTATTAATTTTAGGGGCCACTGATTTTCAGACTGCTGTGTGGAGACAGTAATTGCATTTACTAAAACTCAATACACCAGGACCCTTAGTCAACTAGATTTCTGTTTTTGAATTTGAGTGATCTTAATTTTATAAGAATAAAAGCTAATATCAGGGATTTTATTTTTTAAAAAGGAAAAACGGGAGCCCCTTTGGGTTTAAGAAACAACTGTTTCTTAAAGTGGCACCCCCTAATCAGCAGTGTCCCTGTCACCTGGGAACTAACAAAAATGCAAATTCTTGGCCCTGTCTCAGACCTACTAATCAGAAATTCTGGGATGAGGTTTAGCAATTTGCTTTATCAAGCCTTCCAGGTGATTCTGGTGCAAGGGCAAGTTGTATTCTAGGATTCTTTCATTTTTTCCACACTAAAAAATAATCTATTGAGTACCTGCATGCCCTAGGCCTCATGAAGCAAGGATGAAAAGTTGTCATCTCTGCCCTTTTGGAACTCATATATAAAGGAGATCCTAAGACCTTGAGAAATGTTCAATGAACAGTCTTCCCACCCCAGCTAAGCTTCTAAACTGTATCATTCT
Source organism: Canis lupus familiaris (assembly GCF_011100685.1). Taxonomy (NCBI): domain Eukaryota; kingdom Metazoa; phylum Chordata; class Mammalia; order Carnivora; family Canidae; genus Canis; species Canis lupus. The sequence continues at coordinate 27,348,828 of NC_049225.1, forward strand.
CACTATAGATGCCCAGAGAAATCCTCATTTGTGGTCACTGTGATATACCTGGTAAGACAATGAAATTGACTTTGGTTTTACATAGTGTTGATGTGTGAGAGAAAACTCAGAAAGGTTTCTAGTTAGCCACGAGTTAATGAGATAATTTAATTAATTAACTGGAACCCAACATTCCCCTAGTGGCTAGTCAATCACATGACTGTTATATGAGGAAAGAAAGTATATGGGAAGAAAGCCTGTGAGAGCCATTTTATACTTGCTTCACTGACGATGTGAGAGGTCTCTCAGCTGAGATGGAGAGCCACACCTGCACTCAGCAATCCTTCCCCTAGTCTAGTTACACTGATTTTTGTTTACTCTCTTCTCTGATTGAATCTACTCATTGCTTTTAAATAGAAAATTCTAATTTAAAATGTCATGCCATAGAATGTCATATCTTTATTACTATTTGAAAAGTAATGATAAGCCTGAAATCCCTGGAAACCTCATTTCTCATTTCTCCTAAAGAGAGGTGATTATTTGATGTCAGGCATGGAAATACACATGGACCCAAGTACCAGAGACTAATGATGGGGGCCAATTAGTGGCCAAAGAGAAGCTGGAATTATTATTTTATTTTTATTTCAGTTGCTTCTGCCTCTCTTTTCTGATTAGTCTGGATCAGCTACACTAAGAGGGAAGATGATGGCTGGGTGAATTTTAGGCAGTTATGATTTGTGTGGATGGAGTGTACACACCTTTTGCATATTTTATTGATCCAGTTTTATTTTATCTTCTTTTTTTAGTTTTCTACTTTTTCTACTATCATAATGATTGGTAACTCCATACCATTGGGTAGCATATTTCCTTTTGAATTTCTGCAATAAAAATGATATTTTTCTAGGAAATGCAGGAATTTATCTTTGCTTATTAGTTTGCATACTTCTTTACATTTATGCAGCTATTATGTGAACATCCCCAACCCCTGAGCCTGGAAGATGAATTAGAGCAACTGATGGCAAAGAAAATCAGTCTTTGAAATCGAAGCTAAAGGAATCCAAAAGGGTGGTGGTGGTGTGGGTGGGTGTTTGGTAGCCCCATTTCCAGAAAGCCTTCAGCATATATTGAGCAAACGTGACATATTGATCATTACAGAACCTATAATTGGCGACCAAAAGCACAGTGTGGCTTTAATGGCCCTTCCTGAATAGTTGCCATCTTTTTTTTTTTTTTTTTTAAAGAAAGCTGCTGTTTTTCCTAAATTCATGCTGCCCTCTAGTGGCAATGCTCTTGACTTCAGATGGGAGATGGAAAAGATGAATATGGACCACATAATGGTGGAAATGGTGGAGGTGGTGAAGGGGTGAACTTTTTCTTTCTTTCTTTTCTCCTGTCTGAAATATTTCTGAGTTCTTCAGTGAAAAGAAAAAAAAGAACACTGAGAAAGAAAAATGAAGCCATACCACTTGACCGCTGCCCACTTTGATTGACAGCTTGGTTTATATGATGTCCATCAGTAAGCAGCACGAAAGGGAACTTCATGAATCTGAACAGATTTGCATTCCATCTTAGCATGCACTTTGGAATCGAGCCCATCTCAAATCCATTAAACCCCACTTAGAATACAGAGATGGGGAGTAGGGGAACATGCTCACACCAAACAGGCCTTGAAGATTCAATTTCTCCCAGTGGAAAAGTAGGTAAGAGTCGGCCTATGTCAGATGGATCTTTGAAGCGCTCCCCCATCTTAAAGGCAGTGTCCTATGATTCAGAGACTCGACAGGTACAGTTGCATGGATGTCTGGTCTGGCACTGTGACCTTGGGGAAACCACTTTGAACCTCATTTTCTACCATTATAAAACAAAAGATTTGACCTAAAATGAAGATGTTTGAATTGTGTCTCAATGAGAATTCTTCAGTACCATTAAGGAAATAATTTTAAAGAAAACTTTTCTATTCTGTGCTTAAGCTTGCTAGGAAGCATGGCAAAATAAAGTATTCTTGTAAGAGTTTATAAATAAAACATTGTTTAGGAACTCAAAATAAAAACTGTTTCTGGCTTCATTTTAACTGGCACACACACACACACACACACACAAATGTAACCTGAGAAGAAAACTCAAAATTTGGATTGCTGAGAAGATTTAGCAGGGTTTTTTTTTTTTTTTTTTTTTTTTTTTTTTTTTTTTAATGGGGGGATGTGGTTGGAGCGAGGAAATCTTTACTATGGCATTGACTTCTGATATATAGATAGATAGGTAGACAGATAGATAGATATGCATATATCTATCTCAGATATATATATGCATATATATCTATATATATTCTTATTTGATAGAAATACAGCATGTGTAGAGATAAGAGCCAATCATATTAATGGTGCTTAAAAAGGAGCCAGTAAGCCTACCCTCAGCCCTGGGACTCTTCCCATCAGTCTCTGTCTACCTGAACAACCCCTGGTACAACACGATTTAAAAAGCATTGACATCTGAGGAAAAGCACGTTGACTGTTTCCAGGATTCACATAATGGAAACATCTGCTGCCAGATAAATTTTAATTCCATCAGCCTAATATTTCCTCTATGTGGAGAGGACTCCGAATGGCCTGGTCAGGTCTGGGCAGGGCCCCGGAAGCTGCCACCAGAGGGCAAGGACCAGGGGCTCAAGGTGGGACAGTGGAGCTGGTTACTGAGGGGCCACTCAAAGGTGCAGTTATTTCTTGGAGTTGGACCAGCTTTTACATTTCCCACAAACAGATTCTGTGAGGGAAGAATGGGTCCTGCCTTTTTCTCCTCCTTTCCTACTTCCTTCCTTTCTTCTAAAATGACAAGCTTCATTTTCAGCTGCCCCGGGAGCCCAGAGCACATTTTCCACAGGCTCTGGCTTGTCACCCATCAACCTGTCTGCCCGGTCACATGATGGTTTGTGCAGCCTCCCCCAGGCCGGGAGGCTGGCGTCTCAGCCTTGCATTCCTACCACCTGCAGTGCCAAGATCCTTTCTCTGCTGACTGGTTTCCCTCCCTGGCTTTTTCTTCCCTGCAAACACGCAGGTGAGGCTTGACAAGGCCCAGCCTCTGTGTGGTAAGCAGGCTATGCAATGTGTCCTCTCTCAGTGCAACGTTTAACCTTCCAGGAGGCCTCCCAGACAGGACTGAGCACTGGGGCCAGGTGCCCTCTTCTCGAAGGGCTAGGTGGCCGGATACTTGGGGTCAGCTTTCTTTTGGGGTGTAGATGCATCCTAACCCTTGGATTGTGTGGCCCACACTGTGGTTTATACTGTTGACCAATGCTTGGTAGAAAGCAGCACATCATATAACCCCACCTTTCGGGTTCTCTCGTGCATCCAACGTATTGATCTTTGTCCTGCACACTGTTTGTGCTAAGAAATGAATAAAAACTATCATTTACTTTAACATATAACAAGCATTGCAAGTAGAAAGAGCCAATCCAAAATAAAACTGAGAGCAGCTAAAGCTGCACATAACATAATTTATTATGGATCAAAAAAAAAAAAAAAAAGAAAAGAAAGGAAAAGAAAAGAAAAGAAAGGAAAGAAAACTGACCAAGATTTATATCTTGTTGGTAGATTGAAAACTGTACATATTCATGGGGAGAAATTAGCCTTGGTGGAAATAGGGAAAACAAAATAAAACTGAAATGAGCCAAAACCACACACAATAAAGTGAGTTGACTAAACTTTAACAGAAGGCACAAGTCTTCCTGTCCCAATTCAGATCTGCAAAACTTTGCTCACGGTAATGTGACTTTGTGGAAATTGATGACTCTCAGATTTAGAAGCCATACCGGGTAAACTTTGATATCGGGCGAAAGCTGGAGAATTTTGCTTGATGTAAAAAATACACGGAAAAAGAACTGCTTCCATTGAAAATAAACTCGATAAAAGAGAAGTGAAATGTCAAAAGTAGCATATAGTTTCACTTTGCATTTAACAATTAAGGCATTAAATTGGCTAAATGGAGTTCGCTCTGAATAATTAGTGCTTTCTCAGAGAAAAAAACACCAGGCTCGTCTGCATGTTTATTATATTCATAAGCATGAAGCCAAAGCATCCTTGTGGTCAAAATGGGAGAATTCCAACGTCTCCGTCGCAGTGTATCAGGGGCAGCATAGCAGGGCACCCTACTCCCACGGCTCGTGGGGATGTTTGTGTAATAAAGGAGAAGAGGTCAGGAGTGTGCTCACTTGTGAGGCTAGGAGACGTCCCCCACACAGCTCTGTTGGAGGGGTGGCTGCAGCACTCAGCAAGGACCCTGTGCCCCGAGTCGATGCAGGAGGCAGCGAGGGCCCTTACAGGTGTTTGGGGGTTTAGCAAGCATCGCACAACCATGGCATCTGATTCCAACCCAAGAAGCAGATTATAATCCAAGACCCTTGCCTAAAATCACACTTAGCTAGTTTGGGAAGGAAGCCTCTCACTCTCTTCTTTGACTTCTCTCTGTTTTTTTTTTTTTTTTTTCTTTCCACATTTAATTGATCGTCTTACACATATTGCCAGGTGGTGCACTCCACCCTGGAGATTTTCAGGAGGTACAGTTAGTGTCATGACTTCTCCAGGGTCCCTCAGCTTAGTTTAAGAAGCTTCTCTCGCCCCTGAGCACAGATGAACAAAATAATGAAATATTGAGCCCAAGTATTAAAACAATTTCAACATGAAGGACAGTTTGGAGTAGTACAGAAAAGAAAAAGGAAATGCCAGTACAAAGATTAAATTTAGTGCAAAACCTGTAAAGTTTTGTTAACGGTATCTCCAAGTCCTTCTCTGACTCCTCTACCCTCTGCTGGGTGGAGCCTTCCCCCTTTCCTTCCCAGCCTGAGGCTCCTCCCAGGGGCCGCAGACAAAGGGAAGATCTGCAAGGCAGGGAGGATGGACTTTGTCCTCCTTCCACACAAACAGCTCCTAAGTGACCCCTTCCCTTGAGACCTTTTAAAATCTCTCTTCTTTTCATTTGGCCTTAGTATGTAAGTAGCTGACTGAAGGAGGATGTTGTGCTGGGGCCTGTAATCCTGCAAGCTCTGCTCAACCCAGGGTCATACCCACAGCAGAGCTGATAGCACGTCACACAGGCTGACCTCGAGGTTTGCTCCAGCCACTTCTCAAGATCATAAAACGTGGGCGTTTATTCCCTTCCAGCTCCCAGTTTACTCGCGGCCCACATGTAACAAAGACCCACAAATGTGCTTTCTGGGGGAATGTCCTTCCCCGTGTATGATGTTTACAGCTCTTAAGACTGGATGATAACATTCACTTCACTTCTCTCTTTCCAGCCAGATATTGTGATTGCTTTGTTTCTGTGGGAGGAGAGTGTTCAGCATAAAAACAACCCTGGTGCTCAGGAATTGAGACTGTTGCCTTCTGTTATTTTGCCCCCTTCTTGAAGAAGGCACATACTCAATGTGTACATAGTCTTAAGATGTTTCAGACATGTAGGCTTAGCAGAGGTGAAGGTATGAGCGTTCAGGAATTGAAATTCCTGACTTTGTGGATTCTGTTCAAATTGTGTATAGATAATAATTTCAGCAGTGCTAATTTATCCATTCAACAAGTATTTATTGAACACCTTCTCTGCACTGTTTCAGCGCCTGGGCATTAGAGATTGGGGAGGAAGGAGTATTGTAGAGGTGGCATATTCACAGGTATATATAGTGTCACTTGGAAGCATAGTTCTAGAATCTTCTGCAGTCGACCAGAATGACTCTCAAGATACTGTTTCTCTGTCCCTGGATCCACCTCTTTACAACACTGTCATCACTCCCCCCCTCCCGCCCCCCGCCGCAGAGGCCATGAACAGTCTAGTTCCTTTATTTGTACAGATTGGAAAATAGGAGTTCTGCAAGAACCTCTGTCCCTTGCCTGTGCTGTAGTGCTGCCTAATTGTAAGCTCCTAGTGATCACAAACAGATCAAAATCTGTTTGTCATTACACAGCTGTACTTACATTTGTGATAATAGCATTTTAAATGGTGATTACCAAAACTAATATTAATAATGATCATAGAGTTGATACTTTTTATTTTATTTAACAAATTTGAATTGATTGGTCCAACCTGTCCCCCATTATCAAATAAGTTTTTGTATTTGTATGTTTGTGTGTGTCTAGATCATTATTGTTTAACAACTAAGATACAAGTGGACAACCACTTACTCTGATATTTGGAGTTGAGCTTTGTTGAGTCAGAAGTTACTAAGTTAATGAGCTCCTATCAAAGCTAATGGGACATGGGCTAGTTTGCGGGACGTCCTTCCCAGCTCTGAGTGTGAAATACAGGTTGAACAAACTGTAGTAGAACTTTTCCTTGGGGATTTTGAGGTCCAGCAGAACTCCTCTTCTATGTATTATGGGAATGTTGGCTGGATGGATTTCAAGAACTAACTTAGTTGAAATCAAATTTTTGATTAACTGACCATTGGATTTGTCTTCTCCATCAGTCAGCATTGGATCTGACATCCCTGTCTTCATAAGGGAAGCATTTGAAAACACTAAATCACTTATTTCAGAGCTAGAATGAACTTCCAAGATCATCTGGCCCCCTTGCCTTCATTTTGCAAATGGGGAATGCAGCCCAGTAAGGAAGAGGGACATGTGCATGGTCCCATAACCATTAGGGTCAGAGCTGGATTTAAATGCAGGTCTACTCCCACCTCTCCTTAATAAATAGACAGCAGAAATGCAACTGGAAGTACAAGGCCATCTGGGAGATTGGGGAACCCAGGGGTCTTTGCTGGACTCCGGATGAGGGTGCAAGGAATTTCTACTCAGGACTCTCAGGGTCTTCCCCAGCAAAGTCTCTAGTACTGCCCCACCATCACAGCCTTGTATCAAAAGAAAAGAGGCTGCTTCTCACCCCTCAGGCAGCCCCAAGGTCATAACTTAACCTGCGTAATTAGAACATCCATTCCAGAGGGGGAAACATTTAAAAGATAAAGGACCTCTTTAAAACAGATTCTTCCCAATACATTTTTTTCATAATTATAGTTTTAAAAGCTTATGGTGATGGGAGAGCTGGCTACTTAAGAAAAATTAGGAGTCTCATTTGGCAGGAGAAGATTCCCCAGGGGACAGCACACTGTCATTTTTCAGGGCCCCTGAAAAGAAACCCCCACGCAGACAGATACACGTCGGCCTGATGCATGGCGAGGCTGCTTCACTTATTATGGCCAAAGCCAGATATTTTAATTAAAAACACTACATATGCCATTAAATGTGTTGTTCCCCCTGCAGTCCCAAGACGTTATAGTTCGAGGAGATACAAACAAGTGAATGCATTACAGATGTACACGGAAACCACCGCCTACTGAGTCACAACCAGCGGGTTCCCAAATTCTAGCCTCAGAGCGCCTCCCTGTCAAAATGTTCTTTGCAAGCAAACTGTTCCCTCTGTAATTTTCACAGTTTATGGCAGTTGCCGTGGCGGGAGAAAAGAGCCATGGGGAGGCAGGGAAGAGAGAAACACGATGCCACCTCACTTAATTTATAAGCAGATTCTATTATTTTATAAATAATCTTCATGATAAAGTCCTATGGTCACACATGAGATCATGAGGTTTGTTTTTTGTTTTTGTTTTTTTTTTTTAACCTTCCTTGTTAATGTTGGTTATTTATTTATTTACTTATTTATTTATTTATTTTGGACACTAAAGTCCCACGTGAGGGATAATCACCTCCTGCCTGTGAGCTGGGGTAGGATTCTCAACAGAGGCAATGCTTGCTTAATTTAAGCAGTTGTAGATGGTGTGAGTTCAAAACTTTCAGCCAATTTTAACTGTCGCTAGCCAGACTACCTTTCTCCCCAGGAGAACACCAGCAGCTGGATTTCATTTTTGGCTGCCAGGCTGTCTCTGTGCCTCCCAGGAGCAGCCCACAGACTGAGCGCCTTCCCTTTAAGGATTTTATTCAAGGTGACAGCTCCTCACACGTTGGCACTCTGATCACCTCAAGTAGCCGAGATATCAGGGGGATGAGTGCACTCCTCCTGCAAAGTCCAAATTTAGATTGACTGAGGTTATCCTTAGGCCCCTTAACCCCAAGTGCTCTGACCGAACGGGGCTGCCAGGAACTTAGAGGGTGAGTTTTGTAATGATGTCTGGGGAGAAATGCTCTGCAGGAGCGGACAGAGAAGACCCCAAGTGATAGGGAGTGATGTCAGCTTTCGTTAGAGCGGCAGACAGTGTTAGAATATCCTTGGCATAATATGGCACTGGTATCTCTGTCAGCATCTCTGTTTTCTGTCACTGCACACAATTCTGGGCCTGTCGCTAGCCCTGACAGTGTCTTTTCAGATCAGGTTATTGCCAGCACAGAGACTAGCTCCGCTCCCCACCACACAGCCCTTTGTTTGAAGTCTGCCCTTTTGTCATCAATGCACTTGATGCCTATTTAAATCTGACGGTGAGTGCAGTATCTGTGTTCCCGTCAAGAGATCATTGACAATATTAATACCTCATGTCCTTGCCTCATTCTCCAAGCTCTGACACCTTGCCAGTCTCCTGCATTCATCAAACAGCCCTCTCTCACCAGGACGTCTATAAACATTCTTGCTTCCAGGCCCGAAGGAACAGGGCAGGCCTTAAAAAGGACTTTCATCAGTGCCGACCAGAAAGGAACACTGGGAAACATGGCTCAGAACACTTCACCTCCCTCCACATTTGCAGCCCGTGTTCCAGGAGTAGCCAGCTTGTTTCCAGGATGGCATTTGCCATCCAGGTTGTGTCTAGGCAAGATCTGGAGTTGATGGTTACCAAGGAGAGAGGATGGAGTAAAGAAATTCAATCCCTGAACACACCGGAGGGTTTACTGGAGAGAATGCACCCACTAGTGGGTGGTGTGTGTGTGCACGTGTGTATGTGTGCGTGCATGTCTGCCTTTCATTCTTTCACTCAAGAGAAAGACTGTGTTCTTTATGATATCTGACAGCCCTATCCATTTCTTTTTATAAAAATTCATGCTGTCCTGGTGCTGTAGAAACAAATTAACATCCGTTGGCCTCATCCTTCCAGATTCTTGAGGGTTTATTGAGTCAATTATATTTAAGGAAGCCCTTTGTGGATTTTCAGAAACATCTGAGACCCTCCCACCCAGGCCTGTAGGAGATACTGTTCCTGGAATGGAACCTGACCAGCCAAGCCTGACCAACAGGCCAGTTCCCAGCATTGGTGACAATGTTTGTACAACAGCAGGTGCCACATTATACAGTGCAATAACGGGAGCAGCTCAGTGCCAACAGCCAGAGGAATAATTTTTAGCCCCAAGAAATGTTTCAAGGAGGTCTTATCCAAACTCAATGTTTCCAAGTGCCTAATTTCTGAAAAGCAGAGATTAGGGATTGGGGCCAAGGAGGAAGCATGGCTAAGTGGTCTGCAGTACCCTGGTTCATGGAAACATGACAAATAGTAGAAATGAGAGCAAGCCCAAGACCAGTTTGAGGCCATGAAACAATGTCACTCTCCCTCTCCCTTTTGCCAACTCTCAAAAGATTCTGTGACCCCAGTAATTCCCAACTTTGTCCCAAGCCATCCAAACTGGGGAGCCTCTGCCCTGTCCTTAAAAGTTTCTAAGAGTCATTTTTAATCCTTATTTAAGAATAATATCTAAAGTCCTGTAAATGGAGAGCCTTCTCTTGTACAATCACAAAAATATTTACTTAGAACTTCTGCTGTGAAGAACCTGGATAATTTCAAGTGCTAATTTACCCCAAATGAACAATAGATGGTGATTGTTGGTTCCACGCTAACAAACTGATAGAAAAAGTAATCATGCATATAGGTAGCTATTTTATAAGCAGATTTGTGGCCCGTGAATTAATGTTTTATGGATATTTCTTTGCTTTTTTTCTCGTTATGCACACTTCAGAGATGCAAGTACTTTTAGTAATAAGACAACTCTGTGAAGCTGGAGTTTAAGTTAGTTTTTCTAAAATTAGAGAGGGAAAAGCAATATGGCAAAAAGCAAACTGTCATCATAAATGTTTTCTTTGAGAAAAACTGATTTCCCTTAATGATCATACAAAGCTTTCATAATAACTGTGGCAGGTGATTTCTTAAAGATGTTTAGAATATATATGGAGTTGGTTAAAAGATTTGACCTTATTCTAGGGTTTTTTCTTACTTAAACTCTCCTACAATCTCCTTGAATGAAACAAAAACTGCACTTGGAGCTACAAAATTATTTAAAATAAAACCAAAGATGAAAATCAAAAACATTCCAACCTGAGAATTCATTTCAGGCAGCCTATAAAAAGAAGCCCTTTTGGGGTGCCTGGGTGGTTTGGTCAGTCAAGTCTCCAACTCTTGATAGCAGCTCAGGTCTTGATCTTAGGGTCATAGGTTCTACCCATGGGTTCAGGTTGGGTGTGGAACCAAGTGGGGAAAAAGAAAGGAGTGGGGGAAGAAGAAGCCCTTTAATGCTGGAGGCTCTTGTTAGTTTCCATGTGGCATTTTGTCACCACCACCACTGTTCCTTGATCATCCAGATGTGTTTGATGCCTCCTGGGATCTGGAAGCTTCTCCCTGGATGATAATAATCCTGATTCATGATAAAAGACTTGAAAAGAGTCACATTCTGGGAAAATTGTTTTACATCTTTTACTTGGGTGGGACCCATCTTGAAAGTCTTACTTTTCCATTTTTAGAAACTCTACTAAGGGAACCTAGAGAGAGAAAGGGTTATGCTTTATTTTGAGGATAATTTGGCCAAACTAGAAAAGTCTCTGAAATGTGAAAGAGAATTCATCCAGGAAACATGTTATTCCTAGGAGCCTATGCTCTGGTGACATTTTATTTGAATGCCAACTCTGAGGAGAGGAAAGTAGGGTCCTTCTCTCCTGGGGCTTAATCCATTTACTGCTACCCACTGGATCTGAGACCCTGTTGCATATGTTTTTCTAGGCCTGTGTTTCCTTGCTGTACCAATTGTGCCACTTCTAAAGATGTATTTCATTTTCTTTGCAGGTGTCCTGGGGAAATGTCGCTATGTTTACTACGGGAAAAACTCCGAGGGCAACAGGTTTATCCGAGATGACCAGCTCTGATGGCAAGTTCTGTATGCTTTAGCCTATGTCATGAGAATAAAAGAAAATGGGCAAGTAAAAATAAAGAAGAAACTGAAGGAAAAAAAAAAAAAAAAACAATGGTCCACATTGCATCTCTGTGGGAAGGCTATGACTTCAGCTTTTGGTACCTTCTGCTGACTTTGCCAGGCCTGTCAAGATCATCCTTCTGCCTTAGACTGAGTGGTCACATAGAGATTGACATGATTGCCCTTAAGCAGGTCTCATCCACTAGGGTGACAGACAGCGGCAGCGAAGCACCAGGGCTGACAGGAGGAACACCATGATAGATTGCCTGGTCCCTCCACTGCTCACAGGGGAGCAGAGGTCACACCTGGGGCCTCCCTGAGCATGCTCACTGGCCATAGTCAAGCGAGAGAGACTGTGTCTTCAACCTGCCTATTGAGTAGAGATCCTTCTGATGCCATTGTGCTGTGGGCTTATTTTTAGTGAAATAGTCACAGTTTAGAGGAAGGCTACGCTCCCTGATTCACCTTAAATTTTAATCCCTTCTCTTCTGCACAGCCCTTTCTCTCCCCCACCCCCACAACATACACCATCCTTTAGCAGCTTTGTTACAGGCAGTGCATTATGGTTTGCAGTTTTTCAGAGAAAAGGAGGTATCCATTCTCAGCCAGGTCATACATTTATGGCTGGCTTTGTGTTGTTACAGGTCCTGGATTGAAGTAAATAGCTTTCCCTAAATCCCTAACTGCAAAAGCGTGGACTCCCTCTTGTTTTGTATATTTCTAAATCCACTTCTTGCCCTGAATAGTAGGCAGTGTCAGGCATCTTTCCCAGCACCAAGCTCCGGTTGTACCAAGGACTCTGATTTAAGCATGTATGTATTTATTTATTTTTAACCACACACATGTCCAGCTATGCCTGTGGCTTGCTTCTGGGGGTGCTATTTAAAGATAGTGAGGGGATGAAAACAGAATGATAGGTCAGGAAGTTAAAGAAAGGACCGCAGAAAACACCCACCAGACCAAGCAGTTTTTATTTTTTATTTTTTTTTTTTAAGATTTTATTTATTTATTAGAGAGAGAGAGAGAGACAGAGACACAGGCAGAGGGAGAAGCAGGCTCCATGCGGGGAGCTCAACGTGGGACTCCATCCTGGGTCTCCAGGATCACGCCCTGGGCTGAAGGCGATGCTAAACCACTAAAGCATGGGGGCTGCCCCCAAGCAGTTTTTTTTTTAAAATAATAAATTGATTTTTTATTGGTGTTCAATTTGCCAACATACAGAATAACACCCAGTGCTCATCCCATCAAGTGCCCCCCTCAGTGCCCGTCACCTATTCACCCCCACCCCCCGCCCTCCTCCCCTTCCATCACCCCTAGTTCCCCAAGCAGTTTTTAATAGAAGGCATAGACCCTTTGAATTTTCCTCAAGACCTCTCAGAACAGAAATCCATAGCTCACGAGATGGTCTTTGTGTATCTTTGGCTAAATTCCAGCACTGATGTTACAAGGAAAAGAAGCAAAATCGTACCAGTTGGGTGGCTATAATTTCATTTAATGTACTGATACGCCAGTAAAATCACTCTAGGAGGCATTTGAAAGGTGAGTTGCTCTTGACACAACAGCATTTACTTTTTGCTTCTTCTGTTTTAGACCAGGTGTTCGTTGTCCAGGATCTCCCAGTACTAGGTTAGCTTGAGGACAGCAAAACCTGAAAAGAGAGTCCTTCCAAGTTATAGATAACACATAACTAGAGAGTTGCTACTGTAAAAGTCTTTAAGGACTCAAAATCCCTGAGGACTGAAAAAGAACCTACTTTCTCAGTTCTAGACCATTTACGTGGCCTCTGGCCTCTGAGTCAACACAGTCCTTGAATGACTTGCAGTGAGGCTGGCAGGAGGCCCTCTTGTAGATTATGCAAGTTAATCACTTATGGAGACAAATTTAGATCAAAATCCTCAAGGCCATTAATAATTAGGGGATATTAAATGTTTGCCTTTATCTCTCAAATCCATTAATAACCAGAGCTGAGTTTGATCTACAAAACAGCATTGGGGCAATGCTTTAAATTAGCTGCTTTAGGTCCCACCCTGGCTCTTTGTTTAGAAGCACCCACACATGTTTTGTCCATGGCATATTATGGGCAGCCAGATTTCTGTGCAAGGGCAGCTAGACGAGTCCAATGTCATATCCAATCTAGCAGCACATATATCCTTGTCTTTATAAAAGGCTTTAACCCTGCCTCAAACAATAAAAAAGCACTTGTGAACTGACCACAGAATTTTTCCATCTTTATTTTTCTTACTTGTTTACTTTTCTTAATGTCAGAACCATTTGTATCATGCGCAGGAATGTCTCCCTCAATGTGAGCTTTGGAGGCAAAAAATATTTTTGGAGTGAATTATTGACCACATTGCTTCCCTCTCTTTGGGTTGTTTATTTTCTTCCAAAATGGTGTAATAACTCTAATTAAGATTAGCTTTAATTATAATTTACGTAAAGGCCATCACTACGGTATATTCATCTTAATGATAGAATTATTACAAGTTTCGCTTCTCTTGAAAAGGGATAATGGTGATCACTTAGTGTTGGGTTGTTTACAGTTCCACTGTTTGTTAAGCAAGATTTGCTGTGTAGAATGAGTTGTTGATCTGAATCAGTAGAGCCAGAAATGACGTTGCATGCTTATCTTAAATCTGCAAGACTTTCCCAAACCTTGTTTTTTCAAAGTAGAAAATTAGAAGGTAATAAACTCAATCAAAGCTCAGAATTATTTCATATGTCCAATTGCCCCCTTGGTCTTTCTGCCTTTTACCCTCTTCCATTGAGCTTTTTCTTAGGAGGTCACAGTACTTGACAGCTTTGTATCATCTCTCCCAGGACACCAACCTGCCTTGAGAGCCCCTGCAATAGAAAGCCAACCGGAGTCCTCTGATGCCTCTGCAAAGTCAGGGCGGACTGTCTTTTTCCTAAGTAACACAATTTTATAGAACAATTTGTTCCTTGGGGAATAATGTTTTAGATTGTGGGGAATCCTATTAAAAGTACAACTATTACAATAATTTGCTTTTACTTTTACCAGCCTTGCTCATAAACCCTCCATCTGTTTGTTGCTTTAAATAGAGGCACATTATAAGAGATTATCACTCGATCAGACTGCAAGTCTGAGTGTTGTGCATTTTCACATATTCAGTATACGAAGGAATAAAAGAAAGCTAACCACAGATTCTGGATGAAAGGATTTTTCATTTGTTTTATTTTGTTTTGTTTTGTCTCTATGTGTGCGTGGCATGTGTGTGTGTGTGTGTGTGTGTGGTGTTCTAGCAGAGATGTATCTTGCACGTTTTTTTCAGGGAAAATCTTTCTTGCTGCTTCCAAGAAATAACCTGTCTTTTTCTTCTTTGTTAATATGCAGATCAAAAACAATCCACAGGGCTCTTTTCATCAAAAACAGTAACAGTGTTCAGTAGTTGCTACTCATAAAAGCGGCCTAAGTCAGACCTGCGTCACTGCCTAATGCCAAGGGTGGGCAGCACAGGGTCCATTGAGACTCTTCCATGGTGTCTATCCATTGCAGCTGATCCAATGTGACATTCACCATCTGCTTATCCCAATTCTGTTTCCAAGAAGCCTTTGCCGAATAAGGGTGTTACCATTACTTGTTCGGCTCTCTCTAACTTGTCCAAATACCATGTGGTAAACTACTATGACTAGGACCTGGAAAGAAAAATGAGATCAGAGGAGCACAAAACACATTGGTTACTTATTTGTATGACAAACAGACCATCAGCTCTTAGTGGAGTACTGTATATTACTTCCAATGCATCAGCAAACACTTAAGGGATTTGAAGAATATTAGAAGACATAGCCACTGTCCAAAGATTGTGTCTTCCTATATGCTTACTGGAAGTTTTCCAGCCTTATAAGTTCTTCTCTGGGGACTTATAATGTCCATATGTCACTTTGTGGGTGAAGTAGGTATTAAGTTAGTTATTTGGGACATATTCACATGTTAGCATGTGTTGATTTTTCGAAAGTGTCATGGAATGTGGCTTGGAGAACATACAACCTAGGAAAAGAGTTTTGCTAAGAGACACGAGAGGAAATTTAAGTGTAGAATGTGTCTGGGAGCGAGTTCCTAAAGTAGGGATGATGTAAACGGTAATGAAATTATGCCAAAGGGGAGCATGAGACAGAGCTGGAAGTAGGATTAAAGTGTGAGCTCGGGATCCCTGGGTGGCGCAGCGGTTTGGCGCCTGCCTTTGGCCCAGGGCGCGATCCTGGAGACCCGGGATCGAATCCCACATCAGGCTCCCGGTGCATGGAGCCTGCTTCTCCCTCTGCCTATGTCTCTGCGCCTCTCTCTCTCTCTGTGACTATCATAAATAAATAAAAAAAAAATTAAAAAAAAAAAGTGTGAGCTCACAGTGGACAGGGATTAACAGGGAGCTGAGGGAATGAGAAAGGAAGGGAAGATACCATTTTCTGCCCATTAGAAAGGCTGCTGATGTTCAGCTCTACAGTGATATTTAGTGACATCTTCTCCACAAAATGGAATTATCTTTAATATAAGAGAGGAGTGCCACTACTCAGTAATGTTTTATGACTTTTTCTGCCCAAGACAATGAAACAGTGAGGAAAAGATGGACTGCAAAGCACTGTGGGCATAAGCAGTCCTATACGTGATGGCTGCCTACGTGTAAAGATGACTATGGAGTGTGGTTAGTATTCAACAAAAACCAGCATCCTAAATTGCATTCCCTTGCTACACGGACTGGCTGAAAGGTAAGGGGAAAACTTCATGTATAAGCAGTTAGATCAGAGAGAGAAAATAGTTCCACACTCTTGCCAAACCTACAAATGTGCATGCAATTCAGAGGTAGAAGGATGCCTTGAGAATATGACACAAATGCCAGGATATTTAAGGAAAACAATGAAGACCTCTATGTAGGACTGAAGATGCTGGCCGTAGGATTTCACTGTCCCTGGGTTCAGGCTGTAAATGGTAACTCAACTCATAGGACTAGTAGATGATACCTAAGTTTAACTGGATAACCTTAATTAGCAAGTAGAACAATCTGGAAATCATTGATGTTTATGTTCTCTCACATCAATTACATTAAACCAATGTTTCCTTTTCCATGTTGGAATAATTCCTGCAAGCTTAGAAATAGAGATGAATTTGAGAGGTATCAGGAATAATTTCTTTAAACACCAACCTTTCGGGATCCCTGGGTGGCGCAGTGGTTTGGTGCCTGCCTTTGGCCCAGGGCGCGATCCTGGAGACCCGGGATTGAATCCCACGTCAGGCTCCCGGTGCATGGAGCCTGCTTCTCCCTCTGCCTGTGTCTCTGCCTCTCTCTCTCTCTGTATGACTATCATAAATTAAAAAAAAAAAAAAAGAAAAAAATTAAACACCAACCTTTCAACTTGACTCCTTGTCATGAGAGGGACAAAGGTGGCTCATGGTGGACTTACAATATTTAGACTATTAAGTTATGGAGTTTTGAAATAGGTAAGAATTAATACATGTTATCCAGTCAACAGAGATTATAGTTTAATGATACAGGCATACTTCATTTTATCATGCTTCACGTTATGGTGATTTACAAATTATACATATACAAATTGTGTTTTTTTTTTTACCATTGAACATTTGTAACAACTCAGCATCAAACAAATCCGTTGGTGCCATTTTTTCCAATAGCATTTGCTCACTTTGTGTCTCTGTATCACATTTTAGTAATTCTCACAATATTTCAAGCTTTCTCATTGCTATTATATTGACCTTGATGATCTGTGATCAGTGATTATGGCTCACTGAAAGCTCAGATGATGGTTGGAATTTTTCAGCAATAAAGTATTTTTTAACTAAGGTATGTACACTGCTTTTTGAGACATAATGATATCATATATTTAATAGACTATAGTGTAAAAATAATTTGTATGCGCTAGGAAACCAACAATTCCATTTGACTCACTTTCTCGCGATATTCCTTTTATCTGGAACTGAACCCATAATATCTCTGATGTGTGCTTGTGCTCACCTCTTCCGTTCTCTCCTTAAAGCATCAAAGCCCATGAACCCAGATTCTGTGCTGCATGCCCTCTGCTTAGTCCATACCTGTAAGTTAGGCCAGCATGTTTTCTCCAAATCCCCCTTGCCCATCTTGCTTCCGACTGATTTAATCTGTTCTTATCTCTCTGATCACATACTCCTTTCGATATGTCTGACTGTAGTGTCACTTCTCATTTTGGCCATTCATTCTCGTTTAGCTTTAGTAATTTTTCAGACATTCCTTCTGGCTTGACTCTTCCACCTTGGGCCTTTGCATTGCTACTCAGACCTTTCCTTTCCTCAATCCTTTGATGTCTCCAGTTGCCTTGGGTAAGAAATTCCATTTCAGGCTACTGTAATCCCAGCCCTGACTAGTTCACAACCCTTGGGGAAGATTGGAGGGAACTTGGACATTACTTGTTTGATGTATATTTTAAAATCCTTAGTCCTGTTAACACTCAACACTGGTTTAATTTCCAGCTAAAAATCCTAAACTGTGGCTTGTAGCTGGCTTCATTACTGAAGGCTAGGTTTTATCTGTGATGGTTTCTCTTATCTTTGCATTTTCCCCATTTAGCTATTAAAGCAATTCCCAGGGGTTTTTAGTTCTTCTCATGAAACGTGTGTTCATGTTCCTCTTCTGTACAGGTTGGCAGGAACTAGTAAGACTATGGCCTTCTGTTCATCAGTGCCTGTATTTGAGGAGAATGAAGCCCATGTTTGCCTCTTTCCTAGTTGTACAGCACTATTTCTCCCCACCTAACGGGAACTGAGAACTAGTATGTGTATAGATATATACATAATTTCATAATTTCTTCTTTTTATACAAATGGATCCATATGCAATGTCCTACACCTACTTTTTTTCATTTAACATCCCTTGAAGAACAAAGATGGATGATGTGATGGTTACTTCTTGGTGTCAACTTCATTGCCCGTGCCCCTTCATTATTTCTGGTGTCTCTGTAAGGGTGTTTCCAGATGAGCTCAGCATTGGACCGGAGGACTCAGTAG
The DNA here is from genome assembly GCF_011100685.1 of Canis lupus familiaris. NCBI lineage: Eukaryota > Metazoa > Chordata > Mammalia > Carnivora > Canidae > Canis > Canis lupus. The sequence continues at coordinate 27,366,908 of NC_049225.1, forward strand.
AATAGATTGCATTCCCCAATGTGTGTAGGCAGGATTGTAATCCCTTCAGGGCCTAAATAGCACCAAAGGTGGAGAAAGGATTTTTCCTTTTTTTCCTGCTTCACTACTTGAACTGAAAACTCCTCTTTTTCTTGGACTGAGATTTACACCATTGGTTCTCCTGGTTCTAAGGCCTTTGAATTCTGGCCTATGCCATTGATTCCCTGTGTCTCCAACTTGTGGATGGCAGATAGTGGATCTTGTCAGGCTCCATAATCACATGAACCAATTCCTCGTAATAAATGCCATATAATCCTGAGAAATACAGGCAGTATAATATTGCTAAAAGAAATGCTAAATCAAAAAAAAATAATAAAAAAAAAGAAATGCTAAATCAAAAAAGCTATTATTATCATGAGTATCTATACACATCGATACAGGCCCTCATATGTATAAAACAACATAGAGCAGTGTGGAGAGAAAAATAAGCAATTTTAGTTGGAAATTTGTAGGTCTTAGTGAAGTTTTATGCCTTAATGACTCTGGATGTTTAAATGCTGCAGTTACAAATATATCATTTGGCAGTGTACTTATTTATATTGCCCTTCTGCATATTTGCTTTTGTGGGTTTTAAAAGTAAATTTTTAATTTTAACTTATTTGGGTATAATAGTTTCTGAATGACACTTTCTTTGACAGTGGTTCAGTGGAGGAAATCTACTACTTGGCCATGTAGGTCATCTGATCTGTGTCCATTAGACTTTTCTTGGTGAGGTCATGTTCAAACTCTCTATCGTGTTTATCAAAACCTTCTTCTTGAGGATCTTGAGGCCAGCATTATAAACACAATTCTTTCTCTCACTGAGCAACAGCTGGGAAAAGTTTTTACAAGATTTGAAAATCGTCTAGAGTGATGTGTAGCACAAGACAGTAGTTATATTGAATTTTAATAAGAAACATATCAATATTTAAACATATACCTAGTTAACTTTTCCAATATTGTTAATGTAAATTAGTAGCACTCACACTTCTGAAAAGATTAAAGCTTAAAACTGAGCTAAGACTTTTGGGACTCCCTGAATAATCTAGATATAAAAACTTAGCTCTAATGTGTTAATAAATATCTCTGTGAGTCTATGGTTACCTTTTAATTTTGTTATCATTGCCATTCTGATGTGATCGAATTTCTTAATTTTTGTGATACACATATGAGAGAGGTCCAGGGGCTGTGATACGTCTGTGGACATTCTTTAGTACTTGACAAAGTTATTCTGCTCTATTTTCTTGTAAAAACTATAAAATCTTATACTTATATTTAGGATGCTTAATCCATCTGGAATTTGTAATGGTGTAATAAAGTAGAATTAGACTTTTTGACTACATGGCTGCCTTATTGTTCCACTTCAACTTTTCTCTTCTTTTTTTTTTTTTTCTTTTCTCTTCTTTTCAATGTCATCTCTGTCATTGCCAAGTTTGCATATTATACATGTGGAATTATTTTTGGGTTTTCCATTTTTCAGTGTGTGTAACTGGCTTTCCTTGTGCTGAGATTACCCTGTTTTTTATTTTTGTTTTTTTTTTAAGATTTTATTTATTTATTCATGAGGGACACACAGAAAATGGGGCAGACACATAGACAGAGGGAGAAGCAGGCTCCATGCAGGGGGCCTGATGTGGGGACTTGATTCCGGGACTCCAGGATCATGCCCTGAGCTGAAGGTAGCCGCTTCACCACTGAGCCATCCAGGCATTCCTGAGATTACCCTGTTCTAATTGGTACAGCTGTGCATTTTTTTCTTCCTCCCCTCTTTCCTTCAGTCCTATCATCTCTCCTTCTTTCCTTCCTTTCATCAACTTTATTGTATGTGTGATTTCCAGACAACAAGACACCAAATGCCTTCATTGGTAAGTCTGAAGTTCCGAATTGTACCAAATACAACTGTGAGTTGTAATTACCAAATACAACTGTGTAGTGACAATGCAGATCAAGATATGATTCATTCTCATCCCCCCTAATAGTTCCCTTATACTCCTTTACAGTCAGAGCCCCAAACCCTACTCAATGGCTAATTTATTTCTGTTACTACAGATTAGTTCTGATTTTTCCTGAACTTGATGTAAATGGAGTCATACAGCATATACTTATTTTGTGGTTGGGTTCATTTATTCAGTATTACAATTCTGAGATTTATTTGCATTATTGCTTCTTGCTACTAAATAGTATTGCAGCATATGAGGAGACCAGGATTTAGTTTTCTGTATTCCTTTGTGGGCATCTGCCTTCTTTCAAGTTTGGGGATAATTTTCCTTTTCTTTTATTGTGGTAAAATGCACATAACATCAAATTTACCAAGCGCCATTTTTAAGTGTCTAAGTCAGTGGCAGTAAGTATGTGCACAACATTATACAGCCCTACCACTTTCCATTTCTAGAACTTTTTCATCATCCTAAGCAGAAACCCCATACCAATTAAATAGTGACTCTCCCATTTCCCCTCCTCCTAGTCCCTGGTACATTCTGTCTCTATGAGGTTGTCGATTTCTAGGTGCTTCATATAAGGGGAATCATATCATAGTTCTCCTGTGTCTGGTTTATTTCATTTAGCATAATGTTTTCAAAGTTCATCCACGATATTGTGTGGAGCAGAATTTAATTTGTTTTTAAAGATGAATAACAATCCATTGTATGTATATATTATATTTTGTTTATTTATTCATCTTTGTGCATTTGGGGGCTATTTCAGCCTTTTGGCAATTGTGAATAACGCTGCCATGAACATAGGTGTACAAGTGTCTAAATCCCTACTTTCAGTTCTGTTGGGTGTATACCTAGGAGAGGAGCTGCTGGATTAATGGTAATTCTATGTTTAACTTTTGGAGGATCTGCCACACTGTGTCCCATAGTAGCTGCACCATTTCCAACCACAATACACAAGGGTTCCAATTTCTAGAATTTTGTTTGTTTGTTTTTGTTTTATACTCTCCATTTAGTGGTATGAAAGTGGTATTTTGTGGTTTTGATTTGCACTTCCTTATGACTGATGGTATCGAACATCACTTTTTGGCCATTTCAATATCTTCTTTGGAATAAAATGTCTTTTCAAATCCTTTGCCCATTTCATTTTTTTTTGTTCATTCTTTTATTTCTTTTTTTAATTATTTATTTAAATTATAGTTCATTCACATTCAGTGTATTCCAGTACCACACTTACTTTAATTACTATAGCTTGAAGTATTTTGAATAATGTTGCTATGAACATTCTGTTCATGTTTGGATATGTTTTTTATTACTTTGAAGTATCTACTTAGCTGTGTAATTTCTGAGTTATATGCTAGGACTGTTTTTTGGCTTTACTTAAAACCTCCATATTATTTCCAAGGAGGTTGTACCATTTCACACTCTTAATAGCATTGTATGAGAGTTCAGTTGCTCTACACACAAGCCAACACTGAGTGTTATCAGTCTTTTAAAATGTTTGCCATTATATCTTAAATGTTGTATTATTGTGATTTTATTTGCACTTCCCTGATGATGAGTAATTTTGAGCATGTTGTCATGTGCTTATTGCATATTCATCTATCTTTTTAGTGAAATTTTTTTGATTTTTCTTTTTTAAAAAAGATTTTATTTATTTACTTAGAGAGGGGGAGAGAGTACAAAGGGAGAGGGAGAAGCATACTCCTTGATGAACAGAGAGCCTGACCTGGGGTTTGATCCCAGGACTGTGAGATCATGACCTGAGCCAAAGGCAGACACTTAAACAACTGAGCCACCCAGGTGCCCTTTTTTTGTGAAATATCTATTCAAATCTTTCACTCATTTTTAACAGGCTTGTGTGTTTTCTCATGATTGAGTTGTAAGAACTCTTTATCTATTCCAAATATTTTCTCCTCATCAGTATCTTGACTTTTTGATTTCTTACAGTCTTACTTCTCCCTTCCTGGAAATTATCTTTTTTAAAAAAAATTGTTTCAGTGGCGCATAGGTGGCTCAGTTTGTTGAACATCTGATTCTTGATTTCAGCTCAGGTCAAGATCTCAGGGTTGTGAGATCAAGCCCCAGGTTGGGATCAATGCTGCTTGTGGAGCTTGCTTAAGATTCTTTCTTTCCCCTCCCCCTGCCCCTCCCCCCTTCTCTCTCCCTCTCTAAAAAAAATTAAAATTAAAAAAATAGTCACTTTGCAATAATTACAAAGTTGCAGAAGAGTCACCAAAAAAAGATGCAGAGTTTCTGTATATTTTTCATCCAGCTTCCCTAAATATTAACATCTTATATAACCATGAAACAATTATCAAAATTAGAAAATCAATGTTTGATACATTTAATCTACAGATTTCCATTTCATTGGTTGTCCCACTAATGTCTATTTGGCGATCTATGGTCCGAGAATTTATTAACAGTTAATTAGTTTTTCCTATATTTTCTGAGAACCAAGTTCAGTTTTGTTTATTTTTCTCTCTTGTGTGTATGTTTTCTGTTTCATTAATTTTCATTATTTTTTTTTAAATTTACTCCCTTTCACTTTAGTTATCTTTTCCTAGTTGGCTATTATGGAAACTTAGCTAATTGATTTTTAAAACTGTCCTATTTTCTAATATGAGACTTCAAAGCATTACATTTTTTTTCTAAATACTATTTTAGCTTCCTCCCGCACATTTTGATATGTAGTGATTTTTATGTCATTTAAAAAATATTTAATAAAATTCTTTGTGATGTCTACTTGATAGATTATTTAGAATTGCCTTAATTTCCAAATAGTTGAGTATTTTCCAGATAATTTTTGGTATTTATTTTCTGTTAAATTTGCATGTATATTTGAGAGATCAAACTCTCTATGACTTTGATCCTTCTAAATGAGCTTATCTTATAGGATAGCTTGTTGGATGTTTTATATACATTTGAAAAGAATGTGTCTACTGCTACTGCTAGTATATTGTCAACTAACACAAATTGATATACATTTTTAAGTCTTTTATGTCCTTACTGATTTTATATATACATTTTTACTAATTTCTAAGATGAATGTTGAAATCTCCAACTGTAATTGTGGTTTTTCTATATTTTCTTTTGGTCTTTAAGGTTTTGCTTTATGTGTTTTAAAGCTCTGTTATTGGATACTGCTTACCTATTCAGTTATTGTACATTCATGTTGAAATTGTTATTTTTAATGTCCTGCCATATTTCAGATAATATTCTTCAATCTAAAATCTACTTTGTCATTAATATTTCAGTGTTTGTATGATTTATCCTTTTCCACTTTTACTTTTAGCCTTTCATTTGAAATTATTTTTCCATTCATAGCATATAATTATTCCTCACTTTTAAAATAAGTTGAACAATCTCTGCCTTCTAATCGAGTGTTGTTTTTGTTTTTTAAGATTTTATTTATTTTTTCATGAGAGACACAGAGAGAGAGAGAGAGGTAGAGACACAGACAGAGGGTGAAGCAGCCTCCCTAGGGGAGCCTGATGTGGGACTTGATCCCAGGACCCCAGGATCACAAGCTAAACCAAAGGCAGAAGCTCAACCACTGAGCCACCCAGGAGTCCCAAAATAATTTACATGTAATGAAATTAACAGCATATTTGCTTTTAATTTTGCCCTCTGGCTATTTGCTTTATATTTGTACTTTTTTTTTTTTTAATTTGTACTTTTTGTTCTCTGTTCCTATGTGGTCTTTTCCTGTTTCTTTATCAATTAATTCAGTAGCTTTAGTGTTCCAGTTCACTCTTTATTATATATGTGATTGTTCTATTATTTACAATAAGCGTCTTCAACTTACACAGTATGTTTTTAATTTGTTTTTACTTCCCATGCAGTGTAGTACCTTACAACAAGTTATTTCAATTTCCCTACTCCGCTATTTTTTGTGCTATTTTTGTGGTATATTTTATTCATTCAAACATAAAATTCCAAATACATTTAGCATGTTTATTTAAACAATTAACTTTTAAAGAAAATTTTAAAATAAGGAAAAAGGTACACATGCACACACATTTTTCTAATTCCCATATTTACCACTTTTTGTCTTGTTTCTTTGTAGAAATCTGAGTTTCTATTTAGAAACATTCTTTAGCATAAAGAACTCCCTATAACATTTCTTATAGTATAGTATGAGTTTGCTTAGAATAAATTCTCTCTCGGCTTTTGCTTGTTTAGAAATGGCCTTATTTCACCTTCAGTTTTGAAGGATATTTTCACTGGATATAGAGTTGTAGGTTGACCCTTTTTCTTTCAGCACATTAAATGTCTCATTTTGCTGTGCACTGTCTTGTATCATTTCTGATCTGCAGTCATTCTAATTTTGTCCCTCTGTATATAATGTGGCTTTTTTTTTTTTCCTGGCAGCTTTTAAGATGTTCTCTTCATCACTGTTTTTCAGCAATTTGATTATTCTGTGGTGTGGTTTCTTTTTGTTTATTCTGTTTGGAGGTTGTTGAGCTTCTCAAATCCGTGAGTTTATAGTTTTCACAAAATTGGAAAATTTTAGGAATGTGTTTTATTTTTAGAAATTCATTTTTCCAGATTTTCCTACTTTTCTAATTAAAAAAAAAAGTTTCTTTCAATTTGGTTTATTACCTGTAGTTCTTGGGGTGTAACTTTCCTGTTTGTTGTACATGCTGAATCTGATTATGATATTTTTGTTTATAATTTTTCTTCTCCTCCTCATTCTCCTCCTTGTTCCTTTCTTCCTTGTCCTAGTTCTCCTCCCTCTTTTTATTGGTATTTGTTTGCCAAGATATCATTTGATTCTCTATGGTAAAGAATAGCTCTATTGAACAATTTCAAATTTGCCTTTGCTAAGACCCTGTGGGTATTACCAATTCCAGAACAGCTTTTAGGTTCATTTTCTGCTTATAATTCCTTCCTTATGAGTGGAGTGTGAATTTGAGCTCTAAATCTCTCATTGTACAGACTTGGATTTTCAGTTTAATGTGGATGAATCATTTACCACATATTTTTTATAGTAGTTAGTTCAGTCCTATTTCATGTTCTTCCAGGCTCTGAGCCTTGTTCATGAGCTCAAGTTCAGTTTACTATGCTTAACAGCCTGGATCTTTAAACCTCCTCTTCTATGTATTTAGCCTATATTCAAATCCAATGCCCCTGTGGGCCACTTGCCTTTTATTTTTATACTCGGATATGGTTTTGCATTTCTTTTTTATTTTTGAAATTTGCAAATTTTCAAGTTTATGTATGCATGTGTGTATTCTAACCCTTTATAATGTTTTAATGGTGGGACTTTTTTTTTCATGAGCTATTTTAACTGAAAGTCTTACATGTCTTTATTTTTAAATATGAATGAAAAAACAAGAATCACTAAATATTTTAACAATAAAGTATGACATAAGATTTATTATAAGGTAAACAAATAAAAGAAGGTTTCAAAGAAAATAGAGCTATTCAAGAGTAGAGAAAAAAAACACCCCCAAAAAACCCTTTTATTAATATGTCCAGAGACGTGGGAACTGACCTGTCATCCATAACCGTAACAGGATATTATGAAAAGGAAGATTCAGAGAATAAAAATGGTATCTTAATAATTAAAATATTATTGTCAAAACAAAACAAATATTCAGTAGAAGAACTGGGTGAAGGATTGAAGGGAGAAATTCCAAAGTACCTTCATCCATGAAGTAAAATAGAAAGGAAATAGAAACAAAAATTTAGCAGAAAAGATAAGTGACAGAGGACAGATCTAAAAGGTCTAACAGCCAAGTAACAGAAGTTGTAGAAAAATATATATAGAAATGAATGAAAGAAAATATTTAAAGAACTAACAGAATACAATGTTTAATAGCTCAAAGATATGAGAAATTAAAACAAGTGGAAAATCATGGTGAAATTTTCAAACTTTGAGGATAAATAACTAAAAGCTTGCTGATATTGAAAAAGTAAATCAGATAAATATGATTTAGTCCTTCAGACTAACCTACTATCATAATATCAAGTGCTAAATGATTGCAGAAAAATACTTTCAAAGTTCTGATGAAAATGGTTTTTAACTTGGAATTCTAGACTCTGACAAAATATGCAACAAATGTGAGATCAAAGTAAAGAGATTTTTAGATATGAGAGGGAGAATCTGTTTCCCACAATGACCCATTGTTTTTTTCTAGCTCATTAATAGAAAATAGTTTTTACTTAGACTTATTCCAGCTAAGCTTTATTTTTTTTTTAAGATTTTATTGACTTATTCATGAGAGACACACAGAGACAGGCAGAGAGGGAGAAGCAGGCTCCATGAGAGGGGCCGGTGTGGGACTCAATCCCAGGACTCCAGAATCATGCCCTGGGCCAAAGGCAGACCCTCAGTTGCTGAGCCACCCAGGCGTCCCTCCAGCTAAGCTTTAAAAACAAATATCAGGCAGGCCGGGTGGCTCAGCGGTTTAGCGCTGTCTTCAGCCCAGGGCATGATCCTGGAGACCGGGAATCGAGTCCTATGTCAGGCTCCCTGCATGGACACGGAACCTGCTTCTCCCTCTGCCTGTGTCTTTGTCTCTCTCTCTCTCTCTCTCTCTCCCTCCCTCCCTCTCTCTCTCAAATAAATAAATAAAATCTTAAAAAACAAATATCTTCTCCGCCTCCTTTGCACCTATGGATGGCTATATGACCACATTCTGCCAATAACTTATAGTGGATGTGTTGTGAGGGGAGTTTCATGGGAATATCTTTAAAAGAGAGAGAATGCTCCCCTCTTATTCTTATAATTTGTAGATAGAGTAGCTGGAGCCCTAACATTCATTTTTGTTTCTTTCACTTTCTTGAAAATGAAAGACACAGGTGAAAGGCAATGTCTCAGAGGACAATATGAACTCACCATAGCAGCTCTGTATTGCCTACCTCTAAAATCCTCTTTGTAATAGAGAAATAAAATTTTATCTTAATTTTCATTTAGCTTTGATTATTCTCTTATATGCAGCTACATCTAATCTAAGCTGACACAGAAAGAAAAAACTATTTGAGGATATATGTCAATTAATGAGGAATTGAATCTTATTTTGGCATCCTGTTGGCCATGTGACAATATTTTGGCAATGATCTGCAGGGGGAGTTTTGTGATGGGAGCTACAAAAAACTATTTGTATTTAACTCAAAAGAGTAATCAAAGAAAACACCAGGAGAATATCTGTGCAAAAGGCCTAAGGAAGATGAAAATAAAAACTTCAAGTATAAAATAAAGGCAACTAGAAACTCCAGGGAAAATATAAAGCATTTAAAAATGGCATTACTTTGTTCTATAATGAACTATAGTTACACAAGCAAAATCATTTAAACAATAATAAGTGCCTTTATGAGGGGAAGCTTTCTTCCAGAAATGATCACTATTTGCTTCTGCTAGGAATCTTTATTCAGACAATGACATTTACTAACAACTTAAATTTCTTTAGGATATTTAAATGTTGGCCTCTTTTCCTAAATTTACCTGATGTGGTGAGTCCTTTATAGGCACACTCTTATTCAGTTTGGGAAAGTTTTATTATGCATATGATTATTATTTATATTCCACTGATTCAGATAATTGATTCAGGAACACCAATTACAACATCTTGTAAATATCTCAATAATATTACTAATAAGCCTTTATTTTACTTGTTTGTCTAATTGCTGTCATTCCTACTAAACTGATTCTTTGATCATATAACAGTACTTTTAAGTTCTATATTTCCAGAACTTAGCCTAGCATAAGGCAAATCAGAAGTGCTCAATGTTATTAAATGAATTAACATGAGAAAACTTTATTTCATTATTACAAGAACAGGTTACTTTTGGGCTATTTCTTCAAGGAAGGAGAAAAAGACAACAGTGAGAGAAGATGTGATTGAAGGGGAAAGGAGAATACTGAACACATTTATTAGACGTCCCTTCTCCAAAGCACTTAAGCAGCAGCAAGCATACCCTCAGAGCATGTCTGATGATATTTCAAAGCTTCTCTTCACAGATCACCTTGCAATTCCAGGTCACAAGGTGGGAGCTGCCAGCAGTCCTGGTATTAAACCACAGCACCAGCTTCTAGTCCTCCTTTAAGTGAGGTGGCTTGCGATGGACTAGCCTAGGGTAACTGTGCCAACTTACAGCTGCCCTGTCCTGTCTCCCTGCCAAATGGACTCAGACTTCAAGCGAGTAGTTTCACAAGCCTGCAAGGAATGGATATTTATAAAGACAAGTTATGTCGTGGTCATATTCACATAGCATCACCATCAACTCAGCATCCAGGCAAACCAGAACCATATCTTCTATGAACAATTGGCTTTACTTACTGTAGGATGCTAGGAAGAGAAACACATGGGGAAAATGAGGAATAGGTAGGTCTGACCAACTTAACCAAATAGAGGCATGTAACGAAAACCTTTTTCGTTTTCTTTTCTTCTTGCTCTCTCTCTCTCTCTCTTTTACATAGGGCCTTTGTCAGAGGCATTTGACATATAGTGGAAAGAGCATACATCTTAGAATTAATGGACCTTATCCTTGGTTCAGTTTCTGCACTTACTGGCTTTGTGTCCTTGAGCAAGTCCCTTTCTATCTCTGGGCCCTGTTTCCTCATTTGGAAAATGTCAACTTCATTGAGTTATATGAGTTATATTGAGCATTATAAAGAAATAATGGATGTGAGCATCCTTTGTAAAATGTAAACTATATTGCTCTTTTTCAAACTCGGAGATGCCTCAAGGCTGTTCAGCATATTGTGTTCAACTCATATGTAAAGAATGTTAAAGAGAAATATTATCAAATCAGGAAGAATTGCTTGTGTTAATAAACAGTATGAGAAAAAGATTTGCTAATATTTAACATCCTTCTTTGTCTATTAATCCACTAGTCAAATTTTATTGAGCATAGCATCACCATCATCAAAAATATTTGAGTGTCTACCATTCATTTATTTGGTAGACATTTGTCAAGTGCAAGACACTAGGTTAGCCCCCATGAGTGAACTAGTAAGGAAAAAGCAGAAGAGAATCTACACTCAGAATTAGAAAGTTATAATAATTCAAGCCTATGCTGGTGAATAAGTGTTATATGAATAATTTCTAGAATCACAGCGTATCACACCTGGATATCTATATGATACCTCACCCCATTTAACTCTTACCTAATGCATGAGTTCTGTCTATACAATGATAACTAAGAACTCTGTAGAAGCCATTCTATTTCAATTAGATCTAGTTGTTAGAAAACTCTTCTTTATGGTTACCACTTGGGCCTCTTGCACCCATGCAACTAGCTTCCTCTTCCACATGATCATCACTTGGGTATTTAAAGATGGCCTTCATGCCTCCACTGGTGCCTCCTTTGTCCAGGAGATAGAGTGCTATTCTTCAGATCCCATCATCCCTTCCTTTCACCATCCTGCTTTGTCACCTGTGGGTCTGCCCAGGTTTCCTGTGTCCTACTCAGAGTGTCACATACAGCCTGGCCTCAGAATTCCAGAGCAGTTCCCACAGGACATAATAGAATGGGACTCAAAACTCTGTGTTTAAAGTTCTCATTGGTATTTACAATCCTTGAGATTATTAGCAAACCCTCATTTTGTTTATATATAGTATATCTCTCTTTACATGTAGCTACACGCTCTCATTGTGTATTTGTGAAGTTTGCTTTTTAGAACCACGTTCACAACTTCATGATTATATTTACTACGTTTTATTTGTTGATGTTGTCATAAACACCTGTCTCTAATACAGGTAATCCCTAATATAGTACAGTCCCTACTAGGATCATGAGAAAAATTACTCAAGGGTCAGTGCATAGTTTATAAGTCATGCATTGACTCTGAGAGTTTACCTGTGATTCATTTTTAGTCACTTCCCACAGTTGTATTTATGATGTCAATGTTCTCCCGCTTCCCACAGAAGTGGCCTGAAGAAAGAAAAAAAAATTGATTTATCCATAATCTTATTAAGATTTTGAATAACCCTTCCCTCTCGGAGTCAAGAAACAATAAAAAGTAGACATAGGAGTCAGATAGGGACAGGAATATTGGCTTTTATTGTTGATAAATTAAATTCAAGTATGGGGTATGGTGCCAGCCAAGACTATACAGCCTGTTTGCCAGTTGCACAGTAGAGGTGTTCTGCTCTCATGAGCTTACCTGTATCATGGCAACGGGAACAAAATATAAAATCAGTGTCCTATAGGCAAGCAAATGGGCAGCACACAAAAAGAGCCCAGAGGAGCAAATTTTCACATAGTAGGGCCAGAATCCAATTTCCCACATCAGATTCACTCCTCCCCTAGCGTAAGTAGAGGTGCTACTTCTCAAGAGTGACCTAGTCCATTTTCTGAGCCAAAGAGACACATGAAACAGAAGAGAGAATGGTTCCTGGACAAGTCCTTGCATTAACAAATAGGTGCTGAGTTCCACTACCCCTGTCCACTGCAGGATGAGCTGGCTTGTGTGAGTGCAGGTACCTCTTCCAGGGTGACCTACCCGTTCACACACAAGGTCCTGTGCCCAAACCTGTTTGTCCTTGGCCTTGTAAGTTTTTGTCTAAGGGGCTAATGGTCCAACCGTCAGCCTGGGAACAGCTCACATCCTTCCCATCACATCATTGCCTCTCCTTGGAATCTCACACTCTATAAGGGCTGGCGTTACTTGATATTAGACACCTGGATTTGGAGAGAAAGGTCATCCTTATGGGTTTGCTTTCCTCTCTCTGAAGTCCCTGTTCTCCAAGTCCTGCTGCACTGGATGTGAGCTGAGAGGAGCAAACTGCTGGCCAGAGAAGATGAGCATTGCTGTTGACATGCCCCTTAATCCCACCCCGGGGTGGAGGGTAGTGGGGAGGTTAAAGTTATATGTTCACATTCCTTTTTCCCCTGATTTCCTTATTACTCTTAAGATCATCTTCTTATCTCCTTGTTTCTGGGTACAAATAGTTCTCTGATCTTCTACAGGTTACCTGGAAGCTTTTGCAATCTCCTGTTCTAACTTAGAACAATGAAATATATAGAACATTTTTCACAATCACCCTACCCGAGCTGTGTATTCCTACTTCTTCACCTTCTAGAAATTAGTTGGCACTAACCCACACAAACATGGCTCCTGGGTTCATTTGCTTTTATGTGCAGTTGTTGAGGATAGGCCAGGTCCTAGAAGGCCATTGATAGTATTTGGAAGATGCATTTATACTAATTATCCAAACCCTTCCCATTTTTTATTCTAATAATACCCTTATTCTTTTCAAGTAATTCCATAACCATTATCTCACTTGGATTTTTAAAAGATCTCAGGAGTGAGGCAAATCATCAATTTGTCTTCCCATTCTATATCCAGGGATGGAGGCACAAAATGGTGGTTATTCGCTCAGGCTTAGAAGGGAGTTGGGGGCAGAAGTGGAATGATACCACATCTGTCCCCCAAGGCAACATACATTTTGCTGAATCTGCACAGGCTTTATAGGATTAGGATTTTCATATGGCTAACAAGATGCTGCCCCACAAGAAGCCAGCTCCGTCAGCTCTTGTTGAATGCCCAGCTTTGGCATAGTTTTTTGAGAAAGCCCATTCCCTGAGTCAGTGGAAAAAATTCTTTGTTGTGGGCAAAAATAAAAGTGTCACCACTGTCTGGTGACGGATGGTAACTACATTTATGGTGGTGACCATTGCATAATGTATAAAATTGTCACATCACTGTGTTGTACACCTGAAACTAATATAACACTGTGGGTCACCCCTACTTCAATAATAACAACTGAGGAAAAAAAAGAATCACAGAAGATTTGGGTGATAGTTGCAAAAGCCAGAGTTTAAGCACAGTAGAAACTAATGGGAGATGAAGCGGTTTCATGATACAGTCTACCTCTCTGCCACCCGTTTTGAGTGTTACAACAGCTCAGATGGACTAAAGGAAAAAGAAAACACTCATTTTGTCCTTATAGAAGGCACTTTTGTGCTATCTGTTAAAGCCACTGGAGGGAAAATTTGGATGGACGAGGAGAGCACTTTTGCGCCTACATATTTGTCCATATTATGATAATGAGAAGAGGGAATTACGGACATGCATCCATACAGAGCTTGCAGCACTGTGAAGTTTTGTCTTTAATTAAGATCCATAGTTTTGCCCCTCTCTCCTTTATTAAGATGAAAGCATTACTAAAAAGAAGAAGGAAAACAATAGACAACTGAAACCTCCCATCCAGAAAAATCTCTGCAATTTTAGATAACTCATACGCCAAATTATTCCACTTTAATGAAAAGCGAAAAAATGCAAAGGAATCCATGTGTATAGATGACTTGAGTGCATCCACCCATATCCCAAAGCAGCACGTTTCCAAAGGGCAGAGATAGCCTCATGCGATGCCTCTTTTCTTTGTTTAATTTCCTCACAACACATCCTTCTCAAAGGAGAAGTGCCCAAGTTCTCTCCCTCCCACGTTGTTTTCAAACCTGGTCACCACTGCATGCATTTCTAAATGACAAGGCGACTGGCTCTAAACTTTGATATGTTGAGAGAAAACCCAAACTGACAGGTGGAGGAGGCAGAAAGAGGAAGGCACTGCCCATTCCTCCCTCATCCCAAATGTCATCCCTTCCTTGTCCAGGCTAAGTAGGCAATGCTGATGAAGAAACAAGCAGACACTTGAAAGTTTCTGACAGGTGTCATGGGCTCAGGCACTGAGTGGCCAGGAGTGATGGAGCTTGACGTGACAGTGGCAGATCGATCGAGGCTGGCTCCAGGACATGCAGAGTTTGGTGTATGTCAATTCCAATTCTTGTCATGCCCCAACCCCAGAGTGGTAACTACAAATGGACAGAGCCAGTGGGAAGTGTTCAGAAAACTTAAAAACAGTCTTTCCTGACCAAGTCATATCACCAAGCTGCAATAAAGTAGAATCAGCCACCCAGTGTAGGTGTACTCCAGCTAGGGAGGGTCAGGAGGGGGGGGGGTGGAGCTGGTCACACTGGTTTGATGTGCTTTTCCCTGCCCTCTTTCTTTGTTCTCTGTGTTGCTCTCCAAGAAAAGAGTTTCAGTTATCCTAATACTTTCCCACATTTCTGCGTGTGACTTTTTGTGCTGCCAGCATTTTCCCCCACCAATATCTCCTGACGACTCTAATTCCTTTAATATAATGATCTTTGCAGCATTTCCTGTAGAATCTAAATATTTGCCAAACCTGCTCTTCTGACCCGGCTGGAGAGTGATTTATAATGGGAAAGGAGAACTAGCTTCTCGGTAAAACCGTGCAAATAGTTTCATAAATATTCCTCTGTTGCATTATTTTGAAATATTACTTCTTTTAACAGTCTGCCAAAGTCAAATATTTCTGCTAAATAAAAATCCATGGCTAGTCCTTTCGCCCAGCCAAAGTAACAGGTGGTAACCAAGCTCACCTGGTGGGAGAGCCCGGCTTGATTAACTCCAGCCCAGAAGTGATGGTTAACTGGCATTAAGGCATGATGGATGGCAGCAGATGTGTGTATAATCTTTAGCCCTGGCCTTCCAGCCTACTAACAGAGAATGTATTTACTTAATGGTTTTTAATTCAATACATTGGCCTGTCATTAAGCATTTTTAAATAACATAAGGACTTTGTAAGTACATTCATTTTTTTAAAAAATCCAACAAATAATTATTTGATAAAAAAAGTCTGTAGTACATGTAGGCTCTGAATTTGGTTTCCACTGAAAATCCCTTGGAGCCTCAGGCACAGTGATAAATCAACTGTGGTGTGACTGTCTGCCTCTACAAATGCCGACAGTCAATGCTGAAGTGAAAAGAGAATTCTGGTGTCACAGTGACCCAAGTAGAGCCTGAAATTTGAGAAAAGTAGGGCCCCCGAGTAGCTACTTTAATTGCAACCTGCCTGTGGAGACCCAAGGTAAGTTTGGGCCATATGTGCTGCTACATCTCAGTTTCAGCTACTTTCTGCTCTGGTTTTGTCCTTGGTGACTGGAGATGACCCATATAGCAGAGTAGCTCCTTCTGCCTGAAATCAGTGATGGCCAGTTTGTGTCAGGACCCCCAGGCCCTCCCTGTGCACACATCAGTCCTGGTGTCTCATCCTTTTCCATGATTCAAGCTCACATCTCTACAATGTTTACTTCTAAGTATGTTTTTCTCACTAATTCTGTCTTCCAGCCTCGCACCTTGCATCTCCATACTGACAATAACCCCTGGTATGCATACCTCCTAGGCTGAAGGAATCTAGATTGCTTCTACCAGTTATGTTTTCTGCTGGTTCCCTACTCTGCTGGTGGTTCTGCCATTGGTCAAGCCTCTAAATTTCAGTGGTACTTAAAATTCTCCTCTTCCTTTTCTCCCTGTAGTCAAGCAGTCGTTCAGACCTGTCAGTTCTCTTACATAAAACTTCCTCCATCTGCCCCCATTCTGATTTTTGAAATGTTTTTATAGCTTGCTTTTTAAATTATGTATTTTCATCATGAACTTTTCAAATAGTATAGTAAGACATAAGGGAAGAAAAATACAATCAGAACAAAAAAAAAAGTAATATTCAAAATCATACTGCCCATAAATATAAAATTAGATAACATTCTTCTAGACTATTTTTAATGCACATATATGAACAGATGGATGGAGAAAAACTAAAACAGGTTTATGCTACCAATGTTATTTTAATAAAATATAATATTAAGAGGAAAAAAAGAAAAATAATTAAAAATAAGGAAACTGCTTAATTTCAGCTATTTCTTTACCACAAGAGATATAAATGCCTAAATTATCTAAGGCTAAAAAAATATGAACTTCCAACTTTAAGAGATTATGGAAATATTACACTTCTTAAAATTCCACTTCAATTTTAATCAATAGTGACCAAATTCACACAATTAGGTAAGTGGGTGGCCTTTTTATACCTCCTGTCAAGACTCCTACCCCCACCTCCCAAATTTACTTACCAAGAATTATGATATTTATGTTCTACAATCACAATGTACAGGGTATGATCATCTTAGTTCTTTATTTGTATTAATTTCTTGCTCACTACCAGTCTTTTCTCTGGCGCTTCTCCATTCCTGAGTGTTTTGGTCTTGATTCCCTCCTGCTTGGTTAGATTTGATTGTGGAGTACTTTTCTCAAAAAGAACTTTTGTGCTGCATCCTCCAAGTTCTTTGTGTGCCACATCACACTATTATTCTATCAGCAAGATTTAGCTATTGTAGTACTGGTTTCTGGCATTGAACACCCCATGCTCCTTTTACAAGTCACTATTCTCTTGCATTAGGCTGGGTTTCATCATTGGGTGGTTGTATTCTCATCCCCCACCACCACCAAAAAGGGAAGGAAGGAAGAAAGGAAGGGAGTCAACTGACTTAAAGGGAAGGAAGGAAGGAAGGAAGGAAAAAGGACTGAAGCACCTAAAAGGTAATTGCCATATGATCAAGTTCTGTCACATTTGAAAATGTCTTCACTTTGCTTCTCTACTTGAGTGTTCTTTAGAATTTTCCATTCATTTTTTTCTCAATATACTTTAATTTCAGTTTCTATTTTATATTTGAAAAAAGAGATGCTTATGGGACTCTCTCATATTATTGTATTGTTACTAGTGCTATTTCATTGTAAGCATAATACATTTTTTGGTACTTTTAATTCTGAAGTTTATTGGGGACTTCCAAGTGATCTAATATATGGGCAAATTTTACAAATAGTCATACCTTGAAAACAAAGTATATTCTTATTCTTTTAAGATTTATTTATTTTAGAGAGAGAGAGAGATAGAGTGAGCAGGGGGAAGGGCAAAGGGAGAGAGAATCCTGAAGCGGACTTTCCGCTGAGCACAAAGCTCAACACAGGGCTCAATCCCAGGGCTCTGAGATCATGACCTGAGCCAAAATCAAGAGTGGACCACTCAACTATTGAGCCTCCCAGGCACCTCAAGAAGGTATATTCCTTATTTTCAGTGTTTGAAGCTCAAAATATATCAAGGAATAAATACGCCTTTTTTTTTTTACCTTTAAAAAAAAAGCGTATGAGGTGCAGGGGTAGGGCAGAGGTTGAGAGAGAATTTTAAGCAGGTTCTACTTTCAGTGCAGAGCCTGACAGAGGGCTCTATCTCATGACCCTGCAATCACAACCTGAGCCAAAATCAAAAGTCAGACACTTAGCCAACTGAGCCACCCTGGTGCCCTCCTTTTTAATTATGTTATTTGAGTCTTCTGTTTGTTTCCTTGTAAAGATAGAGGAATTAAAATCTTAGGCCAGCATCTTTTTGCTTATCCATATAACTATAGCATCCACATTCATAAATCAACATGATTTATGAATGTGGGTGCTATGTTATTGAATGCATATAATCACAACAGTTATGTATTCATTATACTATATATTATACTCTTTAGCCTATTATTTTGCCAGCATTATTTAAAGATCTGGGGCTGAATTCAATAAGATATATTATTAAGTTTGCTAATTCATTGTCTTCTTTATTTCATCTTCCTTGTTTATAGTTGCCTTTTTCTCCCCACATCTTCTGAGTCGTGATGTATTTAGGTATGTCTCCTATACAGAACATAGAGTTTTGTTTTTATATTTCTCTATCAATATTTATGCACAAACTTTTTTATGAAATTTTTCTAATGATTAGTTAGCAAAGTTGAAAGACTTTTAGAGAGGATTTTTTTTTTCATTCAACCTGAAATTCTTCATGTGTGTTTTTGTGGTGGTTAGCTTTATATTTGGCTAGTGTTAGTACCCAGTTATTTCATCATACACTAAGTTACTATGAAGATATATAGCAGATGTGATTAGCATCTATTGTCAACTGACTTTAAGTAAAGGATTATTCTTAATTATCTGGCTGGACCGATCCTGTCAGTTTCAAGTTCTTAAGAGCAAGAAACCTGAGGAAAAAGAAGTTCCATCTGTGCACTGCAGTGTTAGCTCTTAAGAGTCTCCAGCCTACTTTTCCTGATGGCCCGTACTACAGATTTTGAACTTGCCTAGCCAACCCCACCATCACATAAGCCAATTCTCTGCTATCAATCTCTTTATATATATAATCACTGGTTATGCTTCTCTGTTGGAACCTTGATTGAAATGGTGTCCTAAAATAGACAATAAATATGTTAGCTTAATTTTTATTTCTCACTCTCCTTTTCTACTACATTATTTTCTATTTCTATTCTTCCTAGTCTTATTAAAGTTTAGTGTGTGTGTATTCATGTGTGTGTGTTGCAAGTGTTGGATCTGCTGATGTCTGGAAACAAGGGACGAATACATAGTGATTGGAGAGTTATGTGCAATAATCCCTCAAAGATAGTGCACATGGAAAAAGTGATCCAAGAAAGAAAATATGGAACAGCTGTATGGTGTGTATAGTCCCATACTCTTCTGTGGCTTGCTACATTCAGCCATTATTTCCTGGTGGTTTAAAATATTGACATGGTGATAAATATCGTACATGAATTAATGATTTCCTCACTATACCAACACCATATCTACTAACTTCAAATCATGTATGGCCTAACTCATGTAACAGAAGTATGCGTTTTATAGGATAGATGATACTTGATTTGTGAACCTTGAATGGTATGCTTTGATTTCTAGCTGTTAAAGATGAGGAAATCAGTATACTTTTCTACCTCTTATCTTTTTCCTCTTTCATTGCTCAATTTATATATATATATTATATATAAATATACATAATATATATATAAACTATATATATATAGTTTCTGTATTATTAAAGTGTGTATTATTTTACTCTGTAAAACTTGACTCTGTTATCCTAATTGCCATTTTTGTTTATTTACATTTAGTTCCAAGTTTACAGTTTAATCCTTGTTATAGACTCAGTACTTAGTATCAGTATCACTATTTGACTCAGACAAAAAGTATACTTTAGCAGTCCCTGCACTGACCCTTTCCTCTGATTGTACCTTGCCATGGACTGAATGTTTATATCTCCCCAGATTCATTTGCTGAAGCCCTAACCCCACAGTAAGAGGAATTTGGAGGTTGGATCTTTGGGAGGTAATTAGGTTTACATAAGGTCATGAGAGTGGGGCCACTGTGGTGGGATTTGTGTCTTTATAAGAGGAAGGAGAGAAACCAAAGCTATCTCTATTACATGAGAACACAGCAGGAAGGCAGCCATCTACAAGCTAGGAAGAGTGTTCTCACCAAGAGCCAAATTTGCCAGCATCTCAGTCTTGGACTTCCCAACATCCAGAACTGTGAGAAATAAATATTTGTTGTTTAAATCACTCAATATATAGTATTTTGTTGTAGCATCTTGAGCAGACAACACAGTGCCCCTCCCCATGGGGTAAAGAATGTGTAAGAGCCAGTGGGATGGGGAAATACCCACCCAAAGCCCACATACTCTCATCCACACCATGTTTCTATCTAATACCCAAACCACTCTAAACTCAATTCTATGGCTTGAAAGCAACCAATATAAAGATGCATTACCTTTAAAAGGAACAATATTAGGATAGACAGCTAATATCCCAAGAGAAACAATAGTAGCTTGTGGACAACAGAATGGTATATTTAGAATACTGAAATTAAATGACTGCCACTTTGTAATTCCATACTCAGCAAAAATATCCTTTAATAGTGAAGACAAAAATAAGTTTCTATGGGATCCCTGGGTGGCGCAGCGGTTTGGCGCCTGCCTTTGGCCCAGGGCGCAATCCGGGAGACCCCTGGATCGAATCCCACGTTGGGCTCCCGGTGCATGGAGCCTGCTTCTCCCTCTGCCTGTGTCTCTGCCTCTCTCTCTCTCTGTGTGACTATCATAAATAAATAAAAATTAAAAAAAATAAGTTTCTAGACAAAGACAGAGAATTTGTTGCTTGCAAGAGTGAGCTAAATAAAGACTCAAGGGAGTTCTGGTACAATGAAAATTACTGATAGAATTAAGGGTATGCAGTAAGGAATAAAGACCACAGTAAGAGAGGGAAATATGTGGACAGCCAGAAAGGCATATTGACTATACAAAAAGAGCAATGTCTTCTGTAATTTAAAATACATATCCAAAATTAAAATGTATGGTAACAACTAACATGAAAAACATCAAAGATGCTAGAATAAATGGAGGTTAAATATTCTAAGGATTGTCTGGGAGGAGGTGAAAGTACTAACATATTAGATCCTAATAACTCAATAATCTATTTTTTAATATCTAGGAAAACCACTAAAAGAACAGGAAAAAACTTACAGAAAATAAAGAGAATATTAAAAATATTTGATGAATCAAAAAAACTTGAAGAAAGGAGAGGTAAAGGTACCAAAAGTAGGTAACAAATGAAAAACATTAAGATTGTAAATATAAACCCAAATAATATCAAATGTAAGTTGCCTGAATATTTCAAACAAAGACAAATATTCTTAGATGGATAAAACCTCAAAGTCATAGTTACAAGAGACAATTGAGATAAATTATAGAGAGGTTTGAATATTAAAGGATGGAGAAAAGATATGGAAACATTAACCATAAAAAACCTGATATAATATCAGATAAGGCACAAAACATTACTGGAGATGATTTCCTAACAAAAGGTCTATAGCCAAGAAGATAGAAAAATTTATATGGACCTAAAGATTACTTCAAAATACATAAATACAAAAACCAAAGAGAGATAAATCTATAAACAAAATGAGAGAATTTAACATGCCTCTCTTAGTAACTGGTAAACCAAGCAGACAAAAGATAGTAAGAATCTAGAATCTATTAACAACATGATGAATAAATCTGAGTCTAATAGAGGAAAATGAATTGAATATTGACAGAATCCCATTCTTTTCTAGTAGATACAGACCATTTATCAAAATTTGTGACAAGCTAGACTTTTTTTTTTTAAAGATTTTATTTAGTCATTCATGAGAGACACAGAGAGATCCAGAGACATAGGCAGAGGGAGAAGCAGGCTCCTCGCAGGGAGCCTGATGTGGGACTCGATCCCAGACCCCAGGATCATACTCTGAGATGAAGGCAGACACTCAACCGCTGAGCCACCCAGGTGTCCCACAAGCTAGACCGTATAGTCTCAACCTACTTCAGTGTCTCCCCCTTGATACTATTGACATTTTGGGCTTGATAAAATTCTTTGTTATGAGAGATTTTCTGTGCATCATAGGTTGCTTGGCAGTATTCCTGGCCTCTATCCACTGGATGCCAGTAACAGCTCCCCTCTCCTAGTTATAATAGCACTCATCTCCAGATATTGCCAGATGTCCTCTGGGGGGCAAACTCATGACTGATTTAGAGTTCTTCTAAAATTGTTTTATAGTTTAATGAAACCAGTAATCAATAACAAAAGATTATTAAAACTCCCCACAGTATGCAATTAGACAATACAGTTTAAATAACACAAGGCAAATAAATAATCAAAATGGAAATAAAAATATATTTTAAGTTGAATTGTGAGATAAGACTTATTAAAACTTACATGATGCAGCTCAAACTGTTCTTAAAATAAAATATATAGAATTAAATGCATAGGGATGCCTAGGTGGCTCAGTGGTTGAGTGTCTGCTTTTTGGCTCAGGGTGTGATCCTGAGATTCTGGGATCGAGTCCCACATGAGGATCCTGTGGGGAGCCTGCTTCTCCCTCTGCCTATGTCTCTGCCAATCTCTCTGGTCTCTCATAAATAAATAAATAAAATATTTTTTAAAAGAGAATTAAATGCATATATTAAAAAGAAGAAAATATAAATCCAAGATAGGAAGTCCAGGATTTATGGCCAAGAAGATTGGCAAATACTCTCCCCAAAAAGTAACTATAAAGCTGGACAAAATCAACAAGTAATATTATGCCACTACTCTAGAATTCTACCAAAGTCATAAATAACAATCTGGGATAAATTGTTGAATTCAGGATAAGAACAATGGGATTCTGTGGCATTCAGGCCTGGGGCTGTGGCTACTTCCATTACTACCTCCTCCAATAGGTGATGGGGAGATTCCACCAGGAGAAGGTAGGCCAGGAAGACCAGCAATTTTTCTGACACAGTTGAGGAGGACTCACTCCATTTGGGGCAGTAGGTATTGCCCATCTTCAGTGGAAATGACTTCTGTAAGGCAAACAAGTGGTAAGGTCAATGGCTTCATTCTAGTAGCTTGAGGGTATAGTCCTGATTGGGACAAACATATTTTTAGCTGAGTCTATACACATGGTCAGTGGAGACAGAGCACCTCCGAGCTATTCTCACACTCCTGGCTTACCCTGGAGATGCACACATAAAGTACAAGACTCAAAAGGAACTAGAGGACAATAAAACACAAGGCAGACTGAAAACATTCTGGATTTTTTTAATGCCTCCTATTTAGAATATGTGAAGAACTCCTAAAACTCAGTGATAAGACCAAAAATTCAAAAATACAGGTAAAGTATTTGAACAATCATTTCATCAAATGATATATAGAATTGGTTAATATGCACAAAAAAGTGCTTAATATAACACCATTAATTTCTAGAGAAATGCAGATTAAAATCATAATGAGATATCACTGTACACCCGCTAAAATGACTATACTCAAAACGAAAGATAATACAAACTATTAATGAGAATGTGGAGAAACTAGAAGCCTTACGCATTGCTGATGAGAATGTAAAATAGTACAGGAACTTCAGAAAACAATTTGGCAGTTTCTTTAAAAAATGAAGATAAATGTAGTATATGATCCATTATTTCTATTCTTTTTTTTTTTTTTTTTTTTTTTATTTTTTTTATTTATTTATGATAGTCACAGAGAGAGAGAGAGAGGCAGAGACACAGGCAGAGGGAGAAGCAGGCTCCATGCACCGGGAGCCCGACGTGGGATTCGATCCCGGGTCTCCAGGATCGTGCCCCGGGCCAAAGGCAGGCGCCAAACCGCTGCGCCACCCAGGGATCCCTATTATTTCTATTCCTAATAATCTACACAGAGAAATGAAAACATATGCCCACATGAAGACATGTACATTCATATTCAGAGCTGCACTAGTCATTTGTCCCTGATATTTGTAATTTGTGTCCTTTATCTTTTTCTTGATAAACCCTTAGGAAAATTGGTGAAGAAAAAAAAAAGATGGCATAGGTCACAAATAGCAGGAATAAATAAGGGAATGAAAATATAGAACCTAAACATTTGAAGGAAGATATCATGAATAATTTATGCCAATAAATTTTAAAAACTAGATGAAACCCTCAATTTTAAAAAAGAAACTCACTAAAATTGACAAAGGAAGAAATAGAAAGTCTGATTATCCATTTGTTGGATAAAAAAATGAATTTCCAGCAAGAGTAGCCTTTTTTTTTTTTAATTAAGAGTAGCCTTTAAGAATGAAGGTGAAATAAAAACATTCTTATATGAAGGAATACTATGAAATTTTGTTACCAGAAACAAGCCTGATCTAGAAGAATTGCTAAAGGAAGTTCTTCAGACAGAGGGACAT
Source organism: Canis lupus familiaris (assembly GCF_011100685.1). Classification (NCBI taxonomy): domain Eukaryota; kingdom Metazoa; phylum Chordata; class Mammalia; order Carnivora; family Canidae; genus Canis; species Canis lupus. The sequence continues at coordinate 27,391,229 of NC_049225.1, forward strand.
AATAACAGAAGAAAACGTAAAACTCTGGAAGTAAAGGAAGAACAACAGAAATGCTAAATAACTAGGTAAATATAGGGGGCTATTCTTTCCCTACTGAGTTCTTTAAAAATGTATTTGTTCATTGAAATAAAAAATTAAAACATTGTCCCAAGGAGTTTTCATTTTATATAGATGTAATATATTAGACAACCATAACCAAAGAAGGGAGGATACAGGGACCTCTATTGTGGTACATTTCCTACATTACACACAATGTGGTAAAGTGTTGATTCTAAGTAGAATGCTAGAGATTAAGATTGTATTTTTTATTTTTTAGAAAGTATTTTTAAACTGAGGCATTCAACCACTGAGCCATCCAGGTACCCCAAGATTGTATTTTTTAATTCCTAGGGCAACAAATAGAAATTATATAAATATATTTAAAAACACAATATACAATTAAGTAGAATGCTGATAATATCTGAAAATCCCAAAAAGGGCAGGAAAGAAGAAACAGAGGAATAAAACCAGAAAACAATAAAATGGTAGATTTAAATCTAAACATATCAACATCACTAAATACTAGTGGTGTAAAGATACCAAGTAAAAGACAAAGATCATCAAAATTGATAAATATATAACTGAAAGAAACTATAGAAACCCTCTGGAACTATATAGAATATACATGGGTTAAGAGTAAAAAGCATAAAAGTCCAGCTTGCCAATACTATTTTTTTTAAAAACCTAGAACATTTATCATTTATATTAGTATCTGACAAAGTAGAATTTAGAGGAGAAAAAAAAGGATAAAGGTGGACAATGTATAATGACAAAATATCAATTTACCAAAAAGACATAATGATTGTAACTAGATATACAACTAACTACAGAGCTTTAAAACTGACTACTGTGGGTTGAATTGTATTCTTCCCAAAAATGTATTCAGTAAACTCTAATCCAATATAAATGGTGTCTTAAGAAGAGAAGAGGGATGCCTGGGTGGCTCAGCAGTTGAGCGTCTGCTTTTGGCTCAGGGCGTGATTCTGGGTCCAGGATCTAATCCCACATCGGGCTCCCCTGCAGGGAGCCTGCTTCTCCCTCTGCTTGTGTCTCTGCCTCTCTCTGTGTGTCTCTTAAGAATAAATAAATAAAATCTTAGGAGAAGAAGAAGAAGAAGAAGAAGAAGAAGAAGAAGAAGAACAGAAGAGACTCGAAGAGCAGAAGAGGAGGAGGAGAGAGGAGTAAGGAGGGAGGCGGTGATCTTCTTCCGGTCTTGTACTGCCTTCATCTTCGTCTCCTTCGCCCGTTCTTCTCCTACGTCCTTCGCCTTCCGTCTCTGTCTCGGGCTTCGTCTCCTTCTTCTTCCTTCTTGTCCTCCTTCTTCTTCCTTCTCCTTCGCTTCTCTCCTTCTTTCCTCCTTCTCCTTCCCTTCTCCTTCTCGCCTTCCTTCTCCATCCCGTCTCTTCTTGCTTTCCTCCTCTAAAACCCAATTGGAGGGGCACTGACTAGATCTGGGTGGTGGTATGGCTGTGTTCACTTTGTGGAAAATCCACTGAGCTCTACTATGTTGTACTTTGTGTATTTTGTGTTCTGCATATGTATCATATTTCAATAAAAATTCTATTTAAAATGTCTAAAAATAAATAATATGCCTGTTGTCATTATGCCCAAGTTGTATAGTCCTACAACACATTTTAGCTTCTATTCCAAACCAATAAATTGTATTCCAAACCAATAAATAAACAATAGGCATTTCGGTAGGTAGGTGGGTACGTAGGTGGATAGGTACCAGGTAGGTAGGCAGGTGTATGTGGGATAGGTATCCCCGGGACCCCCCTAGAGAATACTCATTACATGTTTGGGCAGGAGAAAATACCTTGGTATTGGCATATAGTAAAAATATCTTTAGCAGTTCCTGGGAATAGCATTAAAAATAATAGAGTGGTAGTCTGAAGAGAAGGATGACTAATTGTAGTAATATGGAGGCTTTATAAAATTTAAAAAGCTATTACTAGTTTGGAAGTGTTGAGTTACTGTATTGTACACCTGAAACTAATATAACGCTGCATGCTAACTAACTGGAACTAAAATAAAAAACTGTTTTTAAAAGTTATTATTTTAATTCTTTGAACTTATTAACCTCAAAAGGGACAGACAAAACATAAAATATACTCAGAACATAGACAAATTATTCGATTGATAATGTAATTGATTCATTTGATTGCTACCATACTTTACCTTTATTATGTAGTTCAAGTAATAATTGTATACTACACATAATAAAATAGAAGTTCAGAAAGATAAAACAACATAGAAACAAAATTAAAAACCTGAATGAACCAACCAAACCAAAAAGCTAAATCTACCGAAATGATACTGTGGGGATATTTAATGTTAGATCAGAGGGTTCATTTCAGGAATGGGCCTTATGCATGTTTGAAACATGGGCCCTACTGGAGTTCCCCATGCCCGGAAAATTAACCATTAATTCATTCATTTATGTAGTCCTGCAATAAAGAGAAATGTGCCAGGATATAAAGCATTTATATTTGCATCTGAAGAGAAAGCAGCACCACAGTCAGATACTTCACATCAGAAAGATGGGTGAGAGGAGAGGGAGACAAAAAGGTATTTTTAATAGTAGGACAATGACAAAATCAAGCTTCTTGCTACTGGTTGAATCTTCATTCCATGGAGTGTTTATCCACAGCAGCTGTTATGTTTTTGTTTTGTGTGTGTGTGGTGTGCGCGCGCGTGTGTGTGAGAGGGGCTTGGGAAAAGTGGAAGCCTCTCCCTGTATCCAGTACCTGGGTGTGAGCTGTCAACTCATGCTTTGTCAGAATATCATCTCTCATCCCTGATCATCAAAGAAACATCATATATCCTAATCATGTCTGTTGATGTCTTTCACTATTATTGTCCCACTGGCCAACCAGGCATATTGTTAAATTTTGCAGGATCTCATTGCCATTTTGAGGATGTTGTTCTTTATATTAAGTATAATGAGAGTTTATTGAATAATTTTATCTTACACTGACAGGATCATATTTGTATTTTGCAATGAGTACTCTAACTATTAGACGTACTCACTGATAAGGAATGTGGGGTTCTTTAGGAAGTTCTTAAAGAAGTCCAGTAAGAGATGGTTCTGGCATAAACTAGGAGAGCGGTCAGCAAACTATTTCTGTAAAGGACAAAGAGGTAAGTATTTTAAGCTTTGTCAGCCATATGGTCTCTAGCGAAACTACTCTACTCAAAATGGTCACGGACAGCATATTAACAAATGAGTGTGTCTGTGATCCCATAAAACTTGGTTTACAAAAACAGGAGGTGGGCTAGATTTGGCCTGCAGACCAAAGTTTGTTAATCCTGAACTAGAATGATAGTAAGGGAGGCACGTGGCTTTAAGACATGCTTAAGAAATAAATCAGATCTTTCTGAGAGATCTGATGTGGAGAAAAAAAGCAAGTGGGGTGGGTGATGACCCCTAGATATGAGTCAACTTTGTAGATTTAGTGGAGGCCCTTCTTACTCTATCCCCACTCTTCCTCCCATCCATATGTTGTCCTCATTAGTCGTTGTTTTTGTCTGTCCATCACATTTGAACACCTTTCCCATGCTTCCAGTGTTTCTACCTATGAATCCTCACTACCCTACAGTAAATGCCAAAAACTTGGTTTTCCAGTTCCCTGGCAGTGTAGGCATGTGACTTAGGCTCCACTGGTCAGATGTTTCTATGTAAGACTCTGATTTGGAACCTAGGGACTCAGTTAAGCATATACCAGCCAGACTCCACTCTGAAGGGATAGAAGGAGAGATGTCCCAAAGATAGCAGTGACTGAGACTAGTGACGTGTCCTAACTCAACATCAGGGCTGTGCATGAGCTGCCAGCCTGGGCCAGGTGGTAGTGATGCCCTCACTGACATAGCTCATGATGAAGGAGGCTATGTTTCCCTGAAGCACCTCCAAACCTGGCTCTCTGGCTCTCTCCCAGATACTCTGTGAGTCACATAACATGCTCTAATAAAACATGCTCTTTTCCCTCTTGAACTAGCTAGACTAGGTCCTGCTGTCTATAACTAAGAACATTCACTGGTTCCCTGCTTCAAGTCTCCCTCAACCCTCTCTCTGGGCAAGAGAGAATTCCATAGAAACTCCTGAACCAGGGGATCCCTGGGTGGCTCAGCGGTTTAGCGCCGCCTTCAGCCCAGGGCATGATCCTGGAGTCCCAGGATCGAGTCCTACATCAGGCTCCCTGCATGGAGTCTGCTTTTCCCTCTGCCTGTGTCTCTAACTCTCTCTCTCTCTCTCTCTCTCATGAATAAATAAATAAAATCTTTAAAAAAAAAAGTTCCTGAAGCATTCTTTCTATGAAGCATCTTTTCATCTCATCAGGGCTCTAATAGTTGCACAAGCAAAAAGATTTTAAAACCCAAATAAAAGAATCATTAATAATCAAGCCCTAAGTTGAGAGAAGAAAATAGTAAGCTTGAAATCAAGTTTTCAAGCTCTGTGCAGTGGCAGTATCGTCTCCAATGAGGTTTATCCTGAGGCGTGATTATTGCTAATTGAAATCAAGTTTTCAAAAATAAAGTTAATAAGGATGGCAGTGGATAAGAGAGGAGAAAGGCAAGCAGGCTGGAGGAAGTCCATAGTCAGGACCTCAGAGGCAAGGAGGAGACTGGTCTACTGTGTGTACAGTTTGGGTGGGGACACAGATCATGTGGCATACGGATGTGCAATGCCAGATCATGCTAGAGAAGCCTTGAAACGTATCTGTGCAAGGGAGGACTGTCCCAGTGCAGCACCCCCTATGACTGCTGACCTAAAATTACTTCCCACTGCTTCTCCTTCCTGGCCTTTGTACATGTTGTTCCCTTTACTTGGCTCATTGTAGGTGCTCAACCAATATTTGTTCAATGAATGAATGAGTGAATGAATACAAAAATGAAGAATCGATGCAAGAAAGCCTACATGGCTGACATTGGAGCAGAGCAGTGAGTCTGAGTGCAGCCTGGGCCAAGGAAGGAGGGGCCTGAATTACAGGCTCCCCTGATAACCCCCCAGAACTACAGAGAAAGAGATGACAATGAATGGGCTACCACAAGAGAGTGTGAGTCAACAACACACTGGACAAACCTATGTTTTATGGAAGACCTGCCACCTTTGATTTTGCTGACTGATGCTGAGGGACTCAAACCAATAGAGTTCAAAGCATGAACATTGACTGGAAGAACAATCATGAGATGCCTTGCAGAGGTTGGTGCCTCCCCAACACATCTCTAGAAGAATTTAGAGCAATTCTTGTCAAAAGATGGTTCCTTTCTCATATCATGGTGCTGACAAATGGCAAAATCAAATGTCAGCAAAACAACTTCCTTTGTGGGTGAATGGTTTCACGATCCATAATGCATGTTCACACGGCCATGATTAAGGGTAAGACTTAACATCAAGGCTAGGACCAGGTAATTAATCAAAACCCTGATACATTTCTACAAACCTGTGAACAGTGCATTGGACTGCACATTGTGGTTGATCCGGGACTTTCTATTCAAATGGGACAGGCCATATAGCTCATATATTTCAAGACAATATGCGGTGGGAGTGTAAAAATGTCATTAAGAGGAAAGTGACTTGAAGACTGAGGCCAGAGGTCTCATTTCACCCAAACTTGTGCTGCAAATTATAGATTCAGCCTCCTACTCAAGGATATGTTTAAGAAAAATATTTTAAAAATGTAAAACTTAACTAAGCTCATGGACAATATAAACACTTAGCTACGGTAAGTTTGAATATAAAATAAAGAATGAAGAAGGGATCTCTTATTGAGCTCACAGCTCAGAATTTGGAACTGTATTTGGAACAGTTTTGGACACCTGATTGAAGCCTTTCCATTAGAAACAGTGTCTGCAGAAGTTCGTCCTTTATATCCAGGACACACAGCATGGCGTTCCCCGCTCCCCCCTCCCCGACACCTTATCGGGTGTTTGTGTGTATAATCCTCAGGGACAATGCCTCTGATCCACTGAATCATCTTGGTGTCAAAAGAATAGGTCCTGGAAGCATAATCATATTCCTAAAAATTTACTTTTCTGTATGTTGATGTTCCAAGTATAGCTTTCCAATGAGAGGAACACAAGGCTGTGAACATCACAAGCTCTGGGAAAGAAACGGAGTGCTAAGGAAAAAGGAGAAATGTCTCAGTGAAAACTGGTGAAGTATCACTTTAGAGTTTTATGTGGCAGGTAATATAGCATCATGAAAGGAGCACAGGTTTTAGACTCAGATCCACCCAAGCTCCAATGCTGTGTGACCTTGGATGTATGATTTGTCCTCTCCAAGGCAGCTTCCTCATCAGTATGACAGAGTATTAAAACCAGCCTCAGAGAGACACACACAATGCCATGTACTTATCTTCATAATTATGATAGATACTGTTATGGTTGTTGTTATTACTCTTTCCACCATCTTGCCTACAATATAGGCAGTCTAGAAATGTGTTCCTCCCCTCAACAAGTCTCCCAGAAAATGAGATTTTTTTCAGGGTTCCTTAACCCTTTCACTCTCAGACTAACTTGTGGTGTCCTACCCTCATGGCTCAGTGGTGCTGCATCTGAATTTCCACAGGAAAATAGCTACCCTTGACAGACTATCCCCTTTGGGTCAGGTCTGTGCTTGACCCTCGAGGAATGGAGAGGAACAAGATTCCTGGGGCTCCTAGGCATTCAGGAAAGAGACAGGAAACAGATCTCTCACTGTGACATGTGGTAGAGAGGGGGTTCCAAGAATACCAGGATGTAGAGTCAGAGAACGCTTTCTGGAAAATGGCAGTCAGAAGAGTGTGCCTGTCTTAAAGGTTGGCACTGGCTCTGCTGTGCCTCAGTGTCCCAGGAAGTGCTTTATTCAGCCTCTCCTAGGCTCTTTCTCTCCTCAGAGTGTCTTCTTTAGGTCCCCGGTCACCTAGAACTCATCATGTCTTCAGGAGTCTTGCTCACATAATACTTACGAATTACATGAAAACTTGGGATGATTGAAACTTATGGCACTCTAATAAAGAGCAAGAGTGATGTGGGACTTGAGGGACTTTTCAAGATTAGATGTAGGGTCCAGGGGAGAGTCACCTGTTATGTAAGCAGGCTTTCTTGGTCTACCACACAGTGTCTTGGATACCTAGCCAACTGCTGGAACATATCATGGTCTCAGTGCTCTAGCTCTGGGTCAGCAGGAAGCCATAAGTTGCCTCAAAGAGAAAGTCCTTCCCCTACCATAGAGCCCTTGACTTGGATTTTGCCTAGAAGAATATTTACAGGGAATAGCACAGGTGCCACTTATGCAAATTCTACAGTGAATTCCCCAGAGATTCATTACCCCCTCAGCTAGACCTAAGACATCCTCCACATGCTATTTCCAGAGAGCAGGGCCTCAGAGTAGCCAGGACCCTTCCCACCCTAGGCCACCACTGCCTATTGATGGAAGGAGCTCATGACATACCCACATCTCTCATGTTTCTTGTCCCACCTTTTTATCTGGGATCTTTGCTCTACCTGTGTTTCTCATAACCTGGGATTCTGGTATCCCCCATGGTGAGTATATGGTTTCATGAAAATCAGAGTCTGGGAAATGAATCATCACCCCAGCTTTGAGTGTGGGAGGGAGTGGGGCAGGGCTGAGGATACAGCAAAAATCCCATTACTGGATCCAGAGGCAAAATATCTTGTTCTACACACCCTCAACATAGTCACGTTGGCCTCATATTATAAAATGATAGAGTACAACATGGTTAAATACATCACTGATTTGCCAATAATAGGTATTGGTGTATAAGTCTAACTGGTGGTGCAGCTGCCGGAGGTATTGATTTTACTGTCTAATGGTTGAGAGAGATGTTATCTTGATTAATTAGAAGTCAAAAACAAATGCATCTTCTATTAAATCTCTTGTGGCATTCACCTGAAAAAAATTCTACACGTGTCTTAAAAATGTCGGAAACCTAAAAGGACAGGGTGAGGAGAGAGCAAACCACCCCTTCCGCCACCTGTCCTGAGTGAAGATAATGTCTGTGAGTTCTGGGCAAGCTGATGTGAGTTTATCGACCCGAAGGAAAGGGGGGTGCCCATCCTTCTCTTCTTTCCAACTGCAGCCTTAAATTCAGAAATTAAAAAGAGAAAGTACCACTGAATATAACACTTTCCCTAGAGTTACATACTACAGTCTTTCGGGGTTTGGCTGGACGTAGACATTTCGCTTACCCTGCTATCCCAAAGACTGGCAGATTGTTGGGTGCAGGACTTCCTCCACAGGAAGAATTTTAGAAGCATCCAAGGGATAATTTCCGGAAGCCATGAATAGAGTGCTAACTAGTATTATTCTTAAAGATGAAAGACATATGCATATCACCTACATGATTGCTAAATTTTGCTCAAAGTATATGTTTACATTAAAAAATCGAATTTTAGAAACAAATATTACTTAGGTTTTTAGTGATCTTAAAAAAATATTTTTTGCCCTTACTATACCAATCCATATGGCATGATAAACCATAATATAACACAAAGATGTAATGAGGGTTGATCTTTTGGATTTGCAAGCTGATTTTTATAAAACAATCTACATTGGGTGGCTGTTGTTTTTCCACATTTTTCTTTAGGATCTCAAAGTTTCTTCTTTCTTCAACTTGAACATTGCCTCCATCAATGAAACTGAAGGTGAACCTACATGCCATTGTGGGTGTGGCAAGAAGCTGAGTTATGAGCACATTTGGAAAATATTCCTAACTACCTGTGCTGAAATGTAACTGCTCTGCCATTTATTAACTATTTGACATTGGGGAAATGATATGGCATTTCTAAGCCAGCATCCTATTTGTTGTCGTGATTTATACATCAAATATCTATTAACAACTATTTATTGAAGGGAGGAGAATACAGTGGTGAACAAGAGATGCCTGGTCCCTGCTCATATTGAAGATGTAGTTGTGCCATTCTGAATGGGATAATGTATGGAAAAGGACTTTGCAGTCTATGATCTGCTTACTAACTGTAAGATACTATTTCTATTTGCATTGCAATTGCTGGATGATTTCTCTCTTCAACAGGACTAAGCTTAAGCCATCCTATGTCATGTTGTAAAATGTTTATTTGAAAGTCTAAGCTACAGAATTTGAAAGACTGCCAAGTTCACTTTATTTTTTTTAAGGACATTTTTCTAGCTAGGAGAGAAATTTTTACCTGCAGAGCTCAGATTAAAGAACAGTCACTTGGGTCAAGGTCACCTTGCTACGGACCCCAAGAGGGATCCCTCCTCTACATTGACTCTGAATCTATTTTTCTTGCCAAGTGTCAGGATGCTACTCTTTCTCCAAATGCTTCTTCAATCTCCTTGCCATTCCTCAATTTCCACATGAGCCAGATCAGATCAAAGCAGATGTTGGCTTGAAGTTAATTTGTCCATTCAACTAGTTGACAATTCCTGAGGTCCCACTGTGGGCCCAGGCTCTGGGCCATGAGGTAGGGACACAGGAGATTCTTCTGCCCTCATGGGGCTCACTGGTTTAGATGAAGGTCTTCAGAAAAATCCTAATTTCCTCCTTTTTTGGCAATATTGAGAGAGAAGTACAGAAATGAAACCTTGGCTGCCTGGGGATGGTGAGGTAGGGGTGGGGGAGGGAACTTGCATAAAATCTTTCTCCTGATCCACCTATTTCAGCAACTTTATACAATCAGTGGGGAAAAAAAAATGGCCTAAGAAAGCTACCCTCAGCACCCCACACTTTATAAGCACAGAGTGATTTAAAGGATCCAATTTTTAGAGCTTCATGTTAGTTTTATGTGGAAGTTTCCAAGGAGTTTACCAGGAGAAAAAAAAAAAAAAGGTATAAAGTGTCCACAGTTTAGATGTTCAATTATCCCCTTCCTTCTAGTGGGGAAGCACTTCATAAGTGGGAAACTCCTTTTCTCTGACCAACTGAAATCATTCCCTGAAAATAAGAAGCACAAATTCCTCCTCAAGAAGCCAAGACATGTATGAGTCTTGCTCCTAGGCAGGCCTAATTTACACCCCATCATCTATTCACATCTGAGTAAATCTTCACTAAGGGAAGCTCTTAGTCCATTCAGTTAATGAGCAGTGACAATAGCAACCTGGGGAACCTACACGTTTTCTCCAATTCCCGTGGGATATTTGTTTGGCCATGGTTAATGGCAAGTGGCTTTTGATTCTTAAGTGTTCATCTTCTTGGGCATATTCAATTATATTAACATAATTCTTCCATGGGGATCATCCAGTCAAACCCATTATCTCATGGAAGAGGAAATTGAGGCCTGGCGATGAAAATAATTTTCCCAAGATCAGTAAAGATGTAAAAGGACCCATGACAGGAATTATTTCTCTGTGTCTATTGAAAACTCACTTCTTCTTCAAGACCCAATTTAGGGGCATCCAGGTGGCTCAGTGGTTGAGCGTCTGGGTTTGGCTCAGGTCTTGATCCTGGGGTCCTGGAATCAAGTCCCACATCGGGCTCCCCACGAGGAGCCTGCTTCTCCCTCCGCTTATGTCTCTGCCTCTCTCTCTGCATCTCTCATGAATAAATAAATAAAATCTTAAAAAAATAAAAGACCCAATTTAAGCCCTACCTCTTCCAAGACCCAATCCCTGAGCCCTGTTCCTCCCCCTGTGTATGGGCTGTACTTTCTTCTCCTTTTTTTGCCTGGCTGGCTCCTTCTCATCCTTCTGGACTCATTGTCCATGGCACTTCATCTGAGAACTCCTCTCTGATTACCCCAATCTAAATTAGATCTCTCCCCATATTTTCTCTGAGGACACTCAATTATTTTTCTCTCATAATACTCATTTTTGTGGTTGTGTTTTTTTTTTAATTTTTATTTATTTATGATAGTCACAGAGAGAGAGAGAGAGGCGCAGAGACACAGGCAGAGGGAGAAGCAGGCTCCATGCACCGGGAGCCCGACGTGGGATTCGATCCCGGGTCTCCAGGATCGCGCCCTGGGCCAAAGGCAGGCGCCAAACCGCTGCGCCACCCAGGGATCCCTGTGGTTGTGTTTGTATAACGTCTGACTCTCTCACAGATTCAAAGCCCCGTGAAGGTAAGAATTCATATCTACGTGCTTCATCAAATTAGACCTTCCACTTAGTCTTGTGCCTGCCCCAGAATAGAGTCTCCTTCAAATGAATGAATACAAGAACCTCCTGCCTTCATGTTGTATGTCTCCATGGGCCCTGGTAGTATGTGCTTTCTTCCTTACTTAATGCTTAATATTTGGTTATGTATGGATTTTTTTCTTATAATTTCACATTTTTGAGTATTACTCTTTCTGGTAATATTATTCGCTAGTTATTAGTAACTAAATATCTAGTATTTATTACTTGTCTTACCTTTATTAAAAAAATTTTATCCTCAAACAATTTTAGAGGTGGGGAAGCAGAGAGACCAAAAGCACTGGTAATGCTGGGCTGGCATGAAAAGTTGCCTCATACTTAAGGGAATCAGCCATCCCAGTTTGCCTAGAACTGTCTCTAAGTTGCCACTGAAGTTTCCATGACCCATGAAATCCCTCAGTCCTGAGTCAATTGGGACAGTCACCCTATTTACACTCCTTTGCAGATCAAGTTTCACAGTGTTAAGCCCTGGATCAGTCCTTATAATTGTAGATTATCAACCCTCTGCGTGAAAACGAAGTCCATTTTCTAGCTATACAAGTGTTTGGTATTTAAAGTCAAAATATTAGGTGGTGGTTAAGTATTTCGGGTTATAAAAATGGAGTTTAAATTTTACACAATTTTTCTTCTCTCGTTTGCCTTACACCAACATGAAAGTTGAATGGAGGGAGGCCTACTGATGACTATGTCTTTGTAGGCATAGTAGCCGATGCCCTCTTCCACATTTTGAGGAGTCTTCTACTGGAACCCTTCTCCCCTAGGGTTCTGGTCCTTGCACCAGCTGGGAAATAAGGAATTTTGAAGATATGGAGATCTATATCTATATAATAAAAGATATATATAATCATGAGATATATGGATATATATATATACAAACACACACATACATACACATATATATGTGTACCTACAAGGCTGAGTCTGAACTCAGGAGGAAAGTTGGGAATCCACACTGGTCTCTTATCTTCTATAGACTTCTGGCTTTGAAGGGGGGGGGTGGGCCGCAGGAGAAACTGGCCCCACATATCACGTTGGCACCTCTTCAAGGTGTTGGAAAAGCTGAAGCAGATGATTGAGCTGATGGAGATGCTGTAAGCTTGACATCTGTTCCATGCCAATCAGATATGCCAGCAGATAAGTGGCAATGTAGGACTGCCTCCCCTGACCCCTGGAGAGTAAAAGAATATAGCCACACCTCTAATGTCCCCTTCTAAATCTCATACAAAATGTCTCAAGTGGCATTAACTTGGGACTATGCAGGGAAGGGAATTCTAGGAAATGTGCAGCTTAGCTCAGCTGATACAATACGAATCCACCTCAGCCCACCCCTTGTCGACTTGGCTTCCATAGGTGGCCCTTTCAGCCATAAACGAAGACAATATCAAAATTACGTGGGAGATCACAATGCACCTAATACCATCCTAGGGATTGCACAATCTCAAAGGCCTTCTAAGATGTTTCTTGAAGCAAGCTGTCCCCAGTGACTTTTTGGCTCCAAAGCCCATACACAGTCCATCCTGTCCTTGTCACCGTACGTTTGCAGCAATCAGACAGGATTCTTGTTTATTCAGTGTCTTTATAATTTTTCTAAATTTTTCTTACCAAGCCTCGACTGGGAAGTAGCCTGGGGTTATTCAGTCCATGTTGCAGGTTTGGATTTGGGGAGTTTGTGTACTGTAAGGTCCAAGTGTAGGGACTTGAATTCTAGCTGCCTGACTTTCCTCCCAACTGAGCAACCGTGTACACGGGGGCCCTTCTTTTCTGAAGCTCTTTCTCTCTTAAAAAGGGAAGGGAGAAGAAATGTGTGGGAAGTATCAGAAAGGGAGACAGAACATAAAGACTCCTAACTCTGGGAAACGAACTAGGGGTGGTGGAAGGGGAGGTGGGTGGGGGGTGGGGGTGAATGGGTGACGGGCACTGAGGGGGGCACTTGACGGGATGAGCCGACGGGATGGGTGTTATTCTGTATGTTGGTAAATTGAACACCAATAAAAAATAAATTTATTTAAAAAAACAATACTGTAAAAAAAAAAGAGAGAATGAATTTTGCCAGTTTATTTCGGACAGCACAACATAGAGCAAAATACCTGTGGCGGAGAAGAAAAACCAGGTAGTATTTCCAAAGGAGAAGTGCTTCTTTCTGCCAGCACTTTCCATCCTTCTTTTAACTATAGGGCTTCCCCAGGGTTCCCAAATGCTTTGAGAAAAGGCTCCTCATGCCTGTTTGTGTGCATGCCTTGTCTTCCAAACTAGCCTGCCTGTCCCTAAAGCAGGAAGGACACCCCGTTTGCCCTCTTGCACCTGCCCCAAGTGTGCCACAGCGAGGGTCCCCACTCTCCAAAGCGATGCCCAGCAGAGGAGGTGTCGTGCCTGCACCGTGTTCTACGAAATCCACTTGCAAAATGAACTTTAGACATGAGAACAATTTACATGGTGAAATCACGAAGAGGCTTTGGGATAAGACACTCCACCTGGTCTTCCTAAAATGGGCCCTCACCGTGAGCCTCCCCCAAAGCCCCACAGCGGCCGTGTTTCCCCAGGCTCCGTGTCAGCCCCTGAGCTGGCCGTGGTGCTGCTTAAGGAGAGCTTGGCTAATTCAGCCAGCTCGGCTCTCTCTGCCCGGCTCTGACTGACAGCCCGGGCCCCTGCTCATCCCTGAAAACTAGCATCAGGGAATGACATACAGTTTGATAACATAAGATGCTTAGGTTTTTTGGCTCAAGTGAGATGTTCAGAGCTAATAGCCCTGTGAGCTGAGTTTTAGCTGCGATCTGCACCTTGAGATATCCGTTATGTCTGGCTCAGGAAAAAGGGAAAAGAATGAGAGCTTATTTCTAGAAAGGTTTCCGATGAGCAGCATTTGTCATTGAAGGGGAAGATGGGTATAATTAGCTTGTCAGTCTAGTTTGGGCTGAGCAGGCTGTCTCTGCTAAGAAAGATGGACTAACTGCCAGAGCCACTGACAGGCAGTCGATAGCGCAGCAATTAATGTCATAAATAATTCCAGAACCAATTACATCAAAATGGACTCAGAGCTTTAAAAAGGTACAGAATTCTCTTATTCTTCCTGCTAACAGCAAGAAACAGCTTTCATTTTTCTCTGTAATTACTTTTCATTGTATATAGCAATACAGCTGAGCTTTTCTGTCCATAGTTAAGCCTCGTCTCTTCCCCCACCGCCAGGCTCCCTCCTTCCCCCCACAGCACCGGCTGTTAAAGCAGTGGGGTGAATGTCTAATCTTTTAACTTGGCTGTTGCTGGAGAACTCCAGCTACACCTAAATGATTAAGAGCCAAGTTTTCGAAAATGTCATGGACAATGACAGCAGAGTGCCCCAAACAATGGCATTTGGAAATGAAGACATTTGTGAAATAAATGGATTTGTCTTATTATTTTAAAGGTTGCTGTGACTTTGCTTACACTGAATTTATTGATTTCCACCCCCCCCCCCTTTTTGCTTCTCCTTTTCCTTCTTCTTTTTCTTCCCCTCCTCTTTCTGTATAGTCGCGAGCACAGAAGGCAGGCCAGCCCATTCCCTCCACACAGGAAATGCGATTCAATACTGCCCATGTGGGCTAATGGGCATTTTTTTTTTTAAAGAAGGACGATCTGTCTCTTTAGCATAGCATTTTGCTTAAAAGCTATTCTCTTGAGCTGTCTCAACTCTGCAGCTCGTTCTCTATGCATTACAGTACATATGTAGATAACACAAAGGCTATTATACACATAATAGCAACGACATACCAGATACCACTGGTGCTAATAGTCTTTTTTTTTTTTTTTTTCTCCTTTTTGCTCTGTCCCCATCAGTTGCTTCCATGGCTGGTTTAGAGAAAGGAGAAGATTGTGAGAAAGCAAATTACTGTAGTATTCATTCACAGCTTTGTTCTGGGCCTGACAAACATTTCCAACTTTTCAACCATGGTGGCATTTACTCCAGAGGGACGAGGGTAAATGGCTCAGGAAGCTCCCACCGCTTCGAAACCAGAAACAGCTGCTGGTGTTGCTTGCAGTTTGCTGAGTGTGCTCTGGCTTTGAGCTTCCTGCAGCTTATGGCTCTCCCTTTAGCAGTAGGTGTCACTGCGGTGAGTGGTAATTACAGCGGAAGATTTTAGAGGACACGGGATAATTAGGCCAGCCTGCGCAGGCATAAACACTGACATTTACCATATTAAAAACTGGAGATGTCGGCATTTTCGTCCCTCCCAAGACCACAACAATAGCAACCTCCCCAACAAAGACAAGTTTTCAAGAGAACAAAGGGTCTTTGCGTTTGGGGGAGTTTGACTGGGTGCCTGGTGCTTTGCAGTTGGTCCTGGATGGGTTCTGCTGACCACTCAGAAAAGGACCCAGCTGAGGTTATGAGGCTCATGTTCTGCACTCCTGCTCCTGCCCCCTTGGATGTGCAGAATGTCATATCCTTGGTTTGAAAGGTGGAGGGGGAGGTGGTAGAGCATGATAAATGACACATGCAGAAAGCACCTCTCCCCTTCCACTTTGGGCTGGATGCAGGTAAACTCGCTCCTCTTCACCTGAGCCTGGCAATAACACCAGGTATGTTTCCTGGTTCTTTGGCAAGTGACATTCAGGCAGTAGGAAGGTAGATGACCTCAAATCCCAAACCATCCCTCTAAGGGCTGAGGTTGTTGGGATGTCCCTCAACCTCCATCCCAAATAGAAAGGGAACTAGTACCTAAAGACATGGTCAATAGTACCTGGGCTGCAGCTGAAACTTCAGTAAGGGAGTCCCTTCTGAAAGATACCAGGCTGCTTCAAGGGCAAAGTGGAAGAATCAGAAAAACCTGGTTTGAAGCCTGACTACTTTCCTATTAAAGGACCCTGGATAACTCAGACCTACAGTTTTCCCTTCCATAAAATGAAACAAACTGCCCAGCCAATAGGGTTGTTGTAAGGATAAAATAAATGCACACATATAAAGCATTGAGCACACAGGAAGAGTTTGAGAAAATGACCCATAAAAAAAGTAGGAAGCACTTGACCAAATGGTAAAATTCTTTATGTTTGCAAAAGTCCATTTGCCCCAAATTGGCAACAGTGCTTGAGGGTGATTCCCCAACAGAAGAGAGAAAGCTCAAGCCCAAACTGTCTCTGCTTGGGAAAAATGGCAACGATCAAATAAGGAACCCTAGGTACTCTCTTGACCCAAGACTCGGAGAGATGTTTGTACCAGATAAAGTGGTGTGAATTAGTTCTCACATTTGTTCCCTCACCAACCCTGCAGATAGAAGAGTGGACTTCCCTCAGGTTGAGACTACACACTAGCCTTTAGGATGGGAACTTCTCAATATGGTCCAGGTTTAAAATATCCTCCTAAATATGGAGGCCCTCGTGGTCTACACAAATTTCATTTTTCTTGAGGTGGGTTGTAGGGAACGGGCTCATGGAGCCTTGTGGTCCGGGAGAGTAAAACAGTGTGGAACTATGGAAAGACCTGGAAGCCTTGTTCCTTCCAGGTGACTATATGCTAACCCTGGGCAGATTATTCAACCATTTGAGCCTGAATATCTTCACTTATAAATGAGGGAAAATAATTTACCTCCGCCCACTAATGCTGTGGGAAGAGTAAATGAGATAGCTCAGAGTTCTCACAGGAGTTTGTGAGAACTGATGTCAGATGGTGTATAAATATGAAGTACTTTTTTATTGATAATATTCATGGCACCCCAGGGAGCTTTCTGGATGTGGCTATTCCCCTTTGCAAGACGTTGGGCTCTGAGTTCCTTGTTTTGACTCAAGCAACAATGCAATCCTGCAAGGTCAACAGCAACAAGTACTAGCAAGCTGAACTGGAGATGGGTCTTGCTCTGCCAGCTGTTTTTTCCAGATTAAAAATAAGCCCAATAAATTTATTTCAACTACTTGTAATAGTCAGCCGAGAAGTGTGTGGACACATAAAAATCAGAATTTCCAGAATATTTCAGTGACTTGTGAAAGAGTAGAACCACGAACTTTAAATGGTAACCATCTTGGACAATTTGGCCTCACTGGAAATACACATCTCCACAGCAGAATGGAGAGGTGGGTCCAACGGTCATCTGTACTAAGCAAAAGTTGACTTGTACAGGGAGGGTCAAGGCAAGATTTGTGGTTAAGAAAAAAACATATGACATATGAGCAGCCTTTGGGACTGGGGTGGTCTTTTTAGATAGTGTCTGAGATGGTCCCAGAGCCATGTTCCCTGTGGTCCTCCTTGCTCTGATAATATTTTCTTCTGTAATTTAGAACCGTAGGCAAACATACCACTTTCTCTCTTCCTTGGCTCTAAGGGAGCCAAATTCTTGTCCACTCTATAGGGATTATGGGTAATTGGGCAAGCACAAGGGTTTTGGAGTCAAACAAACTTGGATTCAAATTCTAGTCCCACTACTTCTGTGCTTTATAACTTTGGACAAACTAATAGATCTTAGTTTTGTTTTTCTTTTCTTTTTTCTTCCTTGTTTGTTTTTCTTGGTATAGTGTGTTTAGTAATACACACTTCATAAGGTTTTAGGGTAAATTATATAACATCCAACAAGGCAATCATGATAGTAGCTATACTAGTAGAAGTTATAGTTGTAGAGTGGTAGTAATAATAATAATAATAATGGTAGTAGAAGATACTGTTTTAGACTCTTAATAAAGTCATGGATAGAAGTGATCAGAGCTAGAATTCCAACCCATTTTCTGACTTTAAAGCCTCTTTTGAACATCTGGAACACAATAATCTATGATTATTGGTTTCCTTATTACTTGATTTGGATGCCAGTCCTAGGTCTTGTGATTGAATTTTGGAATTATTTGAGACATCTGGATCCTCTGTTGGGCTTTTCTTCCTCCCAGGGCTCTTCCAGGGGGACAGATGGAATTTCAACACCATTGCCAACTTCAGGCTCTCTCTACTTAGAGGATTAGGAAATGGGTCTGGTGGAGATGCTGGCCATGGTGTTGCTGAAGATGCATAGAGGTATGTGTAAAGCTCCAGGCCTGGACTCAGAGATACTGCAGAGTATTGGACATTCACATTTACTAAACTCTTTCATTTGTTTTACTTTCTGTATAATTCAGAAAGTCTCCAGAGCCTACTCCTATCCCCACCCCAGCCAGTCTCTCTCTCATTTTTCTCATCCTCCTGGTCTTTGTCTTCTTAATTCCCCAGCCATTAAAGGTGGGTACTTTTGGTATGATCCCAAGTGTGAAGGGAACATGGAAACCACCCAGCAAACATTTTTTGAGTGAATGAAAGATTTTGATTTAGCTAGAACATTTTGAAATATCACATGTTCAAAGATCTTCTTCTCTCGGGATGAGGAAACCCAACTTTTCCACGAGATAACACACCCCAACCTCTAAAGTTTCAGGTTAAATTTAATTCTCTTAAATCATCAAGATCTATTCCTACCAGAAGTAATTCAAATGTGTCTCCCTGTTGAGCTTGCGATAAGCTCTGGCTTCTGGTAGCTGATTAAAACTACATTTTTTTTGAGGGATAGAAAGGGGAGAAAAAAGGAGAGCTTACTATTCCCATTTACTTTTTGTTGTTTTGAAACCTGTTTTCACACTGTATGTCATATGTATTTTGGATTTTGAGGACTAATGGGAAAGCATTGTAGGGCTCTCTTTGAATATAGATTTCTTCATCAAAGCTTTGTGTCATCTATAGATTTAATAAGTGTGCCTTCATTGCCATCATTCAAGTCTTCAAAAAGAAGAATATCAACAAAAGCATTTTGAAAAGTTATCTTTTTGTATCACCTACGATACAATACTTATACATATAATTACACTGAGTATAAACATTGACTACTACCTATACATATTTTCTATGCTTCCCAACTAGGAAAAATCCAAATCTATGAGGCCTTGTTGTTGTTTTAAATAGTAACTTCTCCTCCTTTTTATTTTTTTAACCATCACTATCCAGGCACAATCTCATCATAATCAAGCATAAATAATTTATCTTCTAATAGAGTCAGCTTCTACAATGGCATCTCTCTGAATGGACACCTTAGAGTCGATACTTGAATTTTTAGCAAATGAAGATTGCAGCAGCAGCACCCAAGAACAGGAAGTATGATCCAAGCATCTCATGAACCTGTCATGGTGAGGAAGGGAGAACCCCATTTTGAGCCTATCAGTGATAAACAGAATACAGTTGAAATCTGGGCTTTCAAACAATTTATCTCCCAACTATTACTTGACTTTGCTGCTGCTTGTGAATTTCAGCTTGATTTGATCATATATTTTTAAGAATTAAGAAGACATCTCAAAAATTAAATTTAGAAATGTTATATTTCTTATACTGAACAAACTGTGTTCAGGTTTGAAAAGCGAAGAAGCAGTTAACAGGAAATGCTATGAAAAGGAAGGTAGACAGACATAGGGTAGAACAAAGTGCTCTTTCCTCTAGTCTCGAGGGGGCAGACATTCTAGATTCCTCATGACATTAGATGAGCCCTTAACCTAGCAATGTTGGAAGCCAATTATGTGAGCCAGTAAATGGACTTGAACTGGGTTTCTGTCTCTTGTGGCTGAAAATGACCCGATCTAGTATCAAATAACTCCCTTTCCTGTGTAACTTTCATCATCTTTCCTACTTCCTTTCTCTTTCTTTGCTCAAGACAATGTCTCACCCTTTTATGCCCTTAGGAAATCTGCAATTTCACTTACCACCATACTTTATATTATTGATAGTTTTGTGTCTACACTTGGTTTTTATCAATAAGTTGCAAGTTCATGGAAAGTAAGATTATATACTTGTTTGAATTACACATAGCATAATTTCCTTACATACAGTAGATGTTCACTGAGCATTTGGAAATGAGGATTAATGGCAGATTCAAGGAAAAGTTCCCATTGCCAAAGGGTTAGTGAAGTCTGCATTCGTTAGTTTATACATCAGATATTTATTAGATATTTACTATATATTTGGTATCATGATAATGAATTTAGCCTGAAGATATATGTGTTCTTCTTCAGAATTGTCACAGATTTCTGGAGTGATCACTTGGAGCAGGTAGGAGAAGGAGACTTTGGAAGAACTAGTTCTTGATATTATTTCACATTCAAATACAACATACAGCTCAGCCTATTGGAGGAAATACAGATGAGAATTCCCTATGTTTAATATCTGTCATTAAAATGACAGCAATAAAGCCTAAAACCCAAAAAGGGGGAATCAGCTGGGTCCTTATAGATTGTCGCAGCCAAGAGCAATAAAAGCTAAATCAATCACAGATCGTGGCAATAGATAATTTAGCTAGTACTGGAAATTAAATGAAAGGACATTTCCAGCACTCAGCCCCATTGTGGGAGAATGAACATGCCCTCAGAATTCAGATGGGCTCATTGAATAGTCTAGGGTGAAGATAGGGGGAAGAAAGGAAAATTATTTAAATGAGATTTAAATTGCTTTGTTTCCTTATTCCTCTGAAGGTTGCCTTTGTTATTACATTGCAATATTTAGCCATCAACATTTCTGACACACCATGGGTTTCTTGGCATTCCCACCTTTGTTCAAGACAAGGAAAGGTGGCTCTCCTGAGAGTGGGACTGCATCTGGGCAGCTGGAACCCAATCATCAGCTTGTTACTAGGGCCAATTTTGGAAAAGAGTTTTTTGAAACAGAAGCAAATGTGGAGAGGGGCAAAGAGCACCACCAGGAGCCAGGATAATCTCTGTTCCAGGTCTCTATCTGATACTATCAATCACAGGTCAATAAATCCGGGCTTCAGAATTCTCAGTGGCAGAGGGAAAATATCAGATTCAATGACCTCTCAGAAACTGTCTAGTGCTAAGACTCTATTATTCTATTATAAATGATCAGTGTGAAGAACAGAGTCCCAGTATCATGGCCTTGACCCTGAGGAGTCTGACTTTTGACACAGTGAATGCCCAGGATATAGGAGCTCCAATTTCTTCCCCCCTCCCAAGAAAACATTATATATAGAATTAATAGATGACTAGATGACCAGTGGGCAGTGTCACATTCGTTGTGGACTGTATCTACTTCACAGCCATGTTCTCAGTGAGGGATCGTTTTTCTTATTTCAAAAAGAATATTGTCTCATACTTTGGGCTGAGGTATGGGGAATCTCTGGATCTATTTCCAGTATTTGCTTTCTCTAAGGAAAACTGTCTTGTGTTTAATTCCTGGGTATGGGATTCCCACTGGATTTTAAGCCACCTTCCCTGACCCTTCTCCAATAAAGGCTATTCTTAATATCACATGTGAGAAAGAGGGTTCATACCCCTTTCAGGAGAAGTGAATGGGGCTCAGGGGTATTAAAGCCACCTGTGTAGAACATCAAAGGCAATATTTTTTTAAGGTTTATTTATTTATTCATGAGAGACAGAGAGAGAGAGGCAGAGACATAGGCAGAGGGAGAAGCAGGCTCCCTGCGGAGAGCCTGATGTGGGACTCGATCCTAGGACCCTGGGATCATGCCCTGAGCCAAAGGCAGATGCTCAACCACTGAGTCACTCAGGTGCCCCTCAAAGGCAATATTTTGAGGGACTAAACACCTGCCTGCTTCCTGTTGGTGTGATGAGTTGGAATAAGCCTGGTCATTTAAATCCAGATGAAAGCAATTACACGTACATAACATGTGTTGCTGCAAGTACACACAAGTACTACAAGTACTTCCTGCCCTTACAAAGGCGGGAAGCAAAAGACAGATTAGAGGACTAAATGAGAAGGCTCCTTGGAGAACGTCAGCTGATCATTGAGTCTTAAGACAATGTTTGAGGCAAATCTAAAAACCTAAAGAAACTTCTGTATATTCGAAAGTAAATGAAAATTAGTAAACTATCGATAAAAGGACATTGATAGTCCAAAGGGACTTAGTCTGACGAAGTCTAGGGGAGGAGCACAGTTTGGAAATAGAAAAGAAGTTAGGCTCTTAGACATCCTGACTTTCATTTCTAGCTTCAGGCTGGTGATATGTTTCTGGCAGCCAGCAGGCTTTCTGTTCTCCAGGATCCCCATTTTCTCCACCAGCCTGCTTTCTTTCTTTTCCACCTTAACTGCCATATCAGGTCTCTCCTCAGACATGAAGCCTTGCCGGCTGTTCTCAATGATATCTTCTCCATCTATTCACCGGATTTGGAATGATGGCAAACACTCAGAGAGAACATCAGCCCCCGTGCTAGGCACATTCCTTGTATTCTCAGTTGACCCTTCTCAACAGCCTCCAGAGGAAGCTACACTTCTTAAAAATAAGAAAGCTGAGGCTTGAAGAGGTTGAGCCAACTGCTCCATTGGGGCTAGGACCCAAACCTCTGAATGCTGAATCTGAGACCATGCCTTGAACCCACTGTCCTGTACTACATTACTGCTAGTGTAATGGCTAGAACTGGCCCTTTAGAAATGATGCTGGCTTTTGATCTACTATTTACTTGTGTATCACTGTAATGTTATTTAGAACTCTTCCAGCAGCCTGGCCCTAAGATCTAAAATCCAATGCTCATGACCCTTCCTTCCTCCCTACCTCCCTCCTGTTACCTCCAGCCTGCAACCACAACACCATGACGCCAGCAAGCCCACTCTCCCCTTGGGGCCCTGACTAATTGCTTATCCAAGACCAGCTTCCTTCAGAATTGTCCTTTTGTCCGCCTCCTCTCTGCCGAGCTGCATGGAGCCCAGGAGGCGATGTGAAGCGATTAGTCCCTGTGTGTACACACAGCCTCAGCACAGCTGGACAGCAAAGCCAGTTTATTATCTTAAGAAAGGATCTGGTTTAGCCTGAGTTTACATCTCCTGTGCCTCCCATTCATGAGATGGGCTCAGGGGCTCAGCTTACATTGCGTAAACTCAGCTGGTATGTATACAATGCCAGCAATATGGTGGCGGCTAACATGTGTTGAATACATCTACTGCATCTTAGGTCTCTGAAGGTCACTCACTAAAGTAATATATGGTGCTAGTGTTGGTGGCTGAAGGTCAAGTCATCTTGCTTTTCATAATGCATAAACCTGAAACTCACTCAGACACCAATCATATGACCTAAACCTTGGAACAAATATTTTACTAAGTAAATCAGTGAGCATGCTGGCATTTCTATTAACCTTCAATGCACTGCTGACAGAAAATGAATAATGATAAATAATAACTCAAGCCTGTAAATCATGCTTAGCATCAGAAGCAAGAAAAAAATGCTCATGTGTGCTACCATCTGTTAGGAGGAGAGCAGCAGGGACTTGAGGAGAGAGGTGGGAGAAGGAGAGCAGGCTGTCGCTGGCTCAGGTAAGCACCTTTTGGATTCAATAAACTGACTGACACAGGCTAGGCCACTCCTGGGCAGGATTGATGGAGCAATGAAAACCCCCCTTCCTCCTGTCTCCTGTCCGACGGGCATCAGTCTCTGACTTTGATCTGCCACCCTTGGGTGTTTCTTCTTTTCCCCACCTTTTGCCTCATTAACTCTGTTTCCACTGTACTCTCTGGGTTTCTGGGCCATTTGTAAAGGAGGCCTCTAACTCATCAAAACCCTCTTGGGAACACTTCTCTCCTGCCCCTCACCCCTCACTTACAGCACTTGGTTCTCATTGCCCTGCAGGCAGGGATAGGAGCTGGAACACTGCCCTGAAGTTCCTACACTCCTCGTAAACGTCTCTGCAGAGGGAGGTCCCAGGAAGAAGGACCTCCAGCCTTCCAGAACAAAATAATTCACTGCGATTCCGATTTCACAAAACAGAAATCTGACTCTCCTATCTTACAAGGTGTGTGAGACAGTGAGGTCTCCATTGAAACATTCCCGTTGGAGGGAAACCCTCAGTTTTTTTCAAGAAAGTCCTAGAAGTTGATGCTTCGCCTCTAGGTGCACCTCTTCCTGGGACTGTGAGTGTGCATTTGCTTTCCTCTCTCTCCTGTTTCTTCCAGCGGGGCTAACATGTGCCCAATTGGCATTGTCTTTAGATACCTTCTAGCCAAGAAACAGACAAAGGCATGTTCTATGGTCAAATTTCTTGGAATAAAAACCCATCCATACCATTTTTTGCTGATTCTGTGAACACTCCAGGTGCCAAGGCAGCTTTGGCTGCGGATTCAATGAGAAGTCAAACTTGAGGTCACACTGACCCTTTCTCATTTCCAGATGATTCCAGCCTACCCAGACAAAAGGCTGAAGGAAAGGAAGCCAGGACTGTCAACAGGCTTTTCATCTCAGACTCCGTGAAATGGGGAGCAACCGTTCCCGCAAGGATGCCAGCTCACTGGGTTGAAAGGAATGTTGCTGATTATAATGTGTGGCCCCTGGGACTCTGTCCACGCTGGCTACTTCACGAGTTAAATGTGTTTTCTTGGGAATTAAATAATCAAAGAGAGAATATATTTTTTTCTTTTTTGAAATGTGAGTCTTCTTTAAATGCTAGTAATTTAAAGTCATTCTGTACCCCTTGAGATCAGTTATGCTAAGTGAAGATAAACCAGATAGTGTAAATGGAAGAAAAGTAGTTCTAACTACTCACAGAAATTTTTGGCTTTTGCTTTTCCTTTATTTGCCACAGAAACCATTTCCCCATTTGGATTTGGGGCCTTGTCAAACGATTGGCCAGGAAATGCAGCCAAAGAGCATTGACTTTACAGTGGGAAACTTACTGGGAAATCCTCGCTAAACTGGGTAACCATGGGCATCGCTCTCTTGGCCTCAGTGTCCTCTCCCATAAAATTGTCAAACACTGTGAGTTTGTATAGCAGGTTTTCGCCTCATTGGCTTTCCTTCCCTTCCTTTCTCCTTATTTCTTTACCTTCCCCACTTTCTTAATTAGAGGGTAAAATAGATGAAAGAAAAAAATGAAAGGAAAAGCAGAAAATTAGCATTTTCTTGGCTGCACATTTCAGTTATTAATATTGCAATTTGAGGTAATGAAATTCACAAAATGCAAAAGGTTTAAGGTTTGCCTGGTGGGGTGAACTCTGCTGCATGGTATATGGCTTGAATTTCAAGGTGAGGTTCATTATGCAGAATGCACAATGTGGGCAAGCTAACAATGCCATAAACTCTTCACTTTTGCATTTCTTGACTTTAATGTTGCATTACTGTAGGTTTTGGGTTTTAATATGCTGTATAAATACGGAATACATATTTGTAAGTACAGGCGCTGTGAAAGAGAGGATTTTTCTTTTTTAAATCTCAGGCTTTGAAAGCCCAACACTGTTTGCTCTCTGGTTGACTTTGTTAGAAAGCTGGTGGGAGAAAGTAGGGCAGGGTGAGTTACCTAAGAACAATCCTCATTTATGCCCAAATCCATTATGAAAGGCACAGGCTTGCTTTTTGCCCTCACTGCAGTTTGCAGAGGATTTAGTAATGGAGCCCAAAGGCTCCTGGGAGGGGAAGCACCAGGATAAAGGAAAGATTTTGCTTGGCTCATCCCTGGCACCTGCCCAGGCCAGCACTTCCTCTGGCTCTGCTGATGGTCAGAGCCAGCTTTCTTCCTTGTTGTCTCTCCGATTAATGATGTTGCTCACACGAAGCAGAGGGTGGAAGTCTCTGGGCAACAGAAAAGATGAGAAGAACAGCACAGTTCATCTCTAACAGAGGATATGGTGAATTCCCTGCACCTAGCATGGACAGTGAGCAAGGGATGGATGCTCTACGAGGATAATGTTGAGTCCTCACTGCCAAGGACTTTTCAGGCCCCAGCCTATCTTTAAGGTGCTCTCCATGATCAGAGGCAGCAAAAGGACCACTCTTTTCTCCCTTAGGAGACATCATCACAGCCTCAGCACTCAGGGCTGTCCAATGGGAGATGGTTTGTTCACTGGCTGAGGTCATAGAGGTCTCTCCATTGAGCATGGACTGAAAGGGCTCGATTTGTAAGAGAGACTAATCTTGTTGGAAAGACAGGTTGGGGGAGGAAAGGCAAAACCAACTTATAAATTCAAAGAGAAGATGCCTTATACCCCAGGCATCATTCAAGCATGATGTTAAACTAAAGGTATATGTTAAACTCCAAATAGTTTAGCAGGTAAAGGTAATGTATTCTGATAAGAAAAGCTCAGACCTTTTCAGGACAACTGTCACCACCACAATCTTAACAGATCATACACAAGCATGCATCTCAGGGAGTCTAAGGCATCTAGAAAATACTAGGTCCATGCTTGGATGAAAGAAGCCCTCTTAAAGGGGATGGAATGGTGGCTCTAGAAGCAAAGATTGCTATTGTCCTGGCCTAGAGCATCCTACCACTTCTCAGAGTTCTTCTTCCCTGAGTCAGGACTGGGGACCTTCACTGAACCGCCCTGGGGAGCATGTTTGTGTGTATGTGTGCTAATAGGAAGGAAATTACACTCTCAGTGCTGGGATACAGAGGAGCTAGCTGATACATTAGCATCTTGATCTGACATGGCTGTCAGAAAAATTATCCATGACCCAGAAGGGGCCACACTAAAGGTGATTTATCCTCTTACTTGGCTTAGGCTGAGCTCTCCCCAGAGAAGGCCATGCCAATTAAGCAAAAAATAAGGCAAATAGTGTGTGTTGTGGTGCCTGGTGTTGACTACTCCCCTAGAGAGAGCTACAAATTAATTTTCTCATCGTATCCTTGTTCTGTAACCAGTTCCAAAATGGAAACCTCAGCAGTTTATCTCCTTAATCTCTTATTCCCTTCCTCATCCACTTTTTTCCAAAACAAAATTAAATCATTTAACAACGAATTTAATAAGCACTAAAAAGTGTAATGAACCAGATAATGAAGAAGAACTCATATTATTTTCTTTATCTACTTTGTACTTAATTTATTTTGTGTGTTTCCTTTGCTTGCCTCTTCCCTGAGAGTGTTTCCTACAACAGTAGGATTGTAGGTAAATGTTTCTTTTGGTTCATTGAAACCTGGTAAAAACTCTTATTTGAAACCTGCATGGACTCCTGTCCACCACCTGGGACAAGGCTTCAAAGCCCACGCCCAGGACCCCGCACCCTCTTTTGGGACTTGGCATCTCTCAGGTTCTAGTGAATTGCTTCTCAAGTCTCAGACGAAATGGATCCCTCCTGAGGCGAAGGAAGCCGTGCTGGTTTCCACTTTGAGTGTAGAGTACAGTCAGGATAGGAAGTGTGGCCTGGGCTGAACTGGACTTCTCCTTGTCTGGGGTTTTGATACTAGTGGGAAAGAGCCAATCTTACGGATACGGCCGAAGCAATGGGATCTAAAGCCCTAAGTCCAGGTACTTAGACCTCCTAGTGGTTCTGCTATGTGGTTGAGTATCATTTGCCCATCCTCTAGAAAATGTTCATAACTATTCCATAGCTTGTGATGCATATAGGTTGGGTACAGGGAATTAGTCAGGTATTCCTTTTTATAACCCTTCAGTGACTCCCTATAGTAATAGTCCAGGTGATGGAATAAGCAGAGTGAACAGATAAATGAAAGAAAACTCCCCTAAAGACACTGTCCCCATTCCTTATAGTGAGATAGGCTAATCAGCCTAGGGAACTTAGACAGGATAGATACTGGAGATTATGCACAAAAGCTGTCTTTCTCCCCCCTCCCCCGGAAGAATTTAATATTTATGTTTCCGTAAAAGGAAAATACAAGTGTATTTGTTAAATCCAATCTCTGGGGCTTAAAAAAAATATGAAGGAGGAGAGGAAGGCAGAAAAGAAGGGGAGAAGGAAGAAAAGGAGAGAGGTGGATTGAAGGGGTAGAGAGTAAGGTAATTCACAGATTTCGTTATATATTCAGACATTTTATAAAGGAAAACTAGCTATTAAATGACATCGACCATGACCCTTTCTGGAATAACCTTGAGGTTGGGATGAGGGCAAGGTTCCTGGAGAGTGTTCAGGTTGCAGGATTACCAGCAGCTCTGGAATAAACGTGAAAGAACAGGGAAAGGAGGCGCCAGGTGTTCGCCTCCCAGTGTTCGCCTCCCAGCGAGGGAGCACATCTGAATGGAGGAGGGGAATCTGCGTGGGAGGAGGATCCTGAGCTTGTGGCCTCTACGGGGAAGTGGACTGGTTGTGGGGACCTGTCCTTCAGCTGTCTCAGGGCCTTTCACGGGGGCCGCAGGTGGAGCACGGTGGGTCGCACAGGTGGGTCGCACAGGTGGGCTGGAAATCCTGGCTCTGCCTTTCCCTGCATGCTGCTCTCTCAGGGGCTCAGATTCCTCGTCTGCACAAGGGCGTGGTGAAAACCGGACCTATCACACGAGGTGGTGATGAGTGTCACATGACAGGTAAGCTGTGGCCCGAGACCATCCATGCCGCTGAGTCCTCAAGAGCCAAGGTGGAGCACCGCGTGGGTGCTCCCGGCCCCTGGGAGCCTGTCCCTCTCTCCCCCCTGCAAATCCTGCACGTCCTCAGCTCGGTGCTAACGAGGGGTTTTCTTCAGCGGGAATTGATTAAAATGTAGTGGCATACCCTCATTTGGCGTCACCATGTGTGTGACTAATAGCCACGGAATTCATGCCACAGATAAATAATTGGCCCTTCAGCTATCTTCCGTGTCTTCGGAGACGCGCACCCACGATCCATCACAGCCGCAGACATCTCAATGAGCATCATCTCCAGATCATAATAGATCATGTTACATTTGTATATGCTCAGGAACATAATTTACTATTAAACGGAGCCAAGATCAGCACCAAAGAAATTATCCTTCCGCGGGGGCGGACTCTTCGACTGCATTATATGCACGCGGTGGTTTTTAAAATATTAATTATATTGTAAACTAAAGGTTTACTTTATGTATCGTAAATCTGGATGTCCCTTCTTTCTGTGTGCCCAATAAATATAGTTCTCATCAACTTTTAATTATGCTGTTTGCATTATTCTGTCCTGAGGATGAGAGTGCATGCTAAATCATGGCCTTCTAATGTGGACTACAGCATAAGTTTAGTTAATTAAACCATATATTTTATTAGTTCTTGCACCTCCATCTTGTAAAACCATGCATTATTAGGTTGAAGTTGGGGGGGGGGCATAAAATCACATAGCGAGGGTCTTGTGTTTTTATTGTTATTGTTATTATTTATTCTGGAGATGCAGATAATGAAGGGAAAGTTGAACTCTTGTATCTCTGGGTAGTTCTGCTGTCCTATAGACTCTGGGCATAGTGTTGCTCCAAAAGCAGGGGAGGGGGAGACATGTTATCAAAGGGCCACCCCTCAACAGCTTTGAGACCATTTCCAGAGCCGATGAATGAAACGCAAGCACCTAGTAGGCAATAAGCCCCCCACCAAGTAAAGAGCAGACCGCCAGGCAGACCCACCCAACACAATGCTTTTCTTCCCTTTATTCTGAGCCTCTGAGCAAGTGGCCTTTGGTGTTTAGGCTCATTCATCTGCCCTTTAATTCAGGCACGAAGTAACAGGGGCTTTAAAATACGATAATTCTTGTTCCAAGTCTTAGAGTAGTTGACCATGGGTTCTAGAATGGAAGTCTGAGAAGTCCCTGAAGGCCAGAAGCTCAAGAAGAGGATGAAGTGATGGAGCAACTCAAAGCCCGATTGGGTGACATTGCAGGCCTGCCCCTGCCCTGCAGTTCACACTGCAGTGCTCACTAGGGAAATCTTTGGAGCCAAAGGACATTGAGAGTTGAAATCTTACTCTGCCACTTCGTAGCCATGTGACCGTGTGAAAAAGGGATGAATAAAACTACCCCTTTAAGCTATTGCGATGATTGAGACATAAGTCAAGGTCTTAACAAGGTACTGATACACAATAAATGTGTGACAGCGAGGTACCTGTTGCCCCCACTGCTGCCACTGTTGTTGTTGACATTCTCAGGATCTAGCAGGTCTGATGAGTGGACGCACAATGCTGACTTGTGCTGCAGTCCCAGGGGGCTGAATTTGAATTTGTGGGCCCACTCAATGGCAATACCACAACACAGCTTGACTCAAACTACTCTTGAGTAAAGCAGCTGACACTAATAGCTAAAACTATTGCTTCTGGCAAATTCCCTATGTTCTCTCATGTCCCATGTTGACCACTGAGTCATAGGTCCCAACTGCTCCATCAGCACATCCTGTGGCATTGTTTCTAGCCATTCCCCTGGATTTCCCATCTAGACACGCATGCCCAGGTTCCCGATGCCCTGTGCCTCCAGTTCCCTGCACAGGCAGAGAGAGGCCATGCACACAGGGGCAGGTGACTGATATGCCATCGCCATCCCGTTCGACAGCGAGAGGGTCCCTAAGCCATGATGGGACCCCTTCCGTTCCTGCTCCTTTGTAAACAACTCCCAAGGAATGTACTGGCTTTATCGGCTCCCTTGTTCTCTTCCCCTTCCCCCCGCCAAAAAAATAAATAAAGAGCAGAGGCAAGATCTGTTTTATTTCAACTTTTAAAGGCCTTTGAAGGCACAGCTATTTGAGAACAAAAAAAAAAAAAAAAAAGCATTTTGTTTCTTAACTGCTGCTCAGGTGGTGAAGCCCCCTTCGTCCTTTCCACAGGGTGGCGGGGGGTGAAGTGGTTGTGTTTTATGGTAGGCTCAGGCCCTTCTCCTGCACTCCCTTGGAAGGTCTTCATGTAAGCTGCCTTCCAGGACAGAGTCCGCAGCAGTTTGCAATAAACAAAGGCAGTGAGTCACAGCAACATGAACAGGGTTGACTGCAAGTGCTTTTGCTCGTGGCTCCCTACCCTGCGGGAGTGTGGGTGGGGACTGGGGAAGGAACTCCCAGAGGAAGACTTCTTGCCTATAATGGATCCCATATGCTATGGGCTGAGTTCTGATATTCTCCAGTCCTGAAGCACCTAGGCTTTGATTTTTATTTTATTTTGGATGGGTGGAGGGATAGAATCAGTATGCTTGGGCCTCAGATCTCAAGTTGACAGCTTGGCATTAAATAAAGCATTAAACACAAACGTTAATTTATTTTTTTCCCAGTGTGCTTGCGTGTGGTCTTACCTCCTCCTTCTGCCTTATGGCTCTCAACTCCCTTTCCTTAAGACTTTCTTTATCTCCCAGTTTTAAAAAATACAAAGAGGTTTATGCTCTTAACTACGAGAATGTTATTAGCCTCCCCTAATCTAAGGATATTGAAGGGAGGCTGACACTTTCCATTATTTATCTTCCTGTGGAGGAAGTAAAGCTGGAAAAGATAGGAGGATGGAAGGGAAGGGAAGAGACTTCATTGGAGGTCCCATATCCAAGTGTCGACATTGCTAGTCCAACTGACGAATTGACAGCATAAAAACCTAATTTGGGAATTTTCTGTGTCTTGAACTAAATGGTACATAGGATCCTCCCTTTTTTGTTGCTATTTTGTAGAAAGAAAAGCAAAAGAAGCTTTCAGCAAGATCTAGCCTGTTGACAAATAGAAATCCTCAACTATGTTCTAAAAGTTTCTAACTCCTACAGCCAAGCTCCCTTGGCTCTATTTTTACAACCTAATTTCAAACTCACACCCCTTCATGAATCCGAGGAATTTCAGTAATCAGGCTACAGGCAGAGAACTTCTGAGAGAATGTAAGCTTGAACCATCATAGACCGAAAAGCTCCCACAATCCATTCTTTGCTTGACGAATCCAAGAGGACCCGGATAGAGCACAGACCCGGAGTATTTTGTGTTTGATCTGATGGACTCTGCATCTCCCTCAAGACAAGGGGGCTTTGCAGGAAAGCAGAAGCCAAACTGAATTCCAGATGGAAAGGAAACCCAAGTGTCACCCTGGGATGCCGATGATCTGGTTTAGTCATTAAGGATGCCACAGCTAACAGAAAGCTTCAATCTGAGCCGTTAAGAATTTACTAGTTTTGTCTCTCAACCCCTACTGCGGGAGACCCCTGAACTTTTATTTTCCTTCGAGGCCATCCTGGGTTTTCTTCTTTAACATTGTCCCTGATTTATGGTATGTCCACATTTCCCTGGATAGTACCATCTTTTGAGTTATACATCATCAGAGTGACTCATTCTGATGATGTATGGCCCCAATACATCATCAAAGCTCCTTGCTCTGCCGTTGCACTAATGATATGTTAGTGTAATACATCACCGGGCTGAGCTGCAGCGGTGATGGATGGCACTGAGGGTGATGGGAGCCCATGGAGAGGGAAGCTAAGGAGCAGGCTCCGGGTATGAACAGGAGGAAAATCAGTCAATCCCAAGTCTACCTCCCTTCCTGGTTCCAATGCCCATATTGAATTAGTACTATGACATGAGTCTTGCAACCTTAAAGAAACACAGAAGCCTGCATTTTCCCCAAGGGAGTGTGAGCTCACAGCTCAGGCACAGATCATGGGTACCTTTGAGGTTATATACGTGTGGCTATAATTAAGAGGTAGAAGTCCATTGGATTAAACGGGGGCCATGAGGAGCAAAACAGAAGGTGGGCTCTGGACGAGGGCTTCCTGGGCAGGAGGAAAGAGAGTGCTTATAGAAAAATACAGGGATCAGGGATCCCTGGGTGGCGCAGCGGTTTGGCGCCTGCCTTTGGCCCAGGGCGTGATCCTGGAGACCCCGGATCGAATCCCACATCGGGCTCCCGGTGCATGGAGCCTGCTTCTCCCTCTGCCTGTGTCTCTGCCTCTCTCCCTCTGTGTGTCTACCATAAATGAATAAATAAAATCTTTAAAAAAAAAAAAAAAAAAAAAAAAAAAAAAAAAGAAAAATACAGGGATCAGAAATCTACTGCCTAGATTCATAACTGCCCAACAGGTTTTAGATGGGAACACTCCCAGGGTTTCTCAGCTGCCTTTCTCTTGAACCACCTTTCCATCTGCTTACCTCTGTCCAGAGCTATAAATGTTCATCTAAAGGGAACTTTGAGGTGTGAATATTTGTTGGTGGGGAGACCCAAGAGCTAGACTGAACCCATATCTACTGTTAAATGAGACTCAGTTTCCTTATCTGTACATGGGGATAATATATAATATAACCTACCTCACACAGATGGCCTGAAGATTATGGGAATTAATAGCTGTAAAGTACCCAAACAGATTATGAAACACTAATGTTAGTGATTACAACAGCTTCCCCGAGTTTACTACTGTTGCTACCGCGATTACCACCATCTGTGGCTGTCTAATTTAAAGGCGGATTTCCCACTACCACTGCCCCCTCTCCAAATGTCCATTTCTTCCATCTCTTACCTGAAAGGTGCCAGTATACATTAGCATATTATTATAGCTGAGGAATTCTTCTGTTAAAAAAAACCAAAATGCTCCTTCTAATTCCAGTGCAAAATGGACTAAGTACTCTGACAAATCCACCTGCGTTCTACACCTAGAACTGGCAAAATTACCACCAATGATTTTTTATTGAGCTGAAATTCACATTACATAAGATTAAACCGTTTATAGTACAATTCAGTGACATTTAGCATATTTCCAGTGTTGTGCAGCCATCTCGTCTTTCTAGTTCCAAATTTTCATCATCCCAAAAGAAAATCCTGTTCTCCTAAAGTGTTCATTCCTCTTTCTCCCCTCCCTCAACCCCTGGCAATCACCAATCTTCTTTCTGTCCTTGTGCATTTAATTATTCTGGATATTTCATATAACTTGAATCATAAGACCTTTTCTGTCTGGCTTCCTTCACATAGCATAATGTTTTTTAGTTTCAGCAATGCTAAATTTATTCATCCATGTTTTTGAGGTTCACCTATGTATTTTGTTTCTGTTTATTCATCAGTCCATTGATGGATGTTTGGGTGGCTTCTACCTTTTAGTTATTGTGAATAGTGCTGCTGTGAATATTGAATACAAGTATTTGTTTGAGTACCTGTTTTCTGTTCTTTGGGATACCCACCTAGGAGTAGAATTGCCAGGTCATATAGTAATTCTGTTTCTTTTTGAGACTCATCAGTTCTTTGAATTAATTGTCCATTGATGGAAATTGTCTAGAAATCTTTGTGTCATTTTCAACCTAGAAAGATGTTTTTTCTGGTTACATACTCAGCATTTTAAATCTATTACTCATCATCTTCAATTATTGGCTTCAATTATTGCTATTGCTTTCATCTTGTATCTTTTTAAAGTATCTGATTTTTCTCTGTTGTCATTTTTTTAAGTCTTTTTAGTTTTAGTGTAATGTAGACTATTATATTGTTACTTATTACTGTTAGTGTTATGTGTTCAAGTGTGAATTTCTACTATTTAGTAGCATATGTTATGTTCTTAGATATGTGAATTCCATTAAAGAAGATTAAATATATAATTATTGAACTAAATATATAATTATAAAATATAAAATTATTAAATTAAATGTATAATTATATTATACATTTAGAGAAAAATACTTGATTATGTTAATGGTTACAGAAAGATCATTTGATAAAATTAAACAACTATTAACAAAAAGGTAACAGAAACAATGAGCAAACAAAAAGTCATACAAATAGAAGTGCCCTTCCTATACTTTATGAAAGATGTTTAACAAAATACCCCATATAAATAGCATTCTAAATAATGAAGTCGGTTATTGCCTAAAAAGTGAGGGATGGGGAGAAATGAATCTGGTATCACTACTTCTATTAGTGTTCTAATAGTGTCTCCATGTTGTAATGGAGATCCTAGCTGGTACAGTAGAAAAAGGGTAAAAAGTAATAGTTATAAGGATGGAAATGAGAAAATAATATTGACAAGATGATATAATTGACTACATTGAAAAGACAAAAGAATTTGAAGATAAATTATAAAAACTAAGGAGAGCCTTCCAAAGTGGCTGGATATAAGATCAATATAAAAAAAAAACAGTCAATTGCATCCCCTTATAAGAAAAAAACAAACATTTAAAAGATGTAACTTTTAAAAAGTACAGTATTTATAATAACAAAAAATGAATACATAGGAATACCTTTAACAAAAGACTTGCAACTTCTTAATGTGGAAACATGAAAAATATAGTTGAAAGACATTAAAGAAACAAATAAATGGAGAATATTCCTTGGTTATGAATTGAAACACCTAAATCCCAAAGATGTCAGTTCTTCTAAGTTGACATGTAGATTTAATGTGATTCCAATAAAAATTCCAATTGAGATTTTAAAAGAATTGATAAGCTGTTTCTGAAAAAAAAAAAAAAAATGAAAGTTACAAATAGCCAAGGCATTCCTAAAGATAAATAGAATGAGAGGACATTCCCTACCAGATATTAGGACTAAGGCTAAATAATTAAGGTACTGTCACTATTGTGTAAAAAAAGTTACTTTGGAACAATGTAGAGTCCAGACATAATTACATATATGAAAGAATACTTGATATATGCCAGAGGAAACATGTCACATCATGGAGGAACTAGTAAATAATTGGTACAGGGACAGATGTCTTTACTCAAAAAAATGTTGAAAAAAATGAAATAAAGTTTTATACTTACCTCATACTGCACAATCAATTCTAGATAAATTAAATACTTAATTATGAATATTAAACTTTTAAAATTTGGAATGATATATAAGGGAATACTTTCATAAAATTGACCTAAGAGATTATTTCTTAAAACTTAAAAAGTACTAACCAAAATAGTTTAAATGAATATTTTTGTTCTACCAGAAAAAGAATAAATAAAAGAGAAATCATAATACTAGGAAAAGTATTTGTGTTGCATGTCACTAATAAAGTATCGGTATCTGAAAAACATAATGAACTTCTCCAAATAAAAAAAAAGATACATTTTTAAAAGGGTTGGAGGAAACCCTAAAGATTCCATGAAAAAAAGACTTAGGACAAAGAAGCAAATTCATCAAAGTTGCGGGATACAAAATCAACATGCAGAAAATTGGTTGTATTTCTATACACTACTGTAAACAATCAAATAGGAAATGAAGAAAATAATCCATTTACAGTAGCATCAAACAGAATAAACTTAGGAATAAACTTAACAATGGAGGCAAAAGACTTGTGCACTGAAAACTACAATATATTGCTGAAAGAAATTAAGACAGCACAAAGAAATGCAAAGACATCATGTTCATGGGTTAGGTGGCTTAATATTCTATGTCAATACTACCCAAAGTGATCTATAGATTTAATGTAATCATTATCAAAACCCCACTGGCAATTTTTTTTTTCAGAAATAGAAAAATCCATCATACAAATCAGATGGTATCTCAAAAGACCCCA
This sequence comes from Canis lupus familiaris, assembly GCF_011100685.1. Taxonomy (NCBI): domain Eukaryota; kingdom Metazoa; phylum Chordata; class Mammalia; order Carnivora; family Canidae; genus Canis; species Canis lupus. The sequence continues at coordinate 27,427,379 of NC_049225.1, forward strand.
AATAGCCAAAACAATCTTGAAAAACAAGAACAAAGTTGAGGGAGGAGGACCTGAGTGGTTCAATGGTTGAGCTTCTGCCTTTGGCTCAGGTCATGATTCCTGGGTCCTGGGATGAAGTCCTGCATCAGGCTCCCCATGGGGAGCCTGCTTCTCCCTTTGCCTATGTCTCTGCTTCTCTGTGTGTCTTTCATGAATAAATAATAATTTTTTTTTAAAAAAGAACAAAGTTGGGTCCCCTGCTTCCCAATTTCAAAACTGATTAAAAAGCTATAGTAATCAACAAAGTGGGGTACTGGCATAAAGACAGATATATAGATCAATTGAATGTAATAAAGAGCCCACAATAAGCTTTGCATATATATAGTCAAATGCTTTTCAGCAAGGATGCCAAGACCATTCAATGAGGAAAAGACAGTCTTCACCATATTGGTTTTCAATATAATTGTTGATTTTTTTTCAGCAAATTCAGTTGAGGAAACCAGATATAACATGCAAAAGAATGAAGTTAGACCCTTACTGCACACCATCAACAATTAGCTCAAAAGGGATCAAAGAAAAACCTAAAACTATAAAACTCCTAGAAAAACACAAAGAGGACGAGCTTCAAGACATTGGATTTAGCAATGATTTCTTGGTTATGACACTAAAAACCTGTGTATCAAAGGACACAATCAAAAGAGTGAAAAACAATCTACAGAATGGGAGAAAATATTTTCAAATTATGTATCTGGTAAGGGATTAATATTCAAACATGTGAAGAATTCCTACAGCTCAACAACAAAATAACTGGATTTAAAAATAGGCAAAGGACTTGAATAGATACTTCTTCAAAGAAGATATATAAATAGCCAGCAAGCTTATAAAAAGATACTCAACATCACTAATGATTAAGGTATTGCCAATCAAACTACAATGAGATATCACCTTACATCTATCAAAATTACTAGTACTAAACAATGAATTAAGTTAGCAAGGATTTGGATAAATTGGAACTCACATGCACCATTGGTAGAAATGTAAAATGCTGCAGCTTTTATGGAAAAAATATAGTGGTTTCTCAAAAAAATTAAAAGTAGAATTACTGTATGATCCAGAAATTAATTCTACTTTTGGACATATGCACAAAAAATCAAAAGCAAAATCTTGAAAAGATATTTGTACACCCATGCTTTAACAGCATTATTTACAATAGTCAAAATGTGGAAGCTACAAAATGTCTTGACAGATAGGCAAAATGTGGTAGAGCCATACAACGGAATATTATTCAGCCTTTAAAAGGAAGGACACGTGTTACAATTCTGACACATGAATCTGGAGGTCATTTTGCTAACTGGAATAAGTTAACATGAGAAGACAAATACTGTATTATTCTACTTATATGAGATAGGTAGAGTAGTCAAATTCATGTTAACAGGTATTAGAATGTTATCTACCAGGAGCAACAGGAAAGGGAAAATGAGAACATATTGATTAATGGATATAGAGTTTTGTTTTGCAAGATGAAAAATTTCTGGAGATTGGTCACACAACCAAGTATAGGCATATACTTGAAATGTTTAATAGAAGTGCCTGGGTGGCTCTGTCAGTTAAGAATCTGACTCTTGATTTCAGCTCAGGTCATGATCCCAGGGTTGAGAGATCGAGCTCCATGTCGGGCTCTACACTCAACGGGGAGTCTGCTTGTCCCCCTATCCCCTTACCCTGCCCCCCACTCATCCCCTCTCTTTAAAATAAATAAATAAGTCTTTTAAAAAATGTTTAAGATAGTAAATATTACAGTATATGTATTTGGTCACAATTTTAAAAAATAGTTAAAGGACTTCAAAAAGCACCTCATAGAAAAGTTATTGTAATGAAAATAAAAATATTTTTTAAAGATCAAGTTAATTAGTAATTAGGGATATGCAAATTGCCACCACAATGAGATCATTTCAAGAATGCTAGGTTGCAAAAATTGAGGAGTTTGACAGTACTAAGTGGTGATGGGATTGTGGAATACTGAGAAATTTTATACATGACCACTCCTAAAGTGTGTGGGCTTCTAAGCAAATCCATTTTTCAAAGGCTGTTTCTGTAAATAATTAGATCAACCCATCATTCTGGCAGTGCAGTCTAATATAATCCTGCAAATAAAGACTCCCTTAATCAGCAGAAGCAATGTGCTGGCCAGCCCAATCCTTGAAAGTGAGGCCGCCACCTTGGGGCCCCCGGACAGCCGCATAAATGGGAGTCTGGGAAGTTCTCGTGTATAGATGGGCAGGTATATTGGGGTGGGGGGTTAGAAGAGTAGAGAACACCCAGAAGAGGTAAACTAAAACTTGGAATGCCCTACCCTACCCAGACAGCATTCTTGGCCCAAGCCAGTCTTAGGTAGTATAGGAGAAGTTAGAAAATGTTCAGAAAGGTAGTCCAATGTGCACAACCACTGTGATACAGGCCAGGGCAGAGACTTCTTGCCTAGGTATAAAGGCAATATTATTCTTATATACTGCTGGTATATATTCTCTACTGCTGGTAGAGAATGCATCAACATAATCACTTCGGAAAACAATTGGCTTTTATCTTGTCAAGTTAAATATGCGCATTACTTGTGACTTAGTTCTACATGTGTATACTAGACAATTTCTTGCATATTTGTCATAAGAGTCATTTGTAAGATTTTTCATTCCACTACTGACAGTTCCATGATCTATACTTATATACAACAATATGGATGAATCTTAGACATATAATGATGAATGAAAAACCAAAGTCATTCAAGATTACATATAGTATGATTCAATTTTCATAAAATTACCAAAAATCAAAATTAAATGTCTAATACATACATATGTATGTATATATAGGTATATATACACACATATATACATATGTGGGGGGGAAATTGAGGGAAGCAGGGAAAATTCACAAGTAGATTCAGAGATACTGGCATTTTTTTTGTTTTTAAATTGGAGAAATATGTGGGTATTTATTTTACCATTAAGCTTCATAACTTATATATGCCATATATTCTTTTTGTGTATTAAATATATTTTTCACTTACTTTTAAAGAGAGAATAAGTAAACTTTTAAAAAATCATCTAACCAAGAATTTCCCAAACATGTGTGAAGACAGGATGTTCTTTCTGGGGGACCTTCATTAACATGCAGGACTAGTACCCTTGGAATGCTTTAAGTGCCTGATTTGAGAGTAAGCTGAGCTTTATTAATGTGGTTTCCCAAGAGAGCAGGCTGGGATAATGTGTGGTTTTATGTCTCCTCATTTCAATAGCAATGCCACCCAGGAGGGGACATATTCAGTCTTGTACCTTTTCAAAAATGGGAGAGGAGACTATTTGGGACTGTGATAAATAATCTAAGCTTGATTGTCCTTAGTACTTCACTCCTTTGCTTTACCTTCCTTGTGTGTATAAATTGTTTTCTATTCAGAGAAACATTAGTTCACTCTAAAACAATAAGCAGTTTTAGTGGCTGTCTGCCTAAATCTAATCCATCATGTCCTTGCCCCAAACCTATCTCATCTCAAAACCTAAACTGTGAGTGAGAAATTATGTGTAAATTGCCACCACACCTTCATGGTGAGCAGTGCTGGTGTTTGAAGACCCAATGATGTTAACCTAGTGCTGGATAAGAGGCTGTTTTGGCTCTTTGATCAAAATGTAACTTAAACTAGTTACACACAATCATACATCTCCCCCACATGAGAGAAGAAGACCTCCAGGGAATGTGGCAGTCATGTTCTCTTGGCTGAACAGTCTCAAAAATTTGGTTCTTGGCCGAACAACCGATGCTTACTCATTCCCAGTTGAAGTCAACAAATATTTATTGAGATTTATTGAGTGTTAGTTATAATTCTTGGACTGTGTGGCTGAAAATGAAAAAGATGAATTTGAAATTAGCCCCATCCTTAAGGAAGTTAAATGAAAGACAATGTTGAAAAAGAAAGAGGCCCTAGTTCTCATCTCAGCTCTGCCATTAACTCGCTGGGTGGGCTCAGGCAACTCACTTTGTCTGAGGCTCTATTTTCTCTTTCATAAATTAGAGTGTTGGGGCTGGATACTTTTGAAAGTTCCTTCCAAAGTTAAAAATTGACATTTCTGTGAATATGGTTGAGTAGATAAGATAATCACAGAACTATTTGATTACAAGCTGTAAAGATCATCAAGTGATCCAGTCCCTAACACTTGTGAATGTGGAAACTAAGGCCCAGAAAGATGATGGGACTTGTTCTATATCATGTAACTACAGTATGAGAGAGTACTGGAAGTGTGGGGAGGGGAGAGGAGATGTCAGTACTGGCTATATTTTGGATACTTTGAAATCATTATTTAGGTTGAACTATAGTCAATGTCAGAAAGCCAGTGGACAACAGGGGGATTGAGCTAACCCCCCGTCCCTCAGGTATCTCTGTTGTAGAAGGGGAGAGAAAATGTGAGCCCATAGGTAAAGGAATTACATGATGAATTGTGTCCAAAGGACCATGTTTCCAGACAGAGTTTGCTTTTAATATAGTGAAAGATCCTAAGGAAAATTAAAACAGAAAACAGACAGATATCAAAGCATTTACTGTCCCATTAACCATAGCCAGTGTGTCTGCCCCTCTTTTTGCCTTAGCAGCTCAATAGCATTTACATTCTATTATCATCTCATTTTGATTCTGCTAATGTCCTCTCCTGATATTAACCCGAGTTAAAAGAAGGCTTTCCTTCCCATGATGGATCCTGCCTACAATAATTTGTGAACAATAATCTTTGAACACGGGGCAAAGTAGGTCAGGTGAGCTCACCACAGGACACTTACAGAGCAATTCTGGAAGAAGGATTTATGGAGTTTTCACCAAGATTTATGTGCAGGACACACACAAAGAAAAAAGTAAGCAAAGATTGGGCCGGAAGCTATGCCTGCATTGATGAGTATCAGATCCCAAGGATCTTTCTAGAGATTTTAGAAGAGGCCATAAATTTCTCAAGTATTGGGAGTTGGATCAGTTAGCTATTGCTATGTAACAAACTATCCCAAATTCAGTGGCTTAGAACAATTCTTTATTATTATAGGTTGCATATGTGTGGGTCAGCTGGGTGCTCCTGATGAGGACTAAGTTTGCTTCATTTCACTGGGCTTACTCACGGTGTAAAGGTTGTTGGTGGGTAGCATAGGGGTGAGGGGGCTTTACCGTGAACTGGGCTTACAAGACACCTTGGTTGGGCCAGTTCAGGATTCCTTATCTTCTTGGGATCAGCAGGCTTATCCAGGCATGTCTTTCCAATGGCGATGACAGAAGCTAAGAGAACATGCTGAAGCACACAAGGTCTCTTAAGGCCTAAACTTGGGACTTACATATGAAATCTCCTCCTCATTATACTAACAAAAGCCAGTTATAGGGCTGAGCCCAGATTTAAGGAGTAGGGACATAGACTCCATTACTTTAGCAGCAAGAATTGCAAAATCATGTGGTCAAATACAGATGGGGGAAAGGTGGAACCTTTTTGTCATTAATGGAATCTACCATAGGAACCTAGGAAAAGCAATGCTTTCCAAACATTTTTTTTTTTAAATCAATAGACCATTTTGAGACTCAAATGAAAAAGAACACAGCCTCTCCCAAGACAAATCCGTGGTATGTAAACCGTATTTATGTCTCTGGGTTTATTAATCCTTTGAGGTCTATCCATGACTTCAACTTGCAAATTCCTGGCTAAGAGAGTCAAGATGGCTGACCAAGGGTCACACTATATTTCTATTATGGAGAGAAGGACAACTGCCCATGTGTGAATCCAGGAGGGTCCTCTGAGTATGAGATGTGCTGATCCATTAAGAGCAGAGATTTTTCTATCATAGGATTAAGAGGCTTGAGGATCAACAAGTATAAGATCCAGTCCCAAGCGTGTAGAGAAGAAAGAGCCCTGTGTGGGTGGCTGTTCTAGCATGTGCCACACTGAAATTGTATCTTGGCAATATTTTCATTAAATATGATACTTTATGAATTCCAACTTTATTGCTTCATTAGCATAGTGACAGGAAGTTATATTTCACTTTTCAAAATAAGATTATTTGTCTCTTTTTAATGGCCTACTGCTTCTGGAGAGGACATTAGCAGTGAAAGGCAGTTGAGCCTGTAGAACAGGTGGCAGAGCTGGCTTTTAAGAAACAATCACTGCTGTAGGCAGAGATTCTCTCTACCTCAACCCCCCCACCAAGCAAGGAAAATGTGGGCAGGCCCTACTCATCTGCCAATAATGCTGCTGTGTGCAGTTGACAAAGGAAGCTTATGTTATTCCAATGAACTTGTAAGGATCCCTGGTGAATGAATAGCTCCCCATAAATGCACGTTCGTTTGTCTATTTCAGCGAATTGACCTTCTGAGTAAAGTAAGTAAAATAACATCCATTTGATTTATTCATCTTTTCGTGGTTAATTAAGTCAACACAGATGGATTATTTATGAAGATGTCATTTTAAAAAGCAGGGAACCTAAACAAACAGATTTAGAGAAACAAAGTAGGAAAGACTAAGTGACAACATTCTGTTGTTTACCATCTTACATAGGAAGCTGCTTTATCTACAAAGCCAGAACTCAAGGTAGGAATGCTTGCTCCTTATAGCAGTCATCACGTTAGCAATTCTTTTATGTTTGTGTCCTCCCCTGGATCACAAGCATCATGAAGGGTTGAACCTGCACCTGCTTTTATTCCTCATTGTATTTCTAGAACGTACCACAGTGTCTAGCACACAGTGGGTACTCAAATCTGTCAAATGAACAAAAAGAATACTTTCCAAAGCTCTTGGAATTGTGCCTTCCATGCAGTAGGCATCTTATTGCATATTAGCTATTTCAACACTAATGAACCTGTATTTATAACCAAGATCAGTCTCCTTGGGCTTTGCTGTATTTTCAGAATTCCTTAGGGAAGATAAGGAACTTGAAAACTGTGGTATTATAATGGTATAATTCTGAGTCAAAAAATTTATAATGAAGCTGAATTCAATGAAGGATTTAAAATGCAAAATTTGAAAGCTGTTTTCCCACAGAGGCTTTATATGATGAAAATATTTTTTAGGAACTTTTTTCTTTTGACTCAGTGTTTAATCAGGAAATTTTAACGTGTTCCACTTTATATAAAAAGTTGAGCTTATTATTAACAATAAGAATATTAATTGATAGTCACTGTGAACCATAATACTGTCTTGCCTTTGGGATGAACAATTAATTATCATCACTTTTTTGTTTTTATTTTAATTAAGCACTTACGCAGCACTTTACATATTTGATGTATTTTATAACCATTAATTACAGAATTAATGCATAAACATAAATTATACATGTTCAGAAAAAAGAATCATCTTTAAATTACGAATAAAGGAGCTGTTAAGTTTGCATAGTTTTTTTCTCTTTGGGGAGAAAATTCTGCTCTTATATAATAGAAGGTTCAGAAAACATTTTCCTATAAAGAATGACTGGATTAATTAGCAAATGTTAACTAATAGTTTATAAGGGGGACTTGTGACGGATACCAAAATATGAATATGATTTCATTTTTTTAAAAAATCTGCTGTTTTAAGGAATACATATTTTTATGAGCTTAATGGTTGATAAGCATGCCCAGCTCCCCTTATGCAGCAGGGTTACTAAAGAAGAAGTGTTTTTGCATTTTTCCTCTTTATTGGAGCATTTTGGGGAAATGGAGGAGGAGAAAAGAGACATCCTTTCAGCTAAGGTGCATTGTGGCTTCAGAAACAGAGGAAAGACCTGGGTTTGGGATGCAGAGATGGGGCTTTATGAGGGTTCTGTGTATGAAACACCAAGAGTCAGGGCCAAGGGTTGCTGAGTTGAGGAGGATCTGAGTCCAGGCAGCCTGCTTATGGACCCAGGAAGGAAACGGAAGCTCTCAGCAGGGACCGGCCTTGGTTGTTGGAAAACAGTCCTCAGAGCTACCCTTTCTCCCTTCCTGAGCTGAGATAGAAAGTGTGGCCTCTAAAATAAGACCTTTGGAGGTCTGTCATCGGGATGACTTTGGGCAAGTTCCTCCACCTATCAGAAATTCAGTTTCCACATCTGTAAACTGGGAATAACAATTGTATGTACCCCCCAAGTTTGGTATGAAATGAAACGAGTCAATTCATGTGAAGCACTTTAAACAGTAGTATAGTAAATTCTCAATCAATGTTAGCTATTTTTATTTGTTGCTCTTCATCACAAAACAAGGAAATTTCTGGGACAGGATGTACCAGAGGTTACTGTCATTAGAGTACCTTTTTAAAGAAGTTGGTTCTGCACTACAGGCATCACAGCAGGTTTTAAATTGGTCTGCTGGCTACTGAGAACATTTAGTATAGGCAGAAGAGAGGGCGCAAGAAGAGAAAAGCAACAGAAACCATCCTAAAGAAGGCCTTTGGAGGAACTTGGGACATTTTGATTGAAGAACAAACTGAGCAGGTTCATCCTTGCTGTCTCCAGATATCTAAAGGAATTAGGGGCATTTGGGCATTTGGGCATTTGGGTGGCACAGTCGGTTGAATGTCCAACTCCTGGTTTCAGCTCAGGTTGTGATCTCAGAGTGGTGAGATCAAGCCCCCCATCCAGATCCAAATTCAACGCAGTCTGCTTGCGATTCCATCTCCCTCTCCATCTGCCCCTCCCATGCATTCATTCTCTCTCTCTCTCATAAATAAATAAATCTAGAATAGAATAGAATAGAATAGAATAGAATAGAATAGAATAGAATAGAATAGAATAGAAAGAATAGAATAGAATAGAGGAAATAGAGTTGCTGCATGACTCCAGATAGCAGATCTGGGAGCCCTGTGAATATGGATACATACAATCCAGTACTTGGAATGGAAAACCCATCATATGTTTGTTAGATGGAGGATGAATAAATGAGACAATAAATTTGTATGAGAAACAAGAGAACAGTGACGAATAGCTGGATTGTCTGCAGTCAGCCAGATTTGGGTTAAAAATTGCTATGTGACCCTGGGAATGTTACTAACCCTTCTCAGCTACAGTGTCTATCTAGAAATGTGACACTGGCTGTACCAACCTCACAGCATTGTTGTGAAGGTGGAATGAGAACGCGCACACAGTAAACACTTAGTTTATCATAATCATAATAGCATTAAGAGGAGCTGTTGTTTCCATCAGGCTGGGCAAATACAGGCCAGAGACATCATAGATAGACCTGAGGGATCAGATCAGAAAAGGGACCTAATGATTTTTAGGTTTTCCTTAAAATTGTAGGTCCTAGGCCTCTATTTTCACTAACTCTATACTCTATTTTAAGAAATTTTTGAGAGTATAAGTGTGTGTCTCTGTATTCAAAAAGGAGGGAGAAATCTTGCTTGTAGTAGAAAGGAGTGCAACCTGTAGCCAGGGAAAAATTGACAACAGTTGCATCTGAGAAGGGATGGGATCCAAGATGCTGTACTCTAACCACCATGCAACCGGCCACAGAACCGGTCACTAGAGATAAGAAGTAAAAGAAAGTGGTTTCCTGACAGCCATGAGCTTAGCTAACAAGGTCTGGGGCCCTCCAACTGTGGTCATTCTCCATCGTCTCTATTTCTAGCACAGGAGGGTCAACTAGAGACCCCGTCATTCTCTTACTGTTTTGCTCCAGGCTTCCGGGGTGCCAGACTCCAAACTGAAGCTTTTACTGCTGGAAGGAATCCCCTCATAGGACAGATCCAACTCAATGTAGGTGGTCTGAGATGGCATTACTCAGGTGCAGCTCACGAGGACACAGCAAGGTGATGTAAGGAAGGACTTTCTCACAGCCCTCCCAGGGCCACTGCATTGCATAATTCTGGGATGTGCCATAAATACTGTGGTTTTATATTGCAGCCTCCTGGGCTGGCATGGAAGTCTTCAAAGTAAATGCCTGCCTTGTCACCAGAGATGGCCCAGTCGAGGCTAGAAGACCAAGAAGTTGCAATGAGTAGATGGAATGTTGGCTCTCTTCAATCCAGAACTTTCGGATGCTAAAGCAATTTAAGACATAGCTCTTTCCCTCCTTCTGGGAACTTATGTCCTCTCTAGGGAGAGGACTCAGTTAAGACATAGAGCACATGACTACCTATGATTGAATGCCATCACAGTCGCACAGGGAGCGCCTTATGTATTATCACATTTGAAATAAAATATTTTCCTAATCTGACCAAGGCAGGAAATAGAGTTTGATAATGTAGTTTGTTTGGAGAGAAAAATGCTTATTAACAAAGTCCTATCCATGAAGAGAGAAAGAGGGAGAGTTCATCTTTCCACCTTTAAATATACACCTTTAAAATAGAGACTGATTAGACTGAAGCAAGTGCAATGTGGCACATACCACCTTCTGGTCACAATCTAAGGTAGTGGATAAAAATGAGAAGAGCAACAAGACAACTTTGTTCACTTTGGCATGTGTTAGCCTGGAGAGCCAGAATTGGGAGTGGAATCTCAATTATAAGAGGATAGTTACTTCTAACACAGCGGAGTTTATTTTGGAGAACTGTTGAGGCTTTCAGCAGACTATGGATTATTCTCCCTCAGAAAAAGAGCCTATATATGTGCGCATACCTTTACATGAAAATATCTCACACACACATGCACACATATGAACTATTACATACAGAATCCTGTTCCTGGACCCTGGAATTCCTGGGTTATATATAAAGAATGCATGCCTAGAATAGCCCTCATTTCTTCTTATTTATGCTCCTGCTATTTCTAGGGTGAAAATTTTGCTTCCGTAACTCATCTGGAATCTCCCCAGGAATAAGTAGGAACCTCATTTTCCTTTCTAGCTAATCGGTTGATACCTAGTGCAATGCCAGATGTAAGGGTATGTGTTTAATTACTTCAAGTCAAATAAGTAAACGTAGAAAGGCTAACTCCAAAGTTAAACCTAGAACCAGCATTTTCCCCAACCACTCTAAGCCTAAAGGAAAAAGTCATGTTTTAATATGCTTTTCTTCTCTTGTAGGAGGTATTCTCTGGACAAGAAAGACCTTTCAACACCTCTACTTGAAGAAGGACAGAAATTTCTTCCCTCTAAAAAGAATCTAAAACCTGCTTCCAAAAAGGAGTTTGTAAGCCAGGGAGAAACAGCCCCAAGCATGCAAACAAACATCCAAAATAGCAAAGTAAAATGACATTGAAAGGTGACCATGCCAGGAGTGCCAAGGAGCTTAAGAAAGTCGTCTTGGGGAGGCCTTGAAGCGAGGTCTCCTACCAAGTTCCCTGCAGTGCCTTGATCACATGGGTTGGATTTTGGAAATGTATCTGCCTCCTTGTTCCTGGCCAACCATCCCCTCAGCCAAAACCAACTGGGACACAGGAATGTCTTCCAAAGGAGTGTGAATGTTACAATTGGCCCCTTTATGAGCCTTCCTGGAAGTCCGGTGGTGCTCCAGCCCCCGGCTGGGATTCACAAGCTGCGATGAGCCTTTGACATGAACTAGTTGTTCTTCCAGGCCAGGACTCAGCCCCTGGAAAGTGGAAAAACACCCCTGAGACAGATGGGAGCAGTTCAAGAAGACAGGGTGGGATGCAGCCGTGGGCCAGATCCCTTCAGAGGAAGGACAAACATGGGGTCACTGATTTGGTGTGAAATAAGAGCAAAAGTACCTGCTGACTAGTTTCACAGAACAGTGAGCCTCTTGTGGTGGAGAGAAATGAGGAGAATTCAACTTCGCAGCTGCCCAGGTCTGGGTAAGACTTAGGCTGCCTGGGACCAAGAGGCTGACTTACTCGTTGGCATTTCTGCCATCACCGGGCTCTCGATAAACCCCTTGCAAAGCATATTTGGGATTATTTGAGTTCTCAGACTCTGAAAGACCAGTGTTTTGTGGCCCATACTAAGCATGACACTTTAGGCAAAGAATTGACTTAGCTATATATGGTTTATTCCCACTTGTGAATTGAATCATGGTTAATTTAGCTTATTGGCTTTTAACAAACATGAGTAAAACCCAGTTCTTTTCCTTTAGGTACGTACAGTCTGCGAAAGGTCGATGGATATGGACTCAAGCAATCAAAATGGCAGAACATGATGATGAACTCACAAAGGCCAATGGGGAACACAGGAGAATGGGTGCAAAATTCAATTTTTTTTTTTTTTTACAGTTTTATTTTTTTTTTATTGGTGTTCAATTTACTAACATACAGAATAACACCCAGTGCCCGTCACCCATTCACTCCCACCCCCCGCCCTCCTCCCCTTCCAACACCCCTAGTTCGTTTCCCAGAGTTAGCAGTCTTTACGTTCTGTCTCCCTTTCTGATATTTCCCACACATTTCTTCTCCCTTCCCTTAAAATCAAGAGAGCTTCACAGAGTTGGAGGTGTTTGAACTGAGATGCAAATTGTATCATGTGAGAGGGAAGCAGACAGCGCCTATCTCCCCCAACCTTCAGAGACTCCAAGAATGAATATACACATGATTATGTGGTTACAATGGTGGTGTTTACCTGGAAAATACATTTTACACATAAGACCTTGGTCTTTGATAATCACTTAATACCACGACAATGTCCAGGGATCTGATATATCTCAATAGTCTTGTGTTAGTCACTCATGAAAACCCAACTAAGGTGTGATAAACACTATGTTAACCTCTGCTAGAGAAAACACATAGACCGTAGACAGAAGTTAAAGGTGCTGGCATTGACTTTCAGACAGAAAACTTCCACAGCTTTGGAACAATTTTAACATCTTCAATATCCTCAAAACACAATGTTTTACAAAGGGATAGTCAGGCTGAACTGATTTCAGATCCTCATTCTGCCAATGTGGCATGTGTCCTCTGGAGTGGGCTACCAGATTCTCCAGACCTGCATTTCTTCAGATGGGAAATGGTGAAGTATTTACTCACCACACAGAGTTGTTATAAAGAGTAGACAGTGATGCTTGTAAAACCCCAGCACAATCAGGCCCACACTACAGGCTGGCACCCCTTCTAAAACATCAGAATTATGATTCATTTTTTTAAAGGTTTTAAGTATTTATTCAGGAGAGACACAGAGAGAGAGGCAGACACATAGACAGAGAGAGAAGCAGGCGCCCTGCGGGGAACCTGATACGGGACTCGATCCCAGGACCCCGGGATCACGCCCTGAGCCGAAGGCAGACACTCAACCACTAAGCCACCCAGGTGCCCCTTGACTCTTGATAGGCTTAATTCAAGCTATCGGTCCTGATCCCCTATCTGAGTGCTATTGTTCTTACTTCCTACCTCAACTTCCGCTTGTGTAGAAGTATAACCCAAACTCCCTGGATTTGTCTAAGTTTCTTGTAAGCTCTGGGCTATGGCTAACTGAGCCACACATGACTGTGTGGAGGCTGCAGCCACTAGGAAAATTAGCTTACTCCCTCCTTCACTCTCCTACCAGTTTCCCACTGGCAACTCCCCCAGATATTCTCTCCAGAAAGAGCTCTCATCTAGTTACTATAATACATTTTTATCACCTCTCATCACCAGAATTTGAGAGTAAAGAGAGCCAGAGCAGGTCAAAGGTTTTGATTTGTATAGGCCTAGATCAAGCTGTAGGAAAGTCCAGAATTTTATGGTATTGAGAGAGCCTACTCTCAGAAAGTTGGTCCCACAATGACTGTATCAGCCCACATCACCCTGTCAATAAATTTGTTAGTGCAGGCACTGCTGCCAGACACTGCTGCCAAGGAACAGGGACCTACTGGAGACAGCCTGACAAGAAGCATCTTTAATTTTTGAAGTGTGGACCACAAACACCCTTTTATCAAGCGTGAAAAGTCATTTGTGCTACTCAACAACAACAACAAAAAAAAAATGCAGATTCATGAGACTCATTGCAGACCTACTGGATAGGGTGGTGAATTGCTTTGTTTGACACATTCTCCAGTTGATTCTGATGTCACTATAGTTTGGTATTTGCCATTCAGACAAGAAGAACAGGGGCTTTCCGCCACCATTAAGTGATGGCCATCAATATGCTTAGTAGTTATGAAAAGACACAGTGGCTAGGCCTGAGGCAAGCTAGAGGGGCTGATGAGGTCATGGTTAGAAGAGAGCCAGAATTCTGGAAGAAAACGAGTAGTCTAGAGTGTGTTCTGTTTGGTGTGGAGGGGATGGCAGATACCTAAGGCCAGGACCAGACCAGAGGTCAGAATCATGCTGAGAAGACACCACAGAGCAAGCAGCAGTAAGAAGATAGGTAGTTAGACAAAAGCAATAAAACTATCCTGCCATTTCTAGAGGTGCCATGAGTCCTTTGGGTATTCTCGAAGGTGCTTGCTTCAGCTCCTAGAGGAAAAGAAAGCAAGATATAAGAAGCCCAACCAGAGAGGAATAAGATAACCCTTGGCCATTTGTTTACAAAATCCTCCAGACAATCCTGAATCTCAGTGTCCAGCTCCTGTTCTGTCACTTATCTGATCACGGGGCATTAAACACCAGCCACGGGTCACATCGGTGTAAGGAGCAGAGCCATACATCAGACAGTGTCCTCCACATTTTGGATATTAATCCTGACAGAAAAATCTTTAGCATTGTATGGATTAGTCAATGTAAATTCATTAACTACTTGTCATGACTATAATATAATCTGGCCTGACGGTAAAGACTCGACAGCACGGTTGTTAATCAAATCTCTGCAGAAAACAACGCATTTCTGTTTAGGCTCAACAAATGCTCCTCCTGCCAGATCAGAAGCTAGGGCCTTTAGGGGAGAAATGTTCTCCATCACACATCCCTGGTAGGGACCCTCCTGTCCTCAGAAGAGCTTCATGGCCACAAATAGTTGGAAGTCACCTTCCATTTCCTGTAAACCTCGCACCCTCCATGCAATGAAAGTCCGTCAATCTCCGGGCTTCATCAGTGAGAAGTTCACAGACAATAAAGCAGAATGTTTTCTGCAGGGTTGAACATTTTCTCCCAGGATGAGTCATTACCAGGTTTTAATCATGCTCATTAGGCAGCCATTAGAGTCCTGTCCAGCTTTTCACCGCCAGAGATGAGAGGAGAGAATGATTGTAGTAGGGGCTGCACCCTACTTGGTGAAATACTCACCATCTGTTCCCAGTTGTAACTCCCTGTGTGAAGCACCTTGGTTTATGGCCACAGCCGTCTTAGATCCCTAGCACCGAACCTATTGTTTCTCTAGAATGAGCCAGCCTGAGCCCACCAGAATTTGAAATGGCCAGATTTTGACATCCACTGAAATCAGGGGCAAGCCAGCACTGACTTACCAATCACGAGGCTTCCATTTCAGCAGAAAAATACATTTGAATTTCCACAGCTTGGAGCATGAAGGAGCCAGTGAGAATGTGGCTTTGAAACAAACAAGCTCAGTGGAAATTGCTATGAACCTGTTTCTTTTCTGTTCTGGAAGCAACTGCCACTGACACACAGGGTGAATATTCAAGATTTCTAATATCTTACCATCTGTATACTATTCTCCATCTCTCTCAGTTTGATTGTCTCTGATTGGACTGTTCTGTGTTCTTTTGTTCTCGTACAGATCGATGTTTCATTTGAGTGGAGTACCTGACAGAGGGCTTCATACAAAATAGGTGTTTTGTAAAGTTTTGTTGAATGATGGAACAGCACATGTATAGTTTCTTAGCTAAGCCTTGGAAGATAAAGTGATTTCATTTACTTCTAGCATGAGAGGTTTATTTTTTTGTCCCTATGTTTAATGCCCCAAAACATTTTACCTACAGTAACCTATTACCCTTCCTCAGCCTTTTCATTTATAACCTGCTCATTTAGAATTATGTCTCTACTGTAGAATAAAACAAAATTAAGGTTTTTACTGTCCTTCCTTGTTGGTTAGGTATTAAATCCAGGCTTCCACTTTTGTCTTTCTTTTCTTTTTTTTTTTTTTGTTATTTGTTTTTATTGAAGTTCGATTCGCCAACATATAACACCCAGTGCTCATCCCATTAAGTGCCCTCCTCAGTGCCCATCACCCAGTTACCCCAACCCCCTGCCCACCTCCCCTTCCGCAACCCTTTGTTTGCTTCCCGGAGTTAGGAGTCTCTCATGGTTTGTCTCCGTCTCTAATTTTTCCCACTCTTTCTTAAATTCGGACTCTAGTCCATGTCAATTTCAGTGTTCGATTTTCCTACCTTTCTTTCCTGCTCTTGCTTAAATAACTCCATTAGTGCTCAGTGCAGTAAGATAGGGCATCTGAGTAGGTCTTTGACCTCTAACTTGATGACCTCTTCTTCCAATGTGGGAAGTCCAGTCACCAGGTCTTTCACCTGTAGCTTCTTTTTGCCTCCATATCTGACTAACAAGACAAGGTTTATTACAGGATCAAGAGAGCATAGGAAAAAGGAAAAGAACCCACAGAGAGCTTCAATTCTGTGCCTGCCAGTTATTGGGTATTTGTACCATGTTCATACGTTTTGGAAGCTGTTGAGGGAGATAGGGAAAAGCCTGGGGAAGATTATCCAATTGAGGTATTGGATTCTTCGAGCAATGCATTTATTTATTTCTTTATTGATCCTCCATTCAGATAAGTGATAGAATCACAATATTCTAGGATGTCAAGGCCCTTCCTTTGGTTCGTAAGGAAACCAAGGCACAGTGAGTGAGAGGCAGAGGTAAGACTAGAACTCAGAACTCAGGTCTTCCGGCTCCTGCTCTGAGCCCTTTTTGCAACTGTTTTGTAAGGGCTTGTAGGCTTGTGAGGGCAGGCAGTACCAGAGATGATACCGTCTCTGTAGGGGCCAGCCCAGCCCTGGGCTCACAGAGATGCCAGACCTTGCCTTTTGGTAAGATGTTTGACTGGAATCTCTTCAATCATGTCTTCCCCATTTATTCCTAGCATTTCTACCCCAGCTTGGGCTACTCAAGTCACTTCCTCACTTCAGTTGTGTGGCTTCCCTTACAGCTCAATCCCTGCCACCATCAGAGACCTGGTCTCCCTTTTTGTGACCAGGTCTCTCTCACAAGCTTGTCTTTGTTTCTGTTGGGTGAACAGTATCAGGTAGTGACTAAGAGCTTGGGCCTTAGAATCAAGCTCACCTGGGGACACCTGGGTGGCTCAGTTGCTTAGGAGTCTGCCTTCAGATCAGGTCATGATCCTTGGGTCCTGGGATCGAGCCCCACATTGGGGCGGCGGCGGGGAGGGTGTCCACTGCTCAGCAGGAAGTCTGCTTCTCCCTCTCCCTCTGTGCTCTCTCTCTCAAAAAGAAAAAAAAAAAAAATCAAGTTCACCAGGATTCAAGTCTCACAGTTTAGTTCAGAGACCTCAGGCAAGTTATCAAACTACTCTCAGCATCAGTTTCTTCATCTATGAAATGAGCATAATAGTAACTTTGTGTTTATGGAACAGTGAGAATTATATCACATGAAATATCAACTTCTGTTAAATTGGATGAAGTATGAGGCATGTGTGGCTCATGACAGGTGCTCAAAATCTGATAGCTGTTCACTACAACATACATCCATACTCGACATGGGGGGGTGGGTAATGGACTCAGAGCCAGAAAGCTATATTTGAAGATGTCCTACTCTTTATCTAATCCTGTTTCCTGATATCAAGCATTCCGTATTTCCTATAATGTTTTCTCAAATCATCTTGTGCTCAGAGATGGAAATGTATCCTTCATTTTGTCCACATTTACCAATCACCTGCTCTGTCACTTAAGCTCATGGACAGTAGACACTCTGCCTCCAGCCCTATGTCCTCTATGGAGCTGACATTGAGGGTAGTTCACAGATTCTATGACCTGAGGGCTCCAGAGGTGAAATATGACATTTTTTAGTTATATGGAAGGTACATCATTCAGGGAGGGAATGTGTCTGTAGTCCTGTCTCCTGGGGACCCCATAGGCTCCCTTTGTCTCACTCTAGAGGGAGTTTCAGTCCAAGCAACAACACATTTACATCTCTTTTACTCTAGAGTCACCTATACTCACAACAAGAGTTGAAATAAAGGAGTTTCTCAGTGGTAAAAAGAGGGAAGCCCTCTGGTTACTGACCTTGCATTGCTATGACAACACCCCACTCCCTCAGTGGATCATCTATGCCTTAACCACTTGAGAGTCACTCCCATTCTCTAGTTAGACTCAGACTGGAGCCTTCATTGGGTGCAAAGCCCAGGGGATCAGGGTAGCTCTAATCAGAATAGGAAAGAAATCTGAATTGGGAGACATCTCCAAACCCAGGAAATAAGCCCATTTTTAAAAAGTAGTGACTTTTGCACTTTATATAATTTTGTATTTCCATTAGAATAAGGTGAGCTCCAAGGATCATCCCTGCCTTGTATTGATTTACATCCACATAGTAGACATTCAATAAATATTTGTTGAACAATTGATTCCCAGTGTCTAGAGGTTATCTTCCAAAAGGAAGGGATTATTATATGCTAGGTACCACTGTACACACCTTACACGAATTAACCTCTCTATGCCTCAGTTTCCTTATCTGTAACATGGATGAAATATTAGGAATAATATTTACTGTCACATATTACATGTTAAGTCACTGGTCCACGTGGTTAAAAATGATGAAGCCATGGCTTAAAATCAGGCAATCTGGATATGAAGTCTTGGGTCTGTACTAACAGGGCTGCAGAGCCACCTTAATGGAGAAGTAAGGCCTGGGCCATCTGTCCTTATGGGTGCTTATGTCTCCCTACCCCCGTATGGTATGTTCTGGTAAAATAACATCAAAATGACTATTTTGCTAGCTTCGTGGGGAAAGAATACACACCAAATTGCAAGCTTGAAGGAGGAAGTTAGTGCTAGTCTCTGCCATGTGACAGTCCTATGGAAAACTCTAGATTTGAAGTACTCCAGGGCTCTTCCCTACTCTCTCAAGTACTTCACTAAGTCATGAGCTAGACTAATCTCCACAAGCACAAGGACAAATTCTATCCCATTATCCTATAGCTTTGTTGCCCAGCCCAGTGCCTGGCAACAGCAAGGGCTAAAAAACAAACTTGCTGAATGAATGAATGAATGATGAGATTACTGTGTACTGGGTGGGGATTGTTTTAAAAGAAAGAGCACAAAGTGTAACAATTCAGGGTTCAGAGAGAACAAGCCAATAGATAGAGTGTTTGGTTTTTTTTGTTGTTTTTTTGAGACTCAAGTTTTGAATCAAATCCCAGATCTCCAATTCCAGAAGAGATGACAAAAATAATTATCTTTAAAACTCACATCAGGTAGTGTGACTTTTCTTTGGAAATTTTTGGTACACAGCTTTGAGAGTGCCAGTTGGGAGGGAAGATTTTTTTTTTTTTTTCCTAATAAAACAGTGCAGAGCACTTCAATTATCCCTGGGAAAAGGGCTGTCTGTACTTCCCTCCTCCAGCCTTTCACTGAACTCTGCCCGCCTCATGAGAAACTACGGGACAGAACAAGATGCATCTGCTTCTTTCTTTTTCCTCTAATAAAGTTTGTCATTAACTGAAAACTAAAATGCCATGCTCTTCCCTGAATGATTAATGCCCAGCTCGCCTCTCCAAGTTTTGGACTCCGAGCCCTCCCTGAGAAACGGAGCCCCGTTGCTCTCCCTTCCCAGGAATGCCACATCCAACACATGTGCAACCACACACACACAAGGCACGTGTGTGCAAGAGCACACCACACACACTCACAGCCATGGCAGTCTGCTCCATGCATGCTTCTATCAGCCTGGGCCAACATGCTCAGCTGAGGGAGGGGGATTTTGGCCTCTGCCTCTTTTAGGGCCTTCTGGATTGTGTTGTTGTTGTTGTTGTTGTTGTTGTTGTTGTTGTTGTTTTGGGGGGGTTTCAACCTGCAAGTGGCAACAGCGGAGATCAAAGTTACCCTTTCTCTTCTTTGGTGAATCTAGCAAAATGCAGAACATTGCAGAGCTAGCTATCTTTGATAAGAGAGCCATTCCAGCCTGCCTGGAAAGACATGGAGAGACAGGCTGCTCCATCCTATCCCTGAAGCGTAAGTAGCATCCCCGTGCACTCCACGAGGATGGGGATCTTTGCTCGTTTTGTTTATGGAGGCACCCTAAGTCCTTACAAGTATGCATGATACTTACTAGATGCTCAAGAAAGACATTTTTGAAAATTATGAATAATTCTGGGTAGTCGTTAGAAAAACACATCCTCTTCCCTCACATACACTGCCTGGAATATTCTTTGATTTCTACCCCTACAGAATGCCATGTGTATCTTGGAGCCAGCACACTCTCATCTCCTCTTTCCCATTTTGCATAGTTTCCACCCCAGGTGTAGGGAATACTCCCCCTTCCCAGTCCTCCTAGCACTTTACCTATTTGTCTTTTCTTAAAGAAATGAGCACACTTAGTTGTGTTTCTAACTTACATTTTTTTGTACCCTACTAGCAAAAAGGTTTTTCTAATGAGACATCCCATTTGTTCATTTTCATGTCCCCCCGCATTTACTAAAATTATTGCCAGTCACTATAGCCCAGTGACTGAAAAGCTCTGGAACCAAGTTACCTATTTGCTAACGAGGCAAACTTGGTCAATTTCTAACTTCATTCTTTGTTCCCTTTTTTTGTAACATGGTGATACTAACAGTATCTATCACATAGTACTTGTCAGGGCTTTAATGAATTAATACGCATAAAGCTCTTTGGACTTGGCTTTGAGTAAATTAAGCTCTCAATAAATATACACTTTTCATTTTTATTTAGAGTGGTGCTTATAGTTGGCATTTGCTCTGAATGTCTTTTTTAAATGGACTTGTCTTCAGTTGTTTAGTATTCAAACAATCTCTCCCAATAGTAAACCTTGATTTTTGTGAACCGATCTCACTCTCAATCAGAAGACCTTTCTGATAAAGTCAATCTGAGTTAGACTTTCCATCACTCATCACAGGAAGGATTCTAACTACACAAAGTTGATAAACATTTGTTGGACCGACAAGTTAATTGTTGAAAATCTGCTCTGCATTTTGTTCAGGGGGAGGAAAGCTAAATCTCATAGTGTAGGAAAGCCTAACAGTGGCAACCAAATAGATTCATTCAACTAATTAGCCTTGACGACCAGGTCATGCTCACTTCTGCAAAGCCTCAGCCCCGTAGCACCTGAGATGTATTTGCACAAACATTCTAGTTCTCGCGAAACACATTCATACCCTTGAAATTTCTTGGCCTGTCCTATCATGAGGGGCAGGTATTGTCAACTTTGAGTCACTTGACTGACTCAGGTAAAAGATTAACAAAGTTGATAGGTAGAGGGAAAAAATAACATTACTAAGTACTAGACTATAATGAATTTAATAGAAATTCTAAATAAAATGACCATATGTTCATACACATTTGGGAAAAGCCAGTATAAACCAAAATAAAACAAGAGATTTTTAAAATTTTAGTCCAGGATTTTCAATCCTTACTGTCATTCACCAGGGACTGTAGAATACAGACTATTTTGAGGTAATTGGACCACAGAATATTTTCTTCTAAAACCCTCTTTTCCATCCTGGTGTTCCTAGGAACACAATTTGAGAAATAATGATATTCCTAAGACAGATCTTGGAGGCAACAGTAAACCTTTTGTAATTTTTTTCCCCTATTTGTCTTTTTAAAAGTTTTTTTTTATTATTTTCTCTAGCCTATTAAATTTCATAGTTTTCATATAAACACTCCACAAATGGTGTCCATATGAGTATGACATCCTCTGATTCATTTGGGGGAATAACTGCTATCTTCCTGGGTGGGATAATGTCTTTCATCTGTAGAATGTGAAAGACCGTGGTGTGTGGAGCATTGACATGCCACTAGCAAGATAAGTCTTCCTGCCACCAAGAGAAGTGCCTTTTCCCAATTTAGGGGGGCTCTAATTCCTTTTGACAGACTCACGGGTGTGCTGTGTCTGGTATATATTTTCAAGCTCTGGAAATTGGATCCAATTCTTCAAGCCAAGACTTCCTTTTAAAGGCAACCTCATGAGCCAAAAAACAAATGGTGAGTATTCACTCTTCTTTACTAACAGCATTGCTTTGCTAATACTCATTTGTTGAGTTTCTTTACTTATACTTTGCTTGGAACTTGGCCATACTGTGATTGGTTATTCTAAGCAGAAAGGGAAGTAGAGCAGCTCTAGAAATGTTGACTTCATCACAATGTTCTTCATTTCCCAGTTAAATGCCCTGGTACTTGTTGCCCTATGTATTCTTATCAGGCCACTTCTCTGTGGTTTCACATGGTGTCTGGTACCTACTGCTATTAAATATTTACAGGCTGCCAGCACACAATGCATGACACATAACAGACCTACATTGGATTGAGCATCTACCCAGCAATTTACAATTCTCTTGTTGTGAGTTTCTGATGGAGAGAATATCACAAACAGCAGGAGGAAATCTTATCCACCAGAAGGATGATACAGAAGGAACACTCTCTTTCAAAGATCTCCCTCTTTAAGAGGAAATTCAGCCCAATAATACAGAGGTCATCGGTAAAGGGATTGTGATTCTTATTTAAATATATGGGCAATGATAAGAAAAGAGGGCAAAGTGCAAATGATGGGCAAAGAAGGTAGGTGCTTCCCTTTCTCCTCATCCCCCAAAACAGTTTTCTCTATTATTAACATCTTGCATTGTTTATTATTAACTGAAGTCCATAGTTTATATCAGAGTTCGCCTTTTGTGCTGTAGAGCTTTGTGGGTTTTGACAAATGCATAATGTCGTGTATCCACCATTAAGGTATCACACAGAACAATTTCAATTATTG
Organism: Canis lupus familiaris; assembly: GCF_011100685.1. Lineage (NCBI taxonomy): Eukaryota > Metazoa > Chordata > Mammalia > Carnivora > Canidae > Canis > Canis lupus. Next base: position 27,450,026 of record NC_049225.1, read on the forward strand.
TGCTTCAATTTCTAATCCCTCCCCCCCAGCCCCCAACCGCGGGCAACTACCTTTTCCAAAATGTCATTTACTTAGAGTCACACAGTAAATAACCTTTGCAGATTGACTTCTTCCACTTAGTAATATAAAGATTCCTTCCAGTCTTTCACTGCTCGGTAGTTCTTTTTATTGCTGAATATTATTCCACTGCATCAATGTACCACAGTTTGTTGATCCAATGACTTTTTGAAAGACATCTTGGCTCTTCTGGATTTTGTCAATTATGAATACAGCTGCTGTAAACATTCACATGCAGATTTCCCTGTGGATGTAAATTTTTAATTCATTTGGGTCAATGTCTAGAAGTGCAATTACTGGATCACACATTAAAAATACGATTAGCTTTGAAAGGAACTGCCAGACCATTTTCCAGAGTGTCTGCACCATTTTGCATTTTCAGGGGCAATAAAGGAAAGTTCCTATGCATTGACATTCCTGCCATCATTTGATGTTGTCAGTGTTTTAGATTTTAGCTATTCTAATAGGTACATAATAACATCTAGTTATTTTAATTTGCAATTCCCTAATAATATATACTGTTGAGCGTCTTTTTGTATTATTTGCCATTTGTATAATCTTTCTTGAAGTCTATTTAGACCTTTTACTCAATTTCAAAGTTGAGCTGTGTGTTTTCTTCTTAGGTTTTAAGAGCTCTTCGTATATTTTCTCCCAGTCTGTGATTTCCTTTTTTCATTTCTTAACAATGACTTTCATAAAGAAAGCCTTTTTACTTTTAAGTCAAGTCCACCTTATTAATTTTTCCTTCATGGATTATGTTTTTGGTGTTACATCCAAAACGTCATTGACAAACCCAAGGTCACGTAGATTTCTCCTGTATTATTTTTAGGAGGCATATATTTGCATTTTATATTTAGAACCATGATCCATTTTTATTTAATTTCTGTGAAAGGTATAATGTCTATGTTTAGATTCATCTTGTTGCATGTGAATTGTCCAGTTATCCTAGAACCATTGGTTGAAAAACTATAGTTTCTGCATGTAATTATATCTGCTCCTTTGTCAAAGATCAGTTGACTATATTTGTGCGGATCTATTTCTTGGATTTCTACACTATTCCACTGATCTATTTGTCTACTCTTGATAATACCACACTGCTTGATTATTGTATCTCTATAGTAAGTCTTGAGATTGGGTAGTAGGGTCATTCAGATTTGACTGGGATTGAATTGAATCTAAGATCAAGTTGGGAAAATCTGACAGCTCAACAATATTGAGTTTTCTTATCCATAAACATGGAATATCTTTCCACTTATTTAGATCTATGATTTCTTTTATTACTGTTGTGTCATTTTCTTCATATATTTTTGTATATATATTATTTACATTTTTATACTATATACAATTTATATATTTATTATGTATTATATATATATATAGTTGCTGTTCTTAAGTTTGAAATAGTTATTTCTCTATGTTTCTGGTGCCAATGTAAATGATGTTGAATTTATAAATTAAAATTCCAATTGTTCATTGGTGGCACATAGGAAAGTGATTGACTTTTTTTATATTACCATGTACTTGCTATAATTATTTATTTCCAAGAGGTTTTATTTTTCATGGATTCTTTGGGATTTTCTACATAAACTATAATACCAGCTTCAAAAGAATACAGTTTCATTTATTCCTTCCCAATTGTATACCTTTTATTTCCTTTCCTTGTCTCATTGCATTAGCTAGGATTTCTAGTACAGTGTTAAATAGGATTAAATAGGGTTGGTTAGAGGGGACAATCTTTCCTTGTTTCTGATATTACAGCAAAAACTTATACATATTAAATATATTGTTAGCTACAAGTTTTCTGTGGATGTGCATCAGTGGTGGAAGTTTCCCTTCATTCCTATCTTACTGAGAAATTTTATCATGAATAAAATGGATTCAGGATTGGATGAATTGGATTTTATTCAGTATTTTTTCTGCATCTATTGTTATGATCATCTGTTTCTTCTTTAGCCTAATGATGTTATGTATTACACAATTTGAGTTTTGTATGTTAAACTAGCCTTGCGTACCCGGGTACCTGGGATAATTCTCACTTGGTCATGCTCTATAGTGCTTTTTAGAGATTGATGGATTCAATTTGCTAATACCATGCTGAGAATTTTTGCATCTATGTTCATGAGAGATATTTGTTTATAGTTTGGGTTCTTGTACTGTCTCTGCCTGGTTTTGGTATTAGGGTAATGCTGACCTCATGAAAAGTGATAGGAAATGTTCCCTTTAATTCTATTTTTCTGGACAAGATTATTGTTTGTTTGTTTTTTTAAAAAGGCATAAATGTCTGGTAGAATTGACCAAAAATACCATTTGGGTCAGGTGCTTTCTATTTGGGGAAGGTTATTCACATCTTTCTGTTTTTTGTTGTTGTTTTTGTTGTTGTCTTGTTTTTTTCTGCTACCATCACCCATTTCACTGGCCACTCCCTACCCCCTGCCTCTGGCAACCACCAATCTGTATTTATGAGTGTGAGTTTGGTTTGGTTTGTTAGATTCCACATATAAGTGAAATCATATAGTATTTGTCTTTCTTGGTCTCACTTTTTCCACTTACCATAATGTCCTCAAAGTCCATCCACGTTGTTAGAAATAGCAGCATTTCCTTCTTTTAGATAAATGTAGACATAGCTATCACACAAATATATATACCGCATTTTTATTATCCACTCATTCATGTATCAATGAACACTTAGGTGTTTCTATGTCTTTGCTAATGTAATTAATGTAGCAATAAACATGGAGGAGCAGACACCTTTTTGAGATAATGATTTCATTTCCTTCAGATAAATACCCAGAAGTGGAACTACTGGATCATATGGTAGTTCTATCTCCAATTTTTTGAGAAGCCTCCATACTGTCTTTCATGGTGGTTATACCAATTTACATTTCCATCAGTGGTGCACAAGGTTTCCTTTTCTCTCCATCTTTGTGGAATAACATTTGTTATTTCTTGCTTTTTAAAAAAATAATAGCCATTCTAACAGGTGTGAGATGATATCTCATTGTGTTTTTATTTGCATTTCTCTGCATTTTCCATTGTTCATTCTTGATTCAATTTCTTAAATAGATATAGGCCTATTCAGGTTATCTATTTCCCCTTGTGTGAGTTTTGGTGGATTTGTGTCATTCAAAGAATTGGTTCATCTCAGTTATCACATTTGTGGGCATAGAGTTGTTAATAATAGAATTTCATTATCCTCTTAATGTCCATGGGATCAGTAGTGTTGGCCTTTCTTACATTTCTGATATCAATCATTTGAGTTTTTTTTTTTTTCTTCTCTCTCTCTCTCTTTTGTTTTTCTTCACTAGCCTGGCTAGCTGTTTATCAATTTTATTGATATTTGCAAAGAACTGGGTTTTGTTTTCATTGATTTTCCCCACAGATCTTCTTATTTTAATTTCATTGATTTCTGCTCTCATTTTTTTTTTCCTTCTCTTCTTACTTTAGATCAAATTGGCTCTTCTTTTGCTAGTTTCCTAAGTGGAAGCTTTGGTTATTGACTTTGATCTTTCTCCTTTTCTACCATGTGCATTCAATACTATAAATTCCCTTTCGACCATTGTCTTTGCTGCCTCCACACATTTTGGTAAGTTGTATTTTCATTTTCATTTGGTTCAAGATATTTTAAATTTTCTCTTGACACCTGTTTGAACCGTGCGTTATTTAGAAGTGTATTGTTTAATTTCCAAGTACTTTACTATTTTTCCAGCTATCTTTCTGTTATTGATTTTCAATTTAATTCTATTGTGGTCTGAGAGACTACTTTCTATTATTTCTATTCTCTTAAATATGTAATAGTATGTTTTATGGCCCAGAACGTGGTTTATCTTGGTAAATGTTCCACGTGTGCTTGAGAAAAATACATATTCTGCTGTTGTTGGATGAAATATTTTATAAATGTCAACTAGATTCAGTTGATTGACGGTGCTGTTCTGTTCAACTACACTGTCATATAGTTGACCCCCAGATCTGTTGATTATTTTAGAGTGGTATTGAAGTCTCCAACTATAATAATGAATTTTTCTACTTCTTGTAAGCCTATTAGGTTTTATCCAATGTATTAAAATACATACTCTCTGTTGTTAGATATATACACATTTATATATATTATATTCTTCTTGGAGAATTCACCCTTTTATCATTATGTAATGCCTCTCTTTATCCCAGATAAATTTCTTTGCTCTGATATTTGCTCTGGGTGAAATTAATGTAGCTGCTCCAATTTTGATTAGCTTTAGCATAGTAGTACATCTTTCTCTATCCCTTTACTTTTAATATAATACTATTTTTGTTATTTAAAGTTGGTTACTTGTAGACAACATAGAATTGGTACTTGTTTTTTTTTTTTTTTCAATTCACTCTCACCATCTTTCTTTTAATTGGTATTTTTAGATCACTCACATTTTAAATGAGCATTGATATAGTTGTCTTAATATCTACCATATTTGTAACTATTTTCAATCATTTGTTCTTATTGTTTCTTTTCTTGTCTTCCACTTTTCTCTGATTTTCATTGAACATTTTATATAATTCCATTTTCTCTCTATCTCAGCATATCAATTATAAATTTTAATAAATTTAGTGATTTCACTAGGGTTTTCAATATAAATTTACAATGAACCCAAGTCCACTTTCAAATAACACTTTACTACTTCATGACTAATATAGGTATTTTGTACGACAGTCTTTCCATTTCCTCTCTTCTGTCTCTTATAACCTGTTGCCAATTATTTCACCTATCTATAAATGACAGTTACTGAATACACTGCTGCAATTGTTGTGAACAAGCTGCCATCTGTTAGATCAATTAAAAATAAGAAAAATTTAAAATTTAAATTTGCTTCCTTTATTTCTTTTGTGGCAGTTTTTCTTTGATTATGCAGGACTGAATTTCTGCCCTATATCATTTTCCTTTTCTCTAAATAACTATCTTAACATTTCTTTCAAGGCAGGTCTTGTCGAGATGTTCCCTGAATATTTTTTTTTTTTTTTGAGAACATCTTTAGTTATTCTTCTCTACTTTTGAAGGATAATTTTGCAGGATACAGAATTCTAGGTTGGTGAGGGTTTTTCTTTTTCATTTCAACACTTTAAATGTTTCACTCCATTTTTCTTGTTTACATGGATTCTATAATTTTAACTTTGTTCCTTTATATGTAAGTTACCCCCATCCTCTTGCTTCCTTCAAGATTTTCACTATTTTGAAATTTTACTTTCTGTTGTTTGAATATGATATTCTTGGTTGTAGGTTTTGTAGTATTTACTCTTTTTCTTTTTTGCTAAGATTTCTGGATCTAAGGTTTAGTATATATCTTAATTTTAGAAATTACTCAGCCATTAGTATTCAAATATTTCTTCTGCTGTTTTTTTTTTCACTGGTTTCTCCTCTGGTATTCCCAATATGTACATGTTGTATCTTTTGTAATTGTCCCACAGTTCTTGGATGTTCTGTGCCCTTTTTTTTCACTCATAAAATGAATGAAAGACTTTATCTTTCACAAATTAAATCTTTGTGAAGTTTTGATGGATGTATCTGCAATTTACCAAGTCTTTTCTCAGCTGTGTCCAGTCTACAGATGACCCCTTCAAAGGCACTTTTAATTAGTGTTATAGTGTTTTTTAATTCTCACATTCCTTTTTGATTCTTTCTTATGGTTTCCATATTTCTGCTTACATTAGCCAGCTGCTCTGTAGTATATACCTTTTCCATCAGAACCATAGAGTATTAATCAAAATTATTTCAATTTTCTTGTCTGGTAATTATAAATCTCTACCATAGTGAGTTGGAATTCAGCAATTTCAGTTCCAATGCTTGCTTTGTCTCTTTAAACTGTGTTTTGCCTTTTAGCATGCCTTACCACTTCTTGTTGAAAATCAGACATGATATATTGGGTTAAAAAAACTGAGGTAAATAGGTCTCTAGGGTAGATTTTTATGTTTATCAGGCTGAAGTTAGGCTGCATTTGCTGTTTGCTGTAGCTATAGGCATCAGAGGCTGAAGTTGCTGTTTGTATCCTTGTTTTTGCCTTCCCTAATGTCTTTGAGTTTCCTGAGAGACTTCTTAAATAGAGTGTGAGCCTTGAATTACTTTTACCTATAAAGCACTCTTCTAGAGGAGCCTGACTAACATGGTGGTAAAGGAGATGGTGGAGTATTCTATAGTCCTGTAATTAGTTATCTTTGTTTCAGCGAACTGTGACCTCTAGAAGAGCTGCACATGGACATTTCTATTCTCCTATGTGAAAGGCTAGAGAGGCCTGGAGTTGGAATATTTCTTCTTTCAGGTCAGCTAGTTTCTGGTAATCTTAAATCATTAGGTTCTGGTAAAATAATTTCTTTTCTTTTTTAAATCTATTTTCTTTCTTTCTTTCTTCCTTTCTTATTGAGGTGTAATTATATTGAAGTACAATATAATTAAACATTATATTAGTTTCAAGTGTGCAGCATGATGATTTGATATTTGTATATTTTGTCAAATGATGACCACAGTAATCTAGTTAACATCTGTCACCATACATAATGGCTCTAAGGCCATTGTTCATGGCAGTACAAAATAGTTTACTTTTAGGGAAGGCCTTTGTTGAGGAGAATGGAATATTCTAGGGGCATTTCAATAACGCTTTCTTACTCACTCTCATTGCCAATTCCCACCAGAAGCTCAAGGACATTTTTCTCCAAAGTATATTCTGAGAATCTTGTGAGACTCCTGATAAAGTTCACAAAAGTACATGGTCTTCCACCTTCACTCTAAGACTTTGTCTTTCAAACTAGTCTGCACTAAGCCCCAGAAATTTTTAAATTATGGTTTGAGTGCTCCTACTAGAACTAGCTCCAGTGGCAACCTCTGCTCCAAGGCTTCTGTTCACAGTAAACTATGATTCTCTATAACCTCCTCTTTCTCCAGCTTTCAGGGCAGTGGTTTACCTTATAACTGCAATTCTCTGATGACCCAGGAAGAATTGCTGATTTTCACTTTAGTAGTTTTTTTTTTCCTTGTCATGAGCATGGGAGCGACAACTTCCAAGTTCTAACTTGACAGACTAGAAATTAGAACTCAATTTCATATACTTTGGAGGAAAGCATAAATATCACTGATACTTCCCGCATTTCATATGCTATCTATATGACTTAATTTCTATTCTACTAGAAATTCCTTCCCTACCTCCAATTAATTATGAAAGTCTTACCACTCAGTCAAGGCCCACCTCAAATGTTTTTCCATTACTCCACAGTGGTATTCTTGGCACCAAACTTTGTAGTACTTAGTCCCTATGCCATCTACCTGACTCAAACTTTTATTTTGCTTTGACCTTTTTCTGATCATTTTAGGACCTGAACTTTTTCAAGAAAGTGCATGGGAAAACCCTTGGGAGAACTAAAACAACCTGGGAGTTGATATCATTTCTTTCTTCCTGAGAGTCTCCTGAGACCTTGCAGAATAAGGTCAGAGACAAGAAAGTCCATGTCCTTTCTTCCTCTAAATTTTAAGCTTCCAGTCATCCATAAGGTCACTTTGTAAGAATAAGAAAAAGGCCGGTGTTCCTTCCGTAAGAACTTAAGCTCCATTTTTCATACACTAGCATAGTGATTTTGTGAGAACAAGTTATCTGTAGGGAAATCTTGTAATAATGCATACCTATGATCTTACATTGTCAATAGAATCCTCTTAGATATGTATGTGTAACCTATACATTCTGACTGAGATGCCCTGCTTCTAATTTCTTAAAGCATTTAAAAGTGATTCTCAGCCAGAACCATAAAATAAAAGATCTCTGAATCTCTTTTATTAAATTTAAAAGCTAACATTTAATTTCTTTAAATTTTGTCTTTTTTATGCCCATGTAAATCTTCTCTGTTCATTCAACTCTTATCTATTCTTTAAAACACTGCCTAAGTCCTACCTTCTCTAAGACTATTGCAGGAACTCCTACAACCCCCATTGATCTTCTACATCTCTTAAATTCTATACCACTGATCTATCCCACAGGGTTCATTATATATTGCCTTATCTTGTTCACTGTTATCTCAGAAATGTTAACTTTTCCATCTAAGGAGGTTGGGATGCCTTGAGTGCAGAGACAATGCCTTTATCTTTTCTTCTATTCTCCGTTACCTTTATTTGGGGGCACTGAGCAATCTTTTTTGTAAACACATTCTGGTTGGATGATAATATCTTCAGGAGACAAATGGACTGTAGATTGTCTTAAACTTTTATTTCCTCAACCTTGATGGTTGACTTCTTGAATATCAGCTATAACTAATTCTCTCCATTTTCTTTTTGCTAATTTTTAGCCTAGAAAAGACATAAGCAAATTCTGAACAAAGAATACTACCTTAGCTTGAGAGCTTGAATGAAACTTCTACAAAAATGTAAATATAAATAAAATGTAAAAATAAACAAAAAATAAACAAACTTATATATTTTAAAGTCTTAATTGTTTTATAATTCAAGACTACCTCTCACTGTCTGCCTTCTTAGACATCCAGAAACTGGTGTTTGTAAAATATGTGTTTTCAGGACACCTGGGTAACTCAGTCGGTTAAGTATTTACCTTTAGGTCAGGTCATGATCTCAAGGTCCTGGGATTGAGCCTGCAGGGTCCTGGGATCAGACTCCATGAGGGGCTCTGCACTTAGCAGGGAGCCTGCTTCTCCCTTTCCCTGCCTGCCACCCCACCTGCTTGTGCTCCCTTTCTCTCTCTCTCTCTCTCTCTTTCTCTCTCCCTTTCTTTCTTTCTCCCTAACAAATAAATAAATAAAATCTTTAAAAAATAAAATATGTGCTTTCTATCAATAAATCCATCAATCCCTCAGAACTGTTGAACCTTTCTGTACTAGGCCCTGATAGAGGCTATGTGCAAGAGATAAAACTGGATTGAATGTGGTATCTGCCCTCAGTGAGTCTCCAAGTCTTGTTAGTGAGTAAAGACAAGCTCACACAGCCCAGTGAACACAGGAAAGTGAAGGTAATTGAAGTGTTGTTCAAGAGTTCAGAGGACAGAGAGCAGAGGGGAGAGGGGAGCTAGACTAGACAGGCGGAGCTGGGCTTGGACCTGGATTAGAGACCCAGAAGAGAAACAAAGGAACTGTGTTATATTTGGCATAAAAAGGACACCAAAAAAGCAAAGACACAGAGAAAGGGAGTGGGAGTATGTGCTTGAATCCAGTGGAGGGTACATTTATAGTAACACTGAGAAATAGAAGGAGATGCAGGGAGGTGTCAAATTTGTAGAAGGCTTCTTACAGATGCTATGTATTAGAATATTTTTCATCTGATCCCTACTCAAATTTGTTTAAGCAAAAAAAAAAAAAAAATTAAAAAGGAAGTAAAAGGAATAGAGTGAGGGAGGGATACAAGAAGTAACTTAATAGGGTCTACATCTTCAGACATGCCTGGATCCAGGTGTTCAAAGGTAATGCCATCAGAAATATCCTTCTGCAATTTTAATTATATTCTCCTCTATATTAAACTCATCTCTACATGGTGGCAAATGGTTACCAGCACTCCACATTTCCATTTTGTTAACTCAGCAATCACAATGGAAAGGGAGCTTCTTTTTTGCGATGACCCCAGCAAATAATTCCGAGTGTCTCCGTGACACATAGACTTGTACCATGTGCCAATCCCTGTACCAGTTTGAGACCAGAGAGTTGCAGTGCTTTGCTTAGCCTGTTAGTGTGCACTCCTAGAGTCCCAGGATGGAGTCAGCTGTGCCCAAACCACTTGAATTATATGTAAGGAAAGAGAGAAGAGATGGTTCTCCAAAGAAAACTAGGAAGCTATTATGTTAAAGGAAATGGGTGCAGGATAGGAAACTCTAAAGGAAACACCGCAGAGGCTTTAGAAATCCAGGTAGAGGGCAGCTAATGGACTAGATTTGAGTCAACAATAGCTAGATTTCAATGGAAGCAATTCAAAGATCACTGGGAGGAGCGCAAGCCGGGCAGGAGCACCAAGAGAATTTGAAGCATGGAGTTAAGTAGCCTTATAGAAATGCAAGCTGAACCCCAATACTCTGAGAGCAGTGGACTTTGCTTTTACTGTGGTCTCTTTCCTGGGCTGTTCATTATAGTAGTCACTAGCTATACATGGCTACTTAAATTTAAATTAATTAAAATTAAATAAAATTAAAAATTAAGTTCTCACATACACTATCCACTTTCCAAGTGCTCAATAACCACATGTGACTAATAGCTACCATGTTCTAAAGCACAGAACAAGATATTTTCAGCATTGCAGAAAGTTCTATCAGGTAGCATTGGATTAAACTACCACTTCCATCATTTAGGTTAATTTTCCCAAGAAACGTATGCGCTCAGACATCACACTTTTCTTTTGCTGTTCAATTTAAAATAATGAGAAAATGAGAGTAGAATTATTCTGCTAATGATAGAGCCAATATAGAATCTCCAACAAGAGGCTTAAGCCCAAACCTGAAATCCAATTAAAAATGTTGATTATCTATCCATTGCTCCACCTTGCCCCCTGTGTGCTCTCTTTTACTTTTCCTCTAAGCATGTCTTGTGAAATTGTGATTATTGGAAGCCAAGCAGGTTGATTAACAGACACCAATTAAGTATCTAGTGAAAAGAGAGAAGAATATGCTGATTAATTCCGGCTTTGGGGCTTCATGGCCCTCGACTGGTATTATGCAGAGTTCCAGCGGGGTTTTAGGAAACAATTCTCCAATTGCTCTGTCAGCCACCCATCGTGCACCCTGGATGGCCTGAAGATTATGACGAGAAACTGGAGTCCAGGACTGAATCTTCCTGTAACTGATGGCAAATATTTACAACTGCCATGTCCCCAAATTGCACTGCTTCCTATTTTAAGGGAAATGTCATGCTTTATAGAAGACATCCTTTGGATTTTATAAATGTATTGGAGAGGAATTTGGAGTGTGTCTGAGCATCCATCAGGAGAGAAAAAAGAGGGCAATGGTATGGCAACCATAGTTTACTGAGCTCCTGCTGTAAGCAATCTCTGTGCCAGAGATATGACAACTAAGGCATTTAATTTAAGTACCACACAAATGTAGGGATTATGCCCATTGCTACTGATGGTGAAACTGAGGCTTAGAGAGGTCAAGCAATTGTATGAACATTTCAAATTTGTCACTAAGTGGCATAGGTGGGACATAAACCCATCACTGTCTGCTACTAATTTCAAGCTCCTCACCACCCTGCACAACCTGTAGTATTTGCTGTACAGATAATCAATCTTGGCCCTTTGGTTGGGACCACCTCCTTCACTTCATCAGAAGTCCACACAGACTCCCGTTGGCAAGTCCTATGACTTTGGGAAGTGCTAAAGTTGGAGGTTTGTTATCTTTGCCCAGGGTAGATATGCAAGGATCCTGGCCCACTTCCTGTCTGCATGAATTCATGGAGTCATTTTTCTTCCAGCAAACAGTTATTGAGAATCTACTATGCATCCGGTGTTGAAGATATAGAAGTGAATAAATAAAGCATGCACTCTGTCTTCAAACAGCTCACAGTATCCTGGGCTAAATAGATATTTCAATCAACAAAGCAGAGTGGCGGGTATAATGATAGAGGAAACACAGGATTCTATGCAGCAGGCAGTGTTCCAAAGGTGGGGTGGTGGGAGGAGCAGCCAGAACCAGCAATGAAGGGATAAAATTAAAAATAATAATAGGGATCCCTGGGTGGCGCAGTGGTTTGGCGCCTGCCTTTGGCCCAGGGCGTGATCCCGGAGACCCGGGATCGAATCCCACGTCGGGCTCTCGGTGCATGGAGCCTGCTTCTCCCTCTGCCTGTGTCTCTGCCTCTCTCTCTCTCTCTGTGACTATCATAAAAAAAAAAAAAAAAGTTAAAAATAATAATAGACTTGAGGCTCCTGAGTGGCTCAGTTGGTTAAGCACCCAGGTCATGATCTCAGAATTGTGAGATGGAGCCCTACTGCAGGCTCCACATTCAGCATGGGGTCTGCTTGAAATTCTCTCCCTCTGCTCTTCCCCTCTCCACTCACACTCTTGCTCTCTCTCTCTCTCAAATTAATGTTTAAAATAATAATAATAATAATAATAATAAAATCAACTAAAAGCTAGACTTCTTTGTATCATCACCATATGATAATAAATTCTAAACAATGTCACTGATAAAATTCTCCTTCCCCAAATCATTTCTTGGTCTAAGTTCTAAATGATTACTGGAGTCACCATTGAGTTTGAGTAATATATATATAAATAGGAAATCAGCATTTTTTTGTCCTTTAAGAAACATTCTGTTCTGTGTGAAAATTAATTCAGGATATCTTTGTTATACAGTCATCTTCCTGCCCCAACACAGACTGACAACACTCATGCACTTTGAGAGTTAAGGCCCTCCTGATCCAGACAAGCTCACTTCAGATGCAGCCTATCTCCAGCCTCTGCAGCACCACATATTACCAAATTTACAGTAGATTCACAATAAGCAATGATAGTGCAGCGATTAGAAAGATGAGAGGAGGGATCCTTGGGTGGCGCAGCGGGTTGGCGCCTGCCTTTGGCCCAGGGCGAGATCCTGAAGACCCGGGATCAAATCCCACATCGGGCTCCCGGTGCATGGAGCCTGCTTCTCCCCCTGCCTGCATCTCTGCCTCTCTCTCTCTCTCTCTCTATCTCTCTGACTATCATAAATAAATAAAAATTCATAAAAAAAAGAAAGATGAGGGGACTAGCGTTACTTATATAAACTACCCGTTGTAATAGTGTAAAGAAAGATTCTCATTTGTACGTGAAATATTTTACAGAATTTTGTAAATATCTTTTAAATTGACATTTAGTCTTTTAAAATGGCCAATTGCTTATTTTAAGCTAGGGAACAAATCAGGAAAAATAATGATGGCTATTAAGTCTTACGTGATTTCAGCTGAAGAGAATTTCATCATTTGGAAGAGGGAGGGGTTCAAGAAACCATCTGTTCTCGATGTCTGATGCACTAGGTTCAGCACTGGTGCTGGGAGCTCAAGAGGAGGCGCCCCACACCCATAGGCTTGAAAAAGACTGATGCATTCACAGAGTTCATGGTGACCATTAAGTCCATTGATAGGAGGTATGACCATTAGGCAGCAGGCTGCTGTTTCAACCACTTTATTATTTTTTTTTAACTTTACAGATTTTAACAACTTATCTTTTTAAAATAATTTCAGGCTTACATAAAATATGCAAAAAGATTTTTCAAATATCTTTCACCCAGAATCCACAGCAATTAAATCTAATCACAATTGATACAATATTATTGAGATACTACAATGATTATATCCATGTATCTTATTTAAGTATCACCAATTTCCCCACTGATAACCCTTTTCTTTGGTACAGGAGTCAATACAGGATCCCACACCATATTTAGATATTATTTCTCTAGTTGGTATCTCCTCCAGTTTGGGATACTTCCTCAGTCTCTGTTTTTCGTGACTTTAGCACTTTTGGAGGGCACTGGCCATTTATTTTGTACGCAGATGCTTAGTTTGAGTTTGTGCAATGTCTCCATGTGACTACATTCTGATTTAAATTTTTGCCAAAAATACTGAAAAGCTGATTTTGTGTCCTCTAAATACATATTAGGAAGCACATGGTTTATGCCATTCTGCTGATATTAACATCACTTTGTCAGGGGAATATGTGATAGGTGTCTTCACCGTGGTTATAATTTTTAATTGATAATTAACAAGTATACCATGTGGAGATATTTTGAAACCATATAAATATCCTGTTTCCCATCATACTTCCACTCACTAATTTTAGCATCCATGGATGATTCTCGTCTGAAATGATTATTACTGTGATGTTTCTCACATGGTGATTTTCCATTTCCACGGTTCCTTCTACATGTGTTAGCTGAACTTATGCTTTAAGGAAAAGCTGTTTCATTCACTCATTCATTCATTTATGTCAGTATATGTGTAAGTAGACATTTACAGAAATATTAGTATATAACTATCAGTGTAAAGCTATGAATTCTTATTTTAGTCAGTGGGTTATACTTATATTTATTTGGTTCCTCAAAGTTCCCTACATTCAGCTATTAGGAGCTGTTGGCTTCTGTGTCTTTCTAACATGTTCCTGTTTTTTGCTCTTGCTAGTGACATGTGTATTTGATTTTTAAGAAAACAGAATTTTGATATATTAATTAGATCTCATTTTCCTATTCTCAACATTAGATCATCTAACATTGGTTCATGGTCCTAGGATTCTGTGTTCCTTTCCCCCCACTCCCATTCACTTTTCCTCTTGTATTTCAGCTTGGGAAATTTCTATTGACCTACCTTCAGATTCACTGATTCTTTCCCCAACCATGTCTAGTCTACTGATAAGCCCTCAAGAGAACTATTTATATCTGTTCTCATATATTTTTTAAAAGAATTTATTTATTTATTTGACAGAGAAAGAAAGAGAGTGCAAGCAGGGAGAGCAACCAAAAGGAGAGGGAGAAGCAGATTTGCTGCTGAGCAGGGGACGCTGACAGAGGGCTCAATCCCAGGACTCTGAGATCATGACCTGAGCCGAAGGCAGACGCTTAACCTGTTGAGCCACCCAGGTGCTCCTGCTATGGATTTTTTTTTTTTTTTTTTTTTGTAGCTTCTTGCCTCAAAGGTCACCCAGCTGTTTATTATTTATAAATATTGTCCACCATTTTTCCTGGATCCCTTAATATATTGGCCATAGTTATGTTTAATTCCTGGTTTGATGTTTCCAACATTTGGTTCACTTTTGAGTCTGATTCTGCTGATTAGTTTGTCTCTTGCCAAGGTATGCATTTTCATGCTTTCCAACATCTTACTGTTTTTGACTGAGTGGCAGAGATTGTGTGTAGACCAGAGCAGCTGAGGTAAATAGTCTTTATGCCTGGCAATAGGTGAACTTTTTCTGTCGGGCCATTAGTGTAGAGGTTTAGTCAATCTAGGTAGGACTTGGGGTTGGGTTTTGTTTTTACTGTTTCTTGTATTACTTATAATGCATGCCAGCTTTAAATTCCTTAGCGCTGCCTTATGTTTATATTGGCGGCTCTGACATGGAATAGTGCTTCTCCATGCTCTTGCTCCACTCTCAACTGTCATCCCTCCCCCTGACACTGTGCCACAGGGTGGTTTCTTTCCATGCTCTTCCCCATTCTATACTTCAGTAACTTCTGTTTTTGTCTTTTTTTATTTTCTTCTTTGTGCTTTCTTGTATCTTTTTTATACTTTTGTCAAGCTGCACATTTAATTTCCTTATTTTCATTGTTTCATTTTTATGTATAAGATCACTTATGGTTATGCATGGTAACCTGGTGGCTATTTGGTTAAGTGTCCAACTCTTGGTGAAGTAGAGCCCCATCAGGCTCCACACTCAGCAGGGAATTTGCTTGAGATTCTCTCTCCCTCCCTCGGTCTGCCCCCCCACCTTTGCTCTCTCTAAAATAAAAACAAAATAAATCTTTTTTAAGAAAAAGATTCCTTATGGTTATGCAGTTCCCTGCAATCATTAATTTGTATGTATCCATAGATTCTGATAACCAGTGTTTTCATTATAATTAATTTTTTAAGATTCTACATTTCCAATTTATATTTTCTCTTATGCAAGGTTGTTTTTCGATTCCATGTAGAAGGACATTTGGGAGTTTTAATTTTCTTAATGATATCTAAGCATTTGTTTTTGTATTGTGATCAGTTTTATTTACATTTCTACTTTATGAGAATTATTGCCTATTTCTTTGTGACTGGTTATAGGTTAAATTTTGTGACAACCAATGAGTATTTTAGAAGAAGGCATAGTCTCTATTATCAGTGTGTTTTTCATGTAGAGTGTGTGTGTGTGTGTGTGTGTGTGTGTATACTGTTTATTCATGAAAGTTCACAGATTTTTCCTTTATTTCTGAGGTCACATAGTTTTATATGCTATGTCTCAGTGTTGATCATCCAAGGTTGATTTCCCAAGGATGAGCCCTTTCAATATATGGATTGTTTCTGGAAAAGAATATTGAATTAAAGTTTTAAATATTACGTATGTTCCATTAGTTTCCTTTTCTTGTTCTGAGCCTCCAATTATATGCATATTACTTCTTCTTTGCTATCTTCCATTACTAAAATTTCTTTCCTGACTTTTTTCTCCTTTCTTTACTTCATTTTCATTATCTTGGCTGTTTCCTACCTTTATTCAATACCATTTATTAAATTTTTGTTTGAACCTATTTCACTTGAGCATCTTATAATTTACACTTCTGAAATAATTTTGATTATTTTTGCTTCAACAAACCATCCGTTCCATTTTTTCCTGTTTTTTTTTTTTTACCTATTTCCATTTTTTTCTTTTTTGAATTTCTGATTCAAAGTGATTTGTTATGTTTTCAAATGTTCACCTGTGTATATTTAATTAACTTTGCAATGTTGTCTTGTGAGGTTTTTTCCTCATGATTTGTTTTTCTTTTTCTTTTTCTTTTTCTTTTTCTTTTTTTCTTTTTCTTTTTCTTTTCTTTCTTTCTTTCTTTCTTTTTTTTGAGGGACAATTTTCATCAAATGAAATGCTTTGGCTCTTGTTTTCTGATTTTTTAATAATAACTTTGGGTAGACTTTTTAAATGTCTTTCTTTGATTTTCAAAGTTTTGTTGATATTTAGAAGATTTCTAATTCAGTATGGCCCTCTTCTGCCAGTATAGCAATTCCTTAGTGGAGAGAAAGAGAGAGAGAGAGAGAAAACACATGATGTGGGAGATGTTCTGTGCCCATTATTTATTGGGTTTTTGTTTGTTTGTTCTCTGAAATAACCTTAAAATTTTCCATTCACCATTCAGTTGTTAAGGGGGTCCTCTCTCTTTTTGCATCTTCTTCTCCCTGAAGTCATGCCTCTCAAAAACTACCATTTCAAGTCATGTGCACTTTTAAGAATCTTTTTTGTTAATAATAATCAGATCTATCAATAAATATTTTTAGTATTTTTACACATAAGGTGAATTTTGTCTTTCTATGGTTTTAGAAAAATGTATGTCCAGCTTTAGCTCCCATCTTCTCTTTTTCTTATAGTCTTTCTCAAACTGCCTTTGCTTATGATAAACAGACTTTGGTGAGAATGTGAATGAGAGCTCACTGGGATTTTTTAATTTTTACTTCTGTAATTATTTTGAAGTTTGGTAAATCTCTGTGTATTAGCTATTCTGAGATTTTGAGTTTTGTGTACTATTATTTGTTCTTCCTGTTGTTCTGTATTATTTTTACAGATTATATGGCTTATATAGACCTAGGTAGCAGCTACTATTTTCAAGTACCCAGAAGCCCCCTATGTAATATTGTACAACACTACAGTTTTATTATCAAAGACAAAAAACTTGAGGGAATTTGAACAGTATATCCCAGCTCATACAGCTGGCACCTGACAAGCTGAGAACAATAGAGTGTAGTGATGGGAGCCCAAACTGTAGGGTAAAATAAATCTGGTTTTAAGTACTGGTTTTCTAGCTGTGTGATCATTCACCATTTATTTAACTGCTCTAAACTATCCATATCTGTGTTCAAAAAAACGGAGATTATAGTATTTACCCCTTGGTTCTTCAGTGCAAACTAAATGAGACAACTTTTTAAAATCTCAAATATAATGTGTCTCAATAGATATAAATAGAAGCCTCTCTTCCCCAAAATGTTCTCTTTACAACTTTTTTTCCAGAGTTCTACAATACCTGTTGCATGTCTAGTCAGAAAGCGCTTTGACCAACCCAATCTTGACTTGCTCCAGGGAAGAATTAAGTTCATCCCAGCATGTGAGTATTAAACATGGTTCTGATAGTTTTAAAACATCAAAAGTAATATGTCAGATTCAGAACGTAATTTGAGTATCTAATCTCCCATTGGATGCTTAAACTGCCCCAGAAGATCTCATCAATTGGTTATTCATTTCATTTTGGATCTCCAATTGCAAATAAAAATAATCACTGTTTCCTAAGCAGCTTATTTTTTTCTTATGTTAAAGTGACATCTTCCTCCCTTCAACTTCCAGTCACTGGATCCAGTTTTGCCAACTTAAAGTCACCACAATAATTCTACTTCTCAGTGATCCAAGGGCCTCCAAAATAGATCTGGCTCACTGGGGTTGTTATTTGAAACCAAGTGTTCTACTAAGCCTTTCTTCCAAGACCGTGGAGACTCCATTGTTTTAGTGGTTGATTCTGCTCTATTTGCAGAAATAAGTAGGCTTTTGCATGATTGTCCCTAGGATAGATTATAGGATGATGATGTTTTCTCCTTTCTACTAAGTGTACCAGACCTCTCTAAGAAATGCCTCCTTTGGATCTTTTCTAGTGTCCTGACCTTCCATACAGAGCACAGCATCTGTGGCAGTGGTTTCTCTTCTGGAGGCTTAAATGCATTATTTAATTATAGGATATAGACATGTCCCCAGCAGTACTCAGGACCAGTAACAAAATCTATTACTTATGATTTTCTCTAATGCTTCATCTTTTTAGACTTTTTTGGGAATAGATTTTCTTACTCTTTCTCTCATTCTCCCCATTCCTGGCAGCATTTTATTCTATTTGATTGAATAGGTCAGTTACATAAACTGATGGTGTTGTGCAGAAAAATGATACAAATATAAAGGAAGCTTTCAACAAGCAAGTTATATAATGCACCTAACTTTTAGATATCATTAGAAGTAGACATCATGGAACCCATTTTAGTAGTAAACATAACTACAAGACAGCAAAATAGTAGAGTTGTTAGCTCTAGCTTACCCATCATGATTTCATGCTTCACCACATCAGGCCACATGTTATATACATTTTTCATTTAGTCAACACAATCACCAAACCCATAAAGCATCTGATATTCAAATTTCCCCAAACCAGTGATTATCATCCACAAAACTTTGATATTGATAATATCAGTATTTTTTTTATTTCTTTTATTTTTATTTATTATTTATGATAGTCACACAGAGAGAGAGAGAGAGAGGCAGAGACACAGGCAGAGGGAGAAGCAGGCTCCATGCACCGGGAGCCTGACGTGGGATTCGATTCCGGGTCTCCAGGATTGCGCCCTGGGCCAAAGGCAGGCGCCAAACCACTGTGCCACCCAGGGATCCCGATAGATCAGTTTTAGTGAGGACTATGTGCCTTCTAGGTTAGATGTTTTGTACTCGTTTAATTTAATCATCACAAAAACCCTATAAGTATTCCATAGATCATGCCTTTTCCTAAATTTACCTTAAAATATCTCCTTCTCTTCACCCAGTTTCTTGGAAGAATCTCTACTCTAGGACTTTCTTTTGCAGCCCATTGAAATTTGGCTCCTGCCCTCACCATTCTGTTAAAAACTCATCACCAATAATCATTTTATTGACCAATTCTTGTCCTGTTGGAACTTTCCCAAAGACTGACATTGTTGACTACTGCCTTGTTCACATAATTTTCTCACAAGTATTATTACCCCCTTTTTACAGATGAAGAAATTGAGGCTTCCATGTGTTGAATAATTTGCCCAAGGTTACACAACTAGCAAGTCAAGGAGCCAGATTTGATAGACAGTTTATGCCCTTTGTCTCAACTAGGCAATCTCATATCTCAAAACTCAAACCATATAGTTCCTTAACCAACTTTAGTCCAAAGATATTCACTTCATTTCTGTGACTATTCTTTGAGATTGAGATTCCAAGATCTTAAACTAAAATTATGACTTACTACTCACAACAGTCTTCAGGTAAACCATGCCTTCTTAAATGATGTCATGTCTCCAGTTCCCTCAATCCTCTTTTCCCTGGTCACACTGCTATATTTTCCTGAAAACCCAGCACCAGATACAGAGTCAATTAGTCACTCTCCTTCTAAATAGTTGCCGTCTGCAGAAAAAGAGTATCATTTCAGCAACATCTTTCCGGCCCTTACAATTCATATTCCCATCCCTTCCCTTTAATTATTTCCATAAGTTCAATACTCCACCTCTGCCCCTTTACTTTCAACAGATGATGAAGCCTTTTTCAGTATAATGGAGGTCACAGAAGTATGAAATAAGCAAATTTACCTCTTTTTCCCCCAAAACTTATTTTCATTCATTTTCATCTTCCCATACCTACACTTCAAAATTAGTTGCATGTTAGAATCCCATCAGAAAATTATAAAATTCCCAATACCGAAGTAGAACTCTAGATCATATAAATCAGCATCTCTTGCAGGTGGGATCCAGACCTTGAGATAGATAGATAGATAGATAGATAGATAGATAGATAGATAGATAGATAGATAATTTAAGATTTTATTTATTCATGAGAGACACAGAAAGAGGCAGAGACACAGGCAGAGAGAAGCAGGCTCCCTGCGGGGACCCTGATGTGGGACTTGATCCCAGGACCCCAGGATCATGCTCTGAACCAAAGACAGATACTCAACCGCTAAGCCACCCAGGCATCCCACACATTGATATATTTTTAAAGCACCTCAGTTGATTCCAGTGAACAGCCAAATTTGTGGACCACTGCTCTAATTTCAAATATTCTTACAGCAATTTCCTAAACCAGCCTGATTATAAGGGTCACTTGTGATGCTTATTATATATTGACATCCCCTAGTCCCCCTGGTGGATCTTCTAAATTAGTAGATTTAGAAGATCTGAATTGGGGACAGTAATAGTTTTAACTAATACCCACAGGTAATTCTTGTTTATAGATTAATTTAGGAAATGCCACTCCAAATTTTTCTGTATTTCCTGTCTGATATATTTGCAATCTATCAGCTTCTCCTTTGAGTTAAAATATCTTTCAGTATTTTTCATTCTTAATCATCTTCCTTCTGCTATGTATCTTCTTAAAATTATAAATATGACTCTTATCTCTCTTTTTTTAAGATTTTATTTATTTATTCATGAGAGGATTGGCAGAGACACAGGCAGAGGGAGAAGCAGGCTCCCTGCAGGGAGCCTGATACAGGACTCAATCCCAGGACCCCGGGATCACTCCCTGAGCTAAAGGCAGATGCTCAACCACTAGCCACCCAGGTGCCCCACCTCTCATCTCGTTTTATCATCAAAAGTATTGACAGTGTCTCCCATTCAGTTTTCACCCAAGGATAATCTGGCTTCTATCCATACTGTTCTTCTAACTCAGGATTGCCAAGAATTACCCCAAAGGCTTTTCTGTTCTGTTTGGTTTTTAACTAAATTCACTTCCTTGTAGCATTTGCCATTAACCATCTCCCTATTCCAGAAACATTATTCTCCCCTGATCTTTCTCCTACTTCCTTGACCAGTCTTTCACTGTCTTTTTCAGTGATGCAGTTCTCTCTGTCCTCTCCATTAGTATTTTCTATAGGATTCCTACTTTTCTCCCTGTTCTCTTCTCAGCCACACTCTTTTTGGGTGTTCTCATCCATTCTGTGGCTTCAACCACAGCTACATACTGATTAGTTTCACAATTATATGTCCAGTTCTAAGCCCTGCATTATCAAATTCAACAAGCCACCAATTAACCTGTAGGTGTTTCCAGTTCATCATGTCCCAAAGTAAACTCAACATTACTCTGTCTATATCATCCTTGTCTCTGCTGCCTCTGTTAACATCACCCACTTTGAATCACCCAGCTAGAATTCTTGGAATAATTCCTGGTGTTATTGATTGCATCTGAGTTTACATGAGCCCATATATTATTAAATCTCTTCACACTGGCACCACACCAAACTGAGGAATGATCTCCTGCATACCTCGCCTCAACAATTTGCCCCAACCATATTTCCAGCTCTGTATTCTGACCTCCACCAACTTTCATGAGCTTCTCACCTCAGTGATCTGGTAGCTCACTCTTACCTTTGGATCATCTTCCATGCTTGGCTCTTACAGACTGTTTCCATGGTGATATTCTTGGCTATCCTCTTAGACTAAATTTCTCCCTTGGCTGTGCTACCTTAGTTGGCTCTGTGCAAATTTTTCTCAAAGTCCTACACTCCCCCAAGACCAACTTTCTTGGAACAGATGCCAAGGTAACCCTTCAGCCGTATTTGCCCTATCCCTAAGAGCAGGAGCTTGATCTATTATATTTATGAAACATTTCTCACATTTTTGTTCTTTTCTCTATTCCCTGATCAATCTTAATCCAAGATTTTATATTCTTTTTGCCTGGAACTATTATAATAGTCTCTGGCTAGTGTTTCCTTGTCTCCACATAGCCATCTGATTGCATTATTCCTCTGCTTAAAATAAGTAATTGCTTTTATTGCCTATAGATGAAAAAATCTGAATTCCTAAGCTTGCCATATAAATCTTTCCTTTGGTTCCCATGTAAATTTCTAGCCTTTTCTCCAACCAATTTGTCCCCTAAAGTCTCCTTCTGTATTCCTTGTCCTTCTCATTTCATTGATCTGGTCTGTTTCCAGACCTCTCTCTCTCTCTCTCTCTCTCTCTCTCTCTCTCTCTCTCTCACACACACACACACACACACACACACACACACACACACACCATACATTCTGGCTACACTGAATCTGTAATATCTTTACCCACCTTACCCACTTAAGGTTTCTTGAATGTGTAGCCCCAAACTTTCTTATTTTATCTGAACTTTTTTTGAACTTTTCTCTGAACTTTTTTGCCCTAGTAAGAATTTATTATGTTCATCTGTGTTTTTAACTATAGCACCTAACATACTATACTGCAGTCATGCACACAAATAGCTATCTTCTCTATTATACTGCAAATTCTTCAAATGCGAGGACTGTGCTTATTCCCTCTTTTTGCTCTAGCAGCTAGTTCTGTGCCTGACAAATAGAAAGCACTCCATGAATATTAGTTGGGTGAATGGAATTGCTACAGTCTTTTTGGCCAGGGGTTGCAAACTGCAGCTAGCAGGCCAAATCAGGTCCCCTGCCTGTTATTGTAAACAAAAGTTTTATTGGAACACAACCACTTCTACTCATTTACATATTGCCTGCAACTCTGTTCATGCTATAATGGTAGAGTTCAGTAGTTGCGACAGGGATGATAAGGTCTACAAAGCCTAAAATATTTACTATTTGACCTTTACAGAAAAGGATTTGATGACCCCAGCTTCTGGTCACTGAAGAGTATGCTCTGTAAATGTTAAATGCAATTTTATATGAAAAGTAAAATTTTTATCTCTGATATCATTGTTCCAATTTGCTGCTAATTTGTTCATGCTGGATCCCATGCCTTTAACTGCATCAAGGGTAGAATGTTCCTTACTGGAACAAAAAATATTTCTGTCCAAGAATCTCTCAAGCTTCTCATTTCCTTCTTTGGGAGTTCTGTTCATCTGCCATGAGGCCCTTCTCTTATTTTGCTGAACCACTGGATGGTTTGGAAAAAATTGCTCTGGAATCATAGGCTTAGAAGATTTAAAATAAGGCAAAATATTTCTCCTGGGAAATATATTAAAAACTTTGTGTATTTATGGCTTTCCCCAGCCCAGATTCATAAGTCTAAAATAATCAGCCAGCGCCACTGGGAAGAACAGGCTTCCCGGCTGATCCAGGAAGAGACGTATCCCATGAACGCCTTGTGTCCTTACACGTTGCTTTGGCAGGGTGTTAATGGGATTACCAACGCTTCATTTGGAGAAGGTTTGGCCCAGAATATATATCTGGATTGTACCTGAATACCAAAGGAGGGCTTCCTGCATCATAAACATCCCTGAGCCCTTGCATAGATGTTAAAACCTTGGGTGCCTTTGTTGTGGTCCTTAATTCTGTTAATCGCCCTAGGTAAAGATTAGCTGCTCTTGTCAATTTAATTCAGCTTCAAACAAAGCAACAAGGTCACTATTTTTTCCCCTTCTCTCTCTCTCTCTCTCCCTCTCTCTCTTTGCAGCACAGAGGATTGAGTTGTCATGTAGCTCTAATAGGCAGCGCGGGGAATCGTTAGCTCACCTCAACGCCCTGACTGATGGGCACTTCACTTCAATCATCTGCCTGAGCAGTAGTGGCCCAGTACTATTGACACTGTGTCAGCTGCGAGAGAAGATGCCTTAATCGGCCTCGACACCTTCTGCATTGATTTGACAAGTTGCTGTAATGACCTTCTTGTTTTTCTGAAGGATTACTGTTTACTCGGGAGGTGCTGCTGACTAAATATACTGCATCGTCATGGAAACGCTGATGGTGGAGGCTGCCTCCCCACCAGGCCCGGGGGGGGGGGGGGGGGGGGGCGGGGGGTGACATTGATAGCAGACCGAATATTTCCACGAATTGGTCTGTCCTGATAGGGCTAATCCCAGCCCCACTAATCGGACCTACTCCAAAGAGCCAACCGAAATTAGGGACCATCCTGGTCAGATCCCCTGTTAAAGATAGTTTGCTCCAAAACTCTTATTTTTCCAAAATTCATGTCTGAGCTCTCCTTTTAGAGAGAAGGCACTGTTTGCTGTGACCACCTCCTGAGTGCACCTGGAACTTATTACCATTTACATTTTATTGAAGGAGGCTGCCTCTTCCTGGACAGACGCACCCTTGCACTAGAAGAGGCCGTAGAATGGATACAAAGAGAAAACACTTTGAGCACCTGCCATGTACCTGGCAGTGGGTTCGCTCTGTTACGTTTATAAATAAGAGTTGCTCTATACATGTTAGTTATTATTATTATTATTATTATTATTATTATTATTATTATCCTATTTCATCAATTCCAAGGTACAAGATTTGCTCATCCTAATATTTCTGAAGTCGGAAATAGTTGTGATGTAGTTGGAAGAAAACATTCTATTGACACCTTCTGGTGAGAACAAAAAACAACAGCATTAGAGTGTCTTAGAGTCAATATTGCAGATTTTTGCAGTGAGCGTTTTATATGGATTACTTGTCTGAATCCTTACACAATCTTACACAGTTATCCATTGCATTTGGCTGCAAGTAACAGACACTTGACTACAGAGGACTAAGCACAACAGGATTTATTTGTCTCAAACAGCAAGAAGTCCAGAAGTAAGAAGTTGCTGGCCTTTTGCAACTCGATGTCAAAGCCAAGGTCCCAGCAATTCTCTTTGTCTTTCCTCAAGGCCCCCAGATAGCTGCTGAAGCTGAAGACATCACATCCTAATTGCAGATAGAAAGAAGGAATAAGGGGTATCTGGGTGGCTGAGGGGGTTAAGCATCTGCCATTGGCTCCAGGTCATGATCCCAGAATCCTGGGATCAAGCCCTGCATCTGGGCTCCCTGCTCAGTGGGGAGCCAGCTTCTCCCTCTTCTTCAGCTCCTCCTACCCCCATCTCTCACTCCCTCTTTCTCTCAAATAATAAAATCTTTTTTAAAAATGAAAGAAGAAAGGAAACCAAAAGAGTATCAGTTTAATCAGCCCCCTTCCTAAGGATTCCTCTACATTTCTCTCTTAAAATCTTTCCCTTTTCTTTTCTTTCTTTTTTTTTTTTTTTTTTTTTTTTATCTTTCCCTTTTCTTGACCACCCCTATATGCAAGGAAGGCCGGGTCTTTCTAAAATTATGCCATATTGCCACCTCTACCAAAACTGGCATTATGTTACTAAGGAAGAAGAGCAGAATGGATATTGAGTGTGTCTCTGACTTCCCCTATGAGTAAGTATTATACGTCCATTGTACATGAAATTGAAGCTTAAGAGGGGAAGTGATTGAAGCCTCACCCTTGTCTGATGAAATTCTTATTCTTATTCCTTTATTCTTATTCTTATTCTTGTTCTTATTCTTATTCTACAGATAAAAGATAAACCAAGCTTACAGAGATTAGGTAACTTGACCTCATTGTCTCACATTTAATTTACCCTTGAATTTTAGTACTATGTACTATATACCACAGGTCATTCTGGGGAAGGCTTATATTCAACGGCAAGATAATTTGGGGAGGAAAGGAGGAACTGGGCTAGGAAACATGATTGAGAGTATGTTTTTCTTCTTCTTCCAGGGATCCAGCCAGTGGTCATGGGTAGAACCCATCTTCACAGATGTCTGTGATTTGTTTGATGTTTATCAAGCGTGCACAGAATGTCTGGCTGCTTTTCCAAGAATCTTGGATGGAGACCATCTGCCCATCTTTTACTGCCTACTTTAAGACTTATTGGCCATGCAAGTGTTTTATCTCTTGGGCTTTTGTTGACTTCTGCTTTCCCTGGGAAAATCCTGAGCAACTGCAGCTGTGATTTAGAAGATGCTTGAGAAAAAAAGTGGTTGAGACCTGGGTAAAGGGTAATGGAGTGGAAAGTCCCAAGTGTGATAAAATTGGGAGAGATGATTAGCTGAGGTAATCTGAGTCAAGGTACCTAAGTAGGGAAGGTGGAGAGGTGGTTTCTACTTCTGATTCCCCTTTTCCCTCCCCACCCTACCTCTCAATACACACTACATTCCATGTGGTTATGATGAGGCATTAATCATGGAACCCCATTTAGCCCCTGGCCCTAAACTGGGCACAAGTCACTAGGCTAGACCCAAAGTGTGAACAGATCTAATGGTTATCCCAGTGATTTGGGGCGTGACCCAAGTAGAGCCAGTCAGAAACCTCCCTGAGCTTATACATGTTGACTGAAAGAATGGTTTTCTTTCTCTTCAATCATGGGCCATTAGTGTAAAGGCCTGAGGATGCTAAAAATCATCTTTATCACTACCTGGAAAGAGCCTATCTGAGAATGACACAATCATACAGTGGAAAGTGAATCCAGACATGGAAAGATAGCCAGAGAGCCCTGACAACATCATCAGAGCACCTGGATCTAGCAATGCCTGAAGCTATATATCTTATAACCCATTTCAAATTAGGTTAAACAAAGTAACAGCAACCGAACAACAAAGAAATTCACTGTCTGCTGTAACTGGAAACTTTCTATCATCTTTGATAAAAATGGTCCTGACTAATATCTAGGAATGAAGCAGCACTTCTAAATAAGCCCAAAACATAGCCAACTAAAAAGTTTAAAGGAACATCAACAAGGCAGTTGTGCAAGACTGTATGGAGAATAAGTAAAGAGTGAATTGGGAAGAATGGTTCAAAGTTGAGTTTGAGAACGTGGAAGATGAGATATAACTTTTTATTTTTGAGATATAACTTTACATAGTGACATATATATATACATATATACACATACACCTATATACACACACCTGTATATGCACCTGTATATACACACCTGTATATGCACACATGCGCATACATAAATATACACTGTATTATCTCAAGGATCTACATGTGTGTGTGTATGTGTATACCGTTATTTTTCAGATCTACTAGAGTACTGTTGCGATTGAATTAGTAGTGCTTGGAGACAAATATGAATTTTCTATACAATCCTTTTCATCATTTTCTAAAGCAACAAATATGAAGAAAAGATTCACACTACTTCACCAAAAGGTCAATGAACTTTTTTTTTTTGCTGTGGTCTGGTGGCTCACTGAAAACTCTCCCCATCTCTTTCTCCCAGAAGAAGCCTGAGACACGCAAAACCTGACGCTGTGTCCCTAGTTCGTAAAGCCACTTCTTTAAACTTTTTCCTTTAATGAGTTTAAAAATTCAATAATAACTATGCATATTGGTGCAGAATCAGCTGTGTCATCCTTGTTTGCGTTTTTCACTATTAAAATCATGTATTTATAAATATCTTCATGGAAGGACGCATGCATATTTCATATGCCGTCCTAGATGTGCTTTCTACCCAGGTTGTCAGGAAGCAAAATACAGGCATATATGAATTGTTCAACTAGATCATATGCGACTTAGTGAAATAAATACTAAGATGACAGACTCTTAACAGTGATTCACTGTAAAATTGCTAATAGACTGTACATTGTCTGTTATGCCCACATTGTGTTTCCACTGAGTCAAATTAAAGGGTGAGGAAAGTTAGATTTGTGTGTCACTCTAAATTGAAACATGCTTCAATATGCTACTTGAGCATAATAAAAGAATACCTATATACCACCGTATGTTGGCATGGTAATGTATTAAGCCAAGATAAATGGGGCAGTCATCTGAAGCAGAAAGTAATGATAGCCAAATCAGCAGTTAACAAGCTGGGTGCCTGACATCTATCAGGTTTTGAGAGAGAGAAAAAACAGGAACAGTCCTTCTGATCAACCTCTGATGAGGGGGGAAAAAGAAAGTCCATGGGATCTTGCTAACCCATTTCTAAAAAGAAGAGTCGCTTTTCTGAATGATTTAGAGGCAGCAACGGGTAGGAGGATTAGAACTCCCTACTCACACTCCTCCTCATGCCACCACCCCTGCGCCCCAACCGTGTCACCCCAGGATAACTGCCAGATGCCTCAAGGTACCCAGAGAACAGAAAAGAAAATTCAAACTGGAATTTATGTTTCAGAACTTAAGTGATATATATATATTTTTTTGCTTCCTGTGTTTTATTTGTTTGTTTGTTTGTTTCAGTGTGGTTTGGGTTTTGGTTTAGTTTCTATCTCAGTGAAAGATTTGCACTACTCTGGCATTCCAGACTAGAATGCTGTCTCACTTAGGGAGCACAGTAGTGATATTGTGCTTCTTTGGGGTTCACGACCGAGCTCACTGACCCTGCAGGGTCAGCCACTCTATCCACAAAGGAAGCAGAAGCAATTGTGCTTATGGTACCCCAGGGCTGCCCCATCTATTCTCTTTTCCCATCCCTCGGTGTCTCCCATCGCTCTTTGAGTTTACTCTACTGCTCTCATTTTCTTCATGCTGCATTTTTACTTGTTCCTAAGAGCTACCCACTTAGGTACCCATGCTCACAGGCTACCCCTTAGATGTGGCTCCTAGATTTTTGCTATCCATTTGTGATTGTGGCCATAAAACATTTCTGGAGACTGCATATGTCCACCTCTGTGAGCCCTGGGGCAACTTTCACACGGACCAGTCAATGAATGAACTGGTCAACAAAAATCACAATAAATATGTGCGTAGATTATGCCGGGCAGAGCTGTGGATGCATGTGTCTGTCGCAGTCCGGTGGTCAGAAAGAGCACAACCACTATGCAGGTGAAGACATTTTATCAGGGAATCCCAAGAGACCCCTCTGCTCCCCAAGTCCCAGGCCAGGTCATGGATAGAAAGTACGTATCCCCTTAAGCTCCTCCCTATGACTGTATTTATGAGGACCTATGATCACTATATATTATCTTTCCTGGGAAAACATTTGCATATTAATAGAAGTCTCATGATGATCCCATAGGTTAATAGGAATGCATATCATGGGATTTGGAACCTTCTGAGCAGCCAGTGGGATCATCTAGTTCTCAAGATCATTTGCAGAAACAGTCCCCTATGTGATTGCCATAAAGAGCTGGGTTTTATCATGGAGAAAGCCACACCATGGACTTGTGTGTGTTTATTATTCCCATGCAGCAAAAGAAACATGATGTCAATGCAACCTGGGACAAATTCCCCAAGAGAACATGGAAGAAGGCCCAATAAGTGATTGGAAATCCAACTTGCCTTTCATATCAAAAGATGACTTTACTTTTTGGAAACCACGAACCCCATGTGGTAGCTCTATGGAAGTTTTCTTGGCGGGGGAGTGATCCTTCCTGGAATGTGTGAGAGCTGCATTAAATTCACCTGGCCCCTCAGTATCACCTCCCATCCTTTGCTAGCCATACACTTCCGAGTTCTGACCATTACCTCCATTTCCCAAAGTGGCATCTGCCTGTTGCCTCCAGGCCTACAGACATTCTCTCCTCCTTCCTCTCACCCTGCAAACCTCTCAAAGAGAATCTAGATCTCAGTTTCTGTTCTTCTTATTTACAACACTATCTCTGAATCAGTGGTCCTCCAAGTGAGGTCCTCAGGCCACCAACACTGACATCATATGGGAGTGTAATCAAAACGCAAATTCTTGAGCCCCTGTCCTGTTTATCCCTTTCAGAGCATGAAGACAAAGAACCAAGCAGTTAACACTGATTGTGAGGCCTCACCCATCAGTCCAGTTGTCCTTCAGAGCAGAGAATGTGCCTGTTCTTGCTTGTATGCTTTGTGTCCAGGTGATGCTACTAGAGGACTGACACATAGTAGGGCCTCAATAAATATCTATGGGATGAATGAACAACTCAACAGTGAATGAGAGGCAGAAGCATCAGGTGGTGAGCTGTCCAGGCTCTGGAGCCACCTCAAACCCTTGCTCCTACATTCCTGATTGTGTAGCCCTAGACAGTTTACTCCAGCTCTGTGCAGCTTCCTAGAACAGGCACAGTAATGGCCCCAATTTCATAGGCTTGCCATGTAGCTGTGGTACATTAATACTGGTGAAGTACTTTGAACAATGCATGGCATCCAGTAAACATCTGCTATTACGAGTCTAAGAAAGGACTTTAACTCTCACATAGTCATGGTGTCAGAGGATTTCACTGGATTTCCCCCAAATACTTGGAATGAGAGTGTATAATCTATTGTCCTATTTCCTGATACTTTTCAACACAGCACCTGAAGAGCTTCTTCTAATGATGTACTTTTCCACCCAAATAATGGTTTTTTTCAATCTAAGGCTGACTTGAGGGGAGCAGGGATTTGCTGACCAGTCCCCCTCTCCTGGCCCTCTCACTTCCCTTTCCCCCAGCGCCTTTTTTTTTTCCCGTCCTTCCCCTCGTTTCTTTCTCGTCTTCTGTTCATTTCCTCTCTCGGCCTCCCCTTCTCTCTGTTCGCACGCTAATGACCCTCCTTGCTCTTCCTCTGTCTTCCCCTGTGCTCTGGAGCTCTCATAGCTGGTTTCTGTCAGAACTTTCACATGCCACAAAGAATCTGACATGTCCAACCAAGATATATAAATGACTCTTAACCGTTCATGGTTCCTAACCCAAATGAACATGATAAGAAAGTGTTGGGGGGAGGGGGACGGAATTAAGGCAAATGAAGTCCTCAAAGTGATTTTGCTCATCAAACCGGCAACTGAGCTTCTCTACCGTGATTTCAGCTGAGAGCATGTTGTTACAAAGCTGTCTGAACAGCAAAGGCAGGATGGGCTACCCAGGGACTGTCTCCGGGGTTCCCAGGACCCCAACCTACCACCTAGCCCACCACTTCCAGGCAGAAGGCCAGTCTCCCAGGGCGTGCAAAGCCAATGGGCTCCAGTTAGCTGGGCCGCTGCCTTGCATCAGATGATCCCACCACCCATGCAGCATGGGGGGAGCCTAGAATGGAAAATGCTGGTGATCTCCCTGTGTGCAGATACTGGGTCAGCCCCTCATGTGTCCTGAACAGATGATTCTCATGACCTCAGAGATTCCCTCAAAGTGGGAATTACATGACGAGGCTAATTCTTGACTCCCAACTCTTGTTGGAGGGACTTGGAATTCTGCTGTGCTCTAGGTCCCCCCACCTAATGCCTCTAACCAGGGAGGCCCTTCTCATTGGTCAGCCTCCTCTCAGCCTTCTGGCAGTCAGGCACGCCTCTTCTGGGTTCTACCTTGGGCCTGGACTCTATTTCCAGTATAAACAAGAAGCCAAAATGCCTGTCTTTGAAGTGGCTAAAAATGTGGGGTGTTGCTGACAGTGGGCTCAGATGGGGGTGTGGCTCAGCACAGGAGGGAAGTTATAGTGACAATGGGCCATGCCCTTCCTTGCCTTCCCTCTCAGCTGAGAAGCCCTCTCCTCCATCCCAGGATGCAGCCTCCTCCCTTAAAAGCAAAACCAGATCGGTGCCCCTTTCTCTCCCCCAAACAGGTGACTCCTGCCAGGGCAGAAAGAGGGAAAAAAAAAAAAAGAGCATTGTCTGCTTCTACCTCTGGCTCCCCTTCATTTCACTGAGCTTACACGTTCCCTCTTCATGTCACTGAAAATGTTATTTATCGATCCTGCTGACAGCAGCAGTAAATAGAGCCCGGGCTGTTTTACATCGCTGATGAGAAGGCAGCCTCCATAACTCATCAGGCCCAATCTGATTCCACATCAGTCCTCAGCCCTTTTTTCTCCCCTGTATCTCATTACAGAAACAGGAATTAATACACATGGACAGAAGAGAAATGAGTTCGGCGGCTCTTCAGGCTTTTGTGGGAAGGCAGGCATCCTCAGTGGCTCCTTAAGAAAAATTGACGGATGGGTCAGCCCGGTTGCGTGTGTAGACCCGCCCTCATCGAGGCCCATTAGCTTCGTCCTGATGATAATGGGCTGTGGGGGTCACCACGCATCCGGGCTGGAGCTGAGATTTGGGGATTACCATAGAGATAAAGAGCCCCCAACCATTCTTCTGAATCTCAGTGTGCAGCTGCGGGCCCTGGGTGCCCTGAACCATAAGATAAAATGGTGCATTTTCTTTCAATGCCTATTTCACTTCAAGATTTAAGCAGTAAATGTGTATTAAAATAAACACATATATTTTAATGTGGAGTTGACTCAAATGGATGTGAATTTTAATGGGAAACTTCAAAGAAATTTCCCTCTTATGATGAGCCTCTTGGAGCCGTGCTTCAGACCCTTGGTGACGGGCAATCACTTTACTCTGGCTTTGGGGCTTTCTCAAATAAAACATTCGAAGAAATGAGCCAGCCTATTTATCCTACTCTTCTGAAAGCACCGTACTGAAATAGGGGCCCTGCTTTGTGGAGTTCAACCCACAACAGATAGTGAGTCTCTACCGAGAGACAGGGTTTGGAGTGGGATCCCAGGTGGATATAGGATGGGAAGCTTGCAATTATCTTCCACACCCATCCTTTTGTTGCTGGATTGCGGGCACACAGCTCCCTTCCCCACTCCCAAAGCTCACTTTCCTCCTCTATTACATGCAGATGGTGGTAACTGCCCGCCTGGATCTTTGCGAGCATTAATTGAGACAATGAGGGGAACTTCGCACGTGGATATTCTTGTACGTGGGATTTTCTACAGTACAGAATCGGCACTGATTTCTGACGGCAGGTACATCAGCATTGTAGGGACGTGTGAAATCATAACTTGTCCCACTGTGTAAAACACAACTGGTAGCATTGTTGAGCACCTGCTAGTTAAATGAAGATCAGGCTCTGGGGATCACTAAAGTGGGACTAAACACGAAACTGATCTAAGGATCCCCACGTCCAACTGGGGACATTAGACGAGTGTCACCGATATGGGACAGCTTAGCAGGCAATAGCAAGAATGTCCACGTGAGCTGTATGCTCCGACTTTAAAATCCAGACAGTCACAGGGAAGCTTTGTGGAGACCTAATATATGCTGGGCTCCATCCCAAGGGCTTTACCTGTAGCTATCACCTCAAAACTCCTGACATCCAAAATTCATCTTTTTTTGTAAAACTGAAGAGTTGAGGCTTAGCAAGAAGAAGAGGCTTGCCTGCCATCCTCCAGTGTCCGCACCAGATTGTGTGACTTCAAATCTTTCCCAGGGAGCCATGCCATGTAGGGAGCTGGCACAGGAAGGTTACAAAGAAGGCTGGATTTCCTCTGCCCTCCACCCTCTGAGCATAGGGATACCAGACCCCTCATGGTGCCTCAGTTTCTTCATTTGCACAATGAAGGGATTGACTTAGATGACCTCAACTCTGAGATTCTACAGACACTGTGCAAAGGGAAACGAGGAGTATTTAAGCTCAGCCTAGAGAAACTTCTGGTATGACTTGAAGTCTTTATTCTAAATGGAATGAAGAAGGGCATGAGGCCACCCTAAACTAAGTCTCATTTATCCATCAGGAAATGATACCTTTATTTTGGACAAGTAGATGCAAAAAAAAGAAAGCAACCCTCAATGCATCCATTGTTTTGTTTTGTTTTGTTTTGTTTTTTTGCATCCATTGCTTTAAGTAAATGTTGAATATGGGCAGCCCAGATGGCTCAGCGGTTTAGTGCTGCCTTCGGCCCAGGGCATGATCCTGGAGACCGGGGATCGAGTCCCACGTCAGGCTCCCTGCTTGGAGCCTGCTTCTCCCTCTGCCTGTGTCTCTGCCTCTCTTTCTCTCTCTCTCTGTGTCTCTCATGAATAAATAAATAAAATTTTTATAAATAAATAAGTAATAAATGTTGAATATATGTATATTATGTATTAACATATATGAACATATAGGCATATATACACGTAATCAAATATGAAATCTAGATATTCATATATAATATATATGGTATATACATGCATAAGTCTGTGCACATGCCTACACACATGTATCATTATTATCCTTGTAATTTTTATTAACTTGCTTTAGTTTAGGGTGACTTCCTTCTCCTATACTTGGAGCTCGGAGCTCTGAGTGCAGAGACATCTGAAATTCCCAGCTTTTACTCCTTTCTTCGCCATCTTTAGAAGTTGTTGCTACTTGTTTTCCAGCTATTTCATAGTCCCTAACTTTGCTTAAAAGCATTTCTAATTCCTCACATTTAAAAGTGGATTGCAAATGAAGTTTAATACGGAATGTTTTGTACCACGAAAACTAATGCCCCGTTTTCCCCCCCTAATGAATGCCAAAATCATCACAGACTCAAGGCTCATGAATAATGTATATCATCCAATTAAGTGCAAATGCTGTTCCGTTCTT
This sequence comes from Canis lupus familiaris, assembly GCF_011100685.1. Lineage (NCBI taxonomy): Eukaryota > Metazoa > Chordata > Mammalia > Carnivora > Canidae > Canis > Canis lupus. Next base: position 27,484,439 of record NC_049225.1, read on the forward strand.
GCAACGGGTATGTGATGCCAGCTCTGGCCTTAGAATGGGCACTAGGCTGAGGAGGGGAGGAGGGGCTGGGGAGGGTGTGTGGTCGTGGGCATGTGTGTGTGTCTGACAGCTAAGCCCTCACAACTTGTAGCGTGCTCATTATGCCCTGGGAGTTAAACTTCCCATGCTCCAGTCCACAGAGACATGTTTTTTTCCGACCATAAATAGAACTCATCTTAAGTATCTAAATCCCCAATCCTTAGCAGCCTGGGAGCTCTGGCCTGGTCATGCTGTCCTCGGCCTGTAAAACCATCAACTCTAATTGGCCAGCTGACCCCTCTCCCCAGGCTGGACTGCTTCAGGAGGTCAGGTTTGGGAGGCCCCTTCTCCAAGGAAGCTACAGCCGTGCCTCTGTGGGTATCTCATTTGATTCTTTTGGCTCTGGATCAAGATGTCCTTCTTCACCAAGAGACCCTGGCAGCTTTTCGAGACTGCTGAATTGGGCGTGTTCTCAATCTTCCACCACCGAAAACACAGAGCCAGGAAGACATCACTTGTCATTACTTTCCCAAACCCAGGCAAGGTGGTCATACCACATTTCTGAGCCTCAGTTTTCTGATCAGAGATAGGAGACGGGAACAACAGTTGTTGTATCCCCAGGCGGGTGTATTAGATCTGGGCGGGTATTATCCGTCAATCCTGAAGCTTCGTGCAAATGTTTGTAATTACCCTCTTCGCTTTGAGTACGGAGACATCCTCACTTACAGCTTCATGACTGGACATGACAAATCTCCAGGACCTGGGCTGGCCTGAGCCTGATTAATGTTGTTCATAAAAACATTCATCCATCAAGATTTCCATTTGTAGCATTTAGTTGTGCCAAATAACAGAGCCAGCCACTGGTTTCTTAGAATTACACCATCTAATAATGAATGCTGGAGACAGATTTTTTTTTTTTTTCAGCCTGAAATCTCTTCGTATAACTCAGGGCTGATGAGTGCTGCCCTACATTTCTCGATGGATCCAATTTAACACCAGACGAAGCAGTGACTCACACTAACTTAAATATCTCAAGACGAGTTTCACCTTTTCCTCTGAGGCCGTATCAGTTCAATTGCATAAGTGCAAATTTATTGAAAGTGGTTTGGTGCTTAGCTTTTCTCTATTGGCAGTAATGGAGTTTAAATTTATAGCAGGCTGATGAATTTCAGATAAGAGAACCATTACCTTACAACAACATTAAGGAAAAATATATAACTCCGATTGCTGAACCTCGAATGCGTATTGTTTGAATGAGGGGAGATGGATGAGGTGGGCTGACATTTGCAAATGCAATTCCTTTCCATCCTCATGGTGCTAGTCTGGGAGTTTGAAAGCATGGCATATTCCAGAAAGGGCTTGGGATAGTTATGCATTACAAGTGCATTATAACAAAATAGCAGGAGTAGGATATCATCTAGAGGTGAGGGATTTTTCCTTCTCTTTAGTAATATAATTGGAGGTGTCTCTTGGCAATGCACCAAGGCTACTACAGGGCTTACGTCATTCATTTGGTACTTGTAATGTGCATCTCCCAGGTGTTATTTTCCTTTTACTACATGGCTTTGACTTGGAGATGAAATTGAAGGATGCCCAGGACAGATGAGTAAAGCCTCAGAGAGATTGAAAGAGGCCTGGGCTTCTCTGTTTTCTTAAAGCTCCTGGTATATGAAAAAAATATGAAAAAAATACTGGAATGGAGTTATGAAAATCACATTACATGTTTAATGGTTATGCTAAACAAATTAACTCTTTAAGTTAAAAAATATATATATTGTGCAGGGTGTGTAGGTGACTGAGTCAGTTAAGCATCAGACTCTTGATCTCAGATCAGGTCATGATCTTAGGGTCATAAGTTCGAGCCTTGCACTGGGCTCCATGCTGGGCATGGGGCCTACTTAAAAAAAAAAAAAGTGCTATGCCTAAGCTGATCACCAAATTGATAAAATGAGGGTTATGGACAATATTTTTCCAAAAAAGAACAGTAAGTTTCTGGTCATGGGATGAACTTTGTTTTTTCTCCAATTCCATCATGCATCTCGGCAGTTGCGTGAATAACCTCATTTGGAGACACAGTTGAAGTCTAAATACGAGATGCTTTATGGGTTTGTGTGTCACGTAGGCATTCCACTTTGCCATTTCCACCTCACTCCCCTACCAGGCCAGAGTTTTCCAAGAGGTGTCATTCTTGGGCAAGTTCTCCTTGGCTCTTGACCTCCTCGTGGATCAGGTGCATGTGTGTCAGTAGCAGGGGACGGTCAGCGCTGCAGTGGTACCAGTGAGACCCCAGACCCAAAGGCCTCCATCCATTTCCTCAAGGTTGGAGTGGGGGGTAGTTGCCCCCAGTCCCCAAGGAAGGTCATGGCTGGTGTATTTTCTGGACTCCATCTGAAGTCTGGGCAGTTTGCACTGCACAGGGCCGGCTAGCCACAGCCCATCCCGAGGAGGAGAAGAGATGAAGAAAAGGACATTTCATTTTCCCCATCTTCCTGAGGCTGGGACATGAAGCCAGAAAGGCTGCCTCTGTCCCAGATGGAGAAGCACAGGGGCCCGCATGGGGGCCTTTCTCTGTGGCTTGTACCCTCTGTTCTAGAACATCAGAGGAAGTCCAGCACTTAAAACGCAGTTAACTTTAAGGGAGAAACCTCAGCATTCTGTAAGTCATCCCAGGGGGATTTGTGTAGAATGAGACATTTGTTTTGTCGGTACACACACAGCAAATTCCAAAGACAAGGGACTGAATTCGGTTGGCTAGTTGTTTATTTTGAAAAGAACTGGCTATTAACTGAACTCAGCAAAGTTTGAATGAGGCTAAATAGGCAAACAACTTGATGTTTTGCCAGCAGTTTTCTCAGCGAACAGCTTTCGGTGGGGCCCAAGGCTTGGAAAGGTTCACACTGTCACTCGGGGCTGAGGCAATCAGCTGTAGCCCCTTGTTCTAACAGCCACAGAAAAGACCCAGACTAATGTGGGCATTCGTGGAAAATAGTATTTCAAATGCAAATTGCAGAACAGTGTCCAATGTTGCTCCAAGAACGTCAATTACAATCTTAATTTGGACTCTGTGCCTCTATCAATGACCCTACACTGTTTGTTTGGTTTTTGTTAACGTAAAGCCAATGGCACATATTGAAACTATAAAAATAAAAGGAACGACGATCACGTCCCATTTTGATTCACAGACTCCCATGATTTTAAAAGTGAAAGAAAAACGAGAGATCGCTTAGTTCATTTATCTATTTTACAGGTAGAGAAACTGAGGCCCACAGGGTGCCCCACGGTGCCGTCTCTGGGGTGCACATTCCAGCCCATTCTCCCCGCGTGTCTTGGCTCACAGAAACTGACATCACAGAGCTTCAGAATTAGGAAGGACACATTACTTTTTTTTTGGTCCCATTTTAATTTTTCTCCAAACTCATAAAATATCATTAGAGTGCTTTTTAATTTTTTCTGAAAAGCAGGAAATCGTAAGATTGATAAATAGTTTAATGTGAACCTGATGGCTTGATTAATTAATCACCAAGCTGAGGAACCACTACAATTCATATGTCAATTCAGACTATTTTCGGGAAATGATTTGAATCAATTGCTAATGAAATTGAGAAATTTAGGAGCCGCTTTCTGACTTCCAAATGACAGGGCTCATATTTAACTCAAGAGACATGACAGTTAATGACAACATAAAAAGTGCCATGAATTATTTTCCAGATCATGGGAAGATTACAGCATCTCTCCATTGAAACAGCTCTCAGCTCATCAGCATGAAAATAAACAGCCTTAATCACATGCTAACAAATCTTAGATGCTGTTTAAAATCTAGCTTCTTTTTGAAATAAACAAAGACCATAATCCTTAGGAATAATTGTAATATTTCATAACCTCTTCCTTAACACAGAGTGATAGATGAACCTAGTCTAACTGATATTACAGCTGAAGCCTATTGGGGAAAAAATTGGATCATCATTCTTAGATCTAATTACTTTAAACCCTTAAAATAGGTTGAGTTGAATTTTTCTTTTCTGCTTTAATTCATAGACTGAGCTTTCTAGTCCTGTTTGTGTTTTAAAAGGGATCTCTTTCCATAACTTTTCATTTACATCCAAAGTCTTTAATTAATTTAAAGTTTCATCTAGATATAACAAGACAGTTATTGTGTGGTAATGAAGTATCAATAAAAGTGCACTGATCAATATTTAATCTAATTAAGGTGTATACAAGGCAATATTATTATGTAATTAACTCAAAACAGCATAAGTAATGCGCACATGTTTAAATTTTTATTAATATATTTGTTAAGAATTTTTAGATCATGCTGTTTTATGGGCTTACTTGAGAGATATAAAATTAAAATGTTTGTCAAGATGCTACTGGAGCTACTATTAAATGTGGCTCTTAATCATCTTAACAGTCCTGAAGGTTCCCTTGCAGTTCTAATAGTCTCAACTAAGGATGAAAGATGATATTGCCACAAACAAGAGTCCACATGTAAAACCTTTCTGGAATTGTCTTTTGTTGTTTTTTTTTGTTGTTGTTTTGTTTTGTTTTGTTTTTTTAAGTTCCCATGCCACTTTGCAAGGACAGTATAGAATGGGTCTTGTAGATGCAAGAAAATTTGAAATATGTTAATATTTTTAAGAGCATTCTTTAAACAGCTCTATGTTGCTAGAGAGAAAAATATATTGGACGACAAATATCTTTGGATGACTATGTATGTCTCATGAGATTTTAATAACACAGTTTCACAAAAATTCCTATAGAATTGCAACTTGGAGGGGGGAACTTTGGTAGGACAGTGATCATCCTATACAAGGATCAGAATCAATTGCTATGACTTCCAGAGCTCCAAATACACACAGTTACGATATGGGAAAACATTTAAACAAGGGAGTCCTTAAACCAAATCCGGGAACAGGTCACTATGCGTAGACATTAACGTGAGTAGTGCTATAGAGTGTACATTTGTACTGAGTGAATTAGAGTAAAGAATGAGTCCAAAGTTACAACACTGAAGATCTTTTTTTTTTAGGATTGTTGCTCAGAAAATTTGCAGCATCTCGTCGTTCCCTAAATTCCATAAGCAAATCTAGCTCTCAAACCAGAACCTTCTGCTGAAATCTACCCATCTCATATACAAGTAGATGTGTTTAGAGACTCTCCCATTGGTCCCTTAGCTCCTGGAAAACCCAAAACACTGGGAGACTTTATCTAAATAAATATAAAGATCATATTTGATGGAATGATGATTTTATTCCAAAGGCTCCATTGCTTCTCTCAATCCTACCATTTTATTGTGGAAAGAATACAGGAGTTACTGGGACAATTTATTTTTTTCTGCCATTCTTAGTATGTATATCTTGCCTAAATGTTGGGATGGCATTTCTATGTTTTTATCTCTGTGAATGAGGGAGTGAGGGATAACTCATACCTTATGATCCCTCATCTCTCCTATGAGTGATGATAACAACAGGGTTGAGTCATCATATATTATATACACAACATATTTTTCTTCCTCTCTCTTGAGAAGGGCTGCAAATGCTGAAGATGACAGTTATGGAAGATGAAAAAGCCATAAAAGGTGTAGGATAAAGATGTTCCAAATAGAAGTAAACTTTTAAATACTTCCGTGTGACTGTGTTGGTAATGAAGCCATTGATACGTGCGTGGCAAGCTAACAAGGATGACTGAAAAAGATTACATTCACCTCTACGTTTTCATGGCGTTTTTAAACTACGGTTAGAAATACCTTGAATTCGCAATTCCTACTGTGTTACAAATCTCTAGCTAGACAGCTTTTGGGACTAAGCAGTTGTTAAGGAAAGTAAGGGAAAGATTCACAAAGCCCTTCATTCTATAGGCTCATGTCTGCTCCCAGCTTGATGGAGGGGACTATGGGTTCTGCAGGCAGTCTTGGAAGCAGCAGGCAGCCTGTGGGGGTGTATGGGGGAAGGAAGTTACCAGCCTCCCTCACACTGTCTCCTCACAGCAATGGTGAAATGGAAATAATGTGATTTGTTTACTCTTTGAATATCAAAGCTGAACTGTTAAAGGTTCTTTGCCAATAAAGGAAAAAACGATCTTTCAAGGAGAAGGTAACAATTGAAACCAGGAAAAAAAAATGAGAATTTTGGTCTGGAGCAAAGAACACAGCTAGGTTATTTGGGAGATTTTCCTCAGAGAGCCACTTCTGATTTAGACGGAATGAAAAAGTTTTCTGAGGGTTCTAGTATACTATCCTAAGCTTTTGTTTCTCAAAGAAAAAGTCTTCTTTATTTTCTCTGTCATTTCTGAGCCTTTCTTTTTTATTATCAGCTTTATTGAGATATATTTTACCTACAAAAATCACCAATTTAGGGACACCTGGGTAGCTCAGTGGTTGAGCATTTGCCTTTGGTTCAGGGGTCCTCGGATCAAATCCTGCATCAGGCTCCTTGCAGGGAGCCTGCTTCTGCCTCTGCCTATGTCTCTGCTTCTGTGTGTGTGTGTGTGTGTGTGTGTGTGTGTGTGTGTCTTTCATGAATAAATAAATAAAATCTTTTTAAAAAATCATCAATTTAAAACATAAAATTCTGAGTTTGGCAATTATCGGTTGTCAAGTAACAGTAACAGTCAACATCTGAATAATTTCACCACCTCCCAGTCCCTCCTATCCTAGCCCTGGGCAACCACTGGATTTCTTGGTGTCATTGTAGTTCTTTTCGCCTTTCCTAGAATTTTATTCCAGTGGCATAATATAATATGCAGTCTTTCATATCAGGCTTCTTTCACTTCGCATAATATTTTTAGGATTCATCACATCATTGATTATTTCAATAGTTGGTACTTTCTTTTTCTTTTTTTAAAGATTTTATTTATTTATTCATGAGAGACAGAGAGAGAGAGAGAGAGAGAGAGAGGCAGAGACACAGGCAGAGGGAGAAGCAGGCCCTATGCAGGGAGCCTGACGTGGGACTCGATCCTGGGTCTCCAGGATCAGGCCCTGAGCTGCAGGCAGCACTAAACCACTGAGCCACCCAGGCTGCCCAGTAGTTGGTACTTTCAAATCACTACATAATATTCCTCCAATGGACATGTCACAATATGTTAATGCATTCACCAATCTATATACCCTTGGGTTTTTCCAGTTTTTAGGTATGAAGAATAAAGCTGATGTGAACATTTCCATACAACTCTATCAAACATATGAAACAAACAGATGTATGTTTTCATCTTCCTTGAATAAATACTCAGAAATGGAGATGCCGGGTAGAATGGCAAAGTATGTTTAACTTCATTAGAAACTGCCAACACTCTTTTTAAAAATGGGCTGCATAACTTTGTGTTTATACCAGCAATGAGAGGTCACATCCTCACTGACACTCAGGTTGTTGTTCGTTTATTTTAGATTTTTCTACTGGATGTGTAATAACATTTCATCTGGTTTTAATTTCTCTTTCAATTTTGTAGGGATATTTAGCATCTTTTCATTCTTTATCTAGTCATGCATAGTCTTTGGGGAAGTAATTGTTCAAACCATTTTCTGTTTTTAAAACGTATTTTTTCCTACTATTTTATTGTAAGAGCTCTTTATTTATACTGAATACAAGTTCTTTATCAGATACGTTTTGCACATTTTCTCCCAGGATGTACTTGCTCTTTCATTTTCAAAATAGCATATTTCTAAATTTTGATGAAAATCATTTCATCATTATTTTTTCTTCCTAATGTTTTATGCTTTTTTGTGTCCTATCAAGAAAGCTTTGTTTAACTCAAAATCACAAAAATGTTCTCCATTAGATCTTTCTAGAAGTTGCATAGTTTTTGCTCTTTAGTTCTGTGATCCATGATGACTTATTTATTATATATGGTGTGAGATAACAGGGAAGGTTCATTTTTTCAGTATGAGGTTCAGTTGTTTCAGCAGCATTTGATAAAAAGAATTTTCTTTCTCCCTTTGAATTACCTGGCAGGTTTCTTGCAAATCAATTAACCATATAGGTGTGAGACTATTTCTAGATTGTCCATTTGATTACATTCAACCAACCATATGTCTATCACACTGTCTTAATTACTGTAGCTTAATAGTAAGTCTTACCAAAAGGTTACATACTCTTCACTTTCAAAATAGTCTTGACTATTCTTGCCTTTGCATTTTCATACAACTTGAAATCAAATCATCAATTTCCTTAAACATCCCATTGAGATTTTGATTGAGACCATTATTTCATTGAATCTCAAGATTAATTTTGTAAAATTTGATATTATTCGATTGCCAGATGCATAAACACTGTATAGTTCTCCCAGTAATAGCTGATAGTTTCAACACACAGCTCTTACACAATCTTACACAGATTGTTTTATATTTATCTCTAATGTTTATGATATTGCAAATGGTATTTTTTCTAATTGCAATTTCCAATTGTTGATTGCTACTATATAAAAACTCAATCAATTTTGTATATTGACATCATATCCTGGCATCCTACTTAAATCACTCCTTAGTTTGCTTAGGTTTTTGTAGATTCCTTGGATTTTCTACATATATGATCATATTGTCTGCAAATAAATATAGTTTTCTTATTCTTTCTAAATCTGTTCGCTTTTACTTCTTTTTCTTGCCATATTGCGCTGGTTAAGATCTCCCATACAATATTAAACAGAAACAGTGACAGCAGACATCTTTGTTTATTTCCTTTCATAATCATGAAGCATTCAGTGTTTTAAATGGATCGGCTGCAGGTTTTTTACCAAGCTGAGGAATTTCCTTCCTACAGCTGAAGAAATTTTAAATCATAAGTAAATGGAGAAGTATATCATATTCATGAACCTGAAGACTCACTATCATTTATGTATCGGTTCTTCCCAAATTGGGCCATAGATTCAACGCAATCAAATTTCCAAAATGCTTTTCAGTGGAAATTGAAAAGCTATTTCTAACATTGTCATGGAAATGTAAAATATCTAGAAATGCTAGAACTATGAAAAATTTATTTTAAAAAATTTCTTTAACGAAACATTCATTATAAAGGTGTAGTAATCAAAGAAGTGTGATATTAAAGTCAAGATAGATGAACAGTGGAACAGAAGAATAGAGAAACCAGAAGTAGAACCCCCCACAGATCTGATGCGTTGGTTCTCAAAAAAGAGGGAAAAGTTATTTTGTAGAGTAAAGAGCCATTTTAACGAATGATGCTAGAAAAAGTTGGCATCAGCATATAAAACAAAATAAAAACAAAACTCTAATTCATATCTTAAAATATTTACAAAAATTAAATCACACTGTATTTTTGACCTAAATATAACACCTGAAACTATAAAATTTCTGGAGGAAAATGTAGGAGAAAGTCTTTCTTAGATACAGTACAAAAAGAAGAAGCCATAAAAAAAAATGATAAATTAGACTATATCCAAATTAAGGACTTCTGCTCTTTGAATGATACTATTAAGAGAATGAAGAGGCAAGACACAGATTGGGAGAACATATTTGCAAATCACATATCTAATACAGGACTCATATCCAGAATATATAAAGAACTCCAAATATCTCATTGTAAGAAACAAATAATCTAATTCTAAATATCCACAGACAATTAAGAGGATAGAACAGAAGTCCTAACATGTAATAGATGTTATGGAGGAAGGAATAGGGACAATGAAGGGAAAACAATATTCAAAAAAATCACCGATAATTTCTAAAAACTAAAGAAAGACATGCATTTAAATTAAGAGGGATGAGAAAGTAAAACTAAAATACAAACAACAACAGTACCAACACTATGCTGACATATTATAGACTCACCTCAGGGCACTAGCAGTAAAGAGAAAAACTACTTATCCTAACAGTTTTGCCTCAGAAAATATTCTATTTTCTATATGGTTGCCACATGCACATTCTACTTTAAGAATTTGGGTAACGCTAGATTTGGTAACACAGCATTAACAATATTGGATACAAGAAGACAGTGGAGCATGTCCCAGTGCTCAGGAAAATACTTTAATTCTAGAAATCTATACCTATACACATTGTCATTTGAGGGTGAGTTTGGCCACCAAAGGTCTATAACTTGTAGATCCATTCTGAAAATAATGGCTTCTCAGAGGATGAACTACATCCAAAAAGAAAATGAATCCAGAAAAAAGCAGGAGTATGTGGGAAGACATTACAGAGAAGGGGGAACCACTGGTTATCAGGCCTAAGTATTTATTACGAAAAAAAAAAAAAAGAATCTTAACAATAATTACGAGCTAAAATTCCAGGCAGCTACCACATGGCTTGGTAGAAGCTAGCAGAAACACTAAGGAAAATGAAAGTGGTCTATGTTTTTTACATTGCTCAGGAGGAAGCAAAGTTACTAATTAATTGATTCAAGACGTTAAAATAAATAAAAACTATGACTAATTACAGAATTGCTTCTCATAGGGATTGCTCAGTTAATGATGTTTTGCCATAAGAGCTCTTGACAAAGTTTACCATTTTTTGGATATGATTTTTTTTGGTATAATGACTTTTTTCACCTAAAACACGCTAAGTATATATACTCTAAGATGTGACATTTCAATGTTATATTTTTAAGCAAAGACACATTGAGCAATTTATTAGACACACTTTCGAGTCAGAGAATATCATATGGAACAAATTTAAACTGCGGGTCATGGTTCGATGAACCAAAACATTTTTATTTGTGAATATATGCCAAGTGAGAAGGATAAAGAAGAGCTTCCTCTTCATCTCTTCAGTCTGTTGAGTATGTGTGCTTTTTCCATATGCTTCAATGTGCTTTTGGATTTAGCCTTCATTTTCTTAGATAGATGTTTTTCTGTCCTTTGATTTTACTTATAAGAGTTTTTAAGATAAAACATGAATTCCAAAATGTTAACTAAGAAGGAGGTACAGAATGATGAGTGCATCTTCCAAAAAGCAACTCCTTGCACCTCTCCTCTGCCATCCAGCACTCACTCTGGAATTTTCTCTTTATCATTTGGTCAGCACAACAAACCTGTATTATGTTATGTATCTTATTGGTTTTAATGATTGCTTCTATCTTATATAAAGTTACTTGACTTGTTCGATTTACATATCTATTTGTGCAGATGGTGTGCATCTCTAGGGTTAAAATAGAGCATATATATATATATATATATATATATATATATACATATTCCATTGAAAGAGGTAGACATGAGTCTTCCCTCTTTCAGCTCTGAAGCTTAAGGAGCTTGTGTGTCATCAGTCTCATCATTACAAGAAAAACTAGGCAAACTAAAAATCAACGACTGTTCTTAAACGTATCAGAGAACTGAGGTATTAGAGCAAACCACCACTCCAATCTCTGGAGAGACTGATGCATCCAGAGAGATACAGCACTAGAGATAATGCTTACCTGGAGCTGAAGCCACTGGAAGCCATACATTGTACAACTGCCTGCTTTACCAGTAGTTTTGACAGATTGTTTTAGTCCGAGTGCTAACTAGCTTGATCATGACAAATTCCTTGTGCTGCAATCAGAGAGCCCACACACTTTCTTGGGTTTTCCTTCCAGGAAAGATTCTTGCAATGAAGATCCAAAAAAAAAAAAAAAAAAAAAATCTCCTACGGTGCTGACAGGAGGAGGGGAAAAGCAGCAAGCGCAATCCTCTCCTTTCCTTTTCTATAACAAAAGCTTATTTAATCTCCGGGATAAAATACTTCACCACAGAGCAATACGGAAACTATCTCACCTGGGGAAAGAGATATCCTTCCCACTTCATTCCTTTCTGGTACTTGTATTTCACTCTGCAGGGAGAGGAAAAGTTAACAGGGACAGAGCTTCAAGAAAATGTCTTGGAAACTTGGTACAGGGAAGGTGGGAGATAGCTACACACCTTGAGGAGGGACAGAAACATTTGTGAAGGCCACACCCTGAGACAGAGTTCCACTAAATGACTGGGAAGACTTCCCTTTCCTATACCCAACTACCACACCAACAATTTTACCAATCCGGTATAACAGAATTACAGCGGAGAAAGCTGTAGGACGGGGACTGCCTCTGAGAAGTAATCCAAAGAGAAGGCTTAAGACCAAGGGAGGAAACAAAACCAACAGAGCTAGAGGGATCTGGTGTCTGTACTCCCTAGAGCTACAACAAACATTAAACACAGCCCAACTTGTAGCCAGATTAATATAAATCCTCCACCCGAAAGGTCTATTTGCTTCAGGAGTTACTATTGATACATGTCAACTTTCAGCAAAAAATCAAAAGGCCTATCAAAAGGCAAGAAAACACAGGTTAGGGAAACAATGCAATCATCATAACCATATTCAGGCGAATTAATAGATAAGGAATTTAAATTAACAGAAAAGGCGTTTTAAGTAACTATGATTAACTTGTGAAGGGTTCTAATGAAAAAAAATATATACATACCAAGATCAAATGGGTATTATTGGCAGAGTGGTAGAAACTATTTTTAAAAATCAGAAGAAAATGTTAGAAATAAAAAACACAGAAATAAAAAAATATCAGCTCCCAACTGGACTCAATACAGCCAAAGAACCAGTGAACCTAAAGATAGGTTAATAGAAACTTCCCAAGTGAAACACAAACAGCAAAAAAAGTTGAACAGAATATCTAAGAGCTGTGGGATCTAATTCTCACAAGCCAAGACTGAAAGAACATCCCAAACCTAGAGTCATATGTTTTGTGATCCAGTTAGGCTGAGCTGTTGGTTCCCAGACAAGTTTTCCATCCATAGACCTATGTGAAATCTTGAGTGCCAAGCTTTCTGAGATGGCTCTGGCCCTTCACTATCTCTGTTTGGTGCTCCCTGAAGATGTAGTCCCGGAGCTGATTCTAGAATCCATTTCAAAAATAAAGGAAGAGAGACAGAAGATGGACTCTAAGTGAAACATCCCTGAGGTTTCTTTAGGGCAAACTGCCTAGACAGAGAGGAAAACTCATTCCCAAGAGGCTGTTCTTATCACAAGGGGGAATCCAAGATTTTTGGAGTTGGAAGAGGCTATGGACAACATCCTTGGACAAGATGTGGAGACGAAGTCCCAGAGAGATTAAATGACTTGTCCAAGGTCATGGTTTGCTAGTCCCAGAGAGGAAACAATACATCTTTCCTAAATAGCATGCTTCTCACATTGTAGTCTTTCATCTCCTTAGCAAATTTAACCTTTTCCATACAGCTGTTGAGATAACCTACTGATCATACCAGCTAAATCAACACAAGGGACATATCTCAGAAAATGCCCCCAAACTGCTTCTCTTTTCATTGTTGAAAACTGTGAGATGAAAGTCTTTAATAACTCACTGCACAAGAGGACCATTACTGTCAGCATATACCACTCAGCCATATATTATAGCCTTTTACTTCTCCACACAAAATTGCTTTGAAATTTACATTTGCCATAAAGGATTCAAGTCCATCACTATTAATTTTCTTCTACAAATTATGTTTAATTATCACCTCTTTCCACCTAGGAAGAAACCTCTCTTGTACTCCTGTCTCCATGTAGCTCTCAAGAAGAGTTTCCTCAGCATGAATCTTTGATGCTGGTTTTTATATTCCTTACTTGCCCTTCCTCGTCAAACTCGCACAGCCTACTTAGAGATATGGAAATGAATGGTTTGCCCGGCTCCGCATTTCCTGCATACATATGAAATCTGGTCTCTCTAAGCAGGAAAAAAAGAAGGCTAACATTTTCTAGCTTTAGCCTATGGACAATTAAGCTACAAACATTCCATTTTAAGATTCAAAGCAGCTTTGAAAGTTGGTCCATGATTGATTGCCTAACAGCTCATATGCTGCTTCTACGAAAGAAACTTCTTAGAGATTCAGTTGTCTTTCTGATGCTGCAAAAATCACCTTTATTCTCACAGTCTTGGAGCCCTAATTGAAGCTACTTTAAAAGAAATTGAGAAATCCAAAAATTATATTTAATCCTTTTGTCATTTAATTTCTATGCTTCCTTACTACGTGGTATCATAAACAGCGTGGTGTTTGGAGTCAGAAACATCAACAGTCAAATCATAACTCGACCAAAAACTTATGTAACTTCAGGCAAATTGCTTAGCCGAGTCCCTGTCCTCTCAACCTTAAACATAAAACTATTTCAAGTTTAACTAAGTTTAACATGTATTAGGCACAGCACATTCGAGGAATTCAAATGGTAATTGTCCTCCCCTTTCAAATTCAATGAAGCAGTATTTTTGTTTAAAAACTTTTGTCTGCAACTGATCAAAACTCAACTCAAACTAGCTGAAGCAAGAGGGGGGAATTTACTGACTTACAGAACGAGAGTCCTGGCATTTCTCTGGCTTTCGACATCGCCTGCTTAAGCTTCCCAGACAATGTTGTCATGGCTCTTGATTCTGTTTATCTCTGCTTGCAGTTGTTCTGAACTGACCAAATGCCTGGCAAAACAGCCCCTGTAATTTATACAACTTGAGCCTCCTCTTAGCTGTCCCTTAGTCAAGAAAACTGTCTCCTACTATCTAGATATCAAGTGCAGGGAAGATTCTAATTGACCTGCTTGAATAGTGCACCCACCTCTAACCCACTCTCTGTGACCATGGGGAAGCAACTACTCAGTTTGGCGAACGTGGGTAAGGACCTGTCACTGTGACAGAGAGCAAAGTACCAGAATTTATAGTCTTACCAGGATTATGTGGAGTGAGGGGGTCCTGAAGCAATCAGAAGAATGACTATTGGAAACACTACAAGGAAAAAATAAATAAAAATAAATAAATAAGAAAACTTCCATTATGCATTGTTGTCAATCAACAGATGAGTATTTGACTTCTTTTTTCATGAACTGATTTTCTTTTCCTCCCTCTCGTCTTGTTCCAGGACCTATAGTTTATGTCAGGGATCAGCAAACTACAACCCACCAACCAAATATGGCCCCACTGCCTGATTTATAAACAAAGCTTTATTGAAACACAGCCACATCATTCCTTAACATATTGACTATGGTTCTTTTCTTTTCCCACTACAACATCCAGGTTGAGTGGTTGCAACAGAATTCATATAGACTGCAAAGCCTATAATATTTACTATCTGGCTCTTTTCAGAAAAATATTTACTGACCCCTGATCTATGTTATTAACAAAAAAGATAATGAGAGAGTCAGAAAAATGCTTACTTAGAATATTTGCTTGAAATAAAATAGAAATATTGATGACAATTAAATTTTTATGTGATTTGCCCTCACAGTCTGTTAGCAATAAAAATATTTTAGAAGTTAGAAGAATATATCTTGCCAGAAAAAGTGTTCTCTACATAGTAGATGCTTAGTACATATTTTTAATCCATATTTAACAGCACAACCATCCATTAAATGCACCCAAACTCCCAAATTAGGAGCCATCCTTGACTTATCCTTTTCCTTCATAATCTATCTCATCCATATTTTCAAATCCTCCTAGCTCTGCCTTCACAATATATCCTGAATGCCTCTACTTCTCTCAGCTTCCTCCCTAATACAAGCCAATATCATTTCTGTCTAGACTTATGCAGAAGTTTTGTTAACTGGTCTCCCTACTTTTGTTCTTACTCATCTATGTTCTACAATCCCCTCAACAGCCAAGAATGACCCTTTTAAAAACCAATCAGGTAAAATCCCTTCCTTCCCTAAATCCATCCAATGACTTCCCTCTTTGCTTAGACTGAAATTCATATCCCTATCCTTGTACTACTAGTCACTATGTGAACTGGCCCCCACTACCTCTCAACCCTGACCAGATTAACTATAACCACTTTGCTCCACTTCAGCTATGAAAGGCTTCTTGGAGCCTTCTAGAATATACCGTGCCCATTCTCATGATAGGACTTTTCCATTCCCTCCCTCTGCCTAGAACTTTCTGCTCCCATCCCTTACATGGCTGGCTGATTTGAACTAATAATAAAGGAATTGATTCAAAGGTCACTTCTTCGTTGGATTAAAAGATATTTTCCCATAACTTTTAAGGAACATATAATATTGTGGTATCAAAAGTGATATTCTATTTTCTATATGGTTGCCACATGCATTATGAGATTCACGTTATGTGAAAATACAAAGTAGTTGACATTCATAACTTTATTGTTTATGACTGTTTATGATTGTTAACAATTATTGGGTA
Source organism: Canis lupus familiaris (assembly GCF_011100685.1). Lineage (NCBI taxonomy): Eukaryota > Metazoa > Chordata > Mammalia > Carnivora > Canidae > Canis > Canis lupus. The sequence continues at coordinate 27,500,539 of NC_049225.1, forward strand.
AAATAGACTTGACACTGATGCGTGCTATCAAATACGAAACTCTACACTCTGTTTAGATCATTCAATGAAGTCGTGTATTTTAACCCAAGAGCTGTTGATTTCAGGTAACTCAGACAAAAAAAAAATCATCATCATTAAAATATTAAATCTCATGACTTTTTAAAAGATTGTGAGACAGGAAGCAGTTGCTGATTTTTCTGTTGCAGAACAGAGTTTTAATTAACCCTACATATGACCTTGGTCCATCAGAGTGTTAGCACTACATAACATAAGCTTTTATTGCACTATGACTGACCTCTGCTGGTTCATAGTTATTCTGAATATTCAGTTGAAATGAATATATTAATGCAGGTTAAAACTAATATATTGATTCATATACTTTGGATGCAATCCTTCAGCCACCTTCCAGAGTATGTCAACCCCTTATTTGTTTGCAAAGATATTTTGAGGACTTGGCCAAATGCTGTAAAAAATGAGTACATACGTTTGATCTGCAAACAATACCAAAAACAAGAAATGGAGTTTATCTGCATTGATTTTTTTTTAATGATCCTATCTCAGGTCCTGGTGGGAACAACTTTTTCTCCCCAGTACCCATAAAGCACCTTATAATTTTGATCAAAAATATCTCAGAAGTATAGCTTGTCATGTCTTTATTTTTTGGAAAACCAAAGGTCTTTCTGTCTTATCTATTACTGTTAGAAATCTTATTTGGAAGCTATATTCAGACCTTGGGATATAAATCCAGCTATTGAGGACCTAGGCTCTCACCTAGAACCACAACTCACTCTCCTACATTCTGGCTAATTAGAATCTCCATTGCCACACACCAGGAGCCACAGATTTTCGTCCAAAATAATTTCCTTTGACCAAAAAGACGAAAGGAAATGTGAGTTTATTATGGAAGAGTCAGAGAAAGAGTTCTAGATACTCAAAACAAACAAACAAAAAAACAAAAAATAAAAACAACTGTTGGCCTTGTTGCCACAGAATTTGTAGCATTTTCATGGAGTCTCATCAGGTAATTGTTACTCCCACTGGAGCTAAGATAAGCATGTCTACAACTCACTGATTAATTGTAGAAATTTAAAGACAAGCTTTAATTGTAGGCATTCCTGGAGCTTGAGTCATCTCCAAGAATTTCTTAGAAACATGTGGCCAGTTTTGGACAAAAAAGAAGAGAATCTCTCAATAGATATTGAATGTGGTTTCCATAAGTGGATTAAAGCAAAACTGAGAAATCTTTGGCAATTTTTCATCTCACCTTTACTTCCCCCTCCCTCACAAGTTTTTTGCCTTTCTTTTTCCCTAAGAGCTGGGTCATCTTGCTGCCCCAATCCCAAAGAGACACTTCCAAACCCTGTATATAAAACTTCATGTCTCTGATTTTTTAAATGATAGACTCCTAGAGCTGCTAGGAAATATTGTAAAAGCATTTTGAAGGACCTTAATATATATTGCCAGGATTGCATTCCTTTTTTCATCTCAGAATTGAGACTTTCTATAGCCACATAGCATAACTCTCAAGACTGAGAACTGAAGCCAGCTGTATCAATATGATTTTATTTTTTTCTTCCTGGCAATTATTGCTCATTAAGATAAGGCTATAAACCAATAAATAACTCAACTTTTAGCTTTAGAAATGTTTGAAAGCTACTTTATATGAAAAATTAATTTGTTCATCTGGATAAACAGATACCCTTGTCAAAACAATAGATTGTTCATGGGGCCAAGCACTCACATATCAAACTATTTTTATGTAGAAGACTTACTTAAAGGTCCTTATCTTGCTGTGTTCACCAATCTTAAACTATGACATCATACTTTGGCCATTCCCTATCAGCTCTTCACACTAAAACACCTGCCTTAAACCACTTGAGCCCAGATCCCTAAACCCTATGGATTTCTACCCATGACCATCCTCTTCTGAGACATGGCTAAGGTAGGTTCTCCTGCTATAAGCTTGATTAAATTAGCTTTACTTTGGCCTCAGTTCATTCTAGTGGTCTTTTAGGGAAGTCAGCCATTAAAACAGACAAAGAATATATATCAACTCTCTTATTTTCTGGCACCTTGCTGGATACTGGTGACTAAAGGTGACACAATTCATATAATCTTGGGAGGGAGAAATATACTAATAAAATAATGACAAATATATAAATCTCAATTGTGATTAGTGTATAAGAAAAAGTTACAAACTGCTTCTGAGAGCAAATAACCAGGTACTGTGATGCTTTTAGGGAGAATAAGGGGACTGTATTGAGTAAGTGATGTTTGATCTGAGATTTCAGGGATGAGAAAGTTTAGAAGCTGGAGAGGAAGGGAAAGAGGAAGAGAATGTATAAAAGGGAAAAGGGACAGGAGAAAGAAGGGGAGGAGCAAGGAAAATAAAGGGTGGGGAGGCTCAGGAAGGGGGAGGAAGCAGAAGAAGGAAGTGAGAGGGTGGGAAGAGAGGGGGATGTTTGAGAGCTTTCTCGGAATGTGGGAAATCTGCATGATAACAACTGAAAAGAAAACAAAACACAAATCCCCTTATTCTGAAACAGAGAGCAAAGGAGAAAGAATTGGAAAATAAGAGTAGAGAAGTCATATGGGACAACATGTAGGCATATAGATCAGAAAAGTTGTACAGTTCAACCATCATCCATAAGAGTATGATGGTCTCTGTTATATCATACTTTTGCTAGCGTTAAGTATTATGTTCATCTTTGCTAAATTGAGAGATGAAAAATAACCCCTTATCTTGATTTTTAATCTTTTGTTGACTGGTGAACTTATGAAAAAAAAAGTAATTTAATGTATTATATTCCTTCCACATAAATTCTCTCTTCAATCCTTGACCTCAATGTATCCGTTGAGATTCCTGTTTTTCTGATCTATTTGAATGAGACTTTATGTATTAAGTGATAGTGGTCCTTCACCTATAATTTTTGCAAATATTCCTCCTAATTTGTTTTTGGGTTTTAAAGTTTGTATTGTTTTGTAGATACAGAGAATTTATTTGTATGCATTAAATTCACCAATATTTCCATTCGCAGTGTTTCCTTTGCTTTTCTGTTTGCAGAGACTTTCTTAAGCTAAAGACTTAAGTAAAAACCTAAATGCTTTGAAGACTTTGATGCCTTGGATTTCCACATTTAAATCACAAAATATTTGGTATTTATTTGTAGTATGTCATATCTTCAGAATCTAAATATACTTTTATCCCCTTCACAATTTTCTGATTGTCAAGAGCTGTTTGTTTTCAAATCTTGCCATCCCCTCTCTTTAAGTTTTGGACAACTCCTTCGTCATATTTTGCTTTTTAAGACAACAGAGTCTGTTACAAAGCCACCTATTCTACTTCATTTGTCTGTTTGTTTATCCCTGGGGCCACACTGATCTAATTATTGGAGCTTCACACTAAGTTTTAATATCTGGTTGCAGCCTGTTCTGGCTCTCACCTGGTTATTCCTCCAATAGCACTTTAGAATAACAGTATCAAGTTCTGAAGCAACAAATCCTTTTGAAGTGTTAATTTGGAGTGTGTTAACAGACTCCTGCTCCTACAGTGGAATGCCTTTCCAGATACTTCATATAGTACACCTATTATTTGGCCTGCTAATTGAGGGTTCCAGAGCCGTCATTGGACATACTAAAATCCAAAGACCTGCATTTGAGGTCAGATATCACCCCTTTTGGCATCTACTTGGGGAGGTATCATGAGGGGAAGACAACATATGGAAGACTTTTCATGGGTAAGAGGCCAAAACTGGTCCTAGAGTCTGGAGGCCTCCACATTGGTGCTGTGACAGGGCCAGAGTCAAACCAGCTCTCCCATTTTATTTTCACGGCCCTCCACACCTCACCTCGTTTCTTCAGCCTAAAAGCTCCCAGTTTTCAGGATCAGGTGCTGTAATGACTATAGGAAAAGCAAATACCTCAATGTTTAAAAGATACCACAATATAATCCTGCTATAAAGCAGAGAACCTTAAAAGCAAACAAGACAAAATAATGGCCCTCTTTAACCCCAAAAAGCTTGGATCCCTTAACCCAAAAATCTCCCCTCCTTAGGAGCAAAGAGGAGAAAAATGAGTGAAGGAAGGGAGATAGCGAGGCCTGCCATTGGGTCAAGCAAACAGCTCACAGAAAAATGGAAAGAGAAACAAGAGTGGACCTTCTTAGAAATTCAGCAGGTCCTCTCACTAGAGAGTGGAGATGAATTTCAATGAGGATGAAAATCCTCATACTCACACTTTCCCTAGATGAGATCTCTTTTCTTCCAGCCTGTAAAAGCGGATCCCAGAGAGGCCTCCCTGAAGGCACAGCCGCCCCCCCCTCCTCTGAGGCTGGGCTCCAGGTTGTCACACACCCCAGCAAACCCCAACAAGTTAATTTGTAATCTTAGGGGGAAAATGATGGCCGCGCTGTGTCTGTCACTGAGCACTCTCCCTGCCAGTTTAAACAGCTGATTAGTTAGCGCCACTGGAATCGATCCGCATCAGTTCCACCTGCATGCACACACCAGGAACCACTTTATTGTAAATCAATCATTCTGAAAACATCTCACAAAGGGGCCAGGCTTTGCTAACAAGCCGTCAATTCCTGCTGCCTGTTGGCAGCACCCAGCAAATCAGGAGTGCAACCAACATTTACTCAAAAATTATCTCTTCAGGGTCTTTTGAGCCTGGACAGGAGGTGGAGAAGCAGGGATGGACTGGGGCTTCCTAAGGCTTGCCCATGCTCAAGGTTGTAGATTTGTCTCCCCAGAACAAGGGCCAAGGTTTGACCAGGCCCTCCCTTTAAAAAAAGGGGGGGGGGGTGCAAGAGAGTTGCATAGACATTTTACAGAAGATATGTGTATGCCCAAGGCCACAAGCATGTGACAAAGTGCTCAACATCATTAGTCATCTTGCAAATGTAAACGAACACCTCACTGACTTAAGTGCAGCACCACCCAAATGATTAAAATTAAAAAGACTGACAATGCCCAATGTTGGTGAGGATCTAGAGCAAACTGAATTTTCAAACAATGATGGCAAGAGTGTAACTCAAGATAACTACTTTGGAAGAAAGGTTTGCCATTTCTTATAAAAGTAAACATACCCTAGGGACTCCTAGGTGGCTCAGAAGTTGAACATCTGCCTTTGGCTCAGGTCATAATCATGGAGTCCTGGGATCAAGTCCCACATCAGACTCCCTACAAGGAGCCTGCTTCTCCCTCTGCCTGTGTCTCTGCCTCTCTCTGTATCTGTCATGAATAAATAAATAAAATATTTTTTAAAAATAAACATACCCTAGCTTATCACCCTAGCAATTCTACTCCAACATATTCACCTAAGAGAAATGAAAACATAGGGCATACAAAGACTTGTATACAAACATTCACAGCAGCTTTATTCACAGTAGCCAAAATCTGGAAATAGCACAGGTGTTCCTCAACAGGTGAATGGATAAATGAGGTGTGGTATATCCATACATAAGGCACACTACTCAGCAATTAAAAGGAATGGATTACTGGTACACATAACATGGGAGAATTTAAAAAACATGCTGAGGGAGGCAATTTACACAAAAGAGGACTCTGATTCCATATATGTGATTCTTAGAGGGCACAAACTAATCTATGGCAGAGAAGAAAATCATAATAGTAGTTGCTTCTGGGGAGGTGGGGTTGAGGGCTGATGGAGTGTGACATGAGGGAACTTTCTGGAACAATGGTCATGTTCTAAATCTTAACATACAGAATATGCATAGGTATATGCATATGTCAAAACTCAGTGAATGGTCCACTTAAGATTTCCACATCATATTGCACCTCCCAACTCAAAAGTCAGAGAGAAGCAGTATTTGGGGTGATGTGTATCCAAGGAAACTTACTTTAAATGCACTTTACTATAAGATGGATAACTGGATAGATATGGCATAAAGCAGGTATAATAAAAACTAAGTAGGGGTAGATGGGTGGTTCCCTGTAAAATCCTTTCGACTTTTCTGTGTGTTGGAAATTTTTCATAATACAGTGATGAGGGTGGGAAGAGACAAGATGGAGGGCCAGCCTTCTGGTCAGCATTATGCCCTGGACAGTTTTGTGCACTGTCTGAATGTCCCATGTGTCTTCAAATCAATCTTTACCCTTGTCCATTGGCTAGATAAAAGGATTCAATTTTGGCTCTCCAGAAGCAAATGTGCCAGATAACACAGGGAACACACCCCTCAGTGAAAGGATGTGCAGGGAATATTATAATTGGCTTCCAAGAGCTTTCTACAAAACACTGTTCAACTCTCTTTAGTTAAAGAGATAGGACAAAGGCATTTTGTCTTAAGATAATCTCCCCCTACCTTTGCGGCTGCTATTTGAATCTCAGTATGTGGGCAGGAAAGCCAAAGAACACTGTGCTCCCATTCTGGGTAATGGAGAGCTCTATTGTCTGCATTTGGTTAGAAGGCATGAAGGTAATAACCTGATTTTGCCAAGTGTGGTCCAGACAGCCTCACACAAGAATGGCTCAGCTCATTTGCTGACAGATGATTGCATTGTCAACGCTGCATGGTGGAGAGTAATTGTGTGATGATGACTCCCTTGTAAACCTTGCATCAGAAGGCAAAACTCCGGGAGTAGTTTGAGCAGTGGGGAGGAGTAAAATTGGACTGCAAGGGAGAGCAGCTGAATGCCTGTGGCCCATCCACTTCAGTGGGGGTTTGAGGAGGCACAGATGGGAGACCCAGCTTAAAGTCACTGGGGAGATGGTTATGGTAATGAAACATCACAAGGTAATGGTGACAAGATAACATGGTTAGAAGGAACCTTGGATGGATGACGACTTGGCAACCAAAGTAGCACAGGATTTAAGGATGCCAGAGGTACAGTGAAACCACTGTTTTTGGTGTAGGAGCTAAGTACCCAGCCACTAAATTAGCTTTGCCCAAGGTCAAGTCTCAGCTGGCCACTCAATAGCTCTGTGACCGTGGGCAAATGACTCCAACTCTCTAGGCCTTTTACCTTATCTGCAAAAATGGTTTAAGTAACGGTAGCCCACATATGGTCTCTACGAGGATTGAGAGTGGTATAGAAAGCTGAGAATAATGCCAGGCATGTGATGGCATCATGGAAATGTTCATTGTGACTGGAAGCAGACTGCCTTTCATCTGGGCCCTGCGTGGTCTTGAGTTACAGTAATACAGTATTAAGCTGGGAATATTATTCTCTGCTGCTTGGCTACTGTCTATCCTCCAGTCAGGGTAGAGATTCTTATTCTGGGCATGGGCCATCACTTATCACCATAAGCAGTATAAATGCAAGGTATGAGCTAGTTTGTTTTAGGCTGAGCAAGTACTTTTTGAGGATTCTTTCAGAGAATTAAGGCACAGAGTTCCTACACTTCCGGGGGGTTATAATTAACATTTCTAGTCCTTAGCTTCCTCTTCCTAGAATAGGAATAATAATGCCAGCTTCTGCAGGGTTATTGTGAGGATGAGGACAATATAAGTGAAGTGCCTGTGGCCATCCCTGGCACATAGTAGTTGCTCAACGAATGATATATGCTATTATATATGCTATTATATATGTGTTCACAATATCTATATCATACATATATATACACATGCATATATATGTGTGTGCACACATGTATGTGTATATGTGTATGTATATATATATGACACATACACATATACATATAGCTATATAATGTAGTCATATCTATAGTTAGAGTTGTAATAATAATATGATTCCAAACACTGTAACTACATGAATGAGCATTACAGATGAATACATATTTAAACATATGAGTCCCCCTTTTTTTTCAGGCAACTTAGAAAACACTGATCTAGCAAATGATCCACTCACCCACGTTTGGTAAATTCTATTTAATTCTACCTTATTCTATTTAAAAGTGAGATATACTATAGTAATAAATCTCCGAGCTGTTTAACACTCCATGTAGAGCAAGGGTTAAAATAACCATTTTCTGCGAAGCACTTACTAACAATAATCAACTGGTCATGATAGTAGCGATGTTGATGGTAACACTAAATATACAAAGTACTGCCAGTTTAACAGTTTATATTCATTTAAATCTTCCTTCTGAATACTTTAAAATCATCAAGAAAGCTAGCATGTAACCTAAACTCTACATTATCAGGGATGACCAAATTAGGAACCGGGAAACTAAGTAACTTCACTCATTCTTTCACTAAATGTGTTTGATGACATCACGTGCTCAGCTTAGTGCTTTATGTTGTGGGTTAAAAAAAGGGCTAAGACATTATAACTGTGTACAAGGAATTAAAATCTAGGTAAGGCAATATTTTTTAAGGTGCCACCTGAGGTGCTCTAGAAACAAAAGTTTCCAGTTGAAAAAAATTGTGTGAATTTCGACTTTCTGCTTACCCCTGGTGGAGATTCTCAGTGCACATGGGGTCTATTAAATGTTCTAAGAAGTCCTAGGAAAACTTCTTTATTCAAGTCTGTATTCCAACAATTATTTGACCACAGGATATCTCTGCCAAGAAGATACTAATTTATGTTATTTGGGAATCTGTAATAGAAGGGAACAGGCATGCAAATATGGTGATGGCCTGTGACAAAGGCTGGGACAGTTGAAAGCCTGAGCAGCCTAAGAACAGAGAGGACAGAGGGGTCAGATCTACCTTTGTGTGAACCAAGGATCAAGAAAGTCTCCCACATTTGAGCCAAGACCACTTAGCCAAATGATGGAAGCACCAGGTTTGTCCTAGACCACAATGCTTCTGAAAAGAAAAGACAGCCTTTCCACATTTATGCTTCCCATTCAGTAGAGGTCCTTCAAGAAGTGTGATGTTTTCAAGTCTTTTGTTCTCTTTGGGAAGTTCAGCACTGGCTTCTCAAAGTGTAAAACAAGGAGATTGAACTTGTCATTTCTAATTGCATGCTGGCCTTCCATGATTCTGTGCTTTAAACATAGAGTCTGCGTGGTCTGATTAAGCGTCAGTGGCCCACAGGACAGCATGGCAAGGTGTTTCTGTTGGAACCCCAACCTCAATGCAGTTGAAAGGCAAAGCTCTTCACAGAGGTTTATCTCATTAATGGCAAAATGTATTGATTGAGGTTGGAAAGGCTCACATACCACATCATAACAGATACCAAGGAAAAAGGAGCTTCTGGGTTAGGCTCAACTAAAATACAGCATTTGGAACTCAGAAAGCCATAGAGTAATTGCTTTGAAACTTCTACTTATGAAGGGCTTCATCATACCAATCTAGATTTCTAGATTACTCTAGAATTTAGAGTTTTGTCCAACAGAAATACAGAAAAGAGGTTTATGTGGGAGTGCCTATACCCCACTTTCATAGGCTGACCCAACCCTCTTACCTAGTCTTCACAGATATTATAAGCATATATGGGATACTCAAAGAGGGGTCTCTAACCCCATGGGTCTGAATCCATAATCCAAGGAGGTCATATGTTTAGGAGGAGATTAAAAAAAAATGACGGAGCCAGGGAATATTTTAGGGACGTGCTTACTCAGCTAAAGGATGAGGATAAGGAGATAGAAATCATGAATGGTCTTCAAATGTCTGACTTGAGCAACATTGTGATTTAGAGAACAATATCACGCAGGTTTCACTAATAATGTAATTTGACATTATCTTTAATTAAAATTGGCATTCCAGGACTATTCACTAGTATGGCATTGATAAAGAATGAGGTCTGATTGTCCTGACCTAGCAAACAAAGTGTTGATGGCATTCATAGAATTCTGAAAAGCTTACTTTGCATGCAGACTTCCTCTGTATTATTAAGTCAAAACACAGAAAAAAAAAATCACTGTGGAATAGATCTGATGCTAAATCTTTCTATAATTAACAACAACTTCTATGATTTAGTTTTAGCAAAAACATTATCTATCACGCTGAAGTAACAGTGTAAATTTGAATTGTATTTGTTTTATGGTTTTGTTTTCACTTCATTTTAAATTATTTTTCTTTATAGCTAATAGTTTTCAGATTGCTTTGTTTTATAGTTAAGTAGGAGCTATATACATAAAGAATTTTATTCCTAATTTTATGTTTATGCATTTATCAAAAATTGTATTTAACACTTATATAATATCTATTCTATGCCAGGGACCTGATATAAATGCTTTGCAAATATTAATGCATTTAACTCTCATAACAATATTATGAATATAGGTATTGCCATTATCCCCACTTTACAGATGAGAAGAATGAAGCAAAGGGAAATTTCAGTGATTTGACCAAGGTCACAGAACTAGTAAAAATCCAAGGTTCAAAGACTGGCGGTGCGGCTCTTAAGTGAGTCTATACTCTTAAATAACGTTAATAATTTAATGTAATATGAGGAAGGTCTGCGCATTTTTTATCCTTTTAAGTATATTACTCAGATTCCATTGTAATAGTCCATTGATTCCTTGATCAGAATTCAGAGAAGATTTAATTCAGTGTTTTTCTTTTTTATCTGTAAGGAAACATATGCCCAAGGGGAAGAAATGTGTATTTTGGGGGATGGTTCATGAATTTCTTTGACATGTTATTCCAGTTACTTCACCTGTATCTGATCTCCCAGTTCAGATTTGGACAGACAGGATTAGTGTCTTCAATCCTCCAAGGATCAAGGACAGCACTGTTCAGAATAGAGACCTACAGAATTCACCATGGCTCAAACAGGCTCAAATGAGATTAGATCAGTTAGGGATCTAATTGGCTGAAGACAACTGGACATATTTCTCTTTCCCAATTGTCACAGAAGGTCCTTAATATGAGGAGCACTGGCCTGCTGGGTTGATCCTAAATATCTAAAATGTCCATGCCTTTCCTGTCCTTCCCCATTGGCCTGGAGACCTCATGCTAAGACTGCAAGACCCAGAGCAAATACCATCTCCCTCCTGATGCCTTCTGTGAACTAGTTAAGCCGACTTGCCAATTTCGTTCTATGCCTTCCCTACATGCAGTATCTGCCTCTATCGTTACACTTCTTACAACTGCCATATAATCAACTTTATTCCTGTCTCAATCACTGGATCTTTGAAAGGCAGGGACTGTGTCCCATTTATTTTTATTGCCCTAGTACGAATGTTAGGTGCTAAATTGTGTCTCCCCAAATTCTTATATTGAAATTCCATCCCCCAAGGATCTCAGAATGTAACCATATTTGGAGACAAAGTCTGTAAAGAGGTGATTAAGTTGAAATGAGTCCATAATAGGAGGAGGAAGAGAAACCAGGGATGAGCACACTGAGGGTGAAAGCCATGTGTGTACAGAGCCACGTGCAAGAAAAGAAGAGAGCCTCAGAAGAAAATCACCCTGCCAACACCTTGCTCTTGCATGTAGTCTCCACAACTGTGAGAAAAGCAATGCCTGTTTTTTAAGTCCCCAGCCTGGAGTACAGGAGCTTGAGTAAACTAATGCACCTAGTATACTACATTCATATGTAGCTGGTACTAAAGATAGAGGTAGACACATATTTACATTTATAATGTTATTATTTATGCCTATATCTTAAAAATAAAAGTGACTTATCCAAAGCCATAGAGCAAATTTGTGAGAGACTATGATTACAAAAACAGCCTTCTGCTCATCTAGATCTCAACCTGCTTTCAACTTTAAATTTTATGTGATTATGCAATTCAATTATTTGTGATTTTCAACTTACACGCAGACTCTCCAAAAAGTACAGTGCATTGGCTTTGACATCATAAACCACATAAACAAATCCTTACACTTTGGGAGAAGATGCCTGATTGATTTAATTACATTAGGATCAATTAAAGTAAAGATTAAGGCAACAAAAGTGAAGTATGTGTGCTTGCAAGCATGTGCTAATGTGTGTGTTTGTGTAGGCACACAATAACACAATATGATTAAATTTATCAGAATTCCCTTGGGCTCTTGTTAGAACCAGGATCTCCTTCATACTTTTAGTATGTCCCAAATAAGTGCCTGTGCTTTGAACTACAACAGTCTAGGAGGCGGGGAAGGAAATGGTGGTTTTACAAGAACAGAATAAGAGACAGAAAATCAGCAAAGGCTAGGATTAGGACAACCAAATGCTGCCACTGGACTCATCTGGGGCACACAGGGAGAGAAAAGAGGGGAGAGAGTTGGTAGGAGCCATCAAAGCACATTGAGAGATCATCTACATGAGCACACCTGGATGAGTTCTCCGGCTACCCCTCCTCAGACTTCAACACAGTCTACGTCCTTCTCTGCAAGCTGTTGAGGCTCAACAAAGTGTTTGCTGAATGGATGAATGAATCTAAGGGCTGATTTCACTGGAACACACTTAAATGTTGATCATAGAAAAGGGAAGTGGGTTCACATTCTAGCAGGCAATAGAGAAAGCAATTCAGTTCCCCACACAAACAGACAGTAGACTCAGGCTGAAACATGGCAATTTTATGAGACTTCAGCCTGAGGCAACATTGTCTTTCTTTTCTTGGTCTCTCCTTTCCATTTCCACCCCCTATTGACTATTTGTAAGGACCACAGCATGGTAGCCTGGCTTTCTAATTTTTTCCTGAATCTCCTCATCACTGTGTGGGCCATGGGAAATCTCTATTGGCTGATTAGTCATTTGCTTTCCTCTTTTTTCTTTTTTCCCCACAGAGTTAAATAACTCATATGGTCCACAATCTGAAGAATTTGGCATGTGTGAACACCACACACACACAATGAATGGGAACCTTATTTGTTTGGGATGAGGAAATAGAGTGGGGAAGAAGTTTAAAGCACTGAAAAGGCCAGAATTTATCCTGACTCCCTGGTGGTTGAGGAGGTCAGAGAATAAATGTAACCTTGAGTTTCCTGGGTCCCAGCAAACCGGTCAAAAGCATTCAGATCAGGGGATTAGCTAGTCTGTTAGTTAACACATGAAAATGGCTTCAAATATTCCCCGCAGGAGATTGGTGAAGGGGTACAGAAGAGGGATTAGTTGGGAGGGTGGGGAAAAACTTAAGGAGAGAAGGATGCTGATTTTTGGAAGCAAAGAGAGAGGACAAAGTCAGATGCACATTGGAATCTGTCCTTCGGATGACTGAGGGTAGGATGGGGCTTTGATCTATATTTAGTCCCCAAAGCTCAGAGCTGCAAGGCAACCTTTGTTACGCCAGGGAGACTCATGTTGGAGACCAGAGCAAGGGCAAGAGAGGACAGTGGGAGAGAATTACAGAAGAGGGATGAGGGTACACAGGGAGGGGCTGCAGTGGGGGGAAGGGGAGCTCTCTCTTTCTCTTTCCCTCCTTTGTGAACATACAGACAAGTCCATCAAACCCGTGGCAGGCTGCTGTGATGAGAAAGATACATAATATGATAAAGCTTGGTAGCAGGCATGTGTGATTGAACAGACCAATGAAGAGATAACATTTGAAAGCTTTACTGCTTGGAAAGCTGTTAGCAAGCTGGTGTCCCCTTCATCATGTTTAATTTTACTTTTACTACCCTTCATTTGCTTTGACGGGTTGATGTTGCCATGGTGCGGTTGGAATTCTCATAAAAGTGCTGTTACCCTTTCAAGATGGCCATTTTTTTCTAGGGTTTATACCACATTTTATAGTTATGTCAGAAGGTTTACTTGGTTTATGAATTCTCCAAGCTGTAAGATTGCTCTCGAAAAACTCCGGGTTGCCTTCAGTTTTTGCCATTTAATTTGTGATCTTTTAACAACAGTCACATCTTTGGGTGATGTCCCGACATAATTAGAAATACATCTTTTGGTTCATGCAAGTAAACAAAGGGTACACAGAGAAACCAAACCCACTTTTCATAGGTTATAAGCCCCTGAATATATGTAACTGTCTATATGCTTCTGAATATTGCACTTGATGCATAAAATGGTAATAAATAAAATACTGTGACCAACTATGAAATCTAATGATTAATATCTAACCATATAACTTGATGACTCCTTTATTTCCTCTCTAACAATTCAAGGCTGGTAAACTGTGTAAGAGGAAAACATTCTTTATTAAATCCCTACAGAGAAGCCCAGTGAATAAGACTTTGAATGGGTCTTCAACTTCATTAAGTATTATAGTTTATTCACTTACTCAAAGAGATATAATTACTCGCTGAATATGTGTCTCAGAATTTTAAGAAAGCAGAGGAATTCAAGGCACTCTCCACCACTTTTCAAAAGTCATCCAAACTGAGATAGCCAAAGGCAGCATATAGCTGTGCTAAGGTCTCTTATAGAACATAATTTCAATGAATTGGAATGTGACTTTATGTTAAGATTTGAGGTCGGACGTCAGAAATGCATGCCCAAGTCTATCTTTCAATTTTATGCTGGTCAATAAATATTTACTGCATTCCTCCACATTGCCTTACAAGATCTGAAAAGTGAACATAGTTTTAAGAAGTGGCAAGCTACCCATCTGTATTGGTTTCCTATAGTTGCTCCAACCAATGACCACAGACTTAGTGACTTAATATGGATTTACTTTCATTGAGTTTTGGAGGTCAGAAGTCTAAAACTGGTCTCCCTGGGCTCACATCACAGTATCAGCAGGGCAGCATTCCTCTGGAGGCTTTAAGGGAGACTCCCTTTCCTCAACTTTGCCAGCTTCTAGAAGCTGCCTGTGTTCCTCGGTTTGTGAACCCCATCCTTCATCTACAAAGCCAGCAATGTCCCTCTGACCATAGTCACATCTCCCTCTGACTCTTGTATTTTCCTCTTTATTTTTAAGAACCCTGGTGATTAGAGTGGGCCCATCCAGATAATTCAAGAAAATCTCCCTGTTTTAAGGTCAGCCGATTAGAAGCCTCAATCTCATCTGCAATTTTAATTCCTCTTTGCAACATAAAATAATATCTTTACAGGTTTGTGGATTAGAAGGGGGACATCTCTGGGCGGGGGGCAGGGGGCATCTTTATTCCTCCTATCACTGCATCTATTGGAGGTGGCAAGCATGTGGGAGGACGCCTTGGAGCAGGCTACAGAAGTGTCGCCCTTAAACAAGAATGGGACCACATGACCAGAAGTCAGTTTTCCAGAATGGACATCTTATGACACTTTGATATTGTACAAGGAACTGAAAATCTCTAACTTTAGCTTCTCTGCTGGTATTATGGATGTGGCAATGTTTTACTACCTGCAAGCAAGTGGGTTTAAAGTTGCAGAGTATTAGATTATGTATACATACAGTGCTTATTAAACCTTTCTCTGACTATTTTATGCTTTAAAAACTTTGAATTTTGCTATTATAAGTAACCCTGCAATATATGTCACTAAATAGCACAGATTATTTCCCTGTGATAATGTCCAAGTTGTAGCCACCCTGGATCCAGAGGTATGAACACCTTTAAGGATATTGGCACTTTCCAAAGAGGATAATTGCAAGTGTATATCTTGGAGGAAGCACAGATGGGACAAATAAACCTGCTCATGCTCAGACCTTTTTGGTTTCTGAGGCCTGTCTCGAAATGTTTAATGATACATATTGTTATACATCATGACCACTAAATGCAAAGGAATCTTTTTTTTTTTTTTCCTGGCGCAAAGGAATCACTTTTTATGATGCTTAACCAAAGAAACTTCAGAAATAAAAATCCCTGTTGGAGTCGCTATGTAGAAACATGGTCTACAATGTCAAGGTTCAATGAAGCCTACAAAATCCCCCATGATATTCATTATGTGGTCATTTTTATGACACACAGCTCCCCTTACAAATTGACCTAAGAATCTAATATCTATGTGAGCTATGGTTTACTTGTCTCAATGTACAACTGTGCCAGCAATGTATATTCAATGCATTTACTTAACCAATATTTATTGAGGGTCAACTATGTGCCACATCCTGTTCTAGGCACTTGTGATGTAAGTCAAAGATACCTGCTTTTATAGGATATACATTCCAGTGGAATAGATGTGGCTACTATTAAGTACTACCGATTGGTAAAGGCATTCTTAGAACAAAATTAAGGTGAGTAATCTTGACATTGTCTTTGGCCTAACTTGACTGATTAATACACTATAGATGAATAACCATTATGACATATAACATAATCCTAGATTATGTTCCACAAATGTTCATTGTCCCAGCCACCCTTTTGGCTGAAGGTAGTGAGGTCTGTTGTTTTAATCTACTCAACATCACCTCTTTTAGGGAAATGCACCTCCCCCATCACATGTGGTTCTGATGGGACTGCCAATCATAATATTCTTTCCCCTTAACTACAAGGGTAGGATAATAATCCAACTACATGTGTCGTTGATAGTGGAAATCAGGGAGGTGCCTATAATTAATGATTGTATTCTTCTTAGAAGTATGATTTTGCTGTAAAAATTAGGAAGGTTGCTAACTGATTAGATCCTGGCTTCTAATTATCATATAGAGATTGGTCAAGTCTTGGAACCCCATCTGTCGTTGACTTATGATGACTCCCAATGATCCTCTTTATGTCTTGTTTTTCATACCCTGTGTAACCTGCTCCCCTTGAGTGACTAACCAATAGAATATGGGAAAGTAATATGGTTCAATTCATGACTAGACTACAAAAGTTTGTGAGTTTGCCTTGCTAGTACACTCTCTGGTTGGCTGGAGTTACTGAAACATGCTGCCATATTGGAGAAGCCATAGAGCAAAGAAGTAAGGGTGGCCTCTGGCCAACAGCCAGCAAGGAACTGAGTTCCTCAGTTCAATGGCCTTCAAGGCACTGAAGATTGACAACAACCAGAGTAAGTTAGGAAGCAGATCCTACTTTAGTTAAGCTTTGATTGGAACCTTATGAGAGATCATCGAGTCAATGACCCAACTAAGCCATGCCCAGATTCCTGGCCAAAAACCCATGAGATGATAATTCTGAATTTTTTAAAGCCACTAAGTTTTGTAGTTACACAGCAATAGATTGATTATAAAGTCCTTGAATACAATATTTTGCCTTCTTAGGAGACTAAGGCTTTTTTCTCATCATGATTACATAAGAAAGTAGGTTGGATCACTCTCAGGCTCCTGGCCCCAGTACATTAGTGGCTGGAAGTACACTATCTCATTCAGGCCAACCAGCTTTAGTGTAGGTAAGGATTGTGAAATGGGGAATTGGAATATGCCACCTTTCCATTGCCCACCTGCAGAATTCACTCCACCTTAGGGGAAATTTCTGCAAGAAAGAAAAATAAGAATCAAACGGCACTAGTAAGAGAGAGAGTTTTTGAGATATAGTCTCACTGGTGTCCTTAATTGCATATTTTTATTTAGTTTTAGCCAACTGGCATTTAAACACCATTTTAATTATGTTAGCACTAGGAAAAAGAAGAGTATTTGGTTTGAGTTTCTTGTTCCAACTTCCCTTCTTAATTGCCTTTTCATTCAAGCCAAAGACTTATGCTGGCAGCCACAGCCCAGTTGAAAAACAATTCATTGTATCAGTGACTGGGCCTCATAACAGAGCACCTTAATAAGACCAAGTTCTGCACTTCCTGACTCCCTAAGATGGATTATGTTCATAGTCCATTATTTGAACGAGGGTATCTGACTTATGGCAAATCTATCTGAAACAGCATTGTAGAACTGTATTTTATCTTTAAGAAATGTATTTTATAAAAGTAAGATATTTACTTCTGTTGCAGGAAGGAATTTAAGCAGAAAAATTTCTCTCTAATGTTTGTTGAATCATATGAGAATGATGAGGGGGAACAGGGTGATACATCAACCAACTAACTTGAAAAACTCAGTTGTATTTTTATTTCAGGAAGAAAGGCTGAGCTAAGGGTGCCCTGTGGTATTGCATGAAATACTTTTCTTCTTTTTCCAAGTCATGCATATCACCCAGGAATTCACAAGGGTAGCATCTCTGTTCTCTATTACTTAAATTTGCACAAGCATGCGATCAATTCTTCTTTCCTTTCCTTCCTCTTTAGGGCTTGTGAAAGGAGTTGAAATTTACGATCTTTGAGGATGGCAATCTTTGTTTGGAATCATAGAATCATAGACTGTAAGAACCAGAAGGGACCTCTGAGATTATCTGGTCCGACCCTCTCATTTTATAAGTGAGGTAACCAAGACCCTTTAGCAAATGTTCCTGTCTGTGACTAATGCTTTTAACGGCACCCGGAGCCCTGAACCCGAAGAGACCAGGGTCAGGATTCATAAGGAGCAAGGAAATCATGCACACAGGTGAGGAATTTTAAACTTCATTTTAGTACATTATTTGATGGAGGTTTGATCAAGGACAGAAGGCCAAAGGCACACAGACAATGATGGCAGAGCCCTGGGTTCTCAGCCTGGCTCCTGAGCTCTCTTAGTCTGTGACCTCAGGAAAATCTCCTGATCTCTCAATTTCTATATGGGTAACCATGGAGAAAAACAATAGGGACAAGCTCTTGGGTCGTGGTGAGTATGTCATGAGCAACTGCACGGAAAGCTCCCGGCCCGGGGCCCGACTCTTAACAAGTACTCATGAAACATGTGTGGTCATTATTACTGGTTCTTATGAGAATCATACCACCCGAACCTGCTAACCCTTGACAATGGCAAATAATCTTACCTTTTGGCCCTCAGTTCAGCCACATGTAAACTGAAGGAATTTTACCATTAGGACTCACTCAGTCTTGGGTTCTTCTCTTTGGCTTACCTGGTTTGGAAGCAATCTCCTCAACCTTCAATGACCTCCTCCATCAGCTTGCATCCTGTCTCTACACCCCTGGACCAAAAGTGCCATGAGGATAAAGCTCACAGTTGACTCTTCTGTACTTTTCCCTTGGACCTAAAACAGTATCTTCAACTACTAGGTCCCCATATTAAATCAACACTTTGCTATTTAACTTTTATTACTTCTAGAGACAAGGCCAGGTTGATAGGTTAATGCTGAAAAAGAAGAGCCTAGTTAAGTAACAGCTGAGGATAACATGTCAGAAAGCTCTCCAGAGAGCCCATGATTAGTGCCAATAGCTCAGGAACAGTGGGGCTGTCAGAGCACATGGGGCTGTGGGAAAGTTGATAGGAGGGATATGAAACAAGAGTTGAACCAAGACATCAATTTAAGAGTTGAAACTGAATAGAAAGATCAGTTTTAATGGAGAGGGAGTCTGAGGTGGGAGGTTAGGCTGGGTCTAGTGGTGGAGAGGGATACAGCAATATTTATTAGTTACTTTCAGTCACTTATCCCTGAGGCAAAAGAAGAAATGGTATTTTAGTTGGTTTTTAAAAGTACTTGAATTGTAGTTTTTCAGCGTAAAGCTCTTTAGTTACCAAGCACATGCTTTAAGGAGTGGCCCTGCCATTGTTTTTCACCCTTCTTGTCTGCCTTCCACAGAGCTTCCGTGACAGGCAAAGGCTTTAGAGAAAACAAAGTGCAGTGCTTTGCTCACTCAAATGGACTGTCCCCTGTTGTCAGGGCTTAAATTTTAAATCATTCTAGCCGCTCAATGTGGAACCCAGCAAAGAACCTCTGTCAGGAAAAGGTCAGATGCAGTTATTAACACAGAGTGACAGCCATACTTCAGAGAACAATTGCCCTCTCCCGTCCCTGCAACCTTCACGGAAGTCTTTGTTGACAATCTCTTCATTTCCTTACATTGTCAGCAAGATATTTAACGACACCTTGTTGTCCATCTTGGCTCTCTCAGAGGGGTGGGCCGGGAGAGTGCAGGGTAACTTGGGAGAATAAAGGATAGAAAGAATATTTTCATCTCTGGCCAGGTCAATTCAATGCCACTTCAGTGAATGCTTAACTTTTTTATACTGCTTTTTTGGCTTTGCTAACAAGGCTGAGGCAACTCTGAGGCACAGGTATGGCATTTTAGATCTGGGAAGCATTCTATCCATCTCCCCAGGAACCCTAAGGAACCCCAGAGTTTTTTGACCCCCGTGGCCAATACTGCACTCTATATGGGGCCATTCTCCATCCTTCTATCTGCCTGAGGTCTCAGTCACTACGGGGAGCTTTTGGTTTCAGGTGACCTTGGGCCAGGTCAACCAACACGCTACTGTGATTTGTCCACACTTTGCATCCTCGAGCAGGTTGTGGTTCTCTGTCATCATGAGATCAAATTGTACCTCTCCTCAATGGATGCATTACCACATTTCTCTAGACTTGCAGGACAGTGTCAAAATAGGCTAAGCTGTTAGGGAATTTTGCTTTACTGATGATGGAGAAGTGACAGGGTTAATCCTTCCTGAATAATACACGTGTGTAGGAGAAAGGCAGTAAAGCAAAATCTTGTAGCCATTCATGATTGTAAGAGTTATACATCTTGATCTTATGGGTAAGCAGGACTTTAGAAGCAGGACGGCAAACTGTACCGGCCATCACTTTTCTAAATATGCATGCATATGCGTGTATATATGTGCATACACATGTGAGCATGCTCATGTTTCCAAAGTCCATTATAGTTATGCATGTGGAGGGATGAAGAAGACCAAAAGCCATGGAAGGAGAAATGACATGTAGCCTATTGGCCACCAGCATTGTTTCATATAAGTACTCAAATCAAGTAATTGCTGTGAATTACCAGTTGCTGATCTAGATGCTAAGTATGGGTCAATCCACTGACTGCAGGTAGGTGGAGGGCCTCTAGGTCTTTCTGTTTTCTTTGTGTGCTACTACCATGGACCCTTGAACCAGCCCTGTCCTGGTTAGATTTTATAGAAAGCTCTTTCCCTGGAATGGAGGTGCCTGTGGAGGGAAAGGGAACTTCTCCAGAGAGCATGTTGAAACTGAGAGAAGCCGTGACATCTGATAAAATGATGAGCTCCCAGGGGAAATCTCCACAGGCCTGGCCCTAGCTCTGCGATTAGTCTTGTCCTCATTGGGGGATGCACATTGCCTTTTTCCAGCCTCTTGGAAGGAATAATATATGATTTGGATATTACTGTGCTATTGATGTGCTGGCATTTCTGCTTTAACAATTTTTAAAGAAACAAGTAGGAGTTTACAGTTCTGGGTACTTAATAATCCTGGAAGACAGCTGAGGATGGTTGCATGAATGTGTAGTACATTTCTCCCAGTCTTCCTTAGGTCCTTAAACATAGCCATAGGGATTCGCATCCCATCTAAGAAAATAGTTGTGGATGAGGGGGATTTTCAAGAAGATGGGGTTAGGGATTCCAAGTCAAATTCCCCCTGTACCCAATTTCCTCACGAAGACCAGAACTTTTTCATGGTTCGAGTGCGAGCTGATCTTTTTCATAATGGTTCAGTGTCAAGGACCATAATTGGATGTGAGCTTTCTCCAAATCTGTACAACAATAAGTCTTGACAAAAATGAGTCTACCTCTGCTTTACCCACTTAAGGGTAGACATAGGCACCACAGGCAGAGCTCAGAGCTTTTGAACCACTTTTTGGAGATGTTGTTGGGCATCACCTCTACTAATGTACTTATTCTGTAAATGAGTCTTCAGGTCAATGCCATGAATTTGTTTTGATTTCTAGTGTGGAGAGGTGCAGAATGAGAAAATATGACACTGAGTCAAGTAGAATAGAAAAGTAGACGCAAAGAAAGATTGTTTATAACATTTTCAATCATTTTTGACTTTTAAAAAAGATGGACTTGTTTATAAAGTTTAGGTTCTTACTTCTTACCCCCCAGTGATTATTTCTTTGCTTTTGTTAGGCGTAAATTCTAAAACAAAAACCAAACTCAAAACCAATCCAAACAAAACAAGCCCAACCTTATGGAAAGACCCACATAAAGGTAGAAAATATGGAGAGAACCAGTAGTCTAAGCTGATCTGTTGCCATACCGTCCATGTGGCATAGTTCTTTTCGTGGGGCTCAGTGTGAAGTGTTATATTAATATTTCAGAGGAGAAAAGGAAGATTCCAAAACTCCTAGGAAGTCCCCACTTGTGGGACAGAGGTATCTGGGAGTAACATGGGTGGAGAAGGAAATGGGATGCTCAAAGGCCATGCCCATGTACATACGACTTAGCTTCCCAAGAGAAAGTCAGAACAATCTTGAGTGAATAATGTGCCTCAAGGCTGAGACCTGGAAAAGGAGAGGAGAAGATGTGAAGATGAAAGATACTGTGTACCCTCACACACTGTTATGGGCTGAAACGAATCGCTCCCAACTTTGTGTGTTGAAGTCCTGCTCCCCAGTATTTCAGAACATGACCGTATTTGGAGATAGGCCTTTCTTTTAAAGAAGTAATTAAGGTTAAATGAGGTCATTAGGGTGGACTCAAATCCAATATGGCTGGTTTCCTTATAAAAAGAGGAAATTAAGGGGATCCCTAGGTGGCTCAGTGGTTTAGCGCCTGCCTTCAGCCCAGGTCATGATCCTGGAGTCCCAGGATCGAGTCCTGCATTGGGCTTCCTGCATGAAGCCCGCTTCTCCCTCTGCCTGTGTCTCTGCCTTTCTCTCTCTGTGTGTCTCTCATGAATAAATAAAATCTTAAAAAAAAAGAGAGAGAGATTAGGACAAAGACACACACAGAGGAAGACTATGAAAATACAGGGAATAGGTGGCCATCGACAAGCCAAGGAAAGAGTCCTCAGAAAGAAAAACTCTGCCAACACCTTGATCTCAGACACCTAGCTTCCAGAACTGTGTGATAGAATTTCTGTAGTTTAAGCCACTCAGTCTGTGATATTTACTATGAAAGTTCTAGCAAACCAATGCACACATGTGCAAATACACACACAGAGCCACTTTTTAAAGATTTTTAAACAAACGTGGGTCAGAGTATAAAGTTTTGCAATTCACTCTTGTTTTTCATTTTTTGTTGTTAATATGAAAATTTTAAGTATTCAGAAAAGTAGAAAGAAATAGTGTAAAGAACCTACTAATGTACCTACTCTCAAAATGTAACAAATCTTAACATTTTACTGCTTTTTGCTTTAAATCTTTTTGAAGCAAATAAAACAGGTACAATCGAAACTTCTTTTGTACCCCCACCCAAATCCTCGCCTCTCTCATTCCCAACCAGGAGAACACACTCAGGAAGTTTTGTCTATTGGTTCCAGGCATATTTTTGAAATTTTAATGCATCTGAGTATATCTGTAAAATTTATACTATTGTTTGATGTGTTTTAAAATATTAGATTTAGTGGCATCCCACTACAGTGATAATTCCGTAAGCTGTCTTGTAACTAAGCTTTTATGATTTCTCCATTTTGACACATTGATGGTAGCTGATTCATTTCATGCGCTAAGTAACGTGCCGTTGCAAGGATACACCAACGAATTTGGTTTATTCTAATTTGCTTACTGATGGACTTTTAGGACATCTTCAAACTGTGGTTATTACAAACAATGCTTCCATGATTATTGTCCAATATGTCTCAAGCACCATCTGTAACAGGTTATCTGGTAAGAGTACCTACAAGTGGAATTGCCAACATACCTTCCAGTCATTAAATTAATTTGGCTCCCAGTGGCAGTGTACCTGGGTTATCGATTTCTTTACTTCTTCCCAACATCTCCCTTTTGTTAAACTTCTAAGTCTGCAGATTGTGAAATATCTCAATTTTAAAATTTGCATTTTCTTTGTCTTTCTTGATAAGAGTGCCTATCTTTTCATAAGTATGGGTCACCTCGTCCATGCCTTCCCTTGAATCTGCCTCTTATCATTTCAAGAGTTATGAGTAGCTTTTTCTTATTGATGTATAGTAATTCTTTGTGTATTCTGAATTCTAAAACCTTGTCAGTCATATTTGTTGTGAGTGTCTTCTTGTTTGTGGCTTATCTTTTCCACTGTTTTATGGAGAGTGGTGAAACATAAGATTTTAAGTAACCTTTTTCTGTGTCTTATTAGGCTACTTCCCACAATCCTGTAAAGATACTCTTCATACACTTTTACCTTAAAGTTTTTAAAGTTTTGATTTTCATGCCTTTCATCTTCTAGGGTAAAAATATAAAGTGTGAGGTAAAGACCTGGTTTTGTTTCCATGCGGCTAAGCAGTTACCTCAATCTCATTTACTTAGTAATGAGTCCTTTCCCCCACTAACCTGTATTGGCACATCCATTACCCATGAAGCTTCTACATTTATTCGTGGCTTTAATGCTGGGCTCTTCTGAACTACTGCTTAATTTTTCTATCTATGCACAAATCCTGTAGTGTCTTAACAACTAATACTTTAATAAGACTTATTATTTGATAGGCAATCCCTCTCAATTTTTCCCTTAATCCCCTTTACATATTTTACCCATCTCCTCACCCATGTCCCCTCTGGCAACCAACTGTTCAGTTAAGAGTCTGGTTTTCATTTGTCTCTTTTGTCTCTTTGTTTGTTAGTTTTGTTTCTTAAATTCCATATATGAGTACAATCATAGGTATTTGTCTTTGACTCATTTCATTTAGTATTATACTCTTTAGATCCATCCGTGTTGTTGCAGATGGAAAGATTTCACTCTTTTTATGGCTGAGTGATGTTCATTGCACATGTATACACCACATTTTTATCTATTCATCTATGGATGGATACTTGGGTTGCTTCCATATCTTGGCTATTATTGTAAATAATACTGCAATAAACATAGGTGTGGATAGATCTTTTCGAGTTAGTGTTTTCATTTTCTTTGGGTAAATACCCAGTGGTGAAATTACTGGGTCATGTGATAATTCTATTATTTTTATGAAGAAACTTAATACCATTTTCTACAGTGGATGTACCAATCTACATTCCCACCAACAGGGTACAAAAGTTCCTTTTTCTCCACATCCTCCTCACCAACACTTATTATGTCTTGTGTTTTTTATTTTAGTCATTCTGACAGGTGGAATATGGTATCTCATTTTGGTTTTAATTTGCATTTCCCTGATAGTTAGTGAGGTCAAGCATCTTTTCAGGTGCCTGTTGGTCATCTGTATATCTTCTTTGGAAAAAAAATATCTATTCAGGTACTCTGCCCACTTTTTAATTTCTTTCTTTCTTTTTTTTTTTTTTTTGGTGTTAAGTTGTATGCATTTTTTTAAAATAAATTTTGGATATTAATCCCTTATTGGATATATCATTCACAAATATCTTCTCTCATTTAGTAGGTTCCTTGTTTTGTTGATGATTTACTTTGCTATGGAGAAGCTTTTTATTTTGGTGTTCCCTCTCATTATGTTCCCCTTCATTTTATTTTTTCAACTGACTTTTTAATCTTTTATCTTTTTAATTTTTTTATGTTTTTCTTTTTTACCTTTTCGTATGAATTTTAGAGTTACCTTGTTAAGTTCCATGACAGATCACTGCTTCAATTTTGCATTATTTTAGGAAGGGAGACCATACCCAGGAACTGTAAATCCCTGATTTGGTTATACAAAAATATCAAAATTTAACGGAAGTCAGGTGGCACTCAGCATATCATCAAAGTGACTCTCACTGACCCAATGACTCTGAGAAAGTGTGCAGTTGCAAGAGCTGCCAAACCCCCAAATCACTAAATTCTTGTTGCACTACCTTGCCTTTATGCTTAAAGATGTCATCACATGGCAAGCAAATGCAACACTTCCATCCAAGGCAGTATTTGTTGACACTGGCCTATCTTGGCACTTGAAAGCAGGTTCACAGCAAGCATCCTTGATCATTTTATTTGCCATCTGCTTTCCAGCATGAATAGAAGTTGTTTTCCCTCACACAGTTGGACTGAAATTACACGTAATTTATACATAAATTTTAGATAATATCAAAAATTTAAGAATATTGAAACTTCTAAAGAATAAACACAGTGTATCTCTCCATGCACTTAGGCATTTTCTGTCTCTACCAATAAAATTAAAAATTTTAAATCCATGATGTTCTAAACACTGTTGCTGTTGGGAATTATATTTTTTAAATTGTATTTTAATTGGTTATTGCTAACATATAAAGATATTACTAATTTTCATGTCGATTTTCTATCTAACAATCTTATTATTTCTAATACTTTTAGAGTCTCTTGGATTTTTATTGTAGAAAACAATACTTTTGCAACAGAATTTGCCCTTTTCTCTCCAATTCTTATACTTCTTGTTTCCTTTCTTCTGTTTATTGTGTTGGTTAGGAAGTCCAATAAAATGTTAAATAGAGACTGTGATAACAAGAATCCTAAATTTGCTTTTAACTTTAAAGGCTTCTAAAGTCTTACTATGAAGTTAGATATTTTCAGTAGATTTTAGAAAAATAATATTTTATCAGATTAAGGAAGGACTCCTTCATTTTTCACTTTGATAAGATCTTTCCCTTCTTGAAAAAATCCACAATGAGTGTTCAATTTCATTAAATTCCTTCTTAATATTTATTAAAGGCTTTATTTGCTGCTCTTCACTCTTATAATCTCATGATTTACATAGAGGGCTTTCCTGATATACAATTTTCCTTGCTTGGTTAAAATGGGTATAGATAAAGCAATATAGGTATCTTAATATATGTATTGATTTTATTTAATAAATATATAACACTATATGTTACATATTTCATACCTAAGTATAGTAGTTCTAGATACTTAATATATTCAATGATAATAGGGTAGATTATGTAGGACTTTCTTCTAATGACCTATACGTTCATGGTTTTCATAAGTAAATAAACAGGCAAGCCATATACATCACATATATCAATTTTCCTATACAAATATTTGTTGAAATACATGTATTTACTGTAAAAATTTGGTGTTATATATAATACAATACTGACATAAATAATATTATATATAGGATTCTTGCACCTATGATTATACATAAAACCAATCTATAAATTTATTTTAATTTATCCTTTTCTGGTTAGATTACCCATTATACTAACCTAATAGAGTGAGAAAGACATTTCCCCTCTTTTAGTATCTGAAACAATTTATAAGACATATGGTTTTTGAAAGCAAATTCCTCATAAAACTATTTTGTTGTTGTTTGGGAAAGAAAGTAAAATTAAAATCTTAAAATTGATTTGATTTTTGATGGTTACTGATTTACTCTGGTCCTCAAATTTTCTTAAGATAATTGTAGCAAATCTATAGTTTCCGTATCTGTTGTCCATTTCATCTATATTTTTCAAATTTATAATCATCATTATTCATCATACTTTGAAATGATTTCTTACTTTCAGGGTATCTAGACTTCAGTCTTATTTTACTTTCCTGATATCATTTATTTTGTTTTGTCCTGATCTATATAATCTAAGATTTGTCTGTTTGAGGCGCCTCAGTGTCTCAGTTGGTTAAGCATACAGACTCTTGATTTTGGCTCAGGTCATGATCTCAGGGTCCTGGAATCCAGATCCCTGATCAGCAGGGAGTCCATGATCAGCAGGGAGTCTGCTTGTCCCTCTCCCTCCCTGTCCCTTTCTCAGCACGTGCTCTCCCTCTCTCTTTCTCTCAAATAAATAAATAAAATCTTTTTTAAAATTTTGTTTATTTCATGATCAGTTTTTAAAAAGCTTTTCAGTGTATTATGTTTACTGTCACATCTTTTTAATTTTCTTTTTTTTTTAAAGATTTTATTTATTTATTTGAGAGAGAGAGAGAGAGCACAAGTAGAGGGAGTAGGAGAGGGAGAAGCAGGCTCCCCACTGAGCAGGGTGCCCAACATGGGACTCGATTCTAGGGTCCAGGGATCAGAACTTGAGCAGAAGACAGACGCTTAACCAACTGAGCCACCCAGGTGCCCCTGATTTTATTTTCCGCATCTATCTTTATTTCAGTTTCTATTTCACTTACTTCGACATATACTCATAATTTGTTTTATATTGTGTTTATTTTACAAAGTAGCAGGATTGCCTCTTTTATATTCAGTATCTTTTTATTTTAACATCTTCCTATATGCACATAAATTTACCTCTGAGTAATGCTTTAGCGGCACCTCGCAAGCTTTTACAGGCAATATTCCTACTGAGTTTCTAAACATGTCATAAGTTATTTGTGATTTCTTCTCTAATTCAAGTGTTAGTAAAGACAGGAATGCTCAGCTCCAAACTTATGTGTGCCCTTAATTATCTTTCTTTTTATTTCTAACTCTATTTTCCTGTGGTTAGAAAAGATAGTCTGTATAATATAGTTATTTTTAAATGTGTCGAGTTTTTCTTTCTGTGTTTATGGATTCCATTGGGTTGAGCTGAGAGTCTGAGAAAGGTGGGTAAGTGAAAATGGCAATGAATAGCAAAAGCATGAGGATTTGCTTTCATATTCAGGAAATAATTATAATTGTATTTCCATTCTTAAAATGTTAAAAGTAGGGGAACCTACTGGGTGGCTTGGTGGTTTAGCGCCTGCCTTCGGCCCAGGGTATGGTCCTAGAGACCTGGGATCAAGTCCCACGTTGGGCTCCCTGCATGGAGCCTGCTTCTCCCTCTGCCTGTGTCTCTGCCTCTCTCTGTGTCTCTCATGAATAAATGAATAGAATCTTAAAAAAAATGTTAAAAGTAAATACACATACACAATTATGATTTTTAAATAATTTATAATTTTTAGTGAGGAAAGAAAGATGAGCAGAGGCAGAGAACAATGTAAACAAGATGCAAAGGAAAGAGATAGGAAAAAGAAAGACAAAATGAGAAAGCAAACTAAGGACAAATACCTCAGAGTCAAGACAGTAGAGATAGATTAAATGTACTTATTTAAAGACTGACTATCTTGATAGGTGAAAAGAACCACTCAATTTTAAGCTAATGCCATTAAAAAAAAAAAAAGACACAGAAAAGTGAAATACAACTATTTGGAGAAAAAAATAAATCAGGAAAATATCACGAAAAGAAAACCAGTGCGGCTTTGTCAATATCAACAGCATATAATTTAACCTAAAAAGTTTGATTAAAAATATTACGAACTATAGAGAAGGGTGCTTGGGTGGCTCAGTCGGTTAACTGTCTGACTCCTGATTTTGGTTCAGATCACAATCTCAGGGTTGTGCGATCAAGTCCCACATCAGGCTCTGTGATGAGCATGGAGCCTGCTTAAGTTTCTCTCTCTCCCTCTCCCTCTGCCCACCCCCTGTTTGTGCACTCTCTCTCTTTCTTAAAAAAATAAAAAAGTTTAACAATTTAAGAAACTATAGAAATAAGCAGCAATTAATTAAGATGATATAAAAATCAGGAACATATAGGTATACAACATACACACATAGGTGGAGGTCGTTGGTGTCACCTGCCAGCTGCCAGGCTCCTTTGCCTGCTCTTCGGCTCCCCACCGCCCCAACCAACCATGCCCCAAGAAAACCAGGCATGACACGGGATGACCTGTTCAATACCAATGCCTCAATTGTGGCCACCCCGACTGCTGCCTGCGCCCAGCATTGCCCCGAGGCCATGATCTGCGTCATTTCAAATCCTGTCAACTCCACCATCCCAATTGCAACTGAGGTTTTCAAGAAACACAGAGCTTACGACCCCAATAAAATCTTCAGAGTGACGACCCTGGACATTGTCAGGGCCAACACTTTCATTGCAGAACTAAACGGTTTGGATCCCGTGTGAGTCAATGTTCCCGTCATTGGTGGTCATGCCGGGAAGACCATCACCCCCCTGATCTCTCAGTGCACTCCCAAGGTGGACCTTCCCCAGGACCAGCCATCACTGGGCTGATCCAGGAGGCCTGCACGGAGGTGGCCTCCTTTGAAGGCCAAAGCTGGAGCAGGCTCTGCCACCCTGTCCATGGCAGAGCTGGAGCCCGGTTTGTCTTCTCCCTTGTGGATGCAATGAACGGGAAGGAAGGAGATGTTGAATGTTCCTTTGTTAAATCCCAGGAAGCAGACTGTGCCTATTTCTCCACACCGTTACTGCTGGGGGAGAAGGGCATCGAGAAGAATCTAGGCATTGGCAAGATCTCCCCTTTTGAAGAGAAGATGATAGCAGAAGCCATCCCGAGCTGAAGGCCTCCATCAAAAAGGGAGAGGACCTGGAAAAAAAAAATAGGTACTGTATGTTTAGATTTCAGTATTAAAAGTTTCCTTTTCTACTGATAAATCACAAAATAAAGAATCTCAATCCTGGAAAAAAAAAAAAAAAAAAGGAGAGGAGTTTGTGAAGAACATGAAATGAAAGGGCAGCCAGCTAGCAGTCCGTTTCCCTAACTTATGAAGGCATCATGTCCCTGCAAAGCCATCTCCTGCCCTCATGTTTCTGTTGCGTTAACCACGAGTGTCATGTGAACCTCACTGCCCCTTCCAACCACAGGTCCCTCGATGTGTGCATCAATAAAAGCAGGCTTCCATTTTGTTAAAAAAAAAAAACAAAACATACACACATACAATCATAGTGGAAGATTTCCCACTGTATTCTCAGAAATTATTGGATAAAAAAGACAAAAAAGTAACATATCATGAACATTTTCTTATATCACTTAGATCTTTAATTTCATTTGTAATGCCTTTATGGTTTTCTTAAATAGATTGACAATGAAATTAAATGACGTCTTTTGTTGGACATTTACCACAATTCCAATTCCTTGCTTTGCAAGCAGCATTGTAATAGATACACATATTGCACTATTTTTAGACTCCTATAGGTTTGAATTTCTATCTGGTATCATTTTCTTTCAGTCTAAAGAACACTGTTGAGCATTTCTTATGGTGCAGGTCTGCTGTTGATAAATTCTTTCAGTTTTTGTTTGTCCAACAATTTTATATTCATTTTTGAAGGATATTTTTCACTGTATATATGTTTCTTGATTTCAGCACTTTAAATACAATATTGTATGGTTTCCTGGCCTTCATTATTTCTAAGAAGTCAATGTTAATTCATGTGTTTCCTTGTATGTGAAGATGTAAAATATTTATTTTTCTTTATGCATTCAAAATTTTTGTTGAAATTTTACCCAACAATTTTACTATGTTGTGCCTAGGGGTGTGTGTGTGTGTGTGTGTGTGTGTGTGTGTGTGTGTGTTTATCCTGCTTGGGGTTTTCTGAGTCTTCTGAATCTCATAAAAATACATGTTTGTTTGTTTTTTTTTAAACTACACTTGGGAAATGTTGGCTGTTACTCCTTCTAAATATTTTTCTGCCTCATTGTCACCATTTCCCGCCTCTGAGACTCCATTACACATAGTTGGGGCTGATATTATCCTACAGGATCCTGATGCACTGTCACTTTTCCTCAACTCTTTTTTCTCTTTTTTTAATGTTTGGATAATTTCTACTTATCTTTCTTGCTTTGTTTCTTTCTCTTGTCATTTCTAATTTGCTGTTAGAAATGCCCTTTTTTTTTTTTTTTCCATTTAGGTTTCTTTTTTTTTTCCACATCTAGAATTTCCAGTTGTGTTTTCTCTATAGTTTCTTTTTTCCTGGACTATGCGCCACAGCTTTCTGATTTCTTTTCATGTCTACGAGGCTTCATTCTCTACTAGATGTTGTTAATGATGAACTGGAGAGACTCTAGATTTCATTATATTCCTCTGGAGAAAGTAGATTTATGTTCAAGTATACCATTTAATCATTGTTATTCAACTTATATTTGTGTGGGCTTGGTTTATTACAATTTCTTAGGCAGACTTGTGAAAAGCCACACTTTTTCCTAAGTTTGTTGTTTTTGTTTAGCTTGAAAGGACTTACCTTTTAATCTCTGCCCTCTCTATAGGTCTTATCAGGTTTTTGTTTTAAGCTTGGTTAGGGAGACTCTATCGTAGGCTTTCTAGAATAGGTTTCTATTCTTAAGGTTTGGCCTGTTTGGCATATCAGTTGAATACCAGGGGTGTCAACAAGGAGTTAAGGATGCCTCCCCACTCCAGCCAGGCTGGACTTCCATTGTTCCCTCACACTGCTGAACCTTTTTCTGTTCTACTCTCATCTCTGGTCAACTTGCCTTTTGGAAATCCTGTTTTCTTGTCCTGTACAAGTATAGCCCAGGCATAGACATAGAGTTCCAGGGAATTCCCATAGATACTTCTGGGACCTTATCTCTGTACAACTTCCTTCTTTCTCATTCCAAACCACAGACTGTAGATTCTGTAGTGGCCCCGAACTCTATTCTCTACCTCTTCAAGTCATCAAGTTACGTGAACTGTTAGGACTTTTGCTTGCTGCACCATGACCTAAACATGGTTTTCATGCACACCTAGGACACTCATCCTTAAGTGGAACCTGCATCCTCCTGTTTCTTTTTCAGGAATCAGTTCTGTGCTCCCTACTGCCCAGGGCTTTATAAACTTTGTGTTTTCTATATTTATGAATAATGGGAGGGTTAGTTCAGTATCAGTTTCTCCATCATAGCTAAAAGCTAAATCCAGATAATCTATTTTTTATTCTAGAAATTTTACTTCATAGTTTGTATAGATTTTGATTCTCGGGATCCCTGGGTGGCACAGCGGTTTGGCGCCTGCCTTTGGCCCAGGGCGCGATCCTGGAGACCCGGGATCGAATCCCACATCGGGCTCCCGGTGCATGGAGCCTGCTTCTCCCTCTGCCTGTGTCTCTGCCTCTCTCTCTCTCTCTCTCTCTCTCTCTGTGACTATCATAAATAAATCAAAATTAAAAAAAATTAAAAAAAAGATTTTGATTCTCTAGCAAAAATCTCCATCTTCATCTCTATTGTCTTGAACAAATTAATTGCATTTACTGTAAAGACCTCACTACCCAAATCACAATGGGTTTGTTTCTATTTTTTGTATTATTTTTCTTTTAGGTTTTTTGATTAGATAGTCCTGTCTTTTTGTGTGACTAGTAGTGTTTTATTTTGTTTTGTTTTATTGAGGTATATAGGACACACCAAAAAATGGAAAAATCTTTAATTTACAATTTGATAAATTATTACATATGGATAATAAGTGTGGAAATCACCAAGATTAAGATATAGAATGTTTCAGAATCCTGAAAGGCTTGCTTGTACTTTCTTCCAGTCACTAGTTCCTAGAGGAAACCATTATTCTGGTTTCTATGTCTACATATTAGTTTTTAAACTTCATAGAAATGAAATAACATTTTATGTACTCTTCTGTGTCTAACATCATCCACTTTATGATGTCTCAAGGTTCATCCATGTCGTCCTGTGTATCAGTAGTGTGTTTTCTCCCATTTTGTGAATTATTCCATTGACTGAATCTGCCACATGTTATTTACCATTCTATTCTTGATAGACACAGAGGTTGCTTCCAGCTGAGGGTATTGAAGTACAGCTATGATTATTCTTGTTTATGATTTCTGAGACATTTAAGCTCTCGTTTCTATTGGGTTGAGAGTAGTGCACATAGAGTTTAGTTTTATAAGATATTTCCAAATAATCTACCAAATATTTTGTTCTTATCTCAGTGGAACTGCTCTTTGGAAGCTTTCCAATAACCTTGCCAGGTGTAAGGGCTGCCTGACTCTCACTCACAGATATTCAGGGCATCCCCAGATATAAGATATTCTAGTTTTTCAACCTCCTTTCCAATACCTGATATTATCAGTTCTAATTTTGCCACTCTCATGGGTATGTAATAGTATTTCATAACGGTTTTATTTGCCATCTCTCTAATGACTAATGATATTGAGTATACTCTTTTATGTTCATTCATTCTATTTATTTTATAAATATATAATGAAAGTAATGATGATGTAAACTGATACTAACTTTTTTCTGAAGAGGGTTCTTTTTCCTTCACAGGGAAGGTAGAATGGACTTTGAAGTGATAATGTCTCTTACAGATGTTGGGGGGCTCCCCTGACTGTAATCCTATGATGCAGAGAAGTGTACATCTTCCCCTAGGCTTTCCTTTCCTTAGTTTGTTGGAGACCTCCTCACAGATCTCTAGCTCTTAGAATCCTATCACCCCTCTAGGTGCTCCTCAGTGGCAAAATTTCACTTATATGTATGATACTTTTAAAAAGAGATATCTATTGCCTTTACTTATAATTAAATAAACTAAAAAGAGGGCAACCTGGGTGGTTCAGTGGTTGAATATCTGCCTTTGGCTCAGGTTATGATCCCAGGGTCCTGGGATCGAGCCCCACGTAGGGCTCCCTGCAGGGAGCCTGCCGTCCCTCTGCCTGTGTCTCTGCATCTCTCTCTCTCTCTGTCTCTTATGAATAAATAAATAAAATCTTAAAAAAAAAGAGTCATGAGACAAGCTCCATTATTTGCTTTGAAAATTTACATTTGGTGTGTCAACTCACTTTGAAATTTTATATCCATGGTACTATGGGAGGCTGATCAATTGTCCTGCAAACGTGTCCACATCTCCAGACCATGGTTGGTTATTACTGTCGCAAAAGGAAACTAGTATGGCTCTCTTGGTGCCTCAGGCAAAATTTCAAATTTTGCATTGTTACTGGAGCCCGAAATGCCCATAGAAGACTGGATTATTTGATTAGCTGGATTAATAGCACGTGCTGCTTCTAACTACAGGACAGACATGAAGTACTTAGGAAGGCTCCTAAATTCTAAGTTCTACACCCCCCGTGGGCCATGCTGGCACGGGTTAGCCTTTGGTTTTATTATACCTGGTGGCAAATACCAGCTCTCCCGGTTTCATTAGCCAAGTGACTTTGGGGATGTTACCGCACCCATTCTTATTTATCTATAGAAAAAGGGATAGCAATAATCTGCCTTTCCAGATTTGTCTGAGGACAGAAGTTAGCTAAAATTTGAAAACCTTTTAGTCAGTACCTGCCATGTAGCAACTGATTTTAAAAGCCATTGAACAATTAATAGTTAACAAATAATAAATACTTTTGACTGGTGACAAAATTGGTGATATTTGGATTCATGCTGAATTCAATTTGGAAGTGTTTATTGAGCATTTACTCAATGCTCAGAATAATCTTAGGTGCTGAGGAGCATTTAAAAATACTAACCCATAATGTGGTTACAAAAGCGCACCTTACCCTGACCAGCCCAGGATGTCAAGATGTCTCCCTGATTCCAGAAGACAGTGTCTTTGCAGAAGGTAGTCAGCTTTGAAATGTCAGTTTCCTCTTTGGTAAAAATAACTGCTCATCCAATATAAAATATATTTAGTAGGGCTATTGATGAATAAATCATAAAAGATACACACTTGAAAGGTTAATATTGACATCCTGTAAGACATAACTTTATGTGCAGCACAACTATTGATCAGGCTGTGGTGATAGGCTGGAATGTTCCAGTGCGGATTGTTTACAGGAGGAGCAAAGCCCGTGCTCAGAGGAACTGGGCTCTTTAAGAAGGTGAAACTGTTTAAGCCAGATTTTGGAATTTCCAGTCTAGCCCATCAGCTGATTAGTTTGTCTCTTGCAGCTATGATAACGAAAGCTACTCCCTGTGTCTAAGAAGAGATATCTGATGTACTTTGGGTAATTGTGACCCTCCCATTTACCCAGGTAAAGGAGTCAAGAGGAAGTTGCCATGGGCGTGAAAAACGCTCTTGAAGAAAGAATCTTGTGTTTGACTTGTTTAACCCACAAAAAACTAAGAAAAGCTTTTTGGTGATATATTGAGCCTTTACTAATTCCTCTCTGACTAATAGACATCAATGAGATTATTTTAAGAAAATAAGTCAACTAGGAGTAATGTTTCTTTCAATAATAAATTATTGGACCATAAATCAGTGAATGGCCAATAATTATCCCAGTAGAGGGTACAATGAGTATATTCGGCTTAGAGAGCTGAATGTACAGAGTACTTTTCATTTATTTTTTCTAACTGCTACATATCAAAAGAATGATTAAGGAACCACTGGCTAGATCTGGCTATTTCTGGCATAATTATGTAAATAAAAAGAAAAAATGTTATTGTATATACACACATATATAAGCATATGCTACTACTATACCCCCCAATTTTTTTATTTTACCCCCCAAAAATTTAATAATCAAATTTGTTTCTCTAACTTTTTGTTTCAAAATCATTTCAAACTTATATAAATGTTGCCAAAACAGTACAAAGAATTCTTGTACAAACTTTACCCAGATTCTGAAAATGTCAATAGTATAATTATCATAATGAAGAAATTAATGTTGATACAATATTATTACCTAAACTATAGATCTTATTAAAATTTCATCAATTGGCCCACTAATGTCCATTTTCTGGTCCAGGATCCAAGCCAGCATCACACATGACATTTAATTATGTCTCCTTAACAACCATTAATCTGAAACAGCTCCTCAGTGTTTGTCTTTCATGACTTGATGATTTAAAGAGTACTGGCCAGCTGTTTTATAGATTGTCCTTCAATTTGAGTTTGTTTGATATTTCTTTGATTCAATTGAAGTTATGTATTTTGGGCAAGGAAACAAAAAAGGGATGTCGTGTCCTTCCCAGTGCATAATTCAGAAGTTTTATCTCTTTCTCTTCTTTACCAATTCTTAGCAGTCAATTTGTCCCACAACTGGTAATACTGACTTTGATCACTTTGTTAAAACGATGTGGCCAATTATCTCACTTTTTCTTTTCTCTTTCTTTCTTCTTCTTCTTTTTTTTTTTTTTAGTCCTCTGGGGGAATTTTCTTCAAGAGTGCTTAAAATTCCTGTTTGTCAACCCACCTTTGTCCCCATCCCTAGTCTTAGTATTCATTGATGATACTTACCTGAAACGATCATTACTGTGGTGATTTTCTATTTCCATCATTCCTTTTATGTTTATTGCCTGGAATTCAACTGTAAGAAAAAAATATCCCCTTCTTCCCATTTTTAAAAATTTGTTCAACTAATTATTAATAATAATATGGACTAGTGACTTCTTATTTTACTCGCTATATTGTCAATGAGTTTCTGATTTATCCTTTCAGACTTTCCCATGCTTACCACGTATATTTTGTTATTTTCTCTGACAGCTTACTCAGAAGCTATCACAATATAGAAATTCTTTGGATCTGAATCCTGATACAAAGAAACACTTTGTGTAGCAGACATTCTTGTGTATGGCTGTTAAGTATGGATCTAATTTGACCTATTGTGGATGGGCTACTCAGCTGTCCCGGTGCCATGTATTACAAGTCCAAGTTGGCCCCATTGATTTGAGGTACCAGCTTTAGCACATACCTCAGCTACTCCCTCCCAGTGTCACACTCCCTAACTTGCAAGCATTAGTCTACTACCTTCAAATTCTGGATTTCTAATATTTCATTCTTAAGAAAACTTTCTATGCTTCCAGCTCTCACTTAAATAGTCCCTTAGTTCTCATCTGACCTCATCAAAACTTCAGGTTCCAATTAACAAATCCTACCCCTCTCTCATAATCCCTTACTTCTGTTTCCATTCTCTCTTCATCCAGGTAAGAGTCTGTCACCTACTATATCAGTGTTTGGGAATCTCAGAAGCTTACAGGAGCAGGCAAGAGACATTAATGATGGAAATTGGCAAACACAGCACATAAAGAACATGCAGGGGTGTGACGAACCAAATGGACTGTGCTCCATCTGAAAGCATTCAAATGCCTTGTTTTAATACAATGAGTGAACCCCCACCCCCACAATTGGTCTCCAGGTGAACTTTGTCCACTTGTCTCTCCCCTTATTTCTATTTATTGCTATCCTCTAAAACCTCAACTTTTGTTGAACCCACTGTCTGCTTTCCCCATCTCTGCACCCAGGTTACTTCACATTGCAAAAGGAAAAAAAAAAAAAATGTACTGTAGGGCTGCCCAGCTTCACTTTCAATTCCCTGTCACATCCTGAAGTGGGCGTTCCACACCCTTCAGCCACTCTTCCACATTTCCAGAAAGCTTTCTATTCCTCTCTCAGACACAACTATTTCATACTTTCTCCTCTTCATGTGCCTTCTTATTAGAATGCTTTTAGCTGTAGTAATAGAGTTGCCAACTAAAATGACTTCTATATCTAAGAAATCCACTCTCTAACTTTATTTATCCTGTTTATTTCTTCCTTAGCAATCATTACAATCTGCAATCATTTGGGGTTTTGTGTACTGTTTCATTTTTTTAATGTCCCTCAACCAAAACATAAACTCTCTGGGGACAAAGACCCTATGTCTTAGTATTCACCAAGTTCTCCAGGATCTGTAACAACATTAGGTCCTCAATACATTAGGTCCTCAATAAAACTTGTTAAATGGAGGGATTAATCGGGGCAAAGGTTCAGCACATGTGCAATTCCAAGAAATCCAGGACAAAGAGTTGCTGCAGGTAAAGTCTAGAGCAGAGCTTGGCAAACTTTTCCATAAAAGGCCAGAAAATAAATATGTTCAGCATCACAGGCTGTACAGTCTCTGTCATAACTATTCATTTCTGTTACGATACCAGGAAAGCAGCCCTGGGTAGTACATAATGAATGGAGGTGGCTGGATTTGGACCACAGTCATTGTTTGCAGACCCCTGGTCTAGATGAACATATCTTTGCACAAACCAGAATCCCCCCACTGCTACTTGTGGGTGCTCAGTAAACTATATATGAAAGTACATGTTCACATCTTTATTATTTCCTGAAAGGTAGCACATCAGAGTGGTTGAGAGTATGGACTCTAGAGCCAGATTACTTGGTTCAAGTCCAGGTCAGCCACTTATGTGATTTGTGACCATGAACAAGTCATGCCTCTCTGCCCTTCTGTTTTCTCATCCTTAAAACAGAGATAATTACAGTGTCCATGTCATAGGGGTGTATGAGGATTAAATGAGGTAATCTTCATGAAACACTTAGAGCAGAGCTTGGCACACAGGAAGTGCTTGACGTCTGTGTTGAGTAAATGTGGAGTAAGTCTTTGGTTAGTACTTTGCATATCTTGTCCCATTCTTTTCTCACAGAAGCTCAGAGAGGTCATATGTGTATTTTAAAGCCATGAAAAGGGATCCCTGGGTGGCGCAGCGGTTTGGCGCCTGCCTTTGGCCCAGGGTGCGATCCTGGAGACCCGGGATCGAAGCCCACGTCGGGCTCCCGGTGCATGGAGCCTGCTTCTCCCTCTGCCTATGTCTCTGCCTCTCATTCTCTCTCTCTCTCTCTGTGTGACTATCATAGATAAATTAAAAAAAAAATTTAAAGCCATGGAAAATAGGATTCAAAGAAACTAAGTAAGATTCCTATGGTCACACAGCTAGTAAGTGTTAGTAGTAGGGCCGAAGAAATACATTTAGAGATTAAGAGATCTGTGAAGAGATTAGAATGTTTTTCTCCTACTCAATATGAATTAAAAATAAAAGTAACTGATATGGATTCGCTTCTATGCTAGTTTTAAAAGACGGCCGCCAATCCTGTGACGTGTTTCTCCTCAAAAGCAATCCCTTTCTCTTGAAGCTGTGTGGATTTGAGACTGCTCTCACCAAGAGAGTTTGATGAAAGTGACACTATGTGACTTTCTTTCTTTCTTTCTTTCTTTCTTTCTTTCTTTCTTTCTTTTTTTTTTTACTATGTGACTTTCAAGGTTACATCATAAAGGGCCACTCAGCTTTGGAAGTGAGAGGAAGACAATCTCCTAGAACTCTGAGCTGTCATTTAAAAAGTCAAATTAGGGATCCCTGGGTGGCGCAGCGGTTTGGCGCCTGCCTCTGGCCCAGGGCGCGATCCTGGAGACCCAGGATCGAATCCCATGTCGGGCTCCCGGTGCATGGAGCCTGCTTCTCCCTCTGCCTGTGTCTCTGCCTCTCTCTCTCTCTCTCTGTGTGACTATCATAAATAAATAAAAAATAAAAAAAAAATAAAAAAAAATAAAAAGTCAAATTACCCTGAGGTTGCCATGTTGTGAGGAAGCCCAAGCCACATGGAGAATCCATTCATAGGTTCTCAAGCTTATAGTTCTATTTGAGCCTAGTCTTGAAGTCATCCCAGCCCAGGAGCCATACAAATGAGTGAAAGTCTTCACAAGAATCCAGCCTCTGGCCATGGAGTAACTCACAGACATTTAATTCTTCCTTTCTGAGACTCTAGATATCATCCATCCCCACTGTGGTCACCACAGAATCCTGAGCAAAAGAGTTGGTGTTTCATGCAACTAAGTTTTGGGGTGCTTTGTTAGCACAGTGATAAACAGGACATTTTTCCAGATTTTCCTAAACTACAATATAGTTCAGCTCATTAATGCTGGTCTTCCTTCATTCCTTAGTGGTCTTCCTTTGTACCTAAACTCTTCTGAGTCATCAAGCATTAGAAGGACTTAAGATTTAAACGCAGAAAGTCTTCTTTGAAGCAGGGCTGCTGACCCCCATGCTCTAATAGCAGATCACAAGCAAATCATTTCATGGGGGACGGGGGGGTTAGTTCTCTCTAAAATAGTGAGCAAAAACCTGTTTTGCAAGATTGCCATGAGAATCAAATGATGCCAGGGGTGTTAAACTGCTTTAAAGGAATTTGGACTGAGGCAGAGGGTAGTTTGAATCCCCCAGACTTCCAGCCCAAACAAATCAATAGTGTTGATGCCACAGCCATCAAAAGAGCAAGCACACTTCTCATCATTCATTGGGGGCTCCTAAAGGGTCTGTGTGTGTGCACGTGTGTGTAATTTAATAGTGGGCCAGCCTGGTGATTTTGAAACAACTCGAGTGTCTGACATGAAAGCGAGTGACAGTACTTGGAACGAAGGCCATGAAATGCAAGTATATTGCAAATCACTCAGTTGTGCTGTCGGGGGAATCATAGTCACCATATATATTTTCTTAAATGTAGCTTCCCAGCAAACCTTTCATAAAATTCATGACTATGACTGACCTCTGCTACATGCTTGCCTCCACAGCTTCCCCTATAACCCGGGCTTATAATGCATTGGTGGCAAATCACTGGTGATTGGCTGCTGAACAGCCATTCCCAGTGCCCTTCTCCCTTTCTTCCTCTTTCTATGGTGTCCTGAAGACCATTATTTGCCAACCAGGTTTCCACACAGCTAGGGGTAGCCCGTGTCCATGAGGAACAAGCAAAAGTCTTCTGGGAAAAGTCTTTTCATAAAATATTTCTCTTTCCTGATATAAGGACACATAATATTGGCACAGCTTTCCCCACTTAATCTTTCTATTGCCTTGGCTGTGTAATGGATGGAGTGATGGCAACCATCTTGTGACAATGAGGACAACTTCAAAAGAGGCACCTACTCTGAAATCTTTGAACCAACAACAACCTCTCTCTGTAAGGAAAATAGGTCCAAGTTTGTGTAAATCACTGAAGTTGTATTTTCTTTTACTTTGCAGATGCAGTCAATCCAGACATGACTTGTGCCATGTGTAGTTGAACACTTTCCACAAAGGACTAGGTAATAAATACTATTATATAATGCATGTATATATTCACATCTATAGTAACCATCGCTACACCATGTGGGCAGGTAACTTCTACTTTCCTATCCTTTATGAAGATGGTGGAAACAAAACTTCTTGAGTGTGAAGTCACTTAGAGGCCACACACTTCTCTTTCCCTCGACTGGTCCATGACTTCAGAGACACTCCTTCCACTTCTCCCTGTACTTTGTCACTCTGCTGGTTCAGGTCACGATCTTCTGCCTAGAACACTGCCACAGCCTCCCTGATTTTCTTTAGTCTTCCACTGTGGTGTCTCCCATTCTCTATTCTTGAGGCATCAAGGTCTTTCTAGAAGCAATGACTATTCATGTATTTCTGTGAACGCAGCATTCCAGTGCTCCTTTGTGAAAGTCTAAACTTCACTCTCCTGAGAAAACCTTCTATGACTTGGCCTTTATGTCCCCCTCCTGTGTTTCCTACAGCCAGTTCTTCTCTACTGCCCCCTTCTACAATGTCCTCAGCTCCTCACCTTCAGCCAGGCTGAACTGAAAAATCTCCTCTCACGCTATTTGAATCTCTCTGCCTGGGTCACTCCCTCTTCCCCCAGACCTCTCAGATGTAGGTACATATCCATGCTCCACTCTAGATTTGTTGTTCCTGTCATGTGCCCCCACAGTGATATACCCAATAGCTGGAGAAGCAAATATTCAAGATAAACAAATATTTTCCTACTAGATGGTAAATCTGTCTGAGAGTGAGGCTGGGGTTTGTCTTGCTCACTGTTGCAGAGTCAATGCCTAGAGAAGTACCTGGCATGTAGGTTTTGAGGGAGAAAAAAGGAAGGAATAGAAGGAAGGAAAGTAGGAGAGAAGAAAGGAAGGAAAAAATGAAGCAAACAAATGAACAAAAAGAAGGATATTTGTCTTTATAACTTGGCCTTACTCAATTCAGTGGTTTCTGTGATAGACTATTTCAAGCTCAGAAGGAAGACAGGGAGATTTTCAGTTACAATTTGGAGTACTCGTTGACTGGCTGACCCCAATCCCCATTTCCAACCTCCTTTTCTTTATCTACTTTCCAGGCAGGCCTGGTCATGGGTGAAAGTGTTGGCCAATGGGACACAAGCACAACTGTGTTGTGAGATTTCCAGGAAAGCTTTGCTTTGTTGTTTGAGGCAATACCCTTGCTTCCTTATTCCTGTCCCTTTGTTTCTGCTCTAATGTAGACTTGATGGCTAGAGCTACAGCCTCAGCCTCACTCTACCCAGGTGATGGTGAGCTTTTCTCTGCATTGATCTCTGTCTGGATTCAGTCCCCAGTTTATAATGTGGTCATGACCTGGAGTGTTTTGCAATGATATTCCTTCATGGGAAAAGCCAAAAGTAGGCGTTCACAGAATAATAGGCCAGCAAAGGACCACCGTGTAAATGTAAAAGTCAAGAACCAAACTTGACAAAACAGATCATGAGTACTAATTGCATTCAGGGAAGAAAAAATTAACATGAGCTATGTAAGACAGGGGAGGAGGTGACGGTGATGCCCGGTTTGGGCAGAGCCTTTAGGACACTTACATTCATAGAGCTTACTATGTGTTCAGCTCAGTCCTAAATATTTCACTACACAAGCTCGTTTAATCCTCACATATCCCAAGGGAAGCACTATTTTTGTGCTCACTTTGCAGATGAGGAAACAAGCTCAGAAACAGTAAGGAACTCACTCAATATCACAGAGTCAGTATTTGAACCCAGATCCATCTGACGCCAAAGCTTTTACCCCACTCCAGAACATGTGATTGGGAAGGCCTAACACATAGTAACTGCTCTGTCAGTATTCGATGAATGAATGAATGAATGAATGAATGAATGAAGCAACGATGTGAGGATGACAAGGCTCATACATCTTGGATTTGGATTATACATCCACAGTGGAGCAGGAAGCTTAAATGGAGGAGGTGTTTGTACAACCAACCACTGAATCACTGATATTTATTGAGTGCTTACTACGTGCAAAGTGCCTTAACACTTCATGACAATCCTCTTGAAGTTGACAGCAATATACTGAGCACTAAGACACTCTGCCTGGCTCTGCCCTGGGCCCTCAGGATGGCAAATTACTTGCAAGCATTCACAGCCCAAATGCAGTGAAAAGACCTGCAATGTTCTTCACGCCATAAATAGGGTTATCTCGAGCCTTAATTTACCTACTCTCCACTCACCCTCTACAACCATCAGGAGCTAGATTTCTTTGTCTCTGGGGATTTGGGAGTGATCAACAGGCTTGGATACTGTGGGAATCCACCCCCTCCTCCAGTTCTCA
Source organism: Canis lupus familiaris (assembly GCF_011100685.1). Taxonomy (NCBI): domain Eukaryota; kingdom Metazoa; phylum Chordata; class Mammalia; order Carnivora; family Canidae; genus Canis; species Canis lupus. The sequence goes on from NC_049225.1 coordinate 27,543,738, forward strand.
CAAACTCCTCATAATAGGCTCCCATATAGTGTGAACAATTTACAATATAATGAATTTGTTTTATTCTGGTTCACCCTGGGCACCACAGCCCCTGCCTGCCTCCCTGTTGTTTTATTTATTCCTCGGCCATTCTCATTCTCATAGCTATTCCCTTTAGCTCTCCTTTTCTGTAAGGTCATTCTAAGGACAGGATGTTGCAATGGCCAAGATGAGTTGTGAACACGTGCAAGTCAGGTGTGTGCTGGTGATTCTCTCTCTTCTTTTGGGCTCTCTGAAATCTAGCCCATAAAGAAAAATATCACATGCTTAAGATTTAGGACCCAAATTCCGATTTTGAGGTCGGTGTCATTCAGATGAATGCCCCTGAGCAAGGCACAACAGAACAGTTACTAAGAGAGATAAGGTGATTCAGTGTCATACCTTAGTGAGCTGTAACTCACAAGGGGTGGGGGGAGACATTTTTGTAACCACTAAAATGTGTAAGGCCAGCCTCAGCCCTATATATTGCTGTTTTCCACAATGGTTGTTTCCTGGAAAATCCATCTCTTTCACCACAGGGTGCCAGGGGCATTGAAAATTAGTCAGTTTGCTCTACTGGCCTTGTTAACACTTGTGGCAGGACATTAATACAGGATAATAGTAATCACATTGGTGTTAAGTATCTGCAGTGTTAGGGCAATAGCTTTGAATCTCAACCCACTACTTCTGATTAATAGAGATACTGATGGTGGTACCAGGAAGATGGACTCCCTAGCCTTCTTGTCCAGACAGTATAAACACTCCAGAGTTAATGCTTCATTTATATGTGAATACAATCAAGATTGGTTTCTAATTATTTCTGGCACGTGCTCTTTGATGCTAGAACCTTTAAGTCACAGTGGTCAAAGGGTAATGCATCATAACAGGTTACAACATCCCCAAGGATTTCTTGATTGACATAAAAATGTTGTTTTTTTCCTCCAACTGATTGACATTATGGCAGGTGTGATGTGATGGCCAAGCTTTTAGCTGTCCATTAAAAGATATTAAATCGAGGGGATGTGGCTTCAATAATTAGCTTCCACATTGGCAAATGAGACCAGCTGGACTGTGGTTAGAGCTTTGGGGGGCTAGGGTACCTCAGGGATGTTGAAATAATTTTTCAGTTGAGTCAGAACAAACTACTTGAAAAATTTATTTCCAAATTTCTGGAGTGAGTATCTCTCTCTCTCTCTCTCTCTCTCCCTCTCTCTCTTGGTCCTAGAGGGACATAAATGGAAACCAAAGGTTTACAGTGAAGCAACAAGATAAACTCCAGCTAGAAGTAGGAAATCTGACAATGAGAAGAGTTTGTCTTTGCAAAAACGTTGTGCAAATAGGTAGGGAAATGTGTTTATTTTCAAAAATTGGACCATATGTTTCAAACATCCATTGGAAAAAGGAGCAGATGTGTCTCAAGAACTACGACACACTGTAACCAAATGAGTATGTTTGGGAAGGGTTGCAGAAGGACATCCCACTATGTTCTAAAATTTGGTGTGCCAGGAGGACAAGATTTCCTTGACCTTCTGTAACTAATCTCCCATAGTCCTGCTACTTGCGCCATAATGCTGCTTTGGTTTTACCAGAGGGTCCTCAAATACATATTTATTCATTGGAGTGTTTGAATTTTTGAAGGCAAGAAATCCATAGATTTATATCTTGCTCTCCCTTCAGGATTCCTGGGGAACAAAGACCTGGATTTTCCCCATGCCTGTGATTCAGGAGTCAATAGGAGGAAGGATGTATTACTAGATAAAGATGATTCTAAAATCCTAGAAAGGTAAACCACCGTGTTGTTGCTTAAAAATAAAACCCAGGCACACCTACTCAATGTGTTTGGTTGAGTTAACAGCTCTTCATCTTCTGGCCTTCAAGTTCACCACTCAACTAAACCAAACAAAAATTCAGTGTCTGCTATGCAGACTGATGCCAGAATCCAAAGAAAATCAGCTTTTTGAGGAGCTCACTTTGTAATGAGGGAATAGGACATAATACATATGCCAAATAACAAATCCGTAGTGCTAAAGCACTTGGAAACTGCCCTCACCAAATAGTGCAGAAGTACAAAAACCAATTCATTTGCCTGGGAAGGGAGAAATGATGTAGAGTGTCAACAAAGGCTTAAACGGAAGAGTTGATATTTAAGCTGAGCTTGAGAAATGAGTACTGTGGTGGAAGACAGAGTGGCTCGGGTGGGAAAGGGGCTTTCCGGGGCAGCAGTGTGCTTAAGGGAGGGTGTCACATGATTTCCACCCATCTTCACGTGATCTCCACCCATGATCTCACATGAACTCCCAGCAAGGCAGAGCAGCAAGGCCTTCCAGGGGATATTTATTTACTCAGGAATTGTGTATTGAGGATCTTCTCTACTCCAAGGACTGGACTATGTAATAAACATTATGATGATGAGGATAGGATATTAAGGTTAGCCTTTTTTATTTTTTTATTCTTCCTTTTTCACCTGCTGTGAATGCAACACTATTATAGAAACTCACTACTATATAATTTATTATATATCACATATATTATCCAATCATATTAAATACATTATACATAATATAGAAACTATTATATATAATATATAAGAAAGTAACTTATAAGAAAATAAGTTAAAGAAATCTGTATTCACAGTAATTTTTGTTTCTGTTGCCTGGTGGAAGAGGTGGGGAAAGGAAAGGATTGAGGTCTCTTGAAAGCAATTATAAATATATGCTATATATGCATTATATCATATAGATAATATGTATACTATATATTCACATAACATGACTTATGTATATAATATAGTATATATAATTATGCTTATATAATATATATTTGTGTAATTATGTAATTATATTTACCCAATTTTATATATACCCAAACCCTAACTTTTTTAGTAGTAATAAAGTTCTTGTGCCATGTCACAGTTGGCCATCCCCCCAAGCTTACTTTTATAAGATCACTGCTAAGCATTGATTTGAGATCAGAGGAGAGAGGGAAGGTCAGAGGAGAGAGGAGCAGTAGAGAGGAGGAAAGACGGATGTGAAGATTGGCACTAGATACTCAAGGCCTTTCAATGCCATTACCTGTTGGAAATAATGCAGCATCATAAATACTTAAGCTTGAGGTGACATAATCAAGTAAGTCAACTAAGTCAAGCAACTTACAACTAAGTATTAGAAATAGAATATTGTCAGCAGATGGCCTAAAGCAGGAAGGTAGGGGGCTGGTTCAGGCAGTTCAGGCATAAAATGTGAGGTATGATATTTTGAGGACCCCAGCTATACCAGTGGCTGTGAGAATTGATGAGAGGGTCAAAATGGAGAAATACTCATGGACTGGGAGCTGGTTAGAAGTGTCAGGTGTTAGCACAGAAGAAAGACACTGAGATTTGTGTGAAGGTTTTCCTCTTAAGCACGGTTGTGAATGTTGTGCTATTTCTGACTTAGGACATCCAAGAAGAAAAGAGAAATGGGAGGAGGTAACACCATGTACAGTTCTGGGCAAGAGGAGTATGAAATGTCTGTGGCTGTCCAGGAGGAACCACTAGATTTTAAAACAAAGGGATCTCTGGGTGGCACAGCGGTTTGGCGCCTGCCTTTGGCCCAGGGCGCGATCCTGGAGACACGGGATCGAATCCCACATCGGGCTCCCGGTGCATGGAGCCTGCTTCTCCCTCTGCCTGTGTCTCTGCCTCTCTCTCTCTCTCTCTCTCTCTGTGACTATCATAAATAAATAAATTTTTAAAAAATCTTAAAAAAAAGATTTTAAAACAAAGGTAGGAAAAATAATAACATAAAATAAAATAAAACAAAACAAAATAAAACAAAGGTAGGGAAAGGGTAGGAGGAGAAAAGCCATGGAGGAAAAGACACACAGTCAGAAAGCCAGGAGGAGCTAAGGGAAGGGAACCCATATTCATCTAGTATGTTTCAAATCAGACACCACTAGGACCTTAACCTGTGTGATGGAATGTAGTCCTCACATAAGCCTAAAAATAATCTTATCCCACTTTATATAGGCAGTTAAGATGTTTTGAAATATGAACTGACGTTTTTCCTGCAGTCTCTTTGTACCTATCAGTCTTTTCCCATGTGGCAAGTTAATTAATCCATAGGATGAATATTACAAAAGAAAGTAGGAGAAAAGGCATTTTGATTTTAAAGAGCCTAGGGCTTTAATTTTCAAAAGTAAATACCTTTAGAAGAGAATTTGAAAACCAAAAGAGTTGTGTCTCAGATTTATCGTTAGAGCCCTGGGAAGCAGAAAGGCCGGGCACAGGGGCTGTCCAGCAGGATGGGCCACAGCAGACTCACAGAGTTCCTCCTGTCTCAGCAAGAAGCAAGAGCAGAGGAAGGATGCAAGTTGAGAGTGGCAGGAAAGTGGGGAAAGGCCTTAAGGAGCCCCAAATGTCTTCCAGACCAATAGAGATGGGGATCAGCAGAGTGACCCCTGTATACTCACAAAGGGCATGAAACTAGCTCAGGTAGGGGTGAGCCTGATGAGGCTTTGGGTTCAGGAATGAGCTCTGGCACAGGGCAACCTGCAGGGACAGACAGAAAGGACCAGATGGGAATGGGCATCTCACAGGTGGGTCCTGACTAATCCAGGATCAGAAATCCTCAACCCAAATCTTAGAACTGTATTGAGTCCTTGAGACAAAGCAAGAATTTAGGGAAAAGAAAAAGGAAACCCTTGAAATGATGGAAATTGCCTCTTTGCCCCTAGCTAAATGGCAAGATCTAAACATTGGAGAAAAGTAAAGGAAATTCTGTTGCTTGCACTGCTGAATTTGTGGTCCAACATTCATAACTACAGTAATCAGTAAAATTGTATTTAGGAAAAAGGTTGAGGTGACCTCCAAAGGCCATGCAGGTAGACAATGATGGAGCTTGTATATAAGCTTGGGTTTGCGGCTCCAAGATCCTTGCTCCTGCTACAATTCCATTTGTAATGCGTATTCCCATTTTCAAGAGTCAAGATCATAATGATCAGCCATGTCAGGTTTTGAGGTCTGGGCAGGAGGAGGTCCCTAACCTTTCATGCTTTTGTTTCTCTGTAGTGGTGAGGGCAGATGATGGACTAAGTCAGCTGAAGACCAGACTCGGATCTTCGTCTGTAAACCTCCCATTGACCCATCTACTTCAAGAAGCCAGCAATGAAGCCACTACATCCTCTGACACATGAAGGTAGGAGTCGGAGTTGGGAAAGAACATAACTTTAGGAGGGAAAAGGTCAGTTAATTTTAGAGTTGTTTTTGTTGTTGTTGCCAAGTACAGGAGGTCTGTTGAAGTGGGGAAAGAAAAGCGTTGAGATCCTGTAAGGCAGTAATGGCATGAAAATGTACTATATGCCAGGGAGTGTCTATTAGTGCTTTGAAGGTGTGACCCATGGGCTAATATCATGAATGATATTCACCTGGAAGCTTGCTAGTTCTTAAGCTTTCCCCTCCCCATATCAACTAAATCAGAATCTCCAGACATGGGAGATTCTGGGCCTGGAGAATGTGTTTTGTAAGCCCCTCCACTGGCTATCACGTACACTGAACTTCATGAAGGGCTGCTATAGAAATATGGAAAGCAATGACCTGAGATGAGGAAATGGGTGATGGAGAAATATAGGCTCAAGTGAGACTGGAAATCCTAAGTATGTAAACGATCCCATCGCCATGGTTATCAGATTCTCAACGTGTGCTCTTGGCTGCTAGCTTGGAAATAGATTCAAAGAGAAAGGACCGGTGTGTTGACCCAGAATACATGAAAATTGCAGGTTACTTGAGCAAAAAGGTCAAGGAGAAGATGGAACTGAGGAGTCAAAGAGACTGTAGTTGATCTGATTAAGCCACATTAACCACACAGGTAGAGTGGAAATAATCCCAGGATGAAGACAACCGGTGGGGAGCCTTATCTGAGGATGCCATGATGTCTAAATAGTTACTTTCGTGCAGGGCGTGCCAGGAGAGGTGAAGGAGGTGGTCAGATAAAGGTGTGGTGGTACAAGGAGGTGGCTGACATGGAATGGAAATAAAAGGCAATGGAGCTTTTTCATCTGATTGATCCCGTGCCCTTTCTGATATCCCAAGCAGGCCCGTCATCAGCCATGTGGGGACAAATTACTTGGGGGAAAAAAAAACAGAAAAATAATTCCCTTTCTATAGCCTCTTGACTGGTTTTATGTCCCATCTCCCCTTGCCTTCCTGGGATTCCAGTGTTTTCGAAGGGTGAATAAATCCGCAATCCGGCTCCATCTTCCCCACCTGGGAATTAAAATGCAGCATCAGGATGTGTGCACACACAAGCCTTGCGGCTCCATGAGAGCTATTTTTTCTTTGGCCTATCTAGAGAAATCACTTGACTTCTGTGTATTGCGTTAGACCACTGTCATTAACAACAGTGGTGTCATTTTGATGTGCTCTGTGAGGCAGTGGGTGCTTTGAAGTTGAAAGATAGAACAGACATGGATAAATTGTACTCTGAGCAGCCTGCTCTTGCACCATTATTGCCAGCAATTATTTCACCGAGTGACACATCTGATAAAAAGTCAGCCACCTTCCTCCAGGAAGCATCTCAGTAGCTACAACTAGGGACTTCATTCTTTCATTCATTCTTTCACTCTTTCTTTCTTTCAACGGACAGAAGCTTGTTAATTTGCTGGCTGGAGCCTTCTGCTGCTTTTCGTCCTCCTCTGTTGGCTGTGTCTCCATTTCTGAGAGTGGGGGTTGAGGTTTTTGATGCCGGCTTCGTGGGAGCTAGCGCAGGTTAGAGCCTGTTTCCTGGGATGGGCAAGATAGTGGCCTTTTGAGGGATCCTCTCTGGGTTTCCTTTTTGCCCAATTCCTTCTCGGCCTGTCATTACCTTTGACAGTTTTCCTTTCCCGCTTTTGGAAATGCAGATGTGACTTCTTAGAAATTAAACAGCTGTGTCTAAAGAAGACCTAGCACTTGATGGGTAGTTATTTTGATCACTTACAGCGACTATGTGCAAGGCAGCGTCTTAGCACAGCTCCCAGTATTAACTCTCTCAGTCTTCGTTACAAGAAAGATCAGCATCCCCATTTTTTTTCCAACAGGGAAACAGAAGATTGGGGATGAAACAGAGGCCCCACAGCTATTAGTCAGCAGAGGAAGACCCAAACCCAGGCATTCTGGCTGCAGAGATGCCCCCAAGTGCCTTGTTGGCTGTGCCGTGCTCTGTGGAAGATGTGCCTGGCATTGGGATTTGGGTAGAGGACGTGGCATACGTCATGAATTAGAGGGGATGGAGTTGGGCTTTCTGAGGGTTGCCCTGGGACTTGTCCCTCAGTGCATGTTCCAGAAGGAGAGATGTTTCAAGTGGCTAACTCGAGGATCTTGACTGCTTGAATGGTGACTGCTACTCACACAGGATCCACTGTGTTAGGAGTCACTACAGCCAAGACTGGGACAACCAGCTTCTGGTTAGAAACTTGTATGTGGGAAGGACTAGATGCGCCCACTGATGGGGGGGCAGGTCCAGGGCCAGTGACGGACCACTGCCCCTGGACCTGCCACGCAGGTGAGTGGCCACGCAGGTGAGTCTATGCAACCAGGAGGTGCTCAGCAACATGAAGAATGTGGGCTGAGGCTTGGCTGGTCATACTGGGCCTGAGAAGATGGTTGCTGGCAGACATTCTTTGCAGTTGGCTGCCTAATGATTGGTCCTGTAGCCCTGACTCTAGTCTGGCTCAGTCTGAAGGGAAGAGTTTTCTAAAATCCCGACATCTCGGGATCCCTGGGTGGCGCAGCGGTTTGGCGCCTGCTTTTGCCCCAGGGCGTGATCCTGGAGACCCGGGATCGAATCCCACATCGGGCTCCCGGTGCATGGAGCCTGCTTCTCCCTCTGCCTGTGTCTCTGCCTCTCTCTCTCTCTGTATCTGTCATAAATAAATAAAAAAAAAAAAATATATAAAAAAAAAAAAAAAAAAAAAAAAAAAAAAAAAAATAAAATCCCGACATCTCTGTTTCCAAATTTGATGTCAAAGGAACTTGTAGTAGTCTATATCTGTGTGCGTTTCTTTTTCTTTTTGTCCCCCTGCAAAACTTATTATTTAGGAAGACTTCCTGCTTTAAGCAAGGATATCAGAACCTGCAAGTTTTGCCACTGCCTGATTCCTTGGTGTGACTTACAGACTATGTGGTTTAATCAGACGGTGTGTTGAAGGCAGTAACTATGGCTGTTATCTAGAATTGAAGAAGTGCATTTTTAAACAGCTTTGCACAATAAATATGGTAGAAACTGGTACCTCTTCACCTCCTTCTTTGCTTTCCCCATTTCTACTTCAAGTAGAGAATCAGGTTTTGGTAAAACTGGTGAAAGGGGTACATTACCATCCTAAGATGTTTTAATTCTGGTGAAAATACAATAAGGCAACGGCTTACCTGTCTTGTAGGGCTCCGAATGTCAGCCAGTTGCTGTGATGTGTGCCGTGATTCCCAGTAATTTCTACTATGGCTAGAAAAAAGAACAATCTAAAGAGTTGAACTTTCAAAAGCGTTATTGAGAAACCAAGGCAAAAAAAAGGTCACTGAGTCACAGGAAGATGGCAAATGTAATTTCAAGCTGCATCCTGAAACCAAAACAGAGACGATCAAGACATGTGGTACCCCAAGAAGTGAGCAGACCAGGAAGAGTAGAAGAATGTATTATACCTGAAGTGCAAGGAAAGTCAGTTTTAACACCAGCTTTGGGATCTTGAGGCAAAGGAGGGAGTGAAAATAAATAGCTGTTGGGTAAACAAAAATAGTGTCTACCATTGAGTGTTTTGGAACCATCTAAATTCATCCTTTCTTCTGTGGAACAGTCTTGAATTTTTTTTTTTTTTTTACACTTTTGGGCTCTGTTTTCCAAGGAGGTATAATACCCACCCCCAGATTTAGGGGTAGACACTTGATCCAAACCAGGAAATGGAATATGTATTCTCAGGCATTTCCTGAAACAGTCACGAATGGGAGGTTGCACAGCTGCCCAGTTATAAGCCTGGGGCTGCTGTTGGCCATCTTTTCCACCACAGTGAGAGAGTTTGCCTGAGAATGAAGTCAACACAGAGGAAAGCAGAGTCTAGGGACACAGAGACAAAATCCTTATGATAGCATGTTAGCACCTGGATCCTGCTGCACCTGAAGCCATTACCCTGGACTCTCAGACTTATAAACCAATATTTCACTCCTTTTGCTTAAAGGAATTTTAGTTATAATTCTTCCCTCTGCAATTAATATAAAATTGCATTTACTCCCTTGATACCATAAGAAGTTTCATAACTAAATGTGATTTTTTTTGTTTCTGAACCAGGATCACCCAGACTTACCAGGAAGCAAATGTTTAAAGTTCCAAGGACCAGCAAACTTTCTTTGAAAGTGCTGGATAGTAAATATTTTAAGTTTTGTGGGGAAAGAAAGAAAGAAAGAAGAAAGAAAGAAAGAAAGAAAGAAAGAAAGAAAGAAAGAAAGAAAGAAGAAAGAAAGGAAGGAAGATAGAGAGAGAGAGAGAGAGAGAGAGAAGAGAAGGAATGAAAAAAAAGAAAAAAGTCAGCTCCCTGAGTTAGCCTGAAGGCCCAGTAACAACAACAAAAATGACACATCTTACTTTGAACATTCTTTCTGTTTCTGTCTCTTAGAAGAAAGAGGTAATTTTATTTTCATCCTGCAAGACTCAGTACAAATATCCCCTCACCACAGAGCTACCTGTAACTTCCCAGGCTGGGTCTTTGCTCCCTCTTTTGTGCTCAGACTCCACCATGCTCGTAACCTTTATCTTATTCCTTCATACATTTTGACATTTAAAAATTCAGACATTACAAAATGATAGAAAAATATCAAAATGAGCACTTGTGTAAAACCAAGCACGTCAGTTGATGTATTACTAATATATTTGATGCCCATTTTAGACCCTTCCTCAAACCTATTACCGCTCTCCTCAGCAGGTACCAAAGCCTAGAGTTTGGCACCTGTCATTCTTTTGCTTTTCATTATAATTTTACACTATCTGCAATTATTCTTATACATATGTGAGTATAACATTGTTAAGTATGTTTAAAACTTTATATAAAATATATGGGTTCTTCTAAAATTGGCTTCTTTTCCCTTTCCTTTTTTCCACCTCAGGATTGTGTCTGTGAGAGTCATCAAAGTTGATTTATGTAGCTCTAGTTCATTAACTTTTACTGCTCTATTGAAATACATTTGATGAATATACCACAATCTGTCTATTTTCCTGTTGATGGACAGCTAGGTTGCTTCCAAATTTTTTCACATGCAAAAATGTGCTGCTCTGAAAACATTTTCCTACATCCTTTTATACATCTGTGAGGGTATCTATATAGTGTGTATATGTGTGTGTACATATATGTACATATACACACACATATATGCAGGAGAGGAAATTGGTTGCTTGTAGGTTATCCACATCTTCAAATGTTCTAGATTATTGTATTGCTCCCTAACGTATACAATTTCCCCTCCTACTAGCAGTCTATAAGAGTGCTATTCCTTATGAAAATTTGGTGTTGTCAAAAAATTTTATTTTTTAATGGAGAATTGCAAACACCTAAGTTGACAAAACAGTATAATAAACCCTATGTATCCATCATTCAGTTCCAAGAGTTATCATCTCACATCTAATATGGCTTCATTTGTTCTTTTATCCACCATATATCTCTATCATCTATCATTTTAAAGCAAACCTCAAGCCTAAGTATCACCACCATTTAATCTTTATTACATTAGAATTGTAAGAAGCATTTTAAAGAATAACGACAGTAGCATTACCACAGCTTAAAAAATACTTTCTTAATAGTACATTTCCAACAGTGCCATGAGGATGGCACAGGATTTTTTAATTGTTTTAACGACTATCAGATCAAATCAGCATATCACCATTGGTTGATACATCTCTTACATCTTTTTTAGCTAGAGATTCCATTTCCATTTTTTTTTGTTTCCCCTTCTGTGTTTGTTTTATTAAGAAAGTAGGTGGTTTGTCCTGTAGAATTTCCCATAGGCTAAATTTTGCTGATTGCCCCTTCATGATGTCTTGTGACACATTCCTGTAAATTGCTAGTTCATTCTATAGTCTAAAGGATTGGTGTTGTGTTTTTCCATCACAATGTCTGGTTGTCTCACTTTTTTTATTTTAGTAGTTGATGTTGAATCTCTAGATTCATTGATTCATTTGGTGTTGCAAAATACTGCATTCTGATTCTCTCATCCCTCCTTAATTGACTAGCTGGAATACTTTAAATGTATCCCTTCCTCTACTATTAACTTATTTAGTGATAGGGTTTGTATAGTAAAGATGAGATAAAGAGGACTCATTGCACCATTTACCAGTTCTTGAAAAATGACATGGTTTACAGCCATCCTTCAACGACAACTTGTAAATTTATTTTTTTTGTGTTATCTTTTATTTATAATGATAAAAAATGTATAAAAGCTCATGAATTCAAGTATATTTGATGGATTTCAATGCATTCTACTTCTTGTTCTTTATAATGCTCCAAGATTTCTCAATTTTGGGTGATGGGACCTTCTTGAATTGGATCCTAAGGGCCTTTGACAGTTTTGATATCTTCCTTGATACCTACTGTGACATGATATTCCATGTATTACCTTGTATTTATCTTTGTCCCCACCTGGAATCATCCATGTCCCCCAAGGTGTTCTGGCTTCTTTTAGTGGAAAGTGGTATTTGGAATCCAAAATTTGGGCATTGAAAATTAAGACATTTTAATTCTTATTAATCTGATGAGTATATAATGATGTTAATGTATAAAACCTCACTGTGGTTTTAATTGGTACTACCCAAATGATTATTTAGGTTAAGTGTTTCTATGAGTATTTTTACCACTTACGTTTCTTCTTCCACAAATTGTCGATTCATATCTATTGTTCATTTTGTTTCATCAGACTATAGTCTTTCTTATTCATTTTGGGAAGTTCTTTATATATTCTATATACCTGTACTTTGCTGGCTACATTTGTTTCAAAAAAACTTCTCCCGGGGTACCTTGGTGGCTCAGATGGTTAAGTGTCTGCCTTCGGTTCATTTCATGATCCTGGAATCCCAGGATCAAGCCCCTTTCCTGCTCCACAGGAAGTCTGCTTCTCCCTCTGCCCCTCACCCTACTCATGCTCTCTCACTCTCTATCTCAAATAAATAAATAAAATCTTAAAAAAAAAAAAAAGAAACGTGTCCCAACATGTACCCTATCTTTCTATTGTTGCTATACTCTCTTTAGTTAAGAGAATTTCTTAATTTTAATGCAGTTAAATATGTTTTTTGTTTCTCTTATGGTTTATACTTTTTTGTATCTTGAAGAAGTCCTTCTCGAAGAAGTCCTAAGTGGAGGTCTGAGAAGACTTGAAGACCCTCTCCTGAATGAAATAACTATAACTGGTAAAAATTATGAAAATAACGACGATTTAAAGTTTTCAGACATATGTTCCTAGTAAAGAAAGAAATATTTATTTCAGAAAGAATACAAAGTATTGATAAGAAAAGTAGGAATCTGTGGTACCAGAGGCATGGTTTTCTCTTCCTTCTCTCCTTTCTGAGCTTGACATGATGAAGCACTACTCTAGTTGGGTTTGGTCAAGAAGATAAGGGTCACTGTCCCACCAGTTCTCAGTGAAGGGCTACTGTGTTTCAGCAACAAGAGCAAGCAACCAGGGTTTGTTCTCCCCTTTCCACCTCCATGTAGCAGAGAACAATTTCCAGGTGAGTGTGACCAAGAGGTAAGGGCTCCCTTCCTTTAACCAGGCCCAAGTTGCAGGGCAGAGGGTTTAGGTCAAGAGTACTGATTGCTCTGATCACCCTTGCCTAAGCATGATTGTAAAGCAAAAGTTCCATGCTTGAGGAAGCAAGAAAATGCCAGGGGCAACTGCTTCCACCCAGCACCATGCTCATGAGGCAGAAGCGTCACTCAAGAGAGGCATAGCCACTGTCTCCATCCATACCCTCACAACAGTGGCTTTGGAATTTTGCTCAGTTGAAGAAGCAGATTGTAAGAACAAAGAACTAACTCCAAAGCTCTCCCCAAGGGAACTTACTTTATTTGGAACAGAATGTGGGAAAGTTCAAGACTAAGAGTACTCTTGATGATAAGCAATTAAGAGAGGGCTGGTGGCTCCATGAGAGCATCACCTAACTGTAGGCTAGCTGGTTCACTAGAAAAAAACAGAAAGAGATAGCTAAGTAGAGCCACCCTAGGGTTAAAACAAACCTCAACAACTTGCTTTCGAAAACCACTCCTATCAAAGGCTTTTATTTAATTAGATCAAACAATGGGGCAATTTAAACTCTAGGGTATATTAAAAAAACAATAGAGCAATTAGTGTGCAATTCAGGAAACCTAAACAGCTGGGTGTGATACCAAGAGAGACAGCTTAACAGAGAAACTGAGAAAGAGGCAGCCATAAAGCCCTGCTAAAATTGCCACAATCCCAGGGTGACATCAGCATGCATTAGGTTGAGTCCCCTGATGAGCAATATCCAAAGCTTCACACTTCAGGGAGCACTAAGGTCTACCAAAATAGTCTCTGCAAGTAGGTAAATGAATTAATGATCAAACAAAATTATCTAAGAAGGGACTGTATTCATAAGCCTCAAACTCTAAAAACTCTATCAATAAATACATTTGTTTTTCTTTCTTTTGGCTTCTTTCTAAGATATAAAATTATATAAAGTAATAATTATAGCAAGATATTGTTGGGAGGAAGAATTGGCACTCAGAGTTGCTACAATTTATTATCTAAAATGTCCAGTTTTCAACAAAAAGTATGAGGCATAAAAAGGAAGAAGAATGTGTGAACCATACAACAGAAGCGCCTGTGAGAGAGGGCCAAGATGTTGGACTTAGCAGACGAAGACTTCAAAGCAGTTATTAAAAATTCATAAAGGGGGGCACCTGGGTGGCTCAGTACTTAAGTGTCTGCCTTTTGCTCAGGTTGTGATCTCAGGGTCCTGGGATGGAGCCTCACATGGGGCTCCCTGCTCAGCAGGGAGTCTGTTTCTCCCTCTACATCTGTTCTCTCTCTCTCTCTCTCTCTCTCTCTCACTTTCTCTTTCTCTCATGCATGTGCATGCTCTCTCTCTCTCTCTCTCTCTCAAATAAATAAATAAAATCTTTTAAAATTTTTCAAAAAAGGGTATCTGAGTGGCTGTCAGTTAAGTGGCTGACTCTTGATTTTGGCTCAGGTCATGATCTCGGGTCCTGAGATGGAACCTTGCATCGGCCTCCACGTGGAGCCTGCTTTGGGATCCTCTCTCTCCCCTCCCCTCTACCCAATTTGTGCACTCTTTCTCTCTCTCTAAAAATTAATAAGTAAATCTTAAAAAAAAAAATTCAAAGAACTGAAAGAAACCATGCTTCCAGAAGTAAGGGAAGGTATGATGACAATATCTTGACAAATAGAGAATATTAATAAATATAAAGAAGTTATGTGTAAAAAAAAGGAGTGAACCATATGGAAATTCTGGAGTGGATAAGTACAATGACATAAATGAAATATTTACCAGAAGGACCCAAGAGTGTATTTGAATGGGGAGAATAGATATCAGGCCTGACAATTGTTAGAGACTTTGCAATATAAAGAAGAGAGAAAAATGAATGAAGAAAAATGAAGAGCATCTCAGAGAAATGTGGGACACCAGCAAGCTCACCAACATACATGGAATAAAACTACTGGACAAAGGAGAGAGAGGGAATGAGCCAAAAATACATCCAAATAAATAATGGTTGAAAACCTACCAGGGAAGTAAAGCATTCCAACTCTACCCAGCTCCTGTGGAAGTCCCATTAGCAATGTTTTAACTAATGTTTAACAAATATGTTCAGCTCATTTTATGTCTATTGATCTATTTCAGCTTCTTCCTACCACCTTAATTGTGCTGCTTTTAAAAAATTTTTCTTTTAAAAAATGTTTCTTTTAAAAAATTTTTCTGGCTGATTTCAGATTGATTTTTTTGTTGTTGCATTTTCTTCTCTTCTCAACTTCTCTACTCACTTCTATACACTGTTTCTTCTGTTAAATGGTTACTCCTAAATTTTACCATCACATACTAAGCTTAATAATGTCTAAGAACAGGAAATAATTCTGCCCTTCTTCTGAACAGTTTGAATATTTTAACTCTAATCACCACTCTGTATCTATTCCTCTTACATTGTTAACCTATTTTTTCTTAGCTTCTATTGCTTCCTTTAATAATAATAATTCCTTCCTTACAATAATTCCTTCCTTAAATTTACTCCTTTAGGGCAGCCGGGATGGCTCAGTGGTTTAGCGCTGCCTTCAGCCCAGAGCGTGATCCTGGAGTCCTGGAATCGAGTTCCACGTGGTGGGCTCCCTGCATGGAGCCTGCTTCTCCCTCTGCCTGTGTCTCTGCCTCTCTCTCTCTCTCTCTCTCTCTCTCTGTGTCTCTCATGAATAAATAAATGAAAAATCTTTTTAAAAAATTTACTCCTTTAGATTTATTTGCAACTGTATTTGTTCTCTGTATTTTACAATTTCCTTTTGGGATTATTATTCTCATTCCAGACCAAAAGTGGTTTCTTTGGAAAAAATTAATAAACTAATAACACTAACCATAAAAAATAAAAAAGTCACAAATTACCAATAACAAAATAAAAAAGGCATCTCTTCAGATTTTCCTGATATTAAAAAGAAAATAAGAGGATATGAATACATGTATCCTAAAAATTTTGAAATTTTACTTGAAAGATTCCACTCATTGTGACATTTCAGAACACCAAAGACAAAGATAATATCTTGTATGTATCCAGAAATAAAAGACAGATTACTTAAGAAGGAAACAATTAGATTAGTAAATCTGTCTAAACTAGACTAGAATTATATTCCTTACTAAATAATCATTGAAATTATCAGTGAAGGGGATCCCTGGGTGGCACAGCAGTTTGGCGCCTGCCTTTGGCCCAGGGCGCGATCCTGGAGACCCAGGATCAAATCCCACATCGAGCTCCCGGTGCATGGAGCCTGCTTCTCCCTCTGCCTGTGTCTCTGCCTCTCTCTCTCTCTCTGTGACTATCATAAATAAATAAAGAAAAAAATATTTAAAAAAAGAAATTATCAGTGAAAAATAAAGATCCTTTCAGACAAAGAAAAACTAAAAGAGTTCATCACCAATAGACTCTTCCTAATGGAAGTTTAAAAGGTGTTTATGTGAGGCTTAAAAACAAGACACCAATGACCAATTAGAAGGATTATAAAAAGAGGTACCTACTATTAGCAATACTGTGTTAGACTCTTAGAAATCTGTTAAGAGGATAGATCTCATATGAAGTGTTTTTATTGCAATAAAATATAAGTAAGTATGTAAGAAGAAGTAAGAAGAAAAAGTAATAGAAGAAAATATACCAGACATGAAAAGTAGTTCGCAGATTGGGAAAGGTATTTTAACTGACACGGTATTTAAAAGGCATTCCTATAAATAACTAAATCACTTAAAAACACTCACATCAAAGAGAAAATATCATGTATAACATCATAAATCTATTTGTCAAAAGACAAAGATGGTATATTTAATTCTGATCATCACTAACTGGTATATTGTTCCAAGAAGGCCATGGATGAAGTGCGACTGTTTAGCCACGAAACTCTAAGTCAAACACATAACTATCAGTCCTTTTCTGGTTATCATTCTGAGTGTGGCCATGGGATCCCATCCTGCCCTGTGGGATCTGAAGGGCAGTGTCCAGGGTGCCTCTAGAAAAGATTTCCTCTATTATAGGATGAGTCCCATCAGACTGAGAGCACAGTGGCCTTCAGTACGCTGAGGCAGTAGGGCACAAAAGGGAAAACACCCAGAGTCTCAGTAAAACAGCATCTACCAACCTGTGACCAAACTCTCCTCTGGACTGTGAATTTTATCAGATGGTAACCATGTAATGTCTTAGCCACCTTTAGTGGGGTACTCTGTTACTTACAGTCAAGAGTACCCTGGTTAATGTAACATCCCAATTGAAAAAGGTGTGGAAAACCAGGGACTCAGTGATGGGTGATAGGACATGATTTAAGGCATCCTCTTTAGGGAATAATTTGGCAATATAAAATGCAGTTAAAATATTTTCAGAAATGACAGAGCAATTCCAGTTCTGGGAATTTATCCCACTGTTGTATCTGTGCACAAAGATATGTACACAGATTGTTCACAGAGGCGGAGGTGGGGTGGTGGAAATAAAAGACACTGGAAACAACCTAAATGCTCGTGGGTAGGAGAAAGTTTATATAAATTACTCCTTGTACGGACTACTGAATAGCCCAAGAAAGACTGATGGACAGATAAAAAAACAACCTATATGTTATATTCCTTTTAAAAAGCTACACAGAAGGTATATAAAGTATATGTATAAAGCATGCTATGTTCGGAATATGCTCATACATGTGTGAACTATTTCTAGAAGGATAAAGAAGAAACTATTAAATATGATTGTCTGCAAGGAGGAGCTGGGTCACTAGATAGACCAGGTGAGAGGACTATTTGCACTGTTTACCTATCTCTTATCTTTAAAATGTGTGTGACTAGTATGCATGTTCTAGTATAATTGAGTTACTTCTCATTTTCATTAATTAATGGATAAAAGAGGCCTGAAAGGCATTATCTTTTCTTGGGAAGATGCCTGGATTAAAGAAGACTGTGCAACAGTAAAAGCCCATGATCCAGACCGGTGCTGCCCAGTTGAGGCCTATGAAGAAGGGCAGCCTTGGAGCTGGACTTGAGGAGCCTGGTCCTGCAGCTCCTCCTGCGAGTGTGCAGAGGGCACTGTGCTGGTGCTGGACAAGCAAGGTGGGAGAAAACGCATGCTTGCTAGCTGGGCAGGTCGAGAGCTCAACACTTGTGACAAACTCAGAGCAGCAGAGAAAATGTCTGAGTCTCACGCTTGCCCGCTGTACACAGGACACTTAGAAATGAGGAACAGTGAGATGCAGAGCCCTAGAAAGGCATTCCTATAAATAACTAAGTCCCTTAAAAAACATTCATATCAACGAGCAGAATGAGCAGAACTTCATTCCCATTCTGGTACAGTGACTTACATCCTTTGTGACCTTAGGTCCTTCATTATTCATTTTTTCCTAGAAAGAAGGATCCTAAGGATCATTTTTCTGATGATAATGATGCACGCCTAACCTACACAAACCTAAACAAAACAGACATGTAAAGTGAAAGCAAAAATTTCTCATACGTCTTGTAATATTTCCCCTCCACTCCTTGACAATTACTGTTTTTGATTTGACAAATTTTAATGAATCTAAGCATGCCTACTCATTTAACAGAAGTTGGATCCTAATATACATTGTATTTTTTCTCTGTGTGCAATATAGGCCAGAAGTCAGCAAACTTTTTCTGTGAAAGGTAAGATCATAAATATTTTAGGCTTTCTATACTATCCAGTCTCTTGTCATCACTCACCACAGCTGTTTCAGCAGGAAATCAGCTAAAGATGATATGTAATGAATGGACATAGTTGTGTTTCAATAAAACTTTATTTACAGTACAGGCAGTAGGTTACATGTGGCCTCAGAGACGAATTTGCCAACCCCAATATACCTACATAAATCTACCTCGTCCTTCTTCTTGGATGCCTAGTACTCCACCGAATGGATGAATAAATTCCCTTAACGCATCCCTCATTGATAGACACCTACAGGCGTTTCTGTTAGGAGGCCCCGTAATCAAGCATGACTCGTCCACTTGCTGGGTTAACTGATCCTCTCTCTCCGTCGCTCTGGGAACACGCTCACTGCTTCCTGTGGTGCACTGACATCTATGCCTGCTCCTTACTCTGCTGGTCTCCTTGTGCTTCCACCAGCCTAGTGACCAGCAGTCCCAAGCTGGTTTAAATGCCTGTACTTGTCCCCGGAGTAGGCAATTTAAGTAAATAGTATGCTAACCAAAGAAACAAGGACTTAAGACCTTGTCGCTGCTATAGAGTTGGTTATTTTTGAAAGACCAGATTACGGTAAATAGCTCTTAAGAAAATCAGTCAAATTAAGTAAGGGTGAAATAACTGGAACAGATAGAAAACCAAGGAGCATGAGGTGGGCAGTGGGTACAAAAGGCCCACGTCAGCAGTTTGGAAAGGGCAGGCCATGCCGCCAGGGTGGGTGTGGGCACAGACACTGCCCTGCTTCCTCTGGCATGGGCAGACGCTGGACCGGGCAGGGAAACTGCCTTCAGTGCAACGACACCCCCGCTCCCACCTTGCCCAGACATCTTTTCCAGGTCTTGGGGGACCTATTATCTCTGATTTTTAGCTTACGTTTCAGACTCTCTGACTGTGAAAGGTTAGTAAGCATGAGATCCTGTTTCTTCTCTAAAAGGCCCGGTCCATTAACATTTAAAATAGTGCCTATGCTTGTATTTACATTTTGATATCGTTCATGCTTTATTTCTTTTGCCCACTGTCTGTTCTGTTCCCCCCAGTTTTTCTCCCAGCCAGAATCTATCTTATCTGACATTGCAAAGCAGTTAACATTGATTCTGGTGAATGGTCTACTTTGATTTTTGCTACAGGGAGATTTTAGCACAAATTCACATATATTGTTTTTGCAACAAATAGAAAAATATGTTCCACGTTCATTGTGCTGCGTGTGCCGAGCCCGCTATTTTGTAACTCACTGTCTCATCACTTTTATTTGCTTTCTCTGTCACTGTCGATCTTTTCCTAATACTTCATCTTTTATGCAGACTCCTTCCTTGGAGCCGAATTTGGCAGTGGAGTTTGCCTAACTAATGGGGACCATATGCTCTGCAATTACACTCTTCCCAACAACATTCAGATTTGTTAGCAAATATTGGAGAAGGCAAGTCTAGAAACCGAAGCTCAAAGACTGGCAGGAACTGGCACATCCTAATAGGTAAACCTGCTCTTCCTGACCCCATGAATGAGTTCTGGTTTAGGTTGGTGTTGGCTTAGGTGGAACAGGGATTTGGTTTTGAAAGTAGCAATCCACTGGTAGATTGTTTTTCAAATGGCTGAGTGCCTCTTATGTGTTCCCAATGGCATATCGTGCTTACCCCTCTTGATCAATTTTTAATACAGGATTATTGCCTATTTATCTGTTGATTCCACACCTTCCCAGACTGGAGACCAGGATCATGGTGTTACTCACTGTTGTATCCCCAGCTCCCAGTAGAGGAATGTGAACATACTAGCTATTTGGTAGATATTTGACTGATGAACAATGAAATAATCCCTAGAATACATTAAGTGCCGATACGTGATATACATAAGTGGATATAATTTGGATGGCTCTTCAGCTCCTTCCCTTTCTCCAGTTAGACCAGCCTTAACCTTGGGAGTCCAGCCTCTCTCAATGAGTTCAAACTCACAGGATTCTGAAGAAGATTTAAATCATGGCCCTGAAACCACAGTGCTAATTTTTAAGAGGTCTCTTCTGTCTTGAGACAAAGTTCCATCTACTGCCCTATTGGGGGTGAGTGCGGGCAAGATGAGTCAAAACTTCAGGAGGTTGTCCTGGGCTTGGATCATCGAAATGCAGGAGGAATGAACATCACTTCACGGTGCAGATGTCAAAAAGGTGTAGCCAGCTTGGGAGCAGGTGGCTGAGGAGAGAAGGATTCAGCTGTCGAAGGGCCAGTTTGAAGGCTGCCTAGGTCCTTAGGGGCTTGCATGCAGGAGACCTCTGCAGGAGCATGTGGTCCCTCTGGCCATGGTGTGGCCCTGAAGGGTTCCCGGGCCCCACAGCTAATGACAGCAGTTCTCTCTCTCATCCACTGTCCATTGTAGACTTGAGCTAGTGCCCACTGACGGTCTCCTTGCACCTGTAGGGGTCTATTTGCACTTGGAGCTGGAAGGGCAATGGAAAGGCAAGCCCATGTCTCTGATGAACTTTGCCTTCATCAGAGAGAGCTCAGCTGTCCTACAGGGATGCAGGGACCTTGCCACCACCACCGCCCACCCCCCTCAAGCCCCCACCCCCACCCCTACCCCCCGCAAGACACGAGTACTACAGAAACACAAAGAACACCCGTTGTTTTAGAACACAAATACATAAATTTTTAATCTGCGAAAAATACAAAATGAAACCATGTACAAGTTATGTACAAACCCTTTTTACAAGACAAGAGAATTATCACTGGTTGTTACAGATGACGGAGTTGGGTAGATCATTTCAGAGCACCAGCATTTATCCTCCCCTCCCATCCCTGGTCAGTCAGAGTAATTAATCATAATCAGAATGCCGACAATCAAAAGTTTGAAAGACGGATGAATAAGCCACGCTCTTTTTCCTTCATGAACATGTAGGCTGACCTCTGTGTAAGTGTACTTTTTTTTTTCTTTGTCCCCTGAAGAAACACCGAGTGCAGGTCTGGGTGTAAAAGTGGGGAAAGGTTTCTTTTCAGCATCTGGGTGGTGGGATGTGGGCCAGAAGTCTTAGGCAGGATGCGATTGTGCCACCTGGGAATGGAACATTTTTAATTAGGAGTTCCAGGCCGAGTTTGGTTTATGTCTGAAATGTTGCAGTTCTGGTCAAATGTGTCTCAAGCCGTACTTAGCGGAAGGAAGGGAAAGGGAACACGCCGCTCTGGGGCAGCAGGGCTTTGGTTTAGCGTGGAAGTGGGGCTCTGTCAACCTTGTTGGCAGGGATCCCTTCTCTGCTGGCTGCCTCTCACTTTGACCCTGAATCCCGTGTGAGGAAAGCTCTGCTTTGCTCTGGCAGGCGTGTGTCAGTGCCGTGTGTACTTTCCCATCTACGATTCTGAACAGCCAGCCCAGTAATGCTTCCTAAGGCAGGCCCACTGGAGAGCTTTGGTGTCACGTTTGTCCCTGTTCTACTGAATAGCTGGGTGGAGGAGAAGAAGCACAGATGTCCTTCTGTTGGATAGAAGGGGATAAACAGGCCAAAGGAAACCTTTTTAAACTTAAAATCTACCTAGAAATTAGAGTCTGTTTTCAATGGGCCAAAAAAAAGCCTCTCTCCTCCTGCTGCCTGTCCAGAAAAGCCACCAAAGCAAAGTGATTGTCATATTTGTTTTAAGAATGCTGAAACTGAAGCTTCCAGTGTGTGCATTGTTTGGGGGGCGGGTAGGGGAAGACTAATGGGGTGACATGAACAGGTAGAGGAAAGAAGAGGCCCAGCACCTCTTTTGAATCCTTCTCCAGGAAGATGTCGGTAGCCTAGAAGTCCTGCCGACCCTGCATTTCCCATGGCATCCAAAGCAACACATAGCAGCCAACTGATTGCCCAGCCTGAGCCAGGACTCATGACAGGCCCGGGGGATAAAGACAAATAAGCAAAGTTCTTGCCCTTATCAAGTGAGTGCTTTTACTGAGGAGTCATCATCTCCGGTACCCTTCATCTCCAACCTCATAAATGCCTCATCCTTTCTTTCTCAGAGTTTCCCTCTCTTGCTTGACATTTTCCTAGTTCTGGAGTAACCTAGATCTCCTATACCAAGAGTATCTACTTACGGTGTTCCTTCTAGCACCGATAAATATGGCTGTAGCCTTCTAAGAGTCTTTTAGGCCAGATGGCCTTCCCGACCTATGCTTCCTCCTTTGGAAGACTCAGTCACGCTCCGTACTTCACAAGTACCTCTGTGGGCCTGACTTCCAAATCCACAGGGATTGCTGGAAGCCTCTTCCCAGATCTACTTGTGCGCTCCTTTTGCCTGCAAGGCCTTCACTTATGGAAAGCTCTCAGCTTCTTCTACTCTGAATGAATCTAATACAACATTGCTCTGGTGCCCGCATTTGCTGGCTCCCCTTCCTGTCTTCCTTTCTTCTTTCCCAATCCTCCACGTGGTTCTTCCCTTGGGGACCATAGTCACTGTTTCTTTCATAAGAGCAGTTTCCAGAACCAGTCATTGCCCCAACACCTAATCCACACACCAGTCCTTACAACTAAACTTCTATAACAAGTATGATCCATGACACGTATCTGAGGAAGATAGGTGCTTCCTATGCTATTTTAGACTTGGAAAGTGCACCCTTGAGAACTCCATGCTGCTAAGAAAAACGTCTAGCTTTGCACATGCGCTCCTGATGACTTCCAGGAGAAACTGACATCTCAAAACTTTCAACCTAAAAAATGCACAGGCACTGGTTTCATCACTCTGTTTAAAACTTTTAGTGGCTTTCCATGGCTTTCTAAATCAAGTCTCAACCTCTTGGCTTGCCTCTTAAGACGGTTTATTTCCTAAGGTCTCATCTTAGATTTCTTCAGCTCCCCTGCAGGATTGTGTCACCAGAGACAAAATGGCCTTATGTATTGAAATCACATTCCCACCAATGAGCCATGGCCCATTAAGTCGCCTCTTCCTGGAAAACCTTCATTCTCTATATTTTTCTATAGCCATCTATTTCCCATTGAAATACCTCCAAAGCCCATCAAGCACTATATCACTCTGTATTCTTCCCAACAGATATAATTCAATGCAACCTCTCCTTCTTTTCCACCCAAAGCACTAACTCTTGCCACCACATACTTGTACCTGGATGATGGTACTTGAAACTGCTGCTTATATCATTTTGTTTTTGTTCTTTCTTCCTAGCTCCTAGATGCATTCCTGGCTTGGCTTTTCTTTACATACTTAAGTCTCAGGTCCTTTCTCAAAAAATGAGGCAAAAAGGGAAGATTTGGTATAGAGAGTCTAACTCAACATTCCTCCCCTCAATCTAACCACATGAGGCTGTGGTATAATGCAGCCTCTAACTGGTGTTCTGCTAAAAGGTGGTTGTGTCAGGGCACACAGGCTCGTTTCCCTCATGTGTTCCAAGTGAGCTTGCCAGAGCAATGGCCAATTAGGCTCTGTAGTTCCTTGGGAAATAAAATTAAGGATAAAAGTATCCTCTGAACTGTCTTATTTTATGGCAATTAAAAAAAATAAAAAGAACAACTGGTATCGCATGGGCAACAAGCAACTACAGCAGGCTTCACTTAAGAAAACAATATGGCCATGCTCATACAAACTGGCTGGAAATTGTTTTTAATTACTACTCTCTCATTAATAAACCCAAAAGGTCGTATCACCACTTTATATGACCATGGATTAAAGTGCCATATCATCTCTGTTGGATAGAAAAATGAATGCACTTTGGGAACATAAAGTGAGTAGGGGAGGGGCAGAAAGGAAATTTGCCAGATAAGTTATAAGTGAAATCTCAGCTCCCTTTGCTTTTTAAAGAGGCTGAGGCAAGGCCTAAATAGTAAAGTCTCTTTGAAGGACCACAGTTGTTTTACCACCATTCCAAAAGCCACAAAGAGGAACAGGATAGAGAATAGGCAGACCACAGGGACAGAAGAGATAATGGACAGGTTCTGCAATGGAACACTATGTCCAAGTTGAATGGATTTGCTTGGTCTCCTAACAGTAGGCTCACATTCAAATCAATTGGTTTGGTATTCTTTTTTTCTCCCTCTTCATACCTCTCTTCCTCCTTTTGTTCTTTCCTTCCTTTCTTTCTTTACTGAGGTTTTCATTGAAAATGAAGAATGATAGATCAAAATTAGATAGGAATGTAAGTAATGAAGAAAGAGTGTACTAATGGAAGAAAGGAAATCAAATAAACAGGACAGGAAATGAAGTGAGAAGTTAGACAAGTTGCTTCCTAAAGCCCAGATCCACCTGTGGAAATAAAAATGAGGAAAAATGTCAGGAATCTGGGAGTCAGGAGACTCTAACTACATATTGAAAAGTGGAGATCTGGGTTAGAGATGAAGGGATTGACTGGAACTGAGCTTGGAGCCAAGAAAAAGGGCAGACAGGGCTGAGATGGAGACGTACACCATAGGAACACACAGAAAAATCTGACCCAATGTGACCCAAGAGAACCTGAATTTTGAAATTGCATTTTGAACCTAGGGAGACTCCAAAGTGCAAAGCAGAGGCATGAACCTAGCTTTCACGGGCCCAGGACAGAAACTGCACACCACTCTCAGGAGTATCACTTGGATGCTGCAGCAAGAGAACCATCATCCCAGCACAGGAGAAGATTGCTTCCAATGACTATTCCCACGCCCCTACTCCTAACCTAGCTTATGTCCTCCCAGATCTGAAAGACACCTTAGGACCATTTAGGTGAATCATTCTCATTTACAAATGAGGTCCTTGGGATTCCGAGGGTTTCAGGAACATTCTCAAAGTGCATAGCTAGTTATTTGCAGATATACCTCTTGAATGCTCATATTAAACCACCAGTAAGGAAGTTGCACTCTTTGACTTTCAGCATGAAAATAATCCCCAATTTTCTTCTGCTTTTTCAGTTTCCCCCTTTTTGTACCCTAACCAAATAGTTCTAATTCTCTGTTGTTTTAAGTCTTCAATTAAATTTTGTACAAAATACATCATAAGGTAACCCAAGCTTTGGAAGGAAAGAGCTCTGGGTGTTCCCCAACATGCCTTAGTCACATTTATATGTAAAGTATTTTATATTGGTTCAAGGTGATATTTTGAAATATATAATTGCCTGGATAAAAGTAAAAGTTTTCTTAATAAGAAAGATTATGGTGGTGATGATGTCTTTGTAAATAGGTGCTTTCTGATTTTTAAATACTGTCTTGATGAGTCTTTGATTCCCAAAGCACCCAAGAGTCTTTAGTTTGGATAAGGGCTTTCCTGGAACCCTAAAAT
The DNA here is from genome assembly GCF_011100685.1 of Canis lupus familiaris. Lineage (NCBI taxonomy): Eukaryota > Metazoa > Chordata > Mammalia > Carnivora > Canidae > Canis > Canis lupus. Next base: position 27,569,366 of record NC_049225.1, read on the forward strand.
GGGATAGGAGATCAGAGTCTTTCAAGACAGATGGTACCAATGATGACCATCATTGGTTTAAGTTTAATTTAGTCAGAAATATGGGTACTGGTCTATCACAGTGGGGTAAAATGATGACCTCTTCCCAGCCAGAGAGATCAACACATAGAAACTAATCAGGAAGCTCTAGGATTGGCTTGAGCCTTTCTGTGGTCTTACAACCTTGTTCTCACATCACTTTTAACTTACCCAGCACCAGTTTTTGCCAAAGGAGCTACCAACCAATCATTTTGCATACTTCGTCAAAAAAAAAAAAGCTTATTTTTATTTTCTGTCTCAGAACAATTTATTGTTGAATTGTTATTGAATTCGTTATCAAAACAGCATGAGCTCGGTCCTCTCCCATAGAGGAAAATAGATTCCTGCCAATTAGTTTTGGGGGTAGCACTTTGTTATAGGAAACCGTCTTAGTTGTTTGATCAAAAGAAAAAAAGAAGTTATCTATCAACAATACTGAAATGGAAAGGAGGAAAGAGAAAAGAAAAAAGAAAAGTTTAGATTTAAATCTCTGGCCATGGTGGTCATGGAGTTTATACTTCTGTTTCAGACTGACTTAGTATGGAAAGATGGGTTTGAGAGGCACAGGACACTGTTTATCTAAGGGAAGATCATTTAGGTGGCCACCATCGCCTGCCAAGGTTACTAAACAGTTCCAACAAATTTGGAAATGGTTATCGGGAAGAAGAGTGAAGAAGAGTCCACCAGGGTTCATGAAGGAAAGAAGAGCGTGGATTGATGTGAATGTACTAAGGTGACCCCAATGCAAAATCATTATGTAGAAGAAGGCCTAGCTTTCAAGAAAGTTGTGAAATCCTAACAAGGGATTCACCCCACAAACCCGATTTACTTCTGTTGGAAACCAGGAAATGTTCATAAGCCTGAATATAGACTGCTGACGTCATTTTAGTCTGCTGTGTAGACTAGTGATTGGTTATAAGTAGTTTTTAAACAATCCAATTGGACATACATTATATTCACAATACTTTTATAGAGCTACTTCTACAAAATGTGACAACAGGGTAACCACAGTCTGACAAGTCACTTCAGGACGGCGCCTACAAGGCGGAAGCACAACTACATTGGCTCTGCAGGAAGTAGACAGAGGTGGAAGCTCATTTTGCCTACACTGGTAATTGGAGTATTTAGTGGACGTATGTTTTCATGGTGATTTCATTGCGTGGCTCTGATTTGATTTGCACTAATATACTAAGTGCCACAGGGTCATGGCCTAAAGAATTAATGGAATAGATATCATGGGACTTTGAGGGGTATTTTGGTAAGTTTGGTTTCTTCAAGTGTCCACAGTTTACATTTTCAAAGAAAAGAAAAATCACTATCACATCCATGCTTCTCCATAGACCCTGATGACTGTATAAAAGATTGATCATTTTTGAAGTTGAAAGATTTGCTAAATCGTTTGGAACGTAACAGTTGCCGGGACGACTGTACACCGAGCATGCAAGCCACAGCAGAGCTCTGAGACTTGGTAATTGTGTCTGATGGCTAGAAAAATCTTTAAGCACAGTTGGAAGTGGCTGAGACATTTGATTTCACTGCTGGTCATTTTCAAAGGACTTTTCTAATAGTCTGTATTGAGGGCATTCATTGTTTTGCTGTTGTCGTTATTATGTTTTACACCGTTGCAGCAAGTTTGTGTGTTTTGTCCCAGCAACTAAAGGAAAGCCTGAAAAAAATAAAATCTGGGCAAAAGTAGTCTCCTTGACCGTGAAAATTTTCTGGCTTTTAAACAAAAACTCAGTGAGAAGAACGAATGCATTATCATATCCTATTGCTAAGTGAAACTATCCACTGGTGTTTACAAACTTTCAGGCTAAAAGCTCTGAGACCTGGGGAGTGGGGAGAAAAGTCCACCAGACCCTTACAGAGTTGAAATTACTGTGCTTGCGTGGGTGGTTTGGACATAGGAAATGAGAAGCATAACAGCATGGAGGAGTCCCCACCATTAGAACAACAAACAGAGCAGTATCTTGTGCGCATCTGGTCCTCAACTTTCACGTCCCAGGCGTGCTCACAACCCTCCTGGCATCGTTAGTTGGCTGGATAAACCTGATCTGGCAATTGTAGAAAAGCTGCAAGAAGGTCTTCCCTTTAAATATACGAACAAAAGGGTGAGAAAAACAGAATGAAAACTAAAACTACAAAAATATGACTTTCAACTGAGAAAATAAATAAGTTTCCATTTATTAAGAGCTGGTGTCGATGTAGCTAAAATACACACCCATCCAGGAAATTCACCTGCCCCCTTTTGTCTTCTTTTATGAATTTACTAAAATACATGTTTACATCATTGGACCATTTTAAAATTGTTTTAATAATCCATTTCCCTTCATTACAATTAACTGTGGTGGTGACCATCATTCTCCTCAAAGGAAAAGAGAAAAAGAAGAGAAATACGCATTAAGGAGTCTGGCCACTTACTCATTTTGATTTTGCATTGTTGAGATATAGGGAAGATATCTGACAATGAGAAAAAAAGAAAAAATATATTTTCTTTCTAATAAATAAAAATAATTTAAAATGCTAGAGGCTATACATGACTATTTTAGTACGTTCATTTATAAATGAAATCATTTTCTTTTCCAAAATACATGGAAGCAATATTCAAGGCAGACAAAGAGAAAGATCTGTCTACTTTATTTTTCTTGCAATTCTCGCTTATCCTAACGTTTCCACCAGTGATTCAGCATGTAAGAGGAAGAAAAGTCACATCACCATTTATGAAGTTTGTCAGGCTTTAAAAAAATAGTTCTGGTCTCCTGGGAGTCAACATTCATCTTCAACTTCTCTGATTGGTGGAATCAAGCTGCTTGTGGATTTATATTGGTTGATCTGGTTAGCCATGTGGGTACTCATGGGCTTGATTTGAATGTTTCTGGGATAGGCATTATCCGGTTCATCTGTAAACCATTTCTTTTCTGCTAAAGGGCAAAACGGATAGAGAACAAGAAGGAGAAATGAGAAGCTTAATTAGTCCTAGGGTAAAGCCTTTGGAAAGTTCATTGAAAAAAAAAAAAAAGCAAAAATGTAATCGATAGAAGCTGACAGTGAATAGTTGCTAAGAGATAGTGCAGTGTAGGGAGAACCACAGGACCTGGGGCAGCTCTGCTGCCTGTGACAAGTGATGACCAATGCACCCATGGGCCTTGGAAGCCCCGTAGGTGGACCTCTCAAAACAAAGAGTGGTTGGAAGAGGAACTCCAGCAATGCTCTCTGGGGTTCCTTTAGTGGCCTGGAAAGCTTTGGTAGGAAGGAGATGCTGAATATACCAAATATTAGGTGTGAACACTGTGCCTGAAGAGAGACTTGCGTGTTCACTGATTTGAGTGGAACGTGAGGGACATTGTCCCTGACACAGAGCCAGCGATCTAGCGTCTTATGCAGGATCTCCTCCTCCCAACCTGTACTTGGCTTTTTTTTTTTTCTTTTTTTTTTTTTTATAACAGACACACTTGGTTGTATCTCAATATACCACTCTTCTTTGTTTTTCTTTCTTTGTTTGTTTCTTTGTTTCTTTCTTTTCTTTTCTTTTTTTTTTTTTTGGCAGCCATTTTTGAGGGTCTTAAGCCCACAGATTTTGCTGGGCAATGAGACTAAAAATCAGAACAGTAACCAATATTTTAAGACGATTTTGAGATGGTTTTTATTTCAAGAAAGAAAACTCTGTGTTGGTAGAAAGTTATGAAAAGAATTCCCAGTGGCAGTATCTTAACCGACTATCATAACCCAAGCTGTTGACAAGGGAGCTCGACAAAGTCTTGGCATTTCATTTCCACCCTAAATACAGAGTTGCCTGAGAGAGAAGGCTGAGTCAGAGCGTTGGGGGGGGGGGGTGAGTTAAGGGGGGGCAAGGAAAGGGCCTAGCATCCTCTCTGCACTTAAGTGCTATTTTACAGGGCTCAGGCCTTGCCCCTGCCTTTTTTCTAGGATTGAAACTTTCTGGGTAATCGGCCTCGTATACAGACATGAATAGACTGGGCAAATAGGACATTCTAATTTGGGAATCGTATTAGTGGCTTAGGAAAAGGAGAGAAAAAGGGGAAAAGCTTCCAGGCACACCCACTGCTCTAGAGACAATGGCCTCTTTTCTGCTATCAGAACAAGTCACAACTGCCTTGTCAGCGGTCCTGGACTGATACGTTCACAAAAATTGCTCACCTGGCTTGACACCTGGCTTGTGTGTGTGTGTGTGTGTGTGTGCGCGCGCGCGCGCGTCTGTCTGTCTGTCTGTCTGATAGGCTAATGATCTATAAATTCAGCATCTGCGATCAGCTTCACAACCGCTCTGCTTGTGTCTCCTCGAGGCGTACTCCGTTGCCGTGTCAAGTCTGAGCCCTCAGCCTAAACACCGTCGGGGGAGCTGGGGTGTCCTTGGTGAGAGCTGCTGGCCCACTACCCTTTGTTCAGCAGCTCAGTTTACACCCAGGACACTACTGTCTCTCGGATCATTCTCCACTCCCCTTTCTCCTGCTCTGGCTCTCTCACCTATTATAATTAAGTTCACTTTGATTTGAACAGATTGGACGATAGGAATTCATAATGCTACATCCTCACAGTGAAGCTAACTGATTAAGTGCTTTAAATTATTCCCCCTGACAGAATGATAAAGTTACAATCTGTTCTGAGATGATCTACAGCTTGCCAGACTCGTACAGCTTCTTTCTACATTCATTTATCTTTTTGTCAAGCGGAGTTTTTTTTTTTTTCCTAAGCTTCAATTCCATAGATCTTTTAAAGTCATCAGCACATCTGAATTATTAATGAGGCTTTAGAGGCAAGGCTCCTGATGGACTGGTTAAAAAAGGTTGTATAGAAATCCAGGACTGTGTACACATCAAAATAATTTCAGCTCCATTTAAAAAACCATTTAGTTCAAGTGTGACATAGATGAACCATTATGCATTTGTGGAAACCAATTTTTTGTGATCTACGATTAAACTAACCTTTCAGAGAGGAGTAGCGTGTGATGGTTATCATGTTTTAAAAGCATTGCCAGGCCGCTGAAACAATTTCAAACTACGACTTTTTCCAATGGTTTATGTGTAAGGATGATTTTCAGAAGAGCTGAACCAGGCATCTGTGCTGTTTGCCTTAGCTGCCCTGGGTTTTGGCTGTGCCCCTGTGGGGACTGATTGTGCAAAGGGATTTAGTGCTAGGTTGGACATGCCAGGTTGGAAAGGAAACTGAACTCCGCTGATGGAAACGGGTAGGTCTTTTGGGCGAAAGACCTAAGACAGCTGCAATTTGCTGAAATTTTTACAACTGCTGCAGAGAATAATTGTTCAGAATTTAGTCTTTACAGTTCAATTCGAAGTTGGCATTTTGACCTTTCGCAGCAGAGAGAATATCAATTTCCTTCTGCTGTCGGTAAGAAAGAGAGCATTATTTCCCCGTTTAAGCTTCGTTCTCTCTTTCCTTCTATGCTTCTTGCCATAGAAGAAAATCTATGCAGAGTAGCACCTGTGTCTTGGCCATTCAGCTCCACACAAGAAGGAGCTGTGTTCAAGCACATCCTGGTGATGAGCTGAGGTTCTCGTTACGCCTGAGGAACAAGCTTTTTAATTTGGGCGCCTGGTCAGATATGAATATATATGTTGTTGGAGACTTGGTTGGGTAGGATGTCGAGGACGTGGAAATATGTTAATGCTCTGAGCACTCCGGTAAAATATCCAGGGGCAGAGGTATTTCACGGAGAGATTCTCCCAAAGGCCATCAGAGGAATGCACACTTTAACGGTCGTCAGCCACTTGTTTCAACAGAGAGTGTGCGGGGTATGATGAAGACACTTGGGTTTATGAATCTCACCTTCCAAAGAAGAAACTGGGCCAATGGGAGGCCACCCCATGGGCCATGAGGAAGAACACTCAGGGAAGGGATTCAAATGGATGCTGAAGTGGTCCAGAAAAAAATCCAGATCCCTGAGTTTATCTCCTCTCCCCACCTCATGCCACAGGCCAGAAAGAGATTTCCAGGAGCTTCGTTTTTGTCCCGAAGATGGGAAGGCGGGGGGATCTGGCTGTGAGGGCCTCCTTGCCGCCAGAGGAAAACCGCTCCAATGGGGGTCGTGTGTGACCCCCCGGATTCGGGAGGGGAGGCTTTGTGGTCTCTGGCAAGTGACTGGTAGGGCGAGATGCAACCTGGACGTGGAGCGCAAGATGCCTCTGAGGGACCTGGCACTGCCCGGGGGGGTGGGGGGCACGGATGGAGCCTGGCCGGGCCCTGAGCTGTGCGGCACTGGCCCACAGGGAGCTGGGGGCTGCCAATGGGGGCAGTGGCCTGGAGGGGGAGGTGGATCTGGGGACTCGCCTGGTGGCGGCTGGCTCCCAGCAGGCCACTACCTAACCAATCGCAGCTACGGATCTTCTGTCAAATGGGCTCGTGGGCAGATCTTCCTCCCGCTGTCACCTGGAGGGAAGGTGCTCAAGCAGGTGCAGCGCTAAGCACAGGCCCAGGCCCAGGTGCAGAAGTGCCCGCACTTTCAAAAGCCACTCTGCCACTTTCTGGCCGGTGGCTCTGAACAAATCTGTCCTGCAGATTCCTTGGAACAGAGGTGCAAGCTGCCCCATTCGGCGGAGCTGGGGGAGGACTGAATGAGTAGGTAAAGTGCTGGCAGGAGTCTGGCGCTAAGGAAGCGCTGGGTGTTAGCCTGTCCTATGACCTTAGCATTTACACGAGCACTCTCTGTACCCGAGGGCTACGTGTGGCTGCACACTGAGATCTAAGGAACATAAACCGGGGTGCTGGCCTGCAGAACGGGGAGCTTGGCATTAGAGATGACCCAGGAGGATTTGCTTGGGTTATCTGCATTGGAAGGAAAGGAGAGAAAGGGGTGGCCCTGCATTCTTTCTGAGGGGTCCAGGGTGGCTACCCTGCTGTGGGGCCTGTATCCTTACAGATACAGATATAGATAACGGCTTTGTGCTCAACAGGTGCCCTACCCCACCCATGGGCCCTCTGCGTCTTCCATCGCTACTTCCATTCCTGAGATAGAAGGGCCCAGGATAAGAGCTAGGACTTCCCCAAGCCACGAGGAGCCTGGAGGAGTGGGGCTGGGGGTGGGGGGGACGACCCCAGACCTGGGCTGTCCTGGCTGCCTGGGCACCTGCAAGCAGGGAAACAGGCTGCGCTGTGAAAACTGAGCCTCTCCGCTGGCTCTGTGGCTTGTCAGTACTGTGGGATTCAGCCTTTTCACGGAACTGCTCCCCAGAGAAGAGTGCATTAAAGGAGAGGCGAGAATACAGCAATGGTATTTGGAATAATTGGCCCTCCTCCTGCTGTCCCACAAGCTGAGGTTTAGAGAATGAAGGTTCCATTTGGAGAGACAACAGCTGAGGACAGGAAGCCCCAACCAGGAGCTGGAGCCTGCAAAGGTAATGCTGTCTGCTTTCCCAGCTCACCTTTCTGGGACGCAGTCTGGCGTTGGCCCTCTGCCCAGCAGACCCCAAGGCCCCCAGAGGGACCCCACCCGTGCATACTGCCGTCTTCCCCCTCCGTGGGCAACGGACGGCTATTTCATAGACATAAAAACCATTCGCACCAGCAGCAAAGCAGCTTCCATTTATGAAAACTGACACTTATTTGCAATCGTCCATCATGACTCAATTTGCCTCTTTTAACCGAAAGTCTAATGCTGCCATTCGCTGGGCAGAGCAAACTGCCCCCTGCTCTGGGCCTTTTCTGGGGCCTTTGCCCAGCTGACACCCCGAGGACAGACTCTTCACTCTTTCCTTTCGGGTGGCAGGGGATAATCCCTCTCACCTCCCTTTACAATAGGTGCCATCTCCTGGTGGGAGACAGGCCACCGGCTTAGTGACAGGTGCCCACAGCCGCTTCTTCGTCGTGTTATGACAAAGCAGGGATGGGTTAAAGAAGCTGGCTGAGACACTGATTTTTACCCTGTCTTGCCCTGAAGTTTCCATACTTTCCTCTTTATCCTTCAGGAGCCTGTTGCTATAGGAACCTGTCAGGTTGATTTAATTGTCTCTGTTGGGATGCACACACCTTTAGGCTTTTCCCATGCTGAAGAAGATCCAGTCAAAGGTTTTTTCTGGTCATCTGAGATCTTGACAATGCTGGAGGGAGGCACAGTCTGTACCTCCGTCTCACCGGACTTCTAAGGCTACCCCCCTCCTCAGGAGCCCTGAGCCTAGCTCGAGAGAGCGCCAATGGCACAGCAGCATAGGGAAGCACCTAGAGGCACTCTTGGATCTTTTTTAAAGATAAGCCAAGGGAGTAAAGATAATTGATAACATGATGAAAGGTCTGAAAATATTTAAGTTCAAGATATTTCAAAAGATTTACTGGGCATTTATTATAAGGTTCCGGGTCACAACCTGTAATATTCATACGGAATTTGAAACTTCTCCCAGTTGTGGTAGGACTCTATGTCCAAGGGTCCAGCTTTCTCTTTATCCATTTGAACTGGCTTCAGGAAGGCCCCTGGGTAGCAGTCCTTAGGGATGTTGATGATTTTACGATCATCCGAGCAAGTTGTTGAGGCTGAGAAGGCTTCACTACACCTCCTGGTCTACCCACTTACTTAAGGTTCAGCCCTTTCAAAACCTAAAGCAAATTGGATTGAATGGCTTACAAATTGCTTCTCTTCTAGAACGGTACAGATAATTGAGTTTCTAGCTGTTGCTCTTTTTAAATGCATATACTTTCTCTTCAAATAATTCTTTTGCTCTCAACCTTTACCTACTTCTTTCTTCTTTCTTTTTCTTTCTTCTTTCTTTCTTTCTCTTTTTTCTTTCTTGCTTTCTCTCTCTCTTTCCTTCTTTTTTCTTTCTCTTTCCATTTCCTTCCTATTCTTTTATTTTTTCAGGGGAGCAGGAAGGGGAGAGACATAATGCGAGAACTTTGTGTGCTTCCTTCCTAAAAGAGGCTGAAAGGGGAATGGGGAAGTTTGGAGTCACATGGAAAACAAGGGAGGAGACTTTGTTCTATTGAGGGCAAGTAAAACATAGTAGTTTCAGCTAATGGAATAGAGGTCATAATGATTACCTTTTCATCATTGAATGTATCATTAGCCAAATGCTACAGTCAACTCTCAGTTGTGTGCCTAAAGTCCCGGGAAAATCCCAAAGTTTCATCTCATGTCACAGTCTGTTCCCACCCTGTTCCTGTCACAACATCATCTCATCAGAGCTGCTGACAGATTGTATATAAAACGCGTTTTGGCATCACTTCTCTCTATCTGCCCAATCTCTGGTTGGGATGTAACAAATGCCTGAAAGGCAGGCGGCAGGAGAGACTTGGATGACGCAGAGCCTGAGTCGTGAGGCCCCGGATAACCGGGCTTGCTCTAGGAGTTGAGACACATAACTGAACAGTTTTAATTTGGGGGCCTATTGATCAAACATAAAGGAGACCAATGCTTTTGTCATTAATAAACCTCCTGGTCTACATTAAAAGGAGGATAAAATATGAACCGAGAAGCAGGTTTGCCAAATGGAATGGCTGCAAATGTTTTCCAGCAAAGTTTATCACCTGGCATCATACTCTGATTTAGTAGGTCTTGCCAAGATAAACACAGAAATGTGGACAGACTGATGGGGGACTGGGTTGGGGTGGTGGTAATGGGGAGGGGGAGTGGAGGAAGCTGGGTTTCTTGATGGGAAAATGCTTTTGGACTTGGAGCAAGGTACCAAGGTGGGCAGGGAGGCCACGTGCAGATTTAAAGGCAAGCCAGATGGAGAGAAGTTCCCCCCAAATTACCCAACCCCAAAACCAAGAACACCAAAACAAACTCTAAGGGATCTAGCAGTAGCAGCAGCACAGCCTCATCGCGCTGAGCAATTTAGAAAGTGAAGGAAGGAGGAGAAGTAGGGAAGGAAGAGGAGGGAAAAGGGGAGGAAAAAAAAAAAAGCAAAACAAACTAAATAAAACCACAAACAGAACAATATAAATAAAAATAAACAAACCAATAACAGAATAAAATTTGTAACTCCTTTTTTTTTAATTTCACAAAAGTTTTCACAAGGACAACGTTATAGAAGAAAACCCCCAGCAGTGGCTAGGTCATGCAGAACCATTAATTGTCATACCTTGGCCCATTCTATTCATCCTTGTTGCACTTTAGAGAGAGAAGTAAGCTATGTGAGTTTTACAATGCTTTTAAACTGTCATATTTCCTGTTGAGCACTTTAACTGGCACATTCTTATAGGTATAAATGTTCTATGGGCACAACTTGATAACCTCCTTTGCAAAGAATGCATGAAAAGCTCTTCATGATCCCAAACTGGGGTCTATGTGTGTGTATATATATATATATATACACACACACACATATATACATATAGTATACATATATATGTGTGTGTATATATATAGAGATATATATAGTTCTATATAAAAAGATAGATAATTATACATAATATAGAAATTGATATATAGGGACAAAAATAATTTGAAAAAATTCTTCCACTCATCGGGCTTTTTAATATACATGTATACATTTTTCCCCCACCCCATTCCTGGTCTGAATACTGCACTGCCCTGTCTTTGGTATGGGGGGCAGAGGTTCAGACTGAGCCTCACCACTCTGTCAGTAAAAGTGCTTGTCAACTCACACAGCAAGCAAACCTCCAAAACTATCATGCTTGGGGGGAGAGGGGATCCGAAATCTAAACTCAAAGCATTCACCATAAAAACACCTTTTTAGAGATGGTATAGCTGTGGCACCTTTCTCCTCCCCTCCACCCCTATTCGGCTCGATAGAATTTTTTAAAGGAGACATTTCAAATAGGTATACACCAGCCCAGGGCTAGTCCACAAGCACAAGAATTTGGTTGTGGTGGAGTCTGCCGATTTGTAGGAACTACTGCACTGCCTAAAGCCTGATTCGCATGCATAAGACATCTGACAACTGGATATTGAAAAAGGGATTCTTCTACCTTTCCTCTCATGCTTACTAACTTAAAAAAAGAAGAAGAAGAAGAAGAAGAAGAAGAAGAAGAAGAAGAAGAAGAAGAAGAAGAAGAAGAAGAAGAAGAAGAAGAAGGAAAACAGAAGAAAAAAATAATTGTACCAAAATGTGTTTGGCTTACTGTTGCACGCTTCTTCTCCCCACCCCGTGACGACAAGGAGCGGTTCGCCGTAGTTGTCATTCGCCTTCCTAAGTGAATTGGCTATGTTCAAGAAACTGGGGAGGAGGAATTTTTCCACCAGCTCTCAGCTTTGGGACAGCCAGCACCATGCAGCTGTGCCAGCAGTTTGGGGTGGTAGCTGGCTTTTGTCTTTGTTGAGTCAACTGTGGCTCGATCCCCCTACCTTCTGATTTATTTAGCATGTCGGCTCCTAGAAAAACATGCTCTGCTGCTGGGTTTATCTTCCTCACACTCTACCACGGCCCCAGCCCTTGCTCCTACCTGGCATTGGGGCCCTAGCTAATCAAACAAAGGGGAGTTAAAAAGGTCCCCTGAGAATGCATGGAAAAATACTCGCTCTTTCCTGAGCATTATTTATTCTGTACATAAGGTAAGTAATTCACCTTTTAAAAGATGTAAAAGTCCCAGGAAGGCAGTTTTTAATGACTTACATCTGATATTTATGATACATATGGCTTTTCATCCCAAATGTCAAAAGTGAAAGAAAAAAAATAGCTAGTCATATGGCATAAGGAGACAGAATAACAATTTAATATGCAATCAAACCTCTGTTCACTTAGATTAAATGACTAGAATTTGATACATCCACGAATAGGACACTATTCTTTCCTCCACAGTAAGGGTAGAAATGTTCATAGGAACTCCCAGAGGAAGCTAGCTAGCTCTGAGACAAAAAAGGCCTTGGTGAGTAAAAAAAAAATTGCGCATGTTCTGTTATAAAAGCAGGTGCTTAATAATCATCTACGCAAATGGCAAAAGCCTTTTAAATGCTTTGTGAGACTTCAGCCCAGAGAGTGGAAAAACAATCGATATGTTTTTGTTGCTTTTTGGTTGCTCGTTTCAAATACATGTGTATGTATATATGAGAAAAAAAAAAAGAAAGGAAGAAAGGAAAACAATAACAAAACCAAAACCCGGAGCACCCTGATAATCCTGATAAATCAGAACAAACTTTTCTTCTACATTAACTAAACTTGCTTTGCATAACTGACATCGATCACAAGGGCTCTCTCCTACTCTGCAAACTCCTTCCTGCAGTGAGCTATTTATGTCTGGAGCATGCCTTTGGGTTATTTTTCCCCTAGAATCATAAATAACTTTTGGTCCTTCTGCTTATTTGCTGTTGTGCTCAAGGGTTTTATGGTGGTGAAATAAAAATGACAACCACATGCACACTATCATACATATGCAAATATGTGTAAAAAAAAGGGAGGAGACTACAGGGGCAAAGGGGGAAAGTTACTGTTGGAAACACCCACTGGGGAACATGAGTGGCGGATACAGTTTCACACACGGTGGCAGTGGATACACATATCAGAGGCGCTCTTCCTGCACGTACTTCTGTTTGTCTCGGGACTCCCGGGACTTGGGTCGGTTCTGTCGGTTTGCCGTGGACGGGATGGAGTGCACGGAGGAGCTCTTCTTGCTGGAGGACTGGGACGAGTGGGAGGAATGGGAGAGGCTGGCCCGGGACTGGCCGGCGTTGTGGTCAAACTGCATCAAGCAGAAGATCAGGTCTGTCGGCACGAGCTCAAACTCGTAAGGGGGGTTGGTGATGACATACCTGGGCAGGAAAGCAAAGGGGTCACAGGTGAGGATAACTGCGGGCATAGTTCACCTGTCTCTGAACCTATAGGATCCTCTGGTCTTGCAGAGGACCTGGAAGATGGGCTTCTAGCTGGTTCAAGGCCCTAAGTATTATCTTCCAAGCTGATGCTCGGTTCAGGAGGCCAGACACGAGCCCCGGCAGAGATGCAGAATTAGTGCCGGTGATGGGAGAACAAAACCGCGCTTCCTATGGCCTATGAGCCCCTTTCCATTCACTATCAAGTTCACTTCTGATCCTGAGTAGCCCAAATGCATGCAGGAGGTTCATGGACTGTACTGCACCTTTCATTCTAGAGTGTTCTGAACAATCCCAGACACATATCGCAGGGTCTTTGTTTCCCATGATCTCACTTCTTAGTCCTTTCTCACTCTTTACCATTTAGAAAATCAACTCTGGTGGGGATTTTTCTAAATGAAAGAAGAAAAAGGACCTCCCTGCCTCTGTCTATGCTAGCCTTCCTTTAACTGTTCCCAATTCCATCCGGTTAACACCAGACACTTAAAAAAAAAAAAAAAATCACTGTTTCTTCCATAGTAGTACATGTCAAGGTGGGTCCTAAGCCAGACATACCAACATCACCTGGGAACTTAAAATGCAAATTCTTAAGCAACTTCACTCTAGATCTATGGAGTCAGATGCACTGGGGGTGGGGTCCAGTGATTTGTGTTTGGACAAACTGTGCAAGTGATTCTCCAGCCTCGCTAAACTTTGAGAACTCACTGGTTCTCAAAGCAATTCATCTCAACTCTGGCTATACCCTATATCTCTGTGCATTAAAAAATTATCTATGTTTTCAATCTAGACCAACTAAGTCAGAGAAATAAGAATATTTTTACAAAGCTGGTGATTCTGATGTGCAAACAGAGCTGAGAAATATTCAACTCTATAGCATTGTTTCTTGAGGTATATCATGCAAACACACTGGTTTTGGTAATTCTATAATGCACTTTTAATTTGCGGCTGCTATGAATTTATTTTAATGCAATTAGAAAAATATAACTAGTACACATAAACTGCTATTTTTTTCTGCTTAAGGTGATAATACATGATTTTCTCAAAGTAAATATATAAAAGTTTAAAAAGTAAGTCCAGGGATCCCTGGATGGCGCAGCAGTTTGGCGCCTGCCTTTGGCCCAGGGCGCGATCCTGGAGACCTGGGATCGAATCCCACGTCGGGCTCCCGGTGCATGGAGCCTGCTTCTCCCTCTGCCTGTGTCTCTGCCTCTCTCTCTCTCTCTCTCTCTCTGTGACTATCATAAATAAATAAAAATTAAAAAAATAAAAAGTAAGTCCATTAAAATATATTTAGTAAAAATATGGGCATCTAGGATATGGCAAAGGAACCATCTATCTTAAACACTAGCAATATGAAATATCTATTACTACCAACAGAATAATCCCTGCAGCTGGATTTTAGAGGAGACACTCCTATTCAGCAACTAATCTATAAAACTTGAATTCTTTACAGCTTCTATGGGTAATTAAAGAAAAACATCTCCCATGACCTCCAAACTCAGTGTTGGATTTAATGTGGGTAGAGTCATTTGCATGTTGAGAGCATATACATGGACCTCTGCCTGTACAGTGGGGGATAGGAGAGGATATTTCTGTCTCTGCATTTGGGTTGGGTTAGCAGCGTGGAAATATACTCACCTCTTCGTGCATTGGCTGGGGGTGCTGAGGTGAGCATCTCTCAGCCGGTAAATTCCAAAACAAAGCATATTATATGTTTTCAGAGCTTTGCAGAACAGATCACCATAACAACCACCATCCTGGGAGACAAGAAAAGAACAGAGAGCAACACTTTTATTTGTCTGGAAGTAGAGGTCCAGGGGGGAACAGAGCCTTCTCATGAAAGCTTGTTTTGGGGTCTCCTGAATTGGAGGGTCTGTTCCAAAGGACCAAGGATAAAGAAGTCACTGTGATTAACTGCCTCCATCCAATACTGGTAATTTTCAGGGATCAGATAATGATGGGGTTCTCCTCTGGTTCTCTCCAGTTTTCTATCTGTAGCAATGAGAACCCTAAAGAGAGTGTGACTCTCCCTCATTTGAAGTGAGGGTGTAAAGCCCGAAGGTCTCAGATACATGTTTGGCTGAGAAGAAACCAGCTTTGCGAAATGGTGATTATGTTTAGCCCCAGCTCGGCTGTAATCACTGTGATCTGACCGTGTTGTCAAAACTGCTCGAGTGATAATTAAAATCACTGCTAGGAGAAAAGACCCCACCAGGTACTATGGTGACAGACTCTTTCAGGGAAAGGACTGTGTGAAAAGCACAATTTACAGACCTCAGAGATGGCACTGGTGGAAGAGAATGTGTTTCCCCAGGAGGCTGAGAGCTGCAGGCTGAATAAGTGGGATTCACAGTCCCTAATCAGTTCACGGTCACCTTCCAAGGGTCTGGGGCCTGATGTGGAATGTGAAAGCAAATCCGTGCACTTGGAAATGCTGGTTTCATGCAGCCAGGTGAATTCAGGTGGGCGTTAGTACAGGAAGGGCCCTGAAGAATGGCTTCTTTGGGAATAAGAGGCTGCCTTTGTCCTTCCTGTCATTGGAATTTCCACATGTGCATCGTATGACAAAACACAAATGGGGCCAAATCTTACTGATATTTAAAGTCTTTATCCTTTTAAAGTGCATAAGTGCATAAGTCAATGATAGATGAAAGGGGACACTAGCTATGGAAGCCACCTTTCAAAAAAACCCAGTCTAACAAAGGTACTTGCCCATAACCACACCAAAGTATGGTGCAAGTCAACATCAGGGTTTCAGAAGAAATAGAGACAGTGACCCTTTCCCTGGGCAACACTACTGTTTGTGCAATAGCTTTATTGGTTCCCAAGACTTGTGGCTCTCCACCCCTTGAACAGATCTGTGGAGGTGGTAGGGCCATGAATAAGGGTCAAGAGTGCATACTTTTGCTAAAGTACGTGAACCCAGCTGGTGCATGGGGCCCAAAGGGAGGCACTGGTCATACCCTCTGTGGCAGGGAAAGCATGAGGAAGAGTGACTGGGTCCAGCCTCAGAAATGTGAGGGCCTAGATCTGGAATTAGGGACATTAAAGGATCCACATGAGATGCTATTTGTTTGACCAGTGGCTCTAGATGTATGTAACTACCAGTGGTGTTTAAAAACTTCCAAGGCCACAGTCATACCTAGATATAAAAACTTAGAATCCCGGGAATTGGGCATGGCCATCAATGGTTTTTAAAAGCTCCTCATGTGCTATGAACGTGCCTTTCGGGTGAAGTAGCCCTGAGGCATGCCAAGACTGTGTGGAAAGGGGATCCCCACCTTGGTTGCATGCTCTAATCACCTGATGCCTCCTAGCTCATGGTAGGAGTTTCCCAGGGGAGTAAGTCCACAGGCTCTGAAGCCAGCATTCCTGGTGCAAATTCCTGATTGGGACAATCCTCAGTCTTTCTGAGCCTCAGTTTCCTTAGAGTATGTCAAAGGATTGCCATTGGAATAAAAATGAATGACTAGGTAAAGCATAGTGCCTGCTATGCAATAAACCATAAACATCATAGTTATTTTACCACAGAAGACAGAAAAGACAGGTGCCTAGCTCCTCACTGTCCGGCACCCAGTTCACTCAGGCCAAGCTATTCCTAACCAGCGGGTTCTGCTCCATGGACTTACCCCCAAGTCCGCAAAGGGCCCATCCAGTAGCGCTAACTGGGCCACACGGCAGCGGTCCCTATTGGCCAGCGTCTGGGGGGTGCTGTAGCCCCCTCGAAGTGCATTCTCCTCAGCAATCAGAGCCTCCAGCTCTGGTGTGGCCCCTCCGGTCACCAGGGTCCGGATGAGGGTAAGGATATTGTCATTGAAGTATGTCTGGGGAGAGAGTTGGGGGAAAAAAGTCCTTTAAGCAAACACCCTAAAGTCACGACAACAGACATCCAAATTACAACTTTCCTTGGTATCTCCTGTTTAAAGTTTTGGCCTTTCTTTTCAAATAATTTTATGTGGGAAGTGAAAAGACAGCAGCCTCAATTATTCCATTCTTCTCTCTCCTACTTGGTTCTTCCAGGAGAGTCTGACTTTTAAAAACCAATTCAGGGAACTTTCATTAAAGGGCTGAAGTCTAAATGGCTGGTATTTACCATAATTGGTGTTAGTAGGGATGCAAATACTGCTTCCCCTCCTTAAGTCCCACATGTCTACTGAGAGACTTTGGACTTGTGACACAAAATGCAGCCTGCCCAGGCTGCTAATCCAAGTACGACTACCTCTGAGGTCCTGTCAGCCTCTGCCAGGATGCCGCCTTCCCCAAAATGGTAAAACTTCCTTCGGCATTGGAAAGGGATGCCGAGAGTGTCATTAAGGCCACATGTCACCAATTTATTTTATTACGTGCTTTAGATGATAATCTAACTCAGAAGTCTCTATCAATTAAATATGTCAGATAAAATAATGAGGAGGAGGATGTCCTGGTACGTACACTTTTGGTTTTATTTTTTTAAGTGATCTCAATATAGCATATTAGAAAAGTTTCCCTCTGAGGCAAATATAGCATATTAGAGAAGTTTCCCTCTATGTATACATTTGTCTCACACCTGAAACATAACAGACCTGTCAGGAACAAAACAATGGGAGTTTAAAAATATTAATAGGGTGTCAAATAAAAGAGCTCAAAAAGACACTTGTCACCCAGACTAATTTGAGAAAAATCTCAAGTAAGAGTCTATGTTCCATTTTCCAGGGTAAGAAGAAATCAAGCAGGCAAAATGAAATGAAACCAGAGTTTGCCTGTGGCTTCTGAGGGCGTATGGACTTTGGGGAGTCGGTTAGGAAACACAGCTGCATTTCACCCCAGCATTTTCTCAGATAGTTTACCTGGCAAAATGTAGTGGGGAATAAACCAGGTAAGGATGAGTTCTCTCATCCTGTGTAGCCATCACTAGTTCTTTGTCTCAGGGGTTGACTACTCAGTCTAGGCTTTGATCTTCTTAACCGTAAAATAAGCACAGTCATTAAGATCAAGTTCATATGCAAAGAATTCCATGAGAACTTCTGGGACACCTGGGTGGCTCAGTGGTTGAGCAGCTGCCCAAATTGGCTCAGGTTGTGACCCCTGGGTCCTGGGATTGAGTTCTGCATCAGGCTCTCCGCAGGGAGCCTGCTTCTCCCTCTCCCTGTGTCTTTGCCTCTCTCTCTGTGTGTGTCTCTCATAAATAAGTAAATAAAATCTTTAAAAAAAAGGAAAAAAAGAATTCCATGAGGACTTCAGAGTTCAGATGATAGCTGCTCATGGATGAGGCAAGATTCACTTTCCTCATTGAAATACTGGTGAAACACCCAAAGTGATAGAACATTCCAACAGCAAAGGAGACTAGGAATGTTACCGAGAAGGATTCAGACCCTAAGGAGAATGAAGGTATCCTCCACCAGAGCTCAGATGTGCCCTGAGGCACAGAAGCAGCACAAGGACAAGTACTGGACGAACTGCTGCTGGCCTGGACATGGATAAGACTGAGTCAGGCGGTGGATGTAATGCTGGCTTCACCTCTCAGAAGCTGTGTGACCCTGGAAAGTTATTTGTCATTTTTGTGCTTCAGTTTTGTTATCTGTAAAATGTAATAACAGAGTGGTTAAAAGGAAAACAGAACTAACACACTTGAGCCACGTAGAACAGTGCTTGGTGCACAGCAAGTGCTGACAGATACTTCCAGCCTGGTATCAGAGACTCAGAGCTTTTGCTAGGGAGAGGAACAGTCCTCTCATCCTCAGCCTTTCCTTTAAAAAAAAAAAAAAAATCCTTGATGTTTGGGGTGAAGGGTGGGCAAACCAAAGCCATGTATTTCACCCTTGAGTTTGTACTTCTCAGTCTGCCTCCATTGGAAGACCCTGTTTGGACTCAGGAATGACAGGGCAAAGGTCACCAGTACACTGTATCCTGGGATGGGGCAGGAGTAGCGAGAGGAGCCTCTGGAGGTATGTTCCTGTTCTGGGGCACATCTACAAGCATTTCCAACGTTTTCCATTTCCAGATCCTCTTCGCTACAGTCAGATAACACATCATGAGAAGCAGGAGACTCCTCCCTAGCCCTGTGGCACATTAAATATGTGAGTGCTGGGCATGGAAACGTGACAAGGACCTTTGTGCTCTAATTACCCATTTAGATCAAGACCAAGGGGAGGAATTTAACAGCTTGCCAAGTGGGCACAGAATAGTCATGACCTTGTACACTGAACTCTGTTTTTCAGTACAGAGAAATAAAAAGAGCCAGTATAAATATTTTTTATAAGGGAACCATAGTATTTAAGATATAAAGGAAAAGCATCATTTTGCATCATTTTGACTGATTAGTTACTGGAAGAAGTAGAAGAAAAAGTTAGAAGCATCTGTTTTGGAATCAAATAAAATTTTTCAAAATATTGTGTCTATAAGAAGTAAAAGATGAGACTATAAGAAAGCTGACTTCATACAACTCACCCATTTTTTATGCAAGATATTAAAATTAAAATGGATGTGATTAGAGATAACTAAAAGAATCCAATATGCTTTCATGATAAACACATTCAACAAACTAGGAATAAAGGGGAATTTCTTTAGCCTGATAAAGGGCATGTATCAAAAACCCAAAGTTAACAGCAGACTTAGTGAAAGACTGAATGCTTTCCCCTTAGAATCAGCAACAAAACAAGGAAGTCTGCTCTCACCATTTCTATTTCAACACAGCACTGAGGGCTCTAGCCAAGGCTAGAAAGAAATGACTATCCATATCAGAAAGAAAGAAGTACAGAGAACATGATGTTATATATAGAAAATTCTAAGTTATCTATTAAAATTCAATTATAGATATAAATGTGTTCAGCAAGTTTGCAAGTACAAAATCAATATACAAAAATATTATTTATATACCTACACACTTGCAATGAACAATACAAGAATAAAATTAAGAAATTCCTTTTATAATAGCATCACTAAGAAGAACTACTTAAGAAGAGATTTAACCAAGGAAGTACAAGACTGGTACACTTAAAACTACAAAATATTGTTGAAAGATATTAAAGAGAATCTAAATAATAGAAAGGTATCTCATCTTTATGGATTGGAAGTCTTAATATTATTAAGACAGTAGTATTCCCCCAAACAACATACAGATTCAGTACGATCTCTGTCAAAACCCCCAAAACCATATAGACATGGAAAAGCTAATTCCAAAATTCATATGAAGGGTGCCTGAGTGTCTCAGTTGGTTAAGTATCTGCCTTTAGCTCAGGTCATGATCTCAGGGTCCTGGGATCCAGCTCTGTGTTGCACTCCCTGCTGAGCAGAGAGTCTGCTTCTCCCTCTCCCTCCTCTCCTCCCTCTGCTTGTGCTCTCTCTCTCTTTCAAATAAATAAATAAAATCTCTTAAAAAATAAAAACAAAATAAAATTCATATAAAATTGCAAGCCCAGGGTAGCCCAGGTGGCTCAGTGGTTTAGTGCTGCCTTCAGTCCAGGGTGTGATCCTGGAGACCCGGGATCAAGTCCCATGTTGGGCTCCCTGCATGGGGCCTGCTTCTCTCTCTGCCTGTGTCTCTGCCTCTCTCTCTCTCTCTGTGTCTTTCATGAAAAAATAAAATCTAAAAAAAAATTGCAGGCACTCCAAATAACCCAGCAATCTAAAATAGATGAAGTTGGAGGACTCATACTTCTTGATGTCAAAACACACTACAATGCTACTATAATCAAGACAGTGTAATATTGACATAAGGACAGACATGGAACTGAACTGACAGTCCAGAAAGAAACTCATATGCATTTGGTCAATTGATTTTGGCAAGGGTGCCAAGATCATTCCATAGAGAAAGAAGATAGTCTCTTAAACAAATGAAGCTATAATTCTTAGACTTCTACATTCAGAAGAATAAAGTTGGACCCCTACCTCACACCATATGCAAAAATTAATTCAAAATAGATCAAAGATCTAAATGTAAGAGCTAAAACTATGAAACAGGAGAAAACATAGGGTAAATTGTCATAACCTTTGATTTGAAAATGGATTCTTAAATATGATACACAAAGCAACCCCCTTTATATCTGATAAAGTCTAGTATCCAGAATATATACGTATAATATACATATATAGTCTTCTTTTTATTTATTTATTCATGAGAGACACAGAGAGAGAGAGAGAGAGAGAGAGAGAAAGAGAGGCAGAGACACAGGCAGAGGGAGAAGCAGGCTCCATACCGAGAGCCCGATGTGAGACTCGATCCTGGGTCTCCAGGATCATGCTCCAGGCCAAAGGCAGTGCTAAACCGCTGAGCCACCCAGGCTGCCCCATATATAATCTTATGTAAGATTTTATATATATCTTTTATATACATATATAAAATCTTACAACCCAACAACATAAATACAAATAACCCAGTTTTAAAAATGGACAAAAAACTTAAATCAACATCTCTCAAAAAAAAAAGATATACAAATGGCCAACAAAATAAAAAGAAAATGAAAAGATGCCTGACATCACTAGTTATCAGGAAAATGCAAATTAAAAAACCATGATGAGATACCTCTTCACACTCACTAGGATGGCTACAATCAAAAAGACAAATCATAAGAGTTGATGAGGATGTAGAGAAATTGCACCATAACACTCTGCTGGTGGGAATATAAAATGATACCACCACTTCAAGAAACAGTTTAGCAGTTCCTTATACGGTTAGACAGAGATATATAACTCAGCAATTCTACTTCTATATATAGATCCAAGAAAAACTAAAAGAAATTATGTCCATATGAAAACTTCTATACAGATGTTTATAGCAACATTATTCATAATAGCTAAAAATGGAAATAGTCCAAATGTCTATCACCTAATGTATTCATAAATAAAATGTGCTATATCTATGCATGAATATTATTCAGCTATACAAATATTATTCATACCACAAAAAGGTATGAAGTACTAATATGTGTTCCAACATGAATGAACCTTGAAAACATTATGTTAAGTGAAATAAGTCAGTCACAAGAGACTACATATTGTATGATTCCACTTTTATGAAATGTCTAGAAGAGGCAAATCTATAAATATAGGTGGTAGATTAATAGTTGCATAAGGCTGAGGGAGGGAGATGGAGGTTAGTGGGAGTTGCCAAAAGGTATGGAAGGTTTTTTTTTTTTGAGGCAATAAGAATGTTCTAAAATTGACTGTGGTGATGGTTGTACATACTTGTGATCATGCTAAAAATTGCAGGATTGAACACTTCAAGTGGGAGAATTGCATGATTATTAATTATATCTCAGTAAATGTTTTAAAACAAAAGAGAAATCGTTAAAAGGTAACTAAACTTATAATGGCCAGACTTTTACCCATTAAGAAGCAATAGTTAACAATAGTGTATTGGACACTGAAAAATTTAGGTGGGTAGATCTCATGTGAAGTGTTCTTACCAAAACAACAAAAAAAAGGGGCACTATGTTATAGAACTAAAAATCACATATACACAAAATCAGTGATGTGGAAGTAAAAGTAAGAAGTTGGCTGAAACTACATGGAAAAATATGTAGAGTGGTTTCTTCCTTTCTTTCTTTCTTTCTTTCTTTCTTTCTTTCTTTCTTTCTTTCTTTCTTTCTTTCTTTCTTTTCTTTCTTTCTTTCTTTCTTTCTTTCTTCTTTCTTTCTGTCTTTTATGAGAAGGCTGGTAGATATTGAAGAAAGACAACAGAAGTCAAATTGATAAATAGCAAGTGTTCACAAGTTAATGCTATAAACAAAATTTGAGCAGGTAAAAATGAATAAGGAAGCAAGGAAACAAATGAGCACAACCTGCCCTGAGCTGAATGATGTACCAAGGATGTGGATTGAAATGGCTCACCAAGTAAGTGCTGCCAACATTTAAATCTGTACCAGGTGAATATTTAAATATAAAATATTAAATGAAGACAAAATATGGCCTAACACAAGGCTGTAAGGGAAAAAAAGTACAAGATCAGGTTAGCCAGAGACTTCTCTAGAAGATTTAAGAACAATATCAACTGAGTTTTGAGAGGACACATTTATTCCGATAATTCTAACGTGCATCTAGGTTACCAATCATTTGTGAAGGCAATAGAAATATTTTTAAAAAAACAGAAATATTTTTGAATCTCTGTGTACCTAAGTATTTATTGATTTACTTCATTAAAAAAAATACTCAGGAACAGAAATTGGTGTCCTTGAGGTCATTTTAAACTTTTAGAAATTAATAAATGAGCAAATTTTTAAAAATATTGGAGAAATATACCAAAACATGGAGTTTAAGAGATGGTTGTATATTTTACTACTAAACTAAATGCAAATGTCAGAAGTAATTCTTGAAATAAAAAAATGACACAAAATTATTTGTTAATAGTAATATTAATTTATTTTTAGAAGTCAGATAAATGAGGTAGGAGAGAGAAGGATGATATAAAGGCATGTAAATTCCTCCATCTTATAGAATGGCGACTCAAGAACTAAATTTTTCTAGATAATAATGCTTAAAAAATATACTTTCAAACATATTTATAGAATGGTAAACACTAAATGGAATAAAAAATAGAATATAGTTTACACATCACTAGAGAAAATAAGCATACAAAAATATAGCCTGTATACCCAAAGATGGATACTAAAAGACACAATTATAGAGGCATATATAAAGTGTAATGCAAAATTATAGCATTATATGTTAATAACTAAACATAAATGAGCTAAGGGATTTTATTCAATCGCAAAGGTTCTTAGACTTATTCAAAAGCCAAAATGAAACTCAGACTCTGATATTTTCAGAGAGAAATAGGAAAAAGCAAAACAAAACAGGCATAGAAAACTATATTTCAAGGGAAAAAATTTAAATATTACATTAAGCAAGTTAGCTTTGTATTGATAGTTAAAATTTACAATAAAGATATAACCTATTTATGCACAAAATAATACAACTGAAATATAGAAAGTAAAACTAATTAGCAATGAGCATAAAATAAATGTGCTGAGGGTGATATGTAAAATATCACTGTGTTTCTAGCTACCATAGCTTAAACAGACCAAACTATGCGAAAATTAAGGATATAATAAAAGAGATTTAGTAGATGTGTGCTAAACTTTGCAACATTTTTAGATAGCTTTCAAACAATAATTACCAAAAAATAATCAATGGCTCAAAGTATAAGCTCAAGGTATAAGCTCTAGAGTGCATTTAGAAAATTAAGATAATAGTAGAAATAGAATAAATATCCCAACATCTCTAAGTTTAAAAGAAGGGTATTCTAAAACCTAACTGCAGGTCAAGATGGAAATCAAACTTAGAATATAGAGTATTTAAGAATTAACTATTTGAAAAATGGCATATAAAAATGTCATGGATTGAGGCCAAAGCTACAGAAACAAATTCAGAGCCTTAAATGATTTTCTTATTAAGCACAAAAGAATCTCAATAAATAATGCTAAGCATTAAAAGAATTGTCTTTTATTGTTCTTTTTTATCTTAGAAAAGCAGAGGGATGCAATAATAAAGTATCAATTAATGAAATCACAAAAGGATATTTATTGAATTGACAAATACAAGAAATAATTCTTCAAAAAAAATGAACGAGATTGTGACAAACATAACTAAAAAATAAAATTAGAAATAAGAAAGAGAATATAGTGTCCTATGTGTTTAAGAATTAACACTCCTATTCTGGAAGCTCTCTTTAATATCATAGTTCCTGGTCATGCATAAGAACAGATACTGTTGTTCAAGGGAAAGCAAAGTAATCATTATCCACAGACATAGAAGATAATTAGGAAAAAATAAAAAAAGAAAAATGTCATGTTCCTTAACAGGTAAAGTGGATGTTATAATGTCATATTTTCTGGTAAAAGATTTTTATGTTTGATATATGCCTAATCACGGATGCAACTGGACTTTTGAATTTATTTTGTTATTTTATTTTAATTAATTAATTAATTAATTAATGTATAGCATGTTCAAGTGGGGGGTGGGGGTGGCAGATGGGCAGAGAGACTCTACACAAGCTCCATGCTTAGCCCAGAGCCAGACATGGGGCTCCACAAGGGGCTCTATCTCATGATCCTGAGACAAAGACCTGAACCAAAATCAAGTCAGGAAGCTTAACTGACTGAGCCACCCAGGTGCCCCTCAACTGGACCTTTTTTTTTTTTTTCTCAAGTGGACTTTTAAAAAACTTGATACAAATATGCTAAATTTCCTCCGTAAACAGTTTATGAAATTGTCCTTCCAGGCTCCCAGGTACTATCATAAATACTAGATATTTCATAACTAAACATTGTAGACAATAGTAAAAATGAGAGAAGCTCAACCAGAATAGATTCCTGAGAACAATAGTGGAGTAGTTCTTTGTAAAATACAGGACTTGGCAAATCTGGCCCTTGGGCCAAATCCAGCCTGCCACTTGCCATCTTAAATAAATTTTTATCGGGATGCAGACATACTCATTTGTTTATAAATAGGTTTTTGTGCTATAATGACGGAAGTTAAGTACTTTCAATGGAGTCTGTATGGCTCTCAAAAAACTAAAATATTCACCATTTGGCCCTTTACAAAAAAAGTTTGCTGATCTGTTCTTTCATATGATAAGGAAAGCATCATACACCATAGGGAAAAAAATGTTTATTCTACAAATGATTTAGGGGTAACTGGCTATCTGGAAAAAATTCTTCAACAATATGGTAATGATTAAATAAATCATGATACACTTATATTACTTACATTGTCCAGATATTAATATTATGTTTTCAGAGAATATTTAATGGCACTGTAACAATTATATGATATAATAAAATATGCAAAAAGGCAAGATCCAAAAAATAACATGATATAAAATTCATGTTAAAAGTGCAGAGCTAAAAAAAAGAAAAAGTGCAGAACTCAGCTGATATAGGTTTATTTTTGTGAAAATAATTATACTTAATACCCCAAAATTTTACTTGGTGATTAACTCTTGATGATAGACTTCTGATTGATTTCAATTTTTTCCTATAATTTTATTTATTTTCTATATTTTTTGACTGAAGATATATTTATATTAAATTTCTAAAAAAGGAAATGAATGAAATTCATATAATTCAGTAGCAAACACCACACACACCCAAGTACCATTCAAAATGGGCCAAGGAACTGAATAGACTTTTTTCCAAAGAAGATGATCAAATGGCCAACAGGTACATGAAAAGGTGCTCAACATCACTAATCATCGGGGAAATGCAAATCAAAACCACAATGAACTATTACCTCATACCTGCTAATTATGACCATTGTCAAAAAGGCAAGAAATAATACATGTTGATGGGGATGAGGAGAAAAGGAAACCACTGTGCACTGTGGTAGGGAATGTAAATTGGTGCAGCCACTATGGAAAACAGTATGATTGTTCCTCAAAAATTACAAATAGAACTACGATATCATCCAGTAATTCCCCTTCTTGGTATGTCTGAAGGACACAAAATCACTCTCTCAAAGATACAGCTGCACTCCCATGCTCACTGCAGAACTTTTTACAATAGCCAAGAGTTGCAAACAACTTAAGTGCCCATTGACAGAGGAGTGGATAAAGAAAATGTGGTATACATATACAATGGAATACTACCCAGCCATAAAAAGAAGGAAATCCTGCCATTTGCAACAACAGGGATGAATCCTGAAAGCATTCTGTTAAGTGAAATAAGTCCAGGAGAGAAATATGAATATTGTATAATCTCACTTATATGTGAAACCTAAAAGCAAACAAACAAACAAAACACACACACACACACAAAACAAAAAAACCCTGATCCTACAGTAACAGAGAAGAGATTGGTGGTTGCCAGGGGCTTGGATGTTGGGCATGGAGCAAACAAGTGGTTAAAGGATACCAGCTTCCAGTTATAAGATGAATCAGTTCTGAAGATGTAATGTATGGCAGGGTGAGTGCAGTTAACAATACTGCATTATATACTTAAAAGTTGCTAAGAGATTTTAAAAGTCCTCTCTCTCTCTCTCTCTCTCTCTCTCACACACACACACACACACACACACACACAAATGCAGCTATTTGAGGTGATGAATGTGCCAACTAACCCTACTGCGGCAATCATTTCTTAATATATACATATACCAAATCATTACACTATATACCTTAAATGTACATAGTGTTATAAGTCAATTATATCTCAATAAAACTCAGCCAAAGAAAGGAAGCAAGTGTTATAAAATAGTTAGAGGCAAAAAAATAAAATAAAATAAAATGTAGCCACAAAGAACCTGATGAGAATATAGCTGAATATTTAAGTGATCTCAGGATACCTGATAATTCTCTTGGTCAGCAGATACTTTTTAAGCATAAAAACTATAGAATAATTCACAAAACAAAATATGCATTTACATGATCACATACAAATTAAAAGGTTATATACTTTGAAACTATCATGAACACAATTAAACACAATTAAAGGGCCTCCTAGAGAAAATGATAATCGGTGCCTGCTAGAGCTCATGAGATGGCATTTACAAACCCGTGAGGGCAGCACGAAGTGCTGGAGATAATCCAGCAATATGCACCAAGAGCTTTAAAAATGTTCATATTTGTTAAAAACCCGGTAAGTTTGCCTCGAGATCATAAATTGCTTCTTGTTCAAAAATTATGTAAAATAATGTTTAACACAGGGTTAGTTATTGTTACACACACAAAAAAATATTTTTTTAAAACAAAAAATTTTTAAAACGAAATGCCCCATAATAGGTAGATAACACTTAAACAGGTTCTGGAATATCTATAGGTTAGAACCGCATGAAGTCCTATGGAGGCACTGCAAATCATAATACCCAATAATATGACATGATTAATGCTCTGGATAAAATACTAAGTGTTAAAAGGAAAACAAACAAACAAACAAAAAAAAAAACAAGATCTAAAACTGGGTGATCCATGTTTATTTATCCATCTGGGAAGAAATATACCAAAATATTAAGCATGCTTCTCTCTGGGTATTAGAAATACGGTTCACTTAAATGTTTTTCTTTATACCCTTCTGTGTTTTCAAAATATCCCACACTGAATAACTTTCCTAATGAAAGCAGTCAGTGATTTTTAAACAAAGAACAGTCTAAGTTGTGCTTTGCAATGATGATTCTAGAAGGTCAGCATGAAAGGTTATTGTTTTGTCCAATTTGTTCCAATCTCAAGGATTTGACCTTAACATGTTTCCCCTTCTGTGTTGAAATCAGTCACCTTGTAACAGCACAGACTTTTTGATCAATCCGTCGCTGACATTTATTGAGCATTTACTAATCCCTAGGTCTTGGTTTGGCTTGAAATTATATCCTTTTAAAAGAGTGTGTCACTTTCAAAACTTCCCATCAACTGGTATAATTTCAGGATAGGTCACAGGGTTTCATGGGTGCCTGACCAACTCTGGAACCATTCACAACCCTGGACACAAATCTCCACCCCCTGACCTGTACCCTAGATCTCTCTCCTTGATTCTCCCATGGGGGCGTCAAGGAGCAGCACTGCAGGCAGCAACACCTGCAAGGACAGAGACTAGTGATGTCTGTCTGTCAGCAGAGCTCTCTTGTTCCCATTTTGCTGCCTCAATATTCAGCTGCAGAGAAGTAACTTTGGGCATTTCGTGGGGGTGTGTTCTGAGCTCGTACCAAGGTTTCTTTGTGATCTGAGGGACGCGGTGCAAAGACAATGCTTTTCTTTGAAAAAGGATAACTAGCTGGTCATAATGGAAGGCACGGATTTCTTCACGTGGTTGGGATATCACTCACAGAACATAAACTGATTGGCCTGCAGCTAAGCACAAATCCAGAACTTTCTGCATTGGAAGTGGCTGTTTCAGTACCCTGCGGCAAACAGATGATGGGCCCTCAATACCAGTTATAGCAGACAACTCCTATGGAGAATGTGCCAGCTAGAACAAACTTCTGTACAACTCACCTGACCCAGAGGACATAGTTCTTTTCTGGATTAACAGAAACACTAGAATCGAAGGCAGACACGCAAACTTCTGAAGGTAGTATTGTAATATGGAAGTGCGGTCTTTGGCCTCCTGAACTATGCATGTAGGTGAAGGAATATGGGAGTCCATCTTCCCACTACCAAGGTCGGGGTTCCACCCCTCATCAGGGAAGACCTTCTTTCAGATAGGACACCATGGCACCCCGGGTTATGTGCACTGACCTCAGAATTCAGCTAGCATGGTTTTAAATCCCGGATTTGCCATTAGACAGCTCTGACAATGGGAAAGTTGCCTGACTCTTCTCTGCCTCGAGTTCCTCATCCATGTAATGGGAACAAAAGAAAAACCCCAGTGCAAGCCGGCTTATAGGATGGTGTTAAATGAGATGCTCTGTGTAACGTCTAATGTGCAATAAATAATAAATGATAGCTGATAAAAATAAAAACCAGCTAGCAATGCAACCAATGCAGAAAACCCCCTCTCCCTATGTTTCGGTGTTCTCATCTCTCATATCAGAGAGCTGGCCCAGATCACATGCGTGGCCTCCTCGGCCTCGGAACCTTGACGTTTCTCAGATCCCATATGTAGACGGAGTAACAGGCATCGTGCAAGCTGAGAGATGGTGGGCAGAGGACCTGACAGCACAGGGAAATCTGAGCCCGCACTGCCACCTAGCCTGCTCTGAGGACGCCCCTCTGCGCCTGTGTTTCTAACTGGTGCATCTTCCTCTTTTTATTTTTTTAAAGTATAATTACCAGAGCTTATGTTTCACAGTTAATGCTGTCAAGCCTTTTAAACTAATTGGTCTTTTATAGAAAATTTAACTGAAAATTAACACATCTTTTAATAACATTGCCTTAACTTTAATGGCACTTTGCCTTTCGTTTATAATTGCTCTAAAATTGTCATTTTCCATGCCATAGCTGCCATTTTTTAGATTTGCTAGTTTTCATGGTGTAGATTTTTATTTTTAGTATTTTTCTTTCATGAGGGATGAGAACGACTTGATTTTTTTTTTTTTTTTCTTAATGCCAGATCTGCTTGGCCTGATGTGACAGCAGGGGAATGTTCTGGGTGCAACAGAGCACACTGCCATTTGCCACATGGACACTGGCGCTAGCTCATCTGCCTCGGGATGGCCCACGGCCCGTCTCTCACCTTGTGAGCAGGAGAAATGAGGCTCTCGAGTGTAGTGCAAGGAAGAGGGCCATGAGGAGTCATTTGTTTATATAACACGGCACTGGATTAGCCTGGGCTGACTACGAACTTGGTCTGCTCCATAACACCCTCCCGGGGTTTAGCCAAAATGCAAGTACAATTAAGAGAGTGAATCATGTGAGTCCATCTTCCAGATGGTCACATTCTTCAGTTACAACATAAGCCTCACTCATTTCTGGCAAACAGAGACTAGCTCTGATATTAGAGAATAGAATATAGAAACATATAATACACACATACGCATATATATGTACATGCATGTATAATAAATCTACTTCTTTGTAGTTACATTGGATCTGAAGAAGTATTTGCTGATTCTGTGAAAGATTTTCATATACCTCTGTCTTTACCCAGTTACCCTAACATGATATCATTCCCATTGACAGTGGGACCCAACTTTCCCAGACAGTGGAAAAGACATGCACTGGCTGCTAGTGAGCTGGGACTGAGACCAGTCCTAATTCATGGCCTAATTCATGTCCTAATTCATGGGCCAGTGCCATATTGTGTCTCCTATAAGTCCTTGCCTTTGTTATGAAATATTAATTCATTGAACATGCAAATATCCACCCTGGGCATTGGAGTAGTGAGCAAAGCAAAGACAGGCCTGGCACAAAATGGTCATATTGAAATTTCTTTGGGCTCCTGGGGGAATTCAGTGGTAGGGGTCCCAAAAAAGGTGGAGGGTCCAAAGAAAGTGGACATCATGTGCTCATCCTCCCAATTCAAAGGACAGGCACATGGCCAGAAGTCCAAGGGTGTTGTTGGAACATAGTCATGCAGGTTCACAAAATTAGAAGCAGGAGGCCTGCAAGTCGGGTTCAGTGGGATGGACAGGCGGCGACCAGTGGGGTGAGTGAAGCAGGCCTGGGAGAATTTAACAGGAAACAGTGTGGGCTCCAGTTAAAGGAAGCACAGCTCAGCTCTAGCCGATGGGTGCTTTGTGGGTATCTGGGAATCTGCTTTGTCACTCCAATCAAAATAAGCTGGAAATCCATATTCTAAGGGTAATCTTAAAAGTTTAAAATATCGGCAACAATTCTAGTTAAAAATGAAAAACTTTGGGAAATACAGAACTGTCTACAGGATGGGTGTTGCCTGCAATGTGCCATTTTGAGACTTCTATGAGAGACGCTTCATTAGAAGCCAGATATCAATCCAGGTGCTCATGCCAACATATCATGCTGTTTCTGTTCCTTTTTTCTCTTAAAACGAGTGCACTAGGATGGAGTGTGGGACAGAAAAATAATTCAAGAGTCAACTCAGTGATGGGTTTGTCCTTCCAGCAACACACACAGGAAGCAGAGGCCTTAGGAGGATCCTGGTGGTATCCAAAGGAAGATGCATGCATTTTCTAACCAAGACTAAAGTGTTTAGCCCCAGACCTAGAACTTGACAGTACATGGTCTTTGTACTCAGAATACTCACAGTGTGGACGATAGCTCTGCCCGTCTGACTGCTTCTTGCATGTCCCTCACCTATATCTACAACATTCCAACCACGATGGCCTTCAGCTACCTCCTCAGGCCCATCAAAGTCAGCTCAGCACCACTGTTTAGCTTTAGCCCTGATCTTGCATCTGCCGTGGAAAGCTGATCACCCTTACCCCCAGGTGCTCTCTCCTGATTTTTCAGTGTCAGTTTCCAGGTCTTCAGCTAAGACAACTTCACTCTGATCACTGTGGCTAACACACGTCTCCACACCCTCAAATCAGTTTTGCCCATTTGATATTATTCATTGACTACTACTGATAAGTAGCTGTCATTACTGATTTACATAATCATTTACATAATTATTGCCCATGAGAATGAAAGTTCCAACAGCATGAGGGCCAAGGTCTCCCTCTTTCTTCTTCACTGCTAAATCCCTGGCATTGAAAGAGTGCCTGGCATTCAGTTCAGTGCCCAAGGAAGGCAACGATCAATAATGATAAATACAATATCGAGCTTGTCATGTGTGAAGCACTGCACTAATCACTTTACAGCCTTAACTCATTTGAGGATCTTCGACAATTCTGTGAGGTAGGTACTATTATTATTCCAATTTTAAAGATGATAAAACTGAGGCACAGAGAAGTTAAGTGTATCCCGCCCATAAATGCTGGTTCTGGAATCTGCATCCGAGCAGTCTGGCTCATAGTTCATGACTTTTCTGCCTAGGGAGGGGCCAGATACAACTCAAACTGAGGCTGCAGGTGGGAGAAGGTAGTGGTGTGGAAGTCAAGTCCAACACTTGAGCACCAGTTTCAGCTCTAAATTCAGAGAGGCTTCCTTTCATCTTTTTCGTGTGTGTGTGTGTGTGTGTGTGTGTGTGTGTGTTGGTGGTGGCGGGGGGGCTGGGGGCAGGCTGGTACCTTTTGCTGAATACACTGCTTAGTTGTGAGCCTCTTCCTAGAGGCAGATACCCACAAGCATAATTATTCCCTCTGATCATGTGTCTCTGCTGTTGATTAGCAGGAGAAAGCCACGAGGCCATGTCTGCAACATCCCTATCTGTTTAGGAATGCCTATGACGAATCAAAACACTGTTCTTTTAACAAATGAAGCAGCAAGCAGCAGGAGTTGAGTTATGAAGGACAATATTCAGGGGACGGTTAGACACATGATTAAGTGGCAATTTTGGGGCTAGAAAAAGCAGATCATGGACATCTGAGGAAGTGTGTGTGCGAACGTCGAGACGTTGCTTGTAAGCAACTGTCTGAGATGGAAGCTTACCTCTGGCTCCCGCTGCTTGGAGGAGTCTCAATTTCTCAATTTACATTCCTGCCAACGTTTTCAGTTCCTTCTAGTTACTGCCTTGGTTTTTGACTAATCTCTTGTTGTTGTTGTCGTTGTTTTTCATAAATTAGGGTTGGGGTGGAATGCAAAGAAATCACAGGTAACATTTTTGTCTGAAGGCCCAGATTCGAGTGAGTCTGTTGAACCAGATCCAATTCAAGACCTCACTGTGGGGGTGGGCCTGGGTGGCTCAGTCGGTTAGGCTTTGGCTCAGGTCATGATTCCAGGGTCCTGGGATCGAGCCCCGCATGGAGCTCCCTGCTCAGGGAGCCTGCTTCTCCCTCTCCCTCTGCCTCTGTCCCTGCTTGTGCTCTCTCTCTCTTTCTAGAGAAAGGGGAGGAGAAAAAAAAAAGACCTCACTGTGGAACTTGCTCATCCCAGACAAGGAAAACCAGGCCTGGAATAATCGGATGGGCTTTTTGACTAATGATTTGAAAAGTCCCCATCAGCGCATCGGTTAAATATGTGTTGCTTCAGGTTTATTCACATTATTGTCCAAAAGATCAGACACTGTAGCTGAAGTGCCTCGCAGAGTTCTGGGCCCTCAATAAATGAAGCCGATGATGATTACAATGACAGTTACTAGATTCTCGATACTCTTTTTTTTTTCCCAGGCTGGAATTCAGAAGGAATGCTGCTGGCAGACCCGTGGCATCCATACATGCTTTTAGGCACTCTCTCCCAGACACTTCAGTTTGCATTTCAAAGGAGATTAGAGATGGCTTTTTAAAAATTTCAAACCAACCCACTTTGATTTCTCATCTGAGTTTCCAAAAACTGACTCTGTGGTGGGGCTACAGACAAATAGCTGTGCAGCTCAGATCCAGATGTGCCCCCCTAGCCCCACCCCATAGCCACCGAGTGCCCCTTCTGTTGTGTAGGGGTGAAGTTCTTTGCTGCTTAAAATCCATTTTAGCGGCTCATTGGTACGAAGGGCTGGCTTCATGGGTGTGTAGACTGTGGGGTCACCCACGGTCCATGCTCAAAGGGGCCCTCGCTTGGCTTAAAGCTCTGCACTCAACATTTTGAAATTCTTAATCATGTATGAAAAAGTGGCCTTGCTAATTCCTGCCTGGAATATCCTGAATGTCTGATACATAGAAACAAATTTTTATAAGTTTGGATTTTATAAAATGTTAACAGAGTATTTTGCAGCTCTTGGAAAAAAAAAAAAACACAGTTTAATCATCTTTTAGGGAAATCAGTCTTCTGTAATCTCTGTAATTCTGATCCTGTAGTTAAGATCAGAAGTAAAATGAAATTTCTAAAAGAGATGAATTAAAGAAATCCCTTTGAAACCGAAGACCAGTACAGACAGTTTGGCACTGTATGAGCACATCCTGTAGCTTCTATCATTCCTTCTGGCTTGCTTAAGGAGTTGGCCCAAACTGGGCCCAACATCACTAGCAGGTAGAGAATGGTTGGGCCCAGAACCATCAGGCCATCAGAATGAAATCCCAAATTCTGGAAAACCAGGAGTGCCTTGTCTAGTGACCTTTTTTTCTCCTTCTTGACTAGGCATCATGCAAAGGTATGGCATGATGCCTAGTAGTCAACCTTCATTCAGATGAATAGGGTTTCATAATTATTTTTACATCCATAATTCTAATTTTTTAAATAAGATATGCTTAGAGTTGGACCACATTCAGGAAAACAGAGTAACCTAAATTAGTCTTTAAAAGCTTTATGTTTTTTCTTTCCTCAAATAGAAGTTCTTCTGGGATTAGTTTTAATGAATAGAGAAGAATAATGCATAATTAGCATATCAGTTGTTTAACACATTCAGGAGAATAGCCTTCTTAAGCACTTTAAGATATGTATGTGTATAAAAACTCTCTGAGCTATGTTTATGGCTTTAATGTGTTCAATAAAACTTTTTCATGGATTCCTCAAAGGTCAGTTTTTATCCAGCTTATGTATGTATTTTCATAAGTGGTGAATTTGAGAATTCCAAAATAAAGAGGCTTTTCTCTATGATAAATAAAGACACTCAGTGGGAGCACCTCACAATCCCCACTTATAACCTACTCAAGTGTCTGCTTTTTGCCTTTTTTCAGTTCAAGATAGCTCGATGAACTAGTGCCTACTTTTAATTGTTATTCATTTTTGGTCTTAAAAGTGAAAAAAAAACAAAACAAAACAATGCCTTGTTTGTTTGGTACCTATCAAATTATAAAAGAAATTAATGATGCCTTTGATCCCTCAGATAACCCACTTTCCTCTCTTTACCACCACGTCATTCCTTCCCGGCAGCAGAGAACTGGCCAGGCCTGATCCTCATGCATGGTCCTCTCCCAGGACTTATATTTCAGTGACCTGGCTATGACGTAAGAGTCACCCTTCACATTTTGTCCTCTTCCATCTTCTGCTTATATTTATCTATCCCCAAGTCCTATCAGTCTTCCTGACCAACACTACTTAGATGCTCCCATCTCCCTCTAGCCCTGCTAACCCTATCCTCATCCAAACTTTAGTAGCCTCAGACTTCCTGCTGCCATCTTGCCTCCAGAGCCATCCTCCACACACCAGCCAAGATGATCCTCTTAAAGCATACACCTGATCACATGACTTGCCAGCTTAAAACCATCCTTCAATGCCTCCTCATTGATCTTAAAAAAATGAAGCCATGAAAATGGGTTTCTTGGTCGTATAGGTCCAACCTTGCCTCATCCTCTCCTCTCCCTTTCTCACTATGGCCCAACTACAAAGTCTTTCTTTGGCCTCCTTAAGATGGTCAGTTTCCTTCACCACCAGGCCTTTGCATTTGCTTTCCTTCTTTGGGGGTAGGGGTGGGGTTACTCTTCCTCATAAAATCTCCCCTCTTCCTTTTCTTCCTCACAATTTCAAGAATTCATAATCCAACTTTTATTTGCACAAGAGTCTGACTAATGTTGGTATCTGCTTCTAGATTGCAAGCTCTGTGTGGTCATGCTCTTCCCTAGAGTTCATGCTCTAGTCTTGGACCACCGATGTTGGGGGTTGGAGGTGCTCTACTCCCACATCCCGCACCCACTCACCGCACTCATAAGCGAGTCCAGGACACTGACTGCAAATGCTGTCCCACATGCAAATGGCTGCGTGAGGTACAGTTCTGTGTCGGGGTCGTCATCATCGTCTTGGTCCAAAAACTGAACATTAGTATCATTCACTAGAAAAAGTGTAAAATGAGAATTAGCTCAAAAGACCACATACAAACAGTGAAGCCAGAGAAAGAGCAGGCCACTGGCTTAGCAACACTGAAGTCACTGAAAAGGAAAGAAAAGCATGGGAGAAGCTGTAGATGAATCTTGGGGGTGGGAGCCAGTGGACTCAATGGACTGCTCCTATGTGATTGTTCAAGCTTCCCAGGCCCAGAGAGCAATGAGTTCAAGCAGCCTTGCTCCATGGCAGACCTACTGGAGAACTGCTGGACAGTGCTGGTCAGTCCTTTGGTATAGTTTTAGAATCATGACCAAAAAACACCCTGAGGTGTTTTTCGGTAGCCAAGTCCTTTGAGACATGGACACATCTCAAGGATGAGTAGCCATGAGTAGCCATGCTGGGATGCTAAGTTTAGGCACAGGAAAAGAAAGCGACTTATTAAGACCGAAGAGCAGTAGACTAGGAGCACAGCAAAGGAGCATAGCAGGGAATTCACCTGTAGGCTGGACCTACAGGCTGCCCGGGGTTGGCTTGGGTAGGGCCTCGTGTCCCTAGCCTTGAATCCAGGCCCACGCTGACAGGTCCTGTTTGATAGAACAGTGACCCCAGGTGGGATGGATCCTGGCTGTCTCTGGCTGCTTGCTGACAAGGACTTGCTGTGCATTCCGAGTTGCATGGGGGACGCCCACGTTCTCCCTTTCCCCTTCTAAACAGCTCAATCTTTTATGTGCTGCAGCTCAAGTAGAAGGAGCATTTGATGCTGTAGTTCATTTCTATCTGAGGATTCCTCAAGGACTCCTCCGGCGGGCATGTGCAGACTGATTGGCTGTGTCACTGAGATGTCTTTAACTTATTAAAAATTAAATGACAAATTAATTTCCATTCCCATCTTGGCTTCAGAAATTATCAGTTTTGCAGAGCAAGTAATAGAAAAGAAAGTGTGTGGTGGGGGAGGAGATGAGTGCTCGCGATTTCTGGAATAATTATGGTGCTTTTAGGAAAAGAATAGATGAGGTTTCCTTTTTCTGATTCCTTTTTAAATGTATCAGGAGTGAATTCTCTTTCCTAGAGTTATTGTTTTAATTTTTTTTCCTGAAAGTAACTTTTTGGATAACTTTTTTCCCAACTTTTGGTTGTTTATTGTATAAAGCAGAATAAATGATAATAGGATAAAAGGCAAGGCATGGAATTAGTTCTAAATGACACCATCTTGTTTCCCCAGAGAAAAAATTTAATGGGGGAACATCTTTGCCTCAGCAACACTTGAATCACAGCTGGTGGGTAAAAGTGCAAAATGTGGGATCTGACAAGTAAGCTTTGAATCTAGGCTGTGTACAAACTCTGTACAGGCAATGCATCTCGTCATTCTGCACCTTAGCTCCTCTCTCTGTAAAATGGGAGAAATAATAGCAGCTCTCACAAGACTGTCAGGAAGCTCCTACGAGACTGTGCTTGGAGTGTGGCCCAGGGCCTTGGCAAGTGTAAGCTGCTCTCAGGATTGCCTTTCTGATTAAATGATCTGTCTACCCTACTACATTATGAAACTTCCCAGCTTCCTTCCGCCTCTCTCAGAAGCAAGGCTCTTGCTTGCTCAGGGACTCTATAGAGTCAAATGGTACCTCCATTTACCCAAAAGTATGTTGGATGCCACAGTTTAGGCTTCCTGCTTGGTGAATCAGAAAATATGAACTCTGGACAATACACAGAGGAGCATGGTTTTAATTACTTAGGCTAGCCAAGGATGGCGTGTGCATTGACACTCCGAAAGGTATAGCGTTGGTTACCCCTTCTCAAGACCACCGGGAAGGGCTGGTGGTAGACTTGGAGGGGAAGTGGCCACAAGGAGGGAGAGATGACACGACTGTCAGTGAGCCAGGCATTTCAGTCATTGGGAAGGCACCCCAAGGCAGGAACCAGGGGGCCAGTGAAAATCCTGTGTATTGTTCTGGGAGAGTCTCAGAGGGAGAACAGACAGTGTTACCCAAAGCCTGTATGTATCACAGAGCAGTCATTATGTGGATGCTAACAGGTGATTTTTAAATCCTTCTCCCCAAATGTTTTATGGTCATAGATGACTAGAAACCAGGTTAAGTAGGGCTTTAAGCAAATATCCTTCTTGGGGAACTTCTAGAAGCCTCTGACCCTCTAACATCAATTGAAACTCTCCAACGGGATGAAGACTGGAATATACCACACAGTTTTAAAAACCTGGTATCCTCTGCTTTTTAGAAGGCATTTTAATGGCTTGGCATAATGCAGAACACATCTCAGAACATGTAGGTAAATAGTAAATATTTGTGGGATGCAGGGAGGCGAAGTGGTCGGACGATGACGGCTTGCCAAAGGTGGTATGACCACCAGGAAAATAGGGCTTAATGCAGAAAGTAAGGGTGAGGTGAACACATGGAAGGTTCTCTGAGCTCACAGAAGAAATCTCGTGAGGGACAAAGGCTTCAGGGGATTCGGTTTTGCTAACTGAATGCCTGAATTGTTGCCTCAGATTTGGGGCACAAGCCTTCTCTTTTCTCTTCTCCTAATCACAAATCGAGATATCCTGGTTAGTTGGCAGCACATGAACTCCAAACAGAAAAACAAATTCCTGGCAGTAATGATTTTGAAATGCCTCTGAAGGTTTCTGAGATGGAGATATTTGGATGAATTTTCCAACCAGTGGTCTGGGCTGCATGAGCTCCCTGCGCCTCATACAACCCTAAGGTCCTGAAAAGAGCAATCCAGAAACCTAGGCTTTTAGCCAACTTCTCTAAACATGAAAAAGACACCTCTCCTACTGTTGGAAACAGAAAATAGTGCAATACTCCTTGACCTGAGTGAATTTGTCCTGATAAATAGCTATGTCTACAATAATGCAGTGCCGAATGGTGGACAATTTATTCCTTAGTTTCTAGACACCTCACAAGCAAGATTACTGTGTTAAAAGCCTGTTCTCTTATTTTGAAATATATTTTGGGGCCAAGAGAATGGCATGTTCGTTTCATTTGTGAGTCATTCGAAGGCAGGTGCTCCCCACCTCTCTATCCACCCCTCTGCAGAACAGCACTTTTGCTGTCTCTATTTAGAAGATCAATCCCCAGTTCTGAGACCTGCTGCTGATGGGTGCCTTTTACAGAGTTATTAACCAAGTCACGGGGAAGTGTGGAGGGCCTGACAAATGTAGTCATGACCAGAACCTTTCATCTTCCTGGTGAGTCCACTCTGAATCTCTGTGAGGCTCTGGGACAGCCGGGTGGGGGTCAGAGTGCAGGGCTGTGCCTCAGTGGCTGCTAACCTCATCTTTGGCACCCTTCTTGAAATCTGGCTTTTGTAGGAAAAGATCCCATAGGATCTGGCTGCTTTTATGGCTTCAGAACCAGAGCCTCTGAGAAGGGGGGGAAAAGGCAAATAAAGTCAGAATAAAGGAAAATAAACAGCTGGAGGAAAGGCTCCGTCTTAGGTTTCTTATCTTAAAATTTTTATATTTCTCCTTTGACTTCTCTGAGAGCTGTGAAGACATGTCAGTCAAACTGACAGTGTGTTGGAAAAGGAATATAAGGGAGAAGGCGGGAGAGCAGGGGGACACATGGAAAGGAGGGGGAAAAAAAGGCCCAGGCCAAAGAAAATGAATTAGAGCAAAGATGCTTTGGAAACAACTGCCAGGTCAGATGGGTGTGATCAAAGGTTTACTGATGCTGTGTGGGGAAAAAAATCATTAAAAAAGGCCAGAACAAGACAGTCGATTCCAACCAGAGCCACAAATAAAACACATTCAAAGCAGTGCCATGGGGTAGTCTTTCTATTACAGCCCGTGAAATAAAAAACAAGCCGATGATAGTTGGAAACACCAACAACAGAACAAAAGGAGATACTGATGTGAAGGAAAACAGTGCTTCTTACCCAGTTCAGTTATCATTAGAATGTGCGTCCCACTGTTTTTTTCCTGATTGACTGATACCAAAGGCAACTTGCCAGGTTTAGCTAATTGGATACAGCATTTAAGGGTTGGGGAAAGGGAGTGGAGGAAAGTACAGAAAAAGAAGAGCGTGAGGGAATAACAGAGAACACATTGTAAGGTAAGGGGACCCAGCACCAGAGATGGTTAGTATTGTCTTGGGGTTTAGGGAAGAGACCACTCAGCAGCTTTGCAAATTCACAAATAGTAGAAGGAGTGCCATGGCCGGGTTAAAAGTTGGGTTCCACTGGCTGGTAATCATGGCCCTTCAAAAACCATCATATTTTAGGTCAGAATAGCATTCGCTGAAAATGACCTTTAGCTGAGAAGTTCAGCTAGGATGGATTAAATGCCCATTGCCCATTCTCAGAATGGGTCTGGCTTAGACCTGAGGCTTTGTACCTCAGTGGAGGGCTCTGATTGCAAGAGCTGTCTGGAGGTGCTTCCAACGTAAATCACCAGAAGAGTCCATGGATTATGCCTTTCCTCCTTTCCTCCCGCTTCCTTAATTTATGCCCCAATCTCAAATCCATCATCTCAAGCTCCTTTGAGAACAGTTACCAGCATGAAGGAAACTGTCTATTCATGTCAAAGGAAAGATAGATCAGTTTTCCTTTTGGTAATCTGTCATACTACTACCCATACTTCTCTCCACCTCCACCCAAACCAACCCTACTAGAGCCGACTATGCTGAAAGAACTAAGAAACAGGGTAACCTCATATCCTACATGGTTGGAAGAGAGGACAACGAAATCTTCCCAAAGCTGACATTCATCCCTACCTAGTTCAGTAATGATGGGGATGTTGACTCCAGTTGTGATGGATGGCTGGCGTAACATCCCGTGCACTGGGCTGTTATCTGGAGAGGATCTGTCCATTCCTGGAGGTGTAAACCCTAGTACAAAAGAAAGAGAGAAGGGAGAAAAGTCAGAGACATGGAGAGCTTGGGAATAACATAATATACATACACACTCAAAGAAAGAGTTGTTTATGCATTATTTACAGATCAATAATTAGCACTCCCAGGATAAACTCTGTGTTGCTTTTGTGAATGACAAAGTAAGAGGCCAGGATAAATAATTCTAACCTGCCTTGATAGCTCCCTAAAAATGAGTCTCTGCATCAATTATTGATTTTGCTCATAGATTTTTTTGTTCCCCTCACCTTCCAGGCAGACAACAGGATTGTACCTCCGTGCCTCCATGTGGCATAGGAAATGCTTTGGCCCATGAAAAGTGAACAGAACAGTGTATTCCACTGCTTCTGGTACAAATATTTGACTTTCTGCTTCTCCTCCCAGACTGTGGCAACCATGAGAACATGAGTTACTATGGAGACGAAGGC
Organism: Canis lupus familiaris; assembly: GCF_011100685.1. Taxonomy (NCBI): domain Eukaryota; kingdom Metazoa; phylum Chordata; class Mammalia; order Carnivora; family Canidae; genus Canis; species Canis lupus. The sequence continues at coordinate 27,610,499 of NC_049225.1, forward strand.
TGGACAGCAGCCTTGTACAGTAACCCAGACCACAAAGCATTCTGAGTGAGTGAAGAGGTGATCTGTGCTGCTTTAAGACACTGGGGATTGCTTTGTTGTCGCCACAGCATAGCCTAACCTATCCTGACTATTACCATAAACCAATTGATTACTTCTTCTCTTGTCAGTGGGTGACTCAAGCCAGGGGTTTTGACAGATTCTGGCCAAAGGGAAGTGGGAGAAAGTTTGCTTGGAGACTTTTAGGAAGTGTTTCCTTGCTCTTAAAAAGAATCACATACGAAGAGATTTCTCTAATTCACTGGACATTGCTCTTGCACCTGTAGTGCCTGGAACTGTGGTAGCATCTTGCAACTACAGTGGCACCAGCTGAGACAAAGCCAGGTTAATGAGACTGGCTCAACTGAATACTGGAAAGACTTAATGATAGAAAGAACTATCCTTGAGAAGTGTCTGGGTTGCTCAGTCTTTTGAACATGCGGGTTTTGATTTTGGCCATGATCTCAGGGTCATGGGATCGAGCCTGCTTGATTCTCTCTCTTCCTCTTCCCCTCCTCTGCACTCTCTCTCTCTCTCTTTCTTTCTCTCCCTCTCTCTCCCTCTCAAAAAATAAGTAAATAAATAGATAAACAAATAAATAAAATAAAAGGAACTATCGTTGAGTTACTGAATTAGCCAGCCATAGAACCAAAACCAACTACCAACTAACCATTTCTCACTACATGAGATTTTATATACAGTATATACAAATAAGATTATAATATACAATATGATAATTATGTATATTTTACATATAATGATTATATATAATATATAAATATATATATATATATATATATATATATATATATATATATTTCTTATGGTAAAAACTCCTGAGGTTGGTTAGATTGGTTTTGTATACATACACACACTATATGTACACACACACACACACACACACAATTTTATATATACTCTTCCACACACAGGTTTGAACTATGCAAGTCACCTTATAAGCGAATTTTTTTTTGATAACTACAATGCAGTCCTTTCCTTATGATTTTCTAAATAACATTTTCTTCTCTCTACCTTACTGCATTGTAAGAATATAGTGTGCATTGTAAGAATACACACAACATACCAAATGTAGGCTTCATGACTGTTTATCAGTAGGGATTCCAGTCAACAGAAAGCCATCAGTAGTTAAGTTTTGGGAGACTCAAAAGTTATACATGGATTTTCAACTGTGCAGTGGGGGGTTGGCATCCCTCAACTCCTCCATTGTTCAAGGGCCAACTGTACATATTTTTCCTTTTGTGTAATCCCAAATGAAGAGTTTTGTTTTCTTTTCACATGCAGCTGACGTCATCCTGACTGCTGCATATGCCCCCTGCTTGTAGGGGTCCTAAAGCCCCCCCAGTGTGCCTAACACAGACCTCACATGGTAAACATGGGCATAGTAAATTGGAAAGTAGCTTACTTGGTTTCTGATTTTTGCCATTTGGGTGTTTCAGACCCAAATCCCAGCATATATTAGAACAAACTTGGCCTAACTATAACCTCAAGGCTGAATGGCTGCTTCTTTGAGGATGTGCATAGAAATCTATAAACATGAGACATTTATTGACCTCATATATTCATTTGGTGAAAATTAATTGTATCAAGTCAAGCACATGGCAAGGTCTACCATCAAATCTGATGGTTGCAAGACCCAATTTGCTCCTGACCCTAGAGGAGAGGCAGATAGAAGTTCACATTCACTTGGTTTCTCTTCTTTGCCCTTGGGGGATTGGCTACATGGGTTTATCAGTGAATTAAGGGCTTACCGATATAAAGTCACTTGCTAAATCTCCAAGGACAAAATTCCAAATAGACTGTGTGGCCAGATTCCTGACTTACTCTCCAGTAATGTGGCAATGTTGGATTGATTCTGGTTTATGGTATGTGTGAAGCTCTATCTATAAGGAATGAAATGACAGGTGCTTAATAATTGCTTGTTTTTTTGGAGGTGCATAATGCATGAAATGCCAGCAAAATATAAAAGGGTTTTCCTATTTTCTGCTCTCCTATGTATAAATTTCATACTACTGAATGCCATACTTTCAGAAAGAAAAGTTTTATTTACTATTCATTCTCTGATTGCACTTAATTTTATTCTTTGTGTTGATACACTGTGAATAGGGTAAGTAATTTCGAGTGACAGTGTAATGTCCATCTTTCTAAACTTTGGAATGTCTATTTTTCAGCCAACCACATAACCAAGAACATGCATTTTAAATGCTAGCTGTTTTCTTCCCCAGAATAGCGAAGGGGAAAACTAAACTGTTTTCATCAGAAGTTTCATTCAAAAGCATGAAAAACTGCAAGTGACAGCTGTGCAGATTCAGTGGAGGTGACGTTTTTGAATTTCTTCAACTTGACAAGTAAACACCTTAAATCGGTAATGCTATATGCATAATACATGGCCTGTATTTTGACATCCATCATCAAATGCTGACTTGAGAAAATACGGGTTTGTACGTCAAGGAATAGCACCCATAAAACAGGGAGAAATGCAGGTCACACGGTATTAGGAAAACTGTATTTCATTACAGAACCTGCAACAAGCCAAAGCATCCTTTTATTTTATCTTATTTAAAGATTCCATTTTCAGCTGTGAAAAGACTCAACTCCTTTGCATGAAACCTTCATTTAGAAATGACATGCTTGCCTCATAGGCCTATTTCATTTTGCTTTCATATTCCATTTTCCCCTTCAGTCGTCAAGCCTGGTTCCATTAGCATCTGCAACTGACAAACTATGGTGAGTGTCCAAAGACATCTCTCCATTAAAAGTCCCTTCTCTCTCCTAGGCATGACCCCAAGAACAGAGTGCTTTTGTTGGCAAGGAAACTTCAGCAAAGATAATCCCTCTTTTCCCTTTGCTACTTTTGTAGCTACATATTGTTAAAAGCAAAAGGCAAAGACAAAAGAAAAAGATTTTTTTTCTCTCCTCCTATAGAGTTGTGTTAAAGATGAACGGAATTCATTAACATTGTTCTCTTAGATGTCCTAATATGGGGAAGAACCTGTAGTTTGAAATGGCAGGGCTGATCCAGATTCCCTAAGTGACCTTGGAGATAGTTAGGATTTTCTTTGGGTACATTGAAAAGTGGGACCAGTTGTTAAGAAAGACTAAGAAAAGTTTCTTAATTCCTTATAGCAACTGAAGAATCTCTTTGGAGCTTTCTTTTTTCAGAGCTAATCTCCCACTATTCTTAATTATTTGGGGATATAAAAGTTCCCTCTCGAGTTCCAAGGCTCCTAAAACGGTTTTTACTACTCTCCGGATTCTTTTCCAGCATTTGTGTTCCTAATCATATGTGCCACTGTTGGGTTCAGGTGACAAAAATCGGCAGTGTCTGATGTTCTTTTCATGATACTGGTTATTCCAGGGGCTGATAGCACTCAGCCCCCACCAGGGAAGTTACCTTAAGTAGCTTATGGGTTGTTTAGTTAAATGAGACAAGGCCATTTCAGATAGGATGGCTTCAAGTTAAAGAATTGAACACAAGTATTTGGGCCATTCCTAAGAAGTTCAAGGAGAAGAGGTAGAAGGGGACACAGAGGAGATCACCAAGGTTTCATTTTTTTATTAGTTTTTTTTGAGTATCTGCTGTATGCATGCATCTATGTGCAGCACCCAAGAGGCATCATGTGGTTATAGGGGAGGAAAAAAGGCTATGGCTCAGACAAGATCTATACCATCGGGAATCCCTAGACTTCTAGATTTGGGTTGGGTTCCAGGGTAATGCAGAGGTGAGTGCATTAGAAAATGAGACTCAATATCACTGTCTGTATGGAACTCAAAACAAAGGCAAGAGTTTTCTAGACCCAGACTGATTAAGGTAATTGGGAATGAAGAAGATAGCTTTAAATAGAACCCCAAGAAAAAAATTAGCCAACATTTATTGAGTACTTATTATGTACTGAATTCTGTTCATATAATAACTTTAGTTCTCAGAACCATCCTATACAACTATTTGTAGATGAGAAAACTGCAACATGAAGTTAAGTAATCGGCCTCAGGGCACACACTTAGGGATTAGCAGATCTCATATTTGAACCCAGGCAAATTGGCCCCAGGTCCCCTCTAAACCACCATGTCACGGCTTTTATTATGTGTTAAAACTGCACTAGGGGCTTTTCATAGGCCACCTCATTTATTCCTCTGAACAACCTCATGAGTGTAGGCGCTGTTAATATCCCCATTTTGTAGATAAGGAAAGTAAGATTCAGAACAGTTGAAGAACTTCCTCAAGTACAACCAGTTGGTAAATGGCAGATCTGGGATTTGAGTCTGACATCAGAGCCCATGGCTAACCATGTCCATGCTACCCTCCACCTGTATGGGATGTTCTCTCCTTCTCAGGGGCTGACCCAGGTAGGCAAGTTGGAGGCCTGAGCCAGTCTTACTTTTTTGTTTTTGTGGTTAAGTCATGGGGCTTGAACTCATGACTCTGAGATCAAGACCCGAGTTGGTATCAAGAGTTGAATGCTTAACCGACTGAACCATGCAGGTGCCCTGAGCCAGTCCTCCTCTTTTGCTGTTTTCACTTTTAAACAATAGCAGATAACAACTGGGACCCATTGTAGTTATGCTTAACTTGCTTTGGTGCAATAGCATGCACAACTCAGTACATATAATAAATGCTTTATTACAGTACTTTTCCATGGGGGAAAACACAAAGTACTTTCTAAATCTTTCCTAGTTAAATCCCTAGGCCTTTCCAGGGAGAGAGATATGGAAATTCTTATCAGTCACCTCCCCCAGAATAGATGGAGAAATGAAGGTAAGTGCCTCTCCCACCCCCATAGATTTAACATAAAGGAATTGGTTCAAATGGTGGGCCAAATTATCTTTTATTGTGTGCATATAAATGATGGTTAGAAATCCATATGCTATGTTAAACTAGGGAAATAAATTAGGCCGAGTCATCTAGCTTTGCTGAGACAGGTATTCAATATGAAGTTGTAAAAGGAAAAGATCACCGTTAAAAATGATCTATAAAGACATGTTAAAATCAAGAGAAACATCTCATATTACATCATCTAGGAGATGAATTAAATTTCCTGTTAATGCCAGGAAAAAAAAATCCCAAAGTGAAATGTCACATGAAGTGAAGATCAATAAAAATATTTTGATGAGTAAATGCAACAATGCTATTTAACACATGATTGGCAACTGCTGAAACATAAATTATCCAAATTTCCCATTGCTGCTTATGGGAAAATTATGCAGATTAGAACTTGATTAGGCTTATATCATGAGACTCAATTTGGACTTTTAATCTATTAAGCTCCAATAAATGAGGCATCTGAATAGCTCCCCTGAGCAAGTACAGTAATAGCCACAGTAGTCATTTTGCAGTGTGTATTCCAACAAATTCTTCAGCAGCTGAAGTCAAGAAAATTCCATGTATAGAAGCATGACTGCTTTCTAACTTGTAACGGGAACATACACACACAGAGGCTTGCTTTGGAAGACAGATTTTTGGAAAAGTCTATATGAACGACCCAGTCAAGGGAAAATCTCATTTTAACCTTGTAATATTTTTTCATAGTAGTTTTTGGGGCCTCCCACAAAGTTGCAGTTCCAGAGTCATGAAGGCCAGGCAGCTGACCTGTGTTGATTCAGTAAAAAAAATGATGATTTACCAAGGCAGCATCTTCTGACAATGTCCAAAAGGCACTCAAAACCAACCCTTTCTGCTTAGGATCCGGAGGCGCACTAGCTGGAGACACGGTGCTGGAGGCAAAGTTTGAGGAGCTATGGGGGTAAGGGCGGGGGCAGGAATGCTCCTGCCAAACTCCACCAAATAGCTTATGTGCTGGGAGTCGATAACTGCTCCCAAGCCAGAGCCTAAAAACAGAACTTAGAAACCATATAAATTGACAATTCTGAGAAACCTAAACCACATCTTTGGGTCTCCTTTGCCTCCTTACCGATCACTCTATGTTAGAGACTCAAGGGCTTTGGAAATCCTCTAATCAATCTGTCCATTTTGCAGATGAAGAAACTGAGGCTCAGAGAAAAGAAGTTATGCATCCAAGGTCATGGAACCAGCTGGTGGCAGAAGCAGGACAGATGATTATTTGCCCCTGTCCAAGTCCTTCTCCATGCAAGGAACATATTCCACAGTGTTTGGTGGAGAGAGGGGGAGGGCAACCCTGACACAACCCAGACAGTGTGACTTCACAAGGTCAGCAAGATGGGCCCCTGATATCCTAGGCACATGACTGGTTTAAGATGAGCCTGTCCCCTAAGGTGGGGCCAACCTATGTTCCCCCAGGCCCTGGTGTAAAAAACTGTGGTTTTTTGCTGTGGCTGCAAAGCCAGAAGAAGGTAAGTATGGGGCTACAGGTGACCATTCAGCCCATCATGGGGCAAATGAGTCAAGACATGAAGAGAATTAAGACAGAGCTCTGACATCATTCAAGCTTGTGGGCTCACATGCATGAACCCACCAGAACCTCAGTTCCATGATTCCTTTTTTATTTAAGCCTTTTTGAGTTGAACTTCTATCTCTTACAACTAAAATGCCCCAAACAGAAAATCCATTTGCTTGGTGAAATAGCTCATGCATGTCTGATTTTGTATTAAAACAAATTACTGTATCTTCATTTAAGCTTTCCTTTTCACTTCCAGTAACCAGGCACAAGATCTGGGTCAGTGCAGCTTCCATTTCTTCTATTTACAGTATGTAACTTTGATATTGGTGACAGTACTTTTTTCTAAAGACCATATTTGATGAATGCCTTGGGAAGTTGGATCCACCCATTGTATAATATACCTAATTTCTTTTAGAATTTGTGTTTTGGGTCTAAATCAAACCAAAGCAAACCAAACCAACCAACCAACCAAAGTGCTCTATAGCTGTTTCCTCATTAAGTTTCATTAAAATTCATAAATCTTTCCTTAAAGTAAGCCTGAAGAGCTTACTGTTCCAATATCTATTTCTAGAAGGAAGGAAGGAAGGAAGGAAGGAAGGAAGGAAGGAAGGAAGGAAGGAAGGAAGGAAGGAAGGAAGGACTAAATTATCACAACTCAAACACAACTAAGACCACAGATTTGAAAAGCAATCTAATATTCATCTGGTCTAATGTCTTCATTTGCCCCTGAGCTCATAGTGTAACTTCTCAATTGCTTTTCTATCCCCTCTGCATTCATCTCACAACTTAAAAATAAGACAAACTTTGGCAATACAAATCAAATGACTTAAAATTGTATGTGCCCTTTGGCCTAAGCAATTTCACTTCTAAAAATATGTGTACAGCCATAATTTCCTTATGTTTAAGACTTGGTTATAATAGTCTTCATTTGTAGTTATTAAGTAACAATATTAAATTGAAACAACAGGAATGTTCTGTTTCAGGAAACTGATTCTGTCAAGTATAATCCACTAAACATATGGCAGAAAAATATTTAATGACATGGAAAAATATTTGTGGAAAAACACAGGTTATATACTAATACATACAATCCCTTTTTGAGGGGGAAATATTTATATCTAGAGAAGCAAGACTGAAATCATAAGACCAATGCTAATATGTCCGAGTGGTAAAAATATAGGGAATGCGTGTTTTCTTCTTTTTGCTTATATGTACTTGCTAAATTTTCTGAAATGAATATATTTTATTTGTGCAATGAGAAAAATTGTCAAAGTTATAAATCAATAAAAGAAAAAAGCTTGAAAGCTTGAAACCTCATGTGATCATTATGAGTTGAGATATGGTGGATGGACACACCTTGTTGAGCTCTAACAATACTAAATGTTATTTTGAGATCACACTTGATTGGGAAGTTGGTGGAACTAAGGTTCTAGGATGGAAGTAAAGTTTACACATTAAAAGGTAAGTCTTTAGGGCACCTGGATGGCTCAGTCCATTGAGTATCTGACTCTCTTGGTTTCAACTCAGGTTATGATTTCAGGGTTATGGGATTGAGCCTTGTGTGGGGCTCCACGTTTAGCAGGGAGTCTGCTTGAATTCTCTCTACCTCTCCCTCTGCCCTGCCCCTCCCAACTCTCTCTCTCTCTCTCTCTAAAACAAACAAACAAACAAACAAACAAACAAACAAATAAAACACCAAAGTGAGTCTTCGAGGTTCCCAGGTCTCTGCTACATCAACCTCCAATCACTTTGTAAGAGCCACTCAAGCTCAGAGAAAAGGATGCCAAATGCTCACGGCTATAAAGAGCACTGGGCACGTGGTGGGGAGAGGAGAAATCAGAGCTGGTTTCCAACACAGAGGAGTGGCACCTGCTGCTTCTCATCCCAAGGCTCCCCTACCTCAGAAATGTGGTTTCCTCTCTTCCCTCCAAATCCACATCCTACCCCTCCTTCACCTCCTCCAGGAAGCCTGCTTTGACTAACTTCTCTCCTCCATTCAGTTACTTCACAAAGATATCTTTTTCTGTACTTTTTCCTTGTCCTTATTATTTTAAACTCAACAAATAAATTACTACTAATTACATACTAATCACTACAGTCTAATGTTTAAATGTTTTCTCAGGGTCTTTTTTTTTTTTTTTTTATAAATTTATTTATTTATTTATGATAGTCACACAGAGAGAGAGAGAGAGAGGCAGAGACATAGGCAGAGGGAGAAGCAGGCTCCATGCACTGGGAGCCCGACGTGGGATTCGATCCCGGGTCTCCAGGATCGCGCCCTGGGCCAAAGGCAGGCGCCAAACCGCTGCGCCACCCAGGGATCCCTGTTTTCTCAGGGTCTTAATGTTTCCTTTCTTGGTATTCATACTTGTTAGGTTCTTCATGTCTTTCTTTTTTTTTAAAAAAAGATTTTATTTATTTATTCATGAGAGACACAGAGAGAGAAGCAGAGACATAGACAGAGGGAGAAGCAGGCTCCATGCAAGATCCTGATATGGGACTCAAACCTGGGTCTCACCCTGGGCTAAAGGCGATGCTAGACCGTTGAGCCACCGGGGCTGCCCTAGGTTCTTCATTTCAATATAGCATAGACTATGTCAGCCTTTTCTTTTATTATTATTATTATTATTATTATTATTATTATCATTAATTCCAAATTCCCGTTCTGGATCCTCCTTCTTTGCTGCCACTACAAGAGTATATTTTATTTGTGCAATATTGTCCCTAATATGGGGTCTCTTCTTTCATGCTGGATCACATTTCCAGTAAACTAGAGGCATGCTAGCTACGCCAGGGGAAAGGTAGACATATACATTGCAAGACAGTGAGATGCAGTGGATACTAATAAAACACACAGAAACCTCCCCTGTGCTGCCAAGACTATATAGCATTTTGTTTCCATTACATCAATTTTTTTCTCCCCCTTTTGTGAGCATTAATCAAAGAAATGCAAAGAGCTCATTAAAGTGATAGATTGACTGAAAACGTAACCACCTTTACATTATAAACAGTTTCTTTATGTTCTCAGTGCTATGGGCTTTGTTTTTCAGCATTTGTCATGTAGTTCAAATGTCCTTTTACTTTTAAAACACCAAATGCCAAATGGGCCCCAGTTGTTTGGTTTAATATGAACCAATGGCCAGCGTAGCAAAAACCAGAGCTATGAAATCCCAAGCAAACTAAAACATCCATATCTTAAGGGCACAGAAAATTAAGTAGCTGTAAGAGATGGATTTGCCAAGTGATCCAAGGCATTGCCATACAATTCAGGAAACGCAGAATCCCATCCCCGACAACTTTCAACCAGCTGTCTCTGAAAGTTTCTCGAGACAGGATGCCTGGCCTGAGACAGCAGCCCAGTTTCCAAACATTTGATAGTCCTTTAACAGAAAGCCCCGTAAATTCTTTCTTTTAAGTTTTAAAGGCTTTCCTGCATACATGTTTATCCTGGCAGATGAACATATAACTGGGATCAGATATTCCTCATGCCCACAAATCTTCACTAAGGAAGAGGTAGGTTGGTGCTAAGTTAATTTTGAAAAGTCATTTACACTATAATCAATATCCCTTGACCACAACCTGAAATGAACCATAACGCTGTGGTTAAAAATTTGAATTCTGGAGCTAGACTGCCTGAGTTTGAATGCTGCCTTGTTCAGTTTCTACTTTTGTGATTCGGGGAAAAGTTTCTTAAATTCTGTGTCTCAGTCTACATGTGTAAAATGGGAGAGTAATATGCCATGGAGAGTAGATAAGTTAAAAAATACAGGAAAAACGGTTACAACAGTGCCAGGAATAGAGTAAGCACTTCATACAAGTCCTAACCTATTTGATGATGATAATGATGGTGATGGTGATGTCAATAATAGACTGAACGGATAATCAAAAGATATGGGTGTTAAGCCCAGGTCAACCCTTAACTCCCTATTAGAACTTCGAAGGACTCAATGTCTCACCCAAACTCGGTTTTCTATACGTTTGAGGCAGATAAGGCAATGCCCAGTCCTTCCTAGTTCTCCAAAATCTATCATCCTAATTCTGAGGCATTATATATGAAAATGGAACCCTGATAGCTCTGGGTTTAATCACTTGCTATTCAGAAATGACCGCAGAACCATGCACGGGGTTGTTTTTTTAAGGAAGTGGAAGACATGAGCCCTTTCTTCCAGAATCCTAGCACATAGTCTATATCAACAGACACATCAATATATGGATACTAGAGGCACACACTAAATGCACTGTATCATGGCAACCATGTAGCTTGCACATCACAACTCTAAGCATGACATACTGTCTTTCAGGAGTAACCCATAAGGCATGATCCTCCTTTAGGAGCTTTGGATCCACTATACTCAGTAACAGTCAATCCAGGTTCATCTCTTACTCTGCTCTGACTATAGTTATGGCAACCCTTTGGTCCTTAGTTTCTTCATCTGAAAAATGGGATGACTCTAAGGTCCCTTTCAGCTCTGAAGTTTATGTCTCTTTCATGACCCCAAATTTTAATAGTAACCGTGTACACAATACACTAGTAAGGAGAATCAAGAGGATCTCTTTTCAGAGGCCCTAGTCCAGATCCTGCCTTCCAATTGTATTTTATATCTTTGCCCAGAGAATGAAATTGCAGTCCTCAAACCAATGAGAAGGATGTACTTTCTCCAAAGTTGCTATAATGGCCAAAAAGGCCATAAATAACCATTTATTAAACAAACAGTATGGGCTAAAGGAAGAGAAACCGCCAGAATTAGGCCCCTGGGGCCTGCAGGCATGGTACATAACAGTGGGACTCTCTCATAATCCCAGCAATATGTTACCAGTTGTTCCATTTTCTTGAAGTTATCTTCATAATCAAGATGCTATCCCAGCCATTGTGGGCTTTAGAACTATTTTTAATTTTAATTTAAAGAGCAATTAAAGAAAGACAATGGATACTCGGGATAATAAAGTAAGTGATTAGCAGCATGCAAATGACAAAGGCTTAATGATAATATGGTTCTAGTCTCCAAAGGGCTTGTCAAGAGAAAGCCCTTTCTACGTGTGGTTGTTCAGCTAATGTGTCTCAACCCACAATTACAACATTGCTGACACCATTAACCAGTGAAACAACATCACTTCGCGAAATCCTTGTTGTCTCATTAAAATGGAAAGGGTCAGGTAATTTCCCAGCGTTGTATGTCTAGTTTTGTTGTTGGTAATTAGCAAACATTACCCAGCATGGACTCCCACTGGGAACTGGAGAAACTTGGTGAAATATTAAAGAGGAAAGTCTTTATATTTCACTAGAAAATTGAAAAGAGATGCAGTAATATTGTCCCTGTCACTCCCTTGCATTAGGAAAAGTAAGGAGCAAGCTGGAACTCTTTAACTTAGGGAGAAAGGATCCGAAAGCACTAGGAAGTCACTGTTCAAATCAATACCCCGAATCAGGCTGTAGACTGGCCGACAGGGCATACAAGAGGCGGTAGGGTGGGGGGACAGGCAAATTGCAAACTACATCTTTACTGCGCTTGCTTAGGTTTTTTGAATTAATCTCCTTGAAATAGAAGAAAGGGGCTATAAAAAGTTCTCTCTTTGAAAGGCTTTGTAATTTAAATAAGCTCCAGAATTGTTTACTCGAAAAGTTATTAATATATATTTTTAAATGTAGACATTGAGGAACTATCTCCCAGTGCCCTGACTTCCTGCCTTTCTGCTTCTTAATGAAAGCCTCTACAGACATTGGACCCGAGACCCCGCCCGAAAATGCTGGCCAACACTTGGTGTGTGTTGTCAGGAAGCAGAATGGTATCTTATTCTTTAAATGGAACTTTTGGAACATAAAACACATTCCAATAAATGTGAACAGAAAATTATGAATTCATTAAACTACTTTGGTATCTTGCGCTATATATAATATTTATATTCCGACTACTGTAAAATATGCTTTAATATCTTTAGGCAACTATAAGGACTTAAATATTTATAAAATGGCTAAAGATAAAGTATGGCCCTTTTATTCCTACATACAGATGATGTAAGGCGTGCAATCAAAGACAATAACACTCTCTGCCCATTTGTCATCTTAAAGGAGCCGATCAGTGCGCCATCCCTCGTGTGCCATCTACATAAGAGTTGTTGCCGACATAGGCAACTCCAGAGGAGTTTGCGTCTTAAAAACTACCTAGAGTGCTATACTTCACAGAAAACAGGGCTTTCTGAAAATGGAGACAAAACAATAAATTTGCAGGCAAAACAGCTCCAAGAGGGGCTTCAAAATACTGCTGTATTTATCTCTGGGACATCTGGGAACAGGAAGCATTTTGATTTAATATTTCATAACATAGAGGCAATTGCTTCCTTGCATGGTATATAATTAATGCTCATAAAAAGAGGGTTTTTAAAAAATCTACAGTATCCTAAATGCAAATAAACAAACAAACAAACAACACACCTGGACTTCCTTTCGTGATGTGGAACAGCCTCATATAATTCAATAAAAAGAAAGCCACCATGAATTTATAATCACCTGGGGTCGTATTAAAAGTAGGTTTATAGATTAAGTGTGAAACTTCAACCATGACATTCCCGTTATTTACTGTCCTTCTTTGTCCTTGTACCCAGGGTTTGACTGGTTTTCAAAATTCCTCCATTTCCTACGCTGCTGATTAGGCATTCCGAGAACTACCTGCACCCACCTGCCTTGACCTCTCCCATGCACTCCCATGGTTGGGAACCACCTGGAAGTGCATGAGTCAAAGTTCATTTCTCATAGAACTTGCATTTTTATAGTGTGCATTACATGTCTTGCAAACTTCCCCACAAGCACCCTTGGGAGGCTGCTGCCAGTTCCCATGGAGATGTAAGCTTACTGAATCAGCAGCCCCAGAGGAGAGTCATAGACGGTTACCTTGAGTAAAGAAGAGGCTAGGTCTGTGCTTCTCAACTCAGGCTGCACCGTGGAATCTCTGTTGCCAGAGTCTGGTTTAATTGCTCGGAGATGTGGCTTGGGTGAGGTTTAAAAGTCCCCTGGTTGATTGCAATGTGTTCAGCTAAGGTGGAAAACCCATGGGCTAGGGCAAACTTGTTGAACCTGTATGCAAATATTTCTGCATACAACTAGAGGGAGCTAAGGGGAGGGGCTAAGAGAAGATCCATCATTTTATTAGGTACTTAAAGGGATCCAAGATCCCTTCCCTAATTAAAAACTGGAAGTTCCCCAGGTCTCCTGGTTTAGGGCCATAAAAAATTATTATTATTATTATTATTATTATTATTATTATTAGAAGAAGAAGAAGAAGAAGAAGAAGAAGAAGAAGAAGAAGAAGAAGAAGAAGACGGCAGCCAAGGTGGGAAGAGAGGTGTCACCTATCATTTAGCTGGAGCAGCATGGGCCCTTCTCTGCCAGTAGCAACCCAGGATAGTTTCAATGAGCTGTCTGAGGCCTAGCCTCTCTGCTTTTCAGAGAAGCCCCCCTGTGTGGTGCCACACTTGCCTGCCTATGGAGGGGCCATTTCAGTGGGCACTGTCAATCAGCAGGTTTTCCTCACCAACTCTGTAGACTTCTGTCAATCTACTATATCCAGTTTTTCCCCCCTCCCAAAGATGTTTTGGTTGCCACTATTATTTGTTTTCTATGCATGTCTACTGACAAGCAGAATCAACCTCCTGGCTGCTTGGTACACATGGATAACCCTATCTTGCTATTTGTTATTTTGGGGGACTGAGTGAAAGAAAATAGTAAAACTATCCGAAAAAAATAAAAACAAAATAGCTAACATTGCTTGATCTCTAACTACATCCCAGTTACTAAGTGCTTTACGTCTACTCATTCAGGGATGCCATCTGTGGTTGCGAAGGTCCTCTAAGTAGGCACCATTCATACCATGGACATGGTATATTTTCATATTTATTTTAATATTCTTTTCAAAGCAGATAGTAGACAAGTGTATTGTTCAAACACAATCATATTATGAACACTTTTCAACAGATGGAAGTAACGTGTCTTGGAAAGGAGTGACTTTCTCTGACACATGTAAAGATATTGGATGGAATACAGAAAACCCTATGTCCTATTGACTTCTCAGAGCAATCTGATAAGCCAGGTGCAATTTGTATTTTCAGAGAAAACTGAGGTACAGAGAGGTTAAGTAGTTTGCCCAGGCCTCGTAGGTGGCAGGTCTCACATTCAAATCCATGCTCCCTGCTACACACCAGCATTAAACTTGACAGCAAATCCTGTTTCTACAGCTGTTGATGTTTTACAAAACTCCTCTACAGCCATCATCTATTTAGATCCACACATGATCCCTCAGGGTACTTAGGTGGGGCCACTGGAACAGACCTTACTTTATAGATGAAGAAATGAAATCATAGAGTGTTCATCCAAAGTCAAATAACACATTGACAGCCACAAGGAGGATTTAGAACCTGGTTCCTGACCCTACATGATTGTGTCATCACTTTGACAGCCCCATATGTGATGCACCATCATAAATTAGAGCGACAAAACCCATCTGCTGAATTCTTGCTGCCCAGGTGTTCGGGTGCCACTGGCTAGTCTGCTGTAAGGGAAATGTCCATCTCCACATGGCCAAGAAAGCTCTCAGAAACCATTCTAAGCTCCCTGGAGCAGAAAGCAGAGATGGCTTCTGCCCTTCATTGAACTTTGGAGGTCTCAATCCCACAGCCTCCTCAGGCAAGAGCACCTGCAATGAGCCCAGTGAAAGGCTGAGGACTGGGAGCTATTAGCGAAGGTGAAAGGACTGGGGTAATTTACTAAAGAATGTCCGGATGAGTCTGACAAGTTCAATGTCCCGGATCTTTGTAGCCCTTGCCTGGTGCCCAACAGTCAAATGAATGGAGAGTGACTAGAGCCTGGAAGGAAAGGATGTGGTATTTAACAAAGTATCCAGCTGCTTTATCTCATTTGAGGTCAAACGAAGTCAGCACAGACTACAAACAACAGATATTGGGATTAAATCTTGCATTTGCTCACTCCACAAACTTCTACAAGCTTCCACCAGGTGTGAGGTGCTGTATATATTAAATATATTCATATGTATATGAATATATATTATATATTTATATATTATTTATTCATATATATGAATATGAATATATTCCTGATGGTTGGTGGGAGTGGGGAAATCAGTGAGATGATAGACCAGGCCGTTGTTTCGAGAGCCTATCCAGGTCAACAATGATCTCACCTATAATTCTTTCCTCTGAGACCTTTAAGGTCCCTCTGTTCTATCATCAGGAGACACATAGCCATGTGCCCCTCTGTTACACTACACTTGGCCCTTCTTGCTTACAAGCCTTCTCTCACTCAGCCTCAGCCTCTTCACCTGCCTACAACCCCTTTACTTATCGATAATCATTCCTAGATTCAAATTCAACTCCGCTTACTCTACAGCCCCTGCCCCCAACACCACAGCCCAAAGCAGTCTCTGCCTTCTCATGACACACTGTGTGGGGACATCCATGTGGCTCTTATATCTGGTAGAAACTCTTTACTGGAGCTATGCAACAAGAGGCTCAATGACTCCTACACTGCTTTCCTAGAATTTGGGGGATGACTTCCATCAGAACATTCCATGAAGTATAATTCAAATACGTAAGGACCACTCATACTATTAAATATTCTATAAATCCAGAACTGAATCACTTATAAATCAGTTGGTTTCTCTGCAGGGCACTTTTTAAGAAAAGAAATAAAGGTTGGAAGACTTTGTATGAGTTTTTGGTTATAAATAGATGGATAAAGACAGAAATCCATTGGATGATTGGTTAGGCTCGTTTGCTGGCTCTCGGCTCACATGTTAATCTTCACAACATGTGGATTAAACTCATGCCTCAGAAAATTACAAATGAGTTTTGTCACTCCATGCATTTTGCAAGGTACTCCGGAATGTTCCAGACCCTGTGTTGTTAAGTGTGTGTGTTCAAGTTGTGCCATATAATTTATTTTATATGTCTATGTCATTTCTGCCTGTGGATCCCATTAGCTCCAAGACAGCATGACCATGGAAAGAGTGGGAACGCGAACCTCAGCCATGGGGTATAAACCAAAGTAATGTTCAGGAAAAGAACACTTGATTGACTCATCCTTATCCAAAATCTCATCAGGAGCCTTAGAGAGCCCATAGGATGACAAGACTTCTTTTACTTTTCTTTGATTATAGAACCACACTTTGCTCCCAAAGGACAATTTATCTGGACCATTTTCCGAGGATAACACACCACCTGAAATCCTAGGCTTTGGGGGCTCGAGTGGTCTGTTTATTCTCACCTACTGCTTTTTATGGAAACTTCCACTTGGAGAGTGGGATGGATCAATAAAACCTGGAAATATTTTGTAAGTGTCTGGACAACAGAGAGTGATACCAGAGTCCCAAACTTTCCAACCTCATACTGACAGCTCCAAAAATCAAATCTATACTAACAGGGAAAAATTGCTCCAACAAATTAAGCTGCTCACAGAGGCAGGCAAAACAGAGCTCTTCATACGTCTCTCAACTCTACTCCTGTTTGTCTAGATCTTGTAGCAAGGAAGACTGGGACCAAGAGAATCCCAGTGTCTCTGACTGTTGGGGCAAGGAGGGCCAGGGACCTACAAAATGGGGATTCGTAGACCAAGAACATTAAAAAAAAAAAAAAAAAAAAACCCAAAACAAAAAACTTTAGTCCCTGAGTGCAAGAAGTTGAGCATACCCAGGGATGCTTCCAGGACTCTTAAAAGCAGATGTACAGATTCAGGCCTATTCTTGAAAGAATAATACTTGTCTCCTCTATAGAGCTGATTGATATGGTGAAGAAAGCACAGGCTTTGGAATCAACTCCATGTGCTCTTGACAAGCTATGAGACTTTGGGCAGGTTGCTGAATTTTCCTGAGCCTTAGTTTTCTCATCTGTAAAATGGAGATATATGACCTCTGTCCTAAACAGTCATTGGGAAGATTAAATGAGATATTGCATATGAAAGTGCCTGGTGCATGACTCACCTGAAAAAAAGCTTACAATTCTTAAAAAGAAGCATGAACACCACATGCAAGTTTTAAGGAGGAAAGCCTGATGTGAGGACAAGGAGCTGGGCCCAACACCAGCACCACCCCACATCTGTTTTCTGTCTCTAACTCTAAGATTTCCTTTCACTGCCATTGTCCCAAGCTGGGCACAGCCCGAGTGGGGAACTGAATCTGTTCTGCATGCAGTTGGAAGGAAAAGGTGATTTTTTGGGGGTGGGTGGTGTCCGTTTTTATTAAGATCCTCATTGACAGAAGGCCGAAAAACCTGCACAGGTTCAGCAAGGAGCTCAGGCTTTCCAGCCTCTTGTTACAATTATTCCTGGGTCTGTGTCTCCTTGTTCTCATCGCTGGGAATCTATTATCAGAATAGTGAAGGGCCGTCTTAAGAGGATCCTTCATGTGGTAAAATATGCTGTGTAGGAAAAATTCTCCCAAGTTGAAGTCATTTAGAAAGCAGCCGCACATGCTGCTGTGCCGACATACATGTGCACCCCTGTGCTGAGATTAGTCTTGTCATGTCCACCGAGGAGGTGCACCAGGGCCGGCCCCTCTCCGTACGGGAGACCTACTCCAGCCCTAAGCCAGATTTTCTTTATTGGTTAGTAAGCTCTTTTAATGAAATGTACTACTCTTATTATAGAGGACTCAAAATAAGATCTAAATCACAAACCAATAAAAGAAAATTATTGGGCTGGGTATCTAAAGTTACTACCTGGAGGCTACTCCAGCGTGGTATTTATAAATCTCTAAACAGTTAAGTATAATTGTCTTTCTGGTTTGGGGGACTGAAGCCAACAGCAGTTTCAGTTACAACTGAAGAAAAATATTTTAGCACAGAGCTTTGTTCATTTGGTGGGTAGAGAGAAATGACTTCTCCGCCACCACCCTTTCAGAATTAAGGGAGAATATTGTGGCAACGAGCGTTGTGTGGGAGCAGCTGAAAAAAAAAAAAGTGCTTCTCTGGTTTCAGGGAGGATGTGTGTGAGGATATGTGTATATAGGTACGTTTGTGGGGTGGGGGGCTGGAGGGCGGCCTGGGTGTGCAGGGGGGAGGCTGGGAGGGAGGACACAAAGGGGTAACACTGGGAAGGAGAGATGCTGAGGGTGACATGGGAGTTTCTGTTAAATTAACAGAAAAGCCAGATGTGCAGCTGCTCACCCACTGCCTCCTGGAGACAGTGTCATTCTGGAAGGACGTGAAAGCTTCCACTAAAAGACCCAGTTATAACCCCAATCCCACCAAACGTCATAGCGCTCCCTCTGGAGTAAGAATGTAGATCATTGAAAACACAGATCCCTGTGTAATAAAAGTAAGGAAAATACCAGACACCCTCAGTTATAAGGGACCAGAGAACTCATCTGACCCAATGTCCCTCTCATCACAAAGACCATGTCAGTAACTTTCCCTTGGTATATGGACACGTGGTAACAGAATGCTCACTACATTTTCAGGCAGTCCATTCTGTTCTGGAAATGTCTTCCTTATGTGGGGCTAAAATCTGGTTCTCCTTAATCGTTAGCCATCGGTCCTGGTTTTTCCAACGGAGCAGAAGACCAAAAGGCCCTTTCAGTCCACTACCCCCTGTTCTCTTAACTGCTTGGCAAGTGACAGCTTGTCCCAGCATTTTCCCATTCTGACCATCCCGTTGGTGGCAGCCTTGAGTTTGTTAGTTCTTCCTCTCAAACCTTTGTAGCTCCTAACATGCTTCCTCTCAGACCGACCAGGATGAAACAACCACTACTCAAAATAAATTATACTTCTATCAACAAGGTTTCGGCTGCCTGTCTTCACAGATGACTTGAAACCTAACGCCCAGGGGTCTTCATTACATTCCATCCTGTGGGTTTTGTCCTGAAGTGCCAGGTTGGGAAGGTCCTTTAGAATCCTGACTTCCGCCATCCAATAATTTCGAGGTCCTAATCCACAGCCTCCCCCAAAGATAAAAGAGAAGTCACATTTTCTTCTTTTGGAACAGTAAAAGAAATCTCAGACTTTAGGAGATGCCCTATGCCCGCAATTAATGCTGTCTCTCCAAGGACCATGGCCATTCCTCCAAAGAAAAATGTCATCCCCTACTTGAGGCTCTTAACCTTTGTTGAAATGCAGACAACAGAGAGCATCTGTTCATGTGTGGGTATCAGTTAGTGTCACTGTGGCTGAGGGTCACAGGGGGCTGGAGGAACGTGTGTGTGTGTGTGTGTGTGCCCACATGGAGGTGTGCTGGTATGCACACACATACATGCTTGCATACCTACTGGTGTGTTTGTGTAAGCCATTGTATAATTTTTTTTTAACTTGGTGGCTATAAAGAGGCCTAGGATATAGAAAAATAAACATAGAGCTGTGAAAAGCAGCCAGGGGACATTCACTCTGGGTTTGTGACATATGTTCCTCTGTCCCTTGGGAAATGGGGAGCCCAGCTTAGCTTGTGGTTTCTCTGCTTCTGCCAACATTTCCCTCTGCCCTTTCTAGGGTGCTCTTCATCTTTCTGCCTTTCACCTCTTTTTCCTCAGACCTCTCCTCAAGGCTCTACTCCACTCATAGGGCACAAGCAGGGGGGCGGACTTAGCTGTGACCCTCTCCCGGATGTAGGACTTCATCTCCACCCATCTCATCTGCCTTTCATGGCCACTGGGGTTTTCTGCCAAATGAGAAATGAGCTCTGGCGAGAACCCACCACTACCAACACCACTTTCTCCCATAGCCAGGCCCCCCATGCCGAGGCCTCTTCCCATGAAACATCTCTGAGAAGGAAGGTCACGCTCACACAATGTGTTATACGTCTACTACGTCTCCAGTTCAAGGCTCCTGGTCTCCCGGATAACCACCGTTCCTACCCAGACCCCTGCATCCTCTCCTCCGCTCTAAACAATCAATCACCCTGAAGCTCAGGTCCGATCCCATCACTCTCTTACACTGAAACCTGCTGTAGCTCCCCAGTGCCTGCTGAATTGTTTATAGCTTTATAGCTCAAAATTTTTAAAAAATCCCTCAATGCCTAATGTAAATTTCTGCCTCGGGTCTCCCAGATGCCTTACACATACCCTGTATTCCAGCCAAATTGTACTCATCACTGTCTCTTAAACACATCTCCGGGTACCCCTGCCCCCTTACTTCTATTCTTTTCTCTGACTGCATCGGCTCTATTTGTTTCCACCTGCTGAAATCCTATGCATTTTTCAAAGCGTCTCTCAAACCCACTCTCTCTTCCTGTCCCATGTTGGCCTCCATAGATAGTAATTCTTTCCTGGTGATGGACCGGCATTCGGAAGCAGAGCTACACATCTGCATAGGAGGTTGCAAGGACGGGGAATGTGGTTCATGCACCCCTGTCTCCCCAGCAATGCCTGCCAGGCACAGTCTGGGCACACAACAGGTGGTTAATAAGAGTTTGTGGAATTATATTGATACCTTCAGAACAGGTGGCATGAATCTGAGTTGTGTGGAGCATATGACAGGGAAGGGAATAACCACAGAGGAACCTGAACACCAACGTCCAAATTTAACCCCAAAGTTGAAATACACATGTCCCATCTTCTTAAAGGAACCCAAGCTCTTGAGGGGAGCACATGGCTGGCTCTGGGGGGTGAGCGATGTTGCTGTTTAGTGGCAGCGTGGTCCTGAATCTCTGCATGGCTCTTTCTCAAAAGCCGTGGCCAGGAAGAAGGCCTGTCCACTGGGCAATATCCTTCACTTATCATCATGACACATATGACAGAGATAAGACGGCAAATGCAAACAGTTGGCAGAAACCAGAGCCTGGTCTCCAGCACATCCCCTACCCCCTTTCTCTCCACGTAAGCCTCTTTACTCTGGGGAAGCTAATGAAAAGAGAAAATAGGAAAGAAAGAAGGCAGACCAACAAACTGAGCCAACAGCATTGTCCTAAAGATGTAAAATAGTTTAAAGTTTGGGATCTCTGAGAGACCAGGAGGCCCCAGTTTAACTATTATCTCACTCCTCAAAGCTTGGTTTTCTCTTCTTTCCGATTGAAATGGTAACCTCCTTACCACATACACCTCCTCTGAGGACCAGCTTGGGCAGTGGTTCCTAGCCCCGGCCACACATGGCAGCATCTGGTAGTTTATAAAACTTCTAATGTCCAGGTTGTACCCCAGACCAATTAAACCACAGCTGCTGAGCTGTGACTCAGCAATATTTTTTAGAAGTTTCTCAGATGAACACAGTGTGCAGCCAAGGGTGAAAACCAGTGATCTAAGAAATGCATATCATCTCATTTGGCAAAATGCCTACCACAGGATGGTGGCAAATGTTCATGAACATCAGCATCATTATTACAGCTCTTGTTGGTGCTGGTGCTACTGGTGGTGCTCGCCAGAGTCAGAAGATTTGGACTCAGAATCCTCATGCAGATGAACTGTTTTCAACATAATACCACCAAGCTCTGCTCTGGCTCTGCAAGAAATATTTTGTTCTCTGAGATCATCACATCTTCCTTTCTCAGATCAAACCTCCCACACCCAGCTCTCCCACGCCTTTGCTTCACATCTTGTTCTTTGACCTCATGGGGATTTATTTCCTGCTTTGTATGGCTTCTCAGTCTCTAAGCCCCAACACCAGTTTGCCTTGTCCATCTACCACCTTAGACCTGGTGCCCACTCATTATAATATTCTCTCAACAGCTCCACAGGATCCTTAACCTCCTCTGAATCTCCATCCCAAACTAAAGCCATTTTGTACATTTTCTGCTGTTTTTGTCCAGAACTGCAGAGAAAAATCACAGAGCTGTGTTGACCAGCATCATGGCACCTTTGTAATTCCAACCACAGCTGGCCCTTACTGATGCTCACTCATGCTCTCATCTCACTCCAGTCATCTCCCCTACATGTATACCATAATGTCTGCTCTGAACCTTTATCACCATTAATTCCCCATCCCAGCTGTCCCAGCTCCTTAGATCCTCAAGGAAAACCAACCTGGCTGCTTTATGAAGGAAGTAGAACCATCAGATTGAGCTTCCTCTGGCTTCATGAACTTCCTCATCTAGCCTTCCATCCCAGAGGGATGAGAGTCATTCCTTCTCCTTTTCAAGGCCATATCATCTTCTCCGGCTTGTCTCTGTTCTCCTCTTTATCATTTAACAACTCTCTCATAAAGCTTCAAACTTGACCTCTCAGTGGGGTTTCATCTCAGTCTACTGTACCCAATAAATATGGTATCTTTCTTGGCATTCTAAAAACACAAAGGAAATCTTTTCTTTGACAAGATCCTCTGAAATACTCTCTTTCTCTCCCTATCAGCACTTGAAGGAGTAATATATGGTTTCAAATTCTCACCTCCCATTAGTGCTTTAGACCCCTGAATGCCAGCTTCTACTGGCAACAAGTTACTCAACTGTTCTTGCCAAGTTCATTAACAACTTCCTAAGGGTCAAATGCACCATTGCCATTTTTAGGACCTAATCTATTTGACTTTTTTGTAGTATCTGACAGTGCTAATCAACGCTTCCTTTCACATCAGTCAGCCCAACAAATTCTTGTGGCATGTCACCTCTATGTCAGATCCCGTGCTAAAGGCACTGGGGACACAAAGATGAGCAAAAGGAGAGTCCTTGCCTCTCAAAGAGCTCATAGTCTGCTCAAGGAAACACAGGTATCAACAAATAGTTAGAATACAGTCTAAATTGCTACTTGGAATTTATTCAACTCTCTTCCCCTTTACCTTTGACAGCGTCCCCTCTTACTTCTTTTGGTTTTTGCCCTTGGCCCCTTTCGCTGGATTCTCTTCCTCCATTTGTCCCTTCAGTGTTGACATTTTTGAGGTTCCAGGTTTGGCCCTTTTCTCTTAGTTCTGCCTTTTCACCCTAGGAAATAACCACACTCAAGGCCTATACGCTGTCCATCACCAATGATTTCCAAGTCTGTAATTTTAAAGCTAACTTTATCCCTAAAGCTAGCTGTATGTTTGTATGTCTTGTTAGATATCTTGTTAAGTATCCTACTTTCAACTCAAATGGACCAGGACCAAATTCTTTACCATTGGCCACAAGCCTATTTCTCCTCCCGAGTCCTTGGCTTATTTCATCACTTTTATATCCACCCAGTAGCCATTACCAACTCCTCATCCTTGCTCATTCAAACCTCCTTCCCATCCAACTGGCCTTCAATGGGCCATCTTTTCTGTTTCAAATCCACCTCAATTTCTGCTTTGCCCTTGTGACTAACACCACTATAGCTGTCCTGTCAGTGCTCATCCATCCCGTGAAGTCTACTGCAGCTGTCTCCACACATAGCTTATGTTGCCATCTCCTTCTGCATCTAATCCATGCTCACATCCTTCCCTGTTATCTTTTTAAAAGATGGATTTAATCATCATCTTCCTGTCAACACAGCACTTAACAAGGCAACATGCCTAAGCTCTAGATCCGCCCTGTCCAATATGGTAGCCACTAGCCACATGCCTGTATTTATAATTTAGATTTATTAAACTAAATAGAAGGGGGAAAAAAGCAGTACCTTAGTCACACCAGCCACATTTCAAGTGCTCAATAGCCACATGCATTCAACTCATCCACAAACATCACCTCTTCTTGGAAGCTTTCTCAACTCCTCAAAACATATAAAATGAGGAGCCTTCCGTGCTTTTGTATTTCTAGCCTTGTCCTTGTCTCCTTGCACTGTAACTGTTTATGGGGGTACCTCCTCCATTCACCTGAACCCCTCAAGGATAGTGAGTGTCTGAATCCAAGTCATCTTTGTGTTCTGGGCTTTTAGAGTGCCCAATGTATAGTGGGCACTCATTTATTCTTCTTTCTTTCCCTGAATATTTATCCTCAGTAGAAGGCTAACCAGGAAGAAACTATAAAATGCTCATTTCATAATGTGATACAAAAGCACAAAGGGAAACTCAATCACATGCTCCCTCTTTTCAGGTACTGACTCAAGTGGCTCTCTGAGAATGGACCCTTTCTTCCTCTGCGCACCCTCCCTTTCAAGATCACACTCAGTTCTTGTCTTTTAGAACCACAGGGAAACAGTCTGGCAAGAGCCACTGTTGTACCAGTTGATTTAAATTGAAATGTTTTCCCCAGATAAATGCGTGCTAAATAATACACCAGCTCTCCAGCCAAAGGGAAGTGACAGGCGCTCTGTAAATAAAGGCACTTAGTTGCTGGTAAAGAGCTGTAAAGTGGTTCTGAGCTGATGTTTGCTGACCAGCAAGAAGCAGCTTCACCTGCTTTATATAATTGTCACCGCAGTCTTGCCTGCTGTATATTAAAACTGCATCTCATAGACCCAAGTGTCACATTGGATATACCATCCAGCATAGGGTATGCCACCTTTCTCCGTAATTGTTTTTGACAACTAGGCATCACATCTCAGATCTTTCAGAAAGTGTCTGGTCCAGAATCCCTAGGCTGGGTCAGTTCTGACACCATGTGGGCTAGAACAGTGACATAAAAGGCACTGTGAAGAGAGAAGAGGGAAAAGGGGGTTTTGTTGGTCTCAGAGACCAAGTAATGCACAGCAGCAAGTGTCTGAACACAAATTTCAACAAAGACTCTACCTCCCCAATGGTAAGACACAGTTTTCATGTTACACTGTATCATGTTAGAAAAACTTTCCCTAAAAATGCATGGATACTTTGGCTCCAAAGCACACAGGTTTGTCCTGAGTCCATATTTCTGTCCTGTCAAGCTCTGGAGAGATGGTAACACAGCTCTCAAGACAAAGCAAAGGATAACGTTTCATAAAGACTACAGAATAATACATCGTGATGAAAGGTGGGCAGCAGTAGCCAGAAATCTATGTCATTATCACTCGGGGGAAGTTAGATTTGCTTCCCCAATGAAAAGAGTAGCACGAAATCCATTTTGTGCTCTGTAATTCTGATCCACCTGGAGCGTGGTCATGACAAATGCGCAGATGAAGGGCAGTGAGAATATCTGAAGCCAATGAGCATTCCAGCTGGTCAAAAGGGTCTCAAGGAGAGACAGTGGCAGGGAAACCTAGTTTCTCCCTCTGGTCCCATGGGCTCGGACGAACCCAGGGAGGGGGCTCCATGATGAGCCGCCCAAGGTGAACACAGAGCACTCGCCTATCAGAGAGAAAGTCACTTCTTGTGCTTATGGCCACCACTTTGGAAAGTCAGAGTGTCCCCAGAGGAGAGTGTCAGAAACCAAGGACAAGAGAATAAGAGACAAAATAAGAAAACAAGAGGAAATGTGGGCTCGGTGTGCCTATGGTTCTGGCAGTCTCTCACTGAGAGCAGAAAAGACTGCTTGCTGGCTGCTGGCAGCCATGGGCTCTACTCCACCGCTGACCACGAGTCTGAAAATGGTCACTGGCCAGAGGATACATCCTCTGCCTTCTTTGGGGATGTGTGTGTGTGTGTGTGTGTTTGGGGGGGTGGTGGATGAAAGGAGTGCCCTTCTCTTTTCTTGCAAGAAAAACAAGCTCCCTTTCCTTTTTTCCTTTTCTCCCACCAAAACCTACTTTCCTTGCTTATTTCTATGCAAAAAATGTTAAAGAAGGCTTTGGAGAAATGGGTATGTGCAGAGGGGAGGGGAAGCATTTTTACCACTTTGGCCATCATATAGAATCTGAGAGGCTGGGATCTGGTCTATGAGACCTGGAAGGAACACCCGCATCACACGCAGATGTAACTCAATTATGCACTGAGACTCTGATCTGTGGACCTTGACAATCACAGTTACTGAATTGGGAGAAAATAGACATGTTGGGGAGAGGGAGTGTTTTCTTGCCCCTCCCGCTCAGTTCTATCTCCTCCGCCCCAAGGGAGTGCTTCTCCTGCTTCCATTTCTTTCCATTCCCCTTGCTAGCTCCTGCCACGAGAAGAGGAGCGTCTAATCGGGTTGGTCAGCGTGTTCACTGGACCAGGTTTTGTTAGCGTGCAGATTATTATGCCTTACAGCAGTGAACAAGAGTCACCTGGGGACTCTGTTAGAATGCAGATTCTGATCCAGTAGGTTTGAGGTGGGCATGAGAGTCTGCATTTCTAACGAGATCCTCAGGGGATGCCCATGCTGGGCCAGAGTCAGGAGACACACATGGAACAAGTACTGAAAGGCAGGAACCAAATGGTGGCTTGCCTCTTCTTCTTCCTAGAGGGTCAGCTTACTGTCTTCTCATATCCTTTGTCACCCACACTCCCGGAACAGGCAGGGTAGGAGGTAGGCTCTGGCTCCCTAGTACAGAGCTGTGTAGATAAGACTCTCATTCAGTTCCTTGACCTGTTGTTCTGGCCCGCGGCCCAGCTGAGCAAGTGGAGACCAAGATTTAGATGTAGGGGAGGGGCAGAGGATGGCAGAGTGGAGAGGTCAAACCCAGCTTCCGACTATTTCAGTCAGGGTCACATCAAGCCCATCTAACAGAACACATGAAAAAATGGTCAACATCACTCATCATCAAGGGAATACAAGTCAGTACTACAAAGAGATACCACCTCACACTGGTCAGAAAAGTGAAAATGAACAACTCGGGAAACAACAGATGTTGGTGAGGATGCAGAGAAAGAGGAACCCTCTTATGCTGCTGGTGGGAATGCAAGCTGGTGCAGTCACTCTGGATAACAGTATGGAGGTTCCTCAAGAAGTTACAAATAGAGTGACTCTACTACCCAGCAATTGCACTACTAGGTATTTACCCAAAGGATACAAAAGTGCTGATTGGAAGGGGCACATGCACCCCAATGTTTATAGATGCACTAGCAACAATAGCCAAACTATGGGAACAGCCCAAATGTCCATCGACTGATGAATAGATAAAGAATATATGGTATATACCTACAATGGACTATTACTCAGCCATCAAAAAGAATGAAATCTTGCCATTTGCAACAACATGGGTTGACCTAGAGTGTATTATGCTAAGTAAAATAAGTCAGTCAGAAAAAGACAAATATATGATTTCATTCATATGTGGAATTTAAGAAATGAAACAGATGAGCATAGGGTAAGGGAAGGAAAAATAAAGTAAGATAAAAACAGAGAGGGAAGCAAACCACAGAGACTCCATGGTTAAGAGAACAAACAGAGTTGCTGGAGGGGAAGTGGGGGGATGGGGTAACTGGGGGATGGGCATTAAGGAGGGCACTTATTGGGATGAGCACTGGGTATTATATGTAAAGTGATGAATCAGCACATTCTACTCCTGAAACCAATATGTTAACTTACTTGAACTATAAAAAAGAAAAGAAAGAAAAAAAAGAAAAGACTAGAAGCCACTCTATTCTAAGTATGAAGAAAATTAGACATTGATGCAACCCCTGGAAGGGCTACAAGAAAAAAATCAGAGGCCACCACTGGCCTGTTTCACTTGCAGCAGCAGGTGGAAATTTCCACAGGAGGCGCTGTAGACCTGAAGGCAACTTCAAGAAGTCCATACACACCCACATCAGTCCCTGGCAGCAAAGCCGGTGATGCTCAGAAAGCTCCCCTAAGAGCTGCTTTGAACCTCACATCTGCTCAGGGTCTGACTGTCACTGCCTCCAAAGAACCAGGGCCTCCTTCCCCTTCCAGATTCCAGATCGTCCCTGTGCCTCGCTCTCATTGGCAGACGCAGGCCAGAACTGTGTGGAGAAGAGGATTCCATGGGCCGTGCTCCCTACGCCTTTGGTCCTGGGCTGATGGGACTCAGGCCCCCATCAGGCCCCCAGTGCCACCCCTCCAGTAGAACACTTGTGGCAATGATCCTGGGATTCACAGCCAAGCCTGCACAAACGCCTCACACCCCATCCTCCCAGGGCCCTGATTAGTGAGGCTGTTTGTTACGATGTTTTGCTGTGCTGCCTCTCTGAGACTTCTGGATGACATCTCCACTAGCAGCTCTCTGCCCAGGATCCCAGAGTAAATGACAAGGAACATGGGGGCAGAGCGGAGAAAGCAGATGTGGATCATTTAGCTCCGTCATGCCTCCTGTAGAGAATGTGTGGGCTGATGAGCAACACCTCTTGCTGAATGATTTTCTGTGTCCTTGTCGTCCCCACTGTCCAAGGGTCACCATCCCATAGGTCAGCATATAACAAGGCAAAGCTTAACATCCCCACGCAGCTATAACAATGGCAAAGCTTAACATAGGTCAATGGCAAAAATATAAACTGGAGAGAAACATTAGGAATTGTTCAGCCAGCATCTCTCCAGTGCCTGACTTTTAGCAGGTAACCCTGGTCATAAAGCCACTGTTTGGGAAGACGAAGGGGATGGCAATTGAAAGACCGCTTTCCTCTCTGGGGTGGCAGCCTATTCTGAGTGTGGGTGTTCAGGTCTCAAGCCCGCTTCCCACGATGGTAAGAAGAGGCAGCAGATGCCCCTTTCAAAGCCATCCCAGCAACCGTGGGTTTCACTGCCAGGCAGGCTGATGTGAGCCTCTTTGAATTACTGAGTGAAGGATATCCCTCTTGCCAGCCCCTGTCCCCCGCAGGCACAGCAGAGAAGTATTACAGGCTGTCCTTACCTTGGGAATTAGCCTGCAAGACCCCGATGCTGTCATCAAACTGCATAGATTTGATGTTGAGTGACGCCAAGATGCATTCCTTGTCCTGCAGCGAAGTATCATCAATATTATTCTGATTGGCTGACAGGATAACGCACATGTCACAGAGGTTGATGTTGACGGCCCTTAAATCAGCCCGACTTAATGGCGTACCCTTTGGCATAGAGGAAAGAAAAAAAAAAAAAAGAAGAAGAAGAAGAAGAAAAGCAAAAGTGAGACCGAGGCACGAGAGGGAAAGAGGGGAAAAAAATAAAAACAAATTAAACATTGAGCCGGAGCTTTGGGAAATTATTTAACAAGTATCTTTTTTATGCCTTGACATTAAGCTGGCCTAACTACGTTCAAGGGAATAGGAGCTGTGTGCTAATCTAAAGGGTAGTCGGTGCTGATGGCGGCATTTCAGGCTTGCTCTCCCCACTCAATCAAGCCGTTGCTAACAAACGAGGGAGAGGAATAATGCCAGGGTTCTACATCTTTTTCTTGCCTGGAAATTGTCTTGATTTAAGAAACTGTCCTGTGGCAACCTCTGGCTTTCAGAACGTAACGAGGGGGTGGGTTTCAAATGCCTGTTTATTTAATAGCAGGTCACTTCTGTCTCGGGCAAAAACAGCAGCTCCAACTAGAATTTCCAATGCAGCCAAGGGGAAATAGCCAGTGAGCACTGTGTGATGAGATGGGGGTTGGGGGGTGGGAGGCTGATGGTGCTGCTCAACCTAGCGGATGTGGGAGGGTTGGAAGGAATGTGAATCTTGCAAAGCGAAGGGGAAAAGGAGTTCAGCTTCAAGTCATGTAATTTTATTGTATTTTTTCAGCAAGAAAAAACAAACACAAGAGGGACGCCTACGTGGCTTAGTCAGTTAAGCATCCGGCTCTTGGTTTCGGCTCAGGGCATGTTCTTGGGGTCGTGAGATTGTGTCCTGCGCTTGGCTCCACACTAGGCATGGAGCCTGTTTAAGATTCTCTCTCTCCCTCTCCTTCCAAGTACCCCCCCCTTTTCTCTCCCTCTCTAAAAAAACAACAAAAAAAATTTTTAATGAAAAAAAAAAAAAACAAGAAAATCACCTAATTGGCCAACACCTAGGAGTGGTTAAAAATACCACTGGACATACATTCAAGGGGAGTCTATGCAGCAGGTTGAGAGACCAAGACAGTTCTCCACGTAGGCATAGCCTTGGAAGGATCTCTAAAATAAGTGACAGGGATAAGTGACAGGAAAAAACATACACACACAAAAAACAAGTTCTAGATAACTCAAAAAAGTATGATTTCATTTATGTAAAAAGAAACTCACAAAATAAAACTGTATATTCGTGAATAAACTTATAAATGCATGTACATTCAGAGAGAGATTTCAGGGAAAATATACACAAACTGATAATAGTAATTGCCTCTAGGGAGGAGAATAAGATTGGGGGGTAAAGGAAGAAGTTTTTGAGTTTATATACCTCTATCTTGTTTGAATATTTTATAACAAGAATGTATTTGTATATTACTGGTATAATTAAAAATAAATAAGCCAGTAAACAGATTTTTTTAAAATTCCATAACAACAGAAAGCAGTGAGGGAGGAAAAAAAAAAAACAGAACAAGGAGGTGATGACAGAGAGGTGAAGAATGTAAGCTCAAGTGGAATAGAGGGATTAGTATTGGAGGGGAGGGGGTGACCTCCACATGCTCTGTGTCCCTAGGAGAGACCATAGCAGAACCCACCAGGCCATCCTATGTCAGGGCTCCCCAGGGGCCATAAGGCATCATTTTGGAGTCTACATACTTGGTTCTCCAGCCTGAACCCAGTGTATGCTTGGCCTACATGGAGATTTGAGTTGCCTTCAACTCACCGACTGTAGTGGGAGAAGGTCGGCCAACCACATCCATCCCTGGATACCTTCCTCTCATTCTCCCTCCTGGAGAAGGAAGGGGCCTTGGGATGATGGAATTTGGCTGCACATAATGAGACCATCGATCCCCTTTTATGACCCAACGAGAGTCATGATTCTGCTCTCAGCCCCCAAGATGCTGCTGCAAAGTGGTAGTATGGAGGAGGAGGCATTTAGTGCTATGGGGCTGGGAAGCTACTAGTTCCAGGCTCTGGAAGCAGTATCTTTTGAGAGGAGAAGAATCCCTCTTTTCCAGGGATCTCTTGGTACAAAATAAGTCAGACCAACTTCTTGAATCATTTTCCCAGTGCCTAAGCCTCAATTGCCTACATCTATATTCTTTTAATTTTCACCTTGTAAGGAATCCAGCAGTAATTGTGATGTAAGACAATCCATGCACAGTTATATACACATGATTTCAAAACTCAAGAAATACAATGACATGCTTAGAAACATCATGTTTCTTTGGGCTGGCTTCAGATGTAGGGCACTGTTTAAACCATGAAATATATGAAGACATAGATGAAGGCCCACGTTGTGTCAATATAGTGTGCTTGAGTGCACTAAATTTTGGAGGGTTTATAAAGGACCTGCAAACACGAGAGCTTATTTGTATACATACCAGCAGGTGAGTACACGTACACAAGGGCACACAGACAGAAACACACATATATATACACACAGCATGCACCCACACACCAAACATTACACACACACCCAACACTCCACACACACACACCACACACATGCACATGTACACACACACACACACACACACACACACACACACATAGACACACAGACTTGTGTAGCCCAGTAAAATAATAAGCTCTTTACAAAATACTTTTAGACCCCAGTCCGTGTGTCCCCAGGGGACCATGTGGAAAAGCACACATAGGAAGACAATTGTGGAAATACATAATCAAATCCATCATGACAGAAACTAGCAAGGTACATATCTGTTTATGTTCTTCTATGCATATGACTATTTTTTTTTTTCTTCAGGTGACTCTTCTTAACGACATGTGCTTACTAAATAAGTGTACTGAACCTAGAATTGTTTAAAAGTTTACGAAAAGCATATTGATTAATGGTTAGGAAGTAATTAAATGACTCCCAAGCCATACATCCCACATCCTTACTCTACATTGTGGAATGTCCTAAACTGTTCTTTTTAGATTTGGGTCCTAGCATTTTTTTAACTCAAGAATAGCACAAGCACATATGTGCATGCACACATGAAAACAGTGCTAGGCTTCTAAGTGAATGGGAGGCAGGGAGTGGCCAGCAGAAGGGGTTGGCCTTCTGTACAGCAAGAATGGAGAAAGAACTCTGTTAAATCCACTTAGTTAAAAACAGAAAGTGTTAGGTCCAAGATTTACAGAAGCACTAATAGTGTCATAAGTACAATGATAAAAGTAGTTCCATGAGTAAATTTTGCTATAAGCATCATAATATCTCAAAGCGCTAGGTTTAGGGTAGGCAGGACAGAGTATATAGACACTGATATGGTAATGCACTTGATACCAGCTAACTTCATGCTTGATGAGCAGCTGATCTTGGCTGCAAATTCCTTTTAATAAGGTCTCCCAGGGTTTAGATATTCCTAGACAGAGCACAGGGGAAGGGCTGAGTCCTCAGGCCCATAACCAGATGAAGAAGCAGATGCTTGATCAAAGCTACAACTATTATATCCATCTGGGATTTTCTTTTGTGAATGAAAAGAAGGAAAAAGCATCAATAACATGATCTTGGACTTACAGGCAATATGGACACTTTGGGGAAGTTGTGAAGCGTCTCCCATTCCCGCTTGAGGTACTCAATGGAGCCCACAAACACGATGTGCTTGAGCTCGTGGTAATGAAAGTTGCTGGCACGGAGCGGCATTACCAGGTTCCGGAGGCCAATCAGGGCTGAGCTGACGTCGCCAAAGATGCAGACCACCACGTGGCCGCTCAGGACGGTCATGGCGGCTTCACTGCGAGTCTGCAACAGGGAGAAGTGCACCAGCATTGAAGAAAAGACCTCAAGGTGGTGGTAATGATTTTTTAAAAATCACCTTCATAAAGATAAACATTTGTTGAGTGCTTTCTGCGTGCTTTTTAAAAATTTCATCCATGTTACAGACATGTCATATATATTTATAATTTGAGTATGTGTGTATGCATCGTACTGGTGTAATAAACATATATAAACATATGTCCACACATAACGATGTCTTCTTCGACAAAGATTTAAGAAAGTTATGCCATAATACATATGAGCTGGTGGTCTTTCCTGATGATTATTAGGAGGAAAAATAAGAAGGAATAGCAATATTTATGTTGTTTAGAAAGAGGAGTCTTCGTTTCCGTGAAATTGTCAATAAGCTAAGCTGCCTCTTTTGGCTCTCTTGCTGAAATGATGATAAAATGGTAAGATCTATGCCAGTCTCAGCTTGAGAAGTTTGAGTTTTGAGTTCTGGACTCACCAATGGGGTTTCATACTACATCATTACATCAGTAGGTAGACCAGGACATCCTAGGCCAGGAGCTGGCAAACTATGACCCACAGGCCAAACTTGGTCTATAATCTGCTACTGTATGTCCATGGTCAGTGAGGCAAGATTGGTTTTTACATTTTAAAATGGTTGGAAAAAAATGATAGAAGATTTCATAATATGTGAAAAATATATAAAATTCAAATTCTGATGAAATTTTATTGCAACATAGTCAATCTTATTCATTTAGGTATTGCCTATGGCTGTGGTTACATTACAGCAGCAGACCTGATTAGCAGACCTGATTAGCTTGACAATGACTGTATGGCCAGCAAGATCTAACTCATTTATTATATGACCCTTTCCAGAGTCTGCTGACCCCTGTCCACTGCTGCTTTGTGGTTTCCAGGGACATGCCTGGAGTGGCCCACTGTGTATGTCATCAGAGGAAGACTCCCAGAGAGTAACTAAAAGGATTGAGAGATTGGTCAGCAAGAGCAACAAGCCCATGGCTTCCCCCAACCCTAGGCTTGATTTCAAATGAATGAATAAAGTCACTCTAGTGAGTAGAGGACCCCAGCTTCCTATGCAAGCAGGAAGCCACTGCCTTTTGCTCACTATATTAGTGAAGAGAGCAACACAGGAGGAGGCCAGTTAGTGGGTCTTTCTCTGCTCCTCCTTCTGGACGCTTCTCCAATACCTCCCATTCTTGCCTTCCTTCCTCTCTATCCATCCACTGCATGCCTGGATGGCCCCATGTGACTTACAATGCTTTAGGTGGAGGCATATTAATGTCCACTGCACCTATCAGACTGCTTGATTTAATCCCTAGAATTGACTGGTGTATTGATTGTTTAAATGCCAATATTACAATTCACGACAATGTCAGGGTTATTACAGTAACCCCCAAGGAGGAGAAGCAGCTAGCTTTCACGCCCCGATCGTTAGAATAAAGCAGGGGCTGTCACCATGATCAGTTTCCCTCTGCAATAGTACAGAACACCTAAGACAGGGGCTGTAAGAATGTCTTAGAAATGGTGATCAAGGAGGACCCACTGGGAAGTCAACATCCCACATCCCTGCTTCATGGAGAAGAGTTAAAGTTAGTTAGTTGGCTGTTTGGAAGTCTGAATGCCTGGATACCACTAGTAGAGCATCAACTGGTCTACAGTATGCTGTGATGGGGTTTCTCATTACTTTTATTTTGTTTAAAGATTGTATTTATTTATTTGAGAGAGAGAGTACCAGAGCTAGCTGAGAGCACAAGTGGGGAGGGGGTGAGAGAGGGGCAGAGGGTGAGGGAGAAGTAAGCTCCCCTCTGAGCAGGGAGCCTGATTCAGGCTGGGATCATGACCCAAGCCCAAGGCAGACACTCAACGGACTGAGCCACCCAGGTGCCCTCTAATTCCTTTTAATTGGCCAGGTCACCAGGGAGTCAAGCTCTCTTCAGTGAGCCTGAGGAATACAAACTGGGTCCAGATTAGGGGCTGGAGTGTGACACTGGGAGGTGGGAAAGGCTCCAGCTAACAAAGTGGCTGACCATAGGAGCTTAGCTCTGGGGACCAATACATCAATCCTTAGACCAGCCATGGTAACGTCACCTACAGAATCCTGTCAAGATCCCAGTTCCTAGAGTCTGATTCTGTCAGGCTTAGGACCCAACGGAACAACTACTCACATGCACAATCCTCTGCTTCCTACACATCCTTGAAGGCCTAGCCCAAGCTGGGCCTTTGTGGCCTTAAACCCTTCAAAGCACAATCTGTGTGCATCCACTAAGACTCCCCTGGCCAGTCAGATGCATCCTAGTCCTTCTCCCCTAGATGTGAATAGCATTTTGTGCCTCATAACACGCAGCATTAAATATATTATTTCTTGGCTGCATTTTATGTCTTCTAATTAGATGACCATTTCCTCAAGATTGAGGCTACTTCATATTTTCTAGCCCCCAGGGCAGTTAGTTAGCCCCCAGTGGATGCATGCAACCCCAAAGCATCTTCACATGGCTGGCTCTTCTGAGCATTCTCATCTCTGCTCCAGTGTGACTTTGGAGGAGGCTTCTTGGACCACACTGTCTAAATAACACCTCCTGGGTCCCTTTCTGGCCCATGGCCCTCCTTGATTGTCTTCATAGCACTGTATCAGTGTCTGAACTGTTTTCCTATATTCAGTTGTTCACCTGCATATCTTCTCTTTGCCTTTCCTAGAACATAAGCTCTATGACAGCAGTCATTGTCAGGGGCTGTACCCCTAGTGACAAGAGCAGCACCTAGCACATAAATGGTCTATTATAAATGTTTTGTTAAACGATGTTATTTTTCAGATGACAGAAGCAGTAACTCACTTCCTTAAACTCTTTCATGCCAGAAGGGACTTTGTTTGGATGTCAATTAGCCATACACTCTTCAGGAATAGAGGTAAGCCATTAAAACTCTGGATTCCAGATTTGATACCAGCCCTTTACCGGCTCTAAATGGGTAGCGCCAGTCTGAGTTTGGATCAACAGGGCAAAAGTGCAGTGAATACATCAGGATGTAAATACACGGAGCACCTTTGTGATTAGAACCATTTGCGCTCTTGGAAAATTGGACAATAGCTGTTTCTTGAGAATTCTGACTCTCCGTGCTTTTGTCTGCAACATTCACACCTCCAAGACAGCCTCTAGAACAACCCTGTATTGGCTCTTAATTGCTTGATTATCATTAAACTGAGAACACACACACATAGACACATTCAGATAAAAACACAGGGAAAAAATCTAGTGGATTAGAGTATGAAGTCATTCTGAGGAACTGGGACAGCCCTTTTCTGAGAAGGGTGGCCATGACATCAGAAGTGATAGGATTTTCCTGGCTGACATAAAGAAGCAGGGCACAGCAATCTGCAATGAGAAGGCATAAAGGAAAAAGAACTCTTCCATTTGACCTTCCTGATTATTAATCCATTTTTCATGGATTAGCAGGACAATAAACTGTAGGGAAGCTGATGTGGGCATTAAAACCTAAAGCTGTTAACAGGACAAGTCCACAGAGTAGAATGGATTGTTATATAGGCTGACATTCCTAAGAGAGACCAGAAGCAGCCTACTGCTGCTACTGAGATGACCTAACCATGAAATAGGGCTCTCAGCCCCCACTTGTCTGAGGTGGACCCATGGCTCATCGCTGTCATCAGCAAATTCATTTTGCATCATGTGCTAAGAAGGATCCCAAATATGCAAGGCTATTATCTAGAAGAAGACAAGACATTGTTATAAACAAAAAATATTATTTATTATATTGGTAGCATTCATATCTCTTCAAAGCATTTAATAATAATAAGTAACTTTATTGAGTCCCCTGTGGGTTTTACTCTTCACTACCACCCTAGCAGTTAGGGTCATTCTCATCCCATCTTCTCACAGATAAGAGAACTGAAGTGTAAAGAGGTCAAGCACAGCCACATCCATAGGAATTACATACATACTGCCCCCCATGGTGCCTTCTACACAGCACATGACCACCCCATATTGTAACGAGCCAATAAATATTCAGAGATTAAAAATAACATCCTTGGCTCATATTCTGATAGGAGTTCCAGTTGCTTCAGTCTGTGTCCCAAATTTTCGTTATCAAAAATAATTAGGCCCAGGGACCCTATCATCCCACCAGCCAGTTAGAGAAACCTCATTCCTGGCCATGGTAGTTTGGGACAGAAGTGGATAGCACGGATTCTGTGGCCCGCCACTCACCAGAATGACTTTCTCTATCTCCTTGGGTGCACACCAGTGAAACATGCCAGTAGAATCGTACTTCTTCACGTTGGAGTCCATGTTGTCAATCTGATCATTGCCAGGAATTAACAAGGGGTCATGCCTGGGGAGAAAATGACAAGAAAACCTAAGTGGAAAATGTAATGAATTATAAATGGAAAGTGCCCCCTGTGTAATATCTCAGAGGAGTTGAAAGACACGTGGTAAGTGGCCGCCACTGAAGGCCATTCTTTGGTTTGCAGAACCCCTTCTTTAAAGGACAACTGGCCCAACCATCACAATCACCTGGAAATGCAGGCTACCTTTATCATCTAGTAATTCTCTAAAATGATCTTCATGTCATTTTGTGGACTTAGCCTCCTTTCATGGATACCTCTCCCTCCAATTCTCATTTTACCAACCATCCAGTCTCCCCAGTGTGTGCATGTGTGCGCGCGCATGCACACACACGTGAGTGGGCATGCACACGCATGCGCACGCACGCACACACACACACACACACTCAGACCAAAGGGTTGTTATTAGCATTGGCAATGAAGAGGAAGGAATAGGAATAGAGCCTCATGCTGACTGACTGGCATGAGGATGGAAAGCCAATTACTTGCTCTTTCTGACTACAACTTCTGACGTGATGCTCTTCGCAGTAAAAGCTTTAACAGGCTGCACTTTAAATATTTTAGCAATTTGCCCAATCAGATTTTGCTCTCCCCGGCTGAAGCCCTTTAAAGATTCAGCAACATGTCACTTCAGAGCAGATTGACTACCAAATGCCCACATCTGGAATACATGATTTCAATACTAAACAACACCCTCTCTCCTTGCCTTGACAACTGTATTTGCACTCACCATCCAATGACGGTCTCCCCCCACCCCCACTGCACCTCCCAACTATAGCCTTCCTTGGATGAGAGCTCAAGCTCAGACGCATCTTAATAAACCTGTCTTGAATTCATCCTCTTGCCTTGTTTACTGGTGGAGAGGAACGATGCTGCTGCAGAGGCCTCCCCTCCAGTGGGCTGGCAAAGCCTTACCAACAACCTTAGGAATTACAATAAAATCAGGCAGGTCTAACAGGTTCACAGCATAAGAAACATACTCCTACATCTTGGGTCATATTCATTGTCCTATTCCATCTCTGATAGCGATTCCATATCTCAATTGGGGGGAGGTCTTTTAGGTTTCTACAACATTGACCACATATAATTAGGACACTGTCACGGGCATATCTACCTGTCCTTGCAGGGGAATTATCTTTCCTAAGTAATATCACCAATTCAAGATAGAAAATATAAAAAGGTTCGAATTCCAAAAACTTATTATAAAGTGATTTTACCTTTATATGATTTATTTTAAGCATCAGTGGGTGACTACTTAGTTTTTAGTATTTTTCCCTCTGAAATTTCTCTGACACTTCTCATTTATATGTCCACTACATAGAAAGTGGGACAGAAATCTCTCCTACATGATCCACAGCCCTAGAACTAAGCTTTTGGGATATTAGGATACCTATCATGAACTGTTCCCCTGCCCCCGGTATTCACTCCACCCCGACTTAAGATGGGAAAATTCTCACTGCATTTATTTATTCCTGAGAATTTGCTTTTAGGCTATACCAAATGACAAATACCATGTGAGCAATTCTGCAAAGTTATCTTCAACAAACATGCTAGATTACTATAGGAACTGTCATATCTAATCTTCAAAAGAGAAAAACAATCCACCTTGGAATAGCATCTCAGTAGCTGAGCTGTTGGTAGATCTTTAGGTGTTGTAAACCACCAGGCCACCTTTCAAATACTGAACTCAGTCAAAAATGCTGGAATAAAAAAGGCAGTTGCTCCTAAGAACAGGTCACAGATCAGAGCAAGAGCAACTTTTGATTTTTTTTTTTTGTCCTTGAAGAATCTTTAATAGTTTTCATAGATATCCATCTGTGATAGGATATCTAACCATCTGTGATAGGTAGGTGGTTAGAAACCACCAAAGAGATTTCAGAAAATACCAGAATGAAGTCTTCCCAGCCCTAGAAGAATATATTTTAGTTGCAAGAGGATCTTAATACATTTTCTCTAAAGAAATAGACCCAGCTTCAAATTCTCTTGCCCAGTTTATTGGTTAGAGAGGGAGTATTATCTCAAAGGGGCTTGAAACTTGCCTATAATACCTCCAACCCTCATCTTAGAAAAGTAAATAAACAAGCCTGATGATCAGTCATCCCTCAATGAGAAGAGAAAAGACAGTTGTTTAATGTCAAGCCTCATTAACTGGGGTGAGGGTCTGGGGAAAGCAGGTATAATTTCTTCTTTAAAAAATCTTATTTATTCTTGAAGTGTAGTTGACATACAATGTTATAGTAGTTTCAGGTGTAATTTGACACTAGGGTTGCAAGCCATGATTGGCACTGTAATATCCAGAAGCACCTGAGAAGTCTCAGTGGTATGTCATGCTGCAGTCTGTACTCCCCACACACCTCTCACCCTGGCCTGGATAATTTAAATGTATTACCCAGGATTTCCCTCAAAGGGTCTGATCTTAGGACCATTAAAAAGTCTCCCCAAACAAAAATAGTTCCTTTTCTGACCAGTCATTGATACCTGGACTTTGAACTTTGATTTCTTGAATCATCAAAGCAGCCAATAAACATGAATTTTCTATTTTGATCCAGGAATGGAGACTACCCTGATGATTAGGATGCAGTCCCTAGTCAAAGAGAGGGTCATAATATAGCAAGAGAGAGAAAACGTCAATCAAGAGTTGTGATACACTGTGATGAGTGTTATAGCACACAAGGTGGCATGAGAATACCAACAAAGAAGCTGTTAATTGCCTGGTATTTGAGTAACATTAAGGAAGGCTGCCCAGAG
This sequence comes from Canis lupus familiaris, assembly GCF_011100685.1. Taxonomy (NCBI): domain Eukaryota; kingdom Metazoa; phylum Chordata; class Mammalia; order Carnivora; family Canidae; genus Canis; species Canis lupus. The sequence continues at coordinate 27,650,361 of NC_049225.1, forward strand.
AAGGTAACATTTTATCTGATCCCTAGAAATGAGGAGGAATCTCAGCTTATTTTAGTGTCCTGGAGGCCTATATGAGCCCAAGGATGGCACCCCAAACCATAGCTGATGATGTTGGCTGTGGTATTGTCCAATCTGAGGTATAGAAGACTCAGGCCAGGGGGATCCCTGGGTGGCGCAGCGGTTTGGCGCCTGCCTTTGGCCCAGGGCGCGATCCTGGAGACCCGGGATCGAATCCCACATCGGGCTCCCGGTGCATGGAGCCTGCTTCTCCCTCTGCCTGTGTCTCTGCCTCTCTCTCTCTCACTGTGTGCCTATCATAAATAAATAAAAAAAAAAAAATTAAAAAAAAAAAAAAAAAAAAAAAAAAAAAAAAAAAAAAAAAGAAGACTCAGGCCAGTCACAGTAGCCAGTCCTCTGATGTGCCATTGTGGTCCTCAAATGGAAGATGGACTCCATTGATTGCATATGACTGATTGGGAGCAGGTTAAGAACCATGTGTGGAATTTAGATAGAACAAAAATCAAGTTTCCAAACATGAAGAATGTTATAAAAATGGAAAGGGTTTTAAAAAAATGACATGAGTTGTTTCCCAAGAGAGTGGATTTCTCATCATTTGAGACATTCCAGAAAAGCTGGAATACAGAGATTTCATTGTAAATGTTAGTTGAACCTAGAAGACCTTCAAGCCTTGAGGTACTGTTCTCTCGCTGAGAAAGAGGTGGGTAGAAGGATTCTGGAAATCCTTCTGGGCCACTTCTGGGAATCCAAACGCCAGAGGTAACTGGCGTTACCTCTAGAATTAAGTAACTCTAGAAATGTCAGAGCAATAATGGGAGATCAGAAGAAATAAAGACTGATGACTTTAGAGTTCCATGAATGACCATGAGTGTTCCTCATTCACTGGGTTCTACCATCTGGAAGAAAGCTTAGGACATGGTTTATTCCAGTAACTACTTTGAACCGGACAGGGTGAATTTCTTTATGATATCTATTGCTGTAGTGATTTCAAGTGGCTTAGGTTGGCTTAAACTGCAGAGGTCTCTGACATAGGTGAATAGTGAAGAGCCAGTTGGCCATAGGAACTTGTGCTTCTAAATTGAGGTTGATGGAGTTTACATCAATAAAAGAAAGTCAGAGCATTTGCCACTGAGCACAACAACTAACATTGTTATGGTCAGGGGAGGCCCAGGAGAAGAACCAGACAGTCTGCTGTAACTAGAAAGGAAGTCCACCAGAAACATCCCGGAACAAATCATCCCAGCATCATTTGTTCATAAAATGATTAAGAGAACCACATTCAAATGTTCTGAGACAATTACCCAAAAGCCCCTTGGTTAGAATTAAGGAGAAATACTAGATATTGTCTTTCCTATCTTACTTATTTTATAATTTCCCTAACTCATGAAGTAATCTCAACTCCCCTAAAATACACCATAATTGATTCAAGGCTCACTTGTCATTTACCACTGAGCCGATGTACATGCATTATTTTAAAGTAACAGAATCTCTCTGAGGTGAGGTCTATCTGCTGCACAGCTGTTAAGTGAGCATCATTCTGTCCCCCACCAAGTCTGTATATCAAAGTCCGAACTCTCAGTACCTCAGGATGAGACTGTATGATAGAGTCTTTAAAGAGGAAATTAAATTAAAAAGAGGTAATTAGGATGGGCCCGAATTCAATATAGCTGCTGCACTTATAAGAAGAGGAAATGTAGACACAGACATGTACAGACACGTGAAGACACAGAGATAAGACAGCCATCTAGAAACTCAGCAGAGAGACGTGGAACAGAGCTCTCCTTCATCGACTCAGAAGAAATCAACCCTGCTGGCAGCTTGATCTTGGACTTCTAACATCCCCAACTGTGAGAAAATCAATTTCTATTGATCAAGACACCCAGTGTGTGCCACCTGGTTATGGCAGCCCCAGGAAACCCATACAACAGTCCACCTTGAAAAGTGGGCACAGTGTATCAGCTGTCGATCTCTAGAAGGGACCCTAGCTGCCCTTCTTGCCCTCGAGTCTCACCTGTTCATTTCAGGAAGAAATGCATCCTGCCACCTGTTTAGGAATCTACAAAATGATACCAGAAATACACAATATCTTATTCAAAGAGTTCAGGCCAAAGTACCTCCCTCCCTCAGCACCACCCTACCCCACCCCAACATACATATCTGCTCTGCCCCGAGAGGGCACTTCTCTTGAGCCTTTAACTCGCAACCACACTTTTGGGTTGATACCTATGACAACTAGTTCAAAGGAAAGAGGAAGCCTGGACACCTGCCACTTAATTGATTCATTTGACCCAAGAGCTGTCTCCAAAAGGGATGTTTTTGGGGGTAGAAATCACTGAGGGGGAAAAAAAAAAAAAAGAAATCACTGAGGGGAGGAAACCACCTATTTCCTAAGTGACAATATAGTATAGTGGCTCCACAACCAAAATATCTGTCTGCAAGTTTTGGCTTACCTCCTACTTGCTACATTGGACCTTGCCTCGATTTCTTCATCTGTACAATTAGAGCATGAATCACCACCATGACTTAATGGATTCCATTTAAGGATTACACGAGTAAAGCCCTGTCCTGCACTTAGCATAGAACATGACACAGAGCATGCCCTCAGTAAATGTTAACTACCATTATTATTATTATTCTTTATTGCTAAAAAGCCACTCATATATTTGTAGCTCTTATGAAAGGAGATGGTAAGGGTAGGGCAGTTTAATAATACACATATAGGATTACTATAGTTATTTCTACTAGTATCGCCATTATAAATGGTGAATTGCCATTTATAAGTATCGCCACCATGAGTTGAATTGTTATAAAATGTTTAGGGGTGGAACTGTTACCTAGGTTTTATGATTTACTCATGACTGTAACACTGGCAGGTAATTTCCACTATTATTACCCATTTGCATGGTTGGAAAAGAAAGTGGTTAAGTAACATGGCTAATATGGCACAGCCAGTGAGAGGAGAGGCAAGGTTTGAACAGGTCTTGACTGGGAGCCAATGCTGCTTGGCCCCCTCTTCCACCCCCTCCCATTTGTAGGAGGCAGCTGGATTTTGTTCATTCTCCCTGGCTGAGAATTTCTCTCACATTTTATCCAGCCTCCAATTTCCCAGGGAGACCACTGCAGGGTGGGCCTCAACCTAAATGGGGTGCTTGGAATGATAGGAGAAGCCTTAGGAAATGAGAAATGAGGCCCCAAAGCTCAAGCAAAGGACGCAATTAAAAAAACATGCTGTAACTTTCCTCTTTCACACTTTTTTTTTTTTTTTTTGGTTTGTTTACTTGTACTTTAATGTAAATTTCTGAAGGCCAGTGTTGAACCCACTGCCACAGAAAAACTGGGATTTGCTGTATTTGCCTGTAAGCGGAACTGTGCTCTTTAAAATATAATACTGGCTTCCCCACAGCAGGTTTGCTGGAAGAGGGATTTGTGGTTTTGCTTTAGGCACTTGTCTTCAAGGCAAGCTTTTTGTGTTTCTGCTCTAGCAGGGCATTTAGTTCACTTCCTCAGATTAATTGATGGCAAGTGGCATTCCTTGCTCTGCAGACCCTCAAAACAATGATCTTTTATTCTTTATTTGAAGTCAGGCATGCTTAATTTCTAGCTGTGGACTTTGGAGGTGTGAGCTAAGATGCAAGAAGCATAGATATGAAAAATTTAACTCACTGGGGCTCCTCGGTTGCTATAAAAATGTGGATGTTCCTGAACGGAGTCTTCAAATATTGGAACACGGCAAAAGCTTTCCCAGGCTTAATTGATTATTGAGGCTCTCCTTTGCACATTGTCCTGACAAAGGCCCATGGGGTAATTTCCTTTCCTACTGATTATTCATACAAGCTGTGCCTTCCATGAATGCCCACCGTGCTAGTCTGTCTGTCTTTGCAGCTCAGGGCACTGTGCTTCAGGGCTCTGCAGTGGAGAATGAACAAAATCCAGCTGCCTCCTACAAATGCAAATTATTATCTCTGAAGGAACATCTCTCACCTCTTCTGGTAGGAGTTCCTAAGAAGGGAGAAAGCGGCTCCTGTCTCTGGTTATGGAGGAGGATAGATTCAGGAGGAACATTTGAAACAAAGTGTGAGACCTCAAAAATATCCCCATAGCCCCACAGTGGTGCTTGACACAATGGATACACTCCACAGAACTAGTCTTTGCCACTGGGACTACAAGCAACTATTCAGTGATAAAGTGAGACACTAACGTCTCTTTCTTGCTGACCTCCATCCCATGAGCTAATTAGCAAATAAACATTAAACAGCCAATAAAATATTAGTTCTTGTAACGTACATTTAAAATTCCATTTTTTGTTTTTTGTTTTTTGCCCTCCTTTCTCTTCATTTCTTCTTCTACTCCATTTCTTCTTCTACTCCAAGGCAGTTAGTAACTAAATCCTTGAATGCAATGCTCAAGAGGGGCAAGCCAAGCAAGTGAGTCACAGGCTGTGCCGAAGAGGGTCTCAGGTGGTCTCTTCAAAAGGACTCATATTTGGGTTATTTGGGTTTTCGTACCATAAATAATCTATCTCATTCTGGGTTACATTTCATTTCAGGGTGAATACTATTTCCCGTTATGTTGCAAGGCTTTTGGTTCCGGCACCTACCTTCCCTCATCCTTCAGCACTGCCCCCACCCTCCTGTGTAATGAGCATCTCTCCTGAGACACAGCTGCCCGCATTGCCCCCCACACACACACCCACCTGCATCTCCCACCAGAAGGTCATCCCTGGAGCCACCTTGACAAAACCTTCAGGCCAGGCTCTGGCCACTCTACCAAGACCCGAGTCCTTTTCAACTTCTGTATCTATCTCCTTACATCTTTTTCCCTGCCTAACAAGTAAACAGTCAAGAACTACTGCCACCTCATATATCATCTCTTGTTAGGCAGCCACCACTCTAAAAGGAAGAAGGAAATTACTGCCTTTATGTCTGGGAGACAACCTGGGAGAACTGACATGTTCTTCAGTCCTAGAGAAGAGCATGCAAGATGCTCTTGAAAGGAGAGGACGGGATAATGACCCTCTGCTGAGCGTGCAACTTGTCCAGAGACCTGTGTCAAATCCACCCCAAGCCCTGGTATGATGAGCCCCACTATTTCTTTCTTCTCCAGTCCCGTCGGGGCCTGTCATTTGCTATTTGTTTGTGCATTCTGAGGTGAATTTACTTAGCTAAGCTGTCCCTGCCTTCCTTCTTTATTCTTCCCAGTTGGAAGGAATGGCGAGAGTGGCATTCCATCCCCAACTCTGACTGGGCTCAGGACATCTTGCCATTTCCTATTACTAGACTCTTTCAAGTTGGCAGTCCTAACAAAAAGACCCCATGGAAGGTATAAGTCAAAAGAGAAGAATGGGACTTAACAAGCAGATGAGTTTATTTCACTTAATGATCAGGAAATGGCCAAGAGGCTAATCAGTTTTCCTCAAATCCTCTTTCCTCTCCTATTCAGGCAACCAATCTCTAATATTTTCTGGGTCTTGTGACGTGAAGCTCCCTCACCATGCTCAATTTCTCTATTTTCACTATTGTCAATTATCCTTGCTAGCCTGGCTGGGGGCCATCTCTTTGGTAAATTGTCTCCCTGAAACATCCTCCATGAATCCTCATGGCTCATGGGCCCTCTATCTGACTCTAAGTTTCCCAGGTCCTGGAGAAACCGGTGTAACTTGGACTAATGTCAGGAATTCTGTGTGTTCTTCTTGGGAAGACTATGGCCCACTTCTGGTCCACTATTCTACAGCAGAACCTGAGTGGTTTGGCACCCAAAGGACCTTGGCAGAAGCTGGGGCTGGCTGGGCCTTCTCCTCACACTTATTTATGTAACATATGTTTCCAGAAGGCTGCCCTGATGGAAGGTTGGTTCTACACCTCTCCTTACACTGCCACCAGTGATCCTCCTAAAACACGGTCTCCTCAAGAACTTGCAAGCATTTCCCAGTGCCTATGATGGGCAAGGGCCTTCGTGGGTGGATACAAGAATATTCTCATATTTCCAGTTCCAGTTATCCTCCTCCAAGAACCCCTTGCTCCAGCCACATTGAGCCATTTACTATGGCCTGAGCACTCTCCTTATTTCCTCCAAATGGACAGAGCAGTAAAAGAGTTAATAATATGGGCTTGAAGCTAAACCACCGGGGTTCAGATCCTCCTAATTGGGTAAGACACATCAGATTCACTAGACTTTACATCTCTGCTACTCAGCTTCTTCATCTATAAAATGGAGGAAAGCATGATTCTTACTCATGCAGTTATAGTTAGGATTCAGGGAGTTCACAGGCATAATGTTCTTGTAATGATGCCTGGCACCCAGTAAGTAATGAACACGGGTAGGCTTGATATTACTAGAAAATTCTCCTCATCATCCAGGGCTAGGTTTAAATGAAACCTCTTTCACAAACTGGCCTCAGCCTCCCAAACCAGAAGTAATGGCAGCTCTTTCTGTTCTCTGTTCTCACAGCCCATGCTAGTACATCTCTGAGCTGTTTCTACTCTATTTTGCCATATACGCTTGCCTGTCTCCTACATTAAACTGTGATCGTTTTGAAGACAGAGACCTATTCTAACCCATCTTACTTTACACTCCTCAAAGACTTTCTATAACCCTGAATACAGTAGGCTTTCAAAAAACATTTGTTCAACGAGAATTAATCTGAGAAAAGGAATTGAAACAGACAGCTGAAATGCACCGCCTTTTTGGATCCTATTTGAGGATACAGTGTGAGAGCCCAGGCATTTACTCTCCACTATCTACCCGCTGGAGAAATATTCTTAGTATCCAACAGCATTTGTGAATACAGGTCCTTGAAGGTGGCCAAGGAAAGAACCAAATATGATTGTAAGCTGGGCAGGGTTTGAGGGAAATCCATGGATCTGCTTCAATTGTAGTCAAAATGGTGCCCAATGTGCTTTTTTTTCCCCCTAGAGAAACTTTCTAGAGAGCTTTCATTTGAAGTTCAGTGGAGTCTGTGAGCTCCCCCAAATTAAGAACACTTGACTCGGTTATCTAGAGACAATGTTCTTGCCCTCTGCAGCCCTGCAATGGAAGAAACACAGCCATCCTCTCAAGGTGTAGACTCACCAGCAGGGACAAGTGGGCAATGAGTGGTTGGTGACTTTAAAGGGAAACTAAGAGAGGTTCCTTAAATCATTCCATGTTAAGAGATCAACAAGGAAGGCAAATAACATGAGTCTGGGAAACTCCATGGCCTGCTCCTCCTGGGGGGTTTGTGAAGCCAAAGGTTATCTGTCATGACACAGGACTACCTGGCTTAGAGCACAGACGCTTGCCATTTGGCTCAATCTGGCTGTGAGAGTTGTTTTCTGTCAGGGCAACTAAAAAACATAGTGCATCAGGATCCAGACACACAAAACGAGGCTGTTCACCTAATGGCTGTGCAGAGAGCTAAGTGACACTGAAAAACCAGGGTGAGTCTGATACCAGAACAAAAGGGAGACAAAGACCATTAGTGCAGAGTCCCGGCAGCACTTGATGCTGGCAGATAGTTTGCAAGAAACCCTCGCGTAGGAGCCTGTTTTATTTGCAGAAGCCACAGTGGTAAATTAAAGCCCATCCTCTCCCATTCTGGGCTCTCTGGTTTCTCTTGGAGCTATTCCTATCACTGCCCATAGGCCACTAAAACCTTTCCACATTCGGAATGATTGATTCTGCTCAAACAAGCAAGCCACAAACTCATGTCGAAAAGCTCACTTCAAATAAGTCATTAGCTTCCTTTATGGATTTTTCAGGTCAGAAGGAATAGGACCTAAGAGTCCTATCTTCTGCAGAGTCGAAAGGGAGTGTTTGAAGAGGTAGGGTGACCTGAAGAAGCCACAAGATATGGCATGAGCCCCCGCTCTTTCTTCTCAATCAACAAGAGGAATATAACAAGAATAGGTCCCGGCAGCCTCACCATCAGTGCCAGATATTCAAACCAAACGAAGCTGCCCATGGGTTCTTCACTCACATGCTGGAAGTGAAGGGGGAAAGAGGGCTCAGCACCCGGTCTTTGCTTCCACATCAGAAGATGCTGCAGAGCATTTGGGGACATAGAGAGTCATGGTAAAGGAAGGGTGTCGAAGACTTTCCGACTTGTCATTGGACAGCCCGTTTCAGCTGAGCTGCAGTCCAGACCATTGCAGGCAGGTGGGGTGAAGCAGTAGTTGTGGCCATAGAGTAGCCCAAAGGCACCAACACCAGAAACCCAAGTTCTGTAGCTTGGCAAGCCTCAGCTCACACCGCCTGACCCCCGTTTAGCAATTCTGATGTACCACGGGGCAGACAGCTCCAGCCCAGGATGACTGCTCCCTCAGCCCCTCTCCAACAGGCAATGAAAGCAAGACCCACTTTGAAAATTCTCCCCCATCATGCAAACTGACATAGGCATGCTTTTCAAAAACCCACAGCCAATCTGTTGATCATTACTTATTTACAAAGGCCTTCGGGCAGAAAGTCCTGTAAAAACCATGCTTGATACGGTATACACTAGCTTTTTCTGCTTGTGGAAAAAAAGTCCCCCCAAGGCTACCTCAAACCATCACTTTCTATTGCACATAAAATGTAGCGTGTAACACTAAAGTATTTAATATATATGGTATAATATATCTACAGGAAAGGCATTTGTGTAGAAGTATGTTACCCTGGATTTGGTAATTTGATGTTTTGCTGAAGGCTACGACTTAAAAAAGCTTCCACCTCGTACAGAAGACCTGTCATCTTGGTACCCAAGAGCCAACAGAATAAAGAAGTACCCTTAAGCAGCAAAACTTTGACACAGCTTTGAAGCATATGAAAACAGTATAACGCCTCAGAATTATTATTACTCAAGATCAAAGAAATGAGCCATACTTTACATAGCAAACAGGGACAGGGAATTTGGCTCCAAAGGTTTCAGATTTTTCAGACTTCTCTTTATTTATTTATTTGCTTCTCTAAATTTAGGCAAAAGGAAGTGCCTGGGCTTTTCTCTACTTTAAATGGATAAAACTATTAGCATTAGATAAGGCGATTACCTAAAGATGAGTAAATAGGAAATGAATGCTAGCATGACAACTGGCATCATAAAAATGAGAAGCTTGGCAGTTGGTCCTTTTATTTCTCCTCATAAACTGTAAACAAGCATGTAAATCAGCAACACCCCAGCAAGACTGAGTGGAGGGGCAGACAGAGGACTGTTAAGGAAATATCCAACAGCAAGAGGTGATCATAATGGAGCAGGACATGGGGCTGGGGGAAGCTTCCATGGGAATCCCTGTCCTCCAGGGCAGGGAGAAGGATGGCCCCATCTGCATCCTAAAAGGGTGGCCTCGGAGGGCCTGGATGATGTGAATGTATGCAGAGAGGAAAGGGGTGGTAGGGGTGGGGTGGGGGTGGGGATGGCCATAATCTTATTTCAGTAATTAAAGAGAAGAAAGCAGCCAATGTCAAGAAAGAAAGAAAGAAAGAAAGAAAGAAAGAAAGAAAGAAAGAAAGAAAGAGAAAAAGAAAAAGAAAAAGAAAAAGAAAAAGAAAAAGAAAAAGAAAAAGAAACATCAAGCATCAAGATGGCAGGTGTTTCCATGGCAGTGATCATGTAGGGATCACTCCTATTTCATCCCTGAGGTGCTACAGAGTTAGGATGTTGGAGGAAATAAGCCCTGGGATTGGCAGATGAATCAAAAACAACCGGGGAAAATGAAAGATGAAGAGGCCCAGAAGAGAAACCTGCAGAACTCTGTTGGAATTTGGTTTCATTTACCATTTCCAAGAGGAAGCCATAGTCAAGATGGAAGGAAGGGAGGGAGGGAGGGAGGGAGGAAGGGAGGGAGGGAGGGAGGGAGGGAGGGAGGGAGGGAGGAAGGAAGGAAGGAAGGAAGGAAGGAAGGAAGGAAGGAAGGAAGGAAGGAAGGAAATGGGAAGGAAGGAAGGAAGGGGGAAGGAGAGAGAAGGAAGGGATGGAGGAAGGGAGGGAGGGAGGAAGGAAGGAGAGGGAGAAAGAGTACCCACTACGCTGTATTTCATAATTAATATTGCTTTTAGCCTGAGCAGAACTGGATTACTTTTGAACTTTGCTTTGGCAAGTCCGCAGATTATTAGACTTTTTTATCAGTCAAAATCAATTAACGGAAATTTGATTTCAATCGACAGGATAAAAGGAAGGTAATCTTCAGGTTCATTTTTGATTGTGATGATACATCTCACATATGGCCTTAAGTACAGCAAACAGTCCTCGGAGGGACTCCAGCAGAAAGAGACTCGCCGCAGGCAAACTAACCACACGAGTCCCTCTGATTGGTTGGCGCCGTCATTAGTGCCACTGCTGTTTAGGAACTACACAGAGACAGGACATGGTGACAGCTAAGACTTTAAAGCCTATGTATTTTTCAAACAGCTTTTCAAACTGTTTTTCATGACAGAATTTTTTCAGCTCTATCATTAACTGCTGACAAGCTGACAGAATAAATACTCCAGCCTTTAAGAAGCCACCTAACGATCGGTCCCCTCCCCCGCCTCGTGCTTGTAAGGTGGGGGGGTGGGGGGACTCTGGGCCCGGGCCTGGGCAGGGTGGGGAGTAGAGGATGGGGGGGGTGGCCCCCACGGGTGGCCCGCAGCCCCTCTTCTTACCTCATCAGCTTGGGCGAGGAGCTGGGTGAGTTCCGCATGCCTCCGTTCCGCTGCTTTTTTTTGGGGGACAGCGTCGATGGCTGCTCATCTTCAACTGGAAAGACAGGCAGCTCATGAGATTATGAACAGTTGGAGGGCAGGCTGCGAGATACAGGCAAGATATCAAAGGACACACACTCACGGCTCAGTCACTCACTAGGAACTCATGGCTGTCTTTTAGGACCCAGTGACAAAGACCAAATGTGTTAGTCAAAGAGGCCGCCTTAGAGAAGGTGAACTCATCACCTCTGAGCACTCCAGCTTTTGAACATGCACTCGAAACAGACTAGACCAGTTTGTAAGCGCCCTGCCGCAAGAAAGAAAAGAAATCATGATTCGTCTGTATATAAAATACATATATATGTATGTATATATGTGGGGGTTGGGGGGTGGGAACACTCAGTCGTTACTCTTAGAGTTGACTGTAGTTGCTTTGCCGAGTAATCGAATGGGGTTTTCCATAACCACAGTCAGAAATGAAGTCGTATGGGGAACAGCAGCAGAATCACGGCCAGCTCGCTGATTCCACGGAGGAACCACCTTAGCTGGTGCCTAATCCCTGCACGCCAGGGGAAGAGCCTTGCAGAGAGGCAGGGATCGGAGCCCCTAACAGCCAATGTTTCAATCAGTCGGGACTGGGAACATTGGTGCCGGTTGGCTCACGGATCTCCAGCCCAGCTCAGCTCTTGGCCCTGCACCTCACTAGAGGGAGAGCACGGGGATGGGGGGCGGGGGGCTGCATCCTTCTCAACTCATTCAGACTGGGCTGTGAGGTTGGAGGACCAGCCGGAGAAGAGCACCCGAATGAAGGAGGAGGTTGCCACTGAGTGATATCTCTGATGATGGGGGGAGGGTTGGCGAGAGGGGAGACAGCGAGGGTTGGAAACCAAGGCTGTTTTCCAAACGTCTAAACCACACAGATCGCTAAGCAATGTGAAGGTTCGCTCACAAACAACACAGCACACTTTACTGCTTTTGCCCAAAGACACCCACTAATAAGCTTTATAGATGTATTAGCTTGCATCATGCTTTTTTTTTTTTTTAAGAGAGCTGCTTCATAATTAGCAGATGCGCACCCAGCCTGTCACCCAAGGGCATCAGCGGCAAAATCCTAGCCCTCCTCTCCCCACCCCCCACAATTCAGGCTAAAGCTGTAATGTCAAGAAGGAAAAATATAGGATCCTTGGATTCTTAGAGTTGACTGCAACACAGACTGGGAGGAAGCACCCTTGAAACCCGGAATGCACGACAGTCACCTTAAAGCTAAGAAGAGAAATATTAGCAGTGATGACATCAAAAGAAGCTTGACATATGTTAATGGTGTACAAGTCTTAGGCAGGTGGGGGAGGATGCCATCTCAGCTACTCGACATTGCCCAGGAAGACCCATATCAGGACATGCATTATATGGTACTTCCCTGAAAACCCTAAATAAATTTAGTACGTTACAATACATGGTTCCAAGGGATTCTAATAATCCAACTATTTTCCAAACCTGCTTCAAAGTATCCCACTTGGTACATTCCCCTATCCCACTGTTAGTCGGAGGTGGTCTCTAGTCTTGTTGACACATGGAAAGGGAACAAGAATGCAGTTTGAGGTGAGAGTGTTTCCAGAAGTGATGAAGGCAAGAAAGCACCTACGAATGCCTACATCCCACTCACTCTACCAGCTGCTCTCTCGCCCCGTCCCCCCTGAGGCCCAGGCTCAGGCTGCGACCCTATCAGTCACTTAGGGCTCCAGGCCTAACTATGTGGCTGGGAGGATATCGCATCTTATCAGAAATGAGTATCCACAGCAAATCACACAGAGACTAAACAGCACTTAAAAGATTAAAGGAAATAAATACAAGCCACATAAATGGTATTGAAAAAAATCACTTAGAGTTGATATGCATCTCTCCGCAAGCAAACAGGCACTCTGGGCTTGACCTGAATTCATCTTCCTTTCACAGCACAGGGGGGCCAGGCATCCCAGGTTAATAATGGGGTAGAAAGGCAGTGAGCGAAAGAGAAAGGGAGAGAGAGACAGAGAGACAGAGACAGACGAGAGAGAGGTATGTGGATAAGTATCCTTTTGCATTTTCCCCATCTAAGGATTGGGGAGAAAATCCTGCATGGATTCTACCCGTAATACAAGGTCATCTTTTAATATGGACCACTTGCTATTGCTGTATTGTGTTCAGGGTGACCTAGATTAGTTGAGTCACATGACAGACTGAATAACATGTGTGCATGTGAGTGGGGCTAGTTGGGGTGAACATTCTCTTCTTCTCTGTCACACAGGCCTCCTTATGGTTAGAGTGACACACCCAGAAAGGTCTTTTACCTAACCTAGGCTACTATGCCTGACTTTATTCAAGGCCACCAGATGTTGCCATGGTTTCATCCGATTTATTCAGTGAGTCTATTTTAGTAAGGACCTGAACAGAAGTCCCACTCACTGGCACTTCTATTGGATTCTTTTGCTTACCTATTGTCTCCCCGTTTGCACTGGACCTATAATAAATAACCCTCTTTGGTTAAGTGCCCATTATCCTTGCACCTTGTCACTGTTTGTTTACCTGCGGTGATCTTCACATGGAAGATGTGTAAGTTAATACCTGTTACCCAGCTCCAGGGAGACACTTCATTCTAGTGCTAAAGTCGTGCCTCCTTCTATGCAAGGAAACTATTTATTTTCATTGCAACTCAGAAAGATCATCCATCATAATCATACTGCATTTAAACCAGGATTTGTTCTCTTAAATGAAACTCATGTTCAAAGGTTTCCTCCTGCACTCACAAGGCCTGGAAATGCAGATCTGTTCCCTGAAGAAATGGGGGGATGGGGGGGAATGTCTTCAGCTTAAATATATGAACATTGTGTAATGGAGACCATTACATATGGCTTAGATCCCACGAGAGAAGCAGCGATAACTTCTTTCTCTAAGTAGGTTATAAACCATATTTAATTATTATCCTTTATATGGATTCTATCAATTTCTGCATATTTAAAGAAAGCAGATCTAGAAAAACTTTTAGTTAAGCTATAAAATATAATTTTCATTTCATAGCTTCTGTGACTACATGAAAGGAATAAAAATTGAATTAAAAGGAAGACTTACTTACTTTCATGAAAGACAAATGTATTGAAGTAATTGGCCTCTACTTCATGCCAACGCACATTTACAGGCTCCTACTTAGCCTACTTTTTGGCTAATTACAATACACCTCTGTCTCCAGCATTTTCACTTGCATCATGCTGTGGAAGCACATGAAGATACGATCTTTGAAAGGAACCTGACTTACCGGCTTCTCTAAAACACAAATAAGTTCAGGAATCCAATGTGGAATTTTTATAGGAGCTGAACTCCATCCAGTCTCCAAGTACTCATAAAATTCAAGGGCTTGTTTTTGCACATCCCTAAGTATAACACTTAATGTGCTGTTGTAACTTCCCAGCGCTCACTTGTCTAATAGGCTCTGAATCTAACAGTTTTACAGTTGGGGAAGACTCAGTGCTAGAAAAATGTCAGGCAAGTCTAATGAGGCTTCAGATCCCTTGGTTTGCGCTAGAGTTTAATTTAAAGTTACAATGATGTTTTAACATGTTTGCTTATACTTGACTAAAGAGGATTCATTATTTCAATGACATAACCTCCAGACAATGTTCTGGGAATTGATTTAAGATGTGGTGGTAATTCCAACAGCCTTAATGCAGAGTCGAACATCTGTAACAACATTTTACTCGACTTTTCATCGGCATTCTGTTTTCAAGCAAAAGCTAGGCAACATCCACCAGAAACACTGGCCAGAACTCTGGGCTTATTTCAAGATGATCATATACTTTACTGTTTTTTTTTTTTTTTTAATAGAAATCCCTTTCTTTATTGTCCTAGCCAGCTTGCAAACACCGTGTCAGGGTTACCAATGCCTCTTTGTGGGCCTTTTGAATAAAATGGGGCAAGGATTCCAACTTTCAGCTTTCCCAAAATAGCTCAATGCTGAATGTGATGGACCCAGTGCTTGGGTCCAGCCGGGGGCACATCCCCCCTTCCTTATGTCCTCGACAGGGTTTAGGGGGATGAGGCCCTTTGACACTTAAAGGTGAATTTGTTGGCTGGAGTTAAAAAAAAAAAAAAAAAAAAAAAACGGTTCAAAGCAAATAAACTCGGAAACGCAATAAAAGGCAAACAACCTATAAACATGAGTCGACCGGCTATCTCCATTACGTTATGAATCACCACATCTGGAGAAACCCACATCTGCACACACTTAGCAGGTCATTAGTAATGTCATATTCACACTGGAATCACTCAGAGTGAGCAGCATGCAAAGTGGCTTGAACGCAAAGGCATCTAGCTAATAGGGCTTCCGACGAAAGTCTTGAGCAAGCTGCTAGTTTGGAGGCAGGGTCATTTTAATTGTTATTTCTTGTTGGCTATGGCATTTCTTATTGGAATTTTGCTGCCCAACAAGCTGAACGCATGCTGAAATCAACAACAGTACATCCTTCTTCTTCAACTGAGCTCAGCATGTTAGGAGAGAACACTGAGGGGTGCGGTTATTAAAAGAGGAACGGGCTCCCGAACTCCTTCACCTGGCTCGGCCACAAGCCGAGGATTGTGAGTTGTGTCCTTGAACTCAAATGGGTCTTTGGGATAGCGCGATCTAGCTGCAACCTTGACTGCCAAACAATAATGAGAAAAGAAAATGGAAATGAATCCTTTGCGAAATTTTTCATTAGGGAAGTTCCAAATGAGTTTTACCATCGAATGAAATTATAGCTTTACATGAAAAGGGGAGTTTCTTCCTCTCAGCTGAACTGCAGTTTTCTCTTACCCCGATGGCTTCTTGAAATTCTTTTTGCTGTGTTTTTGTCATCAATGTCAGAAGGGATAATATGTCAGAAAACAATCTTGTTTGTGCAATAATTTCCAAAAACCTACAGAGTACCCTTCTCCCTATGACATACACAGACCGAAAACTCAGTTTGGCAGCAAGACCAGACCCATTATTTCCTGAAGTCTGTTGAATGCATCCTACTGAATAATCATTATATTCCAAGTCATCAATCCTCAGTGTTAAACTATCATTTTCATCTCAAACAGCAGGCTTGGTCAGCTTGGTTTTGATTGCTGCCTAACTTGTATTAAATGCCATCGGGTTTGCCACTCCTAAGAGAGAAGGATATATGGCATCTCCTTGTATCATGAGTGTTAAAAAAAAAAAAAAAAGACAAGTGGGTATGTGTTTTCCATCTTTCAGAACAAAAATCTTGAGGGTAAGGAGAGAGGGTGAAGTTGCCAAGCTAGGGATGTAATAGTGCGCTTCCTATTCTCTGTGAGTTTACCAAACTTTCTCCTCAAGAAAAATCATGTAAGTCATAGTAATATAGTCTTTTCCCAATATGCAATTCACAATGGACAAAACTCCCAAGCTGACTCAACTTTTCTCTCTAATATGATGGAAAGCCTAAGACTTTCACCAGAAAATATGGGCTAGTTAACTCTTGAGGTCTTACAATGTGGCCACCAAAGAGCAATCCTTGGATGGGAGCACAGAATGGCACCTGTTTTCTGGAGGAACGTCTTCTGTCTTGTAACCATACAGTACCAGAACCTTAGCTGCCTGTCACACAAACCAGATGGGTGAGAAGGTGTAGATGCTTCTAGAAGCAATGAAGGAAAACAACAAGAACAACAGATGCCAGATAAATAATCCATACTGTGAGTTTGGTTTTGTAATTGCTATAAAGAAGCACCTGGATATTGGTTCAAGATGAATACCATAAGAGGGAAATGTCATGTGCTCATTAGCGAGGTTGAGCAGTTAAGAAGGCTAGGACATGGCAAGGCAGGCATCAGAGCCAAGTTCTATGCCTAGAGGGTCATAAGCAGCTCAATATCAGAACATGGGGACTTACAGTGGGTGATATCCTTGAAATGAGAGTTTCTGGTCTGAAAACCTTGGGATAGCATATATCCCCCCCTGAAGATTGGTGAACACTTTGCAGTATTATTGAGACTGTAATCGATAAACCTATAAAATCAATATTTTTGAAAGATCATAGAGAATATTAATGCACAGGTAATAAAAATATGAAGGATGTTGCCTCTCAAAAGCAATGCCAAGAATAATAATATTTCCAACATATAACATATATAACTTGTCTACAATTGAACAATTGCTTTATTATTTACATTATCAGGCAGGATAATTTCACAACTTCTAGCTGAGAAATAGGAAATACATTTATTTGAAAAACCTAGAGGTTGTGGGTTGAAAATAACACTAACCTGCCATTATGTAACATAGGATGGAAGGTATCTCTAAGTGGCTCTGTGGGCCAGAGCACAGGCACAGGGGTGCCTGTCCCCAGGTAGGCTGACGGGGCAGGGAGGGGAGGTTTGTTGCAGCTTTTTCATTTCTAGGCTTTTGTAGAGCTAATAGGAGAATGGGGAGGGAGACTTTAAGGAACAATAGGTTATGTAGAAGTTAATCACAGGGTGTATTTCTGGTTCTATTCACTGCCTGGGAAACCTGAATTGTGTAAGTTTGAGTCCATCAACACAGAGTAATGAAAGAATTCAGCTCCTACATGGGAGAGAGAAAAAAATACTATATAAATATACTAACAGAACCCACATGACCTGGATTGCAATGTTCTCTACGGAAACACTGCAGGCCTAATGGATCCTCTGAAATCAAACAGGGTGGATTAGATGTTACCTACTGACCCCCCCACATCCCCCCATCTCAAACTGTAAGCCTCATGTTCTATATGCATCCTGGTAGAAGTCCAACATTCATCAAAGTCCCCTGTATCTAGAATCTCAGCTCATATATCTTCACTAAAACCCTGACCTGCTAGAATAACTCGCCCAATGCTCTGCTCAGTATTGGGGAGGAAATTCCTTTTGGAGATCTGGTTGCCTTTAGCTCTTTATTTATTTATTTATTTTATTGGAACAGATTGTTTCTATCATCTCAAGGGCAAAGAAAAGTCTCAAGCTAAGACTAGATATTAGCTTCTCAGAGATGAGACACAAAGATAAAACAACGGAATTCTAAGAGCAAATACACGACTATAATGAGAAACGCAAGAATTTCCTTGAATTATTGCTATGGAGTGGAGATTGGGAAGGCAGTACAAGATGGAAGATAACTTTTACTGTGTATCAAACTGAGAAAAAAAAATGCAGGAGTCCAACAAAACTGCTCCTTTTCAACTTTTCTTTCCTTCTCTCCCTATTCTTTACTCCAACCAAGGAGATGCTAACTGCTCTGAAGCTAAAAAGTGAATCTGACTCCTTTTTTCTGTAGCCCTGGCATGTGCAGCACCTGTTTGTGGGGGACGAGTTGTAGTGGAGGGATGAGACTTGCCAACTCCCTGGCACCAAGAGCTGCTTTCTTTCTTCTTATACTTCTCAAGTTCCAGGGTCAGCAAACTATAGTCTGGAACATGTTTTTGTATACTCCATAAGCTTAAAATGTTTTTACATTTTTAAATGGCTGGTGAAAAAAGGAAGAAGAATATTTCATAACACATTAAAATGAGAGGAAACTCAAATTTCAACAGCTATAAATAAAGTTTTATTGGAAAAGGACCACAGTTGCTCATTTACCTATTGTCTGTGGCCATTTTCACTGTACGACAGACTTGAGTAGTTGCAACAGAGACCCAGGGGTCCACAAAGTCTGAGGTATTTACTAGGTGGCCCTTGATAGAAAATGTTTGCTGATCTCTGCTCTCGTTTATCTGTTTATCTTCTCACATTTTCCTAGCTGGCCAGTTTTTGAAAAGGACAATGTTCTTCCCAATTTGCCAAGATGGCCAATCAACAAGAGGAACACAGATGGAGCCCACATCAAGTGCACAGACTTGGGGAGGTAGGAAGGGGCAGAGGTAGCTTAGCGATCCAAACGACCCTATTTTCCAATCTGCTAGGAGTCCGGCAGGTGCCCTGGTATTGGGGGAAACCAGTTAGGTGAGTTTCCCATCTTCCAACTCAAGTGAAGTCAGATTCATCTACCTTGCACTTTGAGAATCAAGGCAAACCACATCTACCATGAACAATTCCTTGAAGCTGTCAGCGTGTGCCGCAAGTCCACCCTGAGAGAGCCCGCACAAGACAACAGATTAACCATTAGACTAGATATGTTGAAAATATACAGCTTCAACCTTTCCCCAGCTAGCTCAGAGCGATATATAGATGATTATTTCAACCGTCAGCTGCCGCATAGATTTAAACCCCTGCACAATAACTCCTGGATTCATCTGCCCCTTGTCAAACTTGCACGGCTTTAGTTGGAGGATACATGGTGTGGCAGTTTCACTGTGAATCCAGAATGATCCAGACGGCTGCTGTCTCTTTGTTAACAGGAAGCCAAACTGATGAGTTTGTAATGCATTTCTTATCAAAGGTAGTCTCAGAAAAGAAAATGTGCCCCATCAGTTTGGTTAGAATTTCACATATAGTAGATTAGGGGCTTAATCAGAATATCTCTGTTATTTTCATGTGGAAATAGAAAATTCTGCATCCCTCCCATTAAAATCACTTTAGGCTGATGAAGTAGGTATTTGGAAATTTATAATTATCTTTGATTTTTCTTCTCCTTCAGTATACTTCATAAAAATCATCAGCTAGAGCCCAGAAAACAATGGTGGTTCATAGATACAAGCATGCGAACATATTTTTTTAAGTTCATGCCAATCTTTCTGAGCCGTGCTTCTAAAATGATAATAGTGAATAAAAGGATTGTAATTTTCAACTCATATGTTTAACAAAGACAAAATGGACTGTAATGGAGTTTATGGAGCCTATAAAGGAACTCTTCCTCTGATATGGTTTATTATCAAATAGATTTGCATTTACCATTGGATAAATCAGGTCCCTCTGCACCGTATCAAGAGTGGCTGTATGCTACTGAACACCACTCCTGGCACGTGGAAAGTGCTGCCAATTTCTTGTTGTGCTGTTCAGTATGGAAATGCCAGCATTAAAATTGCTATTTGTCCTGTCTTTATTTAAAATTCTGACATTTTATTTATTATGGATTTGTTTTTGCATTTTGATTTTTAAAATACTGCATGAAACGCTCTCTTGATTCCTGAGGCTTTCAGTGTCCCCTTAAATTTGGTGCCCAAGGCAAGTGGCTCACTCTCCTTACTCAAGCCCTGGCCCAGCCCTGCCCATTTCTCCAGAGTGTTCTCAAGAACCTGCTGGTTCTGCCACCCTGCCTGTCATTACAAAGAAGTTATCTTACTTTGTATCTGCGTGTGTGTCTATATACTCCCTTGTTCGGAACTGGGCAAGGCAAATATAAAACAAGAGTTACTCTTTTGATCACTTCATGCTGTTTGCATGAGATTGTTAAGGAAGACCCTTGCAAGAAAGGTTTCCTTGTGGATTTACAAATTGTCAGACATCCAAAGGAGTGGAGAAAAGATCGGGCTGCCTCAGGAATCTGAGATTTGCCACCTGCCTGGGGTGAGAAACAGAACAGAGAGAAGGGGTCAGGTCTCTCATGGACTTAATTTCACACTTCACATCAAATTCTCCTGGTTAACACAATGTTGATTTACATTTTCACTTTGGGGTAAAAGTTTTTACTTGCTTGTGTGTTTTGATTCAGATGTTACCTCCCTTCTCTTTTTGGTTTTTCCTCCCCCCTAAACAGCTTCAAGCAAATATGACTGGCAGCAAATGTCCACATTTTCATTTCCATTTTCACTTTACTATGTACACTTTAAAATATCAATGTGTGCCCCCATAATTCTACTTGAAGACCAGCCTACTGTCTAACTGGGGGTACGTGTAATTGCTTTCTAAACCATAAGGTGTTATGCAGCTAAAGACCATCATTATTATTAATATTATTAATATTACTGGTTCATCCATAAATACCATATCTTCCTTCAAGCCTGTTGTGTCAAGAGCCACCTAGAATTCTAATATGTATTCCAGATGGTTGCACTGATACTTTCTCTGAAACTCAGATAAAGGTAAAATGCATGGGTTTTTAGTGCAAGCTAGGTACACTCCATGGCCCCATGAAGAATGTCCTGCCAAAACACTTTAGAAATACTGTATGTTTTTAACCTTGGGAGGTAAGGACCGGTCTGGATTGTGATTTTACACTAAACACAGCATTTAGTATATTTCTTAAGGGCATAGTCACCTTCTAAAGATGCTCTTGAACTATAAAATCATTATCTGTGTTCTACTATAATTTATCTTCAGACATATCCTGGGCAATATTTTAAAATGCTTGTGCATGGGAGGCCCCTTTCTGGTCAACACAGAGAACAAGGTATAAAATGCAGGAGCAGGGTTGGAAGGGGTTTAGAGATATTCTGGTCTCACTCTCTTTGGGCTCAAGTCTACAGTCCTATGCAGACAGAGAGCCAGGGCCCAGGTCTGCAGACTTCTAATCCAGACCAATTGCTGTCAGAATTCTGCTCATGAGAGTACCATGAGGATAAAGTTTCTAGTCAGGCCACCTGCCTAAGTCTCACCTCTGACTTTGTTAGAGCTCTGATCCCAGGCAAGTTACTCAACGCCTCGATGTCATAAGATCCCCTGTCATCCCTGCTAGACAGATGTAGACACTGGGATTTGGAGTCGCTGTGGGTTAAAAGAGATAATTAGGGGCCATATGCTGAAAGCCTGAGGAGTAAATACTGTCTCAATGTGCTCTGCTTGGCACTACTCTGCTACTCCATGGGATTTTATGTGTAGGGCAATCTTCAAGTCTGAAGCTTATCCATAAAAATGTGCATTTCTAAATCTGCAGAAGACTGGGCTCCCATTCCAGGAGGGTAAAGTGTCTCATGGGACATGAGTTCATCAGCTGGTCAAACACCCTGGTGCTGCCTACTGTACCCCAGCCACATGGCAGGCACCCGTCTTGTTCATCCTTTGCCCTGGCTCCCATGACACTCAAGTACACCATCCCTGAGAGAAGGATTGTAAGGTGTGGGAGATCCCTCGACATAAGTCAACTCATTGAGCTGCAAGAAGAACAACAGCTAACACAGGCCTTGTGGCCACCCTGCTGGGTCCAAACCCAGGTATTGACAACTTAGCTAACTTCAGTTTTCTCACTTGCAAAATGGGAATACTCAGAGTACCTTTCTCATAGGTACTCTGATTTTTATGATTAAAAATCTTTAAAATGCTTAGAAGAATTCTTGGCAAGCTCAGGATAAATTTTACCGATCATTATTACCTTGGCTTTGAGTAATCAAAGTAATTAGAGCTCTCGAGCATTGGTTCCTTCCCCACAATGCCACTCTGCTCTTTTGATTTTGTTCTGCTCAGATGGGTTCATGCTCTCTCCTCTGCCTGGAGCAACTGATCTAGTATCTTCATACTAGAACAAGGTGAGATTCAACACCCACCCCACATTGTCTGCTTTTGCTTGGTTGCCACCTTTGTCTTGTATTTCATATGGCCTCAATGAACTGCTAAGGTCAAAATAATTAGGCTATGCCAAGTGTCATAAAAACCAAACAAAACAAAAAGCCAGAAAATGTTTAAATGGGCCTCAATTGGAGGAGGCTGGGACTATTCAGAGCAATAACAAATGAAAGTCAGATGGAAACCTGGAGAAACCCCACTGTTCCCTCTAAATTACAGGAAATTTGTGCTGTCTGATTACAAGGGGCTCTTTCCTTTGAATTTCTGGTGGGAGGTCACAGGATGGGGGCATGCATGTGGACAATGGTGGGGATCAGGAGAGTGATGAGAGTCAGAGTGGCAGTGACTCTTCCACTCTTCCTTCCCACAGGTCTTCTTTTCATCCATCTACTCTGTCCATCCTTAAAGAAATAGGTTAGCTTGCCTCCTCCAGGAAGCCTTCCCAGGCAACTGTAATAAAACAGAATCCCTCCTACAAATCCCTTGGCATTTCTCATCTCACACCCCTCTGACATCTCCTTATTTTTTGCATTATAATTTGTTTTCCATTTCAATATGTCCTATTCCCCAACTAGATTCACAAGCGCCTTTACTGTAGTTTACAAATCTCTGAATCTCTCACAGTGCTGAGCCCCTGGTAAGGTTCCTAAGACATAGATTTTAGTTGCCAGGGAGGTGTTGCAGAGGGAAGAAGCATAAAGGGGAACCCAAGTTTGTCACAGTTTGGATCAAAGGCATGGCCTTGGAAAGACACTTCCCCTCCTAGAGGACTGGCATTCATTACATACAAGGGCCTTCTCAGCTCTGATTTGCAAGAGTTCTGGGCTTAATGCTCTCTTCTGTTACTTGACAAATATCACAGGAACCAGTCATGGATGGAAGGCCTCATAACTCTTCAGGCAAAAATAATGATCCAGCACTTCTTACCAGACTCAATCCCCCAAAGTGCTACAGAATAGGAAAGCAGAATTCCTGATCCAAGGAAAGTGTGGCCTAGCTCAGTGGTTCTCAAGCCTGCCTTTCAACAAAATGAACTGAAAAATTTTACACAACACCAATATATGTATATAATATACATGTTACATGAAATAATAGTACAAAGGTGCTGCATGGTAATGTCAGGGGAGGGCTAAAAGAAATGCCTCATACGGTGAGTGCTAGAATGTACAGGGTGGTCAAGTCAGACTTGAAAACAAGGGTGGGGTGGATAGAGCTGTTAATCTTGTTCAGCTACATACCCTCTGAGCCAAACACAGGGCCTTGGACACTGACAGCACGGAAGCCACAACATAGAAGCAGCTCGATGGTGGCAGTACCAGGTGGGAAGGGCGCTCTAGGTGGAGGGGACCCCTTGGCCAAAGGCAAGGAGATGGGAAGGTCGTAAGCTAGGAACTATAAGAAAATCGGTTTGGCCAAAGCAGGCAGATTTATCCGAGGGCATAGCTGGGGGTGTCTAAGGGACAGACAGTGTAAGGCTTTAAATTCCAAATGACAGAATTGTGATTATTAGATGCTAATCTGAGTCCTCTGCAAATTACTTTTTCTTCAGTTTAAAATACTCAGATTCCAAGAGGGCAGCAGGTGGTTTGCATCTAGGCAGGATCTATCGAAAGCCCCTCACTCAGCCTCCTTTCTTTCTGCCCGCTTAAGAATTATAAGGGTCCAAGCTAAGGTACACACGTGTGTGCATGAAACTAAACACGAGAAGGAGGCCCCTGGCAATAGTCCAGTTCCCTTGGAGGTCTCGTTTTTACTCTGGAGAGTGTATCTGACAGGAAAATAAAGTTATTTAATGCCTTGGAAAGGGGGCCTATGAAACTCACAGGGCTGCTTCCTCAGAGCCTGGCCAGGTCCATCCGACCTTTTACTCTGGGACAGTATCTCCCATCTTCAGCTATTTGAGATGATCCTGTCCCATCTTAAAGGAACTGGGAGGAAAATCATCAGGGTTTGACTGTAGTAAGAACACTGATCGCAGTCAACAGTTGGGAAAACATTTTCAACAAAACTCATGCTTTCAAGTGGATTCACTGAGAAGGAAATGTTTCTCTACTACTAGAGAAACTCTCTACTCCTTGGTTTTACTTAAACAATAATACTTCAGCGTTTTCTCTGTTAAAACCACAGAAGTGAATAAAAGAAGAATCTGGATCCCTGTCTGGATCCCTGACCTGCACCCCTTAGGCCAGTATACCAAAAATGTTTATAAACTCAAAAGATAAAATTCTTGGGGTGCCTGACTAGCTCTGTTGGTGGAGCGTGTGACTCTTGATCTCGAGGTCGTGAGTTCGAGCCCCGGGCTAGGGGTAGAGATTACTTTAAAAAGAGAGAGAGAAAAAAAAATACAATACAAAATTGGCCTTCCCGAATTAATGGTTTCAAAATTTTAAAAAAGAAAATAAGAAAAATACTTGCATTCAAAGTTCCCCATAGTCTGATAGGTAGTACTTAATAATGAATACGATGAGCAAATAAATGAGAGGTCCTGGGATGTATTTTAATTCTCGCCTTCCAACACCCCAATAAATCCACTGTCACCTATTCTCTCCTGTCCCTGTTCACAATCAAACACCCTGAATAAAAGAAATAGTGTAGGTTAAAAAAAAAAAAAAAGGAAAAAAGCATAGTTCTGTCTTTCAAAACAATGAAAATAGGCTGTGTGTGGACAAAAGAACCAAAAATATAGTTTTCCTTGTACATTTGTTGTTTTGCTTCATCAATGTCCAAACTGATGAACTGATCGGCCTTTGTGTGAACGACTGTTCTGGGAAGACAACCTAACACCTCTGATCCTGTTTGTCAGAGATTCAGCTTCAGCCCAGTGAGAAAGCAAAACTCTTTGGTTAACTTGTATTCTAAAGTAATTCTTGATGAAACGTTAAAATGATTTTTATATTGCACCCTCCGATCCAGTACCTAAGCCACCTTTATAAAAATGTCCCTCATTATCCTAGTGTGGAATAAAGCCTAGGGAATTAATCTGTATAAATAGGTATTAAATAAAAATGGGGCCTTGCCACATAATAATCAGATGGTGGAGGTAATCCAGTCTTAGGGGCAAGAATCTGACATAGAGTGGTTACCTTTTAAAAACGAAATAACATTTATTGAACTAGGATTTGTTCCACACTAGCATTAAATCAAGCTAGTTAGTTGTGGGACGCCTGGGTGGCTCAGCGGTTAAGCATCTGCCTTCGGCCCAGGGCGTGATCCTGGAATCCCAGGGTCGAGTCCCACTTTGGGCTCCTTGCACGGAGCCTGCTTCTCCCTCTGCCTGTGGCTCCTCCCTCTCTCTCTCTGTGTCTCTCAAGAATAAATAAGTAAAATCTTAATAAATAAATAAATAAATAAATAAATAAATAAATAAATAAAGCTAGTCGGATTTAAAGAAATCTTAGCAATGGAGAGGTGTTGTCTTAGTGGAGGTGTATCTCCTCAATAAATTGACAAACATACAAACTCAGTGTTAGAAAGTCATTCTGGAGAAATAAAGGAATATCTGGAAAAGAAAAATGCAGAGTGTATGGGGGGGTACCTTGAATACATCCAGGTAGAGGGTTTCATTTCTAGAAAAGCAGCGCCACCTGCTGGTCGATTGGCCCCTCCGGCCCCTCTGTGGTTTGCCGGCCAACATCTATCTTGTAATCTATGCATAAATATACAGCAGTATTTTTCAGCTGCTGTTATACATAAGAATTTTATTACCAGTCGGCAGATTTCTAACACACTGGTTGCAGTTTAATAATCCTCTATTACCTGAAGTATGGGTTATATAAAAACCTAGAATGTTAATTGTTGACAAACCAATTCTAATATGTAAAGCACTGTAAGTCACCCAGTAAATATCCAAATAAATCGAAAGGGATAGCTCTTTTTCCTCTAACAACGTGTTATTAAGCAACACAACTTGATCACTTACATAAAAATAATGTTCATGCATTTCGATGTACTAAGAAATCAGGAAAAATGCATTATAATCTTACTAACTGAGAGCTTTCCCTTCATTTACAATTTAGAGGAAAATATTTTTGCTGTGAATATTTTTCCCTTCCTTAAAAAAAAAATGGACCTAAACCCAGGTGTCATTTAGGAAATTTTCCCATATAACAAAACCTGAGTTATAAATAACTAAGATTACATCTATAAAATGCTATATTTTTTAAATGGCAATAGAGAAGTCATGGAGAATATAAGTCACTGATACAGTGAGCAGAGAAACACTACCTGTCATTTTTCAGAAAAAGATCACACAAACGCGATAGCAAAGGAACACAATAAAAGGAAGAAACAGGAATGTGATAGGTGACTCTGATTATATCTGCAAAGGAAACTGTGATATAAATTAACACCCAAGCACCCACGAAAGGCATATTGTATGTAGCTTCCCCGGAGTGATCGTTATGCAGCAGAGAAGACTGGTGATTTTGTACGAGCAGAAATAAAGTGTAGGCTGTGAAATCTGGTGGTGATAACTAATGACCACACAACTTACAACTCTGATTTGATCTCTAACAGAAAAAAATAAAAAAGTACTCTACAGGATAGATGTATGCAATAGGGGCCATATTTTTCACTTGAAACAAATAAACCCCAAATGGGATCAAAGGGCCCCAGCAAATGAAAAATGACAGTTCCTATGTTGCCCTGATTTGATCTCAAGCAAAACTACCATGCTGATAACATTCCAAAGCTTAGGAGGAAGGCAGGGCATGGGTAAAGCATTTGGGCCCCATTTGGCCCCAGTTCTCACACTAATCTCACTAATGAGAAAATCAGCAAGAAGCAGAGCCCGACTATTTATAAAGCAGTTTAGGGAAGGTGATGATGTGACGTCTCAACACCAACCAGACCTCAAAGATGGGTTGAGATCAAGATCATCATCAAGAAAAGAAATTCTGATAGAATTTGAAAGGAAAGAAAGGCCATCCTTCCCCACCATCTGTTCCCCTCTTGTTGGTCTCCAGCATTCCTTCTGTCTTCCAGGAATGCACTGTCCATGTCCATAGAAGAGATGGAAAAGTCATAAGACAGTTTCAATAAGAGAAGGAATGAAGAGACAAAGTCACAGGAGCTCTACGAGATAGATCCCATTCTTACCTCCTATTTTACAGATGGGGAAACTAAGAGACAGAGAAGTCCTGAAGCTTGTCCAAAGTCCCACAGTAGTAAGGGTTGATGTTTATTCTGGGTTCGTTTAGATGAAACGAGAAGAATAAAGATTCATACATGTGCAAACCATTACTCTTATTATAGCAATTGGCACGCACTGAGCACCCATTTGGTGAACATATCAAAACATGACTGCTCCAGGAATGGTTTCCAAAGTCCCCAGAAAACACAGAAATCCCACTTACTTCCCTCCCTTTCCCTGCTCTGAGGTTCCCTAGAACTTTGGGCTTGAATTGCCAAGGAGAATCACTGAGCTCACCGCCCAGTGAGATGAATGGCTTGGGAATCCCCAGCTAGATAGCTGAGAAAAGACAGGAGATGTCTGCCCACTGGATATCCATCCTCATCCTCAGTGAAGAAGTGGTCCTTCCAGCAACCAGACCCTTGCACATTTCACAACCTCCTCTCAAGACTTCCAGGCCACATGACCTGAGCCCCTTTCTCTACCCCACCTGCATGCCTAGCAAGCTTCATTCTGTCATTTTTGTGGGGTCTTTCTTTTCTGCGGGTCACCGTACCTCCTTTTCCAGTAACACCTGTTTAGGGCTTTGGCTTTGAAGCATCCCTGCTGGATGTGTTCTCTCGGTTGGATATGTTACAGGCCATATGTGGAAATTTACTCATCTGCACTGAAGAAATAGCCAGATCAACCTTGACAAAATGCAGAGAGCAATTCAAAGCCACTCAAAGGTAAGAGAATGAATGCTTGGTGCAGGCTGAGAGCTCTGCGAGCAATCTGGAAAGCTCTCTGCCCTCTCCTTGTCTCGAGCAGAATAAACAGAATAATGACACTTAATAGGAAATTGCCAGGAGACACAGTCAGCCTTTGGATACCTTGAGGTGGGAAGAATTGCCACTTGGGTGCTGTTGGATTCAGCCAGCCTACCTTAAGTCAGAGTCAATGATCCTAACAGTCATGAATGGCCTTAAATCTTTCTCCGCATTTGGGCAGGCCGACATGGCCATGCCCAAATGGTCACAGCACTCTGCAAACAGGTATCTCTCCTCACACTGGCCCTACCCGGTGCATTAGTATTTTTGTGCCACCCTCACTCACAGGACAATGATCAGGCTTTTTGAATGCCAAAGTCACAAGTCCTTGATTTTCTAGGACAAATGTCCTACATACACATGTATCCTCTGTGTGGTGATATTCCTCTCTCTCCTCATTTGATACTTTGGGGGGGGGGGTTGCCTACTGCAATTTAATTCTGTCTAGATCTTTTTAAATTGGGATCTGATTGAATTGCTTCTAGATTTTCTTTCCCCATAATCAACCTTCACAAAGAATATGGATTGTACCTACTATTTGATAATTTTCAAGAGCCATCAGTTATGTCCTTGATTTTCTTTGCTACATTTCCCTCTTTTAATCTTCTTGTGTCGTGTGTGTGTGTGTGTGTGTGTGTGTGTGTGCATGCATACACACGCATTGCTACAAGTTGTTTAGAGAGTTTTAGGAAACTTCATGGATGTGGGTGATCCTGCTTCTGACATACCATCTATTCCTTTAACTGATGGTTGAAATCCCTTCATTTATTCATTCTTTTTACTCTTCAAATATTTACTGAACTGGAATCCTGCAGGCCATTTCCTATCCGGGTATTCTTGCCAACACATGAAGCCCCGCCAAGGATGCCAGCATCCTGCATTTCTGACCTTGGAGGGAAGGAAGGCACCCCTATCTCCTTTCTTGACTGAGTACAATCCAACAGGCTCTGGCCCAGAAAGCTGCCATTGGCCAAAGTGGAAATCACTTTAATTCAAGCAGTCAGCTCCACTCCCAAAAGACGGCCCACACTCTGGTCTACAAATGCCCTTCTACGCACCGTTGATACATCTTGTGTGGCTCCAGCTCCAGGAAGCAGTCTTTCTTACTTCCCTCAAAAGTCTCTTAGTTAAGCTAACAGACCATCCCTAACATAGATCTGCTTCGGAAACTTCCACTTTGAGTTCGCCTAGAGTTTTC
This sequence comes from Canis lupus familiaris, assembly GCF_011100685.1. NCBI lineage: Eukaryota > Metazoa > Chordata > Mammalia > Carnivora > Canidae > Canis > Canis lupus. The sequence continues at coordinate 27,679,552 of NC_049225.1, forward strand.
TCTAGGAACATTTAGAATATTCTCTAGGAATATGTGGTAGTATTCACCCTGCCATATTGCAGGGGATAGAATGGGGGCCTTCAGGTTCACCAGAAGAGGTCGAGGGAGTTTCTCTATTGCTGTTTCCCTTGTTTGTGGGGGGACAGCTCCTTCTGCAGATGACCAAGTGAGATGGTCTTAAGGAGACATGCCTCTGAGTCTCCAAACCCTTCACCCAGTTTTTCTGAGCTGGAGTTCAGAAGACTATCTCCCCAGAACAAGAATCTCTGGGCATGTCTAGAATCTCCCTCTAAACCAGGCACTAGCTATTTCTAAAAGCATCTCTTTAGTGCTCCCTGAGATTTTAAATGTGGGGGTCTGACAATGCTGGACTTGTTTCTGCACATTTGGTTTCCTTTTGGGAAAATGGTTGGCTGGGGAAGCAGAACCCTTATATGTAAATGTGGGGATGGAAGATTCCCTGATTATCTACAAAATTCAACATACTGGTTTGGGAGAAAGCCCCTGAGAGAAGAGAAACAACCCACAGCCAATGTGCTGGGTGCATTCTGCTTCATTCCATTTCCAGAAGTTGGCATGCTCAGCATGCATGTCCCAACACTGTCAGGGAGCCCAGGACTCTATGCCACTTTAATGGCCCTTTGAGGTCAATGCCACGTACAAATCCAATAGCCAAGGATGGCCAATATACGGTCACAATGAACACAAAGGTCTTGTGCACAGAGAAAAAGGAAAAGAAAACTATACCGTGGTACTTAGAAATGCCACATGACTTCCTCAGATTTTGTGTGGCAGTACTTCACAGGAAATGTGTTTTGTATTTCCACTGGAGTAGGATAAGTGGTTGGAAACTACAGTGGATTTTCAGTGAATGGGATGTGAAATACTTTATTATTTTTTTCCTCCATAGATGTAAGGAGACATGCTGTCTCCCTGAGAAAGATGGGAGGAGAAAAGTCTCCTTGCCAGACACAGGGATTTGAAAAATAATTTTCATGAGCTCTAGCTGAAGCTACCACATGCAGCTTGAGCCAACACCCTCAGGGCTGGTCACATGTCCCCGCTGGTGGTGCCCCCTTGTTGCTGCTGTCCAGCCTGGGCAATAGCATTCGTGGCAATTGGGAGCTGCCTGCCTCTGTCCCCGATCAACACACTCAAGATGTGAATCTTATTAGAAATGGATAGCATGATGAGGGAGGAAGAAGAAATTAGGGATAGAGAAAGAAAATAGATGGAGAAGACCCCAAGACTGGGTATAGTAGATACAGCCTGATAGGTCTCCAGTCCCAGCTGAGACTTTAAATTCCCCTCCAACTGAAGCAAACTCCACTGAGCCCCAACAGGAATCACAATGGCTGCTGGGTCAGCTGGGGAGAATTATGCTCAAGAAATCCAACTAATGCAACTCAACTGCTTCAGAGCCATTAATTAAACTTTCTTTAAAAAGATTTTAACTTCTCGGAGCTGCATGTGGATAATGTGGTTCAGCTGCAGTGTCCTGGTGGCCGTAGCTCACGCCTTCCTTCCTAGAGCCCCGCGGAGCAGCCTCCCCTCTGCAGGTCTTCTCCACCCTCAGGGAGAGCCTCCCAACTGCCCCACCAGGCCGGCCCCTTCTTCCACAGCCGCCCCGAAAGACTTCCTAGAACAAAGCCTGGGTGGTGGCAGTTCTTTTCCTGATCAGACACCTCGAATGCATTCGACCATATTGCAGATTAAGAACAAAACCCATTTACAGCTCTTCTCTCTGAGAAGAACAGGTTCCAAGGCTCTAGCCGGACAGGGTAACCAGCGGTTCAACTTGTAAGTACCTGAGTAACTCAACTTGCTCCACAGCCTGTGGAGCCATCCAGCTTGTTTCGGTATCTCAGGCCCACGATGACGCAGGCAAGGCCCAAGGCAAGTTCAGGAACCTTCTTTGTGCCTTAGTTGTCTCATCTCTAAATGGCACCACTTACAGCTGCCTAGGCTTATAGCTGCTTCCACTGCCAAGAACAGTTACCACCTCAAAATAAGGATTAAATTAGTATTTGCAATCATGTCTGTAATGTGGAAAATGCTATGTGTTAAATTTAACAATACACAACACACACAGCCTTGCTTTGTTGGCAGAGCACCTGGTTCACAGTAAGGGCAGACACTACACCAAGTCTAGTCTTCATGGCCTTCTAAGTTAAGCACTAGCCACCTAATACCACCACATTAAGAAGCCTGGAGTTCTGCGTGATGGAGGACAGATATAATAATAGATCTGCCTGGAGAATGGGCCTTTACTCATATAAAACAAAAACCGCAACCGCTCCTCAAAAAGGGAAAGGATCTTTCACCAAATCTTAGCAAGCCTCACCCTTCCCACCGATGCATCTGATCTGTTTATAATCTCTACCTCCACTCCATTCTGAAAAGGGTTCTCATCACGCTCATTGCTTCTAGGCTTACATGCGAGTCAAAGCTCTCGAACTCTAAGACCTTTCCTATGAGTGTGATGGCAAACGTCCTGAATTGGTTGGGCCAGATGACAAATGTCCATCTCAGATGAAGGAAGCATCCAAGTGAAGTGATGGGCACCATCCAAGGAGGGAGAACCCCAGGGCATGATGGAGACCAGGGAGGCTGCACATCAAGGGCTCATTTCCATCTGGATGGGACTTGAAGGCAGGATGCAGTAGGGCCCGTGCTGCCGCCCAACAAGACTCTCTCCAGTGACTTTACACCATTATTGGTCTGATACTCATTTGAGACGATGCCCAATCGCATCACAACAAATTAACCACAGACACGCGATGGCAATCAACTCAGGAGGCTATCCTGAAAGCCGGCTGGGGGATTCCCTGTCTCCACGAGCCGCACACTCCCACAGATGTTTCTAAAAGCCTCTTCCCAGAGGCCCATTTAGAGAGAAATTAAATGCAACTTTGACTTAATTAACGTTTTAAAATGATAATGAATACAATGTAGATTCATAGGAGGCATTTACGTTGTGTTGTAAAATTGATAAAAATTTAATAACTCTTTGTTAATAAGTTATGTCTCCCCAGACCCATAAAGCCTAAGGCACTGCAAAACTCCAGACCGGGTCTGATCCAGGCTCCTGGTGCAGGTGGAGGAGGGAGGCAGAGATGGACTTGACATTTGCTCCAAGCCTGCTCTAATTCAAACCTCGGCTTGTTCATCAGTACTTTATTTCATACAGTAAAGGTCAGGATTTGGGCTCAAGGCAGAGACTTGACAAGAGAGCTCAAGTGAAAGGCGGACTGGCCCTGGCATCTGTCGCCTGAGATAGTGGAGGAAGGGGGGAGATGGAGAGCTAACTGGCCACATCCGTCCTCCACCACGGAGGTAAGATGGGGAATCTGCTGCCCAGTGCTGGGAGCTGTCAGGCTGAGTATCGTGACAACCGGCCACTGTCCGGAGTAAAAATGCAAACATAATTTCCATGTCACCTTGCAGAAGGACCTCGGCTCAGCCTACTTGTGGCATGCTGACATCTTTCCTAGTTTGTCCTTGAAGAGCCGAGTCCCTTATTAAAGTGTCGTTCTCCTGGGAAGGGAGGTGTCCCAGTGAGAGGTACACTCGAGGGGCCCTTCCGTCTTTCCTCCTTCTGACCTTTCTACTTCTTGCCTCCTAACTCGGTTTCAAAGGATTTCTTTTGAAAAGCTGGTTGCCTTTTGCCCAGATGGTCCCTCTTCATCCTTACGAGGTGGCTCTTCATAGCATATTTATTGTAAAGAATTCAACAATACTTTGGGGGGGAGCATAACAAGGGCCCCAAGGACAAGTCAACTACTTCGCCTGACGCTAACCTGAAGAAAGCAGCTATTTACTACAAATGAAAACCTTTAGAGACAGGCATTTCAAGGGATCCTTTCCAAAGAACATTTTGGCTTTTTGCCCTAGGATCCCAACTTAACGAGGTGACCACTGTGTAAGCACGTGGAAGGTGTATTTCCAGTCAAGCCACTGCTAAATGTGCCCACCGCAGACCCGAAGGGGAGGCGGTGGCTTCTGTAACCTTGCCTGCTACCGACAAAAGTGCCCGAAGTTGCCCTCCCAGGTACACCGTTCCTTAGTCTCTCGGAATGATTAGATGGCTGTCTGGCCCTATTTGCCTTCCTGTTTTCACGTCCTGCAATGAAGTGCAAATGGCCAATTCAGGGAACGTGGGTCAGGGCTGGCGAAGAGCTACAGTGGGAATCCAAAGGCTGCTTGAGTATTTGCTGTCATGGATATAGAAAAGGAGAGAGGGAGAGGAAGAAGGAGAAAGATTCGGAGAGATCATACCAGCTTGCACACGAGAAATGGGAGAAATTGCAGACCTGGAATGAATGGGCTTCAAGAAAGCATGGAAAACTATGATTAAATTGATTTAAGCTGAGTTTCCTTTGGCTCTCCTTTTTCTATCTTTCTATCACTGATCATTGTGGTGGGAAGAGTCTTTGGTTTCAGGGCCCAGAAGTAAAATAAACAAATACAATTTGGGGGGGAGCTTGAGGAAGTCACCCCAAACTACACATAAAAGGAATCAGATAATGATAGGCTGTTGATTTTTAAATACAGCTTATTAACTCCAATGCCTCTCTAACAGGCAGTGGAGACTGTCAGTATAGGGTGTGTCCTATTATAGACATTTCCTAGAGCTATTTCCACCCCTTGCCCTCGTATCTGATTTTATGTACTTCAAAATGCCATTAGTTCACTCGAGTGACTTTCGTTCTATTGACAATGTTAATTCTCTGCCCGTACAAACCAGAGGCTACTCGGGATAAGCTGATTTTTGCTTATTATATGACAAGACTCAAGATTACACTAAACTGATTTGGGTATGTGTCCCTTCAACCTAATGGTATTGGACGTCTCCTCTCAACTTAACCATTGGAGTTGAATGCCTCCTCGCATTATATTTATACCCAAAATAAAAGTCATGCGCCATTTAAAATTAGCTACAGTAGTTTGCAAAAGGGTGTATGTAATTGTGCAGGTTTAAACTATTAGTAAATTGAAAGGTTGGTGTGAGTGATCGCACATGTACTTGAGCTAAAACTATTTCCAAGTGCAAGTCTAAAGATCTGTTTCTCTTCCAGCACATGATTAATTTGTTCATGCCAGGGCTGCTGACGGTTTGCGGCCGGCATCATGTCACACGGATCTCGGCAGGTTTGAATCAATAGGGTCCTATGTTGTCGCTGCTTCAAACTTTCACTGTCCCTTTCTATTAGACTGAGCAATTGGATACCAGGCAAGACTGAAATAACAAGAATAAATTCTGGACAGAGAAAAAGCACTATTTTATAAAATTATATGGAGGCAAAGTAGAACTGATTGGAACTTACACCTATATTTATGTGTGTGTGTGTGTGTGTGTGTGTGTGTGTGTGTGTGTGTTGCTAGACCTCATTTTTAAAATATTTGATGGTCCCAGAACATGGCTACTTGTAAAACGTCTGTGCCCATATCAACCTAGCGTCTTTTAGAAGAGCTGCTACCCGGGATCATCTGGAGTAGAAACAAAACCAGGACGATTGGAAAATGAAGCTTTTTTGTACACCGATTCCCGTCTACCATATGGAAAAATTCAGTCTTGCCAAAAACATAGTCTTTGATGAATCTTTACTGGTCACTATGTGCTTTACTTTCCTGACACTGTTTTTTTAAGTCTGTTGTAAAGGAGTCCTTCTTCTCTGAAGAGCTCTCTGTTGGCACCGTCTGACCTCACATCTCTTGAGTTCAAAAGGAGACAACTGTTAGAACGTGACTTTGCAAGGAGCAATCCTCAGTAACGGGCCACACCTCCAAGGAGAGGTGCCCTGGGGCGGGGGGGGGGGGCTGTTGCTGTAGGAAGGCAGATTTTTAAAACTGTTGTGAACACTTTTAATATATTACTACTCCTCCGGGAACTGGCTACTTTTCTTCCCACTTCAGAAAACACATAATGGGACTTTGTGTTTCAATTTAACGTCCCTTGAAAACGGAAATCTTTCCCCTTATGAGAAAAAAAAAAAAATAGCAAGGAGGGAGACTAAAGGCAAGAGAGAAATGAATTAGGCAGTCTCCAAAGCACACTGGCTCAACTGGAAAACTGCGACCAAAGCAAGCTCCATAATAATATAATGACCTTTAATGAGTGTCTTGGGAAACAATACGGCCCTAGCATAAAAGACAAAGGGCAAAACCCATCATGGCTCTGCTGACACTAATTCAAAATGATTTTCAGAACAACTAAAGAATGTACGAGAAGTAATCTGATCCGCCCATCTGACCTCACTTTGATTCAAGGGCCCTTCTCCTGCCATTTCTAATTGTCAAACCCTCTACATTTCACATCTGCTCATATTTAATGAAAAGCCCACTCTCACCACTGCTCTTTGAGTCAACCAGCTCTGTCAAATGGGCACCACCCAACCCACCACCAGCAAGGGAAGCCCAGGGATTGCTCTTGGAGCTCTGCCAGTGGAATTCTGCATAGAGATAGACATTTTTTAATTGGAGAAGAAGGGCTTACGTGGGTGCACGGAGGGGCTCAAATTGGAATGGATTTTTCTAACTTATTATTAATGGTCAAAGGTGAGAGGACTCACACAGGGGTGGATGAAATCTGCTTTCGTTTGATGGCGTGAGGACGGCAGGGAGACTGATGAAACAGAGGAGGCGACCCCCCCACCCCCAAGCTGTCAGTACCAGTTAAGGCTTCAACATACAGCCCAAAGCTCCATGTTTTCCACGGAGGGGCTGATTTGGAAGGGTAGGAAGGACAACAATCTCAGGGACAAGATGTTTCCGAAAGGATGGGACAATCCCACCCTAAGTTTTTTCTTCTCTTGGCCTCCATCAATGCTTGGATTAAATTGCAGAGCTGAGAAATCCCTCCAATTATGGTTTCTTCTGGATGAAATGGAAATCACACACACTGGGTATCACGGGCCTCACACAAGGGACACACATGTTACTGTGATTGGTATGGGCGGCTAATGCCAAGACACGACCACATACAGCCCAAATGGCTCCTTCCTTTTCTCCATTGAATCCCTGGCCAAAGTTTTAGAGCCCAGTGGTTATCTGTAAACAGAAGAAGTTGTGCCTTAGGCCGATGGGTAACCTCGGTGGCTGGTGGTTACATTCAATGCCATCAGTCAAAGATGTGGCCAGACTGTGCCACCATAGCTCACCATTTTGCTCTTTCCTCCTAGCTCCTATCTTTGAATCTACTGTCTTGTCATACATCTTAGACAAATTCGTCATGTGGTTACCACCAAGTTCACCTTATAGTGTCATAGGAAATAGCAAGAATTCTCGGGATAAGAATAAAGAGGTAAAGTTTCATACTGTGGCGGCAGCTGTACAAAAGATTTGAAAGGAACTTCCCCTTTCTAGGATTTTAGGCTAATGGGGTTGGGACAGTCCAAAATCCCTCAGTACAACCTCTACTAGGTATCACTTTTAAAAAACGAATCCTGTTTCTTGGCACTGTTCTGGGAGAACAGTGAATTGTGAATTAGAAAGGATGATTCTCTGGTCCCAGATAATAACTTTTCCAAATGACTCTAAAACAGTTCGATGCACAGATTGTGCCTCTGACCTGAACAGCAAATTCAAACATGAGCACCTGGCAAGGCACACCACTCCACTGCATACAGTGAAGTCAGGGCTCCCTCAGCCCTGAGAGCCTCTGTGGATCACTGTCCCACAAGCACCCCATGCTGGGACCACCTCCAGCACCAGCACAGGTGGGTCAGCAAGTTCTTCACAGGAATAGATGCTCGAGAGCAAGTGCTCTTCCTCTTCCCCTACACCCTCGTTACCAGTGTGAATTAACCCCTGCTGGTGAAAATTTAGTTCATCCAGCTCTGGGCACTGAGAAAGGGAGAGGCCAGATGGCAATATGGTTACCAATAAATGTGCCGGGTGCTTTCAAGAGGAAGGGATGAAGCACAGAACAAGGAACTGTCTTCTACCTTTTGTGTTACCAAAAATGTGACAATAAGGTTAGAGCTACACTTGAAGACATCCAGGTCTTCACATGGAAACACAACCTCATCTGCCATTAGAGGAGGAACTGCATCCCAGCACCTCAGCAAACACACTGGAGCTTTTAGTAACATCACCCGAGAACCATCAGTAAAATACCCACAAAGTCCACGCTGCAGACAAGGATGAGGGAGATCTCAGGAATCTGGTGTGTTTCAGCTTTGCCAGCTGCCAGCTGCTAGGCCTTGACTGGTTCTTTAACATTTCTGACCTTGTGGGTGACAAAGAAGACTGACCTCAAAGTCCTGTGCGGTGGAAATCATGGCAGTTTGTGGCTTATAGTTTTTGGAATCACAATTGCTAGTTAGATGGGAGATTCTATTTTGAGAAAAATAATGATTCTTTGAATTAGTTGTCTTTCTGAGGAAAGCCCAAGACTGCACCAGTCAATATAGGTTTACAGATTTAGAATACTCTTTTCCAGAACATAGGACACAACCTAGCACCGGAGGAATGAGACACAGGTTAAAAAGACAAGGTTAGAAAGAAAGAAAGAAAGAAAGAAAGAAAGAAAGAAAGAAAGAAAGAAAGAAAGAAAGAAAGAAATCCACATTCATCTTAACCCTGTTGTATTTTGGAAGGTATCTACACTCGCTACAAGCAATTTAATGGTAGTGTTGGCTTGTTCTCTCTCCTTCCTCCCTGCAACCCAATCCAATGTATAGCCTTTACCCGAACATTAAGATATGCATTTCCACACATCTTTGTATTAGCACAGCATTTGATATGCTGTCACATGAATTTCCATTTATGTTTATTTAAAGGAGAAAGAGGGAGGCTACCACTAGACTCCAATACCACAATCCCGCACGCCATCACCAGAAGCGCAACGAGTTAACAGAATGGGAAGAAAGGCCTTCCCCAGGAGGTGGACATGGACACAGGCAGCGAGGACAACATATCAACCACCACACACAAGGTCACACTGGGAAGAAAACATCAGCCCAACGGACTCACCAGGACCACAGGGTACACAACACAAGACGGGGATGGTACCACGGACAGCACAGACACGGAACTCCGTGTGTCGGGGGTAAACTTACAGGCACGGAAACTGGTGGAGCAATCATTAACAGAGACAGAAGAAAGTGGGAAGGTTCTCTCAAGGGTGTCCATGTTAGCACGCACACGGCCTGACATGCACGAGCAGTCACGCTCAGAACGGCCGCAATCAAAACAACATGCCCGTCTCATTCTCTTGTAGATGGACATCTTGGCTATCACCATGGGTTGGATGGGAGGAGAGGAAGAGCGGTAGTTAATGGCAAGGTCACACACAGCAAGGCAGCTAGAAGGCAGCTACAGGGATTTAACACAGGTCTTAGTTCACATTAACAGTCTTGACCCAGAAAAAAAAAAATGCAGAGTGACTGCTGGTAACAGTTTGGTTGTACATAAAAAAAATTAAAAAAATAAATTAAAAAAAAAGCAGTGAGAATATAAATTGCCTGTATATTCCCCAAAGGCTGTGGTGTATTATTTTTCTCCCCTAGGTAAAGCAGGTGACTACAGGAAGCGGGCATGGCTGATTACAATCGGGTTCTTGGATGAGAAGAAGAGCACGTTAGAGACAGCAAAAATGTAACCAACATTTGTCCCCTGGCGCAATTAATACGGGAGGTCAAAATATACACACAGCCAATCAATTAATTGCTGATTTGGTACGATAAATGGTTTTTGCGAGATGCAAAATATCTAATATGTAGGCTTTCTAATTTCCATCCATTTCTGAGCATTAGGCAGAGCCTAGGACAAGCTTTCATCAAATTAGATGTGAAACGATTACATGTTAATATAGAATCTGAGGATGCCTCTGCTGAACTTCCCCAGAGTGAGTTTACATGATGCCTACAGGAATTTAAATTTACTCTTGACAGAACAAATATCCAAATCTGTCCATATAAGAAATGCAGCTACTCAAGGCTAACGCTGCGTATTTGACATTAAAGGCAGTTCACAAATAAGAAATCACCAAAAGCATATGAGATGTTGGTCTATTGGAATGCATTTAGCTACTCATGGGTGTATTTTCTGCTTAAAGCTGGGAGAATCTGAAAATCGCATCTGCTTTTCTCTCCCCACCCACTGAAAATTCGGAAAGCCATCGGGGCTATTGGTTAATCATAATTTTTTTTCTTAAACAGAAAATACTGGCCAAAATAGATTAGAGATTCTAAAACATGAAGTAAGAGATTAGGTCCCATGTAAAATATCTTATTTATATTTGTGTGCAGTGTTGATAGCTCTTCTAAAGCTGATATCATAGGATCGGGACTGCCTGGGGATCCAACTTGAGGGCCGACCTACAAAACTTGCTGGGCATCACCACAGTGGCTCTCAATCTGCTTCTTTCTTATCCTTCAAGTTAATTTATATTTCAGCACAAGGAGCTTTTCTGTGCCCCATTTTGATGCTACAACAGGCAAACGTGTTTGCTTATCACTTAGCGTGAACCAGCCTGCTTCTCTCACAGGATTGGAGAAGAACTCGTATTTATTCCAGGCATCATAGCCAAATGATAAGCCGGGACTGGAGAGGTGTTATTCCCTGCGCCCACACCTTCCATTTTAAAAGTCATTTTTCCCCCTCTTTCTTTTTCTTTGTGGAGAATGGTTGCACTCTTAGTTTAAAATATGGCTTGTGGTTTTGCCCTCTTTGAATGTTACAGTCACCAGGAAGAGGGGTTTAAATCTCTCAAATGGGTCAAGTCCTGTTCTAAGACCTTTATGACTTGCCATACAGTATATTTGTCAAGCAGGGGTAACGTTAAGATTGTGAGAAACAGGCACTGGGGGAGATGGATGAGAGATCCATTCCTGTAAACTTGGCTCCCATTTTTAGTGACATGTTCTTTTAGCATCCTAGCTAGCTGGTTGTTCAGATCATCATCATCATGCAGCCCCAGCCCTCTTCAATGCGTGGTACATCATTCCTGAGCTGAACGTTGACCAAAAAAAAAAAAAAGTTCCACTATAGCATTTGAATTGGAAGACTTTAGAAGGCATGGTGTGAATGCCCGGACACCCCAAACAGTAGTAGTTGAAGTCAAGAAAGGGGAAAAAGTCTTCAGCTGAAGACACAAAAATGAAGTTATTTTACATGCACCCAGATCTGATGTATAACTTGTAGACTGCTCGCTTATTTTTGGCTCAGTTCTTTTGCTGGAAATACTGATTTGTTATTTACACAGAGGAGAGAAACAAAGATAATTTTTTTTTGTTTCACTGTAAATAAATTATTTTGAAGAAAAATTTAATCAAATGCTGTAGCAGAAGAGAAGCCCATCAAACTCTGAAATGCTATGCTTCTCATTAGCAACAGTCCCTGGTTTTCATTTCCATACTGCCATTTTGGGTTCATATACAATAATAGAATCTGACACATTTATAGGGAAAGAGAGTTTTTCTATGTATGCCGTCTTTAAGGACAAGGGGAGGGAGGATGAGCGGAATAACTTTTGAAACGATTCTGTCAGAGGTAAGCCCATCATAACGGGGGATTTTTAAACCTCGTAGTTGATGAGGCCTTCAGGAGGAAACACAACTTCAACCCAGTGCCTCTCAGGAACTGTTTGCAACTGTTATTGCTGGCTGTTCTGGAAACCATGCATTGTTCTAAAATTTCATATTGTTAGCATGCAGGAACAGGCTGAAACTGGTAATCGAAGCAGCAAAAAAAAAAAAAAAAAAAAACCATTTGCTATAAGAAGATTAAATGTTAATTATAAGCAGTCACATTCCAAAGCAGCATATGCATAAAAAAGCAAACATGCTATTACTCGTCATTCCTCCCCAGTCATCGTTTTTTACACTCACACCAAATACAAAATAGAAATCTTAAAAGACAAACAAGCACCACCACAAAAAAAAAAAAAAAAAAAAAAAAACAACACACAGCAAAAATGATCAATGAGAGGCTCAAAGACAAGACAGAAACAGTTAAAAATGATTGAGCCCCAAGTGTTGACAAACCTTTGTGAATTACAATGTCTAGACCAAGGTGCCACCGACTGGGAGGGTGGCTCTCTCACTCTACTTCTGGAAGAGTCCATTTTCATTGACAGCCCCCACCCCCAAGATGTCTTCACCTACGCCTCTGGGTCCACCTTCTTAAAAGGTGAGGCCCATCAGACCTCCTTTCTGGTGGGGAGAGTCATCAGGCTTGAAGGATGTGCGTCCCGGCCAAGAAGAGCCCTCCTCTGGGCCATGAAATGAATCATGAGCAAGCGCTCTAACTAAAAACGTCTGAGGATTTGCCCGTGTGGTGGTAGCTGTTCCAGAGGATGTGAATACTCCGTGTGTAAAATTATACTCTCAAGTTGTAAAACAAAATTATATCAAAATTAAGTCAATGGACCTCCTGATTTGGAAACCACCACCCCGGTCTCCTTCAACTCTCTCTGGCTTCCTAATCCTCTGGTTTTGTTTTAGCGAATCCCAGATATTCAGAACCGCTGGCGTTTTATTTCCATTTCCCCGTGACCGGCTCCTTTTTCTAGAGCTGATGTAGGTTAGAAGGTTAATTTTAGAGAGCAGAGTGCCACTTAAAAACTCCCAAGGTTAGGTTTCAAAGAGCAACTTTGAAAGTTTCAGTGTTTATTTAAAACAGAAATAAGGTTCTTAATCTACTCCCTGGACACCTAACGTGCCCTCTCATCTTTGGCGTTTGCTGAGCTTCTTTTTCACAGAGTCCCCCAACGCTCTCTTCCCAAATCCCAAGCCTCAGAAAAGGAAATTTTCCCCAGGATGTGGACGGTAATACAAAGTAGATCTGTGAGGACATCTAGTGGATCCATGTGGAAGAGCAGCTGGTCAACAGACCACCCCAACTAGCCGGCCTTTCTCTGAAGGGCAGCAGAAAGGGGACCCTGCGTGCCTTCAAGGATCGAAATCTGTGCAGTGTCATTTCACTTCAGTGGTTCTTAGGATTCACAGCCGATGTTTAGAGGGCAGTGGGGATGAAGCGGTGAATTCTAGGAGATGGTTCCAGAGTGGCGGACTTGCGGACACCGTGGCTCGGCCGCCAAGGCCAGCAAAGTGGGGCCACTTCAGCACCAGCTGCCTGGGCCTCCCTGAAGCCCTGCTGCAGCTTCCGGGGACAGGGAACAGACAAGAGTGTGTCTCTGGTAGGTGTGAATACTGTAGCTACTTGTCATTCCATCTTAGGGCTTTTGGAACTTTATGCTCAATTAATTGGCCCCATAGGCCAGCTTAACTCTGGGAAAGCAGAAATATAAGCCTGCGGGGACTCGGTTTTGTCTTTGGCCCACATGACAAGGTTCTTGTTCTTGGACCAGTGCCACTGATTCAAAGAGGTTATGTGGTTGCCAAGAATTAGACCCTGGGTCTCACCTTCCTCCAAAGAACTCTGCCTTAGCACTTTTACAATTTGAGAAAAAGCTTTCATCTGCCTTCCCTCACCACAATGAAGTGGATATTCATCCAATATTGCCATTATGACTTCCTAGCCCTATTTGTAGAAATAAAATAAAAGTATTTCCCTAATGGACATCATCAGAGCTACCGGTTTACTCTTCAGTGTTTAAAAATGGGGGATTCCTCAGACGTACTCTCGGACCACTTTTTCTCTACTTTCAAAGGTCGTGATCCCAAGAAAGGAAACCTAAAAAGAAGTGGCTGCTGTCGCTGTGGCTCCGTTACTGCGCTTTCCATGCGTCGGACTGACAGTCAGCTGTCAAACTCAGGTTCTCGGCCGGTTAGCCCTTCCAGCCAAGCCTGGAATGAAGAGGGAGTTGGACTCCATCCTGTTCTCAGCACCATCTGCCTCCTGCATCAGCAACCAAATTGCCAGCCAATTTCCAACTGCAGAATCTTAATTTCCAGGGTGGGTTTGGAAGGGGCAGGAAAGGCAGCGCTGGACTGAGAGGCTCAGGTGGAGTTTTCCAACTGCTGAAGAAAAAGTATTCTAGGTTCAAATGGAGCAAATTCAAAGGAAGACTAGTGTGGAAGAAGACAATATCTGCCTTTCAGTTGGTAGATACTTTTTAGATCGCAATGACCTGTCTAAAATCAATCCAGTGAAGGAAGGGTGAATTCCAAGCCTGAACTCTGAAGCTGCACGGCAGCAACTAAAATGATATGTAGGTGCATCCACAGAATGAAAAAGTTTCCACCAATGTATAGGGTTGAGACAACTGTTTGGCGTGACGGTGGGAATCAGAGAGCATTCTTTCCGGTCCTATAAATGAGGAATGATGTCTTCACTTAGCAAAATTCCTATTAGCTTCTGCAGGGAGAAGAAAGATCTTCCAGGTGGTTTTCCAAGAACAGAGAGAGGGGAAAGAAAAAGCTAGTTAATGTCAATCTCGTTAAGTACCCAGAATTAGTTGATCCTGCCCTCAACACCACACTGCGGTTGCAGAAGGTAGAGGAATTTGGCACCAGAGTTGTTTGTGGATTGACATCACCTTTTCTGTTTGAATCTGAAGGATCATGAGGTGCGGTAGGTGCCTCTGCAGGTATGAAAGTGGCACATGCCCTCGAGCCATCCTTCAAGTTGTTCTGCAGATAAAGGGGGCCACAGAGTCAATTTTGGCGGTGTTGTGTGATGAACTGAGGACGTCATTGATTTGTTTTGTTTGTACACTGAGCATTCTACAGCCTCAAACTCTGAAGACTAGCCAAAACCAGATGACCCACTTGCACGGTGTAAAGGCGATGAGAGTTCTGAGTGCTGAGATATCTCCAAATTCCAGGACCGCTGGACTGCACTGGTCTGCAGTCTCGCTTTCTATGGAGTCTCACGTACATGAGTAGAGACCTGACGATGCTCATCACTGGTGCCACCGAACGTGGCATTGCTGGGAGTCACGCACAGAAACACTGGCCCTTGGGGCACCTGGATGGCTCAGTGGTTGAGTGTCTGCCTTTGGCTCAGGTCATGATCGCGGGGTCCTGTGATAGAGTTCCGCAGCAGGCTCCCTTGCCTATGGCTCTGCCCTTTTCTGTGTCTCTCATGAATAACTAAATAAAATCTTTAAAAAAAAAAAGAAATAAAGAAACACTGGCCCTGAAATTGCCACATCTTGTTGGGTGAGAGGGCTCCTACTCTGTAAGTTAGGGGCTCAGAGGCTTAGTTGACTTGTTCCGACTTCTGCATAGCTCTCTAGCAAAATGGAACATCGTTCTTGAACCACCTTTTCTACCTTAAACAAGTAAATGGATCTTCCAAGATGCCTGACTAATGCCCAAGGCAGAACTGCCTATGTCCTAGTGGGTACTGACTGAAAGAGAAACTTTATTTAAAAGCAAGGGAACTTCATAGACTGTAGGAAATAATTACCACTGTTTCCACAGAAGACAAGTACTGGGTACTTGTCTCCAGTAAGGTGGCTTAAGATACTTACAATCCCAAAGTTTGGTGTCCAATTAATTCTCTAACAAGCACTTTCTCACATAGAGAGGTACGTATATTGTAATAAATGCATCACTCTCTCTATAAAATATCTCTATGCTTATATATAAAAATGTTCATTTTTACATATAAAGTACTGGTACATATCATATATATATCACAACACAGGAATATATATGTAGCATATGTGTTTCCTTCAGGATAGGAATTCAAGCTCAGTAGCAGACACCAGGTCTAATTTATCAAAGGCAAGCATGACAATGACTCCCAATTGACGAGGCATCTACAGCTATAGTGGTAATTACCTCAGCCTACTCAGCGTCCCCTAAAGGTCCTGAGACAAGGCCTTCAAGAGAAACACTGTGGTCAAGGTCTTATTTTCAAATGGAAAAATAAGACAGCGCCAGAAGCTGGCAAGAGGCTGGGAGATGGGAAGATGAACGGAGGTGGGGGTGGGTTCCCTGCTCTCAGGGGTCTCCAGCTCCAGGCTACTCTGCAGACTGTGCTGGATGAGGGAGTTGGGGCATGATGTCACTGCTACATGCAACATAAATACCAAAAGAAAAAAAGAAACTGAAACTGTACAGAAAATAAAAGAAGTATCTCTTCTAGAGAAAGACAGGGGGAACTGGACTCCGGGCTACTGGGAACCCGTTTTACTCACAATATATCACTACCAGTGTGCAGTTAAAATAGAGTAGGGGCCGTATTCCAAGGCAGCAAAGAGAAAAAAAAATAAATCAAAAATACATCAATGATTAGAAGTTCAAGAAAATTCCTTCAAATACATCAATTCAGACATGACTTGTCCCCTGGGAGTCCACCCTTTGGCAAACTTCTACAGGCTGGGGGAAAAAATGTAAATCATTAGACCAGGTTTGTTATACAAAAGAAGAAAATGGGTAAATAGTAGATTCTGAGAGCTTGCTCCTTGGCCAGACAGCTGAATTTGACTCTCTTCCTTGATGGAATGCTATGAAGAAATGGAAAGAAATGCAAAAGTTAAACTATACTACCACAGAATTTCCAGAAATGGAATGTCCACACTCAATATTTTCCCAGATAGTATGGCATGAAATGTTTGAGGTGAATGGGGAGGTGGGGATGGGGTTGGAAGGGGAAGAGCTAGGTTGGGAGGGGAGGGTTAGGAAGCTGCAGATAAAGACCAATGACTGTCATCAGCTCTGCCCTGGTGGAGATGTATCATTCTAGAGTGAATTATTAACACCTGGCCTAACATTTTGGACTAATGACCGTGTGAGTGAGCTGCCCTCTCCAACTTAGGGCACTAGGCAATGTGCATTCAAAGGCACAGGAACTCCCCAATGCATTATTTACAGTTCTAACTCCTTCTAATGAAAGTTTCTTTGCAACCAAAGCCCATCTTCCCCAATTTCCTGACTTGCCTGGTATGCACAGGGAAGTTCATGTTTAATAATTCACTTTATTCTGATCACCCCTTACACATACACATCTGCATCCTGCCCTCTGTAACACAGGCTGCTATGGCCTTTTAATTAGGAAGAACAATATTTGGACAATTTTGATTGTTATCAAACATTAACCTCACAGCCGGGGGCCTCTATGAGATGAAGAGCTCAAGAGGGAAGGAGGTACAAAGAGACAGGGGCAAGACCCCTGTCATGTTGGCTGGGCTTTGGGGGCATTCCTTCTGCGGCAATCCGTGCCATGCCGCGTGGTAAGAGATCACACACTTCCATAGCTGAACCAGCTTTAAGGGGAACGAAAAGAATAAAATTCTTTCAAACGATTATGTGCCTCTCCCTCTAGGATGAAGTTAAAGTTAGCTGCTGTTTGCTTGCCTGGAATCAGGGTGGAAAAATATCTTAGAGGCCAAATGCTCATTTCTAGGGACTTGAAAGCTTTCTGCTGAGTTCTGCTACATGCCTATGAGGAACATTCCAGTATCAGAACAGGGGTCAGAGACACTTTCTCTCCATCATTCTGCCTTCTACCCTTACCTTCCTAGAGTTTGTTCTCTGGCCAGGCACCATGGAGGTCATCTAATACAGGAATTGATGATGCTGTACCCTTGCTCAAAATCTCCCAACGGCTGTATCAGTTACAGGACTAAAACCTGGGCTTCTTACCATGGCCCCTGGTTTCCTCTCTGACCTCGTCCGGCCTTCCTTCCTTCCTTCAACATTTCAACTTTTCAACATTTCAAACTTATTCCTGCCTCTTGACCTCTGCCCTTGCTCTCCTACCAACCTGGACAGGGTCACAGCTTCAATGTCACCTTCCAAGGCAGGCCTTCCAGACCTTTCTGGCTAAAGCAGCATCCTTACAAGTTCCCCATACCCTCAGGCAGTCTCTTCTCTCTTCATAGCATTTGACTCTATCTGAATTTAATGGCTTCTATGATCATTGTTTGTCTTCATTCACTAAAGTGAAGGCTTCAAAAGAACAGTGGTTATCTTGTTCACCCTTCCATCCCAGGCAGCAAGAAAGTACCTGCAGAAATATGCAGATGCCTAGTCAATAAGTGAATTTCAGTGGTACCCCATGGGACCAGATTCTTTGTCAGATATCTGGCCATGGATTATTGGCCTCAACACTCTTGCATTTCTTAACCCCCTCCCGCTACAAGAGTTTCCTTATAAAGGAGTTAACCCTTTCATATTTGTAACTCTCGTTTACTTCCACCTTGGGATACTGTGTTCCTCTGATGGAAATGGTCTGGGGGGTGCCTGGTTAGCCAAGCTGTGTTTCTGTGTTCACAACCAACCAAGCAGGACTAGGGTGGATGCCCTGGTAAGAAGGGCCTTTGGCATCAATGAGTCCCAGGGATTGGAAGTGAAGTGGGTTTGTTGTTCCTTAGATGTTCCCCTTAGGTTGTCAGAATCAGAATTTTTAGACCTCAAGAACTTAGAGTATCTGGAGTGCCTGGGTGGCTCAGTCTATTCTGCATCTGCCTTTGACTTGGGTCATAATCCCGGGGTCCTGGGATGGAGCCCCGCACAGGGCTCCCGGCTTAGTGAGGAGCCTGCTTCTCTCTCTGCCTCTGCCCTTCCCTCCTACTCATGCTGTTTCTCCCCCTCAAATAAATAAATATAATCTTAAAAAAAAAAAAAAAAGAATTTAGACTCTCTTTGACTAAGTCATCGATAAATACTCACCTTACTTGGAGTAAGGTGTCAGAGCTGGGGGGAACAGGGCCATGTGTGTTGAGTCAGTGGAGAAAGCAAAAGCAATGGGCCTAAGTTGCCCCAAACTTGGGAACCAGCTTCAGAGGATTTTTACAGAAATTGCTCTGGACCAAGAGTGCTCCCATGGGTATTTGCCTAAGAGATCGAGCGTCTTCGTGCTCCAGCAGAGTGGTATTTATATCTTACTGGTTTTACATTACTGTGTCCCCCCCTTCAGGAATGCAGGGAAAAAAGCCCTTGCTTCAGTTGGCATATCCCAGGAATGTGCTCTTCTATCTGATTTCTGCTTAAGAAAAAGTATTTTGTGGGGCGATCTTTCATAATTGTGTTTCTACTCATCAGACCCAAGGTCATTGCCTTGCCCTCCTCTCTTGCAAAAATGATTAGAGCACTGAGTGCACAACATGGAAAGGCCTTTGGGTGAGCCTGAACCCCCGTCCGTTGGGTCTGTGTGACTCTTAGCAATCTCATCTTCCCACTAAACTTGGAGCCTTAGTTTCCTCTTTTTTGTAAAATGGAATTAATAACATCCCCTGCCAATTACCCAGGGTTAGGATGAGGATCAAAGAAAAAAAATGATCATAAATAAAGAGCTCAGAAAAACACTAAATCACCACAGGAAGGAAGGCATCATTATTATTGTTTTCTTTAAGGTCATGAACAATTTCTATTAGGCAATGCAACATAATTACTGCAAGAGGCGTGGCCTTCTCAAGGCAAGCCCACTTTAAGTCCTGGTTTCTCAGGAGCCCATGATACAAAGTCCCTGACTTACCATATCTTTCTCCAGAGGTCCCGTTGGCAAGCTGCTTTGGAAGAGATTTGAGACGGCATATGCCAGAAGCTACCGAGCCCGATCTAGTCTACCCCAAGGAGCAATGGTGTTTGAGGTTGGTTATTGGAGCAACGGCAAATAAAGGTGATTGGTGGTGGCCAAGTCCTCTTCCTGGACCAGTCTGAGGGTACCACAAGGGAAAACTCTGGACCTTGGTATCAAGGCAGCAGTCCCAAATAGAAAGAGAGTCAGCTCCCTTTTGGGTTACAGCATCCTCAGACTCAGTTTCCCTTTCAGCCCTAGTACAGCCATCTTCACATATGGCGGTCCCGCCTCCACTGGAAATGACTATGCAAAAATTCTCCCTCCTCTATGGTCTTAGCTGTCCTCCTTTTTGGACACCATACTGACTGTGTTCAAGTGGACACACCACCTCAGCATCCCTGCAGGGTCCAGAGATAGGGATTAGGCACTAGGTTCTTTCAAAGGTGTTGATGGTGGTGATTTTTCCTCCCCTGCTCTAGAAAGCGAGGACAGAGCATTTTTTCATGTCTCTTTAAACTGCTGGGTGAAACATAAACATATTCAAGAAACCTCTTGATGTTTAGTGTTTCTTTAATAGGAAAAGGAGAAGGGAAACAAATTTGGGGGAAAGGGTGGGAGGGGGGAAGGGGGAAAGAAACACTACTTACGCCGTTTGCAGCCGCATTTTTTTATTCTTTTGGGATCTGTGATGTCATCATGACAGGCCTTGCAGTAAAAAAATGCCCTGGAGAAAGAGAATGGAAAAACTGACACGTTTCATAATCCACCCGAATGAAATGAGTACCACATTTCCTCCACCGTGGTGCCAAATTAATGAAACACGCCAGCACTAATTTCCTTTAATCTTTTGAAAGGTTTAGACGTTTACAGACGGAAATGTTTGTTGCAAGACCTTTTATTTCAAACACAAGATTCTGCATTTTGAGTTAGTGCTTCTTTTAATAAACTTTCCTTTGAAAAGGAACTGGGGGAATGGCTGCCGATGTGACACCCTGGGTCTGCTTGCTCGTCTTTCGTTTTTGGGCACAGTATTCAGTGCCGCCCATCGGAACACGTAGGCAACCAGCCCCAGGCCCCTGGTGGGGAAGTTGAATGCATCTCCGAGACCCTTGCTGTCTGGTCAGATAGCTATCAAAGGGGCTGCAAGGATAGGGTTCCACAGTCAAATAAAAACATTAGCCTTGTCAGTCTGAAAGCACATTTCTTTCCAAAGTGAGGGAGATTAAGGAGGAAGGTGACAGGGAAAGACAAAAGTGGTGAGTCAAAGGGGTCCTCTGTCAAATTTCTTCTGGCATTTCGTAGCCCATATTTGTTTCCAAACTGGAAAGATCAACTCCCGTACTCTCCAGCCCCAAGAACACGTAATTAATGGATGTTTTCTTCTCATGGTGAAGCACAGCTCAGCTGAGCACTGCGATGAGGTGGGCAGAGGGCACTCTTGGGTTGGGTACCCAGTGGAAGAAGTCAACAAGAAGATCCCCTCAACTGACAAAAGTGTCAAGCTGTGGTCACAAAGCACATTGGCTGTGTCAAAGATATTCTGGATGAGACAAAACAAGATCATTCAAGCACAGAATGCATAAGACCTAGAAGAACAGCACTGGAGGCCTATATTCTTTTAGGACAGGGGATTACTGGGATAAAATTCCCTGGAACAACCTTACAAGCTCTGGAAATAGGGAATAACAAAATCCTTGGCTTTACCACTCCCAACATAATTGAATGCCAGGGATAAACATGGTCTTCCCTTCACCAAGACTATAAAGAAAGAAACACAATTCCTGACTACTCTATTCCTAGGCTCCTTTTTATATTTTCACAGGACTTGCACATGTGATTGGCACCGATTAGAACCAATGTTAAGACTTTGGGATCTGGAAGACATCTTAGAGGTCCCCAGGACTCTTCCCATCTGTAAATTGAGGGGGTTGTCACAACCTGTCCAAAGTCATCCTGTGCTGGGCTTGGCCGGCCCCAGGACTTCTAAAATCCAAGCTCTTTCTGCTCTAGTCACTATTTCTTCAAATAATAAATTTCTTTAAATGCCAGTGTTTATCCATGTTGCGAAAGAAAGAAAGAAAGAAAGAAAGAAAGAAAGAAAGAAAGAAAGAAAGAAAGAAAAGAAAAGAAAAGAAAAAAACAAAAGAAAAAAGGTAGCTGATTATTTGCCTTGCCTGGCAATGTGGCTATGAAAGGGGGAGGACAGGAATGGAGGAAGTCATCTTGTTTCCACTTCCCTTGGCCATCTTCTCTCCCACCTGATGCTGTTATACATGATAATAATGACAACAACTGCAGGGAACACTTATAGAGCATAGAGTATAGGCCAGGCGCTATTCTAAACATTTTATTAGTATTAATGTATTTGATCCTCAAACAATCCTTTGAAGGAGTAGTGATTATTATCTCTGTTTTACAGATAAGGAAACTGAAGCACAGGGAGGTTACATGACCTGCTCAAGGTCACACAGAGGCAGGATTCAACTGCACACAGTCTAAGAGCTCAAGGTCTTAAACACATCTCTAATGAAGAGATGATGGAACGGTAATGAGTCTGAGTAGACTATTGGGAAGATCAAGTGGATTACTTCATGAATTAAAGCTGATTCTGAAGATAAGGGTAAAGTTAATGAGTGAGATGCAGCTGGGGAGAGGGTGTCTCTGGTCTGCAGTCCTGGAGACACATCCCCAACCAGAGGGAGCTCAGTAGCTAAGCTCCAGCTGAGTTTTGCCAAGTGTCACTTTTTTGCAAGCACCATGCTCTTCCCCACCCATCTCTGCCTTTCTCATGCTCACCTGGCAAAGCCCTGACCTTACGGCACACTTGCACCTGAGCAGCTGAGCTCAGGAAAGGAAACACTGATCTCACTTCAAATCCAGGGCCATGGATTCCAGAGGACTTTTCACACACCTCAGGCCTACTCCATATCCCTTCCTTCTACTCCACACCCCTCAGGCCTACTCCATATCCTTCCTTCTGCTCTCCGCGACCTCTTCCTCTCCCGCCCACCGCAGCCCTTCCCTAAGTGGCCCTCAGCTGGTGACCTTGACACACACATCATCAAGAAGACCAGATCCATACCCCAGAAGGCTGGTCTTTAGGGTCTCCTTATCCTCTGGTTTCCTGTTGTGTTCAGCCAATGGGAGGAGCCAGCAGGAGACTGGAGGATGGGAAAGAGAGGGTTCTTCCTGCTGGGTCATGAAAAGGTGGTGGCCACATCTCTACCCTAAGAGGGCTCAGCTCCTGCCAGGCAGCCTTTCCTATGATACAAACTCTCTCTACAGGTTCCGATAGCTCTCCTTCCCTTTGACTGTAGATTCAGGGCTGAGAATGGCTCCCCTCTGTTGCTAGCTCTCGGATGCTTCACCATCCCTTATTGGCTCTCTTTAACTCTCTGCCCACAACTTTATGTGGTCTCTTCATAAAACTCTTCTCTCTTTTCCCATTTAGGTGTGTCATCTGTTTCTGGCCAGGGCCCTCCCATAAATGACACCTCCAGCTGTCATCTTTCCCCCAGACTCCAGAATCTTATATCTAACTGCCTTTATGATATCTCTATGTGTATGTTTAGTGCAAATCTCCTATTTTAACATGGCAAAATTGAATTCTTAATTTCCTACACCTCAAACTTGCTTCTCTTCCAGCTTTCCTTCTCCATCTCAGTAAGATGGAGAACCAACATCCACCCAACTGCACAAGCTCCATATCTAGGCTCTATTCTTGATTCCTCTTTTTTACCCTCACTTCCTATATGCAGTTCACCAGTGTGCTCTATAGACTCTCTAGTAAAATATATTCTGAATCAGTCTCCTTTCTCTGCACCTCCACTCACCAGCCTAGCCCATATTATTCTCTGTCACCTACACTATGCAGTCTCTCCACCTCTGAGCACCCTCTCCTGTTGCACTATATCCCATTCTTTATAATGGAGAGGAAAGACCTTTCAATAATATAAACCAGACTACATCACCCCCAGCTTAAAACCATCAATGACTCCATCTTCTAACAACCCAACCCCTGTATCAAAACCTCTGGGAGCCAGCCCTGCCTTTCTCTTTACCTTGTCTCCCCACACTACTCCCTCAGACATACTTTCCTTTCCTTGGCTCCCTGCACACGACAACACTGTCCTCACCTTGTCTCCTCTTCCCTTCCAATCTTTGTATGATGGACTCTTTCCCATCACCTCCATCTCTGTTCAAATGTGGCTCCTTCAGAACAGCCTTCACTTACACACAATCTAAATCAGTGACCCAGTTGCATTAAGACTTTGATTAATGTATTGTAAATAAACAAAACTGCTATTCTCTCCTCCCCAGAACTTGAGGCCCTGAAAGCAAGGACTTTGTTGTTCACCACTGCTTCCCTGGCACCTGGTACAGAGCGTTCTAGAAAGTGAGTGACCTGCAGACATCTGATGGATGAATGAGTGTGAGAATGCTACCCAGTAATGCTAGATCTGCAAGTTTTTCAGGAGAAACCAGAAATAAAGATTTTTAAATAAAACATGATGATGTCTTCCTCTTGGCGACTCATCTATTTGTTACAATTGTGAATCAAATGAATCCTGTCTGCAAGCCAAACTGAGCCAATGAGGCACCATTTTGTGGCTCCTACATCAAAGACTATATGGGCCAAGGTCATTTAAGAAGGAAAATATTTAGTGGCAAGGAATAGTGGACAAGTGACCAAATGTTCATCTAAAAAATTGACCTTTCAAAGACTGGAATGGATGGTTTCACTCCTCTTTTCCTAAAATGCCGCATCTGAGTTTCTGTGAGCTAAAATCCATTCATTTCTTTGGTTGCTTTTTTTGTAGGAGAGGTACAACCTCAATCCTGGATCATCATAATCAACTTTTCCATTTTTACAAAACTTGTTTAGTTTCATTCAAGTCCCCAAGGCCCTGTCTGTGGTTTTCTGCAGTCTTCATCTATTTGAAATCCTGTAACTGACAGCATTTGCTCCAACACATCACACACTACGGAAAATTACAGGCTGGTGTTGTAGCTGATTGTGTCAGCATGTATTTGTGAATACCATAAAGCACAGAAATGAGACATATTGCACTCCCTAATACAGGAGGTAATTTGTTTTTTGGACTGCCTGGTATTTGTGACATTCATTAGCGAGAGATGTAATAGGAAATAGAATTACACAAATGGGAGCTTCATGTTATATTTGCTATCTGGGAGGTACACGTGATCTATGGTGCCGCTGTGCTCCCCAGCCCCCCCCGTATGTGGTGCTGAGATGCTGCTTGTGCGTCTTACAGTCTGGATATGAGCACAACCTTTTATTCCAGGGGACCTGGAGTAGGCTTCAGTCCCATTCATGCCCACTTTCCGCTCAGGTGAACCCAGTTCTTGAGGTATTCCCGAAGAACAGCCAGGATCCATGAGCTGGATAAGGAGGTTATCTTGTCCCCATCTGAATAATGGCAATTCTTTCCCAATTTGTAGAAGTAAATTTAAGCCATTAGATAGCTCAGTTTAAAGAATTTTTCTTTTTTGTTGTAGTTTTGCTTTTTCGGGTTTTTTCTTGGTTTGTTTCCTGTTTTTCCCCTAAAAGCTTTTATAACTAGTATGGTTAGTTTGCAGGAGTGGGTGAAGAGGAAAAATGTAATAGGTATCAGTTGTCAAACATCATTGTTCTGTGCTCAGCACATCAGGCTTACTTCTTGGCAAATAATTAAGAACGTAAGCCCTGGAACTGGACTTCCTGATTTTAAATCCTGGCTTTACTACTCATTTAGCAGTGGGGCTTTGGGCAAGTTAGTTAATCAGTCTGCACCCAGTCTCCTCGTGTGTAAAACGAAAATAGTAATGCTACCTATCTCATAAGGTTGTTGAGAGGATGACGTGAGTTCATGGTACCTGATACTTAGAGCAATGCGGGCACATATTAAACTCTACATAAGAATTTGCTAGTGTTATTAAATTTGGTAGAAAGTGTGGGTTTGGGAAAAGGAAAGACCATTTCCAATCTGGGCTCTGCTACTCGCTTATGTGCTGTATATCCTTGGACAAATTATTTATCTCAACTTTACAGATGAGGAAACTAAAGCCCTTAAGGGTTTTAGAAGACTTACCTTATGAGGTTATTTTGAGGACTAGCAAGAAAGAATGTAGAACACCTAGCAAAGGCCTGGTTTGAATAAGAACTCATTAAATGAAAGCAATAGGCTTACATAAATAATTGGAGATCTTTCACAATTAATAATTTATTTGAAATATTTTAAGTAACATTATTGTTAAAGTGAGTGACCTGTCTGACTGTTTGAGCCACATTTTCTGCTAATAAATTTTTCATAGTTCCTAGGACAGAATAAAATATAACAATATTCCATGGTGTTCTCCAAAGAGCCCTATGATGCCTAGGCTGCTTAAACAGGTTTAAGGATACTAATAAAAGTGTCATAAAACATTGAGGTCAATGAAATCCAGGGCTGTACCTACACAGGCTTAAGAATTGAAACTGACAATTTCAACTACTTACCTAGAAGGCCACAAAGAGAAATATAGCCAATTTAGTATTTCATCTGAAATTAATCCAAACCTTTTGAGATTCCACTTGGCATTTAGATTAGAAAGCGGATAATACTAGAGTAAATTTGCCTGGATATTAGGTCAAGAGTACTAGACAAGGAACCAGTTGTCTTGTGTTATGTTGTTCTGAATCAGGATGACCCTGAACAATCACTTCAGCTCTCTGGGACTCAATTTCCTCCCTTGGAAAATGAAGGAGCAGTTAGCTAGGCCCTCCTAGTTCTAAAATGTTATTACTCTAGTTCAAAGATGTGGAATCAATTATGTGAAGAGGAGTTCACAGAAGCATTTGAAAGCATGCTCTCTTTTTCCTAAGACTCAGTACCATTGATACCTATGGACACATGGTTAAGCAGTTTTGGGGTTAGGGACCTATACATATTGAAAGCAGGCCCATCATGGTGGATCAAGATGTCTATGGCTGGGCCAGAAAGGAAGGCAGATATATATAAACACTTACCTTTTAACTTCTTTGGCATCACTTGCGATGAAAAATCCTAAAGTACCTTCTTGGATCTTAAGATGGTTTCCAGGATTAATTAATATACTGCTCAGTGAACAAAAACAAACAAAGAAGGCATATTTGTGAGGTCATGTTCTGAATAAAACCTTGAAGGCTACACTGTAATGTTAATTTTATAGGGGGCCCACTAGTCTAATGCTTTTCCCAAAGATGTTGTCTAGAGCTTGATGTCCACAGTCCCAGACATTTAAGTGGATAATGCCAACATAAAGCTCTACTGCTCAGTTCCCAGGTTGGCATACTCCCAGTTGCAGAAATCAAAGCACATCTAGGTTTCAAGGCTGAGGGTATATAATGGGGTTGCCATCATGGGCTTCTGATCTGATATGTAGCCCTTTGGAAACTTCTGTTGATGGTCAACATTGAATGTTACTCATCTAATAAAGCTATGCTATAACAATTTTCCACTAGATGACAGAGCATTAATGGGACCCCTATATACATCCAGAAACATACACATATACATATATTACTGCAGGGAATGGTACACGACACCTATAACCAATGCAGAAGCAAACGTAACATCTGCATGACATTGGTAAGTACATGTAAGTGGACTCCACGTGCAGCCTATGTAGAAGGAATTGGATCTACCCAAACAGTGAAAAAGAAAAATGCCAGCAGTTAGAAATGATTCCAGTCCACCTTTCCCAAAATGCATGGGACTGTTTGAATAATGTGTGTATCTGGTACATCCTGATCAGGGCAAACTGTAATCATAAAACAAATGTAAATTATCCCTAGAAAAACCTTCCCCTTGTAGGGAAGTATGGACCTAAATATACACTGTTCTGTTTCAAAGTGTTAAAAATGCATTAGCTGACCAAGTTGTGTTTGGACTGACAAAAGAGATACATGTATCTTAATCTAATAAATGGGTGAAATAAATAAGTTTAATATCTGCAGATCAAGAACAGAATGCAGGCATGTATTATAAAGAGATTGACAGGCTTTGGGCTTAATGAACAGGGTATTTAGGTACCCTGAATGCAGCAATAGATATAACAAAGGTGTTCTCTGATCTGAAAATCTGGCTTTAAAGTAATAGATGTTTGGAATTAGGCTAAAGGAAGTCCTCAAGTGTCTAAGGCAATCAAAATGGAGGATGCTAATTAACAAGTTGTGTTTTGTTTTGTTTTGTTTTGTTTTTTACTGCCGGCAAAACCATTTCAGGGAAGGGCTGTGGCCAACAGAGTGACATGTCTGTGGCAATACAGGAAGGACTCAGGTAAACTTTTGTTCTATCGGGAAGCCTCAGAGTGGATTAAAATGGCAAAATGGCAAAATTATGTCTGTTATGGCAAAATAATTGTCTGTGGTTGCAAGAACATCCACTATTACCCATAACGGGACCTGACAGAAGGAAACCAATCCTGTGTCGTCACTGTTATTAACACTTAAATAATAGCCACAGACCATGATGATTGGTCTGTTCTTCCCTAGAACCACAGGCAACAATGAGATTCTTCACAAATCGGAAGAAGCAGGCCACACTAAGAGCAACAGCTTGCAACTGGCAGCAGCACTGGACAGATACCTCCTAATTACCCCTCTGCCAATTCTTTACATTGGCTTAACTGCCCTCTGACTTCTCATGATCACGAGGGGAAAAAGGGTCAGAGCTCATACAGTTTAGATGGACTCCTTTTTCAAAGCCAATTAAATGTGATGGTCTAGAAGGGGAGAATTCTGGATTTTGCACATTTTCTTACCCCTTTGCTATCAGGCAGTACTTGTCTGCCCTAGCTCTGCAATCAGAAAATGCAGCATCACCATTTAGTAGCTGTCTGGCTTTGGGCAAATTACTAAATCTCCCTCCAACTCAATATCCTCACCTACAATGATGATGATAATCATAGTCTTTCTTCAGAGATAATGCAAGATAATGCACAGAAGGCTCACTGCATATTGGTTATGGTTACTCTTATTATTTATTAGTGCAAAAAAAAGCCAAAAGTGTATTTCATTTTCAATGGAATTATCATATTTTCTTTAGCTGGCCCCACGGAGTGGAACACAGGGCTCCTTATCAAAATATCCTGTTCATAATGAGATGAAGTTATAGGGTGAAGAACTGTACAGTCCACAATAATGTACAAGGACATACATGAAAAATTCTGGGTACTTATGGCATCTGACGAAGCTAATTCCTTAAAGTTGGAAAATCTACATTTTGATATGTATTTATATAAGAGTGTAAAAAAAGCTTCTGAGTGAAAAAAAAATCCAATCATGATTTCAACAGTGCATTTCAAAAGGGGAAATTTGACACTCATCAATGTCTTGGTGACATATATGTGCAAAACAAGCTTTGCACAGAACTCTTTTTTACATTATGTGCTTCTCTAATTGCACTCCAGTGATCAAGCCCACTGTGTCATGGTAGGAAGACAGTGATAGCAAGGTTCCTATCAATGAAAAGTTTCTTTTCATTTACTCTGTTCTTTATCAGCAGTGAACAAGAATTGGCTTACAATGAGAATTTGGGATTATCATTCCAGAGACTGCAGGTTGAGATCATTTATTACAGCCTTCAAGCCTACTTTAGTCAAGTTAGCGTGGTGGAGACGAAAGATCTGGGGCACTGATAGAAGGCAGATTTGTGTTCAAATCTGTTTCACTGCCAATGCTAGTTAAGCTAGCAGGTGCATGTGTCAGGCCTAGGAGTTCAGACTCTGGCCTGGAGCATGTGGGGGCCACTAAGCCTCACTCTCCTCATCTATGAAATGGAGTGAATAATCTCCAGCTTATAGTGTCACTAAGAGAGCTAAAGTATATACTAGGTGCTGAGTGACTGCCACATAGTAGATCCTTAATGCATGGTCACTATTAATAGTAAGCATGGTTATTAAAACAACTAAATAAGAAGCAAATAATCTGTCACAGGGGCTAGTTCTCCATTTTGTTCTTGGTGCTAATAAATCACCAGAAGGCCCCCTATTGGCATTTGAAAGACCTTTTTACTGACTACAGTATCTAAAATATTATATCCCTCTACAACATCTGGAGACGGGCTAATTTGGACTGCCTTCTGGCTGCAGAGTGGAGTGTCTCTGTGTTCCTCAAACCTTATGCACCTCCAAGGACATCAATGACTATGTGATTCCAGGGTGCCTTCTTGTTCTCTTTTAGAGAGGGCTTAACAAGGAGTAAGAGGCTTTGAGTCATCTCTTTAAAGCATGTGTGAGGCTTTATGCTCACATTAGCAGCTATCAAGCCAAGGCAGCTTTCTGGGTGGGAATTGAAAGAACAAGCCCAGATCTTGAGAATAATGAAGGAAAGAAGTCTAGATACATAAGAATGTTCGCTGTGCTGTATTCCATTCATATATTTAGCAGTTTGGTTAGAGAAGCATGTGGTCCTGATTCCATGGGCCCACTGCGTATAATACTCCCTATGTAAAGGTACAGGCTTCAAAGTCTCTTTGAGGAAATGCATTACTCTTTTTAATACTGTAGACATTAAGTCTTCTATCCACATTCCGTATCTAGAAAATTTAAATAAAATGTTAATCCTCCTCTTTTTGAAAAACAAATATATATATATAAAAAGTATCCTACACAGCAGTAATTTTTTTTCCCCAGCAAAATTCCTACTACCCTCAGAATATGTGATTGACCTCCTACTGGGAATATGTAAATCTTTCCAAAGGTCTTTGTTTGATCTCTTAAAAGAATATCCAATGTTAAGTTTGTTTTGTTCTTATGACTGCCAGACATCTCCCTCCCTATGCATCACGTTAAATCACTCCCTGGCTCCAATTGTGTCTAATTCACTTGCTTATCAGAGATAAACTTCAAGATGTGTCATGTGAAGAATCAAGAAAATCTCTAAGAAAAAGTCCATATATCAATTAGTAGAATTCCAATAGGGACATCTTCTTGGCAAGGGATGGACTTTCCCTCATTTCAAAGAACATATAAATTATCCTCTTTCCTCTATGACCTTGCTAATTTCAACAGAAAACATTCAGTGGCAGCTGGAGGCTAAGGGCTTATGTAGCTTCTTCCCTAAGGCTTCTTGCTCTCTCTTTCTTTGGCTCTCAGACTACTTTTGCATTTGGCTGATTCTCTGGCTCCTCGCCCACTCTCAGGAAACAAATATATATTTTCCATGGGGAACCCCTAGTTGAAAAAAGGGAGTGAAAAGCATGCTCATATTTTATTTGTTTTTGTAAATAAGTTTCCCATGGTAGCCCGCTTAGGGCCCTGTATGCAATAGGCACTTTTCAACTATTGGTGGAAGGAACGAAAAATATAAATCAATGGTCTCAGTTCCAAAAGTGTTCCTCTCCCTCTCCAGTGAGGAGAAAGGTAGACACAGCTGTTCTTTCAAAGATTGAGCCAAGTTCTTAACAATCAGGCCTACCAAAGGAGGGACCTCACCTTTTCTAGGGGGTTGGCACATAAGCTAACCATCTCCTGGATGCACTAAGTACAAAAATGTAAATACACAAATATATAAACAGCTAGCCACTTGGGGAGTAGCAGCAATTGATTTCAATATTGAAAGTACGACTCAGAGTTGAAACACAAGAACCTAGAACTGGCTAGCAGGGCTCACTTCAACAGAGAAACGTCCCAGACGGGTTCCTCCGGAAGGAGAGCTCCAGGCCTCAAGGTACAATGCATTTCATTGTGTATGTCACGCTGAATTTGAGTCAGGTTGGAGATTTGGGGCTTGATGGGGCAAAATGATTTATTCCTTTTCTCCACCACTTATGCATAACAACTAGGAAACATCTACTTATTCCTTCTTCCATCATCATAAACTTTACTTGTTTGCTGTTTTTGGAGACAACCAATGATGAATAGTTCAGCTGAACCATATTTTTTAAAGGAATCTTGTATCTATTATGGGTAAATTAACAGGTGTGTATTTCTCCTCCCACCCCCCTCAGTTTTTGGTAGGTGTAATGTACCATTCCCCGAACAATGACAAAATTATCAGTCACATGAGAATATAATTTGTACTTGAGAACATGATAATTATATCTGTGTCTAGCAAGCTAATGGGACTTCATTAACTAAAGCAAGGGAATTAGAACCATCTAAAACTTCAGTTCACGCCTTGCCCAGATGAATCACACCACTGGGAAGTGGCCTCTTTGAGCACCCATGGTCATATATGATTGCTATCAGGTGGAACTTGGTTTCAGCCAATTGTTTAGCATTTCAGGAGTACAACAGCCCTGCAGTTGATGGGCTAGATTAGGGCACAGCCTACAGGAGCCCCAAATCTCAAATATTATTGTCCTTCTGGAACTTTTTATTTTTTCTGGGCTTTCAATTATATGCTGCTGGAGTCCCACACAACTAGACACACACACTTTTGCTTATAGAATCTATGTAGGAGACACAGTGTGTATTCCATGCTTCAATATATTTGAGCCCAGTTCACTCACACAGAGACAGCATAGTAAAGATTGCTCCCAGTTGATCAGACTCAAATGCCTGCGACTGTGGTACGCCAATGATATGGGCAAGGAATTATTGGGCCTGAACCCATCACAATGATTTTAGAAATGTCATTTAAAAATATATTTTGCACATAAGGAAAACAGCAGCCATAAGGGATGGGGAAGAAATAGTTCATTTGGAAAGGAAAACAGTGGCTATTTGGCTCTGGGAGCAAGCCATGTCACTTTGTGGTACACTTTAGGACAAGTCATGCTATGTCACAACATGCCTCCACCACAAGATAAAAGGACTCAAAGGCCAAAAGCCAACAGCAGAGGTGCAACCACTGTGGACCTTTGAAGATGCAAAGTGTTGCAGTAACTTCTTGCAGTTGGATCATATCAATAATACCAAACTGACAGGAAGCCACCTCTATTGTCACACATCTACTCCAAAAATCACAGAGGAATCTGACTTTGGAAAGAGTTCCAGACAAATATCCCCACCACACACACACATACACACACACACACACACACACACACACACACAATTACAAACATGAACAAGTGACAAGTGATTCCAACCACGGAGAGAAACAACTCTTGAGAAGATGAACACAAAGGCATCTCAATAGTATGTTTTCAACAATACTGTTTTAGAGAACACATTATTGAAAAACTACACTGGAAATATTAACCAAAAAAGTTAAAAGAAAATGCTATCAATGAGGATTTGGTCATGCTTCATGCAACAGAGAACAGCAGCATAACAGGGTGATGCCACATGGTGAAAGCTGAGATACTTCACATTAAGAAATATGCCCAAACACACTGGGGAAAAAAATAAAGCCATGAGTTCATCTCAATAAATGGTACTCATTCACTAAATCAGATGTGATAATCTGGCAATTAGGTAGCAGTGTTCTAAGTCTGTACCGAGTATTGCCCAGGAAATAAAATATGCAAAATATTATCATCAAAATAAGTGTAAGGGAAAGAAAGTTGAATGTTAGTTGAGCTTGGTCTCTGTTTTGTGGATAAAAGGACACGAATCCTGCTCTACAAACTGGAAAGCAGACACGAGGAGGAGGAAGTCACTGGGAATGTGGATGTGGTATGCAGACAAATGGCACCACAGAGTCCGGTGGACACCAAGACACGTCAGGACAGGACAGAAACAGACACCAGGGGCTAGAGAGAAGCGTCCTCCTTCTCAACATTGTTGGCACTTGTTCCCATCATTGGTGCCATAACTGAAAACAGGGACTTGCACCTGTTGGTTTTTTAGGTCTCCTGCAAAGAAGTTAGTGCGTCATCCAAAAGAATCAACAAACTGAACAAGAAAAGCAATCTGCTACTTTTCAATGTTTATGTGCTCTAGTTGGAGAGGGGTTTAATTATAAATATACATATATATATATATTTACATATATATATATACTAGACAAGGGAACGAGATTATATGTATGTGTATACATATATATAATCTCTATCTTCCTGAATTCTTGGCAAATGGTTAGTCCTGTGGTTAGCAGTGAAGATAGCGGGTGGGGTTGGGAGGAAGGTTAACGAAGAGCGCATACCGCTTTCGGCTTCTGCAAAACGACAAGAAAAGAATTTAAAATCAAACAATTTGATAATAAATTGACTGACACCAGAGGGAAAGAAGGAACAAAACCTTTGTTTCAAATTATTTGAAGGATGCATGTGAAAACAAGGTTTTTCAGCAGAGCATGGAAACAGCGTCATGGGGTCAAACAACAGAGGAGGTAGTTCAACACAGGCTGGGGGGCAAAGGGGTGGAGGGAGAGGCTGGGTTCTTCTAATTGTAACGCCCAGCCACTTAGAAAATGGGAGAGGAAAGGAAATGGGAAATTCTTCAATGAAGGAAAAAAAACCAAAATTCTTAGCTCAGGAAGGGTCAAAAGTTCGATTCTTTTTAACATGGATATTGTGTTGGAGAAGTTAAGTGTTTTCTCAGAGGCATGATCCACATTCCATCCCACACACCTTTTTCCACAAGAACCAATGTGTTCCACACTGAGACCAAGCCACATGAGAGGATTAAAGTTGGCAAAGGCACACAGAAAGCCAATAACAAAGCCAAACAAGTTCTTTTCATTCTTTTCTGAAAGAAAAAAAAAACCTAAAAATCTGTATCTATAAATATGGCTTTGTTGAAAACATCTCAGCTTTGTGAGTTAATTGGAGGGTCCATCAAAGAAAAGACTTTGTCTTCAGGGAAAGCTCTTAGTTATTTTTCTTAGAATAGTGACAGCAGATTCACACTGAACCATTACCAGACTTTTTCTCTCCCTCCTTGTGACCAAAGGTGGCAGGTGGGAGATGACTGGTCAAGGTTCAGGGGGCAGACTCCTGCCATGAAATTATACAGGAATGGTCAAGAGACGCTATTCAGCGTTAGCGCCACCTACACCATCACACTTTTTTGAGAGATGCACCGAAGTGATAAAGAGAGAAGACTGAATTACACAGATTTACTGACGTGGCAACATGAAGAATGTCATTTGCAAAAACCCAGGACACATTTTCCCCCTCCACAGGCACAGGTGATACTAGCCACCATGTGGGAAAGCGGCAATCTCAGGAACACCGACTCTGTCTGTGGAACAGCAAATAGCCAGGGCTCTGGCTCCCCCTTCTTTGCACATGATATTCTTCAGTTTGCCATCACAAAAAGGAAAACTGTATCTATACATAATTACTAACTGCTATGGCCACGCTTTACATGTAGCTACCAAATCTACCATTTTTAGTTCCTCTTGGTTGATTTGGATTTTCCAAATAGCTTAGCCTTTGATCAGATTGACTTTGTGAAAGCAATCTGATCTGGTGGTTAAGGTAACAGGGAACATTGGATTGACTTGCTGACAATCCAGTGTTTTTTGGTTTTGGTTTGTTTTGTTTGCTTTTTGTTTTGCTTTTTGTCAGAGACGCTGACTGTATGTTTGGAATTCCAGTCTGGCTTTATGGCATTAATTACCCAGTGAGAGCGTCCATTTGGAAGCCCAGCTTTATTGAGTTATTCATCTAGATAATGAAAACTCCTTAGATGGTGATAGCGAGCACCTTCTAGTCCTGCCCTGCACTTAATGTACTGAGGCACACGTTGGAGGGTATCTGTCCTCTACACTTGGGCGGTCATGGGAAGACTTACTTCCTATCACTAGGAATACACCCAGATGTCATCCTAGAGGACGAAAGCCCACGCATTTCTCTGTAAGCTCTTTCTTCCAAAAACCATTGATAAAAATTGGGGCGAAAAAAAATCATCTCTATTTTATCGGTAATGCGTATGGTCCTTCATCAACAAACTCCCAGGTTAATGGGATGCTTCCTTCGTCCGGCGAGAACTCATGTATCGACTGGGCTGTTATCTATTTCAACCAGACCCCGTCCCTCCTCAGTCTGATGTGCACATAATTAAGTGCAAAATAAATAAATAAAGAGGGCTCCTGCCTCTGAGCCCTGCTCTCCTGGCTAATTTACATGAAGCTGACATTGTGCCACCTGGATTTCGGTTTCACCGGGAAAAGCACATATGGTACACAATAGGCTGCTTGTAATTTGGCCATCAAGAGGGCTGGTGCGTCCCGTCACGGCCCTGCCCTATCCTTGCTGTGGAGGGGGCCAGAATCCACCTGCTTCATGCTCACGGCAGTAAACAGGGTTTTGAGGACGGGGCCTGTCCCTGGTTTTGTGCAGAGAGGGTGAAAAGCCTAAATTGGCACAATCAGACCTCTGGATGCCTCATCGCCCTCCTCTGGAGACACACTTTCTGAATGTCCAACGGGGCTTGGGATGCCAGGGGTCCGCAGCGGAGGTGGCCGCATCTGGCTGGGCATGCCCTGAGATGTGCCGAGGCTCAGAGGCGCATCTACCAGGGGCCCGAGCATGTTAATCACGTGGAGGACAGAAGCAGGTGGGCCGAGCTCCCTGAGAGCACGCTCATTGCCTCGCAGGTGTCAGCAGGCCACTGGGTGGTGGCACGCTTACCGGCTCTCTCGGTTGGCGGACTTGTACTCAATGGCTATCATTAGGAGCTTGAGCTTCACGAAACATAGCCTGCAACGAGATGGAGAAACCTCCCCGTCAGTGCTTGTGGACGACCGGAGCCACACAGCAAACACCACTACGACCTCTCTATCACCCGATGCATTCATTATCCCAGGGACCCTTAGCCCACAGTCGCCGGGCCGAAGGGACGGGGTAGGGGCGACACCTCCCCATCTTCCCCATTAAACCTGATTTCTCATAAGCGATAAGGCACTGAATGTTCAAAGTGCAAATTGCACTCGGGTCTGGATGTCTAGACACAGACCCCAAGCAGGGATTTGTGCCTGGGGATTTAGGCTGGGCCAGATTCATTAGTTACTCGGTCGGGTAGTAAAATGTTAACTGCAGGGGGAGGGAGGTATTTGGAGCAGCTGGACCTGTTATTTGGATTCCATTTCGGTCTTTTGTACAAATGGCTCATATTGTTGTTCTGAGCAGACCCCTGTGCGCTCGGAATGATGGTAATAATCCTTAGCCTCCATGTAACTGCCCAGCACATGACTGTGGCACCATCACTTCTGGCCCCATCCAGACGGCCTCACCTCATCTGCCCGGTGCCCTCGCCTGCAGCCCAGGCTGCTCTGAGGCTGGCTTGTTCCAGCCTCCGTGCCTTCCCTGATGTGATTCCTATCCCAAATGCCTTCTCTTCTCCCAACCTTCCCTTCCAAGTGCCCGTCAAATCCAGCCTTTGTGCAGCTTTTCTGCCTCCACTGCCACCCTCTGGTTTTCTGTTCCCAAAACACCACCCCCAACCCCTGCCTGCAGCACCTTGTCTGCAACAGCCTCCTTCAGTTTTTAATCAACTGCATACTGTCTGTGGTTGCTCTCTATTGCATTCTATGTCTGAACTTTAGCTCCTCAACCAGCGTGACTTCTTTAACAGTTTGGGACTTATGGGAATTCCCCATAGTACTGTACAGGGAACCACTGGCACACAGAAATTCAGTAAATGCATGATTTCCACTTACTGGTGTTCTAAGAAAAGAATAAAAGGTCCAACAAGGCATTTATGCATAAAGATGTTCAAGTTAGTGAACTTTATACAGAGTAAAAAAAAAAAAAAAGGCAACCCAAATGTCCAATAATAAAGCAATGGTTCAGTAAAGTATGGTACAATATGTTTTAGCATTCAACATGACTCTGAGGAATATTTCAAGATATAAGATTAACAATGTTATATAGATACAAACGTGATACACTTGGGTGAAAATATATATTTAAATACTCATAGAAATGAAAGTACACACACAGAAGAATTACATAGATTATATATTACAAGTTTCCATAATGAGCATATGTTTTAAGGACTTTTTGGATATTAAGACACTAGCTGATGGATAGGTTGAGGAGTGAGTAGGTTATTGAGCTGCAACACTATAAAGAGGAAGATGCACTGGGTCACAAGTCGGGGCCATTCCTGGTGCTCTCATTTGATCCCCTCAAAGTCTCTGAGACAGAAAGATGGCTCCAGTTATTCTTTTATTGATATCTCTATGTTACTAAGGTGATGAACCTAGGCTCAGAAAGCCCATGTCCCCAGCTAGGACCTGGTAGGATATACATCTTTAACTCAGGGAGGTCTATTTTGTACTGGGACAGATAGATAATAAGCAAATATGCAAGTGAATAAATATTAAATTTCCAGATGAGGAAAAGTGCTATGCAGAAAACAAAACAACCCAAGAGGACAAAGAGTAACTGGGAAGGCCCATAAATACGGGAAAACAAACTGATGATTGCCAGAGGGGAGGGGGTGGGGGGAGGAGAAAAATGGGTAAAGGGGAATGGGAGGTCTGGGCTTCTAGTTATGGGCTGAATGAGTCTGGGAACGAAAGGCACAGCATAGCATGAATAGGCATGCTATTGTAATAGCAACGTATGGAGGCAGATGGAAGCTCCCCCTGGGGTGAACACAGCATAACATATATAATCATCAAATCACTATGTGTGCACCTGAAACTAACATTAGGTGTCAGCTATACTCCCATAAAAAACCAAAAATCCCAAACTGACCAAACAAAAGAGAGTAACTGGGAAGATGCGTTATCTGCAATGGTCCAGGAGGACCATTCTGAGAAAGGAAAGCTAGAGCACAGGAGGTGAGGGGAAGAGGCAAGCAATGAGAGGATCTGGAGAAAAATTCTTCCAGGGAGTGGAAGCAGCAAGTGCAAGGGTCCTGAGGCAGGAAGGAACTCCAGGTGTCTGAAGATCGGCAACAAAGGCAACTAGACTGCAGCCAAGTGAGCAAAGTCACATGTGACAGTAATTAGCTCAAGGGAGCTGGGCAGGAGCATATTTGTGAAGACCACTGGTCATGGCAGCAAGTCTGCCAGTCTGCCGTTTATTCTAAGTGAAATGGGAGGTTTTGGGATGGTTGCAAATAGAAAAGCAATGAGGTTGGTGAGGGCCTCATGCTCTCT
This sequence comes from Canis lupus familiaris, assembly GCF_011100685.1. Lineage (NCBI taxonomy): Eukaryota > Metazoa > Chordata > Mammalia > Carnivora > Canidae > Canis > Canis lupus. The sequence goes on from NC_049225.1 coordinate 27,717,905, forward strand.
AGCGGAAGTAAGACCAATTGCTCACTCCTACATATGAGGTCATGGTCTCCCGTGTTGCTTTCAACAGACAGTCAGATTTCAAAGGACCACTTCATCTCGGCGTATTTGGGCTCTCCTGGTGATTTGCAGGTTTGCTGATTCCTGCCAGCAGACTCTAATGACCTGGGCTTTGTGCTGATTATGCAGTTTGCTGAAACACCAACCCAAGTATCCAACTACAGCTGGAAAAATGCTCTTCTTAATTTATGTCCCATAGAGCACTGCTAACGCACCCTTTATGGGGCTGTTACTCCTGGAGCTTAAATTGTTTAAAATATCATATGGCTTATACAATATTTGTTGAACCAAATTACTAGATTAGGTAACTACTTTCTAATGTAAATAGCAACTAAATGCCAAAATCTCAAGGAGAAGGCCGATCTTAATTTAGCACAAATCATGAAGAGGCCAGTAGGCTGATATCCCCATGAGTGATTGGCCACTCTGATTTGGGACTCTGTGGTTCATGGGATCACAGATCTTTTTTTTTTTTTTTAAGATTTTATTTATTTATTCATGAGAGACACACACAGAGAGAAGCAGAGACATAGGCAGAAGGAGAAGCAGACTCCATGCAGGGAGCCTGATGTGGGACTTAATCCCGGGACCCTGAGCCAAAGGCAGACACTCAACCACTGTGCCACCCAGGCGTCCCGGGATAACGTATCTTAATTGCTCTAATGACCTGATCCTGTTGGTAGAAGCAGGAAATAGTCCATAGTAATGGTGAGTTACATCTTTCTAGGTACTATGACACCATTTACCAACTAGATATAAAAAGAGAGGAGCTCTCTAAGGCAGGAAAGCCAATAAAATCTACACAGCCTTGTGCACATTTCTTAACCTAGCAGGGTGGACCAGGAGATCTTTGAGTCTTCTTCCATAACTTCCAAATCCATATCTAAGATGACTACACTGCTTTATAGAAGCCTTTTTTAAGGAAGCTCTTTGATCCAAAGCCAGCCTTTACTCTCTGGCCAGAGGGGCAGAGAGGAGGACAGGGTGATGTCAACAAAGTGATAATATGCAAACAGCACCACAACCATGGATTATCAGATTTGGGCCTTCCAAGACTTGCTGGGCCTGCCCTCCTCATAAAGATGACAAACTGAGGTCCAAAGAGGTACAATTTGCTCAAGATCAAATGGCCTTTAGGAAGAAAGACCAAAAAAAAAAAAAAAAAAAAGAAGAAAGGCCAAAAGTGGAAATCAAATCTCAATGCAGTGTGCTGCAAAAATGCTTCTTATAACAGCAAAGCCATCGAAGTGGTGGCCAGAAGCCCAGCATGGAACATTGGTCAGGACAGCGTTTTTAAAACCCAGAACTAGATACTAACAGGTGATTTTGCAAAAAAAAAAAAAAAAAAAACTAGCCTTTCAGCTTTCCTTGATAAATCATAAACGGCCACAATGGAGCCACATTCTGCATGGCTAAAAGGGACTGGAGCTTTGAAGCACTTACCCCTCTGGTAGGGACATGTGCTCCCCAATATGCTATAGACCCCAGCACTCCCTAACTATCTATCCTGTCTCCTCATTCTTCACTCTTTGTGGCTCACTCCTGCCCCCTAGAGGCACCTAAGTTTTTAATTCCTGCTGTAACAAGTATCTTCTGAGCCAACCAAATTCAAATCTTGAACTATATCCCTTCCTCTTAAAAATCACAGTTTTTTTGTTAGATCCTGGCACAGAGTTAGCCAATGTCCAGACTGCTGAGCTTAAGGCCTCAGCAGAGGTACCAGGAGGTAAGAATAGACCAAGGCCAGGGAACAGAGGTGCCAGTGAGTGGTGTGCTGTGATAATCACTCGTTTACTTGTCTCCCTGCTCTCTGATTGAGCTTCTTTGGTGCAAGACACGTGCTTTGCCTCCCTGGCATTTTGCAAAGTGCAAGAAGTAAGCATTCAATACACGCTGATTAAATAAATATATGAATGAATGGAAAGCAAAATCTCATGAGTTGCTGGAAGCACACCTAAGAGATACAGTAGTAAACTAGGAAAATTGAAGTAGAGAAGGCTTGGGAGTTGGGTATAAAATCATGAAACAAGATGCCTCTTAACTTGTTCACAAGAAGCAGAGAGATTGGAAAAGAAGGGTGTCGAAAGAAATAATACCAGTGACACGCTTTGGGAATCTAACATTTGCCTCGAATCAATATGCCAAAATGCAAATGTAATTTTAAGATACAGACATCAGTTTGTCCTTGGGAGTCTCCACAGCTCCTGGTACAAGGGGTTCCCTCCCCGGAACATGTCTTCAGACTACTTAGAATGGATATCTTGAGTTTAAATATGTATTTGTATCATCAACACTATTGTTTTTGGTAAAGCAAAATAGGCTTTGCTCATCCAGTTCTTAGAGTCCCTTGTAGGGCTTTACTCAGTGTCTCTGCATATATAGGACTAGGGTAGGATAGGAAAGGGGCTTAGGGAGAGAGAGGGTGTAAGAAAGAAGCAAGAAAGCCTTCACAATGTGATAAACCTTTAGCAGGAATTTAATTCTTGGTTTCTAAAATAAAATGTCCCAATATGTCCAAAGCAGGAAGTTGTTGCTGGTTGTGAAAATAATTACAGAGGAATAGAAATGACTTTTTTCCAGAAAAAAAAAAATGCCACTTGTCACAAAAAGGTCTTAAACCAGCAATCTGCAATAAAACTGTTGTAATAACAAGTTAGATTGCTTTCTTGATAATTATTAAGTAGAGGTCTACCAAATTTGACAATGACATTATATAATGCCTTTTTTTTTTTTTTTTTTTACTGCTAGCATCATCTGTTAACTACAGTAGTTTCAACCCAGATGTTCCTGAACAAAGGCTCTTAAGAATTAGAGTCCAACTGTTTCTACCTACCCAGAGGGACATAAATTGTTCTTGCCATTAAATCAGCCCCCTTGACTACAAAGATTGCTTGCTGATGTGAATTAAGCAGAGAAACCCCTCGCAGAGCCTGCACCTTCACATGTGCTCAAGAAGGGTAAGTGAAGATGTGGTTTGGGGTTGTTGAAGATGAGTCACCCAAGAGTGAGAGGATGAGGAGAAAGGGGGCAGCCTGCATTGTGCCCTCCAAACCCAGTTCCTCCTCCAAGTGAGAGGCCCCTCTTCTGTTATCCAGAGGGACCCTGGCAATGTCAGGCGGATGCATGCAATCAGAATAGATGCAGATGTAAATACCATGCATTGGGAAACCAGATCTTTAGGATCTAGGGGCTAGAATGGAAAAGATTCACATTTAGGAGCTTTGATTTAAAATGATAGGCTCTTGAAATGGAAACATCCAGTTAAAGGAAATTTGAAACAGCAGGATTTATAAGACTCAGGAGCAAGAAAAAGGAAGTGATTTAAAATGTTCATGGAGATGTTGTTCAGATTTCATTTCCCAATAGCTTTGATAGAGGTGGAGTGGGGAAGGCTTCAGAACACCCTCAAACACACACACCCACACCTCACACTCACAGTATCTCCACTAGCACACCTAACACACTTGAATTTAGAAATAATTACATTCTCTGATATGAACAATTAGCATTTGCCCAAAATATGAATAAATGCGTTTTAGAAATCTTTGCTATCATTATTGGTCAGAAACAAAATGTAAACTCTGTGTTTGTTACGTGTAGCTCACGTGTGGCTAACATCAAGTCAAGCCCCTAGCATCCCATTTCAAACTGGACTGCCTCCTCGAGTCTCCTGCAGAGAATTTTAGACGTGCCACTGCCTCTGTAGCCTTTGGTTAAAAGTTTAAATAGATTTTAGGGTCATTTGTTTATTCACTAAGATGTAAAAAGATTACCGGTCATCTCTGGGTCCCTGTAGTAGAAATAATCATAAATATTGCATTCCTATCTGTGTTCATATACATTGTCTTTTTTTTTTTTTTAAAGAAAGATTTTATTTATTCATTCATGAGAGAGGTAGAGACCCAGGCAGAGGGAGATTCAGGCTCCCTGCGGGGAGCCCGATGTAGGACTCGATCCCAGGAATCCAAGATCACACCCTGGGCCGAAGGCAGATGCTCAACAGCTGAGCCACCCAGGCGTCCCCATATACATTGTCTTAATTATAATAACCCCCCTCAAGTAACTAGAGGAATAGGGCCAGTTCTTTGAGGAAAATATTTTTTAACGGTGAGACGAGTCCCTCCACAGATGGTCATAAAATGCTCATTCCTGCAGCCCGGCTAGGTAAACCCATCACATGACTATCAGGTTTGCCAGCTTCTCTCTGCTCCATGTTCACATTCAGAAGTCTTTCTCTAAAATCTAATGACTCTGTAGAACTCACGTTAAACTAGCTGTAGTTTCCAGTCTCTGTACAGGAGACTTGGGTTTTTCTAGGCCGTCTTAGATTTTCCTCAAGGGGCTTCACTGGAAAGATCTGTCCATGCAAAACAACACAGCATGAGAGCATGATTTTCTTCTTGTATCGGGGCCTTGAATGCAGGAGGATGAGGGGATGGAAAATCCCTCTCCAATCCCCACACTGTCTTAAACCAGCACAGAAGCATCCATGCTTACACCTGGGCTGAGGGGAGAGCCCCTGCCCTTTAGCACAGCAAAGATCTGATCAGAGTTCCCCAAGTTACCCAGGCATTAAATACTCCACATGGAACCTGAATTTTAACTGCTCCATCAGCTGCAGGGGGGACAGAGAGAGAAACACTGTATTTTAAATACATCTTTTGTCCTAATCCCCTCTGAGCTGTAAAGCCTGATACAATTAAGCTCTTATATTTGCAAGTGATGAATGGCTGACTAATAGCCTCAGGGTGAAATTCAGGGCCCTGGAAGGTGCTGTTCTGGCCACAACCCAACCTCTGAACTTGTGGGTTTCCCTCTGCTCCTCCTTCCTCACCTCTCACCTCTGACCTCACTTCCTTATCTGGAGGCAGAGGGAGGGGTGAAGCCTCTCGTTTACTAGTTCTTAGGATCAAAACACTATTGCTGTTTCCTCCCTGAAAATGTCACATGTCGAAAAGGACTCTGATTCGTCTCCTCCTCCCATCTAAAGGAGAAATCCAGTTGCTCTCCTTGGAAAATCTCAGAGACCTGGGCATGGAGAGAGGGTCCGCATGGCTCCCAGCCTCCTGACTGCCTACCACTTAGAATCCCCCCTTCCCTCTTTACTCCCTCTCTAATCCAGTATCCTTACAAGGCACAGCTCAAATGTCATCTCTTCCAGGAAGCCTCTCCTGGTCACCCCAGCCTACAGGGAGCTCTCTCCCCCTGTAACTCTCAGCTGCTGTCCTCTAGGATGTGCACTCATCAAACACTTATCCATCAAACACTCATCCACCATGCACTTATGGGTGTTTGGCTCTCCCTGAGGATGGATATTATTTTCCTTAGCCAGACTGCAAACTCTCTGAAGGCAGCTGCTGTAGGGAAACAGAATTCTTTATTTGTCATTATAAGTATTGTTATTAACCTTCTAACATGCATATACTTGATTAGACCTTGTTGCAGTTTCCTCTAGAGAGCCTGGCACCACGGTACAAATATCCTAAGCTTATTAGATATCAAGTTGATTGGCTGCTGACTGATGCAGGGCTCTTCTAAAGGGTAAGAGTAAATATAGCTTGGAAATACCACAATGGGTCCCTTTCTTTCCTGTAGCTTACATTGCATTGGATGGGACAGGACTGATGGTGGGAAAAGGAGAAGAGAAAAGGATGTTAACTAGTATTGAGAGATAAGTAATATTTCTATCTCAAGTCCAAAGCCAGGCAGCGGGTCACTATCAAAGGAAGGAGGCAGGCAAAAATCAAATATCTTGTCTCTGATGACATATTCACCAACCGGCTGACCTAGGGGTTTGAGCCTGGGCCTTTGCAATACCACAGGTCATACTGTGTGACATCATGCAGCGTCCTACTATGAAAACTGCAAAAACAAGACCCTTTAGTGGCAACATGACCTCATACCACAGCTCCTCGCTTCCTACAGGCCTGGCATTAGCCTTTCATACCCTCCATAGTCACTTGCCTCCCTGCGGAAGGTGAGGAGTGGGAGGCAAAGGGAGCAGGTGGTTTTCTAGTATTGAGAGAACAATGGATGGCACATTCTCTTTCAGATCCCAAAGCTCCTTTGCCTCGATCTTACTGTCACACAAACCCAGGGGTGAGCCAGCTATGCAAAATGAAGGGGGGATGCTCAGAAGTTGCTGGCTCTTAAAAGGAACATGCTAAGGGCATCCTGGGGCAGGTCCAAGACATACCCACCATGGTGGCCCACAAAGCCATGTGACATCTTCCAGGGTTGCATCCTGAATGGTAGGTACCTGTTTTCCCCTGTGCTTCTTGGTACTTAGCACTGATCTGTTTTCTCCAGCCTCAAGTTGCTTTCAGCATCACAGGGCTCAGTACCCAATGCCTTTTTCCTATACTGATTGGGATTAGGCAGGAAAGGGGGCAGAGCAGTCAGTGGTTTGCCTGCTGTAGTAATGTGTAGACTCATCCTACCTCCCCAGAGACTGTAGAAGGAAGGATGGCAAGGAAGCTCACCCAAAGGCCCCAATCTTAACATTAGCTTGTGAAATGTGGCCTACCTATACTTCTATACTTTGGCTAAAATCAGAGAGGAACATTCCAGTGACTGAGCCCAAAGTGGGGAATGAGGGGAGTTTATTCCAGCCTGTGATGAAGAAGGATGAGCTAAGAGGCAGGCGGGTGGGCCCGGTGGGGAGGGGGAGGGGTTTCCAGTCATCAGACTTTGTATCAGAATCACCTGCCTTGCTTATAAAAAGTACAAATTTGGGAGTTCCTCCTAGACACTGAAATCTAGAGATGGAGTCTAGAAATCTCTCCATTTAGTAAACTCCCCAGGAGATTCTTAATTAGCCGGCTTTCATCCAGCAGCTACTCCAAGCTGCTCTCAATTACACAGGCCCAGCAGCAGAACCCTGGCTCTGTCACTTGTGTGCTAGGTGCCTTTGGAGGGACACCAACATCCTCTGAGTGTCAGTGGCCTTGTTTGAAAGCCAGGGACAGTGATATTAATAGAAACCATAAGATTAGGGTGAGGATGAAATGAGAAAATGTAAATCAAAATTTTAGAGAGAATACTGCATTTTGTCTAAATTAGTTACTGGTTTTGGAACAAAGCTGCATCCTCTGGTGATACACACAGTGAAGCCAAAAGGCTGGTGCAGAGAAGTCCAGGGATAGAGCTGGTGTGAGTCTCACCTAGATAGGAGAGAGCATCTCTGCACTTGAAATTTGTAAAATAAAATAAAATAAGATAAAATAAAATAAAATAAAAATTTTTAAAAAGCTTGCCTTGCGGGGGCCTTCTTTCCCTCCTGCCTCTCCTTCTGCCCCATTCTGTTCTCTGGGGAAACCACTTCAAATTTCAACCAGGCATCCTGCTCCTTTATCTTTTCATAAAATGGCTCTCCTGGGGCGCCTGGGTGGCTCAGTCAGTTAAGCATCCGAGTCTTGGTTTCAGCTCAGGTCAAGATCTCAGGGTGGTGAGACCAAGCTCTGCACTGCATGGAACTGCTTTTAAGATTTTCTCTCTCCCTCTCCTTCTGCCCCTCCCCACCCCACTTATTCTCTCTCTTTCTCTCTCTAAAATAAATAGATAAATGAAATCTTTTCTAAAAAGAAAGAAAAAAAAAAGGCTCTCCCAGCTTCTGAGAAAACTCCAGGCTCTCCAACACAGTGATCCCACCCTGCAAGGGGGCACTCTGCAAGCCCAGGGGAAGAGCAAATTTATTTCTTCTCATGCTTTAAGACGTTATTGGCTGCATATTGTTTTAATGCAGTGCATAATTACAGAAACTGCTCTGAAAATCTGTATATTTTATCTGCGCTTTATTGTACCCAGAATATTCCCCAATTCTTTTTTCTTCTACATGAACCAGCTTAAAATATATTTTGGCGTCCTTTTTGTCATCTTGAAATTGAATAGCCAATTCGTACTGTAATGAAAATACTTATGCGCCAGCCTGGTGATATACAACACTACACTCTAATTACGGCTGTGCTTTAATTAACCTGAATTGAAGAGTGTTATCATTAAACTGCTGGTAACTTTGAGTTATGGCTTTTCTTTAATTTAAAGTAGAAAACACAGATAATTAAGCCTCCAGATAATCAAATGCTTGAGGAGAGCTTCAATGTTTTGGGATGTTCCTAAATCTCATTAAACGTCCTTTCTTTATTGATTATTCCTACCTCTGCTGTATCATTGTGCTGAACGAATAATAGCACTAAGTTGAACACATTCTCACTCACATCAGAAGTTTGTTTTTTTTTTTTTTTTTTTTGTATTCCAGAAGCTGTGCTGAACACATATTAAATTCTCTGACAACAAGGTATGTCTGAAAGATTCTCTCCTTGCAACTGTCCTAAACATGAAAATCAATCAAGGGAAATATCTATAGCAGGCACTAGTGTCCAGCTCTTGAGCTGGCTCCAAAGGGCAGTGAAATTTTCATATCACCCAGTGAGTCAGAGTTGACCAACTCACGTGTCTACAGGGCCAGGGCCAGGATATCAGTGCAAGTCTGGCCTGGTTTGAGACATCAGAGAGGGGAGGACCTATATCAAACCCTTCCTTATAAAAACTAGCGCCAGTTAGCATCTGGTAGAAATGCAAGTCCTGTGTTGCCTCATCAGATTTTCAAGAGATGCCAGAAATCTAGCTTTTATAGTGAAATATAAAATAGTGAAATCCCACTATTTTGAAATATTGGCAACTTATTTTTAAGAAATGAAATACTGCTTAGGGCAAACACATGAGTCAAATGTAGCTCATAGGTATCCCAACGGCAGCTTCTAGGGGACTGGTTCTAACCTTCCAGGTTAACACTCTTTTTTTTTTTTTTTTTTTTTAGATTTTATTTATTTATTCATGAGAGACACAGAGAGAGAGAGAGAGAGGCAGAGACACAGGCAGAGGGAGAAGCAGGCTCCATGCAGGGAGCCCGACGTGGGACTCGATCCCGGGTCTCCAGGATCACACCCTGGGCCGAAGGCAGTGCTAAACCGCTGAGCCACCCGGGCTGCCCCCAGGTTAACACTCTTAAGATGAACTGACTTAGTTCCCAGGAGCAGAATAAGAGAAGCAGTGGGAATGCAGGCTTCTGAGGAAGCACTTACAATAGACAAACACCAGTCAAGCCAGGAAAAATCAAAAGCCAAGGTGAGGGACGTCTTCACACACTCCCCTGCTAATGCCCCCAGTGCCATAGGACCCCTCTGGGTATTGGTGGCTTTGCAGTGAGCTCAGACCACCCCTACACTGTATAGGAGGCCTCAACTGTTTGTTTGTTTGTTTTTCATAGGATTAGCTTCTATTAAAAGTCCTGAATTCTCCTGGGCTTTCTATCGTAGGCAGGCCAAACTCCAAGGTGGAGAAAAATCCCCTGGGACAGGTTCAATGTTCCAGGACCCAATGCCTCTGAATGGTTAACTCCTTTCTGCAGCAGAAAGAGAAATAGCTCTCAAATAAAGGAGCACATGGGAGTTACAATAGGGCATCCATTTTCAGAAAATAACTCCTTCCGAATCAATTACCTATTCACTTTTCCAGTCCATTTAGCGTTTAAACTTTCGCTTAGAGACAGGGTGAGAAATTTCAGTAAACAGCCAGACCATTTTGGATTGCTTAGGGTCTGGGCCCAGAGACAGAACACACCTGCTGTGTTCACTGACAAGAGTCTCCAGGTAAACACCAAGCTCCCAGGCCCGTTGTCTGCTCTCCGTTGTGCATAGAACAGAAAGCTTATAAGACAGAGGAGCCCAAGGGCCCCCAGGACATTGTCTTTAGACTTCCCCTTCCAGAAGATAGGTTTTGTTTGTAGGCATCCAGATAACTCAAGGCAACAGCTTTTCTTCCGCAGCCCAATGGGCTCCCAGATTCCCCTATTTCCTCTCGGTCTTTATCAGTGAGACTGAGGTTATCAAATCTTTTGCTGAATAAATCAGGCTTAATGTTTCAGCATTCCCAGGGAGTCTGTGTTTTCATAGAGGACAAAGGGCCTGTGTGACTTACACCCAACATCTGGGATTCTAAGTGGGAAATGTGAGGCATCATCATGATGGAAGTTTTCAGGGCCAGGACCCTTGGAACTCTTGAGGTCATACCTCCTAAATGATCACCTGTTCTACTTGCAGTGGCCATAGCAGGCTGGGGCTGCCCTTTGCTCAAACCCCTACTGCTGAGCTCACAGAAGGAGAAGCTAAGACTTCTCATTGTCATAACACGCCAGTTATCCATATCGGGGACTAAACTGCTAAGGGCTTTCTCAAAGCCTGCTTCCATACACTCGGTTCCACATTTCCTCAGCAAATCATGAACGCATTTTGAATAATGGTTTCTCTGATGTCTCTATGATCTGACTTGACTGAAAAAATATTAAAATTCCTTTCATCAAGGAGATAGCAAGATTTATTTTCATCCTGGTAATATCAGAGACATGGGTTCCTACCACTCATCATAATTGTGTCTACACGGCAGGAGCATAATCCAGACATGCAGGAAAACTGTAGTTCATATTTTAGTGCAAATGATGGATCTAAGCATCAGGTTCTCAGAGCTGCAGGGAAAAGTAGGGCCAGCAGAAATCCCCAAGGTGGGGACCACATAATGACCCACCTTCCTGCTTTCTACACAAGACAGAGCACACAGGACACCCTCGGTAATTGTTGAGTACCTCAACTGTGCTGGGCAGAGGTGAGGTGTCTTTCCTAAGGGCCACAGAAAATATCCCTGAGGGCCAAAGAGCACAAGGTTAATGATCACTTACTCACAAACAGTAGGGAAGGACAGACCCACGAAGGCACTGGAGAGATATTCTGTATACATTTCATTTGAGACTCCTTCCAAGTAGTATTTCTGCCACGTGTCTTCCTCAATCTAGGAGAGAAGAACATAGGAGGTTCAATATATGACAGTAAACTATATAAAGGAAACCAGAGTTTACCAGCTGGCCAATAAATGAATGCTGTAGTTTTTGTGATGGTGACCATCTTCAGCAACCAGGAACACAAACACGCCGTCTACATGAAGCTTGCATCACCCTAAGCTCATAGAATGTTAGTACATCCCCTCTAAAGCAGCACTCTTTTCTACCCTGTGTGGTTTCTAAGGGTGTGGAGGCGTGGGCACTCACTCAAAATCCTGGTGGGCACATAAATAGATAAAACAGACCTAGAGAGCAATTTTGCAATCATTAACAAAAATTTTTAAAGTACGTGTTCCTTTACACAACAGTTCTATTTTAACTATTCATAGCAAAGAAACGGATAAACAAATGGTACATTCTTCAATGGAATACAAACAATTGAAAATTATAGTGAAAATTCGTATCTGTTCATATAGAAATTATATAAAAAGGCACATTGCTAAATAGTGTTTATAGTCGACCCTACTGAAAAAAATACCCTATAATTATCTGAATGCTTGTAACGCCATAGAAAAATCCAGAAAACTGAGATGCCTGGGTGGCTCAGTGGTTGAGCGTCTGCCTTTGCTCAGGGCATGATCCTGGAGTCCCAGGATAGAGTCCCACATCGGGCTTCCTGCATGGAGCTCACTTCTCCCTCTGTCTATGTCTCTGCCTCTCTCTGTGTCTCTCATGAATAAATACATAAAATGTTTTTTTAAAAGAAAAATCTAGAAAACTTTACACCAGAACACTAGCCATTATTTTAGTATAAACAATTTTTCTCTATAGATTTTTGTGTTTTCTGAAGACTTTTACAATGAGTGTGTGTGTGTGTGTGTGTATAACAATATATAAATATCTACTTTGGGGAAAAAAATATATTTTTTAACCACACCTTGAGTATCCCAAAAAGGAAAGTGTAGTTTCAGAGAAGTCTTACTCCAGATTTCATTAAAATGTGTAGTCTTTTTCCTAATTAATCAAGCTCAACTGGTTTTCCCAACAACCCTCTTCACACTAAGCACTTCTGGAAGGATTTTACATTGGAATTGATCTTTAAAAATTACAAAGTGAATAACAACAAGAATGCTGAGCCCCTCTGGGAGCTCAGGGATCTCAGGATTGCCAAGGCAGGCAGGCTGTGTGGTCCTTGGGAGCCTGCAGCCTCCCAAGTACACCTCTGCTGGAGGCTACAAAGGGGGGCATATGAGAAGCAGCTTTCCAGCCAACAGGAAGTGCCTTTTGACAATTTCTTGTGCTGGTGTTGAATTAAAGCCCATCTTGTCTATGGCCCACTAGTCAGTTAACTAGGGGAAACACAATGCTGGAAGAGACTTGGAAACAGTGGAAAATGGACACCGACCATCTACTTGGTGACACTCTGGAATACAAAAATGGCAGGAATCATTTAGAAATAGATGGAATGCTCCCTGCTTCTATGCTATTTGTCTGCTTTGTGCAAGTCTGGATGATTAGAGTATGTGGGTTAACCTCATTAGTTTGAGCTGCTTCTAACCTACTCCCACACTTTAGACATTAGTTACACAATGCTGCTGGGTATGGGTTGTTTATCGACAAATTGGTCTTCCCCAGAGTGGGGTCTTTAAAAAAAAAGTCACTCAACCATTTCTACTGCTAAACCGTATGATTTTAAAAATTAACTGCAATGTATCTAACTAAGCATAAACTTTTTTAATTTCCCTGAAGCTTAAGATTTCAACTTTCTCTTAAAATAAAAGATATTTTTGACTTTATAAGCAAAAGTCATTAATTCTAACTAATTTAAAGAAAGCCTAATCTGCATTAGTAAATAATCTGAAATGTAAAATATTTGGGGCATTAGAGTACCATAATTTGTTTTATTGGCAAATAGGATCCTATATGAGGAAGTGTCAATTCTAAATCCTCATGATAGAGCTTTATGGGAAAATTACATTTTTGAAGTGTAGGAAGTCAGCCCATTGTTTTAGCAGAGATATCCCGTTTATATACTTTGCTGTTTATGTTGTTAATTTAATTGCACTTGATTTTTAAAAAAATGAAAATATGAACCTTTATCTCATTTATTATTGTTGGTTGTATTCCTCAGTGAATATAGTTTTAATATGGTTCTTTTAGTTATGGTCAGTATTTTCCTGCCTGTGTGTCCTAATGGAACTACTCTTTGGACCAAATTTTATTGTCGGTTAATCATTAAACATTTTTACTAAGTAGAAACACATTTTTGCAAGATAACAATACTATTCATGTTTGTTTTGAACATGGTAGATATTCATTCATTCAGCAAATATTTATTGAGCATATGCAGTATCTCAGGATCGATTATAGCGGCTGATTAAATCTTACTTTAATCGGTATTTATTTTCCCATATTTTTCTCCTTGCTGGAAGAAGCACTACATATGTCTGGCTATGATATATCTGACCAGCTATATCTGACTTTTACTGATTTTTTTTCCATATTTTTTTTCCTGCAAGTTTTGTCTTTATGGCTAATCTAGAATGCCTAAGGAACTCAATGTCAAAATAACTGGAAAAATATACAGAGCTTTTCTGGAAAGTTCAATGCCTCTTCTACATCTGTATGTAGATTCTTAGGTGGCATCTACAACATTAGACATAGTAGCACCAAAGGGACGGTTGAAATACTGACTGGTTTCAATTCATTGTCGTAACCTTTTGTTTCAGTCATCAAAACCTTCTTTTAAAGATTTTATTTGTTTGAGAGAAAGAGCATGCATACAAGTGGGGGAAGCAGCAGAGAGAGAGAGAGAGACAGAAAGAAGCAAACTCCCTGCTGAGAGCAGAGCCCCACAAGGGGCTCGATCCCAGGACCCTGAGATCATGACCTGAGCCAAAGTCAGATGCTTAACTGACTGAGCCACACAGGTCCCCCAAGATTCCCACATTTTTAACGCAGTTTCCATCCGGATAAATCAACATGCTTTTGAGGTTTCTGATAAAGGTGTTACACAAACATATACACACAAACTTAAAAGGGATTAAAATGCTAAATTTTATGTTATATGTATTTTACCACAATTTAAAAAGTTAAATCCATATCTATAATTATAAGAGCAGAAGAATCAGTAGTTATAATTAATACTAAGACCTTTTAATTCCTAAGGGCAAGAATGAAAAGTTGGGACAGACTGATGACAAGAACAGGCCAATCACATCAGGAGAAGCAGGGAATGAGCCCCAGACTGTGACAGGGACACAGCAGCACACCACAGGCTCAGAGAGCAGAGCTTCGATCTTTATCCAAGGCAAGGCCTCAAACTGTCACTTCTTACCACGGTTTACCTTTCTAAGTCTCAAACATGGTATCTTTAACTTTGAAAAAGCAAAAATTAAAGTGCATATTATTTTTTCCTTTGTCAGCAGTAATGACATGCATTTTTTTTTTTTTTAAGTAGGCTCCATACCCAGTGTGGAGTCCAACATAGGGCCTGAACTCAGGACCCTGAGATCAAGACCTGAGCTGAAATCAAGAGTTGGACATTTAACCAACTGAGCCACCCAGGTGCCCCTGAAATGCATTCTTAAGAACAACAACAAAAAAAAGGTGTAAAATATGTGGAGTTGAAAACATTTATGCTTCACACAAGAGAAAACGGGAGTGAACAAAGAGATCTAAAAACGGTAGAGCAAGTTATTGTCACTATGATTTCTTTTTTACAGAGGATAAAACTGAGGCACAGACAGGTTAAGTTGGTGCTGTTAATCACCCATCATGTCACCTCTTGCTAGAGAGGACAAGGTAAATATATAAGGAAGGAATGGTACTAGGATTTGGGCAGGGGGAGTAGGAAGGGGCAGGGAGGATTTGCTGCACAATCAGTACCTAAGGGAGAAATAGTAGAATTGAAGCTCACTAAGGACTCATATAATGTTAAACCTTGGAGCCCATGATCTTGTGTGAAGTCAATGGGAAGTAACACTAATTTTAGTGCAAGCCTCCTCTCAGAGCATGGCGGCATCTTTTCTACGCTTCAAAATGGAACCATCCCAGCCTACAACTTCATTCCTAAAATGGTACATGCTATTCTCTACATTTGTGTTGTGTAGGTATTTTTAACTGTAAGGTAATATACACACTTCCCAGCAGAAAAATGAAGGAATGGGACCAAAATGACTTAAGCAAAGGTGCCAAAATTAATTTGCCAGCCATTCAGCAATCAGTCAAAGGCAAAGCATTTCCCGAGGCAGCAATCTCTCCTTTGGCTGTCACATCAAACTCCAGCTGTTTTAGAAGAGCAAAGATGAGCAGGTGATGTGCTATGTCTCCTGATTCATCAAATGCTCACAGAATCTTCAGTGAGAAAGGAAATTGAGCCATTGGGCTAGCTTGTCTACACTTCTTGTCTGCTTATTTATGCTCTCTCTGTTATCTAATTTTTCAACCAGTCTAGTCCAACCCCCAAGTAAATAGGTTGTACATCGATTCATGGGCAGCTGGCTCTACCATCAAAGGGTACCTTCCAACTGGAAACAAGAGCCTTGGCTCCAAAGGAAGTAACACCTTCTTGATCCTAGATTCTGCATGTGTTACTAATGGTGGGTCGGTAATGACACCTTTTATTTTTTATGCTTTCTCTGATTAGAGTGAAACTGTGTTTCTCTAATGCTAACAACCCAGTGAATGTGAAAAATCAAACATCCTGGCTGGAGTATGCTCCAACTGTGGTGATTTCTGTTCCCAGAAAAGAGTCTGAATAACTGTGGTGATTATAGTCAAATAATTTTGCTAATGTCTATTCCTACCTCTGGAGTCATGTAAATAATTTGAGAGATTATCATATGCCAATCCCTATTTAATTGAAAACAAGTACACTGTGTTAATCTAAATACTGTATATTATGCACATCAAAAGTAAGGAACTAAAAGGAAATTATAAAAACTGATGACCATTATGTTAATAGCTATAATAAGAAGGGGTAAGTCACTGGGGTGTCTAGGTGGCGTAGTTAGCTGAGCATCTGATCCTTCATTTTGGCTCAGGTTGTGATTTCATAAATCATGAGATCAAGCTCTACAATATGCTCTGCACTCAGTGGAAAATCTGCTTGAATTCTCTCTATCCCTCTCCTTTCACCCTTTCCCTTGCTCTTGTGCACACTCCTTCTCTCTCTCTCAATTAAATAAATAAATCTTAAAAACAACAACAACAACAAAAAAGAAGACAAAGAGATGAGTCGTAACATCTACACTAACATTGCCTAACATTGGTGATAGGAGACTAGTGGATTAGCAGGTATTTATTGCATTACTGTTTTTATAATCTATCCAAATTCTAAGTGAATATGTTTTCTGTAAAGGATGCACAATTTTATTTTTTATTTTTTATTTTTTTTAGGATGCACAATTTTAAACCATAAAACTGCTTGAACAAGAACTAACCAGCCACATCTGAATGAACATTTGTACATATAAATTACATAATGCATTGTCACTGTCCGTTATGATGTGACAATCTAAAACAGTACAGTGACATAAACTGACCGATGTGCCTTAGATCTCATAAAAAAAAAAAAAACAACATATTTATTCCTACAGAAAAAGAAAAAGAAAACACCCACAGGAAGTGTCAAGTCCTTGACTACAATAATAAACATGGGATCAGCATTTATGGTCCCTACGCTGATGAGTGTGTGAGTGGTTATTAAAATGTGTGGGGTCATTTATCCACATTCCTCAAGAGCATGCTCTGTCACTGGGGAAAATCTGATTTAATGTTGCATCTAATCATTTCTTGCTGGAAAGAACAATGTTAAGGACAATTGAGTGCTAAGGAGGCTTCATCATTGGGCTTTCTGGATTCTTTCTCTCCTCATTTCCTCTATGTTCCAATCTTAACCCACTTGCATCAGTTTTTATCAATGGGCCCACGGCTCTCTTTTGCCCTCCCTTTTTCAACATTCTTCAGTATGATGACAATTCCTAAAATCAACTCGTGGAATTAAAAGACAAAACGTTTGCACCTTGCTAGCTTGGAGGTGGCACCTCACAGGTGCCAGAACAGAGAATGCCTGGTTGCACAGCTTTTGGGGGATGGCGGTGGTGGTAACAAACTGGTGATAAAGTTGAAACCACCGGAGAGAAGCAAAGGAGATGGGGAATGAATGGTGATGTGCACCTTTTCAGAATGTATTTTCTCTCTGTGCCAAATTGCACTTCAACACTGTGCTTCTTGGACGTGGAGTCAGGTAGGTTGCCCTTCAGAGAGCAGCGTTGGATTTCAGGGACTGCATAACCATTTGGCATCCCACAATTATGGCCTATTTCAGATTGCATCCTCCTGAATGTGAGAACCGGACGAAAAGGATTTCAGACTCGTCCAAAGGCTTCAGGACAATGTCAATTAAAACAAATTATTTGGGGTTTGATGGAATGCCAGATAAATGGTTGCTTCAGCACTGAATGAATAAATAAACAACTCCAAAGATTAATTTTGGGTGGACTTGAGCCAAATCTCTTAGTCCCAGACTAGTGAGCTGCAGACTATCAAAAGAGATTTCTTCCATCAGGCATTATGAGAAAAAAAAAAATAGCCTACATGAAATACTCTGAGAGAGATTAACAGACCATACCACATGCAAAAGTGTAAGAATATATGGCATTTCCCCTACTGTGTTACCCCCCCAGCCCAGATTATTCTGAAGACACAGAGAGTGCCAGAGGGACTGAGGCTAAAGGAAAGGCTAGTGCAAAGAGTGACATGAGAACTTTTTAAAAGCATTATTATTGGGGCACCTGGGTGGCTCAGTGGTTGAGCATCTGCCTTGGACTCAGGTCCTGATCCCAGGGTCCTGGGATCGAGTCTCATATCAGGTTCCTTGCAGGGAGCCTGCTTCTCCCTCTGCCTCTCTCTGTGTCTTTCATGAATAAATAAATAAAATCTTTTTAAAGAAGAAAAGCATTCTTATTTAGAGAAGTGATTTAAGAAAGTATTGCTTATGTGGCTATAAATTGGTATTTTTTTTCAATATATAGAAGACTTCTCAACTCTCTCCATATTTTTCTCTCTAGTATAGAAAAGGTGTTTATGCTTAAGAGATGTCAGACCCTGTTACAGGCTGGCCTTTTCACTCTCTGTCCAAATAGGACTTTGGTTTTGCAATCTTGCTAAGGGTTAAGAACATCTTCATTTGTGCTTCAAATAATAAGGTTCTTAAAATATCACTAAGAGAACTCTAATCTGAGTGGAGCAAGCAGGAAGTAAATGTTCTCAAGCAGACGCCTGCTGAGCAATCCTCAGGAGGATGATTCAGCCCCCAGCATGCAGGATTATCCAGAATGGAGTTTCTCAATCCACTTGAGGTAGGAGAATGGGTTTTGCTTTTATTTCTAATATCCACTGTTTTGCAGACTCAAACTTCTGCAAAATCTAACAAAAATGAATTCTAAAAAAAAGAAAGAAAGATAAGAAAAGAAAAAAAAGAAAAAGAAAAAGAAAAAGAAAAAGAAAAGAAAGAGAAAAAGAAAAAGAAAAAGAAAAAGGGGATCCCTGGGTGGCGCAGCCGTTTGGCGCCTGCCTTTGGCCCAGGGCAAGATCCTGGAGACCCAGGATCGAATCCCACATCGGGCTCCCGGTGCATGGAGCCTGCTTCTCCCTCTGCCTGTGTCTCTGCCTCTCTCTCTCTCTCTGTGTGACTATCATAAAAAAAATAATAATAAATAAATAAATAAATAAATAAATAAATAAATAAATAAATAAAAATAAAAGATTTTTAAAAAAAGAAAAAAGAAAAAGAAAAAGAAAAGAAAAAAAAGACAAGACCTACAAAGTACAGGTCCAAAATATTTCTCATTAGATTCAACCAATATAAAAATTTTTTTTCAACCAATATAAAATTAATCTATCAAACTGCTCTAAAATTTCCTAAGAACTTACTCTCATTTTCTGTACTTCCTTCCTCACAGCAAAGTAGAAGTATTCTCAACCAAGATTTCCCATACTAAGCTCATCAGAACTAACAGGTGTTATGTCTCGAATATACAGAGTAGAGAGAGGGTCCCCATGAAAATGTAGGTTGAGAGCAGAAAATTCTATCTGAACCTCTAGTGCCTGAAACAGTACATGGTACAAAGCAGTAGCTCAATAATATTTGAATGGATGAAATAAATTTGAGATTTAACAAAGCCAAACTGGGCATATTCTTTTTTAGTACGATGGCTAGAATCTTAACATGTTCATAGGAGTTGTAAATCTCCAGGGGTGAAACACAGTATTTGGTCACACAACCCTTTATTTTAAGGAGCAGCTCATGGAGTTAGGCAATGCTAATTTTAAAACTTTCTCTCTTTCTGATTTCCCGTGATCCTTCTGTCACAAATATATATTATAGCTCCAAAATATCTATTTTTCAGTGGTCAAATCTAATTCTTTTAATAAAGGTCACATCAGATGCCCCCTCACTGATGAGGCTTTTCCTCATTTCCCCAGCTTGATGTGCTCCTCCACACCTTACTGGAAATACTAATCAAGTCCACCTCTAGGGGAGCTGGGAGGGCTGAGGTGATCAATATAGAATGATTAGAACACTACCTGGCTCGGGCACCTGGGTGGCTCAGTGGTTGAGCTGCTGCCTTCGGCTCAGGGCGTGATCCCGGGGTCCTGCAATTGAGTCCCACATTTAGCTCCGAAGGGAGTCTACTTCTCCCTTTGCTTGTGTGTCTCTCATGAATAAATAAATAAATAAAATCTTAAAAAAAAAAAAAAAAAAACACGACCTGGCCCATAGTAAGCACACAGCTCATGTTAACCATCATTAGCTACCATAATGGTATTGGAGTCTTCTGACATCTGATGAGAGCTACAGCAAAGTGGAATTGGGAACATGAGCCCCTCCCTTACACATTCAACTCTTTATCTTCCAGAAAAAGCAACACAGGTGCCTATATAAGAAGTGCTTAATTAATATTTGTTGAACTGAACTAAGTAAGACAAAACTGGAGAAAGAGACACAAAGAAACAAGCCATTTTCCCTGGGCACCTAATCCCAAGTAAGCACTGATCACTTCACAGCCTTTAGTGTTGCATCATGAAATGAACCAAATCCTGCCTCCAAATGCTGAAAAATTCTGTATTCTCGGGTTTTAATAGGGAGAAGGAAGAACTAGATCATTTTTAAACTTCCCAGAAAACTTCTTACTAGGAGCAATATTTTCCTGGAAAATGTTGTCATCGCGGAACATCTTGGGCTACTTAACAAGTGGCTTATGATTTTCTAAATTCTAAATCCAGTAACTTGGAGGCCTGAATTTAGAAGAAGAGATTCTCAAGAGGTGGTGTACTTCCACCAGTCTAACTCAAGTCTTTCCTCCTACTAGCTAAGCAATCCATTGCCATCCTAAGAAAAGTAGCTTCCCTTTCAACCTTGCCTCATGACTATGCTGTCTTCCCCATGGGACTTAGCCTTCTGTCTTCTCCTTGCCTTCATTTTTTTTCTTTTTTTTTTTTTTTTTTTTTTGGCTTCCAGTGTAGAGTCAAACAACAATTCAAAAGGACATGGACCAAGCCCCACAAAGGCTACATTTGGCAGTTCCATTTCTCCCCAATTCTAGATCTGAGGCAAAAACAACTGGGTTGGTTGGTTATTTATTTGTTTGTTTATTTCTGGATGAATAGGAAGAGAGTAGAAAAGCATTCAATTCAATACAGGAACTATGAGTTTGCTTTTGAAGAGACAAACCCCTAGAGCATCACCTATGCCTTTGCAGGATCCTCGGTATTTTAGGTAGTTTGGTGTGAATCTCACTACATTCACTGCTGCTATCACTCGAGAAAATTTCTTGCCAGTGGACACTTTGGAGGCATACTTAAGAAAAGTCTTCTGAGGCTCTGAGTCCAGTGCTTCCCAAACTGTGAGGTGCATGTAAATCATGCAAGGGTCTGGGTCAGATGTGGTTTCGGATGCCCTAGTCCTGGTAGGGGGCTAAGATTCTGTATTTCTAACAGGTTCCCAGACAATAATGATGCTGCCCAAACATGGACCACACTTTGAGTAGTAAAGAGCTATTCCCAAAGACAGTAAAGAACAGAAAACAAGTATTCTCCATTGTGCTTTTGAGGACCAGAGATTAAGGAGAATCAATCACAGTCCAAAGGATTTAAAGTAGGGATGAAAAAGAATGCTTTCCACAAGTATCCTAAATACTGGAGCCAGTTACAGAGAAAGCTAAAACATAACTAAGCACTGAGTATCCAAGTATTTGGGTTGTTGTGGCAATTAGTCTAAACACTATTTCAGGGGTCCAGATTTATCTACTTAGTCTCTCTCCAATGGTTCAGTGACCCCAACGATAGTTTAGTCTCCATTTCAATGTGGGCTGTATAAAGACAGAACAATGAGATGACTATATTAAGTCAATTAAAAATAAAGTTTCAAAAAATGCCCTGATTTGTATCCCTAATTCCTATTCAATGTCTGCATTTTAGGACACGGTGTTGAGTATGAGGACAAATACGCTTGCCAACTCAGTCCCGTTTTAGTGACAGCAGATTCTGGATACTTATGTCTCCTATCTCTGTACAATACGGCCTAATAAAGTTGAGCCAAAGAGACTAGATTTCATTTCAGAGCAAAGGGTTCGGCCATAAACTTTTGCTTTCTGGCTGAACAGAGCCATTCCAGCCACAAGCATAAATTCTGCTAGTTTTAGGTATCAGGGTGATTGGGAAGCCAAATGGGTTATTTGTGAGCCAGGTACCCAAGGCAGAGGCACCCGCTTTATTGTGTATTCATTGTTATCTGGAAAAGAGTGCCAGCTACAGAATATTTTCACAGGAAGTTAGAAATGACTTCGGAAATTCCCTTCTGAGGCTTCCTAGAGTGGATTTTAGGCCTCATCAAAAAGACATTTGGTTCAGAGCTTGAAAGTGGGCAGCCTATAAATTGCTGAGGTATTTAGCTAGGCTTAGCAGTTTCCTTTTAAGGGGGAGCCTGATCCTCAGTATGTAGCAGTGTAGAAAGTACCAAAGCACATGCAGACTCTGGGTTCAAATCCTAACTTCCACAAGTGCCCCTGAGCTAAGCTGTATAAGCTCTCTCCAAGCCTCAACCCCCTCACCTACACAATGAGGGCAACAATAGCACCTACCTCCTAGGAAGACAGCTGAAATGAAGTGATGCATATAAAGTGATTAACATAGTGCCTGGCAAATGTGTCAAGTGCTCTTGTGGTTTAATCATGCTGAAATATGGCACTTACTGGGGGTGTACCTTGTAGAGTTCTATAAATGTCAGCTTTTGTTATAAGTAACGAGTGACAATGATGATGGTGACAATGATGATGATGATGATGATGATGATGGTGATGGTAATGATGATGATGATGGTGATGATGGTGGTAATGAAGACATTCTCCTGCTCACACAACAGAACATAGGCCTGTTAGTTAGATGTTTGTTTTGTGAATCATGGCTTCCTATTGCTTAGCTGCTGCTAGAAAAGCCTGGAACATCACTGACTATCAAACGATCCTCTGGATTAAAGAGAAAAATGAAGCAGCTTGAATGTATCCCTAAAAGATAGCAGTGTTCTCTAGAGGTCATCCCAACCCCTCCACCTTTCCTAGTGGCTAGCAAGTACACTCTCAATAGATATGATGATGAGATAGAGGTAGGTGTTTGGAGGAAATGATGGTCTCCTAAAATAGGAGAAGGGTCATGTATCAATGTTACCATTAGCTGATGGAGGAAAACCCAGCCCGGCCTTCTGAAAGAAGTCCCAAGCCAGCACAATCCTGATGGGTAGACTGGGCTAGCTCCTTCCAGTCACTGGACTTGACTTTTGCCCACATCTTTCAACTGGGAAATACCTACAATCTATTCTTATTTCTTATCCTTCTTCCTAGCAAATAGCTTTACTCCTTATTTCCAGTCTCACCTCCCAGATTGATTTTGAACTGACCTGACACATCCTTGGTCCACAGGATGGGCATACTAATAAACTGGTGCTTGGTCAAATATTATTTTTTAAAGTACTTGTTCAACTTATATTTTGAGGAGATGCTGAGCACTGGTGGGGAGAAAGAAAGAAGAATGACTGCTGGCCAGAGCCTTCAGACTCTATTGGCCTCATAATTCAATCCTGGTCCCAATTTTGCATATTTCCCTCATCAAAGGAAAAAAAAAATGCCGTGTAGTTCTATGGATTCAACCTTTTCTCTTTTTTTCAGATTTATTTATTTATTTATTTATTTATTTATTTATTTATTTAATGAGAGAGAAAAAGAGAGAGAGAAAGAAAGAGAACAAGCAGGGAGAGGGAAAGGGACAAGCAGACTCTGCACTGAGTGTGGAGCCCGATGTGGGGCTCAACCCTATGACCCCAAGATCATGACCTGAGCTGAAACCAAGAGTCAGAAGCCCAACTGACTGAGTAACCCAGGCACCCCTGGATTCATCCTTTTTAGAAGGCAAGTTAGAAATATCCATTGTTTGAGCTCCATGCTGGGTATGGAGCCTACATAAAGAAAAAAACACAAACCAAAAAAAAAAATTAATTAATAAAAAATATATATATATCTGTTGTTATTTAGGGAAAGGAAGTTCATCCCTTCCTCTCCAAACAGTTTACTAAAGCATCCCTTCCAATTGCATACTTTATGATTCCTGTAATTGGAAGAGTTCTGGAAGGCATGTTTTTCCTTCTGGTAGTATTTCTAGGAAGATATTAGCATTTATTATATAGTTCATTATTTTCCAAAATACTGCCAGGCTGGCCCTTATCTTACAGTTGGAATGGCCTTGTGATGATCCTATTTGAACAAGGAGCAGTCACTGTTCCTCTATGTTCACTGGTCCCATGAGCAAGGTCAAATTGACAGTACATTTCAAGCCGCCAGGCATGAACTGGGAGGTTGCTACTCTCTGAGTTCTTCCCAGGTTACTCACTCTAGCACACAACTGTTCTTCTGTAGGTCACTCCACTGCAGGGCTTGCACTGACAGGGATGCACTAGCTAGATGGGCTTTCATTACACACATGGAAAAAGAGTTAGTAAATCTCCATCCAGTGCAGAGGCCTGGGAAAAGCCAGACAGATGCATCCAAATTTCATCTGTAAAATCTTCTAGCTCAGGGGGTTGGAAGGTAGAATTTTTGATGCCAAGGCTGAGAAGGTTAAGGGAAGCAATGTCATTTAGACTGATGAACAATGCTGCTGTCCTAGAAAAGGCATTCAGGCAGAAAATTCTGCTAACCCTGTATCTCACGACAAAGAGTTCCAGAGACCTCCCCCAGCATCAGTTATTTACAAAGATGTTGATAACACAAAAGTAGGAAGCAATATAGGAAGCAATATAGGAAGGAATACCTTTATTCCACTCTGGAGATTGGTTTTCTATCAGGCTCATCCCTCTATCTTCTCCTATCAGTGACTTAATCCTAACCCAGTCTCAAGTCTCATCACAAATAGAAACCAAATGGTATGATCCACTAAGAAGGAAGGAAGGGGTTAGGGGATTTAACACACTGGCAATAATTCCAATAATCCTCTACACTCTTCCACCTTTTATAGTGGGTAAATATGAAGCTCAGAGAAAGCTTGAGTAAGCAGTCCAAGGTCTTATAATCAGCTATGTCCTAAGTCAGAGTCTTACAGTTCTCTCCCTACACAGCCCTCTGCTCACTATACAGCTATACAAGTCCCTTCAAATTTCACAAGTGAGGGACAACAGGCAGAGTGAGGGCTGTGCTGGCAAATTTGGATAAGATAGTGGTCCATGGGTGTATCTGAATAGGGAGATACCATCCAACATCTTTAGCTGATCAAATCTAATACTTAATCTGAATTCTGTAAGGGTGCCAGATATTCTCCTTTCACGGGTTCTTTCCATACTAGCTTATGCAAAGAGAAGAAAAAAATATTCAACCACTGAAAGAAATGGTCTTCTCACTGCCAAACTCTAGCTAAAACAAGAAACCAACAAGAAATTCCTTTTTAAATGATACTTACTTTGTCACAGTCTAGAGAAAGGAGAAACTGATTAAATCCATTGTCCTCCAAAGCAATGCCATAAATATGAAGGCTAGGAATAAACATAGACTTCTCTTGGTAGAGTGTCAGCAAAGAGCTTTTACACACCAAGATCAGTGGGCACAGATACAGATGTTATTTATCAGTGGGCAGAGATACTCTACCTACTGAAACAATTTGGGGGAAAGGGAAGAGGTGCTATCTTTTATTCATATATGCCAATTAATTCTTCTACTTCCCACCCGACTTCCCATCCCCTATGGTACATAAAGTGCAACACTGAGGCTGGGCACCTGTATTTCTAAGAACTTCAAACCCTAATAAGTGGGACCTGAATCACTCTTATTACCATGAAATACATGTGGCATTAATGATAAAAACTAAAAAAATTACACCCAGTTGAAAAGTTTTATTGCACATCATTTTTCAAGATGGCAGATGGATGCCTAAATTGATCTCAGTGTCATTTTACTGTTGTCCCAAAGTTTCTCTAAATCAGCCAAATGAGCTAGAAGTTGAAATAGCCACCTCATATTGTTCTACCAGGAAAGGCACAGGATTTCACTGTAATGCAGCTTGCCATGCTAGGTTATTTACAGCCTCTGATGGAAAAGTGGATAATCTCAAACCATCCCCTCCCCCAAAGAGAGTCATTACTTCATACCTAAAGGACCTGATGATGACAACACTGTCATATAGCCAATAATCCCCTGGGTCTGGCTATAAAGGAAAATCTAAAGCAATATCTGGGTTTTTGGTTCTGGATCAGATGGAATAAGTTTACTCTACCCTGTTCATTTTACTAAATGCATCTATTAAACCTGGACAGAATGCATGGAATAGCCATTTGAAGACTGAGAAGTGAACAGAAGCAAACAGAATTGACCAGAATTGGAAGTACCCCCAAATCAGCATTGAGTTTACTGTTCTATTTCCTCTGTATCCTCTAGCTTGACATCAGAACCTGTAAGTGAGGACCAGGATATGGACAGAGAGAGCTCCAAGAGAAGCTCCTGTTCTGGCTCAAAGACCAGTAGGAAAAATTCTTAACACTCAGAAAGAACGGGAGAAATCATGTTTTCTCTTTTTTCTCTTTTTCTTTTCTACTCTTTTCTTGTACCTATACCCCTAAGGCAACAGTGGTAGTAGTAGTAGGGGTGGCAATAGGAGCTGGAAGGAGAGTAAGAGAAATAGGAGAACCTTCACTGGATGAAGGATCTGAGGTTCCAAGAGAGTGAGGTAAAGTCTTGTTGTTTTTTGTATTTGTTATCCCATTGGCTTGCCCCATGTGGGCACATAAGAGCAGGAAATATATAGTAAGCAGGGTAACTAAAGTCCCAGCTTTCTGGTCGGAGGATAAAAAGGAAGGCCCTATGGAAGCTGACAGTTCTTTGGTGATAACAGTGAAAGAAGACTTGGGAAAGTAGCCCCTTACAATTGTTTATAACTCCTGGGCCTACCCTGAGCTGTGCATGGATAAAGCTGACCCTACCCAGCATATATAGATTTTGAGAACAAA
Organism: Canis lupus familiaris; assembly: GCF_011100685.1. Lineage (NCBI taxonomy): Eukaryota > Metazoa > Chordata > Mammalia > Carnivora > Canidae > Canis > Canis lupus. The sequence goes on from NC_049225.1 coordinate 27,744,340, forward strand.
CTATAATAAAGACTGAAGCTGATGTGGGACAGATCCAAACAGCACTGCCAATGCTTTAAAAACTCAACTAACACTATAATCAGAACCCCTAGAAGCCTGGTCAGAAGGCACAGCCCAAAATCAAAGAGGGTAATTACGTGTCAAAATTATAAAACTTTTGTAAGATTAAAACAAGACCTGAAGTTTCAAAATAAAATAATCAAGATATCAAGGATATAATAAAAAATTACTTGGCTTATGAAAAACCAGGAAAATCTGAAATTGCATCCAATGCCTAAAAGACACAGATATTAGAATTACCTAACAAGATCCATAAGGCAGCTATTTTAAAAACATTCCAACCACTAAGAGAGAACACTTAAATAAATAATTAAAAGACAAAAAAGCCTTAGTGAAGAAACAAGATAAAAATAAGAATCATATGAAAATTCTAGAATTGCTAAATGCAATAACTAACACACTCACCAGATGAGCTCAGTAGCAAAATGAAGATGGCAGAAGAAAGAATCAACAAACTTAAAGTTAGGACAATAGAAAGAGTGCAGTAGGAACAACAGGGAGAAAAAAAAGGAATGTTTTAAATGAATAGAGCCTCAGGGTCCTGCGGTCTACCAGAAAGAGGTCCAACATTTGTCTCCTAGGAATCCCAGAAGGAAAGTAGAAAGAGTATGATGCAGGAAAAATATCTGAAGAAATAATGAACAAAAACTTCCCAATTTCCACCAAAGACAAGCCTAGAGATACAAGAATCTCACGAGCCCCACAGAGTAAGTCCAAAGAAATCATGTTCAAACGCAGTATAGTTAAATGACAGAAAACCAAAGACAAAAAAAAATCTTAAAAGCAAACAGAGGAAAAGAACTTCTTACTTATAGGTTCATAACAATTCAAATGATTACAGAGTTCTCATCAGAAACAACAGAGGCAAGAAGGAAGTAGAATGACACTTTAAAGTACTGGAAGAACAGATTTGTCAACCCAGAATTCTGTGTCCACCAAAAATGTCTTTCAGGAATGAAGGTGAATTAAAGACATTCTCAGATGAAGGAAAATAGTATTTGTTCCCAGCAGGGTACTCTAAGAGAATTGCTAAAGAAAGCTGTTCAGACAGAATGAAAAACGATACCAAAGGGAAAACCGAACTATCAGGAATGAAGAAAGAACAGCAGAAAGGAGAAATATCAGGATAAATATAAAAGACGACACTTGTATTGAGTTCTTTAAAATATGTTTAGTGGTTGAAAGCAAAAACTTATAACACTGTCTGATGTGATTGCCAGTATATTTAGATATGATATGTTAATACAACTACAACAAAAAAATGGGGAGTGTGAAGAGACCTATAGGTTCATAAGATTTCTACATTCTACCTACAGGGGGTAAATCACTGAATCTAAGTAGTCTTGAAAAGTTAAGTATGTGCATTACAATCCCAAGGGCAATCAATTAAAAGACTACATAAAGATACGTAATAGGAAAACTAGAGATAAAATGGAATACTAAAAATGTTCAAAACAGTCCAATTGGAGAAAGTAAAGAGGTAAGAGAACTAAAACAGAGGAAATAGACAAAAAACAAAGAGCAAAATATTAGACCTACATTATAGTTAAATAGTCTAATGCACTTTTTAACAAACAGATTCACAGAATGGAATTTTTTTTTAAATGACCCAACTACAAGAAAATCACATAAAATTTTAAAATATGGTTTTGTTCAGACAGAAAATAATGAGAAAGATTTTTTTCCCATGAAAACACTGGTCAAAAGAAATTTTGAGGGGTGCCTGGGTGGTGCAGTTGGTTCAGCGTCCAATTTTTGGTTTCAGCTCAGGTCGTGATCTCAGGGTCATGAGACTGAACCCCATGTCATGCTCTGCACTCAGCAGATTCTGCTTAAGGTTCTCTCTCTCTCTTTCTGCCCCTCCTCACTGCTCTCTCTCTCTCTTTCTCTCTCAAATAAATAAGGCTTAAAAAAAAAAGAAAGAAAGAAAGCTTAAGTGAGTCTTTGAACATCAGAACTGAAGTCTACTAGACTTTAGAAAAAGAGAATTACCAAGAATATTAGGGACAATATATAATGATAAAAAAGGGTTGATTCACCAAAAAAAAAGAAAAAAAAAGTGCAAGAATCCAAATGTATATGCATTTAACAGAGTTTCAAAATACACAAAGCAAGTCCTGACAGAGCTAAAATAGACAAATCACTATTATATGTGGTGACTTCAGCATTCTTCTGACTATAATGGGTAGAACCAGCAGACATAAGATCTGCAAGAGTATATAGAAAGACTGAGCAACACCATTCACCAAGTGGCACTAATTAATGCTTGATGGTCATAGAACACTCTACACAAAAACAGCAGAATACACATTCTTTTTAAGCTCACATGGAACATTCACCAAGACAGAATATATATAAAACACACTTTAACAAATTTAGAGAAATGGAAGTCATACAAAGTACAAAGTAGGTTCTTTAACTGTAATGGAATCAGACCACAAATCAATAATATCAAAATAATAATATATCAAAACACTTGAAAATTAAGCAACACACATTTAAATAATACAGATCAAAGAAGTCTCAAGTGAAATTGAAAAATATTTCTAAATGAATGAAAATACCTATATCAAAATTTGTGGAATGCAGCTAAAGCAGTGCTTAGAAGGAACTCTATAGCATTAAATGTTCATATTTTGAAAAAAAAGAGTCTCAGATCAATAACTTAAGCTTCATCTTAAGAAGCTAGAAGAGTAAAATAAACCAAAATCAAACAGAAAGAAAATAGAAAATAAAGAAAATAATAAAGCCAAAAGCTGATTGCAAAGACCAGCAAAATTTACATGTAGTAAGATTGACAAATTAAAAAAAAAAAAAAAGATGCAAATTATAAAATCAGGAATGAGAGAAGGTATCACTACAGATCCCATAGATGTTAAATGGAAAACTATGAACAACTCTATGCATATAACTTGAGTAACTCAGATAAATTAGAGTAATTCCTCAAAAACCTCAAATTGCCACAACTCACCCAAGATTAAATAAATAACCTGAATAGAGCTATAACTATTAAAGAAATTGAATTAGTCTTTAAAACCCTTTGGAAAAAGAAATTCAGGCCCAGATGTTTTCACTAGTGAATTCTGCTGAACATTTAAAGAAAAAATTACACCAATTTCTATACCCTTCCAGAAAACAGAAGAAAGGGAAAGGCTACTCCACTCATTTTATGAAATCAACCATTACCCTGATACTAAGACCAGACAAAGATAGTATCAGAAAATCTATGGAACAGTATCTACTCATAACAATATACAAAATATCTTTATAAAAATATTAGCAAGTACATCACACTATGACCAAGTGGAGTTTGTCTTGAAATGCACAATGGCTGTTTCAATATTCTCAAATCAGTCAATGTAATTCACCATATTAAGAGCCCGAAGAAGAAAAATAACATGATTCTATCAATTGATGCAGAAAAAGCACACACACACACACACACACACACACACACACACAAAACAAAAACAAAAACAAAAACTCTCATCAAGTTATGAAGGGAAAGGAATTCCCACAGTCTCAAAATAAGGGCATCTACAAAACATCTACAACTAGCATTACACTTAATGGCAAAACACTGGATATATTCCCCCGTAGGACTGGGGAAAAATCAAAGCTGTCCACTCTCACTGCTCCTATTCAATATCCTGCAGGAAGTGTTAGCCAGTGCAATATGGTTGCAGGATACAAAGCTAACATAGCAAAATAATGTGTATTTCTACATACCACCACTGAACAATTGCAAACTTAACTTTTTAAGATGCCATTTATAGTAGCTCCAAAAAATTATAATTATGTATCAATCTAACAAAAATGTACAGAATCTATCTGTTGAAAATTACAAAACATTGATAAAAGAAGTTAAATATTATCTAATAATGGAGAGACAATGTTCATGGATTGGAATTCATGTTCATGGATGCCAGTGCTCCCCCAAATTGGTCTGTATGTTTAACATAATTCCAATCAAAATAGAAGTAGGATTTTTTTGTAGATATAGACAAATTGATCCTAAAATTTATATGAAAAGGCAAAAACACTAGAGTAGCCAAAGTGATTTTGAAAAGAAAATATTTGGAGGAATCACATTAGCTTAGTCTAATTTTAAGCCACAGAGGATTATTCCCAGATGTGAAACCTAATGGAACTTGTCTGATTGGATTTTGAAGGTAATTGGGGCTAGTAGAAGCTTTCTTTCTTCCATATTCTTCCCTTTGGAATGGGAATGCCTATAATTGTTATCCTATGGTTGTCCTATCAATATATTTTGGAGGCAGAATGCTTGCCTTCCAGTTTTACAGATCTGTAGGTGAAAAGGAATTTTCTCCCAGAATGGATCATATCCAGAATCTTACCCTATAGGGTTAAGACTTAAAAATATGGGGTGGGAGCACCTGAGTAGCTCAGTCAGTTGAGCATCTGACTCTTGACTGCTCTCAGGTCATGATCTCAGGGTCCTAGGATCAAGCCAGGCATGGGGCTCCCCACTGAGCAGGGAGTCTGTTTGTCTCCCTCTCCCTCTGCTCCTCCCCCCACTCATGCATCTCTCTCTCTCTAACAAATAAATAAACCTTTTCTAAAAATTAAAAAATAAATAAATCAAAATGTGGGATGAATGTATTTTGCATGTGGAATGGATGTGGATTTTTGAGGCTAATGGGCAGATTGTGGTAGATTGAATAATGGCCCCCAAAGTATACCTGGAACCTGTGAATGTTTTGTTGCATGGCAAAAAGGACTTTACAGATGCAATTAAGTTTAAGGATCTTGGGATGGGAGGTTATTCTATATTATCCAAGATGGCCCTAATTGTAATGCCAAGTGTTCTTATAAAAAGGAGGCAGGTGGGGATTTGATTAGGGAAGAGGAAGTAGGAAATGGGACATTGGAAGCAAATGCTAGAGGGATATGAGGAAGGAGTCACAAGCCAAGAAATGCAGGCAGTCTCCATAAACTAGAAAATGTAAGGAAACAGATGCTCCTCTAGAGCCTCCAGAAGGAACCAGCCTGGCCAAAACCTTGACTTTAGTCCAGTGAAACTAATTTCAGATTTTTGGCCTACAGAAAAGGAAGAGAAAAACATCTGTGCTGTTTTAAGCAACTTTTTTTTTTGGATAATTTATTATAGCAGCTATGGAAAATTAATATACATGGTTTCATTTCTCTTAGGTAGACACCTAGGAGTGGAATTGTTGGATCATATGGAAACTCCATATTTAACATTTAGAGAAAACCCCTAAAATCTTCAAAATTAAAAACTTACCCAGGAAAGGCAGGGTCAAGAAAATGCAAACTCAAGATACAGACTGGGAGAAAATACTTACAAATCTAATAAGATAACCAGAACATATAATAAACTCTTATATTCAACAGTATAAAAGCAAAACAGCCCCATTTTAAAAAACAGGCCAAACACATACAACACCCCATGCTGGCAAAGACGTGGAACAGGAGAAATTCTCATTCATTGCTGGGTGGAAATGCAAAATGGTACAGTCACTTTGGAAGATAGTTTGGTGGCTTCTTATAAAATTAAACATATTTCTGCCATACAATCCACCCTCCTTAATATTTACCAAGAGTTGAAAATGTATGTCTATGTAAAAACCTGCACATTGATGTTCATAGAAGTTTTATTTATAATTGCCAAAAACTTGGAAGCAACCAAGATGTCCCTCAGTAGGTGAATGGATAAATAAATGGTGGTCCATCCAGACAATGGAATATTATTCAGCACTAAAAAAAAATGAGCTATCAAGGCATGAAAAGCCATATAAGAATGTAGAAAGCATACTACTAAGTGAAAGAGGCCAATCTAAAAGGCTACATACTGTAGGATTCCAACTATGTAACACTCTGGAAAAGGCAAAACTATGGAGACAGGTCAAACATCCATGTTAGCCAGGGATCAACAGGGAGGAAGGTTGATCTGTGGAACCAATGTACCATGCTGGTGGGAGATGTCAGTAATGGGGGAATGCATGGGAACCTATGGGAAATCTCTGTACCTACACTCACTTTTCTTATAAACCTAAAACTGCCTTAAAAGTAAAGCCTATTTTTAAATATAGGCCAAACACTTCACCAAAAAGAAAAGAAAAATGATACATCAGCAGATGAATAGATGTTCAACATCATTAGTCATTAGGGAAATGCATATTAAAATCACAGTGAGACACTCTAACACACCCACTCGAATGGCTAAAATAAAAATACTGACAATACCAAGTGCAAACAAGGATACAGAGCAACAGAAAGTCTCATACAGGGCTGGCAAGAATGACAAATGATATAACCGTTCCGGAAAAACACTTTAGTGATTTCTTTTCAAGGTAAACATATGCTTACCCTCTAATCCAACAATCCTACTTCTTTCCTCTAGAGAGACTAGAAGAAACTTCTACACAAATGCTTAGATCAACTCTATTCATCATCTCTCCAAACTGGAAGCAACCTAAATGCCATTAAAGGAATGAATGGATAAATAGGGTCACCTGGGTAGCTCAGTCCATTAAGTGTCCAACTCTTGATGTCAGCTTGGGTCTTTTGTTTTTTTTTTTAAAGATTTTATTTATTTATTCATGAGACACACAGGGAGAGGCAGAGACACAGGCAGAGGGAGAAGCAGGCTCCATGCAGGGAGCCCAATGTGGGACTTGATCCCAGGACTCCGGGATCACGCCCTGAGCCAAAGGCAGACGCTCAACCACAAGACACCCAGGTGCCCCTCAGCTTGGGTCTTGATCTCAGGGTCGTGAGTTCAAGCCCCATGCTGGGCTCCATGCTGAGCATGAAGCCTACTTAAAAAAATTTTTTTAAATTAAAAAAAATAAAGGAATGAATGATAAACTGTGGCAAATCCATAAAATGCCAAGCTATTCAGAAAAAGAAAGGAATGGGGATGTGGGTGGCTCAGCGGTTAAGCGTCTGCCTTTGGCTCAGGGCGTGAGCCTGGAGTCCTGGGATCCAGTCCCATTTCGGGCTCCCTGCATGGAGCCTGCTTCTCCCTCTGCCTGTGTCTCTGCCTCTTTCTCTGTGTCTCTCATGAATAAATAAGTAAAATCTTTTTTAAAAAAGAGAGAAAGAAAGGACTGAAATATTGATACAATAACCTGGATGAATGAAGATATTGAATGAAAAGAGCCAGTCTCCAATGGTTAGATCCTTTATGATTCTATTCACAAGACATTCTGAAAATGACAAAACGATAGTCACAGAGGACAGCCCTGTGGTTGTCAGGGGCTAGGGGAACAGGAAAGATATGAGTGAATTTGGGGTATCTTGAAACCATTCTGTATCCTGATTCTGGTACTGGTGGCATGACTCAACATATGCGTTAAAATGTATAGAGCTGTGTACACGGGCATATACGCCCACCAATTTTACTGTAGGTTAATTTAAAGAATAAGATTAAAGAACAAGATAGGCAGACAATTAAAATTACTTCCACATCTTCGTGGGCCCACATACTTTAAGCATTTTTCCTGTAATGGAAAATGGCCAGAAGAAAGGCTAGGTAAATGCAGGTGGTTTTATGTACCAATCTCAAGGACATCAATTCAGAGCCCCACCACTGTGCCCAAATGGTTTGAGTTACTTAAATACTTTGATCAGAGGAGCCTTCAAGGATTAGGATTAACTATACTTTTTTGCCTTAGAAATTTTCCTTTCTTGCTTTTATCAGCACTTGTAAACCCTTCTAGACCTCACGCCCTCTTTACGGATACCCCCTCCGTGCTGGAAGTCGCCACACTGCATTCTGACCTACTCATTCATTCGTCCTCCAACAAATGGGGTCATCCTCTCCCTCTCCAGCTCAGCCGCAGCACTTGGACAACAAAGTCTCACCTAACAAGGCATTAAGGTCCAGGGAGGACACACTGTGGTGTGGTCTGAAAAGACCGACACACTGTGGAGAGAATGGGACAAACAGGTGTTTCCTACCTTTGAAAAATATCTAATTCTTAGATCACGTAGTTTGGCATGGCTGGGGAAACTGAGGATACGACTTCTACAAATATCACAAAGGGATTTCTGTTCTTAGAAGGTATTGATTTGAATACAAAACCAAGCAATGTCTCTATCAAAACATTTCTCTCAGGGAAGCCACGTGTGATAGATAGCAGGGAAAGCACTGAGCTGAGAACCCACCGATCTAGCGGAGTTCTGGCTCTTGCTCTACCATCTTCCATCCAGCTGTACAACTAGAAGTCAGCCATCCTTCTGTTTCCCCTTTTTCTATTTCTTCCTCCTCTACACACGAGGAAGGGTCCGAAATGCCAGCATCCTTCGAATTAGGCACAATTCCTGAATGATACTCAATAAAATGCTTGTGTATCTGGTCAAATAAAAAGTAATTTAAATAAAATATGTATACCTTGTAAACTGTAAAGAGCTATGCAAGTTTAGGATATTATTACAATCTTAAAGTTCTTGAAAAGATACCCACTGTATCAAATCAATGGTGGTGCTTTGCTCTGCCTCCCCTAGATATGTAGTCATTGCTTCAAAACGTTATGTTCCTCATCCTTATTCTGGGCATAGATTTATACTCGGTATCACTTAAGGGCAATGCTTACCAATAGATTTAACCAAGGAATCTGAGACTCATTCCTAATGGTTTAACGGCATTTTGAGACTTTTGCCTGAAAAAAATCACCAACAGTGGGTGGTGCCCATAATTAGAACAGTGAAAGTGGGAGAAGCCAGGAGGATGCAGCCTGTGGATGCCCAGGTGTATTCGGAAATGCATGCAGTAATTAAGGTCTGATAATCTCCAAAAGAGATCATTATGGTGTTTGCGACTTGGTCAAGAGGGCCTTACTTCACACGCTTGACAATATCCTGCCAGCTGATAAGGGCCAGGGTGAGTAGAGGCTTCTCCTGGCTTTCAGGGTGAGTCCTAGCCACTGCAGCTCTTAGGGCTCCATCAGCGCATGGGGCTCTGTCTGTAAGTTACATAATTTTTCTGTGCTGTCTTCCCCTTTTGTTCAGTCTGTGCCAAGAGCCAAATAAAAGAATCCATATGTGATTACGGCTATAAAACCGAAAGGAAAATATTAGACAAAAATTTAACATTTTGGGGTTTCTAAGTTTGTTTTACCTTTAATGCTAGGCAGACAGTTTACACAAATCATTTTGCTGCAAAGTAAAGAGTAATGAGTTAAATGTGTTCCCTGTCACCATCAATCATGTACGTTTGCCTTTGATTGACCAAACATATAAGACACATGAAATGACTTTCTAATCATGTTAGGGGGAGGGAGGGAGGGAAAAGGGGAGAAAATGGGGAGGGGAAGCATAAGCCTTTTTTATTTTATTCAGAAATTCCATTGACATTTTCTGGCAATCTTCTAACATGCTGTATGGGCTTCTCTTTGCTAATAATGTTTGCCTTGAGAATTTGTAAAGGTCTAAGAACTCTTTAATTCAATGTTCTAGAAATTACCAGGGCCAGAGGGGAACGAAATCCCTGTTAATAGTTCATGGATTAATTCTCTCTTCATTTGAAATCATTTTCGGGGAAGTTGCTCGGCTTTCAGGTGGGCGTTAGTCATCTCGAGCAGATTGGATGGCATTGGGGGAGGCAGGCTGGGCCGCCGATCTGATGAAATTCACGGAGGAAAAAAGAGGATGCACGATGATGTCGACCCAAATGGAATACTGAGGCTTAGCAAATTCATTTCAATGCATGGGTGTTTATTTTGATTTGTGAATTTAAGCCACACACTGACTGGATTTGCTGGCATTCGAAATGGTTTATAACCAAACGTAACCAGCCTCCACGCGTCCTCGCCAAGCTCTGTAGTTCGTTTCCACGTGGAGTCCTAGCCCTTTAATTTGGCAAGGGAACTATACACAGTAGCCACGGAAGAAGTTTTCAGCATCAAAATCACCCCAGATTGTAATTGCGGTCCTGGCCCTACCCAGCTGTCTCTGTAATAAAGGCTAGCCAGGCGAGGCTGAGACCAGTTTATTCATTTATTTGTTCAACAGGCATTTATTGAGTACCTATTGTGCATCATCAAGGGCTGCTCCAGGCACTAGGGATTCAGCGAGTAGCCCCAGGCTCCACGGTGTTTACACTGTCTTAGAGAAAAGAGGCAATAAATGAAGCCACGGAGGAAAACAAAGCCAGGAACACTGGGAAGGAATAGACACAGGGGGCTGTGGAGGGAAGGGTGGTATAAATCCTGAAAATGTCATTCTGACGTGTTTAGGTATGGAAACGTTACCCACCCCATGAAGCCAAAGAGAACCTTTAAATCCCTGCTGGAGAATGTGTTGAAGTGGGACTTCTCCTCCCTCTAGGGACCCTCAGAAGCCTCTGAGGGAAGGAAAGCCCCAGAGAAGTATAGGAGCTTAGTCACTTCCTTCTTGATTCTCCTGCATTTGCCAGGAAAACTGTTGAAGGGCAAAGCATGTCTTTCTCAGAGATATGCTACATGAGACTGGAGAACTCAACATCTTGGAGACGTCAGTTCTCCCCAAGACAGCCCTGAAACAGACCCACACATACACTGATATTTAAATCAACGGGCTCCTGGGGTACTGATAATGTATGGCTTCTCAGTCTAGGTCCTCAAGACATGGGAGTTCTAAGTCTGTGAATAAGTAATAAGTTGCCCATTTATTAGAGACACATTTTTATGTTTGTATATTATACTTCAATTAAAAATTTGTTTTTAAGCCTTTCTTAAAAATGCAATCCTAGTGTTTTAGAGAAAGGTCTCACTGAGAAATTAACACTAAGCAAAGACATGGAGGATCTGATAGAGGGAAGCCAGGAAGCTACTAGAGGGAGAGTGTTTCGGCCAGAGGAACAGCAAGTGCATAACCCCACAGACTAGCCAAAGACGGTGTGGCTGAGGGCAAGGAGCAGAAGAGCACTTATGAGATGAGGCCAGTGAGTATTGCTTAGGACCTATAGAACTTTGTAAGAACTTTATTTTGGTGAGATAGGATGCCATGTAAAGATTTATACAGAAGGGTGATAGGATCTGGTTCATGCTTGTGAAGGATTGTTCTGGATGCTTTACTGAGGACAGACTGGAGTGAGGGAGGGATAAAAGCAGAGCAAGGAGGCCAGTTAGGAGACTGGTGTAATGCTTGAGGAGACAGATGAGGTTGGTTTGGATCAGACAGGAAGGAGTACTCAGATCCTGGCCATATTTGGAAAGTCAAACTAAGAGGATTTCCTGCTGGATTGAACATAGTGTGTGAGAAAAAGAAGCTAGGGATAGTCCAAATAGTTCAGTTTGAGCAATGGGAAGAATGGCATCTCCATTAGTACAATGGAAGGACCAGGCTTCCTGGCAAAGAACAGGAATTCAATTCTGGGTATGCCAGGCCTCAGATGAGATGAGACACTCCGATAGAGATGCTGAGTGGCAGTTAGATGATATTGGGTTTGGGGAGAGGTTCTGAATGGAGATACAAATTTGAGGATCCTCTATACATCTAGGACTTATGAGAATAAACAAGATTATAGGAAGTGAGTATATTTGTATTGGGACCTGCTCTCCGCTGGTAAACATATCTGCAGAAGTCCACTGTCATGACACAATTTGTGACTAGGATGACATCACCCATGAGTGTGGAATAAGCAACAGCCTGCCTCTCACTATCTAACTTACTCTATGTAGATTGACCCCAACCTTATCAGTTGCAGCTCTAGACCCCTTTCAGAGGTCACCCACCTCCCTCCCACTCCACACAGGGCTGGGTCCTATTTCTAGTATGTCTCCCTCACCTGGATGAACACCTCAGGTCTGCAGAGCTTATACCCATCAGCCAGTAAGAACTGTTTATATTCTCCTAGGAGCATCTACCAAAGCCAATTAGCTTTACCCCCTGAATACACCAGTGAATTATGTCACTTCCTTCTGGAAAGCCTGGATCATATTTCCCTACCCTGACTCATCCCAGCCTAGGTTCACATGCATTAATGCAGTGACTTCTGCCTTTATAGAGCTGGCCAGAGAGAAAGGCCAACAAGACCCAGAGAATGGATGTGCCCACCCATCCCAGTCATAACAGAAGCTTCCTGAAGCTTCTGAGTGCCTCCTAGCCATGAGGATGACAGTGTGAGTAGCACCCTCTCTGGAATACAGTAGGTGCCCAGGGAGTCTCTATCAAAGCAACCATGTCTATAAACTACAGAAAGCTAAGATGCTAGCACTAGCTAAGGTTCCCCCTTATGATTTATCATATTTCCTCTTTTTAAAAAAGACTTTATTTATTTGAGAGCTAGCCAGAGAGAGAGAGAGAGAGAAAGAGAGAGAGAGAATGAGTGAGAGGTAGGGGCAGAGGGAAAGGGACAAGCAGACTCTCTGCTGAGTAGGAAGCCCAACGTGGGTCTCGCTCTCGGGACCCTAGGATCATGACCTGAGCCGAAGGCAGACACTTAACTGCCTCAGCCACCCAGGCACCTCTACCATATTTCCTCCTGGTATACTCAAAGACCTAGAGCCAGCTTGCTTGTTTTGAAACGTGCATTTGTCAATTCTAGGTGTTTTGTCCTCATGCAGGTTGCTGAACTTCTCATAACCCACAGTGTCTGCCACTGGAAAGTGGGTAATAATAGAGTCAGTGGTGGGTATGGCCACTGTGAGAATTACATGACCGATGTCTATAAAGCACTTAACACAGGGCTTGGCACAGTTAGAATCGCAGATAGTTCAGCTGTTAGTAGAGTCTTGATTTGTATTTCCAGCTCCTAAACCATAATTTTTTTAGACATGCATATAAAAAACACATAGATGCACATAAACATAAACCCAAAATAGAAGTATTAAAATGATTCCCTTGCCTACAAGTGCTAGGACTATGTATTGTTGAAAGTTTATCTTAATGCGGTAATATCAATAACGAACAGATGGTTTTCATGTCCAGCAAAGTCCACTTCAGCCAAGATACACTCTGAATAATACGGACCTGATTTTCCTATGGCTTCCTCACTCAGAAATAGAAAAGGTGACAGAGGAGGCCATGTTGTGATCAATATTAAGTAACATTTCACCCACAAGAAATAATTACAGAGTACATGCCACGCTCCAGGATGTGTGTGTATTTATGTATGAGTGTGTGCTTCGTAGCTTAGCAGGGTTAAAATAGTTGGCAATCCTGAGTATAATTTAAATCTGCTAAATTTTGAAGTCTCAGTACAGACTAAAATGAAATGTTAAGAGTTAATCACTCTCTAAATTATACACAACACCCCCACACACAATTTATCATGTCCAAGGACAGCTAATCCTAGTAAGAATAATAGCACAATTTACCAAGATGGCAGGTCAAGCCCCAACGTGAAACCACATATGCTGAAGAGAAACTTAAGTATTACATGCTAAAACTCTCAAACCAAAAAAAAAAAAAAAAAAAAAACTCAATGGATCTTAGAATACATCCAAAGGAGGAAGCCAAGTGGAGGGTAAGTGTGGCCACTTATTCAGGGACTCAGCTACGAGGCAATAGCAGATAGGCTAAATAAGTTTATTGTCTCGGTCTTTACAGGAGGCCTCAGGAAGATTCTCACTTGACCCTCACAGGCAGGTGGCAGGAGATCAGAGAGTGTAAATAAACAGGATGCTCCAGACCTGGTTGAGGATGTAGATACAGACAAGCCACAGGAACCAGGATGATCACCTTATCTTCTTAGAGGAATTCAGGGCAAAAACTGGGTACTCGCTGCAGAAAATGCTTAGCCTGCCATTAGCAATAGGCTTCTGGGTCCGAGGACCCGAGGGGCCAACCTGTGTCTCTTTCATGAAGTCATTGGCTATCAGGTTAGCATGGATCTGTTAAACACATCCCAGCACACCAGAAACTGCAGAGGGCATGCCTTAAATGTTGAGCAGACCAAATTCAATACAAATAGCCAAGAAAAAGTCTTTAACAGTAGTTAGCACACTTGAATTCATTACCCCCAAAGACGTGGGCTAAAAATATAGATTCTCGAAAAATTAAGACCAATTCGGAGATGATACATCCAACATGGGAGCGAGGCTTTCAGAGGGCAATGAAGGCCTATGGTAAGGGACTTTGAAAATGATATTGCTCAGGGGATAAACAGGTGCTCCCCATATTTTCCTGGTATCCCTGGGCTGGGTCTCTTTTGTAACCCCTGCATACCAGTAGCCCCTCGCTCTTGCTGAGCTTTGAAATCCTCACTTTCAGTCTTGGCTTTTGGTCTCATGGCCACTAAAGGCCTGGTGGGCAGCCACCGTGCTACTTCCGCCTGTGATATATTATCGCAGTGTCAGTCCTCCTTTCTTCTCTGCTCAGCAGAGACAGAGTACAGTGTATTCTGCAGAGCCAAGAAACAGACACTGTACCTGCCCAGGGCAAAGGAGAGGCTGAGCTCACACTCCACCTCTTGCTTCCAGAAATGCTAAGTGTCCTCAAGGGATGAAATCTACCAAAGCCCCATCTCACCTCCCTCCATCCTCAAGGCCTGCCTGTCCCTGTGGAAGTGCTGGTGAATTCTCTGCTGGAGGAAAATGGGGGATACTGGGGAAGGAAGCAATTTTTGTAAACAGTCATCCATTTCTAGATTCCCTTTTCCATCTGCCCCCGCAACACACACCAAATAAAAATAAGTGAAGGCTCTGTGACTTCTGGAATGGGAGATAATACACAAAACAGGTCAAGGAGAATATCATCATGGTGTTTATTGTGACCCAAAAGAGACAAGGATCAGGGATTTGGAGGGTAAGTGCACAATGATGACACTACAGAATGAGAGGCATATGCTTCAGGCTGTCCTTATTTTAAATGAAAAAATAATATTTGAAGGGAAATCTTGCTATTTCCAGGTCATGCACCTTAGCAAATTCCAACACAAAGACCACCTGAATGTCAGGAGGCCATGTTCAGAGAGCTACCTCCAAACACGGAGGAGCTGGCCCCGGGGCAGAAATAACATGGTAACATAACCCTAGGAGGGAAATGTGCTTTCAGTTACACCAGGGCCCAGCCCAGTCTCTTCCACAGGCTCTTCCTAAATAGGGACTTGGCAGTGGGATTAGTTGGGCTGGAGGGGACGTCCTTGGCTCCAGAGGTGAGGCCCTCCAGGGTCTTGAAGAAAGTTGGACAGAAGTTCTTTATCCCTGCTGGTAATAACACTGAGGAATCAGCGTCACATCCATTTTATTAATTTTCTTGACAGGCAGCTCTAGTTTCCATGCAGGCACCACAAAATCAAAACATACGCATGTCAAGTGCCCCATGTGCGGTAGGGCCCTGCCAAGACCGTGTTACATCAACATAAGGAAGCAGAGCCCAGGTCTCAGACCTTGTGCCTGGGCCTGTGGGTCATTCCCTGCTGGAGGAAACCACCAGAGCTTGGTTGAATGAGCCAGAGGAGCTCTCTTGGTGACAGTCCTTTATCCCAGGGTCTGGGTTCCTTGTGTTGAACACAAGAGCCGTGGGAGACACAAGACTACATCTGGCTTTGGGGCATGTCTCTAAGTCCAGCCACACAGAGCCCCCTGCCAACTCCATTTTGCCTGCATTCAGTTTCATCCAGGCAGGAGAATAGCAGCCTGGATTAAAGAAGCCATTAAAAAAAAAAAAAAAAAAAAAAAAAACCCACAACGTCCTTATTTGTGAGCTGGGTCTGAGCCTGGAGTTCTGTGGAGTTGGGGTCTTTGGGCACATAGTGAGTTGAAGGAATTTTTTGACCAAGCCATCCTTTGCTAAAGTGATTGAAGGGTCTCCAAAACAATTTGTTCTTTTACATAAAGGATTATTATCCATGAATTGCATAAGTAATGTAAATTAGGTGGGTTCAGAGGGTAAGAACCTAAAGAAGAGCAGAGCCCTGCTCTAACCACACGGCTGTGGGTGCCCAGGGTGAGCACTCACATGGAACCAGCCCATCACCTGTAACCTTACTCTTCTCACTCATCCTTCCCACGGCCTCCAGGGCCATTGCCTCGACTCCCCCGAACAACTGACCAACCACTGGTGCCACACACAGCAGTAATGGCAGCAAAAGGCTGGAGGTCTCACACTTTCAATTGCAGAGCTTCTAGCCCCACTTGTGAGACCTCCAGGTAACTCACAAATTTCCCACCTCTATCACTACTAATGCAGGAAGGGGAATGGAAGCCTAGATCCTGAGCTAATGGCCACCAATGCCAAGTCAGAAAGGCCCAAACTGGGCAGGTTTTACTGTCCTGATCTGCCTCCTTGACAGTCTAGGCTAAGAACAATCTAAGGATGGGGACTGGTATTATCATTATCCTGCACTCCAAAAGCCCTCTCAGTAGGGGCCTGGACTCTCAACCCAATGTCCTGGAAATGGGCCTGGCCTGGTCTGGAAAATGTGCTGACCCAGCCTGTGAGGACAGAGTTGGGTCCTTCATTGCCTGGGTTGGACCAGCAGGCAGGGGCCACTTTGGAGACTTTGGGGTGGCTGCCCAGTCAGCTCTGTGGGGTGAGCCGGCTGACGAGGAGATGAGCAGAGCCAGACTGCCCGTCTCACGGCATATGGGGCGCCGCTGCTGAGGGTTCGGTCCCTCATTTCACTCTCCATTCAAATAACCATGGCATGTCAGCCCTGCTGGCCTCCTTGATTGTGCAGAAATAAATAAATGAATTATGTTGTTGGGGTTTGGGCTTCAGCACAAACACATGGTCTGCATTTATCCGCACAGTGAGAGGTCCACCAGCCACTTGATGTAAAAGAGCAAAATGATAATTCTTTTCTTTAGGCGCTCTGGTGCCATATGGAATGCATATAAATCATATTTTTGTTTTAACAGCGGAGGCTTTGTTGATAGATAAACATGTGGTTTATCTAAAAAAAAGAGAGGATTGTTCTTTGAACAATCATTTAATGGCCGTGGATGTGCCAAATAAAAATAAAAACATAATTTTAAAAGAAGTTGGCCTCGTGCCCAAATCTGTAACAAGGAATCTCTCCTTAACCAAAGTGGTTAAAGCCCGTCGATCTGTTTTGAGTTTAAGCTGTGCTCTCTACTCAACCCCATGACAAACTGAATCTGGGGCTAATGTGCTCTAATAGGACAAGACGTTACCTTTATGAATGACCTCATGGAGAAGAGGTTGGCGAGCATGGTGGAGAGGCCTTGAGCCAGGCAACTCTGAGCTATGAACCCCAGCTTCAGCTCCGCGAGGCAGATTGCATCATCCCCCTCTTTCCAATTCCAGCTTGGGATGTTTAGCAGATGGGCCTGTGGAAGCAAAAGTGAGGTATGAGACCTTACGTTGCTAAATGTTCAATTGTTGCAAATCTCCTCTGGGAAATGCAGCATGGCCCAACTACTCAGAGGCATTCAGATTCATCCTTTCTTTCCCTCGCCCGAGCCTGGTGTTTGGTGTTTTATTTGACTCCTCTATTCGGTACACTTCAGTCTTCAACGTTCACTCTGGAACATCGCTTCTGTGCCTCCCAAACCCAGGTTCTCCCCTCAGCCCACACATCGGCCCACGCTCTTGGGATGTCTGGATAGGTCGCTCATAAATTGGCTCCTCAAACAGACCCAGAGTGTCAGATGCCTGCATGTTTTAGAATTCTCTTTTCTCTGCCTCCCCAATATTCCAGGCCAGTGGCCCCCAAGCCTAAGTGGGCATCGGAATCACCCAGAGAGTTGATAAACATACTGCTGGCCCTTCCTCCAGAGTTTCTGATCTAGTAGGGTGCGAGGTGAGGCTGGAGAATCCCCACTGCTAATAATTTCGAGGTGCTGCTGAGCTGCTGATCTGAGGAGCACATTTTGAGAAGCACTGATCTAAATCATCAGGCAAATCACAGTGTAGACATGTTACAATCTCTTGCAGATGGACTGACCCTATTCAATAGTTAGGTTCCACCCCCAGATAAGGACCCAGACATATGCTCATCCGATTAATTTTAAGTGGCCTGAAGCAAAGAGCCAGAGATCATACATCGGATGGAGGAATCAAGATTCAAAAACTACTCCAGGGTTGGAAAATGGGCAGAAAACCAGCCAGGAAAGATTTTAAAGGCCTTAATGTCAAGCACAGCATTTAGGTTGAAAAAAAAAAAAATCAATTGTATAAATTCAAAATGAGAAGACCTAACTTGGCAACAGAGCTGAGGAGAAAGGAAAAAAGAAAAAAGAAAAACCTTAAGTGTGTGGCTAACTCAAACCTCAGAAAGAGGCCAACCGTGTGACAGATTACAGAGAAAGCCAATGCTTGCTTGTTAGAAATGGTCTCCAGATCAAGGGAAACGAATGTTTCATTCTGTTGTGAACTGGTCAGGCTAGTTCCAGAGTACTTGATCCAGTTGTAACAGTCAGATTTAAAGAGGAAAACTGATCAATTGAATCACTTCCAGAAAAAAAAAAAAAAAATGACAAGCACAAGGAGAGGTGGGGCTTCTGAAAAACATCTTTTGGGAAACAGGTAAGAGAGCCAGCAGTGTTTGGCCTCCAGAAGGGCCACACCCTCACGGAGACAGGCTGGTTTACCTCTGAATACCTCAGGTGCTGTTGTGATGAAGAGAGATGGGCTTGTCTTGCTTTGTTCCAGGGGCCAGAATTAGGACTGACTCGTGTACATTACAAGAAAGCAGTTTTTTGGCTTGTTTCATAAAGGAACTTTCTAAGGATGTAATTTGTCTAATAAATGGAGAAAGCTACCTCCAAAAATGCAAGGTCTTTGTCCCAAAAACTCAGTAAGTGTTTTTCCAAGTCATAATAGAAAGACCTCTTGCTTTGCGTTTGAGGTTGAAGCGGTGAGCCCTGCCAAGGCCCCGCTGATGCCAAGGCTTTATGGCTCTGAAATTACTATTTCTCTGCACGTACCAGCAAACAGCAGGAGCACCCAGAATGCTTCCCTTCACTGTCAGGACAATACAACTACAGTGGTGCTACTAGAAAAGTAGAAGACACCATCATGGAAACGAAGAGCAAGTCCAATGGCTCCTTGCTCTGCTTTTGGAAATAACCACTCCTGCAAAGTCCTATGACAGTCTCACAAGTCCTAATCCAGCAGTGGTGACTCCTGGGAGAGAAGACTGTATCCTCTCTAATGATAACATGGTTAAAAAAGTCTAGGGTGAGGGCGCCTGGGTGGCTCAGTAGTTGAATATCTGCCTTCAGCTCAGGTTGTGATACTGGGGTCCAGGGATTGGGTCTCACATCAGGCTTCCTGCAGGGAGCCTGCTTCGCCCTCTGCTTGTGTCTCTGTCCCCCTCTCTCTATGTGTGTCTCTCATGAATAAATAAATAAAATCTTAAAAAAAAAAAAAAAAAGTCTGGTGTGTGGGCCACAGGGGATGGTAATTTCTCTCAAGCTGGGTATCAGAGACCTTCTCACATCACAGTCTTGATTCTAGCAAATAGTCTTGCCCTTTACCCTGTTTCTCTGCCTACTCTTCAGCGGCTTGCAAAGGCCACCTTCCCTCTTTACTGATACCAGAGGGAAGACACCAGTCTCAGGGGAGAAATTCTCATTTGTATTCATATCATCTGGGAAGAATAAGGAGAAAGGAGATCTAAGTGATGAGCAAATAAATCATTGAGTGTGAGAGGAGATTTGAAGGCCACATAACCCTTGTGGCATTTTCAAACAAACAAATAAAGCCTTTTCCAGAGTGTTCCATATCCCCATGTGCCAGATTTTTGAAGGTATGAAGTCCAGACCCTTGGGCTTTGGGTCCCCTATGTCCCCATCTGGTTTGAGTTCCTTAGACATACTTTACACGTGATTACATGGGAAACTCAAGTTTGTTTCATTTCTCAGGCTTCCATATGGCCTCTTTTTATTGGCCATCATATCTTCCCCAACTGTGGGGCAGGGAGCAGGCAGGGATGTACCAAAGGCTAGGAGGAACATCTGTGTGTGCGAAATTTCACCAGGAACTCGAATCCTCTGTCCTTCATTTGAGGGACATTTGGGCCCAGAAGAAAATGCCAGTATTTCTGCCCAGGAGTCTAGAGGCAAATCCTCTCTAGAGAATGAGGCGTGATAAAGCTGGTGTAGCAGGACCAGAGTCTCCCTCTGATCAGCCACAGGATCATTCCCCATCCCAAGAAGGAATGTGAAAATAGGCTCTCCTGGAAAACCAGGAGAGATCAACTCCAGTCCCAGTTCCAGCTCTCCCCTCTACACACAACGTTGAGGAAGCCACCATAATGAACAAAAGTCATTTCAGAGAAAACACTTTAACACGACTGCCCAAGTGTGTAAGGGGTTTTAGTGAGAAAGCTCAAAGAACTTGCACCTCCATTGGGCCTTTGGGACTTGGCTTCCAGGTCCCAGACAAAGAACTCTTGTTCTAGAATCTGTTTGGAAAATAAAAAAAAAACAAAAACATTAATAGCTAAGTCAGTAGAAGTGAAACTGAAAGAACAGGCAACTGTTCTTTCCTTGAAAAGCTTCAAGACATTTGCACTCAAATAAAAAATGCCCTGTACCATCTTCTTCCCGTGTTCAGAGATGGCTGGGCCGAGTGTTTCTCTCCATGAATTCAGATCTACTTTACAGAACATCAGTCCTACTATATAAAGCCTGCTGTGAGGAACCACAGTTTGGTTCAGTGGGGTGTGGCTCTATTTAAAGAGAAGGTGACAGTTGGCAGTTCTGTCCTTAGCACTGCCTGCCAAGTGACCATGAGTTGTACACACCAGAGCTGCTCTGTCTGAGACAGCGGAGACTCCCAGTATGAAGTCACACTGGGATGCTAGCATGCACAGATGGTCAAATGAGGACTAAATGTGATAATGGATGTCAGGCTCTTTAAAAACCATAAAATATGACACAAACGTCTGAGATTACTACAATGACAAACTTAGGACCAGTTTCACACAGAGAGAAAGTAGGCAGCTTGCCTACATCCCTCTAGGCCCTGGAATACCAGGATCATTAGAGCACAGGGAATTGCAATTCTTTATATTTTAAGTCCAGTATCCAATTATGGAATTAACCATCTTGTAGTTGCAGTACTTTGTACTGTAGTACATTGACTGTAACATAAGTTTACACACACATACCAGGGTCTTTGAAGAAAGCAAGTTTTAATGCGTGGAGCTCTCTGGGCATTTAGTCATGGTGAAGAGGAAGTACAGAGAGAGGAAGAAAAATAATATTGTAAGCAATGGGAAGAAAAACATATTTAAGGGAGGGTGGGAGCATCTCATGAAATAGCACAATTATAAAGCAGGGTGGCAAGTGTTCATTTGCAATTCCATGAGGAATGAGATGACAAGACCAGTGGACTTTTTGCTCTCTCGATAGAAGAGAGAAATGAAATGGTAGAGAAAAATGTCTTGGGCCAAAGTCACTCCATCGCTTGTACCCTTACTAATCTTACAGGAGCGAAGTCTCACACATAATATTGCCTGACCCTGAAACCCCCCTGAAATTGGGGTGGTTCTACATAAATATGTTTTCAGTAAATTATCATGGATCAGTTGATTTCTTCATCGTTGTTTCTGAATAAGTACCATGAAAAGGTTTATAAAAGACATTTGGCTTGCTATGGTCATGTGAGCACTGACCAGGTTCCATCTGGATCCTAGGTCCATGGAGCTACTTCAGAGTTTGACAGGAATCACAGCTGAAACCCTCCTGAATTTCTTGAAGATGTGGTATCGGTACTCATTGGAAGGAGAAAAAAAGGAACTGACAACCTCTTCTAAACATACAACATTCATTTTCCTATTCAATCTAAATTCAGCCAAAAAACCTAAACAACAGCTTAAAGCATTCCCACACTAAATGAAATTTCAAATCATAAATGAAAGAAGAGTTTATTGCCTTAGGAGCTGTCACCAGCCACAGCCTTGCTAGTAAAATTTACCTCCATCTACAGAGGCTGCTGTCAAAAAACTCCAGTCCGATGCTTCTGAGTACCCAAAATCCTCACTTTATCTCTTCAGGGTCCTTGGGTTTTCCAGAGACGAACAGGACAATGAGACCTTGGGTGCCCACCAGCAAGCCCACTGGCTGGAGTGCAACATGTTCTGCAGTGGAACCACCTGCCGAGGGCTGGGCAGTGGGCAGCAGACCCAAGTGGTAAGGCCAGTCACCGACAGCAGGCTCCACTCAACAGCGGCCTCTGATGGGCCTCCACGCAGCAAAATGGGGCAGCACTTGCCAGCAATTAAGAAATAATGGCATGGCACTGGTGCATTTGGCAGAACAGGGTCTTCTCTGGGTCACCTGACTGCCTATTTCGTTGGGAATATGGCCTATAAGATGGGACACACACTCACTCACAACCCAGCAGGGAGTTATTGTGTTCAGACAGGACACCTGGTTCCAGGTACTGAGCAGCCTCTGTTCTCTGAGCCTCATTATGGGGAATAACCAGTTCCATATCAAACAGAGAAAGGTGCCACCTTCCCTCCCCCAAAGCTGTTTCCCGGGGAGTTTAGTGACAGGCCAAGTGGAGGAGCAGTGCCTTTGAGTGAGAGACTGAGAAGTCATTGCAAGGGCAACAGCACAGACTCCTGTGCTTGTTTTCTTCCCAATCCCCTTGTAAACTAGAAGACTGGGAAGACTCCTTCCTGTTTAATCTCTGGAGAGCAACTCTTTTCCTGACTTCGACCAAGCCAGTTCTCATCTTGAATTTGAGACTGCCCGTGTTGCACATTCTCCACCTGCCACATGTTCTGCTTCTCTGGGTCACCTGGTTTCTGGTAGGAAAGCCCTGCCTCTTGCCTGGGACACTCTCTACCCCTTGTCCCTGAAGGCACGAAGTAGGACTCCTCACTTATCCCTGTGTGGGTGTTGGGGAGGCCAGCTGACATGCCAACCACAGGGCAGGATGTCAGTAAATACTGACAGAAGTGAGTGGGGCACATAAAAGGGGAAGTTGTTGAACCAGGATCAAAGATTATATCGGTATTTCTGATCCTGGGGGTCCAACAGATGCCTCTTCCCAGTGACTAATGGTAAATGGGATGTTTGCACTCAAGAAAGGCCCTGGGGGGCGGGGAGGATTTTACCCAGCACCCCCTTTTCCAGGCCTTTGGGTTGCAGCAGCAGGTGTATGTGCGTGTGCGCATAGGCAGCTGTGCAGCGAGAGGAAAGAGACCTCGCACACTCGTGCACCTTTGAGCCTGGGACGGGCTCGGGCTGTGGCTGGCCTACCTTGTTGTGATACTGCAGCATCTGAGTGATGATTCTTATCTTCGGATGGTAGTTCTTTATGGAGATTACTCTGTGGAAGAAAGAACCAAAGCTGAGACAGGGTCCGCCTTACTCTTGGAGTCTGATGGGAACGTGAATTTGATTGTGCCCAAATGGAGTGAGTTTGGCATCCTGAGGGCTTGCGGGCACAGACCCAAGTGAAACTGTGTGTCCATCACCCTGCCCCATGGCAGTGTGAAAAAGACATCAACGAAAAGGTCACAGACCGTGTCCTGGGCATAAGAGGAGAGCGGAGAGCAGTCCTGTCCTGTGGTGCCTTGGTGTGGGCATGTGAACATGTGTGTACTGGAGCAGGGGCTCCTGAGCAGGGGTCACAGGCTTACAGCCTACATAGGCATCTAAATAAAGCAAGCCTAACTCATGGGGCCGAAGGAGGATTGCAATCTCACATACCCTAGGGACGAGCCTAGAAATAATTTGCTCTGAGTCCAATTCCCCAAGTTAACAACTTGAGACAACAATGACAAATCAAACAAGCAGCCTGACAAATGATACTAATTGGCACACACACATGGCCACTCACAAAAAGGATTTCTGAGCAGGGCTCTTATGATGCGATCAATGACTCAGCCTTCGCTAGATAATAGTGTCTAAGTGATGACTTTAATGCTGGTTGGAAATGAGCACCAAGGCCTGGAGGGGGCCACAGTCTGGTGGAAATTCCACTCCCTCTCCCGGCTACCCACCAGCAGACTGCCCTCAGCCATACCCCCTATGAACCACTGCCCTCCCCCACCCCACCCCACGATTTGGCTCCCTGACACAGTCACTAGGCTACAAGGGGAGAAACAGAAACACCTGGATTCCAGTTCCAGTCTTGTACTAAGGAACTGGGTGACCTTCAGGAAATCCCTGGGCTCTTTGTGACTGTTTCCTCATCTGGACGCTGGGGGCAATGGTACCTGCTTTATTTATTTCACAGGCTTTGGTATGAGTAGCAAATGAAAGACCAGATGTGGAAATGCTTTGAAATCATTAAAAGCTCTCTCCACGTGTAAGTTATGGTTTTTGTCATTACCGACTCTGTCAGAGGTGACATTGCACATTTCCTTCTGTGACAAGGAAGGCTAAAGAACGGAATTCCACAGAAGGGCCCACCTCCTAAGCCTAATCAGAAATGCAAGTGCGTTTATTATGACTACCCCCACACACTTTGCACCAAAAAGTGCAAAAATGGAGAGAAGGCAGCCAGGGAGCTGTTTTGTCTGAGAAGGTACAACTTGTAAATTTAGGAAACGGATCACACAGAAGCCTCTTCCTGCACAAATTCAGCCTGGGCTTTTGCACTTGAAGGAATTCATTTTATTTTTGAAAAAGTGTGGTGTTGGCCTGTGCTTGTAACTCAAGGACTTTGAGCCATGGTTCAGCCCTCAGAATTCAGTTCACAGCCCGGGCCAGCTTTCTGCATTAGCTCATTTCAAATGGGTCTTTGACATTTTAATTTCAAAAGGGGCAGATTGGTCTCATTAAACTAAGGAGAAAGGAGGATTATACAAATAAGGGAAAGACGGAGCCCAATTTTTAACCCTGAACTTCCCGTTGTTGCCTTTTGCTGCCTGGGCCTTAGTTCTGATTCTGGTTAATGCGTGGCTCAACTTCATTTCTGAAGCTACCTGGGCCCTGTAATTTTTATGCCGTGGCTTCATTCCAAACACTCTGGTCACTTCCATGTCTTCGTATTAGCCCTATCGCAGCCAGGGCTTAAATGAAATATTGCTAGTAAGAGAAATGCCCATTTCAAAACTATTACTCATTTTTCAATTACTCGCTTTTGGGGAAATAAAAAGACACTAGCCCCAAAGTTCTCTGGGGGTCAAAATATTAAACTTCTTCTTTTGTTTTTTTATGTTTGAAAAATCCAAAGATGAGGACGCCTAGGTCCTTAAAGGCTACATTTTTATCACCTCAAATGATACAAAAACCTGGTGAAGGATAGAAATCCTAGTTAAGGAAAGGGTCACTGAAGCCCTCTCCTCCACCCCCCATGCTGAGCTGTTATAGTCACTTTCCAGCTGTGACTAGTTAGGGGGTGGGCCCAGGTGTGGACACATGTCCCCATGCCACCACTTCCCTGCAGGCTGGCAAGCCCCCTGCGTACAAGAGTTCATGCATCAACTTCCTTAAAACAACGGCACTAAGCATGTTGCTGAAGAAAAGCGAGAGGAAAGAACACTGTGCCAGATGTCGCTTGCCAGACACAGGGACCAGATGGTGAGGGGAAGACGTGCTCATCCCCAGTGCATGGGAAGAGACCCCCCACCTCGGAGATGTCACTTGAGACCACTGATTAGAAGCAAATGAAGGGAGATGGGAGCATCCTGAGGAAGCAACTTCCCAAGCCCTCACCCCAGGTAAATTTCGGAGCCTTGTGGAGCAAACCAAGCTGTGAGGAGAGGCTGGTCTGTCTGGACCAAGGGTGGCTGCTCACAATTAGGCAAGAGTTCTTAGGAACGCAGTGGGAGGGAAATGTCTTCTCTTCCTTCATCTCTTCTCCAGAAGCATCTCTTTATTATTCCCTTCCAGCTCTCTTGACTACTCTGCAATGTACTTAGGAGGGGAGAAGAACCCCAAGGGGCTTTAACTCTCCGGAGCCAAATATCTTAACTTTTTTGTCATTAAGTTGTCACAGAACAGTTTTCTTCTGACATGAGAAAAGAGTGAAGAGTGGGGGGGGCGGGGGGCGTCGGGCACTTCAGGGCAGGCCAAGCCATGGCCTTTCAGAGGCCTAGCAGGTTTACAGGAGGGCATTGGATGGTGTGCTCCCCACCTTCCCAGAGATGTTCTGTAAAAAACTGGGGGGTTGGGGGATCCCTGGGTGGCTCAGCGGTTTAGCACCTGCCTTTGGCCCAGGGTGTGATCCTGGAGTCCCAGGATGGAGTCCCACATCGGGCTCCCTGAATGGAGCCTGCTTCTGCCTCTGCCTGTGTCTCTGCCTCTCTGTCTCTCTATCATGAATAAATAAATAAATATTAAAGAAAAAAAACCATGAACCTTTAAAAAAAAAGGGTGGGGGTTTGAAGACAAATAGGTGTGATAACTTCTCTGTAGAACATTACCTTAGAAAGTTCTCTGTAGAACATTATCTTAGAAATGCATTTTAGTATTAAAAGCACTGAGAAGGCTTTCAGTGAAGACACTGCTTCATCCTGGGAAACTGGCTGAAACAAGCTCATCAGTCCACCAACTCCTCTTTGTGGGGGCTATTAATCAACATGTTTACAGACACAGTCAGAAAGCTCCAACACGGAGCTTCTCAAGCTTGGCACTATTGACATTTGGGGCCCGATAATTCTCTGCTGTGGGGAACTGTCCCGTACGTCGTCGGATATCGAACAGCAACCCCTGGCCTCTACTTTCCGGGATGTGAGCAGCATCATCCCCCCATTATGACAACCAAGAACATCTCCAGTTATTTCTAAATGTCCTCTGGGGGACAAAATCACCCACAGTGAAGTCAATTCAGGTCCACTCCCTCTTAGGGAAAATAGTACTTTACTTTAGGCCTACACCCAATCTCAATCTGTCTTTCCTAGTCCTGTCTGAAATATCTCAAACCCAAGACCAGTTGTGAGCCCCAGGGCTCCCATGTGCCAAGGATAAGCCTTGTGTCCTTGCCCTCCACAGCCACCAGTGCCTCAGCTCCCCCTGGACCTATGATTGTGGCAAGGTGGTAGGGTACATATGGGGGAGAGAAGGTCCCACAGAGATGATGCTCTGCAGGAAACTCAAGAGGGCACCCAATGGACTGCAGAGCACCAAGCCTAGAGCCTCCCCTGGCCTCCCTAGTGTTACCTCATTATGTTGGAGGCGTCTTCAGCATCAGGGTCAGCGCAGTACTTGTTGGCAAGGATTAGGCACGCATCTGCTGACTCTATCTAAGACACCAAAAGGAAAATCACAAAACACAAACATATAAATAACCATGCTTGGTTGCAGTCTTTCTCTGTTGACGGCTTTTGGAGAATCTGGTGCTTTGCAAGGAAAGAAAAAATAATCCTGAGAGATTATAGTTTTTGTCAAAAGTGTAAGTTGCAAGTTCTTGTTATGGTATAAACATTTTATCTTGTTGTTGTTAGAGGGTACAACCTGTACCTTGGTAATCAGACTTTTCATTTTGCATAGTCACTTTGATGTAATCTTTCCAGATTTCTTTAAATAACAATTAATGAAGCCTTTCAGTCCCCTCCCCGCCTCCTTTCCCAACCAACGGATCCACACCATCATCCTAATTTTTTTAGTCGGGAAATGGTATTAGGTGAGCTAAATCACTTCTCTCAGGTTACCAAGTTAACTGAATTGTTGGGGATTCAGAAATTGAGACTCCAAAGTCCTTCATCTGACCTTTTTCACATCTTAACTTTGGAACAGAAGGAAAATAAGAGCCCTAAATCAGATAACAACTCAGTATTCTTTAGTATTAAATTAGCATTCAGATATTCAAAAGACAACAAATCTATGTGTATGAAATGATGTGTTACAGATGACCTCAAAACCTACTGACTTATCTAAACATGAGCCAAAATAAGATTTAGGCCTTTGAGGGAATGATGAGTTATGCTAATAATTGCTTGCATCTAAATTAGGTCCTTGAACAGTAACTATTTTCTCCAAGTTCTCATTAGATTTCACATTAGTCATAACTTGGATCATGTCTGGATAATATTAAGATTAACTGGACTCTATAAGCATAAGAATTCTTGTGCTGGCTCAGGTCTGCAATCTGTCCCGTTCGATATGTTGTACTTAATAGACCATTCCTGCATTTTGGTGGGAGGCCATGGTTTCCTCCATGGTATGTCACAAATTGTCTCTACTTTTCTTTAATAATCCAAAGAATTTACCCAGATCCTTCTGGCTTATTCATGTTTGCCAGTGACATTATTGACTAAATTATGTAGTGACCACAGTTAACATTTAGATGTCAGTGGATTCACAATATTAATCTATACCCAATATTTGTAGTGAACATGCTTACAAATATTGAACGTGCTTACAAAATCTATATAAAACGAGCCAAGTAGCAGATGCCACTTTGCTGTATCCCTTTCCTTTATAAGCCTCAGGTCTGTTTTATAAGAAGATTCTAACTTAATAGATTTTGGAATGAAAGATTACCCTATTACCCAGTGATATCAGATATCTGCATGTTTAGTTTTGTGCTTTTAGTCTTTGGTGGTGAATAAAAAGGAAGCTCAAGATGTTTTACGGCCTGGTAGAATTTTATTTATACTTTATCCTTCATGTTCCTTTCCAATGTAAATAATAGATTTCAGAGCTACACTGAATCCAATTTAAGTATTTAAGATAGGAATTATCTTAAATATTATCTTGATTATTATGTTATATATGCATCTACTGAATCCATACAACTGGTCTACTTCCTTGAGGAGTGCTGATATTGAAGGAACTGGCAAAATAACTTTCATTTTATGACTAGTCCAAGTGAGGGAAGTGGTCTGGCAAGTGCCAGCAGAATGAAGCTCTGGGGTCAGTGGAAGGGTGATGTCAAGGCTGGTGGCATCAGACTTATCTTATTAGGGGTGTGCAGGTGATGCTTGGCCTTCCTAGGAGGCATATGCCCTCACCACAGAGTCAATCCCCCTCTCAGTTGGAGTAAAAACAGAAGTCACCTCTTCCTTCTTACCTTGACTCTTGCAAGATCATGTGGGTTGAGGACTGAACCCTGATAAAATTCCACCTGAGTAAAATGTCGTTTGAATAGAGCCTCAAGCTCCAGGTTAGGGGAAATGCTGGCAGGGAGAGAAAGAACAACCATTAATAAAACAGACTCAGGTATTTCTGCTTCCATGGCCTTCTTTCTCTCTGACTTCCAAAGAGAAAGACCTAGGAAAAGGCTTTCACCTTCAAGACAGACCCCTTTCTTGCCAGACATAAAAGTTTCAAACTTGAGAAAAATAAAACCCCTACCCACTGAAAACCAAAACCAGCACCAAGAGATTCACGGTCTTCACAAAGTCTGAGGCCTATGAGATAAAATGTCTTCGACTTTGTTAAAAGTGGAATCCCCATCTGATGAATAGAGACACTGGGCTGTGACATCAGAGATTAGCCAAAAATGCCCCTGGTAGAGCCTCCTGTCATTCCCTCCCTCAAAGCCTCTTCTCTGCTTCTCAGCCACGTGAACTTTTCATCCCCCTGGGCCTGGATCAAAACATGTCCACCTGTGAGCGGCCACAGACAGAGTTAATTTACTCTTGGTACTATTCTTGATCCACACATGTGTACACCATTCATCATTCTTAGTGTTGAGCTGTACAGACATCTTTCCCATTGGACGACAAGGATTAAAACACTGATTGACCTATTCATTCATTTATTACTTCTGCAGAGATGAAAAATATCTTCTCTCTATAAGGTATTATGGCTAGGCCCTGGGAGATGATATTTCGTTCAATCTGCTAGGTACCAAGAACTGTGTTAGTCAATGCTTGCCTAACATTCATTAAGCACTTAGAGCAAATTGTTAATGTTTTTGAGCATTTCCTATGTGGCAGACACCATTCCAAGCACTTGACAAGTATTAACTCATTTAAACCTCAAAACAACCCTAGAGGAAGGGATGCTATTAACCCAAAGCTGCAAGAGGTTAATTAACCAGGCCATCTACTACGATGCTGATGCTGACAGATGCTGGGGACACAAAAGTGAATCCCAGTAAGTGAAGTATGAGCTGCCAGCTTGTTGATTCAGACTCAAGCGGTGGGTGAGAGAGAAACAGAGCCTGTGCAAATTGGACCAGTTTTTGAGATCCATTACTGGTCAGGCCCCTTGGGAAGTCGGCCGCGGTCTCTCCCTGATGCAAATGCTCTGTGCAATTGTGCCTCTCGACTAAATAGACTTCAGTCAGTGAATACAGGCTAGATGTTGAGCTCTAATTATTGCACATGTGCTCATCTTGAAATGCCCAACCAATATGAGGGCAGAACCTACGCACTCTACTTCTCTGGAACCTTCCAGAATGCTCTGCAGAGGACAGGCCCCTCAGATGGTAATGAGAGGCCAAGCCCTGCATTGGATCTGTGAGCTCTGCTCCTGTGCTCACGACCCGGCTGGTCTTTTCAGAACTTGGAGAATTCAGTGCTGAGAAGCAAAACGCTAGCACTCAAACATGGCGGGCAGTTTGGTATTCTGTGAATAAGTGTCAAACGAAGGAGATGCACAGAACAGAAGCTTATAGGGAAATCAGCTTTCATGGGATCTCAGAGCAGGATTGAGTCCTGAGCCATCAACCCCCTCTGGAGCCACACCAATTCACAAGCTTTGTCCTTTGGTAACTTGGGGCTAGTGAAGGCCCTATGATGGCCCCATTTCCATCAAAATATAAGATGGTGCCATGCCCGAGTCCCTGGACTCTCTATCCCTGTGGCAGGCTAACTTTTTCCTTAAAAGGGGATCAGGCAAAGCTTAAAATCCCAACAACATTGAGCAGAGGGAGAGATCTTGCTTTCCTCCACTGTCCAACAAACATGATAAGACCTATCTTCTAAGTTGCTTATCTAGCCTAATATATTTTATCTTTCACCATAATAGCTAACATTTGTTGTGCACTTCCTGTGTGCCTGACTCTGCTCTGTATACTTGACGTGGACTATTTCTTTTCATTCTCTCTACATGGTAGAATGAAACCATTGTGATCTCCCCATCTTAGGAATATGAAAACTGAGGCCCAGGGAGGCTAAGTAACTTACTCAGCAAGATTCATAAGGAATCCTCTGAGTTCACAGCATGTACATTGACTCCCTGTGTTGATTAGAGATGGGACCAGCACAGGGTCCTACACTGAGGTTTCTAGAAATAGTAATTGCTGTTGCAGCTGTTGCGAGCACTTTATACCCTGCTTCCTCTTATGTTTGGGTCTTGCCTGGCCACTATGTCACTCCTTCAGTTGTAAAGAATCCATCCACACCATACAGCTCATTCTGCACCAGACACTGCAAACACACCTAGATCCAATAGATCCAGACAGCTGATGAGACAGTAATGACATGTTTGCCCCATAATAAACTTCACTCGCATGTGCCTGAATTGCCTCCATGGGGGCAGGTGCCGTGCTCACCACTGAACTAATGTGTCGGTTCCCTTTCCATTAGCTCCATGGTGTCCTCTCTAAGGAGGCCACTGGTGGGGGGAGGGTCATGGCCAATTCAACTCTGCACTCCCCCCAACATGGCCCCTTCACCACCACTCCTATGGACACTCAGGGAGTCCTTCTCGGGGTGCCTGGTTCGCATGGAGGGTCTTGAAACAGCAGGGGCCCCTTACTTGTGAAGAAAGACGATCTCCACATTGACATCGTCCCGGTCCTTGTGCAGGAAGTCCTTCAGGAAGTTGGAAACACTCTCCAGAGTGATGTGTCCGCAGACCACAATGTGCCTGAACAGGAGAAGCCAGTCAGATGGGGCCAGCTTGGCACTGACCCAGCACCCACCCCACGCAAGACAGAGGAAGCGCACAGCTGCAGGGAAGCATTCATCTCCTCCCGAGGCCTCAATTAAAGCCCAGCTCCCATCCCCAGAGGGCTGTGAGGCAAAGCAGCGGTGCTGGCAGGTGTTCAGAGACTCCTCGGCAGAAAAGGCATATGGCTTCTCACCTGATGCTGCACAAAATCCTATTAAAAGCCCAACCGTTTGGCCAAGTGGTTTTATGCATTTAACAATAAGTGACATTATGCTTGTGCTTAAATGCTGCATTATCAAGTCCCTTGCAGATTCATATCTTTCCCTTTCTGCCCACAAAGCGTCCTCTTGAGAGATTTACCGAATGAGTCTTGGTTTATGACATAGAGCTTATCAGGTAATGAGATAACAAATCTTGCTGAAACGATGATTTTGTGTGTAAGAAAGCGGACTTTTATCAGGGTGGCTAATGTGCGGCTTGACACGTTATGGGCTCTGCTGGCCATAAGCAGTAAAAAGGAAATTTTGCATTTTTCCACCATAACTCCTCCGACAATGGGGGCATGTAACACTTTACAGTAAGTGAGCATTACTCAGGGCTAAATGAGGATGGGACGCCTATGGAATCGGAGATCATGCCGCAGGCTGTGTATCCCCAGATAGCTGCTTCCCTAGGGTGTCTGAGATTTCCACGAGGGCCAAAGCATTTTACTTCAAGATGGGGAGAAGCTAGAAAGGAATGAGGCTGGAATTGTCTGCCTTGATCCAGGGAGCTTTGGACTCCTGTTTCTGGAGATGGTGGTTTCCCTCTTTTCCAGAACCTCTAGGACAACAGTCCCCCCAACATCTTTGTGCTCCTGGACCAGTCTGATGAATCTGAACCAATCTGGCTACCCCGTGGTAGCCAGACATTTGCTATCTGATGCTCCATCAGGAGTAAGCCCTTTCGTGCAAGGGTTAGCCCCACAACCCAAAGCCGAGGCCTGGCTGTGGGGAGGAAACCTGCTGGCTTCTAATAAGAAGACTGTGGCAAGGGGCTCAGCCCGTGTCTCTGTGCCTCTCAGACTGCTAGTAACAGAGGCCGAATCCCTGGCTGGGCTCTGAGGCATGGGCAGGTGGTGAACACTGAAGCACGGTAATTTCGTGGGAAAAAATTTAGAATGGCTAGGCCCCTTGCACCTCATAATTGCTCTGTGCACATTCCAATAAGGCAGAAAGCTCATTGGCTGGAGGCAGCTCATAATGGGAGGAAGTGATGATCACTTATGCAATGTTCCATTAGATGCCATTACAAGAGCCTGCCCTTTCGTTGTAATTTGGTGCTTGACTAAGTATGTGAGAATAAGGCAGTAAACTCATTGGTGAAAGGATAATGATGCAGAACAAAGAGTAAATCAATAATATGCACAATGCAGTTAATAATATCACTATTATGGACTGTTATTGTTACGGTGCTGCACTTAGTGGCCGGGCAAGCGCCAGGCCATCACAAGGAGGAAAGACCGTCAGGGGGCTGCCTCAGAAGGGACGTTCCAACACGATCACTTTGTTCTCTAGCCAGTACCAGCCAGGTTCAGGTTCTCTAGCCTTCACCACCCATCCAAATGCTCCAAACCCATATGAGTAGCTCCCTCCAGAAGTACGCATTGTCAGGACGTGGGACATGAACAGAATGCTTGGGTTATATACATTTTTATCATGTCATATTTTAAAATATTTCTTGTAGCACAAGTGCATTTATATGGACAAAACAGGCTGCAAATGAATTTGCACGTTTTGAATAAGATTTCTGATTTTGAATTTGCCAAGTGTATTCAGAAAGTGACGGAGAAATGGATCTCCCTCCTGAACTGACATCTGGAGCTGCATGGGGCAATTCTCACACTTTCTGCCTGCAGACTTCCATGACTAAGAACAAGGCCAGCATGAATCCAACGTAGGGTTCCTCCACAGGACATATGTGTGGTTGGGGCCCTCCCTCTCACCTGGATGTGAAAATAAGCCAGACTGGATTCTTTGCTCTGCCAACCAAGGCTGTGTGTGATCCTAGGCAAGCTCCTTATCCCCATTCAAAGATGAGGGAGCTGAGAGGTTAATACCACCCAGCCAGCTCCCACCCCAGGCACTGCAAAGCTCAAAGTTCTATACTAGTAGAAGCCTGGTGATTATTCAAAGCTGGACTCAAATCAATGATAGGTCCAGGGAAATGCCTGAACATTCATCCTTCCCATCCTGTACGCAAAGGACTGAATGAACATCTGCCAGCATTCCCTCTCCCTGTTCTGAAATCATTCATTTCTAGGACAGATGTGTGAGAAGTGGAAGGGAAGGAGATGAGTTCACCCTCTCACCCTTGAATCAAAGGCCCCGCCAGCTGATTTATTCAGCCTTAGAAAGAGTCAGGGTTCTCTTAGTTGAAAATGTGCTGGGTACATATAAAATATATTCCAATGCAATCAATATTATCCCTTAAGCCTTTAATTAGCTTTCACTTCTCTTAAGAAGTAGACAAATGCAGGCAGGAGAGGAGAGACAAAAAAGGATTGACTTTCCTCATTTGAAGCTAGCTGTCCAATACCATTCTAGACAATTGAGAATATATATCTTTTAGCTACAGCATGATTTCTGGGGTGGAGAGCAGCCTTTATCAAAAAGGAAGAAAAAAAAATCTTCCTTCAACATAATTGGTATTTTTGCTCAGAAAAAGCGAGATTGATTGAAAGCAGATTGCCTTTTTGCCCAAGGAGAGTTATTAGGTACATTATCATGGCAACCTTGGAGAACCCATATTGTTCCAATCTGTCCTATATCTGATTTGAAGATTTATGACTTCCCCCTTTTGTGCCAATAATCATTTCCCTCCATTTTGTTTTCCATACAGTGGAAGTTATCAAGAAGCCCACATATTGAACATGTTTGAATGCAGTTAGAGTTGATGGATGGGGAGAAGTCACCTCTCTAACTCAGCATCTGCATTAGAAGATCTGCTCCCATCAGCCTGTGTCTGAGGGAACCGGGAGGGGGTGGGGATGGGGCCTGCAGGAGCACAAGGGATGGATGGTGAAAGGGGAAAATTTAATTTCCAGAAATATTATCAGGACTTTTGAAAATTCCAGGGATGGTAGTTGGGGGAAGGATGTTATTGCAGGGAAAAGAGAAGCAGAATTTCTTATATCCTCAGTGATTGAAAATACAATTGAAAATATTCTAAGACTGCGAGCAGAGTGTGCCCTCCTTGGATGCAGAGTGATGGTTATTCACAGTGTACGATTTGAAGGATGCCAGAAAGATCCTCATCCAAAATTATCTCTGCCAGATTCCATGACACCTACAAATCTACCATGTGAGATTCGTACTTTGATAGCCTCAGACACTAAATAACTAAATAGTCTTAGGTAAGGTACCAATTCTGCATTTTACAACCATAACGTCAGAGTCTCAGAGGGGCTGGAGCTAGTACCTGATTCATGAGGTTATCTTGAGGATTTATTTAAATAGATAATATATGTGAAGGGCCCAGTGAAGGGTTGGGCCATTGTAAGCATTATTAAATGGTAGGACTCAAGTGTTATCTATAAATCAGTAGGTAAACAGATGTAAAGTGCTCTAGGGCCCCTGGAATCTCACCTAATCCTCAAACAACCCCATGTTCCTACAATCTGCATCTTTGCAGATAACCTCCCTTAACCTCAATTTCCTTAAGTCGCATGCCTGACATCCCAAAGCAAGAAAGTGACTTGTTCAGGATGTGACCCAGGTCCCCGGCTCTAA
Source organism: Canis lupus familiaris (assembly GCF_011100685.1). Classification (NCBI taxonomy): domain Eukaryota; kingdom Metazoa; phylum Chordata; class Mammalia; order Carnivora; family Canidae; genus Canis; species Canis lupus. Next base: position 27,779,744 of record NC_049225.1, read on the forward strand.
TGCTCACTAAGATGAAAGTGATGGAGTGTAGAGAGCAGAGGCTGGAGGATTGTAGCTTCCACTCCTCTATGGCGGGCAGGGCTGGGCCAACAGGATGTCCTCCTGGTCACTCAGTGGAGGGGATGCTGGAGGGGTCTAACAGGAGAGACGCTTAGCCTGGGGACTAGGATAGAAAGAGATGATTCTCACTTAAAACATCCCAATGTTGTGGCATCACTAGATGCTGGCTGCATGTGGTCGAGAAAGAAAAGGCCGAGTGATGGCCGAAACTCTAAACCAAGTTTTTTACACTGAAGTCACAATGATTTGTCAAGCCAAGGGATGACAAAGTGATGCAAATATCCATGTTAGACATTATATGCTATGTCCAGCCCAGGACTACCTCACCAGCCCAAGGATCCAGATGATAAATGATCCATTTATGATGGAGAATATTTAGGAAAGTTTACACTATGAAGGTAACTAACACTGTTCCCAGAGTGGCTCTAGATTAAACTTCTTTAAACTGTTGGCAATCTTAATGAGAGATTTCTATGGGGCCTGGCCATGTGGTTTGTGAAGATGGCCAACAAACCTAAATCAATAACCATTTCTGATCCAATGGGACTTCTTTGTTTTTAAAATTTTGTCGAGTTCTGTAAATAAATCTTTCTTGGGATAAACCAACATTAATGACTGGATTAAAAGATTCTTCTCAGATGCATGAAGAAGCATCTTAAATGCCAGAATAGTAGCAGATGGCATTCTGTGTAAAAGAGTTACTCATCCAGTGTAAGCAAGTATGCAGGGCTCCATAAACATAGACTGGACTGAATTAGGGGTGGGTAACACTGAATTGAGGGTGGATAACACTGAATTAGGGGTGTCATGGAGCAAGCCTGGCGTCAGTAGATGAGTGTGACAACCAGAATAAGAATAATGCTTGACTATTACAAACTCTAGCAGGATTCACCAGAAAACTGCCAAGTGCTTTTATCATGGGTACATCTTCACTAAATGAATATGGATGTGCCTCCCCCATCATTAAGCATCTTCACCTCCAGAAGGAAATCCCATGCACTCTCCTCAATCACTCTACTTCCTTCCTGGAGATGGTGGAGGGAAGCCAGGATGGCCCAGTTGAGTTGGGATCTGCTTCAGAGCTCAGTTCCACTGCTGCCTTTCAGAATGGACAACTTAGGGGAGGTGACTTAAGGCAGCAGGCATAAGAGAATGATGTTGAGGGGGCCCCCAAACTCTGAAAGGCTCCAGAGGATGCGGCCTCCAGAGACGCACTGATGTTGAGTTGAGCTGAATGAGAACAAAAGCATACATGCTTTTAAGAAGACTCGGGTAGCATTGCTTCAAGTCAGTAGCCTTGAAAAAGGGAACCATGACGGGGATGGGCTCCACTCCATAGACTCATGTTCATCTTAGTATCAGAATGGCCCTTGGGGAATGTTTGGTCTAGTGCCTGCATTATTTTGACGTGGAAACTGAGGGCCAGAGATTTAGGACATGCGGAGTAGCACAGCAAGAGCAGTCCTACCTCCTGGCTTTGATGACTTCTATCTAGAGAGAAGAAAGGCTGATGCTGCTGAAAGGAGCCTGAGCAGGGAATCGGGAGACTGGGGCCAGTCACTACAAAATGAAAATGAAGGGGCCCAGACTGAGTGGGCTGCACCCACAGACACTGATGGATCCCCGCTGCCCCCCGGCAGAGTTCCAGCTCAATGTGCCTTCTAGTTCACGCCACCATCCTATCTTGTCTAGACGTCTGCAGTGCTTCCTAATTCAGCTCTCTCTGCTCACCCTCTCCGCCACCCCCACCATCCTCGAAACAGCTAAAGAGCAGAACTGAGGCAAATCTGACTGCATCAGTTTCTTCCCCACTACCCGGCCCCCCACCTCCCGGGGCAGGGAGGTCTCAGATCTCTCTTTAGCAGAGCCTCATTCTAGGAAGACAATGTAAAATGCACAGCTCTGGGCTGTTTATTTTTAAAGATACTATATCCATTTTTACTGGAACAAGTATAAAGAACTTAAAAAACCCATAGCTATCCTGTCACAATAAATCACACAGAGTAAATTGAAAATCCTATACAGCTTTCCCTGAATACATTGTGCTCACTTTGTCAGAGAGGTAGATGAAATGTGGCATATATTGATCTAGATGTCTCTGTAAAACTATAATATTTATATCAAATACATATGCTAGAATCTCTTCTGTCTTTCTGCTGAGACTTCTAATCATGCTCTTTCCATCCCACCTCCCCACAGCAACCCCCACCACGGGTAGCCAACTACTTGATGGGGATGAATTTTAAGAAGGACTTGTCCAGGGCATTCAGCGGCATTGTATCATGTAGAAAGCAAGGTTTGGGTGGCAAGAGACCCCACAACCCAAATCACACAGTGGTCAGCACTACAAGTTCATGCTGTCCCTCCAAGGTTGAATTTGAACCGTTCAGTGTCTAATAAGTATCTTTCCAAGACTCTTATGCAAGCTGAGGTTTGGGCAGACTCTGGGCTTGACATTCCATTGTCACCTGGTAGGGCTTTCTTTGGCTGCTTTGTTACACAGCTTCCCCTGGTTTGGGTCATGTCTTTCAGGGTGGCCATTACCCAGGTTTTCCCCTGAGGTGCACAACCCCACTGCCCAAAAGGAAGGAGGCTGATCCAACTCCCGCCTTCCCACTTCCTCCAGTGCTGAGAGATTGTCCCAAAGGAACTGACTTCCACGTAAGGGAGTTCACTTTTGGTCAACAAAAGCTAGCTCCAGGCTGAATAGATCCCATCCTTCTACCCTATCTTGGGACCTGGCTCAGGACTCCCAAAGCACTAGACTTTCCAGAACTATCTGCTGCCCAGTAGACCGGTTGGTAAGACATGCTTGTCTTGGCCAACAAACCATTAATCGTGAGACTGTCAGATAGATCATTGGCTGACTCTGTTGCCTCAGATCTACTATCATGTTTCAAGCTTGTGAGAGAACAAGACATGTAAGGAGGACAAAAATCAAAACAAAACAATGAATGTGTATTGAGGTCACAGTCTCAAACCCTGGCTGTAGCCATTTCCGGTTAAAACTAATGAAAAAACAAAGCCAACAAAAGAAAAGCCCAAGGAGGTTTAGAGATAAGAAAATCTCCTACACGGGGCCACAGCTAGTACTTTGCTAATTACAAAGAAAGGAAATGCCTTCTCCCTCCTAGTGAGGAAGAGAATAAAGTAATCATCTCATCCAGCTGTCAATAGAGCTATTCTGGAAAGAGACAGGCTGTTTTGCTGTTTCCCTAAACAGGGGCAGAAGGCTGAGCAAATAGATCCCAACAGTGCAGCAAAGGCACCTCTGTAAACAGAGCCCCAAGGTCACAGGACAGACTACTGGTGGCGCCAACAGTGAATACTGAGATGTCCTGACCAGACTAGAACTTTCTGCACAAAGTGGGTACATCTTACCATATACAAATAGTCAGGACCTAAACTGTGGCCTGTATCTGTACCTTCACTATCCCAAATCACAATTAGATCTCCATAATTAGATCACACACATGGAGTGATCACACATCTTTTGTAGCTTATTGCCTAAAAGGTGCCTCCATCCAGGCCTTAAAAATAAATTCTGAAGGGTGCCTGGGTGGCCCAGTTGGTTAAGTGTTTAACTTTTGGTTTCACCTCAGATTGTGATCTTGGGGTCATGTGATCACACCCTTCCTGTCCGCCCCCCATCAGGCTCCGAGCTCACACAGACTCTGCTTGAGACTCTCTCCTTCACCCCTCCCCCAACTCTCTCTCTCTCAAATAAATAAATAAATATTTAAAAATCAATCAATCAATCCTAAGAACTGCAGTGTAGGAAGCATTGGTTGTATCGACCTATCCAGCAAGCATCCTCTCTTCTGTCGATGGCACTTCATTTTTAATTTGGGAAAATTAAAATGCCCTCCTCAGTCAGATATAGTCTTGGGACCTTGAATCAAGGTTCCCTGCCTGAGCTAGGCCAATCAATTCTTGTCAGTCTTGAATGGAGTGATCCTGATGGCAAAACCCTGTAATGACTGTCCCTGAGTGCCAGATCCCAGGGTGGCTTGGCTGGCTCAACAGTGTCCTTTCTGAGATCTTGCTCTTCAGCTTTCCTCTGAATTTCTTAAGGTACCCTAACTTTCAAAAAAATTACTTTTCTGCTTAAATTAGCAAGAATCAGTTTCTGTTGCCTGTAACCAGAGAGCTCCTGACTGGAAGAGTTGTTTACCCTCACCTTAGTTTCTCATTTAATTTTCACATGGACCCAGCATGCTCATGTTGTTTTGGTTTCTTTCTCTCCCCTCCTTCTTTCCTTCCTTCCTAGAAGAGGACCTGTATGGCAATTCTTAAGTAGGCAATTCCATAACTGCCCAACTCAGAAATTACACTGTGTCTCTCCCCAACCCTATGCCCCTCCACATTTTATTCATTCCCTTACTTTGGGTTTGGTGGCCTTTGGCCATTTTCAAGCACATCAATCTTCCTTTGACTTGATTCTTCCGATCCTAGAAGGTGCTCCACTCTTACAGAGAAATCAGGGCACTGAACATCACTTTCCTCTATGCAGATCAAAGTAGATTTGCCTGTCTCTTCTGGGTGGTGCTGCTTCTGAACAGGAGGCACCAAGAGTAGGGAAGACTAAGGCAATGGTCAACCACACCCTTCGGGGATGAAGGTGGAATAGAGGGAAAATGAGTCCAAGTAAAGAATTGGTTCTTACTTTTGCCCTTGTAGAGGGGAGGTATGTTAGCATTGATCTGCAAAGTGAGGCCCACCTCCCCACTAACACCCATGGAAAATCATGCCTCATGACCCTAGAGCATATCTTGTTGGGACTGCGTTCCCATACAATCAGGTTAACACATCCTGGCCTTGTTCCCCAGTCATACAAGGGTATTGGCCCAGTTGGCATACACTGCTAGCTATCCAATCCACTCTGAGTAGACCCAACATAGTAGCCAGCCTCCATCATCCATTACACACATAAGAACTAGGAGGAGTCCACAGGTTCCAGGGCTTGCTGAGGCATAACATACCACCAGGGGACACTATAAGGGATGACAAAGAGGGGGCTTGGGGTTGCATCAGCAGCTCTACCACCCTCCCAAGTCTCTCTGTATGCCTGTTTACTGGGTCCATCATTAGAACCATGGATTGTTAGGTGTACAAGTCACCCTGCTGTTACTTTTGCCCCAAACTACTGCAATGGGTACATTTTAACAATATGAATTAATCAACTGCTTTTAGAAGCACTCCCCTGAAAGTGCTTACAGCCGTCATGATTTCATTGAACAAAATTCTTGCCAAAAAGCATTTCACTGGGATGATGCTCCTACATAATCAAGCTTTTGTTTAGCTTGATCCTTGGATCGTTCTGTTGGTCAACGTCTCAGGTAAGCTCCAGGAGATCAGAATCACAAGTTCTTGCTTGTCCTTCAACCACAGCACTTAGCACAGTGACTGGAACATGGAAGGGGCTCCCAAACTTATTAGCTGAGCAAACATGTTGGGATGGGAACTTTCCTAAATCTGTTCTACAGACTAGCTGGCATTTGCCTTTGAGGTCAGAGGCTAAGATCACTAAACCTCTCGCAGAGATGGGCATGAATCTATCTCTGAACTGCCTCCACGTCCCCTAATTAAGAAGGTATACAGAGGGGAGATGAGATTGCTTTTACTAACAATCGGTATCCCATATCTGGAGCAGTCCCCATGGTTCTGCAGTGGGAGCAGGTCATTGTTATGCAGCACTCATACTAGATGTGAGACCGCGAACCCTGAGAGACACAGAATCAGGTTTCCATGAGTCTCATGTTGCAACAGCATCTAAAGTTCTTTTTAAAGAATCTCTTTTTAAAGAGATGATAGGTTTGGACAGTTAGAAAGTTTCCTGGTGTATGATGGCAGCATCAGTGGGACAAACCCCAAGTCTAATAGGAATGACTTTGCACAGTTCTGGAAAGACTTCTATCGCAATGAATGACATAGCAGGAAGACAGAAAACACAGTGCAACTCATTCTCGGATGATGGCATTTGTTCTTTAGATTTGGAACCTACCCAGCAAGGATTCACCCAATCAAACGTGAGGTTGTGCTGAAAGACTTTTCAGGGATTATAATTAGAAAAGTCATATTTGGAATTCTTTTTTTTATGGAAGAAAGACTTCTCTGAGAGCAAAAGTCTAGGTTTGAATATGACTTTTTATTTTTTTAGGTATACAGTTCATCTCCCACCTACATTTCTATTCTTGTTTTCAGAACAATAGCTGGAACATTTTGATAAGTATGTGGAAGAGAAGAGAGATGGCAGGAAAGTAGAAGGGGGAGGGAGGGACAAGCCTTCATTCCATTAGTATTATCAGGAAATTGATTTAATATGCATCCAAGTCTCTTTAAATAGAGCTTCAAGTTTGAAAGGGACTGAAGATGTGGCTTACAAGAATCCAAAGCAGATGCAAAGAAAGAAGCGCCCACATCCACACCCACCAAGACCCCTCTCATCAGAAAGGAATACCTAGCATGTTACATTATACGATACAGCATCTAATGACACTTGCTTTTGGTATCTGCGCCTCAGTTCTGAATTTCAGAAGTAGTCAAGGGGTCATTTTTCCAAAGTATTAGGGCAATCTCAATTCTTTTTTCCTCCCCCAAAAGTTTAATGGTAATCAAAGCAGAATGTCTAATCAGTCCAAGATGATCTGTCAACTTGAATTATCTGTTTGTCTTCCTATTTACTGTATCTGTCTGTCTACAGTTCTTCATATCTTTGCGAAGATCAGTTATTGGGGCCTGTGTTTCCTTCTGACTAGAATGGCTACCAGATGATCCTTCCTGGTGATATGTTGATGATTTGCTAATTTATGGCTTTTAAAATCTAGGCATCTGAAAACATTGCTGGGAGTTCAGGCTGGGAATCACGTGGTTCATGCAAGGAGAGGGCTGAGTGGCTTCCTGTCAAGGGATGGAAGTTTGTGTGAAATGCAAAGCCTCAGTCACATTTCAACCAGAGTGATGTCTGTGATACAGAAATCATAAATGGCATCCTATAGGAAATGCTCCCCACAGGAGTAGCCCCAACCCCCCTGCCCTACCGGACACATCAGGTTGTGCCAAAGGGAGAGGTAGTGTTGCCTGAGCTGTGCATAGAGGTGAAAAGAAAGATGGCCTAAGACAACACCATGAATTAACCCCACATCCTATTCCCAAGTGCTGGAGTCAGCCCTTATCAGAAAAAATCAAGATGGAAATGTTATTGTAGGAAGACGGTCACCTCTGGGAACCAAGAGGGAAGGTTTAATAAGCTCTGAGTTTGAACTCCCTGACCACGTTGGTGGCCAAATATTATAATGAGTAGGTCAAGAGAGATGTAGTACATTTGGAAGTCTCTCTGGGTGTGAATCAATTTATCCCCAGTGCCTGTGTGTGGCAAGTCCTCAATAATCATGTGTGGACTGGATGGTGATGAAGGCATGACTCAAGCTAGCTCTCCTCAGGGAGGGGGTAGACTCTGGGGTAGATCCAGTAAGTCTTTGTAAGGAAATACAGTTGACCTGTGAACACCTGGGTTTGGGGCACCAACCCTGGTGCAGTCAAAAATCCACATGTAACTCTGGAGACCCCAAAAATGTAACTACTAATAGCCTACTGTTGACCTAAGTCTCACCAATGACATAGTCAATTGACACCTACTTCATTTGTTACATATATTACAGATTGTATTCTTACAATAAAGTGAGAGAAAAGAAAATGGGATTAAGAAAATCATAACAAAGAGAAAACACATTTACTGTACTGTATTTATCCAAACAATCCACCTGTTCAAGCCCATTGTGCTCAAGGGTCAACTGCAATGCCAGCTCTGGCACCATAATTCATTTAAGATTCCAAATCTTTAAACAACAAAATGTAGTCTAGAAACACAGCGGGCAAAAGTTGAGTGTGGTAGAAAAAATGGAGCGGCATTTCAAGACAGCTCGGCAAGAGGGAATAGAAAGTGGTCTCAGAAAGGAACAAAGGACACACAGAGAGAGATGAGGAAAGAATGTCTGATATGAGAAGAGGTATGGAATTAAATAATATCCCAATAATAAGAGGTCAGGGAAGGATGGCCTCTCCTGATAAGTCAGTAGAGGCTACTGTACAGGCAAGTAGGGACTGAGAGGAAAATAAGATTTCAAGACTGAGTCCCATGGAGGTAGAACCAAAGATGGCTGCTTATAAAAGAGGCTCATGTGATATGAATTTTATTTATTTATTTAAAGATTTTACTTACTTAGTGACAGAGAGAGAGAAAGAAAGAGAGAGAATTAAGCAGGGAGAGCAGAGGCAAACAGAGGGAGAGGGAGGAGCAGGTTGCCCGATGCAGAACTCGATCTCAGGACCCTGGGATCATGACCTGAGCCAAAGGCAGACACTTAACTGACTAAGCCATCTGGGTGCCCCATAATGTGAATTTTAAAACTGGGGTGTTAGCTCTCCTCAGCTTAGAAGTAACAGAACTGGGGTCAGCAGCCATGGAACAGGCTGTAACATGCCCTCCTCTGAAATGCTGCCTCCCAGGACTTCATTCCAGTAAGTCATCTCGTTTGGCTCTATAACAGAATTTTAGTCTTTCTTTTTTTCATTTTTGCCACACGCACATTAAAGCTTGTACTTGGTATTGTCGTCAGTCATAGCCTGGCTCGTAGCCTGTAACTGCCTGGCGACTGCAACCTCCATGAGGACAGGTCCCACGGAGATAGCTGGCTCGCCACCGAATCCCTGGCACCCAACACAACCCGCATCGTGCCGGGCGTGGGGGGCATGCGGTAAACATCCACAGACTGAAAATGAGCCAGTGGACATGGGAACAGGAATGGAGAGGGAGGCAGGAAACTAATTGTGCTCTAGTACTTCTTAGCTCCTGAAATTCTTGTCTTTATTATTGAATGTTCCTTAAAATATGCCCGCTACATTAGCGAACGTATTAAAGTTATCTGTTTTCAGTAGATAAATGGAAAAACGTGATAAATGCTGCCGACTTCTGTGGCTTCAGGGACCTCTTTTACAATCCCAAGGCCACCCCTCATGTTGAAGGCAGACTGCCCTAACTCCCTCCCGGAAGACCCAAGCCTCCTGAGGCTTAATGCTGCCAACCCAAAACTCCGAGATGAACCCAGAGAGGGTATCTAATAGAGGACTTTCCAGGAGGGGCTCCTGCTACGCTAATCCTCATGACAGTTAAGAAAACCAGCACCAGAGAAGTGCTCTGAGCTGGGCTGCAGACCAGCCAGGAAATCGAAGGGAACAGGTGGCTATGTCTGCCAAGGCAGGGGACGCTCTTCTTAAGATGCTACTCAGGCAGGCCCTGCCTGGGGTGGAGATGCCTGCATCTGGCAGGTCACTACAAGTCACCATGTCTGGTAGCCTCGAAAATGAATTCCCCAGGAAGGGGTTGGAAGTGTGGAGACCCACAAATAAGGCACAAATCATATTTCCGTCATTAATACCTCGGTCCATCCTTGCGAGCCTCTCACTGCTGCAAGGGTCCAAGAGGTAAATACATTTCCAGTCTAACCGAATGAGCAAAATCCAGGAAGAAATGGTTTGTCCCCTCTCCAGATTTTTTTGTCCTGGACCCTGGGGGGGGGGGGGAGGGCATGACCCTTAGAAGCAATAGGCAAGCGTACAGAAGAGACAGGCCCACAGTGATACTCATCCATTTCCTCTTCTTCTCATGTGCACAGTGGTGTGGCCCCACTTATGGGTCCACATGAATAAAAACATACAACCACGGGATGATCATGGGGTTCAGAACAGAAAGGGATTCTAGAAGATGATCTCTAGGTGATCTCTATGGCCCAGTGAAGCAGATTGCCCCAGGGTTCAAACCCCAAATCCACCCTGTGTTCACCGTGTGATGTCAGGCAAGTTGCGCAACCTCTCTGTTCCTTAGTTTCCTCACCCACTGCAAAGGGAGATAACACCTTCCTTGTGGGGTTGCTGTGAGGATTAAGAAGCATGCAAGTCCGTAGGTATTACTACTGTCAGAGACAGCAGTCTTAGAGCTTTGAGCCGTACTGATTCGCTTCTCATCTGCAAATACGTGGACTCCTCTGTCTACATAAAGAAGAGTTCTAAGAGGAGCCATAGCATTTAAGTTCCACAGACAGCTTTCTTGCATTGGGACCAGAGACAGGTTAGTCTGTGACAACTCTTCCCCCAACCACAAGGGGGGCCCCAGTCTCCTCCTCCAGATATGGGACCTTTCCTTCACTCTCCTTTCGCCTTCTTCTTGGCCTCCATTATTAATTCTCCTCTCTCTGTGTCTCTCAGCATTTGGCTCCCAGAAATTAGGAGAATAATCTAAACTCATCCCATTCTCCCCTCTCCCATTCATCTGGCCTAGGACCACCTCAGTCCTAGAAGCCCATTATGGGAAACACAAGGTCTAGATGGCTCCCCTAGCCTGGCCACCTCTAGCAAGGGGGTTACAGCAGATGGATTCCTCTCTGTAGCTGATTATTTTCCATGGCCCTTGGCCATGTGACCTCGGAGCATGATCTTGTCAGTTCTCATAAACTGAGGAGGAGTGGCTGAGTCACACGCAGAGAAGAAATCTCTGGGGGAAAAGGCAGGGGCTGTGGGAGGAAGGAGAGCAAGCCGGGATTCCAAAGGCCATGGGAGCCTCACCCTGCTTCTCTCCCACCTCTGAGCAGCTTTGATTTTACATGAAGGGAAGGAGGAGGAGGAGACAGTGCCCCAAGGGGGCAGGCTGGCTGCAGGCAGGCTACTCTTTTGAATAAGATCTGGAGTCTCAGCCCAAGAGGCCAATTGTCCCCAAGACCTCCAACCCACAGAGACTGCCTGCGTAGGCCATTCATGGAACCCCTGGTTACTGACACCCAATTCCTATTCTTAGGAGCCCTGATACATCATAATAAGATAAAGCAGAGAACAGCTGACACTCACACACATCCCCTCATCTATGGTTGGCTCTGGATGTCCTGTGGGAGGTCAAGTGATGAATACCCATAGGAGCGCTGGAGGAAGTCACTCCAGGCGCTTGATCCCAGGTTGGTGGTGACAATGTTCTGGGGATGCTGTGTGGAGTATTTACTTCATGCCAAACACACAGATGAAAACCGAAAATGACGTGCCAGCAAAATCTTCATGTTCTCCAATATCCTGAAACTGGGTGTCATGTAAACAAAACCCTAAACTTCTCTGCCTGGTTTTTGTGTTTTTGTTTGTGTGTGTGTGTGTGTGTGTGTGTGTGTGTGTGTGTGTGTGTTTACTTTAAATTACCTTTAGATTTTGAAGTTGTGTGCATCTATAGCTTTGGGTCACAAGTTACCTAAAATTCTCTGACAAGTTAATGCATTGTTAGAGAGGTTATTTCGGAGTAAAATATGCACATGTAAACAATCCCCTTAACGATGTATATGTTTTAATTACATTCTGGGCATTCACTTGATGAAATCCTAGGGAGAAGAGTATAGGTACGCACGTGTGCCCCTGAGTCTAGTGCGTATATTTTTGCATACACAAGAACACGGGGCAAAGCATGCTATTTAAAGAGTCTGAACTCTATCTTTCAACAAAGTTTAGCTGCTTTCCTTTTGCAAATGCATTTAATTTTATCTGGAAACTTTTTGACGTTAGAAATAGAACAACTGTAGTTTCTCATTATGTTTGCTGCCAAAATCCATGCTTGGTTGCTCAACTAAAGACCTTATATTGCTAATTACTACCACATGCCCATATCCCAAGCGAAAGAAAACTTATTGATTCTGACAGCCCATTCTCTCAACACTGAATTCCAAATGAAAACTCAAATTTTGGCCAAACATAACATTTCATCAATCTTGTTCTACTGACTGGAAAACAACATCAAACAAAGGGTGCTAATGGCCCTTTATTACCGTTCCTTTCCCGAGCTTATATTTTCTGATGAAAGATCTAAGTGACCAAAGGGCTTCTTTAAACTACTTAGTAATTAGCTTTTGAACCAGGAAACAATGCGTAAAGTAAAGTGAGTGGTCCCAGTGTTGATGACAGGACCTACTCTCCGTCCTCAGGGTCGGGGGACATTGGAGACCCAAAGAGAACATTAAAAGCAAAGTGTGTATTTTCATAAAGGGAGAAGAAAAAATAGAGAAAGAGAGAAAAACCTAGGCTAAAAGGCCGTGATAAAAGATGACAGAGATGGATCCAGAACAAAAGCCGCTGGAAGTCTGTGATCTGAAGTCATCAGCACTCAAGGGTTTGAGTGGAAGTGCCAAGGCAACAAAGATGACCAGATCAGACCCGGGGTGGGTGAGCAACTGCAGCTCTGAGGCCCTATCTGGGTCACCCACCGACAAAAGCCACCAGCCACCCGGCCCACCCGCAGTGGACTAGGGAGTCTAGAGGAAAAAGAACATTTTTTACCTGGAGTGAGAGTCAAGAAATATTTTCAATATAGACTTCAGGGCAATTGACTTTATGTGCTTCTTCAGGGACAGTGATAAGGAAACCCCGGCTGAGCAAGTGGGGTGGGAGGCCATAAAGAGAGCCCAGGCTCTCAGAATGCCTTCTGCTTTATGGCGACCTGTTCACACCTTAAAGGCAAAATGGACAGAGGAGCTGTTTTCCTCTTGGCAATGGAATAAATGACCAGTGGGAATCTCTGGACTTATCTGGCCTTTTGGATCCAACCAATGGCCCAGAAATCAGAACAGCTTGGTTTTCATCTCATCCAGGGCTGTTAAGGTAATAGGAAGAGGAGGGCTCCATTTAGAGGGAAGGTGGAGGAATGTGCTGCCTCCACGGAAGAGACGCCAACTGGCCTCCTCTCGCCCACTGTCCTTTGTTCCTTTGAAAGGAAACTGGTGTCCTGTGGGTAGTTCAAGAAAATGAGTCCTTTTTTTTCTACCTCCTCATTTTCTGAACGAAGGACTGGACACCTGAGCTCAGGATGCACCCGAATGACCAACAGAAGATGAGGTTTGTTCCGTCCAACAGAACTGTCAGGCAAGGAGGAGGCGAGAGGGGAAGGGTAGTGCTATTGTTTTATCTTCTCTTAAAAAACAAAACAGCCTATTCAAGAGTTCATCTGAAAAATGTATTAGGGGAGGGGGACCCAGTTCTGTGATAGGAGCTTCTAGCACTGAGAAGGGGCCTGAGTGATAAAAATATTCTCATCTCGATCTGGATGGTAATCACTGGCTGTGTATGTAGGTACCAACAAACTCCTTGAGCTGTACATTAAGGCTGTGAACCTGTTACTCTATGGAAGTTAAAACAAACACAAAACGTCAGAAACAAAAACAACAAAGCTAAGGACCCAAGAAAAAGCATTTAAAAAAATAAAGAAAAGAAGAGAATGGTTGCCACCGGCCCTGCCTCCCCTGCAACATTCTCCTCCCAAGATGGTAGTCTGGCAGAGGACAGAGATGGTAAGGCCCTGCTGTTCACATAGGAGTCAGACTTCTGGTTGATAACAAAGCCATCCATTGATACTGATATTGATAAAAAATGATCTGAGCATGGAACGAAATAGTCCCCAAAAAGAAAGCACTGATGTTCGGAAAGCCAAACCCAAGACTCCTCAGGAATAGCATGCAGTGCCCTGACACACCATAAATGGAATATATGTTGCCCAGAAGGAATCTCAACTGAGGAATGAGTCCCTTTGAGGACATGCTCGGTGCCTCCTGGCTGAAGAGAACTGGTTTCCGGGTTGCCACAAGGCCCTGACGGTAGGCAAGGTGACCTTGCCCTTGCTCTACCTAAGACTTCCCCGCTGGAGGACAATCCCATGTCACAGCTGCACAGAATCCCCCCCCATAGGGTGGCATCACAGTAGTCTGGGGGACCAGAATGTAATCCCTGAGCCAGTTGATGTAAAGAATGAATGAACTTTGTTTACTGGGTAGGGATGAGAACACAACATACAGGCCCCATGATCTAGGGACCCCTTCCAGGAGAGATGCAGGGGGTCTCTCGGGAAGGTGGGGGGCGGGGAAAGCCACGAAGGGGCACAGATCTGCGTGGTCCATCCTCGGGTGACAATTTACTGTGGTAATTCTGACGTTGGGCCCCACACAGAGCGTGGCCCTTGCCTCACGGAGGTTTCTGGGTGGGTGAGAGGGGTGAGGGGCGGGATTCAGGTGTCACTGCCAGACGGGCTCTTGAAAGTCACTCAACCACATCTTTTCTGATGCAACTGACTTACTTTCTGCCTCCATGTTTGTTAAAAGTCCCGCCGAATTTATTCCGATTCAGGATGAGAGCGGCAATTTCGGGCACGTAGCGGGCAAACATTGCCTACATGCATGAAACAAAGAAACAAGAGCCAAAAAAAAAAATGGCATGCAGAGAGGATTCGACCCCAGTGGAGGCAGCACAACCTCTTGGCATACTTACTTTCTTCCACTAACCGCACTATAGGAGCCCCCGTATTTCTTGCGGTTTCCTATTAATTCTATGATTTCAGGGACGTAGCTGGCAAACATGGCCTGAGGAGAAGACAGGAGACAGAAGAGAGACTGAAAAGACAGGCCAAAGAAAGGGGGTGACCTTTTCAGAAGTGGGGGGGTGCTAAGATTCGAAAACACAAAGGGGTTCGAACCGCCAAGGTGTATACTACTATGGGGGGAGATTATAAAAAATAAAAGCACAAAAAGGGCAAGCTCTTGAAAATACATGGGACAAAACAAACATCAGCCAACCTGGACAACGGAAAAAAAAAAAAGAAAAAAATCACAGTCAAGAAAAATACAAAGGAGACAGGAATACATAAGTCGACATCCTGTGCTTCCTGTTGAAGGGAAATCAGTAAAGGGGGTGCATGCTGGTGAAACACACACACACAACTGCAAGAGAAGACCTTTCTTTCTGGTTAAAATTCACAGGAGAATCACTGCCTTTGTGAGTGATGAAAGACAACCAACACCAAAAGATCAAAATAATATAAACTTTCTCCACTTAAAAAAAAAAATCACTAAAAAGCACAAAAGGTGAATTTAGGAAATCAGATGGGAGGAAAGAATAGCAAGGAGGAACACAAATCTGCCATGTTTTGTCCAACAAACATTGTGCTTGTGGCTGGATGAGTGGGTGTCCTTACCTACAGGGACCTCCCCGATGCCCAGGAAACACTCGCATCAATGGACACACGCACATGTACATTTATACACATTTTCGAAATGTATATATGCCGTATGCATACAGAACAGAGAGATGTATATGCATCATATAAATGTATGCGCGGTGTACATATGTGAAAGCTGCTTGTGAAGTAGGATCCTAATCACTTCTACTGCACATGTGGCAAAAAAAAAATCTTAAAATGAGCTACTTTGAAAGACAAAATGCAGCAACCGCCCATGGGTTGCCAGAAATCCCCCTCGAAAATTACATCATGACCGACCGTTATGATCTGCAAAGACCAGAAAAGCAAATAGCCAAACTTTCTGACTTACAAAGGGGAAGGAAATCTATCCCCCGGGGTCGCTGCTTCGGGGGGGGGGGGGGGGGGGGGGGAGTTGGTCAGCTGTGTACAAACCCACACTCGGCTCACATACCGATGTCCACCTGCGTGAGACTAGGAGCCTTTCTGTCCTCTGTGGGGACCCTACTCTTCAGGGCAGGCCCCAGCCACAGTGTTTGTTGGAAGTTAGGGGGGGATCATGAAGGGTGTTGGGGGGGAAGCTCTTGAAACCGCAAACTGTCTACAGAGGATCCACAGCATCTACGGGGTCAGGTGACAGCAGCTGTCCTTGCGGAGTATCAGCTGCTGAATCACATTACTAAGGGGCAGACACTTCACGTAATAAGTGAGCATCACTTTCTTAAGACAATTAGGTTTCCTCCGGGCGGCAAGGCTGACCCTGACAAGGGCAGTGTGCCTGGGTCTCTGGGAAGCCAGTCTAACATACCGAAGAGATACGCACAAAAATCTACCTTTGCGTTTGGGTCTCCTTAGCCTGATTGTAACTCTAGGGCCATATCCCCTGCTTGTAATGCAGAAACACAGAATCAAAATACAAAGCTTTAAAGAAATGGATAATAGAAAATATTAATGACCATAAAAATCAACATCGTAATAAAGAGTTTTTACCAGTCCCCCGAGGATGAAGAAGACCATGAAGAGGCGCCCAAGCGTGGTTTTTGCATAAACGTCCCCATAGCCAACGGTGGACATGGTGACCATGAGTAGATAGACACATTCCCAGTAGGTCAGAGCCTGGTTGTTTTGGAAATTTTCCCACGGGTCCCCTGAATTCTCCACCTAAAGCAAGGGAACAGGGAAGAGAAGAGATGACATATATACGTAGGGTAAACCCAGACACAAGAGCTCAAGCAGGCTGGTGCCACCTGCACCGGCGCCTCAACACGAGCTGCCTGTTGCCCCCGGGTGAGTCCAGCCAAGACTCAGAGCCTCCCGGAGAAAGTGGGGAGGTAGTAGCACAAACACGCCTTCCTCGCCTTCCTCGCTGACTGCGGAAGAAACGGGAAGAAACAGAGACAAACACCCCTAGTGTGGCTTTCTTCTCACTGTTAAGGAGTGGAAGCCAGCTGAATTTTAAGGCATTGCCCCTGGCCATGTTTTACAGCTTTGTCTTCCAAGGAAAGAGCCAGAGAGCCCTGCCCTGACCTTTCTCTGCTAGGGCCTGGCTCATGTGCTCCCCAAAGGAATTCTAGACTCTCCCACAAAGGGCTTCCTCTTTTCATCATTTTGACCAAGGGGATGCCTGGTGGGTGTCGCCCATTCAGACCTTACACCCGAACCCCCAAACAGTATCTCCTGGGAGTCTGCTTCTGCTCTGCGGGCTTTGCAGAATGTCGAGGGTGGCTCTACCCTGCAAAGGGCAGGCAGGCGTTTCCCCGAGTGCACGACAACTGAGCTCAGGAGAGCAACTTGCTTTTGTGTAACTCCTCAGACCGAGGGTCAGCAAGCTTTTTCCATAAAGGACCAGATAGTAGATATTTTCAGCTTTGCACGACATACGCTTTCAGATCTCTGTAGCCACGACTCCACGGTGCGGCTGGTGAATCAGCCAGAGGCCACACTTCAATGGAAAGGAGAATGGGTGAACTGGGAACCCTCTGTCCCCGAGGGGTGCAGGGTGCCCATCTCTTTTCTTTAGACTTTACAAAACACTTTCCGTCTTCCCATCGAATTCGAGCCACAACAAAGCTGTGAGGTAGGCAGGAGAGACCCTTCAGATACTACTCTCAAGAGAGAGGGAGGGATGTGGGCTGGATCTCCAGGCCTACCCCAGATCCCGGCCCTGCAGCCTGCGACGTGGGCAGTGCCTGTCACCCACCAGCGCGGCCCACTTGGGCAGCCAGCCTCCAGGCCCCCAATCACCACGCCTCTGGCTCTTCGTCCGCAGGAAGTTTCCAAAACCTGGCATCTTTCGCACATCCCTTCTTGGCCTCAACGTGCCATTTTCATGGAGGTTTCCCGGTGGAATAGAAGCTAGTTCACAAAATGTAAGGTGAGCTCATATTCGTGATTAGGATGATTACCCAGAAGGAGTGATTTCACCCAAGAATTCCATCCGCAAAGGGGGTGGGTAGATCTAGTGGGGGAATGAAAGCCCAGGCTTCCAGCCCGGGGCACCTTCCTTTGCAATGATAAATCCCCCTGACAATGGGAGGTAATGAAATGCACCCTCCACCCCTTAACCCAAACAGAGGCTCAGCCTGGGAAAGGCGCCCTTACTCAAAGCTTCAGAGTTAGAGGAGGCTCCTTCTGGTTTTAACACTTTGTGTTTGCAGGAAGCACGCTTTCTGACAAAAGCTGTGGTCCCTAAAAGCAGGAATAAAGGTCGGCCTCCAGGAGGTGAGACTAGCTTGACTTAACAACGTCAGCCTTTCAAAGAGTCATTAATTTGAAAGAATTAACGTGCTGGAGATACAAGATAACTTGCCATGTCATCAGGCGAGAGAATCAAAGGTGGCTTTTTGTAAGGGGGAAGCGGAGAGAGATGGAGGGATCTGAATTTGTTGTTTATTAAGAGACGTGGGTCAAACTTCCAACCTGGTAGCCTAGAGCTTTGCAAGTGTTAGCTGGGGACGCATTGCCATCTCGTGGCTCGCTCGGGATACTGCAGACAGAATGGAAACCCCACCAAACCAGCGAGCAGAACAACCCAGGTTAACGAAGCGAGCATTATTCACCATCCGAGCTAGTTTGGGGTGAAAAGGTTGGAAACCCAGACCATCGTGCAGTTGCTTCTCCTCCTACATTCCGCTGCGGGGCTGAGGTTTCTCTTCAGGGAGAGAAATCTCAAGTAATGAAATGACACAGGGACAGACTTGGGGCAGAAAAGCCAGAGGCCGGAGCATCTTCAAGGATACTCACCAAATGGATAAACCCGGCTGCTGTTAGCCACGTGCTGATAAATATGGAGAGCAGATTCACCAGCTTGATGGAATTACTGTACAAAGAGACAACAAGCAAAATCCCCAAGTTACAAAAGCAGAGCATGTTGGGCTGCCTTCCAGACTGGCGGCAATCTTTGGGGGACACGCAGCCCACCTCTACCCCCCATGTATCCTCCATCCTAAGGGAAGGTCCTGGAAGACAGCATCAGTACGTAGGGCCAGAGCCTAGAGAAAAATAACAGCTGGGCCACTGAACGTGACCCCTAAATTAATCCTTCCATTGGGTTTAAATTTTTTTAGTCAGATTTTATTTTGAAAATTTTTATATCTATAGAAATATGGAAAGAACAGTATAATAAACACGTATATGCCCTTCATCTAGATTGATCAGTTAATATTTTGGACATTTTTCTTTGTATTCTTTTCCTTTTCTCTTTTTCTATTCTTTTAGTTTGCTTTTTGGCCAAACCATTTATAAGTACATCGTCATCTTCATGACACAACCCTTAAATACTTTAGCATTTAACACCTAAGAAGGAAACCGTGCAGCACAATCATGCTACAGTTGTCATGCCCAAGAAAATTCACATGAATTCAGGAATGTCATGTAAATTTCTCTAATTTATGTCCCTTTAAATTTCTCTAACTTGCCCTGAAATTGCTTATTGATGTTTTCTTTCTTTCTTTTTTTTTTTTTTTAACCTTGATGCAGGAACCAGTCAGGATTCAGGCATTACATTTGCTTATTATGTTGCTTTCTTTATTCAGGGGTCAGGAATGTGGACACATCTGTGTTCCAATAAAACTTTATTCACAAAAAACAGGCAATGGGCCAGATTAGCCCTTGGACTATATAGTTTGCAAATCCCTGCTCTGTTCTCCTTTAAACTGCTCCTCTGCCCTTTCTTTTTGTTTCGTTTTCCATGACATTTAATTTTCTGTGCATTCAGTTCAGCTGTCTTTATAGAGTACCCCACATTCTGAATTTGTCTGATTTTCCCCCCATGATTAGATCCTGTTTAAATGCTTCTGTTAAGAATATCTGCCTGGGTTGGCATATATCAGGAAATCTCAAGTCAATTACCCTAGGTCCGGTCGGTTAAGGTGGGAATGGGAAATCTTGCCACTAAAAGGAGCCCACTCCCCTCTGTAATTAATATGTCATCTACAGTGTGAGAATCTGAGACTATTTGTGTATCCTCTTCCTTCACAACCTCATGCCTAATAATTTCAGCATCCATAAGTGTTCCTTGAATGAATCAGTACATTTTAAATAGCCCAGAGGTTGGAGGAAGAGTCCCTCAGTGGAGGTCAGATCAGCAGTTCTAGAATAGGCATGAGGCCAGAGTCCAGCTTGCCTTTTATATCAATCTTCTTTTCTTTATGTAATTGAGCAGAGGAACCGTGGTCTTAGTTTTCTAGAGCTGGGTTTGACAGTTCCAGGAAAGAAGAGCCAAATATTTAAAAATTTTGTTTGATACTGATCTTTTGAAATATATGGAAAGATCTCTTTCTGGTTCAAAAACAGAAAAACAATGAGAATGTCCACTCTGTCATTCTTGGTCATCTCTTGGGTTGCCAGAATAGGAGTTGCCTATAAAAATTGCCAATATTTACTGAGTCCCTATTATGTGTGAGGCATCGTGTTGACTTCTTGATTTTCTTCAGATTTTTACCATTCTAACCTTTTGATTCAGGTACTATCATTGTTCCCAGTAACCAAATAAGGAAACTGAGGCTTAGTGTACTTAAGCAGCTTGCCCAAGAAGATGTGATCGGTAAGTGATGGGGTTAATATTCTAACCAGGCCTGTCTGATCCAAGCCCTACTTAACACAGTAATTTGGAGAAGTAGTACAGAGCTCTGTTTCTATTGGGTGGGTCCGACATCCCTTCCTCAAGGACAGCTCCATCCTCAGCCTCTAACCTGGGTGGGATGTCACTCACAAGCTCCCACCTCTCCCTCTGTCTGGGTAGCCTGAGCCACACTGGCTGCTGGAGGAACTCTTGGCTCTAAAGGACTATGAAGTTGGGCTTATCAGAGACATTGCTTGGGAACTGAGTGGGAGAGAAAGAATCTATCTCCTCCTGAGATTTGGGTGCAAAAAAATATAAGTCTAGAAGGCCATCTGCCCTGGAGAAAGCCTGCCTGAGAATGGAACCTAAAAGAGATGAAGAGAGAAGCAGAATCCTGATGAAAGAATCTGAACCCCTGGATCCAGACATGTCCGATTCTGTCTTAAATCCCAGTCATTACCAAGGCTGGTTCAAAGTACACTCTGTCACTCAATATTAAAGCCATCTGCCTGCAGCAGAAGGGGTTGATTATCAAAAATGATCTCGGAGAATCTAGCAATTGATCAGGTCTATAAGGTAAGTCTGGGACGATCTCCATCTAAGAAAAGAGGGCAGATCCTGTACCACCACCAACTGTGCACGACAGGATGATTAGTTCCATGGCTTTGCAAGTTCTGGATGGATGGACCTGGCATTTACAAAGGCAAGTACAGATCTGCTAAATCCTGGCCTTTGTCCCTTTTTCCAGATGCTACCTTGGGTCATGTAACCACCTCTAAGTAGTTTCTATAGCTGTACATGGAGATCACCAGCTGACCAAAATAATGTTTAAAATCTTCTCTTTACGCCCCTCCTGAGAGAAGAAAGATACTATAACTCTTGCCTTTCTGTTTCCTGGAGCAGCCTGTCAGCCCCAGAGGCCTACACCCTGGACTTCCAGAGTGTTCTCCCCACACACAACCAGAGACTGTCAGAGCAGAAATAAAACTCATAGATATAAGACATCCACCCAACAAGCCATTAGGAGAAGCAACTCTGGGGATCAGTGAACTGAACATTGTTATGGCTGGAACATCACTATGTCCTACTCCCAACTAGTGTCTCAGTGGGAAGCTGAACTACAGCAAAACCTCCAAGCCTCTGCCTTGTGGGTCCTCCAAGGTGTGAGAGTAAGAAGCAGATGAGGAACAGGGAGCTGGTCACCAAGGGAGAGATCTCAGAGAAGCATGTACATACAGTCCCTGACTTAACAGTAGTTCAACTTACAATTTTTGGACTTTACAATGGTGTGAAAACCACACGCATTCAGAGAAACTAGATTTTGAGTTCTGGATTTTGTTCTTTTCTCGGGCTAGTGATATACAGCATGATTTCTCTTGTGATCCTGGGCAGTGGCAGTGAGCTGCAGCCCCCGGCTGGCCACGTGATCATGAGAACAAACAACCGATATGCAACCACTCTGGTTTTCACTGGCAGTAGAGAATTCAACAAATTACATGAGATATTCAGCACTTTATTATAAAATAGGCTTTGTGTTAGATGATTTTGGCCAGGTGTAGGCTAATTTAAATGTTCTGAGCACATTTAAGGTGGGGTAGGCTAAGCTATGATGTTCAAGAGGTCAGGTGTATTGAATGCATCTTTGACTTAAAATATTTTCGACTTACAGTGGGTTCCTCCAGCCGTAACTCCATTGTAAGTCGAGGAAAATATGCATTATTCATTTTTTGAAAGGATAATTAAATATCAAGCTGATTCACTTACATACTCCCAGATCCTTGGAATCTGAACAAAGCAGTGCCCCACCAAACACCATGGGAAGCCCTATTGAGTATTAAAACTATTGCAGCCTTTGAGCCTCTTGGTGCTTTGGAAAAACAACCAAAAATGATGATTATTAATTTCCAAATGATTGTCATAATGATATTAATAGTGCTTAAGGGAGTTCTCACTGTACATAGAACAGTTCATCATTGTTGCTGAAAGAGTCCATATTCAGCACTGAAATCTGATTATTTTTATGGCATTAGCATGATTACAGATTGCTAGTATTAGGAATTTGCTTTCCAAATTAAACTGTACAACCAGGCAATCACCTAAAAGCTCTGTGGAAAAGATGCAAGATTAACTCTTAGTGGACTTTCTCCATACTCTGAAATTTGAACCTCACCAGGTTGCACAGGGCTCCTTGAGAGGAGGGAATGGGTAGCAGGGGTGAGTTTGCATCCTTGGCACAGCAAAAAGGGCCACTGGAAATAGGCATAGGTTCACAGCCAAGGCCATGGGTCTGAGCCAAATGTGACCTTCCCCATGGTTAGAATGATTGGAACCATTCAGATTCATGCCCCTTTCCCATGCCTTGAGGGAGGGATGGAGTGGGACTCTATCATGAGAACCTAACTCCTCCAAAGAGAATCATTTTCATGTTGTCCGTTATCATTTCTGGGTCCCCAGCTCATGAGTTCTCAATAGCCACTAGAGAAATTTCCATTACTGGATACAGTGAATTATCCAAGGGCAGGCACAGATGTCTTTCTGTCCCTGTAGATCAGAGACCTTTCCGGGACCATGCAAATACTGGAAGAGAGAAAATCTGTCTCTTTCTGAAAGTATAGCTACAAACCTAGAGCCAGTGCAAGCCATCTTTGCTCTCATCGTATTTAACAAGACATGTTTGGGTTCACACTGGAAAATGTCATCCATCATCTACAAAAAAAGGGGGGGGGGGCAAATCTGTCCCTGTCCGGCTTATCCACTATTTTCCTCCTTTATGGCTGAGGGTATAGCCAGATGTCCGTGCCTTTATTTTGTTTTATTGTTACCTTTGCTGGATAGATGTAAGACAGCCACCCCTGAAAAGTCAATTAGATGATACCACATTGAGATGAATGGTCTGAACTGTGAGGAAAATCAGGTTCTGTCAATCTACCCCTGAAAAACCTCTGCACCCCTCCTGCTCCACCCTGACCTGCACAGCTCAAGGCCATTTCCTGATACCGCCTTCCTGGGCAGCTGCCCTCACTGGTCTCCAGTCTTAGATGCATCAAACCCATCGCACAATTGGTGGACTAGCAGATCTTTCTAAAAAGCAAATCTGACCACATTCCTGTCCTACTTAAACACTTCAGGGAGTCCCTCTCGCTCCCTGAGTTAAATCCATGATGGATAAGTTAAATCCATAATGGATAAATCGGGTGTGGCCTCCACCTGGACACTCCCTTGCCATCTCCATAATGAACACTCTTTTTAAAGAACTTAACATGAGAGCCATTTCTGAGGTCATATTTGTAGTAGAGTGTCTTTAGCTCTCCACTCGTCCCCCCAAAATGTGTGGGTTAGGTACATGATGGTGCACACGTGTCATGGAATACTATGCAGGGAATAAAAGTGACACAGGAGAATATTAGTCATGTTTGTCTCAACTGTAGGTGGGGTTGGGGAAGTTTTACTTTATCCTTTGTGCTTTTTCTATATTGTTGAAATGTTTACAATGAGCATAGTCTATCTTACTATAATTATTTTGTTTTAGGGAGACAGAGAGCACATCATTTAAATGGCTATTGCCAGTTAAAGCAAATTATTGGATGACCCACGTTTGCATCATCAACATGTATATAACCAATGAGATGTGGAATGATGGCCTTGAAAACCAAGCTGCTCATTTTGCTCTGAGTGTAGGGTAAGTGTCCTCTCAACTGTGAGTCTGCCTGCCAGTTTGTAGGGCCACTGAGGCACCACCAGAAGTTCAGACAATGACATGGAAGGGACCCTGTCCCCTCTAATAGGCCATCTTCCAGACATGGTAGGTCCCCCTGTGGGCTGAGAGTTTAAGGAATGACTCTGGTGCTGTCCCATCTGCAAGATGACTTATTTCTTTCATCTGTTTTCTGTGTCATCTTGTCCACTCTGGTTTTCTTTTACTGCCCACTTAATTCTCCCCCCCCCCATATATGTCTCTGCTCTGCTACTTCCAGCTTTTTGCCAAGCAAAGCAGCCAGAGGACAGAAAATGAAACTGCAATTTCAAATCATTATTTCAAATCACATTTGCAACGTCTCTATCCCTGTGTAATGCCACAGATTGATGGGGGATTGGCCACCCGAGAAAGCCAGACAAAATCCCCCCTAAAGATGATTACAGGGCTGTACCCAGCCTCCTGGAAGGTCTCTGTGAACACAGCAGAGAACAGAGGAGTCACTGGAAAGTTGCTTTGCATCCAAAGCCCTACAAAAACCAAGGCTTCCAATTCTCTGCATCAGAGGATTCAGGATCTGGGCTCAGAGGTGCACAAAGGAAAAGCATCCAGAGAATAGGCTCAGACAGTTGTTCTAAAGCCTCTAGAGTTCTTAGAATTAAGTCGATTCTTCTGTGCCTGGGATCTGGGCCTAGCCTGACCTCCTAATGTCGTCTTTGCTTCCCAGCACAAAGCCCCCAGTATCCAGGAGCACAGGATTACTCAGAGCTCCCCCAAGGAGCATGTTCTCTCACCTGCGTGCATTTGCAACTTCGTGATCGGAGGTCGGCACCACCCTCCCTGACCCTCACAGGCCCAAGCCAGCCCCACATGGACAACACCTAGTTTTCTAGGAAACTTCCCTAAGACAAACCCTTTTCTTTGAAGAGTCCTGACTAACCGGCATTCACATCAAGCTTGGTTTCATTCCTCTCCTCCATGCCTCACCTCCCCCACCCAGCAGCACCCCTCCCCCGAAGGTACCTGTGCCCCAGCACCAGCACCAAGCACACGGGTTCTGCTGGCTGGCCCCCTTCCTCTTGTGCTCTCTGGTAGCAGGATGCTACCCCAGCACCCACCCAGCTGCTGGTAGGAATGGACACTCAAGTCAGGCTTGTTGAATTAACTCAGTCACCCACATAAGCAAGAGGAACTGGGACAATCCAAGTTGTGGGGTTGTGATGAAAACCCCCTCTACCATAGAAAGCATTGAACTGAGTGAGAAGTGGGGTGCTGGGCAAATGCTGTTTGGGCCTCAGGACAGCAGACACCCAGCAGCCTGCCACCCCACGACTCCTCCCTAAGGCTACTCTCTCCTGATTTCTAGTCACCTCTTTCCCCAGCTGGCTGCTTTGACTCTCTCCCCTGTGCACTGGGAGAATGAACCACTCTAACTAGACCTAGCAGGTGGACAGTTCACCAGGGATGTGAGTGCTATTTCCTGCACCTAAAGGAAAGGAATCTTCTCCAAGGAATGGGGAATTGGTAGGTCTCTTCATAAAAGCCCAGGAAAAGATTTTTTATCTACTTGGCTTATCGTTCTCCCAAGTCCAAAAAGGATCCATATGGAATGCAAGTAAAATAGAACACAGTTTTCTTTCCACATTATTCTTTGGACTAGTGGCACATTCTTAAAACACTGGTGTCAGAGGATTCAAATCCCCCAAATTTATGATGTAAACACAAAAGAGGGAATGAGGAGCCCTATACCATGTTCGAGAGTATTGACTCCACATAACACCTTCCCCCACTAGAAAAAAACATGTGTCTCTTAAATACACTCCCTCTGCTTGGCCCCTGGGTACAAACCAGTTCTACCCTCAAAAATATCTTTGAGTGGAGCAATTATGACATGGGTAAATATGGAGAGTTGCTAGCTTATTGATCATTTTAATTTCAAGAGTAATATGAGTCCATTGCACAGAAGAGCTATTAAAAAGGTAGAAAGAGTCAAAAGAAAAAAAAGAAACTATCACTCAGAAGAATACAGGGTTACTGTCACTCAGAAGAATACAAAGAATAATAATATTCACTCTATATTAATAATATTACATACTATTAAATGGAACATTCATAAATGCTGACCCCAGGCTAATGAAAGTGCAGGGCAGTGAGACACACTAGACGGGACTCCTGCTGAGTAGAGAGATGCTCATTGGGTTTTTAACTTGGTTAACAGAAAGCAAAGTTATCCCACAAGCACACAAATGAGTAGTTAGCGAGGAGAAAGCAAGATGGAATTAAAACAAACCAAAATAAAAGAAATAAATAAAACGTAAAACACGAACCCCAAAGAGGGAGGCCAATAGCTTGTCACATTTGTTAGGTGTGACAGGTTCGGGAAGCTGAGTCCCAGCTCAAAAAATGTGGAACCCAAGGCCCCACAAATGCAGGTGTATTAATTATAAATCACAAAATCCAGAAGTGTCCTGTTTTTAATCATTTATCAAACACGTCAACCTCAGAGGAAATGGAACATTAGCAGTGAGCTTCTTAAAGTGTAATTTCCTATAAGAGAAATTTATGGCCTGTACTTATTCTCCATTAGAGGACGTCTAACCTCTTTTATTAGTTTATTCATCAAGGCAGCCTGGTTTCAGGCCAGCTCTGCAAACCCGCAGGTCATCAGGAAAGGCATCTCGGGGGGATTTTTCCTCCTGGTCCAGTAGTGTTTTCCAGATCATAACACAGTTAACAGAAGTAGTCATGGTGCGTTCGGCAGGAGGTTTTTAGGTATTCCCCAAAAGGCAATTCACAGAGCAAGCCCCAGGGACTACACTGGCTATAAAGTGAACATCTAAAATGTACTTTGAAATGAAATGATTTTCTGTTTGCCGTATGAGGTCTGTGATTGCCTCTCAAAGAGCACCGCTTCCATTGCTTTTACGTTCAGGTTCAATTTCTTATTTAGTGATGTAATAAAGGGGCGATTTAGAACCTGGGAGCAAGGATTTCCCAATCAATGAGCTGCTCGATCCCTCATCCACCAGGCACCATCTCTCCAGGATGCTGCCACTGATTTCCAAGCACCCCAAAACTGTCTACTTTTCCACATGCGCAGCTCTTTCTCTGCTTAGCAAAGTGTCCCCAGTCCTGCAGAAGAGAGCGACCCAAGCCCTACTTTGGGCTTTCTCCAGATCTCGGTGTTAGATCCCTCTTTCTGAGACTAACAGAACTCTCACTCTACAGTGATGAAAACAAAGACACAAAGACATCTGATATTTACAACTTGGCATTGAGGGGGGGCGTGGAACGTGTTAAAAATGTGAATAAGAACATCTTACCTTGTTTTAAGGATATTCAGAAACTGCAAAATTTCTGAAAACTGTATCAGTCTGAGAGCTCTTAAAAATCTCAAACCTGGAAAGAGAAATGAAATAGAGACACATTATTCTCACTGCGTGGTTTTAATGTTCACACTCTGCCATTTGATCTACAGCTGCCAGGGTTGAAGGGATATGAAGTTCTTGCAGAAGATTAAACCATCCAGTACCTTTGACATAGTCCTTCATTCTGATTCTTGACTGGTTCAATCTCCACTGGTAAACTTTCTCATTAAAAGGAGGCCTGTTTTGAGCCACTACAGAGGAAGGTCTGGTGGGGAAAGCCTTTGCCCATTCCAGATTTAAAGCTCTGTTTCTAAGTTACCTACTTTTTTGAGAGGATTTTTGTCTCTGAAAAACACTGGGAATAGGGCAGGGTAACCTTTATGCTAAGAGCAGATTAGGAACAAATCGGATAACCTGATGTCTTATGAGTTTTGTTTTTTATTTCAACTTTATCTTCAGCTGATAAAATGAAGAGTATAGTCCACGGTGTTATCTGTTTTCTAGAAAACTTCTATATTTTTCTCCCAACCAAAAAAAAAAAAAAAAAATTCAGATCAGTAAGATCTCACACTCCATAACCTCAGAAGCCAAAGCATATATATTTCCACTTTTACTAAGTGTCAAGATAAATGTTTGTCCTTTCTAAATTGGCAACCTCTGCTGAATAGAAACCAAAAGCCAGCATTTCTAGACAGCAGAAGAGAGATGGGTACCAGGAAGGAAGATACAATCAAGGACTAGAGAAAACACAAATTACTGTTTTGTTTTAATAGCCCAGGGTAAAATAGATTTCTGTTGAGATCAAATTTATGAGCCAAAAAACATTCTGAGTCACTCATGGGGCTTTCATGCTTGGCCATCAGTAAGAGAATTACTTACAAAATACCAATCATCACAGCTTTGAGATATTTTCAATATTACACCCTTTGCTAAGGGGATTTTCTCTTACAGATTTTCTGGAAGCATTTTGTCAATGCCCCCTCCCCCCTTGCTGTGCCACTTAGTGGAATACTACGCACAGAGCCAGCTATGTTGTTGATAGGCCGCTCTTAGCCAGTGGGTAAGACTCTACTCAGGCCCCTGTACATGAGGTAGAAGTGATGGGGAAAAGGTGGTGGAGTCACTGCAATGGACCAAGGAAAGGAGATAGACGGGTAGCTTTCACTGTACAGCTCCACATCGGGCCTGGCTAGATTTCGCCTTGTTCAAGCATTAAGGGGGACAATGAGGGACTAACGCAAAGCCCAAGAGGGGAACACAAATCCCACTGCACAAGAAGGAGAAAGGGATAATAGCTTGAAAGGGAAATTTCTTATCTAAAAGGGATTTACCTTCATGAACAGAAGATTTTCTCAGAAGACGTTGGCCTTCTATGCCAAATGATATTTATATTACTTTTATTAAACCAGAAAGTACAGAGATGAGAAGGGATATTGATGAACTGAAGGCCCAGGAGCCAAAATATAGTCCTAACAGAACTGATGAAAGGTTCACTTAGCGCAGCCAAATGCCACAGAGAACAAAACTGAGGAGTAATCCCAGAAGCCAGAGAACGTAAAGAAAAGGGAGAAAAAAAGGATGAAATCTAAAAAAATGGAAATGGAGGGGAGATCACAGAAATCCAACCTATGAATAAAACATGTTCCAAGGGAAGTACAAACAATCTGTAGGTCATAAGTAATGGCCGGGACAAAATCAAAAAGAACTTTCTAGAAAGGAAAAAAGGACTCAAGATTAAGTAGCAAAACGAACGACGAGCTCTTAGAAACTCATGCCAAGAAGTATCTGCCTTTGTTTTTCTTCAAATATTAAGTATTAATATAAATTAAAAAACAAAGTGTCAGGCTGGGGAGAGGGTCACCATGAACACCACGAAGACCCCATGATGTGACAGTATGTGTGGATGACAATGAGCAACACTCAGAAATGTTAGACAAGGAGAATCTGGCCCACAACTTTGATGCCCATCAAGCACTTGTGCAACAATAGAGACAACAAAAAAGGTCTTCAAAAACCCAGGATCCTGGGAAATATATTGTGTATGCAAAATATTTTCAAAGTTCTCTAACTGTATTAAATCAAAATGAGGGGCACCTGAGTGGCTCAGTCAGTTAAGCATGTGCCTTTGGTTCAGGTCATGATCCTGGGGTCCTGGGATCGAGCCCCATGTCATCATTATAGGGCTCCCTCTCAGCTTCTCCCTCTCTCTCTGCCTGCCACTCCCCCTCCTTGTGCTCTTTCTCTCTCAGTATCAAATAAATAAGTAAAATCTTAAAAGAAAAATCAGAATGAGTAGCAGGGGCTGGGAGGCATATTTTTAATAAACTCCATTGTTAGTCCTAAGCATCCAGTCCACCCTGGATGGCTGGTCTCAGCCCAGGACCATTAGCACACACTGCTGGGAGATAAAAGTAACACATTTAGAAACTCAAAGAAGAAGACTGGCGACACTGAAAGGAGTCAGGATACATAAGGATGCTTTAGTGATGTATTAGCTGCTGTTTTAGCCTGAAAATCCTGGGAATCCAATCCAATGTGTGTGTATGTGTGTGTGTGTGTATATATATATATATATATACATATATATACATATACATATACATACATATATGTAGTTTTTCACTTGTGGAAACAAAGCTGGAATACAAATGACCCAAACTTTGAGCTGGATTTCTTTCTTTTTTCTTTCTTTCTTTTTACTGTAGGTGATATTGTGTACATGTTACTTGTCTGTAGCTTCCCAGATTTTAAAGTGACTCAGAAAAATAGAAAAAAAGCTTCTCTTTTAATGGGTCTGTTTGAAAATAAGGGTGGGAAACACAGTGAATGCAGGCGCCATAGGTCCTGTACTCTTGCTGGAGGTAAACTGTAGACCTAGCTCTGAGCACTTAGTCAACAAAAAAGCAGGGAGACATTAGAAGATTAATAACGTACAGGAGAGAAAAGCTGGTTCTTAGGAAAACAGTTTTTCCAGGATGGAGACAAGAAAGAGCTATGTCTCCCCAGCAAAAGCGACCCTAGCTGAGGCAGGAACGACTTTCCGCGACAGTGACCTTTATTTGACTGCCTTGTGCGTGTCATTTTCATGGCATTGTCTTTCACTAATGCAAGTGGCTAAACAGGTTTGTGTGGGTTAAAAAGAAAAAAAAAAGCAGTCTACATTTTATCCTTAGATCAAGCCAAACTGACTGGAGAAATGGTCATCTGAACCATGTGCCCTGCAGCTCCCTAACTGCTTCCTGCCTGGACTCTGCTGGCCTATTCTCAGCACAGCAGACAGTTTTTTAACCTTTCAAAAGGTAAAATAGATCACGCCTCTCCTCTGCTCAAAATCCTCCAATGTCCCCATTTCACACAGAGTAAAAGTCAAAGTATTCCAAAGACCTAAAGCACCACCCCATTCCTTTTGGATCTGATGGCCTCCTCCTGCTCCTGATATTATTCTCCTTCCTTCCTGGCTGCCTCCCTCCGTGGTCCATCTCTGCTGGGACAGGCATGCTCCTGCCTCGGGATCTTGCACCTGCTCTCGGCCCAGAGTGCTCTTCCTCACATGGCCACGGGATGTGCTCCCATACCTCCTGCAGGTGTGTCCTGAATGCAGCCACCTCAGTGAGACCTGCCCTGGCTTCTCCACCCAAACTTCAAGCTCTCTTCTTCTCCGCCTCCCAAACTCCTACTCCTTGTACCCACTTTACTTTTCCCCACGGCATGAGAAAACACTCAGGTCTTACTTACTCAAGTGATTTACTTTCTGACTCCTAATCTATACCATCAGCTCAAAGAGGGGAGGAACTAGTGTCTTCGTTGTTCATGGCTTTATTTCATATAACTTAATTAATGCCCAGCATAAGGTGAGTGCTCTATAAATACCCACTTGAACTGAATCAATGAATCATCCTTTTGAAAAAGAATGAGCAGATAGTTAAAGGGTACATGTTCTGCATTCAGAACTCTGAGACCATCCAGGGCTTCTTAAAGAGAAAAGCCACGAGCACTGAGGGGGCTCACCTAAGAGGTGAGGACTGACACCCACAGGAAATCTAAAGCATCCTAACCAGGGAAGAGCCTTAACCAATGGTCCCTCTTCCAGAGAATTCCTAAAGAAGAACAGATGGAAACTCAAACTACATAAAGGAGACCAGGGAAAGGGAGAGGTGGGATGGGCAATGTCTAACTGAAAAATCATTCATCTTCTTTGCTTCATAATACTGTATTCTTATCATTTATTCCCTATAACTTAAAATCTCTGAAATAAAATGATATTCTAGGAAAATTTAAAATGACTATAACAAAGTTGTAAAGAAGAAAATGTGTGTGTACCAAAACCATGAATTATGCCCCCACAAAGATCCAGGTGAGTTCAGGTGAGTTCCTTTAAATATTAAGAAATAATAAACCTCTCTATTATATAGTCAACTAATTAAAATGGACTGTCCCCTCATTTTCCATACTCTGCGTTGGTTTTGAAAGCTGGAATTATATTGGTGGAACAAAGATAAGCTCACACACTAACTATAAGAATCCTAAATAAAACACATCTAAATGATATTTGAGACTACACTGAATGAATAACACACATGATCTATAGTGGATGTTGTGAGGCACAGACAGGTCCCTTCTTCAGAGATCTTTATGCTTCCCTGACTCCTGAAGAGGTCTCACCTAAGGTTATGCCCTGGCCAGGGATGGTCCCCAGTGACCAGTACATGTGGTAACAAACACTTGCTGCCCTGCCTCCATCTGGGAACAATCCTAAAGAGCCATCCAGCTGTAGAGCTCTACAAGACATTGGCTAAGCCTCTGTTGCAACTGTACCAGAGCTCTCCACCTAGTCTTAGTACCTTCATCTCTCAGGTCATACCTTGAAGACACAAAGGTTCAAAATCTTTGGGATGCAGCAAAAGCAGCTCTAAGAAGGAAGTGTATAGCCATACAGGCATATCTCAAGAAACAAGAAATATCTCTAATAAACAATCTAACCTTACACCTAAAGGAACTAGAAGAAGAAAAACAAAAAAGCCCAAAATTAGTAGAGGAAGAAAATAATAAAGATCAGAGTGTAAATTAATGAAATAAGAGACTAAATAGAAAAATAGAAAAGATCAATGAAACTAAGAGCTAGTTCTTTGAAAAAATATACAAAATTGATAAACTTTATCCAAATTCATGGAGAAAGACGGGGGTGGGGGTGGGGGAAGGAGGCGAGAAAGAGAGAGAATGCAAATAAATGAAATAAAAAATGAAGAGGGGGGGCACTTAGCTGGCTCAGTCAGAAGAGCATGCAACTCTTGACCTTGGTGTCATGAGTTTGAAACCCCCATTGGGTGTAGAGATTACTAAAAAATAAGCAAACTTTAACTAAAAAAAAAAAAAAAAGGAAGTGTTGAAGTTTCAACCGATACTACAGAAATACAAAGAATATTACTATGAAAAATTATATGCCAACAAACTGGACCACCTAAGAGAAATGGATAAATTCCTAGAAACATATAGTCTTCTAAGACTAAATAGGGAAGAAATAGAAAATCAGAATACACCGATTACTAGTAACAAAATTCAAGCAGTAATGAAAAAACTTCCAACAAAAAATCCAGGACCAGATGGCTTCACAGGTGAATTCTACCAAACATTGAAAGAAAAGTTAATGACTATCCTTCTCAAACTATTCCAAAAAAATAGAAGAGGAAAGAATGGTTCCAAGTTCATTCTTCAAGGTTAGCATTACCCTGATAACAAAATCAAAGATAATACAAAAAAAGAAAATTACATACCAATATCCTTGATGAACCTAGATGCAAAAGACCTCAACAAAATATTAGCAAACCGTATTTAAAAATACAAAAAGGATTATTTACCATGATCAGCTGGGATTTATTCCAAGGATAGTTCACTGTCCATAAATCAATCAACATGATATATCACATTAACAAAATGAAAGATAAAAATGATATAATCATCTCAATAGATGCAGAAAAACCATTAAATTCAACATCCATTCATGATAAAAACTCTCCACAAAGCAGGTATAGAGAGAAATACCTCATTATAATAAAGGCTATATATGACAAACCCACAGCTAACATGATACTCAACCATGAAAAGCTGAAAGCTTTTCCCCTAAGATCAGAAAGATGACAAGGATGTCTACTTCCATCACTTTTATTTAATATAGTACTAGAAGTCCTAGCCATAGCAATAAGGAAAGAAAAGGAAATAAAAGGCACCTAAATTGGTAAGGAGAAAGTAAAACTATCACTACTTACAGATGACCTACTACTATACATAGAAAACACTAAAGACTTCATTAAAAATCTGTTAGAACTAATATATGAATTCAGTAAAGTTATAGAATACAAAATCAATATACAGACATCTATTGTGTCTCCATATTTTACTGAAATTGCAGAAAGAGAAATTAACAATCCCATTTACAATTGCATCAAAAAGAATAAATGTTTAACCAAGGATGCGAAAGACCTCTACTCTGAAAACTATTATATATTAATGAAAGGAACTGAAGACAACACAAATAAATGGAAAGATATTCCATGCTCATGGACTGGAAAAATTAATATCATTAAAATGCCCATCCTACCCAAAGCAATTCACAGATTCAGTGCAATTTCTATCAAAACATCAGTAGTATTTTTCACAGAACTAGAACAAATAATCCTAAAATTTGTATGGAACCACAAGAGACCCTGAATAGTCACAACAATCTTGAGAAAGAAGAACAAAGCTTGAGGTACCACAATATCAGATTTCAACATATACTACAAGGTTCTAGTAATCACAAGAGTATGATACCAGCATAAAAACAGACAGAGATTAATGGAAAAGGATAGAGAGCTCAGAAATAAACATATGCATATATGGTCAATTAATCTATAACAAAGGAGGTAAGAATATACAATGGGGAAAAGACAGTCTCCACAATAAATGGTGCATGGGAAATCTGGACTGCTACACGAAAAGAAATAAAACTGGACCACTTTCTTACACCATACACAAAAATAAATTCAAAACTGATTAAAGACCAAAATGTAAAACTTGAAACCATGAAACTCCTATAAGAAAACATAGGTAGTAATGTCTTAGACATCAGTCTTGGCAATATTTTTCTGGATATGTCTTCCCAGACAAGGGAAACAAAAGCAAAAAAAAAAAACCAATTGGGACAATATCAAACTAAAAAGCTCTTTACACAGCTAAGGAAACCATCATCATCATCAACAACAACAACAACAACAAAAACCTCCTGAAAGGGAGAAGATATTTGCAGATGATATATCTGAAAGGGGTTAATATCCAAAATACATAAAGAATTCATATAACTCAACACCCAAGAAAACAAATAATCTTACTTAAAAAATGAACAGAGGACCTAAATAGATATTTTTCCAAAGAAGACATAGAGATAAAAAGACACTCAACGTCACTGATCATTAGGGAAATGTAAATCGAAACCATAATGAGATATCATCTCACCCTACCAGAATGGCTAGAATAAAAAATACAAGAAATAACAAGCACTAGCAAGGATGTGGGAAAAAAGGAACCCTCATGCCCTGTTGATGGAAATGTAAAATGGTGTAGCTACTGTGGAAAACAGTATGGAGTTTCCTCAAAAATAAAAATACCACAAAATCCAGTAATTCCATTTCTAGGTATTTATCCAAAGAAAATGAAAACACTAATTTGAAAAGATACATGTACCTCTATGTTCATTGCAGGACGATTTACAATAGCCAACATATGGATGCAACTGAAATATCCATTAATATATGAATAAATATATATATGTATATGTATATATACATATATATCACATTTCACATTATATATATAATTATATAATATATAATATATATAAATATATATATAATTCAGCCAAGGAAAATAATGAAATCTTGCCATTCATGACAACAGATGGAGAGTATTATGCTAAGTGAAATAAGCCAGAAAGAAAAAGACAAATACAACATAATTTCACTTATACACAGAACCTACAAAACAAAGCAAACAAACAGAAACAGACTCACAAATACAGAGAACAAACTGATAATTGGCAGAGGGGAATTGGTGTGGGGATTGGAGAAATAGGTGAAGGAGATTAAGAAGTATAAACTTCTAGTTATAAAATAAGTCACAGGGATGAAAAGTACAGTGTAATAACTTTGTAGGATGACAGATGGTAACTACACTTATCGTGGTGAACATTTCATGATGTATATAATCGTCAAGTCATTATGTTGTACACCTGAAACTAATATATTATATGTTAGCTATACTTCAATTAAAAAAAGAAAAGTACCCTGGAGATTATGTACCAGAAGAATAAGTATTCTGATAGTACAATGCAGGCACATCGGAGGTACTCGATAAATGGTAATTTCATCATATGAAACCATAGAATTAAAAAGTATAGGATTGTATACAACTCAGCAGAAAAGTCAACAAGAAAAATAGAAAGTCCAGAAAGACACACACATACACACACACACACACACACACACACACACACACACACGGTATACATTATTGATATTTAAATTATGGGTGAAATGATGATGTTGACAATGATACAACCTATAATTATTGATTGTCAACTATTCTTAATTACTTCTTGCACACCAAAACCTTTAATTATTGTTTACAAGGACAACAGAAGAAAATAGCTAACGATAAACAGACTAGACAGTGTGTCCAGCAGATAGTTTGTAAGCAACAGAGCCAGGTCCCAAACCAGATTTGTCTCCCTGCGGAAAGCCCCAAGCTTGTAAGCGATTCCCTGGCACAGACTTTTCAGGTGGTGGTCAGTTCCAATTGCAAACATCAGTGCTCAAGTCAGCACTTTCAACACTGAGATTCTCTTGCCAAAGTCTGCTAGCAATTTGCATTTCTACCAGTATGTAAATGGTCATCTGCCCACATCCCCACCAGGTTGAGCACTGTGATAAAAGAAAGAAGGCAAGGGGGAAGGGTGGGTGGGAGGGAAAGTGAGCCTCACCTTTGGAAAGGCCCAAGTAGAAGTTCATCACTATTTCAGGTTTCTTTTCTTTTTTTTTTTTTTCTTTAAGATTTTATTTTTATGTATTTATTCATGAGAGACAGAGACAGAGAGAGGGGGAGAGAGAGAGAGAGAGAGAGGCAGAGACACAGGCAGAGGGAGAAGCAGGCTCCATGCAGGGAGCCCGATGTGGGACTCGATCTCTGGTCTCCAGGGTCACGCCTTGGGCTGAAGGCAGCGCTAAACCACTGGGCCATGGGGGCTGCCCCTCAGGTTTCTTTTCTAATTCAACAAATGAATTTAAGTGTTTTCACATAATTATTAGTCATTTTATTTTCTACTTTAAAGTGCTTTATAGCGGCATTTGCCAGATGACCTGTGTCTTCATCTTATTAATATATGTAGGCTTTGTTGGGGTACCTCAGTGGCTCAGTCAGTTAAGTGGATGGCTCTTGATTTTAGCTGCGGTCATTATCTCAGGGTCCTGGGATCAAGCCCCGTGACAGACTCTGTCAGTGGGGAGTCTGCTTGAGGACTTACTCTCCCTCTCCCTGTGCCCCTCTCCCTACTCATGCTATCTCTCAATCTCCCTCTTTCTCTCTCTCTAAAATAAATAAATGATGTGTGTGTGTGTGTGTGTGTGTGTGTGTGTGTGTGTGTGTGTGTCTGGGCTCTATTGTACTAAGGACATTACGCTCTCTATTATCTCCCATAGTTCATCATTCTTCTTTCAATGTTAAAGGATTTTTCTAAATCTATAATTTTGTTTAAGATGGGTTTTTTTCCTTTTTTTCTTTTCAGATTCTAAAGTTGTTTACATGGTCTGATACATCAGTCTTCTATCACTGTTTCTTTTTGTTAATATTCAACAATGGCCACCTCCAACATAAAAACAGATTTTTTTTAATGCAGTAACATTTCCTCTTTAAGGTAGTCGTTCTAAACCTTGGCTGCACATTTCAAACACCATAACTGCATCTATTCTGACTTCATGGGCCTGGGTACAGCCAGGCGGGGGAGTTCTAAGAGCTGAGATGATTCTAAGGAGTCATCCACACTGAGAAGCACTGCAAACTTTTTCTGAAAATGGGCAGATAGTAAATATTTTAGGATCTCTCACAACTTTCCACTCTACTGTAAATGTATGCAAATGAATGGGCATGGCTATATTCCAATAAAGTTTTATTCATATAAATAGTCCAAGGGGCCTAGTTTGCTACACCTGCATTAGACATTCACTATTCGAAATGTCAGAAAGGGAGACGGAACATGAGAACTCGTAACTCTGGGAAACGAACTAGGGGGGGTGGAAGGGGAGGTGGGCGGGGGGTGGGGGTGACTGGGTGATGGGCACTGAGGGGGGCACTTGATGGGATGAGCACTGGGTGTTATTCTATATGTTGGCAAATTGAACACCAATAAAAAATAAATTTATATTAAAAAAAAGGAAACACTTAAGTTCATGTTAAACACTAAAAAAAAAAAAAAGACACTATTCAAATTCCACGTGCAAATGAATCACCTAGATTTTGTTAATATTCAGGTTCTGATTCAGTGGGTCTGATATGGGACCTGATACTCTGCATCCGGCTCTAACATGGTGCAGATGCTCTTGATCAGAGACCACACTTTGAGAAAACAAGGCTGCAGGGCAGTGGTTCCCTGACTCTGCTGCCAATGCAATCAGCCAGGGATTTTAAAACAATACTGATACCGGCCTCCCACTCCCAAAAAATTCAGATTTAATTGGTCTGGGGTACAATGTGTCAGAATGTTTTAAACTCCCCAGATGATTCTGAAGTGCAGCCAACTTTGGGAACCACGGGTTTAGGATTGTTTCTTCTTTTAACCTTGTTAATCCATCTTGATGTATTTACTTATTTTGGTCAATAGTATGCCAATGGAATGAAGCTTTATTTTTTTCCTCAAATAGTTAGCAAATTTCCCCTTCCTAAGTAATCACTTGAGTAATCTAAAATCATTAATATACCCACTAAGCATGCTGCCTCTCTACTTATATTAAATTAATTTTAAAGAGCATACTTGTTAACTAGAAGTTGGAAGAAAACTATAGAATAATAAGAGATTACCTATAAAAATTGCATTCAGCATAGGGTTCCAAGGCGGCTCAGTCGTTTGAGCATTCAACTCCTGATTTTGGCTCAGGTCAAGATCTCAGGGTTATGAGATCAAGCCTGCTTATCAGAGACTCTGCTTAAGATTTTCTCTCTCTCCCTCTTCCTCTGCCTCTCCACCCAACTCCATGAGCATGCAAATACTCTCTCTCTCTAAAAATAAACACATAAATCTTTTTAAAAATGCATTCACCTTAAGATCTTGAGGAAAAAGTCATCTTAACAGCATGAGGAGGTAGATGATTTCTATTTCAGTGTTTATAACTGAAGAATCAGAAAACCAATAAAGAGTAAAAGTGATAACAAATTTATCAGGTCAAACAACAACAATAAAACAAAATAAAATAAAGTACTGGCTTAACCAATAAAGAAGCAAATATAAAAAAAAAAATCACACACATTCCTATACTAATAAAACTGAAAAACTCAATAATAGGGGACAACTTTCCAAAAAAAGTAAACCTTGAAAGTTGATATGACCAAAACAGGAAAATTGTTACCGAATCATAATTGATATGTAAATAGAAAAATTTACTAAATGTTCCCCTCAAAGACTTTGCAATCATGTAATTTATTATTAAATTCCATAAAACATTTATATTTTGTTGAAATTATAAACTATCCCATAATAGGAAAAAGACAGAAAACTACTAAAGTTGTTTTATAAAGCAAATCAACCTAGTACCAACCTGGCTTTTCAAAGCACAAAAATAAAATAATCTCACTAATGTTAGAGATGCCAAATTCCACATAAAATACCAATATACACAAAATATCAATATATATATAATTCATCAGTAGATTAAAATAATAATCTAGATTATTATTTTATAATAATCTGGTTCTGGTTAAACCTATAACAGTTCTGGTTAAACATAGCTTTATCGCAAAACCTCACTAAAGTAATACAAAAGGGGGAAATGGTAAAATCCCCCAAGGACCAAAAGAATAGAAGAGAGACAATAGCACATAAGAGAAAAGCACAAAATGTTGGTAGATGAAAAGTGGATATTTGGTTGGACATTAACTTGGCAGAGCTAAGAAACCTAATTTCACATTTGCATAGCACATAAAGTAATGGAGTGTGTGTGTGTGTGTGTGTGTGTGTGTGTGTGTGTATAAAATTACATAATATTAAATGAATTTCCAGAAGGGGAAAGTAAAGGTAACTGGAAGCAGGAAAATTTCAAAATAATATTAGAATCAGTTTCCTCGGACCAAAAGAATGACCTGCATCCTCAGATTGGGAAGGTCTGTTAAGTGTCCAGCAGGTTGAGTTTTCAAGGACCCAACTGTAGACATATCATGGTGACATTTCAGAACATCAATGTAAAGATATAATCCCCTCAAAGCAGTGGGAATCAAATTATTCTCAGAATTCCCCTGGCTGCACTGGATGACAGGAGATATCATTTTGAACCAAGAAAGATA
This sequence comes from Canis lupus familiaris, assembly GCF_011100685.1. Lineage (NCBI taxonomy): Eukaryota > Metazoa > Chordata > Mammalia > Carnivora > Canidae > Canis > Canis lupus. The sequence goes on from NC_049225.1 coordinate 27,819,547, forward strand.
TACTTAGCCAGCTGGAAGGAAAATAAATCCAAAAGAAGTGAGACACAAGAACCAATGGGGGAAAAGAGTTAAAAGTAGTTGATTGGTTTATGTGTTGACTGAATACTATAAAACATAATAAATAATAGCAATGACCCCAAATTTAAAATTTCTGAATGATACTACATGGAAGGTAGATATGGAGGGGAGGCAGCAGTGGAGGTAAGAAAGGTATGCTAAAGTTCTCATCCTGCTTCTAGGAAAGATTGATTATTTTTAAGTTTATTTATTTTAAGTAATTTCTATACCCGACATGGGGCTCAATCAACCCTAAGATCAAGAATTGTGTGCTCTTAAAAATGAGCCAGCCAGGTACTCAAAGGGGAAGATACTATTAATTAACAGAAAAATTTAAGGTTGTGTATCAAAAACTTAAGAATATATTTAGAATTATAAATCCAAAATCTGAGAGGGGAAAAAAAAAAAACAAAAAATTGGATCCGTCTAACCAAAGGAAAAGAATTGTGAAAAAAAAGAAACCAAAGAAAAGCATATTAATTAGAAAATACTATTGTTACAGCAAAAACAACTGAATTATATTAGTCATCACAAGAAAATAAAATGAGTTAAGTTTATCTATTGAAAGACAAAGACTCTCAGATAGTATAAAACCATCAATAACACATTCCAGATGCATGCTGTTTGTAAGAAACACATCAAAAACAAAGTATAAAGAAAAGTTAGAAATGAAAAGCTGAAAAATATGCACTAAATACTGACCAAAAAGAGAAGCAAACAAAGTGATAACGGTATGAAATAAAGTGGCAGCTACTGTGAAAAATTATGAAACAAATAAAGGATAATACCTATAAAACTATACACACCTAAGAATATACCTTTGAGATAGAACAGAAAATGACACAAATACATCAAACAAAAAAATGGCAATGCCACAGCACAATGGGAGACATTAATGGTCCTTTTCCAGAAACTAGCCAAAAAATAAGCGCAAATAAAGAATATTTGTATAGCATTTAATTCCTTGGGATATATTTGGATGCTATATACCGGAATGGATGGACAGACACATCTATTACTTGCTAAACTAGGAACACACATTCTTTAATAACAACTACTGAATAGTTACAAAAACTGACTATGTATTAGGGCACAAAGAAACTTTACCAAATCCCAAAATGCAGAAATCATAGAAGCCATTTACCACAAGTCAATAGAATAAGAAAGTCATAAAAAGAAGCAAAATAGGAGCGCCTGGGTGGCTCAGACAGTTAAGTGTCTGCATTCTGTTTAGGTCATGATCCCAAGGTCCTAGGATTCTTGCTTAGTGGGGATCCTGCTTCTTCCCTGGCCCTCCCTGCTGTTGTGCTTTCTTGCTTTCTCAAATAAAATCTTAAGAAAAAAGATAGGCAAAATAGACTGCATTATATAGAGAAGAATTTAATATAGGAAAAGGGAGTGATCACAAATTAAAAGAACATGAGCATTACGCATTCATGATGGAACAATTGGCAAAAAGCAGCAATCAATATAAACAGCCATCTCATACCATAATTTAAATTAATTTGAGGTGAATTAAAATGAAATATAAATAATAAACCATAGAAAGGCTAAGGAAAATGTAATTATGTATTTATTACCTCTCTGCAGAGAGGAAGAATTTCTAAATTCAGATGTGAAAGGAATCATAAAAATTTTTAAGTATCAGATCAGCCACCATAAAAATATCAAAATTCTGTATGTCAAAAAAAAAACGGTACTGAAGATGATAACCTACAAGAAAAATAATTTAATAGGCTATAACAAGGATATGATATAATAAGGATGAACTCTTTGTAATGTTAAAAGTATGTATGGAAAATATCCTGTCCCTAGTTCACAAATAGGTAAAAAATCATAAAGAGACACCTCATGAAATAATAAACAACCATTAGAAATCATTAGACTTGGTTGAAATAAGAGAAATGCAAGTTAACAAAAAATACAGTAATATTGTTTATTCTATTTAAATACCAGTATATCTGAGCTTCACCTCCTAGAGATGACTCTACAATGAGATGATCTTATAATTTAATGGTGGAATTGTCAATTGATTCAACATTTTCAGAAAGTTATTCTGCATTATGAAGTAAACTAATTCCATTTCTGGAAATATAGCCTAAGGAAATATTTTTTAAAATATGGGAAAATGCCACAGAAACAAAGATGTTAATTGCAAAATGACTCATTAAACAAGAAAAGCAAATGGAAGCTTAATACCTAAACATAGGTTTTCTTCAATATCATCCATCTTCTCCATGAGGCATTTATGATACAAATTTGAGAATAATGTAACCAGGAAATGCTTATGACATGGTGTTAAATTAAAGTAGGCTATGGAAAGCAGAATGGTAGTTACCAGAGCCTGAGGAGTGAGGGGAAGGGGAGTTATTTAATCGGTAACAAGTTGCAGATTTACAAGGTGACACGTTCTGGAGATCTGTTTTGGTTTTTTTTTTAAGATTGTATTTATTTATTCATGAGAAACAGAGAGAGAGAGGCAGAGACACCAGCAGAGGGAGAAGCAGGCTCCATGCAGGGAGCCCAATGCGGGACTTGATCACGGACCCCAGGATCACGCCCTGAGCTGAAGGCAGATGCTCAACTGCTGAGCTACCCAGGTGTCCCTGGAGATCTGTTTTTACAACAATGCTGATATACCTAACACTACTGAACTGTGCACTTAAAAATGGTTAGGATGGAAAGTTGTATGTTCTGTTGTTGTTGTTTTTTTACTATGATTTTTTAAAAAAGCAAACAGGATACATTTTTTTAAAAAGCTATAGTATATAAAAATACATGTTCTCTATGACAAGACTAAAAAAACTACAGGTATATGAAAAACAACAATTAGAAGAAAAGCATAAAATGACAGTGGTTGTGTTACAGAGGCAGGATTTTGATATTTCTTTGATTTCTCTAGAGTTTTTTTTAAAAAATTGTAGTAGGTATATGTACATTTTTTAATTCATAATTTTTAGTTGTTATTATAAAGTTGGTGGCAAGTTCAGGACTGAGCTCAGGTCCTCTGGCCCTGAGCCCTGTGTCCCTGTCAAAGAATCAGGACCCTGAAGCCAGCAGCTCCTAGTGGGAAGGACTCCCAACCCTGATGTCCCTTCAGAGGGTCAGACTTGGAGCCCAGGACCTGAGCAACCAGGTTAGGGTAGTCTTGAGAATAGGTGCCCTGGCATCCCTGCTTCGGCCAGCTAACCAGTGGAGCGATAAGCACCTCTTCCTCAGTTGGAAGCAGCATTGCTATTCCAACAGACTTTGAGGGACATGGAGGCAAATGATAAATGATTCACCGCTCAGGGTTCCCATGAACCCTGGGCAGAAAGGACTCGGGAGTTTCCTGCAAGCAAGGTCCCAACTGAGTAGAAGACCCAGGAAACACACAAAACACACAACCCAGCCTGTGGAGGAAAGCCTGCCTGCGTATTCCAATTTGCTATTGTCCATTCTCTTTAACGCCTTAATCCTTAAATGCAAAAAGTTGAAAGTTTCTAACAAACCTCTGTCCTTTCCAATCCTTCCACCCCCATGTACATCCTAGAGAGCAATTATCTTCATAGGGTCTGACAAGGTCATAATCATCTGGCCTTGCCACCTGAGAGCTCACACTGAGGCCAGGGGTCCTCCGGGTACCAGTGGGGCAGACACGGGCGCAGGGAGGCTTCTCCAGGGTGCTCCCCTTCTCAGGGTACTCCCCTTCTCCAGGATGCTCCTCTTCTCAGGCTGCTTCTCTTCTCCAAGTTGCTCCCTTCTCCAGGCTGTTCCCCTTCTCCGGAGTGGTCACCCAGCCGCTGCCACCCAGGTCTCACTTCCCATCCTCAGCTCTAGGCCCACGTGCTTCTCAGACCCAGCAGACTGAACCAAGCCTCTTCTTTCTAGCTGGAGGGAGGGGACCATCTTTCTTGCTGTCAAATGCCCCTAAGCTTTTGTTCCTCTAGGCAGAGGCTGGTGTTTTATAAACAGTGCTGCCTTGTCTGACCTTTTCAAACCTTTTCCCTTGGTAATTGTTCCAGCTGTTTTGTTATCTACCTTATCCAGTCCTGCTTCTTTTGTCTGAGAGACATTAAACATCAGTTGATATTCAAACTGGGATTGTCATTCATTCATTCATTCATTCATGCCAGACATGTGCAGCGAATGCCTCTCTGTACCAATCTCTCACTGTTCTAAACACTGAAGGCACCAGGGGTGATGCTCCTGCTTCAAGAGTCTCCCATTTGAAAAGGGGAGCCAGAAAGTAGAGAAACACGTTTTTTGAGTAAACACGTACATCTTATTGATTTTATCTCTTGAATACATACATATATATATATATATATATATACATATATATATAGAAACAAACTCATCCTTTCCCTCTCCACTGCCAGAACCATGGTCCCAGCCAGTGTTATCTCGAGCTAGGCTGACAGCCCTAAGCTGGTCATCCTGCTTCACTTTCATTCTTTCGGCCCATCCTGCCCCTGACCATTTCCAGACATCAGTCAGGTCACATCACCTCTGGCTAAGAGCCGTCTCACGAGAAATAAATTCCAGATTCCTTACCTTGCTCCAGAAGGCTTTACATGATCTGGTCTGTATTTGTGTCACTTCCACTCTCCCCGTCCTCACATCTCCCACACTGTGCCTCTACTTCTTGAACATTTCCCACTTCACTCTCAGCTTCCATTCCTCTCTAGGATGTCCTTTCCGTAAATCATGGCAAGGCAGGCTCAACTGGACACTGCCTTAGAAAGAAGTCTTTTTTGGCCACCTAATCTGTAGCCTCCTTACCCCTTACCCTGTTCTTCTTCAGAGTACTTATCACTATCTACTATGATCATATTTGCTTGTTTATGTGCCCATTTTCCCTCCATAGAATGTCAGCTCCAGTGTAATAGGAGCCTCACGCATTTGCTCACCACCATGTTCATTATCTTCCAGAATAGCGAGGATTGGCACATAGTAAGCACTCACTGCTGAAAATGAATGAATTTATGAGAAATCTTTCCAAAGGAAAGTAAGATGATTGGATACTAAGTTAAACCTGCGGTACTACTCAGTTACTGAACTCTTACTCAGGAAATGGTCTATTTCTCTTAGCTTATGATCCCATCATTCCTGCTCATCTCTCTAGTTGCTTTCATGGTGGTCCTTGCCAATACTGGAAATTTTAAAGCATGAAGCAGCTCTTTCCTGAAGTGAAGGGCGAGGGAAGGTAACAATCTGGTTGCAGATGTAGGGTCCCACACAGGGGGCATGAATATTTAGATTCCAGGTGAAGTCCATGCAGATGTTTCAGCCCTAAGGAGCCTTTTAGGCCAGTTCTAATGAGAAGAATTGACCAGGATTCACCCATCCTTTGCTTGCTAGTTGGAATTTCACTCTACATAATTATATAATATAGAGGTAGTCTGAGCAGTGCCTATCTGCATAAGAATCCTAAACTTGGCTCCAAAGGGACAATACTTCATTTTAAAGAAGCTCCTGGTACCACTAGCCTCTCTGGAAATAAATGATATCTCTTCCTAAGTCTGGGATCCTTAGGTCCGGAAATGTAAATTTAAGTCATTAATTTCAAACTCCTATACATTATGGATGACCAAATAAAGCCAAATCCCTCTCAGAAAACTGTTGAGAGAGAAGATTCTTCCCAGAGGATGCCTCTTTGATATCTGCTGGGTAAGAAGAATGAAGTACCACCCAAGACAGGAAAGATAGCATCCCCATGGCCTGCTATGAGGACATAAGAAAGGAAACAGAAATGGGATTATTGTCCCTGAAAAAAAAAAAAAAATACTGTTCATAGCTTCAAAAGCCTCTTCTGAAAATGCTGACTCACTGGAAATTGTTACCACTTAATAAATAAGAAGGAGGCTATTGCTGCCATTTGCCAAGCTTTCCCCAACATTTCTGAAATATATTCTTTAATAGCCCAAAAACATTTGGGAGCACTAGAGACCAGCCACATTCATCCAAAAAGGAAAGCCAGGATTCCTGCCTGGCCTGAAACATCTGAGGTCAGGGGTATGCCAAGCAAAGGGGGATGGAGAAGGCTATCGCCTGGCCGCTGGACAGTACCCTAAATCCAGCCTGTAAGAAGGGCACTTCTTTCCTGGGCAGCCTCCAGGAACACGGGATATGTGTTGGGGGATAAATGCTGGGGCTGGGAGGGACCTTACCCCAAGAGGTGCAAACCCTGCTGCAGGACACCAACGACTGCCAGAAGCTCTGCTGTTCTTCCTTCTCAGGGGTGGCGAGCCCAGACCTTACCCGGTAGCCATTATGGAACAAGTCCCCCAGGGACTTTCGGCGGCGCCTGGGGGGTTTATAAGCCACTGTGCTGGTGCTGTTGGGTGGGTGATGGTAGACCAGAATCTTACTGGGGATCATGGTGGAGGCAGAGAGCTGGGCTGGGCTCCGGGTTCCCTTCAATTTGCGTCTTGCCCAAGCTAATGTTCTGCAAGGATCTGGAGGAGCCTATGCTCCTTGGGTTCGTGCTGCCAATGAGTCCTCCTGTCTAGCACAGTGTGGCTCACCAGCATTTATGTCCTGGTGGAGCTTCCCTCCTCCCTCCCTCATCAGCACCCTTGCAAAAATCCCAGCACACTCCAGGCAGCAGCAGCAGCATGAACCCTCCTCTGAGAGGCAGCTGGGAAGGGAGGGGAGCACTCTGATCCATTATGTCCTACAAGCTGATCAATCAGCTTCACTCTGTAAATTACCACATAAGCTCCTTTGGACATGGTTTAGGGGGATGGAAGAAGAAAAGGCTATAATTCCTCAAATGAAGGAGTACAGAAGAGGCTGTGGGGAGGGGGCGGGGGGGAGCTGCAGTTTGCATCCTACTGGGCCATTTCATTTATTTTGTTGATCCAGTCTGATGATTGAGGGTTCTTAGGGAAGACTCCTTCACAGGATAGGATACCCTACTAGTGAGAAGAATTCAATGGCCCTACTCTATCCGTCCACCTCCCACCACCAACATAATACAGCCATGTAAATCCTCTGCTCATCTTATATGTACAACTAAGGTAGAGGGGGATCTCTAGGCTTTCCAGAGGACAAGAGGAGACACTCCATTGGAGCTCCTGCCCCTACATTTCCTTATTCTGTGCTTCTCAGCATTTCCTCTCATTACCAACACCAATCCCCTCTTTCCCTGAAGGCAATGAGTGCAAACAAAAATATAGCAGGGACAGAGAAAGTATTAAAAATATAGACAGGGGGATCCCAGGGTGGCTCAGTGGTTTGGCGCCTGCCTTTGGCCCAGGGTGTGATCCTGGAGTCCCAGGATCCAGTCCCACATCGGGCTCCTTGCATGGAGCCTGCTTCTCCCTCTTCCTGTGTCTCTCATGAATAAACAAAATCTTAAAAAAAAAAATAAAAAGAAATAAAAATATAGAGAAATACCTATATTCATAAATTGTTAGTCAAGGCTTCTCATAATCTGGCCCCCACCTCTTTTTCCAGCCTTTACACTGCCTTCTATCAGAGTTAAAACAATCAAATGGAATTTTTAGGGAGAGGAACTTATTTTTCCTCACTGTAGATTAGTCTATTTCCCCAACCATGACATATTAAGCACCTATCACGTGCCAAGCATTGTGATGAGTACTGGGTGTTTAGCAATTAACAGGAACAATACAAGTTCAGCCATGATGGAATTAAAGTAATATAAAATTAGTAATATAAATATAAGTATAAATAGTGAGAGAGAGAAGAAATATAAAATTCCTATCAGAAATCTATCTAGGGGCACCTAGGTAGCTCAGTGGTTGTTGTCTGCCTTGGCTCAGGTCGTGATCCCAGGATTCTGGGATCGAGGCCCACATCCAGTTCCCCTCAGGGAGCCTGCTTCTCCCTCTGCCAATGTCTCTGCCTCTCTTTCTATGTCTCTTGTGAATAAATAAATAAAATCTTAAAAAAAAAGAAATTTTTCTAATTAATACTTTGAATAAAGTGCTCTGAAGGAAAAGCATAAGTAGTTATCTGTATGAGTGTATGTGTGGGTATGTGTGTGTGCATCTGCACATGTGTAGTGCATACTTGTGCATCTGGAGGAGTATGTGTGGATAATGTTGTGATCTGTATATCAGAAAGGGCTTCACACTGATTATGAGTCCTAACAGTTGAGTAGCAGACAGTCAGCTGAGAAGAGAACAGTTGTGATGAGGGGATTTTTTGTTTGTTTGTTTGTTTTGGCTGAGGAAGCAGCATGACAAATATCCCAAAGAAGGAAGAAAATGGCCTGATCCTGACTTGAAAGGAACTCAGTGTGTCTAAAATGAAACAACTGATAAGAGACTTTTTCAAACTTACAGTTCTCCGGAAATGATCAATGTAACTATAGGTCCTAAAGACAGACATCAAGAGGATAGTGAAAGAATATTTTAAATAATATTATGTCTACAAATTTGAAAAGTAAACGAAATAAGCAAATTTTGATACAAATACAACTTTTCCAAAATGACACAAGAAGAAATGAAAAATCTAAACAGCCATGTATCTGTTAAAGAAATTGAAACTTCAATGAATAGCACTCCACAAAGAAAATTTCAAGTCTCAATGATTTCCACTGGACAATTCCACTAATCATTTAAGAAGGCAATAATATCTAGCTTATAGAGGAAAAGGAAACATTTCCCAAATTATTTTTATGATGTCAGCCTAACAATGACACCAAAATCTGACAAAAGCATTACAAGAAGAAAGAGGAGGTGGAAGAGGAAGGGGCAGGGAGGAAGAGGAAGAGGGGGAGGAAGAGAATAAGAAGGAGGAAGGGGAGGAAGGAGAGTGAAAGGAGAAGGAGAAAAAGTCACTAAATGCCTTTGGATGAAAAGTTTTTAATGTTAATTATATTCAATTTAGCTAGGTTTTAACAGGCAGTGCCTTTTGTGTCAAAAGAACACAGTGTCCTCAAGATACTTTCTAGTGTTCCTTTTTAGAAGCTTTATGTTTAGCTTCTACATTTAAGTCCATGATCCCTTTCAAACTGATTTTGTATATAGTGTTAGGTGAGAGTTGAGGTTTATTTTTTTCTGTTACAGAGATCTGGTTTTTCCATCAGCATTTGTCAAGAATTTCTTCCTTTGCATTGCTGCTTTTGTTGTCAATCAATGAAATTTCTTTCTCCTCTGGCCCCATATCTATGTATATCACCCCATATGTATATATGGGTCTATTTCTGGAGTCTGTTTTCTTTCATTCATCAGTTTGTCTTTGTTTAGGCCATAGCATACTGTCTTATCACAAGTAGCTTTATAGTCTTTATCATAAAGCGGGTGTTGTATTTTGTCAAAGTTTATTCTGATGTCTGTTTAAATCGTCATATGATGTTTCTCTTTTACTTTGTTAATGTGGTGAATAACATCATTGGTTTTCATTTCTTAAGCTAATCTTGTACTCTGAGAATAAACTCCTTTGGTCATGATGTATTATTCCAGATTGATTTTACTCTAAGGGTTGCTGTGCTTACGTTGATAAGGTATATTGGTCTATAATTCCTCCTCTCCTCCTCCTCCTTCTTCCTCTTCCTCTTCTTCTTCTCCTTCCTCTTCCTCCTCCTCCTCCTCCTCTTCCTCTTCCTCCTCTTCTTCTCTTCTTCTTCTTCTTCTTCTTCTTCTTCTTCTTCTTCTTCTTCTTCTTCTTTTCTTCTCCTTCTCCTTCTCCCCACCTCCTCTCCTCCTCCACCTCTTCCTCCTTCTCCTTCTCTTCCCCTACCTCATAGGGTAATTGTAAGGAAAAAAAAATCACTGATCTATAACAGTTAAAATTGTCCTCAGTACATAGTAAGTTCCACTGAGTGTTTGCTGTTATTATTACTATGAGCCAGATATTGAGCTAGGCATACTGGGGATACAAATGTGATGAGTTACAAGTCCATCCTCAAGGAATTAATGGCATTATGGAGCAGCTTACAATCTATACTTGTATTTAGTTAGATAGGAAAGATGACTCCCTACATCATTGTATTTTAGGAGAAAACCCCCAAATTAGCACTTTTCTCTCACTTGCTCCTTGATGCCTGAACATCCACTGGAAGACCTGTGCTTCTGGTATCAGATAGGTGTGGCTTTGAATGCTGGCTCCCTTCCTTATGCAATGTGAGAACTTGGGCTGGTTATTTGAACCCTGCTAACCTACCACCGCATATCCCCATAAAGTAGTAATTATGCCTCTTAGGGTGCATCCAAAATGTGCTACAAAAACACTCATTCCCAGTTTCCTCCAAAGCCTCTGCTCTTTGGTCCCACTTCCTAGGATCTGAAGGTCTGGTCCCTATTAAAATGCACATTTGCCTAGAAGTCATTGATCCCCCAGTCAGGAAGAAGGGGTTGATGGCACTCTTGGTTGCAAGGAAACTATGAAGCCAGCTGGGCATGGGGAAGGGGAGCAGGTGTGGAGAAGGGGTGGAAAGGGGCAAACTGTGGACCAAATTGAGAACTGAATCAACTCCACTCGCTGTCAAGTCATGGCCCTGTTTTTGGCTGACAAAAGAGTACTCCAAATGTCTGTGATTCGAAATAGGAAAGATAAAATGTTAAGGCTGAGGCTATGACCAGGCATATACTACTGTTTATTTCCCCCAAATCCCAGACCATTTGAATTAAGTGCCTCAGGTCACCTACCCACACTCAACTCTTTTTAAAATTGGAGACCAGAAGCCTGCCAGTTTTGCACAGGGCTTGAGGCACAGGGGGAATGGATGCTTTGGTTTGGTCCCTGGTTTGTCTATTCAAGAAAATATTGCCTCATCTCCAGTTAATCTGCCTCCTCCAACCCCACTCCATCTTCTTCCCTCCTAAGAACTAACTGTCTGAAGGGCAGAGTCTGTAACTCGCCCATCTCCCTCTCCCCCTCATCACCAGCTAACGCTGAACCTCACTAACTTCTTGGGCCCTATATTTTCCTCTCATTTCCAAAGTAACAGCCTCTGCCTGTCCTGACACACCATATGTGATGCTGGAGACAAATGAATCCAACTACATTCAATATCCTCTCCTTTTCCCCCAAATGAAAACCTGAGCTCCATGATGAGAACTGGAATAATTCTCCCTAATCCCACTTCCCACGCTGAGCCCCAGCTGGAAAGCTGACGCATGGCCCCGAGCTTCCCTCCTGCCTGACATTTGGACCCACAGGAGACAGATGGCAGTCCCCAGTCACTGAAGTGCCCACAGGTTGGATGATTGAGATTTGTCCCTCCATCTATTGCAGGGAGGACCTGAATCAGTTTACATGGTCAAGAAATCAAAACAAAACAAAACAAAACGCATACCTAGGGATAAATGAGGACAGGGCTCCTGCCAACTGGAAAAATAGGGGATGAATGTTACCAGGCACCTGCGAGCCACAGGACATGAGTGAGGCAAGAGAGGCACCTAGTGCACGGATTTTAAGGAGGCAAACTTTTCTAAGGACAGCTTTGCCCTTGTGCTGCCCCAGGAGTAGGTCATTAAATTTGCACCCCACGTCCCTTTCCTGCCTCACCCTAGTCCCCTCCCTGGCACCTGCAATGAGTCTATTACTAAGTTCACCTCTGAAAATGGTTCTGCATTTTGTCACCAATGGCAGAGAGAAACAAACTGGGTTACGACAGTTATGAGCTGGGCAAACCTATAGAGTCGATTCAGAGATCAATGTTATCCTAAAATTAATCTCAAGCAGAATTTTTGTGCCAGCGGCTTTGAATAAAGACTGAGGAACACAGTGAATTATATCTTCAATTATAGTTTACAAAGAACAGAGGCACTTCTTCCAAATGGGTGCTCTTGATTTAGCTCTCCATAAAGGCAGAAAGCAGAACACTGAATCTCAGGTCAGTAAAAACATTTTCACAAGGGCCTCAAGGTGCCACAGGATTTTAGCTATGCTTAATTCCAATGCTCAAAATTAATTTAAGGTAAACCCAGACGATGGAAATGAAGTGTTTGTTTTGGGGAGCTTAATCTACCACCAAGTGCGCCTCAGTTACATTTTGTTCTAACGCTCTAAACTAACACCAGGATAAACTTGGATAACTGACATTAGGGGTCAGCAAATTTTTTTCCTGTAGAGGGCCAAGAATAAATAGCTCAGGGTCTGGGAGCCATATAATCTTGTTGAAACCATTGATCTTGGCCACTATAGTGTGAAAGCTGGCCAGAGACAATATGTAAGAAAATGAGCTTGGCTACATTCAATAAAACTTTATTTCCAAAAATAGGTGGTAGACCAGATTTAGCGTGCAGGCCAACTTGCCAACCTCTGACCTACTGACACTTTGGAGGAGGAGGGAATGCTTAATTTGCCAACAGGTGCTTTTTCCAGTTAGTAACCCTTGGCTGTTCCTTCCGTTGCCTGTAACACTCATTTTAACTCTCAAGATGCTGTTTCTCTTTTCCTAGCTTAATTCAGGTATTTAGAAACCATTTTGGACTAGGAACTCCTTGAGGTCAAGGTCTCTATCCATCCTCTTCTTTGTGTATAATCTGTAACATCTAGCACAGCCAGGAATGTTGCGCCTGCTTAAGATTTTTCTCTTGGGGGACAAGGGCGATTCATATCTCTGATTTTGAAATGTGAGGACTTGGAGATATTTTTAACCTACCAAATGAAATAGTTTCATCTAAAGGACAGATGATCACCCCTCCCCAACTGCACCCTTTTTCTAATAAGTCCTGAATAAAGCTATGTTAAAGGCATAAACTAGTTTGTTCTGACCAAAAACAAGTTTGCAAGTCCCATTTTGTGATTCCTAAATCCTCGGCTCAGGTGCTGATTTCAGCCTTTTGCCCTATAAATAAATGGTGATAAACCTTCTGTCTCCTTCTGTCCATGTCCCCGATGTCCAGCACATAGTAGTGGTCAATAAACACGTGTTGAAGAAAAGAGGAAGTGAGTTGGATTCGGGTTTAGCTCAGAAACCCCTTGTGATGTGAGAGGTTTTTGACTTTGCCAACTAGTTGAAGGCAACAATATCTGCGAGGCAAGACTTTGTGCTGTTGTGCTGCCTAGTTGAGACCCACGTTAGCACTGCTTAGTGAACTAATCCAGCTCCGATCTCAGTCTGCATCCCTAACCCCAATTCATCCCTGAGTACAAGGAGGTCACTGATCAGAATCTGAATGGCAGGCCTCCCAGACCTGCCAGTTCCGCTAGCCTCATCCATTTCTGCATCTCACTCTGAGTGACAGAGGATGAGCTCTAAAATCCCTACCCTTTCACAGAACCAGAGCAGGAGGGACAAAAACTATCCTCTTATTGGTCACGTGGCAACAGATAATGTCTGGAAAGTCCTCACAGCATATTACTTCACTGATGAAGATGGATCACATTTAAGCAGTGATTCTTGATCTCTACGAAATAGCTCCTACGGCACAGGAGCAATCTCACAGATAAGACAAAACAGTGGCAAGCTAGTCTCAGGCTACGAAAATGCCTGCCAAGATGTGATTTATGTGAAAATAAATAAGGTGGGTCATTGCTTTATCATTAGCAATAAGTGGATTCTTTCTTCCTGCCACAAAGTGCGGATGTAAATGAACAACACACTCATATTGTTGCTTAGGCTGTTTTTCTTTACCAACTGCTTGATGTGTGGGTTTGCAAATGAAATCACCCTGCCATTATTTTGGACTGATTTTTTAATTAGGGGGCAAAATAGGCCAGCTCTTTCCTCTTCTGCCATCGGATGCCGTCCTTGTGGCCATTTCACGAACTGCATGAGGGGATGGGAGAGGAGAGAAATGGGCACAAGTTGCAAACCCAACAAACAAAGGGGAAGAATATACATAAAAGGAATGAATTAATCAGCGGCATGTCACTGCATCCCTACTGCATGTTTGGTCCTTTTCCAGGAGCTGTTAGGGCTGGAAACACTAGGAGACATGGTCTCTACTCTAAAGAAACACAAAGAATAACAAAAACTAAAACCCAAAATCAAAAAATAGCATGTAACTAATCACAATGATTTATTGGAACAGACTGAGATTTTAAGAGTACTGAGAGCATGGTCCGCAGGCAGACATCCGCAGATAACGCGAAATCTATATTGGTTGGCAAATTAAACTTCCTTTCATGATTCTTATACCAAAACTGCTGAGAGGGACAAAAAGGACCACAAAAATAAAAATTAAAAAAAACAAACAAACAAGATTTCTTGTGGCTTTGAAAAGAATATCTATATGACCGTTTGAAAAACTAAGTGGGTTCTAGTTTCAGGAGTACTCTAACACACTGCATTACCTTAGACAAGTCCTGCTTCCATCTTTGTGCCCTAATGGGTTCATCATGGGAAGAATGGAGGTAAGGAAGGAGGGAGGGAGGGAGGGAAGGTAGGAAGGAAGGAAGGAAGGAAGGAAGGAAGGAAGGAAGGAAGGAAGGAAGGAAGGAAGGAAGGAGAGAAAGGAGGAAATGTGTTTACTAGCAGATAATCTTTAATGTCCCTTTCAAATCAAATTTCTATAACTGTGTGGCTCTGTGTTTCTAGAGGTCACTTGTGAACATAGAAATAATACTTTAAAAATAGCCCAAAGAGAAAAAATAAAAATTATTCTCATAAATCTGCAATTTCTGTAGCTACTTTGCAATGAGTAACAAATGCTACCACATATGGAGGCCTGACTCAACCCATTAAACTCCCCAAACCTTCCGCAGGCCCCGCTTGCCCAGCTGGACCACATGCATTTAAATGCTGGAGTGCTGGGCTTATTGAGATGCTAATTTCTGAATGATCCCACTCACACCAGGAGGACAGCTTTGGAACAAGATGTTACATCTCAGTGGCCTCACCTTGCAGAATGATTTCTTTTTATAAATGCTAATTGCAACTCATTAATTAAGAGAGATGTTATACTGGGCAGGGAAATCACAGAGTCAGCAAATCCTGCAATTCTCTCCAGCATTTATCATGAACCAAAAGCCTCTATCTGATGCATTTCTGTATGGCCTGGAGGGCAGTACAGAAGCTGAATATTACAGCTTCTGACTGGGAGGTCATCATGGGTCTGGAATAGAAAGGATGTCTCAGTTTAGAAGGGGTCAAGCATCTGACCTCAGTGCATTTGTCGAGTACTGTAGGTAAAGTCAGAGTCCTGGAAGACAGGCCTGGACTAATTTATTTCTGTCTATTGTTCAAGACAAAGAGGGTTTTGTTGTTGTTGTTGTTGTTGTTTTTCATCTTGTCATCTCATCACTTAGGATAGTGCTGGACATACAGTGGGTGCTCAGTAAAAGTGTTGATTAAATTTAAATCCTGGCTTTACCATTTGTGAACTATGTTTGGGGTGCCTTCTGTAGCCTCTTGGAGACTGAGGGATCTTCTGTTTGTTTTTTGTTTGGGTTTTGTGTGTGTGTGTGTGAAATGAAATCTCTCAGTGTAAATTCCCTAGGAAGCAGAATGTGAGCAAAAGATTCAATTGTGAACAGTTTCTTTGCGAGGTGATCTCAGGGAATACCAGTAGGGAAGTGGTGACATAAGAAAGGGATAGGAAAGAAGGGAGGAATAAACAGTTCATCAAGCAAGTATTACTGTGGATGACTGGAGCAGAAGCCCACTGGAGGACTGGGTAGCCAGTGTGGAAGGTCCGAGTAGTGGACTCTCATTGAGGGTTGGAGGACCAGAGGATGGACCCATCACCTTCTGTAGGTCACTGGTTGAGGGGAGCATTAAGGTCCCAGCACAGGTGCCCTGGAGGCAGGCCAGCAAGCAGTCTTCAGTGAGTGGAGAGGAGCCTCAGGCAAGGAAATGCTGAAGCTGGTGACTCAAAATCAAGCCACCTGCACAAAGGTGAGGGCGAGGGGATACAGATGGGGCACCAGAAAGGCCTGCCTCACCAGAATAATAAAACCTACCTCTTGGGTTGTCAGGAGGCTTAAATGAAACAGTATTGGGAAGGTCTTGTCATTATGACTACTCTCTGCAGCTGAGGACTTACTGCTGGGAGGTCCTGGCCAGTGGAAAAACATTGCCCCAGGCATGTCTGAAGACACTACAGGTTCAAAGCGATGCCACATCCTGACCTAAGGACACTGGCAATGTGTGCCAGCATCCTAAAGCCTCTGAGAATTCTTGCAGTTAAGAAACCCTCTATTTAAACTAGGATTTCAATTGAACACCAATAAAAACTAATTTATTTAAAAAATAATAAAAGGAATCTAGAGTAATAACAAAAAATAAAAATAAAAATAAAAATAAAATAAACTAGGATTTCCCAAACTTACTTGACCATAGAGCTCTCTTTCTAGAATGCCTACTAACTTTCTGTGTAATCCACAATTGCATAAAACACATTTTAGAAAAAGGAGGCCTGAGGCTGGTGGATTTCACCGAGGAAAGCATTCCATAATTTCCAGCTCACTACCCCCACCCCAAATCCTGCTCCTAAATATGTTTTCTTAGGGCCACCTAAATCTTTTGCTGTCACCTCCTTTCTTAATGAACTCAGACCCACACTGGTGATTCCCTCACTGTTCATTTCTCAGACTCATGGCTGGTACTCGCTTGCAATCCAAAATTTCTCTTTCTGGGAGGGATGCATACGTATAGCTCATACCCCTAAAGGAAGGACTCCTTGCTGTCTGTCTGGAGTTGGTTAGCAGCTACCATGTCACACTTCTTTAATAGGCAAGTGTTCCCTGATGGAGGGGAGTCTGCAGTCCCGACTCTACCACTTACTAACTTTGACAGATCAAATAACTTCCCCAGCATCATTTGTAAAAGGGGAAAATGAGTTCAGCTCACAGGTTGCTAAGAAGTTTGAGTAAAATAAAGCACAAAGGATCCAGTACTGTGCAGCACCCAGCTGGCACTCAGTGAATGCACTTGCCCCTCAAATCTCTTCCTCTAGCCACTCCCACGAGAACCCGGACTCAAGTTCTTACTGACTTAGAGAATTGTCACGTGAAGAGAGAATGAAATGATGAGAGTAATGTGCCAGTAGAATTCAAGCCCCTTAGAGAGTACATCGGTATCAAGTCTGCCTGCTACTTTCTGATCTCCAAAATGTGTGTGTGTGTGTATATGTGTGTGTGTGTATATGTGTGTATATGTGTGTGTGTGTCCCTCTGTACCTATAGATAGGTCACTATATGGGGAGAGAGAGAAATTGATAGATCAATCTACCAATACCCATATAGCTACCTATCTACAGGTATATAGATTAATTAATAACCCATTCCATCCCCACAAAACCCCAAAGGAGGTGGCTCAAGTTGTATTCGTGTTACAGATACAGCAGTTGAGGCACAGAGAGGTTACCCAGTTTGCCCAAGCTCACTTAGCCCCCAGGGAACAGAGCTGGGCTTCTAGTGGCCGGAAAGCCGTCTCTCCATTGTTACTCTCTGAGCCGACACTGAACCTAAGCAAATAAAGGACCTGGGTGAGGACTTCACAATTCAAAATACTTAACTAAAGGGAGAACTAAGGGGCACCTGAGTGGCTCAGGTGGTTAAGCATCTACCTTTGGCTCAGGTCATGATCCCAGGGTCCTGGGATCGAGCCCCACATCAGGCTCCCTGCTCAGCGGGGAGCCTGCTTCTCCCTCTGCCTACCCCCACCCTCATATGCTCTCTCTCTCTCTCTCAAATAAATAAATAAAACATTTTAAAAACTACCTAAGACTAAACAAAAACTCTAGGAGTGCCTGGGTGGCTCAGTGGTTGAGTGTCTGCCTTCGGGTCAGGGTATGATCCCAGGGTCCTGGGATCGAGTCCCACATCGGGCTCCCCAGAGGGAGCCTGCTTCTCCCTCTGACTGTGTCTCTGCTTCTCTCTGTATGTCTCTCATGAATAAATAAATAAAATCTTAAAAAAAATGAAAACTCTAGTTCCAAAAGAGAGTGTTATGAAACCATGATGAAATGAAAATAAGAAATAATTCATGGGGTGGAAAGGATGTAGCAGAAACATACACGTGGTCATTTTCTTTCTCCGAATCAGACCAGTGCATCCTAGGAAATGGAAGTCGCAAAGTTTAGCAATTCCTGCATTTTTCTTCAAAGTTGTTCCTGTTACCTTCAAATAAATTTTATTTAACATTTTAATTTTAAAAACTATGGATAGTATTAACTCATTTTATATGAATTTCTGTTTATCTAACATTCATACATGTAAGGCAGAGAGAGATGGCTAACACAATCTTTTTTCTTTTTTTAAGATTTTATTTATTTATTCATGAGAGACACACACACAGAGGGAGGCAGAGACACAGGCAGAAGGAGAAGCAGGCTCCATGCAGGGAGCCCGATGTGGGACTCGATCCTGAGTCTCCAGGATCACGCTCTGGGCCGAAGGTGGTGCTAAACCGCTGAACCACCAGGGCTGCCCGGCTAACACCATCTTTATGATCTTTATCTAGTTACCAAAATTTGTATGCTGTCTGTTTTAGTTTGTTTGACGGATTTCTCTTTGCATTTTCTGTGTTGCTCCACTTCTTTTAAAATGAGAATGTGTCATTTTTGTGAAAAGTATGAAAGAATTACTTTGAAACTAAGATGTTCTGACTTCTTTGACTCTGTCCCATAAAATAGAATCTTTTTGTGTTGGAATAAATTCAGAACTTCCTTATCCTGGAGGGACTGGAAGCATCTTTATGGGTTTTGGGATACAACATAGGACATGAGAAACAAATCCCCTCCTCCCGCCTTGGGGCTTGGCAAAGTTCCTCCATGTGGCCAAAGTCAGGGAGGTTCTGCGTATATATAGGGCTGTAGTGTCCTCTAAGCCTCACTGACTTTAATGGGAACAGAGTCCTGGCACCTTCTTGGGGACCACTGCAGTGAGCTCTGGCCTCTGGTCACCTGCATCACACATGCCCCAGCAAGGTCCCTCTGTTCAGCACTGAGATGCCTTCCTTCTGTGGCTTCTGGTGCCCTCTGGGTCTCGGCCAGGCCGGAAATGAACCAGGAGCATTAAGACTCTGATCTAGAGAAGTATGTGGTCACATCAAAGAAAGAGTATAAACAGGTCCTACACAGGGAAGTGATTAGATTTCTAACAGGCTCAGAGAAATCAATCAGGAAAAACTGGAAAGACAGAAATGAGACTGAACAAAAGAAAATACATTTAGAGAGAAGGAAGTCTCAGGTCATCATCCTCAAGAGTCTTCTTTGAGGTAAGAGGGTTGTACGCAATGAGGGGGAAATGAAACGGGCAGAGCAAGGGAAAAATAAGGACCTTGGCCATTGGCTTAGGATTAAAAGATATAATATTTCCTTTGATCTTCACAATAACTCACCGAGGAGTCGCCAAAGCAAGAGCTCATCTCTTTTTTACAGTTGAGTTGTTCAAGGTCAATCAGAACCAGACTGGTGGGGCTCCTGCCTGGACCACAGAGGGGTCTCTGGACTCACAGCTGGGGCTTTTCTCGCCTGATCACTGGGCTGTGGGGTGTCCTCTCTTTCTCCCTCCACCTTCTCACAGAAGTGAGAGTTGTAGGAATCTAGTATTCCCCATAGTTCAGTATCACCATCCCCCAGCCTGCCCCAGCCCCTCCCCTCACTAGCTCTGTAACAGGGCTCAAAACCATGCTGACTTGAAAAGCTTGGTGGAAATCCCATTTAGGGCTTTCTAAGAAGCTGTCCTGCAGAGCTCCTTCAATTTCCAAGGAAGGGAGGACTCCTTTCTTGCTCAGGTTGAATGTGATTCAAGATAATGCAAGTCGAGCTTTGGTAGATGCCCAGGTATAATTTCAAGGGAAGAAGGGGTTCAAGGTGACCGCTCTCTTTTGGCGAGAGGTGGGGCAGGATTGCGCAGCCTGAGTATCACAGCCTGGCCAGCCCGTGTGGGGGTGTAATCATACCTTGCACACCCCAGCCCGCTGCAAGAACTGGACGGTAACCTTGACCGACAGCACACCACCCATCCTATCAGTGCGGATTTAAGCAAAAGGCATTATACATTAAAAATAACAACATTTTATAAACTTCCTGTTGTGTGAGTTTTTTTCTCTGTGCTTTTTCAAAGCAACTGGCTTGGTATATAAATCACACGGTGTGCTGGAGAATATATGACACAGCTGTGAATTACAAGGTCATAATTTTACCAGCAATTTTAGATGCTGCCATAAACCATCCAAGGTCTGAAGAGAGCTCTAATACATTTTGATTTTTTTTCCTGAGCCCCTAGACTGGCATTCTAGGCCAGCCATTAACAGACACTTCATTTCTCGCTTTTGTTTTAGGGAAAAAAATAGTCTAGTACCACCATCCTCTCCCTTCATTTCTTTTCTTCTACAGCGTATCACTGCCTTTTCTCTTTCTTCTTCAATTGCTGGACCTCTAGCCTCAGACAGATGTTCCCTTGGCCTTCTTAGGAGAAAGATGAGTTTAGCGTCAAGCTATGACCTAGTAAACTTCCCAGAGCAGTACTATTTTTGCCGAGGGCTTGCCTAAGGGGATGCGGATGTGCCCTTGGACCAGTGGTCCTGTTCGGTGTGATACAGAGACATTTTCCTGCCATGACCTTCCTCCTCTCTTCACCTTGGGTTACACCACTTTCCTCAAATGTTTAGGTCTTTGTTCATTTGCAGACAGAACTTGGTTTGGCCTGCCTCTCCTCCTTCTCTAGCTGACACAGCCCAACATCAAGCTCCTAACACCACCCATAATGCCACTTGTTTCGAGAGCCTTCCCTGGCCCCACGAATCGTTGCTTCTCTACTTGCTCCAAGTAGCACACTGTCACGCTTAGCCCAACACATTGGAACCCAATTTACCTCTCTCTCCCTTACGAATGAGCTTGCCAGCCCAAGTCCCATTTCTTTTGTTCATGTACCAATTCATTAAGCATTGAGGGTTCCTTTCAGTCACTTTGCTAAGACTTTATGCAGTGCCTGGAACACAGCAGGTGCATAATAAATGTCTGTTGAACAAAACAAGAGGAAGTGAAATGAAGGAATGGGTGGATGCATATGTGGCTGAGTTCCATCTACTGTGAGGCTGGAAGGTGGTCAAAGAGAAGGACTGGAAGGGGATAACAAGTAGGCTCTCCTCCCATTCCTCGAACTTCCCTAAAGAGCTTCAACTACCCTGCCTTCCCCAAGATAAATCAACTCCAGTTATTTTTACCACCAGCACAGATCCACTAGCTACCTCCACACAAACACTAAAATATCCACACTAGTCTACTTACTGGTTCCCCAAAGCAGCATCCAAATTCCTCCCCCTGCTTACCTTCCTCTCTTGTCTGCAAAATCCTTTCTCCACTCAGTTTAATCCAACCCTACCCACGCTTGAAACCTCAACTAAAATCCTATTCCCCCAGCCAGGCCCTCTGGCACAGCATCTCCCTGCCTGCAACTCACAGTGCTGCACAGACCTTACATGTGGCTCCCAACCAGAGAATAATTCACCCCATCTGAGCATATACCTAAATTAACTGATCAGCACCGAGAAGGCAGGGCCTGTCATAGCCTCTCGTATCCTAGTGGGAACATGACGGATGGAAAGACCCCTAATTCTAGACCCGGCCATGCTACTTATTAATGGTGTGACATTGAACCCATCACAGACCTCTTGAAAAACCCTTGTCCACATCTGCCAAAATGGAGTGAATAATAACACCTACCGCACAGAATTGATTCAATACAATAATGTTCACATAATGTTTTCACAGAACTGGAACAGCTGTAGAAATGTTGTATGTCTTATAAATATATGTAAATAAACTCAAGCAGCCCCGACAGGCCCTGGTTTATTTTCGGCACCAAGGCCACTCCTTTTCTATGTTACACTCCCTTGGCAGTGAGCTTCCTTTCAAATTAAGAATTGAACATCCAAGCAGGAGACTCAACAACTCATGATTTAGGTCTGCTTTCACTCTCACCATGAAATACACACAGGGAGCCGACACCCTGCTCTTGACTTACAAGCCTACCTGTCTAGGAGGGCCCATCCCTCCAAGGCTCGCTCTTCCACTCAATATGGTCAGCCCATTGATGGAAACATCGTCTACATGTTCCGCAGCCCTTGCCCACGTGATGGCTTTCAAGGACAGATGTTGGATAGGGAAATAAATAACCACTATTCTACAGATGCCTACATTCATTCATTGAGGGCCAGGTGAGCAGAACAGGGGGGATTTTACAATTAGACTTACGGGCATGTTCCACTGGTTCTAGTATTAGTTGCTGCAATGTGCCAACAAGATACCCAGTCTGAGAAAGTCAGGCACACCGGCCTCTATCATTCAATTACTATCCTACTGTGTTGAATTCCCCTAGAGATCATGTGTATAGGTAAGTGTATGTCTCATGTCATTAACACGTGGACAATGTGTGAATTATGTTCAATGTAAAGAGTGCATTTGCATGCCTTCCAATGCATATCTTCTTATTTTTTTACTCTTTAGTTTAACTACTTACTCATGCCTCTGTTCTGTTTACCTATCAAGGACTTCAAAGTCCCGTTGTAGACACAGTATTTTGAATTCCAATATCCATAAGTAGGTTAAGCTACTCTAGGTGTGGGTACCTGGGTGGCTCAGCCCAGATTGAGCATCTGCCTTTGGCTCAAGTCATGATCCCAGGGTCCTGGGATCGAGTCCTTCATCGGGCTCCCCAGAGGGAGCCTGCTTCTCCCTCTGCCTATGTCTCTGCCTCTCTCTGTGTGTGTCTCTCATGAATAAAGAAATAAAATCTTAAAAAAAAAAAAATACTCTAGGCTGAAATTGTCTTAACTTTCACAGTGTACCTCTCATGACAAACAGAGTGCTATAATCAAAACATTATCTATTGAATGAATCATTTATTAATCTCAAATTGCTCTTTTCTCTCTCTGCCGTTTTTTTTCCAGGCCTCAAGAGACGCACTGATTCTGCTCAAATTGTTATTACCGTGGGCCTAGTTACACGGACCCAAAATCAGTACTCTGGGTGTCCCAGTTCCAAGCATCCTTTTATGCAAAAGGAACTATAATCCTATGGGCAAGGAACAGTAAAACTGACATGCAACTAAAGGAATTATTCCCCAATGCAGATAATGCTGTGGTCCCAACAGTTCTCAATAAGCAAATAAAATCTCTCAGACAATTAAACTGCTGTTTAAGGCTATTTGCTCTGGAATCCCCAAAAGTATTCTGAAAGACTGCACAATGTTGGTGATGAAGAAATAAACTTCATCAGTGGAGCTGAAGAACACAGTGGAACCTAATAGATTATGGAATTAAAACAGGCCAGAAACAAATAAATGAGAAAAGTACTATGCAAAATCTGTCAAAGTTTTCAAGGTTCTAATTTTATCTTGTTTCTATGTTCATTAATATTTTCCTGGGCCACTTTCTATTGTCAGGAAATAAAACAGACACAGGGTTTTATTGTTTTCTGACTACAATGTAGAGATCACATCTTTGCCTCTAGTTTTGATTAAGATAAAAATGGGGAAGATCCAACCCAAATGGGAAAAGTTTGGAATGTTTTTTTCTAAGGTTTTCTTTCTAATTTGTAAGGAAGTTATCTAAAAATCCACGGGCACTCTCCAATGGGCAAAAAATGAGAGAGAAAAAGAGGGGGGGGGGACTAGCAGAAAGTTTCTGAGCACTAGATAGGCAAATTGACCCAGAGATAGTGGGGCAATCACTCCATCTACATTGACTTACTTTCCAATCTCTAAATAGGGGATATCTGAAAGAAGCTTGTGACGTTGGAAGGCATAGTCTAGAAACCTCCAATTACTTTTAGTGCTTCACATACATTAACTAAATGAACCGTGGGGTTCTCATTTACTACACAGTCATGACTCACCCTTCAAAGATCAGACCAGCTGAGCATAATGATCTTGTCTTTGTACAGGTGACTAATCATCATTATGACTGCCAAGAGAGGTGAGCCATACCAATTCTGTCTCCCAAAAGTACAGAAATAATTATTCCTGTCTTATAGATTGAGGGATTAAGTCTCAGAAGGAGAACTCTTTAAAAATCACCAAGGAAGGAAGCTCCAGAGATCCAATTACCCTCTTCTAAAGTATGCTCTCCTTTACTATTCTCTGTGTGAAGGATGGTACCATTCATGAAGAGAGAGCCAAGCCGAAAGCTAGTCATTCTAGACTTTTCCTATTCCTTCATCTTTCACATATCCATCAATCACAAAGTGATCTCTTAGGATCTTCTTCCTTGCCATTTCTCTTGATTTTCACCTCGGTCTCCATAACTCTGCTGCTGTCTTAATGACCATAAGCCCTCATGACTTCTTCCCTAGATTCTGAAGTGGTCTCAGGTAGTTCTATCCCCTGTCTCAACCCAATTCCCCCATGATTTCTCCTACAGGATGCTCTCCACACTCTTTCCTGAAGACTACAGCATTCCAGAGGATTCTCAAGGAGACAATTCCAAGATCAGACTTGCACATTTCGAACTCCCTCACGTAATACCAAAGTCCTGGCAGACATGCCCCTGCCTCCTGGGGTCACCTTTGCAGGGCCTTGTCCCCATCACATTTGGGTTTCATAGAAAAAACTGCTTCTGCACCTTTCCACAGGTGGCTCCTTCCCTAGCTTTTCCCGGCCACTGCTTATGCAGCATTCGGGCCTTGATGCAACCAACACCATCTCCATGAAGGTCTCTCATGCTTCTAGAACAGAGCTGACCATTCCCTCCCTGCCAAACTTAGATCACTTCACTGTATTTTTATTACACTTATTTTTTTTTTTTTACATGTGTCTTCTTCAGTAAGGTGCTAAACCAACTGAGGACAGATACTGTATCTTATTTCTGCTGTATGTCTAGTGCTGATACAGAGCCTGGCTCAGAGCATGTACTTAATGTTTAAATTAATCAATCAATTAAAAATCTCACAATTAATCTACTCCTATAGCAGGGATGACTCCTGGCCTGTTATCTCTTTCTTTACACCCTGCAAGCTAAGAATGCTTATTTTTTCCTTTTTTAAATAATTGAGAGCTATTGTAATAATATTTCATGGAACAGGAACATTGTATGAAATGCAAATTTCAGTATACATGAATAAAGTTCTGTTGGGATACAGCCATACACATTCTCTCACGTATTGTCCGTGGCTGCTTTTGTGCTCCAAATGTAGATCTGAGTAGTTGTGCTAGAGACCGTATGGCCCCTAGAGCCCAAACATTTACTCACTGACTTTTTACTGATGTTGGCTGATCCCCATCCTATAAAATGGAACGTGGGTAGCCAAATTCAATTTTGTCATTCGTTCCATTGTTCATTCCATGGATATTTACTGAGCATCTATCATGTGTCAAGGGTTTGGGCAGGTTTGGTGGATAAAACGTAGAGCCAAGAAAGGTATCTGCATGATGGAACTTGCAGGCTGGGTCTGCAGCAGGAGAAAAAGACTAATCAAATCATCTTACAAGTACCTTTGCAATTACAGCACTGATGGGTGTCAAGGAATGGTACCGGGGTAACCTCCCATTATGCACTGAGAGTTAGTGTAATTATCAAAGACTGTTAAATCAGTGTTCACACTTACAGCACTAAGGTGGTTCTCTTTTCTCTCTTCTGTCTGTTTCTGCCTCAAGAATGCTTCGTCCTCAACCAGGTTTTCCTTCAACAGTGACTTGTGACACATTTCTGCTCCCTCTTTGACCCTCATCCTATCACCCCAGCACCAGAACAATGCCTGACATGTGAGAGACATTCAGGCATGATCACTGAATAAATAAATGAAAGAATCAATTAATTAGTGGAAGAAATATAAGCAAATTCCTTGGCATCCCTGGGTCTCAGTTTTTTTCATAAATGAAGTAAAGGACAAGATGTTCCCAAGCTCTTCCAGTTTTGTGCTCTGCAATTCCTCATGTCCTCAGAGCGGGGCCCCCATCTGGCTTTCTGATTCACTCATCTCCATGGACATAAGGCAGCCTCCCTCTGTCTCTGCAGCCTGATGCATCGTCTCCTGAATGACCCATGAACCCTGCCCAAGGCAACACAGCCCACACCAATCGATGCCACAGATCACTGCTGACGGTGACCAGGGAGTACACCTTGGGGTTTTGGCCAAGGTCCGCTCAAGGTCTTTGGCACGAAGGGTGGCCAGCTGAACACACACCAGCAGAGAAGAGAGATGACACTGGCGTCATAAAGTGGCCTATTTGATCTAAAAATCATGAAGCTCTTCTTTCCACACCCATGTTTATATTGCAGTTTCAAGAGGGGTGGACATTGCAAAGCACAGACAGACACATTTACACACAAATCACTCCCTGTGTTGCCCGTTCCCTACCCCCAACATACATTGACTTGCTAATGATAATTTTTTAAGGCTCCTGGAACACAAGGAGCTCTGAAAACCCAATTCCAGGATTACTTGGTAGCTCTTCCCCCGCCCCGCACCCCCCCCCCCTCCCCTGCGCTGGAAGCAGTTGCTTTCCTTTGGTATCTAAATCCCATGGAAGTGGTATGAACAAAGCACATTTGCTCCCATGGGTCATCTGTTTTTCTTGCCCTGTTGGTATGGTTCTACAGCTGCCACTGTTAGATAATTGAAGCGCTCCTTGACTAACCACAAATGCTTCCTAGATTCCTGTTAGCCCTAGAATAACAGAACCAACCATTTGAACATGTTTCCTCCTTGAAAACCCTAAACTTTCCATATGGCCACAGGACATCCAGACTTCTGCTTCTCCTTGTGTTGTGGCTGTCTCCCTTCTTCTGGTTCCTTCCCATCATTTTTCCCCATAACTAAAATATTTTTTTTGCAACTTTGCTGAGATAAAGTCCAGCCAGAGAGTCCAAAAAAAAAAAAAAAAAAAAAAAGAGAGAGAGAGAGAGAGAGAAATGTCATAACATTTAAAAAAAAAAGGCTTTCTCTTCCCTAAAAATGAGTTGATACAAGGAATGACAACTCAGGATAAAAATATACACTACTTTTTTTGGTCCCTTTTCAGATTATTCTGCATCTGCTAGGCGGCTGAAAGTATATCATATTAAAAGCTCTATTATCTTCCCCAGAAATGACCTTTGGGACCCACCTGAAGGCAGTCAATGGTAATATTATGCTAACTCACCTCCCAGGAGGAAAGACTGAAGTATGAACACAACGCTAACTCAGTGCAGTCCTTCCTTAAACACTGCCTTTCTGGCTCGTAGATCAGAGCTGCCTTATTGGGATACATGTATTATATGATCACACTCAAGCTTATTAATAAAGCTCCCATTTCTGTGTAGGCTTGACAAACAGATTTATTCAGGATCTGCACATTCTTCCATTTTTCAAAGCTGGCCAGCTTTGACATGCAAGAAGGAAAGTGACAGATCCTTCACTATTTCTTCCAAAACCAAAACCAATTCAGTCAAAGGACAGAAGGAACATACCCTACTGGGCTTAAAAGGATTATATAAACAATTGAGGGCAGGCCTTCATTTTAGGGAAATGGGTAATATCTTCCCTCTGGAGTCAAGTTAGGGCTCCACTCTCCTTGGCCTGCCTGGGAAGCCCACCGAGGTTTGGCTTTGTATGGGCAGTGGTTTCAGTGCACGCTTAACCTGAATACATACGCCTCCTTTTCAAAACCCTAGCTATTGGTCTTTTCCAGGCTTTTCCATATTGTCGGGGGACCTTATGAGGGGTATGTTATCTCTAAGAGTTAAGAACAGAGCCTATTTCAATGGAGGTTAATTCACTAGAATTGAAGGAAACACAATCCTGAGAAGGGCTACTGTCTGTTTCATTCCCACTTTCTCCCACTAGGGAGCAGAACTACACAACAAATCCTTTCAGAACGGTGGCCTGGAAAATGCAGTCATGTTCAAGTGTGGGACTGGGAGGGCCTCCGAGGGCCAGGGAAGAGGACAGACATTTGGGGCAGGTCACTGCAGGGAAAATAGCCTGTGACACCTGAGTGTCCCCCTGGGCTCCCTTGTGCTTGCGCTGGAGCTCGGATCCCTCTTCTTCACCAGACTAGAAGCACTTTTACTAAGGGGTGAGGGTGGGGGTGAGCAAAGGCCACTGCCCAAAATGCATAAAAACCAAAAATAAGAATAAGAAGTCCTGAGACAACGTGCATCTTGCTCCAGACGCCGTCACATTTGAAAAAGGATTTTGTCCCAGTTCGCAAATTCAAGTGGAGTATTTTAAGTCACCTAAGATACTGACCTACGACATGAAGAAAATTTATTGGTTAATCTGCTGTAACCTGTTTAGTGCTGTCCAAGTCATAGCCTTTGTAAGGATGCTGGCCACTATTGTGGTAAGTAGGAAAACAGTCTAGTAGGACTATTTCTTATAGAGGAGACGCCAGAATTTCTGTATTCCAAGCAGAGAAAGAATATAGCGCCTAGACCAGTTTTTAAAGGACAAGTCACAGTAGCCAAAAATAATTGTTCTCAAGGAGGAGGAGAAGGAAAAGGATGAGGAGGGAGTAGAGAGACCCTCGTGGACACTGAGGAGGTATCCACCCAGCAAGAATCAGCCAAACGGGATCAACAACAACCCTTTTAAGAGGGGCATTGGCTCCGCAGCTAGAGACAGCCTTCACCTGGCATGCTTCCCTCATCTGTTACCTTCCTGTCCCTGTAAACATTCGGGTTTGCAACTTGTGAACATCTGGATTTACAACCTGGGCTTTATTGACTTGCCTTTCCCACAGCAGGGGAAAAATGCCTCCCTCACAGTTGAAATGCCAAGCCCTGCACAGCAACTAATACCTGGGACTGGTTTTAAGGTTTGTGGAATGAATGAGTGAGGACGGTAATAGTGGTAACAATCATTTAATAGTCTCCCCTAACTGGAGCTCAGACTCAGGACCAAGCACCTAGAAGGGCTAGGACTGAAGCGGGAGGACCTAGCAGTAATAAAAAGCTCAGGCTCTGAGATCAGAGAGACCTGAGTTCCAATCCTTGCTGAAGTCACACAGCAAAGAAGACAGCTCACCTCTCTAAGCTCCAGGGTCTTCTATCTGGGGCTGTTAGGAGGACTGAATGAGAAACATCAAGAGCACAGTCCACTACCTGCTACATAATACTTGGGTAGCCATAATAATAATAGCAATAACAGCAGCAAAGATAAGATGTTATTTTATTACTGGTACATTTCTTACTGATTTCAGAGAAGAGTTCATGCCCTGTTTATCAAAACTAATTAGTAGTTTGGTGCAAAATTCCATGGCAAACATTTAAAAGAATGGAAAGGGATCTATAACATAGCTGCTATTCTAGGGCAGGAAATCAGATCCCACACTTCCTACAAAGAGCTAGATGGTAAAAATGTTAGGCTTTGTGGGCCATAGATCTCTGTCTCATTGCCAAAGATAAATACATGGGTGTGGCTGTGTTCTAATAAAACTTTATTTACAAAAATAGGCAATGGGCCAGTTTTGCCAATTCCTGATCTAGTCAATCAACCAGGACATGTACTTACAAGAATATTTTATACATTACTTATAAAAATACAGCCAACATCAGCAGAGAGGCCATGAATGATTCGGATGATCATAGTTTTAGAAGAGGCAAGATCATAACTGGTTGAGTTCAGGGGAGTAGAGAGGACGGGTGAGCACCTGCTAGACCGCAGAGCTATCAGAATCACAAAGCTGGGATATATCTACAGCTGGGGCTGGGGATGGCTGGTAGGTAGGCTGCTTGGTGACAACAGGGAAGAAATTCACAGAAAATAGGTAGAAAGGGAGATGGCGTGAGACTATAAAGGACAAAGACTGTGAGATTGAGTTTTGACAAAAAGGAAGAGTTTGCTCTGCCCCTTGTCTGGTCAGGGGGGGGCTTTGCAATCCACCCAGGAAATAATAAATGAATGGTACCCTTTGTGAGATGGGTTGCTAAATTCTTGTCTGGCCTTAAAGAGAAAAGTTGAATTTAGCAATTGTCATATGGGAGCAAAGTGTCATCCTACTGGAATTTGGTATTTATTTCTAGTGATACGATGTTGTTTCTTAAAAAATAGAGCTCTGCTCATCATCCATCATCTGCCCCAGCAGCTGGCCCAGGTCCAGGCTGGGGCATCTCAGTGTCTCCAGATAGGATAACTGGGAAGGAATGTTTGTCAAAATAAATTATCCTGGGGGTGGAGAGGGGTCAGGCGTATCCTTCCCGGGAGGGTTGGGGTGGGGGGTGGTTAGTGGCTCTGGCCCAAGGGGAGGGAGGAGGTCAGGCTCCAGAAAAGGGATAGGAATTGGGTCTGGGATCTCTCTCTCTCTCCCTCCTCTCCCCAAATTTCCAACATACCCTCCTCCTATTTTTCCTAATAAGGCAACTCTACTCCAATTCCAAGGGGGTTTAGAAAGAGATATCAACCCCAAATGACTCTGGAGGAAATATTAGTGCCTAACAAACACAAGCAAAGGTCCTCCCTCTCGGCGTACCCCAGGACTTGGAATGTCTTACAAAAGGACTACATATGTGAGATCAGAAGTCTTTCTAAAGAGAGCTCCTCTGTTCCAGTTGAAATTATAACATAGAATATCACATGCCGGGTATCTCTCAAGATGTAAATGACTCTCATTTTAATTTCAAAAACATACTAAAATAAGGGATTACATCAATAAATATATTGGAAGTTTGGTACACAAAAACGGTAAGGTTTACTGGAATATGAGAATCCTGGAAACTGGCCAAAAAGCTACTACTAGAATTCAAGGGGAGCCTCATGTGAGGTGAGACCAGCTGTTCTCAAAGTGTGGCCCCAGTCCAGTCTGACAGCATCAGCCATTGCCTGGGAACTTGGTAGGGATGCAAATCCTCAGGCTCCCCCCACCAGGTATACTGAATCAGAAACACAGTTCTCTGTGGTCTCACCAGCCTCTCAAGTGATTCAATGCAGCTCAAGTGGGAGAATGAGTGGATCTTTCTAGAATGCTTTAGTGTTTTGTTCCTACTTTTTTTTTTTTTTTTTTTAAAGTTTCTCTGGTATTCAGGTGTGTTCCTGAGTTAAGAAACACCACTGCAGGGCTTCTCAATCCTGGCTGCACACTGAAATTACCCAAGGAACTTTAAAACATTCTGATGGCTGAGTTCCACCTGGCAATCCTAATGTTCTTGGTCTGAAGCATAATCTGGCCAAGGAGACATTTCAAAGCCACTCAGATAATCCTAATGTACTGCCAAGGGTATTATAATTTACATTCATATATTAGTGTAGCTAGTATATACTTTAGCATGTATCAGAATCACCTGGATAATTTATCAAACCCAATCCCTTAGCCCTACCCCAAAGAGACTATAGGTTTGGGGTTGGGCTTGAGAGTTTTCATTTCTAATGAGCTCCCAGATGATGTGCTGGCCTGCAGACCACACCATAGTGGTGTTGCCCTCGGAGGAATAGGCTAACTTTTTAGATACCTACCATCTACCTTGGGTTGGGATGACCAACTTTCCTCCTTCTGTTCCTCCTCTGAATTCCTATACGTGGATTATGCTTCCGTATAAAGTACCCACCCAATTAAATTATCAACATCTTAAAGGCAAGATCTAGGTTTCCCCATTAGTGAGCCACTCTTAGGAATCGGTGGCTTGCACACAGTAGGTGTTCAGTCGAGTAGCAGTGTCTCAGAGCTGCTCCCCAGTGTTCATTTTCTCCCTACCCAGTTTGCTAGCCAAGTCAATCCATCACGGCCCTATCTCATCGAGAAGAATCAAGGCGTCTATTTTTTGAAGATGATGCAAAGGTAAATATACGTCCAGTCCTAGAGATTTAGGTTGCTTGAGCAGGCTGTTCCAATAATACCCCAGATGAAGTACAGCCATCTGGAGAGGTTTTGGCATCTACGAAAACCTACTGCTGAATTTGTTCCTTGAAGACATTCATTTTGAGATGTTATTTCCAATTTGGCACATAACAGAGCTGTACACGTCAATGAGGATTTAGAATCCCTGCTACCTGCAGAGGGCATCTTATTTAAAGCATGTCCTGACAAAGCAATATCAAGGGAATACAACCGGAAATCTCTTTCAGAGGAATAATTTCTCTAGAAGCAGTTTCAGCCACAGCAGCTACCAGGGCAGCAATTAGCTCCCTGAAAAACAGCTAAACTTCCAGCGAGCCACTTTGCTGGGGCTGCCTTTCTTCAGAGCTCAGTCAGAGGGATGGGCTCAATGAGTTTATTTCTCTTGCCACACTATAGAAATCTGGTCCCGGTGCTATTCCCAAGGAACATGAAGCCACTGAGGACCACCCACCCTCGCTGCCCCAAAATAAGCTCAGGCAAAGAGCAAAGCCCATAGTCTCCACCATGACACTACTTCAAGATGGACTAATGATGGTAACATTGGTTTTATTTATCTGGTACTTGTAGGGAAGAAACCAAGAGACTCAGAAAAGGGGGGACTGGGGAAAAAGGGGAAAATGCTTTAAGGTTAAAAAAAAAAAGTAGTTTGAAGGCTAGTAAGTTATAGAAATTATATCAACTCAATTGTTCCAAAACATAGATTGAGTTGTTTTTCTTCTTAATTTGCTTTTCTTACCCAGGAGTACCAAAGAAATTCTGTTTGGCATTGGGGGAGGGGGTCACTCACCTTTTGTCAGGGGATGGGAACAAGGAGGAAGCTGCATTCAGTATTTGATCTGATTAGATGGGGCTGTTGGACTGATTTTTTATAAGTGTAACTATAACGGCTAGTTAGTTTTAAAGCTTGAGAGCCAGTATAATAAGACCCTGAGGACCATAAACTGCCTGGGTCCAAAGCTGGCTCACTATGTGAGTCTTGGTGAGTTACAGAACCTCTCTAGACCTCGGTTTCTCCAACTGTAAAATGGGGCTACAAAGGATCCCTATTTCATAGGATCGTTTGGAAGATTACCTGGGATCATTATAAATTGTACCTGTATATGCGCATACACACATATACACACGTAAACGTGTGCTGTGAACACATCCAAAACTATCCTGCTAATGGAAGCACTTTCTCTTTTAGAGCACACATCTTCTCTCTCCCTCTCCCCATCTCCAAAGACATTTGGCTCCCAAAAGGGAAGCCACATTTTTTTTTTCTTTCATTGTTATTATGTTAAATTAAACCACTGACTATAGGGAGGAGTTACTTGAAAGGCTTTGGGCTTTAGAGCATCTAAGTCCGGCCACCTCAGGTCATGTCTGGGGGCTCTCTAAGGCCCTTCCTTCCAGACCCTGGGCAGTGGGACCAGCAACCCTCTTGGGGTGGTGGGCAGGATGGGGAGTTCACGGTCACAGCAATTGACTCAAGTCAAATTATTAGATGCCAAATACCTTATGGGAATGCAAAGTGAGCCTGTCTTTACCTCTACCAGCCACCGACTACCCACTGAGTTTGAGCCAGTTTGTCTCCCTTCCCTTCTCCGGCCTACTTAATCTCACACTGATCCAGCAAAGTCCAAGACAGTCCTGTAGGGGGAACCAGAGACCTTTCCTTTCAGAGCCCAAAAGGCCATTTCAAAATCAGCAGTAGAGTCCTGGAGGAGAAGCTAGGGCTGGAGCCAGTCCCAGGGCCCCGTTTGTGGTTTGTCTGTCTGTCCATCTGTCTGTCTGTTTGTTTGCCTACAGAGACTTTAAATAATTAAATCTGGATAGGGTGGTGGGGAGTTTCCCTTCGATGGTGTATTAGTGATTTCTCTACAACTGTACATTGGTCCTTTCACTGGAAATCGCTTCAGTAAACATTTATTAAGCTTCCACCGTTTACAAGAGTGTCCCAGACATACAAAAAGTAAAAATTCATGGTACGTTCTATCACAAGCCACATTCTAGAGCAGCGCAGTCCAGCAAAACTTCTGCGATGGTGGAAATGTTCTATATTTGTGCTGTCCAACACCACAGCCACTAACCACACAGTGCTAATGAGTGCTTGAAATGTGGCTGGTGTGACTGAGAAGCTGAGCTTTTATTTCATTTAATTTTGATTAATTTACATTTAAATAGCCCAGTGTTGCTAGTGGCTACCTTATTGGACAGCACAGTCTTGCTACTAAAAATACAGTCTCCAGACCAGAAGATGAGCATCACCTGGGAACTTGGAGAAATGCATAATCTCTGATCCCACCCACACGTCCTGAATCAGAAGCTGCATTCTATCAAGATCTCCTGGTGCTTCCCTGCACAAAGATGAGGAATTAACTCAACATTCATAGTCAGAATGTTGTATAGATGTATATACATGGTTCTCAACCTTATTGCATTTTAGCTGGAACCTGAGAGCACTAAAAAATGCTGAGCCCAGGTCCTCTACCCCAATCCAGAGACTCTGATTTAATTGGTTGGAGGTTTGGTCTGAACATCATGAGTTTTAAGTTTTAATTCTCTCTGGAGAATTCTCGTGAACGGCCAAATTTATAACCATCCCAGAATAGCCTCGGACAGTGGTTCTCCAAATTGGGTGAACATCAGGACCACCAGAAAGCCATGTAAAACATAGATTATCAGATTAAACTCTGGGAGTTTCTGATTCATTGGGTCTAGGCTGGGTTCTAAGAACTTGCACTTCTAACACATTTTCAGGTGATGCTTGATGCTGCCAGACTGGGAAGTACGCCTTGAAAAATGACTGGTCTAGTAATTTTAAAAGCATGGGCTCCAGAATCAGGTTGAACTGGGCTGAGTCCTGGATCCACATTTCCTACATGGAAAAGTTACCTAACGCTCCAAACCTTAGCTCCCTAAATTGTAAAACTGGACCAAGAGTATTTACTCCTTGGGCTACTGTGAATATTAAATCAGATAATGCCTATGAGATGCTGAGCCCTGTGCCTGCTTTTAGTAAACATTCAATAATTTTTCATTATTATCCTTACTGTAAGAAAACATATTCATTCTTTTAACAAGGACTAATTATGTGCCAGAAACTGTTCTAGGCACCAGGACAGAGCACAAAAAAAAGATAGTCAATGTCCCTACACAAGACCATCGTGAAACTTGCATTCTAACTCATAATATAACACAGATTATATATATAAAAGAGTAAAAGAAACAAAAGTCAGGGAATCCATTCCAATTGGAAGAATGTGAAGGCTTCACATGGAAGGTGGAGTAAGAGCTGTGCCTTAATGGGGGGCGGGGGATGCCAACCAGCGGGCAGAAACTGACTCTTGGCTCAGCACAAGGTGACACTCAGCAGGGCAGATCCAACTTGCAGCCTAGTGGGCCTGGGGCAGGAATTTTAGGGGGGAACGTGGAGGTTGGGAGTCGAGGCTGCATGCCTGGGGTTCCCCACAAGGGCTACCTCCCCTGTCTGCCCAAATCACATCCTGTTTTGATGTTTTTGGTTTTGTTTTGTTTTTTTAAATTTCAATGTATGGAAAATCCCTGATGTCCGGAAACAGAAACCAGTCAAACGCCTTCACCACTGAGTATTCTTATCAAATGCAGAGGCTGGTCAACAGAGGCTGGATATTAACCTCACCTCACCTGCAGTGGGACTCCTCAAGCAAAGGAGTGGCCCTGGGGCCAGACACCCTGTGATGGAGAGGGCAACAGAAGGCTCCTGAGATTGCAGCTGAGCCCTGAGAGAATGACCATTCGCAGAGGAAGGCCGTGTTGTGACTCCACACGCTGCCTTCCCTGGGAAGACGGTGACATACGTCACAACTCGTCACCTCGGATGGCATTCAAAAATTCCAGTTTCTCGCCACTTTTTAGATTAAGAAAAGCAAGAAAGGGATCCCTGGGTGGTGCAGCGGTTTGGCGCCTGCCTTTGGCCCAGGGCGCGATCCTGGAGACCCGGGATCGAATCCCACATCGGGCTCCCGGTGCATGGAGCCTGCTTCTCCCTCTGTCTGTGTCTCTGCCTCTCTCTCTTTCTCTCTGTGTGACTATCATAAATAAATAAAAATTAAAAAAAAAGAAAAAAAAAGAAAAGCAAGAAAGAGTGAATTCTAACGAAAGGATGCTTTTAAGCAGGGGCCATTGCAGACCTGACATGTTCCCTTCCGGTGCTGCAGCCACACAGGAAGGGGCACCCAGACTCAATGCTTAGGAATGGTGAAGGGCAGGCGTGTCTGCCTAGTAGCTCACCTGGTCCCAGAAAAAGATGAAGAAAAGGAAAAAAATCACTACATGGAAGTGAGGAGAGGGAGAAGGTCTCAGGCTCTAAGTGAGATCTCCCTAAGTGTCTCTTCCCCATGACACACTGGAAAAGTATGACAAGGCAAGGGCGCAGAGGGCCCAGAACACCTGCCAGAGCTTTTGGATTCTAGAAGACTGTGCAGAGCCACGAGCTCTATGATTTGGGGCAAGTTACTTAACTCCTCTGGGCCTGTTTCCTTTTTGGTGAAATGGGAATATTAATACCCCTTTGGGTAGGCAAACAATGGCCCCCCAAAACAGTCCTGGCAATGCTCAGGACCTGGGAATACGGTAATGGCAAAAGGCAATCAAAGTAGTAGACAAATCAAGGTTGCTGACCTGCTGGCCTTCATATGGGGAGATTAACTTGGATGATCCAAGTGAGACCCCAATGTAATCACAAGGGTCTTTAGAAGTAGAAGAGGGAGACAGGAGGCAGAGTCCAAGATTAACTTGGATGATCCAAGTGAGACCCCAATGTAATCACAAGGGTCTTTAGAAGTAGAAGAGGGAGACAGGAGGCAGAGTCCAAGAAAGGTAATGACAGACAGCAACAACAGGGAGACATAATTCGAGGACCCATCCCACGGCCAGAGGGAGAGGCCTGGGGCTGAGAAATGTAGGTGGCTTTGGAAGCTGAGAGAGGCAAGGCAACAGACCCTTCTTCCGAGCTTCCAGAAGGGAGCACGACCCTGAAGACACTTGCACCTTAGCCCAGAGAGACCTATGTTCATTTCTAACCTACACAACCGTAAGAGGTGAACCTGTGTTGCATCAAGGCACTGCATTTGGGGCACTCGTTTGTTACTGCAGCAAGAGGAAGCACACACATCCCTCCTGCAGGGTTGGGGCTGATGCCCAGCACGGGAAAGGTCTTTCTTATCTCGCATGGCAGTATCATTGATGGGCACCTGCCATCTTCCACACAGGGTAGGCTGAGTTCCTCTCCCCCAAGAAGCACACACTGCTCCCTGCTCCAGCCGTCTCACCCACTACAGCAAGCCTGGGCCAGGCCAGCGTCTTCCAGAAGCCTCCTCACGTTCCTCCGCCCACATAAGCTCTTTCTCCTGTGAACTCCCAAGGCCCTGACAGCCTGTACCTGGCAATTTGGGACTTAATTATACAGCGGGCAGTGTTATCTGCTGTTGCTGCATGCGCGTTTATTTTGGTTCCAAATCTAGATTGAAACCTCAGTCTCAAACAGGAACTACGTTTTGTCCTTTTGTTGTTGTTTTTAAGGACCTGTACTTTTTTTTTAACAGTCCTGTTTTTATCACCTTTTGACACAAAAAAGGAACTGCCTGGCATATATTTATAAGCAGATATCCTCAATCATTTTAATTGCCCTGTGGCTGGCCATTTTTCTATTTTTTAGGAGCGTTTCTATTTTGTAGCACTGTTTGCCGAAGGCACTGAAGTCTAACATGGGCTAGAGGAGCAGGTAGGTTTACAGTTTATAGTTTTTCCACCCTGGGTTCAAGGCCTGGGGCTCCTTACCATCCCATGATTTCATTAGTCAGAGAAGAGGGACAAGGTTGGAAATCATAGCAAGACTAGGAAAGAGGGTGGCCAGACACACTCCCTTTGTCTCAGTGCTGAGCACACAGTAAGTGCTCAATAAAAGCTGGTGAGATGACTGGCCAGGAAGCACATCATTATTTTTTTCTCTACTCTCTTCTTTTAACCACACAAAATGACCCTTGATGAAACCATATAAATAAATACACAAAGGAGGCACTGCCCGTTGACCTACCTTGGGGATACAGTTCCCCAAAGAAGGAGACAGACAGAAGAGTTCTCCCCAGAGAATGTTATTCTAGTCTCAAAATAAAATACATCTCTCATTTCAAGGTACATTTATTTTAGTTAGGTAGGATAAGGATTTTGTGAGAGAAACAAAAATGAATAAGCTGGTGTGTGGGAACAGGAATTAAAATAAGCAGCAACTTGCCGCCTGCCAACGTGGATGTCCTCACATCCCACTGCCTTATTTTTGGTTCCATTCTGGTTTGTTTTCTTCCTTGGCGCTTTAAAATATGATAGGTAGGTTAGAAAGAGAAGCCCAGGATAATCACGAAGCTCGTCTTATGTACGTGGTGCTTTACTTCCTCTTCCTCCCTGAATCCCCTCAACAACCTGAGGAGGTGAATAAACAACCTGGCTCAAAATGACCCACTGGCCAAGTCAAGACGTGAATTGAGGTGGTAACCCAGAACTTGGCTCTGACCCACTCTGCTCTACTGACAGCATGTGTGGAAGTCCCTAGTCTCTCCCTCCCTCCAGGTAGAGCAGATCTGACCCCCAAGGTACTACGAGACCTTGGGACTCAGGAGACACCACACAAGCTCTGCATATTTCCCAGGTCCTAATGGCAACTCTAGATACTGGAGGTGGACAAGGAGTGGGAAGGAGAGAAGGAGGCATGAGGATGTGTGTTCTGAAGTAAGATTGTATTAACTGTTGTTTCTCTCTCTCTTTTTTTTTTTTTTTTTTTTTTTTTAGTGTGAAGAGGTGGGGGGTGGAGAAAATCTTAAGCAGACTGCATGCCCAAAGGGGAGCCCAACACAGGGCTTGATCCTATGACCCTGAGATCCCTGCCTGCCTGAAGTGAAGCTTTCTGAGTAAGGAGAGATGGAGAATGGCCAGCAGAAATGGGCAAAACCAGCTCAGTCACCCTAACCCCGTCCTCAAAATCCCCAATCTTTTAAGGGTAAGGACAGAGGCAGAAGAACAGCATGTATATGGGCATAAAGTTAAATCGGAGGTACATCACCCCTCCAACACTCCCAGGCTATGCGACCTAAGACAGGAATTAACGTATCTGAGTCTGTTTTGCAAAATGGGGAGAGGCCATTCCCAGCTCACAGGTTTGCTCTGAGCATTAAGTGAGTTCAGGTGTGTTGGGGGCCTATCAGAGTGCCCAGCACACAGCAGAACCAGAATTAGCTGTTAGTAACTAGTAACACGCTGTCCAAAGCACTAAGGTAATGCATACAGTAAAGTAAATGAGTACTATCCCCTATACAACCATACTCAATGATAAGGAGTCAAGCCCAGTGTATGCTATGCCCTGGGAAATGTACAGGTGGGGGTCACGGTGCTCATCCTGTGTTGCACCTGCATGGATCCAGTTCCAGCACAGCCCCCTGGGTGGCAGGCCTCAGCGGGCATGGGGGGGGGGGGCGGGGGGCGGGCAGGAAACAGAACAGACTGAAGTTTCCTCATCTTTACCAAACTTCTGCCGGGAAGGGTAGCACCTTTTCATTTTCCAGGAGGAAGGGAGCTCCTCCTGAAATGCCTCCACTGAATGGGATTATTCTTTCTACTTTATAAGCCCTACCTCACGAAAGTGTTCATTTTATCTCTGGCAGCTCATCGGCACGGTAATTGTTTCATGAGGTGATAACCCATGTGTTAAATCAGACGTGGGAGCCTCCCTGAAATATTATTATACTGAATTCTCCTCCATAACAGGCAGACCAGTTGCAGATCTCGCCCAAGAGGTTTAGTTACCAAAGAGCCAACTGTATTTCAGGGACAGTGCCTTCTGCTATAAGAGAAGAAAGATTATTTGTTGTGGTTATTTTTATTATTATTTCATAGCCCAAAAGTTTGTTGGTCTGTTTCCAGTTTCAAAATATTTCTGCTTCCTAACATACTACATAATTTGCTTATTTATTAGGCTCATTTCTTCCTATTCCTTCCCCACTGCAATGTCACAGGATAGGACACTGTCTATTGTATTAACTGTTGTTTCTCTCTCTCTCTCTCTCTTTTTTTTTAGTGTGAAGAAGTGGGGAGGGGGAGAAAATCTTAAGCAGGCTCCATGTCCAACGGGTAGCCCAACACAGGGCTTGATCCTATGACCCTGAGATCATGACTGAGCCAAAATCAAAAGTAAAATGCCCAAACAACTGAGCCACCCAGGCACCCCATTATTCACTGTTGTTCCTTAACCATCTGGAAAAGTGCCTGGCACATAGTAGGTGCTTAATAAACAAATCAAAGCAAATTTTAGAGCTGCTTCTTCTTCTTCTTCTTCATCATCATCTTCTTCTTCTTTTTGAAGAGCAACCACAGTTGATACAAAAGTGTATCTCATTTCTCTTCCTTTCTCTTTTTCTTCTTTTTGTACTCATTCTGGTGGATTTTCACTAGATGAGAACACAACTCCAAAAATCAGGATTAAATCAGTCACAAAAAGACGCCAATTTTTAGCATCCAAGTTCTGCTGACACTCCTTTTAGCCTCACAAGGAGGCTCAGCTCCACATCCTTAACCTGGTCTCTTTCCTTGCCTATCTGTATTTCTGGAGTTTTGCAGGGTGCATGCATGCATGCACCCATCAACGGGCATCCAGCACAGGATGCTCTAGGACGAGACCTAGACGAGCATTCGGGGTTAGCAGCCCGAATGTTACTTTGACTCAGGACTGTTGGTGATTTGACTTCATTAACCCTCCATTCCTTCCCACAACCTAGATCCCAAATTTCCCATTAACAATGCAAGAGTCTTAGAGACATTTTGAGCTGAAAGTATGTGAGAAATCAAATAATCTAACCTAACATTTATTTTACAGATGAAAAACAACAGGCTGAGTGAAGCAATGTGAGCTCCCCAAGTCACAAACCCAGTTAACAGCCAAGCTGAGGTAGCTGGGACCTTCAACACCAGAGCACGTTCAGGTCACAGCTAGGACACTTCTCAGATTGGTGAGTGGCTCTGACAGTCCCGTCTTACTGGCTGGGAAACCCAATCTAAGCAAACATGTCTTGGATCAAGGATAAAAACTTTTCCATTGAGCAAGTGAACACAATTCTAATGAGAAAACTAGTAGAAAATAGAATCTTTATGGGATACACACACACACACACACATAGATACACACAGATATGTGCATATATGATTACTGCATGCATCATATAAAAAGGGGGCTTCTTTTTTAAATAGTTGATATTAGGCATGTAATAAATTCACAAAGCTAGCAAGGACATCAAAAACATATTGCTAGTGGAAGCATATCTTGGCACAACATTTTTGAAAAATGAGCCATCGATATCTGTATAAACTAAAATATACACATTGTTTGATCCAGCAATTCCTCTTCTAGGAACCTGGAACCATCTAGAGAAATAGAACTATATAGATATGTGGATGAGGGTGTTTACTAAACCACTGTTTACAGCACAAAAAGAAAATAATCAAATGTCCATCCTTAGGGTTATGGCCCCATGAACCATAATACAACCATTTATAGAATTTTGTGTAGCTAATAAAATGAATTATTACAGAGCTGAAGGGATACTCATTATTTATTAGTTAGTAAGAAAACCAAACTGCAGTGCAATGTGATGGACACACTCATTTGCACGAAGACCACCACCTTTACAATACTTGTATGTGCATCCATGTTTGGGGCAATGGGACATGAAGGAAAGATGGAAGTTTCTTAACACGGGGCATCCCAGGGAGAATGCAGTGATGGGTGCAGGGGGAAGACATGATTGCTGTTTTCTTCATACATCTTTAAATGTTTATGCTGACTACAACAATATATATTATTTTGAAAAATGTTAAGACAAAAAATTTCTAAAAATAAAGATGGAAGGAACCCAGAAATAGTCCTCTGAGCCCCGTTTCAGCCTCCCTTTTCCCCTGTAGACCCACAGTAGCAGGAACATTCTGAGAGAATTATTCAGTGCAACCAAAAGAAGCTCAAAGCTGTCTGTCTATGCCTCTGGCTGCCATGACCATCCTCTGAGCTAGTTACTTCTCTCACCAAAGTGTCCTGGTTCCTGATGCAGGAAGTGGCCTGCCAGGGACAGACAGGAAGTGACATGTTGGGCAGATACAGAAAGTGAGATGTGAACACAGCAGCAGAGAAAGCTCCTCCTTTAACGCAGGAAGGAGGTCCCATCTCCTTCAAGAAGACGGTGGCTCGAGATGT
Source organism: Canis lupus familiaris (assembly GCF_011100685.1). Taxonomy (NCBI): domain Eukaryota; kingdom Metazoa; phylum Chordata; class Mammalia; order Carnivora; family Canidae; genus Canis; species Canis lupus. Next base: position 27,861,461 of record NC_049225.1, read on the forward strand.
TTGACCCCTCCCTGCCCCACAGACGAACCCATAGCCATAAACAAGCCAGGCAGGACCCACTCTTCATAAAACTAAGAAGCAGACAGAAGCTACATTTGGCAGGCAGAGATCTAAGGCACCTGAAGCAGCTCCTCAGAAAGTTGGCCTCATCCCCATGGGTTTCTTTGTCCAGTCTTCCCAGCAGGTTGAATGAAAATGAGAGAACCATGAAGGCAGAGGTCCTGGCTGTGACAGTGTGACTAGTAGGCTTCAACAATAATAAAATCACCTTACCTGAAGCCCCAACTGGGCACATCCTGCCAGGACAGGACTCCAAAGAGAACTGTCATCACTAACTCCCCAAATGCCAAGAGTTGTGCCCATAAATCCATAAAACTCCGCTTCTGTCGGGACAGTTCAGGCCTCTGACCCCCACAGCTCAGAAACCAGTAGGAAGAAAGGAAGAGATGAACTCACCAAGCCAACTTCTGTTTAAGTACACAGACACAAACACGGGGGGCACCGTGAAGAAATCCACCACGGAGTTCACTTCCAGCCAGAACCACAGCTTATCGTTGGCTGCAATAAACTGAGGAAAGAGAAAACGAGAAAAACATGAGAAGCGTGATGCCGGCATTCTAACTATACTCTTCCACCAAAGGCTATGTTTTGTTTTTTTTCCACAGGGGCCTAGAGGGAGATGGTATGTCCTTCTCAGGTCTATACCAATCACAGGCTGTTTCTGCCTTAGAATTTGGTTATACAGCCTTTTCTAGAGAGTGACCGAAGACTGTGTTAACCTTCGAGAAACATCAGGCCAGCTATTTTCCTGTGGTTTTCAATTGCACCATGGGGACAGTCTGAGTGGTCTCACCTTCATTAGAATCTAACAGAAATATAACTGGAAGTACAGCATATGTGTTCGCATCCACTCATGCACACACAATCTCTGAATACACATTCTGTTCGGCTCCCTTATAGACAGGCTCTACTATAAATCCTCCAAGCCCCAAATTCTACCAAGCTACTGTGCCTCAATTCAATCCTCACAACCACTCTCTCAGGATTCAACTAAGTGACCCCCGATAAACATAAATTTTAAGAGAAGGGTTTTTTTTTTCTCTATTTAAGACAATAGCGCATTAGTATTTAGAGAGATGAGAAACAGTTGGCCATAACGATTATTTCAATCCCTGTGTCTCCTCCTTGGGAAAAGATTTTAACAAACACTTCTGAAAATGCTAAGTTAAGGAAAGAGCTGAAAATCGGAATGTGGGTCTCTTGTCTGCCCTGGAAGCACTGGGCTTCACCTGTGCAAGAGCAGATGCTGCTGGGGCTCGGCCTGTGGGCACAAGAAGCCCCATCATGATACCGCGTAGTGGGGATGAGACTTACCCGCAGGCCAAAGTAGAGAAGGAAGAACACGTTGAAAGCCATGTCGATCTGTAATGTGAAATCTTTGTAGAAATTCTGGCAGGATTCTATTGGGCTATTAGACAGGAAGAAGAAAAAAGCAAGAGGTAAATGAAAAGCATCATCAAGGCTTTCCGCATACTGTGTAGTAGTGGTACTCGGGGTAGAGGACAAAATGAATATTCGTTGACTGAAACATTTGGTCTTTCTACCCTCTGTGATAATCGAGCAAGCATCGCCAAGGGGTCTTTCCATTCAACCATTCAGTCTTTTGTTCTTTTATTCATTTTTGTACTTATATGTTTATATATACATTATTCTTATCATTCAACAGTTGAGCTAAGAATCTAAAAAAGGATCATGCAGACACCTTGGAGGAAGGACAAGCAGGAGAGACCATCAAATTCCTTAATTTCATATTAACCCTTAAAGAACTGACTTCTTTCTTTCAGAGGACACATACCAAAGCTAAAACAATCCCTCATACCCTCTAGCATGTTGGAAAAAGAGCCCGTTTTCAGTTAAACCCATGGTTGCATTTTAGACCTCTGTAAAGCCATTGGTTGATTAGGAATAAAAGACCCAGGAGCATCTCAGGAAAGCTGTGGAGGAGAGGATCCTGGTTGATGTTCCGGCTAGACTATGTATGGACTTTATGTACAGCACTCTGATCTGGAGAAAGAAGCGTTGCCCAACTGGTAAAGTTCAAGACCATTAAACCAAAATGTTGAAGCAGTACTCTAAGGGTTAATTTTTTTTTTTTTTTTTGGCATGCAAGTTTACTGGTTTTGTGTGTGTCAAGCAGCCAATGCGAACCCCCAGCAGACTCTACTTTGTTCAAGAGTAGACAGTTCAAAAGGGTACTACTATACAAACTGGTACATGGCTTCCATGTGCTTTCCCGCGTCAAACTGATCAGAGGATCAGTGTGTGAAAAGTCCCAAGTTTGGGGCTGGGTGGGAAGCAGGAAAGCCTCATAAGCATCTCAAAGCTGTGAATGGAAATTCATAGTATACTGTTATCAGTAAGCAAATGGTAACTCTCAGGCCAGAAACATAAAGAAGGTGAGGTGAGGGAAAGGATGGGGAGTTTGAGGAGAAGCAAAATACTTCCCCTGGATGGAAAGCAACGTGGACCTCTGGACCAGGAGACGGCTAGCTTGAGAAGTACAGGATGGAGGATTTCCGAGTACCTCACTTTGGAAATCGCTGTACGCAATACCAGTTAGTATAGTTGTACTTGGGCAAGGACAATGCTTGGTTATTCAACAGGCAGGAATCTGTGCAGTTTGGGAATGCAGGGCCCACATAGAGGCATGATGGGGCAGTCTATGGGACTCTCCAATCATATGACATGCACTGGATTTATCCATTCTTGATCTCTATTACAAGCCAAACATGCCCTTTGTCATCTCCCAAATCACAAATAGGTGGGAAAACCTCCAGACAAGCATTGGGGGTGGGGGTGGGGGTTAATCTGTATTTGCATTTACCAACTAGGCAGACTGAAGAAAAAGCAAACACTGAAAAAACATTTCTTTTATAAAGGAAATGACAACTTATTGGTTTTCACTAAGGTGGGCAAGTGGGAGGGAAGATGGCATGGAATTTGCTTAGTTCAGTGCTGAAAGGAGGCAGGAGCAGAAAAAGCTAAGCCACTGATCTTTACCTCCTCCCCTACACGGGTATTAACTTAAATGAAAAAAAGGAAAATCCAGGCCTAGAGTTAATAAGTGACACTTCAGCAATCCCCAAGCCAGGATGGTGTTTTGTTTCATGTTAAAAACAAGACCCACAAGGTCTGCAGGCGTCAGGGCTCTTAGCTGCTCTAGTCACAGTGAAAAGAAGTACATGAACTAGGTTGACATAAATCCACTATAGATTGCAAGGGTTGAAGAGACAATGCATCTCTAGGCTATGTAAGCCACTGGTACGATATGCTACTGAAGAATGAATGGTGTGTGTATATGCGTGTGTAAGAGAGTGAGGATGGGAAGCTCTGCTGGTAAATACTGCACTCATGGTTTTACTTGTATGAGTAGTGACTTAGATGTACATTTAAATTCATATTCATCAAGACTGACAGCCATAATCAAAGGGACAGAGAGAAAGTTTTGGCTCCCAAGTCTATCACGGAAAACCCACTATCACTTCACCAAGGTCAAACAATAACCTTACTATGGCCCACACAACAGGTATTGGTTATATATTTGGGGGTCCCCTGAATTTCCTAGCTCCCATTAATTCCATGGCCTTTGTGGTTTATTTGGTAGTAACATTAAAATGTAGCTAATAGGTAAAACATTCGCTAGGTGTCCAAGAGAATGGGATAATTGGGGGGCAAGGTGTCAGCTCAATGCCACTGAGGATGTTTTGGTTCCACATAAACAGAAGCAGATGTTCAAAAGAGCATAAGGAATCAGGCTGTAGCAACTTCTTCCCATTGATCCTTTCCCTCCTTGTCATTTCTGCTGTTCCCTCCTATATTCCCCATACCCGATGGCAGCAATGAGAGGGCTCTCTGCTAAAGGGCCTGTGTTGAGAAATACACCTCAACAGCACTCCTGATTTAGACACAATGCTAAAACCTATCAAACCTTTCCTTTAGTACTTCTTTCAAAAATTTTGAGCTGATTTTAATCACTGTTTCATAGTATCCCTGAATCCTAAACTTTGGACTGAAAAAAGAAAAGGAGTACATTATGCTGCTGGTGCTAGCAGCTTTTCTTCTGGCAGAAGTTCACCAATGTTATGAGCATGCTCTGCTAGGATGGAAGAGTTGAAGAGAAGCAGGAAACCCTGAAATAATAAAGGGCCAGCCTCTGGCCCTACTTGGGACCCAGGTAGGACCTGAGTGATCAAGGAAGTCTGTTTTTTTGTCCCTTTTAGCTCTTTGCTGCTTGCCATAAGGGCCTAAGGAGAAAGGTCCTGCCTAGTTTTCTCAAGTGGCAGGAACTGTTTATCAGGATGCCCTCTGAGATAAATCCTCTGAGTGCCTGCAGTCCACAAACTCACACAATCAGAGACCACAGAGCAGAGATTCTAAAGCCCCATCATTTCATTCCCCAAATGGAAACAACCCATGGAGAAGTTCATTGATCTTATAAAAAGAAAATATATAATTCAACAATAAAAGGGTTGGCCATATCAGCCAGGATTTATTTTCCTCCCAAAGAGATTTTTATCTTAATGATTAATGCTCATTGTAGAACAGAAAATGAAATACAAAGCCCTCTTCCTTCTCATGTAAAATTAGAGACTTTCTTGTCTAGATACACAGAACTTTCAAGAGCTAGAAATCACTTTTTTTTTTAATACAAAAGAAAGTGACTCCGAATTACACAGTTAAATTTTGATTGTCATTCTGGTGAGGCATGCCCACATCAGAATGGCCTTTATGTGGATATATGTTGCCAGTAGAGAGAAAAAAAAAAGAGAGAGAGAGAGAGAGATGGAGTTTTGAGAACTGAAATAGGGATACTAGTTCTGGTCCTGAAAGAAGTAAATGGACTTTCCCTAAATTGTTCCTGGTTAACTAGTGACCTAGCAATTAGGGGACACAAGATAGTTGGTAAGCTGAGGGACTCTTCATTCTTAGACTCCCACAGTCCATGGGTCAAAGGTGAGATTAAAACCTTAGGCAAATTTAGTGTTTTCACTAGGACTCTAGGATTGAGACACTTCCAAAAGAACCTCAATAAAAAGTTGCTTGTGGTTTAAATGTCCAGTGTAGGAGAGAGGTCTTATTTCCTCTTGATCATCCAATAGGCATATCGTCAGTATTTAGATGTCTATAGAAGAAAAGAAGATTTACCCAGAATGGCAAATATATCTTTCTTCATTCAATTAACATTGTAATATGCAGTGAAAACCCTTGAGCAGGAAGATCCAATAGTCCTTCCCGAAACTGACTTAAGACCTTGTCTTTCCAAAGCACAGGGCAAGCAATGGCTGGCCACGTTTTCTTTCAAGGGGCAGGGACTAGGGACCAAAACAATCTCACTTCCAGTAGTTGTTCCTCTGGAAATCTGTATCATCTCCAAGAGGATGGCAATCACCCTCTGTTCTCAGCCTCTAAATTCCCCTGGTGTTTTCCAAAGTCTGTTTTCCTAACTCCCTGAATCTGGCTGCCCAACCTTATGAAGATATTTCTCCAGGACAGCGGTTCTCAAACTTTAGCTTGTACCTAGAAGGCTTACTAAAACATTGGCGGGCCCCTCTCAGAGTTTCTGACTTAGTAGGGCTGGGCTGGGGCCCTGGGAATCTGCATTTCTAACAGTTTCCCCGGATACTACTGCCTGTCTGGGGACCACAGTTTGAGAACCACTGTTCCAGAAGAACTTTCTTGCAATGACACACTAATTACGGGTTTTGCTGCTCGGGAAGATTCCCATTCAAACCTGAATAGAGATGATGAAACATTTGAACCCATCCCCAGATAACCAGCTGCATACCACTTAACTAATTGCTGAGATCAAGAGGGTGAACAGATATTTTCACTTTCAGGTGGGAACAAGGGTGGGGGGGAATTAAGACGATACAGAGAAGTAATTACAACACCACAATGCGAGCTTCACCGACATTCTAATTAACAGAGTGCCTTAGGAGCACATTTTTAGTTTAAGATTAAAAGCAAAAATGAAGTATAGATGGGGAGAGGTTATGGAGACCATCGTTTATGAAAGATAACAAAATGTTAAGCGGTTTTGGGACGTGAACAACAGCAGCAAATATCTGAGATGATTTAATAAATAACCACATGAGAGGGAAGGGACTAACTGAGGAACAAAATAGCACTTTGTGAAATAATTTCCAACACTTAAATTTTCCTTGCTCTTGCGTCTAGTCCCTTTTTAAATTGCATGGAGCCTTCTCAATTCCCACCAGGATTATGGACCACCAGAGTGCAGGCCCACAGCACCATAGACATGAATCAATACAATGAATTTAATGATTCCACACTCTTCTCTTAGTCTCACCTCTGCAATGTTGCCAGATTAATTTAATTAAAAGATGTCATTCATCTACCATCATGGCTCCCTCCTGCCTCATATATCAGCTCTAACCCCAGCTGTGAAGAATCTCTGAAACCCAACCTCACTACATGCCCCATTTTATTTTCCACCATATGCTCCAGGCCAAGCCCTTTGCTACCATGAGCTGGTACCTTCCTTATGTCATGAATGTGACCCACGTATTCCTAATTCTGAATCATTGCTTTTGCTGTGGCTTCTTCAAATGCTCTTCTCTCTTTGTGTTCAAACCTTTGGCAGCCTTCAAAGCTGAAAGAAAGGCTCAGCTCAGTAAGTTACTTGTACCCTCACTGACCTCTCCCATCTCTGAATTCCTATAGCATTAGGAGTGATGAATTCTAAACTGTCTTATAATGTTGATTCTTATCTAATCCAACATAATAATACCTGGCAATTGTATGGAGCTTGCACATACTGTCATATTTGGTCCTTACAACTTGGCAAAATAGATAGTTTGCTATAATCACCATTTTGCAGACTTCTGAGAAGTAGAGGCTCAGAAACTTAGGCAAGATCATGTAGCTAAGTGGAAGGGTTAGGACAGGGTTATTAGGACAGACCCAATATCCTTTTTGCCATACCACCTTACTTCTCCAGAAGAATTGCAACATCCTTGGAGAGGTAAGAGAAACATGATGTAGCATCTACTATCCACAGACCCTGGCATGGAGTTTTTTTGAAACAATGATGGTTGACTGATTTATAGACGAGGTAAAACTGCCTGAGAAAAATTGAATGTGTTTGTCAAATGGTCTGGAAAAATTGAGAGGAAGCATACCTATCCAACTTGTATCTAACCCTGCTCTGTAAAGACGGTCATACAGGATGTTACTAATACCCAGAAGTGCTTCCAGGGCACCTGGGGGGCTAGTGGCCTCATGAAGACTGACCCATCTGCTGAGGGTAAGTTCTTCTGCTTATGGAGAAATAACTCCTAGCTATCCATCTGCTTAAAGATGGATGACCCTCAAGATGCCCTGTTTTCTCTTACCCTCTCTTATTCTAGAAGAACAAGAATGTATGAGGTTTAGATACTTTAAACACTTTCAGTTATGGACTAAACAGTAAGTTTTTCATCCCATTCCATTCGATTGAAATAAAGAAAAATGATAACATCATATAGTCATGGATACTATGGAACTTATCTGCAACCAAGAGGGAGGAAATCTAAATGATTTGAGATTTTTCTAATAATGTCTGGATATATTGGGTAAGCAAAGTGCCTACAAAACAGAAATAAAAGTACCTAGCTGGTCAGAATATTATGAGAGCAAACTATTTTTAAAAGGAGGTAATTCTTTGCAATATACTCCAAGTTATCGATATTATTATTCAGATAATTTTAGGTTTCAGAAAAATACCTTCTAAGTTAATAGTAATAGTGGATTTAGTGCAAATGACACAATAGTAATTAACCACTGAGAAAGTAATAACCTTTATTTAGAACATTGTCTTCTAACCTAGACAGCACCCTAGGTCTCGAATAGATCCAAGGATAGAAAGCTTTCTATCCTTTAGCTTTCATTGGTGCCTCCATTGTACCTTGGCAGAGTTATCCACTTAAGAGCTTAACTTTCTGATGTTGGTACTTCTAGTATTTATACTCAGTGGAGCATACATATATTCAATAACTTGTGTAGGTTTTATTACTTTTATCAAACAAAAAGCAGCCTCTTCTTTTGCTCATCATTTTGACATTATCCCAGAACACCTGAGTAGCTATCTTCTAAGATGTTATTTTTGTTGATGGGGGAGTTTGTGTTCAGTCGTCAATCAATACTAAGGACAATGACCTCAAAAGGCACCTTTTCTAAATCTTAAAACACTTGTTTTGGACCTTGCAATGGTTCTAATGTGAACAGAAAACATTTTTGTTACTTGATCCCAAGGCAGTTGGTTAAATGGCTTTGTTGGGAAATCTTCAGTTATGGGTTTGTATCAACAGGTCTATTAATCTTTCTGACAGCATCAGGCTTCCAATTACGCCTCCACTCAATTGACAAGATGTGGTCCAATAGCCACAAACATATGCCTCATTAGGGTTGTGTTGCAATGAATGGGAACAAATGAAAAGGTGGCATATAAATCCTTACTATTCTGGGATCCCATGTGCTCTGTCTTCTTGAGCTCTGACTGTTATGGAGAATCCTGGAACAATGAGAGCTGTAGACTTCAGAGCAGTTGTATGGCTCAGGATATCTACCTGAATAATTGGTCCTAATAACTAAACATTCTTCAAGGAGACAAACAAAATTACATAGATCGCTGATGAAGAGAACAAAATATGTCAGTTGCTTACACCCTGGATTTCTCAGTGAAACACACTGATAATCTGTTTTCATAAAACTCGATGGTGAAATCTCTATCACTATCTGATGGAATTCCTCTAAATTTTCTCACAAGATTTCAAGATGCTATCTAAGCTTAAGGTCCCCTTCTCATTTTCATTCTATATCTTTTTATCCACTTAGGCACCCAAATAAGTAAAATAAGAGCAAAATGTGGGTATTACAGGATATTACTAACCCCCAGAAGTGCTTCTGGGGTCTCTGAGGGGTACTGGCATCATGGAACCTGACCCCATCCACTGAGGAGGTAAGCTCCTCTGCTTGTGTTATCCATTTGCTTAAAGATGGATGGCCCTCAAGATGCCCCAATTTTCTCTGTTGAAGTTGAGAAGTTGACCATAAGCATGGATAGCAGTTAGGTAGTTTTGGAATTCAATGGAAGAATTAAAATCCCAGCTCTAGGGCAGCCTGGGTGGCTCAGCGGTTTAGCACCACCTTTAGCCCGGGGTGTGATCCTGGAGACCCAGGATCGAGTCCCATGTCAGGCTCCCTGCATGGAATGGAGCCTACTTCTCCCTCTGCCTGTGTCTGTGCCTCTCTCTCTCTGTGTCTCTCATAAATAAATAAATAAAATCTTAAAAAAAAATCCGGCTCTATCATTATTAACTGTATATTCTTAGGCAAATAATTTGACCACCACGCCTTGATTTTCTCATTTGTAAACTGGAGATAAGGATACAACCCTCAAAGGCTGTTGCAAGAATGAAATCAGATATTGAGTAAAGACTAAGTGCTGAACAGGTGATAGTTATTTTTAAAACTCAGTTAATAACAATAGTGATAAATAAGAACTATTTATAGAAAAATGCCAAAAAAGGCAATTATCCAAAGGAACAAAAACTGATAGAATCAATTATTTCACACTTAATTTTCCATTTGTACCTGCTTTATTGCCTCCTTATTGAGTGTTGTAACACAGTTCAAATGTCCAATAAGTTGTGCAGTGAGCTAACATCTGCTGTCATTCTATATATTACAGTATTACATTTGGGTAATACTAAAGAGGAAACACCAGGGAAATTATATTTCCATGAAGGCAGCCACATAGTCTCATAAATACTAAATAATTAACCAAGATTTCCTGACAGAGAAAGCCATGAGTCACTTTAATGAGTGGTCACAGGAGGTTGTGTATTCTTTTCCTGGGTCTTTAGCAGAAGAGAGAGTTTCATTTGCCTGGTTGGCTTACCATGAATTTGGAGTAGAGGCAGGGGATGAACTGGTCATATGTCTTCTAAATATCTCTTCCAATTCTACGTCTGTAAGATCATGTATTTCTTCACTGTTGGACTCTTGGAATGATGTCCAAGACAACCTGCCCACTAATGTTTGTTTTTTCCAATTTGTCTACAGACTACAATTATTTCAATCACAGTTGTTACCAGACTAGAATTAGTGTTCATATTTGCCAGCAACTTTTATGTAATAAATCAGAGTTAAGCTACTACATAAAACAGAGTCTTGCCAAATGAGTGCTGCTTTGGTTCTCACTGAACTGTCTGAGAACCCATGACTGATTGCTCCTTACTCTTATTTCTCTACCTCCACTGACTCCAGCCTTCTCTTCTTTAGTAAATTTATTTATCTAGTAGAGGGATGTGATGAGTAGAGAATTCAAATATACACACACACATACAAATACTACAGAGCAGACTAAGAATTTTTCAAGGGCAGGATCAATGAGCATGTACAGTTGTAGAGTGGTACATGTGGGTGGTACATGTGCACACACATGTGCACATACCCACAGCCTACCAGCACAAGTGTATGCTCTCTACTCCAACCTCACCCTGGGGCCATCCACAAAATAGGATCACTTGGGTAAGGTGATTAGAAATAGGGAGAAGATGGAGGTTTCAGGTCTGAATGAAGAGCAGGGAACCAGACACAATGCCTGGTATGGGGAGTGGGGGGCTGCAGGAGCTCTGAGCCCTGGAGCCAAACTACTCTCTGCCTACAAAAAAGGAGACCTGAAGAAGCAAGAAAAGCAGATTCATCCTAACACCACTGGATATCAAATGTTGTCACACATGTGCCAAGAGGCCCATAGACAATCATCTCTTGCCAGTAATAACCACTAGTCAGCTCTTAGGCACTGGGGGGCAATTGCCTGCTGTCACCATTTCTTAAGGAGAGAGCAACCATGAGGAAGCAGCCTAGGGGCACAGTTTCAAGGTACTTTGGGCTCAAGGCTTCCTAAGTAAATTATGAAGGTCTCATAATTGCATAGAGAATGGTAGGGGCTCCTAAGGTAGAGCAGGTGGGTTGGGATTCCCACAGTATAACAGTCTTTCACATCACTATGGGGCCTCTTTAAACTGTTATTGGGTGCAGGCTTCAAAACTCCCATGTTTGAGCCTTCTTCTCCTGATGTCTGTCTTGGATTCTTCTGGGTATTCCCTGGTCATCCTACTAGTCTCCTACTTAGCTTATGCCCTATGCTCCCACCCCGTCCAGCTCCGTGGCTTTACTGTAATCCTGACACACCTAAATAGCCTGACCTTGGCAATGCCTCCTTGCTATGGGTCTACCTACAAGGATTTAGAGTGGGAAAGCCAAAACTACTTAACCTATACAGCCAAACCCAGCCTGCTCTGGGACCCAGACTGACAGCCTAATCAGATGGGGGTAATGAAGATGCAGGAGACAGATCCCTTTCCTATTCCCTTCATGGAACTCCAATTTCCTGACAGCAGGCTAAGGCACGTAGATCTGCTAAAGTTTCAATCCTGCAATCTGCCAGCCACATCTGACTAAGCAGAATGGCACACATCTCCTCGGTGGTCTCATCTGAAGAGCTTCAATGACAAAGAGCACCAATGCTAGAGGCCTGCCTGGTACTGATCTGGGGAAGCTCAAAAGCATTAGGGGAAAAAATTACATAAAGAAACAATGGTTCTGTTTATCTGCTTTGTTTCACTTTGCAGAATAGAAAACACTGTCACATAACATATATATACTCACCACCAGGACACTGGCATTTGTTAAAGGCGCCCCACGAATTTATATGTGATGCTAAAGGATAATTATGATAGTTTTGTTTCTGACATCCTGAGGTTGGGTTTTTTTTGTTGAGAATTTTTTTCTAAGAAGATACTGAGAAAGACCCGGTACAAGTTCTTCTGATATCTGGCATAGAAAACAATTATACCTTTATGTTACACAAGAAAATAAAATAGCTGTGTCTTAGCTCTGTCTTTGGCTGACAGCTGAGGCGTGGAAGTTTTGTAAGTATTCCTATTTAGGAGTTTTGTTGGGAGCCCAGCAGCCTCACAGCCAAAAAGGAGAGCCTGAGATGTTGCTGATTAGAAGCCATGAGTCTGCTGAGTCCAAAGCAGGAGTCATGCCTTAGGAATGCCATAAAGTGACCTGAGCAGTGGGGACCAACATCACCACGGAAAATCAGATGTGACAAATTACCTTTAGAGACAAATTGTCATCATTAACACGGAAAATCGTAATGGCTTGTTAAACCCTATGATTATACAATCATAACTTCAAGTGTATATTCTTCTAATTTCCTCTTTAACTACTTCATGAAAATAACTTCTTACCTCCAGGAACATTTCCTTCATTTTTTTCTTTCCCATTTGCTTCTGGTTAGCACTGGAAATCACTTATCAAAACTGTCCTGCTCATAGCTCAGAAATAATAGCACTTTCCACCATATTAATGGTGTCCACCTGACTTCTGGATTCACAGTCAGAAAGTAACAAATTGTACACTCATCAGGGTAAAGTTTCTTTTTCCCTGCTTCCTTCTGCAGTTCCCCTTCTTAATTCTGTTGCCATATCTTTGATTTTCTCTAGAGTTGTTTCCCCCCTTACTGTAAAAATAAAAGCTCTCTGAGGGAACCAGGATGTCCCTAGGCAGCTGATTTCTTAGGATTCTCTTTCGTCTCCATAAATGAATCCATCTATTCCACCCCCCACCCGATGTCGGGTTTCAGAAATCCTTTCATTTTATCTGGAAGCACTGTGTTTTTCTCAGAACAAGGGGTGGGTCCCTTTACTAAAGAATCCCAAAGAAGAGAATTAGTTGTTTCCTTCACCAAACCCCCAGATGAAGGAAAGCTCTGGTAAAGTGAGAGCATGTCATCGTGCTGGTCAGGATCACCTGCTCTGCATAGGTCTACACTATAATTCCATCTAAGCTCCTGTCAAAAAGGAAAATGGTTCCATTCAAAGGGGCTTTGTACTGGTTACCAAAAGAACAGGTTATTAAATTCTAAGTGAAGTCTATCTCTATAGGGTGAATAGGATATGTTTAGCAGACTAGGAAGAAAAACATTGTGGAAAGAACTTTAATCTACTAAATCCCTTGGATATGAGAAAATCAGGATTCATGAAGAAAAATGAAACACAAGATATGAAGCTTTCAATTTTGTGTCATTATGACTGCTTAGTGCAGAGTTTTAATCTAAGAGGCTCTAGCAAGCTGGTTCCACCAAGAATTCTCTAGGAACTCTCATTCCTGCCATAGGATTATCAGAGTTTGGGAACGCCCATCTGTCATTATTCTCAAATGACAGCCAAGGTATGTATAAAATGTAAAGCATCTATTTATGGGAAATAGTAAAATATCCAGTTCAAAAAAAGATCTTAACAATTATTTTTTATTAAAGTTTATTCTGAGGATAAAACAGAGCAAAAAAAAAGAGAAAAAAAAGAAAAAAGAAAACCAGTCCTAAAAGGAATCATTAGACACCGCTAAGGCAAAAATATATCTTAATGAGAGAAAATGATCACAATTACTAATCAGTAATACTGAATGCAATGCCAACATGTTCCAATGAATATGGTATTCCTTTATAGTACTACCGCTTTACATCTTTTAAAGTTGAATTAGTGGCACTCCTGTTTGCACAATGAATAAACACAAAGGCCACCGATTGTATTTCTCAGGACATTTAGCCTAAGAGGTTTTTGGCTTTTCTTTTAAGGATATACATTTAGATTTTTATTAATCTCATTAAATCTAAGCAAAACCAAATGAGGGAACAGTGTTCAGAAAAATGTGATAAGGTACCATAATTCGTCATTTGGAGCACATCCATGCAGAGTTGGGAATTTGTAGGGCTGATCATCAGCTTAGTGGTTACTTGGAAAACCGACCCTTGCTTCTAAATTCCATGGTAGCCTTTGCTCAGCATACATCTAAAAACAGGATATTTATTTTTCTGTTTCCCATTGTTTTAGTCTTGAGTCTTCAAGGGACAGAGTGGCCTTCGTGGTATCACAGCAAACTGAGGACCCATGAAGATGTCCAAAGAAAACACTAAATCCCAGCGCTTTAGTGTATTGGAATGCTCACCGCATCAATTCCACACATGCGCCCAGTGCTCACTACATTCAGGTCCGGGCCTTGGTGGGGAAGCTTGCAGCATGCATGGGCAGTGCAGGAAAAGGATTTGGTTAACCTGGAGGCGACAACCGAAAGGGCAAGGTTGCATCATGCAATGAAAACCACAGCTTGGCCTTAGCTGCCATGCAGAAAAGACCTACATCAAAGAGTCTGCAGTGCGGCTCCTGGGTAAGAGTCGATATGAGAGAGGTGAGTTACTTTAGCAATGAAAGACACGGGCAGAAAAATGTTCAAACCACTCTAAACAGAACACTGTACAGAGCACTGGCATTACACGCGAGAAGAGGCAGCGTAGGGGACAGGAAGGGGAGAGACAGAGGAGGAAAGGTGAGGACAGAACTGGTCATCACGCTGATGAGATGGTTTCCCTGGCCATCCTTTCGAATGCATGTCTTGTTATAATGTATGTTGCTTCAACAAACAACCTCATTAGAGTCTTTAACATCAACCATAATTTTTAAGATGTTCTGAAAATTCTGAAAATTCAGGAGAAGCAAGGCATCAGTTACATAAAAATACACACCATGATTTCCTGTGGTTACAGTTTGTTATACAAGCAGAGCTCAGCTGGTCAGATAAATAAGAGACAGTTAAGTGCCAACATCCTTAACACTTTGGTTACAGAACTCGTGGTGACTCTCGAGGTGTAACAAGGCAGCGGAGCAACCCAACCAGGTCATGAAAGCTCGGGGCAGCGCAAACTAGGTAACTCTATGCCACTACAGCCCCAGGAAGGCACTTACGACCCTTAATTTAAACGCACTCCCAAGGGGTGCCATCTTTTCTTCATGCCAGCATGGATGGCTGGTCAGAAGTGAGTTCTTCCACACATACCTTAACCATTTCACAAAACCTTAGTTACAGGTAAGACTCCCCAAACACACCTTTTATCAACATTGATCAGAAAAAAAAAAAATTAAAGTTTTTCCTAAACAAAGAAAAATAGTACCGATTCAGCAGGAGCCCATCAAGTGCCCCTCTGATGTCAAGGCCACATGGGGTATCTGAGAACTGCCTTCCTGGGAACTGCCTCCTTCACATCTGCTTTCCTTTCTCCTCCCCCTTTGTCTCTTGTGATCTCTGACACGTTGAACACAATGCAGAGGATGGTGTGGTCTAGCCCTAAGTGACGATTTTCCCCCCTGGTTCTGATTGGAAATAGTGGGAGGAAAACAGGCACTCATCTCAAAATGGCTCCTGGAGCTCAGTCTTCTCCTCTATAGGTATGATCACAGCCCCAGGGTGGGGATTGGGGGGGACATGGGCTCCTCGTGAAGGAGCAGGGTGCTGTCTCGGCCTCACATGCTCCCTGAGAGCTGACCATCCATCAAGACTCGAGCACCACTGCAACATGTGAATGGATGCAGGTAGGGAAGGAGTACAGGGCTGCTCCCTGCACCAGCCTCCCCGCGCCTGAAGGTGCAGCTGTTTCCACTTGGTCACAACTCATTCTCTCTGCTTAAAAACCTATAGGCTTAAGTTGAATGACATGTTTTCAAAAAGATTATAGTTTGAAACAAGACTATAATAGTCCATACATTCATTCAATAAATTTCTCCAAGGTTCTTTTTTTTTTTTTTTTTTGGCCATATTTTTATTTACTACATATTTTTTTTTTTTTTGGCCATATTTTTATTTACTACATATTTTTTTTTTTTTGGCCATATTTTTATTTACTACATATTTTTTTTTTTTTTCCAAGGTTCTTTTGAGATAGGCACTATGCTAGTTTGGGGGACACAAAATTCAATCAAACATGGTTCCTGTTCTTCGGTCCTTTTCCATGTAGTAGAAGAGCCTACCTAGATTTTAATTTCTGGAAGCATATATATGCAACAGTGCGTTGCTTCAAAAATCTACCGAAGAACCGTAGGCATGTTGTTTAATCTCTCTGGACCTCAGCCTCCTCGTGTATAAAATGCAAAGAATATCCACCTCCTCAGATTGTTGAGAGGAATAAATGAGTTAGTCAATGCTAACTGTTCTGTTAGTCGCTGGCACATGGAGAATGCTGTGTCATTTTAGCTATTACGATCATTAGTAGTCAAATACAGATAAGAAACCAAGGGCTCTGGAAAAGGTGGCCTCTGCCAAACTTTTGAGGTGGATTATGAGTCATGAGTAAAATCTGTCAGAGACAGAAGGCAGGATAATATACTGAAGCAGAGGGATAAGTGTGGGCAGAAACGTGGAGGCAAGAGAGCACACAGTGCATCCTGGGAATGGAGGGAGGGGCCTCCATATGACGGGAGACTAAGTAGACTGTAGGATCAGCAAGAAATGGGGTCAGACAGAGACTGCAAATGTACCTTGGTGGTAGCATGTCTAGGCTTCATCTTATCCTACAGAAGCTTAAATGCAGGAGAATAAGGCCATGACCTTTCATAGGAAGTCAACCCCGGTAATGATGCGGAGAAGGAATCAGAAGCAGGAGCACATGGGGGCGGGGGCAAAGAGGTTAATTAGTCAAATTAAATTCCAAAGGAATAAAGGTCACCTATGGAGATAATAAGATAAAAACTGTTGCTGCAGTGCAAAGCATCCTAAGATCCTGGAAAATGCCCCTTCTTCAGGGGAGGATGCTATCAGGTGTCCTGAGGGAAAGGGGTTTTACCCCCAGTCTTACTATGGCAGGCACCTAACCACGTGGCTACGTCTCCTTCTGTGGCCCTCCCCGCCATTACAGTCTGTGTCACAGGGCATGTGTCTCTTCATTTTTGGAAAGGACCTACCCTATTAAGAAGCCATTCTCTCAGCTTCTTTGGAGAGCAGTCTCTGAATTAGGCTTCAAATCTATATACACTGGACAGATTTCAGTACCTTGAATGCAGGAAGGCACGTGAACATCCTAGACCCTTGTCAAAGATTCTAGACAACTTACATGTGAGCACACCTAGGCAAGAGTTACAGCTAACATCTCTTCTGCCTTCACCTCCTCTGCTCATTGTCTAAAGACCTTGGTTAGCGATACCACCACGCATCCTACCCCACTGTCTTCTAAATGTTCTATCAAACCCTTTGTGCATCTAGGCTTCTAGGAGCATCATGATCCAGTCTTTCTTTAGAGACCTAAATTCCCTCAGATCTCAGACGGCTGCTGAGAACATGAGGGTTGAGGGGTGCGGCTTTCTTTCAGTTGGAGTCAAGACAGCAAGAGGGAGAGAGCCATGTGTGAGCATGTGCTCTCCCTTTAGAAGTTATTAAGTGTGGTGCTTTGTTAGCCCAACTTTCAAGGACAAATGTGGTGGGACGTTGTACCCTCAGCCGATGAGGCAGACACAGAACTGGTCTGCTTGTATACTGTTGTGACCCTGTGGCCCTACTTCCTTGGTGGGTTCTCATTTGTTCCAAGTGCATTCCAGTTGGAAGCCAGGACCAGAGTACAAATGCTGACCTGGGGGGACGTGAGCCCTCTGCACTGGGAACTTGAGAAGAAGAAAACATGATGAGCTGAACTCAAGGCAGAAGGCCCGACTGGGACCGTCTAAAGTGACTGCTGCTGCGTAATTAGCAGACACTCAAGGAAATGGGCAGCTCAGCAGGAAGGCATCTTTGTGGGGCAGCTGCTGCCGCAGGGACAGATTCCAAAGAAGACTGTAATAGGTCTTAACTAAAGCTAAGATAAAAGGTCCCACCTAGGGGTCTGTTGCCTCTGAAGAACGGAGGAAGGAGTAAGTATGTCTTGTCTGGGAAGAGGGTGAATGTTTCTCAGCTACCTAATGCCTCTCCTTTTCTCTCCCAGCTGAGTAAAAAGATGATTACCCAACACAAGCTGTTCTCCCCCTACTGCCGCCCCAGTAGGTAAAAAAACATACACACACCCAACTCCACAAAATGGTGACAGCATCAAGCAGCATCAGGGAGTCATCACCTCTGCCCCATTACTCTCCCTGTTGTCTATCAGACAGAAACCGAATGGGAATTTGCAAGAGCTCAGGGTGCCTGTTCACGTCCCCGCCGTCTTTCCTAGCGACTCAGGAAGTTGATCTGCTTCACCTGCTCCTTTCAAGGTCTGGGCTTCTGCCAAGAACAGGGATGACTGTGTGCACCTCCGTATGTATGCATCTGGGTGCGATTTCAGATGAGCATCAGAGTGAGAGTAACTTTTTCAGTAGGTAGCACATTTACAGTGTGATCAACAGAACTGACCAAGGCTCTGGAGGATGCTTGTATTTGGAGAAGCTAAAAAAAGAAAACATGATTTTTTTAAAAAAAACCCACACATACAGTATTTACAAGTAGTTTGCTGAATAACAGTTGGTTTTTAGTGGATTTTAAACCTCGGTCTAAGTCATTCTGAAATTAATGCCATTTTAAAAATTGATTCAATGTGACCTTGTGTAAATTCGGGGGTATGTTTTTCCATTTGTTCATTTCTCTTCTAAAAAATTAGTTTTTCACAAGGGAGTTTCTTAGCGCTGATGGGAGATAACTATCTTCTGATCGGGAAGGAAAATGATAAATCCCAAATGATAGGATGTCCTCAAACAATACAGAAAATAGGGGGCTTCTAAAAATGGGCAAAACCCTAAAAAAGGTCCACACCTGAGTACAGTGTTGTGGTGAAGTCAATTTCCTGGTTTCGACAATGTGCTGTGGCTATGTAACATGCTACTGTATGTTGGAATAAGGGTACGCAGAAACTCTGCATTGTTTCTGCAACTTCTTGAGAACCTTAAACCATTTCAAAATAAAGTTATAAAAACAAAACAATCAGTTACTTTGCCTGCTTGGTGTTACTTTAGTCAGGTGTCAGGTTAGTAGCCCATCAGTGGTGATTACGAGCCTCCAAAAAATATATGAACGGATTTCTTTAAAAAATATTTATTTGGCACGTTACACGCACAGTACCATGTCCAATCCAAAAAAGATATAAAAGAGGCATAAGGTAGACTGGAAGTATCAATCAATATTAACTCTCTTCCTCCCTTCTCAGAGGAACACTAATTGAAGCAGAGATGTCGTTTATTAACTTTGCAAATTATCATAGACAATCTCTCAAGATAGAATGAACTGTCAATAAGTATAGGTCATTAATGTGATAAGGAAGCTCCTAGAATTCACCCATAGAATTCATTCACATAAGCAGATGTCAGGTAACAAGCTGTATTGAATAATGCTACTGATGTTATAATAATCATGTAACGTAAAGCTGGTCCCAGACAAAGCTACTCTTTATCTTGATTTTTCCACTTCTTTCCTTTCCTCGAGCTCAGCGCTGGCCTTACTTAAGGAGCCCATAACTGATACCAGCTTAGTTAAGGTACAAGGGGATACTAAAAATTACTCAGATT
The DNA here is from genome assembly GCF_011100685.1 of Canis lupus familiaris. Classification (NCBI taxonomy): domain Eukaryota; kingdom Metazoa; phylum Chordata; class Mammalia; order Carnivora; family Canidae; genus Canis; species Canis lupus. The sequence continues at coordinate 27,880,891 of NC_049225.1, forward strand.
TTTAAAGACAACCAAAAAGACTTCAAGAACGAATTTATAATTACAGATTTTCAGATAAGTCACAAGTAAGAAAGAGATATTTGGGGTATAGGGGTCTTTGCAGCACGCCCAAATCACCCAACAGTTAGCCATCCACTCTACCTACTACGATAATGCTTGTTCATGGCAATTCTATTGAAATAAAGTCAAGATCAAAATGAAGCAGTAAAGCTGGATCCTTAGAATGCCAAAGACTTCATAAGGAACATGTCCACTGCTTTATCTTTCCGAGAAGCTTCCTCTACTAGGAACAAAAGAAAATTGGAGAAATGTGCAAAGAATAAAATCTCCTGAAACTGAAGCCTCATAAATGAAAACCCGGGAAGAGCCACTTCAATCCTTCCTGAAATAGAAGATGTGGCACTGCTGTTAACCTAACACTGTTATTACCTGCAGTGGTTTGGGTTTATAAGGAGTCAGGAACCTCCGCCTTTCTCAAGCTGTTTAAAGGATAAACAAGTAGATCAGCTTGCCCTGGAAACGCATGAGTTATCAAACCTCTTCCCCAAAGAGCTGGGAAAATCCTACTATGCACAAGGATCCTATCCTAACTGCAATAATTCTTTTAGGAATTTCTTAACCAGGAGAAGACAGAGACTCACAGAATGACTCACTGGCATCTGTAAGAATGAACACCAGCTAAGGAAGAACAGACTGCTGAACTCACTCTCCTGGTTCACATCCATGCTATTCCCTTGAAAACTCCTCTTCATCCACCTTTGAACACTCAGATCAGTAGTCACTGCCTCCAGGAAGACTTCCCTGATCCTCCCTTCACCTGGAGGTAACTAAGCCCTTTCCTGGGTTTTCCCTCTCTTTATGAGTGCTTCTCTTGTGGTACCTATCATTCATGCAGTTGTCATTTATCTGTTTGTTCACCCCCTTCTCATCCTGGCTAGAGTGTGAGCTCCCTAACGGGACAGGCTTTGTTTGTTATGTCTGTGTTTCCATTAACACCATGTCTGTGCAAGAGGTCCTCAACAGATGTTTAGGGAAGAGAAGTAAAATACAAGGATGGAGAGAAGAAATGGAAGGATCCGGGGAAAACTGACTACTAATCCACAGCATCAAGAGGAGGTGCCAAGCCTACTAGAGAAATCCCATCTTCTGACATGACTTTAAATGGCCCCAAGATCCTGTATGGATTGAAAACTTAAATCGTATGACAATTATATCAGCTACAATAATCCTACAATCCTTAAAGGGTGCAGTGTCTTCAATGGACTGATATACAGACACCTCCTGTGTCCCAGGACAGTTACAGGTTATCTCACCTAGATGTGATTCTCACCCAGGAGAAGATTCGAAGCCTTAAATGGGGATGGTCTTGGAGATAGCAAGATTCACCACTCAGTGAAACCAGCTGATCTATAAGCCGTGAAAAGCCAAAGCCCCTGGAGGGTTGTGAGAGATTTTGAATCATGTAAGAGAAAAATTCCCACTAGGGCATTTGATTTCTCTGTGTCATTAGACATCACAAAAATAAATGCTTAAAGCCAATTAAAATTCATTTCTCTTAAACTAATGGATGTGTTATCTTTTTTTCTTTATATGAGGATGTAGATGATGATTCAGATGATTAGTCTCCATTCATCTCTCTTTTCTTCAAATGGTAGATGTTTGTGCTATAGATCAGAAAGCTTGGTCCCAACACGACATGAAGCATAGTAGCAGCATAAACTAAAACTCTAGAGATTTCTGCCAGTCAGATGTTAGGAAGTAAACTCAGCTCTCTCCTGCTGGTCTACTTCTCCAGGAAACAACCCGAAAAATCAACTGTTGAAGTAACAATGGAAAGAAACAAATTAAAGGGTCCTCATAAAAACACAGGGGGCAGGAGTTGAGATGAACATCTGAACCTAAAAATTCTGCTTACCAACAGACTAATCTTACTGTTTAGGAATCAACATGCTCCATTGTTCAAGTAATCTGAAAATAATATATTCTAACTTTCAAAAGCTACAGTAATGTTTAATGCAATCTTACATCAGCGAAGATGGGTCCTAGCACAGTTTTCACCCCATGCTGTACATGTGATGAAGGTTCTATTTGAGATCATCTCTGAACCAGGCATTTAAATCAGCTAACACTGACTTTCCTTTAATTTGTCCTCTCAAATCAGCACATATTTTGATGAACAGCTCCTTCTAGTCATCATTCTCCCTAAATATTAAGTGGATTAAAAAAAATCAGCATTATTTTCTAAAATGGTATGAAATTGTAATAATTTTCTAAGTTGCCACGAGCTTCTGAAACATCATGCTCGGTGTAATCAATTCTAAAAAGATGATCTGCAGTTCTGTGTGAGCTAACTAATAGTAGAGAAGCAAAGATATGATAATATTTGTTTATTATGAGTAGCAACGAATTTGTTGGCATCAAAACACCACTTCTGCTCAGATGAAACTATGAACAACATGATACCATAGTGTGAACAGAGAAAAGACAAAGCCGTTTGGTGGACCCATTTACTAAGGAGCCAGTTTCGCCAAAAGGAGGGAGAACACTAGTTAAATTTAGAGCGTAACAAGAATCCCATCAAATATAAAATACCTTTCCTCAGCTAAATAATTATCTATTGGTGCTAACGCAATAAATTAGAACAACATCATCACTGAAACTGGAAAAAAAATAATTTAAAATTGTCGCTGTGTCCTAACCTGCTGAATACTTAGAGTTCTTAGAATTATCAACCTGACATTGACTTCATTGTTTTTCAACTTAGTAGAGGTGTTTTAAAATTCCTGGAGCGGAGTTGTGATGTTTAAATAAGTTAAAATATGACAAATGCTCAGACGCGGTTGCTGGCACCTAGTAAAGCCTCATTAACTGCTACCTGCTGCTGCCATTGTTCAAAGTAATGCCACAGACCAAGCTTCTGTCTGCTCTTGGGTAGGTCTCCCTGCAAATTAGACCTCTTTTGCTTCTTTTTTTTTTTTTTAAAGATTTTATTTATTTATTCATGAGAGACAGAGAAAGAGAGAGAGAGAGAGAGAGAGAGAGACTGGCAGGGGGAGAGACAGAGACACAGGTAGAGGGAGAGGGCGCTGTGGGAAGCCCAATGTGGGACTCAATCCCAGGACCCCCAGGATCACGACCTGAACCAAAGGCAGACACTCAACGGCTGAGCCAGCCAGGCACGTGCCTCCTTTGCTTCTAAAGAAGTCTCCTTTACTGCACATTGCTCTCTTTCTTGCCCACCAAGCTCCAACCACACTCCCCTTCTTTCTGTTCCTCCAAAGCCCCCAATTTTTGTCCATTTCTACTGGAAGCTCCATGAAAGCAGAAAACTTATGTGTCTTGTTTATTGCTTCACCAGAGCCTAACCTGGTGCCTGAGACATGCATGGTAGGTACTCAGGAAGCTTTGCTAAATGAATTTAAAAACAAATGGAGGATCAAGGGAAGGAACAAAAGCAAACAAGGAATTCATATGCTGTTTCTCTTGCCAGACCATGATCATTAGCACGAGGTTGCTTCCACGTCAGTCCCTACCTATGTATGGCTTCTGTACCCACGTCAAGGGATTTTTCATCTCTCTCTCCAACAGGAGTCTCTTGATAACTTAATATTCTATAATAAATGCACCTGGGAGGATGTTTAACATATAACTTTTGATTTACCACATACTTCCAATCTTACTTGAAGGCAAAACAGAACATTTTCTTGTCAATTGCTTTTCTAGGTCGTTTGAATAAGAAACTGGCAGCCTGTTCCGTGTTAATCCAAAGATCTTCTTACTATGTATATTAATAAAGGAATACCCCTAAATAAATTTGAGCCCGCCTATGCAAATCTCCCACACTCCAAGTGTGCTACAATGAGGAAATTGTCCAAGACTCCATATATATTGGCATACAACAGGACGTATAATTTTGGAGTTAAGAAAAAGTGCCCTGGATTCAGACCAGGGGCTTACATTCTGATCTCAGTTAGTAACCATATGACCTTGACAAGTTATTTAAACTTTCTGAAGTTTAAAAAACACAGTAGAGCTACTGAGTAGAATAATAAGGTAAGTTTATAAAGGGCTTATCGTTGCACATAGTAAGTTCTCAATAAATTAAGAAACCGCTTATGGGCCTAGAGAAAGCAAACCAGAACTGAAGTCAGGATCCCTTAATAATAGCTATCTAAGCCAGCACCTGACCTCATGACCATCTGATAAATACTGAATGAATGGCTGTTTCATTGGCCACATGGCGGCCTTCCCCTCCCATCTTTGCTGGTAACCATTCAAGCTGTGTGGTGCTCCGTACATTTATGAGGTGCATTTTGTAGACTCTCTTTCCTTGAGCTTCTTCTAGCCAGGATTACATGCATACCATGGATGCTTAAACGGGGAAGCACCTCTGTAGGACTGATGCCAGTTCCAGCTCATGCCTGTATACATCAGTATGTTCCACTTCCATCTTTGCATTGGCATTTCTGTTTAAAAGGGCAAGCCAGGGATGACCAGCTCTGGGCTAAGAACCTGGAATGCAGATTATAGCAGCTCAGCAAGTTGACTTGTTTGTGTAAACTGCTTATGCTTCTTTCACTCTCATTTAGAAAACAGCTCTGGCTGCACATCTTCTGCTTTACATGCTCCAAGTTTCTGACAAGGGAAGTGGAGAGCGAGATGCAATGCCATTGCAAACCTGCTGATAAGCATCGGCTTAACCTTACTTGATCTGGTGGATTTGGGGAGATGAGGAAAGAGATATTTGGGCTACAGAGCTCCAGCCCAACTCTTCTCTCTTAGTTCCAAATTCCCCACATAACTCCACCACCCTACCTTAGGTGCCCTCTCCCATAGCTCAGGGTTCCCCACAATAGGCATTGACCCTCCACGCAGGAATGAATGTCCAGTGTAACAGAGCAAAAATGAAACACAGTCCGGGAGCTATGGAGAAACCGCAGGACAGGTGCCCTTGTTTAGATTTAAGGTTCTTTAGCTTCCATCTCAGAGGCTTCCACAAAAGAGGCTTCCACAAACTCACCGGCGAAGGCATTAACATGCCTTCATTATATCTTATTTTATTTTACTTTAATTATTATTTTATTTTTTAGCATTATAATTAAGGGCTTTTAAAAAATATTTTATTGGGGATCCCTGGGTAGCTCAACGGTTTAGCGCCTGCCTTTGGCCCAGGGTGCGATCCTGGAGTCCCACGTCGGGCTCCCGGCATGGAGCCTGCTTCTCCCTCCTCCTGTGTCTCTGCCTCTCTCTCTCTCTCTCTCTCTCTCTCTCTATGTCTATCATAAATAAATAAATAAGTAAATAAATAAATAAATCTTTTTAAAAAAATATTTTATTTAAATTCAATTTGCCTACACTTTAGATTTAAAAGCACACTTTTCCTCATTTGTTTATTGTGGCTGTGCGCTTTGTTCATTTTTAATGTACAGGAAAAAGCTAACCAAGTACATTGAACCTCCAACCTGACCCTCAATAGCATAGAGACTTATTTTTATAGCTGTGTTAAGTACTCACCCCAGCCATTATGTGTACTTTTGAAGTAATCCTCATCCTGTCAACTGCTGTAGGATCCTGGGGCAGATGCTGAGCAATTCTGGTGCTCAGTGGTTACTCAGCCAAGCCCAGTGGGTAATTTTCCCTAAGTATATATACGCTTAAATGGCACCTACCAATTATATCTCTTTGTAAGAGCGCAAATGCGGCGGGCCCACTCTCCCAGATGCATGCACGGTCCCACCTCCCCAGAGTGCTCTCTGCCTCTCCTCTCCAGAAGCCCTAGGGTAGCCCTTCTCCGAGGCATAGACGAGCTGAGAAAACTGATTGGGGTGCAATAACCACTGGTCTCTCCTCTGGCTCTGTGACCTGCGTCAGAGAAAACCTGTTCCCAGACAAGACCACCCCTCTGGGATATCTCCATAGAAACAACTGGTCCCTGTGATACAACCTCAAGTTTTTGTAGGCACTCCAATTACCCTCCAACCAAGGGCAATGTGCATGAGGAACCATGACGAGGATGGTACTTATTTGCTGCTCCGAATAGTGAGTTTCTCTCCTATTATGTTTTGGTCTCACAAATGTAGTCTCGAATGTGACAGATGGTCAGTCCTAAAGTTCTAGCTTCAGGTAACAACCTCAGAAGGAGTTTGGGGAACTAAACTAAGGGTAATGGACAGAAAAAAATCAGAGTGGGTCAGATAAGGACTAAAGTTTATTTTTTTATTTTTTCTTAAAGAATTTAATTTTTTAAAGTTTTTTTTTTTAATTTTTATTTATTTATGATAGTCACACACACACACAGAGAGAGGCAGAGACATAGGCAGAGGGAGAAGCAGGCTCCATGCACTGGGAGCCTGATGTGGGATTCGATCCCGGGTCTCCAGGATCGCGCCCTGGGCCAAAGGCAGGTGCTAAACCGCTGCACCACCCAGGGATCCCAAGGACTAAAGTTTAAATAATAAATATGAATTCTCTTAGCACTGATTCTATGCTCCACCTTAAGTGATACTATATTTTTCTTTTGAGAGAGAGAGAAAGAGACAGCACGAGCAGGAGGGGCAGAAAAAGAGAGGATCTCAAGCAGGCTCCACACCCAGTGTGGATTCCATCCCATGACCCTGCAATCACAACCTGAGCTGAAGAGAGTTGGATGCTTAACTAACGACTGCACCACCCAGGTACACCAATACTGTACTATTTTTAATTACTAAATGTCTAACTTGTTCTCTTTCTCCCCTCTCCTGGCTGTCCCTTTGCTCCTCCCTCTCCCCTCTTCTTCCTTCTCCCTCTCAGCTTCTCTCCCTCCCTCTCCCATCAGTATCTCTTGCTCTTTGCTCACTCTTTCTCTCTCCTCTTCTTTATTCAGGAAATAGGGGCACCTCCTCTTCCAGACATAACAACAGTGCATCAGTATTCTTGACTTCAACGACCTCAATTCCTACCACCACTCTGTTGGAGAGAAAAATGACAGGAAACTTCCAGATCTCCTGCCAAGATCCTTAAAGATCTGCCCCGATCACATCATTCCTTTCACTTGCTAATTGGTTCCATAAAGCCTTCCCCCTTTCTTGTTTCCTATTCTTGTTTTCAGGGCGATTGCCAACGTATGCACAGTTCTGGATTTTATTTTAAGTAATTCGTAGTTGACTATCGTTTATTTGTGCAATTGGTATAATTAAATGTAATTACATAATTTGGTGAAAGACTGAGTAATCACATAATTAGAATGTGCAATAATAACTGTTGAAATCCCATTGTTATGACGTGCAATGATACAATTATGATGTGTAACAATGTGGTATAATTCGCAGGGTACCCTGCAAAGAGGAAGAACAGCTTTAGTCCTGCATGTGGGAAATGCAGCTAAGGTTGAAGACCTGGAAAGTAGTTGTCAGTATCGAGGCTTGGAATTCTTATTCATCGTCATCTCATTAATCTAACCCTCCATGCCTATGCTCTGTGTTAATCTGAGGCTGCAGCAGAGCTAGCATGAAGAAAGTACTTGTGAGAGCAGAGACACCCACATCTTGAAGGACCAGGTCATCAAAACAATCATCCTTAAAACAAAGCAGAAGAATGGGGGCGCCTTGGTGGCACGGTCAGTTCTGCACCTGACTCTTGGTTTTGACTCAGGTCCTGATCTCAGGTCCTGATCTCAGCCCCGCATCAGGCTCCACACTCTCTCTGCCCCTCCTGTCCATTCTCTCTCTCTCTCTCTAATGAATAAATACATTTTTAAAAAGAACATAAAGCAGAAGCTTCAAGGGACCAACTTGAATCTCTGACACTTTCATTCCCATACGTCAATTTTAAGTTCAAAATTGTAATCGGGACATAAGAACCCCACACTCAATTAGAAGTGAAGCTAATGATCATGGATGGGGCCCCAGCTCCCAGTTCACAGTCTTCCCCATCCTCTCCAGCTCCTATCATCTTTATAATTACGACATTGATGAACCATGGGAATGCTGGACTCTTGGTTCCTTGCTCTGCTAACCGTCCATGACCTACACCCCCTCTGCACGCCCCCCACCCACCTCCATGGTCATGCTCTGGACCTGGTCAGCAGCAGCAGCAGCAGCTACAAAGCACCCGCTGTCGCCACCTCAGATCCCCAGTCCTTCACCCACAGCCTCTCACTCTGTGGGCTCACCTGCTCAGGAGCTCCCCTCTGGCATCTTTCTTCAGCCTCCAGGAAACCTCCAAATTGTCAACTACATTGCCAACCACCCCGCCAGGCATTTGCTCCATGCCCTGCCTCATGACTGGGCTGTCCAGCCTGATTCCCCCAGCCCAGCATTATCACCACCCTCCGCCCCTTCCCCAAGATGGGCTGGACTCTTCCTCTGTTCCAACCAGCCCCCGTGGGGCTAAAACCCCTGGATAAAACCACACAACTGAAATGACTGTTTTTACTATAAATTCATGATCTCACACTGCAAACTGACACTCAGCACTAACTGGCCAGCTGCTCCTTTTCTTCAATTGGTTTGCTTTCCAATTCCCCAAGGCCACTATTTCATAGTTTCCCTTCTCTGGCCTCCCGTGCCTTTCTGTGCATCATCGTGCTCCACCCACGGCCTCGCTTCATATTGTCATTAGAAAGAAGACTACATGAGATCAGATCAAGTTTGACCATATTCCCTGCCCGCAGCCCTCCAAACCTGTGTTTGCATGTATGCACCCCCCACCCCTCCACCCCCTGTGCCTCCTCATTCCCAGGAGCCAGGTTCCCTCATTCCCCAAAAGGGCATGCCCTCCATGGATGCTCTATCAGCTCTGGCCTGCCTCTGCGCTCTTGCCATCTCTCCCCCACCACTGGAGTGCTGGCATCAAAATAAACACTTGCTCAGCCATCTCCCATTATTATACAAAACAAAAACATTCCTTGATCTCACATCCCACTCAGACATTTGACTCTTCTTATTTTCATAGCCAGCCAAATTTCCAGAAAAGCTCCTTCTCTCAGTCTACCTCCCTCTGACCTCCCCCCTCACTTGCTAATTCTGCACTTAGCAAGGACACCAGCAATGCCCATGTAGCAAACTCCACACGGGACTCTGGGCCCTTGGCCTCCCTGATGTGCATTTGGCAGTGGACTATCTCATCCGCCCCAAAACACACTCCTCCCCAGGCTCCCGCCATCCCAACCCTGCAGGTGATGTGCTCTTTGTTTCCCATCCAGGTTGTTCCTGCTTTACCCAGCCTCTACAGGGGGGTGCTCCTCCCTCCCGCACCCCACCTCCCCCGCCAACCCCAGCCACATTCTTCTCTTTCTCCTAAGTGATGCAATACATTCCCATGAGTTCAAACTCATCTTTATATTTTCTGAAAGTATAACTCCAGCCCAGACTTTCTTCCCAGTTCTGGGCTCTCACATCTAACTTCCTATTCCATGTCTCACAGACTTCTCAATTTTAACGCATCCATGAGATCCTAATTTCTCAACAGACAACTTATCCTCCAATGCAGCCCTTTCCTTCTCAGTAAATGGCAGCACCCTTAAGTTGTTAATCAAGTGAAACACCTACAAGGTCCCATGATTCCTCCTTTTCCTTCACTCTACATCTAGCCCATCAGTGAGACCCACCCAAAATATCTTTCTCATTAACTCCTCTGCTTTACCACCCATTCAGTCAAGCCACCACCATCTTTGGCCTGTTGTTCTCTCTTGTCTTCAGAGCATGATTACAGATTAAAATTGACTTTTAATATTCATCTGTTTTAATTTGCTTTTTTTTTTTTTTGCCTGTCTCCCCTACTAGATTATAAGCATCCCCTGATTACGTTTACTGGCTCACTGATTTACAGCCTCCAGCACTGATCAGATAATTAAGTTTCCATTGAATGAATAGATGAATGGCCACAGTGTTTGCATCTGCAAGCTGCGGAGTCACCACCTCATAGTAAACTCATAAAGATCACTATAAAAGCTGGGGACAAAACAGAGTTCATAATAAAAGAAGCTAAAAGTTATTTCGAATGTTAAGCAGAGAGCACACCACAGACTGACTTGCGATTCCCCAAAATTCCCATGTTGAAGCTGATGGTATTTGGATGGGGGCTTTGGGAGATAATTAGGTTTCGATGAGGTCATGTAAGTGGGGTTGTCATGATGGGATCAGTGCCCTTATAAGAACAGACACAAGACAGTTTGCCATGAGAAGGTCTGCAAGCCAAAAAGAGGGCTCTCACTAGAAGCCCATGTTGGCACCTTGATCTTGGACTTCCCAGCCTCCAGAAATATCAGAAATAAATGTGCGTTAAGCCACCCAGTATAAGGTATTTTGCTATGGCAGCCCATGCTGATGAAAACATCAGGTGACCCCGTAATTCCATTACTAAGTATGCACTCAAAAGAAATAAAAGCATACATCCACACAAAATCCTATACACAAATGTTCACAGAAATATTACCCATAATTGACAAAATGTAGAATCAACCTAAATGTCCATCAACAGATGAATGGAGAAACAGACTTTGGCATATCCATGCAGTGGAATATTATCTGGAATATTATCTGGAGTGGAATACTAATACATGGTACAACATGGATGAACCTTGGAAATATTATACTAAGTGAAAGAAGTGAGTCACAAAAGGCCATGTATTCTAAGATTCTGTTTATGTGAAATATTCATCATAGGCCAATCCATAAGAAAGAAAGTAGATTAGTGGTTGCCTAGGGTTGTGAGGATTGAGGGCAGGAAGTGGGGATGAGTGATGATGGATACACAGTTTCTCTTGGAGGACTTGAAAGTGTTCTAGAGCCAGACTGTGGTGATGGTTGCACAATTCTGTGACTATACTGAAAACCACTGAACCATTTAAATTGGTAAATTTTAAGGTATATGAGATACATCTCAATAAAGCTGTTAATATGAACAAAACAATAGAAGACGACAGAGAAGGAAGACAAGGAAGAAGAGAAGAAAAAAGAGGGGAAGAAGTTATATATTACACATGTAATGTCTGACAGGCTCACCTTCAAAAATATAAAGACCCCATTTTATTGAACTTAAGTTGTCATCTCTAAGATGGACCACTGTTTTTTGTAGCATCAAGAAGGGAAACAAACTTCGTGAATTATAGCCTTAAGAAGCCATCAGTTTTAAAGACACTTCTTGCTTTTGGAAATGTTGAAATACCGTTTTAATTTTTGTATCTGAAAATGGAATATGGTACCTTTTGTACGGTCTAAGCATCAGCCTCCTCATGCCTTCTAAATAGGAATTACTTCTTTGAAGGAATTTCTTTAACTGTGAACTCACTTATTAAAAAAAAAAAAAAAGGAACTAGCATTTACCAAATGAGTACCATAAGGTGGATACTGGCTTTGCACACACCATTCATTTAGTTGTCAACAATTGTCTTTCAAGGGAAGCATAATGCTCCCATTTTACAGACAAGGAAATGGGCAGAAAGTCAGTGAGCAGCAGAGCCAGGACTCTAAGCCATGTCTCCCATTCCACCACATTAGAGGAGAAAACCTCGTGAGCAGAGGCCTTTGTTATGGGCTTTTTCAATGAGCCCGATTTGTTTCCTGTACCAGCTACAGAGATGTATATGCCAGATCCATCCTATCATCCCCCACCATCTCGTGATCACTTCCTCCCAACATCAACTGGTACCTATTAAAGGAATGGGCATTATGATCCATTTGTGGAAAACGTTTTGGGGACCACCCCTGAGCTCCCTACCTTCGACTCAATATGTGAGTTTGCTGTGAAGTCTCCAAGAACTGCAAGACTGAAAATGCAGAGATCCTTAAAGATGACACAGACAGAAAAAAAATGGAAAATGAAAGACACTGAAGGGGAAAAAAAAAAACGGTAGGAAGTGCAGGTGCACCTCAATTTGTGCTGCAAATGTTTTCCTGAAAATTATGTGTAGATCAAATTGATTTATAAACTAAATCCTATTGTAAATTCAACCAGAACACTGTGATGAAAGCTTGCAGCGGAATCTTTTATAATGAGAAAACTCCTTTTGTGCTGAGAGCAGTCAATTCCCAGTCTCTGTTTTGAATTCAGTTTTTTTTTTTCTTTTCAAGTGGGACCAACCTATATATACACAACCCCCTTGGACCTTTGGTGGGCAGGAACGTCAGGAGACTAAAAGATTGTTTAAAGCCTTTAAAAATGTGCCCAGATTCAGGACACTTAGTGGCTCAGTGGTGGAACATCTGCCTTTGGCTCAGGTTGTGATTCTGGGGTCCTGGGATCAAGTCCCACATAGGGCTTCCACGAAGAGCCTGCCTATGCCTCTGCCTCTGTGTGTCCCTCATGAATAAATAAAATCTTTTAAAAAATTGCCCAGATTCTACCCTATGTATAATAGTCATTTCCATAATGCTTTAAATATATATATTTCAAACCCATAGGAGAGCTAGAAGATGCTTCCTAGAAGAAGCTAGAGGATGCTTCCTAGAAGAGATGAGGAAGTATAAGCTCAGGAATGGAATTCTAGGCCCACCATTGTCAGGGGGGAGCAGAAGGCTTAGCGGAGCTGAGTATTTCCCTCTGAGTCCCCAAGAGAAAGTCTCCTTCTCTCTTGACAGCTGAGGGGGCTTGCCCCATTGCCAGAGGACACCTCTGGCCTCCTTGCACATACAAAGTAGGTAGCTCCTTGGCTTCTTCTACAGCCAAAAGTTGCAAAATGGCCACCCACATGTTTTGTTTTGTTTTTTAATTAGAAGGGTTACCTTAAAACAAAACATGGATTTCCAGAATCACTTGAATAAATAGAAGATCTGAAAGACCTGCTCCATGTTCCCACTGGGGTATAATTCATTAGAGTTGGCCTACAGACAGGTCCCCCCAGGCCCCACTGCCCCTTGCTGCATTCCGTCCAGCCTGACTCCTGTGGGCATTTTCACATGAAGCCCTGAAGGAGACCCTGCAGGGGGGTCTAAGCCCCACCACACAGTTGGACTGCTTCAGCCCAGAAACAATTCCACTTCATGCAATCCCACAAATCACCCATAAATATCCATGACTTCAAGAAGGTCCTTTCTCTACTGTAGGGTCAGTTTTCAACATTTATGAGACTATTTCTTTTTCCTTTTTAAAAAAAGGTATTAAATTTTTTTTCATCTCAAGCTCTTTCATATCCTCTGCACTCAAAGTGCCCACTTGCCTGGTTCACCTCATCTCGGGACAATCAGTACTCTGTATCACTGCCGTCCCCTGAATCAGCCCTGGAGTCACGCCTCCAGAGCTTTTACTTCACAGACATACTTAATAAATTAATTTTACCCTTTTAGCCCACAAGGCCTAGAGAGAGGCCCTGATTTCTTTTCGCTTCCCATCAGCATAAGACAATCTTGATGCAATTTGTCTAAGAAGAGCCTAATACATTCATTTCTTCGAAGCACTATTAGCAGTAAAGCTGGCACCAGAAACTTAATATACAAAGGCACATGCACACAGGTTCACTGTGCTTGAATGGGAGAAGGACAAATCCTAAACCCAGGAAGTATAAGCTCAGGAATGGAATTCTAGGAATTCCCTGGCACCTTGGGTACCACGAAGTGTGTTGTTCTGGGCCTTATACACGTTGACACTACCTGAAGCTACATAGGATATAGCAGGTAAAGAGCAGCATTTTTAAAGCTTCTACCCCTATAAGGTTTCTCAGTAACCCCAATCTATGTGGGAACTGCCAAGATCCCCCAGGTCTGTTTCCTGTCATTGGAGCTACGATCCACTGCTGCCAAACACTGGCGGAACAGGCATGATCTACCTCACACTCTTTTAAGTACACTCGCTGCTTTATCTCATTATCCTCATGACAACCCAATATTTTCAGCTCCATTCTACAAGTGGGACACCTGAAGCTCAGAATGTAAATAACTGTAATAACTCTCCCTGAAGGCACTGTTCTAATCCCCTAAACATGGCAGGTACTTCGACACCAAAACTGTGCTTTAATTTAAGCACTTGCTCAAGGTCACCCTACTGCTCCGGACCAGAGCTGAGAGTATACCTGGCGTGCTCAGAATCTAGAGCCTGAGGAGTAGCCATGTGCTCTGGGGCCTCTACATCACCGGGGAGCCCAGTATCTCCAAAGACTGCCCAACAGGGCCTGAGATGGATGCTCTACCTTCCTCAGGGGTAAGCTGGGAAAAATGTTTCATCGTATTTATTTCTGAAACTTCAGGAGATTAAAAATGTCTAGCAGAGGAGATAAGCCCTATGAAGGAATTCTGGTCACTCCTGTGCTTATAAAGTGGTCTCAAGGGATCTTCCCCAAACACAAAGAATAAGAGCTTATATCAGAGGGATCCTTCTTGGGTTTGAAATTCTATCTAGTTTTTTAATAGAAAAATCCCCAAGCTCTTGGATCTAACCCTCCCTACCCACTTAGCCATGTATCCCAGTTTCCTTCCAGAAGTCTACCTAAGGACAGGGACTCCTGGGTGGCTTAGTCTGTCGAGCATCTGACTCTTGATTTTGGCTCAGGTCATGATCTCAGGGTCATAGAGCTCCGTGTCAGACTCCATGCTCAGTGCAGACTCTGCTTGAGATTCTCTCCCTCTCCCTCTGCCCCTCCTGATGCTCCTCCCCCTTCTCTCTCATTCTCTCTCTTATCTTAAATAAATACATAGATAGATAGATAGATAGATGATAGATAGATAATAAAATCTTTTTAAAAATTCTACCTGAAGACATAAATGACCTTATGAGGCTACCTGCTTTTTCTTTTCATAGAAACTGGAGCTTCTGCTGCCCAGAGAAGTCTCTAAGAGCCACTGATCTGGCCACCAGCATGAGTGTCTTACTAATAATGGCCCCAGGGAGCTCAATAAAATTGTCAATCACTCACCTCCACTGATCTTAATGGAGAGTGGATAGGTAGAAGATTTATAAATCAGGATGAGTCATTTGGTTCACCAAGGGAAAAGATAAATAAACCAACACTCCAATTAATTTTAACCTGAAAAGAAAATGCTTGTGAATAGTGCTTCAACCAAGTCCGTAGGGTCTGAACAGCCTTAATTATTCACAATGCAAATTGCTTTTACTGCTTGCTGGATAATTTCTTAATGCCTTCCATCCTGTTTCCTCTTCTCACTCATCTCCTCTCCTCTTCCTGTCCTGATCCCTATTCTTTCTTCCTGAAGAGCTGGAAGGAAATTTCTGGAAATGGCCTCCCCATTACCCAATGTTTTTCTTTAAAAATGTTTAATGAATAATTTTTTACTTTTAATAAATCTTCCCAAGATCCTAATTAGCTTAACCTGGGATCCTGAGACTTCCCTAGGTCTAACTAATCCCCAGGTGGGCTTCAGAGGCCCCATGGACTCCCAGAAATAATATGCAAAATTGTGAAGTTGAGGTATTTCCCAGTTCTCTGCCCACCCAGAGGAACATTTTCCATGAAATTCTCAAGGAGATCTATGTCCCTCACTGCTCTCCAAAAAAAAAAAAAAGAAAAAAAAGAGTATTATGAACTACTCCATACCTGCCTAACCACTGTATCACCTGGACCTTTATGATGCAGAGTGGGAGAGCCTGGATTTTAGAGCCAGACAAATTCAGGTTTGAATTGCAGCTCTGTCACTTACATTCCTTTAGACAAGCATCTTCACTTCCCTGTGCCCCTGTTTCCTCAGGTGTCCCAAGATGATCCTAAAAAACAACTTCGTTGCAGCATTATTGGTGATTAAACACATACATGAAAACATGTGGCATTCATCTACAAAAGGGGCAAAATGAAAATCTTCTCTACATGAGAGATAAAAAGGTAAAATCTAGGCTCATCAGTAAGGAACTTGCTGTCCAGTCTTTGGGAGAGGCATCTTAGGCTTTGTTACAGGTGAAGCTCGTGGTTCTACAAAGACAATCAGGTTGGTATGGTCCCTGGAAAATCCACATGAATTAGACAGCAGGAGGATCTTTTTTGAGCATCATATTGAAATATCCAATCTGAATTAAATAACATTAAATTAAAATAAACTTCCAACACTCTGCTTCCCCATCGACTTTACCCACTGCCCCCTACTCCCAAAGTAATATGACAAGCAGGTCTAAATATTTCAATCCGTAAAAGTGGAGCTGCATCACTGTACGGTGACTGACATGACCTGAGGGAGCCTGCACGGCCGGCCACCAGGTCCTGCTGCAATATCCACATCTTCTCTGTCCCAAGAGCAGCCTGGTCCTACCTGGTCTAGTTGGCTGCCCCAGGGTAAATACCAATGGGATGATTCTAGAAGCTTTGGCTACTGGGGCTTCTAGGATAACAGTAATGATTCCAGGAACATCTTGATTAGTTGGCTCCTGTTCTATTGGCCAGATTCCAGATTTCAGGGAGATAGGGAAGGGAAACACTGGGGAAAAGAAGACTCCACTCTGCATTTCTGCTTCCCAAGGCAAAGTTGCCCCAACCCCCAAGAAAAAATAAATAAATAAAAAAAGTTAGCCTAATAAGCCAAGACCAGGTCAGGGATTGGAGCTGATAGCCATTCTCTAGATATCTCATTTTACATTATAAACTGGACTGTAGGGTATCCTACTATAGGATTGCACTGCATTTAAATAATTATGCCACTTCTCTTTAGCTTGAAAAAAACTGTAATTCAGAAGCTGTTTAGAGTGGTCATGGTTTTTCTCATCAGACCATGTTGTAACAAAGAATGTGTTGGTTTTTCAGGTGGCATTGATCCAGCCACTTGCTCATCTTGATCTTCTCAGGTGATCTTTGCCCATCTATACTGTCATCCTTAACATTCTTTACTACCAGCCTCACTCCCCAGTTAGAGAAGCTACTGTCCCTAAAACAAATTTAAAAGAAAGTGCAGGGGCACCTGGGTGGCTCAGTTGGTTAAGCCTCTGCCTTCAGTTCAGGTCATGATCCCAGAGTCCTAGGACTGAGCTCTACATTGGGCTCAGTAAGGAGTCTGCTTCTCCCTCTCCATCCTCTCCCCCAGCTCATGCTCTCTTGCTCGCTCGCTCTTTCTCTCAAATAAACAATAAAATCTTTAAAAAAAAAAAAAAAAGAAAGCAAAATGAGAACCACAAAGCAGTGGTGGCCTGTTGGGACACCTTCTTAATTGGACTTGCAGACTGGCTGGCAGGAAACCCAGAAAGGAGGATGACTGGACTGATAGCTCTAAGAGCCATTGCCAGGGCTAATGAAGATCACTGGCCCACAAGTCCATTTTCTCAAATGGGGGTATTTTGCCCTTTCTCCTGGTTCTGACTGGTTGTCATGCCCCTTTCTCTTCCTCAGTTCTGGGGGGTAGTCCCCTACCAAGGATAGCTTCTCTAGGCAACAGAGTTTCAAACAGCACAGGTTCAAAGAGGGTGAACTCAGGCCACAAATGTGGTCACCTGTCCAAAGTCATAAGCAACACATGGAGGGAGGTGAAAACCTTCACTGCTGCTGGTTCACTTGCAGAACCAAAGAGCTCAATCAACCAGAGATCTGGGGCAGTGAGGAAGTGTGTGGGAGTCTCCACTACTTGGAATATCGCCTGACATCAGAGAAGTTCCAGAATAGAGCAGTCCCTGAGCAAGCTGACTATGCTCCACCCAGCATGAATCGGATGGCTACAGAAGTGTTGGGAATTTCCCTGCCACGCTTCTGCTATTGGCTTGCTGCTGAAGTTGGGGTATAACGAAAGGGATACTTTACTTTCCCCTGCCTCTGTCTCTCTCCTTTTGCCAAATTTGCTGAATATCTGGGATGTTACAGTTCCAAGGACCCAGACACACCTGGGGTTTAACTGATCTAATTAGCCCTAGATGTGTCTGCTCCCAAAATAGAGAGGTAATTATTCTAATTTCTGCTCTAACCAACAAGGCATGGCCTGGGCCCATGGCTCATAGACCCAAATTGGGAGAGGAGCCACATTCCTTCCGACTGGCTCCTAAAAGGCTTTGTATCCTGCATGACTATAACTTTGAAAGCTGAAGGTCCATCTGAACATGGAGCTGAGCACGTGGATCTATGCGCATATCTTCTCTCCTTTGCAAATAGGTCCCAAGTCCCTGGATCTAAATGGAGCACACTGGTGAACCTGCCTCCACTGCAAAGGTCTGCACACTACAAGAAAGGGCTGTGGGGCAGTTCCAACACTGGAGACCAAGCCCAGAGATCAGGAAAGCAGGGCTGCTTCTCACCGATGTTGAGGACCTGGATGCCTTGAGAAAAGTTCGGACCCAGCTCACGCATCAGTTCCCTAGAACAGCTTTCCCGTAGCCCGTGAAGGTGCGGACCACTCCTTCCCCTCACATCCACCTTGACCTTGACTCATCCCCACCACAGGACCAGTTGAGGGCATCTGTTCCTGGAACTACAGCTCCCAGGATTCAGATCTCAGTGGCATCATCCATTACCTGGGTGACTCTGGGAGAGCTCCTTAGCTTTTGTGAGGCCCAGTCTCCTCATCTATAAAATGAGGATGAGGATAGTTGCAAGGTTCAGAAGAGTTAGTAAGAGGGGAAAGCCTAGAATGTGGACTAGAACATACTAGAACATAGTAAGCACTCAATACACTGGTTGCTGCTGTCGTTACCACTACTACTACTTGTCAGATTCCACGTGAGATGTGAAAGGGGTCTAGAATCTCGAGGGCAGAAAATGTTCTCTGTTTCCATCTCTGGTCCCAATACCCAGCACAAAGCATGATGCATAAGGTTCAATAAATGTTTGATGGATGAATGAATCCGCAGGCAGTGCTGGACTCTTGTACTCAGCTTTGCTAGGCCACGGATGCCCTACTGAGTCCTCTTATGCTGTGTCCCAAGTGACAGGAGATATCATGGGGCATGCCAGGCAGACAGGATCTGAGCAAGGTGAGGACAGACCAGGAGAATGAATGTGGCAGCACTAGAGTTGACTAACTCTATGTTCTTGGGCACATGCATGTCCTCTCAGGCTGCAGTCCATCTGCTGCCATGCCTAAACAGAGGCTGAAACTATGAGGAAGATAGGATTATTACTGCAGGAAAAACAATGTGGGGAGGAGAAGCATGACCCATCTTTCCCACCAGCCCCAGAAGATTCCACCATGACTAGGAAAACCAGCAAGCTCTCAACAGACCTTGCTTCTGAAGTCATGGCGGAAGTCACCTCGAGGATGTGCTGTCGCTCCCAATACCACCGGAAGGGCCAGTTTCTCCCCATGACAGGCCCTGGCCTTGCAGCATCACACTTTGCCTCTCCCTGAATCCATGCAGCAGGAAGTCTGTGACACTCCTGTAGCTGCTCACTGGCGCCTCACAGAGGTGGCCTGGGCTACTGGCCACTGAGTAAGCATCACCGAAGGGGCATTGGTGGCCTTTCTCCGGGGGCCTTAAGAGGAGGCAGGAGCTGGGGGACCTGGCAGGCATCTGAGGATCCATGGAGGCCACAGGTCTAAATACAGGAGAGTAAGAATCCCCTTTAACACTGGAGCTGCTGAGGTCCATCTGCAGCTCAGCACTGTGGGCCCCTCTTGCAGGCTCATCTCACCTGGGCTCTGATACCCCAGAGCCTGCCCTGGTTATGCTGTGATGCTGCAGGCTCTGCCTCCAGATTCTGGCTCTCAAGGTATCCTCCTGCCAATGCCCTGGGGCGTCTCCATGGCCGAGCCCTGTACGACTGCCCGGCAGGAGCCCCCCCCCACCCCCACTCCCCCAGAATCTAGAGGAGGAAGGGGATCCTGTACAGCTGGAAAAGCCGTGTTCTAACAGGCCTTTGTGACTCTAGACATGACATTTAATCTCTTGTGAAATGCCAAATAATACTGAAAGAGGGAATGCTATTTTTGTGATTTTTCAGGAGGGGTCACGAACTAGTTAGAGTTTGGGAACATGGCCTGGAGGGTGCCTGCCCCTGCTGTGTGTACATATCGCTATTCTATTTATAACTGGCATTAGGCTCCTCACCCTAACAGTTACACATGGAAACAACACAATAAGCCAGCACTAACAGATGCACACACATCCCTCTTCCTCCCTCTGATCTAGAATATTCTGGACCCGCAGCAATAGCTGGAAGAAACTGACCAAATGCATCGCCCAGAAACAAAGGCCCCCACCCCTCTTTGTCTGCATCGGGGAGACACCCTATCCGACCCATCCCTACCTCCCACTGCACCCCCACCCCTCCCCTCCCGGAGCATGAAATGGCAAGGAGAAGCACCCCTCCACCACCACCACCACAAACATTTGTCAGGGTGATTTGGTGAGGTTCGGCACTGAAAGCAATTTCTTACTCGGAAAATCATTTATCATGGACAGTCTGTCGAAAACAATCTCATTTCAAACCCTTCCCAGGGAAAAAAGAACTGACAACTGGCACTAAGTAATCTACAACACGGCCACTGGGACTCATTTATCTTTCCCTCGCCCAGCCCAGGACTGGATGCTTTCGGAGGGACGAGGAATAAATCATATGGGCTCTAAGGAAGCTTGTTCACCCCGCAAGGAGGGGCTTCAGGTGAAAGGAGGAGCTATGGGCCCGCAGGCCACCGCTCCTGGCTGTGCTGCTGGACATTCGCTGTGGTCTCCACTGGACTAAGCCAATGTCCAAAAAAATAACTTCGGGGTTCTAAGAGAGAGGGGTACCTCCCTCACTACAAAATGGGCTCTTTTTGGACTTTCAGTTCATCTTCAAAGCCAGAATCCTCCTTCTTCAGGAGTAACAAAGGAGAGGCTTATTGCTTTTTTATATATATATAATCTGAGTTCCCCTTTGCCTGGAGCAATATTTCCTTTGCCAGACCATAGCATGGAGTTTATGGCATATTAGATAATTATTCTGTGCATGCCGTTTCCACTGACGTCAACGCCCTGGAAACAGCCAGAATATCAAGCAATTTGAGGTCCGCAGAGAAAAGCAGAAGACGGAAAAATTTCCCTGTGAAGTTCCGGGCATTTTTTTGCAATTAGTTACAGATAGGAAAAGCGATCAATCAACGTCCCTCAATGGGGTGTCTGGCTAATCCAGGTTCTGGTTCTGAGGTTCACCAGGCCCCAGAAGATGCCTGTGAACTCCATACTTCCATCATTCTAAGGCTTTGGCCTGTCAGTGACTTAGTTGGAAGGTACTGCCAAATGCAAATTATGGCACAAATGCTCTACTTCCTGGGAACCAAATTAAAACAGAACCACCTTCAGAGATGGGTAGCTCCTTCCAGTTCTCGGAAAGATTTACATTACAGATACTTATACTTCATAATTATAACAATTTTGATTCTGAAATAAATCACTAGTGTTGGTACGTGTGATGTTTTAGTCTCAAACTGTCCCCAAAATAGCTTTCATTTTGCTGTCATTATCAGGGGGTCTGAAATCCTGACTTTGAAAGAAATAATATATGATTTTGCCCAAGAAAAACACAGGGGTTAAAGTTAAAGGTATGGATTCAAATCCTCCTTCGGCCACCTCCCAGCCGTTACCTTAAGTAAGACACTTTCAACACCCTGTGTGTTGGTTTCCTCACCTGTTAGTGGGGATGGCACAGGTACACACCTTATCAATCGTTGGGAGGATCCAGTGACGTGATCCTTACAAGGGGCTTAGCACAATGCCTGTCACAGAGTAAGTACTTAATTCAAATTCTTTTTTTTTTTTTAATTAAATTCTCAGCCAGAAGTGAATTAGGGAGTGGCTCAACCAGGCAGTTTCCTGGGTGTCAATCTATAAGGTGCTCAAGGGATCACTGGAAAAGTAATAGGATGGAAAAATGGGATTTTTTCAGAGAGTAGTTATAACATGTGAGCCAAAAGAATATTTGGAAAAGCTACTTGTGGGGAGGTGAGACCCTGCAAGGACAAATTTGAAGAGCAGAGGGTCTCTGAACTGCTAAAGCAGCTGGCGAGGGCCTCTGAGGCACCCTAACATCATTTATTCCTCCTCTTCTTTCTCTTCACCTGTAAAAGCTCAGTCTCTCCACTAACTATTTAATAAATATGTAAAGAACACTGATTTGAAGGGATACAAAATTAGTTGCCTGCTAGGGCGTCTCCTTGGTCCACCATTTTCTGAGCTAACTGGTCACTGGGCCCAAACACTTGCTGCTTTTCCCATTCTCTCTCATTATTTCACCATCTCTAGGGATCAGAAATTCTCACAGTGACCCCTCCTTAGTCACATCCCATGGGACAAGTCCAAACCCCTTACTATCACTGGGGCCAAACCCCAAGAGAAGAGTGGCCATCAGGGCTTACTGAGTGAGGACCTACAGTGCTTAGGACCAAGAAAACAACAGTCCACCATGAAAAATGCACCCCTAGGACATAACAGTGGGTGTTACTTGGGAGATGTGGCTGAACCTTGAATGTAGGGATCATATCACATCATAAGCCATATAAATAGTTATTGACTCCTTCAAAGTTAATGAGGCAGTTTGTGACCAATGGTTGCATATTAAAAAAAAAAAAATGGTAAGCAGGCCATGTTACAGAAGGATCACAGGGATCAATAACCACTCCAATAGCCAAGTCCATCCTCAAACATGGACAGAATGGAAAGTAAATAAAGGTGGATCATCCACCCAAGGAATCTCAAGATCATGTCAGCTTACTCTATCTTCCTGATTTTGTCCCGAAGATTCATCTCCCTTGCCCCATCGACTAGCAAACACATAGAAAATAAATATATTAAAATTCTACTATTAATTGAACCAAGCATGATTTGGCAGCAAAAATAATAAGAAGAATTTAAAAGCAGGTTGTTTAAAACCCGCCTATTCCACTCTACTTTTATTCATCATTGAAAAGGAAGAGCATTTCTTCAGCCTACCTATCTGTCAGGCATGAGCTGGCAAGTTACTCATCCCTTCACCGCAGCATTAAGGCAGGTGGTATCATGGCCACCTCATAGACAAAAGATTCACAGAGATTATAACTTGTCCAAGGTTATATTCCTAGAAAGATGTAGACCTAGACCTGAATCCCAAATCCGTCTGAGTCCAAAGTCTGTGGGAAACAATTTGGTGATTCCTCAAAAGGTTAAAGAGAATAATCAGATGACCCAGCAATTGCATTCCTAGATATAAAAGAACTGAAAGGAATTCAAACAAATTCTTGTGCAGAAATGCTCATAGCAGCATTATTCAAAATAGCCAAAAAGCAGAAACAAGCCCAATGCACATCAACATGGATAAACAAAATGTGACAAATTCGCACAATGGAATATGATTCAGTCATAAAAAGGAATAAAGTCCTAATACAGGCTACAGCATGGATGAGCCTTGAAAATAAAATGCTCCATGAAAGGAGCCAGACACAGATGGATGATCCCATTTATAAGAAATATCCAGAAAAGGTAAACCCATAGAGACAGAATGCAAGACTGCTGTTTGCCAGGGGCAGGGAAGTGACTATTTAGGGACATAGGGTTTTTTCTGAGGGTGATATAAGGGTCTTACTAAAGAAGTAATGGTTGCCTACCATGGCGAATATATTATATGCCACTGAATCGTAGGCTTTAATACTCTATGTGAATTTTCAACTCAATTTCCAAAAAAAAAAAAAAAAACCTCCGAGAGTCGAAAAGTATAGAGGACAATTTCACAAGTTCTCTATTCGACTCTATCCTCTGCAGATGAGGAAATCGAGCCCATGGGTCTGTCGAACCTCGAGTTATACAGCAAAAGGCGAAGTTCTGTTGGTGCAGTTGGAATTAAAACTGAGCCCTCGGTCAATTAATTTCACGGAGCTGGACACCCCAGCTCCCAAGGGACCCTGGAAGAAGAGGGAGAAAATATTGAGGAAAATATATCCTCCTCAAGCATAAATGAGGGTATATCAACTCCTGCATCTCTGTCTCAGAGCTAAGGTTCCTGGGAAGTCTTCCTCTAACCCCACCACAGGGGGGACATGCCTTCTGTTCCTATATGAAGATGAGCCATAGAGGACTCAGCATCATGGAAAACCCTTGGCTCCCCACAGCAGAGTCATGTACACGTTCAGGAGGCGTCCATTCCATTTGCTTCTGCTTGAGGGGAAGCGAATAATCTCAATTAACAATCTGATTACTTCTCTAATTTCCAGAGCTCATTCATTACTGAAGCCACACTGTCTCCAGAGAAGGACCTTAAGTAACAAGGGTTTTAACACGCTTATACTGACAATTTACTTAGCCTGGGCTCCAGTTGGGACCAGGTGACTGAAGCAATCAGGGTTATTTTATCCATTATTTTGCTAACATTATCAAAATCCTATAATACCCAAGGCCCTAAAATGACATTTTCTTCTCCTTTGCTATTTGTACATGTGATAGGGAGAAAATTATGCTTGATGGACATGTTTAAGATACATAAATTCTTGAATAGATTCTTTCCTACTTGCTCTGATCACAGATCTCTTTCCACTGAACAAATTTAGCATCGGAATGAGGAGAAGTTGTGAGGCTGGGGGTTCATTCTCTCTTTTCCTGGCTCGGCTTTCCAAAGCATGTGGTTTTTATGTTCTTTCTTTGCATGCATGAGAGTGCCTGTGAAGATGTGGTGTGTATGCCTATGCATGTGTATAATGAATATTCTTCTCTGTTAAAAGCTACAGTGAAATTGATAATTATGACATGGTGAGATCCAGCTCTTCAAAGAGTTTGTAGTGTTTCAGTATTCTCTCAACATTTCTATAGCTCGTAACTAAAACTCCAAGTCTTCTAGGACTAGTCTTAACTAGTCTTAATAACCAGTTATTAAGTCAACAACCTAGAAGTCACTCTTCATTTTTCTCTCTTTCCAACTCAACAGCCCTGTCTGTCTGTGATACCTGCAGCGTGCGCTCGCCGCCTCCACTGTCTCCCTCTCAGCCCAAGGCGTCATTCTCTCAACTGGACTAATGGAAACCACCTCCCAAACATTTTCTTCCTTTAATTCTGTGCCCCAGTCTCTGTTCTCCACATCACATCAGGATGGGGTTTTTTTTTTTTTTTTTTTTTTTTGGTAACAGGTTTATTGAGTTATGATTCATGTACCACATAATTCACCCACTTAATGTATACGACTCAATGGCATTTAGTATATTCACAAAGTTGTGTGACCATCACCACAGTAAACTTTAGAATATTTTGGTCACCTTGGAAAAAAACCCTGTACCTTTTAGTCATCATCCTCCATCTTCCCACTCCTACAGGCCTCTCTGTCTCTCTCTTTTGCCTATTCCAGACATTTCATATAAATGGAGCCATATAACATGTAGTCTTTTGTGACTGGCTTCTTTCACTTTGCAAACCTTTTCATGGTTCATCCATGTTGTGGCATATATCATATCTTGTTCCTTTTATGGCCAAATAATATGCCATCATGGATATACCACATTTTTCTGATGCAATTGTCCATTGACAAGCATTTAGGCTGTTGCTGTTCCTTGGTGGTATATTCCTAGAAGTAGAATAGCTCTGTTTTATGGTAACTCTATGATTAACTTTTTGAGGAATTGCCAGACTGCCCTCCAAAGCTGTTGCGCTATTTCCACTCTCACTAGCAATGTACAGGGTTGCAATTTGTTGACCTCTTCATGCTTATCAACACTTGTTACAATCTGCCTTTTTTAGTATAGCCATAGGAGTGAGTGTGAAGTGGTATTTCATTGTGGTTTTAATTTATACCTCCCTGATGATGAATGTGTTCATGAATATCCATCCCTTGCTCATTTTTTAATTGGGTTGTATTCTTATTACTGAGTTTTAATATGCTTTTTAAATATATTCCAGATACAAGTTTCCTATCAGATATGATATGCAAATATTTTCTCCCATTCTATATGCTGTCTTTTCATTTTTTGGTAGTGTCCTTTGAAATCCAAAGTTTTCAGTTTTGATGAGGTCTAATGCGTGTATTTTTTTCCTTTGTTGCTTATGCTTTTGGTATCATATCTAAGAATTAATTGCAAAATTCAATGTCACAAAAGTTTACCCCTATCTTTTCTCCCAAAAGTTTAATGATTTCTCCTCTTATATTTAAGTCTTATATCTATTTTGAGTGAATTTTGCATATAGTGTGAGGTAGGGGTCTAACTTCATTATTTTGCATGTGGCTCATCTAGTTGTCATCTCAACACCATCTTTTGAAAATGCTATTCTTTCCCATTGAAAGATCTTGGCATCCTTATCAAAAATCAACCAACCATAGATGGATATGTTTATATCTGGACTCTCAATTCTATTCCATTAATCTATATGTCCACAATGGCTTTTTATTTTATTTTTTTAAAGATTTTTTTTATTTATTTGACAGAGAACGAGAACGAGAAAGGACAGAGCACAAGTAGGTGGAGTAGCATGCAGAGGGAGTGGGAGAAACAGGCTCCCTACTGAGCAGAGAGCCTGAAATGGGGCTTGATCCAGGATCTTGAGATCATGATCTGAGTCAAGGGCAGACTCTTAACAGATTGAGCCACTCAGGCACCCCACTTTCTAAAAGTAGAAATCACCTTATTCATCTCTCAGTAAAATGGCTCAACCCCTAGTACAAGTCACTCTCTATCCTAAGGGTTTTTACCTGGTGGCACAGATTTCCATGGGGGCCCTTGGATAATATTCAGGGATGCCATGACTTTAAGATGAGAAAAATTACAGCTTTACTTTCATTAAACTCTACCTCAAATTTAGCATGTTCTTTCATTATAAATGTGGGCAACAATCTAGGATAGTATCAATGACCCTTCTGACTCTGTTAGCAATGAAAATCTCATGTATTTATATGTAAGACTACGACTGATACCAATATCTCAAAATATCATTTACATTAATCCTACTTTAAAATTAAAGAGGCATATTAGAACTGTTGCACTTGATCTGGATAAGAATGTACTAATAAAGAAGCACACATATTCTATCATGAATTTGATTTTTATATCCTGATAACTGTATCTCAATGTAACCAGTTTTCTTATCATCCAGTGTTTTTACATTATGCATTGATAAATACTCTCAAAAGGGAGTAACAGTATCCACTAGACTGCCCAAGGAGTCCTCAGCACAAAACTGTTAAAGAAACCTGCTTTTCCCATTACCAGTTTTATCTTCTTCCCAGCACTGATCATCAACTGAAATTATCTTATTTATTCATTTGTCAATATGTTTATTATCCGTCTTCCTCTGACACTAGGGTTGGTAAGTGCGTAGAGTTTAAAATAGCGCCTGGCACATAATAACCATTCAATAAATATTTATTAAGTTAATTACCAAGTCATCAGGCATTTTCTAAACAAGAGCTAAACCATCAGCTTAATAAAAATAAAAACCACTGGTACCAAGTTAGTGATGTATAATTCATACTGAAAATAATTTCACATTCATATCATCCAACTTAATAAATGCCAATATAGTCTATGTCCCATACTAGATGCTTTATGTGGAGTATTCATTTACTGTTCTCAGTACTAAGGAGCAGAAATTATTAGGACCCATATTGACAGTTGTGGATATTAAGTCTTAGAGAGGTTAATTTCTTCCCAAGGGCACACAGCTACTAAATGACAGCATGAGAATTTGTAAACAGGTCTACCTGCCTCCAGAGCATCAGTCTTTAACTACAACAAAACAAAAAATGGGAATTCCAAAGAAAAAGAGAAATATTTTTCTTATTGTTCAATTGAAAAAGCTGAGATCCGGTGAAGTTAAGAAATATGCTCTGGGACATAGAGTTCAGCAGAGATTTCCAGTAAAAAATTCTTTCCACCGTCCTGTTTATGAGCCACAGCAGGAAAACCCCTTAGCAAAACTAGCAGAACTGGGTGCTAACAGATTGCCTGAATGAAAGGATGAATTTTTAAAAAGGTTGGCTTTGCAAGCACAATTAATACTAGCAGCTACCAACCAAAGTCTGTTCTTTCCTTTCCTGGGGTCCAGCTTGCTTCTCTAAATATTAGGACTCGGCCTCATTCAGGACATTAAGCACTTCATTAAGCTGAAATCCAAGTTAATTTGATTGCACAATTACAAACTGTCCCTGGCTGGAGATTGTCTCATTTGTCAGGTGGCAAGGGGGCAGCATGGCCTGATGGCATGCTGGATCTGCATTTTATCCCCAGCTTGAGGTCTCGGCATTTTCTGATTTTGACCTCATCAAGCCTTACAGTGGGGAAGTTAAACTGGAGCAGGGAGACACATGTTCTTCTTACCAAAGCTGCCCAGGGTACCTGGAGGCCCATCCATTGGGTCTGCAAAGGAACAGGGCACAGGAAGAGTCCTGATCACCTAGAAATGGCAGCAAATGGGCTCCAACCAAAGGTCTGTTGTGCCCTGGGCAGCTCACTTGCATGCGGAATGTGCATCCAGGTGGCCTGTGCCCAGCTTTACTTTACCAACTGTAGGCTCACCTGTTTAGTTATTCAGCTTGCATGCACACGGGGATGGATAAATCCTATTGTTTTCAACAGTGATTTTGCTGACATTAACAGACCCCAGAAACACTAGATTTTGTGAATTAGCATTTCCCTCTCCTCTGCTATTCATGTATGTGCTCAAAGGACCCAGGAGAGATCCCAGGAGAGAACCCAGGGAACCTTCATGGTTCCCTCACTGACTCTGGTATAAAGATGCTGACCCTGCCAGGAGAGAAATCCGGCCTTGGCCCTCTGTTTCTGATGATGTAACCTTTAAGTCTTTGGGATGTTATGCCTGACTCAGTCTTTGCCTGAGTGTCTTGCATCAGCCAGAGAGTAATGCTGTGATTGGCAGATGGGGAGGAGTGATTAACCACACCAGAAAGTCTAACAATGTGATATATGGTAGGGGCTTTGGGTCACATGATATTTGTCAACTTCCAAAAAGATTAGAGCCTGAGGTCAGTCTATGGACAGTCACCTAAGTTTGTGTGTGGAGGCCCGGAAAAACCTACGAACACCTGGCTCAGTGAGCTTCCTCCACAGGCAAGATTCCCTGCGTGTTGTCACACTTGGATGCTGGAAAAGTAACACTCCCTGTGACTCCATAGGCAGAGAACAATGGGAGCTCCGTGTTTGGTACTTTGTTGGCTCGGCCCTCTGGACCTCTTCCCCTGGCTGCGTTTAATCTGTATCCTTTCCCTGAAGGAAGCCATCTTCGAGCATGAGTGTTGTGGTCCTTCTAGTGAATTATCAAAGCTGAGGTGGTTTGGGGAGTTCTTCAAACCCACGGTTGGTGTCAGAAGTAAGGGTGGTCTTGTGGACTGTTCACCCTATCCCCTCCTTCCATATTATCTAAATCCTACCTGTGCCTGAACCCATCTTCCCTGAAGGTGCCCTAAATTACTACAGCTCAGAAAGTGTGCTCTCTTCTGGACTCAAAGCAAGCACTACTTAGACCACTTTCTCAGGAAACTCGTAGTAAGATACGGATTTTTACATCAAGAGCCAGTACAGACATACATCGACACAGTATACACAGCTCTATGGAGATAACTGAGACAAATTTTCATCAAATCACAGTGACCTTTTGGAGCAGTATTTTCACCAAAGGCTGTTCAATCTCATCCTTTAGAAGTGCTCATTTTGACCCACTCTACCGCCTTCCCAAACCAGTAATGAGTTGAGAGCTGCACTTTTAAGGAGCTCAGGTCTTACGCACCCCCTTGATAATGAACCACATCACTGCTTTGCAAACTCTTGTTTTGTTTCCTAATTTTAATGTGTTTACATCTTGTCTCTCTAAAGACCTGATTAAAAGCTTCAAAACAAACCTCAAAAGGACAACAGAAATATCTAAATTTGGGGGGCTGCCTTCACGCTGGGCACGGTACTCACAGCCTTTTACAGACACCATCTGATTGCTTGCACCCACGGCTGCAAGGTAGGGATTTGCTGTCCCTCATCACCATATTCACCCCATTTCACACACACACAAAAAGACCATACAGTTTGGAAAGGTTAAGTGGGTTGCCCAAGGGCAAGGACTATGAAGTGATAGAGCAGGATAAGCCCAGAATTCTGCTTCTAGCTCTTAGGCAGCGCTGTCCTTCCTTTCCATCCATTCCCATTCCAGGCCAGAGCCCCCTAGAGACCTCTCTGCCCACCATAGTCAAGGCAGCAACAACACACATGAATACACAAAACTGGCCAAGCAACTCGGGGTAGAAGAAGCTGGCAAATGTTTCCTCCAGTGGGCACTGTTTTCAAGCGAGGGTCATGGACCCTCTGCCCCTACACAGCGCTGCCAGGCCTGCCTGTCACGGTTCCCCTCACTCCTCTCAGGGGAGTCTCCTTCTTCCGGAACGCCAGTCACCCCTGACTGCTTCCCCCCACCCTACACCAATTAAACTGTCACAGTTGGCTGGCTTGGAGACAGGTGCAGGCAGGAAGAGCTCTGAAAGAAGCAGGGAATTCAGGAGAGATGGGGCTTCTCTCCGGAAGCTGCTCTTTGGTTTTCTATCAAACTGGTCTGCAGACTGGTCGGATGAGCCCACGGAGGGCCCCAGAGACTCTGCAGCCACAGGTGAGAGATGCGGCTTTCTGGAGAAGTGGCAGCTGCCTGCATCTGTTCGGGGCACCCCAGAGGTGCCCAGGTCCTGGTGCTCCAGAGCAGTGTCTCAGATGGAATGATTTTGGCTGGGGGTTGTTTGCATCCTGAATCACAAGCCAGGAAGGAAATTTTCCTCTAAATACAGGTGCTAACCCCCAGTGTGTAAGAGAAGCAGAGAACAAAGAGTGCTTTGGCTCTGCCCTGTAGCCCCGTCTCACCTTACACACTGCTTTCAGTGTTGCCCAGGATTAAAGCAATGGCCAGGAAGCCTAGGGCCTTCCTTCCCTGGTTTCATTAGCACTGCCCCTCTGTTTTCAAGATTTCAAATGCAGTGAGGGAAAGGGGTCTGACTGCTGGAGATGAGAAAACACACTATGGAGAGTCTCACGCTTGGACGTGTTTGATATGCCAGGAGAGGAGGGTTCCCAATCAGTCTCTGCTTAACCTTCGGGTAGGAGGACTGCCCTCTCTCTGTTACATGATCTTCATGGCAGAAGAAACAGTAGTGCTTGAGCCAATGAACTCATCGTACAGAGCAAGAATCTTTAGCTTGGGGTCCCTGGAGCAACTTTAGGGTCTCGGGCAAGCAAAATTCCTACAGCATTCATCAAATTTCAAAGGGGTGCTTGCCCCACAAGAGAACCATCACCATGGCACATGGCAATCTATACACATTACTTTCTCTAATTGCACTTGCGGTAGGTACCAACTCTTACTCATTCCTCTTCTAAGCATATGCACATGAGTGCACAGGGACACACAGCCACCAAATGCCCCCTCCTTGTCTACTCCCCAGCCTCAGCAAGTACCTGATAACAGATTGTGCTCCAAGGCACTGACAGGCTATAGGGCTGCCTGAAGCATATCTCAATTATTACCGCAGCTCCTACAGACCTTGACTTAGCATTCTTGTTCATGCTGTTATGAAGAGGGCAAAATCCTTATGCACCCCCCCCTTCCTCCTGATGCTAGATAAAAGCATGTGCAGGTAGATGCCTGGCATCCATGTCCTTCATCTTTCTTTACATATGGTCCCTCCAGTTCTCTCTAAGGCATCAAGATCAACTGTGTCTCAAACTAGGCCATGGGTTCATCTTTGGGTGGGAGGTAGAGGGTAGGCAGAGAGAGATAGAGTTGAAAAGACCAGCTCTCAAAGGAAGATACAGGGGCTCTCTGCCTGGGCATAAATAGGAATATGGATCAAAAATCTTTAAGAAGGACATGTGCCTTACAGTAGATTCCAAAATCTAATTGGTAGTCCCTGGACTCCGCCCTACATTTTTCGTCCTGAGAGTATCATGATAAGTGAAAGACAGTATGAATATTTTCCATTTGAAAACCAGATTGATGAAGCAGTTCTACTGGAATTGGGGTTATCATAAGGGAACAGCCATCTTTTTTGTAGTTCTGAAAACATCTGAGCTCTATATTCCAGCAGAGTCTAACAACGCTACCTTAACATTAGCTGCCAAGTTTCTGTGTAAAAAGCAAAATATGAGGGGATGAAAATGTAGCTCAGACTTGGGACCATGTGTAGGAAGAAAGGTCCAGAGATGCTTCTGATTTTGTTTTTGAAGCGGCCATAGCATAAGAATTTTATCAGTAAATGTTGAATTGACTGCTCAGCAAATTGCAAACTTTAAGGTTGATAAAAAAAAAATACAGCCAAGATTTATCTGTGCTAATCCATCCTTTTATACCCGCATATGCTAGAAATTAAACCACTTTCATATTATGTGTCCATTTAGACAAGTCAGTCAGAAGATAGTGTCTAATAGTTATCAACACACATGCTTCGTATAATCAACTCCATTTTGGTCAAGTTAATACACCAGCAGAACAGACAGATTTGGGCCTCTTTTCTTATAAAGAATCTGACAATTTAAGGGGGTTGTGTTCACTTCCATTTATGTCCTGGAAAATACACTCTTGTGACTTAGCAACCATGTTTAAAAAGCTCTTGCAGTTCTTAAACAAACAGAGTGTATGTTTATGAGGTCCTAACGACGTTATTTTCAGGGATGACGTCGAGATCATGATATGCAGCTGTAGGGATTTACAGTAAATTGTGGGTGATTTATTGCTGTGACATACAGTATTTGCCTAGAGAAGAGTGGACACTTATACCTAAGCAGCATCTGCAAGTGTGTTAGATAGGAAATAAGCCAGAGCACCTGGAGACCAAGGACTCCTCACTTTTGAAAGTGAAGGGACCCTTTCTAGGGGATGGAGAATCAAGAGTTAAGAAGATTTTTCTGGCACTCCGAGAGCAGAGCTAATTCAAGACCAGAAAGAGAGACAGTTTAGAATAAAGATTGAAAACGGGAGGCCCAAATCTGGCCTGCAGAAGTGTTTTGTTTGGCCTGCAGAGTACTTTAAAAGATCTGGAGCCGTGGGCAGGATTTTAAAACTGGAGATTCAACACAAAGCCTGGTTTCCTCTCCTCTCTCTGAAACACAGGATGATTGGGCCACACGAGCCTGCGCTCTGCTTGGGGACAATCAGCCAGAGCTGGGAAACCACTTCAGGAGAGGCTTGAGCTCTCACCTCAGCTCAGTCCTCACCAGATCTGCTTCCCTCATTCCTATAACATCTCCTCACCCTACCCCACTCGGTCCCATCTCTTGGAGCTTACAAACCTTGCTGTAGGGAATGTTATTTTTCACTGTGGAGCTCTCAGCAAACAGATCTCCTAAACTGGCAAGGCTCATTTTCAGATAGGAGGATGGACAAAGCACATATTTCTCTCTAAAACTCATCACAAGATTATTAGGTTTTCTGAACAAAAACTGGACATATCTACAGGTGCCATTTTTTTTAAGGATGGGCTGCTGGAGTTCATATTTCTCAAAGCCAAGTCAAAAGACATGGTTTGAAATGGAATGTTTATTTTTAATTTCCTCATCTGAAACAATTAGATGACACTAAGATGGATGGGATATTAGGCCTCTGTCTCTGAGCTTGTTTTGTTATCTGTGAAAATTTCCAGATGGATGGGGCTGACAGGAAGGGAGGAATCAGGGCCAACTTTCCAACAGGCCATGGCAGGCACAGTGCCTACAGCCCACCAGACTTCCAGTGACCTACAAAAATGCCTTAATTTTCCTTTCTTTAAAATCAGAAGAAAAAAAACAATAAATACATAATAATGAATCCAGCCTGGATTATATTCATCTTTATATGAATGCAGTCACAAAGTGTAACTTTTAATATGCTGTACAGAGAAAGGGACCCAAGAAAGCACCCATGAAAGTCATCATGTGACCTACAGGCAAACCCCGGTCACCAGCCAAACGTGCCGTGACCACTTCATCAGTAACAGCACCTTCCATGGCCATAACTTTCTTCCCCACTATGTCCCTGGATGCTTAGCATGTGGCAAGTTCACAAAGAGGGCCCCTGAAACTACACCCTGACCTTGCTCTCAGAAAGGTGGAGTGGATGCCTTTCAGTCAGCCACTTCTGGAAATTTCCAAAGAGAAGTTTCCAAAGATTTTCATCACTTGCAATTGGAGAACAGGTATTACTGCCACCAGGGACAGTTTGCTTGTCTGGTTCTGTTATGCCACCCTTGCAGCACTCTCAATCCTTTATTTCAGGGGCTCATGGCAAGGCGGGGCTTTGCCGGACTCACCACATACCGAAAATAAAAGTCAGAGAACATAGTGCAGGCCATGAGAGGCCCCTCTGTGGGTTCTCAGAATCAAGGGGAGACAGAGTTTTTACCTCCTCAACTCAAAACCTCCCCAAAGTCAAAACACTTCCAAGACCCAGCTGTCGTCTTGGCTTCTCTACCTTCAGCCCTGACCTTCTGCAATGCTCATAGTAGAGAGTGATGACACACTTCCTGGGGAGATCTCAATTGTTACCTTGTTTTGGTACCTCATTTCTCCTGTCCTTTTGCTATATTTATGCCCATTTTCCCTCTATTTGCTATATGATGGCTATACTTTCTGGCCCTTGTAAAAATATATATAATTTAAAAGTCTTAATGGAAAAGATCTAGTCTTACACGTAGTATTTTCAGTCCTCCATACCTAGCAAATTTCTTTCCTGCATTCAATACTTAATAGGGATCTCTTACCTGACGGTATCTTTAAAGGCATAGGTTCATGGCTCTCAGCTTCATCTCTGTTGTTACGATGAGACTAGTGGCTAACCAACTCATACTATGCTCTCTCATCAATCGAGAGTTGGGACAAGAATGTCCCCTACACAAATACACATACACACACACACACATTCCCTTCTCCCGAATTCTACGAATAGTGACATGTGCATCGAAAAGCCCCAAGGGCATCTTTGCTGCAAGAAATTCTATTTTTAAACCACAAATGACTCATCACTGACCAGGGTCTCCCCAAAGCTACAATTTGTCAGACTGTCAGGAAGAAGGACGAATAAAAGCAAAGACAGAGGTCACATCTCCATTCTCGTCTGCAACCCAGAAGACCTATCATAAAGCTGTAATAGTCTACACCAAACCTCAGCACAATCATGGTTGTGTGAAGCATGAGCTTTGCCCTTGTGTTTGGATTAAACTGTTCTGAGCGCTAACCTTTCTCTCCAGCTGGCTCCTACTCTGATCCCTTGGCAGTTCTGTGTGCACTTCTGCCTGTGACTTTACGTAGAGGACCAGTGCTGTGCAACAGGGACAAGATCCAGCCCTCATGCACTATAAACACATGTTCATTGCAGAAGACATAAACAATCAACTGAACCTACAAGGGAATGCATGTTTTTCATTTTCCCTGAAACAATCATTCTTTTTAAAAGAAGCAAGAGGGCTGAAACAGTGTCAGATAATCCAAAGTTTTCCTTTGAAATTCTGAAGAGTGTTGAGAAGAGAAGAAATAATTCATTCTAATTTTGGAGAGAAGAGTAAATACAGATTTATAGACATAGTCATCAGATAGTGTTTTCACAGTGAAACAAATGGAGCCATTGGGCAAAATATCCTCAAAAGTCATGCATAACAAATTCCAGGGAAAAAAAATCTAAACAAGCCAAACCAATGCATTCAGGCTTGCTAATAACCTTCCACAACACAGTTGAACACTTACCTCCCCCTCCAAAATAGTACAACAACAACAACAAAAAAAAAAAAAAAAAAAAAAGGAAAGGCTCATAAAATCAAGTAATTCAGGGTCTCTTGCCAAGGAGATTGAATCCCAAGTGCCTACCTCTCATTATCTTTGTTCTTTTCTATGACCCTAAAGTTGCCCCCATGATGACAGCCTGAAACTCCCAGAATAGGTGTAAGAATCACTATTTGCTTTGCTATTCAATGGATAATATTTGTCATCACATCTTAGTTTATTTAGTATTTGGTAGGAAGAACCCCAAGGGATCAAGGAGAAAGGGGCCTGGACTAGAGAAAATTGCTCTGGTTCTAGGTCAGCCCCTGGCTACGTGGGTGCCCTTGAGTATATCCCTCAACTTCATGGGGCAGGAGAGGAGGTTGAGGCACAGGGGATAGTGGCACCAGTTGGACTTGAAAGTCTCTGCAAATTCTAACATGTCATTCTCTCAAGTTACCTTTTGGAGCTAGGCCCTGGAAGGTCTAGCTCTGTCTTCCTTCCCATTCCTAAGAGTCTCTGATTTTTTCCAAGGAAAGGCCAAAGATGACCAGGTCCTTGATGTTTCCAGATGCCAACGGATGTGATACCTATGTATCACAATACAGGCAATGAGAAGTAAGCCAGGAAGCTGAGCCCGCCTTACCCAGATGGAAGGGAGATGGATGAAGAGGAGTTACCCTCTGGGCATATCCTCCACCTGTCTTCTCTCCTGATTAAAAAAAAAATTGGCATTTTGGAAAGCTAGATGAAATAGAACAGTTGAGTCAGAGAATCCAGTGTTGCCATTAAAGGTTAAATTCTGCAAGGGGACAAAGACTTCCCATTGGGAGGTATTTACAGACTCTTTGCCCTGAAGGTCTGTTCCCCTCCTCCATCCCTCTGTGGGCCCAGTGCCTCCACCATCTGACATTCCATTCTCTAAACAGCTGCTGGCTCTCCTGTTGTGCTCCCTTCACAGATGTGCAATGCTGTTCTGAACATCCTGCCCTTGAACTTTCCCTACCCATAATTTTCCAAACCAAAGCCTCGCAATAAAAATGTCAGTGAGGGATAGAGAAAATTAGGGTGGAGCATGTAAAAGGGGGAAAAAAGAATAGGGAGATGCTTTGCACACACAGTGACTTGTGTTGACTTCCTCAACAAAGGTTAAAAGCATACAGTGACTCCTCGACAAAGACATCACGGCAGAGAACGGCAGGGAATTTCCCAGCATGCCACCTAGAAAGACCACGTTCCATGAAGGAGCTGGGCACAGGGGAAGGTGGTGAGCTCCCTTCTCTATGCCATGGGCTACCCGACTGTTCTTACTGCCAGGCAGGGGGCGAGCTCATGGTGGAAGTGAGAATGGCCTTCATAGTACTTTTTTTACAGTTTATATCATGTTACCGTGGAGGTGACAACGCCATCCTCACAGCTAGGCCAGGTGTCTGCTACCAAGCTGCCACTTGGGAGGCACTGGGTCAACACCTATGCATACAGCCGGGAAGAACGGGACCAACCGGAGGAGGAGGTCAGGTATCTTACCCTGGTCCAGAGACCTCCACAGAAAGCTCTTGGGAACCAAATTCTCCTAAAGTCCATTGCTTCATTGGTACTAACTTTCTAGGCACACAGTGCAAAGCTGTAACAAGTTAATGAAATTCTGCAGCTCTCTCAGAGACAAAAGAACCTGTGTCATGGAGTAGTAGGGCTTCTCTCATTACCTACTGTAGTGTGCCAAACGACAGCCACAGAGGACGAGGTGAGCATGGTGGGAGGAAGCCAAGGGGCTTTCTACTGGGAAAGAACCCCTTCATTGGGAGAAGCCCTTGAAAACAACCAGCTTTCCTGTTCTTTGCAACCTTGACCCTATTCCATCACCAAATGCTGCCACTACCCTGAGATAAAAGAGAAGAGTCTTATTACACCATAACTTAGGAAGAAACACACCAAGACCTAAACAGACGGCAGACACAACATGACCCATCCCACAAGTCTTGTGTCCTAGGGAGGAAGCTGTGCTAGGACCCCCGTTGGCACTGCTGACTTGTGGACGTGGCCCCAAAGATAGGAAATGGGAAGACGGAGAACGAATTGAAAACAGGACAGAGGAGTCAGCTAAGGAGGCTCAGCTACTCCTCGTTCTTGCAACTCCTCACTCGACCCACGGAGGCACTTCCACCATCGGGAATTACACCTCGAGACACTTGGGAGAGAGATCCCTTTAGACGTGTTGGGCTCGAGTCCTGGCTCCCTGACCGATGAGCTACCTGGTTTGGGGGTTTGGGACAAATGCGGCATGTTCGGGAAGGTAGAGCACTCATCCGATCAGGTTGTTGGGAGAACTCAGGGAGGTCCTGTGTGGTGTGCATCACGAGGTGCTCAGCACAGTCTCCGATCAGGGAACAGTTCTCCCAGCCACCTGCCCCATCTCTTCCTTTTTTGAGAAGGATTTCTAGACTGGGGGACTCCAGGCCCGCCTGTGTAAACACTCACTGGGTACAGTAGCTGGTGACTGGCCGGTTCTGCGACGGCTCTGGGTATCCCCATCACATCAACGGTACCACTTTTATTTTTGGAGACTATGAAAACCATCAGGTCGATTTCTATTGCGATCTTAAAGATAATCTCCCTTAACCATACCTAACCCCAAGCAATTTTACTGTGTGGTGGAAAATCTTCAGTGTGAGACGTCTTAAATGAGCGAATGAACACAAGATGAATGAGCCCGTGAATGCAAACGTAAAACGTTAAATGGATGTTAAAGACCAAGGGAGGGCCATTTTCACATCATAATGCCAGCATTGCCCTGGAACCCAGCCCTTGGATTAGATGCTTTCCAAAATTTGCACTGCTCTTCCCTCTTCCTTCCTAATGTCCATATCCCCCCAAAGCAGCCTTGCTGATACGAGAAGCCAAGAGCAAAGACCGGTGAAATCAGCAGGTGCCCCCACTGTGTGCCAGCAATTTTGGAGCTGATAAAGTCATTAAGGAAAATTTTAACAATGTATAACCTTTCAGCTTTACTCTGCTAACAGCGGGTAGCCTCCCTTGCAGAGACGTGCGCCTGCACTGAAGTAACCAGTGAGCAGGACTTGACCTTCATTTTCAGTATGCGCAATATTAAATATTCATAATCCACGTAACTGTAGCATAAGAAGTAGCTGAGTTTAAACACGAATCAAAGGAATAAATATCTCCCCAAAGGTGAGTCATCCTTTCCAAGAATGCCCCTGGAAAAAATGCAAATATCCAGGGCCCGGAACCCCTGTCTCTTCCAACTTTCTCTTGAAATTCTAGAAGCAGCAGGAACTGCTGCATTATGCAATCCACGAATCCTGCCCTCACACTGACATCGTTGGGTCTTTTTTTTTTTATTATTTTTTTCTTATCTATTAGAGAAGAATTACTGTACCTATGTCAAAGAGAGGAAACAGACAGGGATGGAACCAGCCATGGTGACATTATCACCCACAGGGTGTCTGGGGTGCTTTTGACTCGGTTGTACAATTTTTTAAAAGTCTTTGCTTCACGGAGTATTCAGAGTGTGTGGGAGGAAAGGGTCAGCGGAGATCAAGAGACATCAGAATTAGGAGCTGGAGTGGCATATGCCTTAAATTGGACAGAACACCTTTAAAAAGAATGAGAAAGAAGAGTTCTTTTGGGCAGTACCTGCCTTGTGTGGCTAATTTAATATCTTCTGAGGGATAGGATTATTGTGTTTGGAGGGCTTAAATCTTCTCCGTGTCTGGAAGGAACTGACACTTGTGCCTATCCAAAGTCTTGGTAGAAGAGCTCCTCTGCTTGGCTGCTTCTAGAGAGTCTACCGCTGGGATGATGAAGCATAATTTTAACACAGTTTAACGTAATTCTCTTTGGCTTTCAACTCCAGGAGCTCGGAGCCACAATCTGTCTTAGCTAGATAGCAATCACTTGAGGCTGCACAAGTGATTCTTCTGTGGTGATCACTCCAGGAAAATTAAGACCCAAAGAAGCTCTCCTCAAATCCTTGAATGAAAAAAAAAGAGCTGCTCCGGGACCTATCTTGGCCTAAGGATGGGAAAGGAAAGATGCTTAGGGGAGGCTGTCTTTGGAAATGACTTACCCACTACCTCTTGAGAGTGAACTAAGTTCTGAAAGGTTAACAAGATCAGAAAGCCACCAATTATGACATTTATCTGGACTGCCTTCCCCACCTGCTGCCACATGAAAGTGGAATGACCAGCCACCCCACCTGCCGGCCCATTCATACAACCCCAATAGGCCTGTCTGACACTGAGCCAGCAGGGCGGACCACCAGAGCCTGTTTTGTATATTAATCTGCCTTCCTTGCCCTCTTCAAGGGGCTGGGTGCAGACACCCCCATATCTTGAACTTGTGCTGCTAGAACATTCCTCACCATTTTGGGGAGGCCAGCTCTGATTGAAATTCATGGAGATGAGCCACTTCACGACAATGTCCGCCCAACTGGGCTCATGCGAGGGAAAGCCTAGGGATTTGTTTATTTGATTGGTATATTTGAAGGGCTAAATGCTAACAGAAATTTGTCTGAAGAATACGAGGTTTTTCCAGGGTGGTAATATAGGATAACTTTCCAAGAGAAGTTTAAGGCCCTCTTTCCAAGTCCCCCACATAGCCTGCCAAACCACCAGTGTATATAAATCAATGAGAATTTAGGATGAAAAGATGAATTTTAAGAATTTACATTCAGCTTTCTTACATATTTTCCATTTGCTTCTTATATGTGGATAGAACTTTATTTTCTCTTAGTCTGCTTGATTACAATGTCTAATAGGTTTTTTGTTTGTTTTGTTTTTGTTTTTGTTTTTGTTTTTTATTCCTAGGAATCTGTGGACTTGCCATAAAGGTTACTTTACAGATTGTACTTCTGCCCCTTACTTCATGTGTGCATGCTTTGCAGGCTTTCCCCAGGAAGATGGAAGACTCCTTGGTTATTGGCTGTGCCGATCAGGTCACCCAAAGGACAGAACCTTGGGAGATGGCTATAACCAAACATACTAATGCAAATGAGAACCGGAAGGGCTGACATAAATAAACATCAAGTCTTCTTATAAATCAAGTCTCGTTATGCCAAACCACAGAGGTTAGTGACACAGAAGAAAGACTAAGGTTAGGGCAGTCCCCAGGGAAAATGGGGACAAGTTTGGTTCTAAGATTATTGGCATTTTTGCTGAAAAATTGCAGAATAGGACTAAACTGTCCATCTTTGGAATAGACTCTTTGTAAGTCCATAAAAGAAACCGGAACCAGAAAAGGGTCCCAATGCTGGCTTTCCCAAGACTGAGCAAAATCATAACTAAATCCGAAGGACCGGGGGGTGGCGCAGGGCATCCAGAGTAGGGGCCCTTTGCTTTGGGGAATTCCATTCCTTTCCATTCTCCTATATGGAGCTGTGAACACCAGAATCTACCGAACAAAAGTCTGCCTTTCAGTAGACACTGTAAAAAAGGACACAATTCAAATCCATCTAACAAGAGCATTTTATTTCTGAGAAATACAAAGGAGCAGAAAGGGAGGGGAAGGGTAAGAAGGTGCTGAGGCATCTCTCCTAACCGATCACCACACTCACCTCCATGTGAGGGTTTGCTCTGTCTGGGGCACACATACTACATGCCCAAACCCATTTCCTGAGCCTGGCATGGAAGTGGACAGGATATGCACCCCCTGACATGTGAGAACAGTCCTCACTCCTGGGAAGAGAATGGAGAAATAAGACCAGGGCTTTAGAAGATCTTTAGTTCAATCCAAATATGGTCCAGAATCATTTAGAGAAGATATTTAAAAGAAGCTTACCTTCAATGACATACCAGTTGGAGATGTCCAGGCTTAAACATCTCTTCTCTTTCTTGGCCAGGAAGAGCTAATGGAAGAGGCGTGTAGAATCTTGTCTCCTGGAGTACTTTGAAAGGACTCTCCCCCTGAGGCAGGTGAGGGCAGTCCAGCCTTGTGCATGGGGACGGGCTGAAGGAC
This sequence comes from Canis lupus familiaris, assembly GCF_011100685.1. Taxonomy (NCBI): domain Eukaryota; kingdom Metazoa; phylum Chordata; class Mammalia; order Carnivora; family Canidae; genus Canis; species Canis lupus. Next base: position 27,922,326 of record NC_049225.1, read on the forward strand.
CTCTGATACTCTCAGACTTGGCTGATTCCCAGAGGCAAGTGATTAAAGGGATGTTTGCTTTATTTTCCCTGACATGGCATTTTGGCCTCAGCACCCAATTGCACAAAATCCTTTGGCTGGTGACCAGATGCCTCTGAGAAATTCAGAATTTAGGCGTGCATGAAATTACTACCATCCCGACACATAGAAAAGGAGCACTAAGCTCAGGACTCAGGCACACCAGGGTCCGTGCCAACAAGGACACAAAGCAGGTTCCTGGAATCAAACTCTAGTGAACAGTCATACCAAGGATAGAGTTCAGAGAGACAAAAACACTCTCACAGTGGACAACGCAGGCAAAGAGTTCAAGGTCACCGCCCAGTTGTCAAGTTCACGGTCACCACAGAAAGGCGCGTCAGACCAGCTTGGCTCCAGCTTCTCAGCCCCAAGCTTGCAACACAATCGTTGGAACAAATAAGGTACCCCGGGGTGAGACCTGCTGGAACCAGGGCAGAGCTGGCCACTGCCTAGCAGCTCTGCTCGGTGACCTCTTTTGACCCCTATGAAGCCTTAAACTCTGTCCTCAAGAACCGCCCCCACCTCCACCTCAGGTTCAGCCCAGAGTATCAGTTCACTGAGCTGGTACCCCAGGGCTCCACACAAATGTCCACTCTAGGAAATGCTAGATGGCCATGGGCCTTGACCTCTGGGAGTCATAAAGAACTCCTTCCTCCCATCTGTTACCTTCACAAGTCAAGAAGCACCAACGAGCAATGTTTCCACTGAATATTCTGCTTGATAGCTGCAAAGGACAGAGCCATGCTTCCTAATCCGATCCCCAACAAGATTAAAGCATGAGAAACCCTAATGAGAAGAGGACCTTACAACCATGGCAAGAATGGCTTGGACCCTCATTGGCTGGATACCTGTAACCCTCCCAGTGGTTGGACATTCCTACCAAAGCCCTCCTAGCTTCTTGACATCTTTAGTGCAAATATTTCAACAGGAAACAGGTATTTGAAAACAAATTAGACCCAGCAAAAAGACTTATCCTCAAATACATCTCCCTCCCTCTTACACCAGCAGAATCCGAGTAACCTTCCTGTGACAGCTTGTTTTCCCATTCAGAAAACCAGCAGAGTAGCTTTGCCTTCCTCTGACAGCCTTCCACCCTCAAAAGACTTGCAAATTTTGGTGTTAAAATAAATCAACTCATCGACGCAGAGGCTCATGATTGTTTTAGAAAAGAGGGCAAGACAACGCATTTGAATACTCACTTTGACGAATCTATGAAGTATATTACAAGGGCACCAATGCTGAGAGCAAAGACTAAGACAACCTGCAAAAGAAGAAGAAAATGCCATCACTTAAAGCCAACACCAGGAAGCTTCGTTCTGGGGGGCTTTGTCGGGGTGGGGGGTGTTGGACACAAGTGGAGAAGCAGATTTCCAACTGCTTTCTGGGGCCCTCTTGGGAATCTCAAGCCCTGGAGGCCCCCACAGGACGCCCTGATGCTGCCTCCACACCTTGCAGTGGGCAGCAACCTCTGTGCTGGCCAACAGGGGTCAGGGCAGACTCTTGTTTCTATGGTGCCGGGTCCCATCTTGCCCTGTTAGCAACAGGGTCCAGCTTCTCCGCAACTGAAGTCCGCACACTTCCAGTGAGGAAAGAGCAGGTAAGAATTCAGAGCGATACAACTGGTCGTTTTATGGGCATCCTAGACCCAGAAGAACTCAGACATGGGAATATCAATTTTTCCAAGTTCTGACAAGGATTTACAGACCACAAAGTTGACCCATTTTAAGTGCACAATTCGGTGACTTCAAGTAAACTGACCAAGGGATACAGCCATCACTGCAATGAAATGGCTTCAACCATTTTCATCAATCCCAGGAAGACCCCTCACACCCAGGAACAAGCTAAGCCCGCTCCCGCCCCCAGCCCTATGCAACCCCTGATTGACTGCTGGTCTCCAGACAAGAACCATCAATTTGAAAAGCACAAATTTGCTGCTTGTACAAATGTGTGTGTGTGTGTGTGTGTGTGTGTGCACATCCACGAGCGTGTAGTTACAACACTTCTCAAGTATTCTGGAAACGGGTTAGGTGCAGGGAGCCAAAGCCGCTAATACATTAGGCCAGCTACACGAGAAGACTTGTTCATCTTTACACTCTTCACTCAGAATTAATGCCTCTGATATAAAAGACAGTTTGGCATCTCCTCCAAAGGATACCTGTCACACTGACGTCCATCCGAAGCGTATGCGGCAGCTGACGCCGCCACCAACACTTCTGTCCCCGCTCTACGTTCTGGTTTGTTCATTTAGTCTTTCACAGAGGAGACCAGTAGGGCAACTAAACGGATGCTCAGAAATGAGCAAGACGTGCAGAGCCAACAATTAAGATTGAAAACAGAAAGCAAACACTACCGCTGCACACTGTGCCAACAAATACCTTTCCGACACACTAATATCCTAAAAGGACCACGCAGAAAGAAGTGTCAGTCTCTTCTCAGAGTATCTGCATATTGACATCCCTCTGGCATCGGCTGGTGGATAGAGATGAATCCCAATTTATGTAATGACTGCACAGCCAAGCTGTGTGTGCGTGTGTGTGTGTGTGTGTGAGAGAGAGAGAGAGAGAGAGAGAGAGAGAGTCGAGGGGATCACACATGCATATCTGTACTGTGTGTGTGCATCAAACTGGCAGATAGGAAATGCAATCTGCCTACTGTACTCATTGAAAACATTGCAGAACCCCACGGAGCTACCGGGACAGACAGCAGACCACACAGTAAACACTGACAAACAGCAGAACACTGAGGAAGAAAGACGCAGCCTCATAGCACCTGACAAATCATCCTGATGAAAGAAAGTGGTAAAACAGTACATCACTGGGGCTTGTTTTATTCTTCCATTTTGTCTCAAAAACTAAACCGTGCTGCAGCTGAATCCAAGGTAACCCTGCAGTCTGCTGGCAAATCACCATCTATCCGGTGCTAATCCTCCTGGCAGGCTCACCCCAGGCTCTCCCCTCACGCTCATTCACTCCTTCATCCCTTTGCAAAGTCATACACACAAAAAAACACAAAAATATAAACAAGCCTCTTCTTTTCCCTCTATTATCTGAAGGAGGCAGCAAAACAAATAGCTTAAGATTAATTTTGATCTGTGTTGCTATTTACGAGACATAAGCACTGAAATCCTGGCCCCGACCTCATTCTCAAAATGCTGCAAAGAGAAGGGGCGTGGCCAGGGCACAGGGGAAGGACCTCTTCTTCATTCATAAACAGCTGACCCAAGACTAATCTCTGTCAGCTGGGCTCTGGGTGTGTGTGTGTGTGTGTGTGTGTGTGTGTGTGTGTGTAAGGATGCTGAGCTTTGGTCAGAGCTGACTCTACAGGCCAATGAGGGGATGGGAAGGGAGGGCAGGGATGCAGGGGCGAGGAGAGGAAAGAGGATAGAAGCCCTTGCAAATGGCATCACCATCATGAAATGAGCTCAAAATCTAAGCTCTCTTGCAATGGTGAGGATTTCCCAGCACTGGGGGGCCAGATGAAGTAGCTGACACTAATTTGTCCCAGCTGCCTTCACTTGGCCTCTCAGACAGGGAATAATGTGCAGCTTATTTAAGCAAATCAGCCAGTGACAGGAGGGGAGGACTCCTGCTAGCTTCTTAAGATGCAAACTCAAGTATCAGCATCTCTCTGATAGGATGAGGGAGGGAAGAAATTCAGGAGGGAAATGACCTCCAAGAACTGAAGACCTTGGTGAGAGAACCGATTCTTGGGTCCACATGTTCATCTGGAAGGCTGTCTCTTGAGGAGGTACAGGGCATCCAAACTGATCCACCCCCCACACCCTCCACCTCAAGGACTGAAATGATCAATGAGGAAAGGACCAGCTTCTCAAAATTAAGGCAACTGGGCATGTGGTTTTTAAACATGCTAAATGGCTCTTTATCATGTTGGGCTTGATTACATTGTCAACCTGGATCCAAGTGCTGCAGAAAATGAATCAACCCCTTGGATTAGGCCGTGGAAATAGGAATCCAACAAAGATTCATCTTCTATAGGCCCTGACAAAGGATTAGCACTCTCTCTCTTCATCTCTTATCACTCTCTCTGATAAGCCCCCCCATTGTCTGAGAACTCTGCTCTACATATGAAAAAATTCAGTCTAGCTACACAGAACAGTCAGATTTTTAGCCTAAATGCTAACGGTTATGTTACAGAGCACCTCCAAATAATTATCTAAGTATTTATTTCACGAAATCTGCTAAGGCCCTAGGAAAAATAACAAAAGTCCACTTGAAGTCACGAAATAAATTTCTTTATGGAATAATCCTTACATAGTAATCCATGTCATGTTACACTACTACGCAACTAGCACTCAATGGTATGGCACAGGTATAGTCATTCTGTACTAAGGTACTAACTAGGTCAAGATATGAATGGGAAAAGAGGTTGAGATGGGCAGGAACAATATGTTCTTTCTTCTCAAAGTGTCCCTTCTTCCTACCTATAATGGCTTCTAGAACATCCCTTCAGTAAGGGGGAAGTCTGCTGAGAGTTCTTCTATGTGCCTCGAAAGTCCCAGAGATAAAAGGCACTCTAGCCCAAGGGACATGTTAAGATGAGGCCAAGAAAAGCATAATAATATACCTGAGACACAGAAACACTAGCCCTCCAGCAGCTGAGTCACAGAAGGCTCCCTACAATAACCAAGCTCTTTACAAAGCACTGTCACAAACAAGACCTGGTACCACAGTCTGCCATGTGAGACGAGATGAGCATTCCCTCTCGGGGCACACACTGTGCTGACCTCCACCAGCGCCTTTCTAGCTTTTCACAGGCTGGGAGGTAGGGTCACCAAATCACCATGGGATGGCTACCTGGGAGGGCGCTAACTGCCATAGTCTTAGGTTGATTGAAAATACCCATATGCTACGCAGTGATACCAGGTACTGAGTGATATTTACAGAGTGCCAGATATCTAACAAAAGTGATTTGATAAATGTCATTGAAACAATGGTACTCTTGAGTTATCTGTTCCCAGAAATGCAAGATCAAACACGACATGTGTTTGCACAGAAGAATGCCAGGAACACAGACACAGACACACAGAGACACACAGTGTATCAAAAAAAAAAAGTCTCTCCATAACATCTGGCATCAGGAGCCTGATGAATAAATGGAGAATGAAGAGGGTATAGTCACAGATATTTTCATGATGGACATTCCAGCAATCCCTGAAGATCTTTCAAATGTCTCAGAAAGTTCATAAAAGGGGTGCCTGGGTAGCTCAGTTGGTTAAGCGTCCGCCTTCAGCTCAGGTCATGATCCCAGGGTCCTGAGATTGAGCCCCGCATGGGTGGGTTGGCGGGGGGGGGGGTGGGGGGGTGGAGCCTACTTCTCCCTCTCCTCCCACTCCTGCTCTCTCTCACTATCCCTGTCTCTCTCCCTCAAATAAATAAATAACATCTTTAAAAAAAAAGTTCATAAAAGTGGGAAACATGATGGCAAAGCACAGAATATCCCCCATCAAGTCACTGAAGATCTTCAAGGAAAGGACAATTCCAGTGAGATGAACACAGAATGAATGAATGGGGAAGGTGGGCTCTTAGACACGCTGTCTGTTCTAGAAACTGGTTTCAAGTTGTTGAATTTGGCCCAAGCGCTTTCAATAGACACAAGTCATGAGTCTATGAGGGCCTCCAGACACTGATTGGAGTAGAGGCTCATAAAGGCAGCTACCACCACCAACCCATCACTTGAGCAGCATTTGTTAAAAATCAGAGATGCCCTCATCCCGCCCTGGAACCAGAGAATGGCAAGCTGGGGGGATGGGGAAGCTGGGCACCTCTATTTTTCAGAAGCTCCTCCAGTGAATCTGATATATAGCCAAGAATGGGAGTCACTGAATTAAAGCCATTAGGGGAAACCACTTAGCTCAAGTCAGAGATTAATTTACAAATGTCGCCTTAACAATTAGCCCATTAGAACATATGTATGAGGCCTGCAGGCTTTGAGAATCGTGCTAGAAGTAAAGTACAGAGAGGAGGATGAGTTAATTCTCTCCTGAGCAGGTTTTATACATTCTGCTCAGCTCACAGCAGAACAAATGACCCTAATTAATGATTCTGCATGTTTGATTGGGGCCTAGCCAGCCCCTGGCAGCAGCGACCCCTCTGAAAATGGACCATTTTCTACATATAATCCCAAGGGCACATCACTTTTTTTTTATTGAGGTGTAATTTATATACAATAAAATTTACTATGTAAAAACAATAGACATGAGAACTCCCAAGGCAAAACAACGTGGGGACATTTTGTTTATGAGTGATAACATCATTCCACCATCCAAATTAAAATGTTTGGTCTGGTGAATTTAACAACTCTGACAGACAGGACTCCTGTGTACAAAGCCCAGAGGGAGAGAGAGAGAAAAAGAAAACTAAAAGAGCAAAGTCAGGCCTGGACTTTGCCCTCAACGAGCATGGAATTCAGAAGTTTAAATTACTCAGGAGTCCCTTGTGGCTTTGATAAATACCACGCATACAAACAGACACTTCTCGGATGTCCAAGGAAGGAAAGGATACAGAAGTAACACCACCACCATCACAAACCTCCAAAGTGGAATAGGAAGGGGAGGGTGGAAAGCCAAGGGAGAAGAAAGGAAATCCCTGACACTCCAGATCCACCTGTCTGATGCAGGGAAGGGCAAGGCACCAGGCGCGCCAGCAGACAGACTCATGGCAGAGAGGGCACAGACCCAAGTGATGTTGAATCCTGACTCTGCAGTACACTCTTGAGCATACCACTTAACAACTCCAGGACTCAGCTTCCCAATCTGTGAAAGGGGGGCCTGGAAGAGATGATCGTCAGATCAGGACCTGGATAGGTTATTGCACAGGAATTGCAAAAGGATTCAGAACTCTTAGCTTGAGAAGGCAATGCTCTTTTATGTCAGGGGGTGCCATTTGTGGGTATCACTGTAAATTCAGCATGATGAGCATTATGCGTGTCACTAATCTTGTCAGAGGGGCTTGTGTCTTGCAGAAAATCATAAGCAGGAATCCTACGGACACTCGGATTCATAGTTTTGTGTTTCCAGTGGCACAATCAATTGCTCGTGCAGCTGGCCATCCCACAAAACTACAACACAACCTACCAAGGCTACTGACTGGCTCTCTCCTGGCCCTGTGCCTCGTTCTGCTGTTGCTCCAGGGAATTGAGTGGGGGTCTCACCCAATCTCCTTTCCGCCTGCCTTTGTGATTCTTTGAAAAGCCCATGTTTCCGTAGGTTTTGTATAGAGGAGCCCACACTCTGAGTATCAGTGTTTTCTTAAGGGAAAAAAGTGAAGGATATTTTTTTTCTTCAGAATCTGGCCAGTATACTAATGTTTCCCTCACCCTTCAACCACTCTCAATAGAAGACATCATCTTGCTACCAAGAAAGGTATTTTTGTTATCCTAAATAACAAAAGATTTGTAAAATATAAAACCAATATTTTGACAGTGCCATTTAAACACCCAAAGGTCCCCAAAGTTTCCAAAGTAACATTCTGGCACATTACTTTTGACTTATGAAGTGCTTACACAAAAATGCTGCAAGTTGATTCGCTAAAGGCCAAGACTCCAAACAACAGTTTAAGTACAGATGCATTCAATACGAAAGAAAGGGAGGAATAAAGAAGTGCTTTCAGTAGTCAGTGTTTAGAATTATAAAATACATGGGACTCCCAGATAAGAGTAAAACTGTGCTTTATTCAAATGTAAGGAAGGCCAGGAAAAATGTCATGCTTTTAGGGGCATTTAAGTCTGGTACTTCCAAAAGTGCAAGACTTAAAGCCATACCCAATATAAAATGGACTGAATTTTTAGGACATAAGATATAACTTGGAGAGGTCCCCCCACCCCTTAAATTGCTTCAAATGACTTTGAGTATGAAGAAAAAGAAATCCCTAAAAGAGCTTACAAGACCCTGAAATTCCAGCCCTTTTCTGCTGCTGAAGATTCTAATTAATGGAAATTCAGTTCTTCTTAGTCATCATGTGTCGTGCCTCCCCACCCCAGCTACCACAGGGCCTTTGCACAAGCATTTTCTTCCTCCTGGAAGTCGTACCTCTCTTCATAGACTATTCATCCTTCAGATCGCAGCTCCGCTATCACATTCCTAACACTTACTGCAGGGATGTACCCCCATGAACATAATACTTTATAGCACTTAGCATGGCAAAAATTTTAAATTTTTTGTACAATCATTTGATCAATTCCTCTCTCCTCTGCTGGACTGCAAGTTCTATGAAGACAGGGTGCCTGTCCTTTTTTTTTTTAGTATTTTATTTAAATTCAATTTGCCAACATATAGTATAACACCCAGTGTTCATCCCATCTGCCTGTCCATTTTTAGTCATCACTAAACTCCCAGAAGCTAGCAAAGTGTCTCAATCAATATTTGCTAAATAAAAGTGTATTTGAAGAAAAGATAAGAGAGTAAGTTTGGAAACTGGGTGTAATGAAAGCAAGAGAGTTGGATCCTCATGGAGCGAGGCTTTGGAGCTTAAAACCTCAGAAAGAGGTGAGGTATAGTTCCAGGGAAGGCAGGAGCCAAGGGACTCATGGCAGGAGTGGAGTAGGGCTGGAGAGCATCATGGTTGAAGGGACTGAGGATTTGAGATGCAAGGGGGCTAGCAAGCAGAAGCATGTGCACATACCAGAAGGGGATGGCTCGAGTTGAGGTGGGGAGAAGAAAGAGTCAGGGATGGAGCCACCTTGAATGGTGGAAGAGCCTGCTGGAAGGGAGATGCCAGCATCAGGGAGAGTAGACAGGGTGAGGATTCAGCTGGATGGCAGGAGCCTCAAGAGAAAAGGTTTTGCACAAAGATGGAAGAGGCTACGGAGGACCAGATCCAGGGGCCCATGGGCTATAAACAAAGAAGCCACCTATGGAGGTGTGAAGGAAACTACGTCTCTATGAAAGGTTCAGTTAAGGTGGTAGATGTCAGAGGGTGAGAATTTAAGTTAGGATCAGGACTGGGAATGTGTGGAAACAAAGTGAAGTACATGTCATAAGTAAATGAGATGCAAAACAATGTAAATATAAGTGTATAAGTAATAAACGAACACACACACACACACTGCAAGAGACACAGAGATAAACTGATACTCCAATAATTAATCACAAATACTGGGTCTCTATTACTATTTATTGGCCAACTACAGTCCTAGCAAAGTGTCTCTGTGATTTCCAAATTAGGTAATTTCAAAGTGACTATAGATAAAAACAAAGCCCTGGAAAATAATAGGATTCCTTCTTAATGTAAGCTACTAAGAACAATTTTATTGTAAGTCACGCATCTACTGGCATACAGACAAATTATGCACAATAATGAGCTTTTTATAGAGGGCAGAGGAGCATTTGACTAATATGGAATAGATATAAAAGGTCTGGATCCTTCTTTTTTTTTATTTTCCCCAAAGAAGAATTGGGGGCATAATTATAAGCCAGTTGCCTAATCTCTTCCCTCCTGGGGGACCATGTTGATATACTCCAGGGCACAAAATTGTGTGGATCTCTGCAGGTCAGTGTTTCTCAACTGCCGGGAAGGTGTCAACGATCTAACATCTTGGGTTTTGTTGACCACGCTTGTTTCATTTTGCGTAACACAAAAATATAGAAGAGTTAAATGTGATCCTCTAACGGTCTCAATTTATTATAATTGAAACAAGAAACCGAAATGATGGAAAGCAACTGTAACCCTGAGTCGGAAAATTTTCCCTAAAACCTGTGACCTTAAGAATCAAGGTTTAATGACACTGAAATCTTATATCATTGCCTCGTAAAACTTAAAAGGTTGATTTTCACATATTTCTACCAATAGCATGAAACTGGTGCATTGGCAAACAAGATATAATGTTCCATTCGAGGGCTAAAGTTTGAGAGACCTGTCCTGTCTAATTACTGAAGAATCTAGGGGGAAAATTTCCATCTGCTGCTAGAGCTCCCAAGTTTGCAGCTAATGAGCTTTTGGGGGACACCGTGTGGCTTAAGTGCATATGGGTCTGGCCAACTAGATTTTTAATTTAATTAGATTCATAAGATGAGAAAACTTCTGTAGCACACTGTCTGGTCAACAGTTGCCACTTATCATCACCAAGGACTAAATTTATGGCCATCTTTGCCCTACTTCTCAAATCTTGCCATAGTTAGAGTATATTGAAGGCAAAAATGAACATGAAAGCAGAGACTCAGATACTTGTACACCCAAGTTCATAGCAGCTTTGGAAGCAACAGATAACAAAATGGGGTCTATGTGTATAATGGAATACTAGCCTTGAAAAGGAAAAAGATTCCGATACATGCTACAACATGAGTAAACCCTGGCGATGTTATGCTAAGTCACACAAAAGGACCATTATTGCATTATTTCACTTGCATGCAGTACCTCGAGAACTCAGTCAGGTTTACGGAGATACAAAGTAGAATGGCAGTTGCCGGGGTCTGGGAGGAGGCAGGAATAGGGAATTATTGTTTAATATGTATAGAGTTTCTGTTTAGATTGATCCAAAAGTTCTGGAGATGGATAGTGGTGATGGTTGTCCAACATTGTGGTTGTACTTAAGCCACTGAACCATATGCTCACAGATGGCTAAAATGGCAAACCTCACATGAAGTTAATCACAATTAAAAAACAAAATAGAAGGAAAATTCTGAGAACCTGCAAGCAGAATCCAGCAGTGTATTTAAATTTCAAAACTCAAACATAATCATCTTTCCAGAAAGATACTTATATCTCTCCTTTTAGTGGCAATGGGTACCTCTAAGAGAGTTACATTACATACGAGTCACTTTTGCCTCTCTGGGATATTTGATTTTATTCTTTACTAAGCTGGCATTTCCCCCCTTATTTCCAGAATCTATCCCCATTTAGACACAGAGAACTTACCTAGGTCTCCACTTTACCCTCCCACTTCCAGTCTCATCTATTACTGATACAGGAAGGGGACTATGAATTTCTCAGGGATCTAGAGCCTACTATGTCTTTTGGATCTAGAGCTACAGTCGAACTCTAGCTAAAGTCCCAGATATGACTGGGAGTTTTAAAAGAAAGTACCGTTTACCACAATAAAAAAGAAAAGAATGTCTGCCTTTGGCTTATAACATTTTCAAAACATTTAACAATGCCCTCTAAGATAATGTCATGGACACAGAACATTTGGTCCCCAAGGTCTAAACTTCAAGGCCAAGCCGCAGCAATGACTTAGGTATGGCCACTTAGTGGGTTAGTAGGACCCCAGAGTCACCCCTAGAACAACCTAAAATTTCCATCTTTTACAACAATGAGTTTGCCATCAAAAAGTGTTGCTTTTAAAAAGGATTGCCAATGCAACCTGGAAAGTAAGGCCATGAAAAGTCAAGAGAGTTGGCCAAAAATGATAAATAACCATTCAACTAACAATAAAACATTGACACCAACTTGGACCAGGCTTCAAAATCAGTTACCCGCCCCACGCCAGGCTTGACCATGAAGACGCACGTTCGTGTGCTTAGTTCCAAAAGCACAACACTCCATTTCCTCTTTTGTAGGGCCAACAGCTGACCATAATAAAGGGGTTGGGGGTTGGCTTTGGCAGATGCCATCGAGATAAGAATGAAACCAGTAAGTCCCCATGCTAAGGTTTACAGTAGGTTGAGATTCCAAGTCTCCAAAGAGAAGGTACTAGCTTGTCCACTTCTGACATCTCTCCCTCCTTCCCTCACTTCAGAGAAGAATTTTTTTTTTTAATTTTACCATTGCATTCTTACAAACAAGCTGCCTCTCCTGAAGGAAGCAGGAATCTTCCTGAGCTAGCATTCCTCATGCTCACAAATTCCGGCCCCAACAGCAAGGAAAATCAAAAGTCAGGGTCAGTGGCAGAAATCTCAACATGTGTAATGATGGTTGTCCTGAGTGAGGGTGGATGCCCCACCCAACATTGCATTCATTTGAAAAGGTTGGATCACATCCCCAGCTACTCCCCTACTTCCTGCATATCTCACACATCTCCCTGTGGCCCGGTGACGATCAGATGCTAATAATGCTGCACAGCCTAACTACAGCTCTGGCAAGCCAGAGATCAAGTCAGAAAACCACAAGCTCCCCTTCCATGGGACACATGTTAGGGGTGGAGGGATGGGGGCAAGGTCAGGTAATACAGCTTTCCTGCCTCTCTCAGCCTCACCCTTACTTTGGAAGCAAAACAGGAGAAAGAAGACTGTCTACATAATGCTACTTGTTGTCTTTTGAAGGTCATTTAAAAAGAGGAAGAGCATGTGTATGATGTTCAGGCCTCCTTCATACTTCGGTCTCTCTACAGGCAGACCAGGCACGCAGGCTGTCTGCAGCATGGCAGGAGCCAGAAAATATGGGAAGAATTTTTTATTTCCTATTTTTAAAAGCTTTGACACAGTTATCATAAAGGAGAAATCAGAACTGAGGTGGACGTCCTTAAGTCTTTACGTGGGTTTCCAAGTTTTCAATGTATATATGGGGGAGAACCATCGCCTTCTCGGGGTTTGGGGGCTCTTGTCATAATCCGGCTGTGTATTTCAGCAGAGCCCCAGCCTGACTCACTGAATTCCCCTCCCTGTCCACTCCATTAGAAGATCTTCATGCACAAGAATTCATTCCTCTGAACTCCCCACACCATTCCACAGCTACCCACTCATTCATTCATTGCATGCAGTTGCCAAGTACCCCCTACAGACTCAGGGTTGAGCTGGCATGGGATACGGAGTAGGAGAGAATGCTTCTGCTTTATAGAACTTGAACTCTAGTTAATCTTGGCACAAGATTCTTATGCAAAGGAGGATGACAGATGCCAAGATGAGGTTCCCAACATCAAAAACCTTTCCAGATATTTATGCCATAGCCTGACAGTGGTTGTTAAGTGTGAGTATGGATCAGAATTATCCATAGGCCATGTTAAAACACATATTGCTGAACCTCATCCTGGAGATTCTGATTTGATAAGTCTGGGGGAGCCTGAGAAATTTGCATCTCTTAACAACTTTCAGGTGATGCTGATGTTGCTGATTCAGGGACCATATTTTGAGAATCACTGCTTTAAGCCATCAGAAAAAACTTAAAAAGTCAATCCTTTTAAGACATTCTGGCTTCTTTGAATATGGGTGTAAAAACATCTTAAATTGGTTGTTTTGGGTATGTGCTATTTGGACAAAATTCTCTGTAAATATCCATAGATTTTGAAGGCTTCCAAAAGGGAGAAAACTGGCCAGAACACTATCTTGAAATATAATCCAAAATCATTTTCATACACTAGTTCAATGTGCTAGACAATGCCAGCAACATGTTTTGGTTTTGTTTTTAATTAAGCTGATATATCTTGTCCATAGAAAGGTACGTCATGAATTTAGATATGTCACTATTATAGCTAATAAAACTATTAAAAGTTCCATTTCCAATACGGAACCTTAGATTTCTGAAGACATACTTCAACTAAGACTTGTAACGGCATGGCTGAGAAGACTGGTTTCCAAAGAAAGTAATCAAAAAGTACCACAAATGGAAAATGGGAGCTCCCATTGATAAACTATTTCCTTTCTTGGTGGAAAGAAGCAGTGCTAAAGAATAGTTGCCCACAAGGCTTCCAGAATGATAGGAACCAAGGACCATGCTTCTGCCCATTTTTCCCAAACATGTCTAAGGCAGAGGAAAGACAGACCAACTCCCTTAGTTCAAGCTTCACCCCCTGCAAGAAACTTCTGGCACTAATTTGGCTTCCCTGTGTGCTCTGGGCTGACTGACCTTCCTAAGAATGCAGGTCTACTTGACATGTTCTCTCCAGAAGCAGCCACAATTATCATTTTAACCTGCCATCCTGTATTAGGTTTTAAATGCTATTTCAATGACACAGGGGGGTTGGATTTTTTTAAGCCTTGTTTCTTTTTCCTTTCTTCCTTTTCCTTCCTTTCTTCCTTTCTTTCTTTCCTTCATTCCTTCTACTGAAAAATCAAGCCATTCAGAAACAAAGTGACAACTTTTAGCCTTCTGTAACCTCATCTGCTGCTTCACTGAAGGCAACTCCTAAAAGACTCTGAGTAGACTTTCTCAAAGCACTTCTCTCATTCTTCACTATAGTCATCCGTTTTCCTCTCAATCTCTTGTCCGTGTCTCCTTAAGAGCAGAATGTGTCATTTGTGTCTCTGTCTCCACCATCCATCCATCCATTCATTCCACAAGCATTTATTGAGTGACTACTGTATACCATGCTTTGCACTAAGCCTGGATATACAGCAGAGAACCAAAGAGGGCCCTTGCCCTCATGGAGCTTACAGTCTAGAGGGAAAACAGACACTCAACCAGAGGTCACACTACAGAGTAAAAAATGCACATGGCAAAGAGGACTCTGAACACAAGTGGAGAGTTTTGCTGACTGTGGGGTTAAAGGAGTTTTCCCCAGGGAAGAAGGATAAGAAAGAGTTAACTAGAGTAAGGAAAGCATTTCATATGCAGAAAACAGCACATCCAAAGCTTCTTAACCATTGTCCTATTGATGTTTGCTGAGTGAACAGAGGACCAAGGTGGTGTTATGCACTCACCATGACAGGGCAGAGTGAGGGCAGGGTTAAATACTGACTGAATTGAATTGAACAGGGACCCACTGTTCTCAAGAAGGAAGATGGAGAAACTGAGGCGAAGGGAACTTCAATGAGTATGTAATTGGCATGGCTGGGCCTCAAATCCAGGTTTGACTCCCTATTTTTGTTCTTTTAAACTAAGACACCAAAGCTGCTGTCTCAATTTTAGGTTATAAGGCCGTCGGTGTCCCCAAAGCCTTTATGTGGGAGAACTCTGGAGTTTCACCAGCTTTTTCAGAGTTCCTTGGTGGAGAAGCATCAAGGCTGGAAGGTTTTCTTGGATAGCTATGATGGTAGACAACCCCTCCCAAAATGGGGACACAAAAGTAAACATTGGCCCCATTTGCCCCCCAAACCATAAACAACCCTCTCTCCCATCCCCAAGGAAATAGCAGGTTTACCACTTTATGGATACATGATAGGCATATTTTCCAGTCTTATACCACATAATGGAAAATTCTTCTATGAAGTCTAAATTTAACAGTGAGAATCATCAGAGATTACTTCCTTTGAATTTTGCATTAACCTTCTTTCTTGGCTCTTTTAAAAAGCACAAGGGATAATAAAAAAAATATCCATACAAAGTTGTTAATGATTTAATACAGTGGTGTTGACATCACAGTGTACCTGTGATCCACTGGGGCTATTTGTCAGAAATTCTGTTTTCGTTAAATATTTGTTTAAAATTTTCCAAATATTCTGATTCCAAAGGCTTTAGAGATGACTCAGAAATCTGCATTTTCAACAAACACACCGTACCCCCTTTCCCTGTAATTCTGACACGTTTTGAGAAAGGTCCATTTAAGGCAGTGGTTCCCTAATGAAGAGGAGAACTTTGAAGTTTTTAAAAAGTTTTTAAAACTCAGATCACCAAGTTACATCCCAGAGCTATGACACCAGCATCTCAGGAAGGTAGGACAAGGCATCAGTAGTACTTGTCTGATGTATTAGAAAATAAAGTTCCTCAATGTGCAGCCTGGGTAAAAGCACTCATTACAAGTAGAGAAAAACCACCTGAGCAGTGGTTGGCGAGAATGTTAAGGCAGAGGCAAGTGTAATGTGCAAAAAGAGTCAGGAAGCTAGGTAGATGGAAGCCCAACCCAGGGAGGGCTGCCAAAAGGAAAAACCACCTGGTTCCCCCAAATCCCCACTTATGACTCTGAAAGAGCAGTCCTCAGGCCACTCTGTCGCTGAGGAGCCCCACTCTCTCACACACCCACACAATCCTCCTTGACACCAAGGCTGATGGGAAGGCTGCTGCATGCCAGACCTCTGGGGGACACAGATGGCATGCAGGGACAGGGACTGGGCCTGAGCTGGAGGCCGCACCGATTGGGTCATCTGTAGCCCACGTGTCTTAGCAGGTGGTTTCCTGCAAGCACAGCCACCTTACCCCCGCTCCTTGGCACCGCTGGTCCCAGGTGCAGAGTTTGGCCCTTGTGGGAGGGGATGGGCAGATAGCTATTTCCTGCCAATGGCAACACAGGTCCCCATCCTGGCCAAGAAATAGGCAAGAGTAGAATGGCAGGAGTATGATCTGGTTCAAAGATTCCACAACTCCAACCAAATCCACATCTTTTTTAGCAAAATGGAGGTCATGTGCAATGTATGAGTTTCCATAAACCTGTCTCATGGTGCTCCATCTGCAAACCTACATTACAACGGTTCACACTGGTCCCTGGGAACAGGAATGAAGAGGTGAGGGTTCCATGGAGAGCTAGTCATCAGGATGATGGCTCAGCGTCCACCAATAATATAATAGGTACTTTCCCTTTGACCAAGCACCCTATCCAGGGGCCTGAGGGTGAACTTCAGGCCAGTGGCATCCAACAGACATAGAATTCAAGCTATATTTATAATTCTAAAGTAGCTACATATTAAAAAAATAAAAATAAGTGATATTTATGTCTCAGATATTTCACATGTAACCCCATATGTGCAAAATCCTTTTACATCAATATGCAATTAATACTGAAATTTATTGAAATTGATTAAGGGACTATTAGAAACAACCTGGGCACCCACCACACCTCTACAATACAACACTATCTTATGTGATGCAACAGTTGTGGCATTTAGTGAAAATGAGTCCTAGTAAGCAACACAGTTGTGTTTCGCAGAAAAATATTTTATATTGCTGCGGTTTTGAGATTCATATTGAAATGAACCAAAGGTAAATAAAATTTGAAAACTCAGTTCTCCACATTTCATTTTACAAATTATTATCAGTAGAAATAGTCCTGTATGTGTGACCGCTAGCCACATTTCAAGCGCATAACAGACACAGGCTAGTGGCTACTGTATTGGATAGCAAAGAGAGAAGGTGTTCATCTTTACATAGAGTTCTGCTGAGCAGTATAGCTTTCGAGCCCTTAGCCAACTGAAAAGCTCCCTCTTTCTACCAATCCAGGATAAGGAAACTTCAAAATGCCCCGCTGATATGGGTGATCCCTCCTCTCGTGGAAAGGGAGCACAGTGGTGGAGGGCTAGACCGTATAACCAGATGCTTATCAGCCATGTGACCTTGAGTAGATCACTCTCTATGGCTTGGTTCCTACATCTGCTAGAGGGGAGTAAGAAGAGCACCGACCTCAAAGAGTTATAAAGATTAAATTAGTATCTACAATGCACTCAAGACCGTGTCTTCCATATAGTAAATGCTCTATAAATAAATATTAAATACAAATTTCCAGCATGATGCCTGGCGATTGGCACTGAGCACAATATCGCTCATTCCAGAATGATCTTACTGAAAGATGGAAATCTCTCACCTGTCAATAGCTACCAACTCGGTGATTGCCAGAATCATTCACTGATTCACTTGAGAAATACTCAGTAAGTTCTCACCTTATGCAGAGCACTGCAGCTCCACACCTTAGGGGAAAAGGAGCTCAGATAGTCTGAAAGATTCCATGATGTCTGTCCCTTTCCCATCGTCCAAATCATGTCTTCTGGTTCTTCGAGGCAAGAATAGAATTCCACTTCATTTGCAAGCTTCCTTTCCTTATCAGGCCTGAGTTCAGGCCAGCTCCTCACAGAAGCATTCCCTGACTATCCCTCTAAAGTTGTATCATGGGTGTGTGAGTGAGTGTATGTGTGCACACAGCCCTGGCCTGTCCCCTCACACAGCTTCATTTCCCTCATTGGCTTATCATTCCTTGACATCACTTTCCTTACTTGTCTATGCTTGTCTGACCTCAAGAAAAGATAAACTTGGAGCACCTGCGTGGTTCAGTGGTTGAGCGTCTGCCTTTGGCTCAGGTCGTGATCCTTGGGTCCTGGGATTGAGTCCTGCAACGGGCTCCCCACAGGGAGCCTGCCTCTCCCTCTGCCTGTGTCTCTGCCTCTCTCTGTGTCTCTCATGAATAAATACATACAATCATTTAAAAAAAAGATAAACTCTGTATGGACAGAGACCTATATGTCTTGTGATGGAACATAGTAAATGCTTTATGTAGAATTGCTAAATGAGTGAATGAATGAACGACTGAGTGAATGAATTAATTAATGAGTGAATAAATGAATGCCCTCTGTGATGTATAGATTCCTCTACTTATCTTTGCTTAGCATTCCAAAGCACATTTGGTTCTTCATATTTTGAGGACACTCCATTCCATACTACTTGATACATATGGTTAACTATTTTTATGTACATGTCTTGTCTCCTCATCTAGACTACAAATGCCTTGAAGTTGTGTCCAAATGTCACCTTCCTCCCGTGGCCCTCTTTTTTTTTTAAGATTTTATTTATTTATTCATGAGAGACACAGAGAGAGAGAGAGAGGCAGAGACACAGGCAGAGGGAGAAGCAGGTTCCATACAAGGAGCCTGATGGAGGACCCGATCCCGGAACCCCAGGATCACGCCCTTGGCCAAAGGCAGGCGCTAAACCTCTGAGCCACCCAGGGATCCCCTCTTGTGGCCCTCTTAATGCCCAGCATAAGGCACATCCTCAATGAATAATTACTGAGAAATGAACGGGAAGGATAAAGCAGAGTCCCTAAATGAATCTTCTTGGTCACACATACAGGACTATTTCTACCAATAATAATTTGTAAAATGAAGTAAATATATAAATACATACATCTATCTGTATATGCTATTTCTCATTCTAAATAAATAAAGCTATTTTTGTAACTACTTTCCAGTCTAGGAGGAAAACTGTACAGAATAATGCTAAATGTTAGATCATTAAGTCGGTTTTCTTTAATTATATGGCAGTGTTTCAAAAAAGCTTTGAGTCATCTTTGAGATTCTTTGCCAGGGGTACAGCACGCTACGGTTAAAACGGCACTTATCTCAGTAAACACATTACTATTGCAAATGATTTGTTCCAATAAAGCAATTTCTTGGCAAAGAACTGCCATTTCTTCTAAACCCCCTACCAAGAAGAGATACATGGAACCATTATAAGCACCAGAGACAAGAAAGCTTGCAAAGTTCCCTTTATCAGAAGTCACCAAGATATACCCCCTAAGGCAGAAGCAGCACCAATTTGCCCTCTTCCCCAATTTCAAATCCCATGGCACTTACTTTGTCCAAATATTTTCTATAAGACAGCTGTAAATAAGCCCTCAAAACTCACACTAAAGTAAGCTATAGGCATCAGCAAATATCCCTATGTGCTTTCTCTTTTGTTTCTCTATTCGCTTTTGTTCATTCTCTGCCTCCCTCCTATTCCTTTTCTCTTCTTGTCTCTCTAAGACAAGAATCAGGAGGTTGGTCACATGCAAACATAAATTCCATTTCTACAGAAAGCTGAGTTCTTGAGCAATTAAGCATACAGACCAATCATTTGAAGTGGGGGAAAAATCCCATAAAGGCTAAATTATTTTCTGATGTACTTATTATATGAAGGGTCTATTATGATAAGCTATTATACTTGCAAGATAAATTGAATTCACATTTATGCAACTCATCTATTCCTAGAGAAACGCAGATAAAAATTTTACAGCAACCTGAAAAGGTTTGTGAAAGGGATATAAAACAGATCGATACTAGAAGAGTTTAATGTCAAATTGAGACAATAGAAAAGATGGTCCAAAGCAAGGACTCCATTTCCAATTCTTTTCTTCCAAAAAGAAAAGTACAGCTAATCAAGTAAGTGGAGGAGAGAATGGCCATTCAGGCAGGAGCTGTCGGGAAGGAGCGGTGTAAGGGTAATTAAGCTGTGAAGAAATAATAGGTAGAATGTGAAGGGTGGGAAACAGGCCACTTATATTTCTTTTTTTTTTTTCACACATAATTATTGATCTCCTACCATATGCTGAGCAACATCCCCAGCACGAGGGATATTGCGGAGAACGAGGGACCAAGACCCCTTATGCAGCCAATAGCCAGGTGGGGAGAGGATCCTTTCTAGAAATTAGTTATGATAATACATGCACAGTCTGGTGTTTACATGTACGTAACAAGAAAGGGAAGGATTTGCTTTTTCTTTTCTGATGCCTTTGGCTTGAGTCTTGAGGATCTTGCTTTAGGATGACGTCTGGAATTTCTCTGGGCTTTGCGAGATTTGTGTTGCAAACAAGAAGCTTCCTCTCACAGAGTCTCTTTTTCCTTTCTCCTTCCCTCTCGCCATTATTAGCCATAGGATGCAGTTAATGACCATGACAAATCATAAGATTCCTCCTAACTCCTTCAAGTGTGACTATCCTGATTATAGCCTGCAGGTACAGCCAGCCGTGAACCACACGCTATTTATAGGCTTAAAACCCGGGCAGAATTTGTGTCACTCGTGACGAAAATGCAAGCTTCTCCCTGGACCCAGGATCCTCCTCCTCTTCCGCAAAACCCCCACAGGCAGTGAGGATGCCCACACAGTTCCTCCCAGAGATGTGTTTAATCAGGATCCCCTCCCCCACTCCCAATCAAGGAACCTACACAATTACTGAGCTAATCATTTAAATGATGCTACTGAGAAACAAAGCCATTTTCCTTGTTAAAAATGTGTTTGCTGTCCTATCCATTTATCTCTTTCCTTGGCAGTGCTCTGTATTAATTTATTGCCCAATAAAGCACAGACACTAGCAGGTTTGCTGAGCCATGCCCAGTGGAAGGCCCACTATTTCATCCTAGCAAAGGCAGCCCGTGAGCCAAAAACACAAACACGAGCATACCAGGCATCACAAACCTTGGCTGGCTAATCCTGGCTTCATTTGCTGTCCCAGAGATTTCAAAAGAGAGGAACATATACAGCTTTGGGAAGAATGCAGGTGATTGATAATTACCGAGTATCAGAGGAAGTGGAGCTCGGTTTGGTCTGCTGGCCAAGGCTAAGTGCCCTTGGGTTTCCTTTCTATTGGACGGTAAACCTCACTGCCACAAACAAGCTTGCAGTGAGCTCTGTAGGGAGAGAAGCTGAGAAAAGAAGTGGTAAAGATAGAGATGGCAGTGGGACTTGGCTTGCCATGGTGTCCACACTCTCAAGAGACTATCTCTTTTTAGATCAAAGGGTGAGGTCTGTTGCTTCCTTTGCAGTTTCACAGCCTGTGATTAATCATCAAGTCCCTGTTCAGCTCTGTGCTTCAGTGCAAAACCTTGGCAATAATTATCATGCACATGGAGGGTTTATCATCTGAGTCTCTTTGGTGGCTGGTTACTGGATGGTCATGGATGGTCAACAATAAAGATAGCAGGTTCTTCCTATTTGGAAAAGTTTGATGTCAGAGAGGCCTTTACAGATGGAAAGTTCATGGACAAAGGTTTGAGAGAATGGCCCGGGGCATCAGGATTCCCTTCTCAACTTCAGGACTAGCTCCAGTTTAGCAGGAGGTTCAAAGGCGAACGAACCCAGAAATCTGAGCTTGCTCAGAAAGTGAGCTCAGGTAGTGGCTAAGAGTGAAGGAGGAAGTCCTCAAAGCCAAGAACACTGAACACCAAGGATGGCTCCGAGGATTCAAAAAAGTCATTGAATGCTTCTCTGGGAAGGTATCTTAAAGGACATCTAGGGCTAGGCCTGCATTTTAGGGGAGAAAACTGGGACCCAGTAAGGAATTCACTTGTCCAAGGCCCTACTGTGAGCAGAGGCAAAGGCACAATTAGGAGGTTGGATGATGGGAACCACTCATCATAGATCCCGTGGTCGTTCTCCCAGAGAGGGCACACCTGGCCCAGCTGCTCACAAGCACAAGGCTTCTAAAACTACAACAAAAACCCCAAGCAGATGCACAGCAGTGGCTTCTGCAGGAAGTTCTCAGCATCCAAGATCTGCCCCTGACAGCTCACTTCTTGGGATGAGAAGTATCTCCAGAGGAGCATTCTTCACGGGACTCATTCTCTGGACTTCCAGAATTACTAAAAGGGCCCTGATTATTTATCCATGTAACTGGCTCTACCTTCTAAATAAACACAGCACCTCACACTTCTCTCAACTCCCACAGCACCAGACCATGTCCAAGACACCATCATCTTTCACCAATTACACTGCCCTGCTAACTCATCTCCCTGCTTCTACACTTGACCCCAAGCTCCGTAGGTCAGTGGGAGGATGCTGGTGCTCACAGCTGCCTGCAAAGTCTATACTTATCTCCACTGAAATGGACTATTGAGATTTTTCAGTTTCTAATAGTTCATTGAAGGGAAAAGAAGAATGCTAGAGAAGTTTCCTTTCCGTCCAAACAATTAAAGGTTTATATCCTCCCATTAATCAAGGCCAGGATCCAGGTAAATCACCACTGTCCTCACCTCCATTCAAAAACGAGCATGACTTATTTCTCAAGCTAGTCCTGCTGATTTTATGTATGTAATCAGTGCGCTCCGTTTTAGATCTTTGTGACAATCTACGTAACTTAGCGCAAGACTAGCCAATGCCATTTGCATTTAGGAAATTGGAAAGAATTTGCTCAGCACCCATGGTGACTCTGGCCACCCGCTAGGTGTTAAAGAGGACAAAAGAGAAACATAAAATAGGATTGTCTCCTTTAACAAAAATGTATGTCTCATAGAGAGACAAAATGAATACCCAACAAATAGACTGACAATCATATCAGATTGTTATGGTTAAGTGGAGCTATCAGTAGGAGAGATAATAAAAACCTTAGGAATTGAGAAGCAGAGGATCCGTGTGGCTAGACTGGCTGGGGAAATAATGTATCAAAAGTAAGTGGAGTGATAAATGTGTGAAGTGTAATTGAGACCTAGCACTGCCTCCCAAAAAGCAACAAATACCTAGTCCCTGGGATTGAAATGCTGCTGTTTCCTACTCCTGCATTCGTCTAGAAATAACAAAGCACTCTTCAAAACTCAGCCTCATCTGAGTATTATAGAAACATGTCATGACAGTGAAGACAAAAATAATCTTGCCTGTCATATTGGGTCACCCAAAGGAACTCAACGGTAGAAGTGAGGGATCTAGGGATGCCTGGGCGGCTCAGTGTTTGAGCGTCTGCCTTCAGCTCAGGTCCTGATCCCGGGGTCCTGGGATTGAGTCCCACATCAGGCTCCCCACAGGGAGCCTGCTTCTCCCTCTGCCTATTTCTCTGCTTCTCTCTGTATCTCTCATGAATAAACAAAATCTTAAAAAAAAAAAAAAAAAAAAGAAGTGAGGGATCTAGGATTTGGTGTCTTAGAGGTTAAGAATCACATGCCTTGGGGATCCCTGGGTGGCGCAGCGGTTTGGCGCCTGCCTTTGGCCCAGGGTGCGATCCTGGAGACCCGGGATCGAGTCCCACGTTGGGCTCCCGGTGCATGGAGCCTGCTCCTCCCTCTGCCTGTGTCTCTGCCTCTCTGTCTCTCTCTGTGTGACTATCATGAATAAATAAAAAAAAAAAAAAAAAAAAAAAAAGAATCACATGCCTTAATTTGTAAAAGAATATTAGCTCAGAGGAGAAACAGGAATAGTAAAGTCATTAAAATGTCACAGCTAAAAGGAAAAGTAAGTCTTCCAGCCACTATTTCCCTTTCTACTGCTAGTCAGTTTTGAGAAGTGAAGCTGAGCAGATACACAACGTATCACATTGCAAATGTGATAGCACACTCCTATATAAAAGGTTTTTTTTCATAGAGTGAAAATATTCCTGAAGACCCCCTCATGACTGATAGGAATGGAGTCAATTCTGAATATGCAGATCTCAGAAACATTCCCACGTTTTTTTGTTTTTTTCTCTCGGGAAGATCCTGCATTTTCCTTTCCACCACTTGCAACACTGGTCACTGGAGCTGCACCTGGCATAGCCGAAGAAGTCCACGAAGCTCTGGCAAGACTAATTTTGAATTTATAGCAAGTTTTATAAGACAGTCTGATGCTCTACTACATTTAGAATAATTATCCCATCAACTATTTACTTAAACATTTTAAAGGAAAGGAAAGAAACTGGGGTGGATGTTTTTGGCTTTTTTATAACAGACCTTTTTGGAGTCAATAAAAATATCCCAAAGCAGCCATTGAAAATCCTTAGTCTCATGGTGAGGGCCCCACCTGCTGCAGGGAAATTAATGGTGGGAAGAGAGAAGAGATGGAAGACAAATCTACCCAGAGCATCAAAATCCCAGCAGGAATACAAAGGGCAAGGCTGAACAAATTAATAATACCACTCCACAGTTAACTGGTACCTTTCATCAGAGAAGCTCAACATACTTTACAAATAACACTTATTTTCCTGTCTCAAAGAGGCAGGGAGATAAATGGCAAGCCTAAAGGTCACACAGGAAGTGTGTAATGATTTTAAGAAGAAAATCCAGTCTCTGGTCTAACTGATTCCTCCTTTCAAGCCCCCCGAGGGCATCTCACCTTTGCTATTTCTACCAACTATGGTGTCTGAAAATGTCCAGATCCTTGCTCCTCCGATCGAGAACATCACATACCAAAGACTGTTTGAAATCTGAAGGAAATCTCGTGCTCCTGCTAAAATTTCAACTGGAACAGCAAAAGCTTGTCTCAATTCACCAATGTGCTAGAGACACCACAAATCATCAGTGTGGTGGAAAGACGTGTGGTTTCATAGAAAAAGTTGCGTGGTCAGACCAGAGAACGCTTCTTTGGGCCTTCTGATTCTGATGGTATGGAAACTCTTTTACCACTCTGTGCATTCAGACACATGACAGCAGTGCAAACAGTTCTTGTCTGTGGATACGTAAACTCCATCCTGTCCAAGAGAGGTTCAACAGATTTCCCCCCACTCTTGTGGAGAAGCAGCCTTGCTTCCATGTGTACATGTCTTCTATTAGTCCTGATCTGTAAACGTGTCTGTTCTCTTCCACTGGTGCCCCCCATCGATTAAGTAGGATAAAAGCTTTAACACGTGTTCATTCTGACAACTGACAGTCATGATTTTACCCTTTCTGTGAAAATTAATTTTTAACACTAATCTAACCTCAGAAGCGCTCTACCCCAAAGTTAGAAACACAGATGGGAACAGCAAGAGATTGTTAGAACTCAGAAGAGAACTGATGGAGAAAACAGAAAAGTTGAAAATTTCCCTTGCTCCTGGTAGAACTGTAGATGTCTGAACACAAGGCAGGGAACATTTTTCTTATGGGAACAAATCCATAAATTAGAAAATATCTGTAATTTTATCCTTTATCTTGTCAATACCTAAAGTCTTATTCACTCAACTATAAGGCATGGTACCTGGGCCCAAGTCCTCAGCTCTGATACGTGCCAAAGACAGCAAAATGCCAACCAAAAAACTGCCAGAGCCCTGACACAGCTCTGGGTTAGAAAGGCAACCTAACCTCCCTGTCTGGATGGACACAGCTCCATTCTGGATCTGACTTATAGCTTCGCATGTGGAATACAGACTGTATTTGAGCCCTTTCTTGTGCCTTCAGCTAAGCACCCTCGGGCAGTGCTCAACCTAACAGGCATCCGTGCTGGCCCTGGATAGAAGGAACACTCAGAGCTCAAAACCCAGAACCATAATGGGAATGGACAGCTACAGCATGGCTGCTACTCAACAGGGCAAAAGAGAAATGAGGAGGCCTGCTTCCCGGCTGACCCGATCCAGACCACTGAAGTCCAAATGGATTAAAGACAATCACTGACTCTGTGGCGCCCTGCTCTCACCACACACTGGAACTGGTGACTGCTCCATGACTGGACGCTTTTCTCAGGAGGTCAAGAAGTGCTTGGGCAGCAATAAAAAGGAAAAGAGTACTGATGTATGTTTACAACATGGAAAAACCTTGAAATCAGTATGCTAAAGGAAAGAAGCCTGACATGAGAGACTGCATTATTACATGATTTGATTTATATTAAGTGTCCAGAATAAGCAAGTCTATAGAAACAGAAAAACAGACTCGTGGTTGCCTAGGACTGGGGAGCTGGTAAGGAGGCCAAGACACCACGAACTTAGATGTTGTGATTCTGATGCCTGGTCATAAAGGGACCATGAGTTCAGGGCAGGGCTTATCAGGAAGGTTCGCCTCAGTCTCCCAACCCTACTACAGGCTAGTTCTACGACTCTCCTTAAAATACGCTGTTAGAAACTCTTGTTTTCTATTCCTATCACAGCCTTTCTCCCCAGCCTTTCCCCACCTCCATTCCAGTGTAGATCCTACCCCTTATCCTCCTTATTCAAGACAGGATGGCAGAGCAAAATCTGCACAGGTTTGACCCCTGTCATTGCCGTGACATCTGGCATCAGGCCCCTTCCCCCTCTACAAGCTCCAGTCACACTGGCCTTTCCACCATGATGCAGGTGTGCCTTCCCCCCATACCCCCATGAGGCCTTTGCAAATGCCCCTCCCACTGTCCAGAACATCTCCCTGACCCTCCTCCATCTAAGACTCTTCCAGCAGATGACTCTTATTCGTCCTTCTGAGCTCAAGCCACGTGTTGGTCTGAAAAGCCTTTCCTCACCTTCAATCTGTTGGTTCTCATAGCAACACTGCTCATGTGTGTGTGCACACAGGCAGGTGTATTTGAACCCTGTCAACTAAGTTCACATATCGCAGGACACTGCAGACTAAATGATTCCCAGGGAATCAGAGGAGGACAGACTTCTTGTATGGCATAGCTGTTCATCCATTCTCCCCTCGAGCAACATGACAGTGTGGTCCAGCCTGTCATTTGGTGTGGTCCAGCCTCCCGTGTGGTCCAGCCGTGTGGTCCAGCCTCCCGTGTGGTCCAGTCTTAAGAGAGAGCTAGATGGCCTGATGAGAAACACAAGTGGCTGCATGGTCCAGGCCCCTGAGGCCGAATATATTCCCACCTCTGGCAGGATGAGCTGCCCTACTTTTGGAGTCAGATCAGGGAGGGCCAAAGACCCTTTGTGGAAGCATGTGGCAATGGAAAATACAGGCTTTGGAGTCAAACAGGAGTAGTAGGTTTACGCACCAGCCCTTGCTCTGTCTGTGGGTGCCTCAATTTCCTAGTCTGTGATGATGGAGGAATGAAAGGAGATAAGGGGTGTGCAGACACGTGACACTGGCACAGGGCTTGCAGTGCAGTGAGTAGTCAGTAAATGCCCATTTTCTCTCTTTACCTGCAACTTCTTCTTACTTTGTCAATAATTTCAATTAGACTTCCTATTTCCTCTTCTTCCAAATGTCCAAGCTGTCTAGACAGAACCTATTTTGTTTCCAGATTGGCCAGTCTACCACAGCCTGGCAGTCCTGCTGCCCAGAAAGAAAGCCCAGCCACCTCCCCCCACCCACCAACCCGGCTAGGCCAGGATGGTGCTTATCAGGAAAGTGACACACATGGCCAGACAGGCAGCTCCACAGGGAGGGCTGTGCTCGCTCTCTCTCTCTCTCTCTCTCTCTGTCAAGTTCTTGATAAATTCCACCAAATGCCAGGAAGCCTCTGATCCCCCTCACATACTTGTCATGCTGGGTCAGAATCAGAGGCCACATCAGTGAGAACTCAAGGAGGATGGTAAAGTGCTGGGTTTCTTGGCATCGAGGGCAGAGCTGCAGAAGAACACAGAGGTGGGCGCACGCTTCTGTCCACAGAGATAGTCCACAAATACTTAACTGAGCGCTCAGGTGCTGGGCACACAGGTGGCTGCTGGGGATGCAACTCTAGCAAAAGTCACAGATATCAGCTGCTTTCAGGAAGTGTCACAATGCAGCAAGGAGGCAGACACTCAGTCGGTAGTCACCCCCAATGAACCAGGGAACCCAAACTGAAATGAGAGCCTGAAAGAACCGAACACAATTCTGGGAGAGCTGCTCACAGAGGAACAGGGAGAAGGGAAGCTGCCCGGGGAAGCAGCACTGGAGTTGACACGGGAAGTGGAAGTAGATCCTATCCAGGGGAAAAACACCCAACGCAGGGAAGGGAGACCAGAGAGGAAGGAAGTATGCAAAGAGAGCAACAGCAGGTGCAAAGTCAAGGGCACGAGAAGACTATGGACATGGGGGAAATTGGACAAAGCCAACGTGACTGAAGCCCAAACATGAAGGGGAAGAGAGAAACACAGCGCTTGGGAAGAGGAGCACGATCCTAATAGTTGTGGAGAGTTGGGTGGAAAAAGGTGTGATCAGAAGAAACGGGTACCCTGTAAAACCCTGTGTTGCAAAACGCCCCCGTGATAAACAACTAGAACCAAAGTGCCTGGAACAAGATCCCGCCGGCCTCCCAGAGAGCAGACTAAATTGCCACAGGACAGAGGCTGAGACTTATCATGGATCATCTTTTTTTTTTTTTTAATTTCTTAAAAGGGATACAGGTATATTAAAATGTTAAAGTTCGAGCGGAACCAAGTCCATGGTGGCACCGTTTTGTCATTCTCTTTCGGGGGAGACTCTGTGAAGCTACAAACACAACTAAATGGTGGTGTTATTTCTCTACAAACATATGTAATTGCCTTTTAAATAATTCTCAAATGAAGGGTATAACAACTAGTGACAAGCATTCATTTATTTCTCACAATATCAGAGAACGGGACCAGTATTAACAAACTACCTTCTCCTGTTTGCTCATGAAATGGCCTTAAGTGTCTCATTTATCATGAGTTTCTGTAAGCACCAACAATTTGTAAAATGAGCTAATTATGTTCTTGGAGGTTTAATAAAATCTACTAACTTAGGAAATATCCTGATGGCCTTGAAATTTACCCAGAAAACTTACCAAAAAAGGAGTAAATGCATGCTGCTGAGCTGAACGTCATGTATATTTACAGACAGCGTTTATTATCCTGCAGCAGTCGTGCTAAGAATACTACTGTAAGAGTGTTAGATGGACTCTAAATCAAGTCTACTTGCAAAAGGATCCCTCCCTTAATGTAAAAAACCTTCACAGCAATGTATAAATATTGGCATATAGACAAGTCAGGCATTCCAAATCCAGAGGCTTCTGTGATCCAGGCTTCGAGAGAAAGAATCACAAAACCTAATCGTTAATGAGCAAAGTAGAGATTTTAAGAACACCCATCAATCGTTAATAGTCTTTGGCATGTGGGAAGCAGAGAACGCACAGCAAAACAGAGGTGATAATTATGATGTCACACGGGGATTACCCATGGGTCCCAACTCCCCACATTTAGGTTGGTGTTTTCTCGCTCTCTTGCTTTAAAATGTGTTTTTCTTTTTCCTCACCAGAAATTCAATTTGCCAACAGTTAGCAAACTGGAATGTGTAGAGTGTTCTCTTATTCCATTTCCCTGGTCATTTGCTGGGGGACGTTATTAGGTGTGAAATGGGATGTGGCATAAGAGGGAAGTGCCAGTCTCCAGAGTCATACTGCCTGTGTTCAAATAAATGCTGGCTCTGCCCCTTACCAGTCCAGCGTCCTTGGAGATGTCAGCCACCACCCCTACTCTTTCTCCCCCATCGTCTAACAAAGGGATTTTAATAATATATATCTTGTGGCGACCTCTGGATGATTAAATGGGGTGTATGAAAGGCACCTGCTTAGCCTCTGCAAAGGTGAGCGATCAGCATAGCTCTCTCGGAAAAGACAGCAGGGTTTACGAGGAGGAGGAGGAGGAGCTCATCCCGACTGCCTCCCCACAGTCAGAACACTCACCATTGGGCAGCCCGGGTGGCTCAGCGGTTTAGCGCCACCTTCCACCCAGGGCATGATCCTGGAGACTCGGGATGGAGTCCCACATCAGGCTCCCTGCATGGGGCCTGCTTCTCCTTCTGCCTCTGTCTCTGCCTCTCTCTCTCTGTTTCTCATGAATAAATAAATAAAATCCTAAAAAAAAAAAAAAAAGATGCTCACCATCCCCTGGGCCAGGGTCTCCTAACTTGTCCTGTCCCTGCAGACAACATCTTTTAACTGGGTTCCACACCTGCACAATTAATTATGTAGTGTTTTTCCCCCTTTAAACTGCCTCCTTCCAAATATATTTCTTAAATGGAACTTTATATTACCCCCAGAAATGGAAAGCCCATCTTGCTTGCCATAACTAGAAAGTAACCCTATACCACAAAAAAGAACATCCAGATGACGCAGATCCTACCTGGATATGGTTATTCTAGCAAAGACTCAGAGCCTGAGGCTTGAGGCTGATGACCGAGGTTCAAAAGGGTGTTAAACACGTGATAGAACCAAGCAGGGACGTCCTGCCTGTGGTGCTCGGAATATAAAAGGAAGCATAACCCTCTCACCACATGAGTCTATATCCTGTATCATATGATGCTGGGTCAGCCCATCAGCTAAAGTCCTGGTAATACCCATCGCTCACAATGTCACCTCGGCGACTTCCGTTGCAATTTGTGGAATTTTATGGATAAACAAACAGTGCTCCACAGCAGTGAAGAATACTTCCAATATTCCCTTGGAAGGAAGGTTCCCAATTAATTCTAGCCCATCCGTTTCTAAAAGTGCAGAGTGAGACATTAGAATTCATGGAATTTGTAGACCAGTGAATTCCTCTGGCATGCAGCAACGTTATTAGCTCACCGGTAAGTCTTTGCAAATGTGACTGGAGATGGTGTGTGTGTGTGTGTTTGTGTGTGTGCACATATACACCTGTGTGTCCACTCTATATATATACATGGGGGTGCTACTGAAACTTTATGCAGCTTCAGTCAGACCCCCATCTCTCCTGAGGTTTGGCTTCTAAGCTGATGGCTCATAGCTTCCATCTCTGCGTGTAAGCGCCTTTGACCCAAATATTATGTGAGTCCACCAGTACACATGTCTCTTAAAACACCTTAAGTGGAAAACCTTGCCTGTTGAGGATTAGAGTAGACATGTAATCACGTTTCATACTGAGCTACGGCCTTCATCCAATATATATGCCACATTCACTTAGGAAGGGTGTCTGTACGCCATAAACAGCAGGAGAGTAGAGGGCGGTTTCCTGAATGAGCCTGCTCAGCAAATCTGAACTCATTCAGCCATAGACTCAGTTAATTCACACTTCAGGGTGGGCACCCCTCTCATAAGATAAATGGAAAACCAGAGACGTATACACGGAGGGGGTCCCTTTATACTGTGTGCTATCACCTCGGGCTTCCTCACACTTGAAAAAGTGGATGCACTGAGCAGATAATTCAGAAGCACCCCACAAACAATTGTCGCATTCACGGAGCCTGCACAGGAAAGCACAGACTATGTATCCACCCAGAGAGGCTCTGAATCAATGTTAGTTCCAACTTTCCTACCTGCCACGTTGAGTTTAACAATGTTAGATGATGTCGCCTACTCCAGAAGCTCCGTCAGTAACAGGAAGCCCCAATTTAGGATTCTAAATTTGACTACAGATCATTCATACGGACAATGGGAGTCACCTGATTTGCAGGCTGAGCAAAAGCCAAGACCCTAAACACCTCTGCACATCTAAGAAAATGTATTTCTAAATCAAAGGCATTTGTTTTCTAGATGGGAGCTTTCACCTACAAGGAGAAAGGGAGGTTTCTTGGAAGGGGTGGGGTGCTGGCATGCTGAATGCTGAGCCTGGGGACACATGTGTAAGCTGAAAGCACACCAAGTGCTTCTCCTAACTCCCGGCACCTCACACGTCAGCTCAAAGGGCTGACAAGTCCCTGGATCACTCAACAGGCAGGCAGCAAACTCTCAGGGCAAAGGGAGTTAACACTGCCTTATCTTGAGCTCCACTATTAACAAACTTGTCATCACTAAACTGGGTTGTTAGTTGCTGGAACAATTTGATGGAAAGAGTGAACACCAGAGAGAAACAAGCTGACCCAGATGGGCTAGCCGAGATCAAGTGGCAATAAACTGTTAACAACTCTCCTGGTCAGCAAATGACAGTTCTTGCTAAGGAAACATTCTGGGTCACTAAAAACTACTCCAAATCTCATATACAGTAGTCATTATACTGATAAATAAGCACTGCAAAAATATGCTTAACACTAAAACTCTACCAGGGCGCCTGGGTAGCTCAGTTGGTTAAGTGTCCTACTGTTGGTTTTAGCTCAGGTTGTGATCTCAGGGTCATGAACTACAGCCCCATGTCGCACAGGCTCTATGCTCCTCATGGAGCCTCCTTGAGATTCTCTCTCCCTCTCCTTCTTCCCTACCGCTAGTACACTCTCTCTCTCAAATAAATAAATATATATTTTTAAGACTACTAAAACTCTATTGAAGGAAGTGACATCTTTCTCCAATGACTTGGGTTTATTGAGCTGGAAATTCGTTACAATTGTCTTGACAAAGTGAGAGTCCAAGTTACTAGAGACTTGCAGTTAATAAAGTGCCCAACAGCAAAAAGTTTACATAGATCATCAGTTTTCTGTTTTGAAGAATGAAAAAAAAAGGGGGGGAGTAAGAGCCAAAGGATATCTCTTCTCCTGGTTCTGCCATCAGGCACGATACTAAACCTTCATAGGCCTCAGCTTTCTTCTCTGTAAAGTGAAACTATTAGACTAATCAACAGTGCTTAAACTGAATGGGTAACACTCCAGTGGAAGCATCCACATATGGAGCCCTGAAAACTAACTGGTATTTGGTAGTTGCTTTACGCATATTGACTAATTTAAGCTTTACACATAGTATTGTCATCCACACTTTACAGATGGGGAAACAAAGGCCCAGAAAGGTCAACGATTTGCCCAAGGGTCCCACGAGACTGGGTGGGACCTGTGGTCTGGTTCCAGGGTCCTGCTGTTAATTCCTCCACTAGAATGTCTCTCAATAATGGCAAATAACAGCTATCAGTTATAGCCAATTGATTGACAAGTAGCGAATCAGGGGAGAGTGGAGGCTTAAGTTAAAAAGCTTACTCCCACTCCCATTTCAAGACACTTTTCTGAAAGACAAGGAGGTGGAATTATATAACACAGCCTGAGGCTTATGTTGCAAAAGTGAACGTCTCTCATTGGCTAGACCAGAAGAAAGGCTGACCAGACAACCAACATGCTTGGTTCCATACTGTGTAGCCATGGGATCTGTGATTCCTTGGTGCTTTGAAGAAGAATGCTGCATCTTTCTGGTTCCCCTTTTGGGAGGACCAAAGCCCTGCCTTGCAGCAGGACCTAAAACAG
The DNA here is from genome assembly GCF_011100685.1 of Canis lupus familiaris. NCBI lineage: Eukaryota > Metazoa > Chordata > Mammalia > Carnivora > Canidae > Canis > Canis lupus. Next base: position 27,955,291 of record NC_049225.1, read on the forward strand.
CAGAGAGGATCTTGACAGGCTTATCTCCTCCAGCTCCTTGGGAAGTCTCCCGTTGGTTGTCAGATGGAAATCACCAAACTGATTCTCCCAATTATCTCCTTGCCAGGCAGTTACACTGAAGCACTTCCTTTGCCACCTTGAATCAAGCAGTCTCTTGGCCCCTGCAAACAGCCCCATTCTCCTAGCAGAGCCCAGCCCCAGAAGCATGGGGCTCCCGAGGACATGGATGTGATTTCGCGTGCGGTCAGTGTTTGAGAGGGCCTGGTGGCTCTGGCACACTGGGCTAAGTGGATAGTATTCTGATTATCAGCAGGCATCTGGAATTCCAGCTGGCTTCTCTGCAGGCATATAACCCACACTTATATTTATATAAGAGAAATGGACAGCCGTTGGAAGTTACAGCCCTGGGAAGTTACCTAAAACCACTAGGTGTCAGTGTCTGGGACAGAAATGAAGGTCTCAGAGCTGCCCTTAAGTCTTGCCACCAATTTCCTGTGGTGAATTCTCTTTTAAGGAACCATTCAAATTCTTCCAAGCTTGCACAGAAAAGAGTAAATAATGAAATGATACAGATGACCCTAAAGGATGAGGATCTGCTTCAATCAAAAAAGACCCAGAAGAGAAGCCTTTCTCAAAAGGTCACATGCTATGGGTTCTATGTACTGACATTCTCAAAAAGACAAAATTATAAGGGGCACCTGGGTGGTTCAGTGGTTGAATGTCTGCCTTCAGCTCAGGTCATGATTTCGGGGTCCCACATTGGGCTTCCCGCAGGGAGCCTGCTTCTCCCTCTGCCTATGTCTCTGCTTCTCTCCCTGTGTCTCTCATGAATAAATAAATAAAAATCTAAAAAAATAAATAAATAAAAGATAAAAGATAAGATTACAGGGATGGAAAACAGACCACTGGTTGCCAGGGGTTGTAGGTGTAGGACAGGAGTTTTATGCGGTGAAGTGAGGGGATAGTTCTGTATCTCGATTACGTTGGTGGTTACATGCATGTATGCACATGCTCAAATTCAGAGAACTGTACACAAAGGGGGGGGAGCCCATTTTACTGTACGATACTTTAAAAAGCAAACATGTTTCAAGGGCCCATGAGTAGATTTTTCTCCAGAAGATGACTTTTCTTCATTTTTAAAGAATTGGATCATACTCAAGAAGGCTATTGAGTATCTAATAAGAACTTGAAGTGGGCATAGTTGAGGGGAGATTAAATAAATAACACATCAGAGCTCTCTTAAAATAAAAAGAGCACAGAATACATAAGGGGAGAGGTAATGCCTGGGGAGACAAGTCAAATTAGGCTTCCCAAGCCCCGCCCCAAGGGAGGATCCAGCCCCCCTGCTCCCCTGCCCAGGCAGGGACCATCCTTTCAGGCCCTTCAAGCCCCCCACACAATTACTTATGTGCACCCACCCAACCTTGGGAGCCGGCTGTTTTCCTCCAACCGTGAAAACAGGCCAGGTTTGTCCTTTAAAACTGGAAGTCCTAAGGTCATGAATGAAAGCTGATGGAATTCTGGTCTTGTGGGAAATTCCACTTTCTGACGGCCTGACAGTGCCTCTGAAAAAGAAAAACACAATGACTCTGCTTTTCAAGCGCGGGAAGCAAAAGACTTAACCAGTACTTTTCAAAGCGAGGAAAATTCTATGTCATCACAAGCTTGACCAAGCCCGGTTCTGTGAAATGATAGGGAAGGGGGTAACTGTTTTGAAACCTGCATCATTATTTTCCTTCGGTGTCTCCCGAGGTTGATGGGGAGTGGCAGTGGAAAGAAGACCAGGACGTTCAATACACAGGATGTTCACCAGACACGCAGTGTTCTTTAAAAGGCGCCCTGCACCTACCGTCACACTAGCAGCTTAGACAGAAATCTTGGAAAGTGAACACATTACACACACACATACACGCTCACCCCACCCTCCTTTGGAACCACAGCTGCCCCAGCATTTCTTCCCCGTGACTGTCACCCCAGCCTCCGTGGGCTGTCACCTTCTTTTCTGCAATTCAATCGAAGTAACTTCCAGAAATGCTTAATTACAGGGCGACAGCGTTGTTGTTACATTAGAGGTTTAAATAGAAGTCCCTGGATTCCAACCTGCTGAGATTTCCAATAATACGAGGTACTTACGGAGCTTTGATAAAGCACCAGTCAACCCTAACACCGAAATGGGAAAAACTGTTGCAGCTCCAAATTCAACCCTCGAGCAAAACTCTGGGGACAAGGCAGCAAAGGCACCATCTCAGCAAAAAGGAAAGAAAAAAGAAGGAAAAAGAGAGAAAAGAGACAGGCACTCCATCAATTACCCACAGAAATCAGTTTCGGCAGACTATAATTTTATTTTTTAACGCAGACAACCTATAAGGAAACATTCATATAAACCCACAATTACTCCTTTAACAGGACAAAATGTCAAAATGAGGAGATGTAGTGGAAAGGGGCCAAGACGCTGCCTTTGCTCCAACCACACTCTTCCGTGGAAGGTAATCAGCAGGAGGAAACCAGAAAATCCATACAGAGGCTGCACCGAGCCCTGGGAGGGAGCAGGGCTGGGGACATGGGGGCCACCTGCCAAGGTTTGGGGAAAGGAATAGGAAAGCATTCAACATCATCAGGCCTCGTCCGTGCTGGGGCTTTATCTTGGCTTATTTCGCTGCCTCACACTCCCTCCGAGGTGTCCTTAACTCTTCCTTACAGACAAATCAAGGCTCCCATACACTGAATCAATTCTCCTAGGTCACCAGACAGAGGTCATCAAGACTGTGGAATTCGGCTCCAGTCCCTTAGCACCCCAGGCCTGAATAAATCCAGAACACTGGGAAGGGTCCCAAATGTTACAAACTCTAAAATTGAACGAAGGAATGAAAGTTTAAAATGGTCTTCAAAGGAATTCCTCAAGCAACATAACCCTGCACATATAAAATTGACAGTAGGCTCAGATTAAAGGGATCGTGAAAGAATGTTATTTCCAGAAATAAGAATCTTTCTCCCTTCCCCGGGGTTGGGCGGCAGAGAGAGGACACACCGAGGCTTAGAACCTGTCAGGGCCACAGGGTGTTGACTATCAAGTCCAGGCCTCAGACAGAGCCCCTCCCTCTTAGGTCCTGGGATTTTTATGGGGGTCAGCCCCAATAGAATTGACACTGGGGGCACCTGGGTGGCTCGGTCCCTTAAGCATCTGCCTTCAGCTCAGGTCATGATCTCAGGGTCCTGGGATCAAGCCCCGCAGGCAGGCTCCCGGGGAATCTGCTTCTCCCTCTCCCTCTGTCCCTCCCCCTGCTCATGCCCTCTCTCTCCAGCTCTTCCTCTCTCTCTGTCCTAAATAAATAATCTTTAGAACTGACACTGGAACGGACTTGTGCACAACGGTACATTCAGACATCTGCCCAACAATTACATACGGAGGACCTATGATGTGCCAAGGACTTCCAGAGGTGCTGGGCACCTGCCTGTCCTCACACCTGCTCCCCACCTCCCCCCTGCTCTGGTCCTGGTAGCGGAGGCTACCTCCCACAGGCTACGCTACCTGGGTGGCACTCCTGCCAATGGGAGCACCGGGGGAGGCGGGAGGGTGAAGGAAGGGAGAAGCTGAGGGGCTGCTCCTCTGTGACTCATCTCCTCCCTCTCTCAGGGGGCGCCTCTAGTCCTGACAGGAGCTCCTCCTTCATAACACCACCTCCTTCCTTTAGGCCTTTGGCTCCTTTCTCTTCCTAACCTCTGGGCTGCCCTGCAGTGGCCTATTTGGCCCCTCCACTCTTCCTAAACCCAGGTATCTAGCTCCCACCCTGAATTTCCTCTCTTGAAACCCCTGCTTTCCTGACTGGACTCTGGCCCCTACAGGCACTGAGGATGACTAACCAGATCTCCACCTTCTTGGAATTGACCTTCTAGTGGGGAGAAACCTATAGGGCAGGAAAGCCATCAAATAAACAAATAAATACCTGTTCCTGGTCCTATGAAGGACTGTGAAGGAAATCAGCAGGAAGGTGGCAGGAGGGGGGGAGGGGGCAGGGTGCATCAATCTCCCCCAACAGCCAAAGCGTGCAATGGTATCCAACCATGAAAGCCAGGGGAAGAGGATTCCAGGCAGAGGAAACAGCAAGGCAAAGGTCACGAGACACTAACCATCTAGGTGTGTTTAAGGAGCTGCAAGAAGGCCAGTGTGATGGGGGCATGTGAGCAAGTGGTAAGCAAAGAAAGTGGACATGCAGTCACGGGCTGGGTCATGGCAGTCCTTGGAAGTCATGGTAAGGAGTTCAGAATTTAACACTGATCAGATTTACATTTCAAAGAAAATCACTCTGGCCAACATATAGAGAATTTTCCTTTTGTCTACAGAGAAAAAAATATTTTTAAGATTTTATTTATTTATTCATGAGAAACACACAGAGAGAGAGGCAGAGATCCAGGCAGAGGGAGAAGCAGGCTCCATGCAGGGAGCCCGATGTGGGACTCGATCCCGGGTCCCCAGGATCACACCCTGGGCTGAAGGCGGCGCTAAACCGCTGAGCCACCCGGGCTGCCCCCCCCAAAAAAAAATTCTTAATCCTCCCCCCTACCTCTGCAAATTGTATCCTTGTCCGGATGTCCTTAAAGGGCTATGAGAGAACTAACCGTCCCCTAAACAGCTTGCTCAATGATGGACAGAGGGGACAACCACAGTCCCTGAAGCATGCTTCTGGGGAGACAGCTTGGTTCCCTTGATAACACTTCCATCATGTGCTGAGGCCAGAGGAGAAGAGAGGTAACCACTCAGGTGCATGACAGCTCCAACATTCAATGGCCCCAGGTGGGCCCCCCTTCAATCATTCTGGAAGTTTCCTGATGGAAAGTCCAACACGTACCGGCATAGCTTGGCATTCCGAGCCAGTCCACTGGGCTATCCAGACTCTTACTTCAGGACTCTGGGAGTCAGAATCTCCAACCTACACCCCTTTTGACTACCAGAAAGCTACAACAAGCATCACTCTTTGTTTCCCAGTTATTTCTTTGCTACATCAGCTGGTCCTCTTCTCATTTCCTCAAAGTGACAAATGTATACTGCCAAGCAAGGCTGAGGGAAAGGAGAAAATAGACATGCACTCCCCATTGAGCATTCTTCCCCCAAATGCTACTAATCTGGCATTTAGGTTGTTTGCTCCTTTAATCAGAATGCCATTAAGAAATCTCTGCCAGGTTTCTGTACACAGTTTTTCTCTGATGAAGCACCAAATCTCTTTCACAAACAATAACTGTCAGAGGCAAGCACTCTGGGGCCAGCCAGCACGGCTGCAATCTCTGGCAAAAGCAGTGCATCTTTCAGACCTCTCCCTCCCAGAACAGCCTGCCACTGCGGTACTCCAGTCAGAGCCTCGAAACTGTCTGCCTCCAGAAACAGGAAGACAAAAGGAACTCATAGTTTTCAAGGAGACACAATGTTGAATCTCCAGCATTTGACATGGGATCTTGGAATGCGATGCTTCGAGAATAGCCTTTTGAGTGAACATGTCTGTCCTGCTTGCAAGTCTGGGTCTAGGTCTTCGGTGGCTTGCCCCGTAGGGGACACTTGTAATCCTGGACTGAACCACCCCCCGCAAAGTGACGGTAGGTGTGGTCAGAGCCAGGGCTATGATGAGGTTCCCCAGGGGTGACCAGTGAGTAACATGGCAGGGCCCCACCGAGCGTGGCATCTGGCTATACCCAGGCACCACAGCCTCCAAGAGCTTGCTGATACATTCTTCTTGGAAGGCAATGTGGCATAACCAAGGTTCAGGGAGCACATAACCTGAGATCTGGCAATGCCACTAACAGGAGTTTCTCCCATAGACACACTGGCACGTGTGTGTAAAGACAAATGCAAGAAGGCATTTTCTATTGCGTTGTGTGCTCCGGCGAAAGATCAGTAACAATGACAAGTTGTCTGAATAAGGAGCTGGTTACATATATTCTGATACTTCAATGCCATGGAACACTATGTCGATGTTAAAAAGGGCATCTACGTAAATCTTGATATGAACAGATCACTAAGGAATATAGTTATGTAAAAATGAGCTATCGTTGGTTTTAAAAAATGGGAGAGTTGTACATATATACACATGTCTGTGTGCATATATGCCTGTCTATGTATGGATTCTTGTTGGAAGGATACACAAGGAATCGTTAACGAACATAATTTTCACCTCTTGGCAGGGAAAACAAAGTACTAGAAACCAAGGGTAAGTAACATTTTAAATTATATCTGTTTTGTACAGTTCCTTCCTTTTTTTCCTTGCAAGTACATATTCTCTCTCTTAAAAATAGTGCTTTAAATGAGCAAACGTGATGCTCCCTGAAGCTTTGGGCAAATAAAACGGAGAAATCACTGATTGGAAGTTGAGGTAAACAGAATAATAGCTCCCCAAAGAGGACCACATCTTCACCTCCAGAACCTGTGAATGTTACCTAACATGGCAGGAGAGATGTTGTTGACGTGACTAAGGACCTTGAGATGGAGAGATTATCCTGGATGATCCAGGTGGGTCCAAAATGTAATGACAGGATCCTCATTAGAGAGAAGCAAGAGTCAGAGTCAGATAATGAGATATCACAACAGACACAGAGGTCAGAGTGACGTGAGGAAGAGGCCAGGAGTTAAGAAATGCAGGGGCTTCTAGGAGGATAAAGAGGCAAGGACGTAAAGCCCCAGTCCTGGCAACAGTTTGCCTTTAACCCAATGAGACCAATTTCAGACTTGTAACCTCCAGAACAGTAAAATAGCACATTTGCGTTGTTTAAAGCCACTAAGTCTGTGGTTAATTTGTTACAGCCGCAATGGCTGACCAAGACAGGAGCAAACCTTTAAAACAGCCTAATTCATGTTTCAGAAGGGGGTCAATCAGACAGGTTTGGCCCTAACCACAGCTCATCAGCCCTGAATGAAACTCCTGCTGGAGACACACGGGTTTTCCATAACACTGCCCGTTACAACAATGTCTGATGAATAAGACTTCTCTGTCAGTTGGTCTGATAGCAACAGAGCCACCATCCCAGCCCCACGCTGGGGTGAACTCAGCATCCATCTGGCCTCTCTGAACAGAATGGCATCTCTGCTCAAGCATGTGTGAGTCCCATTTGTTCAGGCTGGTGACATGGCATTAGAAAGGGAACAGATGAGAGGCCCTACCTGCCAACCTGCTTCATGGGAACTATAAAACGTAAGAGGAGTTCTAGAGGGCTGATGCAAAGAGGAGCAAAGCTCTTTCTGGGGCTTCAGAAAAGCCTCACTGTGAGCCTGAATTTCCCTGTCTTTGAACCATTCACCAGATTGCACCCAAGACATCTAAGGAAGAAGCAGACTTGTCTCCTTCTTCCAGAAGGTAAGTCTACTCCTCCCCCAACCTCCTCCCACCCCTCACACTACGAAGACAGAGGACCCAGTCCCCGTGAAGAAGGTTCTGGTGGGATACAGACCAAACTGTGAGAGGCGAGGTTTATAATCAGAGCCTTCCCCTGACTACTGGAGAACTACAAAACCAAGAGAGTTCCACTCTCTCATCTCAAGACTAGAGCCAAACCAGGCAGCCCTCTCACACCCAACGTTGTACAATATGGCACCCAAATCAATGGTCTTAACTCACATTTCATCTATAGGACGCTGTTCCCCAAAATCCTTAGGTATCTCAAACAAGAGGTTATTAAAGAGCTTAAGACACAGTAGCAAGAACCTCCATGGAAAGTTTACAGCTGTTTCCCTCTGCTTGGGGAATACAGGCCTTTATCAGCCTCTTTTTAAGTGACAGCTTCGTCCTAGCTCCATGGTTGTCATGCATGGTGCGCGGCACTGCTCTAGTGATTTATAACCCATTGAATCATCATCTCATTAAATCAAAGGAGATTAGTATGTGAACCCATTTTGTAAACTGTAAGGCGCTACACACATGTCTGGTGGCAAGACTAGTAGAGCCCTAAATACACACATAATTAATTTGGCTGCGCTCTAAGACAGATGGTACAAAAGAGACAGCCTTTACCTATGAGAGGAAGGGGAGAGGAAAAAAAAAAACACATTTCCTTCTGCAGCCAGGTTATATCTGCTCTCTCATGCCTCAGCCTCTTTATTCCCAAGATCTGAACAGCATGGGAGGGGAGAAAGGAAGATGCACTGCATTCCCTGGCTAATTTCTCCTGCCTGGAGTCTAAGAGAAGAACCCAAATGAAGAGATCTGTGCATTAATTGGCCCCCAAATGAGTACACACAGCAGTCCCAGCAGTGACACCAAACAGTACTGATAACCCTCAGGGCAGCAATTGGTATCCATCCCAAAGGCCTTCGGCTTACCATTTCCTCCCAAGGCAGGGCCTTGAAACTGTCAGGAAACTAGCAGTCTTTACTTGTATATCCAAACCAGCGTCATGAATTGAGTCATAAGGATCCAATAGTAATTGTAACCTGGTGTGCTCCACTGAGCCAGAGAAAGATTGTCAAAAAGAACGGAGTGTCCATAAATATCCCCCAAAGAGTCGGGGGAAAGAGGTTTATCCAAGGGGCAACTAGAACCATCAGAAATATCCAAGGAGCTTATTAAAAATGGGTGTTTGGGCTCCATGGCAAGCCTACTATAATATAAGGGAAAAGAGGGTATACTCTAGTGAAAAAAATCTCCAGATGATTCTATTACGCTGCTGAATTTATTCCCTACCATGACGGGGTGACCTCCCAAAGGCCCCCTAATTTAAGGCTCCCTGCCTGAGAACCAGCAAGTCCAGAGAGGAATGGCCCTCAGCATCCAGTGGGGTTCTTTCCAAGGCCAGTAGAGTGATGGTCACCAACCCACAGCCTGACGGAGCTCCCACAGTGTGTGGGGCAGGAAGAGAACATAGGAGGTCTTCACTGCAGACAGCCAAGGCAGGTGCTGGCCTGTGTAGACAGAATTTTAGACACCCATCCTATAGGCACCCAAGGAGTCTGCACCCCGAGTGTCAGGCGGGCCTCTCTGGTTATGGAATAATAAGTTAATCTTTGGAACAACTGATTTTCTGATTTTGTTGCTGCCGTCTCCCCACACATATATATGTTTATTTGCACTGGCTCTACAATCATGCCCCCCTACTACATGGGGCCCTGGGGCCTTTCCAAACATCCATTTATTTGCAGAGCCAGCAGACTATTAATTTAGACTCTGAGCTGAAATGGAGTTGGCTTTTGGAATGATAGGGTGGCAGAGTTACAGACCACACCCGGCCCCCTAGCACCGGCCACCCAACCCCACCTGACTTAGTGCTGCGACCCATGCGTGTCCCTCTTCTAAACAACCTCCATTCTAAGGCTGGCTACATGCTGCCCATACTTATTAAACCTTTCCTCCCCTCTGAAAGTCTCCCCATGGAACAATACTTGAAGGCTTACGGTGAGAGTCCTAAGGAGGCTGCTGCCCTCACAGCCCAACTGAGCAGCAGAAAGGACCTCCTTCACCAGGCCAGCGTCTGGATTTCCCATCTGGCCCACGCCCGGAGCTGCAGAACCCTGGCCCTCCTCCAGGGAGCCACGAAACATTATTCTCGCTCCAGGTCCAAATGAATGCTTTCTGAGAAGTCACTGTAGCCCATCAGGTTTTGGAAAGCAGTTGAAGTTGTTTCTGTACTTTCCATTACCCGGGGTGTTCTGGAATGCAGAGCCTGAGAGGTGCAAGCCTGCCTTCCCGTCAAGGAGCCTGAGAAAAGGGAAAAACAGAAGAGGCAAAACCTGCAGAAGCCGGGCCGGGTTCAGGAGGTCAGAGCAGTAGCTTTCTGTGGTTCCCAGGTCAGCCCACCCTCCCGTCTCCCACCTCCAGCGTGCGTGGTGGAGCAAACTGCCATGGAAAGCAGAGACTTGTGTCCTCGAAGCAGAGCATCAGCGGCCCCAGAGCCAGAGGGAGCTCAAATTCCTTCTCCCTGGTCCTCTGCCACCACACAGGTCCCCTACAATGGTCCTTCTGGAAGCCAGGCACAGGAGGCCCGAGAACCACCGGGAAGTGGTGGGGGAGGCCTGCTCACTGCTCAGTGATCTCGCCTCGGTCCCATCACCCGGGCTCCCATCCCTCGGGCAGGCCTCCACCGGCTCACGCTGAGCCTTTGCGGAATTAGGAGAAGTAAACCCTTGAGTTCGGGGCCTGGAGAGGGGCTCCAGTGGGATTTCGTCCTCACTCAAGCCCTCAGCCAGGCACCCTCATGCAGGAGGCAAGAGAAGTAACTATAGGATGCTCCTGTTCTGGGGGATTCTGGGTCCTGGTTGTGGAAAAGCCACCCCCCTGGGCTCTGAGAAAGTGCAGCCTTGGTTCTCAGGACACTTGAGCTACCTCTGAAAATCAGTCCTCAAACTCCAGTTCTACTGCTGCTCAGCTCTGTGGCATTGAACAGATCAATCAACTTCTCTGTGCCTTCAGTCCCCTCCCCCCCTATAAAGTGGGGACAATTGTAGCACCTGTTTAGGAAGGTTCTTGTGGGTATTAAATGTAAAGCACAGGATCATTACGTTATTAGATCAATTCCAAGGGTCACATTTCCCAACATATGATTGTAAAGTTAAAAGGTATCTTATAATTGATGCATATTTTTTAAAGATTTTATTTATTTATTGGAGAGAGAGAGAGAGAGAGAGAGAGAGAGGGAGCAAAAGCAGGGGGAGGAGCAGAGGGAGAGGGAGAAACAGACTCCCCATCAAGCAGGGAGCCTGACCTAGGGCTCGATGCTCCCAGGACCCTGGGATCATGACCTGAGCCAAAGGCAGACACTGAAAACCCAGGAGCCACCTGAGGCACCCAGGAGCCCCTTGATGCATACTTTAATACATATTTAATCAGAGTTTTTTCCTGCCCCCATTTTCCAAAAAAGCAGTTATTAAATCAGTGGTGCATCTTACTAATCAATGTGTTTTAGAATCAAGAAAGTAATTTTTGAATTACCATCTCATGCATAGCAACTAACTCAATGTTCACGACACCTTTCTTCTCAGAGAATTTTGCAACTTAGTCTTTACAAACACCCCTGTGGGTGTAGGTGTCATGCAAGCCAACATCTCCTTCCTTCCCCAGGGCTTCTGAACCCTGCCTGTGCTCTCAAACCCAAACTCCAAGGAGCTCCACTGGAGGACCCAGGCTTTTCAGCCTTGACTACTTCCTGGGATCCTAGGGAGCTGGACAGTCCCGGAGATTCTGGTTTAATTAGTGGATGTGGGGACCTGGGCATCGGGGTCTTTGAAAACTCCCCAGAGGATTATAATGTGCCACCAGGATTGAGAACTATGGCCCCAGCCAGTCTCCATCTCATCCTCATGTCTAATTCCCCTCCAGCCCAGCAGCTAACACGGAGCTAGCAGCCTCTTCTGAAATTCCAGGAGAATCTCAGCCCTCACTAACTCAGGTTGCAGAACACCATAAGAAAGGAGGGGTTCTTCCTCAGGCAGGGCCTTTGTTGTTTTGGGATGGGAGTAAGACCTTGAAGGCAATTTTAAGCTGGGAAATAAGGAAACCTACCTTAATATGATCCCCCTTCTTTCTAGCCAGCGAAGCTCAGATACCTGGCTTGGTAACCTATTTTGAATTTTATAGAAATCTTTTGACTTACAAATGATCTAATTCTCGAAACCAACCATGCCAAGAGGGAAAAATAACTTCTTTGAGGGCTCGATTCCCTACGAAATGGCAAACGGTGAGAATAAGCATCAGAAGCAAATGTCTTCTAACAGTGTCAAGTAGGAAAACTAGATCCATCTTTGAGGGATCTTTTCTTCCCCTTTCCTTTTTCTCTTGCAACCATGCGTCAAGCTTTTCCCTTTCTTGCAGACATTGATTGCCCTCCATCTTCTACTTTCGGAGCCACACTCCACCAGATTACACACATTACTCATCTCACCAACCACAGAGATGCTTCCCTACGTTGGAGAATTAGTGTGAGTTAGCTTTCAACTCCACTTTAATTGACCCCCTAGAGGGGTCCTTGTACACTTGTACATTTGCACGTGTACTCAGCATTGGAAACTATGTGATTGGGTGCTAAATGTTTAATTCTCTGAGAAATTGACAAAAGCTACACCAAGCATCCAAGATGCTTTTAAATCACAATAATGGGAACATCTCACAGCAGCTTGGATGTTTTCAACCCACCTGAAAGCAGAGGTCCCAGTGAACCTGAGAGCACGGTGGCAAATCAAAGCCAATTAAAGCCAGGAGGGGTGACCTCCAGTCCTGGGAGGGACGTTGCCTGGGAGCAAAGTCTCAAGTGTCTAAGTGGAGAAGAGCTACTGAATTTGAAGGGTGCACTGTGTGCCAGAAATCAGGTTGGGTCCTTTTCATGTACTTTCTCATCTAATGTCCTTCTCACAGTCACTGGGAGGCAGGGATTATATTCAGGCTCCCGCAAGGTCCCAGTAATAATAAACAGCAGACCTGGGATTCAGCAGACCTTTGACTTCCAAGCCTCCTTCCACCAAAAGGCAGAGCAACTTGCCGCCCACCAAGGGGTCCAGATCTGGGGAGCAGAGGGTTCTTCTCTGAATTCCAGAAGCTCTTGACTGAGGATTCTAGTTTTTGCATCCTTGTATTGCCCCCCTATACACTACTCCCTAAGCACGTACGTAGCTAATGCTGCCCTGTGACCAATCCTGGGTTCAAATCCCCATCCTACCACCTATAAACTGTGCAACCTTGGGCAACACTTCTGGCCCCAGTTTCTTCAACTTTGAGTCAGAAATATTACCTACAGCTCTCTCATAGCTCCATTGTTTGCCCTTTCAAGGGTGTGTGTCTTATAAATCCCTTTAGGGCAAGTCTTATCTTTCTCTCATCCCCTCAGGCCTAGCTCACTCTAAGTACTTAATGATCATCATCTCGTAATGGATTTTGAAGGCTACTAAGGGCATTTTCCTAAACTGAAGGAATTTCTGACAAACTTCTATTACTTACCCCAGCTACCCATTTCCCCACCTGTAACCTCCATTCCAGGAAAATCCATAAGTGATGTAAATAAACTAAATACCGTGCTGCCTCTTGGCCTCCACAACTGTGCAGTGTAGCATACTCCGGGCAGTGCTATGCTCTACCCTCACCACTAAGTATGTCCTGCAGACCAGGGGCACCAGCACCCCTGGGAGCTGGCTAGAAATGCCAATTCTTGGGCCCCAACCTATGGAATCCAAATAGCTAGGATTGAGGCACTGAAGCTATTTGAATAATACTACGAGATAATTTTTATAAGACTCATGAAGCTGTAGACCACTAGTTTAACACCCTGCCTGCACGTTGGAATCATCCAAGAGAGATTTTTTTTAATACTGCATGCAAGCACTGGGACTTTTAAAAGTTACCCTGAGTGTTCTGGTGTGCACAGATACAGATTTTTCTCACCAGCCCTCTTTGGTCCTCGCCACACCATCAAGAGGTCTTGATCACATTCCTTTATAGCTCAGTCACCTTAAAATCTATGTGGTCCTAGCAATATGTACAGTTCTGGCTTTAGATCTTCAAAGACAAGCTGTGTAACCTTGGGCAATAAGAATTTTAGCAAACACTTCTGTAGGACTTACTATGTTCCAGGAACTGTTCTAAGTATATACTAACCCAAGGATTTTAACTATTAACAATTCTAACATAGAAGTACTAATATTGTCCACATTTTATATGTGAAAACTAAGGAACAAAGAGGCCAAGTAACTTGTCCAGTTTAGCAAATTCCAGACATTGAGCCCATGAGCTTTGCCCCAGGGTCTAGCATTCAACTATACTATTTCTCTTTTATTGGCAATAAAATGGAGGATTACAATTCATTTCCAGCCCTGTCTGTTGACTTTAAAACATGATCAGCCCTTTCATATTCAATTAGTTAATCATCCCTTCTTATCTTCCATATCAGAGATAAGACTGGCAGTTTGACAGATGTCTTCATCCCTTGACCCAAAGGAGCAACATACATGGACATTTCAGGCCAATGCTGGGGAATCAATGGAACACGTTGATGGTGCATGGGACCATGATGGGTGCCTCAAACCACATCCCAGCTGCCCAGTCTTCCCACTCATGGAGCTGGACCACCTTACCTACCAGAAATACAGGAAAAGAAAAATGGTAAAGGGAGAAATGGAAAAGAGAAAAAAATGAGGCCACATTCTTCACCCTGAAGGCATCTTCTTCAATTGGGAAGGTCTCTGAGAATGACTGTTATTAGCAAGGGACTAGGAAAAGAATATTATCTTGCCATCTGTTACTGCTTAGGAATAGCCAATAAGCATGTCTTAGAGACTCTGAGGTTTCCAGAGATGATCCCACCTAAACTCCCATCCACTAGGAGTCACAACTCCTGACTTCACCTCCACAGGAGATGAACCCTGGTACCCAGGATCTCTAGCCCTCCCTGGTCCCCACACACTCTCTGCCCTGGTCCTTCAGATGTCAGCAGTCAGTCCCTGACTTTCTTCTTATTTGCTTGGTTCTGCAGAATGAATCTTCCAGACAGGGCCAACATGTGCTATGATGGTGAAATGATATGGGGAGAGCATTAGGGAGTGAATGGTCAAAGAAATGTTTGCTTCTGTGTTACGTCATCCAGAAATGAGTCACTGGTTGCCAGCTGCCTGATCTTGGCCCTTTCTGGCTCCTGAGTAACTCAGTACTGACATCCAGGGCAGCCCTCAGTAACTAGTTACTATGTGCCCAAAGGGCAGGTTGGACTTCAGCTACTTAAAGATGTTACTCCCGTTCTTCTGGCTCTAAAATATATGGTGGGAGAGTTTCCAGAAACACCAATTTACATCTGTCCTCCATGGGGGTTGCTCATATGCATCAGGTGGTCTAAACGAGGGGATTTCTACAGAAAGAAAACAAACAGCTTGATGACAAAGGCTCTTCTTCTACGTCATACGGTGGGGTCCCATGGAAGAGATGAGTGCTAGGAAGGGCACTAAAGGAGAAAGGGAGAGATTTTTCTCCTGACTAAAGAGAAGTAGGAGGTAGAGCTTATGAGCAAGAGATTCACATCCTGAGGCAGTAAGAGGGCACAACCTCAGAGGGAGCAGGGAAGATGTACCAGCAGTGTAGGTTTTCTGCCTCCCAAGGGACTCCGATGCTGCATGTGCAGCGCAGATGCAGCAGAGCCCCAGACCCAAATGGGCCTGGATATCACACAGCAAGCATCTCAGCAGGGACCAGGTGCACAAAGCCCTCGTGGCCAGAAGCCCGTGGCTGGGCTCTTTCTCAGACTCAACAGCTATGCACAACCCAAGGTAGGGGAAAATCCCCCCAACAGACATGTAGGTGAAAACTCAGAGTCACACTGGCTCATTAGAAGGTTTAAAAAATGAAGTTGACGTTTTTTGCACAACCGAGTTTGTGAGCTGAGCCACACACTACAAGGACCATGGACGTGGATTAACCAGCCACCTGGGTCTGCCTGAGTTTCTGTCATCCTCAAAAAGTCTACCCACTTGCCTCTCCATCCAGGTCCAGCCACAGTGTCATGATTTCCACAAAGTCCTCCCTCATCCTCAGCCTTCAAAGTTCTCTCCTCTCACCTCTGCCCAGATGTCTCAAGTCATCAATTACCTTCCACCTCGTGGAAGGAGACACCCACTTAGCTCTGGGTTGACAGACAGAACAGACCATGGCTCAAAGCACAGAGGCCACCTGAACTCAGAAGGAGCTCTTTGGAAGGTGAGCTGGGGCAGGGTGGATGTGGCCATCACTGCCCTTGCCCCAGGAGGACCTGGGTTCTCAAGGCCCCCATGATTGGTAGCATTGCTGTAGCTCAGAGGAGGCACTGAAGGACGGTCATTGCCTTTGTTCTCTTGCTGCTCAGAGTTCAACCACAGGCAGACAGGCTGAGGGTGAAGTGCAACTCTCCCAGTAAACATTCAACATACCTTCTCTGAGACAAATCCAACCACCACCACCCTAAAAGACCTGCCCATCTATCCCTTCCCCTCTGCAGTTCCAATCACCTGCCTGGTACAAAGACCAGGTGTACCTAATTGGGTGCCCCCCAAAACACCTCCAGGATAGAACATGTGCAGGCGGAGAAAAAAAACTTCAAAAAAGACCTGGGAAAGGCAGAGATGGGCTCACCGCCACATCGGCTTTCTGTGGGACACGTCAAATGACTGCCCCAAATATGGAGGGAGAGTCCACCCCTTGGAGGGCACAGCTGTGGGTCAGACTCTGAGGAAGCAGGTATATCTAGCACTGTCCAGGCAAGGCCTCCTCCTCTCTCTCTCATTGGTCTATCAGGGCCTGACCCATAGGAATAAATCTCCAAAACTCTGCACAAAAACAGTCGACACCGTTTAAGTCCACAATATACTTTGCAGATACCCGTGTTGGTAAAATGATGATGATCAACAAGCACGATAGGCCTGCTCATGTACTATCTATCTCATTATATCCCACAACGAAGTCAGGGTTCAGAGCGGGTGAGGGGTTGGGGGGCAGGGACCGCATCTGCCTTCCTCATGACGTACTGTCAGGGCTTGCCCAGCATCAGCACTTTGTAGACATTCAATAAATACCAGCAGAAAAAAATAAACATTCCCGTTTTAGAAATGAGGAAATTTTACCTCTCCGAGCTTAAATGCGTTGCTCAAGGTCACAGAGCACAAGTTTCCTAATTGAAACTTGAATTTGGTCCTTCATCTTCCATTTTACCCCCAGTCCCATGGAGTCTTATTTTGGAGCATGGGAAGGACACTGATGTGACATTAATTAGCACACCCCATACTAGTTACATGTAGGCCCTAGAGGCATTTTTCTCATGTAACTCATGTCATCCCCACAATGACCTTATAACATAGGGTCTAGCATCCTTCCCATTTACAGGTGAGGAAAAGGAGCCTGGTGAGTTTGAATAACTCAGCCAAGGTCGCTAGGCAAGAAAGAGGCAGAGGTCATACTACTGAGAGGTAACCAAGTAGTGGCTATACACGCAGATACTGCATCAGGATGAATGGGTTCAAATCCCAGCTGAGTCTTGATTTAGGATCCTGTACTCATTCCTCTACTCCACTCCATTCTCCTCTTGCCAAAGGCCACTGTGGTCCAAGACCCTAAGGAGGAAGGCTCTTGGGGTGTCTGCTGCTCAGGGAGCCAACATCAGACATGATATTAGCGCTATGGACACATGTTAAAATGCAGATGGTTGGGCCCCACCCCCAGGGTTTCTGAGCTGGGGGCCTGGAGTGGGAACTGAGAATCTGCATTTCTAACAAGTTCCCATGTGCTGCTGGTCCACAGACCATGTTTTGAGTAGCACCACCACTGAGATCATTTGAGCCAACCTCTCATTTCACTAATGCAGAATCTGGGACAGAAAGGATGACTAGTTTGCCCAAGGTCACCCAGCATGAGAGTGACAGAGTTGGAACCAAGTGTCTTGCCTCTTAGTTTTCACTCTGTTCCCCTTATACCATACATTAAAACAGTGATCAAAATAATCACTTTGTTACCTGCAACTCATTTTGAGTACCAAGTGCTTTTTCGATTTCATTTCCTTTGTCTTTAGAATCATCCTTTCAGGCTAAGGGCAGTAATGATTTATAGAGAAATAAAGAAAGAGTCAAAAAATTAACAACAACAACAACAAAAATTGGCTCACGGCTGCTGCAAGCAAGCTAAGGGGTAGAGTTGGAGTCCACCAAGTTCCACCTGATGAATCTGCTACTTCTTAGGTCTTCTGAAGCTCTAATAAGGGAAGCTCTCTCTGCCACTTGTGAAGCAAAATTCCACAGTCACTTAGCTTATGAGAAGGAGGGGCCTGGAGACCAGGGTAAAAATTAAGATAATAAAGCAGTAAACAGCTATTTGTAAAGACACTTTAAAATTGCATCCAGGAGGAGCTAGTGGCAAGCCTCCTGAGTCTCTAACCACTCAAGGACTGTTTATCCTTCTCTTTCCAAATCCTTTCAAGGGTTGAAGGCCTAGATCCACGTGTCTGACACCACAGCCCTGTAAATTCTGTCCCCAAGAGTCCTGGCTCTCCACAAACAAAATTAATAGCCTGCAAACTCTAAATGGGTGATTACAATCTATAAAGCAGCCCATAAAATGACATCATGGGGATTCATATTTATTCTCTCCCACTGATTTCCACTATAAATTTGCTCGGTTTATGAGTCGAAAGAGTTTCTTCTGCTACACGCCTGGGCATAAAGCATATCAAAAGACAGAAACATCTGGCTGAGTTGCCTGAAGCTCTAGTGGTTCCCTGGTCAGTAGGACACCCAACAGGAAACTCTGAAGAAGCTCTGAAACCTAAAAGGCCCACCACCTCTACACACATATCCTGAAACCTACTAGGTATTAGGCCCTGTGCTAGGTCTTAAGCAGTAGCCATCAAGATAGGGGTAGGGATTCTTGCCCTTGGGAACCTTGGGAGTGATTGGAGAAAAGACAGAAAGACATTAGACATCAAACAACAACAACAACAACAACAAAAATCCTACACAGATGATAGATGGTAATTCAAAAGGTGCTTCAAAGAAAATTTATAACAAGCTGTGAGGTATAGAATGGGAGTCACCATCCTGGTCTGGTAAGAGATGATGTCCGTGAGGGGTGACTAGAAGGGAGCGAGGCCAAAGGGGAGACATGAATGGAGAGGCCAGACATCCCCAGTACAGAGATCCATGTGGGTAGAGGCCAGTTGTTTTTTGTTCTGAAGTTACATTGTGGAGGGCACTTAGGGAACAAGAAAAGTTCAGGAGTGGACAATCCACGACGAGGAGATGAATTTTCTTCTATGTACAGTGGGGACAGGTGAAGAGCTTTTAAAATGGAATTGACATGATCAGAAAACCATTTCAGGAAGGTCCCCCTGGCCATTGTTGGAAGAATGGATTTGATGGGAAGGGTATGGCTTGGAGGGAATATCAGCGGATTTTTAGGCCACCACCGCAGTCATCTGTGCAAGAAGTGATGGCAGCCTGAATTGGGTAAGAAGCAAATAGACCACAGCCATACCTAGCAGGCAGGACTGACCGGGGTTTTGTTGGCACTCAGCACAACACAGTGTGGGGCACAGAGGAGGTCACAGGAGCCTACTGGTGACCATTCAGCATTTGCAACATATTCTGAATCCAATCTCATTAACCAGGGTCACAGTTCGAAGCCACTCATCAACCCGTGTTGGCACTACGAGCCCACCTACCCTGGCCACCGTGGCGGATATACGGCAACCTCAAGCAGTCCCCAAGCTAGATGGGACTCTTAGCTTGCAAAAAGACACAGGAGCAGAACCCTCTTCCTTCTATTTCACCCAGGCTCTGTTATTGCCTCAGGTTCAAAGTTCATCAAACAGGGACTCATCAGAGAAGGCGTGGCCCCCTGTGTGGGTGCATTTCCCAATAGGCTGTGCAGGGCTCATCCAAAGCCAATCTCTTGCAGCCTTCTGAAGTTTCTCCATCTTCTAAGCTCCAAGGACATTTAGATCAGCCCTAAACATATCTACCCTGCTTAGACTCCATTTATAACTGTAATTTGTACTATCTTTGCTGTTGTCTAATAATTGAACGTTCGTTCATCACATTTCCCAAGAAGACTTTAAGGCCCTGGAAAGCAAGCGCAATCCACCCAGCCACACGATGCCATGCGGGAGTGCCAACTCAGTATCAAGAAATGGAACCAGCTGACATGAGAGAAGAACAGCTGGGTCGGGAAGAAGACACTTAATGAGTCTACCATCCTGCCAGATAAACAGGGAGGAGCGAGTAGGGGAACAGGCTCAGAGTGCTGTGCTACCCACAGTTGTCCTCACGTCCTGGCCAAGACAGCTGTCACTTCCCAGGTGCCTAGAAACCACAGCATCCTTGAGCATTGGCTCTGCAAAAAGGTCCCCCGCATGAGCCAGTTGTTCATTTTCACACACTATCCAACCTGTGTCCCATGCTGAGTACAGCCCCGATGAAATTACTCCCCATGGTTCGAGCACAATCACAGGCCAGACCTTCCTGTGTCTCCCCCACTATGGGAGGAAAGACCCTGCTCCCAGACGCTCAAACATTAGCTTGGCTTACAGAAATGCATTCCCATTTCTTAATGCCTGCCGTGATTCCAGGTAATTCCTCTAAGTGCACTAATAAATCCCAGCAGCTGTTCCAGAATACCAGCAAAGAAGAAGACTCCAGCTGCTCCCTTGTCAGTACTCCGGAAACGAAGCCGGCCAGCTGGCAGATTTCTAACCCTGAAATGTGGCTAAAATGGCAGCCTGTGGGGTCATTTTATGTGTGGGCCTCTCCATCACCATGCATCCCTCCCCTGCTCTGAGTCCACTCTGATGCCTCAGGCTAGCGGGCTCAAAATTACAGGCCATCTTCCTTTCAGATAGCCATTGCAGTTATCCTTGAGGGCCCCACAGAAGGGAACCGAGAATTAACACTGGGCCCCTATGTACAGTGGGGACAAGCGAAGAGCTTTTAAAAACTGCCCTAAGGCCACGCAGCTGGAAGGCAGTAAAGTCAGGATTTGAACTCTGGTCCTACAACCTCCAAGCCACCATGCTTCGTTACCCCACATTGTCCCCTACTCCTCTGGGAGCCACTCCATGTCCCTTCACCCAAAGGAGCCTGGCCATCTTAACAGTATTTTCCCCATCTGGGCCAACCGCGTGCCAAACCAGTGCATAAATTCCATTGTTGTGACGACAACTGTGTTTTCTCACTGGATCCAACATCAGCATCTTTGCACCTGCTACTTGCCTTACTTCGGAAGGATTTTTCCATGATGCAATGACAGAGTTTGCAGCCAGCAAAGGGGATCATAGACACCCATGCACAGACATACACACAAACATTTATCTCATAGCCTCTTGACCTAAATGACCCCTCCAGATGTTCCTGAAATCCAGGTGCTTCAGAGGCTGGCCAGCGTCTCCTTGAGAGCAGACCAA
This sequence comes from Canis lupus familiaris, assembly GCF_011100685.1. NCBI lineage: Eukaryota > Metazoa > Chordata > Mammalia > Carnivora > Canidae > Canis > Canis lupus. Next base: position 27,976,150 of record NC_049225.1, read on the forward strand.
GTCTGACTAAGGAATTTCCATTTGAAAACAAGTCCTATAAACGTTAAGCCAAGCAAGGTGTCTAACCAACACTGAAACTTTGCCCTCTCAGCACAGGGCTTAAAGTTAGCTGTCCCCCACCCCCACCCCACCCCTGTCAGGTGGGTAAGAAAGACACAGATGCTTTCCACTTCCCCAACACTCCCACCCTGGCCTGCGCTTTGGGGTGGGGACCTAGATGGGAGCCCTCCTCCACATGGACTGCCCAGCTTCAGTTTTCCCAACTGGTGGATTCCCCATCTCCAAAAACAGGGTGCTTTCCCCCCACCCACCTCCCTTCAGAATAACTCAGCAAGCATGTGTAGGTTAGGAGGGGTGCTGCACAGGGTGGTGGCTGACTCTGGTCTAGTTCCAGGCTCAAGGAACAACCTCAGACATGGGGACTGGACAAGAAGCCTGGGCAGTGAGTCGGAGACTGGAGTTCTAGACCTGTTCTTGAGGACTGCCATGACCTGGGGCAAGTCCCTCTTCCTCTGTGGTCTCAGTTTCCTCGTCAGTGATTCTCAGGCCAAATGCTCTGTGATGGCTCAATTCTGTCAGTGGCTCAACTGGCCATGCAGGAAAAAAAACCTCCTTTTTCTTCCCTCTGGATAAAACCTTGCACAGGGCAAGAGGTTTATAGTTTAGAGCTGAATCACAGTCATGTGTGAGGTTGGGTTTGAGCTGGATCTCACTGATGAGCGAGATTTGATAAAGGAGAAAAACACGGAGGGTTGAGTGGCACAAAGACATGGAAATAGGGCTTTGCTTGGCTTTTTTTTTTTTTTTTTCAAAGTAGGCTCCATGCCCAGAATGGAGCCGAACAAAGGGATTGAACTCACAACCCCCAGACCAAGACCCCAGCTGAAATCCAGAGTCGGACACTTAACCAACTGAGCCAGCTAGGCACCCCTGCTTGGCATTTTTGAAGGAACTACCAAGGCCGATACTTTATATAATATGCACAGACACAGCCAAATGGGCCTCTAAAATAGGGAAACCTTTGTACTGCTTGGCAAACGGGCACTGACCAACCCCCCATGAGTGCTCCCTCAGCTTCCCCTGCTGCTCCACTCCTCCAGTCCCCTAACTACCCCAAGATCCAACAACCGAATGGTCAATCAATGCCTGAGGTGTCGATCCAATAGCTGCATGGTACCCCTAGGCCAACCCAGAGCAACATGGCATGTTATTAAACATCACTAAATGTCAAGTAGCACGGTAGACACACTGACATTTACTACTTCCTATAACCTTCACATCAACCCCTTCAGATTAAGAAACAGTCTTGGAAAAGTTAAGTGACTTGCCCAAGGTCCTTAAGCCTATGAGTGGAAATGGCCAGACTTGAACATCAATGATAGGACCAAGTCCTTGCTTGTTTCATAAAACCTCAGTGCCTCCAAGCAGCCTTGGCCCACAGACAGACAAGCTTTGGAGGCAGCAGGAGGAATCTGGCCTTGCCATAAGGAAGATGGTTTTAAGATCAGGACTTGTTAGACAGTGGAACAAATTACTGTGAGAGCTTATGCAATCACCTTCTCCAAAGAGTCTTACAAACAAGAAGGATTAGAATAGGCCAGGGACAGAGGGATAGATGGCCTGATAAGGCCCTTCCCACCCCTGAATTTCTCGGTCCCACACGAACAGGAATGCCTATTGATCTTTAAAGTCCCAATTTACCTCCTGGAGGACTGACAAGACTTAAATATGTCTGAAAGTAAAATAAATGCCCTCTTTTTCCTCTATCCCCAACTCCAGCTCTTTATTTTAGATTTTCTCCTGGCAGGTTTGACAAACAGAGCCTTTTTAGCCAGAGCTGCTGTCAGTTCAAAAGTTGAGTTCTGGCATCTGAAGACCAGAGTCTGCTCAAGACTGATCTCTTTCTAAAAAAGATTCTGAAATCCTGTCGGAGTCTCTGGCAGGGGGGAAAGTGGTGTAAGAGAGCGAAGAGGATGGCCGCGATGCACCCGCAGGCCCACTTTCTGTTAGAAGCTGTCTGCCGCTCCTCCTCTTGTTTTCTCTCCCGGCAAATAAGGTGACTGGTCCCAGCACCCCCATCGAGGCCCAGCAGTGGAACCAGCAGCAGCCCTTGTCAGAGGAACTCAGAGGAACGACAGTCACTGGGGAGAGAAGCCTGCTCTCTGGTTGCCATGGCAATGGATGCTCCTTCCTTCCTGTCTCTTGGCTCCAGGGAAAGACAAGGACACCCAAGAGAAGACGGTGGCAACTATGGGGAGGAGAAGCAGCAACAGGCCCCCTTCCCTTGTAGCCCAGACAGCTGTCACCCTACATGCTAGTGGTGACAGCTCTTACTGACCTTGGGCAAGCCACAGCCCAGCTCTGGACCTCAGTTTGTTCAGGTGTAAAAGGAGAGAACTGGACAAGAGAGGATCGGCAAAACCTTTCCAGCTCCAAACACCCAGGATCCAGAGGCCCATCTCACCAGGCCAGTCATTGGAAATGGCCTTGCCTTGACCTGCTGCCCTCAGCATAAAAGATAGAAGGAAGCATGGCATTTCATAGAACTGGAATCCATTTTCCTTACTCAGAAACCACGGCCTTGTTCATTCTCCAAGCCATGCTGCCTCCCCTAAGGGGGTCTGCTCTTCAAGAGACCAGCTCTGTGGATCATTCTGGAGAGTGCACACACTCATCATCACACACATTCCTGGGGGTTCATGAAAGCCATAGTCTGGAAGGTGAGTCAACATGTCATGGTACCCTATCCAGCAACTTGCATTCCACCTCACTGACATCACTGAGTTCAAGCCTCAAATTCCAGGGTGCACAGCTCACTAGGTGCTGGCCCCTATTATGATGCTCAAGGGGAGCAACTCAAGACAGAAGAACGCCAAAAGAGGTCATTCTATCCAGTGTGGACTGTGCTGGACAAGGTGATTGTGGGGGATGTAAGGGAAACTCCTGGGCAAAGGATAAACAATGAGCAGAAGCAGGGAGCTGTCAGGCCAATAGCCCCTCGGGTTTGGGCAAGTATTTGTAATTCTGGTCCACTGGCCTAAAGTGGAATGAGGGGTGTGGCATGAGGTGAGGGTGGGGAGGAACAATAGAAACAGGGATAAAGAATGTCAGGAGGTTCAATGACATGGTGGTGTTTCTAGGGCTGGACTGAGGGGAGGACAGGGGACTCTGGAGTTGGAGGTACAAGCCATTGCTCAGCGCTGGCTTTGGGGAGCAGCAGGCGCCCTGGAGTAGAAGATAATTGCCCTTACTGGGGGCCAGATTGTACTCAGCCTTCCCCAAGGGTCTGCTGGGTGGTAGACTTATTCCATTTAACCATGAGGAAGAGTAACTCAGAACCATGGAATGACCGGTCCTACCAGCCAGCTGCTCCTTTCCAGCAGTACACAATCTAGCTGGGGAGCAAAATAAATAATACCGAAAAATTAGCACATGATTCTAAACCGACATGTGGCCACTCTCCCTATGTCCTCAGAAGTCCCACAGTTCAGGAGGAATCAACATTGAATGGGACATCTGAGGAGAGTTTCTCATTAGAGGGGAGCTGTAAGGAACATTTAGCCACTCTCTATACCTTGGGCCCAGTTTTCCTCTCATTCATCTGAGAAATGGTCAGAGCATTTCGGGGGTTGAGTCAGGAGCATCCTTAAACCCCAGCATAGAGCTGGTCTAAGCATAAGAAATCTGATTAGCTCCCAACACTGAGCAATCTCATTTACTCGTCCCTGCAAGTCGGTCCACAGGATTAGTGATCTATATGGGACACTAATCAATACACAACATGTAATTAGGGTCCCTAATACCTGTGAGAGAGCCCAAGAGAGAACAGGGCCACCACAGCTCCACTGGCCTTGTTTTGTAGCATACATTCATTTTGATTTTGGTGTTTATTAATTGAAGTGTGTTAAACTCTACTGGACTAAGACTTTGGGACTAGATACTTTGCCCAGAAACATCAAGAAGAATGTGCTAGAAATAAAGCTTCAAGGGTCCTCTTTCCCATGAGAGGGAGCTGCTGGAACCTTCACAACCCCAGGAAGCCCAATCAGTATCCCTATATTTAGGCACTCACCCAGGGCAGGGGTCATGTTTTATCTACCGTACATCACCATGGCCTAGGCAGTACCTGGCGCATGTAAGTAATGAATGAGCCAGTGAATCAATGACTAATTAATAACAGATAGTTTTCAGCCGTCAACAACTTTATATGGGAGCCTGCTGTACACAGAATTTGCATCCTAATATAATGGTGATGATTTACATTGCATTCACAGAAGTTTGGGGTTGAAAGGGAATTCGAAGGTAACTTAATCCGGTGTTACTTTTTACCTTTTTTTTTTTTTAAGATTTTATTTATTTATTCATGAGAGACACACAGAGAGAGGCAAAGACATAGGCAGAGGGAGAAGCAGGCTCCATGTGGGGGGCCTGATGCAGGACTCAATCCCAGGACCCTGGGATTATGACCTGAGCCAAAGACAAATGCCCAACCACTGAGCCACCCAGATGCCCCAGTGTTACTTTTTAATGCAACTCATGAATGGATCATGAAAATGATCTACCTAATAAGTCCTGACCATCATTTTACAAATGAAATGGGAATGGAATGAATGGAATAGAATGAATAGAATAGAATAGAATAGAATAGAATAGAATAGAATAGAATAGAATAAGTAGAGTCAGTAGGGCAGCCCAGGTGGCTCAGTGGTTTAGCGCCACCTTCAGCCCAGGGCCTGATCCTAGAGACCCAAGATTGAGTCCCACATCGGGCTCCCTGCATGGAGCCTGCTTCTCCCTCTGCCTGTGTCTCTGCCTCTCTCTCTCTCTCTCTCTGTGTCTCTCAGGAATAAATAAATAAAACCTTTAAAAAGAAAAAAGAAGTAGTGTCAGTAAAGTTCAGTAGAGTACAACAGAACTGAGCACAGTAGAATAGAATGGATCAGAGCGCATCACATGTAGTAAGGGTCAGCACAGCTCAGCCAGCCTTGTGTTTGTGGGATGGGTGTGTGCCGTTGAATGTGCCCTGTCCTAGCAAGTCTAAAAATCACTGATGAATCAAACTTTCATCCAGTGATTTCACGACCCCAGAGACCACATCCGGGACAAGTGATTTTTCCAGCCTTTCTGGGCTCCTCTTGTTATGGGAGATGAATTGCATCCAGAAGCAGCCTGTACCACTTAGAGACTGTCTGTCTGGCTGTGGGAATTGCAACACAGTTCAGAATACACCACGGACACCCTCACACACAAACGCACACCCAGCAAAACTACCATTTCATGAGGCCAATACTTACTACATGTAATGAGATGCACTGTATTTTATTTTATTCTATTTCATTTTTTAGTGGTGTGAGTGATGACCCATTAAATAGATTTTATAAGCTGCTAATCCATCATGGCCCACACTGACACTAGACTGGGTGGTGCCTAATAATCTGAAAATGGCAGGATGGGGTTCCAGGAAAATTTTCACATCAATCCTGTTTCTTTTCATTACTTTCAGCTGTGCGCCTACAACTGGCTATGTGTTAAGATAACTGCTTGGTGAGCTGGAGCCCAGTTACTTTGGGGGCTCACAAAGGAGTAGTTACAGCTTCTGCCTGTCTCTTATTGCCCCTATGGACAAGCTCATTGAGAGAAGACTGTGTGAGTCTTGTACAGAGCATGCTAATAGCTATTGTAAATGCATGATTATTCTTGGTTCTCTTGCTGATGGCAACATAGCGGCTATCCTGGGTTTCCTCTTAAGATATGACAGCAAAATCATTTCAAAGATTAAAAGTTAGAAGCAAAGTTGAAATGGTGTTTTGTTTGTTTGTTTGTTTTCCCCCAACCCAACTTGGAAGAATTTGTCTTTGGAGAACCAACCTAATCAAATAAAGTAGAATCAATTTACTGGAGACATAATCCAACTTGCATAATTGTCCTGGCTGGTTAACACCACAGCTGTTCATAAGGACATGGTTCATTAAATAATGAAGTCTTCATCAGACTCTCCTTCACTGGGCTGCGGTTCTTTTCCCCCATACCACCAAAGAAGCACTGCCTTCATTAGTACGCAATGTCATCGATCGCCAAGGGGATAATCAGGGGATTTATTTTTATGACATTCTACTCACCAGACCTCATCAGCTGCATTAACCAAAAGCCACTGTATTTCCCCCAGTGGAGGATCCTATCACTAGAGAACCTCAATAGACTGTGGGTTCCCTGTGGGCAGGGACCACATCCCTTCATCTTTCTATTCCGTCCTAGGTAGGCAAAGTGCCTGGCATTTGGGGGGTGCAAGATAAACAAGATAAATGTCTGTTGACTCAAGAAGAAAACATCTCCAGTGTGAGATTCCTCAAGGCTTTACAAGAGCAAGTTTAGAAGTCTGGCAGCACCCTGGTTGCAATGAACATTTGGTCTCAAATTGTGTCCCCTTCCTTTCTGGTTTGTTAATTTTCCACTTGACTGAACCAAATTGTCCAAGTTCTCATGAAAGCAAACAGGACTCTCAAAATCCCCTCTGGCCAACAGAAGGTTCAGCCATGCCAAGTTTGCTGTCTTCAAGCTCAGAGACACACTTAACCTCTCTGGGTACAGGAAAACCTGTGCCAATCCCAGGCTTCCTAAAGAATCCTACTGTTAAAAGAGGGCACCAGAAGCTGGAAGGCTGAGATGTAGCAATGACCTTGTACATTTCCTGAGGCGCGAGAAGCCAGTCATTTGGTTTCCAAAGCATGGGAAGAGGGACTCACTATACAACCAGCAGATCTGTGGCTTAGACCAACTCAAACGTATTCAAACACAGATAGCCAGCCCCACTCCCAGAGTTTCTGATTCAGGCATTTGCATCTCCAACAAGTTTCCAGGTTGGTGTTCTCCAGGCACCCCACTTTGAGAAGCACTGGTTTAGACTCCTGATTACAAGTAACCTGTCTAGATGGGAGCCTTGAATCCACCACTTAGTAGCCTGTAACTTTAGGCAAGTCCTTTAAACTCTTCCAGCCAATGGCACCAAGGGTCAAATGGAGGCACCCAGAGCCTCTTTCTCACAAGGTTGTTGTGAAGGTCATTCATTACTTAGCAAGGCGCTTGGCAGGTAGGGCTCAGAGTTAACCACATAAGGAAATAAGTTCGGGTAGAAAGACTGCTGGACGGGGAAGCCAGGCACCCATTCCAGTTCTAGCCTGCCACCACTGCTGTGGGATCCTGGGCAAACGGCTTCCCCCATCTAGGCTTCACATCCTCATTAGTAAAATGAGCTCATTGGACATTTTATCAGGGACAAAGGGTACCTCTGAGCTAGAAGCTTCCAAAGCCCTTTGCTCTGCCACCTACCACTCAGCACCATACATTGGGTCAGCCTCCCCAAACACTCCCTGCCACCTCAGGCTTCCCACTGCCAGGTCTCCAACAGGATATTTCTAGACTGCCTTAGAATCACAGCCTGAATTCTCTGCCCTTGGAGGGTCCTCCTGCTTGGCTATACACCCCTGATTCAGCTAATATAAATTAAGGGGCCCACTTCCTCAATAGCTTAACCTGGGATCCTTGTTGCTGAAGCCCTATCACACGCCACCATGATGTTTTCTCTCATTTGTAGCCAGCTCCATTTATGCTACTCATTGGAATTCTCTGGTGGCGTGCACTCTCCACTGGAGGATAAGCAGGACCCACAGAAGTCCAGAGGGGACAAGTGTAGTTGCATTGGGAGCACTGTGTTCAGATGGGGAATTGGAAGATGAGGCATGCACTCTCAGAAGGAGGTGCAGATCTGAAATGTATTTATTTTCACAGCCCAGTCTGGGGGCGAGAGGCCTCGGGAGGCGGTTTGAAGTCCAAGCTCTGAACGAAAGCTACGAAACTCATTTCCCCCTCTATATTTCCATTAGCCCCATTCCAGCCTGCTGTACTAGCTTTCCGCTAACAGCTGACGACAGGGAGAGGGCTCTTGTTGGCACCAGGCCACTGTGCATTTTGCTTTTATCAGATACTGGCAAAATTTCCCCATCAAGGAAGATAAATTCGAGGTGTTATTAATAAACCTCTGAATGTGGAGATCAGATCTGGCTGGCACTCTTAATGATCCCATCAGCAGCGAGCCATTTCCAGCCTGAGGAGCCCAGAAATTTATGAATCTATGGAAGGCGACCTGAAGGCTGGAATCTCCTTGTCTGGCTCCTTGGGGGAATCTTGAGCCCAAATGGGGCTCTGGCTGGGGCGGGGGGCACTCCTCCATGCCCGCAGGTGAAGCAGGAGCTGAGGAAGGAGGCACACTGACCAAAAAAAGAAATGCCAAGTAAATGTCACCCATCACTGTTTTGGATACAGAGAATGCTAAGGGTTTTGTACCCATCATCTCATTTAATTTTTTTTTACGATTTATGTATTTATTTGAGGGGGGAGCGGCAGAGGGAAAAGGAGAGAGAATCTTGGGCAGACTCCACGCTCAGCACAGAGCTGGACACAGGGCTCCATCTCATGACCCTGAGATCACAGCCTGAGCCAAAACTAAGTCAGATGCCTGACCGACCGCACCACCCAAGTGCCCCTCATTTAATTTTGTTAGGCTCAGCAAGGGAGGTGCTATTTTTAGACAAGGACACTCCAACCAGGAGAGGTTATCACTTGCAATACAGGCCTCATCGTACTGAGTGCCTTCCCGGTGACGGAACTTCGGGTTTTGCCCACATTTCACAAGGATCCTACCAGTTAAGCACTGCTCTCCCCACTTCTGAATCAGCACTTAAGGCTTACAGAGGTGAAATGTGTTGCTCAAGGTCATACAGCAAAGACGCTTAGCCTGTCCTGGAATCCATGCCTGTCGGATTCCGAAGGCCACACTGCCACACGCTGCCCTTGTTACAGGGGTGTGTAGTGGAAAGCACTAGAGAGGACCCTCTGGCCTCTGTCATCCCACCCACTGCTCCCTGCTGCCATGCATGGCTCACCCATGGTCCTGCTGCCTTCCCACAAGCAAGCCGCCTGAGCTATTGGCCACATCACGCTGGAGGCTGTGGCACTAGCTTTTGGTGTAGGGTTTGGCACTAGTAGGCATTCTTTAAATCTTCTATATATAAACCAACTGATGAGCAGTCCCCACTCATGTCCTAGAAGACTTTACAAATGTGCCTCACCCACTCTCCTTTGGGAGAACTAAAATTAGGTGCCAGAAAAAAGTGAGTTGCAACGTTCACTAAGAGACCTTAGAGCAAGACAGCAGGGATGCTGAAAAAGAAAAGAAAGGAACCCACAAAAATCCTGTAGTCGGAGAGCTGAGCACCAAGGCGGCCACCTGCACAGGGATTGTAATCATAGTAACAGCACAGACATGTCTAAGTCCTCAAGTCCTTCACAGTTGTTAACACAGTTCATCTTCGTGGCAACCCATCTTACAGATAGAAAAGCTAAGGCACAGCAAGGCTGAAGTAGTTGCTCAACGGCCTACAGGTCATGAGTGGCAGAGCTGGGATTTGAACTCGAGCCACTTAGCACGAGAGCCTGTGATCTCGACCTGTCTCCTGACGGCCTCCCAGGGGCTGGCTGTGCACAGGGACAGTGAGACTCTTCCGGGCAGACAGACTGAGCTCCCTGACAGTCCACCACCCCAGGCCTCAAGCGCAGGCTGAGAGGAAAAGCTCGGCATTTGCAGCAGCTGGAGGTTAAATTCTGAGTAATTAACGTGTTTATCCATCATAGCAGAATTGTTCCCAAGAGAATTCAAGTGTCATTTCACTGTGCCTTTAACTCAGGAATGCTTTTGCTCGGTCTTGCCAACAAATACTAAGGGGGAGAGGGGTTGGCAGCTCCTTGACAGAAAAGGGAGGGGGGCGGAGAGCTCCGGCCTGAACCGAATGGAGGAAACGAAATGCTTCCTTGGGGAGGGGCATCCAAGCAGGCCCCCGTCTACCCATAACCCTCCTGTGCTCCTCAGGGCCGGCCACACCTTCCAGAACCCAGAACCGAACTGCCAGCTCCACTCTTTCACTCATGTATCCATACAACAGACCAGCATATAGTGGTTATCCGTTCCCAGTAGTGCTCGAAGAACTTTGCAAGCTGTTAACTCTTACCGGCCTTACGAGGCTCTACAGAGGAGGAAAAGGAGCACAGAGAGGTTAGGTAACTTGTCCACAGTCCCAACGCTAGCAGGAAGGAGAGTCACTTGCAGTCACAATCCAGCCCCTTCGGCCCCTCTCCCCCAACCCATCCCTAGCAGAGCCTTCCCTGCCTTTCTGCCCTGCCAGAGCCCAAAGCCTGCCACCCCACACACTCCCCCACTTGGGGACCAACAGCCCAAGCACACAGCCCTTGTCCCCACCACCCCCCACCCCACAAGGCTGCCTTGCCTCATGGTGTTTATATTCTGCGTGCACGTGTCTTGTCTCTCTCTGGTTTTTCATCTCCCCTAAGAGTGAGGCCATATTGTCACTTTCCATGGATTCCCAGAACATCAGAAGTATTTCAAAGTAATAATAACAACTGCTATTCAGCCACATGAAGGCAAGCTCCACGAGAGCGGAGACCTTGGTCTGTCTATTTGTTTTCTGCTCTGTCCCCAGGGTCTGGTAGAGTGCTTGGTACAAAGGAGGCACTCAAAAAATATTGCTGCTGAATGAATGAGCAAACACATTAACTTAGCACTAATTATGTGCCAGGCATTGTATCAGGAGCTCCAAACACACTCTGGTTTATCATTGTGGATGATAGAGGGAATGAATGAAATCACAGGTAAATAAGTGAAAGAGTGAGTCAACCACTGGATGAGTGGCGAAGCTAAGGTATTCCAAGGCTGGCATCCTGTCCATGGCCTGTGACACCCAATCCTCACGGCTGTTTTGCCCCCCTGCCTGCCACCCCCCCACACCTATACCAGCTCCTGGTGCAGAGCTCTCAGGCTGCCATCACCTCTGGGCATGTTGAGGGAGGCACTCTTCCAGAGCCAACTGCTCATCAACACAAGTGAGAACGGTCAAGGAAGCTTTCTACATCCTACTTTGACAGCACTTGGAGCCTTCTATAAGGCTTAGAAGTCAAGGTTAGAAGTCAAGGCTGGATGCAAAGTGCAGAGAGCTGCTGTTCTGGGTGAAGACAGTGCTGCCCCCCTCCCATGCCATCCCTTGGCTACCTGCCCAACACAAGGCAAAAGAGGCAGAAATGCACTCACTCATGTATTCATTCACCCACAAACATGCCTCCAAGCAATTGGGCACCTGCTGAGTCCAGAGTGGTTCTGTGCTCTGCAGGGGACATGCATATAAATAAGAAATAGTCCTTGACCTTGAAGAATTTATGATCTAGGAGGAAAAAATAACAGGTATATTAACTCAGATGTTGGCCATGTTGGCCGTCTCTGGCTTATTCGGCACCAGGCTGAGATGTACAGCCTCTGATTTGGCCCTGAATGACTTATATCCTCAATGTGGTAGCTGTTTGAGACCCTCCCTCCTGCCCCCACTCCATCCCAGGCTCCTAGGCACAGGCAACAAGCAACAACCCAAACTGCTGGAGATTTCCCAGGGAAGGTGAAGAAAGGACATAAATTGCATAAATGGATCTAATAGAGGATTCTGAATTCACTTCAGATCCTTGTAGACCATGGTACAAGCAAGGACTACTTCCCTGACCCTTCCCCACTCAGCCCCTCCAGGTAGAAATGCAGTCCTGATAAGACAAAGTTCCTTAGTCTCTCTGCAGAAGCCTTTGGACCCTCACCCCTCTGCTAGCATGGGCTTCATCCCTATGGACACCAGCAGAGATATTCACAACTAGTCCAATTCTTTGCTGTTTGGGGGCAATTGGTGGAATACTTTCCTGTCTCCTTTGAAGTTAGGTATGGCCAAGTGGTTTGCTCTGGCCAATGAGTCATGAGCAAAGTGTGTGCCATTTCTGGATGGAAACATTCAGCCATGGCACCACTGTCTTGGGCCACGATGATGTTGGAAGCAAATGTCAAGATGGAGCTTCTCTCAGTTTGTTTCACTTTCTGACTTTGACTTTTTTTAAAGATTTTTATTTTTTTATTCATGAGAGACACACACACACACACAGAGAGAGAGAGAGAGGCAGAGACACAAGCAGAGGGAGAAGCAGGCTCCCTGCAGGGAGCCCGATGTGGGACTCGATCCCAGGACGCCAGGATCACGACCTGAGCCAAAGGCAGACGCTCAACCTCTGAGCCATCCAGGTACCCCTCACTTTCTGACTTTAATGAAGAGTCACTCTCTTCCCAAATCCCTGCCCTTCCTGACTGATATTATATATGAACAGAACACGAGTAAACCTTTTCTGCGTTATGCCACTGTTGGGGTTGTTACTGCAGCAGAGTCTGACTGGTAGAGCCTGGCTGATGCAGAACAGTTCAGCTCTGTCCTAACCTACAGTAAAAGTGCTATACTCAACTAATCTATCACTCTCCAAACAAACAAACAAAGATCCTCCAGGTAACAGAATCCACATTCCACAAAACATAATTTATGGCTTCTTTTGATAGCTTGAACATTCTCCTTGAGGTCTCACCTCTCGCTCTTAAAAGATTCACCAACATTTTGTTCTAAACAAAATGGTGGAGACTCCAAGAGGAATTCTGGAGAAGAAGTATCTAACTGGTACAAAAGAAATATGTTCTGGTAAGTGCTGTGAGAAAGGTGGGTGTCAACACAGTGGGACACAAGAAATAGTGGAATCAATTTGGACACAAGACGCCTTCAAGAGGGAGGTGATATCACACAAATCGTCATGAAGGCTGTTCTGGAAGAAAAAAAAAAGGGAACAATTCCCTAAGAATCAAACTTGAAAGTGGCTCTGAACTCTAAAGCTGAGGCTGAGGCCCCAGGAAAACATGAAGAAAGAAGGAGCTCCAGTGGCTTTCAGGGCTCTATGTCACTGGGCTGAACCCTTCTCAAGTTCTCTGACAAGTGTCAGAGTCTTTGCAGGTCCCCCCACTCCTGTACCCTTCCCAGCCTGCTGCCCAGGCCAAGATGCACAAAGGCAGGTATTTCCCGATGTGGATGCTGCTTCACTTCTGTCTCCTTTGTACCTGCCAACTCCTCCACATCTGAGGATAGCAGATAGTTCACTGCACCTATGTAGGATAGGACATGACTCTAGTCTAAGGGTTACAAGAAAACACATGAACACAGCTAAAATGTTCAGGAAGCATGTGTTTAATGTGATAGAAATCAACCCCAGAGAACGCACCAAGGCAGGCAGGCGCTCATGGCCTACCCTGAACAAATGCTGGCCTTTCACCACCCAAATCCATTTCATTGTCCACATTTAGGGTCAGAGCTCTCAGGCTATGCAGGTTTTCTGCTCCAGCACCAGACTCGCACTCACTCTGCTAATACTCTGTCCTAAGTGGCTCATCTCTACCTCACATCCCCCAACAAACTGGGTCTGACTCATGTCCCATTCTCTCAGGGTTTTCTAAGGAAGTCATATGTATGCTGTTAACAACTTAACTATTTTTCCCTCCGTAGGAAGGTATTCATATTTAATCAAACCACTTCTGCGATGACATAGCTTTAATGTAAAGGCATGCGTTACTCATAATGGAATTTTTCGGTAGATAATCAGTCATGATGGACAGAAGACCCTTTTGATGTTGTGATGGACAAAAGACCTTTTCCTGAGTACTCACCCTCTATGTCCTTCTATATCTCACATAGGCCAAATAAGCACAACTACAAAAATACATGTAAGTGTCCATTCTCACATAAGTGACTTTTGCCATTGCCAGAGGAGAAAGGATCAGATTAGTTAACTCTACCAAGTGATAAAAGTCCCTCAGAGAGGCAAACATTTCTCCCGCAGACAGAAAAGCAGCGCTAAGAAGCCCAAGTCCTGAGGAGATTGTCAGTGAAAACATACACAGGCTGCAGACTGTTATTAATCAATTAATTCTTAGCTAGCTTTGTCCCAAGTCATCCGGCAGACAGAATAACAAGAGATTTACAAGCTGTGTGCATTTAAATTAATATTTTTAAATGGTAGGAGTGTGTAATTAATACTTTCGAAGAACATATCCACACCAGATCAAGCAGTGGTGGTGTTTTTATCCATGTCAATATGCCTCTTTTTAATTCCTTTCTGGGAGGAAAACAACAGCTCTAAGTTTGTTTTGTTTTGTTTTTCTTCTTCTGAGACTCAAAATAACCATGTTCTTTCTGCTTCAGTAAATCACTACTGCGGCTTGAAAGAGTTCCTAGAAAGTTCTAGTTTCATTCAGTCTTTAGGAGGAGAAGCAAGACCCAAATGCCAAGAACTAGAAGCTTCGTGCACCAGGAAGTCTGCTTCAGGACAACAACCACCTCATTAGTCAGGACATACAAGGTTGTGCTGCAGTAACAGAGAAACCCTCAAATTCCAAAGACTTATTCTTTCATCACTTATTTCTCACTCATGCAAAGTCATTTTGGGTCTGGTGGCTCTCCAAGGTAGCTTGTTTTAAAAAGATGACATCCAGACTGGTTTTACCTTGTGGTTCTACCTCTGAATACATGGTCTCTACAACTGCCATGAGACGGCAAGGAAGAGTACGGGGAAGCAGGCAGGGGCTTTTAACTGTCTTTGGCTGGAAGAAATGCACATGATTTCTGCTCATGGTTCACCCAACTGCAAGGGGTCTGGAGGAGTGGGAGAGTCCATGGTTATTTGGTGCTCATCAAATTTCTCACCCTACTAGTTAACTGGTTATCAGTGGGCAGTGTAGGGATAGTTTATCTACTTAGTAATTCTTGAATTCCAGCTCTTTAAGTTTGCGCTCCAAGTTCATTATGAAATCATCAGCAGAAGTGACAAAAGGATACAGAACACCATGCAGCATGCCAGGTATGTGGCACAGGTATGTCTATTAGAACCTGACGTTTCCTTCTTCTTGTCCACTAAGTATCCCAGGAGTGCCAGATGGAACTACATCCTGTGCTTTGGGAAGAGAAGAATAAACCAGAGGAGGGTCACCTTGAGTTTTGATGATAGCTCTGCTCCTCCAAGGCAGAAAAAAAGCTGTCGGGTGGAAAAGGGAATGAGAACTGGCCAAGAGCACCCACACTGGGTGATTTCATCACTAATTTTCCTTGCCTGGTAGCTGGTAGATAAATGAGATTGGTGTTCCCAAGCACTGGAAGGAGAACTGGCTTTTAAAAAATATAGTCTAGAAATTCTAAGGTGGCCAATCTAGTGTGGAATCCAGGAATCTGCATGTTAACAAACAACCCCAAGTAATCTGATACATAGCTATGTTTGGTAGCCATTGCCTTGGAGAAAAATACAAGGTTTTACTAGCATCAGGACTGACTTATTCAGTCTCAAAATGAGGACGAAGACAAAGCAATCGGTTTGTAGCCAACTAAGATCATCAGACCACTAGGTTCCCATCAACATCTGACAGAGGCAAAGAGGCTGAGGCTGGTCTGCATTGAAGAACTGATTGGTACATCAAAAAAGTGATTGGTGGGGTTCCTGGAGAGCTCAGTCAGTTAAGCATCTGACTCTTGGTTTCATCTCAGGGCGTGATCTCCGGGTCATGAGATCGAGCCCTGCATCAGGCTCTGCACTTAGTCCAGAGTCTGCTTGAGAATCTCTCTCCTTCTCCCACTGCCCCTCCTGCTTGTGCTCTGTCTCTCTCAAATAAATAAATAATTTTTTTTAAAGTGATTGGTCCCCTCATTTGCTAACCAAGGCTCTTAGAGTTGGATTTTCACCTCAGTGACAAATAGACCTCCCTAGCAAGATGTTTACAGGCTTGGAAAAATGAGTTTGGGATGGGAACAAAGCTTTGCCAATAGCAGGAATGGCCTTTCCATCCCATGCCAATTTGGGAACCCACTGGGACACAGGTATATAGATGGGTCTAAAAGAATAGGGCTTTTCTCTGGATCTGTGGGTTGGCCCTCCTCAACTGCAGTCAGGTCCATCAATAGAAAAATGAATAATTTTGTGGCAAGAAATTTGTCATCCTACTGAGCTGTGGGAGGGGTGACATGAACATGTAGATAGCTTGGGTAAGCTGAGAATGCTAACTTAGCGATTGAAGAAAAGGTGAATAATATATAATAGGTATATTTATATATGTTTTCTGCTTCTCTCTCATGCCTCACATATCACTATCAACTCTGAAGGTCAAGTTATCAGGTCGGGCCGGTGGCACCTTCCTTCTGATGTAGAATGAAGGACCTGAGGCAAGTGAATTCAAGGAAAGGGGATTGAGGGATAAAAGTGTTCCAGACTTGAGGATGGGCTCAAAGCAATAGTGCCATCCACCAGCTTAGGGCCATCAGAGGAGATACATAGAGGCAATTTTGGAGAGAACATTCTATGAGCTTCTGAGTTATCCTGGGTTAGACATTCAGATATTAAGTTACTGGATCTAATTGGGAAAGACAAGAGTTATAAGAAGCAATGTTTCTTCTGAGGATTCTGGGAGTAAGGCAAAAAAGGAAGCAAAAAAAGTGGTTCTCTAGAATACCCATGACACCATCATAGACCACTGCAGGTTACTGGACTGGGATAGGACCAGATAGTGTAACACCCACTGGACTCTACACACCCTCCAAACTGACCCATGGCCCCTAAAACAACAGTGTACTGCTTTAAAGTCAGGTACATATGGCCATTTACCAGCTGAAAAAACTTTCAAACCCTTCCAGCTTCCTCATCTATAAAATGGGACAACTAGACCCACCCCACTAGGCCTTGGTGAGGGCTAAATGATGCAATGCAATTAAAGAACCCAAGACCAAGCCTGGTGCATTGTAAGTACAAAAGAGCCTAGGTCTTAGCTTCCTCACTTAGAATGGCACCCACCCTGCCCATCTCCCTGAGCCCCTGGGAGATGATAAAAAGGCAAAAGCCCTATAAATACCAAAATCCTTGTGGCTATGTAAGCAATTTTTGTCATGTTCTTACTGTTCCTGAATATACACAGCTAGAGTTCAATCCATGCTCCACCCTGTCTGGAAATGGTTTTTGTCAGGAGCTGGAAAGCCAGGCCAAGACGAAGGCATTTCAAAGTGTCCAAGTTGTCTGGACTGAAGTTGCAAGTTTAGGGCTCACAAAGAAGGAACCAGAGAGAAGCAGACTTCTGAATTATCAGTATAGATCTGGGGACTCTGCACGCATGCACGGGCATGTGTGTGTGTGAGAGAGAGACAGAGACAGAGACAGACAAAGAGACTGACTTTGAACTGACCAGAAGGCTTCCCTTCATTACCATGTGGATGTAAACCACCAAGACTATGGCCCGGCCAGACCACCGCGGAGGAAAGACAATAGGAAAACAGAAGGCCACTCAGGATGCAAACACCTCATCGTTGCAGTGCAATAAATGGATTCACCCTTTTGCTAAATGTCAAGTTAATATTTCTCTTGGCACCAGCTGTGTTCCGCTCCCCCCCGACCTCACCCCAGCAAGCTTGGCCTCCCGGAAGCCTGCCCTTCGGCAGCCGCCCAGCCTCAGCACCGGGAATTGAGGAGGGCAGGAGTGGCTGGCACAGTGAATGCAAACACACCCAGTCCAGCAGCGGAGGGGAAACAGCCTTTGTGTGGAGTGATCTCCTCTGACAGCCCTGAGCTCTGGCTGTGGGGAGCTCTGGGCTTCAGGCTGCAGCTCTGGCAGCTGACCATGCCAGGCAGTGGCACTAACAGAAGTGCCCCCTGTCCTGCTCACAGGCAGGGAAGAGGCAGTCAAGGAAAGAAGGTGACCTTCAAAGCCAGTTGGCAGCTGGGACCATATGCTCACCTGTACTGCCCTAGGTCTCCTTGTCTCCAGGCCACCCTCGACAGTGTCAGGAGTGTAGCCCCAAATGGAGCAGAGGTTGGCCCCATTCCTCTGAACTCACTTGCCCCTTGCCCAACTCTATCAACCAGGATCATGGTTGTCTATTTTGGGGTCTTCTCCCCTATTCCTTAGTGCAGGGTCTGTGTCTCTCACTTCTGCGTGCCCACTGCCACTTTACATGGGGCCTGGAACAGAGAATGTACTCTGTAGACTAGGAGGTCATTCATTCATTCATTCCTCAGATCACTCTACACACTGTTCTCTTCTAACTTTCCACCTTCTTCATGGCAAGAACCATTCAAGCACTCCCTAGTCTAGTATCCTCCCCATCCTGTTCACTCCCACTGTCCTTATCACTCTTCATAGCTTAGCTCAAGGCCCCCTGCAAGTCTCACATTCTCCATTAAACCTCTACGCTGTTCTGTTTTTTTCTAAGCTTCTATTGTACCAGATTAACTGCATCCCCCATATGCCGCTTTGTAATAGAAAGCTTTGTAATAGTTATTTTAACACCTCTGAACCTAATCTGTAAGCATGCTTAATAATAGGTTTGTCATACATTTTAAATTAAGACTAACATTAAGCATGTAGCACAATGCCTGGACATAGTAAGTGCTCCAAATAGGTTTCTGTGATGGTGGTGGCAGTTTAAATACACATGACAGTGATAGTGACAATGGTGGTGATGGTGACAGGGGTGGTGATGCTTCTTTGTTTTATATCTCTGACCCAAGGCTGTCAATCCTCTCTTTGAGAGGAAGGACCACTGCTTATTTTGCCTTGACAAACTTCAAATCTTAATCTCAACGTTTTTATCCTTGACAGAAGTTTTATCAGTAAGTTAATACTACTGAAAATATTTTGTTATTAATATTAATCATGTTTGTAGTTTGATAGTATAGAGACATGATGAAAACATTGGATTAGGGGTCCTTTTAGTTCTGCTTTCCTGCTCTGGACCTGTTTCCTCTTCTATTTAAAAATGACTTTTCTACAAGGATCTGAACTTCAATCTAGTGATGATATTGCCATTCTGTGGTTATTAATGAGATTAGTTGACACCAAAGCGAGCCCTCCCCCCATCCATATGCTCATCCTTACCCAATATGCCTTGGCACACAAATGTAAGCCTACCAGTGGGGAAATGGAAGAAACCGGGATTTGTGTCAGCCAACCAACAGAACACCAGTGCTCACTGAGACCTACAAATGCTTTCTGTTTCAAAGGTTACTAAAGGCAGCATCATGTTTGACGTTGCCCCTCCCAGCAGCAGGTTAGCAGCAGATGTCACAACAAAATGATCCAGACTGGAAATGCCTATTAACCCTTCAGCACGGCACACCCAATTTTGCATCTGAGCTCACTCTTTATGACTCCTAATGCAGCTTCCTACTGCCATTCCTGGCTTCTAAAGTGTCACTACCCTCTTGTGTAAACAAGCTTGGATCGTAAGCAGAATAAGGCACTGAGTATCAAACTGTACCAAATACCAACCACATCTCCTACATCTCTACTCAGAAAAGGTTATCCTTCCTTTTTCACCCTATGGACCCCCTGCAGATGGACACAGGATTACCCTGAAGTTCAGAGTGTAGGCTCTGCTCCACTAATTACTACCTAACTGGGTTATCTTGAGCAATTTACTTAGTCCCTCTGTGTCCCATTTTCTTCCTCTATAAAACTGTATTACATTGCATAGGACTATTGTGGCTGTGGGAATTAAATAAAATAATACATGCAAAGCACTCAGGACAGAGGCTACTTCACCATAAGCACACAATACATGTGTATTGTCATCACCCATGATATCATTATCATATAATGATATTGAAGAAAAGTTAAATGAATGTCTTTACTGGATTTTGACAGCAACCACACTATAGAACCAAACTCTCAGATAGGCAGGTCATACTGGAAGGCAAAGTGTCGAGCCTGTCAAGTCCCAATAAGGCCAGAGAAAGTAGAAAAGGACCAGTACCAACTATGCAGACTATTATTGGAAAATGTTTAGAGGATTATACACTCCAATGTCAGCATGTGTATACTCAGACAATGCTAATGCGACTTACAACAACGCTTAGACGTGTGTCTTATGGAAGATGGAAGATAAACTGAGCCAAGAAGACAAGCGTAACCTAACTAAAATGTTTTCCCATTCCAACACCCGGGGCCCTGTCCATGGTCCTGAAACAGACGAGTGGACAAAGGCTGATGGGAGTCATGACTTCTGAGAAACTGCCAAGGAAAAAAAAGACAGACTCTTTGGAATCATTCAAATAAATGCAGTTATTGAGAATTAATGTGTTTGGGGTTAATAATTGGGCTTCCTCATCTATTGTGCTCCTGATTCTAAACTTATCATAGAAAAACCACCCACAAAACCTCATAATGCAGACCAGAGCTAAGCATAAATTACTTGGGGAGTCATTGGCTCCCCTCTGTTGGCCTGGATAATAAGAAATCGAACAACATAGATCTTCTATTCTGAGATGAGTTAATTCTTCTATTCTCTAATTTACCTACTGCAAAGAGGTGGCAGAGAATATTTATCGAGAGTGAGGCTCTGGAAACAAACTGCCTGGATTCCAATCCTAACTCCTCATTTATCAGGAGGCAACATTGGGCAAGTTCCTTCACCTCTTCATGTCTCAGTTCATTCATCTATACAAATGATCATAAAAACAGTCCTCAGCTCATAAAGTTATTTTTAAAACTAAGTAAAAATAATACACCTAAATTACTTTGAAAGTGCACATATCATAATAAGAACTGAGTAAGTATAATTATTATTGTTATTATTATAATTGTCTTTGTTCTGATTAATGTCAAATTGGACTAAACAAAGATAAAACCTTCTATTTTTCCTCCTATAACTTGGTTTGCATGGATGCCCTTTCTCCTCCCCACTCCTATTAATTGCTCCCTTCTATCTTGTTTTGGAACAAACTCTGGAGACAGATCAAGTAAAAAATGAGGAAGGTTTAGTCATTCATCCACTGAGTTCAACATAAAAAGAACTCAGACATTCCTTAAAATGGGAGACAGCAAAAACACAAAGGCCACAATTCCCCTAAAAGCCATGGAGAGCTTAAATATCCTCGGTCCATATCACAAAACAGCCACTCTCCACCCCTTGCTCAGCCATGCTTGAGGCCACCCACTTGCTTCTCCATCAGTCTGTCACTTTCCAGAGGAGCCCAGGAGGCTCACAGGGCTGACACCAGCTGTTCAGATCACCGAAGCCAAGGCCCCAGTTGCACAGCTTCTTTGAAGAATGGTCAATGCTAACTCAATGTTCTCAGCCCATGACCCAGAAACGGCTAGAATCTCAGCCCACGACTCAGAAACTGTAGTCATGATGGAAGACAAACAATGATAATGATAATGACCCCATCTGATACTGAACTCCCAATACTTTCCTAAATACTGCCATGCATCTAACTTCCTTCAATCTTCTTAGCATCCCTCCAAGGTGGACAATTAGTGTCATCTGCACTAAAAAGCAAAGGTAGCTGAGGTCTAAAGATTGATGTGCCTAGGTAAAAGTCACATAGCTCCCAGTGAATGGAAAATTCAGGACAGCCCAGGTTGGCTCTTCAGGCAGGAAGGTTGGATGGGAAAAACATGGAAAAGCAGCCAGATAGAACTCTGAAAACCAGTTTCACCACTTGCTAGCTACATGACTCTGGAAAAGTGACATATGAGGACTCACTTTCCTCATCTGTAAAATGGAAATAGTATCTTCCCTTTAGGATGTAGGAGGGTGAGCAACAATGTGAGCAAAGCACCAACATTCTTGTTATTATTGTCACTGTCAAGCCAGCCAGTTCTCTTTCCAAGGTGCAAAGACACACAGAATCTGTGCTAAAGGAGCCAATAACATACCCTGGCTTCAGACAAATGCCAACGTCCTACTGTCCCCTCCCACCTATGCTCTCTGATGTACTTGCCAATCACATGCTTGAACTGAGGAAGCTCAGTTATCACATGTGGCTTATCTGGAAAACTTTTAAATCCTAGACCAGCCTGGTTCATCCCACTTGGCATATTCCCAGGCTCCCAACACTGACTGGCAGCAGGTCTGAGCACAAGGAATAACTAATAACTTAGAAAACCCAGCTCAAGCTTACGTTCAATTTATATAATAGTGTTTTATGATCTACAGCATCAGGGGCAACTGCGGTCAATGAAACACATCAATTTCCATAAACAACTGTTCGTGTCTTCACTAGGTAGAGCCAATGAGGATGAAACAATGCTGAAGAGGGAGGCACTGAAAGGCATTTTAGAATATTGATATTCAAACACCACCAAAATTCTCATTTTTATCTAATAAGTATAAAAAGTATCAAGAAGCTGCATACTTTGCTCCCCTCCCCCAAATTGCCCTATGGAGTACCACAAAGAATGCCTTTTTTAAAAAAGAAAAGTATATTTTGGATTAATTCCTCCTCTGGTTTTTCCAGGCTGCTAGTTTCTTTCATTTAGTGGATAATCAAGAGATATCTATAATCAATTAAATGATACCATGCACGTAGATGGGATTCACTCTAGGCTATAAATATTCACCACACTGGGTATAATTTTCAGAGCCCTGGGAATACATTGTGGGACAAGGCATAGTCCCAGCCACCAAGAAAATCGCCACCCAGTGTGGGAGACCATGTATAGAGGTGATTACAAAGCGATGTGGTGAGCCCAGTGCTTGGGGCTGGGGGAGCACCGCGGAGGGGCACTTTCCCTGAACTCTGGGCATTTAGTTCAGAGCTGAGACTTGAACGGGGCCAGGGGAGGAGAAGGGGGAAATGAGTGGATGTTGTCCAGGATCAAGAAAACACTGAAGCAAAAACCCATTTGTCACAGAGTGTGGGGACCTCAGTGGAGCTTCTGGCCTGAGGTAGTGAGTGGCAAGTGATAATCCATAAAGGCAGCAGATCCCAGTCACCCACCCAACATTGTTCTTCACTTGCTCAAGAGCTGCAACAGCCCCCAGCTGCTGCCACCTTCTGCCAGCAGGGCTGGTTCCAGGTGAGCTGTTCGGCCCAGGGGTGGTGAATGATTCGGTGTCTCCTTCGGGTTCAGTCTTGAAACCTCAACTCCCCACCTGCTGCTGTAACCCTGGCTGCCCTTCCACCTGCCTTCCTGGGTGCCAGAACAGAAGCCCTGCCATCTGCTTCCCTCCCCAGAGCAGCAGACACGGGACACTGGGGATTTGTGGGGTCACCAGGCAGAGCTAGCAGAGTCTTGGAGCAACAGGGGACTATGAACATATCTGGGGGGATGGCAGCGAGGAAGCCGGGAAAGACGGGTTAGCAATCCAAAGGAAAGAAATGGAAACAACAGAAGCACGTGGCTCTCAGAAGAAAGTCATTGAATCAGGCTTCCAAACTTCAAACCCAGAGACCTACTGGACTCATCTAGCAAATTATTTAGTCTAGGTGTTAACCTCGTTAAAGGCAACTTTTCTGGTTTCAAAGGTGAAATGAACAGATAGGAGATTCTTCTCTGTCACCAAGTGGAGCCCTTACCACAGAAAGACTCATCAGCCGTGAGTAAAATAAACACAAGTTTTCATTCTGCTTCCTGTCGGGAGCTCCAAGATGACCTCACCAGGTCAAGGTGGGTCTCAATCCTGCCAGCCAATTCCAGAAGACAGACCAACAATAGCATGGATGATACAAAGCAGGATGTGAGTCACATCATCCTGGACCTCCCTGGACAGAGGGCCTGTTGGCTCTGATCTCAACAGACTAAACAGGTGAGACACCGCATGTTCCAAGAAGGGCCTGGCAAAAAAACACACAGTCCTCCCAGACCATGTCACCGCAAACCAGTTCCATGCCTAGAACTCAAAAATAAACCTTATACCTAAATTGGAACTACCACACTGCAACAAGATGGCAGCATTTCAACTCCTTTTGGGTTCAGGAGGCTAACCAGAGCCTCAGAGCATTTGCTCAAAGGACCCAGGCTTCTCGAGAGGGATCTCCCCCGGCTATAGCTCCAGGATATTTCTGATGAGGCATAGTCTTGTTCCCTGAGAACGTGATAGAGTGACTACAGCTGCTGAGAAGTGTTGCCTAATTGAGGATCGACTTTTAAGGCGATGTGAGTGGAGGGATAATTGGCACATTTTTCATGCTTCTGAGACTAAGCTGTGAGCTCCTGGGGAGGCAGAACCCACTTCCTCATATCACCCATCGCCTGAAGTAAATAGAAGAATTGCACTACATGTATGTGTCGAGTGGATAAACAACTGAAATGAAACCAGAAGATAAAGTGAACTCTTCTTCAGACACTTGATCAGTATTTATTCGATGTTGCCCCCACGGAAGATCGCAAGTCATCCACCTGACCCCACCACAACCCCTTTCCTTTGTCTTGTGTTTTTCTTCTCCTGGCTGCTAATTATACTGTCCAAACTATAATCATTTTACTGGATATGTGTTTATTTTCACATATATGGAAGGAAGGTCCGAAGAGCAGGGATATTTAGCTCTTTGTTCACTGCTGTATCCAAATCACCTAACATGATTTTACTAGATACTTTAGAAGGGTTTTAATCATTAGACTTTTAAAACTTGCTCCATCTCTAAATAGAAATGACTGAAGAAGAAAAATAAAATAAAATAAAATAAAATAAAATAAATTTTAAAAACTAAAAAAAAAAAAAAAAAGAAATGACTGAAGATTTTTCTGCTCCATGTGCCAAGGCTCTTTATACGTGTAAATTAATCAAACAATTTAGATACATTTGAGGACCCTTATTCCAAGCAATGTATACATTTCATCTTGCATGTCTTTTCAAAAATCTTTGCGATTTGGCCCCAATGTACCATTTGAGCTTTGTTACATCCTCATCATTATCTTCATCACCACAACCACCAACACCATCACCATTATCAACAATTACAGAAAACATTACTGCCTGCTAAGTACGATGTGTTTTGATGACAGGTGTTTGGGGGACGGAAAACAAATAGGATGCTGAGGTCTCTGTCCTCAGACTGCCTGTCCGATGGACACATCAGGACATGCTTACATACAAAACGTATACCGAATGTCAAGTGAGAGGTCCAACCAGTGCCGTCCGATAGTGCAAGCTACCTAGGTAACTTACAGTTTTCTAGTCGTCATAGGAAAAGTAAAAAGAAACAGGTGAAGTTAATTTCAGTAATATTTTACACAACTCGATGTACTAAAGTATTATCATTTCAACATACACTCAATATTTTTAAAAATTCTGTCAATAAGCTATGTTACATTCTCTTTTTATAATTATTCATTGAATATATATGACACAGCACATCTCAACTCAGAAAAGCCATATTTCATGTGTAACAGCCACACGTGGCCAATGGCCACCATACTGGACAAGCTTCAGGTTAGACCAAGGGTTTCCAGAGCACAGAGGAGAGGATGTACCTTAGAGGCAGGGAAGTCTGGAGAAGGCTCCATGCAAGTCACCCTCCTCCTTCCCTTATTTTTTCCCTCTCCCCCTGCTGTCCCCCTATTGGAAGCAAGAGTGTGGATGTCGCCACAATACAGACATCCCCAAGAGAAAAGAAGCAAAGGGTGTGCCTAGTGTCACCTGCTGAGAAAACCCCTACTCCACACCCCCTCCCCTTCTCTTCATTCTCTCAGGCACAGTCAGAAAAGGTACAACCCCATTCCAGCACTAATGAGAGATCTGGGTCTTTGCCCACACGCACTAAAATAAGTTCCCTATGATCTCAAAAGAAAAATACATTTCGGCTTCAGGCAACCCTGGGGACTTAGAGTTGTTCTCAGCCCTTGCATGCATCAGACTTACCTGGAAAGAATTTTTAAAGTAAAGATGCCACAAGCATACACCCCCAGATTCTGATTTAATTAGGCTAGAGTGGAGCCTGGGGATTTGAGCACCTTTTCAGGGCTCTTAGGTGATACTAATGTGTGTCTCAGGCTGAGAATTGCTGGGCTGGGGGGAGAGGAACTGCAGGGCGGAGGAAAGGAAAGAATGGCCTGGTGGCTATCGATGCCAGCATCCATGGCATTGAGCATTGTGCCTTGTGGGCAGTTTCCCACCAACTCTGTGCTATCACCCTGTGAGAGAGGTATCATTAGCCCCATTCTGCAGGTAGGAAAATGGAGGCTCTGAGAAGCTAAGTGACTTTACCAGGAAAGGTTAGCAACTGGCAAGGAAAGAAATGCAACCAGCTATGACTCCAAAATCCATGCTCATCCCTTCTTATCTGTCCTTGCCTGTCCTCATTAGCAATCCTGCTCCCCATCTCTCCCACCCTAGGCTTGGTTCAAGGTGAGAAACTGGGATGGGGATGAGAAGATAAAGACAACCAGGCAAGAAAGGGTTTGATGGCAGGGGAGAAAAAAGAGTAGCAGATGCATCTCAGAGGGGACTAAGGGAGACTTCCAAGTCCTGAAGAAGGTGAGCCTAGAACAAGCGCATTGGGGAGGGTACCCATATTGATAACTACACTTGTTTGGTATCCTGACAATAAGGTAATGGTAAGAAAAGATGCTTGAGAAAAAATAAACATTATCCGGTTTCCACAATGGAGGAGCTTATCTTCCCTTATCAATGGCTAGACTGGAAAGAAGACCAAACAATAGAAGAAAAGAATAGCTAGGCCGGAGCAGAGACATGCCCTCTTTCTTACTTTGTAAAATCACCAAGTAGTAAAAAATCAATCAATCAACCAATCAATCAATCCAGTACTTTAAAAAAAATTTTAAAATAGGAAGAAAAATGAAAAGAGAGACAAAAGGAGATAGGGAGGGAGAAGGAAGGAAGGAAGGAAGGAAGGAAAGAAGGAAGGAAGGAAGGAAGGAAGGAAGGAAGGAAGGAAGGAAGGAAGGAAGGAAGGAAGGAAGGAGAGAGGGAGGGAAGGGAGAAATCTCATAATACTAGAAAAGAAATCAGCCGTGCCTGACAGTATTTAAATTGAATGTCTCTGAGCATGGCTCATAATTTTTAGTGAAAGTAGAAGCTATTAAAAAGTCGATGCACAAGATTAAAATTTAGAATGCTATTTTAATAATACTGAATTCTACTCAATTTCAAATGGCTGTCATTTTTAAGCTCCACCAATCTGAGAATGTTTGATTGATGGTGTTGGGAGCTGAGTGATGGGAAGCCTGAACTCAGCAGGTCCAGCTCAGCTGACACAGCCACAGAGGACATGAGCCCTCATCCACGTGGAATTAAGGGGACCAGTCTGAAGGGCCAACTCTGAGACTGTCTGCCCATCTGTCAAAGGGAGCAATAATATCTGTCCTATCTAAAGGAACGAGTGGGATGAGAGGATAAAGAAGCATTGTTAAAAGCAAAGTACTTTGAAGGCCAAGAACGCATGACACACCTGCCCCATGCGGAGCTTGGACGAGGTCCTCACTCACAGGTCATCTCCTTCTGGAAGGTTCTTCCACTACACCTCCCATCTCTACCTTAGAGAGTCAATCAACAAGCCATGGCACCAGTCAATGCTAAGATGGAGGCATGCCCAGGATGTTCTAGAAGTCAGAAGCAACTCATGTCACTCCCCGAAGACCCACCACTCTGAGACACTAGGATTTTGTTCTGTGCACCAGCACTGTGCCTGGCATATAGTGTGTGGGTTCTCGATAAATATTTGTAGGTCTCTCATTCAACATACTTCTTGCCCTTAGGAGTTCTGATTTTAGTTGCAGCAACAAATACACATTTACCAAACGGTATACTATGAGCACTAATGGAGAGATAATCAGAGTGCTACACAGAACAGAGGGAAAAAAAAAAAAAAACATTTCTACTTGATCTTGAAAAGTCAATTTAATATCTTCGTCATTTGTTATCACTGTGGTCATCCTCAGTGCTTTCACAAGTATCTCCTGCTCCTCACATCCGGGTCACATGACAGGATTATATTTCTCTGCTTCCTTTGAAGTTAGGCTAAGCCATGTAACCTACAATGGCCAATGAAATGTCAACAGAAGTGGCATGAGTCACATCTTGGCAGAAACTTTAGGAGCCGTGCACAATTCTTCATGTTCTCTTCCGCCGCTATAGCCATAGCGGAAACACATGTGAAAATGCAGTCTCCAGAAGCCTGGGTTACAATATAAAGCATGAAGAGCATGAAGCCTGAGTGGGAAACACACCTTTGTTGCACTGCCCTGCTGAGATTTGGGGGTCGTTTGTTACTGGGGCCTGTCTTTATTGATACAGTCATGTCCATAGGAGCTCCTGCAAAGTACCTGTCAGGGAAGGGGTGAGAGAACCGGAAAGGTCTTGGGAGTAAAAGGAAGCAAGAGTCTAGTCTATCTTGGGTCACACACTCTGCTACTTTCTTTCAGAGATTTCCTTTGGATATTCTTTGAAGACTGTTCCATTTCCAAAAGCCAATGAGTTAGGAACCCCACCTCCTACCCTAACCCAGGAAGAAAACGTCTTTGTGCCTCGTGACAACTGTGTGAAGTATCAGGGCTGGGTCCCTGGCTCAATACCATACTCTAACCAGAGTCCACCGAGTACCAGTCTTACCCATGGCTTCCTCTCATCGCCTGGATGGCTCCACCTTCATCTCCCTTAGCTCCCTATCCTCTGCGTCAGGCAGGATCCGAGTCCTAAGCCTTCAAAGTTCCTGTCCCTGCTGCCTGGAACTCTCATTTCTAGGTCTTCAAAGCCCATTGCCATCTGCTTCCCCCCAGAAAGGACCACCACCGATTCAGCCCCTTCTGTTCTCCTCATGCCACTAGTTCTGAACCCAGCTGACACATGATCATACTCGGCCATAGGAACAGCATCCCCTCATTCATCTGGGCAAGTCTGGTCTCTTCGAAGAAGGGATGAGCCTCTGAAACTTGATGCCCTTGTTTATAAAATGGGGTCATAGCTCTGACACCCCCCCATCAGGTGAGGTGATGTATCTAAAGCAACTGCCTTAGGGATCCCTGGGTGGCTCAGCAGTTAAAGCGTCCACCTTTCGGCTCAGGGTGTGATCCTGAAGTCCCGGGATTGAGTCCCACATCGGGCTTCCTGCAGGAAGCCTGCTTCTCCCTCTGCCTGTATCTCTGCCCCTCTCTGTGTCTCTCATGAATAAATAAATAAATCTTTATTAAAAAAAATAAAGCACCTGCCTTGTTGTGTGGCACATAATCAGTGCTCAAGAAATGTGAGACTCCCAGCTCCCCCTCTCCACAAAAATGTCTGAGCTGGGAGGGCAGGGCCAGCTCTTCCCCTCCCCCTGAAGCCCAGATGTGCCCCCAGAGACAAGCCCAATGCATATATTCTCAATGGGGAGCAATATCTCCTGCAAGGGGGCAAACACGGATATTGGGGGGGGGTGTCAAAAACGTTATCCCTTTTATGTATAAACACAGATATCCATACAGCACATAAAGACATATATAGCATATTTGTGATATTAAAATTTCATGGGCGGGTGGGAGGATGATTAGGAAAATAAAACGTCTTCAAAGGCTCCATAGACGGGCTCTAATGAGAAATCGGTTGAGAATCACTGGCCCGATGTTACCTCCAATCCAAAACCAGGCAGCCTCTCTCATGCCCACCGCGGCTGAGCCTCTTATCACCCGTCTCTCACACTTCCTCTCGTGTCTCTTCCCAAATCAATAATATGATATTTTAGAAAATTCTTCCGAATCCTCATTCATTCCTCCTCCACCCCCTCCCCGGCCTCTCTGCTCCTCCACTGATCTAATCTGCTGCCTCTCCTGGGACGTGAGCCGTGCAGCTGGCTGCAGAGAAAGCAGGCACGAAAGAGCTCAGAGACTCCGGGCTTGGTTTTGCAGACACGACAGACGTGACTGTGTTGACAGCTACCTCCAGCCGCTGCCAGGCAGGAAGGAGCTGGGTGCCCCTATCTGCACCCCCACCTCGGCGACCCTCCACTCACGATGGTCAAGGCCTGCTTAGGTCTTCCAGAGAACTAAATGAGCTTGCCCGGGGGGTGAGGGTTACTGGTGAGTTTGAGCTGTGGCCGGATTGTTGGAATACAGCAGACACTGCAGTTTGGCTCACCCAAGGTAGACCCTCAGCCTGCCCGTCCTGGAGGCTGTAAAGCTAAAAAATCCCTCCTATCGCCTCCCTCACCACTATGGATGGCCATGGCATACACTCTGCATGGCAGGAAGCCCCAGAGGGAGGAGGGAACAGCTTACCCTGATGTTTCCCCTTCCCCTCTTCTTCCCACCTCAACATACACACAACATCTGAAGCTGCCTGTTTGTCTTGTAACCATGAGCAAAAAGCCAAGAGAAGCTGACATCCTAGAGAGGTCAACCTTGACATGACATAGCTGAACCAGCACCAGCCACCGCCTCTGTCTTGATTTCTTTTTTGTGTGTGTTGTAGAAAAATGCTTTGTTTCCATTATTACCCAAAAGCATCCCAAGGGACAAAGGGGTCAAGGGTGAGATGCTTAATACTCACCCATCTGCCTTCCCTGAGGTCTCTTTGCAAATGCATCTCAACTACAAAAGAGCATGCCTTGTGCCTCGCAGTGTCTGGGCATGCACCGGGGCTCAGATGTGCTCTGCCACAGTCTTGGGGTGATGGCCCTCTGCGGTGGCGGGGGAGGGTAGGGGGGGGAAACACATGCACTCTGCAGTCAAGTGGGCCTGGGTTCTAGTCCTGACTCTCCACTGAAAGCTGTGTGAGCTTGGATAAGACGCCTGACCCTTCTGAACGTCCACTGTTTTCACCTTAAAACAAAGTTGAGAACAGTACTTACATCACAGTCTGGTTGTGAAGACTAAACGGGAGAATATGTGGAGTGCTTAACTCAGTGCCTGGAACACTCTAGGTTCTCAGCACCAGATAGTTCCCATGACGAGTTTCTACTTTCCCTTCTGTTTTCAAGAGTTCTCTCACTTCCCAGTCTCACTCTGCTTCTGTCCTTCTCCAGGGCTCTGTCTTGTTCTGGCTTTTTCTCCCTTCTCCTCCACCTCATTCATTTTCACACTGGAAGGATGTGCAATTTGCCTCCTTTGCCCATGATTCGAGAGCTCATTGCGCACAGGCACAGTGCCAGGTCCCCACGCACAGCAGGCCCAGGCTCCTCTGGAAATAGTGGCTCTTGTTGCAGTGACTGGGTTTGGCTGAGGCTGTGGGCTCGGGGGCTGGGGGTGGGACCCATGGACTTTGGGTTCCCCTCGAGAGTGAAGATTCACTGGTATGCCTCATGTTCTTGGAGGCAAGCAAGGGCAGCCATGAAGGTCAGAAAAGAACCCAGAGGTCGTGCCCTGCTCAGCCCCTGAACCTGAGGTCAGACCAAAAAGGCCAATGCTTTCAGGGACCTCATGGCCCATCCACACAGGGGCTCTCCCCACTAAGCTGACTCTGCCACTGGGAATTCACTGGGGACAGGAAAGATCAGTGGTTGAAAAAGGGTTGTTAGTTAATGTTTCAGAAGATGTCCAGGGCACCTGGGTGGCTCAGTGGGTGAAGCATCTGCCTTCAGCTCTGGTCATGTTCTCAGGGTCCTGGGATTGAGCCCCACGTTGGGCTCCCTGCTCAGCCAAGAGTCTGTTTCTCCCTCTCCATCTGCCTCTCCCCCTGCTTGTACTCCCCTCTCTCTTAAGTAAATAAAATCTTGAAGAAGAAGAAGAAGAAGAAGAAGAAGAAGAAGAAGAAGAAGAAGAAGAAGAAGAAGAAGAAGAAGAAGAAGAAAGGAGGAGGAGGAAGGAGAAGGAGAAGAAGGAGGAGAAGGAGGAGAAGGAGGAGAAGGAGGAGAAGGAGGAGAAGGAGGAGAAGGAGGAGAAGTCCTCTCCCAGACCCAAGGAAAGCCCTTCCCAGGCTCTCATAGTTCTTCAGAGGTGAGTCCGCAGGGATTTCATGTTCCCCAGTGGTGGGAGGGGGGTGTTTTCTGTAGGGACAGCTGCTAAAAGGGTCAATGCTCCTAGCAGAGAGGGGATGGGTCAGTGAAGGAGGAGTCTGCTGCCTCTTACCGGAATTATACTGTTTTAAGGCTGCATTGATCAGCCCCCTATGAGGGTTTTGGAAGGAATAATGGATCCACGGACTCACTCCCACCTCCCTTCAGGGCCTGCCCCAGGATCCCAGAGCAGAACTCGGAGTTTAGCATGGCTGGACAACTTCTTCTCTCCACAAGGTCACGGCCCCAAATGGAAAGCAAGACCTCGGTACACAATACTAACCCACCATGCTGAGACTCCTCTCCCCTTGCCCTGCAGGTCTCCACAGCACCTGACCTCCCCCCCACCCATCACAATCCACAGCACCTAACATCCACTAAGCATTTATCTGTGCTGGCGCTGTTTGTTCTCAATGCTTTCCACACACTTCCTCGTTGAAAGGCTCCCAGCAACACCAAGAGCAGCAGCGCTACCCTTTTCTGACTTTACAAACAGGAGATAAAGGCCCACAAGGGATAAGGGATGTGTCCAAGGCCACACCTTTACTAAATGACAGAGATGTGTCTCAACTCTGGGGAAAGCCTTTTCATAACGAAGACAGCAAGAGCAAAATTATTTTTTAAACGATTTTTCAAGAAAAGACAAACCCATGCAGCATTTACCATATGCCAAGCCCTTTTCTAAGTCCTTTCCATATATTAGGTTATTTCATCTCACACCCACCCTGTGAAATAATGACTCGTATCACCCCTATTTTGCACATGGAAGTGGAGAGACAGACATCTGCCCAAGACTTGAGTGATTCAAGACCCGGAGAGCATGAATTCTGGGCTCTGTGCTCTGCGGTGCCAACGCCCTGTGAGCCCAGGGGCCACCGTCCTGGTGAGGGATCAGCTCCAGCCACCTCCAGGCTTGACCATGTCGGCCACCAAGGACTGGCTAGCAAACGTAATGTTTCCTCCTTGGTCTCACAAAACATGAAAGGTGTTATTATCACAGAAGCCAAGGCTGCTTGCAAACTACAGAGGTGACACGAGGTAAATTCATTTCCTTCCTGTCAAGAGACACACAACAAGGGTATAATCAGGAGCTAATGTGTTTGCTCGTGACTGGGCCCATCATCAGGGTGGCACATAACTGAACAAGCTCTCTGTGCCCAGAGGAGCAGAGCAAAGCCCCGCCACTGCGAAGTGTCACTCATCTGGCCAGCACACGTCGCTTTTTAATAACATTATGGAAATCTTGCTGAAGGACTCTGGGAAGGACAGAGCCTTGGGAAGCTTCAACCTTGAGAAAGGACCTTCCGTCCCCACACTGGTCAGCTGTTTTCCTCAAGGATCCCTCCTCTAGGCTGGGTGGGTTTATGCACTTTGAACATAAAAACTGGGCCAGGGGACACCTGGGTGGCTTAGCAGTTGAGTATCCGCCTTCTGCCTTCGGCTCAGGTCATGATCCTGGGGTCCTGGGATACAGTCCCGCATCGGGCTCCCCGCAGAGATCCTGCTTCTCCCTCTGTCTGTGTCTCTGCCTCTGTGTCTCTCCTGAACAAATAAATAAAATCTTTTAAAATAATTTGGCTGGACATGCTTGCTGAATAGACCCCAAGGGGGGCAATGAGGCCAGGTATCCAGGTTACTGAGGGGGCACCCAGGGGCCACCAAGGGGACAGACCCCTCTCCTCCCCCAACAATTGGCAACCAGGTAATTCTTACAGGCATCTTCACAAGAGCCAGGCACTATTCTGAGTATTTTACAGATATTAAACTCATTTAATCTGAAAAACAATCTTATGCAGTAGGTACTGCTACCATCCAGACTATAAATGAAACAGAGGCACAGATGAACTTGCCCAAGGTCACACAGGTCGTATGTTGTCTTTAAGGCCAGGCAGTCTGGTTCTGAAGTCTATCTTCCTAACCAGACAGTCTATGGCCTCAATGAGCTGACCCTGCAGCCGGGCCCTGAAAGAGGGGAGAGAGGATGGAAGGAGTGAGGGTAGGAGCAGAGGTGCCTCCCTGGCGACTGGCACTCATTCATTCCCATTATTGCCAGGCACCTTCTTTGCACCAGGTACAGTTCTAGGCACTTAGGATACAGTAGAGTCTCAGGCAGCCCGGGTGGCTCAGCAGTTTAGCACCACCTTCGGCCCAGGACCTGATCCTGGAGACGCGGGATTGAGTCCCACATCGGGCTCCCTGCATGGAGCCTACTTCTCCCTCTGCCTGTGTCTCTGCCTCTTTCTCTCTCTCTCTCTCTCTCTCTCTCTCTCTCTCTCTCTCTCTCTGTCTCTCATGAATAAATAAATAAAATCTTTAAAAAGAAAGGATACAGTAGAGTCTAAACAGACATGAGAACACAGTCTAGTGAGAAGACACAGATAATATATAAACATATAAATAAGATAATGTTGTAGAATGGCAGATATAATAAAGAAATAACACACAGGATGGAGCACCTGGGTGGCTCAGTTGGCTAGGCGTCTGACTCTTGATTTTGCTCAGGTCATGATCTCCGGGAGTCTGCTGGGGATTCTCTCTCTCCCTCTCCCTCTGCCCGTCCCCTCCTCTCTCTCTTTCTCAAGTCAATTAAAAAGAATAAGAAAGAGCACAGGAAAGTCAGAGTGACTAGGGCAGGAAGAGGTGTGGAAGTTATTTTAGAGGGGGAAAGTTAACTTTAATAGGAACAGGAGCAGACCTGATGGAGGCTGAATAATTCATTTGGTAGAGTTTGTCAAATGCCTACAAAACACAGGGAGTAGGCAATCCTACTTGAGGCCCTTGAGAAGCCAGAAGTCAGAGACCCATGGAGACAGAGTGAGGGTTCGCCCACCCAGTCTGGGGCCTGGATCAACAGAAGCTCTGCCATTTTGCACCATCAGAAGCACCCAACCTCCTTGGGTGCCATCACAGAGACATGATGCCCAGCTCCTGGGTTGCCTGTGGAAGCTGGAAAGTTGATGGGAGCAACTGGCATAGTCGATGAGTCTTACTGCCTCAGCCACAGGCCCAAAGGGACATTGATGGAGAGAACAGAGATGCACAAGGGCTCATGCCCTAAGAGATGGAACTCAGCCAGGCTGACTGGATAGTGAGCCATCTAGGAGCAGGGAGTTAATAGGTTTTTCCAAATGAATGGTCCTTAATTTCAATTCGACGAAGTGAAGGGATCAGGTGAAGGAAGCCAGGTGAAAAGGAGGATTAATCCATCTATCAAGGACCTTTGGTACTGAAAACATGAAAAGATGAATTCATTTGTGAGCCATAATGATTCAGTACCAGGGAAAATAATTATCTAGAAGCTTGTTTGGCCCCAGAATCAATCTTTATTTAACTATATTTATTTTTGGCTGCTTATCCTGCTTGCCTCTCTTGGAAACTCAAAGTACTCAAAGAGTACTCTCTCTCTCTCTCTCTCTCATTCTCTCTCTCTCTCTGGTAAATTCCAAAGATTTGCTTATCTCAGAATGATCTCTGTGTGCAATGCCTGTTTCCCTCACCCCTGTCCTTTCTCTGTATTATTGGTCCTCAGCTCCGCTCACTCACTTCCTGGTGTTCTTTCTTGTCTCCTCCAGAGCACTTATCACTACCTTAAGATACATTATTTGTCAATCTGTTGGCTTTTTAGATACCCTGGCTCTCCCACTAGAATAGAAGATGGATAAAGCAGAGACCTTGCCAATCTCCACTGCCTTGATCTTAACACCAGACCAATGAATAGCCATTGAATAAATAAACAAAAGGATATTTATAATGAACACATGGAGCTCTTAATCTTTTTTAGTCATCATGACAACCTCCACTTATTATTACTGATTGTTCCCATTTTATAAATGAGGAAACTGAGGCACAGAGACTAATTAAATAACTTACTACGAAGGTAGTAAATAAAACAGCCAAGGGTTGAACCCAGGCAGTCTGGTTCCAGAGTCCATGCTCTTTTGACTTAGATATTTAAGAAATATTTGTAGATCAGATGAATGGCTGCCTTCCTGCTTTCCTTCCCAGGCTTATTTTTTATTTTTATTTTTATTTTTTTACTGGGCTCCTATGTGTCAGACACGGTCCTATATTCTCTATTCAGGTTGTTCTGTGGAATTGTCACATCTAGCCTGCTCTCCCTGGCACCTGCTCCAAGTCCCGTTCTTAGAACCACATCTTATTATCCCCATCAGGGCTCTCGGCTCCCCCTTTGCCAGGCAGTACCTCCCTGATCTGAAATCATGGACTCAGTCTCCGCCCCCCCCCCCCCCCAAGAAAGAAAACCCAAACCAGGATTCAGGAGGAGGTGTTTCCCCTGAGAAGCATGTGGCTGGGTCTGTAAGACCCTCTCCCTCTGTTCTGGAACTGAATCCCAGACAGATGAAGTTATGTTTTATACCTATATTCACCTTTCGGCCAGAGGGATAAAGGCAAAATAAATGGCTATCAATTGCTAGATGGAGGAGGGGAGGAAGAGGAGGAAGAAAGTAGTGTTGTTCCTACTAAGTTGGCTCTGAGAGTGGAGAAGAATCCGGGCAGGTTAGTAAGGAAGCACAACTATACAACACAGACTCACCCCCAATCCAGTGCTCCCTCCTCCACCGTGCTGCTCCCATGGCCCACACTGTCCATGACAGAACTGGGTGTGGTTGTGCTTGACCTCACTGATCACAGCTTTGTGATCTTGCCTTGAACAATGCCTGGCACACAGTGGGTACTCAGTCGATGCTGCCTGGGTGAATGAATGAAGGATCCCCATTCCCTCCCTGCCTTGGCCCTGCCTTCATCCCCACCGCCATGACTGCCGGGCTGCACCTGGCCCCATCCCCTGGGACCCAAGAGGATACATTCATGTACTGGCCAACCTTGTATACATACTCCCTTTCCCCCACAGGGATGCTTACAGGACCCTGAGCCAAAGAAGGTAAAACAGGGAAATCCTGGGAAATGTGCCTTCGCTGAGCAGTGGAACCTGCTATGAACAGCCCTAAAATGCAAGTGTGCTGCAGTGACTGTCCTTCCCAAGCTGCAGGACTTTGTAGACTCAGGCCAGGGCCAAGTGATGCTCCACTGAGCAACTTAAACCCAATCATGCAAAGCCAAGTGCACTTTCATGTCCTAGGAAACAAAAACATTCCAACTGCTTGGCACATCCAAATCAATACTCCCTTAAGAGCCCACCTTGGCTCTTCCCCTGGACTCTGAACACCAACTGAGTAGGAAAAGCATGGAAGTAATCTTGGACTCTCCCTTGCTTTCCTGTCCTCCCCCTATTCTAGTGTCTTGCATCTGGTACCTCAGGTTATTTGTTTTACTCTTGTCCCTCAGGCTGAAGGGCATCCATGGTTCTAGAATTGTTAACGAGGATTTATCTGAGTGATTCAATGATTAAGGATGCATCCAAACACTCTGTTGTCCTGCAATGCGCTGGATTGCGTCCCCCAATCAGCCGGAAAACTGGCTGAGTTCTCTCTCGATTCATCTTGCAGAAAACCATCTCTTCTGGTACCTGAGCTGTTAAGTAGGTAACCGGATTCATTGAGGTCAGTGTGTCCTGTGCCGTGGCACAGACTTTAACCTTGGCCAAGCAGGCACCTATGAATGGGCCACCATCTCCGAGGGAACTGCTAGACCCAAGAGTGGAGTCAGTACATCTCTCCTGGTGAAACAGCACTAAACTTCTGCCTTACTCTCCTGGCTCAGGAACACTGTCCTCAAGCCCAAGTAGGACAGTACTATCCTACACAGACATGGTTAAAATGCCCATTTCCAGACCGCCCTGCTGACCAAGGAGCATGACCATGCACAAACCCTGCATATAGTCCAGCACATCACTCTACAGAAGAGGAAGCGGAAAGGTGTTTCCATGGAGTAAGGCTGTCAGGGTTTGAACTTTGACTTCACAACTTTATGACCTTGGACAGGTCACTTAACTGTACAGAGCCTCAGTTTCCCCATCCAAAAATATGAAGAGTACAAATCTCCTGCTGGGGTTGTGAGGATTACACGAGATCTTGCATGTGAAGCAGCCTGGTACAAAGCCTGATGCAGAGTGTCACTACGAGCTAAGACATACTGAGCACTAACCATAAGTCGGCCTTGCGCTTGACCCTCGCAGACGTTGTATCATTAGCCTTGTTGTGTCCACGAGATATGGGTATTACTGTCTTTATCTTACAGCAGAGAAGACTGAAGATCAGAGAAGTCAAGTGACCTGCACAAAGGCAAGGAGCTAGAGAGGGATAGAAATAGGATTTGAACCCCAGATCCATGCAGACGGTGCCTCCTACCAGAGCTGACACCAGGCCCATGTCTATAGGTCCCCATGAGGGTCTGACCGACAGGCAGCTCTGCAGAGGTGATGGGGGATCATGGGCTCGGAGCCAGCAAGACTGGCTTTGCATCCTCCATGTGCTGTGTGACTTGGGACTAGTCTCTTTACCACTCAGGTATGCTCCACCATAAAAGAGGGACAACTGCATGTTTCCTCTAAGACGGTCATGAGGCTTCAATCAAACACTGGTGCCTTGCAATCTTTCATCCAAGGTAGGTTTGTATCCTATCCTGTGCTCTACAACATGAGGAGGCAGCATTAGCCCCACTTGGCACAGTATCAAAAGCCTTAATTTATAATATAATAATTAATAATTAAGTAATAATGATGTTAGTCATAATAATAGCTAACATGTACAGAATACATGATATTTAAAAATTGATGCTAGAAGCTTAACTAAAGCATTTAATCTTCATGACAGGGCTTAAGGAGGTGGGTACTTTTTATTAGCCCGTTTTACAGATGAGAAAACTGAGGCATGTAAAGCTTAGGTAACTTGCTGAAGGGCACAAGACTACAGGCTGAAAACTTACAGCCTTGCTATTCACCTGGCTGCATTCAAACCTTATTCAAAGGATGAGTCAGTCCAGGTAAGCAACACGTCCACACTGTGCCCTGCGGAATCCCAGCATCCTGGGCTCACTGGAAATCACAGGGATGAACAGATGCAAGCCTGTCTGGGTCACTTTACTATACGACTTCCATGGTCTTTCACGGAAACATGTGCATGGGAATCATCAAGTGGGAGACAGTATGCAGGCTTCTTCCAAATTTGAGGGGTATCAGTATGTCCTGAAATAGGATTTCAGAAATACCACTTCTGAGTCATTTACTCTAGTCATTTACTTAGTGGAAACACTAAGTACAGTAGTACTTATGCACGGCTTCAGTTACCCACGGTCAACCGTGGTCCAAAAATATTAAATGGAAAATTTCAGAAATAAACAATTCATAAGTTTTAAATCGGGCACCGTTCTGAGTAACATGATGCAATCGCAGGCTGTCCTGCTCCATCCCGTCCGGGATGTGAATCATCCCCTTGCCCGGTGTACCCACGCTGCCTACACTACCCGCCCACTAGTCACTTAGTAGCCACCACAGTGAGCAGACCTGCTGTTGTGGTATCACAGTGCTTGTGTGCAAGTAACCCGCACTTGACTTAACAACTGCCCCAAAGCACAAGACTCGTGATGCTGGCAATTTGGAGATGCCACAGGGAAGCCAGAAAACGCTTCTTCTAAGTGAAAAGGTGACGCTTTTTGACCTCATAAGAATAAAAATCGTGTGCTGAGGCCGCTAAGATCTATGGTATGAATGAATCTTCTTTTCCATGAAACTAAAACAGGGAAAAGAAATCTGCACTAGTTCCATTGCTGTTAACCTCTTACTGCACCCAACTTATAAATTAAACTTTATTATAGGTATGTACGTATGGGAATAAAACATAGTATAGATAGGGCTTGGTGCTATCCATGGTTTCAGGCAGCCCCTGTGGGTCTTGAAATTAGCCCCCGAAGATAAGGGGGGACTATTCTATAGCAAAAGGGGAGAGAAGAAAATAGTGAACAGCCCATAAGGGAACAGTCCTTCATGTAGATCTTTTGCCCTTTTGTCCAGATCCATAGAAGTCTGTCCGCCTACAGGACCTGGACATCCACGCGCTGAATGGAAGGCCCTCGGACACCCCAGCAAGGGGTAGGACCAGGGAAAAGAAGCCAACTTGGCACAGTCCTGGGAAGTGAAGGCTGTGGTCAGAGCCTGCTGGGAATCATTGGCCTTTTTAACACAGGCGTGACATTCACCTGCGCTGCTGGGTCCCATCGGGTGGAAAAGAAGGAGGTTTTTGTATCTCTGCTTTTATCCTCAGCAAGCTCCAGAAATATATTTCTGTAATTCCCTTAGTTGATAAGTATAAGAAAGGGAATACTGAATATTCCTATAGGAACCTGACAGAACAGGGGCACATTCATTTGCTGCTGAATTTCCCAGTGACACCTAGAAATTGAGGCAAATTAAGTGCTTCCGTCCCAACTATAGGCTGCCAGTGTTCTTTGGGGCCTATCTCTGCACTGCTGGCCTTGCAAAGGAAGGTACTGGGATTCCAGACAAAAGCATCATCTCCTTCCCTCTTGCTCTCTGAGCAAATCTAAAGTCTGGTGCCAGATTCCTTGGAGCTAATGCTAAAGCCAGGAAGGCTTTTCATGAGATTACTAAGATTGTATTAACCTTTGAAGAGGAGTTCCTTTGCTCTGCTGACTCCCTTTCTCAATGCAGTCCTTGGAATTTTCTCCATTCTCCCCTTGGGCAAAAGGGTAACGTCTGCCCCATCTCTAGGATGGATACAGAGAGCAGAAGGTTACTCCCAACCCACCTGGTGAGTCAGCATGGAAACCGCGTTTAGAAAATAAATTCAGTCCCTTTCCTCCCCATCATCTGCTTCCCCCTCTAAGAAACTGATCAGCAGCTCTTCTGAATCTAGAGTCGATCTGAAAACCATCAGCAAAGGTTACACAAGAAGCCACAGCTCTGGTTTCTTTGGTTTCAGAACAAGAACAGCAATGACGTTTTAGGGA
Organism: Canis lupus familiaris; assembly: GCF_011100685.1. NCBI lineage: Eukaryota > Metazoa > Chordata > Mammalia > Carnivora > Canidae > Canis > Canis lupus. The sequence continues at coordinate 28,016,680 of NC_049225.1, forward strand.
GCATGGCAGGAATGGCCTCTGAGATGGAGGCCAACTATTCCTACTCTCTGGCTTTACAACCAGCATCTATTTGGGAAAATTTGTGGTTAGCCAGTTTTTCAAACACCTTGACTCTTCTAGGGAGCCTTAGGTGGATTTTTTTATATGCCCATTTCACAGGCAAGAATACTGAGGCACTGGGCAGATGACACGCTAGAGACAAGAGTCGGTGGAGGATGAGTGCTCACTCATCTGTGTGCAAGAACCAATTGTACCTGTGGACACTCTGGCTGCAGCTGTTTTGTTACAGGTGACAGCCTGAGAGGCAGAACAAGCACAATGGGCCTCATGAGCCTCAGGTGGAAACCATAGCAGGCTTCCAGGTGCTCTCACCTGAATGTGCAAAGCAAAAGGAACTGGAGCAACCCAGAGTTTGAGCTAGGCTGAAAACCCTCGTGAGGGTCTTCCCAGGAGAATCCCTGAGTGGAGGCTGAAGACAGGCTGCACGGAGGCCAGGGCTCAAAATCTCCAGCTTGGCCTGAGAAACCATGAGCCAAGTTCTATTAGGACATGCTCTGTTCTGGAAAAGAGTCGATGGAGAATCCAGTCCCTCCCCCAACCAGTGACTTTGGATGAGTCCCTTCCCCCTGCAACCCTTTCACTACAGACACTCCTTGAATTGGGCCAAAGGAGGCCACTCTCTCCTCTTTGGCTGCCATCCTAATTCCAGGAGCAGCAAAGAATCACTGCAGTGACAGGAGGACACACTCGCAAGGCTCAGTGGGCGACACTCTGGAGTGGCTCGAAGACTGGAAGGCCTGGAGGACAGAGGCTCAGTGAGCTCAGTCACCGCTCCTCTTGTATCTGGATGGCCTGATGGGTTCTAGCCTAGGAATCACTAGAACAAAGATTTTTTAAGGACTGGTCCCCAACCCCCACCAAGAAAAAATGAGTTAGTAAACCACGAGGATAACGCTTCTGGGGGACTTTATTCAAAAGGCTACAAAAGGGGCATCTGGGTGGCTCAGTGGTTGAGCATCTGCCTTCGGCTCAGGGCGTGATCCCGGGGTCCTGGGCTCGAGTCCCACATCGAGCTCCCTGCAGGGAGCCTTTCTCCCTTTGCCTATGTCTCGGCCTCTCTGTGTGTCTCTCATGGGCAGATCTTTTTTTTTTTTTTTTTTTTAAAGGCTACAAAAGTGTAAAGAGGTGTTATTACATTTATTACTCTGATATGTTTAGAGTATTATAGATCTTTTAAGAGTTTTATCAGTGACAGGAGTTAAGAAATTGTCACCTTAATGTCACCTGTCAACTCTGAGGGGACTAAAGGTCAAAAGGCACCAAAAAGATGACCCCTAACATGGGTTGAGATTCCCAGGATGCCACAATTAAGACTACAAGGACATTTGGGGGAAGATTACCTCCTTGTCCTCGGACTTCAGGTCTCTGGAAAACCCCACTGATAGTCTCCCCCAGACTGCAGCCTGTCTGGTAAGCCAGCTGCAGACAATTTGGAACACAATGACCCCCATGCTCACCAGAGGCCCTGGGTGCTGCTGGATAAGCCCATCTCACGCAGGCACATCAACCCTTTCCTGCACGTGCTCTGTCAATCAGACCTCAGATCTCGGGGGCAGCCCTAGATCCCTCTTCCCCATGCTTCCTGTTAGTTCCAACAGCCACTCTATGCCTTCCCTCCCCACACCCCCACCCTCCCAAAGGACTGAAGGATTCAGAACCCTTGCCCGAGTATGTGAATTAAACTCTGCAAACTGATTAAATCAGTCATTCTCAAAACTAGGTCTGGGCGGTCCCCGCAACGTCCAGAGATTTTTTGCAACATTCATGCAATAATGTTGCATCTTTTTGGATCTGGTACTACTGGACAACCTACTGATATTCAACAACAAGATAGCAGCAGGCGCCATCCTGATATTATCAAACGCAAGTGTGCTCTTACAGTCATTTCTGGTGCCTGCTTTTTTGGAGACAAATGAGTAGACTGGATGGTCCCTAAGTGGATTTGCAGAAACAGCGTGGTCCACAGCCAGAAGCATTAAAGATCAAATTGGACAGAAGTATTTAAAAGTCTTAGACTAGTACTAGACTTGCCAGGCAATGCTCAAAAACTGTCTTCCTGAACCCCACCCTCACCAAGAGATACAAGGTTCTACACCGGCCACTCCCATGCCAGTCACGGATGGGATGAAACACCCGTGAGAGGCTGTCAAAGTTCACTGTTCATGGGAGGTGACAAAATAGGCATTTATATGTTTCTATAAGATTAAAATAATCCAATTTTTAATGAATGGTTTCATTGAATGTGTCAGATCAAAGAACAATATAGTCTCTTGTTTCTCCTGGCATAAGTGTCCTTGGAATCGCAAGGGAAATACACAGAGTGAAGAAAGAGGAATATTTAATATTCCTTGGTCTGGGGGGTATGATGTCATTAATGCTAACACTCATGTGCCAGTTCCCTCTCCTTTTCTCTTTTATGCCAAACACTGTCTAGCACAACTTTCTGCATGAATGGAACTGTTGCCCAATACAGTGGCCACTAGCCATGTGTGGCTACTGAGCACTTGAAATATGGCTAATGAGACTGAAGAGCTAAACTTGTCATTTCATTTAAATTTAAAAAGCCATATGTGGCCAGTAGCTACCCCATTAAACAGTGAACTAATAGAGAATTCAGGGCCTTGGAATGTGTGTCTGTGTGTGTGTCTCTGAGTATGTATATGTGTGTATAATGCGTGTGTGTGTGTGTGTGTGTGTGTGTGTGTGTGTGAGCACAGTTAAAGCAAACGCTGCTCCTTCCATAGTGAGCAATGCTCTGTGGTCAGGGCCTAATGAACATGTACAGGGAATGACTGGAAGCTCCAGGCTTCTTGCTTCTCTAAGGTCTTATCATAAGAAATTTCCTTGGTGCTCCCTCTGGGCAGTATAGTAAAACATCCATTAGGAAGAAGAGCACATGCAGATAGAGACACAACAAAAAGTACAGACACATTAGAGGCAAAATATAGATGCAACCTTGTAAACTGGTTGATAATTCAGAAGGTGACAGCTCTCCCCGACTTAGCTGGAAATCCAAATGCCAAATGGGAAACATCAGTCTCTTCACGTCCATGGAAAACAATCCCCTGAATGCAGAATTAGAACTTGGTGACTATTTCCTGATCCAGCCCTTTGTATTTTTCATGAAGCTTAAAGGAGATTAATGGGGCAATCAGGATATTACTGATGAGAACCGCATGCATTTCAAAAGAGGCTATGACAAATGGCTGGGAAGCCTCCAGGATGGAGAGAAAGGGGCTATGCAGGAGCCGTGGACAAGGAAACTCCTCGCCATGCATCCTGTCCTTGTCCTGACAGAGGCCACTTGGCCAGGACATCCTGGGAGGCATTCAGCCCTCCCCTGAGATCCACTGGCCAAAAGGAGCCCCATCCCTGAGCAGCCGTGAGGTCCAGGGGGACAATGCTGGAGGCAAGCACTCCAGCCACAAAAAAAAAAAAAAAAAAAAAAAAAAAAAAAAAAAAAAAAAGCTCTACTCAGATGACTCACATTATTATGAAACAGTCTGATCAACCTAATTATTATTAATAATGGCTAACATTTGTCGGGCATCTGTGACATGCCAGAGAGCATATATGCAATGTCTCTCTGGCTAACAGCGACCTTACAAGTTATCTAGTTATCCACACAGTTAGTGCTTACAAGATGCCGTGTCAATCGTCTATCATGTATTAATTCATTTAATCCTCACATCAACCCTCTAATGTGGATATTATTTGTATCCATATTTTCCAGACGAAGCAGCTTGATGTAAAGTGACAGTCATCGCCCTCCCAACTAAATTGGAAGGTCAGATGACAAGAGGAAACCTCAGAAAACAATCCCCTGAATGGAAGATTAGAACGTGGTGACTATTTCCAGATCCACGTCTAATATACGAGAAAGCTGGGACAGGAACCCGAGCACAGCTTGTCAACAAAATCCTAAAAGCCAGGATTTAGACTCAGGCAGTGTGACTAGTCTGTATTCTTCACCCCCATGGCACGTTGCCTCTTCAAAAGTGCCTGCATCCAGACTTGAAACCCAGGTCTCTCCACCTCCGACTACCCAGCCTTTCCTAGAGTTGTCCTATGTGCTGTATAATCCACATGCCATTTGCCAGTTCCGGCTAATAATGGCCATGGGTATTTCTTCCCCTTGTGGGTGCAGGACATCTTGGGAAGCCTTTTCTTTTTTTGCCATTCCCTAACTGAGAATAAATTTAGCTACTTCAGTAGAAAGGAGAAAGTAGTGGTCTTGGAGTTTGGGAAGAATTTTAGAAAATGCTGTGTCAGATTTTTTACCCTCTTCAGAGAAAGCAGCTATTTAAAAGGCCTAAGAGACGATCTGCTATAAAGCTCTAGACCATCCTGTGCGGTACTTATGCCATTATGCCGGGAGCATCCTGGTCTGTGCACAAAGTCCACTGTATGTTACTAGAGAGTGGGTGTTCTGGGAGTTCTCAGACAAAGTCAAAGCAAGCTTGTCCAGGAGATAAACTAGGAAGGGACAACAGAGAAAAAAAATGGTGGTTCAATGGCTGGACTACTCAAGGTCAATCTTGGAGTTTGAGGTACCAGAGATTAAGCTTCAAAGGTCATGTGTAACAGGTACATGCCACCTTTACTGCTCAAGAGAGAAGGAATATCCAAACTTAAATGCAGTGGTGAACATTTCTTTGATGACTTCCCAGCATCCATTGTCACTTCCTCCTTCCATCAGTCCCCAAAATTCCATTTGGGGATCCATGTGCTTCCAAAGAAACTAATGTCATCCATGTCCCTTGGCAACAAAGACTGGCTCAGGATTGGGCATGTGACCTGAGCCAGTCCAATCTAAGTGCCTCGGGTCTTTGGCTGGGAATGCTAGGACAAAGCCGAGCATGAGAAGCATGACAAAGGAGCTCTGTCAGCCATCTTAGCACTCTAAGAGGAGGGAGCCAGCCTCGGATGAAAAGACCATTGCATAAGACACAACAGAGAGATGGAGAGAAACCAGACCCCTGGTGATATTAGTGAGCCAACGGATCAAGCCTCACTCTAAGCCAGCCCTAATTCTGTGCTTTTCAATTAGATGAGACAATAAATCCCCTTTATTGTTTGAAGCAGCTTGTCTTGGGGTTTCTATTCTTTGCAAATGAAAGCATCTGAACCAACACAATTGAATCACTTTGGTCATCCAGTAAAATGAGAAGACAGAGGACAAAGTGATATTATATCCCAACACTGGCACCTCCATCTCAAAACTCATGTATTACTCAGTTCAAGAACAAATTCCCTCTGCACCATACCCACATGGAAACTCCTACTCACTCCTGAAGGCCTAGCTCAAATGTCCCTTCCCTCCTCCTAGATTACACTCAAGGAAAATTAATCACTTCCTTCTGTTTAATCTTTTACTCCCATTGAAACATATTACTCATTCTTTTATGTAACTGTAAACACGCAGCAATTCCTTACTGTTCAAGGACACAGAACATGCCTTACACATCCCTCTATGCATCAAACCCAGCACAACCGCAGAGATATGTAGGATACTCCAGGTTGCATGGCCTGTGACAAGCCACATGGCACTCTGACCCTGTTTCCTCTCCTGTGACGTAGGACGAATACTGTATCTCATGGCATTACTGTCAACATATGACAATATTTATGAAGCATGCAACGGCCTGATACGTGGTACCCAATAACAGATAGCTAGAGATATTTAATAAAAACTTGTTCATTTAATAAAATCAACCAGTTCCAATCATAAAGTTAGAGATTTTGTTTTTGAATCTCCAATAGCTATCAGCTCTCAACTGATGGCCATAAATTAATAGTAAACCTAGAAGGTGGAAGTGACTTCTTAACTCTTACAGTTGGGGAAGAAGTGTGGGCACAGAGCATGCCTTACCTTCTAGAGTGGGTCCGAGTTGGTAAATTAGGCTCTGCATACTCTTCCAATGTCAAGGAGCAAGATGGCAGAAGGATCATTTCAACAACTGAGGTAGTTTTTAGGAAACCAAAGAGGAAGAAATCACCTAAAAGGATCAGTTGGTGAACATGGGTTCACCCCCAGGCTGGCCCCATGGATTTGAGGGGCCAAACCATATCACAGTGGATAGCTATTATCTTATCTGCCTCGTACTTATTGCCCCTTTGGTAACAAAACTCCCTCGCTCTCAATCTTTGTGGTTCAGGAAGGGCCCCAACTCTAACCCCCAAGTCCAGGAGCAGGTGCCCCCCAGGCTTGCCCAGTAGGAGAATTAGATCCATCTTCCTGGCCATGGTGATTGGCTCAGGAACAAGCATGTGAACCAACCTGTTCTAATGAGAATTGATTATGTGATTTCTGCTGGAGCTTCTTTTTTTTTTTTTTTTTTAAACTTTTATTTATTTATGATAGGCACACAGTGAGAGAGAGAGAGAAGCAGAGACACAGGCAGAGGGAGAAGCAGGCTCCATGCACCGGGAGCCCGACGTGGGATTCGATCCCGGGTCTCCAGGACCGCGCCCTGGGCCAAAGGCAGGCGCCAAACTGCTGCGCCACCCAGGGATCCCTCTGCTGGAGCTTCTGTATACAAAACAGAAGTCATTTCTCCACTGAGAGCTTAGGGTAAGAAGCAACTATGATATGCATTTGAGAAGGATATATGTCTGGGTGTAAAACCATATAGAAAGAAACAGAAGTATGAGATATGAGGAGAAACGAGTGAAAGAGTGGGAGCAAGGGACCTCCAGACATCACTGGAGCACCTAGAGTCAACTGAAACCAAACCTAACCCCTAAGCTTTCCAGTTCCTGGATTTATCAAACCCACCTCCACATTTTTGTTTTGCTTTGCTTTGTTCTGTTTCATTTTGTTTTGTTTTGCTTTGCTTAAGCAGCTGGAACCGGATTTCTCTCACTTGCATACAAAAAAATCCTGGATGATACATGCAGTTACCCTGGTGAAGCTTTCTATCACAGATAACAGACCCGGGCTTTGCACCCTGACACTTGGGACAGTCCTTCTGGCAGCATCTTCCGGTGGTCCTAGAACTGAGACAGGGAGCATCTGGAGAAGGTCTGCTTAGTCCTGCTTAGCTAGAGCCCACTGGAAAGGAGAGAGGATAAATTCAGCCTTGATTTCAAAATCTCATCTTATAGATTCTATTCAGCACTTTGTATCTTCCTCTATTCCCCTGGTTCCTCCCTAGCTGAATAAAGAACCATTTTTTTTGAGCAAACATGTTCATTGTTTATCTAGCAGAGCTTTCCTCTTTATTGGAATGGAGGATTTATTTTAAAAATTAAATTTCCCATGAGCTGTAGTCATTTAAGTTAAGGGAAAACCTAGTCCTTCTTTAACTGGTATGTTATAGATTCCAGAAACTTCTAGAGTTATGACGAAGGTCTTTGGTTTTACTGCTGGATTCAGGTTCTCTTCATTACTTAAAACATCATGAGAAGGATTAGTCACAACCATAATCTGGGAAAACCCAGAAAGAACAACCTAAGATTTCAAATGTCAGCTTAAGAAAGAGCGAGTAGCTTCAAAAAGAAAAAGCAGGATGAAGTGAAGTGGGCTGGGGTCTCCGGAACACCAAGTCACAAAATCGGCTTAGGGAGCTTGCAGATGATCAGACTTAGGGTATAGAGAAGTGTTTTGGTTCTTGATGCCTTTCTCCAAATAAAATATTTAAGCACAAGCACAATATGAAAGCAAAAGTGCTTTTCAATGAGGGAGGCTTAAGGAGGAGCAGTGAGGGTCAGCCAAGAACCACGCTCAGGATTCCCTGCAGCCCAGCCCACGGCCTCAGACCTGGTCCTCTGACTCTGACACTCTTCAGCACCTGGAGCTGCACACCTCTAGCTCAACAGGGGCCTCACTAGCTTCCTTCCATGGAAGCTTCCAGGACTAGTCTTTTTCAGCTAGTGATCCATTATTACAAGCATACATAGTAAAGAGTAGGACTTATCTTATTGGCTTGTCTGTAATACGTCTGGTCAAATACACTTAACAGTCTCCTGCCTTATTTTCCCAAGCCCGACCACCAGAGCAGGATGGTCATCTATGGGCTGATAACTCCCCTACCCTCCCATCTGGAACATGGCACCAGGACACTGCCCAGGACCCAACCAATGGTTGTCCCCCTGTCCCCAGACACTGCTGGGCTCACCTCTTCTCTATAGGCCTCAGTGACCTGACCCTTCAGCATCTTTTGCCCAAGTCACCCTCTCCATGCAGGAGCCTGCCCAGGAGGAGGATATGATATTCTCTACCGTTCCTAAACTTCTTAACCCAGCCTTCTCTAAAAACAAATCCACATGTCTTTCAGGATTACACCACTAGGACCCACAGTGAGGGAGTGCTAAAGTATCAAAAGGCAGGGTGATTTCATAAACTAAGAGGAAATGATCTACATCCTGGTTCTTCCTTCTCATCCCACCATCCCCAGCCCTCCTTCATCTCTGTAGGTCTCGCTTTGGAAGCCATCCTCAGTCAAGTCTTCTCTCTCTTATGAAACTGAGCATCCTCAGCTTCCCCTTGATACTAAGAGCAAGTCCCACTGTAGGTTTATGCCCTCCCCAGTTCCCCAAGCTCTCACTCCTGAAGCTAACAGGAGTCAAGTGTGGCACTTCCTAAGGAAGACTCATCCTTATCCCTGGGGAGGTGGTGTCCTACCTGCTTTTCCCATTGTGTTCACGATCAACCCTCCAAACCCCATTCCAACCCACAAGCTGAGAGATGCTCATTGTCCAGCAGGTGCTTACAACACTACATCTCAGGCTCAAGCCCTCTTGCTCAATCTGCTGGGCGTCATATTGCACACAGGTACTGTTGATTCTGTACCTGCAGTGTGGGGGTCTGGGCTGGCAGGAGGGTGCAGGAAGGTGTACCCAGCGGAAGGAAGGGCAAGCCACAGGATATGGAGACGAAGGTACAGTGTCTGAGCCAGGGTGGCAATGACAGGGCTCCTGCTGCTGCGTATTTAAATGGGTGCTGCTTTTTTGAATGTGGCATCTGTCAAGGCTCAGTGAGGATGACAGATGTCTCTCTGCTCTAGGAACAAACAACACAGCCCTGTGGGGGTGACAAAAACAGTCTCAGCCAAACCAGATCAGAGAGGTGCAGTTCTCCGGGAATAATCAGAAGACAGCCGCGTAGGAGTCCAGAATCTACCACACACCTGCTCCCCTAAAAAAAGCATGTTCTCATTATGAAACCTTAGAGGGTAGCTCCAACTCCAGGAACAAGTGTGTGTGAGCCTGGGTGGCCTCATTCACTACCAGATGAAACACTCATTCAAGAAAGACCTGATGCATGTCCAGGAAAGGGTCTCTAGATACTCAACCCACAAAGTCAGCTCCCACAGGATGTGCACCCCAGTGGTGATACTGTTGAGCCTCACCCTAAGTGACCCTAATCCTGTGCCTTTCAATTATATAAACTGATAAATGTTTTGTTCACTTTTGTGCCCCCAGTACCTAGAAGAGTGTCTGACACATAGCAGGTACTCAACGGCTTACTCAATGGCTGTTTGTTGAATGAATAAATAAATGCCAACATAGGAAAAGACAGCGTGAAGCAAAGCTGTTAAAATTAAAAAAAAAAAAAACTAAGCAGAGTAAAGTGATAATAAGAATGATTAATAATATCAACTACAAAGAAAAGGGAAATGATCTAAATACCCAAGAGTATAAACTCACTCTGTATGCTAAATTATGCCAGTAGTATTTTAAATATTTCATGAAACTGACTATGCACAGAAGGGACCACCCCAGGCTAGAAAATTGCTTGTGGCCTTATCTTGGAGAAAAGGACAAAAAATACATCAAGCATTTAGATAGACTACAATGCAGTAGCTGTTCTGGAATAAGATTCTGGGGTGGCCAGAGAAGACTTCCCAGAGATGTCGATGAGTGGGCCTTGGAGAAAGAATGGGAGCCTAGGAAGAAGCAGGATAGCCAAAGAGGACAGACAGGACATATTCCAGGAACTCTCCCCTCTGGGGACCTAAGGGACAGAGAGCCTCTGGGCTTCCCAGCCCTCTCAGGAATGAGGAGGCTGGCCCCTGGTAGAGCATGAGGCTCTATCCAGGCTGGGGAAGCCCTCCCTGCTTTGTGATCAGATGGTCTCAGGCAAGTAGAGTCAAGGCTAGCAAGGTCTCACTCCACCTTGACCCTCTCCACCCCTTCAGGCCACTCTAAAGATAAATACATGCCTGAGCTCCTGGGAGATGCGTACCCTCAGCATAGGTGAAGTCTCCAGCCTTCTTTTTTCCAATTTTGCTTGCTTCTTTTCATCCTCCCGTCCGTTTTCCAGATGCATTTCTTGGGGTTCCAAAGGGAAACTTGGAAGAAGCCAAGTCAAGCTGTTTTGAATTTCCTTCCTCCTTGGCACTTTCCAAAGCATCCAGCCCAGCCAGGGCAATTTCAGAGAGTCGGGCCCTCTGCAAACACTCAGAGGGTGAGAGGAAGGAACTCAGGAACCAAGGTACTAATTTAGTAGAGGCCTGAACCTCTTCACTGCCAGGGTGACAGAAGGATCTGGAACCCTGACAGCTCTGGGTGGCTTCTGAGTTAGTGACCCTGGGGCTCATGAAGTCATGTGTCAGGGCGCCCAGGAGACACACAGGGCTTTGGAATCACCAATCTGTGGACATAAACTTCAGCTCAGTAACCTTCCAGCTGTTTGACTCTGGAAAAGTCATTCGACCTCTCTGAACATCAATTTTCTCCTCTGTAAGGTGACTATAAGACCAGCCTTGCAGGTCTAAATTGCTTCTGGTGTAAATTGGCATCTGGTAAATGAGAGCTATTTTGACTATTATTAGTATTAGTATCATTATCCTCACCATCATCAAGGTTAGACATCTCTCAGACCAGGCCCCAGGCTTCCCAAGTCTGCATCCAGAGTCTTCTGCCTTAGCAGACAATGAGGGATGGGCCCAGGAGTAGAGCACACCTAGAGAATCACAAACGGTGTACGCTCCCAGCCAGGAGAACTCCCTCCCACAGAGGCCACTTGCCTGGGGTTCCATCGGCCCCCCAGCAACAAGGTGGCTGGCCCATGGATTTGCTCTCGACAAAGAACAGGAAGGCAGAGCAGAAGAACACAGGAGCTAACAAGATTCTGGGAGCTCGAAGATTCTAGGCAGTAGGAAGGATGTTTCCACCTAATTGCTCCAACACCTCCCACTGAAACTGCAGAGTAACTGTGAAGATGAGGTAAGGGCAGAAGTAAGGGGAGGATTGAGGGGGGCTAGTAGTTCGGAGCACTGGCTCCAGCCAGGAGTGGCCCAAGGGACTTTCTGTGGCCAGGCAGGACAGGTGACCCTGGGCCAGGTGACCAGGATTGGCCCACGTAGTTTATCTTGTGGGCCAAGAGCCACCCCTGGCTACTGTTGGACTCTAAGCAGCAGGAATGAGAGGCCCCCCACATGCAGCCAGGTGGGGAGCAGGACGCCCAGGCACCTCCTCAACCATGCAAACGAAGGCTGTGGGCTCAGGCAACAGTGGGGCTCAGGCAACAGTGCTTCTGACCCAGCACAGGCCAGCTGTGGCCCAGTTCTCCATTGCCTGGGAGCTGAGCACACTGGTAGCCAAGCCAGGTCCACCATCTCTCTCAGCAGGTAGTCTTGCCTACCCATTAGCACCTCAGCTTCCTGTCTTGTGCTCTCTGTTACCCAAAGACCTTTCACCCATTTTCTCACTCGGGCTCCCAGCAGGCCAGCAGAGGACAGGCCAGCAGAGGGCAGGCCAGCCAGGTGGGCAGGCCGGCAGAGGGCAGGCCAGCCAGGTGGGCAGGCCAGCAGAGGACAGGCCAGCAGAGGGCAGGCCAGCCAGATGGGCAGGCCAGCCAGGTGGGCAGGCCGGCAGAGGGCAGGCCAGCAGAGGGCAGGCCAGCCAGGTGGGCAGGCAGGTAGAGGGCAGGCCGGCAGAGGGCAGGCCGGCAGAGGGCAGACCGGCCAGGTGGGCAGGCTGGCAGAGGACAGGCCGGCAGAGGGCAGGCCAGCAGAGGACAGGCTGGCAGAGAGCAGGCCGTCAGAGGGCAGGCCAGCCAGGTGGGCAGGCAGGTAGAGGGCAGGCCGGCAGAGAGCAGGCCAGCAGAGGGCAGGCCGGCAGAGGGCAGGCCGGCAGAGGACAGGCTGGCAGAGAGCAGGCCGTCAGAGGGCAGGCCAGCCAGGTGGGCAGGCAGGTAGAGGACAGGCCGGCAGAGGGCAGGCCAGCAGAGGACAGGCTGGCAGAGAGCAGGCCGGCAGAGGGCAGGCCAGCCAGGTGGGCAGGCAGGTAGAGGGCAAGCCAGCAGAGGGCAGGCTGGCCAGGTGGGCAGGCTGACCCTGCTTCACAAGGAAGAACATAATCGCTTGCTGACAAATCAGCACCGGGCCCCTCCGCAGCCAGTGACCCTTCACTGCACCCCCACCGAGGACGATGACTTAGCACCAGGACACATGCGTGGGAGAAGGGCATCACTGACCCTGTCCCCGACATGCACAGGCACACAAGAAGCTGGGACAGGCTGGGAGACAATGTGGAGAGAGCCAGAAAGATTGGCGTTCAAATCCAGTTCTACCCGTGACTTAGTCCATTTGGGCCACTAGGACAGAATGCCACAAACAGGTGGCTTAAACCGCACACCTTTACTTCTCATGGTTCTGGAGGCCGGGAAGTCTAAGACGAAGCCTCTGGCAGATTCGGTGTCTGGTGAGGACCCGCTTCCGGGTTCACAGACAGGCGTCCTCTGTGTCCTCACAGGGCAGAAGGGGTGCGGGAGCTCTCCGGAGCCATTTATAGGGGCACCCGTCCCATGCAGGCTCTGCTTTCGCTACCCAGTCACCTCTGGAAGGCCCCACTGCCAAACACCTGCCCGTGAGGGGTTAGTTTCCAACATAAGAATCTAGGGGGAGGGGAACGCAGACATTCAGTCTCAATCAACCCCTTCATGCCCACGTGGCTTTGGGTACTTTATGTAACCACTCTGAGCCTCGGTGGCTCCATCTGAAGACGTAAAGCATCACTGGGAAGAACACAGGGGCCGGCATGGGGGAAGGGCCGAGCTCAAAGGACAGCAGACTCTCAGTAAATTCAAGATGCTCTTTGGATGGACCTTGCCTGGTGCCTTGCCTCAGACCCGGCCACCCGGGGCGCGGGGCAGCTGCAGCCTTGCAGGGCATGGGAGCTGCAGTCCATCTGCCCAGGCTTCTCGTAGCTTCCTCTCCATCGCCCCTCTTCTTAGTTAGAAAGGACTCTCCCCTGGATGGTTAGCTTACGAAGATACACGCATCAGTCAAATGGGCCTCTCACAAATCTCTCCCCACATGATGTGCTTGTATAGGGGAGGGATATTATGACGAGTCCCTGCTACTCCCCAAATCGGGCAGAAATGGGGATGAGGGGCATGTGTCCCCCTTTCAAGTTTTTATGGTCCTCCTGTCAGTGGGAAGAAAGACAGAGGCATGGCTGGCTTAGCTTGAACAATCTCCCAGTGGGACCCATGAGCACCGGGATGGCTAGGCCAAGCAGCAGACAACTCTAATCCTTGGGCTGTCAAGGTGACTTACAACACTGAGAGTAGCTTCCATTTTTGTTTTGTTTTGTTTTGTTTTGTTTTGTTTTTTCTGAAAAATACATGGTGAGCTTCCTCATCCCGGTTTATGCCTACTGACACCACAGCTTCCTTGTTTTTCTTCCAATCAATAGTAGAACTAAATCAAGTTGGAATTCCAGTTGAGGCCACTACAGCCAACACTTTCTGGATTCCCACTCCTGAGGATTCTCAGACCCAAAGGTGTCATGGGACTGGGTCGTGGGAAAGTCTATGGCTTCAGATGGGCAGGAGCCCATGGACCCCAGAGAGTCAGCCCATCCCCAGCTCCACAGCAGGGGCCAGAAGCAGGAAGAACCAAAGACGATCATCAACAGCCACCCTTGCCTTATGCCAGCCCTCAGCACCGAGTGCACAAGCTCTTCCCATAAAAATGGCATCTGTATTCTTAATAACCTTTGATTCAATTCAACCTCATCTGGTCCTAATAAAGAGAATTACATTAATTCCGTGCTCAAAGCCTACAGCTTGCAGTGGCGCCCAGATAAGATGCAAAATACTTCCTGTGGCCTGCGAGGCCTGGGTGCTTCTGCCCTCCTCTCCAGCGACCTTCAGCCAAACCCGTCCTTGCTCACCACACTCCCACCTCCCTGGCCTTATTTTTCCTTCCTTGAGTATGTGCAGCTCTCTCTTGCCTCAGGACTGGACACATGCTTTTACTCCTTTTTGTCTAAGTGAATTCCCGCCCTGCATTCTGGTCTCAGCTCAAATGCTGCCTCCTCCAAGACGAGTCTCCAGACTACTCACCAGTGCAAGCTATTCCCACCCTCTTCTCTCCTCTTCTCTCTTCCACACCTTTTAAGAACAGACTTATTAATATGCATGATTATACATTTCTACGCTCATGTCCTCTCCTTCCCTACCACGGAAGCTCTGTGAAGCCGGAGATAATATCTCATTTTCTCCACCAGCTTGCATAGTGTCTGATGCCTAGCAAATTCTCAACAAATCTTTGCTGAACAAATGTGTTCATTCATTCATTCAACTCCCCAATGTCCAACTTCATTCATTCAAAGAACTTCCATGGACCATGAAGTAAGAAACCACTGTCTACCAATCACAGCACTGGAGGCTTACATTAGCTCATTTATATTTGTAGTTATTAATGCTACCATCTTAAAATGAGTAAATCCGGGGATCCCTGGGTGGCTCAGTGGTTTGGCGTCTGCCTTTGGCCCAGGGCATGATCCTGGGGTCCCAGGATCGAGTCCCGCATCGGGTTCCCTGCAAGGAGCCTGCTTCTCCCTCTGCCTGTGTCTCTGCCTCTCTCTCTCTCTCTCTCTGTCTCTCATTAATAAATAAATAAATAAAAATTTAAAAATGAGTAAATCCTGGAGCACCTGGGTGGCTCAGTCAGTTAAGCATCCAACTCTTGATTTTGATTTTGGCTCAGGTTATGGTCTCAGGGTCATGAGATGGAGCCCTGCATAGTCAGGATCCATGTTTAGCATAGAGTCTGGTTGAGATTCTCTTTCTCCCTCTGACTCTACCCTCCCCATACTTGTATGCATGTGCTCTCTCTCGCTCGCTCTCTCTCACTCGCTCTCTCACTTTCTCTCTCTTTCTCAAAATAAATAAAATATTTTTAAAAATAAAATAAAATGAGTAAATCCTGACTCCAAGAAGCTAAGTAACTTTTACAAGTCATGGAGTCAGCATGTGGCCAAACCAGAACTGGAATCTCTGGTTCATAACTTCTTGCTTTTTCTACCAAATGACATAAATGACAATAAGCTGGGTGGCCAGGTCCGGTTGGGTAGCAACTCCTAACCGTGTTGGTCCTCAACCCTCTGGCAGCCAGGGTCAGCCAGCATGGCATCATTCCTCCACCCCAGCAGAGACGGTGGCTTAGGCAATGAAATGGAATTGGCATGTTTACCTGCCTCCGATTAAACAGAGTTTTTACTTGACAGCAGTTGCTGAAATAACTTGCACTATAAATAAATAGGAACTGGGCTAGAATCTGAACCTGCTTTCAAAATGACTCCTCTTTCAATGGAGCTGCACAAAATCCAATCTGCTCAGGAGGAAAAAAGGAAACAAGGGAAAAAAGCCTTTCAGTCTCTGTGGCATTTTAACTGAGGATTAATTGAAGTTGCATGCAGCAGGGAAGGTACTGTCGAGGAGTAATTGCCAGGAAAATTGAGGTTCGAGAGCCATCTGCATAAAAGAATCAACTAAGGTTATCAACCAAAGCACAAGTGAGGGCAGTGGGTGCTCGGAGAAAATGACAGAGACATCACAAATTCACACCCTAAAACCCCAACCGTAGGGAACAGGTGCCCCTTGTCTTCTGGCTCCTCTCGCTGCCTTCCTCAAAGGCACCACAACCCACTGAGGGGCTATTCACAGATAACTTCCTCTCCCAAACCTTGAGCAACCCAGATACTATTTCCCAGGACCTTCCAGAAACAAAGCTTTTTCACTGACTTGCTCAAGATCTCGCAGTAAGGTAGGTGTCAGCTGAAGCATACTGAAGCCCAGATGTGCTGACTTGAATGCCTCTTACTCAATACAGGAATGTTCGAACACGATCTCCTCTAGTGGGTGGGGGAGAAAAGGTAACTAGGAGTTAGTGATAGCGTGGTTTCCCACAGACCCGCCATTTGACAAAGATGCACCCTCAGACCTTCACTGTGTATTTAAGCCAACCCATGACCATCAGTTTTGTTTCCTCTCTCCTTTTCCCTCCCCTTGCTTTGGACTGTATCTCCATCCAGCATTTTATCCTGCCACCAGCACCCTGCTGTTAGCCTCCTCCGCAGAAGAGTCCTGAGAACCTAATTCCTGTGCTTTGTGTTCTGTGATGGCTCTAGCCACTCGACATGCCTCTCATGGGCATCGTGGGCATCCTGGTGGGTAAGAAACCAGCTTCCTCCTTGCTCTTTCACTAACACACTCTGGAGGCTTACATTAGCTCATTACACTAATGTGTATGGTTATGGTTACACTCTATAACCATAACCTCCCACAGTCTCAGCAGGATTACCTGCCAGATGGGGAAAAGAATCCCTTCCCAGGACCCCATATAAATGCAGAGTATCTAAAAAAAATAATAACAATACATAAGCACTTGGAGTAAAGAATAAAAACTCTGTAAAACTGGGCTGAGGTGATAATTCACTCTATCTTCCTTAGGACCCTCCTGACTTCCATGGTTCTCAGGAAGCACTTTGCAAACTTGTCAAGCACTGACAACTGGTGAAGTGTTTGTTCAAGTCTTTTACCCATTTCTCATTTGGGTTGTTTTCTCACTGTTGAATTTGGAGAGTTCTTTATATATCCTGACTATACAAAGTCATTTGTGTGACATGTGATTTTCAAGCATTCCCTTACAGTATGTGGCTTATCTTTTCATTCCCAAATAGTGCCTCTCACAGAGAAAAAGGTTTTCTTTTTAAACATTTTTTTACTTTTTTTTTAAATTTTTTGAGAGACAGAGAAAGTGCACATGCAAGCAGGAGAGAGAAGCAAAGGGAGAGGGAGAGAGAGAATCTTAAGCCGGCTCCATGCCCAGTGCAGAGCCTGACACAGGGCTCGATCTCCTGACCCCGAGATCATGACCTGAGACAAAATCAAAATTGAGACGCTTAACCAACTGAGCCATTCAGGCGTGCTGCAAAAGTTTTTAATTCTGATGAACTTCTGATGAAGTCCAATTGGTCCATTTTTCTTTTATGGATCGTCTTTTTGGTGTCGTGCCTAAAAATTCTTTGCCTAGCTAAAGGTCACAGAGATTTTCTCCTAGGTTTTCTTCTAAAAGTTTTACAGTCTTACTTTATTTCTATGGTCCATTTTGAATAAATTTTGTATGAGTGTGAAGTTAAGGTCAAGATTTTTTTGGTTTTTTGTTTTGCCCTTGAATATCCAATTATTTCAATTCCATTTGTAGAAAAGACTATCCTTTCTCCATTGAATTGCCTTTGCACCTCTGTCAAAAAACAATTTGGCCATATTTGCTATGGGTCTATTTCGAGGCTCTCTATTCTGTTCCATTGCCTTTGTGTCTATTCCTTTGCCAATGCCACCTTGTCTTAATTACCATAGTTTCATAATAAATCTTAAAATCAAGGTAGTGTGATCCCTCCAAATACATTATTTTTCAAAATTATTTTAACTATTCTAGTTACTTTGCTTTTCCACATATGTGTCAGAAATTGGCTTGACGAGTCCTGCTTAGATTTTGATTCGAATTGTATTAAATCTATAAGGAAGTCTGGAGAGAACTGACGACATCTTTACAGATGAGTCTTCCAGTCTATGAACATATGTCCTTCCATTTATTCAGGTCTTCATAACCATTACTTCAACATCCCCAGGTAACTTCCCTGCACATCAGAGTTTGAGAAGCATGCTACTCTACAGTGGAAATCACAGTGAAGTCATCTGGAAAGAGTTATAAAATATGGATGCCTGGGTTCCACGTAGACCAACTGAATTAGAATCTCTGAAGCTGGGCTAAGGCACTGGAAATTCTTCTGATGATTCTAAGTGTCAGCCAAGTGTGAACCCCTACTCTAGACGCAGACAAAGGCATATGAGAATCTGGGCTCGCCTCCCATGGCTCTGGCCCCCTGCTCATTATGTCAGTCTGCTTAAGGCCATAGGTTCATTGCTTCCCAATCCCATTGCACATTATAATAACCCAAGGACAGACGTTATCTCACTGAGAATTTTCAAGGAGGAATTTTGACTGATGGATTTACCAAACTCTCTCTGTCAGCCCAACACATCCCCTATACTTGAGAACTGCCTTTCCCCACCCAACTCAAGAACCGGAGCAAGATTCCAGAAGCCCATCTTCTGGCTGTCTTCAGTCTTCAGAGGTCTCTCTGGCAGTTACTGGAACAGCACCAGACAGAAAATATATGTGTGCATAAGAGAAATGTCCAATTCCATAGGTCTGATCAATAAGATCCATGACCCAAAATACTTGCTTCATGGCAAAGGAACATCTTCTGCTTTCATAACCACCTCCTTCCCCTGCTGAGTCAGAAAAACAGTTCCATATATAACAGCTCCAAGAGAAAAACCCTCCTCTAATCTCTAAGGGCAAATGGAAGTTTTCCTCTGTCTTTTTCTGTGGCTCCTCGGAAATGTTACATGCATGTCTCAATTACAGCAAGGTGGGGCCTGACATATTGGCCCCCAAAATACAAACCAATTGAATGTGGCGTGAGGAAAGTTCTGTTTCTGTTATCTTTTGATGAATTTAGGGGAGAGAGGAGCAGATGTAGATAAAAATGGATACAAAACTTAATGCTTCCGTTTTGGATGTGCACCAACCCCAGCCAGCCAAAAATAGACTCAGTGCATCAATAATATTTCTCTTTGAAGCTGCAGGTCCTGGGGTGGGGGGGACTGTGAACATTCATAGAGAACAGAAGGGCAGAAAGATAGGAAAACAGCAAAAGCTGCATTCTAGGCCTCCAGGCTGGGGGCCTCTGTGACAGCCATGCTAGAGTGCCTTTTTTTTTTTTTTTAATATCCATGTGCCTATTTCATACAAAAAGCCCTTCCAAGAATGATGAGAATGCATCCTTTCTCACAGGGCTGCCAAGTTCATTCTCAACCCTGCTGCCCCTGGCTATCTGAGGATGACACATCTCTGATTCCTAGCTCTTTGTTTGAAAGGAAACATTCAAAGACCTTTAGAACCATAAAATCCCAACAGGCAAATGGCTCCAATGCAGAACCACAACATGCTGAGGTTGGACCAGACAAGCCCTTGGTTTTCTCTCTTGCCCCTCTCTGCAAAGACAGAAGTGACCTATCCAAGGTCACACAATGGGTTAGATATAGAGAATGAGGAGAGACTCTGTAGGGCCAGAGCAGCAGTCCATGAGAAAAGTCCTTGGTCTTTGGAATCCAACTGATCTAGATTCCAATACCAGCCTTGCCACTGATCAGCTCTGTCAAATAAGCAGACTTCCAACACCCAGGCTTCTTAAAGACAGCAAGTAAGAAACTGGATTTGTACTATTCACCCAACCCTGCATCAGGCACCTCACTCCCTTTCCTTTAAGCATCCTTCGTTCTAGGTCTGTGGTTCTTGGTCAGGGTAAGGCCTGCTCAGTATTAATTGTGACCTCTGGTCATAACTGCCCAAGGGCCTGACCCTGATGCTGCCCCTCCTTGCTCAGTTCTCCTGCTCAGTACCCTCATCTTCCCTCTGCCATCTGCCTGGTGACACCCAAGCCTGGAAGGACCTTCAGGGACCACACTACCTATTGAGAAGTCACATGTTTCTTGGCCCATGGAGGGATTTCTTTTTTTTTTTTTTTTTTTTTTTTACTATTTTTTTTAACTGACAATAGGTTAAAAAAAATCAGCAAACTTCACAAAAATGCAAATTTCTGACTTCCCTTGAAATATCATAAACTGGCCAAATGGCCACAGTCAGCCAGTTCTCCAAGACAACTTCCCTCAGCTGGGAAGACTCTCACTGTGCTGACCAGTCCCCCCAACCAGGCTCACTCCCTCATCACATGACCCTCCCAGCCTGTTTGGACATCTGAACGCTCAACCCCTGGGAAAATATGGACTTAGAGTTTCTCGGCTGGATACTCAAGGTGCTCCACCACCTGGCCCACCACATCTATCCAAACTCCTCTCCCAAGAACCCTGGAAAATCTCCCTGCTTCCAGGCCCTCTGTGGGCAGGTATTCCACTCACTGCTTAGAATGCTCTGTCTGCTCTTTTGTTTCCTCAACTCTTGATCGAGTGTCCCCCTCTCCAGAAACTCCTGGTTACCACCCATGCCACAAAGAGCTCTCCCTCCCCCCAGAGCTTGAGCAAACAGTTATCTTACCCACCACTGTACATTGTTACCTCTTTCTGTGAGTGTGGCCGGTTTTTCCACTCAAACCATCAACTTCTTGAGGACTTCACCAAGTGCTTACACTTGTTTGCCTCACCCAGGGGGTCAGCCACAGGCTTTGCATTAGAGAAGGTTCTGGACAAAGATGAATTGTTTGGTCAAGGGTTACCATCTATATCATCACTCAGCTAAAGCCTGGGCTTCTCTTGCTTCTCCAGCCTCACTTGTCTCCATTCCACTAGGTCCTCCATTTCCTCCTCCCAAATGTACCTAAGACCCCAGTCTCCTAAAAACATTCCAAAAGGACTAGGGCTTGTTTTCTGCTCCATGGATGAACGTTTCCATCTCCTCCACTCCCTGCACACATGACCCATGCTAGGGTCCAAGTACGGAACTTGGCACCTGACAGATGCTCAACAAATACGCATGAAGTAGAAAGCATCTTTCCTTTTATTCCCACATCTTTGCTTATGCTGCTTACCTGGCCAAGCTGGCCCTGTGCCTTTCCACGAATGACACCACTCTGTGGGGCTTGGAGATGCCCTACTCAACGTTCCTGTCTCTTCCCTTACTCTACACCAAGGCACCCCTCTGCCTAGGCTCCTGCAGCTCTTTGCTCTTGCCTTCACGGCCACTACCAAATGGTGGCACAGTTATTTGCACAAGTCTGCCTCTCCTGTAGACATCAGGGTCCCCCAGTCCGAGGACCAGGTGACCTTCCATGTGCCTGTCCAGCTCCAAGCCATAAGTCAGCACACCTGGCCAACGAGGGAGGTGGCGTAATTAATCCTCATGTTGCCAACGAGGGAGTGGAAGCAGGGACCCTGGCTCCATTTACGCATGCATGTGTAGGGAGAGTAGAAAGAGGTGGGGAGATGATGAGTTTGGTGGGAAGACTTGGTTCTATTGTCAGGATTAAGGCACGAGCTCTCTCAATGTCATAGTTAGGGTGTGGTTTGACAGCCCTCCCAACGGATGTCTCAGCATCTAGGGAGGAGCTCCTTTGTGTGACTTGTTTAAAGGCTCAGAATCTGAGAAGCTGTATGTTCATGTTCAGGGTTTTGCCCAGTAGAAAGACAAATGATTTCTGTTCAGTAGTAAAAATAATCCCAAAGTGATGATTTTACTGCTCTGCAAACCATTCATTAGTGTCTAATCGGGACACCTGGGTGGCTCAGTGGTTGGGCATTTGCCTTCGGCTCGGGTCGTGATCCCAGGATCTGGGATCAAGTTCCGCACTGGGCTCCCTGCGGGAAGCCTGCTTCTCCCTCGCTCTGCCTGTGTCTCTGCCTCTCTCTCGCTCTCTCTCATGAATATATAAATAAATCTTTAAAAAAAAATCTATGTCTAATCTAGCAATCTCATCCCAACATTCCTTCTCCAGCGCCTATGTAACTCCACTTTGCTATCCTGTGGATTCCCTCATTAAGCAGATAAATGCAATCTTTGACATGTGCACAGTCTATATTTGTCTGAGTCACATTTTTAACTTTCAAAAAATTCTACTTTGACACCAAGCCTGCCACCAACCCTGACAAATGTGGGCAAGTCTCTCCCATCCCTCTTTCGGGCTCAGACTCCTTGTCAGTAACATAAGGAAGGAGGTCTAGATGGTGAAACTACAAGCCCTAGGAAACTTTGCGTTTAATACAGAATCCTAAAATAATTTCCTCAAAGGGTGGAACATCTCCTGGAGTTATTTTCAACAACAACAACAATAACAGCAGCTATCCTCCCCAGCCCCGGGTATCACACACTATTCCATCTAATTCACACAGCGCAATGTAGGTGCTGGCACCACCAGTCCCGCTGACAAAGGAGGCTAAGCAAGCTGAAGCATAGTGCTTTTTAAGCAGAAGACACTATATTCATCCCTGGGTCTAAGTTTCCTTCCATTCATCTCTTCCCTTGTCTCCCTGTCTCCTCAGCCAGCCAGCTAACCCAAAACCAAGATGGCTCCCACTCTCACTTTGGATCTGTCCAGTTGGCTGAAATGACATTTGCAAGAGGTAGTGATCACTTCTAGCTGTGTGGTTCAAGAAGACTCGGTGCAAAAGATGCCATTTTGAGCTTGCCCCTAAAGGCTCAAGCAGAGCTATTTAGAGAGAGTCACGAGAGCATCCTTGGCTGAAGGATGGCAGAAAGGACAGGGGGGCAGGAGGAAGGAGACATGCATGGCGACCAGGGAGCAGTTTGGGCGGGCTGCTGAGAAGGCTGTGGGGAGGGTGGGTAGTGGTAGACAGGGATGGAGAGAGACTGGCCCTGGTGAACGCCAATAGCTGTTTAAAATCATGATAAGCTTCCTTGACCTGATGCTTCTCCACACTCACCCAGACTCTGAGTACCACATGTGGTAGCAAGTGAGCAGAGACAAATGTGAGTCCTGAACTTCTGGACAATAGACTTGCAAACAATGATGGAGGGAATCCACTCCAACCACTAGCCTCTCTTTCCCAACACATGGCCCTGAGCTAATTTAAGCTAGTCTGAGCTCACTTTGCAAGCAGTTGTCACACGGCGCTACATCAAAAGACTCCTGAGGCCCAAATATTTAACAACCAGGACACTCCCTCCATCCATCAGTTTGGTAATTCTATCCAAAGGAGGAGAAAAAAAAAGCTATTGGGGTTTCTTTTCTGGCCTGCTCATTCCTTATAAACACGCCAGGGCCATTTACAGCCCACAACCCACTGCTTTCTAAACATTTACATATTTCTCCCTCTTAACACATCCTTGACCATCTGATTAAGTGGTAGGTCATAGAGGCTCGATGTCAAGGCCCTGGAACCTTTGGGTCTTGTCCAATTCTGCTTTTGGGTGGCTTCAGTGCCAGCTGCCCCCTTCAGCAAACATAGGGAGAGTCAGAGTCCCTCAGGCTTGCCGATGCCCTGGTCTGCCCTGCACCTTCTCTCTTAGGTACATGAGGCAGGCCAGGTACAGACCCACAAGAAGGCGTAGATGTGAGAATTTTTACCAGTTGGGCTTCTGGAGGGCAAGACGGTGACTTCGCCTGTGATTCCTAGGGCTGAGGGGCTGCTGGCGTTTCACAATCCCCTGATTCCCAGAGACGGGGGTTAGGGTGTCTCTGGTGGAAGAAGGAAGCCACTCACACCACACCTCTTGACCATGAGCCCAGAAATCTCACAGAAGACCTAAGTCAGCACACATACAGCAGCCCTGCCCATCGGAAGGGCTCAGTGCTTCCTCCAGTGCAGCAACCAGAGAATGTAACTCTGGCCAGCTGAGAAAGGTCAAAGCAAGGAGGAAGCCATATGGGCTGGAGAAGGGGGTAGATCTTCATGGAGGAGTGTGGGGAAATGGGATCATGGCTCCTGTTGGCCCCACCTCCCATCTCAGGGCCAATTCTGAATACAGAGAAGCACACAAGCTTCTGGGTTGGACCTGAATTGGGATCCCAGTACGTTATCGGACTGGCTGGCTGTCCCCTGTAAGCTACTCAACATCTCAGAGCCCTGCCTTCCTTATCAGCAAACAGGGTGTTAGCATACACCCCCTAGGGGTACCAAGGCTGCGGCGGAGCAGGTATGTGCCTGGGGCACCAGGTACAGCCCTCCATACCTGCATCCCTCACACCAGCATCTGAGCCACAATACTGCAAGCATTTTAAAGACAGAGACCAAGTCTTTTGACGCCATCTGCAGTGACTTGACACAGTGCCTTAGCCATGAGACAACCATGATGAACATAGACACCCCCCCTTCCTTGCTGCCCAGCTACTGGGAGGGCTGTCGGCAGCCTCTTTGAGGTATGCTCAGCTGCAGAGAACTGTCTGGCCCAAGCACACCCTTGGGGGGACAGCCTTCCCCCTCTGGCTGACTAGGGCCCATTTCAGCTCCTGTCAGGGCAACGCTTACAGACCTTGCAGACCACCTCCGTTCCAGCTCCCTCCGTGGGGTTGGCCGAGGCTGCCACAGGCCTGCATCACAGCTCACCTCTGTGCAATGCAATGTTGCCTCTTCCCACCCCTCACACAGGCACTGGTCCTACAGACACTTCGTAATAAACATCCTGCACACATTCGACTCCACCTCAGAGTCTGCTTCCCAAGAACCCCCCACCTACAGCAAACCCTGAATTTGTTGATCGAATGAATGTCTGAAAATAAGACTCTCTGCCTTCTAAATCCAGAGCATTACCCAGACCTGATGTGCCCAGCCACGCTGCGGTCCTGGCCCTTGTATGTCCTAGGCACTTTTGCTGCTGGCACAACCATGAGACCAGGGGAAGCAAAATGGCATGTGTGGGGGGCTGTGACCACCCTGATAGCCACGCTTGCACACGGGCAAGTCTCCCTTCTAGGAAAATCAGGTAGCCGGCTGTCTTCCAGCAGGGTCTAGGAAGCTTCAGGTAGAGAGTGAGCTCTGTAGACCTTCTCCACCACAAAAACCGTCAGGTTCACTTTCCCCATGTAGCTGGGACAATCAGTCCTGGGTGGGGAGACAAATGAAGCAATAAAACACACCAAGGGGAGCCTGCAATGGGACGGCACCCACTTTTTTTTAATCCACGGAGTTACCAAGGGCCTTCAGTGGTTCAGATAAATACAAATGAGGGAGAATGTTCACTTCAAGGCATGACCTGGAAGGTCACCCTGAGGGAAGAGGAAGCTCTCCCCAACAGCAAAAGAAACAGAAACATGTTTTTGTCCTAGAAGATAAATGGCCAATTTCAAAATAATTATTTCATCAACTGCTGCCTAAGCTTTTTGTTAAAGTTAATTCAAAACAAAACAAAACAAAACAAACAAACAAAAAAACCCAAATGTGAAATTCTTCACGTTTCAAATGATCAAAAATGCCCGTATGTTCTTTTTGGCAGTGAGGTGAAGAAGCGTGGGGGCTGGCTCAGCCCACAGGTCCTCAGGCCTTCCCAGAGCCGCCTGGCACAGAGGGGGCAGCCAGAAAAGAAGGGGGCACCAGCGGACCTAAGGCATGTCCGTCCACCACACGCTCCAGGGCAGCCTCCTTGGCCCAGCCTGCCTTTCCCAGGCCCAGGTCACCTTTCCCTAACGAGTAGCCCCCGCGGGGGAATGGCACTTTCTACTTCAGCCCACTCCCACCTGTGCCTTCTCCAAGCCAGGGGCTTGCTGCAAAGGACCCGAATCTCCAGCAGTCTCACCCGCAGCCTTACCAAGGAGGCCTGCGTCCTTTCTCACTTCCAAGGACGAGGACAATCCCTCTGCAATTCCCGTTTGCGGAAAAAGAGGTAAGCCAAGGAGGAATGGCTGCTGGTCTTCCCTACCTAGAGGATAGGAACCCCTGATCTCCCAGAAGGCAAGTGGAGGCCTGATAGACACCTGCCTGGGCTTCCAGAGAAGGGGGCACAGGTGGAGCTCCAGCCTCCCCCCAACCCCAACCCTGGAATCAAAGCAGCTAGGTTCTTGTCAGTTTACACAGAGCTCTGGGCCTTCACGAGTAGGAAAGCAACTGCCTTAAGAGATCTCCCTCCCTAGAGATCCTGGGGAGCAGGGGCCAAAAGTCAGACCACTTAGTGGCTGTGCAGCCATCAACAAGTTACTCAACCCCACTGAACCTGGCATAAAACAGCAATTTTAATGTGTCTACCTCGTGGTCTGGGTGTGAGGGTACAAGGAGGCCCACTAAGGACTTCATCCCATGCCTGGTGCATAATGAGTTCTCAATAAGTGTGAAAAGCCTGATGGCATACAATATTTTCTTTAAATGAGCATCTGCCCCTTTTAGTGCCTAAAGCAGATGAGCTTCTATGAGCTTCTAGAACTCCGAGGGTACAATGGCAGAGAAGCTTTATTTCTTTTGCTAAGTTTAAAGATGTCCCCCTGTGTTTAAATTGCTTGAAGTCAGGGATCCCTGGGTGGCTCAGCGGTTTGGGGCCTGCCTTTGGCCCAGGGTGTGATCCTGGAGTCCCGGGATCAAGTCCTGCATCGGGCTCCCGGCGTGGAGCCTGCTTCTCCCTCTGCCTGTGTCTCTGCGCCTCTCTCTCTCTCTCTCTCTCTCTCTCTCTCTCTATATATATATATATATATATATATATATATATATATTTATATATATATCTCATGAATAAATAAATAAAATCTTTTTTTAAAAATTGCTTGATGTCTGAGAAAATAAGCCATGGTTCTACACATGCTCTGTCCTCATCCACCTAAAGCCACACTGGTCACCACAGCCCCCGGGGTGTCCAGAAGCCAATGAGCCATGAAAATAAAATCCACTGACTGACCTCTCCAGGAGGAGGGGTTCACAGGGACCTTGGCAAGGTGGTGAGGGAGCTGCTTTTCTGCGGACCATGTGTTTGCACCTCCCCACAACCCCATTCTCATCTCACAAGTACCCAAAGTCTGGGGCAAAGGCTTAGCTAGGAAAACTTCAAGACATTTGATTTTGCCTTGAGTCTTCAGGGAGAGAAAGAAGACCTATCTAGGTGAGGGCTACCAAGCTAGAGCGCTGACTCTGCCAAGTTCCCCATTCTCTGGCTTCAGCACAATGGCTAGTATGAAATCCCCCTCCAGCCACATGCAGTCAGGAAAAAAACAAAAACAAAAATCACCCTGGCTCAGGAATCTGGAGACCTGGATTAGGTCAACTGTCACTACTGGTATGCTGTGTGTCGTCAGGCAACTGACATAACCTCTCTGATCTCCAGCTTCCACACTGTAAGAAAGGTCTTAGTTCCAGGTCTCACCCCTCGTAGGACATTTCAGCTGTTCAAGTGCCAAATAAGATAACATTATGAGAGAGCATGTTGACAATTGAAAAGCACTGTGTGCAAATATAAGGCACTATTATCTCCATTATAAACTAATCTATGGTGATCATTTGTCAGGAAGGATGTAAGGAAGTAATTTCAAGACAGAATTATTATTCATTGTAGGACTGGTTGTGTAATGTTATAAATGACAGCTCTTGGCCCCATCCTCTGATTCAAATTAAAAGCCTTATTGCATGGCCCCTCCATGTACCTTCATTTTCATTGTTCAATTACAAACACCAAAATGAGGCACAGATGACACCCTTGGTAATTGTCTGGTTTCTATTGAGAAGTTCTTGCTTCCAAAGCATTGTTTCATTTGATGTTTGGGGAATGACAAGGCTTTCCCCTGACACTGTAGATGGAAAACACTGTCTGTTTAATGATCTCTATGTTAAACTGAATAATAAATAACCGAGAAAGAAAACAGACCAAGTAAGAACCCCTCGATGCAAGTGGTTCACAGGAGATTTGTGATCCACTCGCCCCCATCGAGGACCACTGTCCAGTAGAGAATCAGAATATTCTTTTGCTTCTAATGAAGTAAAAAAAAAAAAAAAAAAGTGATCTAATGTTATTGTATTTTAAAGAAGTATCAAAATCATAAAACCCTCTCCTATTCAATAAATAAGAACACAGAAATTCTTTTTCATGGGCATTTCAGAGATACTAATAGGTACGGGGGGGGAGGGAAGGAAAAGGAAAGACAGATGAATAAATATATAGGCAGAGAAAACAAGTGATAGAAAAGAGAAGTGGAAAAAAAAAGAAAAGAAAAGAAAAGAGAAGTGATTAAGAAGGCAGCTAGGGGGCAGAGATGAAGAGAAAACCAGACAGAGGAAGGCAGAAAAGAAAACAATCAATCAACCAAACGACAACAATAAAGTGAGAAGTAAAGAGCAACTGTCATAAAGTGACCTCTAATTTGGAAGATTGTCACTAAAAGCTTTTAAAGCTATGTAACAGATTTACAATTACAGGAGTTAAAGGGTATGTAACCTCTCGCTAACTGCTTCCTTAATGAGGTCAAATCACGTCAAGACTCCATCCAGCACATGGGCCAGCAGCAGTCCCTCATCCCTGCCCCAGAACGCCACGCCACCTGATTTTTCAACAGAAAACACCTGATGTCTACAAAGGCCAGCATTTCCATCGGGCCTGCCACCAACCAAGGCAATTTCCTCACGTGTAGAGTCCTTAGAATGGGGATGAACGTGGTACCCAGTCCACCGCAGGAATGTGAGGATTATAGGCAACGTAGGGAGAGCACCTGGCACCAAATGTGGCACTTAGTAAATCCCTCAGAAATAGGAATGTTTGTCACCGGCTGGGGTTACAAACAGAGGGAGAAAAGAATGACTGTGTGTGCAAACAAAAATATTTGGAAATTTTGTGACATATCTGAAAGGTCTTTCTTTATTAGGTTAAAGGTAACCTTATCAGCACCATGGTCTTCTCATGCCCGAAGCAAAGAGCACCCTCCAGTCTCCATCAGAGACCTAAACACTGCACCTCCTTCCTGCCTCTGGGTTTCCGCCTGGAGCCCTCCATCTCGGTGGGTCCCTCTCCCCATGAGTCTTCTTTAGAAAGCCCAGCCTGGCATCTAACTTTAAAGCATTCCCCTTATTCCAGGTCATCATTCAGCCTATGGTTCAACCACAGAATCACTTCTGTTTCCTCCCTTCATTTCCCTCACAAAGGAGTCCTTTCATCAGGAGCCCCAAGGCCTGGCTGCTTTGAAGAGACAGTTTCCCAGCATTACTTTCTTGTTCAGCCTACCTCACCAAAGAATTGAAGGCACATTTCAGAATCTGGCAAAAAATATGCATCCTTCTCTCCCCAGTGTCCTACTCATGAATGCTTAGTCCTTCAAAAGTACTCACAACCAAGCCATGGATCCACAGCCAGCCACAGCCAAGCCCGTTTTAAGTGCTCCGAGGAATGTCAGCTGAAGGAAGGATCATGTCTGCCTTCACAGCTGTGCTTCCAGCACTCCTTTCCTTCGGGACACCTGCTTCTCCCCCCTTAACCTAGTGAAATCCTGCTGGCACTTCATATAAAAGATGCCTTCAGGGGTGCCTCGGTGGCACAGTGGGTTAAGCGTCTGCCTTGGGCTCAGGTCATGATCCCGGGGTCCTGGGATCGAGCCCCACCTGGAGCCCCCTGCTCAACGGGAAGCCTGCTTATCCGTCTCCTCTCTGCTCATGCTCTTTGCCACTATTTCTGTCTCTCCCTCAAATAAATAAATAATATCTTTTAAAAAAAGATGCCTTCACTTGGAAGGAAGGATGTGCCAAGTATCCACCCTGTCTATTTACTTCAAGCAGCCTAGTGGGCATGATGACATGAAGTGACTTGAGGGCACTAAATTCCAAACCTTAGGATCTCTTAGAAAGTCAATATTGATAGCTTAGTCTTGAGCAACTCTATGAGTTTTAACCTTAGAGTTCCATTGGGGTGAAAATGGCTTTCATATTTCTCTTCGAGGGACTCTGAATTAGACAACCAAGGAAAGCTGACTTCCACCAAGATGGACCTAAAAGATCTCATTAGGCTCTCACGTATTCATTCAACATTCATTCGATCTGCACCTACTCTAGTCTGGCAACTCGATGTTAACGATACGACAGTGGTCCAAAGAGATAAAAATTCCTGCTGTTGGGATCCCTGGGTGGCGCAGCAGTTTAGCGCCTGCCTTTGGCCCAGGGCGCGATCCTGGAGACCCGGGATCTAATCCCACGTCGGGCTCCCGGTGCATGGAGCCTGCTTCTCCCTCTGCCTATGTCTCTGCCTCTCTCTCTCTCTCTCTCTCTCTGACTACCATAAATAAATTAAAAAATTAAAAAAAAATTCCTGCTGTTATGGAGCTAGTGTGTCTTCTAGTGGGGATGGGAGAAGACACTTAATAAATAAAATGAATAAGCAGTATATACTATATTAGAGAATTATGAGTGTTATAAAGCAACAAGAGAAAACAGGAAATAGGAGTAATTTAAAATAGGGAGAAATTTACTAAAAAATGATGGAAAGTTACAGAAAACACAAAGAAAGCTCCTTCAGAAAAAGTGTGACTCTTGATGCTAACTTGCTATTTAACCTTGGACACATCCCCTGTTCACCCTCAAGCCCCATCCCCTTCTGCACAGTGCTCCCTATGCTACCTTCCAGCACTGACACCACAGTTCTCTAAGTAATGGGCAGCAATTCATATTTTTTTTAAATTTTGTTTATTTGTTTGAAAGAGAGAGAGGGAGCACAAGCAGCAGGGGGAGGGGCAGAGAGAGAGGGAGAAGCAGGCTCCCCACTGAGCAGAGAGCCTGATGTGGGGCTCAATCCCAGGACCCCAGGATGATGACCCGAGATGAACGCAGCCACTTAATCGACTGAGCCACCCAGGCACCCCAATAGGCAGCAATTTGAATTGAGATAAGAGTTTGTCAAGATCTAATAATTGCAGTCTAAGGTTCAATGACATGAAGAACATCCCCAGATGCCCTGGAGATCCCAACAAATCCTCCACGTGTGTCTTTGGTCCCAGATAATTGTGAAGGCAATCACGCATTTCCTTGTGATTTTATTTTCTTCAACTGTTGACTTAGAAACAACTTTAAATCCAGGCCTTCCTTCCCCTCAGATATCCTTGAGACACCCTCCTGGTCAACACAAGCCCCTACAAAGGTTCATAAAGTGGGACTCTGAGAGCAAGGATGCTGGGTAACCTGGCTTCCTACACCCGCATCCCCTGGAGCCACGTTAAGTGAGCACAATGGGCTTGAGTTCAATTAAGTCAGACCTTGCCCAAACCCAACAAAAGGTTTCCCATTTGTGGACCTTTTATTCCATCTTTACTTTCCATGTTGCCGAGAAGCCTCAGGAGAAGGCTATTTATCTAAGAAAAGTCATCTCGGGACCATCCGGAGAAAGAACCCATCCAACAAGCACTCACTACCACTTCTGATTAAAAGCTCCCTCGGGAACGACGTCTTTGTGTCTGAGAGTCAGCATTCTCCCTGCCAAAGAAGGGGTGGTGTGCAGGTTGGGGAGGGTCTGGAGGCTCTGGGAACAGCCACTGGTCCCCACGCAGTCACTCAGTCACTGATGTGAGCTGATCTTCATTAGATTCTTCGCATGTGCCAGACCTACAGTGCTAAGTGCCCTGCGCGTATCGACTCAACTCATAACCCAATGAAGTGAGTGCTATTCCTGTTACACAGATGAAGCGATCAAAACATAGCAGAGCAGCTTGTCCAAGGTCACAAAGTTGGTAAATGGGAGAGAAGAGCCCAGACCCCGCATTTAACCACTAATACTACAGAGCAGCACTGTCAAAAGCAATATAATGCATGCCACATATATAATTTTAAATTTCGTGGGAGGCACATATTTTTGATGCTTAACCAATTTACTTACAACCATGAACAGATTTAAAGACAGTAATATCCCAAGTGGGGGAGGAAATCTCCAAATTGCTTTCACCTACTGCACAGATACGTTGATTTTCTTATACATTTGCCTTTACAGTTGCAGTGTAGGCTGCTATTTCCCCTTCTCTTCCTTCTTCAGAAGCTTTGGTCTCATTCTAGGACACAGGTAACACCACAAGAGGTCCTAGCCTCACTCCTGGGTAGGAGACTTAGTCTGAGCCAACCACGTAGTCTCATTCCTCTGTCTGCAATTGGCTAAGGATCACATATGTAATTCAGTCCTGACCCATAAGATAAATAGGGAAGTGTCCTAGGGGCTTCTAGAAAAATGATCAAGACTACTGAGAAACCTGGAACCATTTTCCATCTTTTTTTTAAATTTTTAAATTTTTTTTTTGCTTTTTGCTTTAACTACAATAAAATATACATAGCACTTATCATCCTAACCATTTTTAAGTAACAGTTGAGTAACATTCAGTCCATTCACACTGTGCAACCCTCACCACGATACATCTTAGAGACACATTTCTAAAAACCACAAAGAAACAGGTAACATTAACTTTAATAAGGAAGTTTATTTAACCTAAATTAGGTTCTAGGTCACTTGTCCAAAATGCTATCATTTTGAGATGCAATCAATTCAAAAATTATTAAGTAGTCATGATATTTTCCCGTTTCTTTTCATACTAGATTTTATACTTACATCACATGTCAATTTGGACTGGCCAAGCAAGTTTTGAGTGCCCAATGGCCACCTGAGGTTAGTGCCTCCCATGTCAGACAGCCTAGATCTGGAGCTTCTCAAGCCTACACATGCTGGGCCAGCTCACAGGCCTCCCCAGGGGAGAGCAGCAAGCCATCTGTTGATGAAAGGTATGTGCACCACCAACAGCCCTCCAGAGCAGCCTGTGATTCACCGCAAGCCCCACACAGTGTCTGACTGTAATGGTTCTAGATCTACATCTCTAATGTCCCCACCTCAGGGATCTCCATCATCATGCTCACAGACAGCAGAGCTCAGAGGCCTAAAGGAGAGCTTTACGTGGTGGGACAAATCTTGTGTCTCTAACCGCCCACCTGAGGGTCCATCTCCAAACTGAGAGAGTGACCTCAGCAATGGAAGCATAGAGACCACCTGCACAGCCACTCGGGCACTTCCGGGTGGAACCAATAATAAATAAACACATGCCTACGTGGAAAGAGAGAAGTGTGTGTGCGCAGGGCTGAGGCAAGCGCAGGTTGCCATGGAAACCAGCCAGCCTCACTCCTGACTGTTCCCTGACGCCTTGATCACTTAGTGGCTGATGAAGCCCAGTGGACAGACATTGTCCCTGTACCTACAGAAGCCTTCCCAATGGGCCCATTATGATGAAAGCAGATTCAGGAGCGAATAGTTAAGTACTTTTTCTGTCCATCGTCACATTCACTTCTTGTCCTCAGCATGACCCAAAGGGAAAGGAAATAAAACCACCTTTGCCTCAGAGAAAAATGGCAGAAGGGTATCAAGGTGTGACCAAAGGAGTGAGATGGCCCCAAAAAGGGAAGCAATGAAACTATTCCACTTGCCCACCATAGTAACTGCTTGATTGGATGGATAGTTATGGCTTCAGGGGTTCACCACCCATCCAACCCGACACGGAACCCATTCTCTCTGGCAAATCCCTGGTTTGAGCTTCTCTTCCTGGAGTCATGTCTTTAGGATCTTTCAGTTCATTTTTCACACATTCATTCCTGCACTCATCTTTTTTTTTTTAAACTGAGATATAATTAACATACAGTCATATTAGTTTCAGGCATACAATATAATAATTCAACAATTCTAAAAAAGAAACAATTCTATACATGCCTCGGTGCTCATCAGGATAAGTGTACTCGTAATCCTCTTTACCTGTTTCATCTATCTCTAACTCCCCTCGCCCCTAACTAACAACTTCCAGTTTGTTCTGTTTTTTTATATGTCTTTTTTTTTCTTTGTTCATATATATCTGTGTCTTGGTTTTCTCATCTATAACATGAAGGTGAGATCAGAAAAGTGTCTGATCTACTGGTCTTTCATATAGTTAGAGCCAATGTGTTCAGATACTGACTTACATCTCTGTCCTTTCCCCTAGACTGCGAGCTCCTTGAATATTGAAACCATACTTCATCCCATTTTGATCATTAGCAACCACTGAGCATTGAGCCTGGTACTTCCAGATACTCAATAATATCAGTTGAATGAACAAATGACAAAGTACTTTCACATGTATTCATTCTTGCTCTCGTTCCCTCTCTCTCCTGCCCTCTCTCCCCCTTTCTCCCTCTCCCTCCCTTTCTCTCTTCCCCTCTTTTTCTCTCTTAAACTTCATTCTCACAGCAATCTGGTTCAGGATTATCTTAGCCCAGTATAAGACAAAGGTGATTATAATATTAATACATGTTTCCTGTTCTTAAGGAATTTGAAGTTTACTGTATTTATTGAACAAACAATTTATATAATATTCAGTCTGTGCCAACTATTGTTCTAAGCACTTTATAAATATTAGCTTATTTAATCCTCATAATATCCTTTTGAGGTGGGTACTATTACTGGCTCCTGGCACTGGCCCTTGGTCACACAAATACATGGCAAAGCAAAAGTCAAACCCAGCCAGGCTGGCTCTACTGCCAGTGCCCTTAACCATTCAGCCTGTGACTCTATTAGGGTGCACAGGCCACCTGCACGAGTGTAAGTGAACAGTGTACAGGAGTGGTAGGTTACACAGGAGGGAAGACCCTGCACTACGCCATAAAGGTGAGCAGGATTAGAACATATGGAGTGTGTGGAGGAGAAGAGTGGGAGGACTGGCTGGCAAGAGAGTGGAGGCCAGAGGATGATGAGCCCTGACCCTCAGCAAAAGGAGCCTGGGCTTGAGGACATGGGAAGCTACTGAAGGTCCCTGAGCCATGGGGAAACCAAAGCAAAGCTGGCTTTAAGGATGCAAATGGCATGCAAGGTGGACCAAAGGAAGGGGATGGGGCAAATGAGGAGAGTGACACAGGAATTGCTGTAAGTGGAGGAGGGAGGATGTCACAGGGCCTCAACCAGGACAATGGAGGCAGCAGCTTTGGGGGGTAAGTCACCAAGGACTCTGCTCTTGCCAGGGTATAGGATGTCTGTATCAGTCTTCCACCAAGCAAGCATTCAGATCAGAAGCAAGTTCCAGGGAGCACTCACAGGGTGCTTTCTTGCCCACCCAGCATGGCACCTGAGCTCCTTGCAGCACTGGTTTCTAAAGAAGGTGAGACATGAAGGTCCCTCAAGCAGTGCATGGGAATGGAAGTAAAAGCCTTTTGCAGTTGTGCATGGCTAGCTACTGAAGACAGCATTCCACGCTGACAAAGGATCCCAGCCACCCTAAACGTGAAAGATTGCCTGGTACATGCAACTGCAGTCCCGTAGGTCATACCGCCTTATCCATCACAATCCCAGAATCCCAGCCCCACCCAGCCTGGGCCTCCTCCCAGCTAATTCAGCTCTCTTCGCCAATCCCCATTAAGCCGGATGGGAAGCATGAAAATGAGTTATAGCCCAAGAACATGATTTATCAGCCTTCTTCCGAGTTTTACCAATTGTCTGAAATCCTCTATCCATTCTCAGTTTTGCATAAATTCCCAGAGAAGGTTCTTCTGTCTGGCATCAGAATGAGAGATGCTGAGGTACAGGCACAATAGGAAGACTCATAAAACTGATAAAGACAACTTGGCTTTGACAAAAGCTGGAGTTTTCCTTATTATTTATCTATCCTATCTGAAGTCTTGGAATCCCATTTTCATCTTGATGGAGGCAATAAAATCTTTGCCAACTTTTATGTCTCCCAGGATAAAGCCAAGGACTCTACCCTTGCTCCCATCCAGCCACTCTTGCAGACTTTTCAATTCAAGTCAGGGCAGAAAGTGCTCTTGGTCAGAAAACGTATTCATCTTTGTAAGCACAACCATTAAGATGTGAGCATGAATACCTGAGAGAGAAAACATTAAGGGAGAAAACAGGAAGAAATAGGAGGTAAGGCTTCTGAAAGCTAGAGAGGGAATGATGATGCATGAGCCCCCACCAAAAGCATTTCATAGAGTGTTGGGAGCGGGGTGGGGGGGGGGCATCCACAAAGATGGGGAGGGTAGGACCTGGGAGTGGGCCGAGGGCAAAGCTTTGTAGTGGGAAAGGCAGTGACCAGCACGTGTTCTGTGCCTAAGAGAGTTTTGAGAGTGAACCTCACAAATGGGAAAAAGGTGCTTGCATTTCTGTCTGCAGAATCACTATGGACCTGAAATCTACCCACTCTGCTTCTCCAAACACGAAAGCAAGTCTCCAGATGGAAAAAACTGAAATCAGGCTACAATATGAATTAAAAAAAAAAAAAAAAAAAAACAGAGAGAAGAGAAAGAAAAGAAAAAGAAGGCTCAGGCGGGAAGCTGACAACCTTCTGCTCCTCTGGGGATTTAACCTATAGAGCTGGGGTACCAAACGCTAGACAGTCAGGAAATGTGGGTTCTTGTCCATATACTGCTTGGGACCAACTATGTGACCCTGAACAAGCCTCACGTTAATCACACATAAAGTGAACTTTAGGGAAAACGATCTAGAACAGAGACATCTAAGGCATAACAGGGCATAAATCACCTTAGGACTGCCCCCATTCAAGTCACTGCTCCTGTTGGGAATCTCTAATCAATCACAGAATTCTGGAGAGCAGAGCCTCAGAAAGTTAGTCTTTCCTGCTGAGCCTTGAATCTTCAGCAAAGCGTTCTTGGAACTGCCACCAATTAATCAGAGTGGGCCCAGGAGATGACATGTTCACCAATCCCTGGACCAGATCTCTTCTAATCCTTGAACACCAAAGCCACAAAATGCTACACATCACACATATTCTTATTACAAATACCCTTAACTAAGTTCTACTTCTCTCTCTCCTTGGCTTTCTCCCAAGTCTTAGCAACCAAGACTATGAAAAAAACACCAGCTTTTAGGCCCTCGCTCCGTGTCTGAAGCTCTGAAAAACGACCTTGAGCATTTTCCTTGAGCCTCTTTACCTTAGGTTCCCTCAATTCTGCTAAAAATCACCCCCCCCCAGGCCCGATGTCCCCTGTACCCTCTTAAGGAGTTCATCAAGGTAGAGAATTCCATTTCTTTCCCTATGCTTTGCGATCATGGAATAGAAGACAGCCTAGGGAAGTTCAAAGACATTTAATTATTACTGTGGGTTCTTTTGAAAATTATTAAAAAGTCTGAAATTAGAAATTCAGATTTCCTCCAGATTCCTAAGAACAAACAGCTCGATTATAAATGGCTTAATATGTCTGTTTAATGTACACAAAATTATCTTTCAGGAAAGCGGGTTGTTTTTCATGTCATTGTGCATCTTAAAAAATATACCACCTATGGCAAAAAAGAGAGGGATTCAAGGTCTGACAAAATCTACCACAGAAATAATTAGCACCAGAGGCTGTGTCTGAAAGAGAGTTAAATGAAAGAGAATCTAGTTTCTTATTTATTTCTGGTCTCTCTATCTGGATCTCTCTATCACACCCCAGGGAAGAAGAATTGTATCTTTGAGAGCTGGAAGGATGGCTTGAGTAGTTGCCTCCACAAGGTCTGTCTGCTGGAGATGACCCTGAGCCCCCAGTAAGGCAACTCCCTCTGGGCCAGGGTGTTATGAAACCTGCGTTAGCACTGAAACTTTCTGGGGAAACAACCAGATAAACCCACTGGTTTGCAAAGTGGGCATAGGCCACAGGAACAGTGACGTTTCGTAATGCAGCATCCAGGAAACCGCTCCGCCCTTACTGTGAAGGATTATTCGGACCGCCTTTGCTTAAATCGTATTCATTAAATCAGGAGCACTTGAAAGAGTCGATTGAGGTTTTCTTTAGAAATTCATTGAAGTTTACCTAAAATGAAGCTCCGTTTGGGGAACCTCCACGGCACCAAACCCACCAATCACCCACAGTGCTCGCACCCTTGCTGTGAATGTGGGGTCAGCCTGGTTGCTCCTGCCAGCCTCCAGGGTACACCACCGCCTTGCTCCAGAGATTTAAAAAAAAAAAGACTTTCATGACAATCATGCTTCCCCACTTCCACCTCTCCTGGGTGCCTCTTCCACTCACTATTTCCTATAAATGTGCCTCTTATGAAACGTTTACAGGTACTGCTTCTACCTCCAGAAGAGGAATGGACTTCCAGGAACATGGTGACATGCTTCAACAGCAGTTCTGTTACAGCAAAGGACAGAGGCTGTATCTCATCCAAGGTCTCCCCAAACAGAGGCTGCTCGGCTGGAAGGAAGGCTTCTCTTAAAGTCTGTGTTGGTGCTCGTGTGGTTACCAAGTCGGAACTCGATCCCCTTGGAGGTTTCCGACTGCTTAAAGATAACTCAAGGGAGATCCGAGATGGAGATAGTTTCAAAGAAGCCCACTTCCCCTGGGAGGACCTGGCCTTTGGGAGGTGACCCCCCCCCCCAAGGCATCCTTCCTCCTGCCCGACCCCACAGTCACATGTCCTGCTCCCTCTGCGAGCTGTTTCCCTTCCTGCATATGGAGATCTGCCTGGAAAGGAGTCCATAGGTGAGTGTGAGACAGAGGCCCCATCACACAAGGAGACTTGTAGAGTTTATTTTAAATGAAACATGAAGCCAAGGGGAGGGCCATGCAGAGATGCCCCTGGACTATTTCCTGCTTCTCTTCACTTGCTCCAGCAGATGGGAGAAAGACGACTCTCCTTTATCCTTTGACCAACTCAGCTCTCCCAGTGTCTAGCACGTTGTCAAGAGCACAACAGGTTGGAGGTGAACCCTCGCTGCCTTTACAGGTGGAAGGACAGGAGAGGGATGAGAAAACACAAAAACACTTGGGGCCTTAAGGGGACAAACTATCGCTACCCTCTTGTCTCAGTCATAGAGACGCCAAGACCTTGAAGGGGAATGGACTTGCCCAAGGTCACCAGGAAGGTTACAGCAGAGCCAGGATAAGAACCCACTTAGTTTGCTGCTGGCCACAGTTCCTCAGATGAAAGGAAGTGACTGTCACCTCTACTCTTATTTCCCAAATTGATCTTGAACGCTGTCACTAATCCCCAAAGCCCAGAGAGATACGCCGCATGACCCAAGGTGAGCAAAATGCTTTTCTTTTTCCTGATGATCGACGCTTTCCTCCTGGACAGGTCAAAGGTCCAAGAGCCCAGGGTGCCCACCTCATGGCTCGGAGGGAGATATATAGCAGCCTCATGGCAGCTTCCCCAGGAGCCCAAGCACGTGCCTGAAGACAACCCCCTTCCCTTGCAGGAAGTTCTTTCCCACCCCCGGGGCACGATCCCAGGGAGAAGGCTGCGTGAGTGCCCCGCTGATCCAATTAGCTCCAGATAGATCTAGCCTGACATACAAGAAGAAGGGTCTGGAGCCCTCTCAGTGGGATTCCAAAGCCCACGCCTTCCTGTGCAAGTCAAGGCCCTCGCAGGCGCGAGTGGCAGCCAGGCAGCCAGCAGACTGCCCTCTGAAATGTCACTCTTCTGCAATTCGGCCTCCATTTCAAGCTATTTTTAATGTCAGTGAAGCCAGAATTTAAGAGAAGGTAGTGTGGAAACAGGGTCTTTGCTTCTTCTCCCCTTTTCTGTAAGCTGCTCCCTATCTCCCTTAGGACAGTCACTTCACCAAGAGCCACCAAAAGGAAAAAAAAAAAAAAAAAAAACGGCTAAAAAAGAAAAATGGGGAAAAGATCAAAATTCAGCCTCTTTGCTGAGGCAGGCTGGGAACAGATCTTGGAAGGTGTGGGTTTCTCAACCCTTCAGAGCAATCTGCTGGAACCTGGGATTCTCCACAGGTACAAGAAACCAGTAGGACCAGTGCATTCACCTTCTGGATTCACCAGCATCCAACAAACAAGGAAAGTCCAGAGGTGTGCTTGCTCAGGGTGGAGGCACCTAGTGCTGCAGGTAAACCCCACCCACCCACTACCCAGGCAAAGACCTATGTCCCAGTAGGCTGGGGAACTGGGAACTCAGCTTCCACGCAGACAGGCCCCCGGCTTCCCAGCGTTGTCATGATCTTCTGCGTCCGTACCACACCAATTGTATGAACTAAAATTAACTGGATGAGCAAAACCATGGCCCTGCTGCTTAAAAGGCCTGCATGCATTTAATGGAGTTTTCGAGTGCCCTGATTCCTTAAGAAAGATGACAGACAAGCAAATGTCCTGCCCTAATTCCCTCACTACTCAAATGCTAGAGAACATTTTTTTGCAATAAAATTTTTAGGGCAAATGGTGGATTTCTGTTGTTGTCATTTCCCTGAAGTATTTTTTTTTTTTCTGGAAAAGGCCTCATTCTAGACCCAGACCCTAAAAATGGGGCTTCTAGTGCACCAAATCGGGATGTTTGGGGCCTTGCAGGCACGAGTCAGTCTGCCTCCTCCTAAACATAGCCTAGTAAACTAAACTTGGAAGCATCAGCTTGTGTGTGGTCCCGAGTGTGACTTTCCGAGCACGTGCCCCCAGCAACGACAACGGCTGGCGACTTTGTCATCCGCGTCATCCCTATTTTTGAGTCTCCCTGCTAAACAAACTTCCGCAGCTGAAATGGAGGCTCCAAGGAGAGTTTCAGCCCACCAGGGTATTTTTCTGGCAAATAGAGGCTGCTAAACCATTGGCACTCTCTGAAGGCCCTGGGGGAAAAGCCAAGTGAGAAAACTCTCCCAGCACAAGATGGTGGGCATTCCATTTCCTACAAAGCCTCCAGGGGGTGCCAGCTTTTACTGATGGAAAAGGAGAAGTTCATTTAACATTAGTCATAGAAACACATTTGCTCAGGCCCCTTGGGCCCAGCAGCAGAAAAACACAGGATGTGTGATCGGGACTAGAAAAGTCAGGCTCCCAGGCCTGTCCAAGGACCGATGGAGAGGCCATGGGCTCTGATTTATGACCAAAGTCCTTCAGAAATCTTGCCTCCCAGAGCACTGTAGCAAAACGCAGGCATAACATTTGCACTTTCAACATTTTGAATGATTTCACTTTGCAGATTTTGCTAGAAGAACTAACATGTGTCCAGTGCCTTAAATAACATCTGACACCTGGTAGATCTTCCAGGAATGTTCGAAAGAATGAATGAATAGCTCAAAGGAGACGCCTTGCATGTACAGCAGAATCTGTGTCCTCTTCTGGTGACAGCACAGTCTCCTGAATCCTTCCAACAGATCTGTGGTTGCTGCCCGCCAAAATGAATGTTAAAGACACCTCCCCGTGGACTGGAGATGACGTGTTCTCTGAAACCAGCTCTGTGTCTGTCAGCCCCCTCCCCACACCCCGCCCCACCAAGGAAGGATGACATGGGGACTACAGTAATAAGAAA
The DNA here is from genome assembly GCF_011100685.1 of Canis lupus familiaris. NCBI lineage: Eukaryota > Metazoa > Chordata > Mammalia > Carnivora > Canidae > Canis > Canis lupus. The sequence goes on from NC_049225.1 coordinate 28,057,641, forward strand.
ACTTGACCCTTGACACATGCACCTACAATGTATGGCTCCCAGGATGAGCCCAGTTTGCCCTCCAGCCCCTGGGCAGCTCCGGGAGGCTACATGAAGTGAGAATTTCCTGGCTGACTTGACATTGGTGAGTCAGGGGGGCATGAGGCAGCCTCAGAAATGACAGGGCCTGAATTGTGTGCATGGAGCAAACCTCATGAGCTGCCTGGAGGCAAACCAGGGCCTGCCTGGGACACTCAGAACCCTTTCAAATGGCCATGCCCAGAGCTGGCTCGGCTCTCTGAGAGGACATCTGAGTGTGGTGAAGTCCAAGGGCTGCTCCACCTCTGCTGCAGGAAACAATTTATTCTCCACAACCTCCACACCAGCGCATTTCCTCCGTGACATGTCTCTGGGCTCACACAACAATGACAAAGTAATAACAGCTAATGCTTAGCAAGCATTCACCATCTAAGAGCCACTATTCTCAACATTGTATACACACTGATGAATCACATTTTACAACGTGAAGAAGCAAGGACTATTACTATGCCCACTGGACAGATGAGGAAACTGAGGCACCAGAATGGAAAGAACTTGCCCAGGGTAAAAGACCGAGAGAGGGCCAAGCTGGACTCAGCAGAAGGGCCTCAGGGACTGCACCCCTAACAGGCTCGAGACCATCCACAACAGCCCTCAGCATGCTTTCCTGGGGATGCACATCCCAGGGAGAGAGGAAGACTAGGAGCTGGAGAAGCCGGGGATGCTGAGCACTCTACCAATACTCCTGGTTGGTTCCAACCAAAATGAGAAAAAGACACAAGGAGCCAGATGGAGATCAAGGAAGTAGGAGCCTTGCGTCAGAGAACGCTAGCTCAGCAGAGGGGCAGGGCTCCTGTCTCCCAGCCCAGACCCAGAAGCTGAAACAGAAAGAACAGAAGCAAGAGCGACTGGCAGGGGAGAGCCCTGTAGTGACCTACCTCACTGATCAGGTGTCCACTGGGTGCTACATTCAGTTCCATGTGCCAGGGAATACCAACAAAGGTACATGGGTGGTGCAGAAAGGTGACTGGATATAGAGGAATGAATGAAGAGCAGATAAATGGGAGGACAACACAGGCACCTCTCCCCCCAGAAGCCCCAGAGGAGAGAGGCCGTGGGCATCAGCACTTGCCACCAGAGCCCAGAGGCTGCCCCTGGGAGTCAGAGACAGTCAGGACGAAGCAGGCTGCTCCTGGGCCAGGATGCTTTTCCTCTCCCCAGAGCTGTCCGAGGATTTGTTTCTGAAACTCTCCTTCATTTTCACAGGGGAGGCCAGGGGCGCCAACACACCAGCTAGTAAAATTAACAGCTGCTTTACAGAATGTGCTGGAGAGGCTGGCCCACGGAGCACGTGGCCTGCAGATGGGCAGTACACACAAGCGGCCGGTGTGGCCGAGGCGCAGGGCCTGCAGGCCCAAACCAGGCGTGTCCTCCGTGGTGGGGACTGGACTCTGGGCTGCTGGGCTGGGCCCGGGGTGGGCTGACCTGCAGGGGATGGACGCAGGCAGGTGGAGATGCAGGGAGCACCCTCTGCTGCAGGATTCCCAGACACACTCCACTGACCTTGGGGAGGGGAAATCCGTTAACCAAGCCAGCTGGGAACCTGCTGTCACACTTGGCTCTGGCCTTTGTCTCCCCACCTCTACCCTCATCACTTGGTTGAGGTTGTGGGAATAAACGTCTGCCCAAGGGGCTAGATGGTACCTGTGGCCCATTAGCTCGTGCTACGGGGAACCACGAAGGCAAATCTCGCGGGCGGCTTAGAAATACTGACAGTCACGGAGCAGAGGGGAACTTAATGATCTAGTTCAGGGGCTGGCAAACATTTTCTGTACAGGGCCAGACAGTAACTATTTTAGGCTGGCGGGTATCTTGGACTCTGTAGATACTACTCAATTCTGCATTGCAGTGCAGTACAAAAGCAGCCATCGACAATATGTAAATGAGTGAGCATGGCTGTGTCCCAATAAAGCCTTGTTTATGAACACTAAAATTTGAATTTCATATAACTCCACATGTCACAAGATATTCTTCTTTTGATTTTTTTTAAAACACCATTAAAAATGTAAAAACCCTCCTTAGCTTGTGAGCAAAACAGGCAGGGAGCTAGATCGGGACCCTGGGTGACAATTTGCTGATCCCCAGACTACTTCCACATTCTTTGTTCTTTGTGACGCCTACAGGTGCTTCACGAGGAAAGGGTTCCATGGTGACACAGGAATGGGAAACGCTGGGCAAAGCAAAGTCTTTCTGCCTTTTTACTGCGGGACTTCTTTGAGCCTGACACACTGATACGCGTTGACAAATCTCAAAAAAAAAAGGAGAGAAATGAAGTCTGTCCAAGTTCCAGGAAACCATTTTTATCCTAGAGCAGCTCCCAGATCTAGTTTTCTGTAGAACCCAATTAAAGCAGTGAGGAAAAAGTCTAACCAACTGGCAGCAACGGCACCAAATGTGATCCTGCCCATCTTTGAATGTCTCTAGTGACAGGCAGCTCAGCACCTAGCATGAGCACCTGCTGGATTCAGCAACTTCTCCAACTCAGTTTTCCCATCCCCTACCAACGGTGCCAGGTCACAAATAACGAATCTATGGCAATCTAGTGTGCCCTTCAACAGGTGAGGACAACAGGTGAGGACAAACCTCTCCTGTTCAATGATATAAAGAAAGCACACCTTTCTGGACTTATTGATTCATATCCAGAATATAAACTCTTTGCACGGGATAAAATGAAGAGCCATTATTAAGTCCTGGAGAGGGATTGCCATGCATTTCCTTTCAAAGAAGCCTCCCTCAGGGGAGTTAAAAAAAAAAAACCTCAAACAAAATCTTGACTTACTCCCAAGTGCACAGACAGCAGGATCTACCTATCTACTGTAAGAACAGTCTTCCTAAGAATGTAGGCCCATGACACCTCTGGTCTTTCGGCTACATAGGTCATTTGTAGGTGATATAAAAATTTTAGGTAGATATGCCTAAAAGGTAATAAAAAGGGGAGCGGGCATGAATGAGAAGAGAGAGGAGATGGAAACGTGAGCTGTGCGTGAATTTGCCACCAGGCAGCCCTGGAAATGAAAAGTAGAGGATGCTGATGAGAAATGTCAGCAGCACCATGAGTCACCTAAAGGGGGAAATGAAAGCAATAAATGTCACATATTTGATTAAGCGCATGCCCACGTGCCCCTCCAATTTTGTTCAACTGGTCCCATCTCATGCACAGATGACGCAACAGAGAACACGTCTATCTAAATCTATTAAACCAATAGGATTATTGCTATCTGAAAGGCGCTTTTGATACATATTTTCTTTGGAGCCCTAGGAGATAAAGATAGAATGGCCCAGCCTGTGTATATAATGTGAATGTGAAATGCCACACATGCGATGAATGTAGGACGATAAAGGGAAAGACTGGTGGTTTTCTTTCTCCTTCTTCGACAAATCATCCCGATGACGGTAAAGCAGGTAGCATATCTTCTCAGTTCATGGATTAGATTTAGATGTTTCCTGGAGCAATATTCAAACAGAGTGGCATGGGAATATGGGGGAAATAACCGAACAGAGAGCAGTTCTAAGAGTTCTATTTTTGCTTAAGGAGCTGATCATTGTATGGACAAAACGTGTCTTTGAAGAGAAGCGCAAAGCACTGAATGTGTAAAGGAACCGGGGTGCGGTCGGAGCCCCGTAGAGCCTGCTTCCACCTTGAGGTGAGGCCGGGCTTGGCCATGAGACACAGTTTTTCGTTAGGGAGATAGCCGCTCTGAGGTCAATGTAGGAATTAATATGAATGTTCAGAAACAAGATGCTTAACAAAGATGGGGTGAGTAGTGTACGTGCGTGCCTATGTTTAGCCATGTGTGTTTCTATGTGTCTAGAACTTTCCTCATTACAAATGGGTTCTCTGGTACTATCCCTCTTGCGCTATCTTACCTTAGAAAATTCCTTCCTAAGGAAGTTCTTCCAGTTTCTGCCTTTTGCTTTCTTTATTTATTAAATAGGGAACTGAATAGACCGTGGGTCAGCAACTTATGGCCGTGAAGAACAGTCTGGCCCGCCACCTGTTTTTGTCAAGCTTTACCAGCACAGCTGGTAATATTGGCTGAATATTGGCTGTGGCTGCTTTCAAGTTACGATGGCAGAGTTGAGTCACTGCGACAGAGTCCCTGTGGTCTGCAAAGCCTACAACCTTTACTATCTGGCCCTTTACAAAATCCCTGACCAACCCTGAACTAGACCATCGCGCTTCCTGATTTTGGCTTATGATTCTGTAAAGTACAACCGAACAATACAAAAGCCTATTGCTTTTGTAGGTCTTCCTGCCCTCTTTGTTTATCTACACTGCCTTATTCTTAGAAAGATTTAATTAGCTCACAAAACCCCAATGGAGCATATATCCACATACAACATAAAGTTTGAGGAGGAGAGTGAGGAAATAGGGACAAAGAGAAAGTGAGCCAAGAGACACAGAGACGGCGTCAGGGGGGTGTTGAAGGTGTAGAATGCACATCCTGAGATGCTGTGTGTTTTCCGTGGGCCACGAACTTGGCTCGCAGGAGCCACTATGAGAGGAGGGCCATGATCTCCTTCCCAACGTAAAGTGCTCCCTGAAGGTCCACTAGGAAGACCACAGCAATCCCTGCCGGAGATAACTACTCATCTCCTGAGTGTGCGCATTAAAGGGATGACATGAGATGTAGCGACCAAAGCCCCAGCAACCCCCAAACAGCTGGGAGGTACCTCCATGGCATTTTCTGCTACACTGAACTGTCCCGTGGCATGCGCCAACTCCACGTCCCAAAGTGGACTTTACACCAATTCTCCCAGAATATTCCCAAATTTTAAATAAGCATGTACCCCCTTTAATAATCAGAAAATAATAAAGATCTTTAATTTTAAAAGATAAATAAAGGATGCAGCCACTCTGGACCACCTGGTGGTCATTTTGATGCAGAACCTCTCAGCCATGTGCTCCAGGAGGAGACCCTGTCCAGTCTTGCTCCCGTCCTGAAGGTAAGCCTGAGTGCCACGGCGGAGACAAGGCAGGCTATTCCGAGAGCCGATGCCAAGGCTCCAGGTGTGAAGTATAAAAAGCTACTGGTGAATGGTGACTGTCATTTCTCCTTTTTCACACTGAGCTCTACAAATTTATATCTAGTTTATCAATATAAATAGTTCACACCCTGCATGTCTGTTGCTCGTGGCTTTATGCCCAGGGCCTAGAATAGTGCCTGGTGCAGATGAGAAATAAGTACTCAATGAATGAATGATGCGCTCGCCTGAGAGATCCCAGACAGCAGGTGTGTCTACAGATGTGCTGGGGCGGTTTTGGTGAATTCTCCGCAACCTAGGCCTCACCCACAATGCCTAGCTTTGAGACCCTCACCTGTGACAATGAGACAGGTAAGAAAGCGGCCGAGGTGTGAAGGCCAAGCTCCTGAGCCATGTGTAAAAAAAAACCAACCATATTAAAAACTGAACAGGGAAACTCTGAACAGCTGGATGTCTAGTCGTGCTTAGTCCCCCTGTTGCAAGGATAAACATTTGGACAGCTCAAGACAAACATAGCTCTGGGTTCTCAACAGACAAAGCTGCATTCTCGTGCGCACTGAGACTGCCATGTGGAATCTGCTCCTTCCTCAGAGCAAAGTTCTGCCTTCCCCTAAAGGAGAGGCCTGTCCTGAAGCACCGCCCGGGACTCCCGGACGCCTGCTCTCTGCGCAGCAGGACCTGCTCGGCTCTGAGTGAGCCAAAGCAACCCGGGCAGGATTTTCTCCAAGGAGACCTTCAGAGAGCAGCTGGCATCATGGGGAGGCTGACGTGGACTGTGCTCGTCCATGCAAATGTTAAGAGAATCAGGCCAAACAGCCTCAGGACCCAATTGGCTCAGACAGGAATGTCAAAGTGTCAACAGCCAAAGAGACAGCTGACAAGGGCTTAGAAAAAGAAGAGGAATTATCTTCGACTGGGAAGTAATGACACAGAAAGAGCACTGGACAGGGAGTCCAGAGGAGCACATATAAGGGCCCGGTTGTGTCACCTGAGGCTGCATATTCTTCAGCAAGGCACTGCCCCTCCCAAGCCTTGGGCTCCTCAACTCTAAGATGGAGAGGAATCCATCAATAAGACTGGCTTGCTCACTTCCTTGTCATGGACCCCTCGACCCAACAGCAAAACGAGAGATGTGGATCAAACACAACACGGTCCTTGCCCTTCAACCTGGTCATAATGGATGCGGCTCACACAGTGCCCGGCTCACAGGAGGCTGGGGGTAACGTTCCTGTGAGCAGCAGTATCAAGATGACCACCGGTGCACTTGGCCTGTGAGCTCTGCTTCCCCCACACCACCCACATCCACCCCCCTGCCTGCACCGCTTGGTGCTCGCTCGGGCCTTGCTGCAGCAGGTGCACACTACGTGCCTCACCGCTGCTCTACCACCACCCTCTGCTCACTCTGGGATGATCCCCTCTCCTCAACGGACCTTCATGATGCTTGCTCACAGTTCAAAGCTCAACTCAAATGCCTTCTGTTTTATGGTTTATGATTTAGGTATTCTTCTCAGCTTCTGGCCCACTAAGCAGTCCCTTTCTTGTTTTCAAGCTTTTATCTTTGTTATCTTCTCTGCCACCGAGCGTGGGTTCAGTTCATCTTGAAATGGAGTTTGAGCTCAAAGGCTCTCCTCCCTATGAAGCGCCATGAAGGCTTTCTTGATGGTTCCTATGTCCCCATGCTCAGCGCCCCCTACACACACCCATACAATGCTTGTAGCCCTAGCGTTTCTCCTCCAGACATTCCTTCAAGAACTTCCATCCATGGTGCAATGGAATGAGATCATTCCTTGTTTTCAAAAGGGTTGGAAAAAATGCCTAGCCAAGTCATCCTCAGTAAGTCTTGGCAGAGGCTGATGAAGAGGATCCGAGCTGCCTACTGTGGCCACGTGGAAGTGACAGGTATCACATTCGTGCAACCAAACAGTGGGCTGTGCTTCATCTACCATCACTACCACAGGTAGAGAAGGCACTGCTTGCATTTCTTCTCACATGAATGGCCAGACCCAGAATTCAACCTCCGCAAGCTCCCCACACAGAATCCACTCATACACAAGCACAAAAGAGCAATGGAGCCTTTACTGAAGACCCTGCAGGGAGGCGAGGACGGTGGTAACTCGGCACAGCCCGCGGCAAGCCACCTTCAATTCCTCAGACGCTCCACACTGCCCTGTCTCTCCTGGGTCCTCCCCATCCAGGTTGTCTTCCTCCAGGCAGCAGCAGGCCTCACCAGTTCCTCTGGCCTCCTCTCCAAAACCACAGCTTTAGACTTCTCCCTTTCCTATGTTGCCAGCAGTTAACATCAGCCACAGTTTCACATCCAGACTCTCCAGAAGGCTCAGCTCCCCAAGCTCCCTGGGTTAATAGAACCTCATCCTCCTTGACGGCTATTTGGCTGCCACCTTTGTGACATGAGCATGGCATTCAGCGTCTCATTCCTTCCCTCAAGCAGCCTGTGAGATATTCATTCCAAACATAATGTAGAGCTCTCCCCAAGAAGGATTCTGATGGTGGAACTTTCACCACCTCCCTACACCTTTCATCACCTCCTCACTGAGCTTTTGCCATGAAACATCACGGTTTCCAATGTCCCTGCCCGATCTTTGATTCACCCAACTGTCAGGACATTTCCATTCATTCTTTGAGCCAAATGTGTCTTGACCAAGCCCCAGCTTCTGGCCCAGGAAGGGCAGCTTCCAGAATTGCAAGAAGAAATCATTTGGAATGCAGCATCCTTCTCGGGGAAACTCCCGTCCCAGAATAGACCCAAGAGAGCCGATGGGCACATACGGAGAGCTCTACGGATCCTGGCATCTATCGTTTATTGGGCTCTCTGCAGAATTCTGAGCACACATTACTTTGACTCCCTTCTCCTCTCCAAGATTACCAAGCTGCATATGTAGTGTGTGTGTGCATGCTCATGTACATGTGCACACTTGTGTGTGTGCGTGCTTGTGCACACCTGCTCTGCTGGCAGAGGAAATGCTCTACATCTTCCCCAACACACCCTCTGTGCCCCAGATGCCGGTCCACTCTGCAAGTCCCCCCTCAAACCACTGGCTTATGCACACAGGAAACCCTGCCTCTACTCCATGACCTGCCATTCACCCCCACTTCCCAATAGCCAGAGGCCTGGAGAAGCCCCAGGAAACACGGCATCCCTCTACACAGAGGCATCATGGACCAGACAGCGGGCCTCCCCGAGGAGGAGGGAATTGTGGACTCACCAGGACTCTGCCGGTCAGCGTCTGGGCAGAAATCATCACCCCCGCCCAGTCCTTCACAGAGGTCATCCAGCCGACCTCGGCTGCCACCGCCTCCTCTTTTTCGTCCACTGGCTTGAGAGTGCCATCCGCCTGGCTTGAGCCATTGTTAATCTTCTGGGCCTCCTGGCAACAGAGAGAAAAAGGTTTAGAATAGGAACCAACTGGATTTATTAAACACAGCTTACCCCAAAGAACCAAAGTTGAAAGGGTCCTGGTGATGTGGGAACTGGCTTGAAGGTACGAGGGGCAGGGAGATGGGATGTACTATGGCTTTGGTTTTCTTTTAAATCTTTTTTTAAAAGGATCTTTTCTTTTTTATTTTCCTCTTAAAATATCTTTGTGAAAGAAAAAAGAATGAAATTATTCTCTTTCCACTTTAAAAGGGGAAAAATCACTAAGCTCAGGAGAGAGAGCATCTTGTCTAAGGTCATGGAATGATTACAAAGGAGGTGAGGTTAACACGCTGTGGTGTCCACCTACCCAGCCTTCCTATCTTGCTCCCAGAAGTGCTCTTTCTTCAGGAAATCCCCTATCTCTTCATCTCAATCTGTATAGTTCAAAAGGAACTGAAGGCCCACACTGGCTCCAGGAATAGAGACTGATTAATTAGACCATTCCATCCCTTAGGCAACAGCGATTGGGTCAGTGATGGTTACACGACCTGTGCCAACCCAATACAATTCAAGCCCGGGACCTTTGTTGGAAAGAGTAGGAAAAGTAATCCTTCCCTGAGAATGAAGCCACCACACAGGAGACGGAAAGCAGTGATAGAATACTGATGCCATCATTTGAACACCTGAATCCAGCTGTGCCTGAAATCCACACTAGACCTTTTTAATTACAAAAGGGAATAAATGCTCCTCCATGGCTAAAAACATGCTTGAGGACACAAGCCTGACTTCTTCAGATAAATGAGCCCCACCTCGGGCCCTAAATTGCATGCTTTAAATGCAAGGTGCCCTCTGCCTCAAATATTCTTCTCCCGGAGAGAACCCAAGCTTAGTTCCTCACCTCCTTCAAGTCTCTGCTCAAGTATCACCTTTTAATGAAATCTTCTCCAGCTACCCTTTCAAACTTCCAACTCTGCCTTCCAACAGCACCACCTTTCTGTTTTACTTTTCATTTACAGTCTGCCTCCCCCTCCCAACTCCTATACCCTGAGGGCCTTGGAAGAGTGCCTTGCATACAGGTGGCTCAATAAACACGAACGAAAAAATATAAAGAGCTATACGTATCAACCCCCTCCACCCCCCCCACTGGGCTTAGGATTGTCAAACAAAATTCAGGGCACCCAGAGAAATTTGAGTTTCAGATAAATGAAACCCAATTTTTTTTTACACAGCACACAGTTATACTGAAAACATATTCACTATATAAAATTTAACCGCGCCCCCTGCTCAAATATCCACTGAGATTGTTTTTGCAGATACAGATGTATAAAAGACGCCAGCAAATTATGTTCAGCACTTAAAACCTTAGAATTAAATTTCAAAGCAAATAAGACAGTAGGGAATCACTGTGAGTCGGAGCAAGGGAGAGAAACCAAGGCAGGGGTGACCACCTTGGTCTGCAGTGAGTGGGGGTGAGGCAGAGAGAGGAGAGGCAAGCTGAGAGGCACGGATGAGTCATCCCCTTGGGGACTGCGGGCAGGCAGGCAGGAAGCTGCTCCTGACACAGGGTTCTCGCCTTCTGGCCTCCATGGGCTCCAGGAAAGCTGGGAAGCCAAAGGCGCTGGGTACTCACGCCGTCTTTCCAAGTGTATTGGGCCCCAGGGAGCTAGAAGAGTCTAAGAAGAGGTGTGGAGTGGGGGGACCACAGGGTGGGCACACTTGGGGACCACCTGACACCTGTGGGGTCTGCTGCCCAAGCCAGCTAAGGCCAGTCTCAGTCCAGAGACCCCGAGTCTCCATCACACGGAGATTCGGCACAGGTTGGTGTACCGAAAATCACAACAGCCCTGATCCAGAGGCCCTTCCCCTGAATCTTAGAAACCAAAGGTGTGGATTCACTCTCTTGCCCCTACAGCATCCCCCTGCCCCATGAGATGGGGACAACACAGCCGGCCCCGTGGGTGCTGGTGGGGTTAAGCAGCGCCCAAAGGCACACGACACACTCAGTTAACTAGTCCCACCACCTCCCACCTCTCCGCGAGCCACTGAGGCTCAAAAGCAGTGATTCTCAAGTTCAAGTGGGCATCAGAACCACTTGGAGGCCTTGTTAAAACACAGAGTGCTGGGCCCCGGGCCAGAACCTGCATTTCTTTTTCTTTTTTTTTTTAAGATTTTATTTATTTATTCATGGGAGAGGGAGAGAGAGAGAGAGAGAGAGGGGCAGAGACACAGGCAGAGGGAGAAGCAGGCTCCATGCAGGGAGCTCGACGTGGGACTCGATCCCGGGACCCCAGGCTCAGGCCCTGGGCTGAAGACAGCGCTAACCCGCTGAGCCACCCAGGCTGCCCAGAACCTGCATTTCTAGCACTTTCCCAGAGAATTCCGATGTGGCCAGCCCGGGAACCCCACTTTGAGAACCACTGTTCTTAATCACACTGGCCCGGCTTCATCATCCCCGCCCTGATCTAAAATGGGACGTGGATCTTAACGCCCAGCTCTCGCCCAGCCTCTCCCTTCACCCAGGACGGAACCACCGGCTTCTTGCAGAAGGAGGGGTTGTGAGGGGACAAGGGAGAGGTCGGTGCAAGGGCAAAGCCCTCAAACCAGAGGCTCTTGTGTCTCCTTCGGAGCGGTGCCCCGAGCCGTGCATCGGAGCTGGAGGCTCAGCCTCCACAGACCTCGGAGGAGAGAAGCAGTGTGAAGAGGGCCAGGAGGCAGGGAGTCCTCCCCAGTCTCGGTGGTTTCAATGCATCAATAATTCAGAGCACAAGAGGTGTACTGCAGATAATGCCCTTTTGCCAGCCCTCTTAACTATTGTTTTACAAGGCATTCATTATTTTAATTACTTTATGATAGGCAAGGAAAAACACAGACTAAAGAAAGATAATGCCCGTGTTATTATTTGCTTATACTCGATGCCGTGGGCTCAATTACCACATGCGGGAGGCAGGACTGGGGCAGTGGCAGGGCAGCAAGGAGGCCAGAGCTCTGCAGAGCCTGATGCCAGCCGTCCAGGTTGGCCCCACTCGGCCTGCGGGGAAGCAGCCCCCTCCACCTTTGACCTCACTCTGGCCAAAGCATCCCTCGCTGGCAGCAGGTACAGCCCCACGCTCTGGAGAAAAGAGGGCAGCGGCCCAGGGGGGCTGGGTTCTTGTGGAGGCACACAGCAGGGAAGAAAAGGTAAGGGACAGCACCCAGTCTAATGGTGACTGGTCACCATTTATGAAGCCAGAACTGGGTGCCAGCAACTAAAAATTAAGTGTTTTCCATGGACGAACTCGCTTAGAACTGATGATAATCCAACGGACAGCTGGGGTTACCAACAGGGTAAGTGGGAGCAGGGATTTCTCAGAGGAAGGCACAGAGCTTGCAAGGGCTGGGGGCCGAGGGCCCCCTGGGCTAAGTCAGCTGTGCCACTTACAAGCTGGCTGCACTGGGCGGGTTACAATTCCAGAACTTTACCTCCTGCACAATAATGGGGACCAGCACGCCGACCCCACCGAGGTGGGGGGCACAGCTTATGTCAGATAAATGATGCACAGTGTTTGTCCCGGTGCGAGGCAGTTAGAGTTGCCAAGACAGAGCACCCACTGACGGGAGGGATTGCCTCCAAGGATGTTCCGTTAAAACTGCACCACCCCATTGACTAGTAGCCCCGAAAGGGACGCCGATGATCCTAGGTGGGACCCTGAGCCGGAGAGAAGCCTTAATAAATCATTACAGGATGGAGGATAAGCAAGCGTAGGTTCTAACAGTTCTGGCTTTTCAACGAGGCAACGGGCCACTGGATGGGAAGGCACCATGACTTCTGGAGGGGCTCCCGCAGGAGCTGGGTGGCACCTCCCCAGGCCGGGGGCCGCAGGGCTTCCTACACAGGGTGGGCCTTGGACCAAGAGACCTCTTAGATTCCTTCTGACTCTGAACTCCATCAGATCAACCTCCCACTCGAGATGAGGAGACTGTGGGCCAGAGGGAGGCTGCCTCCCGGGTCCCAGGACACCACTCCCTCCCCTATCCTCCCAGGATACTGGGGGGTGGGGTGGGAAACTGTTCTGAATGGCAGAGTGGGCATCCATCGAAACTTCCACTTCCCACTGCAGGGAAGGACCCAGATGTTCTTCCAGGAGGACTTCTGAGCAGGGTCAGGCAGGCAGCCCTGGCATCAGGAGGGCCCTGGCCCTGATCCCTTCATTCATCCTCCACGGAGACCACTGTGTGTGTGTGTGTGTGTGTGTGTGTGTGTGTGTGAGAGAGAGAGACAGAGACAGAGACAGAGAGACACAGAGAGAGAGAGATCCCATAAGCTATAGGCTCCAGCTACCTTAGCCTCAGACAGGACAGAGATTTTCTGAAATGGAGAGAAGGATGCCTTGGGGAGAAGAGAGGAACACTAAGGAAGAAGGGACGGGGAAAGAATGAGACTGGGTAGGGCTTGGGGGGGGGCATGTCCTGGAAGATGCAGACATGCTACAGCCACCCCCCTTGATAAAAGGGCTCCGTCATACTTGGGAGGCTCCCCTTCCTCCCAGCCCTGCCCTCTCCCACCACCAGAGTCTTCTGTAAAACAAGCCACAGCTCCCTCCTGCAGACAACACAGGACAACATGTAATGCCAGTGCCCAGACCGCAGGGCAGGGGTGCAGGTACAGGAGTCTGGGGGCACCCTGGAGAGCACCGTGGCCAGCTGGCCCCTCCACCTGCCTGCTCTCACAGGCCTCACCCCTTCTATGCCCTCCCCCATTCCTTTGAGCAATGTCCCCTTCAGTGACTTTCTGTTGGCGTGATGCGGAGGGCGTCATGCCTCCCGTCACCTGTGGCCAAGGGTCCGACCGGACCACACTCACCTGGTGCTCACTACATAGAGCACGCATCTGTTGGATATTTAGGCATTTCTCCTGAATCATAGGATCAAACACCAAAGCCTGAGAAGGACCTCAGTAACCCCTTGGGATGCCAACCCCCCTCACTATGCACATGGGAACACTGCGGGCAGGAGGGGAAGCCACATGCCCAGGGCCCCCCGGCCCAGCCAGGAAGGAACCCCCAGCTGCCTTCGCTGCTCTCATCCTTGGTTGCCTCCTGGACCAGGTGAGTCACCCCCTTGAATCCAGCCCCAGGGAACCAGCCACTCCCAAGCATGTCCCTCCGCTGCACCAGCCCGCAACGTGGAGTCTGAGTGTTCCTGGGACTGGAAGAAACCGCTGGTCCAGGCTCTAGGCCCAGGTGGAGGGGCTGTGGTGGGAAGCAACCTTCCTTGTCTAAAGGGCCTGGCTTTCCCCAGCCATGGGAGCGGCCCTGGCCCAGCGCTGGAGAGCAAGCCCGTTCTAACCCCAGGACCCCACGGTCCCCAGTCTTCAGTTCCGGGCCCTCTCTCCATCTCTCGTCCTTTCTGAATTGGACCCAGTAGACTGCAAACTTCAGATTTGTGGTGTGGCGGGAAGAACTTTGAGCATCAAAATACTCAAATCCAAGTCTAGGTCTTCTGGATGGCCCTGGACAAGCCAGTTCATTTCTCAAAGCCTCTTCTATCAACAGCAATGAGTAGTGCCTTGTAACCTGATACAGAGTACAGCACTTTCTGGAAGCACCAGCTGTCCTATTTAGGGTGGGCAACAGCAGCATCGGCGCCCTCTGGTTTGGACCGGAAACAATGCTGCTCTGGAGAAAGGAATCCCAGACCCCAACGCCAGGCCTTGCAGAGCACATGGCTCGACTCTCAGATCCCCATGGAGCTGCATCACACGGGGCAGGGCCCCCACCATCTCCCCAGGCCCCAAGAGGATGCTGGCCACCTGTGAGCTGCCACCGCACCTGCTCCTGCCTGGTGGGCCTCACTCTCCCTGGGATACCCTTGCACCCACACCTGTCGGGCCGGGCCAGGTGCCAAGGCTACGGTGGGCACCACACCTGGTGGGTGACCTCAGAGGGGCCGTGGCGGGGGCGGCCAGCTGCTGGGAGGAATCCAGAGCTGCCTCACTGCGCTCTGCTGGGGCTGCCCCCAGGGGCTCCAAATCTGGCTCGATTTCCTCTCAGTTCCTTGGACAACAGCTCCTCGTCCCAGATCTGGGAAGTTGCTTAAACAGTGATCATCTGGGAGGAAAACTACTCTTGAAAATGTAAGTCGGATAGTGTTGGTGCAGTGCCAACACCCTCCTGTGGCTCTTCGTCCCACTGGGAGGACAAGTCACAGCCTTCACACAGTCCAACGCACCCAATCTGTCCGCGCCTGCTGCCATCCCTCAAGTCTCCCACTCGCTCGCTCACTCCAGCCGCGTCAGCCTCCTCGCGCTGCCAGAATGTTCCAGGCCTGCTCCCACCTTGGGCTAACTGCACTGATCGCTCCCCTGCCGCAGAGCCCCAGGCGGCCTCCCTCACCATCCTCAGGTCATCGCTGCCTTACTACCGAGAGCTTCCCCGCCCGCCCTGTGGAAAACAACACGCACCCCCCCACCCCGGCCACCCCCCACCCTTGCTCAGGGCATTTATACGACGATCTGCTCGCCCGCCAACTTGCAGCATCTTTTACCATCTGTAAGCTCCATGAGGGGAAGACGTGACACTGCTTCTGCTCACTGCCATGTCCTCAGCAACATCTAGAACAGGTAGGCTTGCGAACCCGTCCCCATTGTAACGCTACCCCCAGCAGCTACTGACATTGAGCACGACTGCAGCAACTCTCTGCACAGCTGAGGGCCTGAGTAGCTGGCCCAGGGGGGCGCACTCAGAAGTTAGGCCCAGCTCTCTGACACCCGTAAGACCTGAGTCCTGTTCCGACATCCTCCCAGGGAGGAGCCAGTGGGTCATGTGTGTGGACGCATTGTGGACAACTGCCAAGTGCCCATGAAGGGTTTATGATCATTATGAGGACTCAGTCTGCCCTGCTCCAGGGTACCGCGTGTACCGCAGAGACCCTTCTGCGAGGTCCCTGTGCCTTGAGAGGGTGGTTAAATCAAGGACAGAGAAAATATGATTCCTTTATCGGCCAAAAACCAGCTCAGAGCCATAAATCACCCTTCGTGGAGCAAACCCATCGAATCAGAAATGAGCATGGGCAAGCTGACAGGCCGCGAAGCCTTCCTCCTAAGCAAGGAGGCAGGCACCCCATGCAGATGGGGCCGGAGGAGATGCAGGTGACCCGGGCTGAGTCCTGCAGGCCTGAGGCACCTGTGGGGTGGGGTGAGGGGTAGGGGGGTCCTCTGGCCAGGAACCATCCCCCCTCCCCTGGGGGCACAGCGGAGGCAGGAGCAAGCCCCCTCCCTGTTAGTCCCACGCCTGCATCCTCTGCCCCGAGCCTTGCACTCGAGCATCCTTCCTGTACGCTCAGCTTCCCCAAGGCTGTAGGAGAAGGAAGGACTGGAAGCCTCCATCTGTCCTCTCCTTGGGTCTCACTACAAGTCCCACGCTGTCCTCACATCTCCCTGGTCACCGTCGGAAACTCATTTCCCAGAGTCTGTATTGCAGGATGCTGTTCCCAAGTCGTCCCTTCCCCCTGCCTGCAATGCCAACCTTCACCCCATCTCCAGTGGCAGCCTCCCCACCTCTCCTGCACCCTCTTGTCTTTGAGACTGACCCCAGCAGCCCGGCACGCAGCTGCCCTCAGTGGGGCATGGAGCAGGAGTCTTTCTCTTGCCCGAGGAATGGTGGCGGCCTGAGGAGCTCCGGGCTCAATGCTGGGAAGCTGGCCTTGTAGCCCTGCTCTGCCAGGAACAGGCTGTGGGGCCTTGGCCGGTCACCCAGCCTCTCTGAGCAGAGCCCTTGTGCAAGAGATGAGAAGGAGCAGTGGGTTAAGCCCATAATTTTCTGTTCCTGGGGCCCAGCCCCCTGCATTCTATGACACAGAATACAGAGAGCCCCAAGTAACCCTAGGACCCTAGGGGGTCAGCGAGGGAAGGCCGAAGGCTCAAGCACCTTTGCACTGAGCCTGGGCGAGACCGCGTTGGAATAAAGTGGTTTTCTGTGGGGGAAGCAAGTTCGAAATCCCCTGGCCCATTGTAGCTTTTAAAAGATGCTTTATTCCATGGCAATGATCATGACATTCTGGGGGCACAGCCTGGCCTCAGACCCAGAAATGCTTGAACTTCAGTGTCCGCAAACCCACGGGGCTACCAGGACCTGGTTCAAGGCCTCAGGCCTCGTGCTGGGAGGGCCCTCCAGATACCCGCAGCCCTTCCCAGCAGGCCAGGGGGAAATCCCTCGGTGTGGCCTCCTTCACGTCCTGGGCGTGGGCCCGGCCCGGCAGTCTCCCAGGAACTGGTAATCCTACGTATTAGGGATTAGACCGATTATCTAAAGCAGCTCAGGCAAATAAAGCATAATGTGGGCACCATCCGCTGGGATTTTCGTGGCAAGAGCTCTGCAGAGGAGAGAAAAGCAAGAGGACGCAGCCCTGATGCTCAGGGGTGGGGGAAGCAGGGCAGCAGAGCGTCCGGGGCCCCCTGGAGCTGGCGGAGGGAGTTTTTGCCAGACTGGCTTCTATCCCGGAGAAGCTCTGATTATCCAACCCCTCCCTCGCAGGTCAGAGCCCCCCCTGCACCCCACGGCCTCCCCATCCATTCCCGGGACCTCACACGTGCAGGCAACTCCACGTCCAAGCCAGATGGACCTACCCAGGAGCTATCACCTTTGCTAAAAACTACGGGCTACGCCTCCAGAGAAGGGGTACAATGCCCACCAGAGCTTGCAAAGAAGCTCGGACAAAGCCAAGTGCTCTGAGGTGTCAGAAAGCCATCCAAGTCTCCTGGGTCTCTCTGTGGGTCCTAAGAAACTTCATCAACACAGGCATCTTTAGCTCTAGCTTCCTGGGTGCACTGTCCAGTGTCTCACTGCTAAGACCCTCCCTGGGCTGTGTGTGAATAACTGCTCTTCGTAGGTCTTTGTGGGGGAAAAAAAAAAAGGTGACAGCAGAAAAAGGCTGGGTGACCTTTAACAAGGCACTTACCATCTTTGTGCCTTGGGTTTCTTTGTCTCAGACTCAAAGGGGCTGTGTAAACGCTCCCCAAGGCTCTGTCTGGCTTGCAAAGCACCTGACCCTGAGGCCTGGATGGCAAGCCCCTCACTAGCACGTGTCCCCCAAGGTGAAGTGCTGGGGGAGCCCGGGGCCCCTTCTGGCAAACACCATAAGCGGCTGGTCAGTGTCCGGGGGCGTGGGGCAGGGCTGCCCCTCAGGAAATCCTGTGTTCCCTCCTGTACCCACAGGCCATGTCCTCTACTGGGGGTTTTACACCATCTTATTTAATCTTCACAGTAAGGCTGCAAGGTAGGAATGTCATGAGACGCAGAGAGGCTGAGTAATTTCCAAGATCACTCATCTCATAAGTGGCAGCACTGAAATTTAAATCCAGTCTATTCTAAGACTAAAGGCCATGTTTTTCTTCTATTCCTTGCTGCCTCAGGATAGGCAAAATGTACAAAGAAGAGATGGGATCGCCCCATAAAATGCTGTTTATCACTACTACTGAAACCATCATCTCATACCCTATGGCTTCTCAATAACAAAATTTTGTAGTTCAGACATCTAAATCTGGTCATGCTGTGTCTGGATGGGGAGTTGGAGAAAGGGCCTGGGGAAGAGAATCCAACCTGGGAACAGAATGACCCATGAGACACAATGTCCCATAGTGAGATGTGTTCTCCAAGGGCCACACTTGCTGCTTAAATCGAAAGGCAACCCCCAACTTTCAGGACGAACATGTACATCTCAGCCACTACTCCACACATGCAAATTCATAATCTCCTTCTCCCACAATTAGCTTAACAAAATGAGAACATACGTGACAGCCCAGAGTCCACCACCGGGGCCTCAGAGACTTGGAATTGTGTTAGCAGAGACCTCAGCTCTGATCCCTCAGCCAGAGTGACTCAGGCCGGGCCCAGGTCCATCTGTCCACCTGCAAAGACACGGCAGCTGACCCTCGAGTCTGCAGGAGAGCCTGTCCCTGCCCGGGGAGAATGTCTCATGAACCCTCAGATGAGAAAACTATCCCGGGGCCGAGTCAGAAGACAAAAACCTCATTTGTCTTTTAGTTGAGGAATCACCTGCAATCACACCAGGCAGGTCTGAGGCAGGGCCAGAGAAGTTCAGAAGGATGAAGAACGAGTATAATTTTCTGAATGTAGCATCTTGGTGAATCCTGTTGACAAGATTCCAAGTTAAATCCTATTATCCCCATTGTGAAAATGGGAAACTGAGGCACCGCGGCTCTCTGAGGGTCTATGGTTAGCACGGGGACCTTCCAAACCCCATGAGGACCATGAGCTCAATATAAATCCCTTTCTTTGTAGCAAGACTCTTGTATTTCAGGGGAAGGCAATCTGGCAATCTAGCATGCCTTCTTGCTTCAAGGAGACTACTCCAACTCCTTCAATTAAAAAAATTTTTTTTTTTTTAATGAAATGAACCTCAGGGTCACAAAACTGTAGAGGTCAACATTGCAAGGTACTTTGGAACCCGGGCAGTCTGATTCCGTCCCTTCAGAAAGGACGAGCCAAGGGCCACGGAATGGGGGACAGGGGGGCTTTTCAAGGAAATGCAGCCTGTTCACAGAAGAGACTGTGTAGAGCCACACGTGGCTGAGAGGCGGCCTGAGAAGTGTGGCACGCACAGGTGCTGTTGTCCGAGAGCCGCAGTCTGACTCCTGGCTTCCCCTCTTACCGACTGTGCAACCTAGAACCTCATCCTAGCCTCCTCCGTTTCCTCGTGGGGAAGGAAACAGGCTTACAAATACCTTCCTCGGAGAGCATCTATGAGGATCGGCCATCAGGACGAACGCAAAGCAGAAGGCGAGGGCTCAGTAAACAGCAGTTATTATTACCAGCCGAGTGCCAGACGGTGCACTTGGAGGGCCTCAGAAGCAACCGGCTCGAGGTCCCCCCGGCTAACAGAGCCGATCAGGATGTGAATCCTTATTTCCCCAACAGCAAACCTCCTTTCTGTCCACTTCACCAAAGCGGAGGCCAAATCTGGCTTCTAGTCAAGATAGACTAGAGATATGTATAACTAAGACCCACAGGAAATCCAAAACCCTCATTTTCATAAAAGAAGGCAGAAATCTCCATATCCCAGCCAAGTTAACTTTTATGACTCAAGTTGGTGGGGGGAAGGCAAATGAATCAAAACAGGGCTGTGGACGTGGTTGGGGGGGGAACATGAATGTCACCACCAAGACAAAGAGTTCAAGATGTTTGAGGGACCGGTTCATCTGGTCTCGATAGCAAAGGACCCTGGCAGGTGGGCTCGCAGGCCCTCTGGTCCCAAGGTCCCCGTGTGTGGGGCCACACAGCCATGCTGCTCCAGGAGGAAGGATGGAAATGAAAAGCGGCGGGACAGTGTAAGGATGGATGTCAGTGAAGGACGGCCAACATTCCTCTCCAGGGAAGAACTGTCCTTTTCTTTGACATTATGTCATCACTCCTTTGTTGAGTATTAATATGCCCTTTTAATGAAATGACAACGGTGGTAGAGCTGGCATTTGACAGTTTCTTTTTTATGCTCCTGCTTCTCAAAATGAAAAGGCTGGCAACCCTGTGATATTCTCTATGTCTTTAAGAGTAATTGAGTAGCTCGTGGAAAATCCAGGAACGGCTCACCTGGTCCTCACTCTACGGATGGGAAGTGAGGGCCGCAGAGAGGCTGTGCATGAGCACAGTGGCCACAGCCCCTACATGGAGCTTAGCGTGGGCCCGTCACACCCATCGGGGACAGCCTCAAGGCCAGGAAAGGCAGGGCGCACGGGGCAGAGGCGAGGTCCGGAGGGAC
The DNA here is from genome assembly GCF_011100685.1 of Canis lupus familiaris. Lineage (NCBI taxonomy): Eukaryota > Metazoa > Chordata > Mammalia > Carnivora > Canidae > Canis > Canis lupus. The sequence continues at coordinate 28,077,832 of NC_049225.1, forward strand.
TCCAACAGCGCCACCAGTGCCCATCAGAACCAGGAGAGGAGAACGCATCCGCTTTCAGGGCTCGGGGCCACACCAAGGGTCCTGATTCGCAGCGTCACTGCCAGGTCCTCAAGTCCTCACTCGGACGGCAGGAAGCGCCCAGAACCCCAGTGACCCCCGGGGCGGGGTACACCTGTAGCCACAGCCCCACCCGGTCACCCAGGGGACCCGCTGGCTGCAGGTGGGAGTACCGCTTGGCTAACCACTGCCCCCCATATCCGCGGACAGAGGCAACCCCGAGTGAAGAGGTGAATAACTGGCAAACATCCAAGCAACAGTCCAATGCCCCGAAGGACACAGGCCTCTTCCATCCCCTTAGCTCGCCATGCTTCTCCTGGGGCCACTTTTGAGGCGGGGAGGAGGGGGGCGCTCCTTCTCCATCAACCCCCGCGACTGCGGGGACGCCAGGGTCTCGGCCGGGGGTGAGACCTTGTTCACTGCATATCCTCAGAGCCCGGGGACCTGATGGTGCGCCGAAGGAATGACCGCACGAGTTCTGGGTTTTGTTCTATTTGCTTTATTTTCCTTCTGCTCATGTTTTCTGGAATCTCAAAATCCTCCCCAGTCCCCACTGCCCACTGCCCAGAACCCCTTGGGGCCTGCTCTTCAGGCCTGCCTGCGGCTTTCCCCACGGTGCACTGGGCTCGCTTCCCCCCGGGGCCTCCCTGATAGGACCTGGTCCTCAGCACCAACCTGTGTGCCAGCTGCTCCCAATCCTGGGACGCCTACCCCACTGCTCTCCACTCAGCTGCACCCCCCACCCCCACTCAATCAACTCCCGGGGGTCCAGTGAAGTCCTCTCCCTGGCTCCATCCGGACAGCTCTTCCTGCCCTAGCTCTCTGTTCCTCTCCCTGGTCACTGGACACGCACAGGCCGGCAGTCTTCGTTGCCTTTTGATCCACACACGTCCCCTTGCCCCCATCAGCCTGAAAGCAACTTGAAGTCAAAGGCTCAGGGTGTCTGGCATCCAGCAGGTGATTAATAGATAGGCACTGGAAAAGCAAGTGCTTTCCTGGGCACCACTGACATCCTGGCTAAAGCAGGCCAGTTTCCACAGCTTGAGCCTTGCACCGAGTGCTGGCTCCCAAACTGCTGTTCCTCAGTGCAGCTACGTTTTCAAACACAAACACCAAATCCCAAACAAGATCAGATGTCATGGGGCTTCTGAGAGGCACATGCTTCACCAGACACGTCAGTCAAAAATAAAAGATGAATGTTCTTGTTTACAAAAGGATTTGTCCCACTCCAGGAAAATTTCCACCACGATTTAGGACCTGATCCAGCATGTGTCTATAGACCTCTCACTCATCGAACATCTTTCTGCCGCTTCCACGTGCCTGAACGTGGGATGGTGTCGCGCTTTGGATCAAAAGAGCTGTCGCAGTGAGGTGGTCCTACCGCCTTTCCCAGGGTATGACATGACCCCCATTCGGGAAACCAAGGCCCAGCAAATCAGAGAGGCCTCAGGAGGCAGAAAGATGGCCAAAATACCAGGCACACGATGCACTAGGGACCTGGCAACGTGAACGGCCGCCCAGGGAGGGTGCCCAGGCTCCGCAGGGCTGCCCACTTCCCCATGCTCCGGCTCTGCACCCGCCTCGGAGGCCGAGCTGGAGGCCCAAACCTCAGCCTCCTATGCTCCTGTGTTCCCACAACCCTCGTCTGGATCTAGGTTTCCAACACAGCATCCAAATACAAGACAGTCTGGACTGGCTGTTAATGTGAAATAATAACAATGATTCAACAGCCGGGGGAGAAGCGAGGGGACTTCTATTTCTAACCAGTTCAGATGACTGTTTCTCCTTCTGGATCCCCGATGGGAGTTGGGAAGGGTGAGCACCCCAGCACTGCAAAGCCTCAGCTCTCTGCTTGGCACCCCTGTGCCCATCAATCTCCTTCCTGTAGCCTGGGACCCCTCCAACCCCGGACGGTGGGGAGCGGCTCTGCAGCTGTGAGAACCTTCTCTCTCAAAGAAGGTTTTTCCAAAATTATATCAGGTTTCCTTCTACCCCAGCTTGTCAGCGGGGGACTCTTTTGCCTAACATGGTTGAGGAATGTCTTAGAAACTGGTGTGATTCAGTCTGGCTTCAGAGGAGGTTTTCCACCCAGACAGAGCACACCGAGTGTCTGGACGTGGCGGCTCACCACCCCCAGGGGCACCCACACCCTTTCCCCGGCTCTGGACCTCAGTCAGCAGGGCACGCTTGAAAAAGTGGCAGGTCTGACCCCAAGATGAAATTAGATATAGAAAACAAGTCAACAGAAAGCCAAAAGGTCTTGCTCACACACCTGCATACACAGGGGCTCCTTCCCAAAGCATCCCTCCCTCTCTCTTCCACCCAGGATTCTGAGTTTGCAAATCTAGTTGCAATGCACCCAATATAAATATTGAGGAGCTGCGGGGGGAGGTGATTCAACAGCTGAAATCTCAAAAGGCACACACCTTTCTCCGAGAACAGGGGGCAAAGCCATCCCGCCTTCTCTTCCAATGGAAATTGCTTTTCCCCTCCTGCCTGTTGAGACTAGCCTCCTTCTACAAATACAGACTGTAATCAGAGGGGGGCCCAAGACGATTGTTAGAAAATGCAGTTTGCAAAAATGTCCATAACCTGAATGTCAAGTTTACTAATGAATTACTACTGAACTGTTGTTAGCTCTGCACATTCTCCCCCTGAGGACCCACCATCTCCCTTGGACAAAAAGAAAACACGCTTTCCCTCCGTTCGCACCCCATCTACTGTGCTCAGGAGGGCCACGCCAGGTGGGCATGGGGACGAAGATAACCCAAAGGGGAAGCTTCTTTTGAACCTCACAAGTCTCTTACTGTAAGGATCTAACAACCACGATGAGGGCAGGGGCCCCTGTGTGAGCACTGTGGTCATCACCGGAGCAGGCATCCTGCAAAAGCCCTGAGTTTCCATGGCAACGGCCAGTCCAGCCCCTAGAACTCATGGAGATGGGACCTCCTTTGTGCAGGCAGCTCTGGAAGGAAGGTCGGATTGTTGCCTGAATCCCAAGATTGTTTCTCTTCTCCTGCTACAGCGGCGTTTTCTGACCAGGAGCCCTGACAGGGGTAGTTGTTAGTATTTCTTAACATTGACACATCAAAGGTGAGAAGCTGGCCAAGGAGAAGCGACATAGAGAGAAGCTGTGGGCAATATTCTATTTCTTGACCAAGTTGGTGGTTATCAGTATTTTGTCATCATTATTCACTCTTTTGTACTTTTATGTTTATATACTTTTCTGTATATTTGTTTTATTTCACTATTTTTAAAAAAGGCTTTAAAAATAAATCAGCCAAACTGTTCTTAAGGGACCCATCATCATCACTCACATTTATTAAATATCTCTTGGCACAGGACAGAAGACTCAGATTACAAATGACTCTGTGTCACAGCCCCGGACAACGGAACCAAAAACCAGAGCAAACTCCATTCAAAGTCATTGGTCTTGGGGCACAGCCAGGGGCTAGGCATCAGCCAGAAGGAAGAAGTCAACACAGAGGTCAAAGGCAATCAGAAATACCCATTGAAGGATGGGCTGCACCCCCCAAGAGGACCTGTTCCTGTGGATAACAGTAGTTGTTGGTTCAGGTGAAAGGCGGTGCCTAGAAACAAGGTCATAGCGAAGGACATGTGTTTCATGGTTTCTACTTGCCTCAGGAGGTCATAAGATGAAGTAGGCAGGGCCCTGGCCATCAGAGAAAGAGTGAGCCTTCCACTACCCTGCACTGCTCCCAGCCCTCCCCTGCACACACCTCACACCACCATCAACTCATCACTGTGCTCGTGTTGGATTCATTACCTCTCCCCTCCTTCCCAAATCCCACAAGTTCTTCAAGATGCAGTTTAAAAGCCACCTCTACCATGAAGCCTCACCAGGTCTCTTAATTAGAATTAATATCTCCCACCGGGGTTTCTTCAACACTTACTCTCTGTTCCTTAAGAGAACGACTTGCACCTCTGGTTATGAGCCCTCATTACATTCGTGTACTGTGGATACATCCATCATTCCCCTGGCTAAGAATCTCGAGGTCAGAAATCTGATCTTACTAGTTCTTAAATATAAGGAATATAAACATATTATACTTTTTAAGATTTCATTTATTTATTTATTTGAAAGAGAGAATAAGCACGAGCTGGGGGAGCAGAGAGGCAGAGGGAGAAGCAGACTCCACACCGAGCGGGGAGCCCAACATGGGGCTTGGTCCCAGGACCCTGAGATCATGATCTGAGCCAAAGGCAGATGTTCAACTGACTGAGCCACCCAGGTGCCTCTATAGAATACATTCTGTACTGTGTGTGTGTGTATATATATTCTTATTCTACATCTAGCACTCTGCCAAATGCACATGTGGTAGGTTTGCAACAAGCAATCAGTGTTGATTAATAAACAGGGTTTAAGAGGAGGCATGCCCAGCACCTAAGAGACAGGTTCTTTAGGCCGTCAGGCAGTGCACAGAAGGAGGGAGGGTGAGTGTCATAGATGTCATGGAGATGTTACGTCCAAAATCCACTTCTCTCCATCCCCATTCTATCTCCCCTGATGGACAGCCAAGCTTCATAATTATCTGTGCGCTGTCCACTCTTGCTCCAGTCCTCCATCCATTTCCACATCAAAGCCAGAGAGATGTCACAAACTACAGATCACTCATACCATTCCTGTGCTTCGACTCTTCAATTAGCTCCCATTGTTCTTCGGGCAAAGTTCAAAATCCTCAGCAGGGTCTTCAGAGTTGCTCTTCTATGTCTGGCCTTTGCCTGGCACCTAGTCACATATGGAACCAGTCTTGGCCTCACCTTCTTCATATTCCAGCCATGCTGGGCTTTCTTCCACTCCTTCAATGAGTGGTCTTCTTTTCTGACTCTTGGATTTACATGTACTATTTCTTATAACAACCATCTCCACCCTGTCATATTCCAGACTTTCTGTTCATCCTCAAGATTTTTTCTCCGGAGAGCCTTCCCTAATGTCCCCTCCAACCTCCATCTCTATGTGGTCCTCCGTAACACTCACGGCACCTGCAAAACTTGTTCAGAGCCTCTTTGCTTTACTAGACCAGGGGTTGGCCAACTGTTTCTGTAAAGGGTTAGACAGGAAATATTTTAGGATCTGTGGGGCATACGTGGCACGGTCTCTATGGCAACTACCCAACTCTGTCATTATAGAGCACAAGTGGCCATAGGCAATATGCAAACAGAAGAGAGAGGTTCTGTTCCAATAAAACTTTATGTATGGACATTGAAATTTGAATTTCATATAATTTCACATTTAAAATAAATAAAATGTCCTTCATTTAAAATTTTTTTCAACTATTTAAAAAATGCAAAAACCATTCTTAGCTAGCAGGCCATACAGAAACAGATGGCAGGCCAGACTTGGCGCACAGCCCGTAGTTTGCCAACTCCTGCACACAACTATAAGTTCCATGGAGAGAGAAACTATGTCTTGTTCACGGATGTATTCCCCTAGCACAGGGCCTGATTCCTAGAAGGTGATTCATAAAAATTTGTTGAATGCCTTGATGTGTGGATGAGAGCAGAGTTTCCCAGTGTGTATTCTGTAGAACACTTGTCCAATGGGACACACCACACAGAAAGGCTCATTCTTTTGTCGATGAAATCCGCAAACATTACTGTTCCCCTTTCTGGAAATTTTCCATGTTTAGTGCATAGAGCATATCAAAAGCTCAGAACTAGTCAAGGAACTTGTTTGACTTAGACCAATACAGTACTTCCCAAACTCATTTCACACCAAAGAATTTTCTACTTTAATCCAAACCTAACACTATCCATGGGCAACCCCATTAGAAAGTATGACAGTGAGGACAAAAGGGCAGAACTTAGAAGAACAGTCCTCCAACTTCACTGTGCATCAGAATCCCCTGCAAGACCTATTAAAACAGAGATTCCAGGGCCTTACCCCAAAGTTGCTCCTTCAGGAAGTCGGGATTGGAGCCTAAGAATTCACATTTCTCACAAATTCTCAGCTGATGCTGATGCTGCCAATTTGGGTCTCCATTTTGAGAAACATCTATCTGGGCAGGGTGGGAGGAAGGAGGCCAGGGAGGGCCTTCAAGGCATAAGTCCTCCATCTGAGGTTTCCTCCTCCTTCCAAGGACCTAATTCCCAAGAACATCCCAACCTGTCCACTTCCTCATGCTGGTAAAAGAAACCCTGAGCCATCTTCCTAGGATCAGAGCAAGGCATCCGTAATGGGTTGCATTGTGTACCCCAAGCCCTCCCAACCGTCAGTGCCTGTAAATGTAACTTTATTTGGAAATAGGGTTCTTGCAGATATAATCAAGTAATCCAGTACCACTGGTGTCCTTACAAAAGGAGGAGAATGAGACACAGGTCGGAGAATGCCACGTTAGGGCAGAGACACAGGAAGAAGGTCAAGTGACAGCAGAGGACAGAAACTGACATGAGGCAGTCACAAGCCAAGGAATGTCCAGGATGGACAGCCGCTACCAGAGCTAGGACAAGGCAAGGAAAATTCTACCCTACAGGTTTCACAGGCAGCTCAGCCCTGCAAATCCCTGACTTTGGACTTCCGGCCTCCAGAACTATGAAAGAATCAATTTCTGTTGTCTTAAGTCACTTAGTGTGTGGCAGCCTTTCCCTCAAAGAGGGTGTTTCTTGCCGTCACAGATATGAGAGTCACATACACACACACATACACAGGATCCAGATGAAGGTCTGGCTAAGCCTTAACATTAGAGGCTGTCCACAGAACTTTAGGGGAACGACAGGCCTCGGCCCTCAGATCGTGTGACCATCTCCGCATCACTGCTAGCTGATGGGTGTTTGAGCTGGGGTCTCTCTTTGGAAATTAGATGATCTAGATAGTATTACTATGATGTTTCGTTGGATTCCTGCCGTGGGGCTGGTTTTGGCAAAACCCATGTGATCCTTTTTTTAGTCTTAAAAAAAAAAAAGTCAATGAATAGACTAAGGAGACTTGGCTTTTCCCCATCCTGGTTCCACTGGTCCTGTCTCTTTCTTATCGGGACACACTCACAAAGAACTTCACAATGACAAACAGCTTCTTTTCCTCTGGGTCTGAGCTAGAAATGGATATTTTCATAACCTGAGCACCCTGGTTTTAGCCACAAATTATATCCTTCTCCTGTTGGAAAAATAAGGGGTATAATGTTTATTCTCAAAAGAGGCAGACATAGTTTTGTGCCCAAGGAGGACATAAGGGAGCCAAGAAAGGGAATGTGGACACAGCTTGTCATTGTTGATGGAGAGAAAGGGGATGCCACGGGATGGGGACTCTGTATTCTCAAGCTCAGGGGCCACAGAATAGAAAATCAGAACCAATTAAACACCTTCCTTGCCTCTCCAACCCCTGCCAACCCATGGCTGACTGCTCACATGGAGTCGGTGTGAACTTGAAAGGCTTCGAGTGTTTTACACATAGACCAAGGCCATGTTTTCTGCCACCATGATAGATTATGAGATTTTGGGGATACTATCTCCTACCTTGAGTCCCTTGAAAAATAAGAGAGAGGCCTGATTCTTTGAGACAGGTGGAGCAGATACACACACACACACACACACACACACACACACACACTGGAAGTTAAGTACTCCCTCTCTCATCCCTTCCAAGGACAGCATCTACTCTCAAATGTCCAGTCATTCCATGAACAGAACATTAGTCTTTGACCGGGAGAGAAGACTTCTGGAACATCCACATCTCAGCCAATACCTCGATGTGAGAATTAAACCAGCTAGAGGAATGGCATGCTATTGCAGAGTACAAAAGTCCTGGGTTTGCAGATTTTATATTTGTTTTGTTTCATATCAAAATCTCATTTGCAGCAGGTTAGTAAACCTTTCAAAACCTCAGGTTTCAGAGCTACAAAATAAATATCATAAATACTTATTTTATAAGTAAAATAAGAGCCAGAGGTTTAGGAGAATTTTGTGAGATGCTGAATATCTCTGGCACGTTACTACCAACTTGTAAAGCAGCTACCATGACCGGGTACGAATCTAAGAAGTACACATGTCCTAACATCTTTCAGCATTACGACAACTTTCCTAACATCTCCCATTCTGCAGATGAGGACGCAGGGGCACAGGGAAGTCCAGGCCCTTGCCCATGGTCACGCAGCCAGTAAGCAGCTGAGCTGAACCCAAGCAGGCTGGCTCTGAAGCCTGCACTCTCGTCACAGGGACTTGACACATCCCCCTGTGTGTCTCTGGGGTAGGAATGGAGGCCTATGCTCATTCACTCAACAACACTCTACCTGTACCCACTCATAGAGGGAATTCTCATAGTGGGTTCTCACACAATAAAACTCAGCCTCTCCTTCCACGAGTTGAAGATCTGTCAAAGCAAATAAGACAAGTGCCCAAAATTAAGCAAAAGTAGAATGTAGCACGGGAGGGGAAGAGAGAGCATGACACAGGTCTGTTAAGTGGTGGGAGACAGTGTTCCCAGGAAAGGCTGATGTCATGAAGGCAGTGGGCTGCTGCCTGGCTTCGAAGGGTGGGCACAGTGCTCCTGAGTCTAAATGAGCCCCCCCTTCTCCTTTCTCTCAACAACCCATTAGTTGCTTCTGTCAGACTCTCTACAGGATTAATTTCAAAGATGTTTGCAGATTTATTTGTTTAATGCCAGAGGCCCTCGCTAGACCATGAGCTCAGGAGGAGAGGTGGCATGCTACTGTGTGCACCACTCTACACCCAGGGCCTGGAGCAGAGCAGCCATGGGAGAGGTATTTGTTGAACAATGAATGAATGAGTGAGTGAGTGAGTGAGTGAGTGAGTGAATGAATGAATAGGTGAGTGTTGGAGTGCCGGTGGTTGCTTCCTAAAAGAGAAAATGTTATGTGTAAAGACACCACCCAGACCTACCTACCAGTGTAGTAATTCCAAACCCTCAGTTGCCCTGACCTGAGTTTACTCTCCCGTGGGAAGTTCTCAAGACCACGACAATCCCCCTAGACTCCCTTCCCCGATTCCTACAGTGCTTGGGTTTAGGCTTATGCACCGAGTGTCTCCCCAGCCCAGCCTCCTCCTTCACGTTTATTCAGTGTTTGGGGGAGACCTGGACATCCAGTGGGTGCCAAGTCCAAGTCCACCAAAGGCCTGTAGCTTAGAGCCACTCTCACTGCCCTTCTTTCCCATCAGTCAGCTGCTAATCGGTCCACACCTACCTGGAAGCACAGGTCCAGGGGTGGGCCCACCTGCCAAGGCAGTGTGGGCTGCCCTCCTGGCTTCCTAGGCAGAAGAACTTTTCCTGCTGAGAACAGAGCCAAGATCCTTAGTTCCCCAGTGCTGAACCAGATGACTAAGAGCCCTAATGATTCCAGCAGTTTCCAAAAGCAGGAGGGCATTTAAAAATGCATGAGTCTCTGCTGAGCCACGCATCTTATTTGGAAGCCTCTTTAACACAGCACTTCAAATAGGGGCTGGCATTTGTCACAGGCTCTCTGTCCAGTCAGGGTCTCGACTTCTGAGATGGAGAGAAGATGAGCCAGGTGTGGGGCACAGAGAGCTGTGACACAGCTCTGACCTCAGCAGAACCAGACAAGGCCATCAAGAGGTCAAGCAGCTGCAGGAGCCACCAAGAAAACAGGTCTCTGTAGTGAATGGGTCACCTCACAGGGTAGGTCTGGGCTATCCATAGAGCCGCCATGCTTCCAACCTTCCCTCTGCCCAGTGGAGAGGATACTACCCTTTCTCAGGACCAGGAAAGGACCCTAGCTGCCACATCTTCAAAGGAAGCAGTAGTGGCAGGTCAAGGACAGAATGTGTCCTCTGGTTCAAGAGCACAGGCCTCTGAGCCAGACCAACCTGGGTCTGGGGCCTGGCATGGATCCTCTTTATTTTTTTTTCCTCTTTAAACACTCATTTCCCCATCTGTAAAATGGGCATAAGGATTTCCACATCATTGGATTACAGGGCATACATGGAAGACTCTGTTGGGTGTCTGGAATATGTTTGTTTGTTTTTTAAGATTTTACTTATTTATTCATGAGAGACAGAGAGAGGCAGAAACATAGGCAGGTGGAAAAGCAGGCTCCATGCAAGGAGCCCGATGTGGGACTCGATTCCGGAACTCCGGGATCATGCCCTGAGCTGAAGGCAGACGCTCAACCACTGAGCCACTCAGGCTGCCCTATGACAGGAAAATGGTAGTTATGATGATCATGATGAAAATAATATTAAATGGGGTGAGCTTCAAGCCCTGCTTCAAGTTTGCCTTGGTAAAGCCTTCTGTTGGCACTCCAGTCAAGCTCACATGACAAATGAGGCATATAGTATATAGGTGTAGAAATGTAGGTGGCCCTGTGCCAGGCATTGTTCTGAGCATTCTGCAGCTACTAACTCAATCCACACAACAACTTGACTCAACTGTGTACCATTATCGAGCTCATTTTACAGATGAGAACGCGGAGGCAAGAGCGGTCATCTACCCAAGGTCAGGGTGGATACTAAGTGAGATGACCGAAGACTTAAATCTATTATGGAGTTCATGCTTTTAACCACAGCTATGTTGCACCACTAGGTTTTTATTCTTATAGGGTGTTACCTGTTACATCCTCTTGTCTTGTTGGGCAGAGTTGTCTTCTCTGACGGGAAAGGAAGAACCTTGAGAGCCAGCAGGGGCCTCCTCTCTAGCATCTCTGAAGCTTCCAAGGCACCTAAGAGAGCCCAGCTCAGAGTGAGCTCTCTGCCAACCCCTGCTCACACACCTGCCAAGACATGTTCTGCCTCCTTCAACCCATCCCTCAGCAGAGACTCAAGAAGCAAACATTACAGGCCTCTCTCTGGAGTGTTTGCTGCATGCCCAATTTCCCTCCAGGGCAGTACTTTCAAACCTGTGACCTTCACCCACAGAGAAATACACTTTATGTTGTGACCTGTACGCACCTAGTACCTCAGTAATTGCAACAAAGGACTCATGAAACAACACTGAATCTGAGTACCAGGGATTTACTGTTATATCTTCTTCTACTACTTTTTTTTTTTTTAAGCATTGGTTGTGACCTGCTAAATTAACTTTATAATCCACTTACAGGTTGCAGCCAGGACTTGATAAATTCTTCTTGGGGGAACTCAGCTCTATCATGTGGCACATGCGATTTCTGAGCACAGTGCACAGCAATTCTTTCCAAAGGAAGAGCTAGACAGCTCATCTACTCCGTGTGAGCACCATGGCGCTGTCACAGCCTGGATGGTCCCTGGGACCCTCCCCCAGAGCTTGGAGCCTAGCTGGAGCACTGAAGTGTGGAGACTGGATACCAGCTGGGGAACTAAGAACTCAAGATTCAAGATTCAGCACTCATGGGAGACAAAAATTAAAAAAAAAAAAAAACCTAAGAAGAGCATGGCTTTAGAGTCTGCTGGAAATGAGTTCAAAGCCTAGCTTTGCTAGTTACTAGCTTGGAGTTACTAGGTTACTAGCTTAACCTCCCATGAGCCTCAGTGCCCTCACCTGGAAAGAGGACTGTTCATATCTGCCACAGAGGGTCGCTGTGAGGGTCCACAGGGATGCCGAAGGCATATCAAGGCAGCGCCGACCGGCGGTAGGAGGTCACTGTTGTCCCCTCTAAGCCTGACCCAAAACCCTATAAGAATTTTCCCTGCCCCTTTCTGTGTGTCCATATTTTACAGATTCTGCAACCCTCAAGAGAAATAGCAGGACTCCCTAGCACATGGCTAATACTCAACAAATATCTGAACCAAGCAGGCAAAGGCCTAGAGCTTTCCCCAATAAGTCATCCATCACTGAGCGTCCTTTTGAAAATGGTGTTTCATACAATCCCTCCGGGGCCAGTGGTCAATAAAGTTGGCTGCATAAATTTCACTCACTCAGTCTCATCTGGTATCTCTGGACACAGGATGATGCTCTACTCTCTATCGATGGGAAAGACATAGACGGCAAATCCCAACACGCTTTCCCCAAGGCCTCCTAGGTTACTGTTGGTGACAGAGCCTGCTCATCATTGCCTACGCTGTCTTCTGGGAAGCAGCAAGTTCTCCATAAATGGCTCTGGCCCCTAAAGGTGATGAGGCCCTCTGTGATGAGAATAAGCATGGGGTTGATGGGGCAGACAGGGCAGGCACAAAGTGAATTTCCACCTTGGGTTGCACTATTCACACGGTGCACGGGTGGCAGGGCATCTGTGGAGAGAGCGCACCTCCAAAGCCTGGGGAGGAAGGCCAGGAAGCTTACAAAGAGTGCACCTTGAGACGCAACAGGCTGATTTCCCTGATGTTGTCCATAGGAAAATTCACTTCTCTAAGAGGCTAATTAGTCATGACAGTGCCTCGCTTCAGATATAATTGCACCAGTCCCATCCGGGTCTCTGTGGGCCAGCTTGTGACGGAATTTCCATTACTTAGTGTGTTTTGGTTACTGGAGAAAAATGTGTGTTTGGAGAAGTGGGGTATGGGGGTCAAGAGGAAGCAGAAAAAGCTTGGAATACCTTGAGTATCCATAAAAACCATCTGTGATTTTAAAACTTCATAAAGTTGATGAATCTGTGAGCTGGAGATTCTTCTTGGAATCTCAGCTCCATCTGCAGGAACAGCTCCTGGCAGGCAGCGGATTTTGAAATCCAAGTTTCTCGGGCAACAGAGCAAAGTGAGCTCCCCCAGCTTGGCCACTGAGGGTGAAAACAAGACCCAGGAAAGGGAGACTTTATGTTCTTCTCACCTCGCCACCAGCCTCTGAGCTGCCAAAAATGCCAGATCATGGTTACTGAGCATATGGGTGCCCGGATATGCAGCTTGGAGTCAGTAGCGTCACCTCTCCTGCCTTCCAGAGAGCAACGGCATTCAAGGGCCAGAGATCTCACAGGGCAAACCATGTTGGAGAGTGTCAGAAAACCACCCAATTCCCTAAGTGTTAGAGCTGGGAGAAGGGCGGGAACTTTAGGGACCCCACCCCCTAAGCCAGGGCTTCCCAACCCCACCCTATGACATTTGGACCAGGTAAGTCTATGTTGTGGGCATCTGTCCTGTGTGCTGTCACACACATCCCCAGCCTCTATCTACTGCATGCTAGTGGCATCCTGCCTCCCTCCCTAGTTGTGACAATTAAAATGTCTCCAGACATTGCCAAATGTCCTCAAGGGGCCAAAATCACCACCAGTTGAGAACCACCCATCCAGCCCGACAATTCCCAAAGTAGATTCCAAGGAATATTAGTTCAGTAAGCTCCCCTATAACACAAGTATTTCAGGGTTTCCCAACTAAAACTGGGAATCATGGCATATGATACCTATACCCGCCCCCCGCCCCGGAAATGGTGATCCCTGACATTAGTAAATTAAAGGTCATGAAAAGTTCTACAGTAGAAAAACCCATGGGATAACTGTTTAATCTAGTATTTGGCAAACTTTACCAAACAGACCCCTTTATTATCTATTTCCATCTTTCAGAGTAATGTTTCAAGGACCATATTGTGAGACTTTGGTACATGTGGTAATGTGTACATGTGGGGGGCAACCACCCCCCACAAATGACCAGATGAATGGAGGCAAGAAGTGGGTCATGTTTTTAAGCATCATTAACAGATGAGTGGCAGGGCCAGAGCCACGTCTAGCAGCCTGGAGTCTTGAGTCCCAGTCTACAACCTCCTGCATAAATGATTTGGATGCTATTTTATAAGATAGAAGTCCAGCTTCTCACTACCATGTCACAATTTGGTTCTACCGCCACCATTCGGAATATCCAACCAGGAAGCTAAAGCTAGTGAACTAAGAGCATGAATATTTCCCAGGAGAGCAAACAAAGCAAGTACTTTCTGCAGGCAGAGCAGAGGAGGACCTCACATTGGTGATGACCTTAACCACGGGACGATGCAGGGCGGCACCACTTAATATCACATCCTCGTACCTCACCAGCCCAACACAGTGCTAGTCCCACTAGAGCCACTCAACCTAACCCATCTCCGCATCCACACAATGCACCTCTGTATCATGGCTGGCATAGAGCGGGCCTCGATGAAGGCTGGTGGAAGGAATATGTCAGCCAGGAAAGGTCAAGGCCTCCACCACTGCCATGCCTTGATTAAAATTCACAGATCATCGATAACATTGTAAAGCCACCCCAGTTCCCTCTATCCTGTCTCATCATTTTCTTGGGTCATATTCCACCCCAGGCTTTCCAGGCTGCAGAGGACTGCTCTTTAGGGAGGGCATGTGGGCCCTCCAGTGAAGTGTCCACTGTCCATCTGGGGACTTGCATCAGTTCCAAGACATAAGAGATCAATTTCCAGCTCAGATCAGCTGGTCCAGTGTCCTTCCTAAGGGCAGCATGTCAAGGTACCAGTGTCCTGTCACTCTTGGCTCCACCACATGCAATGATTGATCACTCACTCCCCTGATGGTCTCAGCTTCCAAGACCAAGTGCTGGACGAGCCACAGGTTGGCTCCCATTCTCAGATTGCAAAACAATCAAAACAATATCCAGAAGGAAAGTGTTGATGGTGTGACATTCTACAGTTTTGCATGAGGACTGAAATAGAATCCTACCTCTAAGCTTCTGGTGTCCCAGGGCTCCTCTTTCAGCCCTAGGAGCAGAAGAGGGTCCTAGGGATTGCTCCAGGCCCTTTGGGGCTTTCCAAGTAGAAGGGTGTTAAGGATTCAGAATGGGGGAAGGGTTTGAGCTGGAGGGCAGGCCTGGGACCCCTCTCCTGGTTTACTGTGGCTCCAGCTAGTCTGAAAAATATAGAGGTGACCACAGGCCACTGAGCTCAGCCAACAGCTGTAACAGGAATGCAACAGCAAATGCTGGATGTCTGCGGCTTCCTCCTGGAATCTGTGCTGTGAGAAACCTGCCAGCAAAGGGCTCAGAGGCCGGGGCCCTCAGGACTGGAAAAGCACTCGGCAGGTCTCTCTCACTTGCAGGGTTCCAGACTCGGAGGGCCACACCTTGACTCCTCTCCCTTCCCCTTTCTCCTTCCCAGCACCGTCAAGGTACAGTGATAATGCTTAACCATGAAGCCAAAGGGACTTTGCCTTCTGGAGGCTTATTTACTGCTTTGCACAAAGTATAATCACCTCGTGTTCTTTCCCTGAACCCATTTGTCTCAGCACCACACTTGGCCTTCCTTATAAAGTGTCCTGATTTCACTGCCTCACCCCACAACTATGGAATTTAAGTATAGTCCTCAGGGGTCCGACTCAAGAACTTTAAAATGGGAAGAGGCCTTGGAGATTAGCTCTGGCGTCACTGTCCCACCGAGGAGCAGACTGACATCCAGAAATAAAAAGACTTGCTCATCTGGCCCAAATCCCTGTGGCGGCCAATGAGGAAGCAGAGCCCCGGGAAAGTGAAAGGTATCATCACACGTGGAGGTGGTGGCCAGGCCAGGCCCAGAAGGAAGAAAACTCAAGAGGCCCCCACGGTCAACCCAGAGTTTTCCCGGCCCTGTCATTTTTAAGGTGGAACATTCTGATACCACTTAAACAGCCAATTGCCAGGCTTTCAACAGTTTTTAAATTATCAAGCAAGAGGCAAAACTGACTTTGCTATTGTATCCCTGGGTGGGACAGACACAGAGGAACAAGGGGTGAGGTGAGGAAGAGAACAGGGCCAAGACAGGTGTGAGGCCAGGAACTAGGCTAGGGTGATGAAGGGGCCAACGTCAGGGATGGAGTCGCGTCGGGGTGAGAAAAGCTCAGCCAAGTCTGTTCACGGTAAGAAAGAAGCAATGACTTCGTATTTCAAAACAAAGGAAGGCCAACCGCTCAGAAATCAGGCCACAATCATTAGGTCTGCTTTTATTTTTTGTTGAAAAAGTGACTTCGGTCACTGTTTTTGACAGATCACTTTGCCATCCCAACCCAAAGAGCAGCGACAAGCAGAGGGTGGCACAAGGTCATTATCATCCCAAGCCCGAATCCCAGGCTCCAGGGTTAACTGCAGCACAGTCAGAGCCACAACCAGCCACGGAAGCTCAGCACAGCCATCCTCCTCAGGACACCAACATGCCATGGCCTCGAAGCTGTCCCTCCCTCACCAACCCAGGGCTTCTCTCCCCACCGTCACCGGCTGGCTCCGAGCTTCCTTCTGCTCGGCCAGCCATACACCTGCCTCTGGGAAGTACCGCACAAAGGCTAGTCTGAGAGCCGTGTTGACCACAGTCGGGGCAGGGGGTACTGAGGCACGCTCAGACATTGGCAGCAGGACCCGTCTCACCATCTGGGCCATCTTCCCCCATGGAAATGCTGACTGCACCAGCACCAGGTGTCTCCTTCCTGCTACATGGGGGAGACTGGTGGGCCCCGGGGCAAGGATCCCGGCTCTGGACAGTGCCCAACAGGCTTGCACATGAGCAGCACAGGCAAATAGCATGCTCTGCAGGAGCAGCCACTACTAGGAAGCCCTGTCTCCCCACACATCTTGAGGCCACCCTCAGGATGCCAGCTCCACCTCTCCTCGGTCTGTGCCAGGCGTGTTTTCAAGTCATGACGAATGTGAATGTTTTCATATGAGACATGCCACAGTCAACCACAGCAGCTACCTGTGTCCTCGAAACCCCAGGAGACTGGGGCGCGTTGGCCCCCACTCCCAGACCCCCAGGCCCAGCGCAGGCTGCCAGGAAGCAGGTGGCCCACTGACATGTGTGTCATCAAGCAGATGAATAAGGGTGATAGGCCAGGTCCCTCTGTCGTGCGCAGGATGACAAGCAGGGAAAAAGACACCATTCTTGACTTCAGAGAATCGTCTGGTTGAGAGAAGTTGCCCCGATGTTACTTGTCAGTGGTGAGGTCAGAAATGGAGTCAAGGTCAGCAGTTTGGGGACCAATCCAGGAGACTGGCTCAGTTGGTGCCTCCTGAACATGCTGTTCACACCCCACACCCCATCCTAACCCTGCCCTATCCACACGCCACCTGCACCACTAATTCAGGCTTTCGCTTTTTTTTAATGGAACCTTGTAACACTGCCAAATGTAAAAAACTGGTATCATGTCTAAAACACAGACAAAAGCCTTCGAAATAAACACAACGCCAAGCAAAACCCAGTCACATAATTCCAAGGAGCCGCTGCTTGCTGGCCGGATGGCTGTGCCTTTGTTCCAAAGGAACAAGGGTGAGCGTCAAGAGGTGCTCAAAACACCAAAATGAGGCTTTCTCTCCCAGATCTCCCAGGAAGACTGGAGGAAAACTGAAAAGGAGCTGTATTCCTCCTGGAGATTCAAGGTCTCGTACCTGGCGCGCTCCCCATGGTGTGCTTTCCACACTTGGGGGAACCCGAAAGCCGGAGCTAACCCGAGCATTTCTGGCAACGTCCAGATTCCGTAATAGCATTAAGGATACGGCTCATGCCAAAGAAACCAGGGAGAGGGGAACGGACAATGCTGAACAACACCGGGCCGCTGGCTGAGTTGGGTTTCCAAAGTTCCTGCCCCTTCCCCCTCCAGGGTTAAATATATCCACCCTCTTCAGGTTACAAACATGAACATAAAAGACCAGAGAGGGTGGGACGCCTGGGTGGCTCAGTGGTTGAGCGTCTGCCCTTGGCTCAGGACGTGACCCCGGGGTCCTGGGATCGAGTCCCGCATCGGGCTCCCTGCAGGGAGCCTGCTTCTCCCTCTGCCTGGGTCTCTGCCTCTCTCCGTGGCCGGGCAGCAAAAACCGAAACAGGCAAAACTGGAGGCTCACCAGAGTTAAAGGCTTAAATTGGAGTTGACTATTTACATTACAGGAAGGTTCTCCACTCTCCGAAAGCCACCCGTTATAGTCTGAGCTTCCCTGGAACACGTAAGTGTTTGTTAACAGATTATTAACTCCTTGGCAGATTCTCAAGCTCTGAAGAAAATTAGCAGGGGAAGGATGGGGGAGGGAACTGGAATCCCTGCTCCGTTTGGTTGCCAGGCTTTCTGCTAAGTGCTCTGCATACAGTATCTCATCTAATGAATCCAACCCCGGCAGGGTTGGGAACGGTCATCTCTGTTTTACAGAAAAGGCTACGAAGCGCAGAGATGTCGAGTCACCTGCCCAAGGTCACACAGCTACTCTGGCACCCAAAGCATGGGCTGTCTCCAGCAGCACAGGGCACAGTCGTCCCAGGGATGTACCGTTTATATTTTGTTATCACCAGGTGCTGAAATATGCCCCGTCGGACACAGTTAACTCTTGGAAATGAATATACATAAATGCTAAGAACGTCATACCCAGGAAAGATGACCGTATTGAGCTTAAAACTTAGCGTGGGTGAGAGGCATCAAAAGATCTGAATGTCCCAGGCTGGAAAGGGAGGGGATTCCTGGTGCCTACAAGTTTTCCATTCCAGGCCTACCTCTTTACACATGCACACAAGTGCACACACACACACACACACACAATCCTTCCGCCAAAATGTTCTACTTTAGTAGATGGAAAAGTAAGAGCTAGGAGACTTTCCTAGCTCGTCCCAATGCTTAGCTTTCTCCCTCCTGCCCCCTAGGCTCTGGAACTTATCTGGCCAGCCAGACGGCAAACAGACAGCTCCTTTGCCACGGGTGGGCCTGGGCTGTTCTTTGAGCCAGATTGGGCGACTGTGTCTCCTTCCAGCAAAAAACTCTGGAGGTAGAATAGAAGCATTGTGTTGCCTCCCGGTTATCAGGTAGGGAAGGCTGGGAGGAAAGGGAAAAGAAAAGACGGGGAGGAGAAGGGAGGGAGGGAGGCTGGAAGGCGGGAAATTGGTTAAAATATATTGTCGGTGGCACAAGATAAAAATAAGAATAGCTTTTTTTTCTGAGATTTAAAGCACTTTTAAAAATCAAAGACAGGGAGAGCTGCTGTGCTACGCTGGTGGGATCGTTGGCTGGTTTTTTCATGTCTTTTAAAGCTCTTATTATATAGTTTGACAACAGGTAAAAGTTTGGGGTGCAAAGATAGAAGAACATTCATGGATAGAAAACTCAGAACGACTCACCAAGGGGAGCTTGGTTTGTGATAATTTTATATAAAATTATTATTAACAAAGAGTTATCTCATCCCTTTAGAGCCTGCCTCACAGGTGGACGGACCCAAGACCCTCTTGACCAGGTTAATGGGATTTCTTAGAATTTGCATGAGGCTTCTGATGGGAGGGCTACAGAGAGAGGGGCCTCCGATATGTGTGGGCCGGGGAGCCAGGACCTTGCTCTGTGGACAAAATGCATGGCTTCAGGCAAATCCCTGAACCTGCCTCGCCAGTGGCCACTCCCCTAAAAGAAGGAGCTGCATTAGGCCAGGCTGACAAACCCAACTGCTCAGGAGGGTGAGCCTGAACCATAAGCCTGAAGGGACAGGGGTGACCTAAACATCCCATGCACCTGCCACTCAAACCCAGATAATTGCTAAGATCTGATAGATCAGTAGAACTTTTTTTTTTTTCTTTTCAAGAGAAGCTAGGAATCTAGACCTTCATGTGGACTCTCAATTTTTTCTTGGCATCTAATTTTGCAAAAATGTCAATCCCCTGAAGGTCAGTGACACAAACCCTGGCCGTGATCTCTGGTTTAGACGTTCCAGAATTTCCCTCGAGTGTGAGGTGTCAAGTAAGCTTACTGCCTGCCCCCCTGCTTCATTACCACATGGCCCTGACATCGCTGGCCCACGGCTCCTCTGAGACACCACTTGGCAGAGGAGCCCAACAAGAGGAAGAGCAAGAGAAAACTGCTGGGTGGACCTAATCGATTCAGTTGCTGGGAGTGGGGAAGAGCTACTGCAAAGGTCCAGCTGGGGCCCCATCAAAGGTGCCTGGACCCCCAAGAACGGTGACAAAGAGCCCGGCTGGACCATTCGACTCCGCGTCCTGATGCAGGCCATGGGACTGGGCACCTGAGCATGCTGCCAGAGACTGGCAAGGCCCTGCTGGTCCTGCAGTTCAAGTGGGTATCCAGCCCCACGCTTCTCCGGCTTCCACAAGCACAAACTTTCTGCTTTTCCAATGAGCTCCCAGGTGGCGTGGCTGCTGCGGGTCCCAGGACCCCACTCTGAGGAGCCAGGTGGCGCCATCTACAACTTTCCTCCCTCCTGGCCCTCTTTCTCTCTCCCTGTGCCCCACAAACAAGTCTCCTCTTACCCCACCCCGCTTCCCTCCCCTCCCCTCCTATTTCTAACAAGCCTTCTGAGAGTGGAGTCTATGCTTGCTGCCTTGACTTCTCCACCCATCCCTGGCCCTCTCTGTTTAAACCCCTTTACCAGGCTTCTTCCTCCATATGGGACCACACTCCTAGAATAATTCTTTCATGTTACTAATAACCTCCTAATTGTCTAATTCAATGCCCTCTCCTAAGACCCTATCCAAACAAAACTGATAATAATCATGATGGTGGATACTTACCAACTAAATAAATGTATCAGATTCCATTCCAAGTCCTTGCCCAAGATGTACTTCAAATGCATTAGCTTACCACCTATGACACTGTTCTAGAATTAAGCCCATTTTTGCAAAGGAGGAAACTGAGACTCAGAGAGGTTAAGTAACTTGTCCAAGATCACCCAGCTAGAAAGGGGCAGAGCTGGGACTGGCCACCTAGGCAGTCCACTGCAAAGTCCTCACTCCTTCCCCCACATTTGATAACCAAAAAAAAAAAAAAATTCAAACATACAGCAAGGTTGAAAGACTTTCACAGAGAACACATGAATATTCACCACGTAGATGCTAACATGAACATTATTACATTTTACTATTTTGTCACAAATCTATCCACAGGCTAACCTTTGGTTCCATTTGAAAAGCAGCCTGGAAAACACTTTGGAGGCTCAGGTCAGATGTTGCCATTTCTGAATCAGAAATCATTTGGCATCTTCTGAAGCCCCCTTATCCCTCCACTCTCCCGGGGCCAGGGGTGGGTTGGGGTGGGCCAGAAGGGAAGCAGTGATCTGGGAACACCCCCGCACATCATCACACCCCATGTCCCAGCCAAACTGACATCCCCCCTGACACAAAGCAGGGAGGGAGGGTGTTTGGGAATAGCTCCTCGAAATACCTCCTGAACCCTGAGGGGTCTTTCGGAATGTGGCCAAGACACAGCAGGAAGAGCAGTTCACATCAAGGGCAGCTGAGCCTACCTTCAGAGCCCTTCCTTCAAGAGGGATTGGAACAGCACCCTTGGCTCCGATGCTTTTGTGTTTTTCCAGCTACAGGTGGCCTCGGGCTCCATCACAGGGCCCAGGAGTGAGATGGGAAGATTATCAGGGAAATTTCCCATCCAGCGCCCTTTTGCACACCTCAAGGGGAGGCCATTCCCACAGAATACAACGCAAACGATCCCCTGGGACTCCTGCAGGGCTATGGCATCCCTCCCACTCCTACTCCATCTGCCCCAAGGAGAAGTTGTTTAACCATTTTAATTAATTAAAAAAAAAAAAAAAAAAAAAAAAAAAAAAACAGCTTTCTCTCCATGCTCCTGGCAAAGGAAAGACCCTCAGTGGGTTAGCATATGAAAAGAAAGGCCTTGGAGCTCTGGGAGCCCTGGACTCTCAGTTCTGTCCCCTTAGGCTCTCCACTCCTTCCTGCATGTGACCTTAAGAAAGCCTCTCTCCCTCTCTGGGGCAGAGCTTTCTCATCTGTACAAATGATGCTACATCAAATGGAAAGAACGAGCAAATCTGGCCCATCTCCTGAGTCCAAGGCCGGGGTCTGGGGGCTGGGTGGAGGGCAAGCAGGCATCTCAGCATGCACCACGGAGCCCTTCTCGAAGCCTTCTCTCTTTGAAAGTATGAGCTCACTACATCCTTACAACAATTCTGAGGTGGGTGCTAGATTTTTATCTACATTTTACAAGTAGGGGAACTGAGGCACAGAGCCGGGGAGGCTTTCCTAGGTCATATGGTTAGTAAGAGGCCGAGGGAGAATGAAAGGCAGAGGCAGGCTCTGGCATCGTGCAGGTGACCAGCGCACATCACTGTCTGCTAGGGAGGCCTAAGCCCCTCTCTCTGCCCTCCAATGACACTCCATCCAGTCCAGGTGGCAGGACAAATATCAAGACTTAAATGCTGATGATATATTTAAATAACTCTTTGGGATAATAGTGGCGAAGATATTGCCGGCAGAACATGATTAATTGCCAAATGAAACCATTCAGACAGAACTGCTCTAAAGGTCTGGGGGAAAAAAAAGAGTGAGATCAATCTGCCATTGTAGGAAGCCCAGGATATTGAATGTGAACTGACTTTTGCAGGGTGAGCAAAATTTGAACAGGCAAAGAAAAAACATTCCAGCAAGAGTCAAAATTCAAAGAGGCAGCCCCCCGTGTTTGGAGAGGTGGAGAGCCCCAAATGACTGACTAAGGCTCAAGAGGACAGGGTAGGAGCTAGAAGGATGGGCTCAGGCCAGGCCTCGAGAGCCTCAAGCGCCGGGCAAAGAAGTCTGGACTCCACCCTGTAGGTAATAGGGAGGCTTGGAGGAACTGCAATGAGGGTGGAGAGGAGAGGTTTCGTGACCGCAATGTCTACAGGTGACCCACTAGACCCACTAGGCGGTGGCAAGGGGCGACCTTGATGAATTATCACAGGTATTGGCCAAGGAGCCCTTGGGTCTTGACAAAGGAAAGCAAGAAGTTAGGTCATGCCTCAGCCCCTGACCAGGTAGGGGGGACACCTGAAGTCTTCGGTTGGGCTTCTTTTCGAGGCTGTTCAGAACTCAGCAGCACACTGTGCCATCCGCCAAGTGAGTAAATGTGACCCAAAGAGCCCCCCAGGACCACATCCAGGACCACACTATTTTTAATCCTGCTGACCAGAAACACACTGGGACGAAATGAAGCATAAACACCGACAGGAGGCTCTCCAAACTCCCCCTCTCTCCTCCTATTAGCCACACGGCGACCCTGCAGACTCACCATATGGCCCACCAGCCAGGCAGCCCCTTCTGAGCCCAGACACGTTGATCTGCTTAATTATCTGGTGGCTATAAATAGAAGGGCTGGACAATAAGCTGAGGATTTTTTTCTTTCTGTCTTGCAAGAAAGGGCCCCCAAGCGTCAGAATGAGGACTACAAGGGTTTCACGTACTCGATCCAGGCCATTTTTCCCCTCCGTGTGAGCCATAAGCCTAAAACAGCTTCAAAAATGGCCTAGGTCCTCTGTGGATTCTCCTCTCTCCCAGCAGAGCCAGTAGTGGAGACTGCTTGGCCACTCACGGTTCTGAGAGGAGGCATGGGATCAGGAAAGAGACCATCCAGGAGACTCAAAAGGTCCTTTTGTCTTGAGGTGTCTCCTTGCATATAGGGTCAAGATCTAGCTCCGGTCATCCAGGGCCTTTCCTACCTTATCACCCACTGTGCCCATGTTCAGCCATCACCCTGGCCCCAACCCACTCCCACGCTATTGCAGTTGCCCCAACGAGTAAATGCTCGGGACCCAGAACCAGGAGGGAACTCAGTGAATACTCCAGGGTGGGAACACCTGTTCTGGATTCCCAGTGCCTACCACGCCTAACACCAAGTACCACCACCCCTTCCCTTGACGCCTAAACCTGTGCCACACTCCAGCCCATCATCAGCCACCGCTCCTGCCCACTGGTCTCCTCCCCCTCCAGGCGGGCTTTCTGTGCCCTGCACAGTAGGCTTCTCTTGCCCCAGCTCCTCAGTTGTCTCCCAACCCCAAAACCCTGCGGGCAACCAAGTTGGAAATCAGATAAACCCGACTTTGCCTTCTAGAGCTGCTATTTACTACTTGTAAGAACTTGGCCAAGTGGCTTAAATGCTCAATGCCTTAATTCACTCAACTGTACAATGGCCACAATGGTACTGACGTCCCGGGATTGCTCATGAGGAAGAGCAAGAGAGAGCACGTGAAGGGTTTCTCCTGGAGCCTGGCCCATGGCAAGGCTCCCTACAAGAATGTCACCAGCAGCTTTTATCTACACCTAGCCCCCACCCCAAGATGCACCAGACTCAGCACGTGTTCCATGAGTGGCTGGTTTCTCCCCCCCCCACCTTCCTTCACACCCCAGCAAAAGGCCCGGTGACAGCAGGAGTCTGCACATTCGGCTTCTGTAGTTGGGGCTCTTGATCCTGGCCAGTGTGAATCTGAACACCTTTTTGTACATGTCTGACACCTACTGTTTACCCTCTAACATTGTCCCTCCTCCCATCCTAGCGAGGGGGGCCCTTACTCCCACAGGTGGTCAAAGTGCAAGGACAGTCCTCTTCCAAAGCACAGGTTTGGTTTTCAGCTAGCATGTTTGCCCAGCAATATCAGGGTGATAGCCCTGGGTTGCCCGAGATCCAGGAGTGGATGGGTACACCCAACAGATGTGAAACCAGGTGAGAGAAAGGAGTCCTAGAGGTCACCAGTCTCCCATCAAGGGGCCAGACTGCCTCTACGTGAATGTTTTCCCAAAAGAAAGGTCTTCTTGGTGGTTCCAGCTGGCTTTTGGGTCACTCCTGCAGACAGGGGCACAGATGCTCTTGGTCTTCAAGCTCCTGCACTCATGCAGTCTGCCACAGACACGTACCTTCATGAGATCCATCGCTAAGTCCCCTCATGGGCATTCAGAGACACTTAGGGATTGTGGTCGCAGCTAGGAAAATTCGTTAGGGAAGCTGATCTGGGCTGGGCTTCTGATGACAACAGAGGACAGGGTGAGATGTCTGCTGGTCAGAGAGAATGGAAGCCCCTGCGAAGTGCAGAGTTTCTAGGTCCAGCTGGCCCCACATGGACTCAGGTGTCACATGGAGGCAGAGGCCAGGGTCAAATCCCAGCTGAGCCCCTTCACAGGTAGGTGACCGCTGGTGATACGTGTAGCCTCTCTCAGCCTCAATTTTCCCATCAAAGAAATGAGAATTTTTCAAATGCCTTCTGCAAGGCACAGTTTTGAGAGTTCTAAAGATATAATTTCAAAAGGTCATGGACACTTAGTAGGAGCTTGCTGAAGGGGGCTGAGACTTGCCAGCACGCAGAATTATTGTGGTGCTTGTCCAGACTCCATCTGCTCTGGGGAGAGACTTAGCCCTGAGAATCACCTAAGGTTTCTCCAAAGTGAATTCTCCAAGGATGAGTAGCAAGGGAAAAGAAAAAGACCTTTCTCTTCTCTCTCTTCTTCAAAAACTGCAGGCATCCAGAGGAAGTAGAGTGTAGGTGGCCAAGTAGCTAGATCCCTAAATAGCAACTAATGTCTTTGATGGGAATTAATAATGAAAAGGCACCTGTTAGCTGACTTGGAGTCACTTTAATTTGCCACACGGCAATGATATTCACTATCCTATCAGCTGATCCGTGAGATGTAAAATGCCATGTAGTCTGCCATTGGTGTCTCCATGCTAAGAGGCAGAGGCTGTCCCCAGGGTGGCTGTCAGCCCCTATGTCCCCAACCACTCCAGAGGTTTTCCTGGGCACCTCCCAGCCATTCCCAAAGGCCCAAGCACTCCCTGCCCCAGTGCTGAGCCCGGAGGAGTAGCTGGCCAGCCCATCCAAAGGTGAAGACCCACCCTGCCCAAGAGGAGCACCAACCCTCCAACAGTTATCAACTTCCCCCTGAGGTCACCATGGGCAGGGCCTGGAAAAGCCTCACTGGACGGCCCAGGGAATTCCCAATGGTCCATGAGCAAAAGTGTCACCATCATCATTTTTTTTCCCCAGGGCAGAGGCAGGACATGGAGAAATAAACAGGCTCTATATGGTACTGTGAGCCTTGGTTTCCATAGCAACCCACTGTGGCTGCAGGAGCACCTAGGAGAGACCCAAGGCAGGGCTGGAATGCCAGGGTCCCAGCAGCCAAGACCACCCAGCAGTATTTAGAGATGGAAAACGAGATTTGTTCAGGTTCAGAAAAGCCCAAGAAAACTAAAGAGGGGTAGGGGATTTGGCTACTCTCTTAGCTTTGTATCAAGGCCAGCTCCGAGAATACCCCGTGTGCAGAGCTGATGCAGGCCCCGTGGGTTAGCTCTGCCAGCGAGGTTAATGTCAACAACCAACCTCTAGATCTTCTGCAGAAACATTCCTTCTCTCTCTCTCTCTCTCACACACACACACACACACACACACACTGCAAGCACATGCAGGAAAATAAAAGTATACACAGGTCCCTGCGGTTAATTTGCAAACGAGAAAAATATTGATGCATGATCAATTTCAACAAAATCCTTTCATGAAAATTTCTGATTCACTTTGCCCTCGGACATTTCCACTCCTGTGCCTTCTGTTCCTGCGTAGAGTCCTTGCTACTCTAGCCACGCACCATGTCCTCATCTACTCGGGACTGAGTGGGAGGGCCCTCGAAACCTAAACTCCACGCCAGGTACAAGCCGGCACGATTAGCAGCCAGCGATCTGGCTTCTTGACTGCTGATATGGAATAACTCAGGAAACTCAATCGCACAGGGCTGCACCAGGGACCTGCCTACTGTCCACAGATGTCACTGCAGTCATTAGTCAAGGCCGAGGGCAGTTACCACAAACAGGCCACGGGGCCCATCTATCTCTGCTCCTTCGTCAAATCCCAAAATACCATGACAACACCCAGGCTAGGGCCTCTGAGGATACTCGGGAGGAAATCCAACTTCAAGGGACAGGGACTCAAGGTGTGGCCCCGGTCAGCCAAGTGGCAGCATGGGCCAGGGAGCCGAAGGAAGGCAGGAGGCTGGAACAGCTGATGGGTAAGGCGGGTGTCTGGAGAGAGCGGGCTGGCCCCGGGTACCTGCCTTCATGGCCTGACTCGTCTGGTTCTGTGTTCTTCTCATAGACACCCTGCTGCCAAAAGCACCTGGCTAAGGAGACACCCCCCTCCCCCGTCCCAGACCACCAGGGAAGCTGAATGAAGTCGCTGCCTATGAAAATCCCTTCACCTCAAGGGCTGTCTCAGAAATCGAAACAGACAAGCCGTCAGGCCAAAGACCAGCCTTTCTTCATCAGAGGGCCTACAAGATGCCCAGCTTCCCAGAGCCAGGCAGAGGCTGAGGGTAGCCCCCCAACACTTAGGAGCTGGGGTGCTACCCGGATCCCTGCACCCCTCTCAGGAGAGCTTCTGAATAGAACTGGGTGACCAGGCTCAAGGAGGCTCTCAAGGTTCTGGTCAGCTGCCCTAGCAGTCACCTCCACCTTCCTCCAGATGAGCCCTGAAAATCCAGACTCTGTGCAGGAGGAAGCACAGAATCTTCCCTGTTGTCCGAGGTGAAGCGGCCAGAGGACACGGAGGAAAGGCCACTCCGGGTCACTTGGGAAGACACATCACCAGGTTGGCTTCACTTCCCTAACGGTGACAGGAAAAACAGGCTTTGGGGGCGAGGGGACGGGGTAGAGGACCAACAGCTGGGAAGGTCACTCATGCGCGTGGCCCCCTGGGCCACTTCCAACGGTGGCCACGTCTCCGCCCGGGTAGCCAAACTCCGCCGCTGCGCACACTGGCTCCCGGTCAGACGCACTGTCTGCCTCCATAGCTTCGCTCACACCGCTGTGCTCACCTGGAAGCCCGCGCCCCACCCACTCCTCTGTGACCACCAGCCTGAGGTAGCCTTCTGGATTGAGGGGGAACCCCAGCTCCTTCATCAGGCCGTGCCTGCCTGCGGACATGCCCTGACCCCATCCTCCTTCTGCAAGGCGGCTTCAGGGAGAGGGGTCAGCAGACCGACCGCCTCCAGCTGTTCGCTCCATCAGGGTCAGCCTCCAGTGCAGGTGCTGGCTTCCCCCACGGTCACAGCGTTCCTGGGACTGTCAGCACCGGATGAGGGCCTGGGGTACAGAGGCGCAGCCTTCCAGCCAGAAAACATCATCTCTGTCGGGCAGGGTCCACCCGAGCTCCCTGCTGGGCTGCTGAGGGCCTGGTGGGGCCTGATCGGCCCTCCACTCCACGTCCCCGTGGCCACGGCTCTGCCCCCCACCCCTCCTTTCACAGGTGTTGCTCCCCCGCCAACATCCTATGTCCAAACTCAGGTCTGTTTCCCAGAAACCCAGTCTGCACCAGTGCTCACCCCCTCTTCGTCTTCACTGGCTGGTCATTATTGTACAACCTGACATTCCTCCATAGAAGATGCTCGAGGCACCTTTGCCCGACAGATGGAATCCCGTAACGTTTCTAGCTGCTGACCAAGCTCTCGCAGAGCCGGCCAGTCTTCCACGCACACTCAGAGTAGCTGTTTGTCAGGTGGGCTGAATGACGTGGAGGCCAGCAAAACAGACCATCTCCGCAGCAAAGCCTTCCTCTGGCCCCCCGGGACTTGCACAGTACACCTGCTCTTCTGTCTTGCACACAAGGCCTGAGGGCCACAGGGAGATGCTTCAGCTGGGACGTGCTGGAGCCCGGGATCCAGAACAGTGGCCCACTGCATCTTGTGCGTCCTAAGTGATGGCTCAGCCTTTTTTTCCTGGAAGGTCAGCTTTAGTGGCACCTTCTCATCAGCAATGCTGCCACTGGGTGCGAACAGCCTTGCTCGCCACGGCACTTTAATCAGGGTGGCGTGACAGCACGGTAAATGTTAAAAAGGTTATAATTAGAGATGCTGTTAGAACAACCCAGGGCTTAGTGTTACTAAAGATATTTGCAGAGTTTAGTGCAATATAAATAGGAGGGTTTCTGGTCTCATGCCCACAATTTTGAGCAGGCTGACGTTCCAAGGGGACACTCAGGCAAGGCCATCCCAAGCTGGGACTTCTCATGCCTGATTCTTCTGTCCTCAATGTCAAGGTCCTCAGGGATAGTCATCCTGGGTGTGTGCATCCCAATAAAGGAGTGATGATCTCCTGCCTGCCCCTCAAAGAGCCTAGGCCAGCACACTAGGACACAAGCTCAACGCAACAGCTGCCGGAAACCGTCTCCTGCACGTGGAGCTCACGGCACTGTGATTCCGTTGGGCCAGATTGAAAGCAATCTTGGAGAGAAGGGCCAGCACTCCACAGAATGACAGGACCACTTCCCAGCACGATTTCAGCCTGAGTCTGTGGATTCCGCATCCCACAGCCATCCGTCATTCAACAAGGGTGACACTTGTAACGATGCCTACCGCTGGCCGGGCTCTCTGCACACACCCACGTCATCCTCACAATCCAATAGGGTGATGCTCGGCACACCCATCTTACAGATGAAGAAACCAAGGCCCGGCAGCTGCGTCACGAATCCACCATCACACAGCAACATCCAAACTCTAATTCAGGCCTGCCCCATCCGGGCTTGGCTCTAACAGGGCTTATTTCTGAGCTGAGGGGAGAGAAGCTGAGGAGGGGCGCCCCTTTTACTTTTCACTCCATGAACTTGCATATTGTTTGAATTTTGCATAAAGAGCAGTTCCCCTTTTATTACTTCTTTTTTTTTTTAATCTTCAAGACAGCAAAAAGAATGTATGGGCAAGAGAAATAGTCCTATTTCTATAGAAGAAATGTATCATAATCAGACAGTATCTACCAACAGCCAGAGAAGCTTCTGTCCTTTGCTACAAGAATTCCATTTTGGGAATTCTGTTCTGAAAAAAATAAAAATAAAAATAAAAATAAAAATAAGCAGAGGTGGTCACAATTGTACCTAAAAATGTTTTTATTTTAAAGTATTGCTTTTAATAACAACCTGGAAAGAAACTAAATGCCCAACGAAGAGCAGAGATGGGACAGCTTCGTGACGGACTGGGGTGGTGCCATTTAAAATATTTTTGAAATATCAGTAGCAACAGGAGGAAATGCTCCTTTACCTGTTTCTACCCTAAAAGCCTAACCAGTCACACTTATGAAAGCTAGTATATGTGTTCTCCACCCTACCCCTACCACCCCTGGGAGATACAAAAGAATATTTGAAGAGCTGGTACCTTTGGAGACAGGTTTCAGGGATTAGGGCCAGTGGGTGGCCAAAAAACTTATATTTTTCATTTTATATCTTTATGAATTATTTGAATACCACATGTGCTACTTTTATTTTTAAAAAGCATTATTTTTAAAGTTTTATATGTCTTAGGATCCAATTACATTTTCAGAATAACATTTTATTGTAATAATAAAATACACCAAAATATGATTGCTGCATTGTAGAATTACAAAAGAAATTGCTTTGGCCACGATAGCCAAACTGTGGAAGGAGCCTCGGTGTCCAACGAAAGATGTATGGATAAAGAAGATGTGGTCTATGTATACAATGGAATATTACTCAGCTATTATAAATGACAAATACCCACCATTTGCTTCAACGTGGATGGAACTGGAGGGTATTATGCTGAGTGAAGTAAGTCAGTCAGAGAAGGACAAACATTATATGTTCTCATTCATTTGGGGAATATAAATAATAGTGAAAGGGAATATAAGGGAAGGGAGAAGAAATGTATGGGAAATATCAGAAAGGGAGACAGAACGTAAAGACTGCTAACTCTGGGAAACGAACTAGGGGTGGTAGAAGGGGAGGAGGGCGGGGGGTGGGAGTGAATGGGTGACGGCACTGGGGGTTATTCTGTATGTTAGTAAATTGAACACCAATAAAAATAAATTAAAAAAAAAAGAAATTGCTTGCTCTTTATAATTTATTATTCCCCATGTTTTCTCCCATAAACACATAATTTTATTATCCTAAAAAGCCTCTTTTTTACTTTAAGGTATCCTGTTAGTAAGACAATGTACTACGTGTAATAAAAACCTTAGAAATTTCAAATTTCTACGTGATGACCTGCCTCAGATCCACTCAAAGGATCCCAGTGTCCTGAGTCCGGGAGAGGGAAAGTGCAGGAGACCCACTACAAGAGGTCAGCTCTAATGTAGCAGACCCCAAATTCTTAAACCTTAGCCTCAAATCCATCTGAAGCCACTTCCCACCAGCCCTGAACCCCTAAAATATAAGGGCAGCCTTACCTAGAGGCACCCCCAAAGTAAATGGGTATTTTTCACCCTGTGAAATACACGGGCTGGAGGACATTAGGCAGATGACAAGGAACCACCAATGAGAGGTAACATCTGCTCTGTGCCAAGCACTGGAGGGGTCACAGAGATGTCTCAGACCTCCTGTCCTCCAAGGAGGGTACAGTCCAGCTGAGGAAGTAAGAAGGTAACTAACTCAAATCCCAGGCAGACAGTGACCAGAGCCCTAACAGCAAACATATGGGTGACGGGCAGCTGGGGCTCAGAAGAGGAAGCTCACCTCCAGCCTGGGCTACGAGGGTGGCTTCCCAAAGAGGTGGCATGGCAACTGGGTTAGAATCTGGGTGGATTCAAATAAAAGCCAGGTGTCCACCTGCCCAGGTGTGGGCAGTCACTACATGGCATGTGGACCACATATGCTAGTGACTGTTCCTCCTGCTTATGGGCAAGGCTGCCAGCCATCACCATGTGGGGCATCTATATTTTCAGAGACCCTATGTGCCCAGGTTTTGCCTCCTGTGTATACAGCTCAATTACAAATCCACAGTAAACAAAAGTTTGTGGATGTTCACGACATGCTTTTGAAATTCACAACTCTTTTCACCATAGGAAACTAGGCCTAACAAGCATTTTCTATGGAACACCCCTGGGTCTGACTAAACTCTGCACCCCGATGTCTCCTTCCCATCAAACTTTGCTAATAGCAGTGGAAATAAAACATCTATCCTATGTTTGATCGCTGTTCCAGACATGAGCTGGCATGCCAAGACAGCAAGTGTTCTTTTCACAAAATTCAGCAAGACTCCCCTCCCCACCACCCACTGATGATCACATGGAGGGAGCTAAATTCGGACAGGAGAACGAGGTGGACACCCAAGGGAGTTAAAGGGTGGTTGACATCTAATTAGAGTTCTTTTCTAGATGGAGGCAGAGGGGTTAACTTTTGGAAAAGTTCATTAAAGAATGAAGTAAGTGGGTTAATTTAATTGGAGCATGAAAGACATTTTGATAGTGATGGAGAAGAGAGGTGATGATTTATTTACAATTGACAAGGTTGTACCCATCCAAGATTGTGTTCCCATCCAATCATCCAGGGGTAATGGTACACTTTGGGAATGCACAAGGAAAAGGCCTTTCACATAGTAGAGACCCAGAAAGTCCTGCCAGGGAGGCTTCCTGCCTGCCTGTGAGCTGCCACAACAGCTACTGGCCACTGGCCACCACTAACACCAGCTGTAAGGGGGGGCCTGAATAATCTCTGAGCTCCCTTCTAAAACTGAGGCCTTTTGCAGGAATAAGTTTTAGCCTCCGTTTGCTTCTGGGGATCTTTTCTGATTTGCATGCAGGGACCAGGGAGCGAACTTCATCTTGCACCTGATCTGTTGTTTCTGTTCTGTTCATTGAGTCGAAGTTCCAGCTCTTGGATGCTCCCTAATCAAAATGCTGATGAAGGGGCCCCTGGGTGGCTCAGTGGTTGAGCGTCTGCCTTTGGCTCAGGGCGTGATCCCAGGGTCCTGGGAGGTTGTTCTGCATTTGAGCTCCCCGCAGGGAGCCTGCTTCACCCTCTGCCTGTGTCTCTGCCTCTCTCTGTGTGTCTCTCACACAGAGAATAAATAAATAAATAAATAAATTTATTTAAAATGAATAAATAAATAAAATCTTTCAAAAAAAAAAAAACCTCTGATGAAGATATTGGACAATGCAGCATCTCATTTAAGGGCCAACAGAACTGAGTTCGAACTGCAGATTTGAGGAATTTCCAGAGGCCCTCTGCAGTTTCCCCCTTCTGGAAAACAGGGATGATAGCACCTGCTTGAGGGGGTTGCTATAAGGAGGAAATCCTCGTGTGCAGCAAAACCTCCCTGACACAACTTCAGGTTAAGTCATGGTAAAGGAAGCCCTACAGGTTGACATCAGTTCTTTAACAGCTGGTGGTTCCAGCATGACCTGTTTGAATGGAGTGCAATGTGACTACCTCTTGCACCTCTAAAGGCTCTAGGCACTCAGCATAATACTCTGATCAGAAATTATTCCCAAGGATAAGCCACAGCATCATTTGAATGGAGACTCCAGAATCCATCTTCTAGCACGCACTGAGAAATACTAGCAAGGATGAGAAGTTCCAGAACACTACAGGTGTTCCCCACCATTCAAAGGCTCCCCAAAGGAAGTAGGAGGGACCAGATTTAACAACATCCTCCTCAAAACAGCTAAAAACTCAGAAGCAACACTGGCAACAAGAGTTTGCAGACACTGGAGCTCAGGCACAGCAGGACAGCGATCCTGAGAGACAAATGAGAGGAGCCTATGATTGGATTCCTGGAGGGGGGGTCTGGACTGCAACACAGAAAAGGGGGACCCAGGCAGAGCCCAGAGCCCTTGCCGAGTTGATGGGATGGGCTGGGATTCCACGGAGGCCAAAGTGGCTGGAATTCACAGGGCAAGGCATCAGATTGGAGAAAGCTGCCAAGACAGCACAGCAGAGATGAGCAGAGGGGCCTCCTTGAGTCTAAGTATTGATCAGCACAGGCCTGTGAGGAAACTGCCCAAGGTGGAAGAGAGAAACATCTTGAAGGGGCACAAAGAACAGCCTGGAGCTCACACAGGGCTGGAAATAGGTCATGTCCAACCCGCCAGAATAGAAAACCTCAAAATTCATGAGGCACAGGCTATGGACTGAATCATGTCCCCACCCCCCCAACATTCCTGTGGTGAAGCGCTACCCCCTAGTGCCTCTGAATATGACTGTTTGGAGACAGGGTCTTTAATGAGGTAATTAAACCAAAATATAGTCCTTAGATGGGGCCCTAACCCAGTGTGACCAGTGTCCTTTTTAAGAAAAAATTAGGATACAGGCCACACAGACAGGGGGATGATTATGTGAGGACACAGAGATAACATGGCCATCTGCAAGCCAAGGAGAGAGGCCTCAGAAAAAAAAAAAAACCCTGCCAACACCTTGATTTCAGACTTCTAGCCTCCAGAACTGGGAGAAAATGAATTTCTGTCGGTAAGCCACTAGGCCTGTGGTGTTCTGTTATGGAAGCTCTAGCAAACTCATACAGGTACTCAGAATAGCATGCCTCTAGGGTGGGGAAAAAAATCAGCCCTACATTGAGGTAGCTCTGTTCCCACCTAATAAAGTTTAAAAGCAAGACCCCAAAGGGCCAGACTGTTTCCATGGAACTTAACCATGTCCCAGAACAAAGCTCAAGAATATTTATATTAGTACTAAAATATCTAGTACCTAAGAAGTAAAATTTACTGTCTGGCATCCAATCGAAAATTATCAGGCATGTAAAGAAGCAGGAAAATATGATCCCTAATGAAAAGAATAATCAATCAAAAGGCTCCCCACACAACCCTACAATCATATCCATCATATCCGAAGGGTATGTCAAGACCTTGCCATAAGATCCACTTGATCCTAGAAACACCTTTTAAGAGGACTCTCTAGTTCCTTACAAGAGACTTGTTCTCTTTTTCATTCCAGAGAGGATTCACTCCAGGTGGAGAAGACAGAGAGAAAAAACAGAAACACTCACTTTTCCATCTTGCTTCTCTGTCTGCTAACAGTGTCACCTTTCCAGAGTAGTGATACTATCTGGTCTCGCTCACCTTCTAACTCTGAGGCTATTAGTTTACAAAGGTCTATGGCTATCTTTAGCTCTTTTTACCAGCTTCAGTTGATTCTCTGTTTCAGCCTTCCTGAACGTCTCTCGGTCAGCCCTAAGTCAGATGACTCTTCATTCCCCTTCACAAGGGCCTGTTACAATCAGAGTTTGTCAGTGGTCACTGCATATGAACACGCGCTCTTCTTTCGATGCCTTCCCCTTTCCTTCTTCATGTGGGGATTAATGATGTGATTATTTCATTAGTGAAGCACCCTCAAAATGCCATGGCTAGAGCCCTTTTTCCATCTTGGGCTCTATTCCCTTTTACTATCCTCATATGAACAGCGGTCTAAAGCAATCTTGAGGAGCAAGAAATCCATAAACAGACCCAAGTCCCCCAGGGTTGTGATTCACGGTCATCCATCCTATGGGAGCAGGACAATCTGCGTTATGTCCAGAGCATGTTCTTCCTGCTGTAAGGAAACTTGATAGAACCGGCCAAGCCCTTGGGATGATGGATCCTCATGGATACCTTGCAATAGTCCATCTTAACTTCCTCCTTGTCACTGCCACCTCAAAGCTCATTCCTCATAGCCCAAAAGTCCAGGTAATATTCCAGCTTTGGTCTCTTTCAGTTACTTCTGCATTCTTTCAATTAAGCAAACTATATTTACAGAGTATCTACCATGGGCCTGGCAGTACTTTCAAAGCCTACAATCCCTCGGGAACCCCACACCAACCCGGAGAGGTGGGACGGACAGGTATCAACACTTCCATTTCAGAGGGGTGGAAGCTGAGACCTCTAAACCAGATTAGTAACCTGCTGGGCCACACACCTACTGAAATGCAGAACCAGGAATGTGAACCCAGGACTCCTTGAGGCAAGCCCTTCATGGACATGTCTTATGCACTGCAATCACAGCGCTAGACCGGTCACAGCAAGGGGGAGTTGGAATGTCCCCTGCCCTCCCTGCCCAGCCAGCTGCGAGCCTCCTGAGAATTCCCCATTGTGATTGCCCCTTTGCAGCCCAGAGGAGCAGTGATTTCTCTCTCCCGGTTCAGTTACATCACAGAACCAATAAAATGACCCCTCCTCCAATAAAAATTAAAAAATTAAAAATTAAAAAATTAAAAAATATATCTGCATATATAAAATTACATTTATCTACTCATATGCACATCACCTATCTTTCTTTGTGCATTACTAACAATCTATGTACTTGGTTATCTATCAGCCATTAAATCAATTCATTAACCAAAAAATTAATTAATTAACTAATTAAAAATGACCCCTCCTCTAAACCTACAGCTGCCCTCACTGCCAAGGTCATCAGCTTCTGTCAGCCAGGCTTGAAGGGTCCACCATGAACCCGGGCAGGGCACGAGGCCGCTGTACATTGTGAGGCTCCACTCCGTCTCATGAGCTACCTTCAAGAACACTCCATCAAGCCTCACTTGCACAGAAGCCCTGGCCCCTGTGAAAAGGCAGGCTAGAGAAGTGACCAGCCCCGGGGCCAGCCCAGAGAGAGCCGGAATGCAATTTCCTCTCCCATCACTGCTGTGCTAGATGGAAAGTGGGTCAGAGCTGGTCAGCCCATTCATTTAATCCGAACTCCCCCTCTCCATTCAGCTTCTAGTCTTCAGAGCTTTCACTCCAAGGAAGTGCTATTTCCTCTGCAAAATAAGCAAAATAAATTAAGCCCGTGCTCTTTGCTCTCTGGGCTTTTGTGTGAATGATGGTCTGAACAGAAACAATCTGCCATCCTCCTGGCATCTCAGAGACACCAAAACATTCAGCCACTGCTCCGGGGAGCACAAAACGGCTCCCACCACCTGCCACACACCCTGCTGAGAACAGAGGATGGTGAAGGAAGGGGTATTGACCCACCCATTCATGCACAAAGGTAAGAAGACACATGAGGCACGGCAGGGTCAGTCAGAAAAGTCGGAGACTGTCAGGGTGGGAGCTCTCATTTGGCTTCAGCCACATGAGACCATTTTTGCTTTTTTGTTTTTATTGGGGGCCCCCCAGGGCCTTTGCACTGGCTCTTGCTCCCACTTGCCAGGCTTTTTCTCTTGGAAAGCAGACTCCTCCTCCTTCATATCTCTGCTTAAACATATCCTCCTAGAAGAGGCCTTCCCCATCAAAAATAGCTCTCAGACTCAACCCTCGTTTCCCTGCTCTGTTGTCTTCTTGGCACTTATCATGGTCAGAAATTATCTTGTTTGTGTCTCTGTTCTCTTGTTTATTTTCTAAGTCTACCTCTACTTCCATGACAGCAGGGTCATCGCCTATCTTGATGGGCACTGTCTCCCCAGCACTTGGCAAAACGCCTGGCTCACGGTAGGTACAAGGTCCACGTGTACTGAACAAGGGAGACCAAATGAAGGAGAACCAGGTTTTGTTCCCGGTGCGAGCTCTGCTTGCATCACGCACGGTGTGGCACACCTGGCCAGGACCCAGGTTGGGGGCACACCGGCCACGGCTGCAGGAGCAGGCTGCCTGGAGCCGTTTGGTGTGCCTGAGTAGGGAAGGCCGACCAGCTAGGGGAGCCACACAGCCAGTTCTGGAAAGGCAGACAGTGGACGGGGGATGTTCCTAACATACTCACATAACCAGGACGAGCGAAGGAAAACATCCAGTTAGCAGAGAGGACCCCGGACCAAGAGCACACGTGTGTTCTTCTGCACCCACAGATTTCCCGTAAGTAAGACAAGGTGTACATTTATCAATTGTGCAGTCTGGCCCCTGGGCAACTGGACGATCTGAGGAAAGATACCAGCTCTCTTCCTAGAGAATGCGTGCACATACGTGGAGACAAAATTGTGCCTGTGTTCGCTCGAGGTGCTTGGGCTCCCTGGAGCTCACTCATGGCTCTCCCCTGAAGGCTCTGGTAGGGCCCCATGCCGGTCATTTGCCCTCAGACCCCATCCTGACTCCTCTTCTACAAACCACAGTGCCCCCACCCACCCCGCTCCCTTGCCCTCTGCCTCCTGACAGATCTGGCCAATGAGGAGAGGCAAAAGACCGTGTTTCCTCCTGGAAGAAGGAAGAAAGAAACCAGCACACGTCTACCCACCTCTCTCTCTGCTTTGGGTGGTGTCTCCACAGTGACTCTATCACCTCTGGGTCTCCAGCTGTCCCCAGAGACTCACTTGCTCCGTGATGCTGCCCCACCCAGCAGGCCATCCCCAAGTGCTGCTGGATCCTGAGCGCCAGGCAGCCAGCTCTCCCTGTCCCCCCAGCCCTAGGGATACTAGCAGCTTCCTGCTATGGCTTTTCTGGGGTCACCTCTCCATTCCGTGCTTAGCTTTTTATCCCCTCCAAGACCTCTATACCTCATTCCCTCTATAAAGCCCTACTGCACTTGTTAGCAGGAGCCCTGGTTTCCTGAGTGGCCCCTGATGGCTCAGCCTCTCTCCAGCCTGAACATTCTGGGAGGCACAGAGCTTCTGGGCAAGGCGAGTCTGAGCTGAAGGCAAACCCCTAGGAAGTTCAAGAAGATTGAGGGAACTAGGAAAATCCACACTGTCTGCAAGTGCAATGCCTCCAGCCTGTCTAGGTCCATTGCAGGAAAAAAACCTAAAAAGGATAAGCCTCACAATCACCACTAATTCAACTGCTCACTGCCTTTTCATGGACAAGGGAAACAAATGTGAGGCCCTCAGCAGCCATCCAGTAATGCATGCTCTTGCTCTGATCAGATGGCAGGCAGGGTGAGTTTCCTCAGCGTCCCTGCTCAGGAGCTCACGCTAGCGGCTAAGTGCAACCTGCCAAAAGGACAGGAGGATGCAAAGACGGCTTCAAGGCACTGGCATCCCGGGCAGCTAGGAATGCCCATCCTAGCATCAAAGATGCCCACCGTCCGGATTCCATCAGCCATGAGCAAACATCCCTCCAGCCAGAGCCTGGGTGCAGCTGGGGCACGGCACCTTCGAATGGCACCTTACAGTCTCACTGTGCTCACTTTTTTAAAAAAGATTTTATTTATTTATGGGGGTGGGGGGAACACAAGCAGGGGGAAGGGCAGAGGGAGAGGGAGATACAGACTTCCCCCTGAGCAGGGAGCCGGATACAGATGTGGGGGTCAATCCCAGGACCAGGAGACCATGACCTGAGCTAAAGGCAGATCCCTAACCGACTGAGCCACCCAGACGCCCCTCACTGGGCTCCCTTTTAATGAGTAGCCCTGTCTAGGAGCTCTCTTGCTCCTTCCAACCAGCTTGCAAGGCAGGTAGGGCAGGCGCCGGGCCATGGACGCAGGCAGGATTATCCTTATCAAGGATGAGGACAGACAGGCTGAGTGGCTTGCCCAAGGCCACACAGCCACTCTGAGGCAGAGCTGGGCTCAAACTCCAGCCTGGACAGGGAATGAGTTCCACTACCCTCCCATCGCTCATGCACACAAACCAACATGAACCTCAACACCCCCATGAAGTTGGGTGTCCCCCAGATGCTAACCCACAGCGGGGATGTCAGTGCAAACTCAATCACATGAAAGTACCAACATTCGACTATTTTTTTACCTTAAAAATGGCCATTTCAAATGGCTGGAATCAAGAGTTTATTCGGATGGCAATTCCAGGGAAGAATCAGTTGGAGAGTGGGGAAGGGGAGGAATTCAGTGCAGGGTTTGTTAACAGGAAGGACACTGCCGAAGGCAACAGAGTCAGCAGGCCTGCTGGGGACCTCTGGGACCCAGGGCAGGCACCAGCCACATCTGGCTACTGACATTAAATTACTTAAAATTAAAGATTCAGTTGCTCAGTCTTGTCACATCTCAAGAGCCCAGTAGCCACCTGTAATCAGTGGCTACCATGGTGGACAGCACCGAGGCAGAGCTTCCATCATCACAGAAGGTTCTGTGGGCAGCTCTGGCACAGAGCAGGTCTCCGAGCCATGCCCGCCTGACGAGCCAGATGCCAGGGGTCCGTGGCTGGGGCCACTCCTGCAGGCTGACTCTGTGCGGGCTCACCTTGGCTCCGAGCAGGGGGAGGGCCCTGAGCCAGGAGCAGCGGCTCAGGGCAGGAATGAGAGGGCTGGGGGACTGGATGGGGTAATGGACGGCACCTGCTAACATCATCGATCCTCCCTGCACATAACTCCCGGCTCCGGTCTAAGCCTCTCGAGGGGCAGGCATGTTGACAGCTCCCTTCTGACACCACTGTGGCCCTAGAATCCTCTGGCCTGATGAGACACCATTCTGCCCCCGAACAACACACTGTGAAAAACACAACACAGGCCTCCCAAGTATTTATGACCTACAGCAGGCCACTAGGACACAGGCCACAGCATGTGGCAACGGTACAAACATGGACCAATAATCTAAATGAGGAAGACTTTATGGAGAAGTGTTGTTTTTTTAAGATTTTATTTATTTATTCATGAGAGACACAGAGAGAGAGAGAGAATGGCAGAGGGAGAAGCAGGCTCCCTGCAGGGAGCCCAATGTGGGACTCGATCCTGGGACTCCAGGATCATGCTCTGGGCCAAAGGCAGGTGCTCAACCGCTGAGCTTCCCTGGAGAAGCTCTTATGAGCAGCGCCCGCCTAATGACATGCAGGTGTTGTCTCCAAGAACTATCAAGAGCTTAAGAGATATGGCTGAGAGACTGAGTCTGTCCAAAGGCAGGGTGGTCCCTGGATGTCCACTTTACGGCAGTTTCCAAAGCACAGCTTTGACATATCACTACTCTGGACAAGAGCCTGGCGAGGTCAAGGTAGTACCCTGGAGGTCAGCACCAACATCCTCTCAGCTGATCCTCCCTCCCCAGGGTCCTCTCGCAGTGCCGCAGAGTGGCCAGCGCTCCAGCCCTCACATCCCATCTCCTACTTCCTAACTGCGTGGCTTGAGGCCCGGTATCTGATATCTCTGGGCTTGAGTGTCCTCACCCGTAAAGTGGGCACAATAATAACACCTTCCCGATAGGGCTGTTACGAGGATTAAATAAGTTCCTGTTTACTAAACACTTAGAAGAGGGGTGGCAAGCTTTTCCTGGAAAGGGCCAAAGAGTAAATATGTTAGGCTTTGCAGGCTAAATGGCTCAGATTGCCATTTGTGGCGTGACCCATTCAGCTGCAGGATTTACGGATTTCTGTAAGATAAGGAGATGATCTAGGGTCTGCATTTCACAGGTAGGGAAGCAAGGCCCAGAGACGCCAAGTGACTTTCTCCAGATCACACAGTAAGGGTCGGAATGAGACAGTGGGTGCCCGGAATCTCAATTCGGTGTAGTCTCGGGCCTACCAAGGCTACAGTGGCGAGGGCAGGAGGGTGTAGATGCCTCGTTTCCAGGAGCCATTCTTCTAACCTGCATCACCGGCTGGCCTCGGCCACCCCTCCTCTAGAGGCTCCTCTTGCTCAGTTTCCCTCCGGACAGAGCACAGGAGAGGCCTGTCCCCCGCACCAGGCAAGTCTGGTGCACGTCTGGGTCTGTCGTGTGCCCTGCACGGAACCAGGCATACCCCGACCGAGGCGAAGTTAGGCCCTCTGTTTACCTCCTCTCTCTTCACTTACGAGCTCCGCCCAGTGGCTTCTGGGCAGAAGAAACATCCAAACATCCAGGACAGGACCAAACAGAGACAGCGCACAGGGAACGGGTCCCCGGCCCATCCACTGCCCACGGCGTCGGGGCGCTCCCACTGACCGTGGGGCCCAACGGGCCACAGCCCACAGCACACTCACCGACACATGCACACATTCACACGTATGCCCACATACATGTCACACAGATACTCACAGACACACAGAAACACACCCACTGCCGCACAGGCCACACACGCACGCACCAGGACATATGCTCACACATTCATACACGTGGACACACACTGACACTGACACGGGACACCGTACACACGAGCACACAGGTCCCTAAACGCAGACGGGCAGACACGTGCACGCACTGATACGCACATGCACACACATTTCCGGATGCCTTTAGCTTTTACTCTTCCAGATGGACACAGCATGCCTTTCCAGGAAGCAGCCTAAGGTCCCTGAGGTCCCTCCCGCTCGGAGCCCCGGGCAGCCCACCTGGGGCCCTACACGGCTGTGCTCACCTATCCTGGTGGAAGAACATGGGACACGCGGGACGTTGCACCTCCAAGGGCCTTGGGGCCAGAGGCAGAGCCTGGCTCAGAAGGGCCAGCCGCTGCCCACATCACCCTCGTGTGCAAGCGGCCCTCAGCGACCCGGAGCAGCCCGGCCAGCCCGGAAGGGAGCCAGCTTGCCTGCCCCAAGGCCTCTGCACAGCTTCGGCCACAGGTGGGAGACACGGGGCTGAGAGGCAAAGCCGGTCGTTTGCTAAGACTCGTCTGGGGCCAGAGTCAAAGGTCCCCCTAGGGTGGGGGGCGTGCGACAGAAACCTTTGGCTGAAGTGGCCTTGGCAGCCTTCTCTGGCGTGAGGATTTTCCAGCTGAACTTTAGAAATAAAACCCATTTGGGGCCCCTGGGTGGCTCCATGGTTGAGCGCCTGCCTTCGACTCAGGTCGTGATCCTCGGGTCCTGGGATCGAGTCCCGCATCAGGCTCCCTGCAGGGAGCCTGCTCCTCCCTCTGCCTGTGTCTCTGCCTCTCTTTGTGTGTCTCATGAATAAATACAATCTTTAAAAAAAAAAAAAAAAAAGCACTCTACCAGAGGACAGCACAGGTCATGTCCCCCTCCCTGGCTTCCCTTCAGACCAGCAGCTTGCAAAACAGTGGCTCAGAAAGAGTCCCCAGCCCTGCCTGGACTGGCACAATGTCCCTTTTTCGTGACCTCTCCCCAGCAGGGAGGTGAAGGGCTTAGGGGGTGGCCTGCCTCTTGGGACGGTCACACTGCACTTCTGAACCTGGCCTGGTGCTTGCTCTGGGCCCGTGGTACTGCCACACGGACCAAATGGGGTGGATAATGTCTCCATCCTGCACACGGAGGATCTAGCACCCGGGGAGAAAGCCTGACTCCGTGAGAGATGGGAACAAGGAGGGGACAGCCCAGGGAGGCCTGAGGAAGAACTGCTGGCGCCTCCCTGATG
Source organism: Canis lupus familiaris (assembly GCF_011100685.1). Lineage (NCBI taxonomy): Eukaryota > Metazoa > Chordata > Mammalia > Carnivora > Canidae > Canis > Canis lupus. The sequence goes on from NC_049225.1 coordinate 28,120,216, forward strand.
AGCAGAGAGAAGCCACTCCGCCAGTGAAGCAATTGATGGAGAGCACTCTAAAAATACAAACGAGGTTAGCACTCAGGGTGGTTTCTTGCTCCAGAGGGAGTTAAATCAGGCATCGAGTCTCCCTGGAACAGGGACTGTGAGCCTACGGCAAGCAGGGCCCTCTCAGAAACCAGCTGAGATGAGACGTTCACTTCAATCGCAGCGCAAGATGCAGCCGAGGCCTTCACGGCGCAAGAGGAAGAAAACTCAGGAAAAAAAAAAGGTAGGCGCACGCAAGTCGGTAGGAGGCCACAGGACCGAGGCCTCCCTCCTCTTCGATCAGGCTGCGAAGACCCCAGGCTCCCAGCTTCTTCATCAAGCCCCCTGCTGCTCCAGCGAGATCCCCAGACCTGCAGCGTCAGCACCACCTGGGCCCTGGTCACAAATACTGAACCTCAGGTCCCATCCCGGACCTGATCTCCATTTTCACAAGATTCCCGGGAGACTCCCGAGCAGACCCAACTTTGAGAAGCACTGGATCGGAGTCAATACCCCTGAGTTCTACTGCCTTCGAATTGCTGCGTGACTTTCTGAGAACCATTTGACCTCTCTGCGTGCTGGAGTTTCCTCATTTGGGCTATTGGACCAGTGGGCCTGGTTTCTCTCTCAGAGGTTCCAGGAGGTTCAAGTCAGACCCACCAACTGCAAGCCCTTGGAGAAGGAGGAGGGTCTCCATAAAGAAATGATTCCATTCCCACCAGGTTATGCCCCCCTCCCTCTTCTTGATGTTGCTAGTGCACAGAGAGAAAGGTGGAGAGATGATCCCTGGAGTACACACTGAGGCCAGGAAGATGGTCTCTTAATTCCATTTTAAACCTAACAGTTCTTGGGACGCCTGGGTGGCTCAGTGGTTGAGCGTCTGCCTTTGGCTCAGGGCGTGATCCCGGGGTCCTGGGATTGAGTCCCGCATCAGGCCCCCCCACAGGGAGTCTGCTTCTCCCTCTGCCTATGTCTCTGTCTCTCTGTGTCTCTTGTGAATAAATAAATAAAATCTTTTAAAAAATAAAAAAATAAAAAATAAACCTTATGGTTCTTAACTGCCAAAAAAAACAAAAAAGTTAAAAAAAAAAAAAAAAGAAAGAAAGAAAGAGAAGATACTGTCTCTTGCTAATTTGGGGGGGGTGGGGGCAGCAAATCTGAAGCATGCTAAGTAAGCCAGAGTATTGCATCTGGAAATCCCAGGTCTGGCACTGTCCACTGCCTTAAGGCAATTCAGTTATCATACCAGAACTCCCATTTGAGACAGGAGACCTCCTCGGCTCAAAGAGGTTAAGTGAGTGGGTCAGAGCCACACAACCAATGGCAGGCCGGGCCAAAATCCAGAACCTGGCGCCCTGCCTTCCAAGGCAAACTCTCTTCAGGGCTTCAGGGCACCCAGGCCCTTGACAGCCAACTCAGACTGGTACACAGACAGAGAGGAAGGGGGAAGCCATTCTAACATTGGTCTGAGTTGCACAGGATTGAGGAGATAAATCTGCCACGAAAGGAAATTACATCACAGAGCTTAAAAAGAAATTTTCTAAATTATTGCTTATCTTGTTTCATCAAAGTCATCGCTTCCCTCCATGAGCTCCGGGGGCTGCGATGGCCAAGCACCTGTCTTCTGCACAGGTTGCGTGTGGGGTGGGGAAACAAAGAGATATGGCCCGAATTCTAAACCAAAAGCAGTGGAGGGACTGAAGTACACCCAAAATGGAATACACGCACACACCAGTAGTTTGGATGGTCAGCTCTGAGAAGGCCGGGCCTGGGTGCCCCAGGGCTCCCACCTCTGGCCCAGTCACAGTCTCTGATGAGGCTGGGAGACCCCAGCAGAAGCCCCACTCCTTGCCCACCGCTGGCTTCCGAGAGCAGCGAGAGGAAACAGCTTGGCCTTCCAGGCTCCAGGAAGGGCCCCGGGGCTAGAGATGCAGCTAAGGGCAAAGCTGGTAGCTCCTGACCCAGGGACACATGGCAGTCTGCAGGAAAGAAAGGGGTCCTGGCTGAGCCTTCTGTTCTCCGGCACCTCCTGTCTCTGGAGCCGCCTGGCTCTTCTCAGGTCTTAGAATCCATCATGGTAGCAAAGAAATACTTGGCAGTTGGGGTTGGCGGAGCCCGAGTTTGAATTTGGGCTCTGCTACTTACTAGCTGTGCACACCCTAAACTTCAGCTTTCTCGTCTGTAAAATGGGGATAATAACAGAATTAGCTTCGGAGGGCTGTAGTAAAGATTATATAAGATACCCTATACAAAGCATCCTATTAGTATCTGGCAAACAGTAGGCGTCTAATAAATGTTGGCACCATCCTTCAATACAAAACAAACAAAACTGCTCAAGGACGGGCCCTTCCAGGGAACAAGCTCTTCCCTTATATATTATACTAAGAGTGAGCCAGACTCCCCACCCCCACCCCACCCCCGCCACCCCGGTCCCCAGCTCCATCTCTCAGCCACCACACAACTAGAGGGAGCACTGCCCACATTGTGGCCTTGGCCCTGCCTCCGTCTGTGGAGATGTCCAAGGGATACCGGGAGGGAAAGGACAGACCCGCATCCACCCTGGCAGGGAATGGGACCACCCCCAGAAAGCGCTCCTGGCAGGGGCTCAGCTGGCAGGAGGTGAGAAGTCCAGCAAAGGCACACCCTTGGCAGGAACATCCAGAGTGCACCACAGCTGCTGAAGGTGGAGGCAAAGACCAGCTGCGTGGCTCGGGGTGAGCCACCCGTCCCTGGCTCGGAGCTCCCTGCCCCTTGGAAGCCTGGCTGCCTGTGTCTTGCACGCCATACTCCTAGCACGGCTCCTTGCACGGCCCTCCTCCGCCTTCCCCTGCCCCCTTCAACTAGACAGTAGGGACCCCACGGGCAGGAGACTGATGGGTGTGGCCGTGGTCCCCTTGAACTGAGTGCAATGAGAGAGCCCAGGTCTGTGTCAGCTGATGGCCGGCAGAGATGTCGGGACAAAACACCTAGCTACATGAACCTGCTTCTTCAGCTCCAAAGGAAGACTCTCCCAACCACCTACCGCCCTCACCCATTCAACAAACAAGCATTGGGACGTACTGTAAGCCACTAAGACACTGTGCAGGGCCTGGGAGCGCGATGGTGAAAGAAGCAGATGGGATCCCTGTCCTCAAAGAGTTTATCCTCCAGTGAGACACACACACACACATTATTTATATCACGTATGTGTAAAGTTGTGATAACTTCCAAGAAAGGAGTCGCTACACTTTCCAATCCATCACTGAAAACTTCAATAGTCAGAGAAAGAGTAATGCATGAGACAGGCTGAATGTAGCCCTGACAAGAGAGTAAGGGGTCAGAGAGGGACGAGAAGGGAAAGGCCACCAGCAAATAACCCCTGGGTGTGTGCACGTTATGTCACATGGAACGATGATGCTCACAGGAGGCGAATTATCACCTTTGATTTGGAAGCTCTCATCAATGGTACTTAAGGAAGAAAGGAAAGAAGGAGGGAGGGAAGAGAGACAAATAATGGGAAGGGAAGGAAAGGGAAGAGAAGGGAAATAGACACCTATGCCGGGAACACGCAGCTGGAAGAACACAGAGCCTGTCCCAAGCTCTCAGGGTGACCTCTAGGCCACGCTGGGAAGGACGCCGTGGTACACAGCTATTGCCACCTCACTCCGACACGCATCATCACCTCCCATAGCTCTTGGCCTTATATCTCCATCTGTGAAAACTAATCACACGTTGCAGAGGCCATGGCTCCGCATCAGATCAAACAACCACTCCTTTCCGGATTGTGTTCCCTCATGATGGAACGGGGCTCTGACACGGCGGTCTGCAACCATGTCAGCTGAGCAGCATTCCGTGGATGTGACGCTGGGCGATCAGAAGACCCCAAGGGCTTCTGGGTGCCATCGGGGACAATCTGATAGGGTTCCAGACACTGCCATTTCATTTAGCTTAATTTTCAGCCGTAGAATCAGGTGACGGAGCTCTCAGTCACAGCATCGAAGTTGTGGGGATACGTGGATCTGCCGAGACTCATAAAGGTCATCTTCTACTTACAACACCTCCATTTGAGATAGGGAAGGTAAGCTTGAGACAAATGACCTTCCCAAGGTCACTGCTGCTTCCTGGAGAGTCCAGAACCCTTGTTGCCAGACTTGGGAGGAAGCAGAGCACGGTGATCCAAGACGAGAGACTGGGGAGCTCCAAAGTTTCAGAAAGGCTACCCCGAAGAGCCAGGGAGGAGCTGGGGACCACTAGGAGAGTCTACATTCACCCAGGACCCCGAATTAGACCTCAAAGTGATGAGGTTACTTACACATCCACAGAGATGCACCCACAGGATGGGAAACACATACCACTGCCCATCGACTTTACACTTCTGTCCAGTTACCGGATCTCATCCCTGGCAACACAGTAAGAATTAACATTAGGTTTACATAGGAACTAATTGTCCTCCGCATAGCATGGCCATGCTGTATTTGGCTTTTTTTCTTTTTAAAAGAGCTCCTTTATGGGACACCTGGGTGGCTCAGCGGTTGAACGTCTGCCTTCAGCTCAGGGTGTGACCCCAAGGTCCCAGGATCGAGTCCCACGTCGGGCTCCCTGCATGGAGCCTGCTTCTCCCTCTGCCTGTGTCTCTGCCTCTCTCTGTCTCTCTCATGAATAAATAAATAAAATCTTTTTTAAAAAATCTAAAAATAAAAAAATAACAGAGCTCCTTTATTTGATTCATGTAAACATTTCAAATAGACCACAACTGCATTACCTTGCTTTGGCATTTCTCCAACATTTTTTCAATATGTACAGAACCAAGGGATTCTTGGAGTCAGACTACCTGACTTTGAATCCTGTAGCTGTGCAACCTCAGCCAAGTTACCTAGTCTCTCTGTGCCTGTTATGGGCTGAATTATATCTCTCCCTCAAAAAAAAAAAAAAAAAATTGTGTTCCATTCCTAACCCCCAGTACCTCAGAATGTGACTGTATGTGGAGCTAAGGCCTTTAAAGAGGTGATTACATTAAAATGAGGCCTTAAGTTGGGCTCCAACCCCATATTACCTGGGGTCCTTACAAGAAGAGGACACAGAGAGGTACTGAGGGAAGACGATGAGAAGATGCAGGGAGAAGATGGCCATCTACAGGCTAAGGCCCTCACAGCCTACAGAAGGAATCAATCCTGTCTGATCTTGGACTTGAAGCCTCCAGAACAACAGAAAACCTCTGTTGTTTAAGCCCCCCACCCCACCCATACCCCGCAGTGTGTGGTCCTTGTTATGACACGTCAGCAGGCTTGGCTTTCCTCATCAGGAAACTGCAGAGAGCAATAGTCCCTTCCTCACACCATTGTGTCGAGCTCTCCGTTCCTCACACTTGGAAGTGCCCAATAAATGTTTCTCACACCTCTTACTACTAACAAGTAGCCTTAAGGCAACCTGGTCTTAGCAAACCGATTAGCCTCCTCTTCTGTGTAAGCAAAGGGGCTTACAATGAATGCACAGAGCACTAAACTCTGCAGGCAAGTCCTGACTCTTCACGGCCCCCCAAGTACCTCACAGCAAACCAGTCTGAATTCCTGGACCTGCACTCAGGCCGCTTCTGTCCCTCCCTGCCTGTCCATCTCCACCTTCCTCCCACCCAAGGCCCAAGTAGGAAGCTTGGTGGTTCTCCTCCAGTTTATCAACGTCAGACCAACGCAGGATGCAGCTCCAGAAAATGGCAGTGACAGAAAAACCCTTACAGGCCATCCGAATCCCCACAGCGTGGGATTCAGAGGCCTCCCTTTTGGCTCATTGGAGATGGAGGATTCCCGGCCACGATGGTCTAACCTACTTGGAGATGAGCCGGAGAGCTGACAGGGCGCTGGACAGCGCTCCGGGCCACCCAAGGGTCACGCGGCCTGTAGGAGGCAGCCTGAGACCTGCCCCTGGTTCTCCCTTCGTCCCACAAAGGGCCCCTGAACGTAACGGCCGCCAGAGGGGGCTCCTGAGGGCCTAGGCCAAGTTAACCTGAAGGTGGTAGGAAACTTCCCAAGGGTGTATGAACCCACCTAAAGCTGAATGAGGCCAATGAAGGAAGGGGCGGGAAGCCCTTTAGAAATCAATAAGGCTTCCAGAGGGATCCCCCAAGCACCCAGAATCTTGGCAAGGCTGTGAAAACCCCAGCACTCTGCTGCCTCAGCAAGGAGCAAGACATCCAGTGACTGTGCGGCTTCCAAACCTGCATGGTATTGGTGCTTAAAATTAAGGTCATTTAAAAACCCAGAAACCAAAGCCCTTCTGACTCTGTAGGGAATTTTAATTTGTTGATGAATTTTCCTGCTGATGATTGGGGGGGGAATGATACCAATTCACAATGGATTTGAGGCCAAAAATAGGGCCACATAAGCCAGGAAGTCATTGATAGCTTCCCAGTCTTTCTTCAACTGCATCAAGAACAAGCTGTCCCAGGATGCAGATCTTTCTTTCTCTTTCTCTCTCTCTTTTTTTTTTCCATTTTAATCAGCTAATAGCAGATGAAGACCTAAAAATGCTGCCAAAATTCTTTAATCTCATCAGTCACGGTGAGCAAGGAAGCAAAGGTTGGCTGCCCACTTGTGCCTCTGGCTCTCGGCTCTCTGAGTCTCTTCTGGAAAGGTACAGGATTTGGGGGCTGGGGCAGAAACTCCAGGAGCCGTCTTCTCCACCAGGCGCCAACTGCTTAGAGGGAACCGGGAAAGAGAAGCCAGTGGGATTCTCTGTCGCCGGTGCCAGTTCTGGAAAGACCTTAGAAATGGAAATCTATTCATTTATCCCACAAATGATCACAGCCTGCACTATGCCATGGCTACACTGAAGACAAAGATGGACCCAGCCCCTGCCCTCATGGGGTTTATGGTCCAGCAGCAAGGATTCAGACTGAGCACACCAAGGGTGTGATGCTGCAGTCTTCTGTCATTAAAGTCCCTCCCTAGACACTACAAAGGCAAGACATGGGGTAGGAGACCGCAGGTGGAGTGTCCATCCGGGGTAGGGTGAGTCAGGAGATGAGCTTCCCCCAAGGAACATAGACCCAAGGCCACACCAGCTTCTCCTGAGCACCCAGAGCAGCCGAAAGAGCTTGGTCAGCACGTGAGGCCTCTGGGCAGGGACTCCCCTCAGGAAGAAAGCCAGCGCTCACAGAGGATGCTCTGTGGTGAGGACAAAAAAGAAAAATCTAATTCCCGAGCCTTATTTTTAGCTGCCAGCCAGGCAGAAGAGTAGAAATAAGCCACTTGACTATAATCCTGATGAGAGTGAACAGGTAATTTCATCATTCTTAAAAGCCTGCCCACAGAATCGACCATCTTGTGGGGTCTAACCTGGAAATTCTCATCTTGTTTCAAGCTATGAGGGTGTCTCTAGGAGAGCCACTGAAAGTGATCTTCCGGAGAAGTGCAATTTCTAGGCATTTGTTTGTCCCAAAACCTGGGCTCTTCTGTTGGGTTCCTTTAGGTACAAGCACAAGCATGCCACCTGACGCGGGGAGCAGGAGCAATGTGGGGCGGGGACTGGGCATGAGGGTGGCCCTGTCCACAGAGGAATGCCCCTTTGTCCAAAGAATAAATACACACGCTCACTCACACATACACACATACGAACACACACACACACACATACACTGTATTCTTGTCTTTAATAGAAAACACAGAATTTTTAAAGGAAACAAAAAAAATGGTGTTTGGACAATTAGGCCAATCCTACTATAACAGCTCCAGTGAAATACCTTCTAAAGTCTGGTTTGCCCACCTCAGAAAACTAACATTTCTTTTTGTTCTGCAGTTAGTGTTAGTCCCTACAATATCAACATTTGTGCAGGCAGAGGCAGCTTTGTGGAGAGCGTTGGGGCCGGTGGGGTTTTTTGCAGGCGTCACCCCATTTCATCCTCCAAACAGCAAGGGAGGCAGACGGAATCTGAAGATGAGGGAAGTGGGGACATTTGCTCGAGGTGTCACAAAAGGTAGGTCAGCCACAGAGCTGAGTCTTGGGTGCACACAGTCCACTCAGTGTGACCCTGAAGGTGTGCCCAGTATGAGCCAGGGGACACGGCCCTACACAAGGTGCTCCCCAAGCTCTCCCTGTCAGGAGCACCCACAAATGGGGCAGAAAGGACCCTCCATTCTCAGGCCTGGCAGGGTGAGGTAGGCAAACCAGTGGTGCCCAAATGCTGGTTTTCCAGAAGGACCACCCACCCAGATGCTCTGGCTTCTCCTCCCATCCCATGGCCTGATCTGGGTCTCCAGAAGAGGCCTAGTGCTGCCCCCCACATGGGCAGACCCCCTCTATCAATACTTAGCCTCCACCTTTCTCCTGGCCAAACCAAGAGCACAGGTGTCCGTTGAGTGATTTCTTTTTAATTTTTTTTTTTTTTTTTTTTTATGATAGTCACAGGAGAAAGAGAGAGGCAGAGACATAGGCAGAGGGAGAAGCAGGCTCCATGCACCGGGAGCCCGATGTGGGATTCGATCCCGGGTCTCCAGGATCGCGCCCTGGGCCAAAGGCAGGCGCCAAACCGCGGCGCCACCCAGGGATCCCCGAGTGATTTCTTTTTAGAGTGGTCTCTTTTCCCTAAAATTTCTCAACAAAGGCCAGTTGACTACAACTGCCCAAGTTTCATCTGGACCCAGAATTACAGCAGCCCCCATGAGGCGGGCAATGGGGAAAGTACTGGACCCCAGAACTGAATATACACATTCCCTAAAAAACAGGGTTGAACTACATCCTGAGAGGAACTGCTTGGAGCATAAGCTGGGGCCTTTAGCCTGGAGCCAGGAAGGCCAACAAGGCCATTGGCCCCGTATTCAAGACCTCTGAGGAGCTGACAAATGGTTAGACACATTCTGTCCATCCCCGAGGGTGGACCAATCCAGCAGACAGATAACTGAGAAAGGAGAAAGCTGCTTCTATCTTTCCTATGATAGGATGGGTCCCTTGGAGAGAAAGGGTTTCCCTGGCACTGGAGGCACTCAAGAGAGGTGGGATGGTCCCTCAGTGAGAACACTGGGGCAGTGACAAAAGCGACAGGTGGAAGGATGGGCTGACGAGACCTTTCAAGTTTCTTCAACTTTGAGAGTCTCCAGTTGGACAGAATGGCCTCAAAGCCCCTGGAGATCTGGTCACCTGCCTGCAGGGATCTCCTCTGGGCCTAAAAATAAGATTCCCAGAGTCTGATCCAAATTAGATTCCTTAAAAATGTGTCGCTGAGGCTATAAATATGTCTCTTTGAGGGCCAGTTGATATGATTTTAATCAGGTATGCTCCCTAGAAGAACTGTCTGCTCCCTCTGCTCCCTCTTAGGCCCCAAACGTGTTCTGAGTCGGCTTGGTCCTCCCACCCCCACTCCAAGCAAATCCACGGAGCAGCCACCATGGGATGAATGCGGAGGTGGCCACAGGCAGCCCCTTCTGCTTCCCCATCTTTAACATTCTCAGGACATCCCTTCCATTCTGGAATCTCTCCTGATCATTCACCAAGGCTCCCGAAAGAAGATAGGGTTGGGAACGCAAATGCCCACACGGGCCAGACAAACAGCAAAGGGTGTAAATCAGACACAAGGTGACTTGGGAGAGGGGGTGCTAGGGACGGACGAGGGTCCCCCCCGCGAAATCCATATGTTGAAGTGCTAGTTGCCAGCACCTGAGAATGAGACTGTGTTCAAAGAGGGGTTAGCTAAAATGAGGTCCTTAGGGTGGGCCCTAAGCCTATCCAGTGGGTGGTCTTGTAAAAAAGAGAAGAGGACACAGACCCACATGGGAAAGACCACATGAAGACCCAGGGAGATGATGGCCAAGGGGAGAGGCCTCAGAAGAAACCAACCCCAAGGACATCGTGACCTCAGACTTGCAGCTTCCAGAACTGCGGGACAGTAAATGTGTCATCTAGCCACATAGTCCGGGGTATTTGTTGCTGTAGCCCAAGCTGACAAATACAGGGAGGGTGGGGCATTGTCCTGAGGCTTTAAATTCTTTTTCTCCCCCTCTGGCTCAAAGATCAGCCAAATACAATGGAACTCTGGACCTCACTTTCAGCAGTACAAGACTCTCTGATGGAATTCCAGGGAAAGAAAGGCAATGAGGTGTGGGAGAAAGGGCACTGCGATTCTGGTCGGGAGGGCTGGTCATCCCCAGGCTATCTGAACAAGCTACGTGTGCGGCCTTGACTACTCCATCATCTCAGCCCCCATTCCAGCATCAACTACCTACAACAGTTGAACCTAATGCCATCTAAGGTCCCTCTGGCACTAACAGCCTCTCCTTTCCAGTCTTAAGACTCAAGCATCACCCCCAGTAAGGGCTTTGGGGCCCAAGCCCAGATGGGGAGCGAGGCAACTGCAGGAGCAGCACACAGAGGTGGGGGTGCTGTGGCAGGGCAGCGGCGCTGATCCTTGGAGCTAGAAGCTTCAGTTCCTGTCCCGCCCCATCTCCTTCCTCCGTTTACCCGTTGCATGGCCTTGAGCATCCCCCCTCCACCCACCTCCCATCTGTGAACAACTCGAGCGTATGTGCCAGGGACCAGTAACACATCCTGCCACACCAAGCATGCTCGCTGCCACTAGCAGAGAAGACGGAAGGACAGACACCTGGGGGTTTCTCAGGACTGACATCCACTTCCAGCCCTCCGCAAGGCGACTCCCCAGCAAGGCAGAGTGAGTCTTTGGCAAGAGCCGGAGCCGAAGTACCCACCTACCTTCTCCCCACCACCACCCTGGGTGCCAAATTACTGCAGAGCCCTAGAGACACTTTCCGATTGCAGCCCTGTGTGGGTTGAGACAGTAAAGCAACTGCACTGCGCCTCTTCCAAAAGATCCATGGAAGGTCAGAGTGACAGTGTAGAGATCCCTGTGCTTTGCACTTGCCACAGAGCTTCACCAATACCATCTCCCAAGTAGGAGCATTCCCATTTTACAGATGAAGAAACCAAGGCTCGGGGAGGTTAAGCAAGACAGTGTGGAAGCAAGGAAAGAAACACACGGTATGGGCCCTTACCTTGACCTTGAGTGAAGTTATTTAATATCCTATTATCAAATTACGTGCCAACGAAGTCAAGCAGCTAGCCGTGGCAGCATCACTATGTGATCCGGGGACTCTGAACACCCCATTACCACATTTCAGAGATTCAAATAATCCCAGAATTGAAAGGGCCCTGGGCAATCACAGCTCTGATCCCCTCGGTATACAGGCAAAGGAAACAGATTCATGGAGTGTCTTGCCCGGGGTCCCACAGGGAGGCTCTGGCCAGGCGAGGATCAGAGCCCAGAGGCTCCTCCTTAGACCACCCTGCCCTGTCCCATTTCCCTTGAAAGTATTCCTCTCTAAAAACGAACACGCCACAGAGAGAAGTTCTTCCGGGACATTGGGTTGTGGAGAGAAGTTTCCATCCCTACTCGCCGAATCTGGATCCTTCCTCCAGGCTGCACACTGCTGGCCCTCCTGCAGTGACTTTGAGCAGGAGAGCAAATGTGTCAAGTGCTCCTCTCACAGGATAAGGCTGCTGGGAGCAGCTCACAGGACTGGAATTAGAAATTCTAATTATTAGAGCTCTCCGAATGCGCCAAAGGACAACTTATAATTAGCACATGTCAAAAGGCCATCCCCAAAGGGGACACATTATAAATCAGAAAACAAAGATGGTCCGGAGAGGGATTGGGGAGCTAGGCTACTTGGCCTCCCGCCTCTCCCTACAGCCCTAAATCCAATCTACTTCCCACCCTCCAAGTCCCGCTTTCTCCTTAGTGCCGGCCTCTCTCCTGCTGCCTCGGCCTGAGCCCGGGGGCCTGGGGGCGCCAGCTCCCCAAGCCCTCTGCCCTTTGCAGCAGAGGTATTGCCACCCTCCTGGAAGGCCTGTTGCTCAGGGATCCCTCTATTCGGGACCCCTGGTCTTGAGCTGGTTAGCGGCTTGTGGCTCCTGCTGTCAGAGCCGCAAATAAGGGTTTAACGACTAGCCTCTTGGTGGGAAAGAAAGCCCCAGTGGAGTGATAATGTCATTACCTGCTGCACAGGTGCTGTTGTGCAAGGGCGGCCTCGCAGTCAGAGCTGCTCCTGTGATGACAGCTCACGGCTCTCCCCTACCTGGAGTGGGCAAGGCCAGCGTGGAAGGGAGGGGACATGCTTCTTACTGGAAGGCAGGAAAGAAGGTAGAAAGAGAAGAAGGGAGGGAAGAAATGGATCTTAAAATCTCCTAATCACTTCCTGTGTTAGTCACGATACTGGAGATTGTGAGGAAAAGTCATCAAAGACACAGCAATAAGACATGACCCTGCCCTAGAGGAATTCATGTTAGTGCAAACTCAAAAGGTTAAAAATTATTTTTAAGATTTTATTTATTTATTCGTGAGAGACAGAGAGAGAGAGAGAGGCAGAGACACAGGCAGAGGGAGAAGCAGACTCCTTGCAGGGACCCCGATGTGGGACTAGATCCTGGGACCCCAGGATCATGACCTCAGCCAAAGGCAGACACTCAACTACTGAGCCACCCAGGTGCCCCCAAAAGGTTAAATTTTTTTTTTTGTTAATGTTTAAAAGGAATACCAAAGACACCTGGTTTCTGGGAAAAACCCCTAGCTGTGTGACTTGCCCTGTGCAGGTCATTTCTCTTCCTTCAGCCTTTATCATCTGTTCCACGGAGATAATACCAACCTTGCTCATCCCACAGGTGTTGCTATGGAGAACACACGATAAAACACAGCGACAAGTCCTTCGGGAAGTGCCTACAACATAACTCGTTATCATAACACGAACCAATCTTCATGCTGGTGGCCAATAATAAAAAGGGTATCTGTGCTTTCCCATATTCCCTGGTTTTACTCAAGATGGCCCCCAGTTCCTTGGACAAACGTCGCTGGAGTACAGAGAAGCAATTTATCAGGCCACCATGTATCTGTGCTTACTGGGGAACCCTCCAGATGTTGATTTATTTTCCCACACAGTGTTGCCCATAGGAGAAAGAATGCATCTATGCCTGGGGATGACAAGGATGTTTTACTCCAGGAGCAATGGGCCCCATTTGTTTGCATGGGGCTGCTTGGAGCATGGCGTTAAGAAGGATTCTGAACCTGCATCTTGGCTCAGCTGGAAAAAATATCCTGATAGATTAAGGATGTCTGTCATGAGTAAGGGATAAGAGGTGGCACTTCGTCATCTATGACTTAGACAGATGATGCTCCCTCCCACTCACGCCCCTCATGACATGCCTTTATAGTCGTACCCCCACTTGCTGGAGAGTTAGCTGAGTAGCAGTCAGTTCTGTGGACCTGATTCCTGCTGTGTGAATTGTCAAAATTAAGTTCTTTGAGACAACAAAGCTAAAAGCATGACCCCAGCAAGAAACTGCAATCCTTAATAAATTAGCTGGTCTTCAGTCTCAAATGTGCTGGCTTGTCACAATCACATTGAGTATAAACTGAGAACAAAGCCTCATAAATGTGAATGCCATTATCCGGGGTCTGTGGGACTTGGGCATGCACACTCATCCAGCTAGACTAGAATGCCCTGCAGGTACCAGATGTCCTGTGGCCTTTCTTTCTATGGCCATCTTTTTAAAGTCTTTGCAGTGCTCTGCCTTTAACACTTCTCAGAACAATACTTTCTCTGAGTTTATCACAACGGGTTTAATGGGGTAGGAACCCCTCCCACTTACCCTGCTTGTGTTTCAAAGGGGAACCTCTCTGGCCATATGGGCATCTGGGGAAGAGTCTTCCTTCCTTGGTTGCTCTGCTCACAGTTTTACAGAACTCAATGATGTCTGCGCTAATTCCCAACAGAGTTGGTCTGCAGTCAAGCCCTGAACAACCATGCAAAAGAAGAGCTGGGCGAATGGACACGTGATCATGACCAAGAGGGGAAGAGAAGAGGCTATGTCCAGGCCCGACAGCAGCATCTGTAGACCAGGAATGCTCCAAACACCTAGAGTCTCAGTGAGTCCTCAGGAAAGAGGGACCCTTGCGTGATCTTCCATTTACAGTTAGAACCACAGACTGTTGGAGGCAAGAAGCAACTTCGAACCCATCTAGTGACTACAGATGTGGAAACTGAGGCCCACAACAACTAACCTGCCCAATGTGCTAGGATAAGCCAGGAACAGTGGCTGTAGAAACAATATCACAAAACCGTGCATGTTCTCAAGTAATTGAGAAATGCATGTGTTTGTGATTTCAGGTGGTTTCCTCTTAAGTCATCCCATGTCATTCTCAATATCCAACAGTATGCCTAAAAGCCTTTTCCTTCTTAGGGCTAAGAGCACATTTCTTGCATATGGGAGGTGTTCAAGGTTTTTTAAATAAATGAACAAATGGGGAACATACATAATTCTGAAGAACGATATTCAGGGCAACTCCATTTATAATAGAAAAAAAAAGATGAAACTAAAGGAAAATCTAAGGAAAAGGGGTGAAATCTATATCATGAGATATGAGTCATTTAAAAATATGTTTATGGAGTCCCAATGCATGTGGAAATACTGATAATATGATGATGCTAAAGAAAAAAACAGAACACGAAATTATACATACACCTTGATGTCAGCACCGTAAAGAAAAAAAAGTATGGCAATACTGTTGAAAGAAAATAAAGCAAAACATGAATGGTGGTAATGTTTCTGATGGGATTACAGGTGATTTCATTTCTGCTTCTTTGCAAATATCTTACAATGTGTCCAAAGGACTTTCATAAGCAGTGGAAGGGGACTAAGAAATAGAAAAAAATGTCCAGAGGTATTACTCATCCGCATTGGAGTTTGGAAAGGAACAGAATTTATCTCCTTTCATGTAAATAAGTTCATGAAGCAGAAAGACACAGAGGCTGGCCAAGGAGGCAAGCTCCCTGCCCCCCACCCCTGTCTAGAGGTCACCCCCCACCCTAGACATGTGTGTCACTGAGCAGATGCTGTCTTAGGATGTGTCCTGAACTGCCACCCACGGTCTTATCTCTGAGGGTGGTACAAATTGTAATTCCTCACACCCCTCCAGGGCCAAGCCTAGAGATTTTTTTCAATACTGGACACCTCGAATCTCATCGATTGCTCATCGATTGACTAGTTAGATAGCTTAAAGAGGAGAATGGTCCCATGGGGCACCTTGACCTTCCACCAAGGCAAAAGCTGGTGCACCTCCTTCAGGACCCACAGACTTCACCAACCAGGACGTCAATGCATGTCAACTGTGATGCTGGCATCTGCCCCCCATGGGACTGAGCCACCGACTGACACATTACAGGGCATTCAGACCTCAGGATGTGTCCTCACTTCCCAGCAGACCTGGGCTGGCTACAGGCCTGACCAGGAAGGGCTGGCCTTGCCTGCCTGCCTCCCATCTGGCCACAGGAATCCAGTTCCAGTTTCTGACCCAAGGCTGGGTCTGGCACAGTGACCCAGGGCTCCGGCAGGCAAATCACAGTTGTACAGCTCTGGTCTGGTGAGATCCGATCCTCAGTACACCTGACCCCTCAACTGCAGCAGAGCAGATCTTCCTCCAGTTGAGCCAAAGGCACTCAGACAGGGCCATGTTGACTTTTCCCATACTCTTAAAGCATCCGGCAAGTAAGGAAAAAATCCCCCTCTCCTGGAGCAATTTTATCTTTAAGCCTGAATGTTCCCCAGAGGTCCTGCACGTCTAGAGCCTTCTATGAGTTCTTCTGAAATCCCAGGAACTACCACAGGCTTCTTCACTCCTTCTCCAGCACAGCACAGGCTTTACAAGACTTTTACTTAGCAGTAAAGCCTGCTAGTGAAAGCTCTCCCTAAGAACCCTACCCATAGCTCCCTGCGTGGAGCCTGCTTCTCCCTCTGCCTGTGTCTCTGCTTCTCTCTGTGTCTCTCATAAATAAATAAATAAATAAAATCGTTTAAAAAAAGAGAGAGAGAACCCTACCCATAGTAACCTCAACTTTTATGAACCTTCTTTTCTCCCTGTATGATGAACATATTAAGACACAGACACACACACACATACACACATACCTAGTGTATATATGTGATGTCTCCAACGAAAGCATATTTTCCAGATGGGCAGGATCTGATTGCTTACACTTCCTAGCATGAGCCAACAGCCTTAAGTTAGTGAACAGATGAGCAAGTAGGTTTGCTAACATAATGGTCAGGTGATAACCAAGGAACTGCTGGCAGCAGCCTCCGTAGGGACATCCTCCAAAATCATGCCTTCCCAAATTGAAGGAGAGATGCGACTAGTCATGATATGGTAGAAACAAAGTAATAATGATAGTGATCATTTCTTAGAACCTGCTAGGTGCTGGGTATAAGGAATTTGATCTGTCTCACACAACAATCTTATAAGTAAGGTATCATTGGGGCACCTGGGTGGCTCAGCGGTTGAGCCTTCGGCTCAGGGCATGATCCCGGGATCCTGGGATCGAGTCCCACATCAGGCTTCCTGCAGGGAGCCTGCTTCTCCCTCTGCCTGTGTCTCTGCCTTTCTCTGTGTGTCTCTCATGAATAAACAAAATCTTTAAAAAAAAAAAAAAAGATAAAGTATCATCATTGTTATTATTAATCATCGTTATTCCCATTTTATAACAATCAGAGGGCTATCCAGAGTTGAGAATATAGAAGTTGGGATCTACTAGGATAATGTCATAAACCATAAAGGGCTGCCGGTCTTAGAACTGCCCCTCTGGACCACAACCGGGGTAAGTCCAAAACTCTGGAGCACAGAGATGGTGACAACACAGTGGGTTATCCCAGACTCTCGCTGCTCCCAGGAACCAGATCCTGGGCGGAAAGAAACGGCCATGCCTCGTCCTTTGCTAAAGTGCTGAAAAGACAACTCCCATCCTTCAATTTTATTTAATCAAAGCAAAGAATTCATAAGAATCTGCAAGCATTCATTTATCAGACCGATTAAATATTTGATAGCCCTGCAGTTTAATTTTTTATGGCTCAGTGCGTGGTGGGAACTGTTCCCAGAGAGGCCACCACTGTCCCCAGGATGGAGCAGAGCTGGCCCAGGCAGCCAGCAGTGGAAGCACGATGGAGCTCTGTTCCATTCCCATTCATCTGCCCTGACCTCAGTAAAGTGCACGTTCTGGAACCCTGGACCAAAGGGCCACAGCTATCACTATCTATGTTCTTAAAGAGAATGTGCAAAAAAAAAAAAAAAAAGAAAGAGAGAGAGAGAGAGAGAGAAGTTATGAGAATTCAGGGCTGAGGACCTCAAGAGGTCAGGGAGGAACCCAGGTGACCCCAAATATCTAGGTCCCAGCACAGGGAGACAGCCTCCTCCTTCTGTCTCTTTCTGAGATCACCCAACCACATAGTGGAAAAAGCTTCTAGACAAATGTGCATCAGCATAGGGGTAAAGTAATCCCATCCATCCTCCGGCCAACTACGGGCACCATGGGGCCACCTCACACCTTCCACTGCCTCTTCCAGCAACAGGCCACATGGGTCTTCTTCATAGCTCACCTGAGCCCTGCTTCCAAAAAGCAGCATTTGGAAGCAAGAGTGCGTCACAGCCTCCAACTGTTTTCTCCAAGGCTAGAGATCTCTCTCCCAGCCCTCTGATTACTTCCAAAAGGAAATTTCAGCACATTTTGTCTCTTAGACCCCAAAATGCTTAATTCACATGCAGCATGCTTTCAATCTCTGAACTGCCCCCCTGCAACCCGTACCACGCCCCCAAGCCCCACCCTCCATCTCTCTCTCTCTCTCTCTCTCTCTCATACACACACACACACACACACACACACACACACGTTCCTCTCTGCCCACCATAGAAAGAACTGGTACCTAAGCCTTCAGCTGATACCCAGTCAACATCCATCCAATTAATTTGTTCAAGGGTTTAAAGGGGCCAAGAGAGAAGACTTTTGCATTCCAGCAGCCTTCAGAGATTTCTGTTTTAATTTCTTTTTAATTGGCTGCACCACTAACAGCATATCAGAAATCTCTCTGCTCTGACCCTTCCTCTCTCCTCAGCAACCTTCACTCTTACAGGGGAAGGACATCCTGGCAGTTTGCTAGAAAAGTAAAGGGATGCCACAGCAGAGCCCAACTCATTTTTCCTGCTGTCCCTATTCATCAGCAGCCTAATGAGGATGCGTGGTTGTGACACAAGCTTCCATTTCATCAATGTGTGGCTCACTGAGGCAGGAAGAGAAAAGGGAGAAGACCTGCTGCACCCCGACGATAAACAGCAGGGTCTTTGGCTCTACTTCTTCTCTGCAGACCCCCTCCCAGGGCCCTCAGTACTCTCTGGGAAGCCAGGAGCCTTCTAGCAGCCTGTGCTGGCCGGCTCTGGGCCTCTCTGGTGATGGATGTGTTGTCATTGGACATTGCCATGGAAAAAGTAGGAGAGTAGAGCGAAAGGAATGCTGCTTGCCCATTTTCCTCATTTAAGAATCTGGTGAAATTGCAAGCAAAGCTTATCTCTACACTGAGACGTTTAAGGGGAGGAGGCAATTTATTTGATGTCTTGGCATGGCCACCCAAGCAATCATCATAATGGCAAAAGGATATGGTGGGCAGTCCCCTCCTCCAAGAAACCAGACAGTTTTCATGATTTGTGGTTGAGATTTTAATAAAGGATCAACATCAGGCCACAGGGGGAAACAAGCTAAGGACAGGATCTGGCCTAAGAGGGTCAGGGTGGGAGGGAAAGAAACAACATAGGGAAAACAAACACTCTTGGGGTAAAAAAAAAAAAAAAAAAAAAAAAGTCCCTGTGTCACCCAGCCTGCACATCCAGCAGGGTGAGATTCTGGATTGTATTTCATCGTTTGCGAGAAGGGAAAGGATTTTCCAAGAGGACAAAGCACAAGCCACCCCAGTCAATACCTATGCAGCAACTTCACATGTTGGATTGGTAGCTTACAAATTACAAAGGACTTTAGGCAACTTCTCTCTTACAAACAAGGAGACTGGTTTGCCCAAGGTCACAGAGCTAGTGAGTGAAGGAACTGGGAGTCAGATGTTTCCGGGGACCCCCACCCCACCCCACTTACAGAGGCTGCTGCTGCCCCATCATAATCCAATGAATGAGAGAAACAGTCACTGACACTGTATGCTCCGCCTGGCAGGAAGCACTTTACATCAGTTATCGCCTATGTTAATCCTCGTATTGAGGTTAGGAGAGAAAGGCTATAGCCCTCGTCAATCAGGTGGGGAAGCAAGGCTCAGGGACGTTAGTAACTTGCCCAAGACTCCAGAACCCACCAGGGCAAAACCCAGACCCAACTCCGAGTTCCTGCCATTGTATCTCAGTGGTTCTCAGTTTTGCCTGCACATCAGAGTCACCTAGAGGGGCTGCTGGTTCAACCAAGGCATGTTGGCCGCCCCCCAACCCCAGACTCTCTGATCCTGAGGGTCTGGGGTGAAGCCAAAGAATGTGCATTCCCAACAACGTCCCAGGGGGGTGCTCCTGCTGCCAGGCCAGGGACCCCACTTTGAGAACTGCGCATCTAAGTAATACTGGCTCCTGTCACTCATCAGCTAACACGCTCATCCTGCTAGATGTGATAAAATGAGGGGTGCGGAACGTGAGTGCAGGAAGCTACCTCCGTGGTGCAAGGACTGCTCTCCTGACACTGGATCCCATAAGTAGCGTCCACAGCATCAACAGAGACACTTAAGCACCAACCACCTGCATCAGCTGAACATCAGCTGAGGGACGTTCTATGCCAATTTACACTAAAACTCACTCTGCTCTTCGTCTGGACCACCCCCTGCTGAAAATAATTCCAACATCTATCCTCCAGCCAAGAGATCTCATTATCATTAAAATACCTCTTCTTGGGCAGCCCGGGTGGCTCAGTGATTTAGCTCTGCCATCAGCCCAGGGTGTGATCCTGGAGACCCAAGATCGAGTCCCAAGTAGGCCTCCCTGCATGGAGCCTGCTTCTCCCTTTGCCTGTGTCTCTGTCTCTCTCTCTCTTTCTGTCTCTCTAAATAAATAAAATCTTTTAAAAAATTAAAATAAAATAAAAGGGAGCCAATTATACTCCAATTTCTGAAGGTTGTTTTAAAGGCTGAATGAAGTAACACATGCAGAACGCTGCAGAACACTGAGAGCATGCGCTCCATCAGCATGGACTATTCTTAACCTTTCGACCCTTCCAATCGCTTATGAATCTAAGGTGTTTGTACAGAGCAGTGCTCTGCACACAGCAGACGCTCCACTAGCATCAACTGTTATGAATACTTTTGTTACTAATGATGCTGACAGTGAGCACAGTTCTGCACTTGCCTGGCACTCCTGAAGCCAAAGCGGACAAGATGAGGGTACGTGGAAGAAAAGTCACAGGGAAGCCAGCCTCAAGCCCAGGCAAAGCCTGACGGCTTCTCCCAGGCCCTGCTCAGAATAAGCAGCAGTTTTTTCCTTTCTCAGCTTCTATTTGGAGCCCAAAGCCCCGAGCAGTCACCACGGAGGCGCTTCCCTCCCTCCTCAAACTCCCAAATTCTCAAGAAGAGTACCCAGGCCTCTTCCTCCTGCTGCAAGGGCATGTCCCCTCAGGCCATGACAAGCCCCTGGCTAAGCATCAGCTCAGGACCACGTAAGGCTCTTGGAAATTCTCTAAGAGCATGGTAGGTTCTAAGAATCCCTACAGGTAAATGTCTGCAGTATTTTTCATAAACTCAGGGGGCAAGTTGACACTGGGGACCAGTGTTGAAGATGGTCTCCATCCAGGACAGCCCAGAAGTAGGTATATATAACAGAATCCAAATCAGTAAAACTCCCACAAACACCTAGGCCTGAAATTCCACCATTAGGCATTCACTTCTTTAATACTGACATGTTTCTTTGGGCAATACAGTTTTGGGGTTTTTGTTTTGTTTTGTTTTTGGTTGTCTACTATGTCCCCAGAACTAAAACACACTTAAAAAAGGAAAACCAAGAGTTACCTCCATCTCTGCCCTTCAAGATCTCACTGGACAACTGGAGACACAAGCCACAAAGCCACAAAGAAGTGCAATACAGAGAGAAAAAGAGACCTGTCATACTCATCTTCAAAGGGATCCTACCTGCGATGCCCTTTCTCCTACACTCCCCCTGCACTTTGAACATGGTACCCCAGGAACAGCAATCAGATTAGTTGGCAACTGTTTTGTATGCAGTTGTTCACTGCACTGTGAGCTCCCCAAGGCCACAAGTATCCGTTCGTGCCCCAAAGGTGGTACACGGGGACACAGTAGGCACTCAACCAAGATTTGTGTGACTCCCTGATTAACGACTATTTAAATAAAAGTAACATTGAAATGCAAAGCATTTGGGAAGGGCAATAAGTTAAGACAGTGGTTCTCAAAGTGTGACCCCAGGCCAGAAGCATCACCTGGGAACTTGTCAGGACTGCAAAATCTTGGTCCCTACCCAGACCCACAGAGCCATGAATCCTGAGTTGGGGCTGGTCTCTGTTTTAACAAGTCCACCAGGCGATGCTGATGCCTACGCAAGTGTGAGAAGCAGTGGCTTCGACCTTGATCACCAGATACCTTCTGTGAAATAGAATTACTACATACTTTTCTTTCATGTGTTCACTCAACATGCACTTATTAAGCACCTACACAAACAAAGGCCAGGTATATCCACTGGCTCCCTCGTGGCCCATGGATGCCCACAAAGTGGCAGCCAATGTGGTAAATCCCCTAAGCAGTTGCTCCCCAATGATCCTCAAAGGCTGTTCCCAGTCAACATCAAGAACGGCCACCATACTGAGGCACTGGCCAGCTGACTGCCCATTAGGAAGTACTGTGGGGACGAGCTCCCCCAGCAGGAAGCTGCTCTGGGGTGGGAGGACAGATGGCATCCCGATGCCCAGGAACAACAAGCCTGGACATTGGTGGGAGGGATGGGGCAGGGCGGTGGCCTCACCCCCAACATGGGCTGTTGAACTGCTCTTGAGCCCAGTGTCCAGGCTAGTGAAGTAGCAGGGCTGCAAGAGGGGGCAGGCCAGGGTGAGGCTGAGAGGGCAGGGCAGCTAGGCCAGCATCCCATACTCACCCCGCTTGTTAACAGCCTCCTCTTGCAGGGGCTGGGCCTGCTGGCTCAGAGGCAGTTCAGTAGGTACATCCCCCTGCCCTTGTCCTCTCCCGCTCCCGAGCTGATTGCAGCTGCCCAGCTCCAGCCCCAGGGGCAGGCCCAGACCAGGAACTGTGCAGGGACAGCACTTCCATCCTGGAAGATGCTGGGGCCCAGGTGCCCCTCAGGCCCAGGTGGTGGTGTTCTGTGGAAGCCAGCAAGATAGAAAGGACACTCTGTTCTGATTTAGGGGCAATGTTGCCAGACCTTCCCCCCAAGACCCGGTGTTCCAGGGACACAGCTCACCTGCTGACACTTCAGCTGAACTATTCTCCAGTTATAAAAAAGGGACAGCTCGGCCACCCTCTCAGCTTACAGTTTGTAGCCCAGAGTGGACGGCCAGTCCCTCCCAAACACCTGCAGGCCAGGAGCTACAGACGCCTGCTCAACTCTCTGGGCCACTTGTCCCTTTCCGCCTTCACCCTCCAGGCAGAGAGGCCTAGGAGTAATGCTGGAAGCCTCAGGCAGGAGCGGGAAAGGTCCCATGGCCTGTGTGTGATCTTGGGACAGCAGGTAGAGGTTGTAAGGTTACCAGGTCAAAAATAGGATGCCCTGGTCACATCTCAATTTCAGATAAATAAGAAATAATTTATTAATATAATATGTCCCAAATATTGCAGAGAACATACTTAAGAATTGTGTCTTGGGATCCCTGGGTGGCTCAGCAGTTTAGTGCCTGCCTTTGGCCCAGGGCACGATCCTGGAGTCCTGGGATCGAGTCCCGCGTCGGGCTCCCGGCATGGAGCCTGCTTCTCCCTCTGCCTGTGTCTCTGCCTCTCTCTCTCTCTCTCTCTCTCATTCTCTCTCTTTCTCTGTGTGTGTGTGTCTCTCATGAATAAATAAATAAAATCTTAAAAAAAAAAAAGAACTGTGTCTTATTTATCTGGAATTCAAATGTAACTGGGCATCCTCTCTTCTAATTTACTAAATCTAGCAACTCTTCTGTATCAGCAAGCCTGGAATAGGAAAACCTGGCTCTCCCAAAGCAGAACTCCAGAGATGACAAAACAAAATGCCTTGAAAATGATCAAGTGTAGGGTAAGAGCTCAGTAACGTGATTAAAGTTAATGATGTGCTTCACACAACGAGATGAAGGCACCAAGGTACATTAGGAGAAGGCCTGGCAGCTGGTCAACTAACTCAGTTTTGGGTCCCTGCTCTGACTCGGATGTGCTGGGTGACCTCAGCAAGTCACTTCCCCCAAAGAGGGGTCAGTTCCCTCATCCTTAGAAAAGGGCAGGGCTTTCTCAACCCTGACTCTTTTGGTCTAGTTATTTCTTGTGGGGGCATCCCGTACACTATAGAATATTTAGCATCACCCCTCTCCCCCTACCCCCTAAATAATAGTAACCTCCCACTCCAGTTGTGCCAGACATCCCACGTGAGGGCCAAGCCATGTCTGGTAGAGAATCACTGGGTTCAAAGATAGCCAACTTGATGTATGGGTTTGCAGAAAAGATTCTTCTTAAACATCCAGCGCCCAGAATGAATGCATCATATTAAAGTTTGGTTACATGCAAACTTTTCTTTTTTTTTTTTTCATGCAAACTTTTCTAAATATATCCCCACCTCAACCCTGACTCCAGCATTAGAAATCGGCCTAACTGGTTTCCAGCTTTTTGACAGCCACACCGACAGCCAGGACTTAGTACTCAAAACTCAAATCTCCATCACCTTGATTGAAAGCAATGACTACCGGAACTTCGCAGGCAAACACAGTTTATTAGTTTAATGCTGATGTAACTACTGATCTCTATAACGTGTGGAGGCTCCCACTACACACCAGGACCACACGAAGCACTTTGGATCGATTATGACTTTTAATCCCCTTAAATATTGGTGCTATGGTGACTTCCATTTAGCAGTGAAGCGACAGGTTCAGAGAGGATAAGCAATTCGTCTGCAGTCGCAGAATCCACCTGACCTCAGAACCTATGATCTTTCCACTATAGACCCCTTCTACCACATGCAGCTTCCACAGGGAATGGGAAATTCATTTTGTCCTGGGCCTCCATTCCAGGTAAATTAAATTAAATTAAGTCAAATTAAATCTAATAAATAGGTAAATAAATGCACAGGATTCATTTATTTGGGTTCACAGAACCCAACTCTCTAGGGGCAACACAAGGCCAGTGGGCATGGGGATGCAGCCAATGTGTACACAGCGCATTTCTCCCCTTGGGCCACAAAGAACCCAAGCCCTAGGGTGCTGCCACTGGCTCTCAACAGTGTCCTGACCTTGCTTTCACCTTACACCTCTCCCCATAACTCCAGTGCCTACCACAGAGCCGGCCCCATAGCAGGTGCTCAATAAATAAATGAATCTCTGAAAGCTCTTCCATGTGGAAGATGGGGATACTGGCCCACCTCTTTCCAGGCAAGTCACTACCCAAGGAAGAACAAACCTCTGGCTCTCAGGTTCTGTTTGTCCTACATCCAAAACCCCTCTCCCCTCCAGGACTGAGTCACTTTGTTTTTGTCACTTGCATTCCCTTCTGCATTCTGAGTGAAAGGAAAAGACATTCTGAGTGAAAGGAGAATTGGTTGCGCTTGCATGAGCCCATTGCCTGGTGGCCCAAAGGACTGGCCCGGAAGGCCACTGAAGAGTTCTGGAGCCGTGGCCTGGAACGAGGGCTTGGCAATCGAGTGTCCATGCCCTCAGTTACTAGGGCACCTTGAGTGGGGCTGCCTCTCTGTTCCGTGGCCCAGTTTCCCCCTTGGACAGCAGGCTGAGTGAGATTCCCCCCCACAGTGTGCTATTATTACCTGGCACACCGAGGAATGAGGCCACTGCTACAATGAGGCCACCCCACACCCCCTCCAAGATTCTTCAAAATCCTGCTCTTTGGGGCAGCATAACTGGGCAATGTAGGGCAGCAGCCGCCCCAATTTGCCAAGGTCTGGGGGATGGAAATGGGCATTGCGGGGATGAGCTGGTAACCATGGCTCTGGGACACCCAGTGACGACAGAAGGAGCCACAGAACAAAAGGGCACAAACTGTGGGCTTCACCCGGGGGAGAGGAGTCTAAAAATCACACACACACACACACACACACACACACACACACGCACACACACACACGCACACACACACGCTCCGGGGAATCTAATTTTAGTAGCCATTCGCTCTAGCAACGTACTTTGCAAGCAGTTATTTTGAGAAATGCTATTAGCCACTGGGTTATTTTTAATACCCCTTGTGGGACAGGCATTTGTGACACAAACAGCAGCTGAAAGGCAGTAAACCCAGGGCCTTGGATGTGTCCAGGGTCTAGGGCTAGCCCCTTGGGATAGCAGATGGAAGGACTGGGCAAGCATCCTATGTGCCCGGCCGGGTCCCTTCCTTTGCGATTACTGCTCTGTTCACCAGGGACGGGCAGCTGGATTCGAATGAATGAGAAGTCTCTCCCATTTCTAACAACTGAGCTGCTAAAAGGCCCTGAAGTGACCCCCATGAGCCTGCCGTCCCACAGTGTCTTCCCACGGTCCACAGGTCGAACCCCACACCTAAAGTTCCCAACTTCCTGAACCCTGCTGGTACCTGTCCTCCTCACTCTCTGCTCTCCCACCTGCTGTTGGCCAGACCAGCATCCTCACTTGAGCCACCCCCTCCCCGTCTCTCCCAATCAGCCCGTGCTGAGCTCCACACTCTAAACACCTACAATAAAAGAGCTGCATGGCCGCATTGGCATTCTGCCTTGAACAGCTTGCCATTTTGGTCACCTGTGCACATGTGCTCCCCATCAAAGGACCGCTGCCACTCACTGAGTGTTTATGATGGGCAGGCATCCCGCTAAGCCCTTGACAAAGCTCAAGGGATTCTCCTAAGGGTCCTGGCTGGTACCCTCCTCGTGCCAACTCCAAAGATGAGGAAATTGAGGTACAGGGAGATTGTCCAAGATCTCACACATAGGTGGGTCTAAGCAAGGCCACGCGGCCTGGCAACTGAAGGCACAGATCAGGGGCCCAGCTCTATGCCTGGAACTTCAGACAGCTCCCCGCAACCAGCCTGTGGTCAGCCAGCAGGCGCTGTCCGCGGGTCAGCTCTTATCACCGTAGTGGAGGTGGAGGGGCCAGCGTTTTGAGCTAATATTTACCGGGTACCTGCAGTGTGCCATGCGCTATGCTAATGCTCATGAAAACCTCGTGAAAGTATACAGAGAAATTAAATCAAGAAAAATGAAGCCATCTGCCTAAGGTCAGAGCTAGTAACTGGGGATTTGAGCCAGTAGTTGAATACAAATCTGAGTTTTCACTAGAATCCTCTGTTGCTTGTCCAAGTCTCTGGAAATAGTGATTTTGTCTTCACATTCTCCAAACTACCTGGCCCTGTGTCAGGCCCTTTAAATCTACTCAGTAACTGCTCCAGGTTTCTATCAAGTCCCTCTGGCCACAGCTCAGGAGCCCTTCCCCATCCCAGGGTGCCCTAGCTTCTCACCCCCTTTTCCACCCACCCACCCTGGCAGGCATGGTGCTTCGAAAGCAGAGGAAAAAGTAGCGGAACACTTGACGAGGCCTCACCAAGGGCCAGGGCCTGGTGTTTGGATAGCAGTAAGCTGCCCATGGGGACCCAAGGCCTAAAGGTCAGGAATTTGGGACAGGCCGGACATGCCACTGTGTACTGGAGAAGTCCAGAATCATAAGGCGTCAAGCGTGAGCTGGAGGCAGGACGGCAGACAGAATGCAAGCCCGACTGAGCAAGTACATGTGAGTGAATTATGTGTGTGGTTCAATTTTAGGCACCAGGCAGATTTATAAAGCTCATCGCCCTCCTAGAGTTCCCTGCAAAAGGCCACACGTTTAACACCACACTCATCAATCAGCACAGGAGGAGAACATGTGCCCAAGCCGGGTCTGGGAGCCCGGGGGCTGCTGCAGAGAGGCTATCCCTGCCCCCAATGGCCCGCGCTGCCTTAGCTGAGGACCAAGACTGGCCCCTCTGGACCACTGGGGCCACCATCACACACAGAACTCTCAGGTGGTGCCTACCAAGTTATCAAGCTTCCGATGCACCTACTGTGTGCAGGGGACGCCCGGTCTAGCTCTGCATGTGTGACATGGAGCAAATCACTCCAGCCTGGAGTCTTGCTTTCCTCCCTTGCACGATGAATGGATAAAACAGCTCACACAGGCCTGCTGAGCGGGGTTCCGGAAGACAAGCCCTCGGCAAATGTTGGCTTCCAGTGTGCAAGGTGAATATAGGGAGAGGTCTCTGTGCTCCGGGAGTCTGTAAGTAATACAAGATAGTCGGCTCAAACAGTCCAAAGAGAATAACCACTGGCTGGGGGATAAACATACAACCAACCGTGCCACTCAGCACAATGGGACAACCAGAGGACACCCAACACCTCAGAAACTCACAACACCGCGCTTGACTTTAAAAGGTGGCTTCTGCTCAGTCTGTGCGTCATACCAAACAGACCGTGCACAACCCAGTGACAAGGTTTTCGTCTTCATTACCCTGGCCCTCTCCAGCTTAGGGCTAAGGGCAGGACAGGGGCTGGGGGCATCCCTCGGTGGGGCTGGGCAGGGGCGCAGTCGGTTGCCCGGTTGGGCTTAGCACACAAGGTCCCCGGCAGGGGCAGCATCACCCACCGCCGGACCCTACAAGCAGTTTCAGCAGGGTCTGGTCTGGCAGGTCCGTGGGGGAGGAAATGGGGAAGAAAGTCCCCAGAGGCAGGCGGTGAACCAGCAACCTCTGCCCACAGGAGCTCCCCAGCCTGTATGCAGCTCAGAGGGCAGCTCCTGCTTACCATCAGTGAACTCCCCGGGGTCAGCTGGGCGTAGCACAATCCTTTGGCATCAGTGGGAGCAGTTTTCCAGGAAGTGGGAAAATGGGATCTGGAAAGCACGGTATACTCATTTGCCAAGGGCTGCCATAACTATCACGAAATGGGGGGGCTTAAACCAGAGAAACGTATTCTCTCGCAGATCTGGGGGCCAGAAGTCTGAGATCAAGGTGTCAACAGGGTCAGATGCTTCTCAGGGCTGTGAGAGAGACTGTTTCATGGGAGCTTCAGAGGCTTTGCTGGCAGTCACTGGCGTTCCCTGGCCTACAGATGCATCACCCCAACGTTTCCCTTCATCTCCGCACACATCCTCCCTGTGTGCCCATCTGCGCTCAAATTTCCTCCTTTTGATAAGGACACCAGTCATTGGAGTAGGGCCTGCCCCAATGACCTCATCTCAACTTGATCATCTGCAGGACCCTATTTCCAAATAAGTCACCTTTACAGGGACGTGGGTCTGGTATTTTGGTATCTTGGCAGGGGACATAATTCAACCTATAATACTTGGGCTCTCCAAAGGAAAAACAGTTAAAAAAAAAAAAAAAAAAAGCCAAGTTAGAATTCATAGCATTACTAATGTCCTGGAGCAGAGTTCTGAGAAGCAGGCTAGATGACTAAAAGGACTTCCAGCCCAGCTTCTGCCTTTGTAGCCTCATGCCTCCATCCACTGAGATGGACTCCTTGCTGGGTGCCCTAGCTTTGGTCAGTCTCCCTTCTACATCCCCCAGCATGCTGCGGCCCGACCATGAACCCTACCATCAAGTCCCACCTCTACCAAACCTCCAAACCCCCCTACCTCTGTCCTGCTCTACAGCCCCAGGGGCTGTCCCACCTGGGGGACAGAATGTGGCACCACTGCCTTCTGCACGATGATAAGCACCTTGGCTTCTCAGGCCATTTTCTCATTCATGAAAGGAGAAAGAGCAAACTCCCCAAGCACTGCTCCTAGAATGTTCTCCTGAGACACTGGCAAGGAAGCACACTGGGAGGCCAAGTCAAGGCTGCCACCTAAGAGGCTGGCACATGTGGACATAGCCCAAGGGGTGGGCACAGGATTGAAGCAGCCCTGTACCACACAGAGGCAAAGGGGAGGCCCTCAGACTGGAGACGGACGTGTCCTTCCTCTGAGCGGCCTCTGCTCCCTCCCTGTGGTCTCTCACAGAGGGCTGCCTGTCTCTGGGAGTCATCCTGCTGGGGACACTCAGCTGGCACCAAGGGGCCCGAGATTCTCAGTGAGAATCAGTCTGATAAAGAAGCAGAGCTGGAAGTGGAGAAGCCCCAGCCTCAGAAGGAAGCAGAAGGCTTAAATGGTTGTGGACAGTCTTCATCTCCAACGAAGGCTGGCCTGAGGACTCTCCTGCCTCCTCTTCTTCCTTGACCCCAGGGCTCTTATATCAACTTCAGTGCATCTGTACTCACCTGACCACACAGCCTGGTCAGCCCTCAATACCACCCTGGATGCCAGACCCTTCCTTACCACCTTATTGACAACAAAATCCAATCTGCCACTTTCTAATCAAGACCCTCCTCATCGGGGGACAGGCTTTCCAATTAGGAGAGCACCTCATGAATGTTACAGAGAATATTCCAGAAAAAGCACCCTTCGAGGAAGAGATTTTGAGTACCCTGTCAGACCAGCATCATCGCATTTATTGACTTACTTGATTTCACAACAGCACCGTGAGCAAGTTGTGAATGTTCCAATTTTATGGGTAAGTGAAGCTCAAAAAGGTTAGGTGAGTTTCCTAAGACATGGAGCTAAGGAGAGGCCCGATGTCACCCTCTGCACCACCATGGACATGTTCTCTCCACTCCTGCAGTCTCCTGGCTGCCTGACCTGGCATCTCCTGAGTACCTCAAACCCAGCCCCTCCACAGTTCAACTCATTGTCCTCCCCTCCTCACACTTCCTGCTCCCCTTCCTCACCCGCCCCACACCTCGACCTTGCTCTTCCTCTATTCTTTCTCACTAGATCATCACCACCTGTTCCACTGGCAAAGCAAATGAAAACAGCAGTGTCCCCCAAAGTCTCTGAAGAGGCCAACGCATGGCAGCCAGCAACATCTCAGAAAGCAAACCTCAAATTTGCCTAGGGACTCAACCACCAACCTGTCCTAACTCTCACTGGAAAAGCCCCTCAGCCTCCCTTTTTTTTTAATATATTTTTTTTAAAAGATTTTACTTATTTATTCATGAGAGACACAGAGAGAGAGAGGAGCAGAGACACAGGCAGAGGGAGAAGCAGGCTCCATGCAGGGAGCCTGACATGGGACTCGATCCTGGGTCTCCAGGATCAGGCCCTGGGCTGAAGGCGGCGCTAAACCGCTGAGCCACCAGGGCTGCACCCTCAGCCTCCCTTAATGAATTTTCCGAAGTAGAGCGTGCTTTATTATCAATTGTCATTCATGAATAATCAAGGTCCAACGGGGAGAGATCATCCTTAGCCTGGAAGGGAAGGCTGTTTGCATATCACATTTGATGTGTCTGTAGTGTCAAGTACCTTAGTGACTAGCCTTCAAGTAAACCCCAAGGATGTGACTATACCTCGCACCAAACACAGATCTGGAAGTGACGTACCAAGTCCATGCTGGTTGAGGGTGAGTGAGCTCACATACTCAATCTACTCCTGACACTGCTTCTCTCACCTTCCAACAATGAATCAATGCCACATTATTGTGTCCAGACCCCCAGACAGTCTTCTAAAAACCCGAGTTCCCAGCCTGAGACCATGTGATATATAAGGATGGCAACAGAGGATCCCCTCTTTACTATAAAGTCTCTTGATCTCCTAACAGAGAGCTTAGTTTAGCCTGACCTAGATCACCAGGACCAATGCCACAGAGTCATAGAAGCTGTGATGGGTCACCCAAACTCAGTGTGAGAAACCCAGAAGCCCGGGTCTCATGCTAAGACTTGAAATCTGAGGTAGGAGGAAGTGGGAAAGGAGGGGGTGTGACCAGCAGGTGGGAAGTCAGGGACAAGTAGTGACTTACCCCCATCCCCACCCTCAGGAGCATGGGCAGTACAGAGAGAAAAGCCCTGCCACTGGCTTCAGAGGGAACTGTCCATTTAGGAGTCACCATGGTGACATGAGCACAGGCTTGCAACAGATTCCTACTGACACAACCAAAGGAGTACAGCAAGCCTGGAAAACCTACAACAGCTTGGGAAACTAGGAAAAGGTGCCACCCCTGTGCCAGCAACTTAAAAGAACATCTAGAGAAATATATATGATGAAGAAAGGAGAAAAGACAGGGAGGCCCCTGGGGCAGCCTTACTTTGGGAGAAGTAGGAGAAAGATCACGCCACAAGGAGAGGAGGTCGCCGAGGAGCTGCACAGCAGAATTGCCAAGATGAGGATGACAGAACAGGACAGTGAGGCCAGCATGGGCAGAGATGCTGACCACACCTGGCTCCCTCTTGTCACCAAAGAACGACAGCAGTGTGTGTCAGCAGCAGCCCTGGGAAGCCCCAGGAATCACATGGCAGGTACAGCAAGAAGAAAACTGGCTGGGGGCAGGGCCTTGTCCCTGACGTAGCAGGTGGCAGCTCCAGGAAGAAGGGCAAGTCCAAGCACAGTTTGTACCTGGCATGGTGGCCAGGTCAAACAGCCAGCCAGATGCAAACAGTTGGCTCACAGTGCAATGGGTTCACCAAACTCTGAGAAGAAATATCATGGGCATTAAGTTTCCCTTCTGGAAGTCCTCATGGTGGGAGTTCACTTGCCCTGCCTTACAGTTCGCTGTAAGACTTCATTTCAAGACTTCATTCCGTCAGCCACTTCATTCCGTCAGCCACTCCTGTGCGTTAAGAGCCAGGGGGGTGTTTGCTCCGCAGCAGGGTGGATGGGACCAGGACCCAGGAGAACTGACCCTTCCTATTTACAGGCAAACACCGTCTGCATTCAGGGATGAAAATGAAAAACCTCCCACCAGACCCTGCGGAAGCACGCTTAAACACAGCAGGTCGAGAACGTAGCACTCAA
Source organism: Canis lupus familiaris (assembly GCF_011100685.1). NCBI lineage: Eukaryota > Metazoa > Chordata > Mammalia > Carnivora > Canidae > Canis > Canis lupus. Next base: position 28,152,018 of record NC_049225.1, read on the forward strand.
AGTGAAGAAGAGATCTGAAAAGAACCATGGTTGGAAAGACATTGTGGCCAAGGGCATGGACACAGGCTTGTTGTGAGCCCTGGCCCCAGCATTCACTACCTGGGTGAGGCTGAGCAGGGCTCCATCTCTCTGAGCATCTGTATATCAACCTGCAGAGTGAAGACACTCAAAGCCCAGGCCTCTCAGCCTTGTTCTAAGGCTCATCTGAGGTCGTGCACACAAAATGCCTGCCACAATGCCCAGAGCATAATAAGTGCTCCGTTAAAGATAACTCTGGGGATAAGTAAAGAACCAAGAAACCATCTATTCCATGTCTGCAATAAAAGCCGAGAGGACTTACCTCTGAAACAAGATGCGTTGTGAAGGACAAATTTAAAAAGCACTCCCAAAAATGAAGAGAAGGACAGACATAAGCAGAAATACTGTGATGTCGAAGACTGCAGGTTATATAAAAGATGACAGCTAGAAAGGACCGGCAGTCAATTCAGAATAAACTGAACTGAAAACGTATGAAAATGCAAGAAAACTTTCCGACACTAAAGACAGACCTAGGTCTGAAGATCAAAAGGCTCACTGAGGACCAGGTGCCTACAAATGTAATTATTCATTTCATGGTGAAGAAGTATAAGCACCCCACTGGAAGATGGTGGATGACCTATGAAAGGAAGATAACTCAGGCTCGTAGTGGGCTGCTCCCCTGCAGAACTCAACAACGGGGCCAAGTTGTCCTTCACATTAGAAGAAACAAGGTGCAAAGAATCAGAATAAATGTTTCAGAAAGCTTATACAGATGTTAAGCTTCTCACGTATATGAGAAAGACATTAATCAATGTAAGGGCTTTAATAATGGGGAATGCCCGTGGTAATAAAGATTTGGCACTGAACATGAAGATCCATTTCAGCCTCAATAATTGTTATAATTGTGATATATCACGACACAAAATTAAAATTAAAAATTAAGCTTCCTTCAAGATAAGATAAAATGTAAAATCAAGTAAAATACAGTAATACAGCAGAGGCTTAAAATACCAGAATATACAATAAAAATATGAATGCGATATGATAAGAGTAGAGGAATAAGGAAAGGGAAAACTTACCGTTATTTACCTTACACGATAGAGAGGCAAGAGCTGCTGTTTTTCATTCTGTACATTAGCCATAAGCAAAAGATGACTGAAGAATATTTTTTAAAGATTGATTGATTGATTGATTGATTTTAGAGAGAAAGGGAGCACGAGCTGGGGGAGGGGCAGAAGGGGCGGGAGGGAGACTCTCAGACTCCCAGCTGAGCGTGGAGCCTGATGCCAGGCTCAGTCTCACCACCCTGAGATCATGACCTGAGTCAAAACCAAGAGTTGGACGCTCCACTGACTGACCCTCCCAGACGCCCCTGAAGAATATCGTTAAATTCCTGAGAAGCAACAAAGATAGAGCTAACCTTGCTCCACAGAAAAGTATAAAATTAAATTTAAAAAATGGTTCACCATAGCCAAACAAAGGGGACTGCAAAAGGAGCAGTTTTGAAAAACAGAAGAGAGCCAGAAGGGTCAAAACATATTTGGATAAAAAACACATATACACGTAGCACACGCACACAACAGGGATGATGCCAGGTTGGCGGCATTGGTATTCCCATCAAGAAAAACTCAAGATGAAAGACATCAGACAACTCAAGAGCGTTTGTGTCCATAAGGACTATAATCCAAAATGGAGTCAAGGACGTTATGCATGAAGTAAGAAAGCATCAAAACATATAGCAGTGAATTTTCTTTTTTCTTTTCTTTTTTCAAGTAGGCACTACGCCCAACGTGGGGCTTGAATTCATGACTCTGAGATCAAGAGTCTCATGTTCCACCAGCTGAGCCAGCCAGGCGCCCAGCAGCAACTTTTCCAAAATAAAAAGAGACAAGGGACAGAAACACAGTAGCAATAGGAGAGTTTATCAAACTGCTATTGCTCTTTCATAAATTAAATTGGCCCAAACTAAACATAATTACGTGTAATTAAAAGAATGGCATTCACGGTGGGAGACTCCATCCCTCCTGCTTCACAGGGGAAGAGCCTGGGGTGGGGAAGATGAGAGGATACAACAGTGGTCCTCGAAGTGTGGTCCCTGCCCCCTCTCCCTCCACACCGGCATCACCTGGGAACATGATAGAAATGCACATTCTCAGACTCATCCCAGACTCAACCGAAATTAGAAACCATGGGGTAGAGCCCAGCCCTGCAGGTGGCTCTGATGCAGGTTCCATGCTGAGAATCACTGATGCAGTGATTAAGCCCACAGGCTCCCAAGGCCCCGGTTAGTCATTGCTGGGTGACTTCAGGCAAGACGCTTAACCTCTCTGTGCTGCAGATTAATCATCCACAAATTGAGAAGAAGAAGAAGAATGGCTCCCTCTTGGTCTGGCTGTGAGAGACGATGAGATCAGCTCTGTAAGGCACTCACTGACCTCTCTCACTCTGATTCAGGGATGCACAGCAGGGCCCACCTCGAACCCCCACTGCTCTTCTGCCCCCGGGGTTCAGGGAACCTTCCGTGCCCACTCCTCCGCGACTGTGCCCAGGAGGACGGCCGCCCCCTGACGATGAATCGATGCCTTCTCGCGGTTGGTTCCTACCCTGCTGCATGAGGCAATGCCATAACCGCCCCCCCTCCCCGACTCTCTCCAGCTGGAGCAGACGCTGAGTGACTCACTGAGCTAGTCATTCCAGGGCCTCTTCCCCCCGCCCACATGGCCCTCCCTCCCGGCCTCCCAGCTCCATTCCTCCTCCCCCTGGAGAGGCTGCAGAGCTGGGCAGAGGCAGGCCCAGACCCTGGGCCCTGGTCTCTCGGCCAAACAGAGAAAGCCAGCACACGAAAGAGCCCCAGGCCAGTCCCAGGACACGGTCGTCCAGGACCAAACAGGCAGCAGGGACGGGCAGGGGCCTTGGGCCACACAGCACATTCTCCGTGTCCCTAGGTAGAACCAGAGGCAGGTGTGTCCTAGGGACATGAACGTGTCCCAGGAGGCAGGAGACGATCTCTCGGCTCATAAAGATGTAATTCAAACTTGAGATGTGCAGTCATTTCGCTGCTGCTGACTGTGTGTCGTCACAATTAGACCATATGCTCCAGCATCTTGGAGCTACGAGTGCCCAAGGAAATCAACCAGTGTGACCCCTCCTCCACCAGGTGAGGCCACAGGGCACAGGGAGGCAGCCCCAAAGTCACACAGCAGAAAATCCTAACGGAGGACCAGAACGCACCAAGGACAGCTGAGGGCGCCAAAAGAAGCTTCTTCCTACTACATCAGGCTGCCATGAAACACGACAGCCACAGCGCCGGGGAAGAGAGAAAAAGTCACAAAAAGAGAAGAAGTTTCCAGTTGATACTCCGCTGATGATCGTGCTCCTGCCACCAGAAATGCCCCTCTTCTACAGCACTTTTCTAACATGGAAAGGATGCATCGTGTATCACCTCATTCATAGGTAAATGTGCCCAGGAAGGTGGGGAAACTGAGGCCAGAACACGCTGAGCCAGCCACCTCTGAATCTTTCCTCAGGTTACTGCTCTCACTCTCAGAGCCTGCCTCTCCTCCTACCTGCCCCCAAAGCTTCCACATTTCAGGCCCCACACGGAGCACTGTCCTCCAGGAAGTCCTCCCTCCGCACGCTGTCTTACCCCTGGAGGAATCTGATCTCAGGTTCACCTATACCGCCCGGGGGGTGCTCAGACTCGCAGCTGTGTCTGACCTGGAAGGAGCGAGCACCACCCCTACGTCTCTCATACCCCACGGACATCGAGAGAAGGACCAGGTCTGTCTGATGGCAAAGCCCAAACTCTCACCTCACCGAGGTTAGATGTCACCTCCTCCACTCAGCCACCCTGTGGGCAAGTCACCTGAACTCTCGAAGCCTCAGTAATACCTTCCTCCTGGGTTGTTGGGGGGATTAAGTGAGATTACGTGAGTAAAGTTCCAAGCACCAAACAGAAGTCGCTATAATAAAAATGACAATGACAACGATGATAAATAGCATCGGTGTATAATAAGTACTTTTTGATTTAGTTTGATGTGTCTGAGACAACTTAGCAACACTATCAAAGAAATGCAGATAAATCAGACCCTTTTTGGCTTCAACATTGCAGATATATCAAGTCTAGTCCCCATAGGTCAGAGATGGAGAGTGCAGTGGTAACAGACTTCTTGGTTTAAAATGTCTTAATAAGGGGCACCTGGGTGGCTCAGTGGTTGAGCATTTGCCTTTGGCTCAGGGCGTGATCCTGTAGTCCCGGGATCGAGTCCTGCATTGGGCTCCCTGCAGGGAGCCTGCTTCTCCCTCTGCCTGTGTCTCTGCCTCTCTCTGCGTGTGTCTCATAAATAATTAAAATCTTTTTTAAAAAAATAGATAAATAAGTCATAATAAAATCCATCTTCCAAACAGAAGCCAACCCAGCCACCTCAAGAATCCCAGGAAAGTATACAAAGGACAGTTCAAGGGTGAAACCATCACCTCTTCACCCTAGGAATCAATGTTTCCTTTTTTTGAAGCAATGAATATATAGTTTACAAAAAGGCACAAAGGCCACATCATATGCAGGGGTGTGAAGTCTGGTAGAGAAGTACGTCCCACTTGTACAAGCAAAACACATCAAAGGTAATGTACAACTGAGTGTGGCAATGATTCACTCATAAATAGTTGATGACCTCATGACTAAGACTAATTACTGGCCCAGGTAAAGCCATCTACCTGGAGAAGAATCACGGCAGCCTTCCCACAGACTGATTTCTTGATCCCCTCAAACACTGTGTTAATACACATCGAGGTTTTTCCTTCCTTTCTTCCAAGGCTCCAAGAGTCTGTTCAATCCCTGAGAAAGAGAGCATACTGACCACTCCCCTGGCACCGATGACTCGGAGAGAAAGGTCACTTCACTTCTATCCTAGACACATCTATATGCCACCCAGCCAGGCAGCATATGACCCAGGGTTCAGTTTGAGGCTCCCACAGAAAGATCCAGAAAAGCCTGGTAGCCTTATTTCCAATGGATGAGGTCATGAAATTCACAATATTTTAGCAACTAACTTCCTCAGAGATTCTGAGCACATTCTCTGGTACCTGTCTGCCCTCAGATGTTAAATGGATCTCCCTCCTGCATCCGACCATCCAGTATTGGTCCGGGACCTACTGAACCCCAGACACCATTCCAGCGGGTAGGGAGATGGGGGCAAATCAAGCAGGTCCCCGCCTTCATGGGACTGCCATTCTTTAAACTGCTTCTCTAAAAATTTAAGGGAGCAAACAACTGGCCTTTGCCATGTATGAACTGCAAAGATGCGGATGGATTCTCTAGTGCAGGCCAGGAGGCCCAGGGTGGGGGGTGGGGGGGCCTTGCCATATTAATCACACGGTATCAGACCCCAAATCTTTGCTGGCCTCTTGCAGGACTTGTGATTACAACAACCTTCTGGACCAGGTGTTGACAGTCACTTAACAAATGAGGCACCAAGGGAGTGGACGTGTGACCTGCCCAAGGTCACATAGCTAGACCAAGTTCATCATGATGGGGGGTGCAGGGAGGGGCAAGAGCACAGGTTGTGGCACTGGAGGGTCACTCCGCCAGGGGGTATAACTCAGTAGCATCATCAGCTGAAGTGCTTCCCACTGTCCCTCATGTGGGTTATACTCCTGCCTGAAAGAGTGTGTTTCTCCCACTGATCCCCGGGTGGCTTCTACTGCACTAGCTACGAAATTTATTCCATGTGTACCTTTTAGTCTTATCATGTTTCCAGGACTCATGTCTCTCTCCTCTGGAAAGGCAGAGGGGGAGTGTCCCTCCCCCCATCGCCCTCTGGATACAGCGTCTATGCTGCTGGAGGGATTTGAACCCAGCTCTGTGAAATCTCCAAGTTAACAGTCTACACCCTGCTTAAGATCGGCCATGGGGCGGGGAGGCAAGTGCTGAGAAACTAGCAACCAGGTGGGGCAGGAACTACAGAACTAGCCCAAATCCTTGCAGACCTTTCCATCACAGCCCCTGAGGGTGAGAAGAGTGAACACCCACCTCCCTCCTACCAGGGGAGCCTGGGTGGGAACCTGAAGCATGCCTTCAGCAGGCAGGAAGCTTCTTTAACGTGTTACATCTCATCTTTTAAAATGCAAGCATTATTTGCATTTCTCCCCTGATAACTCTGATCGAATATTAAAGAATATTTATTCCCAAACCTCCAAAAGGAACTAGTTCTGAAGGAAAACATGCCGTGTTGATACAGAGGTTTCCAGCACTCCCCATGCGGCCCCGGGCTGTGTACTTGTAAAGCTGGGAAGCACAGATCCAAGAGACCCGGGTCCCCTGAGAGTCTGTGGCCATCTGTTCATTCATACCATCCACTCATTGATTCATTGCCCAGAGGAGCCCCAGGTTAGCGGCTGGTGGCTGAGTCAGCAGCTCTCAAGGCGATCACCTTCTCCACCTACTCATGAATCACTAACCTGCTGCCCCTCACTACGTGCCTGGAAACACACAAGCGTGTTTCAGTGAAGCGGTACCTGGGCTGCAAGCTGCTCACCAGCAGGAACCAAGTGCGAGTGAGGGGGGAGGGCAAGCAGGACAGGGTGAAAACACAGGCTGAACACCACCGAAAAGCCTGGATCATTTGTTCGTTTTCTTCATCAGCTACTGCTGCATATTTGCCGTGTGCAACGTGCAAGGTGCCGCACCCTGGCAATGCCGGCACTCAGCAGTGAAGCCAAGGTCTGCAAAGACTGAGGAGACAAGAGCAGCAGTCAAGAAATTCTAACAGAATGTACAAAAATTCAGGGCTTTAAGACAGGGAACAGGGGAGGAGTATGCTGAATAGAGGAGAGATTACTTCTCGTTGGAGCATCCTGGAAGAAGAGGATTTGGCCCCAGGCTATAAAGAATGAATGAGACCTAAGAGTACACAGACCAAAAAAAAACCAGAAAGGATAAAATGAACTACCACATGAGGCAGGGACAGAGAGTAGTTTTGTGGGCTGCCACCCAGAGACATAAAGGGAAGACAGAGAAGAGATATGGAGATCTCTGAATGCCAAGAAAAAAAATATATATCTGGACTTTCTCTTTTCCTCCAGCTAATTAGAAGCCATGAAAAAAATATTTGATGAGGAAATTGAAATATTCGGCTAACATTTAGAACATGTAACTGGGCAGTCAGAGGTAGAACTGATCAGAAAGGAGAGAGTCGGGCAGCCAGCTGGAAGTCTACTGCAGTGGTCCAAGCAAGGAGCAATGGAAGGCTGAAGTGGACCAGAGGCAGCAGCAGTGGAGAGGGCGAATGCACGCGGGCAATGATAGCAAGAACCATCAGCATCTGGCAACAGACTAGAAAAGGGTCAGGGAAAGCCGGGCCCTGAAACCATGGCCCCTGTGAGAGACACACACTCTCTCTCTCTCTCTCCTCTTAGAGAATGGTACCATGGCTCCCCCATCCCTCCTTGGTGACTTTAACCCCACTGGCTCACGTGTAGAGCTAGCTAATCAGGCTTTCTTCTGAAAGTTCTGAAACCATCAACAGTGTGCCTCCTCGGTCGGACCCTCACCATCAGGCCCATGCCTCATCCTGCTTCCTCTCATCCTACCCACACCTGAGGGGTACAGCTCAAGGGCATCCCACTCCTCTGGGTACCGTGAGAGCCCGCAAAACATGTCCTTTCGAGAATTAGTCCAAAATCAGAAAGAATCTTCAAGGGACCTTGTCAGGGTATCCTACGCCAGAAAGAAACTAAGGCCACAGAGTTGAGGTTCCCAAGGAGCTTGTGCATGTGTGTGAGAGACAGACAGACACAGAGGGAAAGCTTTTAAATGTGTGTGTGGGGGGGGAGAGAGAGAGAGAGACAGAGAGACAGAGAGGGAGGGAGGGAGGGAGGGAGGGAGGGAGGGAGGGAGGGAGGGAGGGAGGGAGGGAGAAGGAGCCAGAAAGAGAGAAGGAGACAAGTCTTCCTTCCAGAGCCTTCCGCTGAGTCCCAGGCTCAGGGCTCGCAGCCCCTCCCACCGCCAGCAGAGCTTAATTCCAGAGGAACAGGCCATTCATTCCAAACCTGTGTTTATTTTGCCCGCTCAGAATGAAGAGCAGCACACTATTTCCCAAACGGGAGAGAGCAAGCAAACATTTGTTTCTACGATCCACCAAAATAAATAAATAAATAAATAAATAATTTTCAAAAATAGAAAATGCTTTGCAGCTTCTACATTAATTTTTTTTTTTTTCCATTCAAAAGGGAAAGGCTCTACCAGGGACCACAGGGAAGCACCTATTCCTGCAACTTAGTTTCAGTCCCTGTGGAAGAGAAGAATGCCTGTTAGGAAGGAGGCACTATTTTCTCCCCCCTTCAACTGTTCAATCAGGGTACCCTAGAGAAGAGCAACACAGAGACTCTCAAAGGTCTCCCCCTGAAATGAGGTCTGAGGGCCAACTCCCGAAGCTCAGGGAACTCCGCCTGAGCAGCTCAGCCGACTGCCCAGAGCTGGACTGGCAATCAGCCGGATAAAAAATCTCCAGACTGGAACCAGAGCGCCAATATCAAGGGATTATCCCTGAACTGGCTGTTCTCTCCCGCAGGCAGGCTCCGAACCCCGGGCTGGCCAGAGCACTCATCAGCCCCGTCCCTGGCTGGCTAAACAGGCGCCCACTGACTGCCCGAAAGAAAACTGCGTGGGCCTGAGATCCAGCTCTGGGAAGGGAAGGGATCAGGCTACCTTGCTCCTTCTCCCTCTGCATCCTCTAGGCTCCCTGTAGGGAAGGTGATGAAAAAAGACACTCTTTCTCACACACTTCTGGTGGGACTGCATGAAAGCTGCATGACCTTTCTGGAAGGCAATTTGGCAGTACGCACAAAGAATCTTAAAAACATGCACCTTCTGGCCCAGCAAATTCCACTTCTAGGAGTCTGTCCTAAGGAAACAAGCTGTGGTGTGAATAAAAATGGACATATACAGATCTTAACTACAGCATTGCCTAAAACAGTGAAAAATGAGAAATAGTGTGCAGAACCAACAACAGGGAGATGGTGAAACAGACTGCAGCGCATCTACTTGAGGAACTAAGGGGCATCACTAAAGAGCACGTATTTGGGGCGCCAGGGTGGCTCAGTCAGTTAAGTGTCCACGTCTTGGTCTCAGCTCAGGTCATGACCTCAGGCTTGTGAGGTCGAGCCCTGCGTCAGCTCCACGCTCAGCAGGGAATCTGAGATTCTCTCTCTCCCCGCCTCTGCCTTCCCCTCACTTGCTCAGTTGCTCTCTCTAAAATAAATAATTTTTTTAAAAAAAGACACTTTCAACAAATTATTGATGACATGGGAAAAGATCTACATGTGTGTCTAAATGCATAGAGGAAAGACTGATAGGCCATGTATCCAAATATTGACAGCAATTATCTCTGGGATGGAACAGTTACTTTCATTGCTATACTTTTAAAATACCTGAGGTAAGATACACGTAACACAAAATATACGCCCCTGGAACTACCTGCAGCGTACAGTTCTGTGGCGGAACTAGGTCTATTCACAGCGCTGTGCAGCCAGCATCACTATCCATCTCAGGCACTTCTTCATCGCCCCAATCTGACATGTTGCACCCACTAAACAGTCTCCCCACACCACCCCAGGCAGCCACGCTTCCCTGGCTGTCTCCCTGAATGTAAATACTCTAGGTCTCTCATAAAAGTAGAACCATACGGTATTTTTGTAACTGGCTTCTTTCGCAGAGCGTAATATTGTGAAGGTTCATCCATGTTGTAGCAAGTGTCAGAATTTCTCTCCTTTTAAACAAGCTGAATAATAGGGGCGCCTGGGTGGCCCAGTTGGTTCAGTGTCTGACTCTCAGTTTCAATTCAGGTCGTGATCTCAGGGCCATGAGCTCGGGCCCCACACCGGGCTCCACACTCAGCGCGGAGTCTACTTGAGATTCTCTCCCTCCCCCTCTGCTCTTCCCCACTGCTCCCTCATGTGCTCTCTCTCGCTCTCTCTCTCTCTCTCTCAAATAAAATAAATATTTTTTTAAAAAGGCTGAATAATTTTCCGGTGTGTATTTACCCATTCTTCAATCATTGGACACTTGGGATGATTCTACGTTTTGGCTACTGTGAATAAGGCTGCTATGAAGACGAGTGTACATGTATCTGTTCAACTCCTTGTTTTCATTTCTTTTTGGTGTATCCAATAGTGAAAGGGCAGGATCCTATGGTAATTCTATGTTTAATTTTTCAAGCAACTGCCATACTGTTTTCCACAGCCTGCTGCACCACGTTACAGTCCCACCAGAAAGGCACAAAGGTCCCAATTTCTCTACATCCCTCCACACTTGTTATTTTCTGGATTGGGGCTAATAGCCATTTTAATGGGTATACATTTATGTATTTTCAGAGTTTCCTAACAGAAGTACGTGTTATATGTTTATAATCAGAAAAACAATGTCGCTTTTTTAAACTGCACTGGGGACTGGCTCACATCCTCCTGCCCGGAGCACAGCATACTACCATGTCACAGTGCAATGTGCATGGGTCTGGTCCTCTGTTCCCCGAGTGCCCCGTCTCCCTCTCCAAGCTCCACGAGGAGATACAGAAGTAGAAAGAGAAGAGATGTGGGGATCACCGAGTCCTGGAGTATGATCCCAGTTCCACCATCTACCTGCCGAAAGCCTGGCAAGTTTGCCTTTCTGTGCCTCCATTTTCCATCTGCCAACTGGGACTAAGGATGTCAACCCCTTAGAGTTGTAGGGCCTTGCACTGTGCCTGCCAGGAAGCAGGTGTTTGATAAATAATGATCCCTGTTCATTTCTGGGATTGCTCACAGCTTCTGCCATGGGAGGGAACACAACATACCTATTAGCAAACACAACTGATTTGATTAAAACTCATTATGGTGAAGATCCCAATTTGATCATTTGTATCTCCCCCAGAGACCCCTACGGACTGCAGTGTTTCACAAACATTAGTCCTGGTATTTGCTCCCCACAAAAGGAATTTAACAGTCAGATAAGTTGGGGAAATACAAACATTGCTATCTCCCAAAAAAGCAAAACAATCATCACCATATTAAAAGTCTGCAATAGAGAAATCTACTGTCAACTGGGGCCTTTTTGGCATAACACCTGTTCGTATCCCATGCAACTGACTCTGAGAGATGCTGCTCTGTCCCTCATCCCATGTACAGTCCTGAAATCTGGACATCCAGCCTTGGGTTTCTCCATGCACATGCCTGTATGTTGAAACTGAAGTGAGCCAGTGGTCTCAAAATTTAGCAAGCATGAGAACCTGGAGGGCTTGTTAAACCAGAAAGGGCCAAACTGATACCAGCCTCAGTGTCTGACTGAGGAAATCCAAGGCAGGACCTGCATCTCTAACAAACTCCCAGGTGATGCTTCTTGATCCAAAAACCCCACCTTTCCAAACATTAAAATAGGTAGTAAAACAAACAAACAAACCTTGGGATGCCTGGATGGCTTGGTGGTTGAGCATCTGACTTTGGCTCAGGGCATAATCCTGGGGTCCTGGAGTCCTGGGATTGATTCCCACATCAGGCTCCCCACATGGAGCCTGCTTCTCCCTCTGCCTGTGTCTCTGCCTCTCTCTGTGTGTGTCTTTCATGAATAAATAAATACAACTTAAAAAAAAAAAACCCTCCACACCTACAAGGTTAACACAGGACATAGATGAAATGTGTATATAGTTGATCCTTGAACAACATGGGTTTGAACAGCAGGGATCCACTTATACACAGAATTTTCTACAGTACAGGACTGTAAACATATTTTCTCTTCCTTGTGATTTTCTTAACATTTTCTATAGCTTACCTCATGGTAAGAACACAGTATAAAATACATATAACATACAAAATCAACTGTTAATCAAATCTTCATGTTATTGGTGAGCCTACCAGTCAATGGTAGGCTATTAGTATTAAGTTTGGGGAAAATCAAAAGTTATGCATGGATTTTTGGCTGCAGGGCATTGGCATCCCAACCTCTGCACTGATCAAGGGTCAACTGTACCTCCGGCAACACCACAGAAATCAAGTCTAACTAGAACTGAAAACTTCCATTCTCTTCTGGGACAAGTTGTCAAAGGAAGCACGTCATAGTAGTTAGCTAATCAGATTCTGGAATCAGAAAGAGCACCTCTGCACATCCCTGCTCCACAGTTACCTGGAAATAAGCACAGACAAGTTACTAAAACCTTCTAAGATGTAGCTTCCTCATCTCCCAGTTCACAGAATTTCTGAAAGCATGCATCCCAGCATGCAGGATGCTAGTGAGAGGGCCTACCTCACTCGGTAAGTGCTCAGTGAATACTAGCTGTTCTTTTTCAATTACTTTGTTATTTAAACACCTGATCTAGGAAGCAGCGCATCATCTGTGTGCTGTCAGGGGACACCTTAAAGTCAGTGACTAGGGCAGATGCTATTGTCACTCCTTCTCCCACTCATCGCCTTGCACAAAGTACATTTGCCCTCCTTGTGGACCTCCTTGTGGACCCTTCCCACACTTGTGGCACTGGACTCCTGCACACGGCCACCTGCAAATACCTGCTCCCAGTGGTCATCGTCCTGGAGACAAACCAAGTGTGGGTCCCAAGTGTCACCACGCATGAACTCCATGCCAAGGAAACAGACTGGGAGGAGCTGAATTGCATCCCCCACAAAATTCATATATAGAAGTCTGAACCCCTAGTACGATCATCCAAAGATGATCCTATGTGGTGGACGGGGTCTTTAGAGAGGTGATTAAGCTAAAGTGGGGTCATTAGACACCTCAGAAGAAGAGATTAGGATGCATCCAGGTACAAAGGGAAAGCCAGGTGAAGACGCCAGGAGAAAGTGGCCAGCTACAAGCCAGGGAGAGAGGCTTCAGAAGGAAGCAACCCAGGGCACCTGGGTGGCTCAGTGATTAAGCATCTGCCTTGAGCATCCTGCAAGGAGCCTGCTTCTCCCTCTGCCTATGTCTCTGTGTCTCTCATGAATAAATAAAATCTTTTAAAAACAGAAGAAGAAGGGTGCAATCCTGCTGACACCTTGACTTCCAGCCTCCAGAACTAGGAGGCAAGAAATGTCTGTTGTTTAACACCCCCAGACTGTGGTATTTGTTACAGCAGCCAGAACAAGAGGATACAAGGACCCACAAGGACTGCCCTCACCTCACATCCCAGCATCACGCCATGTGAGAGGGAGGCAGGCGGCCTCTCAGACACCACGCTGAGGTGAAGATAATATGCAAGTCCTTAAACTTGGGGCTCTGATTGCAACTGTTCACCGTACCAATGGCTGGCCACAGGACAAGTCATTGGTACCCTCTGAACCTCTGTTTCTTCCTCTGTCTCTAATGGGACTCCTCTAAGGCTTGAGGCAGTATTATCTGATCTAAGCCTCAGAGTCCAAGCCATGGTTGCACCCTTAACTCTCACCAGGAAAAATGCAGTAGCCCTCCTAACGGGCGCTTCTGCTTCTACTCCTGCCCTCACTGCCTGGCCTCACTGCTGCAAAAGCAAGCTTTTACAGAGATCCATCACGTCACATGCATGGCTACGTAAAGCCCTCTGATAACACTCCATTGCACCGAGGAGGAAATCTAGACTCTACACCATTGCCTATCATGCCCTACAAGAAATGCCAGCCTCCTGTTGTAGCACTTTCCCCTCCATGCCCTAAACTCTGTTCAGAGTGGCTTTTTTGCTATTTTGGAAATAAGCCAGCTTATTCCTACCTCGGTGGGGGGTGTACACTAGCCATTCCCACTGCCTGGAATGCTCTTCCCCCAAATTTCTGCCCAGCTAGCTTCCTCTCTGGATAAATGTCTCCTCCTTGAAGAGGCCTTTCTCCCCATCACAAAGAAACCCTCAGGAGCCTCTCACACTGTTGTCTTCCTAGATGATAGCAACAAGCTCTCTGCCTCCCTGAGAGTGAGCACCAAGTGCCTGCCCAGTCACTGCTGCTTCGCCAGCACTTGTCCAGTGCCTAGAAGCAGCTCAATAAATGTGGGCTGCCTACTTTGCAAACTGTAGAGTGCTGCATGAAAGTGTCACAAGTACCCAAAAGAGCCAGCCAAATAATTCAAAGAAGGGATCCCTGGGTGGCTCAGTGGTTTACTGCCTGCCTTTGGCCCAGGGCCTGATCCTGGAAACCCGGGATCGAGTCCCACATCGGGCTCCCTGCAGGGAGCCTGCTTCTCCCTCTGCCTGTATCTCTGCCTTTCTCTCTGTGTCTCTCATGAATAAATAAATAAATGTTTTAAAAAAAAATAATAATTCAAAGAAAACAGGGTAAAAGTAGGGGGATGGGCAATTCAGAGTAAACACGGAGGGACTCCAAGTGGTGATTTAAGAAATAAACCAAGCAATCTGTTTTCTTAACTAGGTGAGGCTTGCAGGCCAGAGAAGCACAAATGGCACTGACGTTCATCTACTCGGTTTGTGCTTTATCTGCTCCAACCAGTCATAGGAACCACGTAAATTACAGGCGGATGCAGTCCTCCCGGAGCCAGGCAGCAAAGCCCCCCCTTGCGGGTGGCCTGGGATGAGTCACCCTCATTGCACTGGCCCTCCCCTCATGCATCTGGGTCCTTCTCACTGCAGCGCTGCCTGCCCCGGGCCTGCACTCCCGCAGCGGGCGGGCCTGTGATTCACAGATGGCCCATCACTCCCGGTGCCAGCAGAGCACCACCCAAGCCTATCTTTAGAAGTTCCGCAGGCTGAAAAATCAATTTACCCGCCTGGCACCTGGGCCTGGAGCCTCCCCACCACCATCAGTGGCTGGCAGCATGTGGCTGCCCCCAGCCTGCCCTGGTGCATCAGGCCTTGCTCAAGGTCCAGAGGGCCTGGCAGTGCCACCTTGCAGACTTCTGAGCCCATGTGTGTGCTGAGCTGCCCTCAGAGGTAGGCCAGGCCTCGTCAGAAGCTGCAGGCAAACACCGGACCTTGGAAAGTACTGGCAAAGGGAAGCAAATCACTCTGTCCTGGCTGCCCAGCTGGCACATTCCCCAGGTGGTCATCTGATCCTAATCCACATGTAGCCCCATCAAAGCAGCTTGCCCAGGTGTGAGCTCAGTCTCCTCAGAGTATGGAGCAGAGGTGAGAAAACAGAACATGACTCCCCACTTCAGTAAAGACTCAAGAGGCAAGTTCCCAGTGCCCCCTCTCAACCCACCCCGAGCCTTTCCACTGTCTGGAAATGGCCCTGTGCATCCCAGAGGCTAAAGGGGACCCACTGGGAAGGGATCACCATCTAATTAGACCCTGACCATATCAATCATACCTTCTTTTTTTCTATAAAGACTCCCCGAGGATCTGGCTCAGTGAGTAGCCTAGGTGTGAAGGGGGGCAATGAGGGCAGAGAAAAGGAGGCCTGGCCATGTCCCTGCCCTCTGCATTCATGAGCTCTCCATGCTCAGCCTTTGAGGTTTCCAGAGGGCTTCAGGCCTTCTACCTCTTTACCCACATCTGGACACACCATTTTCACAGAAGCCGGGCAATGTGGCCTGTGTTTTCCAACAATGCCACCTAGGGCCTGCCCACCCCCACATCTCCTCTTTCTTTCTTTCTTTCTTTCTTTCTTTCTTTCTTTCTTTCTTTCTTTCTTTCTTTCTTTCTTTCTTTTTTTTGTTTTTTTTTGTTTTGTTTTGTTTTGTTTTCCTTAAAGATTTATCCATTTATTTGAGAGAGAGAGAGCCTACGCGAATGGGGCAGGGGCAGAGGGAGAGGGAGAATCCCAAGTGGACTCCCCACTGAGCATAGAGCCCCATGAGGGGCTGGATCTCATAACTCTGAGATCATAACCTGAGCCGAAATCAAGAGTCGGATGCCTAACTAAGCCACCCAGGTGCCCCTCCCCATTATTTCTGCCAGACAGTGACACCCAGCTCTCCTGAAGCAAATGAAAACAGAGAGTGGGGCTTCACCTTACTGGCTTCTAGTTGAGAATGAGAATGATCCAGAAGAGTTTAAGGACTCAAAAGCCATCCCTGAGAACTTGCAGAAACACAAAACTATGTTTATTTCCTAAATGCAAAAAAAGGGGCAGGGGGGCTCCAAGCTGATGTGCCCGCTGGAACCAGGCTGCTATGGTAAGTAAGGGACTGTCCATGGCAAGGGCCACAACTCTGCCCAGCTGATCGTCACCATGAGGAGACCCAGGCCTACAAAGGTCTGTCTTTAACCTTTTTTTTTTTTTCAAGAAAAGTTAGAAACCCAGCTGTTGTTTATCTTAATCCCAAACTTCCCATTTTGTAAATGTAGGCAATTAATGCAAAAAAAAAAAAAAAAAAGGAAGAAACGAAAAACCCACAAAATGGAATTTTGAAACCACACAGGCCAATCCAAGCACACTTGGGGACCACCAGCCTGTCCCCTCTGAAAGCGAGGGTGATGTGACTGGTTTCTGGAGAGCACATTCAGAGGATTCCATCCCTCTCTGCTCCCCACCCAGGGAGACCTTCCTGGCCTGCCTCTCAAACAGCAGCACCAGCCAGAGGGGGAGGCTTGACTGTTGAGCCAGGGAATGTGGCTCCCAGCACCCTGAGGGGACCAGGAAGATGACCAAGAGAAACAGAGAACAGGTAAGTCAGGTCTTGCAGGTATTCTCAGTCATGGGGATCGGGAAGCGGCCACGCAGCCACAGGGCTTGCCCCCATGACAGCATCAACTCGAGGGTGAAGCATCTGGGCCCTGTCTTGCTGTCTTCTTGGCCCAGCACAAGCAGAGCATGAAGGCAAGAGCAGATGGCACCCCTGGAGCTCCCAACTGCTGGGTACCCAGCACCATACACCACGCAGGAGGGTGTCATTTCCCTAATCCTTGTCACTCACCCGTTTCCTGCGATATCTCTTTCCTCCTCCTCCCTCTCACCCTGGGCTCATTCCTCTTCTTCCTGAAGATACAGATCAGGAATCAGCTTCTTCACAGAGCCGTCCCTACTCAGGGCCACTAGCACATCCCTCTCGGGGGCCGCTCAGCATTCGTGCATGTGGCTGGCCGCCTCCCCAGCCGGGAGCTCCTCAAGGGGAGGGCTGGCTCTTTACATCCCATTAGCCCCGGTGGCCAACACAGGTATCTTGGAACACGGAAGAAGTTCTGTGTAGAACTGAACCAAGCAACGTGTCAAGGGGCAAGCATTTTCAGAGCACCCATCGGTGCCAAGCACCCCACGGGGTCAAGCACACCAGACCATGGAGATGAACCCCACCCATCCAGCGGCCTCAGGGGATCACCATCTTTTGGGGATGACGGATGTTTAAGAAGCCTCCATCGGAAGGACTCCCCAACCAACTCCCCATTATCCGCACCCATAGCCACACCCCTGCCCCCCACCCACCCCTCCACACCTCTGCACTTGCTGTTCCTCCCTCCCACGGTGCTCTGAAGACACCCGCCACTCAAAGCTCATCTTCCAGAAGAGTTTGTCTCACTGCCCTGTAGGAAAGAGCGCCCTCCTCATCACTTCGTTCCCTGTCCTTCCTTCATTTGTCCTATTGCCCCATCACTATCTGACTTACCGTGTTGGCCTAATTATCCTGTGTATGGCCTGCTCCACCCCTAGAACGTAACCCGAGACATCAGAGCCTGTGTCTGCTTTCTTTCTTGTATGCCCACTGTGAGTCCTGTATCTGCCGAGAAGCAGCTGAGACCCCTGTCTCCACCCGCCTCCTCTGGTGTCAGTAAGCAAGACACTTGCACAACTTTCCACCTCTCACACCTCATCGTATTTCTGAACCCGCAAAGGGCAAGAATCCCTCTTGTGTAAATGTAAGAGGAGGTACCAGGTGAGGGGAGGGGGGGGGGGGGGGGGGGGGGGGGGGGGGGGGGCGGGGGGGCAGTGAGTATCTTGAGTGCATAGAGGTGGGCTGAGGGGTGGAGGCATGTTTGGGGAGCTACAGGTGTGTGGTGTGTGAGCAAATGTGTATGATGGCGGAGTGGAAGCAGGTGGGCCTGAGCGGGGGGCAGGGGCCAAGGGGCGAGAATGTTCATGGGGACGTGTAAAAACACGGCGAGGGAGGGGAGGCAGGCACCACATGTGGATGTATGCAGGTGTGCACAAATCTGGGTAAGCCTGCGTGCACATCTGTGAACGCAGGAAAAGTGTGCTGGTGGGAGACGGTGCTGGTGCTTCCTCTCCCTGGTGCAGCCTCCAGCTGAAGAGGCAGAGATGGGGACCAGGTGGCCAGTGCCCTTGGGTCTTCCACAAGAATTCCTCCCTCTGCTGTCTGCTGCCTGGCCTGATGAGGCTGTATTGGACAGGACACCATGGAACTGGAACCCAGGCCTCCTCCATGGAAGGACCAGAAGACAACTACAGAGCAGCAACCAGACAATCAAAGCAGCCCCAGGAAAATGGGCCAACACCGAGCATGGGTGCCTCAGGCTCCCCGGGGATGGGGTCACCAGTGTCCCTCAGAAGGAGGCCAGGCTCCTGGTGGCTTTACACCAGGACTGAACATATAGATCTGGATTCCCTGGAGATTCTGGAAAGCAAACACGTCATTAGGGCAATGTGGGTGCTTTTTCACTGGCTACACATCTAATGAGAACATCTCAGCTTCTGGGAGCACCATGCCTCGGACATATAATGACCAGATGGTCTCTTGGCTGAGCTGGGGCTCCTGGGGCCAGAGGCTTATTCCCTGCCCACCCCATGTAGCAGGCCGTGAGACAAGGGTACAAATACCTGCGGAGTGTTCTCAGCCTCTCCTCCACCCCCTGCATGCTCTGACTCCTGCCTACCCTGCCGGTCACATCTTCACGGTCCACTTTGCTCACTGGCTCCGAACACAGGATTCCATCCATTTCCTCCTCTGACAAGAAGGTACTGAGCATCACTACCTCCCAGACATCCTTCTGGGCACCAGGGACACTGCAGCCAGGGAAGCAGACCACAAGCCAAAGCCACAAAGCAACATATAAATCCAAGGTATATCGGATGCTGACAGGTTCCCCGGGAGAGACAAAGCTAGGGAGGGAGGCAGGAAAGGGGCCGTCAAACAGAGCGGGGGCAGCGGGGGGACTCTCCAGCAGCCCAGCTCGCTCCCTTCCCAGAGGCTTCGCAGCTGCTATTCCACATGCCCAAAGCACTGTTCCCCCAAAGGTTCTCCACAGTTTCCCTTTTCAGGCAGGTCAATGCCATTCCCGCGGTAATGGCTCCCGTAGACACATCATGCCCTTGCGCGGCCACCTATTGTAAAACAGATGCCCCTTCCCACTCATGCCACCACTACCTCTTAGCCTGCTTTCATATTCTTAAAACACATATCTGAAGGTAAATTATCATTCGATCTACTATGTTCCTGCCTCCCCCACTGGAACATACGGCCCAAAAGGAGAGAAGATTTGGGTCGGCGTCACCCCTGCATCCCTAGCACCCAGAACAGGCCAACACCCCACGGGCCACACGGGGCCTGCAATCCTGCCTTCAGCTTTCCCTCGGGTTAAGCGATGCCCTCCCCAGGCACCTTTTCTCAAATCCTCAGAGTGGGCTGTGGCGACACAGGAAGTCATCGATGCCAACGTGAACCCATAGTTTCTCTTTGTGGGGACCGCTGACAAATCTAAGACAGAGCGTTGGTTTTGGGGGAGGAGGCCAAGGAGAAGGGAGAAAGCACAGGGCCACTTTCCAGAGCACAGGACAGAAACGGGGGGGAAGAGCGGGGTGCTGGTCCCAGCCCTGTCCCAGCTTCTGGGTAAGCTCACGAAGCATGGGTTCCTTCATGACTTGCAGCCACGAGGGAGTTCTGTGGTCACCTGAGGCCTGGGGTTCCCGGGGAGAGGCGCCTCAACGGGCAAAGGACACAGCTTCGGCCGCCTGCCCCCTCTGCCGTCAAGGGCGACAGGTGTGGTCGGGTCTCCCGGATGGCTCTCCCCTGGATGGTGATAGAAACAAAGGGGAACACCCAACAATGGTAAGCAGCCACGTGCCCTTGTATTCCTGCACACTCGGTGAAGATCAGCTCCCCGTTGCTAAGCGCCGGCTGTACACACACGGTTACTATTAGAAAGTTAATCATGGAAAATGCTGAGCTTTCTTTCCCCAGCCGGGCATCTCTCGGCTCCACACTACAATTTCATCTTCCATATAATGTTACCGGACGGTGCCATTGGCTCCGTCCGCTCGCTCCCTTGTCCCAGGCCTCTATGACCTTTCCATTCCCTTCAAGCTGCATGCCACGTCAGCCCCGCAGAACTCGAAGACATGCTGGCCTTGGCCTGAGCCTGGCCCGGGACAGTGCGTTGACATTTTCTCTGCGGCAGCACCAGCCCTCGAAATGCTCCGGGGTGGGGGGGATTAAGGCAACTCCCTCCATCACCCAAGTTGCTTTAGGAGAAGAGAAAACATCACTAGCCCCACCTGGGCTGCTGATGCTCCCCGTACACTGTCTCTACCCAGAGATCAAAGCACAAAGCTGCTTCCCCATCCCTGCCTTGCAAAGTATGGACTATTTCCCACCTCGCACTTTCCAAAAGCTCGCCGGAGAAGGGAGTCATGTTTGAAGGCCAGCCTCATAAAAGGCTTAGTACCTGCTTGTCAGTCAACACCCCACTGAGCACATAATTGATTTTCTTGTTTTATGACTATTTGTGGGCACTGCTTCCCATTCCATTAGCCTGGATAATCGAGAGGAGACTGCAAAGGAGTATTAACATCCCAACCAAGGTCACCCGGCTCCCTCTGGCTGCCTCCCTAACCCAAAGACTGAGTTATTTTGGCTTCTATTAATAATAGCAAGAACAATAAATAACCTGAGCGCTTATAAAGTACATTAATTCTGCTAGTACCTCAACAGTAAAGGCCTTTCTTGGCGAAACACAGAATGGGAAATATGTTCTAAGGCTCGAGTGAAGAATCTTCTGACAGTGTAAGAGCTTTCTGCTGGGGGACACTAAAAATAAGCCAAGAGACTTGCCTGAGGGTGTACAGTGTGAGGTCTGGGACTGGCTTGGGTTGGGTTCCAAGCTCCACCAGCTGTGTGACCTTGGGTAAGTCACTTGATGAGCAAATTTCCACATCACACAGGGACTAGTAAAGACTGAATGACAGGGTGCCCTTCAAAGGCTTGGCAAGGGGTCCGTGCACAGCAGCACTCCCTAAACATTAGCTCCTATTTGAATCCTTACTACTACTGATAATGATGTGTTCTCGTTGGTCCCCACACCAACCCAAGAATGCAGGTGAGAATGCCGTGCCCCCACTGTACCTCAGCCCGTCTATGTGAGGCACCCAGGGCAGGTCACCCCATACCGCACAGTCCTCTGCTTCCGGCAGCAGCCGGCTGATCCCTCGCCCTCCTCAAAGGAGAGGAAAAGGCAGGATCATCTCCATTTTAAAGAGACCGCCCTCAAAGCATCCAAGAGACTTTCTCAAGGACTGCCCTGAGGGAAAGGCTTAGACCACAGCTCAGCCAGGGTCCCTGGGTCACGTGGACATCGTCTGTCCCAACAAACCCTGGCCTTTGGAAGACATCTTCAAAGGCCCAGCTGCAGAAAATCCTCCCAAGCTTCTCAGTCTAGTTATCCCCCCAAAGTCTAAGAGCTTCACTTCTCGCTCATTTGCTCAATGAACACTTACTAAACATCCAGTGCATGTCAGGCTCCGGGCTGGGCACTTAGCCAGTGGTGACCAAGACACCCAAGGTCCCCGTCCCCAAGGGACTTACCCCATATGGGAGGTAGGCAGACAATGATCAAGTAAACAAAGAAAATCATTACAAAATGTGGTAAGGGCTTTGAAAGAAGCAAACGAGGTGCTGAAACAGAACAGCAAAATCACACACTACAAAGTTTTACTTATATATTGTGTTTATTGCATATTTTCTCTCTCTCCCAAATAGAACTAAGCTTCTCACGGGCAGGGATTTACATCTGTTCACTAGTGTATGCTGTGTACCTAGAATAATATGTATGGATACACAATAAATATTTGCCGAATGAGTGTTATTGGATGGTCCAAAAGGCTTCTCTGTCCCCATGGCTTTAAACTAAGACATGACAGATGAGATGGAGACAGCACACAAAAAGGAGGCAGAACAATGATCCTACTTAGCCACACACAGAGGACAGCACAAGCAAAGGCCCTGAGGTCCGGAGAGACTAGCATCTTTGTCTCATCCTCTTCCAAAGGCAACCTTTAAAAAGCCACAGGGGTTGGGGGGTGGGGGGGCACTCCCTTCAGTGCAGCATATATGTCTAAGCCCCATCTCCTGCCTTCCACTTACACATTCTTGCTCTCATCTGGTTTCCTCAGTTTCCCGGTGCCTTATGCCTAGTGGTAGCAAAATGCAAAGTTAGAGGCATGCACACTAGTGCCAGGAAACCAGGATTTCAACCCCAGCTCTGCCATTTAGTGCTTCAGGGATTGGGGGCAGGTTACTTGTCCTCTCTCGGTGCCTCAGTTCTGTTATCTGTAAACAACAGATAATAGAGAATCAGTTCTGTGAGCTGCTGTGAGCAAGTTAAAAGATGGGGCGCTCTCGGCTCCATCGCCGACACACAGAAGGCACCCAATAAATGTGAGCATTACCATTGTCTATTTTTAGCACTGTCATCGTTATTAGATGTCCCGTCTCCACCTGGCCCCTTCAGAGAGGTAACTGGGTAGGTGAAGGACACCCACCCCAGCAACTCGTCCAGATTCCCAACCGCCTGACCGCTCTTGCCTTGGGGTAGATGGATATCCCCGCACAGTCTTATGCAATACCATGACTCCTGAGGACTCTAAGTGGACCATGAG
The DNA here is from genome assembly GCF_011100685.1 of Canis lupus familiaris. Taxonomy (NCBI): domain Eukaryota; kingdom Metazoa; phylum Chordata; class Mammalia; order Carnivora; family Canidae; genus Canis; species Canis lupus. Next base: position 28,174,743 of record NC_049225.1, read on the forward strand.
CCACTCCAACGGACTCCTCGAGGCCACCGCTAGCCCCTTGGGGCAAAGTAGAGGGTTTCTATGACCCACAGAGGGGTTCTGCAACCATGCCTGAGATTGACATTCCCCCGGCTAATAGTCTTCCCTCTATTTAACTGCGTAAAAAAAAACACCTGCAAATGTTTTGCCTTTTCAAATCACCTCTCCTCCCCCTCAACACCACCCCCTGTCCCCAAATCCCAGTAGTTTCAAAACTGAGTAACTGTTGGGAACTGCAGTTAAAGATGCTAATTTAAACACACACGTCAGACAAGGCAAGCTGGGATCGTTTTCTTAGCAACAACCCCTCACCCACACCTCCCAGCTGTCACTGCCCAGGAGCAGGGCTCCAGCAAGCTGGCAGGGGAGCGGTACAGGCAGGGACAGAGTCTGGGGGGCCTGGCTTAGGGCCTCCATCTAGCCTGTACCCTCCAAAGGCGACCTTCAAAGGCTCAAGCACTGCCCAGCTGCCAAGTGAACAAGAAACAGGTTCCAGGGCAACCAACTGTTTAAGCAAACCCGTTGGATGGCATTTTGAACTTACAGAACTGCCTGCACAGAGCGCTCTAATTTCCTGTAATAAACCCAAAACCTTCCCTCTGACTAAGCTTCATGCATTAAATAGCAGCATCTACTATCAAAGCACATTAAGACTCCTTTCCTTGTGGCTCATATCATAAACATGAACGTGGGTCCCATCGAGGGGCAGTCACATCTCCAAGTGGCAATGTAAAATGTTCCCTCCAGGGCACCTGGGTGGCTCCATTGGTTAAGCATCTGCCTTCTGCTCTGGTCATGATCCCAGGGTCCTGCTCAGCAGGGAGCCTGCTTCTCCCTCTACCTCTATTTTTCCCCTCACTGGTGCTCTCTTGCTCTCTCACCCTCCCTCTCTCTCTCAAGTAAATAAAGAAAATCTTTTTTTTAAAAAAAAAAAAAAAGTCCTCTCCTTCACAAGGTCCCCAGAATCCTCCAGCCCACCCTCAGATGGGGGTGATCCCCCCAACTCTCTCAGCCTCTTCAATATCTCACTGATGTAGCAAGTCCATGGTCAGGCTAGCACACATCTGTGCCCCCCACTTCCCACCCCAGGACTGGTGCATCTTTGAGAAGACAAGCCATGTCTTGGTCAGCCTTGGATCTTGCCACCACAGCACTCACATCACAGGTAAAGACACACACTACTTTGCCAGAATGTCTGGCGTGTAGCAGGTGCCTGATGAATAGTTAGGGGTTGTTAAGATGCATCGCTCTATAAATGCAAGGGAAGACCTGACCCGATTGAAGCAACAATCGAAGAGGAAGAGTAAAAAAGAAAGCAGTAAACACACAAGAAAATAAAACAAGAAAAGCATTAAACAATGAACGTGTTAAATAAGACTGTCCCCAGTTGGTCTCATTGGTAAACATGGCTTTCTCATATGCTGAGTTTACTTAACATGGAAGTGTATGAATCCTCATTTTTAAAACAAAGTCCAAAGCTAACACATAAGAAATGCAAGCCAAGTAACCCGTCCATGGGAGAGAAATTCCCTGGGTTTGGTGATGTGGATGTAGGCCAGACGGTGTTAGAGGGGATATGCTGTGTGTAGAAATGCTAGTGATAGAACATGCATGGGGGCCTTGTATCTCTAGGTAAGGGCGTATTTCAAGAAATTATGGAGATGCTATGTTTCTTGATTTGTTGGTTGCACAGGTAAGTTCTGTTTGCAGAGATACCTAGACTTTACGGTCTGTTGCTTTTTTCCACATCACGGCATAGTTCAATTAAAAAAGTAAAAAAGAAACAGTAAGCAATATTTCCTCCATGGAAACTTATCTTCACTGCCCAAGTGAAGTCAATGCAAGAAAAGGATGTGCTTTACAAAAATTCACTATTCAGAGAACTCAGCTGTCACCGTGTACAAAGTAAGATAAGTCTCCAGTGCCTAAAGGCAAGCAACAAGGGTATGGGAGATGTCAAAGGGGGACATGGAATGCTTGAGTAATGAAACAGATGTGGAGAACTGCCCATAAGCATAACAAGAGGAGTAGCTTTGAAGGGGGTGCTCTGCATCCCCACATTGACCAGGTTCCAGAATCCAAATGTTGAGGAAGCCAAGAATGTGCAAACTATACTCTCTCTATACTCTCTCAGAATAATAAGAAGGCTATTCCTTTCTCCTCTGGGAACCCTCAAATATGCTGGAGTTTCTGATACTCTCAAGATGGCACAGGAGACAGAGCCTGATTTTAGAAACCTCAATATGATGGTGTGTGTGGTATTCTGAGTCCTGAATGATTTACAATCCCGGTGACCTGGTTCTAGAAGACAAAACACACTGGGCTACTTATTTTGCTTTGTGTAGGGTGGTATCTAGGGACCAAGGGACCTGGGTCTAGTTGTCCACAAGCTACTCCCCACTGCCCTTTCTCTCTCTCTCTCTCTCTTTTTTTTTTTTTTTTTTTTTTTTTTTTGCAATTGACATCAGATAATAATGGACAACCAGAGCTTCCCTGCTGGTAAGAGAAGGCTCCAAGAAGTACCCTGAGGAGGTTATGCAGGAGCCAGGAAAAGATGCATGTCCTCTAGACCCGATGGCCAAGGGCAGTTATGGATGATCTGCATGGATCCGAGCTCAGCCTCTCACTGCACCAGCTGGCTCTGCCACCACCAATGGCTGATTGCCTAACCCAATCAATACCCAATTACCAAGACCGTAGTCCTCCAATAAGGCCAGACATATTTGCTCTCAGGAGGGCATAACATTCTTCTTTGGACAATCCTGTCTAGAGATCTTTAGCATGACTTCATTTTATACTTACCTTGTACAGGTGAAAACAAGATACCATTAACATTTGCATGGCTTCATGCAGTTTTAATCAACACAATTTGACATTCATTTGTGGAGTACTAGTTGTGTTCCAGACACTGTTGTAAGTCTTTGGAATCAGGCAGTGAGAAGATGAAAAATGAGAACTCTCCCCAGAAGAGAACACATACTCAGCTTTGGCTATGCCCTCATGGATTGGAACCTGTTCTCGTATGGATGCCTTGAAGCGTCTTTACTGCACTTGGGCTCATAACACCCAGAGAGGGCAGACTTAGAGACTCAGTGGTTGATCGATATATTTATTGAAAGAAAATGACAGGCCCTACAAATGGTTTCTAGAAGCCCTGACAGTAATCTCCCACCCTGAGTTCTGGTACTCTTCCATAACTGTGTAACATCAGCCAGGATAGGCCCAACGACTCACCATGCTCACATAGTTGGAGCATGGGTTCCAGGATGGGTCAGGTGACTTTGGGCAAGTCACCTCCACTGCGGTGGCTCGGTTTGTTCATCTGTAGAATGAAGGGACTGGAGCAGATCATCTCTGATTTCTCTCCCAGGTTGGAGCATTCCATACTGCCTTGTGGATCCAGGTGAATGGGAGTTGCCTTTTGCTATTTGTGACTAGAAGAGACAGCTAGACATGTCCCCTTTCCTCTTTCATAGCATGGCCTCATTTTATTCAGGTTCTTACCTCCTCTCTACACTGCCTTGGGCCTCAGGTAAGCTCCTGTCTGGTCTATATCTAAGAGCATTCCTATTTGACTTGCTACTCACTGACTCAGTGGAGGGGAATTAGCCTACTTCTGGTCAACTGGACAGATGGAGAATTTGCTGGAAGCCTTCCAGGAAAGGTTCCTCTCTCTGTCAAGCCTCCCCGGAAGAGATGGTCCCACCGTGCCTCTGGACATTGCCATGTCTGGATGTGATGCCTGGAACTGCTGCAGCCATTTTACAGCCATGAGAGGAACAAGCTTTAGGATGAAGCTGTAACTAAGGACAGTGGGTAGAGAAACAGGAGGAGCCAGGACCTCAGACATCACTGGGTCAGACCCAGCCACACCAGAGATCCCCTACTCCCGCCCCAGCCATCTCTGTTCTACATTTCCAGCTGGAGTCCGTGTTGCCCATTACTTGCACCCAAAGGCATGCTAGCTACCGTAGTGGATCACCAATTTGAAAAGGATGAAAAAAATTCCGAAACACACTTATCACTACAACTATACTGCACGCATCTGAGTCTTCCTTTCATGTCTAGGATATCATCTGGATAGAGGTCACCCTTTCACAGAAATCCCTGACATCTTCTCTTCCATTTCTTCCTCAGAAGCCAAGAGCATCCAGGTATTTATACTTTATTGTTGCTTTTGGTTTCCAGACAAATGCAAGTGGCCTGCACATTCCCACAAGAAACAGCACTGACTTGCCCTTCTGCATGGAAACAATGAGCACAGCCATGAACTCAAGCACAAGAGCAGAAGAATCAAAATTGGCACCTTTCTGAAGGCAGAATTATGTGTCATGTTTGTGATTCTGAGCTTGCAAAGTGTTATTATTCATTTTGTTCTACCTGTGAATGAGTCCCGGATTTCTCAATCTGCTGACTAGCTGAGATAGATTCTAGCACAGTATCAGGGAGACACATAAGTTCCCTCCTCTCTCTCCCTCTCCCTCCCTCTCCACCACCTCCTCCCCACCTCTCACCAAGGTAACAAAAGAAATGATAATTAAAGTCAATGAGCATTACATGGTGCCATCATGTGCAATAAAATACGCCTCCCATCTTACATTGTCATTTCCTTTTTAAACCCTTCAGGGGCATTGTGTGCAAATATAGTAAACAGCATAGAGGGAAATAATGCTGCACATACTTCTGGGAGCACGTCATGTCCCTTTAAGACAAGGCCCACTATGCAGTTCCATTCTAGGCCAGAGCTCCGGTTTCAAGCCTGCGGTCCCCTTACTGCCTCATGCAGTATTAATATGGCCCTGGCATGCTCCCAAATTTGCATTGTAAACCATAATCTGGGCCAGCTCCCACAGGACAAACTGGTTTGGGGCTCCCAATTCACCTCCCAAGAGGGGACTCCCCCCTCTCCAAGGCTCGGCCACCCCTTTCCCAGGATCCTCCACCTCCAGCCTCAGCCAAAGGAAGCCAACAGAGGCTCTTCTACTGGCAGTTAGCTGCCCCAGCATGGTACATCCTCTGTGGGTGCTACTTACACAACAGCAGATGCAGAAGGCTGGCCTGTGGCGATCACAAAGAACATGGGTGATGCTCAGACACCAAAGCCCAAGCCCAACTCAGGGTCACCTCTGCAGCCTGCAAGCACCATGAAAACCCCCAGCTGAGGTCACCTGGGTGATTCCGTGGTTGAACATCTGCCTTTGGCACAGGTCGTGATCCTGGGGTCCTGGGATGGAGTCCCTGCAGGGAGCCTGCTTCTTTCTCCCTCTGCCTATGTCTCTGCCTCTCTCTGTGTGTCTCTCACGAATAACAAATAAAATCTTAAAAAAAAAAAAAAAGAAAGTAAAGAAAAGAAAAGGAAAAAAAAGAACCCATGAGACTGGATGGTCCCATGGGTTTTCCTCAGATGGGCTACAGGAGCATGCTCCCTGACCCTTCCCACCACTAACCAGAGGGCAGGGGCTTTCTATTCTATTATTTCTAGGAAAGCACATAAAAGCATCTTCATTTATTGAAAGAGAAAGAGGGGAGGCTGGTGGCTGCGATGGGGGTACTGGGGAGAAGCAAGGTATGAAAAGAACAAAGGGCCCAGGGTACCGCCATGGGGGCCCCAAGGCAGCCCTCAAACCCAGCGGCTCATGTGGGCTGTACACAGAGCCCCCCACTGCAAGTCAGGCTCAGCCTGCAGCCTTGCTGACGAATGCTCCCACGTCTGAAGCATCGCGTGGGGTGTTGGGGAAAGACCAGGATTGGGAGACAGTCTGTCTGGGTTCACATCCCCAGTCCACTACTCAGGAGCTGTGTGACTGTGGGTACGATCTTCAACCACCTTGTGCCTCTGTCTCCTCATCTGAAATCTGGGAACAAGAATAGTGCCCACCACCTGGGTTGCTAGTGAGGATGCAAAACCATGCCTGGCACCTGGCAATTGCTGGGTGCACTCCTCGGAGCTTGGACCCAGTAACGCACATGAGAAGGGCACGGCTCTGAGCAGAGGGTGGAGCCAAATGTACCCTCAAGAATCCAGCCATTTCCTCAATGTGTTAAATGCAACATTACCACCATAACCCAGCGATTTCACTCTTAGGTATGTGCCCAGAAGAATTAAAAACAGGTGCTTCAAACAAACACTTGCACGCAAATGTTCACGGCAGCATTGTTCACCGTAGGCAAAGATTGAAATGACCCAAATGTCCATCAGCAGATGAACAACAGACCAACACAATGTGGAATATCCATGCAATGGAGTATTCTTTAGCCACAGAAAGGAATGAAGTGGATGAACCTTAAACAGTAAAGAATGAAGTCAATCCATGGATGAACCTTAAAACAATATGCTCAATGAAAGAAGCCAAACACAAAAGGTCACATATTGTATGATTCTACTTCTATGAAATATCAAAGTAGGCCAATCCATAGAGGCAGAAAGTAGATCCACAGCTCCAGGGGCTGGAGGAAGGAGGAGACAGGGAGTGACTACTAATGGGTATGGGTCTTCTATTTGGGGTGATGGGAAAGTTCTGGAACTAAGAGGCAGTGATGGCTCCACAACCTTGTGACTCTATCTTTATTAAATGGTTAAAATGGTCAATTTTATAGATATGTATTTTACCTCACACCGAAAAAGGAACCCAGAAAAGGCACAGCAGACAGACCCTTCTCCCCCAAGACCTCTTACCTCATGGGGGTTTGGGAGGACAGAGGGACCAGGGTCCTGGGGGCCGAGGGCTGCTGTTATATGCAGAGTTCAGCTCCTGTGCTCCTGCCAGCTCCCTCCTTCCCCACACCACACTCACACAGGCTGCATATCCTCTCCAGGCCTTTCATATGCTATTTTTTCCACCAGAAGTGCACCCCTGCTGCCTCCAGGACACTGCCAACTCCCCTCATGTCCCAGGACCCAGCTCAGGCACTGCCTGCTGTGTAAACCTTTCCCCCCAGCCGCCTCTTCCTCCACTGGATTAGGTGGGCTCCTCCCCTGGGTTCCCACCTCGGGAACCCTGCACTTCCCCCTTTATCAAGCACTGTGCTCACAAAGTCCCAATATTGCTCCTCAACTTGACTGTAAGTTTGTTCCAGGCACAGACTATAGCTAATTCACTCTCAGATCCTATAACCCAGGACACAGTAACTACATGAATGAATGAGGGAGTTGAAATTACAGACTAGGGGCATTTGGGTGGCTCAGTGGTTGAGCATCTGCCTTTGGCTCAGGTTGTGATTCTGGGGTCTTGGGATCGAGTCCTACATTAGGTTTCCTGCAGGGAGCCTGCTTCTCTCTCTGCCTATGTCTCTGCCTCTCTCTGTGTGAGAGAATAAATAAATAAATTTATTTTAATAAATGAATAAATAAAATCTTAAAAAATAAAATAAAATTACAGACTACTTTTTAGAAATCAAGAGAAAGGAAATAAGTAGTGTAAACAAAGGAGATTGGGTTCCTAGATAATCTAACCCCACCCCCACCCCAAAACCTCCCCAGGGAGAAGGACTACAAGACCCCAAGCAGGCAGTGACCAGGCCACTTCAAGGCACCAGAGTGAGCCTCTATCAGCAAAGTCATGGGCGAGGCCCTGAGCTCAGCTTAGAGTGAACAGCCTGGTCTCAGCCTCAACTACATTGACCCAGGGAGCCAAGCATTAGGCCTCTCTCACCTCTTATCTCATTTAAACCTACAGAGGTCAAAGCATCTGACAAAGAAGAAGGAAATTCAGGCCCTGGGAGGTGAGCCACAGCTATGCAACCCTGCAACCACAAAAAGCCAAACGTGATTTTAAAATTCATTTCCTTTTTTTGGCTCAGAAGTGAAAGAGCAGCTCCCCACCAGGAGAAACCCAGAAACACAGGCAATGTTCAAGAAGTAGACCCTCACTGTCACCAGGCTTACACGTCTGAGGTCTGGTGGGTTCCGTTCTAAGGACACACTCCAAGCTATTGCCCATGATGGGAAGCCCGGCGGAGGAAAGAAAGATCTTTAGGGAAAGACACATAAAGATTTGTCCTAGCCACTGCACTATTTGTGTGTTCCCGAGTAACTCCACCTCTCTGTCCTTCGTTTGTAAACTCATTTTTTAAAGAAATCCCGTGAGTCTAATGTAAAATGGAGTGGATTGTCTCTGAGATCCCTTCTAGCTCTCAGGCTCTAATTCTGAAATGAGTGACATTTGCCCTGGAAAAATGTGGAAAAGTGGTCATCTTGTCCACGATCACTTAGCGAATCCATGGCTGGAAGCAGACAGCATCCATCAGGTGGATACAGTGTGTGAAGTTGAGCTACCAGCAGCTTGTCTCCTTGAGCTTCTTACACCAGCACCCTACACCGCCCTTGCACCGGTACCAGACAAGAAGGCAAAGATGCACTGACTCTGGCCCTACCCCTGAGTCTGCGATCTTTGGTACAACATAGCTCTGTCGTACCCAGATTTCTGTCCTCCTCACCCACCCTTCTGATTTCTGCCGTTGTCTGCATGTCCTGCACTAAAATTTACTGCACACTGTTCTTTAAATCAACTTTAAATTGTCTCACTTCTTTAAAATTAGCATTGTCCTGAGCAATAATATCTGCGAAAGCACGAGCTCTGATGTGCTAGTTCTATTTTTTCACAAGCACATTCGAATACATAACTATAATAAGAAATTCGTCTGTGTCCCACCTAAAAGCATCCCACCAGTGTGGGGATGCTGCAAAACACAGCCTTCCCTCACTTAGTCTTTCCCAGCCAACCTCTTAAGTCGGCTGTTTTCTCTCATTTTCGAGAAGGTAAACTGTGGCTCAGGGAGGCCAGTTTCTAAGGTGACACGGCCAGAAGCACCACTGCCGGCTTCAGACTCGGGTGTGCCTCATTCCAAATCCCACGTCTCTGCCACCCTCATAAGAAACCCGCTCCTCTGCAGGCTACGGAGGTGAACAAAAGTCCAGCGATTGTAAATAATGCTGACGACCTTTATCACCTATTCTCCTTAATCCTGTCCTAAGAACTTGACAGTAAGATTTTCCATGATAATTTGAAACAAGAGTAATTCATCTATGCATAAGCAAAGCTGACAGCCAGGGTACCAGGATAGAGCAACGCATGAGCCCAGACCGGTTAGCTCCATGGGCAGGTGCCCCTCACCCACACCAGCAAGGTCACGGTTATTCCCCATCTGGGCAACGCCAGGCTCAGGCTGTCCTAGTCCAAAGGCTTCACCACTGGCCCTGCCAGTCCTCCTGAAAATGCACAGCTTAGTCACAAGGGACTCTGGCTGTGCGTATGTATGACTCAGCACACACTCATCAGGCCTCCTGGGAAAACAATGGCAAGAGCACATGGGGTCAGTGGTGTCATCCATGAATGCAGGAGTGCCCGAGTCTCCACACACCAAGCTACCAAAGAAAAGGGCTTCCATCCCATCCTGGAGGATGTGAGAACTGGGAGGGCCAGCACTCATTGGCATCTGGTCTGACCCCCGGCTGGATGGCAAGAAAAAAACAAAGCCAGGAAAGAAACAGCAAGGGACTTGCCCAAGGGCACTGAGCTGTGTCGGGCCAGGGCTGGACAGAAGCGTCCCCGTCTCAGGCGAGGACCTTGGTCCTGGAATCATACAGCTTCTGGCAGAGTCAGCATCCACAGATACAGTCCTCTTCTCTGCTCAATGCTGGATGGAGGAAATTGCCTATTACAGGCCATCCCCTAAATTCAGAAATCAATAAAGTGTAAGTGGAGAGCCCATATGAATTCAACAACAATAACAAAGAAAAATGAAGAGGAAAATACCCAGCTCATTATCCCTCTGAAGCATTTTCCACTAACAAGTCAATATGCATCAGAAATAATCTCCTACAAAAAGCAGCGACTGGGGGGTGGGGAATGCACTAAATTGGTGCTCAGAGAGAGAAGAGGCTTGCACGCATTTCAGCATAATGCAAAACCCCTTGTGTGTCATGTAATATGTCAACCGCAGAAGGATTCCCCAAGCAGGCATGTGATAACACGTCGTTTGAGTCCAACTAGATGCCTTTAAGCCTCCCCAGGATGTGTGCAAAAGGGGCAGGGCACTGGGCTCTCTGGACCATCTGACCAAGTGAGGGCAAGCGGCTACCAGTACATGAGGGACTGAAATGAAGCCAATGAAAAGAGAGATGCACCCTATACGAAGCATGCTCCTACTGGGTAAGAAGCAGCAAGGGTCAATATATTTCTTCCCAGATCTTTTCTTTTTCTCATTTTTAAGCCTGGAAAATACTCCCCTCTGAGTCTTACCCATCAGGAACTAGCCAATGGCCAAACCCCACTCAAAAGACAAAACACAAACACTAAAATATTGCATATCGTGACTATTTTTAAGATAGGGTTAGGATGTGTTTCCACCACGGTGGTGGTGGTAGAGGAGACGGGGTGGCTCTGTTATTTATAGCAGAATTTTACAATCTCTTCATTCGTATAATCTCTTGCTTTTAGATAAAGCAAACAAAACGTAAAGAAACAACATGACTTTTTGAAAGCAACCCAGCTGGTCAACAGCAGAGCAAAACAAAAGTCCAAGTGGAAAACATCTAGTTATTTTAACAAAATCCTCCCCTGGCACTACAGGACCCTGACTTCTGAGTCCAGGGCATCTGGGTAATGCTTATAGGTGCTTCCCAAACTCATATGTTCTCTTGGCAACCTGAAACCACTCTCTTCCTTGGCTCTTCTGCCATCTGTAATTAATTAATTCTATAACTCTTGTTGACAACTTTCTCCTCTGCAAGAATAGAAGGTCTACTGCTATGCTCAGGACAAACATAGCAAGCACTTAAAAATATCTGCAGACAGAACACATATGCATTTCTGCTGGATGGATCAACACTCATGCATTCACCAAATACAGGCTCACCATCCACATCATGACAGGCCTTGCCTTCTTCACCCTGGGAAGTCACTCAGGGTTACCAACATGCCCATTGAGTCCTAACAAGGTCATGTCACACATGCAGAGATTTAAGGAGGTAAGACACAACCCTGACCCCCAAGAAGCAGACACCCCAAGGGAATACAAGCCAACACTGGCCTGGTGCTGCATGGCATGGTGGACAGGGCACTAGGAAAGCTGGAGCTCTCTGGTCTACTTTTCCATCCCCATTCAATGGCTATACAGCCTTAGGAAAATAATTTTAACTGCTCCAGGACTTGACTGCTTCATTTGCAAAAACAAGACAAACAAAAGGAGGAAAACCATCCCAGAGTTGGGAATATCCAGGTTGGAAGAAGGGCTCCTGAGGATCATAACCTCCTTGAGTGAAGGGGCCAGTCTTTCTTCCATACCCTACTCCATCCCTACTCCTCATGCCAGGCTTTGCCCCTCCTTCTCCCCTCCACCATCCTTTCCCCTGAAGGTTCACCCAACCCTATGAAAGGATCACTGCTCCGGCCACTAACCTTTCAAGATCCCTCTCAGGAGCACCAAGCAGTGTTTCCCAAGCCCTGACAAAGGAGGGTCAATTGTCCCCTGTTTAGACTTTAGTCTTAGTGGGAGAGAACTTGCTTATTGACAACTCAGGGCAGAAATACCAGAGAGTATGGTTATTCCCTCCCACCCCATGCCCACCTCTACTGGCTTTATAAACCCAAATCTCTGAAAGGCATCCATTTTTCTTAGCTCTGTGCCTGCCCATCCTTACTCTTGTCTACAGAAAGGAGAAACCTTCCCTCTATTGCTCCATCTACCCCAGGGCTGGCCCACTACACTGCCCAGTGCTGGCCTCGGGGCCTGCAACCACTGCCAAGGGCACACTTGAACCAGGCAGCTGTGTAAACCCAGGCCAGGCTCCCCATCGGGGAGTTACCAGCCGTCCCCAGCCTCTCCAGCTCCACATTCCCCCTGGAAACCTAAAGATACCAGCTTCAAGAAAACTTAGCTCAAAGATGACTGTTGTTATCTTAGTTATGAAGCCAAACACTACAAACAGCCTAAATATCTCACACTGGAGAAAGGCTAACAATGAAACGGTGGTACAGCCATCCTGAACAGCATGTAGTCATAAAATAAAATAAAATAAGTAAGATAGATAGATAGATAGATAAATAAATAAATAAAACAAAATAAAATAAAATAAATAAAATTAAAAATAAAATAAAATAAAATAAAATAAAATAAAATAAAATAAAATAAAATAAAATAAAAAAGGTTTACAGACTTACAACAGCAGGGAAAATGTTTATTATAGTAATAGGGGCAGCACACAAAATTGGATAAATCACAGCTAAGGAAATTGAAATAACTTGAGTATCTTGACCAAGAGGCTTGAAGGAAATGGTCAACAGGTAACCAACGGGTGTCTCTAGATAGAGAGACCAAAGACAAATCCCTCCTCTATGTTTCCATATATTTAAAACAGCAAATATAAACAATATCTTTGAAACACATCTCATCATTTCTCATGGAGGAACATATACTCAGAAAGATCTCAGGGATCTTGGCATCAAAAGATCTGGGTTCTAGGTTCAGGGCTTTCTGTTTCCGTGGCATGTGACCTTGAAAAGTGAAAAGCCCTTTGTTTCTATTGCGTACTTATAATGACAACTTCTACCTACAACCTCCACCTATAATCTACAACTTAAATCCGACACTTACAACCTACATCTACAAATTATATTTATGACTATACCTGCACCACACCTATATCTACAACCTAAATCTACAACCTACAGGGTTGCTGATAACAGTTGTGGAGCTCGCCCAAGTACCAGGCCTTATGTGAAGATGTTATAGGAAGTTAGGCCATAAAATTGTGATGATTTCTTGAGATTGACACTCATATACACACTCTAGTATCAAAAACATATCAGTTCACAAAGTGAGTCTTGATTCCAGGGAAAACACTAACACACCAGAAAATTCTTCTCAGGGCTCAAGGTCAAAATCAACAACACGTGACTCCTGTTCACCTACACAGAACTCCTCAAGGCCGAATAAATTTGATTCAAAAAGTTTATCACTGGGGATCCCTGGGTGGCACTGCGGTTTAGCGCCTGTCTTTGGCCCAGGGCGCGATCCTGGAGACCCAGGATCGAATCCCACATCGGGCTCCCGGTACATGGAGCCTGCTCCTCCCTCTGCCTGTGTCTCTGCCTCTCTCTCTCTCTCTGTGATAACTATCATAAATAAATAAAAATTTAAAAAAAAAAAACAAAAAAAAACAAAAAAAAAATTAAAAAAAAAAAAAGGTTTATCACTTGGGGCGCCTGGGTGACTCAGTCGGTTGAGCGTCTGCCTTCGGCTGAGGTCATGATCTCGGAGTCCTGGGATCAAGCCCCAAGCCGGGCTCCCTGCTCAGTGGGGAACCTGCTTCTCTCTCTCCCACTGTCCATCTCCCCCATGCTCTCTCTCAAATAAATAAGAGCTTTAAAAAAAAAAAAAATTTATCACCCTTTTGTTGAAAAACACAGATAAAAGAAGCTTTAATTCAGTTTGGGTTTTTTGTTTTTGTTTTTGTTTTTAAGACAAAGGAAACATATTGGCAGGTACATTTTGTGTAATTATTTGGTTTGGCAACTACCTCTTGGTCTAGAAACAATGGTTTAGAATTTTCCCCCAAGTGAGGCCATGGTAGTTGGCGTCCGGGAGCAGAAGGAAGCCAGCGCACTTTCTTATTAAAAATTAGAGAACACGGGCTTTCCCAGAGGGCTATCCTACTGTGGTCTTTCTTCTCAGTGTGGTTCAGGGCTCACTGAAGTTACTGCACCAAGATTCTAGAGTCTCCTAAGACAAAGGGCCTCTTTTCTCTCTAGCAGATGTCACTTCAAAAGTCAAGAACTCTAGTCTTCTCTCTTACCTAGTTGGTTAGGTCGCAAGAGGTGGAGGCCGAGGCTGGGGCGTGACCCCCAGCCTCCCACCCCCTGACACTGGATTTGACTTCCAGCCCCACCACGTAAGTGACCACAGGCCAGTCACCTCACCTCACCAAGCTTCAATCTCCCCACTGGTGACAGCGATACCAACGTTTTTAAGCTCCTTGTATGTACCAGCCACTAAAGCTTACACCCAAGAACCCATCTCTTCCTTGCAACAACGCTATTATGAGAAGAGCACTAGGTACTATTACTATCACGCCCATCTTACAGATAAGGAAGTGGACACACAGAGAGGTAGGTAACGTGCTCGGGGTCCCACGGCTAGTTGGCAGTAGGATGGGACTGAAACCAGGTGGTCTGTCTCCCACGCTCTTACCACGTACTCTGTGACATCTGTTAATTGGGGAGGGAAAAAAATGCCACTTGACAAGGTCATCATCCGGACTTTAGAAGCCAACTACCTAAAACACCACAGTAGACCCTCCATAAATAGTAGCATCGCTATTTCCTCCCAACACAGCCGAATCTGTACCCATCTCTCAATGGCCATCTTGATGGCGTTTCCTGTTGGATACGGAAAGGATGCACAACTCAACACAGCCAATGACCTGGAAAGAGAAAACAAAATCCAAAGTCCACTGCAGCAAGGGTGAGGTCCTAGGGGCAGAGGCTGAGTCCTGCTGACCTTTGAGCCATCTGCACAACCTAGTAGAGAGCCTGGCGCGGAGCCCCAAAGCCAAAAAAGCTTACTGTGCCTCGTGCCATTATTTCAAAGGCACCCCCTCTTAGTTTCTGTTCATGCCTGTTCCTCAGAGACAGCCCTAAACACTGGGCACCACTGATCCTGAAATCTGCAAGGGAACACGCAGAACCCCAGAGTCGGGAGGAAGCGTGTCCCCTAACACCAACACCCACGAGATCTTCGAATTCTCTCTAGAACCTAGCTTCCTTCTGTCACCCTCCCCCCTTGGCTTTTACCTTCACTGGCAGGAAGTGCCTTCCTTTGGGTGGGTGCAAAGCCATGCGTCACCAGGTGCTAGCTCGAGGGACGGACTTTTCTGCCACGAGGGCCACTCACTCCGCAGAGCCAAGGGGAGTCCGTGGTACCCGAGCCACGCTGCAGGACAAACCCCACCCTTGCCCCCTCCATGGCCCACCCTCCCTCGTGGGCCGAGGACAGGGCCCAGAGCAGGGCCTGGCCAGCGCTCTCCCAAGCTCTGAGACACGGGAGCTGGCCTGGACCTGTCTTCCACGTAAAGATCCTCCCGGGAGTGCGCAAACCTAAAACGCACTCCCAATTATTTTTTCTGGCTTAGAGAATGTCCTCGATGATCCCTAAAACCTTTCAATCTCCCTCGCTGCCTGCATCCTGCTCTTTCTCTTTCCATTCTGCTTGTAAAAGAAGAAATAATTCTAAAAAGAAAAAAAAAAATACCCTACCTACCGATGAGACACGGCAACAATCTGTTATTAAGAACATAGCAGCTGCTCAGGAGCCACTGGGAGTCCGAGTGGCAGCGCTGGTCCCGCTGTCACCCCAGGTGCCACATGGGCCATTCGGTCCCTAAGCGCTGCCGCCGCCTCTGCCACCCAGCGACCTTCGGGCTCCCCACCCCCACCCCGTACCTGGGCGGGACTGGGTGGGACGCAGGCCGTCCTGGGCCGCGGCTGGGCAAGGGGCTCACACACACAGATACACTCACAGACTCTACACACAGACACACACATATTCACAGACTCTATATACACACACAGATACACTCATAGACTCTACACACAGACACACACATATTCACAGACTCTATATACACACACAGATACACTCATAGACTCTACAGACACACACACACTCTTGCTCGTAGACGCTATACACACACACACCCACACATAGAGTCGTAGATGCCACACACACACTCACTTGCTCATAGACGCTGTACACACACACAGATACACTCATAGACTACACACACACACACAGATACACTCGTAGACTCTACACACACACACACTTGCTCGTAGACGCTATACACACACAACTCACAGATACACTCATTGGCCCTCTACACACACACTCGCTCACTCGTAGATGCTATACACACACACAGATACACTTGTAGACTCCACACACACAATCGCTTACAGATTCTATACACACACACACAGATACACTTGTAGACTCTACACAAACACACACACTCACTCATAGACTCTACACACACACACAGATAGATACATTTATAGACTCTACACATAGACACACACACACTCACTCATAGACTCTATACACACACACTCCCACAACTCCACACAGACACAAGTCCCTACCTGCACATACACTCAAACACACTAGATACAAGCTACATTGTACAGCCTCCTCTCATGTATTCTATATGTATGCCACACCCTCCACACACACACAGGTGCCCACACACACTCACACTCTCACCCTTGGCTGGAACCCCCACAGTGGTCTTGTGGGCCAGCACACCCTGCTATGTTCTTTGGCCTCTGAAACAGCCTTTTCCTGTCACCACTTCCAACTCCAGAACCTTCGCTGGTATCATTATCCCCATCTAGATTCCTTAAGCCAGACCCAAGTTCAAATCCCAGCCAACTAGCTGTGTGGCCTTGGCAAAGTCACTTAACTGCTCTGGACCTCAATTTCCTCCTGCGTGTCTTGGAGAGTGGCAGTACCAGACTCCAGAGCTAATAGGAGGTCAGTCCTCAACAGCTCAGCCAGGTCACGAGTCCTAAGTCTACTGATCCTCATCCCTCTGGTGATGGGGATGGAATTAAAATCTAGGTTCATCTCCTGACCCTTCCACTAAAACACCTGCCTTTCTAATTTTACATCTTAGGAAACAGACACCCAGGTGGGAAGCGAGTGGCCTAGGGTTTCCCAGATAATGGATCGCAGCAGCAAAGCAAAGCCAAGGCTGGAGGGAGAACTGTGTCCTCTCAAGGGCAGATCTGGGAGACATCTTCAAGGAGGGGACCTGGCTCTGACAGCGTCCCTCATCCCCAAATGTCCAGGCTTACATTACTCCCAGGCCTTGCTACTTCTGGAGCCATCAGAGGAGGACAACCTAGGCACTGGGGAGCTACGGGCTGGACTCTCAGCCATACTTCTCTGTTCTGAGCTCAGTCTGTGGGCACCAGGCATGAACAGCACCCCCTCCTAGAGTATCCGCGCCACCTACCTCCAGGAACACCACAGCCGCCGACAGAAAACAAAGCATAGTTCGTTGCCAGCCCAGCCCTGCTTAGTAATCTGCCCTTTGCATCGCCGGGGGAGCAGTGGGAATGCAGCTTCAGTACCTGATGGTACAGCCAAAAAAAGCGAGCTGAGGGGGCCCATAGACTCCCACCTGTCCTCTCCCACCCGCCATTCTGGGACAGCGTTGAGGAGCCGCTGTTTCTTTTTTCTCCCACCCCAAGGAAATCAATATGTTGTGCAAAAACATCTCCATCCAGCAAAGCTCTACTTTACACCTACCTCCATCTGGACCATCCCTCATAGCATTCCACTAATTCACCAATAATTCCTCCTAGAATCATCCTGATTGATTTCACAGTGCGGGGCCACCTCCTGCCTGGCTGTGCCCCAAGCAGGTGGAGCTGAGCAGACACATCCATGCTCAACCCACCGGAGCTCTGGCTCAGGAGGTCGGAGCCAGAGGGACGCACACCAAGAACTGGCTTTCAGGGAAATAAGGCAGGGTAATGCATCAAGGCGGGTGTGTTTGAAAAGGGAAGTTCAGCTTTGTATCCATATGAACGCTACCAATTATTGAACACCTACTCTGTGCTAAGTGCTTTGCAAAACTTAACGAATACTCAGTGCAACACTTTACAAATAAGAACAAGTCATATAAAAAGATGCTGTCATGAGCCTGGGGACAAAGGCACCAGGATGCAATGCTATCTTCCCTAATAGATAGGCCTTCCTTTGGGAAAAACTGTCACTATTCAGACTAACGATTTTTCTGCATAATTTTCATAATGTTCAGGTTCTTGATAACATACTCATGGGTAAAAATAATATTTAGCAGCTCTCTGGGTAAAATGATGGTATTAATATTAATTGCAGTGTTGGCAGTAGTAAGAGCAGCACCAGTAACTGGAAATTATCATGCATTTTAATGACTATCAGGAACTATGCCCGATCTTTACATATAGTATTTTATTAATAATCCTGTATTGGGGCACCTAGGTGGCTCAGTTGGTTAAGCATCCAACTCGATTTTGGCTCAGGTCATGATCTCAGGGTCCTGAAACCCAGCCCCACAATGGGCTCTGTGCTTCTCTCTCTCTCCCTCTACCCTTCCCCCTGCTCATGCACTCTCTCTCTAAAATAAATAAATAAATCCTTAAAAAATAATAATAATAATCCTGTATCACTTTTAATGTTCTTAGAAACATTTTTGGCTAAGTATGTACAGGCATGTCTTGGAGATATTGAGGGTTAGGTTTCAGACCACCATAATAAAGTGAATATCACAAAAAAGCAAGTCAGTGAATTTTTTGGTTTTACAGTGCATACAATGGTTATACTCACACTATACTCTAGTCTTTTAAGTGTGTGATAACATTATGTCTAAAAATGTCTACCTTAATTTAAAAATCGTTGATTGTTAAAAAATGCTAACCATCATCTGAGCTTTTGGTGAGTTGTAATCACTGGTCATAGATCAAAATAACAAATGTAACAATAATGAAAAAGTTTGAAATATTGTGAGAATTACCAAAATGTGACATGGAAACACAAAGCAAACAAATGGTGTTCAGAAAATGAAGCCAACAGATTGGCTCTACCCAGAGTTGCCACAAACTTTAAATTTGTAAAAATCACAGTATCTGCAAACCACAACAAATCAAAGTGCAATAAAACAAGGTGTGCCCATACATTAAAAATATTAAGAGTAACCACTAAGAGGATAGAATATGATCTACTAATTAGGAAGCAGCAAAGGAAAAAAGGAGAAGATGTGGAAATATCCATCAACATAGAAAAGGAAAAAGAGGAGCAAAGAAAAGGGTTGGTAAAAAGAAAACAGTAGGGGAAAAAAACTCAGAAATTATAGCAGCAATTATAATAAACATAAATGGATTAAGCTTACCTATTTAAAGACAGAGATTATCAGACTACTGTAAACGACTAAACAAAATTCAGTTGTGTTATGATTACAGTTGTGTTATGCATAGCTTAAATAAAACCTTACTAAAAGATTAAGAATAAAGGAACAGAAAAGAATGTATCAGGCATTCTGATGCCAAAACACTAATGGAAAGAAAACCATTGTAGCATGTAATTAATGTCATTCAAAACTACTACAGGTCCTCAAAACAACCTTCAAAATAGTACAAAATAGATTTCAGTAGATCTGAAATCCCTATATTACATGAGAAAACTGAGGAACAGAGAAGTTAGGTTACTTGTCCAAGGTCACGCAGGCAGCAGGGGCAGAAAGAGGATCCACATTCAAGTTTCTATCACTCCAAAGCCCATGTTCAAAACCACAACACACTACTATTCTAAGTAATGTTACCTTGGGAAATATTTAGTGTGCAGAAGATACATGTTTCATAACCAAGGCTTGGAGTATGAGTAAGGAAAATGGAGAAAGGATCATGAGTCACTAAAAAAATAAGAAAGAACAATCTACTGGTTCTCAATCCTGGAAGTAGATTAGCTAAAACATCTAGGGCGTTCTAAGAAAGGCCAGTGATTTAGGCCTCACCCCAGACCAATTAATATGGCATCTGTAGAGCAGTGCTGCCCAAACATCAGTATTTTAAAAGCTTCCAAATTGACTGGTGTTCAGGCAGGGTTAAGAACAATGTAATTGTACACAAACTCAAAGACAGCCTGTTAATAGAGGGTACTTTTAGGTTGCTGTGGAAAGCAGAAATTAAATGACCTCCAACCTCATCTGTCCAACCTACAGATCAAAAAATAAACCTTCAGAACACAGGGAGATACGTGATCCCTTCTTCCATAGATGAGGGAAACCACATCTGGGAATATCTGGTAAAAGAGCTGACAATCCTGTACTAACACCCCCTCCCTGCTTCTTAAAGAGAACAGAATGAATCACAGAATCTTAGGGGTGGAACCTTAAAATGGATCCTAGACCTGACTGTTAGAAATGCCTTGCAAACTTCATAAAAATATATAGTTGACATTTGAACAACATGGGTTTGAATGCGTGGGTTCACTTATACGCAGATATTTTACGGTAATGTACTGCAAGTGCTTTTGCTCTTCCTTCTGCTTTTCTTAATAACATTTTCTCTAGCTTACTTTATTGTAAGAATTCAGATAGATAGATATAGATATAGATATAGATATAGATATAGATATAGATACAGATACATATAGATAACAAAGAATGTGTTAATCAACTGTTTGGTCATTGGTAAGGCTTCCAGTCAACAATAGGCTATTTGGAGTTAAGTTTTGGGGGAGTCAAAAGTTATACCCAGATGTTTGACTGTACAGAAAGTTGGTGCCCCTACCCCTGCACTGTTCAAGGGTCCATTATAGATCTGTGCATCCCACTGATAGGGGAGTGTGATTCCATGAGTCTGGCTCAATACTGAGAGACAATATTTTTTAAAAGAAAGTCAAAGGCTTTCGGAGAAAGATGGTGGTGGAGTGAAGCCACATCACAATAACTCTATGTCCCAACACATAATTAAGCAAAACATACACCTCCCTCAAAAAAAGGGGAGTGGGGGTAGGAACTGAAAGTGATCAAACAAGGAATGCTATCAACATCTAAAAGGGAAGAAAGATCTAGGGTGAGGGTAGGGGGAAAGGATTTGACATGTCTTGTGAAACTCCTATCCCCACACCGTCCTCTCCAGAAGCATTATTGGTGAGGCCACAATGCTGAAACTTTTTACCAATTACTATCATTATTATACTACCAGTCTCTGTACTCGAGTGGTACAGACAAGTCATCAATATTTTGCCAATTACTATTAGAAAGAAGCAGACCATGGTTTAACTTACTTTTTTGCCCTTGTCTGACTTGACAGGAAAGAATTGATAGCCATAAAGCTGTGGTTTCAATAATTCAGGGTCCCTCTCTCCATCTCAGATGAACATATGCTCCAAAGTTCAATGCTTAATTCAAGGGATCATCTAAATGTCAAGGGCATCCCCTCACAGAAGACAGTACCTTTGCCGTGAGTGGAATGAACTTGGAACAGGATATCGAGCAAAATCTCAGGAGAGCAGCACATAGTCCTAGCTGAAGGAACATACCTCTGACCTTCCCTCATCTGTATGTTCCCTATAAGGCTCTTAGGCATCAGAAATCATCTCAAACTGTAGCTCAGATACCAAGGTAGGGGTTTTGAATAAGTTACAAAAGGCATCATTAAAACAAACAAACAAACAAACATTAAAAGTCATTTTAAAAAAAGCATTTGCCTAATATCAGAACAAATAGAAGAACCAGACAAAGCCATCCAAGTTCAGCATAAGCAAGATAGTGTCATGGCACCTGTATACATAGACTAAGAAGGGTAAACATAGGGAACACAGCATAGAGAAGATGAAGAGCCCTGTCTTGAAGAAAATAGAACCAAAGAAACCGAAGAAATTTCCTACAAGTGCTTAATGTATAGGAGAATTAATCAGAATATATATTCCAAAAAAAAAATAACAACAACAACAAGAAAAGTTAGATTATCAAGAAGTTAGATCAAAGAAAACAAACTGAAGACCAAAATGACACCGTTTCAGATTGCCACATAAATTGGAGACAGAAAGACTATAAATAAAAATTGAATTCCTACATGGGGGAAAGGCTCGAGACCAGACGGCTCTGGGACTTACTAGATATCATCAACCTAAAGCCTGTAAAAACAACAGTAGTACTAATGTAAGGCAGAGGCAGGTGGTGGGAGAAAGTACGTGACTGCATCCTTCTGCATCTTGTATAGCAGACACTATTATAATTATAATCCGTCGTTGACAGAAAGTAATGACTGCAACCTTTTAATATTTTTCATCACCTCAGTGAGATCTTTTAGAAAATGTGTTTCAATGAAGAGATATTAATGCAGAGCTCACCACTTCCTTCAGATGCTTCCTCTTAGAAAAATCAAGCAAAGTAAGTGAATACTCTTTGTTAAAATTAGAATGGAGAGTGTGATCCTATTATTCTAAAATTATTCCTGTCAATCTATGGTCTATGTATCTTTTCAGCCGTATACATCCATAGAGAGACGCTTTAGTGATTTCCTCCTACTGTTGAAGATGCTTATTCCTAGGTGGTGAGATTTTGAATGATTTTTTAAAACTCTCCGTGAATTAAAAAAAAAAAAAAAACTCTCTTGTGAATTTTTGGTAGTGATTATTTCGCAAAACCATTATTGTTTGTAGAGGAAGAAACTCCCAGGTGGCTGAGATGGTCACTGCCAAGTTTGAGGACCACTGAACGCAGCCCAGGAATGCGACCCCGCCATCTGGCCCAGAAATCTCCGGGCAGCACTCCTGAGAAGCAGCCAGCCACCCAGCCCACCAAAACCTCTCCCGCTGCACAGTACAGCTAATTTTCTCACTGCTGCTCCCCTTGTGAGCATGTCTTCTAGCAGTAATGCCTACTTTTTATTGAATTGCCCTAACTAGGAGCTCATCATATTCTTCTACATTCTCCTTTAATCTGCAGAGCAAACTTAGGAAGTTATAAGGTTTCATGAGTTTTCCCTCATTTCCTGCAGAAGAGACGGGGCCCTGGAGAAGTGAATTTCCCCAAGGCCCCACAGCCAGGAGGTGGTAGGTCTGAGCTCCAAAACTCTAAAGACCATGTTTTTAACCAAAATGCTTTGCTAGAATGTGCTCCCTTGGAGCGCCTAGCTGGCTCAGTTGGTTGAGTGTCCAACTCTTGATTTCGGCTCAGGTCATGGGTCATGGGATCGAGCCTCATGTCAGGCTCCCCAGTTGGTGGGCAGTCTTCCCAAGATTCTTCCCCTTACCATTCCCCCCCCACCCTTTAAAATAGGTAAATAAATCTTTAAAAGGGGCACCTGGGTGGCTCAGTCAGTTAAGTGTCTGCCTTCAGTTCAGGTCCTGATCCTGGGGTCCTGGGATCGAGCCACAAATGGGGCTCCCATCCCTGCTCATCAGGGGAGCCTGCTTCTCCCTCTCTACCTGCATGCCCCTGGCTTGTGTTCTCTCTCACTCTCTCTCAAGTGAATAAATAAAATAAATCTTTAAAAAAAAATAGTGCTCCCCTGCATTGATCCAAGGCTCACCTTTCTATAACTTCTAACCAGTGGCACACACTGTGCTCTCTGAGGACACACCAAAAAAAAAAAAAAAGGCAGACCCCTTTCCATATGGCACTGCCTTCCAACATAGGAAGGCAAAAATCCCAGGACCCTCATCTGTCCAGGCTTCTTCCTCCCCAAGCGACCCACCCCAGGTGCAAAAGGTACAGGAAAAAAAAAAAAAGACCCTGCATTTTTTTTTCTGACCTGTGATGAAGTCACTGAATGATGAATTTAAATGGAATCATGAGGTTTCCAAGATGCTCTTATCTATATGCTATCATTTAAGTTCCATTTTTAAGGAGTTCCTAATAGCTGGGCTCCCTGGGAAAATCCCCCAAGAGAGTTTCACACCACAGACAACTCCCAACTCTGCAGGTTAATGGATGGGTGTAGCGATGTGGATAAAGTAATTTATATCTGGCACGGAAGTGTATTATATGCATTTTCCAATTTATCTTCCTAATTATATTTTTTCATAGACTCATATTTAAATGAGTTTCTACTCCCCTAACACTCGCTGACTGGCAGTGAGGGGAGGGAAAGCAGGATGAAAATGCTAAGATTTTCCACCAAGTGTGAATCTTCCCTATGCCATCCCTGAAAACTCTCTGGGGTAGGTGGGGGCTGTCAGGTTGGGATGCGGAGGGCTGTCTTTGGTTTACAGTCTCCCCAAGTCTGATTTACACACACACATACACCAGCCTGTCCAGCCAGCAGTTTATACTGCCTGGCATCTCCCGTGCCAGGAGTCACAGGGCAGCCAGGCGCAGGGGCCCCCCAGGCCCTGCCTAGGATACATCCTCCTAGGAGTGTGCACTTCCTAGCAGGGCCTTGTTCCAGGGAAAGACTCTGCTGCCTTGGTCTTACACAGAGGTCGGCAGGCCTCCACCAAAATGCACACCTGTGTTGGCAGTGGGGCCGTGGAACGGGGCCTGGAAAACATGGATTCATGCCTCAGCGTAGGAACAGAGACCCAATATAGCTCAGCCCAGACTGAGTCAAGCTGCTGACCCCACCACCCTGTCCCTACATCCTCTCCTGCAGCGTCCTTGGTGCTCTCCTGCAGTGACCTCGATTTCACCTCCATGTCCTCAAATCCAAGTCCCCCATGCCCCTTGGGTATAGGCATTGCTCCCTACTTTCTCCCCATTGCTTTCCCCCAAGCAAAATCTGAACCCACTTATCACGGCCCGTCTGTCCTTTGCAGAGGAGGGGAGACACCCAACACCACAGCCCAGAAGGAACCTCCGCAGGGAATCAGCCAAAAGCCAGACGCTAAAATTACATTTTCTCACTCCCTTCTCATTTGGAGGGAAGTCTGTGTAGGGCTGGCTGTGATCACACACTCTCTGCCGTAAATGAGAGAGCTATCTCAACAGCCTCCCTCTCCTCCTCCTCTTTCTTCTCCCTATCCTGTCTCTTCTCTGTGCCATGAAGGCTTCCCTCCTCCACTAAATTCCCAGCTCACTGCCTCCCTCTCACTCACAGTGTGCTACAGGCACGCAGCTCCACGGGGAACGTGCAGAAAGCTCTGGTCCACCCATCAGGAGAGGGTGATCATTGCCACTACCCAGCATGGACATGCGGGACGCAGGAAGCAGCAGGGGTACACTGTTTTGACAGAAGGAACCTCATATAAGGGAACAATGGAGGAACATTTCAGCCTCAAAGAATCCATCAAAACACCAGTACAAGGAGAGGGGCAAGACAAGCTCTTCCAAGCAGGTAGGCTGAAACACCCAGAGGCCCAGGCCAATCCTGTCTCCTTCTTCTGGAAGAGTTCTCACAAGAAGGTTATCTTCCAAAATTCACAGACATGTGCCCCTTCCCCTTGGTGCTGCCTGGCCCCAAACTGGCTGAATTTTTCCAATGTGTAGAGAAAGGGATAATCTGACTTTCAAAAACACCTGTTCACCAGGTAGCAGTCTATCCTTTCAAGGCCTCCTTCACATTTTAAAACCTTACTGCTGGGTGGTCACCCAGGGAAGCACATAAACAACCTCAAAGATGTTGAACCCAGCCTAGATAGTGGAACTGAATTTTTGTTTTCCTTTACAGGGCACCTCCTATGAGTCACTGTGCTTGGGGCACTGCACACCGACCCTCAGTCTACCAGCAACAGTGGGTATGGTATCATCACCCCCTTGTGCAGGTGAGGTCTGAAGCTCAGAAAGGTTAAGGAACTTGCCCGAGCCCATTACAAGTAGTAGCACATGGCCAAGACATAAATCTAGAGTCCCAGAAATCATGATCTTCCTACCACACCAAATGTTTCCCCTAAAGAGTGCCCATAACTCCACACAGGAACCCAGCCCAGCCTGAATAATCCATCAGGGCAGAAGAAGAAAACTCTTCTGTCAAAATGAAAGATGCTAATAGCGAGAGTATTTAGCTGGGAGTGTTCAGATTTCCATAAAAATCTCCTTGTGCAAAAATGAGTTGAAAAAATCATGCTGAATCTGCCTCTCAGAAGCCAGTACCTCCTAGAATCCAGACATCTGTCCTAAGCCAGCTGAAGAGCTTCACTGCTTTTCCCACCAATCTGCAATCCCCACCAATGAATTATTAAGGAACCATCCAGGGCTTGGCTACAGGAAAAAAACTGGTCAATTATATTTCACCCTACCCACTCAATCTTAAATATTATGCCCAAGATCAAACAGCCCTTGCCTTTCATTTTTCTTGGCTTGAGGAAGGCAGTGAGGAGGGTACAGAGCCAAGAACCCAAGTGTCTGAGCATTTACAGTAATCCAGCCTCACCCCAGACTGGCCCCCCCATCCAGGCCCACCCCTGGGTGGCTTTTCCAGATCAACTGGAATTTGGGGTGAGAGCCAGTCTTTCCCATCACAGTAAGCCTTCTGCATGGAAGGCACATGTTTCCAGGACCTCTCCTAAGCAGGTATTCTGAGGAGAGTTCTGAAGTGGAGACTGGGAAGTAAAGTCAACATGGAATTGCCTTCCCTTTGGATTACCTGACTCAGGCGGCACCCACGACCGGCAAAACCAAAGGAAATGGGCTGACCCTAAAGATGGTTACTCAGACAAGGGTTGGCAAACTTACAGCCCATGAGCCAAATCTGGCCTGACCTTTGTTTTTGTAAATAAAGCTTTATTGGAACTAAGCCATGCTCATCTGTTAAGTGTTATCTATTGCTGATTCCACGCTACAAAGGTACAGTTGAGTAGTTGCAACAGTATGGCCCACAAAGCCTAAAATATTTACTATCTGGCCCTTTACTGGAAAAAAAAAATGCAACCCTCAATTTAGAAAAACCTTCAGAAGTGGTTGGTCCTATTTCCTGAGTCTTTTTAAAAGCAAATAATACCTCTAGGATATATTTGGTTTGGTCTTACATGGAGGTAAAAGGATGGGGAAAAAAATAGCCCTGGAAGGCCCTTGTAGCCCCATAGGAAGCCAAAAAGAGACAAGATGCCTGGTACCCAGGGCCTCCGATGACTCCTATTTAGAGAAGGGCAATCTGTAACCACCTGTGGGAGGCCAGATCGACAGATCTGCTACAATCACACAGTCTCACCCTGCACCCCTATCCACACCTGAAGGCCTACTGTAGGCAATGCCTGCTTCGGGAAAGCAAACAGTCATTTGCTCCATGCCACTCAGCTAGGGACCAAAGAAGCCAGCCTGAGGGCTGTCCCTCAGCAGGATCCATGCAGCAAGCACCTCTGGGCTATAAGCTCCAGAGTGTCCAACATGTAGGAGACACACAAGAAGCTGACTTGAAAGCAACCTATCTTTTATTTAGCCCCTGCTCTGGGCAACCTATGGGCATGGCTCTTAATAAAGACAATAGCCCATGGGAGCAGGAGAACTAGGGCAGGACCCAGGAGACAGGGGTCCCACACCAACTCAGCTGCTAACACCTCATACCACCTTAGAAAGGTCAAGTTACATCTCAGGGCCTCAGCCTTTCCTCCTGTCAAATGGACTAATACTACTTGCTACGCCTAACTCACAGAGCTCAGGCACAGGGCAAGTAATTATTGAACATCTACTACTGGCCAGACATTGTTTCTAAGCATGTGAGATATAGTGGCAAACATGACAGACAAAAGCCCCACCTCATGGAATGTACCCCCCATGCAGGGTTGGGATGGAACCTCACAAGAAATGCATGCAGGAATACTTTGAAAAACCATGATGTGCTGCACTTGCATCATGGGTGGTGACATGATCCTCCCACTCTGGACCAATTACGGACTGGACCTGCTGGGAATCGATCACTGACCATAGTCACTGACTAGGAACTGTTCTAAATGCCTTGCATGGGGATGCCTGGGTGGCTCAGCGGTTGAGCGTCTGCCTTTGGCTCAGAGTGTGACCCCGGAGTCCTGGGATCAAGTCCCACATCAGGCTTCCTGCAGGGAGCCTGCTTCTCCCTCTGCCTGTGTCTCTGCCACTCTCTCTGTGTCTCTCATGAATAAATAAAATCTATAAATAAATAAATAAATAAATAAATAAATAAATAAATAAATAAATGCCTTGCATGTAGTGACCCTCCAATCACAAGCAGCCTCCAACACCAAGTAAGGCTCTATAAATAAATACACACACTCCACAAACGAGCCAGCTGGGGCCCAGAGCAGTGAAGCCATCTTCCCAGGATAACACCATCAGTAAAAGGCAGAGATCGGAGTAAAACGCAGGCTTTCTCACAATGGAATAGTACTCGGCCATCAGAGAGGATGAATACCTACCATTTACATCCATGTGGATGGAACTGGAGGGTGTTATGCTGAATAAAATAAGTCGATAGGAGAAAGACAATTATCATACGGTTTCACTCCTATGTGGAATATAAGAGATAGTGGAAGGGACAATAAGGGAAAGGGTGGGGGAACTGAGTGGGGAAAAATCAGAGAGGAAGACAAACCATGAGAGACTCTTAACTCTGGGAAACACACTGAGGGTCCCTGGAGGGAAGTGGGTGGGGCGGGGGTAACTGGGCAATGGACATTAAGGAGGGCACGTGATGGGATGAGCACTGGGTGCTATATGCTGGCAAACTGAACTGAAATAAAGATAAATAAATAAACTTGTCTTTGTTGACCCTTCTATCAAAAACAAACAAAACCCGCAGGCATTCAGACACCAGGACATGTGGACCTAACCACTATGCCGTCCTGCCTATACTGAGAAGGAAATTAACTGTCCTACCCCTCTTGATACTCCGACGCTGGCTGGAGGTGTTGAACTTACCGTGTCCAGTTCTTCTCTCATGAACTCAGGAAGTAAGGCCATGCGGCTCCAGGCTGGCAGGAGTACCCCGTCCTAGGATGGACGTCCTCTAGGAGAGGACAGCTCCTAACAGGACAGGCCTTCAAGTGATATGGTGGAGATGGCCCTTGCATCTCCCTCTCTGGGCCGTTCTCCTGGCCAGGCAGCTCCAAGCAGGCAGATAATGAGTTGTGGGCTGCAGTGAAAGCAGTGACCCTCCCCCCCCCATGGAGGCAGCCAAGACTAGGATGTGGGCAGGGATATGTCATGGCCTGTAAGGCAGTTTATCTGGTCCTGTTGCCCTCTGTTTATTTCCCTAGTGCCAGCCCCAAGTTTTCACCTGTTTCAATGTCCCAGGCCAGGTGTCCAACAACACAAGGAATGAAGGAAAGGCTGAAAAGCCATGCCCCCAAGCCTGGGCCACCGTGGTTAGAGGAAATTTGTGCCCCCTTAACTAGCACCTTGCTGTACTAGTTACTAATAGTAAGTACTAATAGGTGAGACATTCCTCAAGAGAAGGGTAAAATTGGAGAAAGTCAAGGACATGCAATTACCCTTTGCCCATTTTCTCCACTGCCCATGCTGAAGGATGACAGTCTTGGCTTAGTGAGGCAAACAACAGCTTCCTTTTCAGAAGAGGAGGATGCTAAGAGGGGCAGAGAGTGGAACATGGAAGAAAAGGGTGAGATTCAGGGACTGTGCAGGGACCCTCCCCCCACCCCCTACCCCCGCAGCCATCCAAGACACTCCCCTGAGCTGGGCCATGGTCCTCATGTCTAGTGTGCTCACCACCAAGGCCAGGGTGGAAGCAAAGTAGAAAGGAAAAGAAGGCAGAGACAAATCCCCCTCTTGGGGCAGTCCCGGTGCATCCAGTCGGGAGAACAGAGCATCAGAGAAGACAGAAGGGAGCCCTGCTCCCAGGCCAGATGGGATCATCACGCCTCAGCGGCTCCCATGTGATACCGGTTCTAGCTGGAGCTGCGTCTCTCTCAAAGCCTACGGTGCAGACCCAAGAGTGCTGGGTCCCGAGAGGTGGCACAGCATCCGCCGCTGTCTTCCTCCTGCTGCTGGAAGCACTGGGAACCCCCGGACCTTCGCGGGTTTCACACTGTTTTCTCCTGCCTCGCTTTCTCTTCTAGCTCCTGGATGCACACGCTGCTGTGTGCGTGGACGTCAGCCTGCCCGTCTTAGCTTTCTGACCTCATGCAGACGCACAGAACATCAGAGCTGGAAGGGGCCTTGGAAAACATTCCCAAGCAAGCATCTCAGCCTCGGGCACGCCTCTCCCCCGGAAACCGGGCTGCGTCTGGGCAGAAGGGGGGCTGGGGAGTGGTGAGGCCTGGGTGTGCTGCTTCTGAGCACATTTTCAAAAGTGGAGCGTTTTTAAGGTAACACGTCTGCATCATCGCTTAGTCCATGAAGAAAAGATGCTGGAAGTGGTGTGTGAATAAGACCCTGAGACAAGCAGAAAGGTAGGGCATGTGGGGTACTATTTTTATATCCTGCCCCCCTACCAGAGCATGACACAAGCCCCCCAAGCTTTGCCTTCCAGATATAAGGCCCCCAGCAAGGTTTTGGTGTCAGGGTATATAAAACCAGCCACGGAATACACTCAAGGAGCATAAAATTGACCCAAAGATGTAAGGAGAGTACTATTTACATATTTTTTAAAGATTTTATTTATTTATTATAAGAGACACAGAGAGAGAGAGAGAAGCAGAGACATAGGCAGAGGGAGAAGCAGGCTCCATGCAGGGAGCCCAATGTGGGACTCGATCCCGGGTCTCCAGGATCACACCCTGGACTGAAGGCGGCGCTAAACCACTGAGCAACCCGGGCTGCCCATATTTACATATTAAATAAAAAAATACACATCATGCAGTGACAAGAAAAATATGCACGACTTTATCAAGTAAATGTGGGCATGGAGTGGATAACTCTGGACTATGCTCCTATATTTTGAGGGAAGAGATGGGAGAAAGGGCCCACTCACCTTCTCTTCTTTTCTTCCCTTAAAGAACTTCAGTAGAAAATCCTCAAGAGCACCAAGTTTCTTTTTTCTTCTTCTTTACTGAGACGTAAGTGACATTCAACATTGTGGGAGTTTATCACCTTGTATACCGAGTTTCTAATGGCCCCACCTTATAGATGAGAAAACTGAAACCCAGAGAAAGGAA
This sequence comes from Canis lupus familiaris, assembly GCF_011100685.1. Lineage (NCBI taxonomy): Eukaryota > Metazoa > Chordata > Mammalia > Carnivora > Canidae > Canis > Canis lupus. The sequence continues at coordinate 28,205,277 of NC_049225.1, forward strand.
AGAACAGAGGCAGACTAGAATCCCAAGCCCCTGAACCCCGTGATCAATGCTCTTTCCAGGAAAGTGTCACCCAATGTTAGGAGGAAGACACCAGAAATGGTTTCCAATTTAACTCATCCTGCCCTGCGACGGGGACAGCATGCTACAGAGATGCATCCCTAACTAATTCTTCCAAGCACAGCAGTGCTCTGGGATTCCAGCCAGGGTTCAGCTGACACCACAGACTTGACCCTTCAAGGAAGACCCTGTGTCCCCTGAGCATGGCATGTGTGGAGCAGAGACCCTACCACCCAACCTGGCCAGCACATCTCTTCCAGCCATCGTTAAGATGGCAGATGGGTACCCGGAAGTCACCCTCTCCTTCTGGAGATTCTGGGCAGTTGATTCTGCAGAGGGACACTCTGCAGTTCTAACAGGATAGATCTACCTGCACGGTCGACCAAAAGACCACACAAGTGCTAAGGAGGAGGTCAACTGTCAGCGACAGATGCACAGACCTCCCTGGGCCTCAGTGGGCAAATACCCCCAGGACAAATCTGCAATTTTCAGGCATTTCTGAAACCTGGAAGGAACAGGAAAAGAGTCTGGGTACAGAAGGCTAGAGAAAAAAAAAAAAAGAAGAAGAAGAAGAAGAAGACTAAAGAGACTGTATTCAAAGAGATAGCAAAGCCCTGGGAGCAGAGAGCCCAGCCAGCACACAGGGTGGCAGGAAAGGGGACGGCACCAAGTAGAATGTGACCCCAGCCAGCCTCTGCTGCGGAAAGGCAGCACGTGTGGTGGTTAAACCAGGGGCCTCAGGTGGCTCAAACCCCTGACCAGGCTTGAATCCTAACTCCTCCATGCACCAGCTTTGTGACCTTCATATAGTTCTTTAATTCTCTGATCTGTTTCCTCATCTGAAAACAGGGACAGTAACTATGTACAGACATTATGAGTGCAGGGAGGATGAGGAGGGCAAATGCAGGCTGAGCACTTGGCACTCTCCAGGTGGTGGCTAAGACAAGTACCCATGGAGGCCTCTCTCTACTTTGGTGGGCAGACAACCCGTGTACATACATGCTACAGCTCCCTGCTCCCCGTCTATGTTTCAGACATTGGGTATTGGGGTGCCTGGGTGGCTCAGTCGGTTAAGCATCTACCTTTGGCTCAGGTCATGATCTCAGAATCCTGGGATCAAGCCCTGCGTCAGGCTCCCTGCTCAGAGGGGAGCCTGCTTCTTCCTCTCCCTCTGCCCCTCCCCATCACATGTTCTCCCTCTCTCTCTCTCTCTAACAAATAAATAAATAAATGAATAAAATCCTTATTAAAAAAAAAAGGAAACATCAAGTATGGGGAGTTTTCTTTAGGAATATATATATATATATATATATATATATATATATATATATTGCTCTTATATGATTGCTCTTATTTTTTTCAGCTTCCTTGAGGTATAACTGACAAATAACATTTTAAGATATTTAAGTGTGGGTCGTGGTATTTGAGTACATACACACTGTAAAAAGACTTCCACCAAGAAGTGCTGAGATCTGACACCCCAGAGGGCAGACGAAACTCTTCCTGCCTTTGCCACAATGTGCATGGTTTTCTCGTCACGGACACACTGGCGGGCCATGATGCAACCTTGAGCTCATTTAAGAATGCAGAAAGTTGGGAAGCAGCCTCTGTATTATTGCTCCCTAAACAGCACAGACACTACTAACATTTTAGCGACAACAAGGCAAGGTCAATTTTCTCAATAGCATCCTATAATTGAGTGAAATATGAAATCTAATTTTTTTTTCATTTTTTGCCCCTTGGGTCTCTGTAAAATTACTTCTGTTTTGAATTTTTGAGAATGTAGCCCATCAATCTTTTAAATGTTCCTGAATCAGCCCTCATGAATAAATGGTTCTTGCCATTGCCCGAACTCTTCCCCTCCTCCTTGCATTGATGTTCATCCACAACGCACACCTATCCAGAGCCTGAGTGCCTCTGGGGGCTTGGGGGAGCCACCAAATTGCTCAGCAATGAACCCACCTGCAATGTTTCAAGTGCATCCCACTCCCAGAAAGCAGCTTCTGTCTCGGGGCTGTTCCAGGGAAATGCCCACTCCAAGTGCAGAGTGTCCCACTGACCCCACCCTCAGCACTCAACGTCCCAGCAGGCTATTACCATGAAGGTGTGGGTGGCCAGGAGAGGAGCTCAAGGCAACCACAAAGACACAAGGTCCCACCTGAGGGTCACCTCACCCCTCATCCTGTCTTCCCCCACTGCCTAGTTAATGAGTGGGGAGTCCAGCAGTTCTAAAGCATGAAAGGGCATCAGAAAACCCCATAGCACTGGTCTAAATAACACAAATTTCATATTCCACTCCTAGATATTTCAATTTAGTAGGACTGGAGTGGGGGTTTATTTATTTTTTTAGGTTCTAACAGGTGATTCTTGTGGCCATGACTAGAAACAATTGGCCTAAGCCACTCACTACAAATAAAGGACCCCCTTTGTGTGGCAATCCAAGCTCTTCAAAGCAAGCTGAATAATTTCCTCAGTCAGAGCTGGATTTTCCACATCTGGGGGTGAGTCTGCTGTTTCTTCAACCCTCCAAAAACCCAACAGATAAACTAGCTCAGGCGCCCTGAAGATGTTTCCTGAGAACCAAGTCCTCTCTGAGGAGGCGAGGTGGACTCCACAGAGATTGCTTTTGCAATTTAGAAATGAAGGAGACCAAGAAAGAGCCCAGAGGAACCTTTGCCTCCATCAAATGAGCACACATATTTTCCAAGGTCCTCCTGTTCCTGGGAATGTTGCCATCCACAAAGCGTTCTAGTATTTGAAAGGCCCTAACTTCACAGTCGTGGCACAGAGCCCACGGAGAGTCAACCCCTATGGTGCATCCTTGTGGACCAGGTAGTTCCTGAGGGACTTGACGATGGCAGGAAAAAAGGAAGATGGCAGGAACAGCTCATCACAGAGGGGGTCAGGTGGGGCTGCCGGTGACATCGTACTAGCCCCCCTCCCATCATGTGAAAGGGATTTCTCTTCTGAGAAAAAACATCCCCTAACAAGAACCTTATTGAAGACACCTCTTCACCCACCATTTCTTCACTCTGTGTCTGCGCGCTCACACGCGCGCACACACACACACACACACACACACGCACATAAGTGTCCACCACAGAAACATCGAGGAGATGAAGAACTCCCCTGATCCGGTAGGGGAGGGCATTCATTCTCGGGAAGGGAGAGATGGAGAGACGTGTCTGATGTACTTGGGAAAGGATCAGCCTGGCCCTTCCTCACAGGCCAGGGTGATTATCACATGACAAGGTCACAAGGCCTTTGGTCCTCTGGAGACTTGATTTGAGCCCAGATAAAACTGGATCAAGGGCCATTTCTGACTATTATAAGAAGTGAGTCTCCAGGGTTTACGATCTCATATGTCAGGAAAAAAAAAAAAAACAGAATTATATATCTTGAAAAAAATAACACGAAAATTAGAATCCAGAAACAGCCAACCTCCCTTCCAAGAGAAAACAAAAATCATTTACTCAAATGACACTTCGGTGTCACCTGTTCTTTCAACCTTGGCTTTCTGAACCGAACATACAAAACGGTTGTAAAACTTGAGTTCAGCCAACCTCACAACAAAACAATCTAACAGCTTCTTGTAGCTTTAAGCAGAGTCCTGTGCTATGCATCTTGAAGTGTTCCAAGATCCCAGCCCCCACGCTGGAGTAAGAATGATGTATGGAACCATATAAAAACATCATTTTCCATTTGGCACAGAGAACATGGTATAAGGCTTTGGAGGTTAAACTAAACAGATGAAAAGGGAACAGTACAGGGATCCAAACTTAGCTCCCCCGTGCCCCTTGTGCACACATAGGCCTCACATGGGTGGCATCTAGAGATGAAGTCAGTGCTGGAGAAGCCAGGAAGTGTGGTTGTATTTTGGGGCCTCTGGTTCCGAGCTGGAGTCAATGAGGAATGATGAGATTCTTGATCACTACTACCTAAGAACTGACTGAAGCAAACACTGACATTCTATAAATAAGCAACAGCAAAATGCAGGTTTTTTTAAAGCATTCTGAGCTCTTCTCAAAGAGGGCTGGGCAAGAATCCAGAGTGGATACATGGTGTGGCAAAAGAGAAAGAGCTTGGGTTTCAGATCGAAGTTCTTTCTTTCTTTCTTTCTTTCTTTCTTTCTTTCTTTCTTTCTTTCTTTCTTTCTTTCTTTCTTTTTTAAGATTTTATTTATTCACAAGAGACACACAGAGAGAGAGACAGGGACATACATAGGCAGAGGGAGAGGCAGGCTCCCTGCAAGGAGCCCAATGCGGGACTTGACCCCAGGATCCCAGGATCACGACCTGAGCCAAAGGCAGATGCTCAACCACTGAGCCACCCAGGCGTCCCTTCAGATCGAGGTTCTAAGCCACTTTCTACTACCTGTGATCTGGGGGATGTTGGCCAAGTCAGCCAACCTCGCTGAAGTCTGTTTCTCTATCTATAAAAAATGGAAATACAGCCACCGGGGTGGCTCAGTCAGCTGAACACCTGACTTGATTTTGGCTCAGGTCATGATCTCAGGATCCTACAATTGAGCCCTACGTTGGGCACCACGGTCGGCTCAGAGTCTGCTTGTCCCTCTCCCTCTGCTCTTCTCCACACTCGCACTCTCTCTTTCTCTCATTCTCTCTCTCAAATAAGTAAATAAATAAAATAAATAAAATCCTTAAAAATGGAAATACAGTTTTTCAAACTGGGAGAAACTGAAAGTCATAATTCAGGTGACAGAGCTCCGTCTCCTAGGGAAATATCAGTGTTGTTGATGACAATGAAGACAGTGATAGAACAAGGCCGCTCCTCACTTATCTCAAAGCCATAATCAGGCTGATCAGGTGGAATCCAGGACCCTGGAGATATGAACCAGATCCATTGAACCAAGGATCACGGTGAGCACAGTTCCCAGGATCCTGGGCACACCCATCCAAGTGCCTCAAGTTCAACACCAGGGGACCATCTTTCATCAACACCCAAAGGTCCTGCTGCAATGATGCACCTGTGTGCCAAAAACACACTAAGAAAATGCAGTCACTGGGGCATCTCCACAGCTCCAGCCTCCAGCCCATTGATCACAGATCAATCAAACTCATCTCCCACAGGCCCTCTCAGGGCCAAGACCAAAAGGCACTGAGGCAAATAAGCATGTGTTCTGTTTGTTGGTCCTCTAGCTATAATTGCTGGTTGGTAGGAGACTAATATAAATAACTCACTCAGATAATTCTGGCAATTAAGTCTGGCAAAGAAGTGGGAGATGGATGTGACATATACTGAGCATAGAGGAGTAAAGGCGGCAGGTTTCTGAAAGGTAGGGAGAGGTAGGCAAGGAAATTAACTCCAGAGTGGTTTGCAGACAATCAGGCACTCCGGGCTCATTAGTTCAATCTTGGCAGCTGTCAATCACGGCCAGAAGGCAGTTTAATCCGGCCCCAGAGCTTTCAGGAACACTATGGATCAAGGCCCACGATTAGCCCTTCAATGTTGAGTTCATGAGTTATGAGCATCCTCCAGCTGGGAGGGCACAGGCTTCTCCTACACAGCAAGCGCCCTGGGCATAGAGGGTGTGTGGATAAATACAAATACCCAGACAGCCAGAGGTGACAGAAACAGGCCTATAATATTAGCCCAACTGGGTTTATGAGAAACAAGTGTGCAGTTCATTCCTGTTTATATGGTTCATGGGAGACTCTTGAGCAGTGACAGAGAATATAATTCTCCTGCTCTTTAGGGTTTCCAGAGATGAACAGGAAACAGAAAAGGTAGTAATAATGTGCTATTACCAGAGGGGCTGGGTTATTCTGGGTCCCCCTCCCCAATATTTTCAAAAAACTTTAAGCTGTCTGACTGGCCAAGTTACAAAATTCAGCCTGCCAGGGAAGAGTGATTTTTTTTTCATCATTCTGTAAGCAAGTAAGCTAGCATCCCAATCTGGAATTATAGAAAGATTGCACCAAATAAGGCATTAGGGTGTGCAAATTGTAAGAAATTCTAAATAACAGCAACATTAATGAATAAAAATTCTTTTTTTCACCTTCGGCCAAATAATTTGCAAAGTTCTATCTCATATGATCTCCACAACAAATCTGTGAAGTGGGTATCTTATCCCCCCTGCTATGGATAAGAAAAAGGCTCAGAAAATGGGTTCTTGCCTCTCCAGATTCCAAACGATCCCTGGAATGTTCATAATTCTGGTCTTACAAAAATAAGAACACAGATGTCAGGACATGCCTCTTGAAATCGCGTGATACCCAAGTGGCACCTCACTGAGAGTGCAGACTTGCAGGGGCAGAGCCTGAGTAGATAGCTATTTCATGAGATCCATTTGACCAGAGTGATACCAGGGAAGGAGAGGACAGAGAGGATCAATCAAGGCCCTGAAAGACAGGAACTGAGAACTCCGACCCATGGTTCACCAGCTTAAATGCAGTTCCAGGAAGGGCCTGAGATGACAGGTGTCCTACGGAAGAAGAGGCCAGGTTCCCGGCCATGCCCAAGGAGATAGGTTCCCCCTTTTTATTAAGAGCCTATTTATTTGAGAGAGAAAAAAAAAAAGCACAGAGGGAAAGGGAGAAGCCGAGAGCCCAACACAAGGTTCAATCCCAGGACCCCAAGATCATGACCTGAGCCAAAGGCAGATGCTTAACTGACTGAGCCACCCAGGCATCCCAGGAGGTAGGTTCCTACAATAAAGTTGCTATCAGGCATGCACCTTTGGTCCAAAGACCTGCCCCCACTAGTCAGAAATCCTGCTGCATCTCAAGGAAGGCCTCAACAGCAGCCCTGGAATTCCAATAAGATCTCTGCTTGTCCAGATGGAAGAGGGCAAAGGCACAAAATAAACCCAAGAAGCAGAGGCTTGGAAGTTGGCATCAAGCAGACATCTTGCCATGGAACCTCTGGCACAGTCTCCATTTGCTGGGCCTCGAGGCCTCTCCAATTGACACCAGGTTCTAATGAGTCGTGGTAAATGGCTGCGGCCTGTAAGTCTTAGGCGGAGAGCAGGTGATACAACTTCATCTTAACACAGCTGTGTATAGTTAGGCTCCCATGCTTCACTGGGAACGTGAGGGACTTCTGGCCATGGCAAAGGTCTGATGGGTGTTGCTGCCTGGGGGCTTTGGCCCCAGAGGCCAGCCCCTCTCCATGCCTTTGCTCAGCCCAGCCCCTCTTGCCTGCAACATTCAGTGAGCCTTCAGACCAGCTTCAGCTGGTCCGTAATAGGTGGGATCTACTGGTGGTCTCTTAGGGACAACGGCAGTGCCTAAGAGTGGAATTTGTACATGTTAGTAAATAGGTGCATCTCTGAGCATCTGGGTGCCCACCACTATCATGCTGCCCACTCCACCCCACAACCCCAGACCTCCCCATGATTCTGTTACTCACAAGCTGGTGCCCAGTGCACAAGCTGGGCACTGCTCCAGGACTGCACAGGTGCACAGGCTGTGCAACCTCAATGTGATGGGGCTGCAGCCTGACCCACAGCACGGCCCTGACGGAAGGGCTACAGGACCCAGCTACGCCAAGAACCATATGAAACCACACCATCTATTGTTCTCTACCTGGTGAGAGGCCTCCCTTCATTGCTGCCAGGACTGGGGACTAGTGAAGGAATTACAGCCCCACATGTGTTAGATTCATACTTTTGAGTTTATGGAAATATCCACTTGATTTCAAGGAAAAGGGGGAGAAAAGCGGCAGCTGGCTCCACCTCTGGACCTGAAAATCTGGCTGCTATTTCACACCGTCTCTGGCCCAACAGGGAGAAGCCACCTTCTCCCCGATCCACCGTCCCAGCAGAGTCACAGCACAGCAGCCCTCAAGGGCTCATGTGTTTTGTTTTGTTTTTTAAGATTTTATTTATTTATTCATGAGAGAGACAGAAAGAGGCAGAGACAGAGGCAGAGGGAGAAGCAGGCTTCCTGCGGGGAGCTGGATGCAAGACTCAATCCCAGGACCCTAGGATCACGACCTGAGCCAAAGGCAGACGCTCAACCACTGAGCCACCCAGGCGTCCCGGGCTCGTGTGTTTCAAATGCACATGATGACCCATAAGCAGCTCACAGAACCAACTTCATAGCTCACAACTGGCATTTTTCAACTGAAATAGAAAACAACGTAACAGCACAGGAAACAGAGTCTGACCTACAGAAAGGCGCCATTGTGTGGAATTTTGCCTTAATTCTATTCACGGTTGTAGGTGATGAGTTGAGGAAGAAAAAGCATCTCTTATTGTGGATCTCAAGGGGGAAAACAGAGTGTGAAAGCCCCAATCCAGCTCATCCCAGCTGGCCACTGATGAGGAAACTGAGCTGAGCAAGGCCCCTGGAGGGCGTGACACAGGGAGGTGGCTGGCGCTCCACACTCCACAGGCCTGCTGCCCTCTCTCCTCTTGGAAGCGGCCCTGGCTCTGGACACAGATCCCCAGTTTCCTGGATTCTAAGGAGCCGGCTCTTCAGCCCCCAAGAGCTGCACTCAAGTGGTCTCTAGGGCGGCTGGGACTTGCCCCAGCAGACAAAACTTCAGCACCTGAATTCCTGACCCCGGCCAGGAGGCCTTGACAGAGACGCAGCTGCCAGGGCCTCCCATCCGCCCAGCCAGGCTAAGCACTGTGAGCTTCATGCCCAGCCTCCACCATTTGTTGATGAGAAAAGGCATAAATCCTGGAGGAGAGACTACTACAACCACATAAAAGACATAACTTCTTTTTCCAACAGGACCTGGTTAGGTAACAGCTAACATTCATTGAAAATTAACTATTTGGCAAGCATCGTGCCAGGGGCTTACACACATTCTCTCGCTCGGTGTATAATTACGTTATCTCACTTGATATATAACAAAGCCTTAAGTGTTAATATCACACACACACATACACACACACACACACAGCCATCGTTTCTACCATGCGTGTTCTATTCTAAGCTTTCCATATGCATTGTCTAATCCCACCCTCAGCTCCAGACAGCAGGGGCTATTATAGCTCCCATTTTGCAGGCAATGAATTGAGGTATGAAAGGTCACATGACTTACCCGAGATCCCACACCAATGGATCACAGAGCCAAGACTGGAAGCCGAGTGGTCAGGCTTCAGGGCCCACCTTTGTAACTACCTCTACTGTTTATGAGAAGCCCCATTTCCAGGTGCAGAAACAGAGACCCAGAGGAGTCCGATCGTCATGGTGTCTCTACCCAGAGACTACCTGTAAGCCAGGAAGATGTCCACCATATTTAATAGTGGGTAAGGCAGGGCCATGACCATCAGGATGGACGTGGGCCTAGGCTGAAGACCCTCTCAGGGTCAAACATCAAGGTTTTAAAAACTGCCTCCTGGGAAGGTCCAGAGGCTTTCAGGGAAAAAGCCAGAGTGATAGAGTTACTCACACAACTTAGGACAATGAGCTATTATATTTTGGTTTTAACTTTTTTTTATTTGACTATAGTTGACACACAACGTTAACAATAGTTCCAAGTGTACGACACAGTGATTCAACTTGAGGCCATGCTCACCACAAGGGTAGCTACCATCTGCCACCATACGATACTACTACAATACCGCTGACTACATCTGACAACGGCTACTTTAACCAGAAGGGAAGTTCCTGAATTATGTTATCACTTTTGACTACTACAAACAGCTCAGCTAAGAGAGAGCTAAAGCTCTTACTTGAATCTTTGAATTTTTTGTTTATGAATTACAGGGTTGGGGATCTGGAAAGGACTTAAAACATATACAATCCAATACCATCATTTTGCTGATGAGGAAACCAGGGCTTCTATGTGAGGCGTCCTGCCCAAGGCCACACAGCTAGTAAGTGACAAAGTCAAGATGAAATCCTAGGACCCCTGGATTGACGCTTTCCGGGTCTGTCCATGGTGGCTTGTCTTTTCTCCATCCATGCTGACTCTGCTCAACAACTGTTTGCTCATGCACATGTCTAGAGCCATCCCACAGCTGACCCAGCACTGCCTGACAATCCTGGGATCCTAAGACACAGGTTCAGTTGCCCAAATTTCCACCAGCGACTATGCCAGTCTCGTGTGTATTGAGATTTTTTGAGTAACTACCTGAATTTTGTGTGACTGATTTCAGCATCCATGGGAGGCAGCTTCTAAAATTAGAATTAACATCGCAGGCAGTCTGTTGCACAAATGCATACTTCTTTGGAAGATGTTGTCAGAAACAGTAAAATAGACTTACATAAAACAGTTTCTTCATTCCTTAATAATACTGAGCTGTAAAAATAAAGTATGCCAAACAAACAAAGCTTTAACCACAATGCCCTTCAAAATTAGCTACAGTAGTCAAGAACTGTCTAGATTTAATCTTAATGAAAATTCAGGGCACCTGGTGGCTCAGTCGGTTGAGGCTCCGGTCATGATCCCGGAGTCGTGGGATCAAGCCCCACATCAGGCTCCCTGCTCAGCGGGGAACCTACTTCTCCCTCTCCCTCTGCCTGCCTCCCTTCTTGTGTGCTCTCACTCTCTCTCTCTCAAATAAATAATTAATTAATTAATTAATTTCTTTTAAAAAAAGAAAATTCAGAAGTGTCTCCATCATTATTCTCACTTCCATTGCAGCTCCTTAGGCCTGGCATTTATCTCTAGACACTTGTCACTACCCAATCTAGAGCATCAGTAATTGATCATTTGGGGGTGCCAACCGGTACTCTATGTGATAAAACCACATTTGCAGAAGCTGAAGCATCTGTTAATTTTAATCACCACCTTCTTTGTCTGTTCCAATTAGTTGCTTATATTCACTTACACATGTCTCCCCTGTCCTCTGCATATTCAGCGGTGCCAGGAGAGGGAGAAGCCTTTCATTGAGGACATTTGAACCAAGCAGACATTGCAAAGCAACAATGGAGTGGGACTCCTAGTCCACGCTGACATGCAGCCTTCCATCAAAACACCTTATCGGCCCTTACCAGAGCAGCTGGAAAAAAAATTTACTCTTAAGCCCTGAAATTTTCCATTCTTGATCTCAGCCCAAAGGTGACTTTTTTATTTTTAAACTTGAGTTAAAAAAAAAAAAAGAAAGAAAGAAAGAAAAAAAAGTTCAACTATTTTTGATTCATGCCCAGGCTAAAGAAACACACTTTGTTCTTGTTAAAGCAAGGTAAGATTTTTTTTTTTTTTTTAACACATAGGTAACTCACACCACTGAGCTTCAAGAGCCCAAGCATTCCAACTAGCTAGTGTTCACAGTGGTAGCACCTTTGCTGTAATTGGAAAGCCAAAAATTGATAGCCAGAGCGAGAGGGAGCTGGGATTCCACTCCCTGTATACCCGGTCCCCAGGTCCACTAACCATGTTAAGAACCACACAGAATTCTGAAATTTTTCAGCTGGGTGGCTGAGCCTAAAGTTCTTCCTAGGTGATAAAGGATAGGTCACCTGACTGCCTCTGCCCCCACGCCTTGCTCACCTGCCCCCTCTTGCCATCCATCCTATATCCACTCCGGCCCCCTCCCACACTGTTCTTTCTCCTCTCGCTCCATCCAGCTACTCCCATCTCCATGGACGAAGAGGGTGGGTACAGCGCCTAGATGAGAAGCATTAGGAGTGCTAAGCACCCTTTATCTAAGCAACCCGGCAACCTCGTGTACCTCTGCCACTCGTTAACTGTGTGCCTGTGAGCAAGACGCATCCATTCTGCAGACCGGGCCGGATCACGTCTGTCCTGGCTGCCCCACAGTGTTGTTAGGGGAGCCAGGGGCATCACGGAAGTGAGTGTTCTTGGGAGTCAGCCCTCAACATAAACGTGTATTCCTATTAATAGGCGCATACTGCAGTACAGTGCGGTATGTTCCTTTAGGATAATGTCCAAGAGATACTGGCATTAAGGGAACAACACCAGGCAGAAAACAAGACACTGAAAGAGAAAGAACAGAGACCGGGATCTATAGAGCTCCTACTCAGGGCAGGTTCACAGTAACACAGCAATCAGTGAAGGCTTCCTGGAAGAGGAGCCTCTGTACCCAGCCTAGAGTGGTTCTCACCAGGTTGATCTAAGACCCAGAGCTCTTCAAGGGCACTGGGGCCCGTCTCGTGTGCCTTGGTCTTCCCACCTCTTCCCGGCACCAAGTCACTCAGAGGAGCACTAAGTGAACAGAAGCATGAACAGAGCCCCGAATGGACAAGCAACTCAGACACCTGGGAGGGGAGGACGGAGTCCCAGGGCAGGACGCACAGGTCCCAAGGGCCTGTTCAGGGCACCAGGCAGATGGGTCGGGTGGAGCAAGGCTCATGGAGGGTGGATGAGGAAGGGGAGAGGGAAAAGCGAGCGGGGTCCAAGGGCAGAGGCCTGAGCACCGGGTACCGGAGGAGTTCGGGCCTCCGAGCACAGACAGGAGCAAAGGGAGTTCAGGGTGATGTCATAAAATCAGCATGCGGGGAGATGGCTCGGGCAGCTGCGCCAGGACGGCCGGAGGAGGGAGCGAAGCAGGCCTGGCAGGGGCGGCAGGAGGCAACTGCAATAATTCAAGCAGGTGGTGAGAAGGGCCAGCGTGCCACTGCCGCCCCAGCCCAATCACGCTTCTGGCAGCGCCGTCTCCAGGGCAGCGGGAGCGCCATCAAGGGCCACCCCACCACTGTCCTCATTAGGCTGGGCCTCGGGCGTCCAGCAGCCCTCCCGCCTGACGCCCGGCTCGGCTTCCTGCAAGTGGTCACCTTCCCCCTCCTGAATCCGCTAGGGCTGAGCCAGTCCATTTTTAGACGCCAGCTCCCATAGTACGCTCTCCCTTAAAGGAGCTAAACTGGGGGGGGGGGGGGGGGGGGCCGGGAGCGCTTCCACGGCTGAGTGCCTCCTCCCAAAGCCGCATCTCCGCAACGAGTTCATTAGGCAATACGCCCATATGACAGTTAAGACTAAGATCTTAAAAAAAAAAAAAAAAGGTAGGGGGCACCTGGGGGTTGGCTCAGCAGTTAAGTGCATCTCCCTTCAGCTCAGGGCACAACCCCGGGGTTCCGGGACTGAGTCCCGCATCGGGGTCCCACAGGGAGCCTGCTTCTCCCTCTGCCTGTGTCTCTGCCTCTCTCTCTCTCTCTCTCTCTCTCTCTCTGTGTGTCTCTCATGAATAAATAAATAAAATCTTAAAAAAAAACTTTTATTTACTCATGAGACAGAGAGCGGCAGAGACACAGGCAAAGAGAGAAGCAGGCTCCCTGCGGGGACCCCGATGCGGGACTCAGTCCCGGAACCCCGGGGTTGTGCCCTGAGCTGAAGGCAGACGCACTTAACCACTGAGGCTCCCCAGACATCCCATAAATAAAATATTTTTTAAAAAAAGAAGGTAGAAAAAAAACTGCAAGAGGGAGGGCCAAAGGGTTAATAACCCACATTCAAACACCAGTGAGACCTAACTCCTGGTGGCTAAGAGCCGGTGGGGAGGGAACTCTGATGACAGGCCGCCTTGATTCCAGTCCAGCCACTGTCGCTTCCTAGCCTGTGACCTTGGGCACCTGGACTCTGTGAGTCAGTTTCCCATGTGTAAAATGACGTTAATGATAGTTCCCACCCAACAGGGCACTCATGAGAATTAGACAGTTGACCAGTGCAGCACTTGGCGCTCGGCCTGGGATCGATCAGGGGGCTGGGTAGCGTGGTTCCGGGGGCTCCATGCTACAGGCCCTCTCCCCAAGCACAAGTGGCTCTGACACCCGAGGCCTGTGCGCAAGCCCGCTGCGCTGTGTGTCCCGCAGCAGGTGCGCTGCTGTGAGCTCCCTGCTGTCACTGGGATTCCAAGATGAAATGTGTCTCCCCACAGCCCTGGTTCCCTTGTCAGGGGCCACACGGAACAAGCTGATGCCGCTTCCCCATCACGGACCTTCAGACAGGGGAAGGCCAATGCCTTGGCTCCACAAAATAGTCTCTCCTCTACAATGTTTGTGTTTCTCTCTCCCTTCATTTCTCTTACACTCACCTGCTGTATAGAGATTAGGCATCAGAGAGAGCTAAATAAGAAGACAATGTTCTTTGAATGGACTAGCAAAACAAAAAGGGCTTTGAAAATTATTCTTAGGGGGCGCCTGGGTGGCTGAGTCGGTTAAGCGGCTGCCTTCGGCTCAGGTCCTGATCTCAGGGCCCTGGGATCCAGCCCTGCATTAGGCTGCCTGCTTAGGGGGGAGTCTGCTTCTCCTTCTGCCCCTCACCCCAATTCGGATGCACATGTGCGCTTTCTCTCAAATAAATAAATAGATTATTTTTTTTGAGAAAAGAAAATTATTGTCTAAGAATGCATCCCACGGGCTCTGGAGGGCTATATAAATGGAATCCCTTTGACATGAAGCTTTAGCCCTCTGGGGAATGTCCCTGCATCCTACCCCCAGGAGCCCTGCACCAGAGATAATAGAGGTTAGCTTCGGGTCCCCCTGATTTCCCAGGGCCCAGCTCAGGACAGCCACCTGAAAAGCCCAGCAGCAGGAGCACTTCTTCACCATGCACGAATGCTGTGGGAAGCATTTGAAAATAAAGTTTCCAATTACTGCTGGCATTTCTGGAGTGTCCTGCTGCTGGCTGCAGCTGTCCCACGGAAGGCCAGTGACGTCACTGCAGGCCTGACTCTGCTGAGTTCCAAGGCTGGGCTGGGCCCATGTCACTGGGGAGGGGGAACCTGCCGTTTCCTCCCAAAGGCCAACTCTGCTCAGGTTCACTTCTTCCCTTCCTGGGTAGAATTCCATTGTCATGACTTGCATTCACACCAGGAAAGGTCCAGAAACGATTCCAAGGTCCAGGACAACCCTATTAGACAATTTCTAAAATCTTAGCATATGCCAAACATTGTTGTGGGTCTAGGCACGGCCAGATGAAACCTACTCCCCAAATTCTCACCTGTACTCATTTCACAGGATGAAAAAAAAATGGTCTCTTTAGCATTCCTCTGCTAAAGAGAAGAAGAAAATATAAAGATAAAAAAGGGAAGAGAAAAAAGGAGTGAAAGTCAAAGCAAAAGAATAGGTGCGGAGAAAATGAAGGGGGTCAGGGGAACAAAGCAGGGAACGGGGAGGGAGGAGATCTACATGCGAGCTACCCTACAGGTACCTCCCATTCCCCTCCCTCCCCACTGTTCTGGGAGCTCAGGTCTTGTCCTCTGCTAGAGCTGACCAACAGGACAGGGTGCACAATGCCTGTAGGAAAATGTAAAATTGAGCCCGAGCCCAAAACTAGAGTCCAAGCTCAATGCAAAACTCAGATTTCCCATGGGTTGGATTGGCTTAATTGGGAATAGGATTTGCAGGCTGAAACTGTGGAAGGAGGCTCGGTGTCCATCGAAAGATAAATGGATAAAGAAGATGTGGTTTATGTATACAATGGAATATTACTCAGCCATTAGAAATGACAAATACCCACCATTTGCTTCAACATGGATGGAACTGGAGGGTATTATGCTGAGTGAAGTAAGTCAATCGGAGAAGGAGAAACATTATATGTTCTCATTCATTTGGGGAATATAAATAATAGTGGAAGGGAATATAAGGGAAGGGAGAAGAAATGTGTGGGAAATATCAGAAAGAGAGACAGAAAATAAAGACTCCTAACTCTGGGAAACGAACTAGGGGTGGTGGAAGGGGAGGAGGGCAGGGGGTGGGGGTGAATGGGTGACGGGCACTGAGAGGGGCACTTGACGGGATGAGCACTGGGTGTTATTCTGTATATTGGCAAATTGAACACCAATAAAAAATAAATTTATTATTTAAAAAAAAGGATTTGCAGGCTGTGCCTGACCTAAGATCCATATTTGCCACCATATTAACCAAATTCAGGCCCCACTCAAAGTCAGAGCGCACCATCCCTTCCCGCCTCGGGATGGGAGTCCTGGCCAGAACGTCCCTACCTGCAACTGGCCCCACTGGCTAAGCACCCTGCCCTTTGGCCATCCTGGCTGAAATGATCATTACTAAATTATAATTTAATAAATTATAAGACTCTTCCCAAAGGAGAAGGAAATAGGAGAGACTAGTATTCTTCAGAATCAAGAGAAATGAAGGGAAAAGGGAAATCAAGACCTTTTCAAAAACTATCTAATAGAACCTTCAGAGCAAATCTGTGGAGTCAGCTTATATGAGAGGAAACTGCATCTGAGAGGTCAAGAAGTAACCCAAGGTTACATAGTCATTAAATGAAAGCCTGCCTGGGTCCCATGTTTTTTTTCTAATATATTATAATGCATTCAATTCTGCAAAACTGCAAATATTTTTAACGTTGTATCTGATATACTACTATAAATGAATTATCTTTGTTTCTAATTAAAAATAACCTGTAAAAGTACGTGCCTAATGCTGAAGATCATATTTTCAATTTTAATTATTATATTTTTCATTTCTGGAAGCTCTATTTCTTTTTCTTCAAATAGCCACACATTTTTAAAATTAGTATAATGCTTCTTACTCATGTTTTTCAACAACTTATTTTTTCAACATTTGAAATACATTATATATCTAATTGGTCTTAAACATGAAACCCTGGGGGATCTGATTCTCCTGTTTGCTGTTTCTGCTGACTTTTACTCATGGTGACTTGTTTCCTTGTCTGTTTTGTAATTGGAGAGTAAAGGCTCATTGTCTGACTGGCTGGGTTTTCTCTACAGGAATCTTTCAATGCTTGAGCTATGAGTACATTCCTCTAGAGAGAATTTTTCATTTGGTTTTGACAGACACTATAGAATGCTATCAACCCAAAACTACATCAGGCTAATTTCACAGTGTGGGTTGTCCTGGGTCACATGGGGGGTACAAATTCAAACCTGAACCTGCATGAAGGCAGATCTATGATTACAAATTCTCAAAAAAGACATTGTTTCACCCTCCCTCAACCAAATGTTTCCTGGACCACCTGTTCCTGAGGATGTAGCCCCTCTCCAGAAGGGCTGGCTTTATGCAGGAATCTCATTTCCAACTCCCCACCTGACAAGGGCCCAAAGTCTGGTCTACCGGGCCTTCATAAAGACCATGGCTTCAATCCTGACTTAAAATCTGACACTCCCTCAGCCTGATTTCTCTTTAGACATATCAAAGTGTCTCTGAGGACCTGGGTCCGTGCTCTCTCTCCTGCACTTCCCTAAAAGCTGGATATGCCTCTCTCTCATCTCAGGAGCCTGGAGTTTCTGGGGCCCTCTAACGCAGAAGCTTTAAAAACTCTTAAGCTTTAAAAAACTTCCCCACCCTCCTACCTTTATTAGGGTAGGAGGGTGGGGAAGCAGCCTCAGCAAGGTTTTAATGACCTACAAGGCTAATAGTAATGAAGAAAAGTGCATTTCACTGTGCAGTCAGCAGTTTCTATTAAGAGGCATCTGAACTATTATAAAGAAGAGAGAACAAAGAAGACGGGAATATTAAAACCGAGCCAAGGAGCTGTGAAAGGAATCTACAAAGAACTCAGGGACATTCCTATCTTTTTTTTTTTTTTTTTTTTTGCTTGGTTATTCCTCATTTGTGGCACTGCAAAATAAAGGGGACACCTTCTTAGCATGTGCATGTACACATGCACACAATGTGGGCCTTTGTTCAAGCTGGAAATAAGTGCATCATTTAGAGAATAATTCAGTTTTCTAAAGAAATCAGACCACACCAAATACCTGATACCAGTACAGGCCACTAGAGTTTCCATTGCTTCCATGGCCTGCACCCAGGTCATCCTCACAAAAGCCCCTCTGTTTTTCACAGGTTGTTGACAGTCAACTTTCTGATAACTGGTCCTCCTTCACTATCCTCCATCTACCACTCTTTCTCCCAAAAGTATTCACTGATTAATCAATAACACATTCACACACACTTCAATTGTGTCTGCAGGTCCAAAATTTCCTTACTCAAAACCATGGAGCCAGATGTGTTCTAGAATTCAACAGTTTCAGATTTTTAAAAATTAATCAGGTAAATCTTTTGGGGTTTGGGCCACAAATCACTGTTACACTATAGTTTCTATAGGGACACACAGGACTCTCCAGACTAAGCTGGATGAATAAAGACCATCAACAGCCTCATATCAGTTCCAGGCAGGTTTGTACTCCCCCACCCCCACCTCCAATGAATTATGTGAAAACCTTCACTTTTCAGAGCTTTAAGGATCGTGGAATTGTAAACAAGGGGTTGGGGAGCCAGATCAATGCGTTCTCTCTCAAAATCCCTCATACTTCAATCTCCAGTCCCAAAACTCTTTGGGACTCAGTTGCAAAATCCATGCTCTGGTTCTCAGAAGAGGAAGAAAAGGACAGTGACCAGGAAAAGGAGCAAAGCATTGATATGGGTGATGGCCAGAGAGAGCCCGGCCAGGCCTGGAAGCCAAGGTTTTGCAGGCATAAAACCACAGAATATGCCAGGAAATGGGCCCACAAGGTCCCCAGCAAAGTCTCAGGTGCAATGGTCAGGCTTGGGCAGGGTGGATGGTGGCAATCGGTATAGCTGGATTCTAGTCTCAGATACGTGATGAAGAGATACGCAATGTGAAGCAAAGCTGCAGCTTCCTCCCGTACTGAGTGAGGAGCCAGATCTCACCAGTAATTTGCAAATGGCAGGAATTGGTCCACTGGTTGATCATGAAATTTACTTAATGG
The DNA here is from genome assembly GCF_011100685.1 of Canis lupus familiaris. Taxonomy (NCBI): domain Eukaryota; kingdom Metazoa; phylum Chordata; class Mammalia; order Carnivora; family Canidae; genus Canis; species Canis lupus. The sequence goes on from NC_049225.1 coordinate 28,223,869, forward strand.
AGTATGAGTAATATTTTTTAAATAAAATAGAGTAGAATAAATCCAATACATCAAGTTGGCCCATGTGGTAAGAATCGTTTCATGAATTTTTGTTCTGTGAGACATATGTATGTAGGTAGTATATATATATATATATATATATATATACACGCATATGTATAATTTAGTACATACATACACACGTATGTATATATATGGGTGTGCATATATATGTATTATATATATGTGTGTGCATATAATACATATACAACGTCCAGTGTGTTTCTTCCTGTGGGACATGGTCTAAAAATTTCAAATTTAAATGTACTTTCTAAAGAATTTCTTGTGAATCTTTCAGAACGAATATCCTGTGAGGTTTTCTTTTTGGTGTTACATAATCCAGGCAATTCTGTATTAAAGTCATCCCAGCCTGAAAATCAAGAAGAGACTTGGGTAAACCCTTTGTTTTTCAAGATGTGCTGGAATGACGAGGACTTGCACTTCTTATTTTGTCTCTGCTACTTATTCACTATGACCCCCTTGGGCATACAGCTACTGTGTGGGCCTCAGTTTCCCCACTTGTAAAATGCAGAGGTTGACCATCGCAGACCCCCCCCCCCTCCAAGAGCAACTGCTCATGTAAAATGAGAGGAATAATGGTCGTGAAGATCCCATGAGGTATAGTCCCTCGGGCACTTGGGAAGTGCCATATAATTGCATTTATAAGATTAAATTATGATTACTTTCCACATCTGCTGTTTCATGATGCTTTTGAGGCCAGCATTTATAATGCACATACAGCTTCACCCGGTGGTTGGAGCCAATGGCTACTTTCAGAGGCCTTCGACCCTGGCCACTGCAGAGCCTGGGTCTGGACACGGTAACCACCACCCTTTCTCCTGCCTCGTCTTAGCCCTTGGAAGGCTCAGCTCATCCTCTCTATAAATTATGACCAGAACTCTGTGTTTGTTACCCAGCCTCCTGGGAGACGGGCAGTGGCATAGCAGAGGGATTACTCTGGGTAAATATTTTTCTAAACTTCATTCTTGCCACCACCAGTGTTCAGGGCGAGGGGGCCAGGATCCCAGCAACCCCCCATTCTAACCCAAGGGAGCCAGGGATGCAGTCTTCACTGTGTCTCAACCCAGAGCGAAGGGCCCCAGGAAAGGTGAGCTCCCGCAGGAGGCAATGGTGGCGGCAGGTGGACAAGGAAAATCCCTGAACTGGGCTCCCTTGAAGCCAGTGAGTGCCTTGTCCGGAACCTAGCTACTGCAGCAGGCAGGGTATCGACTTTACAGCACTTAGTACTTGATCGGGGAACCACTGCGTTATAATTCCACCCCTTGGCCCATGCCAGGTATCGAATCCCGCCCCTACCAACACAGGAATCTCACTGCACCTTTCCTGACAGATGGAAGCCCACCTCCCTAGGCACATTTCCAGACCCCAGGGAGCTCAGTGAAAGGCTCCCCGAGGCACTTTCTTTTTTCTGACACACAAACTGGGGTAATTCTCCCCAATTCTTCCCAATTTACAGCTGAGAAAACTGAGGCTAACCAGGGCACGGGCCTAGAGCCCTGGGCCTCCATCCATCTGCACATGAGAATCCCCCAGGGAGCTTGCAGTGGCTTTCCCAGTGTCCCTGCCACGTGCACATGCTCTGCAGCGACTCAAGTATTTCCTTTGTTTATCTTCCCAAGGGATTCCACTGTGCAGCCGGCGGGGCTGCAGGCCAGTGCTCCGGCTTGGTCATCCATCTCACCGGTTGCGCAGGGCCACCTGGACAGCTCCACCCCCAGGGGGCTGATGCACTGGCTGCCACTTCTAACAAGCTTCCATGCTGCTGCTGCTGCTCCCAGGACAGAATCGGAGCTTCCGGGGATCCAGGGAGAGCCGCAGGACTTTGAGAACTGGTACTCAAGGCCCATGTCATAGCCTCGGTTCTCTCAGCTGTGGGTTGTGAAGAGGGACCCCTACCTGAAGCAGCACTGGTCTAGAGCCGAGCTCCTCAGACTTCCACATGCACCCCCCCCCCCCCACCCTGGGAACCTGGCTGAACTTCAGATCTGGGCTCAGCAGGTCTGGGGGGGACCCAGGCTGCTGGTCGTCTAACCATGCTTGGAGCTGCAAGCCCCGACCAGGGAGCCTCACACCCAGGGCCGCATTCTTCCCACGCTTCTCACCTCAGGCAGATTTAGGGCCAGGCAACTTGCCCTTTGCCTAACAGAGATTTGTCTTCCCCACACTTCTACTCTGATGTCCTTGCTCTTTGGCACAGGATAAAACAAATAGGCTCCTCTCCCAGGAAACCTCCTAGGTATCTTGTCCCTCCCCCCACCCTTTGGCCTCTCTCCATACAAATCCAACAACTCCGGGGTGCCTGGGTGGCTCCGTCGGTCAAGCGTCTGTCTTCGGCTCAGGTCATGATCTCAGGGTCCTGGGATCAGGGCCCCAGTCATCGGGCTCCCTGCTCTGCAGAGAATCTGCTTCTCCCTCTCCCTCTGCCCCTTCCCCCACCCCAATTCACACACTCACATTCTCTCTCGCTCTCTCTCAGATAAATAATAAAATCTTTAAAAAAATAAATAAATAAATCCAACAACTCCTGTCTTCCTCTGTCGCGGGCAAACACGGCTCTCTGCTAGGGGTGTGCTTCCTGGGTGCCCACCATGAGCCACGTCTGGGGCACAAGGGCAGAGACACAGGAAAAAACTGCATGACTGTAAGAGGAGGTGCCATGGGGCTCCAGAGAAGGGACATTTGCACCTGTGAAGGAAGAAGCCCCGGCCACCCATCTTCAGGCCCGGGCACCTCAGGACCAGTCCTCTGCCCTCAGAGGTACAGGCCCCATTCTCCAGGTAGGAGGACGATGTCAGCCTGGAGGTGCTGCCAAAGGCAGATGAGAAGAAGAGGGTTAACAATACCTCCATTAATAGCTATTATGTGGGGACACCTGGGCAGCTCAGTGGTTGAGCATCTGCCTTTGGCTCAGGTCATGATCCCAGGGTCAAGTCCCACATCAAGCTCCTCACAGGGAGCCTGCTTCTCCCTCTGCCTATGTCTCTGCTTCTCTCTGTGTCTCTCATGAATAAATAAATAAAATCCTTAAAAAAAAAAAAAAAAAAAAACAGTGACTATGTGCTAGGCACTGTGCTCTAAAGTGTTCTGCAGGTGTTCTCTCTTTAATCCTACCAAAACCCCAGGACATGCTCATTAGTGTGGTGTCCCATTTTCCAGATGAAGAACGGACACAAGATGGGAAGTAACATGCCTAACAGGATACAGTAAGAGAGCTAAAATTGAACTCCAGGTTAAAAAAGCTACATTCTTAACTGCTACACGCTAGTGGTCACATAGAAGGAAGGCGCTTAGACTCAGCATTCTTCCAAGATCAAGGTTTCCGTGCAAGATGGTCACTCAAAGGCAGGTTGTTCCTGGAGCTGTCCTCATGCAGCAATAAATAACCAGCAGTTTCATTTGACTCAAGATACTAGGCTATTCTGAATAATACACACATGTATACTCATAAATTACTTATATATCAATATAAAATATACTGATAAGTAATAACATATACAACAGAATATGTAATTACATAATTATATAAAGGTATCTGTCAAATGAGTATACGTGTGTGCACACATATATTTACTCTTACAACATCCTTACTAAGCAGATATTAAATCCTCCATTTTATAGGTGAGGAAATGAAGGAAGAGAATTCCAGCAACTTTCTCAGAGGCTCCCTGCTGTGAAAAGCCAGGATTTGAGCTCTGATAGCCTTGTTTTCAAGTCATGCTCTTGATACCCCCGCCCCCGCCACCTCCGCTGTTCACACTGGCTTCCTCTGGCTAAACTAAAAAATTAAGAGCACAGTTCAAGGCTTCTAGGTGCCTTCTGCACCCACGCCATGCCCACCACCATCACCGAATCCTTCATAGGTGCCTTGATAAATGCCTACTAATGACCAAACAGGTGCCTCCCGCCCTATTTATAGCTCCCAGCATGGTCAACTGGCTATAATTAGCACAGCCTCCCTCAGGACTGCCGCTAAATTAAACCAGTGGGATTAGAGGCAAGAGCCTCACATAGTGCCTCCGGACACCTCCAGCAAAGAGCACTGCTGGTGCAAAAGAGTCCCAGCCCGTCAGCCCTTCTCTTGGACGGTGCCTTGATCCAAGGGTTTCCCAATGGCCTCTAGTAGCCCTATCTCAATTCTGGGGGCTGATGTCTCCCTTAATAAAATCAAAAGAAGATGAGTGATCCCTTTCTTTGAGGGTCAAGGAACCAGGAGTCTGATCTTCACTCTGCCTCTGAGCCCCGCAGTGGCCAAGGGACTCTGCTTCTCTGGCTTTCAGTTTTGCCTCTTGAAATGAAGAGGCCAGATGGGTCCATTGCTGAAGTCCCTCCAAGCCACCTCACAGATCTCGACGTGGCTGCTAGTGATGTCCTGGGGTTGGGATAGATGCCAAGAAGCTCTAGAGAAGGGCCTAGGGAAGGTGCAGCCCACACACAAGGGAGGGCTCTGACCTGAGAACCTGCTGTGACTTCTCAGGCCGCTACACGATGGACTTGGGGAGGAGAGATGCATGGCCTTTCACCATCTCCTCAAGACTGAAGAAGGAATAGAAGAGATAGTTTTAGAAGAAAGCTCATTCTTCCCTGTCACTCTAGAGCTCCTGGCTGCCAGTGTCCTGCTCAGTCAGGACTTAGACATCACCTCCTTGGTGGCCTTCCTGCCTCCTTATCTAGACAACCCACCCCCTCTGTCATTCCTACCACCTTTCCAGAGCACTAATGAAGACTGGAAACTCTTTCTCACTTAATGTGTTAATATGTGCACTGTCTCCCCCACTAGAATGCTAGCCCCAAGGGGACAGAGCTCAAGTCTGTCTTGTCCACCTCTAGAGTACATGGTGTATACCAGTCACTCCATCCATATCTCCTGAATGGGTGAGCCACTTCCACCCCAGGCCCTGCTTGCCCTGTGCTGAGCATTTGGCTCCCAAGCTCTCAGAGCCTCTGGCCTTCTCCCTATTTTTCCTAACTGAACAGTAAGACCCCAAGCAGGGAACCACTAAACCAGAGAGCTGGGTCTAGAAGGCCTCCTGGAAGAGATAATTTCTGCAGGGATGAGTCAGTGACATTGAGCCCAGGAAGGGGAAAAGATGGGAAAAAAAAAAAAAAGAGAGAAGGAGCAAAGCACAGAGGTGAAAATGATGCATGCAGGAGACAGAAGTTCCTAAGAGAATAAGGGGCAAGAAAAGCAAGGTAAGGTGCAAAGGTAGGTAGGTGGCAGTGACCGGAGCCCTAGATGCCATGCCAAAAAGCATGGGTTTTATACAGCTTTGGCATCAGCAAACTTTTCTGTAATGATCTGTGCAACTGCCCAACCACCACTGCTACATAAAAGCAGTCACAGAAGACACATAAGTGAATGCACAAGCCTATGTTCCAATAAAACCTTATAGACATTGAAATTTGAATTTCTCATAATTTTCATGTATCAAAAAATAGTACCCTTCTTTCATTTTTTTCCAACCACTAAAAGATGTATAAACCATCCTCAGCTCATCAGCCATACAGACAGAGGTGGCCAGCTGACTCTGCTGAAGGCATTGGGGAGGTTTAATTAAGTGAATGATAAGTCTTGGTGACATTCTCAAGGTCCAGGTGACATCGTGGACCTCTCTCACGGTGTGTGAAGAACGGGCCAGCAGTTTCTCCAAAGGCCAGGTGACCCTTTGGGAGGCCCCTGGTATGGGTTAGGCGAAAAAGAAGGACCCAGCAATAGCAATGAGACACCGAGGCTCCTCCTGAGAAGCGGTTTTCATTCTCACCCAGTGGGGCAATGAGGCAGGTGTCCCCACATCTTTCTTACCAAAATGATGAGCCACTACCTCCTATGAATGGCAATTAAAGGTAAACAAGAGGGATGCCCGGGTGACTCAGTGGTTGAGCGTCTGCCTTCAGCTCAAGGAGTGATCCCGCGGTCCCAGGACCGAGTCCCACATCGGGCTCCCCTTGAGGGGCCTGCTTCTCCCTCTGCCTGTGTCTCTGCTTCTCTCTCTCTCTCTCTCATGAGTAAATAAATAAATCTTTTTTTTTAATGTAAACAAGAATGCAGAGCTTGAATCTGGATAACAGCCCTTCATCCTAGCAAAGCAAATCTATACTAACCACTTTACCTCCCCACAAATACCTAGCTAAACTTTCCATAAAATGCTGTTTAAAAAAAAAAAAATCTCGATATCTATAATAATGTTACTGTGCATATATAAGAAAATGCCCTTGGGGCACCTGGGTGGCTCAGTTGGTTGGGTGTCCAACCCTTGTTTTGAGCTCAAGTTGTGATCTTGGGGTTGTGGGATCAAGCCCCCCATCGGGCTCCACCCTCAGCAGGGAGTCTGCATAGGATTCTCTCTCTCTCCCCCTCTATGCGTTCTCTTTCCCTCCCTCCCTCTCTCTCTCAGATAACTAAATAAATAAATCTTAAAAAAAAAAAAAGAAAATGTCCTTATTTTTCAGAGAGGCACAGTAAAATCTTTGGGGAGAAATTCCATGATGTCAGTAATTGACTTTTTTCAGCAAATTAAAAATGAACGCAGAAAAAAAAAAAAAAAGCCAGCCCACGTTTCTCCTGGCCGCCCTCCAGCCCATGGCTTGCGACATGCGGGGCAGGGCCCACACATGTGGGAAAAGCCTCCCTGCGCCCTCAGAGGAAGCTTCTGTGCTTGGCAAAGCGGAAGGTCCCAAACCATGAGCTGGTGAGAGCAGAGAACATAGCCCAAAATGCCCCTTCAGCTGAGCCATTACCAAGGGTCCTGCTGCCCTCCACATGCCTTTGCCCAAGGCCCAAAACAAGGCTGTCAACGCCTGACACGGCACTCGTGGAAGCTGACTTTGTCCAGCCCTGATCACGTGGCCTCACGCTCAGGCCTCATGATGAGCCCCTGAGGGACATACTACTACGTATCACCTCCACGTCCCAGGGGAAGAACCGGAGGCTTTACACACACACTGAGCAAGCCCACAGGTCCCCAGCCTTGGCTTAATGCTCTGCTGTCGCCATCTTAAAATAGTCAGTAATTTTTTTTATTATTTAAATTCAATTAATTAACATGCAGTATATTATTGGTTTCAGAGGTAGAGGTCAGGGATTCATCAGTCTTATACAATATCCAGTGCTCATTCCATCAACATGCCCTCCTTAATGCCTGTCACCCAGTTACCCCCTTCCCCACCCCCACCCCTCCAGGGACCCTGAGTGTTTCCTATGATTAAGAAGAGTCTCTTATGGTTTGTCTCCCTCTCTGATTTCATTTTATTTTTCCTTCCCTTCCCCTATATTCATCTATTTTGTTTTTTAAATTCTACATGTGAGTGAAATCATATGGTATTTGTCTTTCTCTGATTGACTTATTACCCTCTAGTTCCATCCACATCATTGCAAATGATAAGACTTCATTCTTTTTGATGGCTAAGTAATACTCCATTGTGTGTGTATAAAGTATGTGTGTGTGTTTATATATATAAATCGTATGTATTACATAATACATATTACATGTTTATATTATGTATTTATACATAATCTTTGTATAAGGGACCTGGAATTATCACTTGGCTCTGGCCCCCCTAAGTTACGTAGCCAGCTCCACTGTAAGTGGCCATGGTCACGTGGCTCACTAGGAGCCCAACCATCAGACTCCAGCACCAGCCTGCTGGACCACAACATGGTCAGAAATTACATTCATGAAGCGCCTCCCTGACCCCAGGCTCCTCAAGCCAAAGCCAGCCCAGACATTAGGATTCGTATGACACCCAAGTTTGGGTTTCTATCCAGGTGGGATGAACACTCAGTGGCCTGGTTCAGTCAGCCCCTGAGCATAGTTCACTCTCTCCTACCGCCCTCTCCCTCCTTGGGGAACACATGGCTGTCCCCATTTACATCTCTCAAGCCTTGGGCTGGTGACAGAGCTGCACAGGGGATGGCCTCAGAAGGGACATCCTGCTTGGCCTGGTCCAACCTTGCTGTCTGGCTCTGACTCCAGATGCATGAGCCTCTTGACACTCAAAGAAGGACTTCAAGGAGCAGCTGAGTTTTAGGAGGGGTGGAAGACAGCCAGGACAGAGGCAGTTCTGCAAGTGGTTATCAGTTTCCCATGACTGGGCAAGAAAGTCTGTTGTAAAAAAGAAAGTAAAACTTCTCTTTAAAAAATTCAGCAAACCTGGAGACATGCCCTTGGGATACAACTTTGAGGTCCCACTTGTCAAACTTTCCAAAGTTTGAGAAGATTGGTGATTTCTCCAGCAAGATCAAATGTATGTCAGCCCAGCTCCACCCGGGCAAGAGTGGAGTTCATCCCCGAGGTCACCGATGCCATCACTGACACGGAGCCCATCGGAGCTAGTGAGCCTGGAGTTGAATCCCTGGCCCTGATGCTCACTGGCTAATTAGTCTTGGCGAGTCACTTGACCTCCTTCACCTCAACATCCTCCTCTACAAAACAGAAATAACAGTGGGTTATTGCCACACAGGGTTGCTATGAGGCATAAACACATTAATATATGTGGAATAAGGATTTACCAATCACTAGCAATCTGTATTAATAACATCCTCTTCCAGCTGGAATTTAGGAACATGAAGATATGCTCACTCAGTGGGAAGCAGTCTCTGCTGTGCCATACCCTAAATCTCTCCCCTCTGGAATCTCTAGAACGAGCCATCAGGATTGCCCTCTCTTGACCAACTGCAAGGAAACGCCTGTTCCCGGCAAGACACTCACAAGGGCAGGCCTCAGAGCCACACCCCTCTGGGGGCCTTCTTGACCCCAGCAGCCACGGCCTTGGCAGACACCCAGGTGTTTGGTTCCATACAGGCTTCCTGATGAAACTCTCAGCCGCCTTTATTTAAGAGACACGTGACTGCTTAGTTATGGGCATGGTCCCAAAGCACAGGGCAAGCAGCCAGCTAGGGAGGCCCCACTTCCTATGTGATTTGCCTGCACCCATAACCAGCCACCAGCTCCATCTGCCAATCTGTAGGGCAAAGCTGGCCCTGGCCAGGTGAGGTGAATCCGGCATCTCCAGCCCCTCCTGCTTCAGTCAGCAGCACAGTGCGCCTCCAACCTTCTTTTGGCTACAAATACTGCTCACAGGTCCAGGATTGTCATGGCAAATGGGCACCCCCATGCCAAACTCATAAGCGGGGCTGCTCTTGCTGACCTCCGACCACTCAGAGCCTGGCCCTCCTGGTTTTGCCCACTTCTCCATGGTCCTGACCCTTTGCTCTGCTCCCTGGACTCCCAGTCTGGGCTGCTTCCTGATCAGCCCCATCCTGGCCTGACTAGACCTGATTCTACTGTGAGCAGTTGAAGATCATCAGAAATCAGGTCAATGTATCACTGGCCCAATTTCAGAGAAGGATGGATGAGGACACAAATGGCCACTAGAATCCAGGCCCTGGCAAACAGAGGCTCCATAGAGCCTGGGTGGGTATCATTTCTCACACAGAGACACCAGTCTGGAAGGCGTCATTTCCAGGGACTGGTCTAACACCTGGAGATTCTAGGCCCAAGAAGAAATGACTGTAGAACGTTTAGCCTTTGGAGCCTCTGCTACTATAATTTTCTGAGATCTGAAATCTGAGTAATATGATAGCTTTACAACAAAAAAGTCCTATCCTTGAAGGAAACTGGTCCATCCTTCTCTGATCAATGACCTAACTCTCCACACAGGTGGAGCAGGGTCAAAGTTTGTCCTGGGTTTGGGGTAACATCCTTGGTTTTGTGGCAGAAGAAAAAAGAAGATGGAGAAGATGGGGTGTTGACTCCTTACGGGTTTGGGGCTCTCCCAGAGACAACCCATTCATGTCACCCACCTTCCATGCTCAGCCTCTGTGCTGGCTCAGAAGGAAAGACCAAGCATGTCCAACCTCATCTCCTAAGGGTATAAAGGTAGGGTCTGCAATCCCCAGCCTTGACCATGCCCAGGCAGGAGACCCTAAGGAGATATAGCCCTATATTCATTTAAAAGGAATTCTGCATTTCTGGAAAGTAAATCTCATTCATAAATGACACAATTTCAGGGGGCTAAGGTAGAGGTAGGTTGACTCACCTCTGTTTCCTCCTTCATGTGTCATGCTTTATCATACTTTATCAAGGACCTGACCTGGTGACAATTTGTTGATTTCTTCGGTTGCTCAGTTCAGTTCCCAAAACCTAGAGAGCAGGACTTGGGTAGCCTGCCAGGCAGCAACTCAGCACCAGAGAAACTGTCAGACCACAGTTCTGGCTCTTTCTCTAAGACCTGACACCCCCCTGGGCCAGGCCTTGGTCCCCACCACCCACCCAGTTTTCCCTGGCAACAAACACCAATAGCCCAACATGCCGACAAGAGCATTAGCCCATGAGCCACCCTTCAGGGCCTCTCCAGCCACAGAATGTAGTACATTTAAGTTGTTCGATACATGTTTTTAACCAAGTAAATGATCCCTGGAATCCAGGCCATGGGCCGTTCGGTCCCACACTCTGTCTCTGATACAGACACCAAAGGGTGAGCTGGGGGAGAGAATGGTCATCTGATACCCCTTGGAGGCCAGAGGTCCAACACAATCCTTCAGGTCCAGAGAGGTCCCGCAGAGGGGCCAGCACTTGCCAGTACTCAAGGGCTACACCCTCCTTCCCAGGTCACTTCCAGCTCCCCAGATGCACCCACACTCCTGTCCAAGGGACACCAGACCCTTCTTCCCCTGAACACTCCTCCCACTTAGCCACTCTGGCCCTTTGCTCACATTCTTCTCTCATCCTGAAATGCCCTCCCTTACCTTCTCTAAACAGTTCCTCAAAACCCAGAAAATTTGATTGCTCCCTCCTTAAAGACCCCATAGCAAATCTTTGGCACCCTACACACCTCCTTGAGCTCAGACCACACGCCAACAGTTGGCTGCATGACCAGGACAAGGGGTGAAATGCGTCCCTGCTCTCAAGCTGCTCATGCTCTGCTGGTGGAGGTGAGCAGAGAAATGAGTCACTGGCGCTCAGGGTGAGAAGTGGCAGCGTGAGGAGCCACAGCCAAGAGCACAAGCTCCACGGTCAGGCTAGCAGGTGGGAATCTCCGCCTCGTGACATACTAACGGCAGGAACTTAAGCAAGTCACTCAACTGCAAGCATCTCGGTTTCCTCTTCCATAATTTGAGGACAATTGTGGTTCCTCCTTCATCGAGTTGCTGTCATGGTTAAATGAATCACCACATTTAAAGACATTTATTATACTCAACAATTCCTGTAAGGAGTGAAGATAAGCACAAGGAACATTGCTTGGTTTGGGACCAAGCCCACACCTCATTCCCTTCACCAGATGGGAACTCCACGCACAGAGAAGGCTCTCAAAAAAGATTCATTAACCTGCCATGAACATGCTCTGTACCCCATCACCTTTCTCTGTTCCATTTACTTCTTCAGTCTGTTTGTTTATAAAATATATATTCTTCAAGGATGAGCTCAGATGCCACCTCCATAAGTAGTGGGTCTCTAGGTAAACAGCTTTCCTGCTCTGTTTTTGGATTTCTTGGGCAATCAAGCATGCAGGTCCTCACCACCTTTAGTTACCTCCTTTGTGGAGAGGCCCTGTATGCCACAAGCTCCTGAAGGATAAGATTGAGTTCACTCATGCTTTCATTCTTCAGTGCCAAGCCTCTGGTGACAGAATGATTACAGCAGTGCAATTTCTGTGGGGGAACACACCAAAACTCCTTTCTGAAATCTCTTTCTCAGAAGCAGAATGGCCTTCGGGAACCTCATTTTTATCAAAAATAGAAGCCCATTTGACCAACCACACTTTATATCACGATGAAATTGGCTGTCCAAATCAAACAATGTATTTATCAACACTCATTTTCTATCCCCTCTATACACTAAAGGGCCCCAATTTTTATCCAACATTGTATGTAACACTCTCCACATCTGAATCTGAAACCAGGTGGTTTCTCTCATCACTGGCGAGACTATGCTAGGCCTGTCTCCGTTTATAACACAGGATCACATGGTCACTCTATTGAGCTACTCTGACCCATGCTCTTGGCTCTGGGTACAATGGAGGAAGACAGATTCTAGCATTTAGAATGCTAGACCCACTGCTCTATGTTTGACAGCCTCTGCTTGTGCTCTATATGAAACGTGCTCTGGATCCTGCGAGGGCCACCCTCCACTGTCCACATTGATGGTCATCGAGTCTAGTTTGGGGTAGGTAACAGTTTCTGTTCCATTTCATGAAGAGAGTACAGTCATAAATTAAATGATTAGAGCCCTCATCAGTAGATAGTAAATGTTATTGTTTATTAAAAAGCTAATAATCCATTCAATTTTTAAATTAAGCAATAAGCCTCTCATATAATAAATTGGAATAATTAAGCCTAATATTAATGAAGTAAAATCATAAGGGAGGAGGGGAGTAAGCTCTAGAACCTACATTTTTTTTCCCCACATACCATGTGCTGGTAATGAAACAACAGGAGAAAGAAGTTTTTATCCACAGGCCATTGGTTGTCAAAGCCAAGGTTCCCATATATGCTCACATGGCTGTGAATTTCTAAGGAAATACAATCTTCCTAAATCAGCCCTCACCAGTGACTCCTAACTGTTTTTACGTTATCTCTTTTTTTGTTTGTTTGTTTGATCTCTTTCCATCACAGACTTAAGAATTTTCAACTCCAGTTAGAGAGTGCCCTGACCAGAGCCCAGGCTCACAACCTTGATGGGCAGTCTATGCAACTGGTCTCTCCCCACTGCTCTATAAAATGACAGCATCCTCGTGTTCTAAATAACCTTGCACGATGGTTCTAAGGAAAGCTCCACTTGAAATTATTTCTTCTGAAACATAACATTGCTGCCATGTTAACAGGATAAAAGACACGAGGCCTGAGCACTGTGTCTGCTTGAAGAGAACATCCAGGCAGCACCACCACACCCTGAAGAAGGCAAGGAGCACTTTCAGAGGCAGAGCACAGGCTTGTGTAAACAGGCAGTATAACTCACTAGGCAGAGATGAAACATTTGCACTTCTCTCCGAGCATGCTAAATGGGAAAGCAAAACTCATTATACAAGCTAAACCTCTTCTACATTCTTAAGTGTCCAAACAAACTTCTCCCAAGCAGCATGCACTTCTACAGCTTGGCATTATTGGGATCAGCCATAGGGGAAAGAAAAAGGAGTGTTCTTGCATAAGCCCAGGGAGATGAGAGTAAAGAAAAGAGCTCTGGAGAAGTGCAGGGAATCTGCGTAGTGAGCGTTTCTCGGGGGTGACTTTCTGTGTCCAGAGCTCTGAGGACGTCTTCAGCAGAAATCAGTCAAAGGCACACATTGATAATAATCCCCTGCTTCACAGATCCTGCTTTGCTTTCCCGAGCACTTTCATATCTTGTACCGATCAACGAGTAAACATTTCCTGAGCGCTTACCAGATGCAGGCTTGATGCAGGAGATAATCTCACCCACAAAGCATCTCACAGACTTAATCATATATATATATACATGTGTGTGTGCTATTCTAAAAAATGAGACCCAGATCCGCCTTCAAGATGTTTCCAGTTTATTTGAAGAGATAAGAATCTCGTAAAAAGATAAATACTACCACAGAGCACCCTGTTCCTACTTACTGTTCCTCAAACTTCGGTCAAAATCATAACCACATGAGGAGCTTGTTAAAGAAAAAAAAAAAAAAAAAAACAGAGACCTGGCTCCACCCTTGGACATTCTAGCCATTCCATGAGTCTGGGGTCCAGGCTTCTGGATTTGTTTGTTTCTTTTAAGATTTTATTTATTTATGAGAGACACACAGAAAGAGAGAGAGAGAGAGGGGCAGAGACACAGACAGAGGGAAAAGCAGGCTCCATCCAGGGAACCCGATGTAGGATTTGATCCCAGGACTCCAGGATCACACCCTGGGCTGAAGACGGCACTAAGCCTCTGAGCCCAGGCTGCCTACCTTCTGGGTTTCTTTTAACAAGCATCCATGGGGATTAAAAAATAACAAAGAAAAACACTGCCCTGAGTGGCAAATCAGACAGTCACTCATGTTGGCCAAGGTCCAAAGACTCCAGCAAGGTCGGACACAAGGGGGACCTGCAAGGACAGACAGTAGAGAAACAGGAAGAGTAAAGGTCGAGGTGGGGCGCAGGGTCCCAGCAAAGGTGCAATAAATATGTAGGGGACATCATGCAGAAGATTCTGGATGCAACAGTAGGTTACACTGGAGAGGGCAGGTAGTGGCCAAAATAAGGAGGGTCATGAATAAGTGTATACTGTAGCCTGCAGGCAAAAGGGAGCCAAAGAGATTCAGAAAGAGAAATCAAGCACTAAGCTGGTTTAGAATGTTCAGGAACATCAGAATCTAGGCCTGTGGTTCTATTAAGACATGTCAATATCCTATTCTATCCTCACCACAGGTCAATGGACTCAGCAAGACAGACGATATTATCATCTTCCTATGGAAAAAACTGGGGCATGGGGTGGTCCAACAGAGGGATGGAGGCCTGGGAAGCCGGGACAGCCAGGTGGTGGCTCCAGCCTGGTACAGTTAATCATTGATAAATTGGCCCCCTACACTTCAAGCCTAGCCAACATATATTTATTAAGCTCCTACTATTAAGCAAGAAATGGAAGATGCAAAGATAAATGAAACTCCATACCTGCCCTCAGAGAGTTCACCTTCTACTGCAGGGGCTGGCAAACTTTTTCTGTAAAGGGCCAGATAGTCAATACTTTAGACCATTCAGACCAGAGAGTCCCTGTAGCAACTGCTCACCTCCGCCACTGTAGTGCAAAAGCAGCCGTGGCCAAGAGATGAACAAATGGGCATAGGCTGTGTTCCAATAAAACTTTATTTACAAAAACAAGCAGTGGGTTGGTTGCAAGCAGTGGGCTGCCACCTGTAATTTGCTGATCCTTGATCTCGTGGGTCAAACAAACCCATACGTGGCTACTTATAAAACAAGAGATGTGTGCTACAAATAAAACAACTTTGGAACACAAGAGAAAGAGAGAGCAATCTGGAGTGGCCTGGGACAGTTGAGGAGGTAACATTTGAGCAGAACAAGTCTCTTAGGCTTTGAAGGTCCCAACTAAAATGAAAGGAATGAACCAAAAGCTCCTCGATGTCCCTCTTGTTCCAACATTCTGTGATTTGAATGACACACTACCTTCCTGCCTGGAGTCTTCCAACTACACAAACAATACACGGCCTCTCCCAAGTTTCCTGATGCCTCCCCCTCATCTCTAACACCAATTTTTGAATGCCACTTAAAGGAATAACAACTTGTAAATGAATCTGGAAGTTTAAGCACACACGCATGTGTGTGTATATATTCCTACCACTGTTGTGTGTGAAGTCCAAACATAGTTCAATTATTTATCTCCCAGCTTTCTCCTACCATCACAGAACGTCTCTCTCCCGAAAAGAACCCATCTGCTCCACAGCAGATACTCTAGTGAGACTCAAATGTTCTACTTGACCAAGTGCTGGCCTCAAGAAGAACATGGAGCCAGGAAGAAAGCAAGGGTGGCCACACACCTCATCTGCCCCCGCTGAGCTGGTGCCAGACAGGAAAACAGAAATAGAGCCACGGAGCCCAACAGCAACACCTCAAACGGTGCCAGCAGGCAGAGAGTGAGGCCCAGGCAAATAAACACATTCAAACAGCCTGTGCAATACGGACGCATCCAGGCCTCAGAGTGACTTCATCCAAGCCGGCCAAGGTCAACTCCTCTCAAAGGCTTAGTCAGCCTCCTCTTCTAGGGGCTCAGACTCCCCTGGCCAAGACGGCCCACTATACCGAGAGGACTGGACAAAACCACAATGAGGCCAGAGGCCAATGTGGCAAAGGTAAGCAAAAGGCACCCACAGATTGCAGGTGGCAGCAGCAAGGCAGCCAGGTGTGCTTCAAGCCCCCACAGCCACCTGGGTAAATCCTATCCCACTCAAGCCTGACCTTTTCCTCCATGAGGTCTTCCTGGCTTTTGCTAATTGGGAGTGGACTATTTCTCCTCCGAACAACTAAAGAAGTGGTTCTCAAAGTGGGGGTCACTGTACCAGCAGCTTCAGCGTCACCTGGGAACTTGCAACATGTGTGATTTCTTAGGCCCTATCCCAGACCAAGCAAAGCAGAAACCCTGTCAGTGAGACCCAGCAATCTGTGCTTTGACCGAGTCCACTGGGTGATTGTGAAGTCAGTCGGAGTCTGGAAACCACTGATCTAGAGTCCAGATGCTAGACCACTAACTGTCGGCAGCATGGTCACCCGCTCTTCCCATGCATTTCCCTGGGGTCTTGGTCCACAAGGAAAGTAAACCCCTCTCAGAGGCTGGATCCCAGGTGCCCAGTACAGGGCTCCCCAGCACATGCTCAGCTAACACATGTGGAATTTCATGAGTTTGAGCTCATATACCACCACTGGGTATGTTCTAAAATCACAGAATATGAATGGAAGAGGCTTCAGGGCTCACCCAGCCCAGTCACCCACCAAGGCTCAACTACTACCCAGCTGCTCTGGGTCTCTCTCACTCCAGATCGGGCACTCTGCTAATGCTGGGCAGGTTTCCACCTCAACTGTTCGCTCGGCAAATACTGACTGAGCGCTCCAGCAGGCCTGAGGCATGGCAGTGAACCAGATGGGCAAGGACAATCCACCCCTGGAACAGACCCCATCAACAGGAAATAAAAGCCATACACATTAACCATAAAAAGATATCAGACCAACCCAAACTGGTAAATAGTCTACAAAAATAATTAAATAAGTGCTCTTCACAAATGCCAAAGTCATGACAGACAAAGTCAGTTGCAGACTGGAGGGGACTCAGGAGACACAACAGGTAAAACGCGAGGTAGGATCCGGGATTGGATCCTACAAAAGGAAAAGGACCTTAGTGGAAGAACTGGTGAATCCGAAGGTCTGTGGCTAGTGAGTGTCAGTAATACGAGACTCAATCCCCAGGCGCTAGCACTCCCATACCAGGGTTCCCTGGGGTGTAGACAGGAGGGGAAGCTGGGTGGAGGGTAGATGGGAACTCTCTGCACTAACTTGCAACTTTTCTGTATGTTTCAGATGGTGAATCCAATCCAGAAACAGGGATCAACACGTAGGGAGTACAAGTCACATGTTCAAAGAGAGGCGTTCCCAAAGGCCTATCTGGAAGGTGACATGTGAGCACGACCTAGAGGCAGGGAAAGGGCTGACCAGCGGCATGAATGGAAAAGGAGGACAAAGTTAGTCTTTCCAGGACCTCCACTCATGGGTCTCTCTTCCATCTGGACCAAGCCCGGCTGCCGTCTGAATACTTCAAGCATCGCTGGGTGCTCCAGCCTTCTAGAGGCACCCTCCTAGAGGCACCCCCTAGAGGGCCGTCCAGTCCTGCAGCTGCGTGTGCCCTGGTGGCCGGCGCCCCCTGGAGAAGGCAGGCAGGGAGTGCATGGGGCGAGGGTAAGGTTAGGGGGCGCCTGACAAGGACCAAAGTCAGGAGCAGGGGCACCTCTACCCTCCGTATTCGGGAACAGCCCGGGCCTCCCTTTCTTGCTGGCAAACTACTTCAGTTCCTACTCTCTGCTTCCCGGGACCCTGTGCCCAAGCATCTGAGCTTCCCTGAGCACTGTCCAAATTTGCCCAGAACCTTGTACAGCAGAGCTCAGAGTGGGGTCAGAGTGAGCAGGCAGACATGAGTCAGAGCTGCAACTCCACCTAATGACTAAGGATAAACGTCCCACCCAAACCTCCCAGTTTCTAGCATTTTCAGAAGCAAAGACCATTCTAAGGCAAATAGCCCAACAACCCACTCTGTGGAACTTAAGAGTATGCAGTCCCAGGTTCTAGGGACCCCAGGCAAGCGTCTCCCCTCCAGGTGTCAGTTTCACCATCTATCAAGTGATATGGTTGGATTAGTTAAGCCCCAAGATTATTTCCAACATTCCATGATCGCTAAGTATCAAGTGAAATTGCACATGCTAATTGCAGCTCTGAAGTACCATGTGGGGTAGTAAAGGTAGCAGTGATGAGATCTATGGTCTCCTACCCCAAGTGAATCACCAGCGTTGCAAATACCTGTTGTTACTATTAGTAATATCTCATATTACAAAGTGCTTTCCCATTTACGAAGCACTTTCATACAAATTATCTTGTGTGATCCTCATAAGATCCCAGTGAGAGTAGTAAGAAAGATGTTATTTCTGTCATAGAGATGAGAAAACCAAGTTCAGCAGCCATTCCATGAGAAGTAACAGTACTAAGCCCCAACCACTGGCCTCTGGATGCTTCTTCTTTCTGTTGCTTGGTGCTGACTTTGCTACCACAACACATGCAACCACCTAGTATTCTGTCTTTATAGGCTTTGAGTAGGTTAGTGAAGGCATTCTCATTACAAGGAAACCCAGGTGTCCACCCTGGAGGGGAAAGCATGGAAAGTATGCCAGGAACCACCTTGACTTCGCCCATCTAATGAGGTCTTGGAGGCACAGTCCTTACCCAGAGGGCAGGTGAGAACATCCCACATTTGTTTCCCCACTGCTTGAAATAGAACAGATGAGACATCACAGCTCACATGTTGATCTCACTGCAACATCAGATGTTTTAAAATAATTAAATAAAGGGAAATGGGAGCATGAAGAAGAAAGCCCCAATTTCAATGCTAGTGCCCCACGCAAATGATAAGAAAGGGATGATGGCCAAAGTCAAGGCAAAGAACATCTCCCCTGGAAGGGCCAGGTTTAATGGCGAATCTATCCTAACATAAGATACTCTGGCCAAACTTCCTACCAGTACAAGTACAAGCACCCCTCGCCTTTCGGGTACCATTTACAAAGGACAAGAGACACCTTCCCCTCTTGCCATACCAGGGTAGAGGATATGCTCTGACCAGCTTCTACTGCCCCCTAACCAAAGAGCCTGTTCTCCCATGTGCAGGGGGTTGGCCCAGGCATGCCCAGAGTGGGTGACTGTGTTTGTATCATGTTAGGAAGGATGGGCCAGGAGAGAGCTTTTTCCTCAAGCTTACTCTGAATGCACCTATGTCCATACCTCAGTACCTCACTTTGTGCAGGATACTTACCTCCCTCAGCCTCCTCGGCTCCAAGTGGGGGTTAAAAGCATTCATCTGACCTCTCTTTCACAGAGCTGTCAAAGGACAGAGTGCGATCACACTCCAGATGCTTTGAAAACTTACAGGTTCCACACAGTGTTAAGAGACCATGACACAACAAGCTCCTGGGGTCAAGACTGGCCTCCACTGCCCAGCCTCCCTCCAGTTAGATGGGACATAAGACCAAGTTCTGGCCAGAGGAGCACGGGCACAGCGACCAGCCTGTGAAACCCTCCACACATAATCCTCTTCTCTCCTGTCCCCTCTGCTAGCTGAGGACCTTGAGGAGGCCTCTGGGGAACTAGAAAGGGCAGAGTCACAGACAGGAGTCTGGATCCTTCCCTGGACACCCAGGCACCTACTTCATCTGGAACACCCATGTTGGTTGTAACCCTAGTATTGTGTTAAGTTACTGAATTTGGAGGTTGTCTGAAAATAGCAGTTAGACCACCTGGACAAGAATAATGACCCAGTGGAGCACTTGCTTTGAAAAGCCCCACAACAGGGTTGTAAATTCAGGCAAGTGGAGAAAGAAGTTATAGTCGCAGACAGCTAAGTTTCTTCATTATTTCCTCAAACCAATGAAGGATAAAAATGAGACCATATAAAAGATGTCCCCAGGCTTAGGGACTCCACCATCCCACAGTTATTTTTTTTTTAAGATTTATTTATTTATTTTAGAGAAACAAGAGAGAGCACGAGTGGGAGGGGCAGAGGGAGAGGAAGAAACAGAACCTCACAGGACTCCATGCTGAGTGCAGAGCCGACACAGGGCTCGATCTCACAACCCTGAGATCATAACCTGAGCCGAAATCAAGAGTCGGATGCTTAATGGAGCCACCCAGGTGCCTCCCCCCTCACACACACACACGGCTCTCTGTTTTGTCTGAGTTTAAGCTGTTTCAGGAACAGTCGAGAACTGTTGTTGAGAAGGTATTCCTTTCTCTCCAATACCTAAATTTTCCCTCCCGAAAATAAAGACAGTGTGGATTGACCTCTTAACTAGTCAGATAGGTCAGGTTATCTGATCATAGTGTCAAATGTCTTCATAATGTGGACAGACCATATCGGAGGAGGGCGGATAGGGGACTAATGATCCAACAGTAAAATAAAAAAGTGCAAAGAATCTGAAAGTTCAAAAACATAAAACAGTAATAGCGCTTGAACATCTGAAGGCGGGGGTTGTCCTTGGCGACAAATAAATACAAAATGAAACAAATACATAATAGAAATGGGGTACAACTCACCCACCAGGCTGGGAAAAATCAATACATGGGACAAGACCCTGAGTTGCAGAGGGTCTGGGGAAGAGGGTGCCCTCTCACACTACCTGACAATGGGGACACCACTCCCTCTCCCGAGGGAGGTCAATTTGGCAGTGTCTATCACCACGCAAGCGGCCAATCCCTTCCAATTCAGCCGTTCCACTTCTACAAATCTACCTAACAGATATCCTCATACATGTGCAAAACGACTCACGCACCAGATTATTCATTGTTTGAATTGCGACAGATGGGAAACAGCCTAAATGTCCAACGGTACAAATCACACAAGTACATACAGACTATCAAACAGGTGAGAATCAGCTTCAAAGTTTACAACATCCCACTCCGGAACGTCACGGAGAGGAGGGGGGCCAAGCGAGCACACGCCCACTGCCGCGCTACCCGCATTCGCGAAGCTCACAAGACCCCCACGCCAGGAGGAAGCCTCATGGTTCAGATGCTGCAGGAACACCACTCCGTATTTGACAAGGTGTGAATCTCTGTCCGTGTGGCTTCTCGCCATCGGGCTTATTTTCAGCATACAGAAAATTAGCCACAACACAAACACAGCAACAGCTGTGTTTTCATCTTCTTGGTTATCTTGACGTCACCAACATCAAATACAAGCTCCGAAAAAGAGCTAATGATAATGTTCCCAGTAGCGCACCCCCAAAAGGCCACACACCTTCCCACCAGCTGAAGGATTCCAAAGCTGTCCTTTTTTTGTAGGTGTGACAGGGACAAAGCCAGCCATCTGAGACTTAGGAACGGTTCTATCAGAAAAAACAAAAACCTTTCTGGGGCAAAATCTGACAATATGTATTAAAATAAAACACACACACACACACACACACACACACACACACGCACACACCCCTTGGCCTAGAAATCCCATACTCCAACATATAAAATAAAAGCACCCATCTGGAAGGCAACATAATACAAGGATATTTATTACAGCACTGCTGGAGTGGGGAAAGAAACAACCCAGAAGTCCATCAAAAGAGAAAAGAGAATGGCTGAATTTATCATGGTATATAAGTATTTTGCAAATATTTTTGAAAATGAGATCTCCATCTGTGGACCTGGAGGAGTGTCCACGATGTATGAGTAAACAAGGAAAGCAAGTTACAAGGAAAAAGCATATAACAAGATCCTCCTTTTGCTACACAACCGTAAAGTCCTATCCGATGCCCAGGAGGCCCTACACAACCTCCCCTCCTCCAATTCCATCCTTCTCCCTCCACGAATACATTTCCTACCTCTTTACCCATCTCACGCCCTACTCCAGTTGACGGAGCATATTACCAGGCACCATCTTGCCACAGGGCCTTTGTACTTACCCTCTGCCTCAAAGCCAAGAGATCTCATGGCTTTCTCCCACAAAAGCCATCCTCTCAGTCAATTCTACCCTGACCTCTTCTTGATTCAAAATTACAAAGTGGGGAATGGGTGGGAGCTTTCTTCTGCTTTATTTTTCCCTGTAGAACTTACCTCCGGCTGGCACTTTAGACATTTCACTATCAGGTATTCCAACCTTCTAGCTCCATGAGAGCTTTTTATCTCCTGTTCCCCGTGGTATCCCCAGCATTAGCACAGTGCCTATAAATTCTTATCAAATAAACGGAAAACCTGCTTGTGCACCTTGCACTGTGCACCTGGAGAAGTGAGTGGAAGAGTCTACTACACTAGGCTCTTACCACTGGGTGATGAAGCTAAAGGAGAGAAGTGTGTTGCAGCAAAAAGCTATCGAGGAAGAAATAAAGACTACCTTTGCTTCTACATTATTATTCTATTGGTTGCAGTGAACATGTGTTGCTGTTACAATTGAAGAGGCATTTAATAAAATAAAAGGCAAAGATGGAAGTCGTACTAAGAGGAAGCCAGCCAAAACGAAGACAGAGGGAGCCTAGACCACGCCCAGCAACCACTGGGCCCTCTCTCTTCCCTCCTCACGTCTCAAGCCAGGTGCCCTCCGAAGAAAGCCAGCCCCGCCCAGCAGCCCAGGTGCGAGTGTGTCAGGACAAGCTGTTGCTCGTAAAAGAAATCTGAGAGTACATTCTCGTCCAAATGAAAATGTTTCCAGACCAGCCTTCCCACCAAGGTCATCCACTACCAGAGATGAGTAACAAGGGGCAAGGCCAACTGGTAGAGATGGTAAGGCTCGAAGAAGGCAAGTGGAGAGTAGTGGATGGGAAGGAGCCTTTGTTCTGCCTCCTACTCACTTAGTGACCTTGGACAAGGTCACTGACACCTGTCAGAGCCATAGGTTCTTCCTGCGTAAAATCCAAAATAAAGCTACCTGTTGGGCCCAGTGGGCTGGGTGTGAGTGACAGTGCCTTATCACACTCACAAATATTCACTGGGAGACGTCACCACTGCGGCTGCCACGTGGTGGGGAACGTCGAAAGCCTGCATGGGGAGAGCCAAGGCTTTCTCAACCTCGTTTCCAGTGAGTTGCCATTGATCTATGAGAAAGCTGCGTATTCTGTACTTGACTTTGGCCCCCTGGCTGAATTCCATTACTTCTAATAATTTATAGATTCAGAGTCTAAGATTTCCTCTAGCCCGATGATCAGATCCCCAGCAAATGACACTGTTATCTCTACCTGTCTGACGCTATGTCTCTCTTGCCTTTCTCTTGTTTACTGCACTGCCTTGGACCTAGGGTTCAATGTTGAACAAGCAGAGGTGATAGTGGACACCCCTGTCCTGTTCTTAGCTTACAGGGAATGCATCTCGTGTTTATCTGTTAAAAATAGCATTTGCTATAATTCTCGGTGCTATCCATCACCAAATAAGCAAGTCCCCTTCCGTGCCGAGTTTGGGATGTTTTCTCATGAAATGTCAACTGGATTATACTGAAAGCTTTTTCTGCAATCACAGAGATCATCACGTGTTTGTGCCTCCTTCACCTGTTTTAATAGAGGACTGCTCGGCACTGGATATCCCACCCCAATGCTGACTTTCAAGGTCAAGGGCAATGAGGTCCGTGACCCTGGACAGAACGATGTCATCCTACCTCAGCAGCCAGAGCTGTCCTGCTGGTCGCCTCCACTCTTCAACACTGTAACTCTCTGGGCTAATCTCCATCCTCACTAGTCCCTCAGACACCCTGGCCTTCACCTGTATGGAGGGGATGTCAACAGAAAGTTCACTGCCAACCCATCTCCATGTCAAGGAACATCACCCCAGGTCTGCACTGTGAGAAGTGGGCTGATCCTATCATGTTCTCAAGATGAACAGCTCATCGTTTTTGATGTAAATAGTTCACCACCCACCTTGGCATGTTCTAGGATTCATGTGAAACTATTCCAAAACAGAACAAAATGTATGCCTTAGGGGTAGTAAGCTCCCCTCTCCCAGGGGCATGTAAGCAGAGGTGGGAATGCCCCCATGATATTGGTACAGAGGGTCCATCCACACAAGATAAAAAGTGACCCGAGTCTCCTCATCTGTAAAATGGCGGTGACAGACCAGTCAAAAGGAGGAGGAGGAGAAGACAGTGGTAGTCCTGTGAGTTGAGCGGCAAGTAAGTCACATTGAGCATTTCCAAGCATTGAACACATCCCCTCACCTAGTCCTCAGCTGACCTCTTATGTAATGGGACACGTGGAGAAGTTACTACAAGATACACACACACACACACCCTGTTCAAGGTCACAGAGTCAGCAGGTGACAGAGCCGAGGGATGCACCAAGGGCCTCAGGCTCTCTCCCCTAGACTATCCTGCCTCCCTACAGGGGATGAATCTGCTTGTTAAACAGTGACAGCCTAACACAGTGACAGCCACTTAATGATTTACCCCCCAGGGGGAGATGACCAAAGATCCCTGCCACTGAGCAAAGGCCATTTTCTCATTGGCAAAGCCAAGAAGAGACTTCGTACTAGCCCTTCATGCACAGGAAAGTCTGACTGTGTGGCTTTTACAGCCAGCCCTTTCCACCTTTTCAAAATATATTCAGAAACATGATCTCATCTAAGCTTCACACCCCTGAGAGGCAGGGACTTGACAGAGAAGGTCACTGTGGCTCACATGTGAAGGTCCTGCCCAGGGTCCCATGGCTGGACGAACATGCTCGTGTCCAGGGACACCAGGGACCATCATTATCTCCATCCCAACCAAAGCCTCTTGGATAAAAAGAAGGGACAATTATATAAACTCCATTAAAAGAGCAGAGCTACAATTAAACATATGTTGGAATCCAAATTTGTGATGTTGATTAATGTGTGATATGCACTCCATAGCTCTTTGGTGACATGAATGAGGAAGCCCATGATCTGGCCAATCAAGCACAAATAATGCCACTGTCTTTAGACTCAAGACCCTATGATCTTTATAGTCTTGGTATATACATTTGTTCTCCTTTCACAATCTGGGAACCAAAATATCTCATAGTGGCTCACTCCCACACCAGCCCCAAGATGAAGAAGCTCTTGCTTTTGGTCCCAAAACAGAAGGCAGCAAGCCTTTGGAGGCTACAGGCTAGTTCCAATGGTCTGTTTATCATCAGAGGTCATCGCCATGGTGCCTCCCTGTCCCCTGGGCCCTGCTAAGCATCAAGGCCAGTTTATTTGCTAATGATTCAACCAGAAACCATGTGGGCCTCAAGGCAACCTCCTGGCCCTGAAGAACGTGGCCATAGTCAACCTGGTAAGGGGATGTAGCAAATTGTTTGGACCAAGAGCCAAAGCAGGTGGCACAGACCATGCTAATATTCAGTTCCAGGAAGTGCTGAGTTCTGAGCAAGGGGGCAATAGATGTCCAGCCCTCGCTCCTTTGCTTACGAGGAGATCCATGCCACCTAAGTCATTAACCTTGCCTCTCACCAAAACCGTATTCTACTAAAGTGCACTAAGAGGCCAACCCTGATACAATATCACCATCCCAGGTAACACGAGGGGCCTTCTGAACTTAGTCCAACCTGCAAGGCCCGTGAAACTCACCAGTGGGTGGCAACAAAATTTGATGGAGGCATCCCAGCCATCCCATCGCCACCCAGGCACTGAAACTGAGAGAGATGCCCTCACCGTAGTCATGTTTCAGACTCTGATGAGTCCTGTGTCCACGGACACAAAAGTGCTCAGAGAAAAGGACCGAGACGCACTCTTGTAGCGTGACACGGAGATCAAAGAAGCCACATGTCGTATGATCCCATTTACATGAAATGATCAGAACAGTCAAATCACAGAGACCAAAAGCAGGTCAGTGGCTGCCACGGCTGGGGGGAGAGGAGGGGATGGGAAGTGGCTGCTCAGCACTAAGGAGTTTCTTTTGGGGTGATGCACATGTTCTGGGGTTAGATAATAGTGAAGGATTCACCATCAACTCTATGAATAGGCTAAAGGCTGTTTTCAAAGGGTGAGCTTTATGCCATGAGAGCGACACCTCAATACAGCTGTTATTATGTTGTTAAATTGTGTTGGTGGACACAGAGAATCTGAGTGTACCGAATCAGGAGGTGCACCTCGGCCCCCACATCTCCTTTGCTACCCCTACACTGATACGGGTCCTCACATCCTCGGCACCCCCTGACAGCCCACAGCGGTGGGACCAGCGCCCCACGCGCTGTCCTGTGACCGTCCAGCCCTCAGCAGGCCCCTCCCGCCAGGAGACCGCCCTCACGCCATAGGCTCAGGCGTTCTAAGCAACCAAGGCAGGCCTGGGAACATTCTCAGAACATTCCCAGGAAACACCTCTGGGAATACCCATTCATCTGGTGGGGAAGCTGTCTGCTTTCAGAAACCCGAGCCCAGGATGAGGAAGGCTGCGAGA
This sequence comes from Canis lupus familiaris, assembly GCF_011100685.1. Lineage (NCBI taxonomy): Eukaryota > Metazoa > Chordata > Mammalia > Carnivora > Canidae > Canis > Canis lupus. The sequence continues at coordinate 28,250,010 of NC_049225.1, forward strand.
CAAGACGGGAGAGACGGCCACCTTCCTTCTGGAGAACCTGGAGCTGGGAGGGAAAGAGCGGCGCGCCCGACAGTTGACACCAACGCTGTGTTACTCCAAGCTGTGCCGGAGGAGAGCACTTTGGGGCTGCAAGCCCGACAGACTTCAGAGGAAAACAAATCGGGCTAGAGGTTCCATTAGCAAGACAGCAAAAAATAGGATTCCCACATCCCCCCTGTTGCCCTCAGGGCCCCTCATACCGCTAAAAATAAAGCAACAGGCCCTGATATTTGCGATGCCAGAGTTCTCAGGAGTCCCCGCAGAGCCAGCCTCCCTCTGGGCTCCTTTCAGTGTTCCCTGCCTCCCGCTCCCCTCCACCTCAGCATGGATTTCTATAGCATGGCAGGGGTGGGAAGGGGGGTGCGTGGGGCTGCGAGGACAGCAAGGAGTGCAGGACAGAGAGAAATGAGGCTGGGACAGATCTGCTTCTGATGTCCCACTTCAAAGATGTAGAGCGAAGCTTGGGAACCAAGCACCTGGACAGGTGCTATGCCCCTTTGGGTCTGAGCATCTCTGTTAGCAGGAGGAGGGTTCAGATCTATTCAATGAGGCCCCCCTACATCCCCCACCCCCACCTTGGGATCCCGGCAGGTGTTTAGGGGAAGGAGTCAAGAGTGCACAGGCAGGCAGATGGCCGGGGCAGTATGTGGGCCTGAGTTCCCACCCACCCACTCCCATTACACAGCCGGAAGTGCCACCTGGGCTCCTTCCGAAGACCAACCACCCCCAGGACTGCTCAATACTCATGCAGAACTCTAGTTCCTCAGAGGGAGAACAGCCTCGTAAGCAAAACGGCTGGGTGATCCTGAATGAAGACTATGTCAGATGCTGGCATTCCCATCCTGGCTCTACCGTTTGGCGGTGTGACCTTGGGCAAGTCACTGACCCTCAGCTCTCCAACTCCAGAATGAGGATGATAACCTTTCCTACCTCACACGGTTTATCTAGAGCTCTTACGATAGCGCCTGATGCAAAAAGATGTGCAGTGAATGCAAGACATTGATGGGGACCCACTAACAATGTCTCCGGGAAACCACTGGCATGGGGGACCAGGCAACTCCTAACTGTCTGGGGCTGCCCCACATGCGGCAGGATGTTGACTCTTCCAGGCCTTGGGAAGCAAGCGCTGGCAGTGCCTCTCCAGTCAGGTGACCGTCAAAATGGGCGAGCGGTGAGGACAGGATTCAAACCAAGATTTGTGTGACACTAAGCCTGTACCTTTTTTTTTTCTTACAGATTTTATTTATTTATGAGAGACACAGAGAGAGAGGCGGAGACATAGGAGGAGGGAGAAGCAGGCTCCCTGCAGGGAACCCGACATGGGACTTGATCCTGCGACCCCAGGATCACAGCCTGGGCCGAAGGCAGGCGCCAAACCGCTGAGCCACCCAGGGATCCCAGCCTGTACCTTTAACCACCTACACCAAACTGCCTCCTGCAAAACCCACACGAGGCCCCAAGCAAAAGCCTTTCTCCTCAAGGACAGTGGGGAACAAGAAACTAAGAAACGGAGAAAGTAAAATAAAGCAATCAGCAGGCACGGCATTTATTAGTGTCTGAGTTACCAAGTTCTCCTCTCCAGGTCCTCTGAGGTTAACTTAATGCCAGAGCATAGAAACCGGGCTGTCGTTCCCTTCCTAAAGATGAGCAGATGGCTCTCGTCGGAAGTGGACACCCAAGGAAAACACGTTTCTCTGAGGGCCTGGTGGGGAGGGGGGGGTCACTGGAAACCCCAGGAGCTGGGCCCACCACACCCAAAACCCTCCTGTTCACAGGCAGCATGGGGTACCCACCACACACCTCCGCGGCCCACAGAGTCTCTGGGACTCTCTGGGCCCGGCCCTCCAAGAACACGGCAGCCCATAAAACAGCCTCTGGGCAGGAACCAGGAATAGCCATAAAACCCCATGGTTGTTAACAGCAGACACCCTTGTGGCTGGAGCACAGAAGCCAGCTGCTGGCACCCCGTGAACCGTGGAGGGAGGCTCCCTCCCCACCCTGCACCCAGCAGCAGCCCGGGGACCGGGATGGGCAGGTCCAGAGAGGCCACCTGGCCGAAGAGGCCCTCCCTGCGGGCTCGCTAGCTGCCAGGGCACCAGAGCCCTCCCGAAGGAGGCCACGGAGACAGTGCAGGGAGGAGCCGGCACCCTGCCTGCCACCAAGAAGGGCTCTGAATAGGACCCTTCATCTCTGCTGAGGCCGAGAGCGCCCAGCTAGTGGGGCACCAGTCCCATCTTCAGATGGGGACACTGGGAAGTCCTATGACCAAGAAGTGACTGCCCTGGGCTTCGAGCCAGGTCTGCCTGCAGACCTCCAGGAGTGACGGGCTACCTGGGATGCCAGCGGGGGACCAGTGGCTCTCTGCTTCATGGCCTCCAGACACGGGGCGGCGTCCCGTACGTGCCCCGGACAGTCCACAGCAGTGTCTCAGACAGGGAGCCCCAGCAGCCGCCCCAACCAACCGCGGCTGCCAACTCCTGGCCCCCTTTCCAGGATGCTTCTCCATGTCACAGGCCCTTGGGCCACCGACACACGGTAACGGTGACAGAAGGCGGTTCACCAATAGCAGGTGCTTCCTGGATGCCACAGGCTTTACCCCCATTAGTTCACTGCATGAACGCAGATGCTCTATGAGGGAGGTGCTCATTTCGCAGAAAACTGAGGTTTATGGAGGATACACAGCTTGTCCGAGGCCTGCAGCCATAAATGGCAGAGGTGGGACCGAGTCCCCACTCCTCACCACCCACCCCGCCCCTTGGGGGTCACACCCACAGAAGGATGTACTCGGCCACCATCTTCCCAGACACACCCCAATGGCTGCAGCCTGACTACTCCCTGTAGGCTCCACCTTCCACCCTTCGCTCAAATCCCCTGGCCTTCCTTGGCCACCTATGCCTCAGGCCCTTTGCAGGTAAGACTGCTGAAAGGCCAAGTTGGTTCTAAGTTAGGGTCACTCCAGATTGTCTGGAAGGAGGGGATGGGACGGTCAGGTACAAGTAGCTCCTCCAGAGAAACACCCAATCCAGGAAGGTCCTTAACACAACACCCCAACCTGGAGTCAAGAAGGACATATTTGCACCTGGCCATCCCTTCTTCCTAAGCCCCTTCTGGGGGACCCCAAGCTGAGGGGTGCTGAGCAGGTGATATTGCCCCATCGCTTGCTCTCCCTTGGTGGCACGAAGCTCCCTTTTCAAAGCAGGCAGAGGCAACAGGGATTTACCATATGCACCCAACAAACCCTTGCAAAGAGCCATCTTGGTTGTCCAGTGCCACTTTGGGCCCCTTGACCATGAGGAAGACCCTATAAGACCTGTAGGGAAGCCAACCTTCCAAAGACCCTCATCCCCACCTTGGCAGTGGCCTTGCTCCACTCTCCCTCCCCGTGACTATGTGCCTATGTACAGTAAACCATCCTGGCCCCACCTGGGGTTCTGACTCCGCTAACTGGATGGGGCAGGAGGGACATGTGCCATGCTGGTTCTGGGATGAAGAGAAGACCGGTAGGGAAGGAACAGAAGTCAGGAAAGGGTGTGAGTGGGATGTCTGGGGCTGAGGAAACCAGCTCATGTCACTCAGCAGTGAGAAGGGGGAAGTCAGGAGGAGCAGCCACAGAGGACAAAGGACAATGCCGCAGAGTCAGGCCAGCCAAGGGAAAGACCCGTCTTCCTTGATGGTTATCAAGGTGCGGCTCTCCTGCTGAACGTGCTATGGCCTCCCGTACCCTTAATACCCCCTATAAACATCATTCATTGACACACTGTGGTCGGCAGAAGCACAAGATGTCTTATCTGGCAGAGGGGGCCCTGCAGGTATAATTGAGTGAAGGATCTTGAGATGGGGTGAGTGTCCCAGATTATCCCTTGACATGAGCAAAGGGTCCAGAGAAGAGGGAGGCAGAGGGGCGCCTGGGTGGCTCAGTAGTTGAGTGTCTGCCTTTGGCTCAGAGCATGATCCTGGGTCCTGGGATCGAGTTCCACATCGGGGTCCCCACAGGGGGCCTGCTTCTCCCTCTGCCTGTGTATCTGCCTCTCTCTCTCTATGTCTCTCATGAATAAATAAATAAAATCTTTAAAAAGAAGAAGAAGAAGGTGGAGGAGGAGGAGAAGGAGGAGGAGGAGGAGGAGGAGGAGGAGGAGAAGGAGAAGGTAGCAGAGAGAGAGCTGACCACAAATGAGAACGCTGAAGATGTCGTGATGGAAACAGAGACCACAGCGACGGGTTCTTAAGATGGGGACAGGCCACAGAACAAGGGCCAGGGGTGCGCCTGGACACTGCAAAAGGCGAAGGAAGGGGGCCCCATCAGAGCCTCCAGAAGGAACCATCCTGGCGGATGCCTTGACATTAGCCCCGTGAAACCAATTACCTACAAACTTCCGGCCTCCGGAGCTGGGGGAGAATAATCACCGGTGTCCTGAGCCACGAAGTTTGCGGCAATTTATCACAGCGGTGATGGGAAATGGAGACACAACTTGCTCCACCTGAGAAGTCAGGACGAGCTCTCCATGCTCAGCACTGTGCTGGCCACTGGAGGTGACGTAATGAACGAGACCGTCTCTGGCCTCCCAGAGCTTATGGTTACTCTCTCCTCCTCCCCTCTCCTGGGGCCCGGGGCCTGGCATACGGTGCCATCTGCCTCTCGACGTCTCCGTGCCCTTCCCGCTTCCAGCCCATGGCCTCCAAGCCACTTTGCTGGGGCCCCCAGCACACTCTTCACCACCCAGGCCTGCCTAGCACCTCCTCTCCTTCAGGCCTCGCTTCTGCAGAAGTCTTCCCTGAGCCCTGCCTCATCCACGGCCGGTCGTCACTGTGGGCTCCCACGCGTGTGTGTGTGTGCATGCACCTGCGTGTACAAGGGGCCGATTATCTATCTTCCTATCCCTCTGTACTCTCACCGGAGCACAGTGAACAAACAGCTCCCATCGGTGAGTGACAACAGGTGTCCTGGCTGGCCGAGGTCTACGGTCCCTGAAATTCAGTGGACACAACATTTAAAGAGAAAGAACATGAGGGTCTTTGAATAACCAAATTTTTCTTTAAAAAAAAAAAAAAAAGACCAAAACAGGTGATCGGCACTGTCAAGCCTGAGTCAGAAACAGGAGGAAGGCTGGGCTCAAGTTTCAGAAACAGAGAAGGGGATTAAAGCCCCAAATAGCCTCCAAAGCCTTCAGGGACGAATCTCACCATGACCTTTGGGCAGTGGTAAGACCCTCCCAGGGCACAGGCTGCAGGTAAAAAGCCCCAAAGAGGAAGGGACCATTCGGGAAAAGCAGAAACGAGGCAGCAGGCAGTATATGTCCAATTAGCCCGACTGCCACCCAGTTCCCACCTCGGACTTAGCCCTGGCCTCCCAGGCCTGGGGCATGCTGCCCCCCATCCTGCACGGCCACCTCTCCCCTCGGGCAGGGCTCATCTCAGTGAGCACCTCCTCAGGGAGGCCTTCCCTGGCCACCCACCGAAGTAGCCTCTCAAACACCCTCAACCCCATCACCCTCTTCGTTGTGTCCTAGAAATGATCTCATTAGTTCATCGACTGATTGATTATCTGCCCCCCTCCCTGCTCCCCACCCACCCAGCCCTTTCCCTCACTTTCTTCCAGGGTTTCAAATAGGCCCTGGCACACGGGGGTGCTTGAGAACGCACAATGAACCCTCCCTGGGCATATCCAGGAGACAGGGGACACAAAAGCTCACACCTGTCCTCACAAAGCCCCAGCCCGGTGGCTCCCCCCAAAAAAAGCCTGCCTGCCAGTGTCTCTTTGACCTGCCAGAGTCTCTTTCTTCCTCGGCCCAGCAGCACCATCCTCTCCCTGTCCATTTCAAGATGGGAAGGATGGGGCTGGAGAATCCCTAAGGTCAGGCACAGCAAACCCCAGTCAAATAGAACTCCCTGGCTCAGTGACAGAAGCCAGACCCAGAAGGCCACCTATACCGTGATTCCCCATCTAGGATTCCAGACTGGGTGCATCCAGAGAGCCAGAAAGTAGATTACCCAGAGGCTGGCAGGAGGGGAAGGCAGAGTGACCATTGAATGGGTACAGGGCGTCCTTTTAGAGTGGTAAAAACGTTCTGGAATTAAACAGTGGTGACAGCTGTGCAACTTCGTGAGTATACTAAAAACGACTGAGATGTACACCGTAAAAGGATAAATGTTACCTAAATTAAAAAAGAAAGGACTCATTGAAGAATGCAATGGAGTGGTCAGAAATGCAGGTTCTGGAGTCGGGCTGTCCAGCCTCCATTGTGAACTTGTGTGAACTCAAGTAAATTACGCAGTCTCTCTGTACCCTGGCTCCCCTACCTGTGAATGGAGGTAAGGATGGTGCCAACCTCGAAAAGATGTATCAAGGATTAAATTCAACCACTGCTTGTATGGAACTTTGGCTGACTGCCTTCCAGATGTCCATCTTCTCTCTTCTTTGTAGACCCCTGTTTTCCATTTAGAGGTCTTCAAGGTTCTGAGGACACCAACCATACAGCCTGGCCTCTCCCTGTCCAGGTAGAGTGACCCTCAGGACCTGTGCAAGGAATGCCAAACCAAGGGGGCTTTATTTCCTACAGGCATGAACGTAACAGCACGTGCTCTCTGGAGCTATGGCAGCCATCCTGGAACCCGGAGGCAAAGCAGCCTCAGGATGAGGCCACTGGTAAGGAAAGTAGATTGGAGAGACAGAAAGAAACTGGGTCCTTGAAGACACTGAGCCACTGGATCAAGCCTCACCTGAAGTCACTCACCCTTTCAATTATATCAGCTAATGACGTCCTTTTAACGTTGAAGACAATGAAAGCCAGCATTCCTACTACTTACTATCAAAAGCATCACAATTGATTCAGCTACATAAAATCCTTCACTCTGGGCCTGGCACATAATTTTCTAAAAATGTGAGCTACTGTGACTTTTTCCCAAATTCCTCCCATGCTATTCACCAAGGTCAATGTTCACCCTAATGTCTAGAGATGAACACTACTGGCTTATAATCAGATGCTGGGTTTAACCTCACAATTCAATTGCACATCCTTCTGATAGCAAACCACGGACAACTTCACCAAAGACCCTAAAATCAATGCACATGACAAGTAATCACGAGGTGCTTTGCCATGTGCTCAGACGAGATTAGGTATAGGCAAGAGGAAAGTGTAAGAGAAGAACGAGGCGCTGTGGTTTATAAACCAACAGGGACTTTACAATCTAATCTGGAAGGCAGGATCCAGGGCCACAAGACAGTAGAGTATATATCTGCCTTCTTATATGATTAAGCAATTCAGTGTGAACACTAAACAGTTTAAGGAAGAAAGAGATGAAAGTCCTGGGGGCTTCTAGTGTCTCCTTGCTCCCTCTGCTCCCACACACGGGCCTACACAGAACCACACTCCCTCCAAGAACCTATGGAAGAAACAGCACACCTGAGCCCAGCTACCAGGCCTGGCCTCACTGCCACAAACCCCAAAGATCACGTACACATGCCATGTACACGGCCAAAGACCCAGACACATTCCCAGCTGTGCACAGCAAGCTGGCTAAACTAGTCAAGGATTCAATCAACTCCTCTTCCGCCAACTTCCTTCTTCCCAATGCAGTAGGAATGTGATGCATGTGGGGCACCTGGGTGGCTCAGCTGGTTAAGTGCCCAACTTCCGGTTTCAGCTCAGGTCACGATCTCGCAGTTGTAGGATCGAGTCACACATCGGGCTCCATGCGCAGCATGGATTCTCCTTCCCTTCCCCTCAGCTTCTCCCCCTGCTCTGCTCATGCTTGCTCTCTAAAATAAATAAATAAAACTTTAAAAAAAAAAAAAAAGGTAAAAAACAAAAAAAACAAAAAAAAAAGGAAAGTGACACCATCAAATACTTATTCTGCAGAACCCAGGGGCAGGTGGGGAGCATCAAATCCAGAGAAAGCAAAATGTAATGATGCAAAAAGAGATCAAGATACATGAATATTCATCTTCCTTTATCTTATGATTGAAACCAGAGTTGTGAGAGTTCACTGGGCTCCATTTCCTCTGAGCCCCCAGAACGCTCAGGGTGTGCTCATCACTCTGCCTGAACACAGCACGCAATGTGTGCCTCCAAGACCTGGTGACTCCAAGGGTGCGTTTCATATGTAAAAATCCACCAACCTGCAAACTTGAGATCCATGCATGACCTATTATATATTTAGACCTCAGTTTAGAAACTGAAAGTCAAAAGATTGGTAGAGTTCTTCTCATCTTTCCAGGCATGTTTCCAGTGTGATATTCTCGGGGGAGCCTTCCTGGCTTCACCGCCAAGACTAAGTCCTCAGCTCCTCACCTTGCGTGCATCCCTGACACAGCTCTTGGCCCCATAACCAAACAGTGAAGGTGAAGAGTCCCCTTGAGACCTTCCCAGGAAGCCAAAGCTGAGGCTGACTTATTTCTGGATCCCCTGCCCTGTGTAGACGTACACAGTAGGCACCCAACGGTTGTTTGTTTCAGGAATAAATGACAATCTGGAGCTTTTGCCCATACAACAGGACAGTCAGTTCTCAAGGCCTGTGTCTCCCACCCCCGGGGACGCCGATGTGACCCTGGGGCAATTCCTTAACCTCTCCGAGTCCCTCTTCCTAAACAACATCCACTGTCCGGGGTTGCAGCTATTACGCAAAGTGGCCAGCTCAGAATATGACACATGGTAGGCCCTCAGTAAATGGCAGCTGCCCTGCCTCAACCTCCCCCCATCACAGTACAAGGTTTAAAACTTCCAGGAGCCCGATGAACTGTGGTTGACTAGAACTGACCGGCCCCACCCTTGGGTGCTCTGTGCCTCTTTCCAGTACACTCTGTGCCTGGCTGGAGAACTCAGAGCTATCTAGCCAGAACAACGCTTTCGTCTGAAGTCAGGCCCAAAGCAGGTGAGAAGCTGCCGGAGACTGGGCCAACCGAGTTTGTGGCCACCAAGGGTCCTTCCCTACAGACGGCGGGCCAGGCTCCGAGCTGGCTCACACAGCGAGTGTACACCGAGGGGTTAGTTAGCAGCATGCGAGGCCGAGCTGCACCTCCGTGCTGTGATTCCCCACGTGCAGCAAAAACCATACATGGTTCTGTTCCTTGACAGGGTGTTTGCAGTTGAGCTGAAGTTACCTCCTCCGCCCAATGTGCTGCAGTTCGGTTCCACACGGCACGACAAGGGCCTTGGCTTGTCTCGGTGGCTGGTGGCCGGCCCGACACAGGCCCCTTCATGTGGGGAATGGAAGAAAGCGATGGGTGCACGGAGGCAGGGGGAGAAGAAAAGGGTAAATCTGTCATTTTAGGGATGCCTGGGTGGCTCAGCGGTTTAGCATCTGCCTTCAGCCCAGGGCATGATCCTGGAGTCCAGGATTGAGTCCCGTGTCGGGCTCCCTGCATGGAGCCTGCTTCTCCCTCTGCCTCTGTCTCTCTCTCTCTCTCTCTCTCTCTCATAAATAAATAAAAAAATTTTTTTTAATCTGTCATTTTATCAAACACAGGCAAAGAGCGTCTGCAGGTGTCCGACACTTACACAAACAGAGAGTACAAAATACCCTTTCTTCTGGGGACGCTGGCCAAGCCACTGGCAAACAGAGCGGGGACAGGCCACCTCTGCAGCATCCACACCCTGCCCTGCCCGCCTGGCCAGGGCGGCCTGAAAGGCTCAGGCTCAGCATCCGGAGAGAAATACCCTCAGCGCTCTAGAAGCCACAGACAAGAAAGAGACTCAGTGCCCGAAATACAATTTTAACCAACGTGGAATATTAGTCGATTCATCAGCAAGAGTTTGTTAACACCCGTTTGTTCATTCATTCAACCCGGGTCTACCGAGTGGCCACCTTGTGTCATGCGTCATATGCTTGGTTCTGGGGACACAGAGGAAATACCACAGGCCCCCTGTGTGCCCACTCCTGAAGGACCCACTGTTAGAGGCTTACAGTCTTTTTTTTTTTTAAGATTTTATTTATTTATTCATGAGAGACACAGAGAGAGAGGCAGAGACACAGAGGGAGAAGCAGGCTCCCTGCAGGGAACCCGATGGGGGACTCGATCCCAGGACTCTAGGATCATGACCTGAGCTGAAGGCAGATGCTCAACCACTGACCCACCCAGGTGGCCCAGGGGCTTACAATCTCATCAGAGAGCTGGGCAAGTGAAGCAACACAGAACCCTACAGGGCTATCTCCACCCTCCACCTAACACAGTACTTTGCATAAGGGGGTGAGGGTGGGGGTCCTCAAAGGCAGACCTGAAGAGATCTACTTCTGCTAAATAGCATCGCTCCATGTGCTCCATAATAAAAATGGTGGCCATGATGTACTGAGCATCTGCTACGTGCGACGTAGAACTTTCTCTGTGGTCTGTACCTTACAGGCAAGGGAAGCCAAGGCTTGGGGAGACCACACAGCCCATCAGCGGGAACGGTAAGAGCTAAGCCCAGATCCCGCATGATCCCACACCTCCCCCTGTCACTTGGCAAACAGGAAAGAGCACCCATGTCTGTCCCTTGCTCAGGCCCAACTCAACTGGGGGCTCCCCCAAGGAGGCACCGCCATGCCTACTGTCCCTGGGATCCGCTTCACAGCTGGGACCAGTGGGGGACAGCTTACTGATGATGAAGATATTTGCTTACCTGAGTGACTGTGGCAAGACAAACTAGAAAAGGGGGTGGGAGGTGGGGAAGATGACCCGGAAGTCTTCCTGGAGGAGTTCAGTGTACAGAAAAATGTTTTTGGTGCTCAGAACACATAATCCCCAGTCGAGGAAAAAAGCCCGAGAACAAATACCAGATATTATGTAAACCTTAGAACCTCACCTCCCTCGATGTACCAGAGTAGCACATGTTCCTAAAAGGGGGAACCTGCCAGGTAAGAAATCAGCCTACTCAGGTGAGGCGGTGGAGGCCCAAGAAGGCCCTCTCCTCGGCCCTTCCAGCCCTAACGGTCCCCTGGTCCCTTCATGGCTCCCCAGGCCCCTGCAGGCATTCACAGGACAGGAGGGCCACCCAGGGCGGAAGGCAGATGGGCCCACCAGACTCAAAGGCCTCCTGGAGAAGCACTTTCCAGGCTGTCCCTCACTGCCATCCCTTCCATTCCCTCCGCTCTGGTCTCCGTCTACCTGAGGTTATGGAAGTTGGTTGGCCCAGCACAGAACATTCAGGAGCAAAATCAAAATTCTTATGAAAACATGGGGGAGGGGATCCCTGGGTGGCGCAGCGGTTTAGCGCCTGCCTTTGGTCCAGGGCGCGATCCTGGAGACCTGGGATCAAATCCCACGTCGGGCTCCCGGTGCATGGAGCCTGCTTCTCCCTCTGCCTGTGTCTCTGCCTCTCTCTCTCTCTCTGTGTGTGACTATCATAAATAAATAAATAAATAAAAATTAAAAAAAAAAAAGAAAACATGGGGGATTAATGGACAAAGGGACCCTGAGAATCACCTCCTCCAACCTTCATCTTGCAGGTGAGCAACCTGAGGGTCCCCGAGAAGTGACTCTTCTAGAGTGAGGCCTCGGGCCACCTGGGTGGCTGAGTCTGCCTTCGGCTCAGGTCATGATCCCCAGGTCCTGGGATCGAGTCACGCGTCAGGCTCCCTGCTCAGCAGGGAGTCTGCTTCTCTCTCTCTCCCTCTCCCTCTGCCCCTCCCCACCACTTATTGTCTCTCTCTCTCTCTCTCTCTCTCTCTAGGTAAATAAATAAAATCTTTAAATAAAATAAGATGAGGCCTCTCATACTCCAAAATCCTTCCTTTCCCTTGGCTCCATCCCTTCCCCCTCCTCCCTACAGTGGGTGGGGGGTGATGCAGAGGTAGAGGGAAGGGAGTATTTCTGACTCCACTTTTCCTTTACCCTAAGCTCTGCCGTCATACGTAGATGCTACCAGCCCCCGACTGGCCCATCTCAGTACTCGCTGCTGGCCCCTGGTTACCACGCTCCCTTGAGGGAAGCCCTCCTCCTACCTCACTGTGGCTGTTGACGGAGGAGTGAGGGCTGAAATAACTTCATCAGACGGGAGCTCTCTACTGAGCACCTAAGAGGTGCTGAGTGCTCATTACGATCACCTCATTTTACCCGCACAAAAACTCTATGTGGCAGATATTTTTAGTATTCATATTTTACCGATGAAGAAAGTGAGCTTGGCAAGGCTAAGTAAATTGTCCGAAGCTGCCGAACTAGCGCAACGTTAAGCTGGGATTTCAGGCCTGCTTTTGTCCCTCCTCCAAGGCTAGGCTGTAAAGTTCACAAGCCTGAATTTAAGAGACCAAAGTTAATATTCGAAATGAGTCCTGCCCCTCCATGGTGGGGAGGGGGTGCGAGGGGACGGGGTGAGTTACACATCCGCTCCAGAGCTGCCAGGACTCAAAAGCACTTGGGAAACTTTTCTTTGGAAATCTCCTGCAGAGGTCATGGACATGCCATCCAGAACTTTCAGATTCAATACATCATAATTACACATTTGGGTACCCACACTGGCTTCCTCTCTTATTCATTGGACTTGCTTGCGAACTACCTCTGTTTCCCAAAATCACACTGGCTTTCAAATGTCGAGACATGTCACCCCAGCAACATTCAAAAGAACGCTCCGATGCCATCAACAAGCCTGTTCCCAAAGACGGACCCTCATTTCCCAAGTAAGAATGAAACCATTTGTTCTTTCACTTCTGCATTTATTCAAAAAGCATCTTGTGATGCTAGACACTGTTGTAGGTTGCTATGGAAACAGAGATAAACATAAAAAGTTTTCGGTCTTGGAGTTCTTGACGTGGGGACAATACTTCTTCAGGCAATTTTTGCAGAGGACCTCAAGTGCCCCCGATACTATGGATGCAAACAGGGACATAGAGTCCCAGACTTCAGGAATGCTACATTCCAGCAGGGGGACAGGCATGCCAGCCAGCCCTCTGGAAACTGAACTAACTAGAGAGTTATGGGAGACGGAGTGACCGCCGAAGCTAGTGTCATGGTCCATGTTAGGAAAAGAGTCAGTCCCCAAAGTTGACCAAAGTGAAATAACAATCACAATCAACACTTACGTGGCATTTGTTATGTATCAGGTGCTACTCTAAGCAATCAACGTCTACTTTATCCTCCCAACAAATCCATGAAGTGATTACTATTATCAACCCCACTTCCCAGGTTGAGTACACTGAGGCCCAGAGAGGTTAAGCAACATGCCAAAGGTCTAAAAGTCACCAAGTGGCAGACCTATGATTTGAGGCCGAGCCGTCTGGCTCCAGAGAGGAAGCTCTCGACAACGACACTGAGTTCAGCAGGATGAGAGAGGTTCACTTGGATGTGTACGTTCCGGTCCACTGGGTTTTAGACAAGCAGCCACGTTGCTCCCATTATTACTCACCTAATAATCCCATTGTCTCAGCAATGAACTCTTGAACTCACTCTGGTTAAACACGAAATCTGCACGGGGTGGGATGGGGTAAAAGGAAGTGACCTTTCCAAGGGAGAAGTGCTTCACTACACGGAGGACAGTGAGGGACCGGGGACCCAGCCTCCGCCTTCACCGCCGTCACGCTCTTGATGGTCCAAAGAGCCACTCAAAGTAATATTCAAAGTGGAAGGCAGCTAAGGGGCAGACGGTGCTTTCAAGCCACAAGGCGGAGCACAGGCACCACTGTCAATGCAACCCTCTAACCATGGCGGAGAATAAGGGGCGATGCCAACTGGTGACGGCCAAGACGCCTTTGATCTCTGTTCTCCTTGGAATGTGGAGAGATGGGGCAATTCAGCCCCTTGGTCCCATTGCTCTAGTGTTGAACAAGGAGAGTAGCTTGCAAGTTGAAGGCAGTGACAAGGTTTTCTGGAACCAGAAAACTCTGGCCGGGAACGGAGCCCTGCCCAAGTGCCATAACTACTCCAATGATCAGTGTTTGCCCATCTCTAAAATGGGGATAAGGGAAATAATACCTGAACATGGGCTTCTTGAGAGGCATAAGAGACACAAGGCATGTGGAGTGCTTAACCCCATTTGCAACACCTGGCAGCACCCAGGAAAGATCCAGCAGTATCAGTAATCCTGGCAGATGGTCATATAATCAAGGCAGAGCCAGCTCTGGACAGCTGAAGCCCTCCCCTGTTTTCCCCCAGCATGGCCACTCGGGAGCCCCTTCTGCAGTATGGGTAGGCTCTAAATCCATCTCCAACTCCTCTTGGGTGCCCTCCTACATTTCCCAGGACCCCTTGCAGTTAGGGTACCATGTGACTAAGTTCTGGTCAATAGACTGTGTAGGCAGGAGGGATGTGGACGGCCTCCAGGACTGCTCCCACAGTCACACCTCACGGGGCTTACTTCTCACCCTCATCTGTCAGATGGATACAGAGGATTCAGCAGAGACTGTAAGAGACCCCTAGAAGATGGCAGATGCATCCACAGGCACGAGAAGCCAGGGGCCCTGAATGTGGAACAAGGCGCCACCCCATCACACTCCACACACACCCTTAATGGCACTTTATAGAGCAATACATAAGCTCCTACTGTATCAAGTCATGGACATGTTGGGGTTGCTTATTATAATAACTGGCCTAGCCTCTGTGTTCTGTGACGTCACGCTGGTATCTTGACAACAGCCACGGTGGGCATATTTACCCCACAGGAACTGACAAATGCCACAAATAGGGGCTTTCTCCCTAGAGAGTAAACACCAGCACATAAGTGGATAAACAGGAGTCAACTAAGCGGAACAGGAGAGGAAGGATAAGGAAAGAGGACACCTGGGTGGTTCGGTGGTTGAGCACCTGACTTTGGCTCAGGGCGTGATCCCCGGGTCCTGGGATTGACTCTTACATCAGGCTCCCTGCAGGGAGCCTGCTTCTCCCTCTGCTTATGTTTCTGTGTGTGTGTGTGTGTGTGTGTGTCTCATGAATGAATAAAATAAAATATTTTTTTTAAATCTTGTATAAAAGAGGATAAGGAAAGAGAATTCTAGGCAGAGCGAAGATCATCTATGACATGAAGGAAGTCCCATGCAGCTGGCTCCAGAGGGTTGGGGAAGAGAGACTAAGAGGAACCCACAGAAGAGGCTAAGAGCTGGATCCAGTAGAAGGACTGTCCAACATGACAGCTATTTGTTCTAGTTATCTATTGTTGCATAAAAAATCACCTCAAAATGTAGTGGTTTACAACAATCATTTTATTTTATCATTTTTCAGTCAGGAATTCAGGAAGGGATGAGCTAGCTGGATCATCTTTGATTACATCAGTTGGGGTTCAAGGATCCATTTCCAAGATGTATTCTTCTCATCACGTCTGGTGTCTTGGTGCTCCGTGGAGCGTCGCTCACCCACCCCCACCATCTCCATGTGGCACCTCAGCCTCCAAGGCTCTCCCTGTAGCCTGGACTTCTCACAGCACGGTGGCCTCAGGACAATCAGATGTCTTATATATGATGGCTGGTTTCTCGAAAGCCAGTGTTCCAGGAGGCCAAGAGGGAAGCTGCAAGGGTTCTTCTGACCTAGTTTCAGAAGTCAGTCACGGGATCCCTGGGTGGCTCAGGGGCTTAGACCTGCCTTCAGCCCAGGGTGTCATCCTGAAGCCCAGGGATCAAGTCCCACATCAGGCTCCTGGAATGGAGCCTGCTTCTCCCTCTGCCCATGTCTCTGCCATTCTCTCTCTCTCTCTCTTTAATGAATAAATAAAAATCTTTAAATAAAATAAAGAAGTCACAGTCACTCTGACTTCATTCTACTGGTTACGAGCAAGTCAGAGTCTGGATTCAAAGCCAGGGAATACCCGAGAGCATGAATACCAGGAGGCTTCGTTTGTCGAGGGCCTTCTTTGAGGACTGGCCACCACACTGTCACTGGTTGGCCAATACTCACAGCCTAATCTCTAGGACCCCTGTGAGGAGCCACAGATCAAAAAAGGAGAACTATCAGCCCTGTCCACAAGGAGCAGCAGATGGGTGATGCTCACGCAGGATGGGGAGGACAAACAGTGGGGAGTGTGGGAGGACAGAGCGAGGCCTGGCTCAGACCGTGCAGAAGGCTTCCCAGGAAGGGGAGACTCCAGGCAAGTGAGCTAAGCCTCCTCGCAGGGTGGGGGAGGCAAAGTGGAGAGTTAAAAGGGAAGGAGGGAGCCATCCCTGAGGTCACACCCAGCCTTCTAGCACACCTGGCCACCCCTGGACCAGGCCAGGCCATCTGCACATTTCCCAGCACGGGCACTGGACGCCGTGCAGCAGTGGCCAGGCAGCAAGAGAGCCAAAGCGGCTCCCGACTATGCCAGCTCATCACCACCAGGCCCACGAACCCGTCCAGTGCAGCGGGGCCCAGGGAGGGGCCGTGAAGCGTAGACCTGTTTACTCTGGCTCGACCTCCTCACCCAGAACCAGCAGGCACCACGACCAGCAGAAAGGCCAGTTATGCAACCACCCTCGCAGCAGCCTGCCAGCCCCAGAGATCCGGCCTGGCCGCCGGGCCCGGTGGGGAGACTGCTGCGGCCTACCAGGCCTGCCTGGGCCTCAACTGCCATTTTCCACATAGGTGTGGGATGCTCTGTTGACAAACACCTGGGGACAGCAGGGGCCGTGGGAGGGAGCTAAAAATAGCACGGCTGGCCACAGAGAGGCCTTTTCCAAATCCTCCGAATCCTGTTATTCCCCATGCACGGGCCCTGGGGGGCACACGCAGGCTAGCACCCAAGCAATCACTCTTTCCAAAGGCTCTCACTGAGAACAAGGGTGGGGGCCTGGGAGCCCTCCTACATCACGTCAGGAGCGGCACCGTCATCAGAAGTCATGGCAACCGGTGCTGGACCTAGGGATGGGAAGGCCAGGTCCACCTTCACACCTCCACACATCCCCAGGGTCTCTGTCTGGCCACCCTCTGACCAGTTCTCCATGTCCTCCACCTTCTCCGGACCTCAAGTTCTTGATGTTTCTCTTACTTGTTAGGCCGTTAAGAATTAAAGGCCTTGTACTGTTTTTAATTTCTTACATAGGTGTATACAACCCAGCTGGACACTTAGAAAAGCCACGTGTGTGGACATGGAGGGTGTACGCTGCACAATTCCAGGGCCATCATTCATGATTCTGAAGGGGAGGGTGCCCCTGGAATCAGGAGGCATGGCTACTGGCCCTGCCCAGGAGGAAACAAGCTGCCTTACACAACTCTGTATCCCCGAGAAAAGGACAGCCATGCTCATGAAGACTCACAGACTGAACCACTTCGTCTCCTGCTTCTAAATATTCGTGCACGAGATCTGGCTGACGAAGGCCACAATATCCACTGGTCTAGAAAGAAATCCATATTGTGATACAATAATGTATTTCCAGGAGGTGGAGGTGGAGAGTGGCAAGGAATCGATCTTTCTAAGGCCAGGGAAGATTCATAACCAGCACTACCTTCTTCAGAGTGCACAGATTAAATTCTCTGCCCCACCGACACCTGAAATGTACTTTATTTATAACAGATTGGGAAATTCAGATATAGTTATGTGCTTTTCATACAACTCCCATTCTTTTAATAAAATAGGTTCAGAGTTCCAGATATGAGCAAATAGCATGTGGGAATAATAAGGCATCATGTCACACCAGGATACTTAGGTTCACAGTTTAATGATAAGGCTTGGCTGGTGGGTGTCAAATTTCTCCACTCCTCACGCCCTCCTGCAGGTGTGTGCACAAATACACACATACCACACACACCTCAAGTTTTTAAAAATATGTTTGAACTCTGCATCCTACTCCTAATATCTCCTGTGTGTGTGTTAATATCAGAAAGAGTGGTTTTAGGGGATCCCTGGGTGGCTCAGCGGTTTAGCACCTGCCTTCGGCCCAGGATTGAGTCTCACATCGGGCCGCCTGCAGGGAGCCTGCTTCTCCCTCTGCCTGTGTCTCTGCCTCTCTCTCTCTCTGTGTGTATCTCCCATGAATAAATAAATATAATCTTTAAAAAAAAATAGTGGTTTTTTCCAAAACTTCAAGGAAGACCAGTACTCAGAAAAATGCCCCATACTTATTCTGTGCCTCCAAATCCCTCCTCCCCAACATAGAAATATGGCACATGTGCCACGGTGCATAAAGTCTGATTATGTATCAGATATGAATCTCAAAGCAGCCCTAGGGTTGTGCAGTGAGCAACCTATACAACTGCACACAGCACACCTGCCTATCAGGTACAGAAAAGGTGCTGAACCCATGTTCCAGCAAGGAAAAGCAAGACTCAGAGAGATTGAAAGGACTAGTATCCCTTAAGGGTCACCTCTATCCTCATGGTATACAATTCTCTGAATTTATCTAAGAGGTTTCATGCCTCATCCTGGGATGATACGGGAGTCTCCACATGCCAACTCTTCTCTTACGCCCTGTTTTCCCTCCCTCTGTGACACGGATGACCTGAGCAGAGCTAACCTACCGCTGCTACAGGAGGTAAACCTGGCAGTGTACAGGGCAAGGGTGAGACGTGCGGGCTCCACCGCCCACCTGTCTGCACTTCAACCTGGCCCAGCCCCTCACTAGTGTGTTACCCTGGGCAAGTTACTCAGCCTCTCTATGCCTCAGTTTCCTCATCTGTAAAGTGATGGCAATACCACCTATTTTGCTGGGTTGTTGCGAGGATTAAATAAGATAATACATGCGAAGAACTTGGAAATCACCAGACACATAGTAAGCACTCAAAGTCTGTTATCCAAAAATTTATTTATATATATATTTATAAATATATATATACATATATATATATATATCCTCTGTACCTCAGTGTTCTGATCTATAAAATGGATCAATAAACATGATTATTCCATAGGACTGTTTTGAAGGTTGGCTAACAGAAGAAACATATGGAGCTTAAAACAGGGCTTGATGCATCGTAACTGCTCCAAAAACAAAAGTTTGTGATTAATTTTTTTCCCTAAGAAGTCAGTTACCCCAGTTCACAGGAGACTTACCAAAACGAAAGCCCGAGTAAGTGTAGGTAGGGATCCATGCCACATCTGGGGAGGAGCAGCAAATGGCCAAGAGAGACTGAGTGTCAACCGCTATTTGCTACAACAGGTGACAGACAGGATGTATTAAGGATTAGAGGTCTTTGTTTTAAATGAATTTTCTTCCTGAGGTCAGGAAGTTACAGAGGAGCGTAGGTGCACAGGCGCCTGAGAGGTAGGGAGGAAAGAAGGGGCCCTGCTCACTTGCCGGTTTCTCTTCTCACCATTAGAATCCTTTGAAAGCCCTGCCTCGCATTTAAATAGCATCATCCCCTGGAGATGGCTGTTTCAGCTTCATTACAGTCTGTGTTCATAGAGTACAAATAGAAACCTTTGTGATTTTATTAGTTTCCATGCAACTCAGGAGAGATTTGCATGATAACATTTCAGCTCCTGATTTAAAGAAGGGACCAATTAAAAATATAGCGCTCACACTGCCTGTCATCGGAAAATGAGAAGGTACCCAGAGTTTGAAAAATCTCTGCCGTATCTGGTTCATGGCTATAAAGCAAACATTCAGTACGGCAGATACAATAACTCCCATCTCATTTTTAGTGTATTTTGTAAGAAATACTTGCAGGATGTCTGCACCCCCTCATATGAGTGTAACTACACCTACAGAAAAATCTAAAGCAGTATTTTTGCCCAGGCTTCGTCAAGTCCTGCACAATGACCAGTTCACTCAATAATACCCAAAGGCTACTTGGTACCCTGTGGATCTGTGAAGCACTAATGTAATGTGTCTGTGACAAGTTAAAATGTAATATGTGGGGACGCCTGGGTGGCTCAGCAGTTGAGCATCTCCCTTCGGCCCAGGGCGTGACCCGGGGTCCCGGGATCGGCCTCCCTGCAGGGAGCCTGCTTCTCTCTCTGCCTGTGTGTCTGCCCCTCTCTCAGTGTCTCTCATCAATAAATAAATTCTTTTTTAAAAATAAATAAAACAAAATAAAATGTAACACGTGGCCCCCAGTAGCAAGATCTAATTGATGTTATGTAACCTAAGACTATTTGGTCCAGTCCGTTCTGATGTAGTCGATGCTTACAATTTGGAGGTTGGGGGCGGGGGTGGATTTTATTTCAAAAGTTATTGAGTGTGCGGGGATCATCCCTTCAGACACTAGCTCCTTTGCCACAGAAGCTTTGATCATCTCCTCCCGGCTTCTGGAGGCTGAAATGCTCCATGGAACGGAGCCAAGATGAACATTCTCACTCCAGGGTTGCCTTCTGGGCCAAGTCAAGGAAAAGCATCAAAGCAGGTTGATTTGCGTGACCTTCTCTTTAATGAGATGTTTCTTTTTATGCCCAACCTCCACAAAGCCAGCCTATCATAGCGCACCACTTACAGCCTATAATCTAAGACGTCGCCAACCTTGCCTCCACACCAAAACTTAAAACTAAAACCCCAGCAGTGACGTGGCTATTTCCTTAGAAGTAACAGTAGAGTCACAAAAAAACCTATTTCTAAGACTTTTTTTTGGTCTCGTTTTGCTTTTTTTAATCACAAGTTTGAAGATACTTCCAAAAGGGCCTATGTCCTCAGACCGTAATTCTTAACTACGCCATCTCATCCAAGTCAGTATGGACGTTTCGGAGACGCATCAGTCAGATTTCACTCTCGTGATTTATAATAGAACCAGGACTGCCCGATTGCCCTAAATGATTCGCTCCTGGGTTCTTCATCGGGTACCAACGGTAACTTTAGAATCTGATTTGAAGAAACAGCTGTTATACTGAAATCACTGAATCAGAGAACACGTTACATGTAAGAAAACCGAGGCCCAGGGACAATGACTTGCCTAAGGTACCAGAGCCACTCCTATGTCAAGATCAAAACTCCAGTAGCCTTTAACTTCACTCTTAGAATAGATGCCATTAAACCGGACTCCACAGACAGAAGCAGGGTTGTGGTGTCTGTTCTGCTCTCAGTACGGGCACCACCTAAATCCAACAAGGCCAGGCTGGGTACTTCTCACAGGATTGCCATTTACCAACCCTTAGAGGAAAATTACTAGCTGCCCCAAGGACAAACATGAGTGCCACGGTGGCCACGGTGAAGAATGCGAGAGGAAAATGAGTCCAAAGATAATGGGGGAGGGGGTCATCTCCAGGAGGTAGGGTTGGGGGGGGATTTTCTTTTCCTTTATTCTATTGTGGTAAAATAGGAACAGCATAGAACTTACCATCTTAACCATCTTTAAGTATACAGTTCAGTACTATTAAGATTATTCAGCGTTGGGCAGAATGCTTCCAATCTTGCAAAACTTACACTTTGTGCCCGTTAAACCCCCCCCCCGTAGCCCTTGGTAACCACCATTCTACTTCTATCTTTATGAATTTGACTATTCTAGGTACTTCATATAAGTAGAACCACACAGTTGCTGTCGTTCTGTGCCTGACTCATGTCACCTAACATAATATCCTCAAGGTCCATCCACGTCGTAGCATGTTTTACAATTTCCTTTCTTTATAAGGCTGAATAATACTCCATTGCAAGTATATGGTACATTTTGTTTTTTTTCATTCATCTGTCAGGGAACATTTGGGTGGCTTCCACCTTTTGGCTTTTATGAATAATGCTACTATGAACACGGGTGTGCAAATATCTTCTTTTGGATTTGTACCCAGAAGTGGAATTGCTGAATCATATGGTAATCCAATTTTCAATTTTTTTTTTGAGGAACCACCATACTTCTTTCCACAATGACTGCATCACTTTATATTCCCATCAACAGTGCAAAAGGATTCCAAATCCTCACAGCTTAGCCAACACTTGTTATTTTCTGGGCTGGTTTGTTGTTGATGTTTTTAATAGTAGCATCCCAGTGGGTATGAGGTGTTCTTTTTTTTTTTCTAATGCCTTGCTTCGACAATGAACATATCGTACACTTAAGATGAAGGACAAAAGTGTAACACATTGATGTTAAAAAAGGAATCTTAAGAATGAATGAAAGATTGAGTGTAAGACCAGAAACCATAAAACTCCTAGAAGAAGACACAGGCGCTCAGCTTCTTGACATCAGTCTTGGCCATGATACATCAGATTTGACACTAAAAACAAAGGCAACAAGAGCAAAAATAGACGAGTGGAACTACATCAAACTAAAAAACCCTTGTACAACAAAGGAAACCACCATCAAAATGAAAAGGCAACCTGCTGAATGGGAGAAAATATTTGCAAATCATATATATCTGATAAGGAGTTAATACCCAAAATATACAAAGAATATATACAACTCAATAACAAAAAAAAAAGCAAACAATCTGATTTTTAAAAATGAGCAGAAGAGGGGCGCTTGGGTGGCTCAGCCAATTAAGCATCTGACTTCGGCTCAGGTCATGATCCCAGGGTCCTGGGATCCAGCCCTACATCAGGTTCCCTGCTCAGTGTGGAGTCTGCTTCTCCCTCTCCCCTGCCCCTCCTCCTGCTCATGCTCGCTCGCTCTCAAATAAATAAATAATTTTAAGTACAATGAGTTCTCTGTCTCTCATGAATAAATAAATAAAATCTTTATTTAAAAAAGTAAAAGGAAAAGAAAAAGTGCAATGAGTTATCACCTCACATCTGTTAAAATGGCTATTATCAAAAAGACAAGAAATAGGGCAGCCTGGGTGGCTCAGCAGTTTAGCGCTGCCTTTGGCCCAGGGTGCGATCCTGGAGACCCAGGATCAAGTCCCATGTCAGGCTCCCTGCATGGAGCTTGCTTCTCCCTCTGCCTGTGTCTCTGCCCCTCTCTCTTTCTCTCTGTGTGTGTCTCTCATTAATAAATAAATAAAATCTTAAAAAAAAAAAAAAGACAAGAAATAACAAATGCTGGCAAGGATGTGGAGAAAAGGCAACAGTATGCACTGCTGGTGGAAATATAAACCAATGCAGCCACTGTGGAAAACAGTATGGGGGTTTCTCAAAAAATTAAAATAGAGCCACCCTATGTTACAGCAATTCCACTTCGGGGCATTTATCCAAAGAAACCAAAAACACTAACTCAAAAAGATATATGTACCCCCATGTTCATTACAGCATTATTTATAATACGTAAGATACAGAAACAACCTAAGTGTCCACTGATAGAGGAACGGATAAAGAAAATGTGATTGAGGGATGCCTGGGTGGCTCAGTGGTTCAGCGTCTGCCTTTGGCTCACGGCGTGATCCCGGGGTCAAGTCCCACATCAGGCTCCATGTGGGGAGCCTGCTTCTTCTCCCTCTGCCTATGTCTCTGCCTCTCTCTGTCTCTCTCATGAATAAATAAATAAATAAAACCTTTGAAAAAGAGAGAAAAAAAAGAAAATGTGATTGATAGACAGATAGATAGAAACATTGACAATTTTTAAAAAAGAAAAAAAAACAATGTATATAAAGCTGTTGCCAGCTAATGTTGGTCATGAAAATCCCTAGCACTTCGGATAAACCCTGCCATCTTCCGAAAGAACCTTCCCACAAACCTGAGAGCCTTTTCTCCGAGCTCTTCACTTGATTATCATTGGATACCCACTTTCTCCTCTTCCAGAGCCAGAAAGGGTCTATACTCCAAAGCAAGTTAATGCAGCAACTGTTCCTCAAGAGGGATAGGACTCTGCTCCCGTATAACGGGCACGCAAAAAAGATCCCCACGGGCCACAGGCCACCCAGTTAACTAGACAATAGTTCTCACTGGAAGAGCTGAAATCTTCCACAAGTGAAATCATTCTTTCTACTGGTCTTTACATAACGCTTCACTCTTGGGGGGTGAGGTCACTTGTCATGACTTACTCATTAAGACAAAGGTGTAGGAACTAAAAATCCATCTAATTATATATTTACCCAACATCTAACTCCCAAAAGAGAAATTCTGTTTTTCACTGTGTGAACACCTCCCTCTACCCCTTACTCTCCCTCACCTTCTCCTCTTGCACGTTCCCTTTTCTGGTTTCTTTCTGTTCTGCAGAATAGGGGACATGGCGACGATAGCATATGGAAGCCCAGAGAAGAGGTAAGATGAGCAGTTGGGAGGAACAACCCTCGATCCCAGAGAGCAGCTATACTTAAATGGTGCAAAAAGAGGCTCCAGATCACTATCTGCTCTCTCTCGTTTGGGAACAGCTGACACCTAGAAAGCAGAGACCAACTCAGGCATCTTCACAAAGGATCCATGCTCTCTACATCTGGATTCTTGGCGTGGCCTCAGAATCACATCTGCTCCCAGCCAAGCCCAGCGCTAAATGGTGAAGGAAGCTAACCTTGGAACATAGTACATGTGTCATTGACAAAGAGGCAACTCAATGGCCAAGGGACAGCCCACACCTCCGCCCACAGCTTCCAGCAAGACCAGACACATCCTGGAGGGCAAACCATCAGAACCAACAGCCAAAATGGACCCTTTCCAAACTTTGGGGGACGGGACAAGGAGAAACCTCATTACCCCAGGTGAAGGACACTGGGAAGTCATTAAGAAAAAAAGAAAGTGGCCTGAGAGGGGTAGGACTATGGGCATTCTAGCCCTCAACAACACTGCTGACATTAACCACCACCCAGCTCTGGGCCTTCCTGGGCTGGACTTAGAACCCGAAATCTACTATCCTCCAAGATTTGTTCTCTGTGTCATGGGAACAGACCAGAAGCAAAGAGGGGTTCACGTAAGGAGAAAGATCTTTCCATTCATTCCAAGGTGGGTTTGTCCTCCGTGTGGCCTCAGATGATCGTGACACCCCCATCCCCTATGATGACAGGGCTTGGGGTTCCCAGCACTGGCCCTGGGGAGGAAGTACCCAGACCCTAAATCTCCCTTTCACCTCTATGACTTCGTAATGCCCTGTGATTCTGAGCTGGCGAGAGCAAGTCCCTGTCTGCTGTCCACTAACCTGCCAAATCCAGTCTCTGCTCTCAGATGCCGGTGAAGTCACTATGGAAGAAGTGGAGGAAGGAAAGGGTGAAGAGCAGCAGGAAGGAGAGAAAAGAGAAAGATAGGCGTTTCTGCTAAATGCCCAGAGTAAGCCAGATCTGGGGCCCTCAGAAAACCAGGCAGGCAGGCCAAGGAAACAGCATAGAGAATACCAAGTGAATGAGATGTCTTAAATAATTTCGCCTTTGGCCATGTAAAGAAGCATTAGTCATACAGGTAATGAGATCTCAAAGGGAGATGAGGATGTTCAGTATATCCATTCTGGACCTGGAGTGTCAATTACATTTCCAAATTGGCAATTAGACAAAGACAAAGACAATCACCAAATAATGCCGAAAAAAGCAAATCCCATCGTCCATTCTTCTGAAGCTGCCCTTCCATCCCCTGCCTGACTCAGCCAGCTCACAAGCAGCTACTCATCGTGAACCAAATCCTTGAGCTGCTGGTCAAGAGAGACCTGGGTGGCATGAATAACCGAAATCCAGGAATGACTCAAACATCGTCAGGTCACCAAATCAGGCCCATCCCTTTCACCAGCCTTTTTCCATAGCTTCTGACAAATTACCGGAAAGAGCAGCAAAATGTCCTGGCACCTACTACGCTCCCACCCGGACCCCAGCTAACCAGTAGGGAAAGGACCCTCCCAACACATATGTGCGCCTGTGTTTATATGACTCAGCCCCTGCCCTCAGGGGGTTTGCAGGCAACTCAGAGAGCAGACGTGTGCACACCCCATGAGAACACAGCTGTTTTTTTCCCTCTCACCCTGTCCAATAAAAGTCACAACGGGGTCTTATTTTTCCCCTGGTACCAGCTCGGTTTCAGGCACATAGTATGCACTTACTAGGTAGTAAAAGCCAAATCTAGAACAACAATCATAACCATAATATTCATCCGAGGATCGGTTCCATGCTGGACACTGTGCCAGGCCCTTCTTCACCCTGGCTGCCGAAGACTCTTTTGGCTGAGAGTTTCCTCCAGCTTCTCCTCTTCGACAATGGAAAGACATAAACAGCACATCTCAAGGAAAAAGTCCCTGACAGTATGAGCTGCAAACAACCGTGCTAAGGTGACAAAAGGAGCTACTCTCAATTTCACCTGCTAGGATCATTGAGAAGAGCAGCTGGAGGGCGCACCGTGCCAGCCAGCCATCCTCCCCACACTCAGGATCAGCGTTGAGTCCAAACCTTTTAAGTCGAACCCTCCATTTGGGAAGGCCCACCCAGGACCCTGTGGCAAGTCAGGCTGGCAGTCTTGCTGCCCACTGACTTCAAACACTCCAGAGGGAGTGGCCAGCGGCTGGCTCCCTGGAGCATCACCACAGCGCAGCCCTGGCTACACCACGAGCCTTTAATTTTGCAAGAAGGTGGTTTGGCTGAGCTGCCGTCCTGGACGTCTGGAAGCCTCGCCCCTTGCAGGGTGACCAACTGGCGCGAGGGACAGCCCGCACGCCGACGGGCAGACAGCACACAGGCCACACCCTGTACACCCATAGAATGCTGCTCAGGCCCCCACAGGCCAACCCCAAACCAACAGCGCTGGCGGGTGCCTTGGGAGGGGGCACCCGAACAATCAGCTCCAGCAGGGAGGGCCCAGACCGAACCACGCAGCTCGGAGGGGGCTGCGCGGAGTCTTCTGGACCAGACTGTCCTGGCACAGGGAACCTTCCTTGTCTCACCCCTCCTCACTGCTCAGGAGCTGGGAATTTCCATATTTAAAAATAGGCTCCTTTTCAGGGAGGGATTGACTGGAGGCCGAGGAATGGCCAGAGCCTTGCTACTCAGTGTGGTCTGCACAGCACAACACACCTGCCCGTGTCTTGTGGGATGTGCGGAACTTCGGGCCTGACCCTGGACCTTCTGAATCACGGGCTGCATTTTAACGGCTCCCCAGGTGATTCGTATGCAATATTAAGGTGTGAGGAGCCCAGGACTAGACCAACAAATGCTGTCTCCTGCGCTCGGAAGCAGAGGTCTGACATCCCAACTCAACATTCCTTGAGACTTCTACCCAGAGCAAGAGGACACCCCTGCCTCCGAGGCTGAGATTCCTTCACTGTGCGCCCAGGGCCAGGATTCCACCCACTGCAGAAGCATTTCAAAAGAGGAGGCACTTTTGGTCTGCTGCCCAAGCCCAGAAAGGCCCTGGAATTTCAGAGGTCCTGCAGGAGGCCTGAGCTCGCCCGACCCCTAGATATGTATCCAGGAAGGGTCACGATTCCCAGCAGGGCCCCGGAGCCGTGGCATCACGGCATGAACACAGCCCTTTTCACCAGAGCCACAGAAGCGGCCCTCCAAGGGCTCCACAGCTCTGAAGTCCCAAGAAGGCGTTGGCTGCCGGGACTTGCAGATTACTGTGGTCACTGCCACTGTGAGCCAGGACCCCCCCCCCCAACCAGCCACCCACTTTGGGAAGGAGGCCCTGGCACTGCAGTCCACTGCCAGCCCGACCATCTCAACAGCACGTGTCTTGTGCCCTGGTGAGACAGAGAGGGACCCAAAGCAAGCACTTACTCCCTGCTACCAGGCACCCCCAATGAATGGCCCTATGCAGGGAAGAGGACAGTAGCGAGGCAAAGAGGGGGCCCACTTGGCCTTGGCATTCTTTCTGTCCCACGTATGTTTGGATAAGTCTCCAGAGTCAGCCCAAGGCCTTAGGTCACCTGTGTCCTCCTAGGAAAGTCTATGAAATAGGGCTGGAGAGAGTACCTACCCCATAGGGCTGTGCTCTGTTACAATCCCCAATGTGCAGATGAGGAAACTGAGGTACAAAGCAGTAAAGTCCTTGCCCAAGGTCACAGGCAGACTCTTGGGTACCACACAGCACGCCTGACAGCTAGGCGAGTGTGCTCAAAGGGAGCACAGGTAAGAGCAGTTTAAGGGATTTCTCTACTACAGGGCTTCTCCAAGCCTGTGATGTGACTCTCCAAGGTTGGTTGGGGGGGGGGGGGGGGGCGCTCAGGTGTGCCACGACTCACAATGGTTTTCACACGGTAAGGACAAGCGCTCCACAGAACACACTTTGGGAAACACTGCTTTCAGGAAAGCTGGTGCCAGTACAGAGAACCCTGGCCAGGAAACTGTGACATAATCGGGGGAACAGGTCTGTGAGCTCTGGACTGGGGTAACAGGGAAGGACGTCGTCCCTTCTTGATGGTATGATGGGGGCCAGCCTGCCCTCCTACTGAATAGCTCCCATCCTCTCCGGCTGCCACTCCCGGAGCCACACAGTGTCAACACTAGTCAACGCTTAGTCCACTGACATCCCCACCCTCAAAATAGCAGCATCCGAACACAGAACTTCCCCTGGCCGCCCCTCCCCAATCCTCCAGCCTTGCAACAGCCAAGAGCCATGAACCCAAACCTCCATCTGACCCTGAGCGGCTATCGGACCCGCCTTCCGAGTCTAGTGGTTCCTTTCAACTCAAAAGTTCTATGTGTTATAGTCTGTGCCCCTCTGGGGTCAAACTCAAGTAATCCAGGAGAAAATAAACTCACCACTTTGCAGAACTATTTACGGGAAACCTGCCTCGTGCCAGGCCTGTGCTGGGTACCATATACCCATTATTGCTATTCCTCAAAGCATCTGACAAAGTAGGCATCAATATGGTCTTTTTACAGATGAAGAAATCAAGGCTGGATGTGGCTGGCAGCCAAATACGCCCCGCTAATGAGTGTGAGATTCACGATTTGCACCTGGGTCTGACTGCCGAGTCTCTCCTGAAGGGTGCACTTCCATTAGGAGTGCCAGGAACGAGGAGCAAACGCCCCCTGCACGAGGGCAGGTCAGCAGGAACCCCGCCGGTGACCGGACCTGAGAGCTCGTCCAGGGCCAACCCTAAGGGCTCTGATCGGAGAGAATTATCTGAAGGCCACCCGACGCAGGCAATCCCCAAGACGCGATGAGGCAGCGGGGCCAATCTGGAGTCAAGAATTCTGAGGCACTGAAGCTCCAGCCCCGATTGGACGCGTCGGGCCAGACCCTGGGTAATTACCGAGCCATAACAGGATCTGATATTTATATTACTCACCAACCTGACAGAGAAAACGTGTTGTTTTTCTCAGACACACAGCCATGGAGACAATACCTCAATAATTCATTACATGCAGACCAGGCTTGATCAAGCCCGAACTTCCACGGGGAGGACAGCTCAAACTGAGGCCAGGTGCGGGCCTTTGCTGGGCCGCATTCGGGTCCCCCAGCCAGCCACAGCTCCGTCAGAAAGCTGGCCTTGGTTTCCCCAGGCTAATCTGAAGAGATTACCCTGACGTGTGCTGGAAGAGGAAAGAGCGGCAATAAAGACGCAGAGGCACCATAAGGCTGAATTCCTCAAGAATTTGCCAAAAAATTGCAACACACATTCTGAGCTAGAAACTTTCCCCGTACTCTCTCGACTCCTGCCAACCACGGACACTAAATCCCAGAGCAGGAAGGGGCATCAGAAGTCACAGAACTCAATCTCCACATTTTAAACACAAGGAGAAGGAGACTAGAGATGTTAAATGAGTTCTTCAAGGTCACGGCCTTAGCCAGGCTGCCTGCGCTTCTCACTGTTCACTACAGTCTGCAACTGGATTGGACCTCAGAACGTCACAGCCTCGTGAACACAGAGCTCTGATGAAACCCAACAGAGGAAAACAATACTGTGAAAAAAGTACAGCAAAGAACACAGTACTGGATGATGGTGCCCAAGTTCTCAACAGGGGGGAAATGTGACAAGGTCTCTTACTTCCCCCCAAAAAAGTCCACATACCATTCTTTTCAAAATAGTAAAGTCACTCATCATTTGAGATTCAGAGGCCAAAGTGCTAATGATGAGATGCCCCATGAGAAACACCCCTAAAAAAAAAAAAAAAAGGAAACATCCCTAGCCCTGGGTTCCTTTGATCACAAGTAGGGTCCCAGAGGCCAAGTACTTGTGACATCAGAGCACCTTGCTAAAACTTACCTCCTACGGAATTTCAGATGCTAAAAACCAGCCCTCCACGGGACCCCAGCTCCTGGCGGATCATCCTGGGACTGAATGAGGGCGAGAGTGAGCATATCTGACGGCCAACAGAATTCTGGGCAAAAGCAGTCTAGGTTTGCTTGGGAAGCGTGGCGCTAAAACAATTATTCCAAGCTTAGGCCAAATGCATTCTTCTGTACGGATCTCGACAACTACCAAATACTTGGAAAGCAAAAAGAATGAAGGACAAAAAAAAAAAAAAAAAACACCAAGAGGGCAGTAAAAATACAGACCTCAGGGGCAGAAAGAAAAGCCTAGGAAAGGCCTAAGTTATTATTTAGGGGTGTAATGAGCTGGCTACACATGGTTCAAGTGAGAAAATCAAGGGGCAGTTATCAAGAGATTCTGGGCATGTTTTAAAGTGTGCTCCAATGGTATCAAAAGTGACCCGAGACGGTCCTCCATTGGCCTCATAACCTCCCAACCAACTGCAGACACCTCTTGTCCCAGGTGGATTTTTGGTAGAAACTTCCAGTTATGTCAACTCAGCCGGCCTCGGAACTACAAAATACAGTCTAATAGACAGGGATCTTTTTTTTTTTTTTCCAATGATCATTGCCAAAAACCTATTTTTCTCGAGAAGGCTGACAGAAGTTATGCTTGGTCATCGTTTATGAAAGAGATTCTCTATAGGAACGATCCCATCAGCATTTCATCACAGGTAGTGCAGTGGCATTGGTGAACCCCTAGAGTAAAAGGAGGTGGGAGTGTGTTTAAAACCACACGATCACAAAAACACCCAAACTTATTTGGACTTACTGAAAAAGTTTTCATTAATGATCAAGAATGTCCAATTCCTTAAGGATGAGGAGGCTGTTAAAAACTACACCAAAAAAAAAAAAAAAAACTTCACCAAAATCGCTCAGGGGGGGATCCCTGGGTGGCGCAGCGGTTTGGCGCCTGCCTTTGGCCCAGGGCGCGATCCTGGAGACCCAGGATCGAATCCCACATCAGGCTCCCGGTGCATGGAGCCTGCTTCTCCCTCTGCCTGTGTCTCTGCCTCTCTCTCTCTCTCTCTCTGTGACTATCATAAATAAATACAAACTTAAAAAAAAAAAAAATAAAAAAAAAATCGCTCAGGGGCCTCAAACATTTTAGATGCCCATCACGGGGAGCTATCCCTCCTCCGAGGACAGACTCAGACTCTCTCAGTAAAGGGAAAAAAACAAACAAAACTCCAGGACTGGACTGTGGGAGGAAGAGGAGATGAGTGAATGTGTGATCAAGAAGGCTCCATGAATAATCTGTTGAGAGGAAGGCAAGAAACACGGTCGCACGGTCTCGGGGTTCAGACTCTGCTTAACCTGTTTGCTTCTCTGGAATACGAGAGGCTTCCCACCTGGACAAGTATGGGAGACACCTCTCCGGAGGAGAAGGTAACTCCAAAGAAAACCGGCTGGCCAACATCTGGAAGCCTCCAGAGAAGTGGGAGGAGGAGGAAGAGAGAGAGAGATGGCTTTTATTCTTCTCCCTTATTTCCAACACACCAGTATTTTCCAAAACACAAATGTGCTGCCACAAAACACAGCTGAGCTCCAGCACCCAGCGCGTGTATAATTAATGATGGGGAGAGAGCGCCTGGGGTCACCCGGTGCTTCACCCACAGCCCCTTGGCTTCCCTACTCGCCATGGCAACCGAGGAGGCTGCTACAAGTTGCCGAGCCCTGCGCGAGTTCCAGGGGTCCTGGGATCAACTTTACTAGGAAAAGGTGTGAACATTCCCCCCAAGACCTGCTTCGCCCTCCCCGGGTTCCCCTCTTCTCCTTCATCTCCCCTCCGGCCGACCGGAGAGAATGCTGGCGCCGTGAAGTCCCCTAGGATGCGAACTGCTCAAACACAAGGCGGCTGGATCCCTCCTTTTTCTCTCTCTCTCTTTTTTTTTTTTCCAGTTCTTTCTTTTTTAATTCTGCTGTCTTTGATGAAAAACTGCCCCAGCCCCTCACCTTCGGCCAGTGGGGGGCGGGGGGGGGGGTTGAAGAGGACATCTCTAGGGACCCGGCGACAGACCAGGCAGTGAGCCTAGCAACCGCACTTAAGGTGTAGCGCGCCCGGGTGCAGGTGGGCGTCCCCGCGCCAGGAATAGCTCCAGGCGACACCCAGCCACCTCGAGAGCCCGGGGAGCGGGGAGGAGGCTCCCGCACGGACCTCCCGCGCCCGCTCCCCGCCTCTGGCGGCATTTCCGGGGACCTAAGGAGGGTGGCGTGGGGGCGCGAGCACAGAGGCTGGAGCGCGGGGTGGGGTGCGTTCCACCGGCACATCCAAGGGACGGCGAGGCAGGTGGCACCGGCTGCGCGACCTCGCACATTCCTAAAGTGGCGGCCTCCGCGGGTTGCCTCCAAAACTGGGAGGCATCTCCCCAACTTTCCCTCGCGGTCCCCGAAGTCCCCCCCTCCACTTCCCCTGGCCACGTTCCTCCCCCGGGATTCCCCCGCCCGAAAGGTTTCCCCCTCGCTGCCGACTCCGCCAACTCGTCTCCCCAACAGGTTTCTCGAGTGCGGGCTGCCGTGCCGCCCCCCTCGCCCGCCACCCGGAGCCCCCGCCGCCCCCGCCCGCCACCCCGGGCCCCGCGCGCCCCGCTCCCCGGCCCCGCGCCCCGAGCCCCCGGCCCGCCCCGCCCGCACCCCCGGCCCCCGGGCCCCCCGCCCGCCACCCCCGGCCCCGCGACCCCGAGCCCCGCGCGCTCCGCGCCCCGCCCGCCCCCCCGGCCCCGCGCGCTCCGCTCCCGGAGCCCCCGGCCCGCCCCCCAGCTCCCCGCGACCCCGGCCCCGCGCGCCCCGCTCCCCCCGCCCCGCCGCGCCCCGCCCGCGGCCCCAGCAGGAGCCAGGGGCCGGGACTGGGCGCCCGCGTCCCGGAGCGCGCCGGTCGGGGGCAGGTCGGGGGCGACTCGGGGGCCCCGGCGCGCCGCCCTCCGCGCCGAGCGGGGCGCGGGGAGGGCGCAGGGCAGGGCAGGGCAGGGCAGGGCAGGCGGCGCGGGGAAGGCAGGCAGGGATGCGGCGCGGCGCGAGCAGGGGTGGGCTGGCGCAGGGGGCGGGCGCCCGGGGCGCGCGTTACCTTGGTCTTGCCCCCGCAGTGGCAGCACACGGTCCACAGGTACTTGAGCGTCCGCCAGAGCAAGATGATGAAGAGGCCCCCGAAGAAAGTCACCATGGAGGAGGCCAGGAAAGCCCACCACATGCGCTGGCCCCGGCTGTCGCACGGCACCTCCATGGTCACCGGGATGATGAGCGCATCCATCTTGGGCTCGTGGACCGAGGACGAGGAGGAAGAGGAGGAGGAGGAGGAAGAGGAGGAGGAAGAGGAGGAGGAGGAGGAGGAGGACGCGTCTAGGCTGAGATGGTTCGCGTGGATATTGCTACTCATTCTAAGACTGCTGCCTCCGCCGCCGCCGCCGCCGCCGCTGCCGCCGCCGCCGCCACCATTTGCCATAGCTAGCAGCGGGCGGCCGGCGCAGGGGCTCGGGGGAGCTCCTCCCGCCGCCAGCGCCACCCCGAACACCCGTCAACAGCCATGTTGCCGCTGCTGCCGCCGCCGCCGCCGCCGCGGAGCGCGGGGAGGGGGCGGGGAGGCGCCTGGGCTCGGGGCGCTGTGCGCGACCTGGCGGGGTGCGCCGAGATATATACGGCGGGACGCCGCCGCCGCCGCCGCCGCCGCCCTCCCCCGCCGCCCGCCGCCCGCCGCCGCCGCCGCCGCCCTCCCCCGCCGCCCGGGGGGAGGGGATGCAGCGCGCCCGCCGCTCCCGCCCGGCCCGCGCCCCGCCGCCCAACGCCCCGAGCGCGCGGAGCGAGGGCGCACCGGGGGTCCGCGCCGCCCCCGGGCCGCCCCGGCCCTGCCCCTGCCCCTGCCCCTGCCCCTGCCCCTGCCCCGGGCCCGCGCGCCCCCCGCGCCCCCCGCGCCCCCCGCCCGCCGTGCGCCACGCGAGTGCGCTGCGCTCCGGCCCGGGACCCTCCCCGCCGCGCCCCCGCCGCCCCGGGCTGAGCCGGCGGCAACTAGTGCAGCGCGGGCGGCCCGCCCCCGCCCCCGCCCCCGCCCCCGGCGCCCCCGGCCGCGCTGGGCTCCGGCTCGCCGCCCCCGCACGCGCCGGGCCACCCCCGGGACCCCCGCGCCGCGCCG
Organism: Canis lupus familiaris; assembly: GCF_011100685.1. NCBI lineage: Eukaryota > Metazoa > Chordata > Mammalia > Carnivora > Canidae > Canis > Canis lupus. Next base: position 28,283,938 of record NC_049225.1, read on the forward strand.
CCGAGCCCCGCGGCCTCCGCTCGCGCGGCCTCCCCGCCTGCGCCGGCTCCTCCCGGCCCCTCCCGGCCCCTCCCGGCCCCGGCCCCGCCGCCCGAGCCTCCCGGCGCGCTCCCCGCGCTCCCCGCGCTCCCCGCAGCCGCCGGCGGCAGCAGCTGCAGCAACTGGAGCGGGCGCGGGCTCAGGCCGCCCGAGGCGGGAGGGGAGGAGGCTCGCAGCGCCGGCTCGCCGCGGCTCGGGGCTCGGCACCCGGCGGGAGGGCCCTGGGCGGCCGCCTGGCACGCGCCCTGGCCCCCGAGCGCGAGGAACGGCGCCCCGAATCAGGCTCCGGCCCGGGCGCCTCTCTCCAAGGTGCTGCGCCCCCAGCCGAGCGCCCGACCCGGGGAGGGGAGCCCCCCTCCCCCCCACAGGCCGTTTTTACCAAAGGAGCCCCCGTGGGGAGGGAAGGAGGGACCAACTGTCGACACCGCTGGCCGGACACCCCCAAATCCTCGTGCTTCGGGAGTGAGCAGGACCCTTCTCCAGGATACACACCCTACTTCGACCCTCTCTGGCCTCTAGTTCGCTCATCCCTACCCCTTTCCTAGGTGCCCGGTGCCCCAAGCATGGCTGGAGGCCGGCGGGTGGTCTGTGGCCCTTGACAGCAGCAGGTGGTTTTTCTGTGTTTTTCTTATTAAGGGGCAGAGACTGCCCAAGAGAGAGAGAGGAACAAGGGGGACCCGGCCTCAGGGATGGTGCAAGCTCCCATAGACAATGGAGTTCCCCCAAAGTCACTCCCATTTTATTTAGCCCCATCGTGTGAGGAGGGCAGCTTGGAGGAAGGACGCTGTAGGTGCCATTCAAGTCTACCCCCCCCCCCCCCCCCCCCCCCCCCCCCCGTTTAGGGCCTTCTCTCCTACCTCCACCCTTAAAGAGGAGGAGGAGCCTGGTTTTGTTCAGCAGCCTCTAACCCTATACCACAGGGGAATACCTCTTGTGACACTCAGAAATGTTGCTTCCTCTGTTCATGGCCCTTCCTCTTGGCTACCAGCTGGACCAGAAGTTTTTCTAGTGCTAATTAGAAGGAAGATGGTCACACTCTCCCCTCATTGCCCACAGTGGTTTCCCCAAAGTTTCCAGCTCATTAGTTTAAGCCTAATTGGAATCCTCAGGTTCCTTTCAGCCCTTCCTGTGGTGAGGGCCAAGTTAGCATCCTTTACTGCATAGGCCAAGCCTGCTTCTGCGGGAGCCAGAGCTCAGCCCTGCCCCTTGCCCCTGGAGGCCCTAGGATGCTGGGGAGGACCCAAGAAGGGAGGCCCAGCTGGGCAGAGAGGCTGAAGAGAATGTTTGCAGCTCCTCCGGCCTCATCTGGAGTATGTTCCTTGGGTTCAGGACACACATACCCTTTAGGAAAAAGTCCAGGCCAAGGTCAAAAGGGAAAGTAGAATGAAATCAGGGTTCTTGAGTATTTGGTAGTCAAAAAGCAATGCATAAAAGGGAGCTACAGACAGTATTTTCCAGAAAGTGAAACTGTCACCCAGAGAGTACCTGTAGCCTCATCCTTCGTGTACGGCAGCCTCTCTCAACATGTCTGTGCTGCGTTAGTCCCTGCAAAGACCCTGGGTTCTTCCCAGCACTGGGTTCAGGGTCAGCCCTAGATGGCTGTGGCGACGTTGCAAGAAGGTAACAGTGACCTTGAGACTCCTTCGATTTATTAGCCCTCTAAATGGCTGTACTTTGCTACCTTTGGGCCTCAGCATATGCCAGGGAAGTTAAGGACTTTCCTTAAATCAAGTACAAGATTTGAAATTTAAAAATAAAAAGAGCAGGGAAAGCTAGGATTGTCTGCCCACAGGGATACGAAGCCCCCAGAATGGATTCCCTCCCTCCTAAAACTGAGCTTCCACAAACCATGAATCCTCTCCAGGCCTTCCTGGGCAGCCCCCACAACCTGAGTTCCCTGAAATCACCAGTCTGGGGCTACCAGCAAGAAGACACTGGTTGCTCTGACTTCCGTCACCCCAACTGCAGAAATCCCAGCTGTGTCCAGCTGTGTTTCTCCACTGTCCCCGTCACTGTCCCATCGGCCTTCCAGGGTGCTGGGAGGGCCTGTCTCCTACTGTCTTCATCGCCTCTGCCCGTGCTGGTGGAAGCTTTTAGCAGCGTCTGTGTTATCCAAACCTAGGCTGAGTCGGGGTTCATCAGAGTCCCTTGCCATCAAAATCCATATCCTACCATTCCTGCAACCAGCCAGTCCCACACCAGCTCCCGGGACGGCCCAGCTGGAAGGCCGTGGACGAGAGTGCTATTGTCCACCAGAGAAAGCCCTCATCGGGCCTTCGCCCACCTCTCCTGCTACCACCTTAACGTCCACCAGCTTCAGCACCAGGTCCGGCAAACCTGCATCTGGCCTGACCAACCGGGGGAAAGGTCCCATCAGACAGAATGGAACCGTCAGTGCCTTGCATTTATCTTGTTTCCTCGTTTGTAGAGTTGGAATAAAAACAGGAACTGCTCTGCCTCCCTATCTGCAAAAAACAAAGGGTGATTTGTAAGGATGAAAAAGAAAACATTATACAGGTCTTGGTTGTAACTGCCGTGACCCAAAAAACAGCCAAACTCTAACCACATCTTCTGACCCCCAAATCAGTACTGGTTGCGTGAGCACCAGACCGTGGGGGAGATGCGACCAGTTAAAACTATTGCCCCCTGTCCCCACCTGGCTGTTCCGCACCCAACGACCCCCTCAGTTGGGATAAGAAGTCAGGCAAAGTGTCCCTGCTGTCTGCTGCAGCCGTTAGGGCCTGGAGGGCGCCCCAGCCAGTGGGTGGACAGACTCCAGGACAGGATAGAGAGGCCCGCTGGCGAATAGCCCCGGGCATTTGCCCTCCTGTAGGTGTGTCTGCAGCTGGGCACCGAGGGCCATCCATCGCACACGCACTGAAAGCCTAACCACAAATACAAACCTCAGCCTCCTCCCTGTTCTGAAAACAATATAGGCCATTTGTTTACTTCTAAATACAATTATAAACTTCTCAGAGGGGAGGGAAGCCTCTTGATCATGTGAACACGTGCCTATGGCAGCTTTCAAAGCAAATCAGGGTCTCAAGCTTCTCAAGGATTCTAATCTGGACAATCTCAACTGATGTAAAAGAAATAAATAAAAATGCATTAAAATGCAAACTGAAAAAGTCGAGCAACTAAAGTACTAGTCAAGGAGAAAAAAAAAAAGAAAAAGAAAATTGTATTTACTTAAATGTTGGCCCAACACCGTAACGAACACTGGGTTTCATTTTTCCCCCAGCCTGGACCCAGTTCCAACAAATCCTGGGGATTTTGCTATGGAAGCCGCGGGGACACCTAAGTGATCTAGCGCCCTCTGGTGACCCTTTCTGGCACTTGACATGATTTGGCAAATGCTTGAAGAAGGGGCCTATTAAAACAAATTTGGTGCGAAAAATTCCCAAAGATCCTGCAACCACAGCAATAAGAATTACCCAGTTGCCAGTCCTACCATCATATAAAGCAGTGTGATAAGGGCGGCTAACAGGCTTGATACTATCACCCCTGCTTTGATGTCCGATCTCCTAAGCTACAACTACCATTGGTGACCCATACCTCACCAGTGCATTCCGTTCTAAATGGTTAAAGTACTCTCCCCCTCCTTGTCCTCTCCAGTCTTTATAATCTCTTTGTGCTATAAGAGAGGGCAGTAGTCATTCTCCCATTTTACAGGTAAGAAACTGAGTCTTGGATCTGCCAAGTTACTCGGCATGACTAGAGGGCCTAGACCTTTGGAGCAATTTCTCTCTCTGTGACTTACCATGGACAAGGATGAGCATAGCGGCCTACTGCTCAAACTCTGCCCAAGAGCCTCTGAGTTCCAGAAGGGACCGCAGAGAACAAGCTCTGAGCAGTTTGTTTATAGTAAATATCTATTTTATATTTACTTCTGCTTATAAGAATAACTCAGACTCAAAGATTTTGTCAAATAAACATTTCATAAAAGGATATAAAACTTACCTAGAATCCCATGGCCCACCAGTAATCATTATTAATATTTTCATATATTTCTTTCACATTATTTTCTTAGCGGGGGGTGTATTTTTGAAAAATTAGGGTTAGATTGAACATCTAATTTTTAAAAGGTTTTATTTATTTATTTACTTGAGACAGAGAGAGGGAGGGAGAGCACCAGCAGGGGTAGGGGCAGAGTGAGAGGGAGAAGCAAACTCCCCACTGAGCAGGGAGCCTAAGGCAGGATGCCACCCCAGGACCCTGAGATCACAACCCTTGCCAAAGGCAGATGCTTAACCAACTGAGCTACGGAAGCGCCCCTGAACATCTAATTTTTGTCCTATTTTCCCTTAAAATTACACTGTAAGTATTATTGTCCATGTCATTAAATATAACCAAAAAAAAAACCACTTTTTAAAAAATAATTGAATAATATTTCATTAGATGGCATACTGCTGACGTTTAGGTTGTTCCAAAATCTAACATCTTTTTAAATAAGTCTTAAAAGTTTATGTAAATGATCCAAAGTAGTTGAAAAGATGCCCTGAAGAAGATCGCTGATATTTTTACATCCTAGACCCAGTAGCCGTCTTCCAGGGCTGGAGCACGTGCGAGCCAACCAAGCCGTGGGATACCTCCCAGCCTTGCCTTGCATACTGGCGTCAGATCAGCCAATGCTGAGTGGGGAATGTTAAGAATCCGTATCATCCTCTGTCATTGTCCCCAGCGCCAGCCAGGGTACAAACTTGCAAGAATATAGTCATCATTCCCTTCAACTACATCCTTGGCTGAGTCAAAGTAGACCTCGCTCATGGACTGTGGCCTGGTTTGAATTTGACTCCCACTTGCATTCCACAGGACTTCTGGAATAACAACTGTGCAAATTCCCATCTCCCTGTCATTCTGTGATCGCTGTCACTGCACCCACATGCCAGTTCTATAGACCTTGCTTCTGGGAGGTAGGCAGGGCAAAAACTAATCCGCTCATTTTTGCTGGTGGCCAAAGAAGGAGTCAAAGGTGAAGAGATTCTCCTTGATACTATCCAACTTGTTCTTACTTCCAGACCAAGAGATTTTTTTTTTAAGTAGGCTCCACACCCAACAAGGAGCTTGAACTCACAACCTCAAGGTCAAGAGTTAACATGCTCTACAGACCAAGCCAGCCAGACACCCCAAACCAGGCAGAGACTTTCTAATCCTTTTCTTAGAGGATCCCTAATTTGGTCTTTGCAAAAGCAGTGGTTCGAGATCTGGGTACTCTAGTATGTAACTCATCCCTCGGCCCACGGGTGCCTGAATGACTACACCATAAAAGGGACTGTGCAGATGAGCTGAGGACCTCCATCCTGCCTCTGCTCAGAAGCTCGTATCACGTTTGCACGTAAGGACAATGCTGAGATCATCCTTCCCACTTGTAAACCCTCCTGAGAACAAGGAAAGATGAGTCGAAAACCAGACATCCTGTGGGTTTCATTGACTTCTAATTCCGACTTGTTCTGTCCGTGTCTGCTTTGGGCACATTATCCAGAGCAGGATCCATCTCTTCCTTTCACACTGATGACTGGCCTCCCTGGAGGTCACATCCTTTCTTCAGCTTTAGTATTTATCTTATAGTTGTCAAGCTTTTTACTTCCCAAGGATGAGATCATGCTTTTGTATCTTCAAAAATTATAAACTATGGTGTTTTTATGAGAGGTAAGGCCATCTGTGCAAAACCAAGAGATCCTGCTTCTGCCATGTTTTTGCAAAAATAAAAAAGGCAAGACAAAAACCCAAGCTATCAATATCCTGGGAGTAGCAGAAGAATAAGACATAAAGGAGATGGACCAATACCTGGCCGCTGAGTTAAAAAGGAAAGTTGATTAAACATTTTTTTTTTCCTAGGAATTGTGGACAGGAAGGAGAGGTAGATCCTCCCCATCAGCCAGGACTTGAGTCCTTGAGTCTGCCACCAAGCAAATTCTTCCCCAGTGACCTTTGCCAATTGTCTGGCCAGTCTAGCAAATCCAAGCACAAGAAAGGAGGGGCCTCTGGTTTTTCCAGGTGCTGAAGCCACTGCTGTTTGGAGGCATCCACTGAGTGCTTTACCAGCTCTTCCTCCCTGGGGAACTCCTGAGATGGGCTTGTATGAGCACAAACTTTAGATACTTGAGATAGTTCTAGAAAGACATCTTACACTACGTATCTGGAACAGAGCAGACAGGTAGAGGCAGACACTACCAGGTATGTGGCTGAGTCTTTGCTTTTGGAAAGCCTCCAGGAACATCAGGATTCTGTGCTGAATGAATTTTCTGCAAGGTGCTACACTGAATTGGAGACTTATAAAAACGTCCTTATGGTTATCTATAAATCTCATTGTGGCCTCCCCTCCTTATAACAAAACTGAGGGGATCCCTGGGTGGCTCAGAGGTTTGGTGCCTGCCTTTGGTCCAGGGCGTGATCCTGGAGTCCCAGGTTCGAGTCCCACATTGGGCTCCTGGCATGGAGCCTGCTTCTCCCTCTGCCTGTGTCTCTGCCTCTCTCTCTCTCTCTCTCTCTCTCTCTCTCTCTGTGTGTGTCTTTCATGAATAAATAAAATCTTTAAAATATATATATAACAAAACTGAAAACCATAAGTTGAACAAAGTAACCCACAAGCTGCCCTAAGCTGTCCCGGGAACTCCCTGAGTGATGGCTAGTCATGAACTTAGGGCTTTTTATTTGACTTGCTCTTGGCTCTTCTATCAAGATATGTCTTGGTGACCTATACTGAGACAGATTGGCTGGTACGCATAAGTGGCTTTTATTTCAGAAGGTAATACACATTCTGTTTAAAATACAATGGCTCAGATGGGAACTCCAGCCCCTTTATCATCATTGTAGAAGTTCAATAGTTCATAATCAGGTGGCTGTTGCAATGGCTTTCCATTAAATTCGATGGGGGGAGACCATTTAAGTCAGAACCAATCTGAAGACTGCACAGTCCACACTGCAGTGTCCAGAGGGTTTGCTCTGCTCTATCATCCATGGGTCTTCTGGGGAGACTGGCGTCCCCAGCACTACCTGGGAGCTGAGATCACAGGCAGAGAAATGGCATGTGGGCAGTACATGCCCTTCCTTCTAGGGCATGTCATGATTACCCACGTGATTATCACACGACGTGTCCCCAGATCTAATGCAAGCCCTTCCCCAACTCTTAGATCGCCTTCACAATCTTACCGTATCATCATGCTGCCTTTACTGGTATTTAATATTTGGCTCCAAGTGACTCCTATGATTTACTCAAATTTATTTCAAAAGGAAATTTTAATAACACTAGCTTTGTGGAAAACCAGCCTTGCTATAAATATAAGGTAAATAAATGATAATAAAAACACACAAAAAAGATAGAAATAGAAATATACAAATGCTAAATAGAAGAAAAGTGTAAAAACATCTAAACAGGATAAATAAAAATGAAGGCCCTCACCCTGAGGCCTGGGCTCCCTCTGCTAAATGGAGTAATTGTTGAGGGTTATACAGGTGGTACAGGCAGGCTGGCTGTCTCCGTGGCAACTAGGTTTAAGAAAGAATTGAACAGGGTATGACTTTCTCATGGAACATCAGGATGGAATCTGAGATAAAATCATCCTTTGCACTACCTGGAGTCACACAACTCATCCTTTGAGCAATGCTGTACTTTCCTATTTGAGGCAGTTCTTACAGGATCCTGTAAAGCAAGCATCACCCTCACCATATAGATGTGGAAACTGAGGCTCGGATAGGTGAAGTGCCCTGTCCAAAGTCACACAAAGCACTAGCATTTGTTCTGAGGCCAGAGGACAACTGCTTTGGTGGTCCTGACCTTCACCCCTTCACTGGGCCACCATAACTCTAGAGCTGGAAGGATCTCCAAGGTCTTTCTGTTTGACTTTTTCTTTGGAGAAGGGAGGAAAGTAAGACTTGGAAGTATTCAGTAACCTGCTCACTCTTTGCTTACCAGTGGCTGAGCTAAAGTTGGAATCCAGCGCTCCCATTCCTTATCTGGTGCCTTCTCTGCCCTCTCAAATGCCACCTGGTCAGCAGATGGGCCTGTGGAGGACTGGGGGTGGTGATGATCTTTCCTCACCAACATCCCTTATGTTCCCAGCAGGTCTCAGAAATTCTTTCTTGCTGACCTTTCTTTAAAATGCTAATCTGGGTCTCAGAGCTTCAGGGGGCCCTTTACCCCATGGGGACCCCACTGGCCCAGTGAGCTTCCCCCCACTGTGGGTCAGTATAGAGGACCTCAGAAGTCTCCTAAGCCAATAACAGGCACCAGGAAGTTTGCCCCCCATGGCCTCTGGGCCTCTGTGCACCCTGCAGGGGCCGGGCATCCTGGTTAGCCCACCAAAGGCTCCCCAGTGGGGGATGTTCAACGCAGCAAGTGCATATGGCAGCCCCACTCCTGGGCCTCTCACTGGAAGCCAGACCCAGCCTGAAGTCAAGATGGGAACTTTGAAGAACCTCTGAGAACCTCTGTGGAATGAGCCCTGGAGTTGCAGGCAAGCCAGAACCTTTCAAGGCCATGCGGAGGCTGGCGGGGATGAAGGCAAATAGCAGGAATGGGTGCCCCTGTGGAGAGAAAGAAAGCATGATGGGGTAGAGCTGTGTAGAAGTTCACAGGAACAAAAGTGTGAGACCTGGGAGAGAAACTTGGGGATGAGAAGGAAAGGGAAGAAATGAAGTGAAAAGCTAAAGGAAGGAGAGGGAGAGAGACAGACACAAAGTCAGAGAGAATTAGAAAAAGAGACGTGAGACCCAAGACACAAGGAAGACATGGAGACATGCAGCTGTCCCCAGCCCATTGCCTCTTCTGGGTGCTCCTATTCCCTGGGAAAGCACAGCCAGCTGTGGCTGTAATTCAAGGGGATTTGAAAGCCCCAAAGCTTCAACAGTAAGAAACAAATCATTTCCCCTGTAAAGGAAAGACACAGAATCCTGGTGGCAAATCCCGGCTGGTAAACCTCCCCATCCTCTCCAACCACAGCCCCCAACGCCCCCCCTCCCCCGCCCCCGCCGAACATTCTGGGCTGTCTCACTGTCCAGGAACACAGATCCCTGAGATGCTCAGCCTCCCTGTCAGGGAGACCCTGCAGATCTGTAAAGTCTCCTGGTTTGCTGGGGGGGAGCCTGGATTGTGTGAGTAGGAGGTGAGATGAAGAAGGAATCCCTTCATTGCGTATATTCCCCTCACCAAGATGAGGAGTGAGAATAAGACTCAGCAGGATTGATATCTAGAAAGTGCCACGCAGCCAAGAGAAAGAAGCTTCAAACACCCACGCCACAACTCCTCGTCACCATTATCAGCCCGCAGTGTGACACACTTCTAGAGAATTCCACCCAGCCCAGCCTCCTTATCAGGGAAAGAGATCAGGACACTGGTCTCTCTGGGTGACTGTGAGTACTTTAAAGCCAAGGGCCAAGCCAGAGAGGGAAGAGTCACAACCTAACATGTCCTAGTCCACTTCTCCAGGGCTCAGCTCCCCAACTCTGCGAAGGAAAAAGCATTATTTATTTATTGGGTAAATATTTATTAAGCACCCACCATATGCCACATACTGCGCACTACCAACAGTTCCAATGAACAGTCTTCCCATCCCTAGCAGCTCTCCCAGCACCACACAAGGGGGCCCTGGAGGCCCTACAACATGTATTAAAGTATTTTATATCATAACCAGGGGAAGTGCTAGGTCAGCCCTGAAGTGGCTACACAGGCAGGCTCTGGAGTTGACAGAGCTGGGTTCAAATTTCAGCTCTCCTCCTTTCCCTGGCTGTGGGGTCTGGGTTAAGTTTCTTAGCTTCTCAAATTTCAATGTCCCCATCTGTAGAGTAGGGGGGAAGTGCCTCCATGATGAGTTTTTACAAGGATCAAATGAAAGAATGCAAATAAAGCCCTTAGCATAGTACCTGGCACAGGAAATGTCTGGACCCTTTACTGTCATTTGCTATTATTAATAAAAGCAGAAAGGTGGTTCTATAAACCTATTCCTGCTTTCTCAGAGGCTCCATCCTCTGAAACATACAATGAGATACTTCCTCTGGTCCATCACCTGTTACCTTGTCATCACACCCCTGTCTCAACCCAGGAACGATGGTGTTTCTGTTTACCTGTCTTTGTTTGCTGTTCAATGTGGTCTCTTCTCCTGTGACTAAAGAATTGTTCCATCTTCTTTTTCCCCTTTCCAAAACCTTTGCTCATTTCTCTTCTCCCAAGGCTAGCTGCGTTCTCTGGTCCCAAGAATGCATATCTCAACAACAAACAAGCAGAAAAGCTTGAAGGGAACACATGGTAGAGAAATAACTGCTCTTCTAATGAGGGGGTAAAGAGATTTAGTTATCTTTTTTAGAAGCTTGTCCATATCATCAGCAGAGATGAGTATTTGCTGGTCACCTAATATGCTCATGAAAGTATATTAATTGCTGGGAAAAAAAGATACATATCTTCAACTGAGGCTGAGAAGGATTCTCAAAGATAAACCCACATTGAATATGAACTCACAATCCAAAATTTCAAAACCCATGAAAAAGCCATCACATCATGAGCAAAAGTCAATAGACAGAATGAAGCCAAACTCATATACAACTGCCAAGAACTTCAGGTAAGAGAATAATATGATGGAGACCATAAAATTAATGACTTTAAATTATTAAGAGCTTAAAAGAAGTAAATAGAAAATGAAAAAAAAATCTAAAAATGGAACAGCCACAACAGAACAAAAAATAAGTGGATTTGGAAAAGAACCAAAAAGAACTTATGGAAGATTTACCTTAATGGCCACTGAATTTTTAAAATTCAGTAAGTGAGAACAAATAGCAGATTGGACTTGATTGGATTATAAGAATTAGGCAAATAAAAATAGGTCTGAGAAATATACCCAGAATGGAGTGCGCGAGAGGGAAAAAGAAAGAAAGAAAAGCATTGACCTGGTGGACACAGCAGATAGAATGAGAATGCCTGTTCTGTAATATATCTAGTGAGAGTTCCAGGAAAAGACCATAAAGAAGGAGGAGAGATAATATTCAAATAGGTAATGGCTGAGAAATGATGAAAAACAAGAATTCACAAATTAGGAAGCACAGGTTCTAAGGATAAAGAAAAACCCACCTACAGATGCCTTGTAGAAAAACTGTAATTCACCAAAGTCAAAGAGGAAAATATTCAAAGCAACAAGAGAGAAAAGTGAAATTACCTACAGAGGAATGACAATTAGCGGACTTCTCAACAGCAAAACTGGAACCAGGGACAGCAGAGTAATATCTTCAAAGGACTGAATGAAATAACTGTCAACCCAGAATTCTACTGAATAATTCTAAATATCCTACCTTTATTTTAACCATGAGGCTGAAATAAAAAGGGTTTTAGACAAATGAAAACTAAATCTTTCATAAATAGACTCACCCTGATTGAATTTCTAAAGGGGGTGAGCAAGTGAACCCAAAAGAAAGTCCTAAAGAAGCATTGATGAGCAAAGACACTGATTACCATATAGGGAATACTAAACAAGCTTGAATTATAAAACAACAATGATTATATTAAAGATAGGGACACCTGGGTGGCTCAGTGGTTGAGCGTCCGGCTTTGGCTCAGGGCATTCCAGAGTCCTGGGATCGAGTCCCACATTGGGCTCTTCGCAGGGAGCCTGCTTCCCCCTCTGCCTCTCTCTCCATGTCTCTCATGAATAAATAAATAAAATCTTTAAATAATAATAATAATAATATTAAGGACAAATTTTGGAACCCAAATACTAGACACAATAACTTGTGAGTACATTAGCCTTAGGCATATTGTTATTTGTCAATTGTTTGTAGGAGGGCAGAGGTATAAATTAACTTGAGACTGTGACATTCAAATGAACACGTTAACATTTTAGGAGTAACCACTGAAAGAATGAAAACCAAATGGACAGCTCCCAAATCAAAGAAGATGAAGAGGGAAACGAAAGCAGAAAAAAAAAGGAAGCAGCGTAGAATAAACAGAGATAATAAAAGAAAATGATGGCTATGATCCAAAAGACAAAAAACAATAAGTGTTGGTGAGGATGTGGGGAAAAGGGAACCCTTTTGTGCTGTTGATGGGAATGCAAATTGGTTACAGCTACTGTAGAAAACAGTACGGAGGTTCCTCAAAAAGTTAGAAGTAGAAATACCATACAATTCAGCAACCCCACTTCTGGGTATTTATCCAAAGAAAACACAAACACTAACTCAAAAAAGTATGTGTACACCCATGTTTATTGCAACATTATCTACAATAGCCACGACATAGAAACAACCTAAGTGTCCATTGATACACACACACACACACACACACACACACACACACACAAAGGAATACAGTCAACTATAAAAAAGAATGAAATCTTGCTATTTGCCACGACATGGATGTATCTTGAAGGCATTATGCTAAGTGAGATAAGACAGAGAAAGGCAAATACCAAATGATCTCATGTATATGTGGAATCTAAAAAAAACAAAAAAACACAACAGTATAGAGAACAGATTGGGGATTACCAGAGGCTAGAGGTGGGAGGTATGGAAAATACAGTTAATAATATTGTATATATGAAAGTTGCTAAGGGAGTAGATCTTAAAAGTCCTTGGCATAGGGAAAAAAAAAAACAAAACTCTGTAACTATGGGTGGTGATGAATGCTAACTAGACTTATCGAGGTGATCACCTTGTAGTATGTACAAATATCAAACCATTATGTTCTACCCTGGAAACTAATATAATGTTATATGTCAATTGTATGTCAATTTAAAAAAAAAAAAGAAAGGGATCCCGGGTGGTTCAGTGGTTGAGCGCCTGCCTTCAGCCCAGGGCGTGATCCTGGAGATCCGGGATCGAGTCCCACATCGGGCTCCCCGCATGGAGCCTGCTTCTCCCTCTGCCTGTGTCTCTGGCTCTCTCTGTGTGTCTCATGAATAAATAAATTTTTTAAATAAATAAATAAATATAAAGAGAAAATGGTAGAATGTATTCAAACATACCTAAAGTTACAGTAAACGTAAATCGATGCAACTAAACAATTAAAAGAATTCCCTGATTGGATTTAAATTGTTTCAGAATGTGTGTGTCCTAGAAACACATTTGTAATCTAAGGACCCAGAAAAGTTGAAAGTAAAGGACTGGAGAGAGATGCCCCAGAGAAATTCTCACCAAAAGAAAACTATTTTGCAGTTTTATCATCAGACAAAATAGACTTTAAGATAGAGAATGAGCAGAACTGATGTACCTGGAACGGTGGGTGAAGAGGGGGAGCCATGGAGGTCCAGCAGATGGAATTCCAGAAGCAAAGACACCAAGGGAGGGTGTGTCTAGCAAATTGCAGTGGCCCAAATTCAAATAGAGGGTAAACAGGAATTCATAATGGTACCCTTTTGTTCTGCTATTTTTTCAAACGCGTATTTTGAGCATCATGGTGCGAGGCATCGTGCTAACTGGTCTGTATCCGTTATTTCTTCCCCTCCGGTAAACCCCACCATGCAGCATCTTGCTCAGATGCATACTGACGGTTGCCACAGGAAAGAGAAACTACCCACAGCATCGACCAGTGGGAACGACCACTGTCAAGTGTGTCACTAATCAGGGGACACCTCCAGGCCTGGCTGACCGTCCACAGCTGGGGCAGCCTCCGAGGCCTGCACAGGTGCTGGTGCCTCCGACACCCCTTATGGAAACCTCCCCTGGGATGATCAGTCTGGTTGCCTCCACTCCTTTGTCAGCGTTCTCCCCACCATGGCACAGGCCACCCAGGACACTCGGTAGAAAGCATCGCTGTTTCCACATGTCCGTGGCCCAGGATAAAGGTCAGCTTCCCATCAACACGTCTTACCAAGAAGCACTCTGGAGCCCCTGAGGGGTTTGCTCTAACCAGGGAGATGTGAGCTGTTAACTTCCTGCTCGGATCCTCTAACCCAGCCAGAAGGGAGGTGATTTCCTGGGTTCCTTGGCTGCTGGTTATGACAAAAACAAAAACAAAAACAACCCAAAAACAAAGGTGAAACAAAAGACTTTTTCCTCTTCCTAGCCCCCCACCCTATGCTACACCCAAACAAATGAGGGTAGCTGTGGGAAATCAACTGATAAGAAAAACAGAATACAATAAGGCCATTTATCCTGAAGCAAACCGGCCCTTCAATTTCCACGGGACATCCCATAACTCATCCCTTCAGGGAAGCACTTGCACGCCAGTTGCCTTGCTCTCTGGGCACAGAGCACCATTAATTTAAAAAATGGATCAAGTGTTGCGGGAGAGACAAGTCATCAAGCATGGTGCTGGGGAAAGGGTGCGGTGGGCTTCGTTCATGGAAACACAAAGGCCACTTGAAGGCTGCAAACTTCCCCAGCGGAATCTTCTGGAGAGAGCAAGCGTCTTCCATCGGGCAATCCCACCAGCGGCAGAGCCAGGCCCTGAGAAATGAAGCCTCAAGTTTCAGTCTGCCAAAATGCCAGTACTTTTTGTTTCTCAACTTACTCTCAACTTGGGGTCCCTTCTCTGAAGGTAAATGAGGATAGAGACCGCAGCTCCACTTCTGGACCCTATTTTTAAATATCCTGCGATCTAATTATTTTTACAACCAAATTTTTGTTGGACGGCGGGACCTCCTCTGGGACTATGTAATTACCTGGCCCCATTTGCAGGCTGAAGCCCATGGCCATGAGGTTGCCCGAACACAGGAAAAGGTTTTGTTGTACCTACATTGCCTTCGTTGCCAAGTTATGCGTAAATCATTAACCGGTTTTAAAGACATGTTCCATAAAAACCTTCTTCTGGGCTCCATCCAAGGCGGTGGAGCCAGCATGGTCTTGGATGGATATTTCAGGAAAGCTAGGCGCAACCGCAAGGAAGTGTGGTGCCTCATCATGGCACTTGTCCGGATATTGTAGGAAAATTGCGACCAAAAATACCTCCTGAAGACAGAATGACCACAGGGCCTAAGGCACACTGGCGGTGTCAAGGTGTTTGGTTTTTTCCAAGAACGGCACCTAGACTACTAAAAAGTTGAGCCTTCCTTGGAAAATGCCTATGTGGATCCCAGGGGATGCTCCGGCAGCGTGGAACCACACGCCCCACCGCTGCCACCAAGAAAATCCCCCCAGGCCACGGCACGGAGGGGAGCAAGGCAGTCCAGAGCCAGGGGAGGATCCGGGTTCAAACCCCAGCTCTGTGCCTTTCTAGAAGCCTGGCCTTGGACAATCAAACTCACTCCAACGATTGCCGGTTTTCCCATCCATGAAAATAAAAACCGTTGTGTCAGGACCAAAGAAGATCATAGAAAGTCTTTAGTGCGATGTCTGGTAAACACTTGAGCAATGGTAGCTATTACAGTATGATCATCGTAATTGCTTTCTCATTATTAAGTGCTTTTTGTCTGTAGGATGTCTTGGAGTTTGTAAAGGGCCTTCCTAGCCTGCCTCCCTCCCTTCCTTCCTTCTTCCTTCCTCTTTCCTTCTTTCCTTCCTTCCTTCTTCTCTCCCTCTCTCTCTCTCTCCCTCCCTCCCTCCCTCCCTTCCTAGAAAAGGACTAGGTAATTTATTCATACAATTAAAAAATCGGGAACCCTGGGTGGCGCAGCGGTTTGGCGCCTGCCTTTGGCCCAGGGCGCGATCCTGGAGACCCAGGATCGAATCCCACATCGGGCTCCCGGTGCATGGAGCCTGCTTCTCCCTCTGCCTGTGTCTCTGCCTCTCTCTCTCTCTCTCTCTGTGACTATCATAAATAAATAAAAATTTAAAAAATTAAAAAAAAATCAAAACAATATACAATATGCAGCCTTCTGTCTGTCCCCAACCCCCCCCACCCCCGTTCCTCACTGAGGACTCTCAGGCAACCACTGTGTTTGGTTTATGTAGCCTCTGGTATTTCTCTACACACTTCTAATACATATATATATTCACATTTCCTCTTTTCTTACATGAACGTAGTGTTCCATTTGTACTATTCTGTTCTTCGATGTTTTTACCTTACAATAAATCTTGACTTACAGGCCGGTTCCACTGCAGAACTTTCCACATTAACATAGGAAACTCCTTCTCTCTCTCTCTCTCTCTCTCTCTCTCTCCCCTTCCCTCCATCCCTCCTCCTCCCCCGGCCCCCAACAGCTATACTGTAGTGTGGCTCTGTCATTGTTTGTCTAACCAGCCCTCTAGGTGTTTCCAATGCTGGTCTTCTCTTGTTCTCGACACCACTGTGGTAAAGAGCTCCTGCATCATCATTTGGTATGAGAGCAGGCCCCTACTTTGAATAGTGGTGAGATCGTAAACTCCAAGGGCCTGAGCCGCTGTGATTCCAGTCCACGTGGCCAACTGCTTCTCATCAGGTCTGTGTCAGTCTTCACCCCCTCCAACAAGGGAAAGCATTCCCTTTCTATTCTTTTCATTGTTTCTCCTGCTAGCTAGTCCTGCCTCGGCCTCTCCACTTGTCTCCAAACAGGCCCAGCTACGGTTTCTTTTTTCTTTTTCCATTGTAACCATTCTTAAATTCGCAATTCAATGGCATTAAGTACACTCAGAATGTCCTGCAACCATCACCACCATCTGGCTCCACGGATTTTATCATCAGCAGGAACTGGAGCTCTGTCCCCATTAAACAATGATTCCCAATCCCCTTTCTATCCATCTTTATCTGTCCATGCAGCATGGTCCGAGGGGACCAAGCCTCCGGAGATACTCCTACTTGCCTTCAGAATCATAACCTTCCTTTAATGATAAGGGAACAAGGATTTCCATTGTATCAGGAGAGATTGGCCTGACAGCAATAATTGCTCTGGAAGAGGAAACCAAAATCTTTAAATTTCATATAAACTTGTGAATAATTCATTTCTGTATGAAGCTTTCCATGCAGGGGGAGGGGGAGGGTGACAGGAAGGGTCATAGCTTGCGGCGTGGGCAACAGGGCTCAGATGGAAGGCTGGGTCCCCGCTTGCCCCACCAAGGATGAGGCCTACTTGTCAGCTACTGAAGGGCAAAGTCATTGTTTGCATCAAGCAAGTGCCTGGCTTTCGAGGCCCTGGCCCATGCTTTCCCAGGCCTCCAGCCTTGTCAGGATTCCTCATTCCAAGCTCTAACCTCCCGAGGACCACAAGCCAGGGGGCTCAGGAGTGGGGAGAATGGGGCTCAGAGAGAAAAGCGGGTGGCAGTAAATGGAAGAGGTACTACGTGAGACCACGTGGGTGAAGTGCCCGGCAGGGCGCTCAGCTCTGTAAGCGGTCAGGAGGACACAGGTGTTGGATACAGGGTAATGCTGACATCCACACACTTCCTCCAGCATCAACTGCTGGAAAGGTGGTGCAGCTCTGAACTAATGCAGCTACTAACTTCCTCACTCTGACCTGGAATCTGTCCGCCCCCAGCTCCCCTTCGGGGATCTGAATTCCAACACTTGGGCCATCCAAAACCTGGCACTTCTTCCAGACACACATGCCCGGGCCAGGGAGTTAAAGAGGGCGACGATGGTTCTTTCTGGCACCTCCTCTTCTCCACCCCGAGCATCGCTCCCTCCTTCTATCCTTCGCAGAACCTGGGCTCCAGAGCCTCGTGTGACAGGTGGAATGAGGGAGACAGGAGAGGGAGCCATCCCTATCCAAGCAGCAGCCAAGGGCACAGCTGAGGACTAGGGCCAATTGGAGGGACCCTGGAGGGAGGCAGAAAGAAGGGGATGAAAAATGAGGGTCTTCTGGGGTCAGAGGCTCCACCAAGCCGTTCCTCAGGTCTCCCTGCAGATCCATGAGGCACCGACGCTGGACTGTCAGCTGCATTAGGCCTGGGCTGGGGGTGCCAGGACTTGATGGGGCACCAATTAATTCGTATTTCTGAGGTTAGCCTCTGGTGAGCCCTCTAAGGAGGGCATTGGGGAGGCTTCCAGCATCCTCTCAGAGCCACCGCCTCTATCTTCAGGTGGAGAATGAGCTGTGATAGGACAACTTGGAACTCCACGTTCTAGGAGTCAAGGACCATCCTGACCAGATTTCTCTCACGTCCCAGTGACCACCTGGTTGCAGCACAGGACAGAGCAGAGGACCCCGTGTGGAGTGGGAAGGACACACAGTGCAGATTTCTTCTCTCCCCCTGGAAGTCCCTGCAGATTCCAGAGCCCGAGGGGAGCCACAGCATTAGCACCACGACCTAGTAGACCTAGTGTCAGGCAGCAGTTCATAGACCTGCAGCCCGGAGGGTGGAACTCAGTTAGGTTGTGCCTATATGCCTGGCTTTTTCAGTCTGATGTTGATTTTTCAGCTCAAACCATCCAAGAACCTGCTCACTGCTTGGATAGTAATAGCTGAACTTACTTACTTACTTACTTATGTACTTACTTACTTGTTCACTGTAACAGCTGAACTTTCTACACATCCTTTCCTTCCTTCCCACTGAGGAAATCTCCTTTGTCCATTTCCCTTTTGCTCCTCTTTCCCTCTTTACCCCCAAAGACCTCCCCGGAGCAAAGACCACATCAACACCAGCTTCTCTCTGAAGCCCAGCAGCAGTTTCAAGAAAGAAAGCAGAAGTGGCCTTTGATACACGGAACACAACTCCAAGAAAGAAAGTTCATGGCCACTGGTGTCCCTCTGACAGGGTCACCACACAACCATGACCAGAACAGTGATGACTTCTCCCAGTTCACGACCACAGGGCCATGCAGCCAGTCGCCAGATGCCTGGTCGGTGTGAAGAGCTCCCGTTGCAGAGTCCCCCAGCCTGGTGACTTCCGCATGTGCCTTCCAATGCCCCCCGCCTGAGAGGATTCACCTTCACCGGGTATGGATGTGGAGGTCAAGTGCATTGGCCCCAGGTGGAGGATCTGCGTGGCTGCACGTAGCCAGCCTTGCCCCCTCCCAGGCTGTGGCTGCAAGATGTTCCCAGCAAAGTAGCATCCCCTTATTGATGCTGCCCAATTTCCCGCCCAGCCTCCTTCTCTTTGCTTTTTTGGATGATAGCGACTGCCCGAGTTAGCTCTTCTATGTCAATTCCACCTACTTTTGGTCAAACTCCACTCCTGGCTTGGTCATCTTCCAAGACAAATTCAGAAGCCACAGGGTGCTGGAGAGTTGCCCTCGCGGACAGTTGCCCAACAGAACTTCAATTAATTTCTCAGGTTGCCGGCAGGACCTCCAACATGGGAGGGGAGTTCAGCATCCAAGCATGGCGGGACACTTGGCTGGCATCCTGGGTGGACATTTAGATGCCAGAGCCTCTTGACTTCTGCCTTTTACCATGTGAACCCGTTCCTGATTCCAACACACACACACACACACACACACACACACACACACGGACAAAACTTTTGAATTTCACATTATTTACCAAAGTCAATAGTCAGAATGAACAAAAGGTGAGAGAGGTGGTGAGGTGGGCAGAGACAGAAGCAGAGAGAATGACATTAATCATCTGGCTCTGGCCCACCTGTCACACTCAGACCCCTGCCCAAGCTCAACCCAGAGTTTTGAACTCTCACCCTTCCTGTTCCCCAGCACCTGCAGTGGCTCTAGAATTTTCATACGTAAGAACTTGATGATCTGCTTGGAAGGGGGCTAGGAGCTTGTTTTGCGGCTACTGTTAGGGATTAATCATGCTGTTTTGATTTTGAATAAATACTGATTTGAGGTGGCTGGTGGAAGTGAACAGGGCGTTCCCACTGCCCAGTTCAATGTTCACTCCAGTTGATGGGATTATTTTCTTTCCCCTTAAATCCTGATGTCCCTGCCCATGTACCTAGCTTTGCTCTAATCCTTCCTTCCCTTTACTCAAACTGCACAGACCTGCCAGACTCAATGAGAGCCAATCACAAACCATTCAATGCCCATTACTTACTTACCTGGCAGCTGGGTATGATATATGAAGAGACGCCAGGCACTGCCTAATAAAGCCTTGAATCCATTCAGGACTCTACAGTTTGCAAAGCTTTCATCTCCAGTATCTTACTCAACATTCACAGTTAATACTTAACAGCAGCCAAGAGGGAAAGGGGTCATCATCCTGTCCAAAAGACAAGAAGAGAAACAGCATATGCACAGGTTTTAGACACACAGACCCAAACCTTCAACAGCTATTGCTTTGTGTGAGCTGGGACAGGCATGTGCTTCAGTTTTCCTATCTATAAAATGGGACTATAGTCACCCACTTTGCAAGATTTTTGTCAGATCTAGAGAAAACCTATTTAAGGTGCCTGCCAAAGTGTGCAGCATGGAGTATTAAGTCCCTAAGTGGAAGCAACTTTGATGGTGAAGATGCAGAAGATGATGGTGATGAGAGTGGTGGTGTTGGTAGTGGTTTTGTTGTTTAGATTTTCTGTTTTTTCTACAGATAAGCATGACTGGTATCGCTTAAGGAGGAAAAAAAATTGATCCAAGTCCTTTCAGGTACTCTTGATGAGCACTTTATTCTCCTCCTCTAGGGCAACATGTTAGATGTGTGGAAAGCCCATTATGAAGCCAGCGGCCATGGGCAGGTGCTGTCTGAATGCCCTGCCAGAGCTTCATTCCCCTTACTTGGTCTCACTCACCATGCATTCAAGTTCAGGTAATTGTGCCCAGCAGCCACTAGTTCCCATGTAATTGTCCTCAAATTGCTCCGGGTGGCCTTTCCAGGCAGGAGCTCTTCACAATTAGTCCACACATCGAGATGTTGAAAGACAAGTGATTATTTTGGGGAATTACTTGTCAGCAAGAAGATGCAGCTCCGATAGGACATAATAGAGGCCGTGTGTTAATTACAATCAGCAAGATGCTATCACATCATTTCTTAATCCACAGCTCATTAGGCATTCCAGCCTTAGCTCCTGTCATTACCCAGGGCTTGTTACAATGTGCAAAAAAAAAAAGGCATCTCAAATGAGCACAATTTAAGGATGCACCCACATGCAGGTGGTCAGCAGGCATCTTCATAATGAGCCTAATTTTGCCTTGGATCCAAACTACCACATATATCCCTATGAGGGCAAGCACACCCATGTAGACACACACATGCACGCATGCACACATGCACACACACATACAGACATGCACACACAGAAGCAGGCACTCTTAGAACATCTTGTGGAAAATGTCCGAATGCTTCCTGATTACATTCCTTCTGCTTCACTTTCTTTGGGTTTTTTTTTTTTTTTTAAGGAACTAGGAATTGTTCCTTGAGACCAGAAACCAAAACTCTCATTTATTTAATATTCAGTATTTCCTGAGGGCCCACTGTGTGTTGCACCTGCTGCAGACACAGGGGAGGGAATTGGTAACAGACAAGAAGAGTGCGTGTCCTCCTGCAGTATTTTAATCTAGTAAGGGAGAAAGGCTCAGTGCCTGCAAAACAAGGAGCTAAAAAAGTGACAGAAGGCGGAAAATGAGGGTATAATCATATTCTAAATGCTCCTGGCATTCTGAGAAGCAAAAGTAGAAGCTGGGCTTAGCCTGGAGGGATGGGTCAGACTGCACAGGAATGGGGCAGATGCAGAAGGAAGGCCTTTGTGAGGCGAGAGGAAGCCTGTGTGTGCGTGTGTGTGTGTGTGTGTGTGTGTGTGAGAGAGAGAGAGAGAGAGAGAGAGAGAGAGAACGAGAACCTGGGTGTGTGGGCAAGAACTTAGCAGGGGCAGGGGTGCGTTACAAAGCAGTGAAGACCCAGAGAATGATCTTGAATATTAAATTAGCTGTGAGAGGTAGGGTGAGAGATGGGGACACTGCTTTAGGACCTTAAGCAAAGACTATAAAATGACAATAGGAGGTAAAGTATTTTTGAAGCTCAATCCAGAGGCTGTTTATGGATCCCCTAAAACCCTGTTCTTTCCAAGAAACTTCACCAAATTAGTTTTGTGAGCCTCACAACATCTTAATTTTCTCTAAGAAATAAAAGAGAGGGTGCCTGGGTGGCACAGTTGGTTAAGCGCCTGAGCATCCTCGTTATGGTCCTGGGGTTCAGGTCCTGCCGGCCTGAACACCTCCCTGCTCTGCAGGAGCTCCTCTGCCCCTCACCCTGCTCTTGCTCTCTTGGTCTTGCTCTCTCTCTCTCTCTCTCTCAGGTAAATAAACAAAATCAAAAGAAAGGAAGGAAAGGAGGAAGGAAAGGGGAAAGGAAAGAAAGGAAAGGAAAGGAAAGGAAAGGAAAGGAAAGGAAAGGAAAGGAAAGGAAAGGAAAGGAAAGGAAAGGAAAGGAAAGGAAAGGAAAGAAAGAAGGAAAGGAAAGGAAAGGAAAGGAAAGGAAGCAAAGAAAAGCAAAGGAAAAGCAAAGAAAAGCAAAGAAAAGCAAAGAAAAGAAAAGGGAGTTGGGATCCCTGGGTGGCACAGTGGTTGAGCACCTGCATTCAGCCCAGGGCATGATTCTGGGGTCCTGGGATCAAGTCCCACATCAGGCTCCCTGCATGGAGCCTGCCTCTCCCTCTGCCTGTGTCTCTGCATCTCTGTCTCTGTGTGTGTCTCTCATGAATAAATACATAAAATCTTAAAAAAAAAAAAAAGAAAGAAAAGGGAGTTGACTGGGAAAGTGAGAGATAAAGAGAGCAAGTGTGTGTGTGTGTCTGTGTAAATCTTGACAAGAAACCTTATCTGTCTTCATAGTGCTAATCTGATGTTCTCTGAGCCACTGTGTTGGGGGTAAATAGACAGGGAAGGAAGCCCTTGGCCTCTGGAAAGTTTATGAGAAACTGGCTCCCACAATCCTGTTTAGAACTTAGAACCCTGGCAGGCCCCGTGCATGTCAGTGTGATATTTGACTAAGGGTTTTTCATGCTTGCAGAGAGCGTATATCTTTGTGGATCGCCTGTCACCTACATTTCAGGGGGGCCCAAATCTCTAAAGGTAGTGGCCTCAGACTTAGTACCCGTTGTCCATTCCGTTAAGTCCGAGCTGACGCTTCCCTTCCTCCCCGCCTCCTAAGCCAAGTCATTTTAGGAACTAGCCGCGGGGGGCCAGTGCTGGGTCAGCTCTGAGGGATGGGCAGGAGGCTCACAGGGATTAAGGCAAGGCTGGGGACACCAGATTTGGTTTCAAAGTCATATTCACTGGGATATTGGATTGCGTTTGAAGGAGTCACTAATGGAGGTGACCAGCCCCCTGGAAGATAATAACCCCTGAAGATTTTCCATCCTGATAGTGAAATCGAGTCGCCCAGCAACGGGCTGCCACGCGGGATTGCTGTTCCACTTTGCCTGTGTCGAGGGGAGCCAATGACATCTGAGGGCCAGAGAAGGGAAAGCCACTGCCCCTACTTTCTCTAAGTCAGCATTGAGGTGGGACAGCCCAGCTTCCCAAACCCACAGAGACACGTGTGGAGCAGGCAAAGGGTGGCCCCCCAGACAGTGAGGGGTGCCGGGAGACCCTCCTGCCGGCCTGAACACCTCCTGCAGAGCCAATGGTAGCCGCTCCGTGTCTACAGACAGCCCGGAAGGCTCCCGGGGCTCCGGGAACACCAGCCCGAGTGGTGTAAACATGTGCGGGGCCCAGGAGGGGAGCTTGACGCGGGTGGGGGCCAGAGGGGGTGCAGTAGGGTTGACCTGTAGCTGATTGAAAGGACCCCCGTGGGGTCACAAGCAGTCTGGGCCTGGGGAGAGGATGGAAAAGTAGCTAAACTTACTGACCTCACCGTGTCGCCAAGGTCAGGCCTTCAGGGGAACGTGGCCTCCAGCATGGCGGACTCAGAAGTTACCCTTTACCGCAGAGCCGGAGTCTAATCCCTGTGGCCTCTCCCCACTGCCAGACCACACTGCTTGCCCATCCGTCTCAGAGCCCGCCGCTGCCTCCTTTCTGACTTCCCCTGAGGCCATTCACAGCCTCCTACGCCTCTCCCTCCAAGCAGCTGCCCTGATTCTCTCCCCTGACGGGGCCCAGCGCGGTCACCCAGGACTTCCCTGTACGGTGCAAAGCTGTGGGTGGGTGGCGGGGTGCCCAGAAGGAGCAGGGGGGTTGGAGCCCCCACCCCCAGCTGGAATTCAGCTCAGCCACAGCGAGCTGGGGCCCTCTCTGAGACTCCGCTTAGGGACTTCATTCTACCTCAGCCTGGACTGGTGGTGAGGACCAAGTGGTGAGGAGTCAGCATCCAGCCAGGCACATAGTAGCTGCTAAATTCTCTCTCTCCCTTCAGAACAAGGGCCTCTAGGGTAAGGACTGGGCACTCTTGTTCTCTCCTTGGGACCATCCCAAAGTGGCTGACACAGGATTGTGTGTGTAGGGAAGGCCCCCAAGTCCCCACAGGGGCCAGTGCTCCGAGAGCTGCATGACCCTCCATGGGACCACCAAGCAAGAGGACAAGAGTCAGCCCCAAGGGGCCAGCAGACTGTCCCCAGAGTCTCCGACACACCAAGTCTAGGCTGCTGGACAATGAGCTGAAGGATGTGCAGGCTCTCACACTACCTCTCACATTCCCACCCTCACTGCCCCCAGCCCTCCCCTCCTTGCCAGACTCCCACACAAACCTACCCTCTGCCAACAGGGGCAAAATCAGTAGCGACTTCTACAGGACACAGTTCCCTCACTCCCTTCTGCCTCCTCAGCTGACAGCTTTCAAAAAGTCACATTTCATTATCAAGATGGAAAATCTTCAGAGCTGCTTTCCAAGGGATGGTCAACCGAGCGGCAGCACAGCTGAATGGAAAGAACCAGAAGGCTAGGACAGAATCCTGCTCGGCCATTCGTTAGCCAAGCAATTCCTGGGCCAGTCACTTAACCTCTCTGAACCTCCTTTTCCATATCTGTGAAAGGAGAATCAAGAAGGAAAAATGTACAGGATTTTTAATGAGAGGGTAGAGCAAGTATATTTGAAAGGAGGGAGCAGATTTCATACGATTTGAAGATGATATGATTATATATCCAAACCAGCTGAAAAGCTTTAGAAACATTCAGTATTGATTTAGGTGGTTTCTTCATATGCAAACAACAGCCAGTCAAAGAAAGAAAAGATCTCAATTATAATAAGAATGAAAAATAAAGCCCCTAAGAGTGAATTCCACAGTAACTGTGCAGGATCTACATGAAAAAAATTTAACCTTCCTGTGAGAAATTTTAATAATATTTGAATAAATTTTTAAAAAAGATTTTATTCATTCATTCATTCATGAAGACACAGAGAGAGGCAGAAGGAGAAGCAGGCTCCCTGCAGGGAACATGATGTGGGACTCGATCCCAGGACCCTGGGATCACGACCTGAGCCAAAGGCAGATGCTCAGCCACTAAGCCACCCAGGTGCCTCAATATTTGAATAAACTAAAAGACACATATTCTTGAATACAAAATATTAGTACTGTAAAAAATTTCAGTTTTCTTTACTCAAAGCAGTTCCAGTTAAAGTAGCAACATAATTTCTCTTGACTACACAAACTTATTCTGAAGTTTCTCTGCAAAAGCAAATATGACAAGAGCCAGGAAAATGATAGAGAAAAATGAAGATAGACTTCCTCACCAAGCATGTTAAAGTATTTATCATAGGAGTGCCTGGGTGGCTCAGTCAGTTAAGCATTCAACTCTTGGTTTCAGCTCAGGTCCTGGTCTCATGGGTCGCAGGATCGAGCTCTGTGCTCAGCAGTAGTCTGCTTAGATATCCTCTCCCTCTGCCCTTTCCCTGCTTGCACATGTGTGCATGGTCTCTCTCTCTCTATCTCTCTCCTAAATAAATAGATCTTTTTTTAAAAAAGTATTTGTCATAAACCTGCAACAACAAAAACCCTTTGGCACAGTATACGAATTACCAGGCAAATCCACAAAATAGGGAAGAGTCCATATATAAACCCAAATGCATATGGGAATTTGGTAAATGACAAAAGTGTGATTCCAATCAGTGATGAAAATTAGACTTCAATATATGGGATGAGAACAAACTCCTAAGAATTTAAAGGGGGAGGGACCTAAGCTAGAAACCCACATTATATCTTACACTAAAATAACTTACAAATGAAGCAAAAAAATTTTAATGAAAAATGTAAACCCTAAATGTTCTAGAAAGATACATAAATGACTTAAAAAATAACCTTGGGGTAGGGAGCTTCTCTCCAAGCATAACACAAAATGCAAACATCATTTTTAAAAATGAACATATAAAAAAATTATAAATCTGCATGATTAAAAAATAAATCTCATGGAAAAGGTCAAAAAAACAAACACAACACATATTTGATACATAAGTTAGAAGAGGGTACTTGTTAGGTATTTCCGGTACTAGAGGGGGCTGGCTACTATTAAAAAAAAAAAAGATAAATTGTAAAATGCTTAATGGTTCGATTAACTAGTGGTTTCAATCAGCAGCGCAGAACAGAACGGGTCCCCTCCTGCACATCACCCAGATGCTAGGCTGACAGAGGTCTTGCCAGCTTTGACCTGTGGGATCACGGAGAAGGTTGGTGAGAAACTCCCCAGACACCTGTAGCATCTGTCATCCATGCTCACAGCCCATTGGTTCAGTCACGTGGCTCCACCTGCCTTGATGGAAAACTGACCCCAAAGTGCAGTCCCTAGCTGGCAACCTCTTCACAGAGGCAACTCCACACAGTGGAAGGGAAAGCGCACATTTCTGATGAACAGTCATCCAAACCTCGCTGTGAATTTATGTCACACAAAGACAAGCAAAGGGCAAGGACTGTTAAATTAGAGTTTCATAAATCTACTTAAAAAGACAAGCGGAGCAAAGGATATGAACTCACAGTTCATAAAAAAAAAAAAAGTAAGTCCAAATACCCATTAAACAGAAAAAAAAAAAATGCTAAAGCTCACTCTAAATAAATAAATAATAAAAGAAAAAGAACAACAGTAAGATAGCACTTTCTATTTATCAGACAAGTAAGGATAAAAAAGGGTGGTAATGGTTGCTGAGAAGGTGTGCAGTAGACACTTTTACATGCTGTTGGTAAGAGTAGAAATTAGTGAAATGATTTTGGAGAATCACTTGCAGTATCAATAAAAACTTTAAATATATATACCTTTAAATATATATATTTTTTGTTTAACCCAATAATTTCACACTAAGAAATGTATCCTGTAAATATGCTGGTTAAAGTACAAGGTAACAATACCCAAAATATGGAGAGAGCCCAGATGACCATCTACAGATGAATGGATAAAGAAGATTTGTAAAAAAATGGGGGCCACCTGGGTGGCTCAGTGGTTGAGAATCTGCCTTCAGCTCAGGTCATGATCCTGGAGTCCTGGGATGGAGCCTGCTTCTCCCTCTGCCTATGTCTCTGCCTCTCTCTCTCTCTCTGTTTTTCTCATGAATAAATAAATAAAACCTTAAAAAATAATAAAAATAAATTAAAATTAAAAAAGAATAATTAAAACAAAATCCAAAACCTGAAACCACAGGTTGTAGATCATGCATTAGGGATGTGGTTATCCCTGGGAGGCCGCACAGACTTCCAGGGAGCCAAAGCGCAGGCAGGAGAGGAGCCCTGGCCCCACATGAGAAGTTCACCTACTGTTACCTGCTGATACCTGCTGAAATGAAGGAGTCAACCATCCAAGGTTGTAGATGCGGTAACATTATTGTTCTAGTTGCTTGTTTTAAACAACCTTTGTCTTTTAAAGGTGCTGTAGTAGCACGAGCTGCTGAAACAAAGTACCAGGGACTGGGTGGCTTACACAATAGGAGATTCCTTCTCAGGGTTCAGGAGACAGAAGTCTAAGCTCAAGGTACCAGCAAGGTCGGTCCCTGGTGAGCGCTCTGTCCCTGGGTTACGGATGGCCACCTTCTTCACTGCGTCCTCATGTGGACTTTCCTCATGGTGGCTGTGGCTGGAGAGAGAGAGGGAGCAAGCCTTCTGGTGTCCCTTCCCACAGGGGCACTGATCCCATCACGAGGCCCCCAGCCTCGCAACCTCATCTGACCGGAATTATCTCCCAAAGGCCGCATCTCTAAAGGCCGTCGCTTCAGGGGCCAGGTCTTCAACATAAGAATTTTGGAGGGAGACAGTTCAGTCCATAGCAGATGCGCTCTGAAATGCCAGGGATTAAGCAAAATTACATCCGGGATCTGCTTCAAAGTAACAGCACGTTGGAAGGACAGATATAGACAAAATGAGCTCAGCCGTGATTCAATAATATTTGAAGCTGGGTCACAAAGCACATGAAGGTTCCCTATTCTCTTCTGCCTGTTTTGTACATATTTAGAGTTTTCCATCATTAGTTTAAAAAAAAAGCCAGATTATTGTATGATCATCTTTGCAAATTAGAATAAAATATTTAAATATGTATATGAAATTTTTATAATGATTGTCTTAACCTGCTCTTTAACCAGAAGGGATGGCACCAGATAAGAGAGAGGGCTTTGGCTGTATCATTAGAGGAAAAATAAAAAGGTATAGATCCCCTATTATTACATTACACTTAAATACGCTGGTAACACGCATCTGTGGCATGTGTAAGTATTGCCCCAAAACTCAAGTGGAGGAAACATTACCTTTTTTTAGTGCTTTTCTGAAAGCAAACGTAACCTATTCTGAGTCCCTATTTGGCAAAGGTAATAAAAATGTTCATCTCTGTCATTCTGGGACTCCACACCCCGTCCTGGGGAGACTGTGACCACTGTGACCCTCCCAGCATCTTCCAAGTGGTGTTGAGACACCGCAGTGCAAGACCCTTAAAGCTGCAGACCCCACACCCTCACCCTGGTGCCTGAGACCCCCGTCTCCTTCCTCAATTCCACTCCCAAATCGCAAGCCCCCACTGCCCATGCCTTCCATCCCCAGCCTTCGCACAGGGCACACGCAAGGGGTGCCCTGAGCCCCGAGGGGTTCTTGCCCAGCTACTGCACAGGTGTCCCCAGACCTCAGGATCCCCATACAGAGAGAGGTGGCCCAGGAAGGGGGCGGTCAGGCCCTTCAGGGACCTGGGGGAAGCCTCTCTACTCTACCCCCCACTGTCTCTCTCAATTACTTTTGCTTTTTTTTTTTTTTTTAGATTTTATTTATTTATTCATGAGAGAGAGGCAGAGACACAGGCAGAGGAGAGGGAGAAGCAGGCTCCCCATGGAGAGCCCAATGAGGGACTCGATCCCAGGACCCCAGGATCACTCCCTGAGCCGAAGGCAGACGCTCAACCGCTGAGCCACCCAGGTGCCCCTACTTTAGCTTTTTAACCAACTTTTTTTTTTTTTTTTTTAAATCATTGACAGCTTGGGAAACTCCTTTTCAGCTCCACAACTTATTATCAGGAATTCTTCAGGATTGTTACCAAATGTGGGGAAACTTCTTTCAAGGTTCTTTCATATATATATTGGCCAGGAAACGTCACGACATTTCAAGTCTTCTTTTTTTTTTAATATATTTTTTTGTAATTTTTATTTATTTATGATAGTCACAGAGAGAGAGAGAGGCGCAGAGACACAGGCAGAGGGAGAAGCAGGCTCCATGCACCGGGAGCCCGACGTGGGATTCGACCCCGGGTCTCCAGGATCGCGCCCTGGGCCAAAGGTAGGCACCAAACCGCTGCGCCACCCAGGGATCCCAAGTCTTCTTAAGTGTACAAGTCCATGGTTCTTCTGTTGCTCCCAATTACCTTTGGCAATGCACTTCTTGGAGCTTCCAAACACAGTGGTTTCTAAAAGTCATCAGTTAAAATGCTGATTTCTTAGAAGACGGTGCAAGGCAGTCATCTTTCTTGGAAGTAGACATCGGCTTGCTGCAGCTGGAAGAGAAAAGAGAACTAACAATTACCAAACACCTACCGTGTGTCGGTCCTACCGACTGGAGATCCTTTTCAGCCGGTGTATTTAATCCTCTCTCCCCAGCCTTTCAGTGTGAAAGGGCACCACTCAGTTGGGTGTGGTGGGGCTGGGATTGAACCTGAGACCGGGAGGCTGCAGGCCCCAGGACCACAGACAGCCCACAGCTCATGAAGTAGGAGCTTTTGCCCTCTGCTGGGATGACCACAAGACCCCAGAGCACCTGACTGGGGTACCTGGGCCCACGCATATTTTTTCCCTTCTGTTTAAAAATGTTTCCATCAATTGTCCATAATTTATTTTAGGAATGTTGAAGAATTAAAAATAATGCACACAAAAAGGCCTGTTCACAGTAGTAGGTCTTCAATGAGTTATGGCCAACCCTGTGATCCTAATCATCATTCTTCCCCCCACCCCCTCTGCCCCACCGCGTTTCCCCCCCTGCCATAAAAGCACTTTGAACTGCAAAGGTTAACTGGCTCCTCCCCACCTCCTGGCTTTCCAATTTGGGCTGCTAATGAGCAGATGTTCCTGGAGATGAGAGCAAGTGTGGGGGAGAGGAGAGGCAGGGACTCCCCGTCCCCTCTAGGAGAGGCACCTGCACACCTAGGCCACCCGTGCCCGGTAAAGAACACCTCTGCTGCAACTCGAGGCCTGGCCTGGCTCTCTGGGTCTCCCGTTTTGTGGCTAGAAATACTGGCTTAGCTGAGTCTCCTTTCCTTGCTGGGCCTGTTTCCTGCTTATAAAAGGAGGGAGTTGGACCAGGTGGATTCCCTTTGCTCTTCAGCCCTTTCATTCAGCATTCCCTGGGTGCCCACTGCGCCCAGCCTGGCCCAGGCAGGGGAGTGGAGGGTGAGGGAGACTCCGCAGGCCCTACCTGCTGGCCGCTTACCGGGAAGCTCTCAGAGCCTAGGTTCTTGGAGCCTGAGGCTCCTCAGCCGTGTTTCCTCACCTCCCAGACTCCTGCTGTCTCTTTTTAAATGACAGAACCAAAGGTGTCCAGATCAGCCTTTGAAGGACCACCCACCCTTTACAGGGAGACACCCAGAAGTCACTCACCCTATCAGAGAGAAAATGTGAGCCAACCCCAACAGCCCCCCAATTCCCCGCCCTCCTCCCCGCTGCAGCTTCGGGAGGCTCTCTGCCCTGCGTGGAACACTGAGCAGGCAAGGCCCCGGAAGCAAGATGCCTGACTCTCAGCCCCTGGCCACAGCCGTGAGGTCACCCAGCAGCTGCTGGGCATGAGCACGGGCTCCTGCAAAGACACCTGGGACAAAGCCAGCGGGAGGGCTGCAAGGAGCGTCACTCTGGGAGGGTCAGCTTCCAGAGCATGAGGTCACAGGCTTCATGCGCTGAGGTGGTGGAGTGTGTCCTGAAGGAGGTCCTTGCCTCTGCTCCGGTGGTCTGGCTGGCTTGCCACCAACCCAAACATCCCAGGCCCACACCAATGAAAGACGCTGTGGCAGCCAGCCCTCAAAGCCCAGGAAGCCAGCTCATGCCAAATTCCTATGTGCCTCCTGCCACCGCACAGGGCCATAGCACAGCGGTCAAGCACACAGGGGCTGTGGCCACGAGCCTGGGTTCCAGTTCTGGCTTTCTCACCTACTCACTGTGTGATCCCGGGCAAGTTCCTTAACCTCTCTGTGTCTCAGTTTTCTCTTCCGTGACGTGGAAATGATAATAATAACCTTCTACCTTGTAGGGTGGTTGGGAGGATTAATGGATTCTTACATTTTGTGTATGTGTGTGTCTAACATTCTATTGAATCCTCATGTACAAAAGCTTCATATACACGAAGTAGGTTGACTTATAGGAACTCAGCTCCCCAAAGGTTCAGCCCCGACCACAGCTGGCCCTCTGGCTGTCCAGTGTGGTGGGATCAGAGATGACTGGACACCAACCCAGGAAGCTCGTCTACTTTGGATCTCCCTGCAGTCGCCCATCTCACATGGCAGGGCACAGTACGTTTACACCGTCTGACCCGTTATGTTATTTTGTTTAGTGCTCTGCTCTTTGTTAAAAAAAAAAAATTATATTGCAATTTATTTTTATTTATTTATTTATTTATTTATTTATTTTTATATTGCAATTTAAAAATTTGGTTAGTTTTCGGTGGGAGGGAACAGCGACAGAGTGGGTCTTCGGAGTCACCTCTGGAGCCAGAGTTGTGGTGTCACCTCCCCTTCCACTTCCCATTACGAACAATAAAGGCAGTTGACACCATAAAATCAATGAATAAAAAAAAATTTTAAAACCCTCGAATACCTTATGTGCATATCTTCATGCACATTAAGTATCTAACCCTCATATATATTATGCACATAATCCTCATCTATATTATACACAGTCTTCATATTATACTTTAGGACAGGGACTGGCACTTAGTGCATCACGTACCTGCTGTATTGTTGTATTATCACCACTTCTTCATGCATAGAATCCTTCATTGTCCATAGCATGCACAGCTTACAAATTCCCTTCATATTCATTGTCTCAAATACAGGTTTGTACATTTTATTCTTCAGCCACTAGAATGTAAGCCTCATGAGAGCAGGGAATTCTCAACCGTTTTCGTTCACTGTATCCTGGAAGCCTAGACTAGTACCTGGGGACAAAATGGATGCTGCATAAATATCTGTTAAATGGGTGGATGAATGACTTCAACAAACATTTCTGGAAAGCCAACTTGTATGCCAGGCACTGAGGATTCAAAGGTTAAAAACTATGGTAATCGGCCTTTGAAAAAGACTCAAGTCAACCGGTAATTTACTTGTAGAGTGATCAAATGCATGACCCTGTGACAGACCAGCCCCAAGAGCAGCGGTTCTCAGCAGTATTTTCGCCCCAGCATCCCCGGGGGACCAGACTCAGCCCCAGCAGAGATGGTGGCTCTCCAGCTGGGGAAGCCTCCGGGAGAGGGTTGGAGGGAGGAAGGGAGGGGAGAACACACACTCTTGAGAATCACTGTGCGGGGTTAGCCTACTAGGAGGATCAAGGTCTGCTGTCCACTGGGTACCATTATGGGTTTGGTTTTGTTTTTTACAATTACATCTTAGATAAACTGGTCCCATGTTTCCATGGAGTCTCTCTGTTCTCACCTTTTGTTGGTAAGATTTTATTTATTTAATCATGAGACACACAGAGAGAGGCAGAGACACAGGCAGAGGGAGATGCAGCCTCTCTGCTGGGATCCCGAAGTGGGACTCGATCCTGGGACCCCAGAGATCACACCTTGAGTGGAAGGCAGATGCTCAACCGCTGAACCACCCAGGTGCCCCTGTTCTCACCTTCTTAAGGCTATTTTGGGCATCTAAGACAGACTGCTGGGGCAGTCTTATCATGTTCAGTATAGTCTTCATACGGGGGGCTTGAACAAATCCACCTCCCTTAGACACAGTAGGAGGGAATGGTGGAAGAAGATGCTTTCCTTTCCCCCATCATGGCTCCTCCTCTTCTTTCTTTGGTATTGGGGATCGAGCAATGACTTGGGAATTGAGAGACGTGAGTTCAAGTCCCAGGTTATGTCGTAGGAAAATGCAAATCAAAATCACAAGGAGATTCCACTTTGTCCCCGCTTGGGTGGCTAGAGCCAAGGCCAGCAATGAGCGTGGGTGAAGATGTGGAGAAGCTGAAGCCCTCATACACTGCCGGTGGAAGTGTAAAGTGGTGCGCGTGCTCTGGAGAACAGTGTGGCAGTTCCTCGAAAGGTTAAACCTAGGGATCCCTGGGTGGCGCAGCTGTTTGGCGCCTGCCTTTGGCCCAGGGCGCGATCCTGGAGACCCGGGATCGGATCCCACGTCGGGCTCCCGGTGCATGGAGCCTGCTTCTCCCTCTGTCTGTGTCTCTGCCTCTCTCTCTCTGTGTGACTATCATAAATAAATAAAAATTTAAAAAAAAAAAAAAGTAAACCTTTTAAAAAAAAAAAAAAAAAGGTTAAACCTAGACTTACCATATGATGTGGCAATTCCATCCCTAGGTGTGTCCCCAAAAGAAATGAAAATGTCTGTACACAGATATTCAGAGCAGCATTATCCACAATAGCCAAAAAGTGGAAGCCACCGAAATACCAGTCCACTGACGGATGGCTGGGCGAAACCTGGCATAGCCACCCAGTGGAATATTCCTTTTCAGCCACAGAAAGGAATGAAGTTCTCATGCACGCTGCAACACGGATGGACCCTAGAAACATGCATGTGAAAGCACCCAGACACTAGAGGCTACATATCGTGTGATTCCATTTCTGTGCAATGCCCAGAACAGGCAAATCTACGAAGACAGGAAGCAGGTTAGCGATTTCCAGGAGGAAATCCCTCCCCCAAATGTATCTGGTTGAGATACAGTCATCTTCTTAAGTCCTTACCATACCCTCAGAAGAAATAGGATTGTAATTAAAAGTCACGGCGGGTGCGGGGGGGGGGGGGGGGGAGGTACACCTGAGTGGCTCAGTGGTTGAGCCTCTGCCTTCGACTCAGAGAGTGACCCCGGGGTCCCAGGATCGAGTCCTGCATCGGGCTCCCCGTGGGGAGCCTGCTTCTCCCTCTGCCTGTGTCTCTGCCTCTCTGTGTGTCTCGTGATTAAATAAATAAAATCTTTAAAATAAAAAAATAAAAGTCACAAGGGATTGCCTGTTTAGAGGACTCCTGGAAACCCATCCTGTGTAAAGCGCCTCATTACCTACTCATTTGCCTCTCCTTCCTCGGGCCTGATTGTCACGTGGTGAACTTGCTTCAGGTCAGGCCTTGCTATAGTGGGGAATGGGTGCTGCGCCTAACAGGGTGCTGACGGCCGGCCTGCCGGGGAGAATATTTTAAAGCACTTTTCCAAGTATAAACAAAGCTCCGGATGAAACCTTCCTCTCGTCGATGTCTAACTCTCTGTGATAAATTGTCTCCCTCCCACCGCCCCCACCACCCCTTCTTTTGGAAAGTGCCCCTGAACCAAATCAAATGAGGACAGGCTCCATCTCGGAGGCCTGAGTAAGGAAGCAGACAATAATCTTTTAATGGGATGCTATTTTTCAAACCGACATTTAGCCTACGCGAAGCAGCAGACGTGGAAGCAGGGAGGACAGGAGGTGTCTGGAGCAGGAGGGACAGCTGCAAGGCAGGGCTGCAAGGCAGGTGCTTATTACGGCGGAGCCAGCGAGGACCTCAGCTCCCTCCCTGGACTAGGGCTGATGAAAATTAAAATTTTTTAAATTTAAAATTCAAAAATTAAAAAATCATACGGGAGTAGAAAATCCTTAAAAATGAAGTTGGAAGGCATTTTAGAGCTGCAAAGAACCCTAGTGATGGTTTTCCAATCAAACACTTCCTTTGACACATTGGGGTGAGCCCACAGGGGTAAGGAGCCGGCCCAGGGGGACCTGGTCCAGGTGATTGGGGTGGGGCCCAGGGAAGAGGCCCTGGCTCCTCAGCTCCTTCCCAACCATCCTGATGACCTCCAGGAGGAAGCCTTACAGGGGGCAGGTGTGTCTCACCATCTCCCTCTGGATCCAGCCGACACGGCCCAGCAGCAACATCAGGATCTTTGGTTTGTGGTGGCGGCAGCGGGGAGTTTTTAAGCGTTATTTTCTATTTATAACATGCAATTCTGGCTTTCCTTTATGATACTGATTTCAAGTTTTCTCGAAATTTCAATGTTTCTCGAAACATACACTTGTGTCCAAAAGAGTGAATTATTTAAAGAAAAATAGTGTATAAATAAACAGGAACCAGATATGTCAAAAATCTGGAAGACGACACATGAATGAGAAGCATTCATCTGGTGCAAACTGGCAATAATCGTGTAAATTCGTCCCTGAAATACACACATACACACACACGCACACAATCCCTGGCTAGTGTTTAGCCAGTCTCGGCTTACATATCACCGGTGACAGGAAGCTTACTACTTTTCTGCTGAGTCTCTACCAATGTGTAGAAGGACATTGCTCCATGGTCAAAATAAGAAAGCTCCTACTTAATACTTCCCAGCGTCAGAACCCCTTCCCGCAGCCCCAGTGCTGCCCCGCCGAGACTGCATAGGTTCTGACCATCCTTCCTGGCAGGTCCAGGACTGAGCTCTGTGGACGACTGGTCCCCAAATACAGGCTTCCAACTCAAGTCTGGGGACGGTTGCGTGAGGACTCTGAGGTCCCAGCGGAAGGGAGGCAAAGAGCTTTCTCTCTCTCTGAGTCTGTACTTGGGTGGAGGGATGGAGAGGGCTGGGCATGTGGCCCTCCAGACCCACAGGCCTCAAAGGCAGCACCGGGAATTCTGGGGCTGCAGAGAGGAAAGGAAGGAGAGGCCGGGACCCCCGCCCCCAAAACAGACCTCTAGGACTTCGTAAATTTGTGGAAGCCTCTGATGGAGAGGGACCCTGAAGCCCCCGGCTCGGCCTCTGAGGTTCTCACTGCCACACTCACATGCACACACACAGTGACTTAGGGAACCCTGCCCAGGAAGCAAAAAAGGTCTCCCTTTCCACACACGACCTCTGGCCCATCATTTTGTGGCCTGGCCACTGTGCATTTTCAGGGATCCCCGCGGTCCTGTTGGCAGGCGAGTCCCAGACACCCCACCATTCCAGGCCTGCTTCCTTCCCATCAGCTTCAGGGATGTGCTGCTTCTAGCAACTCCTCAGCCAGCTCCCAGACACAACCTTGCTGACTTTCTTCCCAGCCCCAGTGTCCTCAGCTGCCCTCCCTCCCCCTCCTGTGGTGCAGGTCATCAGTCCCTTTTCTTTCATCCTGGCACAGCTGCCAATCAGCACACAGAAGTGAGAAGTGAGCAGACCAACAGACAGCAGGAGGTGACTGTTTCCAGGCTTTGCAGAGAGGTCCCTCCTGCGGGGTGCTAGAGCCAGCCCCCATCCCCTTTGATGGCTCAGGAAGTCTCCAGCACTGTGCTGCTGACATTTATCCCAGCGCCCTCCTTCCCACCTCCACCCCCAGTGGGGGCCCTTCCCTCACCCAGGAAAAGTCAAGTGAGGTCATTCTGTGCCAGCTCAGAAGTCTCTGGAATCACAGGTCCTGTCCTTCTAGCTGGCTCTCTGCACACAGATGCCTTCCCTGGCCACCCTTCCGGCATGGCGGTTACTGGGAGAGGCTAGCCGGTGGGCCACCCTGAACACCTGGGGATTTTCCGAGCCCTGGTGAGAACAAATATGGAAAGAGTTGCATTTGGTTTTTCCTACTTGAGACTTTTTTCAACTGATCTGAAGCAAAAAGGTAAAATGTGGGGGCACCCCAGTGGCTCAGTGGTTGAGCATCTGTCTTTGGCTCAGGTCATGATCCTGGGGTCCTGGGATCCAGTCCTACATGGGGAGCCTCCCTCTGCCTATGTCTCTGCCTCTCTCTGTGTCTCTCATGAATAAATAAATATAATTTTTTTTAAAAAAGTAAAATGTGTTTCCTTACCCCAAATTTTAAGCAAAAAGTAATTTCCCACTTTCCAGCTCAAACTTGATTCAAATCTCCTGTAATCCGCTACCCCCCCACCCACCCCCAGGACAGGGGCTGCAAGTGGCCACCTAGCCCCGGGGCAGGGGTGACCTGGAGCAATGTCTTCTGGGCCAAGCCCCTCTCTGACAGTCCTCAGAAGGTGACAGCCTCTGTCCTCCTTGCCGTTCCCGTCTGCTCGGCAGCCCTGCACAGGGTGGCAGAGAGCCCACCCGGGAACGACAGTCCATTCTCCCAGAAAGGGCCACAGCCCAGGCTCCACAGGCCAAACGCAGACCAAGGCAAGTGGAAAGGTGTAGGTTCCCCGGAGCTGAGGGCAGACCATCCTCAAGTTCCCAAAGACCAGCTCTGTTCCGTGTTGCTTGTTGAATGTAGAAGGCAGGGGAGCAAGGAGGAGAGACGGTGGGGACCGTCCGTCTCAGGACGCTCCTGTTCTCCTGAGAGGAGAACGTTGCAAAATGGTGCAAGCATTTGGGCGCCTTGCCCTGCCAACCAAGGTATTTCATAGACGGGCAAGACGAATTCACGGTTTGAAAAAATAACCACGGGGATCCCTGGGTGGCTCAGCGGTTAAGCACCTGCCTTCAGCCTGGGGTGTGATCCTGGAGCCCGGGATCGAGTCCCACGTTGGGCTCCCTGCATGGAGCCTGCTTCTCCCTCTGCCTGTGGCTCTGCCTCTCTCTCTCTCTCTCTGTCTCATAAGTAAATAAAAATTTTAAAAAATCTTTAAAAAATAAACATTTATATTATTAAAAAGAAAAAATAACCACAAGAGCGGTTACCTCAGGGGCCGGGGTCAGACACTGACTGAGGTGGACGTGCAGGAAATTTCTGGGGTGATAGGATTCTTTCTACTTCAGAAGAGAAAACCCGTGAACAAATACCAAGCTCTCGAGCAGCGCTAATGGAACATTTCTGCGGTGATGGAAATGCTCTGTGCCTGGTTCATGCAGTACAGCTCCCGGCAATCACTGGGCTGTGTGGCCTTGAAACCAGGCATGCAGGCACCCCAGCCCCCCAGGCCCGCGGAGGCCAGGCCAGGGCCTGCTTCTCCGTAGAGACAGAGGGGGACTCACCCAGGGCGGCACACGGCCACCAGCCGGACGGGCAGGGAGTGCCAAGTCTCCGGATTCGGATCCGGAGGTGTGCACTGGCTCCCCTGGCGCCCGGAGGAAGGGGGCAGCCCCAGGGTCGGGGGCAGGGGAGCCCTGAGGGTGGAGGAGCAAGCCCCAGATCTCAGCCAGACGCCGGGAACTGCAGCCCCAGCCCTGAGAGCACAAGCTCCGGGGGCTGCCTCTGGGCCAACGGGGACAAACCCCAGCCCGTGCCGACACTGCACACTTTACAACACGCTTCCACGCACGCTCTCCTTCCTTCCTTCCTTCCTTCCTTCCTTCCTTCCTTCCTTCCCTCCCTTCCGTCCGAGTGGTGGTCCGCAAACACGGGGGAGAGGCAAGAGGTCCAGACTCTGAGTCAGACTGCCGGGGTTGGAATTTGGATATGCCGGGCCCAGACATCTGTCACATGGCCCATCTTAGCCTCTCTGTGCCTCAGTTTCCCAACTTGTAAAATGGGAATAATAATAGCAGAGGCCTCACTGAGCGGTCATGGGAATTAAATGAAACGATCCGCTCACACAAAGCCCTCCTCATTAGTATGATCATACGGCTGCTGCTGCTCTTTCCGGGCGGTCATTGTCAGAGAGCGGGCCAGAGCTGGAGGGGGGCCAGGGGGTGCGTCAGCATCAGTGCCAAGCCGCCTGGCCGCCGCAGGCGGGGCTGGAGCTACAGCACCCTCTCCCCTCCCAGAGCCAACCCCGGAGCTGCACTCGGCTCTGAAGTGGCTGCCCTTAGAGGGAGATTACCTTTGGCTCCTGAATCTCCCGCTTGGAAGTGTGTCCTCTGGAGCTGACTCCCCAGGTCCAGATTAGTCCCCAGGAGCATCACTGCCAGAGCTAAGGGTCCGTCTCCTGCTGCCCAGCCAGCAGCTCCTGGCCCTTCTTCCCAGAGGCCGTGGTCAAGAGGGGAGGTTTATAGGATCAAATTCATGTAGGAAGAGAGGGACCCTCCCATTGTACCACCAGCCCACCCGGGGGTGGGGGAAGGACGGGCAAAGCCCCCACTAGTCAACTGTGTGTGTGCACATTTGTGTGAGAGTTTTTCCATTTGCAGAGCATCACACTCGAGAGCTAACTTGGTAGTTATGAAAACCTAGACGGGCAGGTGTTTTTTATTCCTAGTTTCAAGATGAGAACTGAGTCACTGAGGGGCTAAAGGACCTGCCCAGGATCAGCTGTGTTAACTCTTGCGGAGTGTTACCAGCATCCCATCAATGATTACATTTCTGGAAAGTTCCCCGAGGGCACCACCTATAATCAGAACAAGCACTGCTGAAGTCAGGGCCAGGGGTCTGTCCAACCGGGTGTCATGGCTTCGTTTTCCTTAGCCCCACACCCGGGCATTGCCATTGTGCCATCCCCCAGAAACAACCCACACACCCCCACCGGCTGGTGGGTGGCATATTGGGGTCCAGTACACAGACCGTTTTGCAGCACCTCTGTGCTAAGCACTGTGTCTGGGGCAGCTAGGCGGCGGGGTGATGATAACGGCGACACACGAGTTGCAGAGGCTGGCTTTGCAAAGGTAATAGGCATCCAGTTGCTTAGACACCAGGGCTCCAGGCTGAGCTATGATTCATGTCCACAACTGGGGAGAAAAATCTGTTGATAGTTGGCTGCAAAGATAATGCCTTGTAAGTTTAAGTGACATCCCGTGTCTTAATTATGGTAATAGCTGCCGTCACGGAGCACCTCCGGCTCGCCAGGCCCTGCACTAGGTGCCGTAAATAGCACAGCCTCAATCAAATCTCACCTTAATTGATAGACACCTTGTGAAATAGCCCTATCATCAGAGCCTTACACATGAGGACGCTGAGGCCTACCAAAAAGCCACCAGCCCAGCGTCCTGATGGTCGTGCCAGGACGTGAACCCGGGCCGTGCGATTCTAAAGTCTCATGCTGAACTGTGACTGTAGGTCTCTCACTACAAAAGACACACAGCACATGCCACGTGAAATATCCCATTTAAAACCCATCTGATCGGGATCCCTGGGTGGCGCAGCGGTTTGGCGCCTGCCTTTGGCCCAGGGCGTGATCCTGGAGACCCGGGATCGAATCCCACATCGGGCTCCCGGTGCATGGAGTCTGCTTCTCCCTCTGCCTGTGTCTCTGCCCCTCTCTCTTTCTCTCTGTGTGACTA
Organism: Canis lupus familiaris; assembly: GCF_011100685.1. Taxonomy (NCBI): domain Eukaryota; kingdom Metazoa; phylum Chordata; class Mammalia; order Carnivora; family Canidae; genus Canis; species Canis lupus. The sequence continues at coordinate 28,324,251 of NC_049225.1, forward strand.
TCATAAAAAGATAAAAAAAAACCCATCTGATCACCTTGAGCCACAAATATATAAATAAAGTTCCTCCTTATTCAATTTATTAATCCTCTGTCTACCCCCAACCGAGGACTTTGGCCGCATTTTTGTCCACAGCGGTGGCATAAATCGAATAAGCCAGTCTTGGCCTATCTGAGCATACAGGGTTCCTAGGCTGAAACCTGGGTTTGAACCTCATTGTTCCATTTTGTGGCCAATTCAGATGACCCCTAGGCTGGACGTCATGCTGTGCCCAGGACACATCACCTAGGGCAGAGGTGCTTGGGGCTTGGAATAGGGCTCTGAATTCTAGCAGCCATGTGTCCTGGGGTAGGTAGTCCGTTCACATCCCTGTAGCCAAGCTTCACCTGTCAGATAGGCTCCAGGACCCCACCTTCCCAGCACAGCCGAGATGACGTCAGAACAGATGGTTCTACCGCTGACTGGCCCCTTGCTGTGCACCAGCCACTGTGCCTACCTTATCTAACTTGATCCACACAACAGCCCTGCAAGGTAGGTACTATCACAGCCTGCATTTTACAGATGAGAAAGCCGAGGCTCAGAGGGACAAATGATTTGTGCAGGGTTAGACAAGGAGTAAGGGGCATGTCCATGTCCATTCTATACATGGCCTTGCTCTTGAGCCCCTGGCAGCTCTGCGGGTGCCCTGCAGCCTGTAGAGCTCTGTAGAAGGTAAAGCCCAGCTCCTAGCACCTGCTCTCACCAGGTGGCCTCGTTTCCTGGCTAATCCTGTTCTCTTGATCTTAGGCTCACTGATTCAGAAGTTATAGAAGAACCTCATCTCCTCCAGACTTAAAAGCTGACTTGTGCCTGATGGTGCCCGTCTCTGGAACATATACTCCTTGATGCATCAGCCAGCTCTGTGCAGCTCACAACACAGGGCAGGGGTTTGACTAATGTTGACACAGAAACCCATTAGTGTCCCATCCCCGTCTCGGTGGAGTCCCGCACTCATGACACCTGGTGGGCTCAGATGAGACACTGCATCTCCGGGCATCAAGGCGGAACATTTGGCATTCCCCAGCTGGCTCTGGCAGGTCTCTGCAACTGCCTGAAACAAAGCAAGTCCTGACACAAACGTCAGGCAGATCGATGTTGAGCTGCCTTGGGTAGGAGCTCATTAAGGGTTTGCTGCTTCCAGGACTGCTTGAGAGGCCCCCTCTCCCTAATCCTCAGCACGGTCTCATCCGTCTTTAACCATCCCCATTCCCGACGCCCCTGTAAGCCCACTGATCTAGTGCGAGGGCCTGTTCTAAATGCTGACATGTACTAACACATTCACTCTTGTGACAGCTTTTAACCACATGCTAGGTTTGCTGGGAAAAGCCCTGATTTGTACTGTTACAGCATTTCACATCAGATCATATCATACTGTTTGAACCAGTAATACAATTTCATGGTAAGAAATATAAAAAGAATACAAGGATCTAAGACGGCCTGTTCCCAGGATGAGCTGTCCTGCAACAGCTTCTAAACAGGAACAAGATGGGGTCTGCTCTCTCCTCCAGCGGACAGCTCCCCACTGACCCTGGCTGTGGCCTGGAGCAGAGCTGAAGACTTACCACCCTTGGGTCAGAACCATGGAGCTGATGCTTTCTGAACTTGGATCTTCCAAGGACCCTGTCCCAATTTTTGCCCCATTCACATAGTGCCTCTACTTTTTAGTTCTTTACATAATAATTATCTTTAAATTAGTTCACTTTGATTTAAATAATCTTTAAAGGAAACACTAGCCTAAAAGAGACAGTGTGGAGTGACTCCTAAGAATGTGGGCTCTGGATTGGAGCCAAGCATGGCCCTTTCCAAACTGTGACTCTCTAGGTAGCTTACTAAAATTCCCTGAACCCCAGTTTCTATACACAGAAAGCGGAGTACTAGAACCCCTCTCATAGGTTGTCATGAGGATAAAAAGAGCTACTAATCAGAAAGCATTCAAAACACTGCAAACAGTGTTTGAACTTGATATGTGCTAGCTACTGCTGAGGCATATTCCTTGCCATAAGTAGGACATAACTACAAAAATAAGCACAAAGGAAACCAAACAATTTATGAAACATTAACCAGAGACTGCCTGCCTGAAGCCCAGTTTTCTTTGTTAGAACTGAGATGCAGAAAGTTTAGAAGTACTGAAAACCTATAATCCGTAAATGAGATATAGTCACAAGTATTGAGGAGAACTGAGAGGAGAATCACTGTCTCATCCTGTGATACACTATTGTCATTGCCACCCCTGTGTCCCATCTACAATCAGCTTGCATATTATCTATGACAGTCCACACTCTGGGACCAAGTCAAGCAGGAAACTCCTGGGGGAGTTACGCCTCTCTAGCAAAGGGGCTTGCTGATTTGACAAAGTGCTTTTTCAAACTATTTGTCCTGGATCCTTCTCCACCTCCACCCTCATCCTGCTGTGTCTGTCTTCCCCAGTGAGAATAACTATGTCCAATGTCAGCTGCTCTTCATGGAAGAGTGTGCTTGTGTGAACAGCCTAGAGGCAGAAAAGAGGTTGAGCCCAGTGTGTGAAAATGCACCTCAGTGGAGCCTCAAGGGTCCCTTGCACACACTGCAGAATTTGAGGGAAATTTCATATTTGCTTTATTAAGTTCTTGACCAACCCAGTGAAAAATTCAGACATATGATGCTAAAACCAAAGAAAGCCACAATTAGCTTAAACTGCACAGGTAGTAGATGACATTAAGGAATTAAAAAAAATTTTTTTTTAAAAAAGGAATTAGTATTGCTAGGTAGGATGATTTTGTGCTTATGATTTTTTTTAAAGTCTGTGTCTGTTAGAGAAAAATATGCCAATGCCTTGGATTTGCTTTGATTACTCCAGTAAAGAATAAAGAGAAGGAGGAGGAGCAGGAGGAGGAGGGGGAGGAAGGAGAGGAGAATGAAGGAGGGGGAAGGGAAGGAGGAAGAAGGAGGGGAAGGAGGAAGGGGAAAAGGAGGAGGGGAAGGTCAGGAGCAACAGCAGAATGGGAAGAATATATTTTTTAAAGGGTGAAAGAATATTGATATTTAGTGAAGCAGAGCAATGAACACATAGGAATTCATTACATTTGTTTAATATGTATGTGACCCATATGTATTACAATTCATATGTATGTTTTGATACATAGATTCATACATACACACATTTCTCATAATAAAAAAGTTTTCTTAAAAATTTATGCTTAGTATATTCAAAGAGATAAAAGGAAAAAAATATCAACAATGCTAGCAAAGAAAGAACTAGGAAAAAACATCCCAGACTTGAAAAAGAAATCTAGGAATCCTAGGACTGAAAAACACAGCAACTAAGAGGAATTACTCAATGGATAGGCCGATATTCCTAAGCAGAGAAGTAATGAATTGAAAAATTAGTTAGAAAAAAAATCTTGGGGATCCCTGGGTGGCACAGTGGTTTAGCACCTGCCTTTGTCCCAGGGCGCGATCCTGGAGACCCGGGATCGAATCCCACGTCAGGCTCCCGGTGCATGGAGCCTGCTTCTCCCTCTGCCTGTGTCTCTGCCTCTCTCTCTCTCTCTCTCTCTCTCTGTGTGTGTGACTATCATAAATAAATAAAAATTTAAAAAAGAAAAAAAAGAAAAAAAATCTCCATTGGGACACCTGGGTAGCTCAGTGGTTGAGCGTCTGTCTGCCTTTGACTCAGGGTGTGATCCTGGGGTCTGGGACCAAGTCCGACATCAGGCTCCTTGTGGGAGCCTGCTTCTCCCTCTGCCTATGTCTCTGCCTCTTTCTCTATCTCTCTCTCTCTCTCTCTCATAAATAAATAAATAAAATCTTTAAAAAAGAAAAAAGAAAAAGAAAAAGAATCTCCGGAAAGGAGCATAGAGAGGAAAATATGTATGGAAAAATATTTTTTTAAATGTTAGAGACTTAGACAAAACAGTGAGAAGGTCCAACATATTTGTAACCAGTCTCAAGAAGAATGGAGAGGAAAGGGGACAAAAAAAATATTTAAACTTATAATGGGTGAGAACACTGCCCTATACATGAAAGCCATCATGTCACAGATTTAAGAATCCCTACAGCCTCCAGGCCAGCTATGTTAAGGAGCAGGGGGAGAAAACACCCAGCCACATCAGAGTCAAACTATAGGGAACAAAGGACAAAGAGAAAAATCTTAAAAGCAGGTTAAGTGAAAACAAATGAGAAAATGAACAGATTAACTTCTAAGAAACAGCAATTAGACAAACAACTGACTTCTCAAAAGAAACAAGGGAAAGTAGGAGTCAGTCAAATGACATCTTTCAAAACTGAAAGAAAGGACCTGCAACCTAGACTTCTATACCCAGCAAAGTTATCCTTCAAGACGAAGATAAAATAAGAGCACTTGCAGACCATCTGGGGAAATGTTTCACCAAGAAGTGAGCAAAAGGAAGTACTAAAGGGCGTTCTTCCAACAGAAAAGCAGTGATTCCAAACTGAAGTTTGCAGATGCAGGTTGGAATAAAAAGCAATGAAAATCATAAAAATACGAGTCAGTATAAGTGACCACAGACTGTGTAAATAATAATAATGTATAGACCTGCCTGGGTGGCTCAGTCAGGCCAGTGTCTGGCTCTTGATTTCAGCTCAGATTATGATCTCAGAGTCATGGAATCAAGCCCTGTGCCAAGATACGTGCTCAGTGGGGAATCTGCTCAAGGTTCTCTCCCTCTCCGTCTGGCCCCCCCACTCCTATAAATTAATTAATTAATTAATATATAAATAGATAAATAAATAAATAAATCTTTTTTTAAAAAAGGAATAATAATGTATTGTTGAGTTTAAAATATTAAGAAATTTAAATATGTGTCATCAATGGACATGTAAGTCAAGAAAAGTGTCCATGAAATCACAATGTTTTAACAGCCTTCCACTGTCCAGAATGATGGCATTACTAGTAATCACTTCTAGGTTTTTGATAAGTCAAAGATGAAGGTTCCAATTTCTGAAGTGAACACCAAAAAAATATTGAATTTGTATAACTTCCAAGCTAACAGAGAGTGTGAAAGGAATGATAATATACTCAATATATCCAAAAGAGCAAGAAAAGAGGAAAGGGGGAATTAGACTAGGCAGGAAAAATAGAAAGAGCCTGGTAAAATGGTAAATTTAAATTTAAATATATTAGGAACTACATTAAATAATTAATATATTAGTCATTTATTATTAATATAAACTGTTAGTATTTAAATTTACACCATAACATGAGTAATATATTAAGACACATGCGTTTGAGGCTATACATTTCTCCATAAGCATATCTTTAGCTATAACCTACATATTTTGATATATAGTATTTTCATTATCATTCAGTTTCAAATAATTCACAATTTTCATTGTGATTATTCCTTTGGTTTATGTTTATTCAAAAGCAAGGTTTAAATTTCCAAATTTATGGCAAATTATTTTTTCTAGCTCATTTATTTTTAAAGATTTTATTTATTTATTCATGAGAGACACACAGAGAGAGGCAGACACAGGCAGAGGGAAAAGCAGGGTCCCTGCAGAGAACCTGATGTGGGACTCAATCCCACGGCCTCAGGATCACGACCTGAGTCAAAGACAGGAGTTCAACCACTGAGTCACTCAGGTGCTCCTCTAGCTCATTTCTAACTTCATGACATTGTAAGGGGGAAAAAACCCCTCTGTATTATTTTAGTCCTTTTTTTTTTTTTGTACTTGCTTTATGGCCCAGGATATGGTCAAGTTTTTTAATAAATATTCTACATTAGCTTGAAACCACATGTGTTCTAAAGTCATCAGGAGCTGTATTCCATATATCCATTGGTTCTGTTTTGCTGATTGTGTTTAAATCTTTTTTACTTTTGTCTAATTTCCTTATCAGTTACAGAGAAAAGTATGTTAAAATCTGATTATGATTATCAATTGTTTCTTTGGGTTTGTCAGTTTTTTGTAGGTGTTTGAGACTAAGTTATTAAACATACAAATTTTAATTTCCTCAATTTTCTGGTCCATTTGCTTTCTACATGGAACTTAAACATTGACAAAGAAAAAATGCCAAATTTTCCCAGATGTTACAAAAAGAAACACAGTCCAACTCATAATATGAAGCCTACAGAATTTTGATACCAAAAGTGACAGAAACACGAAGTGGAAGAACTATGAGCCAAATCTTGTTCTTGAGTTTTATATTTTATTAATGCAAAATTCATTAATAAAATATTAGCAAGTTAATTTCAACTGTCTCTAAAAAGGTGGTCTCTAAATGCCATGACCACACTGAGTTTTATTCCAAGTACAAAGATGGCTTAACACTATGCCATATAGCGCAATAACGAAATAAAGGATAAAAATCATGTTGTCTCAATAGATTCAGAAAAAGCATTTGATAAAACTCAACATTAATTCATTCATACTTTTAAAGAAAATTCAGACAAATAGAAGTAGAAGGAAACTTTGTCATCTGACAAAATATACAGTAGACTTCAATTATTCTAGAGACTCAGTAGAAGGTAGATAGCACCCTCAGATGCGGTGACCTGAAGAGTTTAATACAATAATTGCTTAGAAAGGTGGGGGAGCATTTAAAGAAACAAACAAGGTGTAATGTAGTATCCTAGAGCTAGTAATGGACAGGAGGAACTACTATAAAATGGGGAAAGTTGGCTATATGGAGGGGGCTACATGACATAAGCTGTGGCCTTTGGTAGGACACACCTAATCTATATGACATGGCAGTGAGGTAGTCTGGGGAATAAATACCTCCAAGCAATTCTCCTCCCTACCCTATCTCATATCAGTGCCTATAACTGGCCACAACTAATCTAAACCAAAAAAGGTAGTGGAGCCCATTGGTTCAATGCCTACAAGTTGCCTCTTGGGGTACGGTACAGCTGGAAAAGTATAGAGAATGGATCTGGAGAAATAAACAAAAAGCATTCAGTGTAATATAATTTACTCATGAAATGTGGAAAATTTGTCTTTTTGAAATTTGGAACAAAACCAATATGTTTCCTCCTATTCAACATGGTAGAGGAAGTAGCCAGTGCAATAAGACAAGAAGAAGACATAAAAGACACAGGATGAAAAAGGAAGAAATAGAACAATCAGGAAGAGGTAATTTGATTGTGTACAGAGAGCATCCAAAATAACATGCAAATAAAATGTCAGAATTAATAATTGTTGGGCTGGTGAGACTGGGGACCTCAAAACAGCGACCCCAGGCCAACAGCCTCCCAATAAGGCCACCTTGCTGCCCTACCCTACTTTAGCACACAAGGACCTGTAACCCTTGCCCTAACTGGAATGCAGCCCTACCTCCATCTCCCCACCAAGACCACCTTGCCACCCTACCTTAACACACAAAGACCTGTAACCCTTGCCCTAAGTGGAATGCCGTCTTACCCCCATCTTCCCACCAACACCACCTTACCTTCCTACCCTAACTTAGCTTACAAAGACCTGTAGCCCTTGCCCTAATCGGAATGCCACCCTGCCCCCATCTTCCCACCAAAAACTCTTTATAGACCCCCCTGCAGTTTGCCTGGGGCAGCTTCCCTGACTCAAGCCCCTCTGAGTCACGGAACCTTGCCCAGGAGCACTCCCCATTAAAGCACTCTCAAACCTACTGCCTGGCTCTGCTGTTTTTTTAAATTTCTCCGTTGTTCATTTGGGAAAAACCTAACAATAATAAGTTTAGGTTTTTCAAAAAAGTTCAATAGACAAGAATTGATTGCATTTGTATATACTTGCAATAAATAGCAAAATATATATATATGATACTTAGAAATTAATCTAAGTATAAGACCTTGCAAAAAGCAATGAATAAGTAAGAAGATCAATAAAAGAAGCCATAAAATATGGGGTGCCTGGGTGGCCCAGTCGGTTAAGCATCTGCCTTCAGCCCAGGTCATGATCCCAGGGTCCTGGGATCCAGGCCTGCATCAAACTCCCTGCTCAGTGAGCAGTCTGCTTCTCCCTCTCTTCCCTGCTTATGCTCTCTTCTTGCTATCTCTGTCTCTCTCTCCATCTCAAATAAATAAATAAGATCTTAAAAAAAAAAAAAGAAGCTGTAAAATAAAGCTGTATACCAGTTTCATGGATTGGGAGACCTATATTTTAAAGGTAACAATGCTTCCCCAACTGATCTGTGTATTTAATTTAATCTTGATCACATCCTAATGAGGAACTCTTCCAAAGCTGTGTGGAGAAATGAATCTCCCTACCACAAGGGTGGACCATGGCAGCCACATGTGTGTCCTGTGGACCTTCAACTGTAGAGAAAATAACCAACCAAGGACCTCAGCGACTGTGCATTTAGGGATACTACAGCAGACCTGTTCTTGGGAGACAGGGACCCTTCTGATGGCCAGCTTTGGTTCTAGGACTTTCCAATAGTGTCGATACTTTCTTTGACTACACAGTTGCTTTTAACAATTCCACCCAATTTTCTCTTCTCCTCTTTACTTGGAAGCAGACTTGTGGGTCAGTCTGACAGCTCTCCTTGCCTTAGCAAGATCCCTCCCTATTTTTTTTGCATATAAGCATTTCCCTTAATGAAATTTATTTATTAGTTTTTCGTGCCATTTTGGGGTCTGTCTCTTGGAGGACCCAAACTAACACAATAGCCAAGATGTTCAAGAAGTTGGGGGAACTTGCTTAATTTCATATCAAGATTTGTTATAAAACACAGTAATTAAAACAGTGTTTTGACACAGAGTTGGACAAATAGACTCAAAGAATAGAACAGAAGGCCCAGAAATCTTGCAATGCATGAGCACACACACAGTTTAACAAATGTGGCTCTCCAACAGAGTGAAAAAGAGACTGTATTTTAATAAACAACACTAGATATTGGGTATCCATATGGAGAGAGAAAAATGAAACATCTACTTCACACTTTACATAAAAATTAATTTCATTATTTGTAAACCTGAATGTAAAAAAAAACAATAAAGCTTCTAGAAGATAATATGGGAAACTATTTTCATGGCTACAGTGTAGAAAAAAGCTTCCTAATCAAAACACACAAAAAAACTAACTAATAAGGAAAAGATTGTTATTTGGACCCCATTAAATTAAGAACTTCATGTTCATCCAAAGCAGCCATTTAAAGATTGAAAGACAAATCACAGAGTGGGAGAAGATTTTTGCAACACATATAACTGATGATGGGATCACATCCAAAATATCAAAAGAACTCCTACAAAACAGCAAGAAACAAACAGTTCAAGAGAAAAATGGCAAGAGTCTTGAACAAACAATTCACTGGAGGAACTCAGCCCCATGCATTATAGGACAAATGCAAATTAAAATCACAGTGAGATATCACTATATGCCCACCAGAATGCAAGAAGTACAAAAGTACAAAGGCTGACAAATGTATAGGAGTTACAAAAACGTACCAATGGGTACTGTTTGAACTGATGGATCCAAGTGTGGGTGAGGCCGTGAAGCAATGGGAACTCTCGTATTGAGAGTAAAAGCACCATTTTGCTATGACCACTTTGGAAAAGAGGGTGGCACTATGTACTGTAACTGAAGATAGATACACACTAGAACTCAGCAATTTGAAATTTGACTCTTGTTGGGAAAAAAATGCATATCCATTGCAATGTGATTCTTACAGTCCCAAACTGGAAATTACTCAAATGCCCATTAATAACAGAATGGGCAAGTATTTCGTACAATGGTCAACCATACCAAAATGAAATTGTAGCATACATGGAAGTATATGCATGAATTTCTCAATGTTAAAGATACACATTTCAAAAAAAACACACACAGTAAGATTCTACTTATAAAAATTCAAAAGTAGGCAAAACTGTATCATTTAGGAATGAGTACATATATGGCAAAATTATAAAGAAGAGCATAGATACTATAAAAGTCAAGATAGTGGTATCCTCTAGAAGAAAGGCATAGATGGTTGTTGCTTTTTTTAAGTAATCTCTATGCCCTAATATGGGGCTCAAACTCATGATCCCAAGATCAAGAGTCACATGCTCTACTGACTGAGCTAGTCAGGGATCCCAGTACCCTCTAAGAGAACAGGAGGGAGGTGTCAGTGGGAAAGGGCATGAGGTGAGGCTTTGGAGACGCCGGCAAAGGGTAATAATTACATGGGTTTGCTTTTTTATTATTTACTGACCCATAAAGTTTTGCTTTGTAGACTTTTCTGAATGTTTGTCATATTTCAAAATAAATAAACTTGACTGGGCTAATTGATTTGGCAACGAGAACTAGCTTTGCCACCTCGGATGTTTGGTGGACATTTTCCAAGGTTTGGGTGAAAATGTTTAAGGCTTGCGCTGAGACAAAAGCATTTCATCAAAAATATTATGTTGATAAGGGCAAATTGAAATTTATGTTTGGATTTTTCCCAACTCCTTTTGTGAATGTCAGTTTAAACAAATGTCGCTCTGTGAAGGAATGAGAGGGTAATTAATAGTCATTTGATAGGTCTTGGTACATAGGCTTTGTGATATACTTCCCAGAAACTGAGAATGTGAATTACTCTAATGACCGAGTTGCAAATCAATGGTTTCTAATTCTTTGGCTTCAAGAAAACTAAAGAAGGATTTAGCTTAGAGGATTAGCTGATAGAAGGTTATAAATGTTTTTTGATGATATATCATTGTGATTTTTAGCATGTAACTCAAAAATAGTTCAAAGAATTATATGACAATGCTATATAATACAACGTATTCCATTTCTATCTACCTGCTTATGTGAATGAGATTTCCTAGTGCTTACCTCTACAAAAACCATCAACAGCAAGAGAAATTAGCTGAACGCCGTCTCAATCTGACAATCACACTCAGCCATAGATAAATGAACCAATTATTTTTTAAATGCTCAATTCACATTATTGAGAAGTGGATTTCCAATTTTTTAGTTATATGTTTATTATTTAAAATGTTTTACTTTATATTGTTTTGCTCAATTGTATATTCATTAAGATTGCAATGTACCTACCTCAATCCCGGTCAAAATTTTCAGTCTGTAAAGATATGTGGTCACAAGATCTAAATGTGTATATGTGTGTGTGTGTGTATGTATAATCTAATTGCAGAGACACAAGGTAAAATAATCTGAAAGACTTTTAACCATAAAAAACACATTAGGGGACGCCTGGGTGGCAGGGATCAAGTCCCCTATCAGGCTCCCTGCGGGGACCCTGCTTCTCCATCTGCCTATGTCTCTGCCTCTCTCTGTGTCTCTCACAAATAGATAAAATCTTTAAAAAAAAAAAAAAGACAAAAAAGTTAGGATGAAATTCTATAAGATAATAGAATGGAAATAAGAGTTCAAGAAAAAAAATGATCTAACATTTGACTGCTAAAGATTTTATTCATGTGTTTTTTTATTTGAGTATTGTTGACGTCCAATGTTACATTAGGAATTTAACAAGTTTGGGGGATCCCTGGGTGGCTCAGCGGTTTAAGGCCTGCCTTCAGCCCAGGGTGTGATCCTGGGGTCCCAGGATGGAGTAGCACATCAGGCTCCCTGCATGGAGCCTGCTTCTCCCTCTTCCTGTGTCTCTGCCTCTCTCTCTCTCATGAATAAATAAATAAAATCTTTTTTAAAAAAAAAAAAGGAATTTAACAATTTTGTATGTTATGTTCACTGTAAGTGTGACTACCATGCGTCCCATTATGTTGCTATTACGTCATTGACTGTATTCCTCATGCTGTGCCTTTTACTCGTGATTTATTCATTCCGTAGCTGGAAGGGTGTCCCTCCCCTTCACCCATTTTGTTCCACTCTTTACCCCTCTCTCCTCTGGCAACCATCAATTTGTTCTCTGTATTCATGGGTCTGATTCTGCTCTTTGTTTATTCATTTGTTTGTTTTAGATTCCACTTAGGAATGGAATCATATGGTATTTCTTTCTCAATCTGACTTATCTCACTTAGCATAATACCTCTAGGTCCATCCGTGTTGTCTCAAATGGCACAATCTCATCTTGTTTTACAGCTGTGTAATATTCTGTTGTATATCTGTACCGCATTTGTTCATGTATTTTTTTTAAATGATGGTATTAGATTACTGTGAAGTGTTTATTTCCTTAAATACATTTTAAAGTGATGTGACAGCTTTAGAATGTTAACGGTTTCATAAATCAGAATTACATTCTTTGCAGCTACTTAAACTTACAAAAAAAAAATTTGATGTCAACTTAAAAACCTCCAAAGGTGGTGGGCTTCCCATCCCTCACACCAGCATCTCACTCTGCACTTTACCATGCCTTTCACCCGAGACCCTTTCCAGCACCCTACGTTGGAAAACTATGATTCCTACCTGGAGAAACTCCGGGCTTCCAAGAAACTGCCATATAAGAACCCAACTCACCTTGCTCAGCAACAGGAACCCTGGAGTCAGCTCAGCTCGACTCCCACAATCACCTCCATGAGGCAAGATATTTATTTTTTTGATCCTGAGATACCAAAGGATGACCTGGATTTCCGCTTAGCAGCCTTGTACAACCACCACACAGGGACATTCAAGAACAAAAGTGAGATACTTTTACACCAGGAGACCACTCAGGATATCCACCGTATCATCAAGACCTAATTCCCTGGAGAACTTTTACCCCCTCCTCCGCCACCTTCCATTACTTCCCGAGCTAACATCAGACACTGGATCAACCCTAAGGAGTCTATCCACAGCATCCAGGGATCATAGTGTCCCCTCACACTGCAGCCACCAATGGAGGCTACTCCCGAAAGAATGATGGTGGCTTCTTCTGTACTTTGTGTTAACAGGCCCCTGGACTAATTAATCAGAGTGGAACATGCTGCTGCCTGCCTCAATTAAATAGATTTGTGCTGGAAAAAACAAACAAAAAACAAAACAAAACAAATACCTTCACAGGGGCACATGGCTCTTCAAGCCGATGGCTTAAACAGACTCGTGGTTTATTCTCTTACATAAGAGAAGCTAGAGACAGACAATCCAGGCTGGGATGGCAGTTCCTTGAAATCCATCAGAGGCTCTGGATCCTTCGGTGCTTGTGTTCCGCCGTCCTCGGAAGGCAGCTTCTACCTTCCAGGCCAGAGTCTGACTCCTGGAGCTTCAGCCATCAGTCCTGTGGCCTGGAAATCCTGGGGAGGGGCCACCGCAGCTTTGCCAGGAGCCCCCCCACCGGACCGCTCCTATTAGGGAACCTGGAAAGAGAATTTTCCAACTGGGCATAATACCCAAAGCCCTGTGACCAGGGGAGAAGATGAGAATATAGATTTGGCAGGCAATTAGCTGTCTTAGTCACATGGAGTATGATCCGTGCCCATTACATCGCATACAGACACATGTGTATCTGTGCCTTGTTACCAGTTATGAATGATTTACCCCTGGGGGGGGGTGGATTTCAGGTTATTTTTACTTACTTCTTAGCACGTTCATACATTAATTTTTATAGTCAACATGGTAATTCTTACAAAAACTTTATTGATATTGTCATAAGTTAAGAAGGGACAAACTGGGGAAAAGAAAAAAAAATCAGACTTTAGAGTCAAAAGACCAGAGTTTAAACTCTACTGTACAGAATGACTTAGGCATGTATCTTCATCTCTGGGAGCCAATTTCCTTGTCTACAGGAGGGTTGCTTAGATGGTTCCATTTTCTCTGGCTTGCATTGTTGCTGATGAGAAGCCATGGTCATCCTGATTTTCTTTTTCTTTTTTTTTTTTTTTTAAGATTTTATTTATTTATTCAAGATAGAGAGAGAGAGGCAGAGACGCAGGCAGAGGGAGAAACAGGCCCCATGCAGGGAGCCCTCATCCTGATTTTCATTCCACTGTATGTCATTCTTTTCCTCTGGCTGCTTTTAAGATTTTTTTTTTTTCTCCTTATCATTAGTTTTCAGCCATTCTCGGAAGTGCCTTGTACGGTTTTCTCTGTGTTTGTTCTGCTTTCCGTTTGTTGAAATTCTCACATCTGTATATATTTCTCATCTGACTTGCAAAACTTTCAGTTGTTATTTCTTCAAATAAAAGCTATTGGCAAGTCTGTGCCTGCTAATTTTACCATCACGGCTATTTCTAGGTCTATCGACTGTATTTTTTTTCCTTTTCATTAAAAAAAAAAGTTTTATTAGATGCTGGACATTATGAATATGTTTTTGAGTACTGGAATTTGTTGTCTTTAAAAATATCATTTTGTTCTGAGAGTTACTTGAGGATCTGCTTGTTACTTTCAAAACAATGTTTTAAAAACATTGTCAAAAAAAATTAAAAACATTGTCAAAGTACATCTAGGACAGCCTTTGCTTTGGGAATAGTTTAACCCCTCGTCTAAGGTAAGATCTTTGTGAAGTCACTACTGAGAGCTCCCAGGGTTCATGGAGGTTTCTCTATTCTGGTTGGTCAGGACTCAAAAGTCTTCCAACCCTCTCCGTGTCTCTCATGAATAAATAAATAAAATCTTAAAAAAAAAAAAAAAAAAAAAAAAGTCTTCCAACCTTGTGTGTGCTCTGGTCATTATTCAGCTCCCTGCTTGTGGTTCATTGGCCAGTATTGCCCTTTGTTCTCCTGGGGTCTCACCCTACCCATGACCAGCTTAGTACTCAGCCAAAGACTTAAGGGGATCCTCTTTGCTCTTCACTTGTTTTTTATTGAGATGTAATTCACATACCTTAAAATCCACCCTTGTAAAGTGTACGATACGTTGGTTTCTAATATAGTCACAAGACAGGGCAACCATCACCACCATCTAACTCCAGGACGTTTTCATCATGGTGCGGGGATCCTTCCAGATTTCTGGAGCCCTAGGTCTGCAGAGCTCTCTCCCTGCCAATGTACTCTGCCTCACATATTGCAGATGCCTCAGACCCCTGCACTCAAGACTTAGCTTGGCCGGCTCAGTGAGACTGCGGAGCTCCCTTGGACCTTCCTCCCTGTGCTGGCTTCTGGTAAGTGCCTCCAGGCAGAAAGCCAGGGCAATCGCAGGGTTCCACTGGCTACTGTCCAATGGCTGAAAACCCTTATTTCATTTTTTTTCCAGTTTTGTAGTCATTTATGGATGGAGGGTTACCCTGATACAATTACTCCATCACGGCCAGAAGTGGAAATCTCAGCTTATTTGATTTTTTAGATTAAACCAGCTTATCATTGTGTTTGGCTGTAATAAACACTAAACTAATCATAGTTATTAAGTTACTATTTTATGTTACTGAAGTGGAGGTTATCCTCTCAATAGCTCTTGTACCAAACTCCCATCGTCTAGTACCCCTGGAACGGAGGGGTGGGGGGACGTCACCTGGGCTACAGCTTCACACTGGCCCCATGTTGTTCCAATCCAATTGGTGTGATTCCAGCACTCCGCCCCCCTGCCATCCTGATTAGTTCAGTTAAATCAGGACTACGCTAATTAGTGCATGATACTCTTCTGGCCACATGGATGGTTCTGGAATGGAGATTTGAGGGGCGAAGGAAAGAGGAAATGTATCTTTCTCTCTCCTAATATTCTCTTCCCTTAGAAAATCCATTCATGTAGTTTCTGACTTCTCTCTACCCCTTTACCCACTGTCCCCGGGAGAGGCAACGTAATCTCTCCAAATGAAAACCAGGGAAGAATAAACTGGGCAAGCTCAGCCCAGCTCAGCTCTTCTTCCTGTGGAAGTGAGCTGCCCACGTAGAGCACGCGGTCACCTCCTCTTCTCCATGCCGGGAGACTTACTCACCTGGCAGGTTGCCCACAGGGGAGACCCCAACTGGGTGAGTGGCTATCCCAGCTGTCCCCTAGGTAATAAGCCTCCAGCAGTATCAGTACGAAAAGTAAGATTTTGCTTTTTATGACCCAGATAGAGACAAGCAGTTATCATTTACTGGAGGGCCCCTCAGAGACCATAAGCATATATGGCCCATTTCAGACCTGTGAGGTGCAGCAGCAGGCTTGGCGGATGATTTGGGGTAACGTCCCCCTCCTTCTCAAGGATCTCTCTTTTACTGTGTGTGGGGCGAGACCACGTGCATCCTGCAGCCGCCTTGGCCAGGCTGCAGGACCAAGCGGCCCCGGGAGGGGTACAGAGCTAAGAGAAGCACAGGAAACCCCAGTGCCAGTGTCCGCCCAGGCTTTGGGTTTCTCAGTAATGGGAATCAATACGTCTCCTTTATTACTTAAGCTTCTGGGGTTTTGCTTTCTCTCACTTGTGCACTGAAAGCACCCCAGCAGACACGATCCCTATACGGTTTAAAAGTGCTTGAACTCGCATCTCATTTGATCCTCTCACTGTGGCCAAGAGCTATAGAAGATGAGGAAATAGAGAGCCGGAGCCAGCAGTGCAAAAGGACTTGCTCAGGATCACATGGGAGAAAAATGGCAGACAGGGATGGGACGCACACCCGGCTGTCCCCACGCTAAGCTCAGTGCGCTCTCCACTGGGCCACATCACCAGGCAGAAGGGATCCTGAGGACTCTGAAGGACACTATCGGTGTCATTCCACAGATGCAACCAGGCTTTGGGGCTCACATCAAAGAGGGCATGGTCTCCCCAAGTCACCCTCCTCCGTGCCCATCGGGCCTGGGATCTCAGAGTGGATGGCCCTCACAACTGAGCCCCCAGCAACAGGGATTTGGATGGGGATCCTGCTTGTTAATAGAAAGACTCCTGGAGGAACCAAGGAGGTATTTCCAGAATACAGGGATCCCAGAGGACAGTGATCAAGGCAATTGGGAGTGAGACTGATGAGGTACCACTGATTTATGAGCCTGAGGTCGATCTTGTTCTCTGCCTCTAATCCAGGGGCTCCTCTCCACACCCTGCAGTTGTGGGCGTAAAGGGAACACACTCGTATGCATATATTCTTCCTGTGGAGAAGGCTGGTAGCTCTCAACAGATTTGTAATCCTCTGTGCAGGACGCTGTAGTTCACGTGGACAGATAAGAGGTGGACTTGCTGCCTCCCCCAACAGGGGTCCCTGAGGTGCGAATGACCAAGGAGGGACGGGATGGAGCCAGGCCCTGCTCCTGAGACACAAGTTTCTGAGGCCCAGTGTCCAATTCCACCCCTCACTTCTGGGGCCCAGCTAGCTCCCCTCACCTTCAGGCCCCCGCTCAGGGGCCCCTTCCTCCAGGGAGCTCTCCGTGACCTTCACATCCACTTCCCCATTGGGGCACTTCTCATAGCGGGCAACGGCCTTCTCAATTGTTTCCCTGCACTGAACCTGGCATCCCCCTGAGGCCCGGGACTCTTGTCTGGAGGTGGGGAGTGGCAGAGGGGGTAGGGAGGAGGGGGCCTTGGCCTTGCCTTTGGCAGCCTGCCAGGGAGGCCTGGCCTGCGGCTGCACCTGGTCAACCCCAAATGAATGAACAGTAGCCTAAACCAGGTGGCTGTCAGGTGCCCCACATCTCTGAGGAGGGCTCTACATTTTGAGTTTTTAAGTAGTTACAGCTAGAGGGGAACTTGGGGCCACTTGGTTCATCCCTGCCAGCTTACAGGGGAGGGGAGAAGCTGCAGTCCCCAAGCAGTGGGTCCAAGGCCGCTGGAGGCCTAGGGCTGGGGGGCAGGGGGATGGGGGGGCCTCTCGCATTGTCTGAAGGCCCAGGCCTGTACAGAGACGAAGAAATGCGGACCCGCCCTGAATGTTCACATTCACCAAGCGGAGCGGTCCTGGCCTCATGCTGCATTGGGTCCCGGGCCCTCCCCGCCCCCATGCGTCCCCAGCCCCGGGCTCCTGGTGCCTCTGCAGGATGAAGGTGGCACTCAGGCCTTGGGAGGCTCTGGCCCGACACCCCCGCCAGGCTGGCCGGGCTCTGGGAGGCCTGCGCCTCCGCCACCTTCGCTCCCTGGTAGCCCCCCGGGCCTCCGGGTGGGGAGCACACCTGTCCTCTGGAAGGGAGGTTGAAGCACAGGGGCCACCGCCAGAGCTTATTTATCATGCAGCCTGGGGGACCCCGGCAGGCCAGAGCAGCACAGAGGGGAAGAGGCCCAAACACCAGTGCGCAGAGGGGAGACGTACTGGCAGTCGGGTGGCCTGACTCAGGAGGAGGATGAGAGAAGCAGATGGGAAGGCTGGCCAAGGCTGCCAAGGCCTCCAGGGGCCCCCAGGGGTCTCCAGGGCCTCTAGGGGCCTCCAGGGGCCACCAGAGCCTCCAGCAGAGGATGCATTGGAGACTGGCATCACATGGGCTTCGGGGCAGGCCAGCAGGACTTCAATATGGGGCCTCCCTAAGCCAGGTGCGGGACCCCCCTCAGGAACCACCATTCTTCTCAGAGGCACGTTTCCCGAATCTGCAGGCGAGGGCTACAAACACTTGTCTTGCTGTGTTTTGCAACAATTACATGAAATGCCGGTTGCGGGCACTCGACGCGGTGCTCAGAATAGAATCTATTCTTAAAAGCGATCCACTAATAATAGGGAACCAAGGCTGGAGAATGATCACTTTTTAAAAAACACAAATTAAGACAGATTCGAGTTTATTCCTCCAAGAACATCCCTCTTGGTTCTTACTCACATTCTTAAGCGGAAGAGAAAGGAGCAGAGTGGCTACCAGCAGAGGAGCGAATGGCCCACGGCTCCCCCTCCATTATGTCTACACTGCAGCCCGTGCAGAGACCCTGTAGAAATGACATCAAAAGCAGTGGAGATCTCAGGGATTAAATGCTCTCGCCAACTGCTTGGGAGATGCATTCACTGCTCTGCCCTCCTTTGGTGCACAAGCTCATTTTCTGCTCGCAACACTCCTGCTAGAGGGTGCGATTAGTCTCCTATCTTAGAGATGCGGAAGGCAGGACACCCAAGGTCACACTGCTTCTAAGTAGCAAAACCGAGATTGTAGCGGGGCGGCCTGGCCCCCCACCTCTCCTCCCAGCCACTAGACAAAAGCTGCCTCTCTAAGGTGGGCGCTAGGCTCAGCCCCAATTCTCAGACGAGAGAAGACAGGTGAAGTCGCTTTTGCAAGGCCACCCAGGTAGTCACTGGCAGAGCAGGACAGTCACCGTCATGAGCTGGGATTCTTAATCCCTGGAGCGTTCTCTTCAATTCAACGTGGAACCCGGAAAGTGAAGGCCGCCCCCTCCCCTCCAGTAGCTGGAACTGTGCACTGCATACGCCCAGCCGTCGGCGGCCCCACTCCCCACGTGCGGCGGGAGCTGATCTGTGGTGAGAGGCCTTGAGACCGTCACACAGGGACAATCGAAGGGGTGACTCTGCCAGCAGATTCCAGTCATTTCTGCAACCTGACAGGACTCTTCCCTTTCAAAGATCTGCTTGTTCAAAGTCAGGATTTTATTCCACAAGCCAAGAAAGTGCCCCCGCCCCGGGTCCCCAAGTTGTGCCAAGTTGGTATCAGTCACTTGTAACCCAAATGGGCTCTTGCCTGGAAGGCAACATGCAGAAACGAGAAGCTGAAACCAAAAGGCAAGAGGGCCAGGCCCACGTACAGTGGCAAAGAGACGCCGAGAGGGGCAGAAAGAGCAGCAGGGGCACGAGGCCAGCCTGCCAGCGCCGCAGCACCGGGTGGCTTCTGAGCTTGGTTCTCTCCCCCGGGCTGCCCCAAAACCGCCGAGGGAACCACGTGAACTGGCACTTTTGAACATTTCCTCTCCCAAATGCACGTGAGTGTCCCAGCCCCCGGAATTCCTCGTGTAGACACTCACGTGTGCCCCTTGGAAAGGGTTCACTTCCAATCAACGTGCATCCAGCTAGGATGAAGTCCCCGTCCTTCAGAGCCCCTGCAGACGCTCCCAGGATGCTTGTCCAGCCCGCCCCCTGCCCACCCCCAGTGCACCACCCTAGCAGGGCGCTTCTGGAAAGGCAGATGGCATTCCCTCAGGAAGCCTGGTAAGCCTCAGAGCTGCTGGTGAGTCAGCGGGGTCTGCGCAGAAGCATCTGGCCCCAGGAGCCAAGATTAAGCCCTTCTCCATCTAATTGCACACAACCCCACAGGCCGCACCCCATGCCGGCCGCCCCAAGGCTGCTGTTAGTCACGTGTGCACTTTAATTTAGCTACACGATGGGGGGGGGGGAGATGAGCTAAGAGCACAAAAGAATCCTTCTGTTAGAGAGAAAAAAAATGGGGTCTAGGGAGGTGACATGACTTCCCTGAGGTCACTCAGCCAATCAACCAAGAAGCTCTCCCTGGGGACCCGTTTCCTGGCTCTTGTTCTAATCCTGCTCCGGCCAGAACTCCAAGTCATTCCGGGATCGGAATCTGGTCACATTCCTCACCTTCCTTTTTCTCCCAAGCTCTAATTTTGCTGTCTCTCAGAGCTCAAACTCAGGGAGATCTGGTGTCAGCCCATCAGTCAGTCATGCATGGACCCTCGTTCAAAGTGTGCCGGCTGGAAGAGACCTTACAGGTCATCTGTCCAAATCCTTCCTATCCGGGGTCAGCTGGGCCCTTTGGTTCTAAGAAACAAGAAATTGACTCTAGCGAACTAAAGGGGAAAAAAGGTTTTAAATTTTTACGAGTTTGAGGAAGTTGGGAAGCCCATAAAATTGAAGAAAAGCTAAAAACTTGGGCCCCTGATAGGACAGACTCCAGGGATCTTCGGAGCAGGAAACCCTGGGCAGTCTCTTGAGGGCCACCCCTTCAGCCTTCTTAATCACCTCCCTGCCCCCAGCAGACAATTAGGTGCTGGTTCTTTTCAAAGTTTTGGGGGAATCGACAGTCAGACTCTCAGATGGTGCTGGGACCCACCTTTGGCATCAGAATCACCTGGAGCGTTTCCTAAAATGCAGATTGTTGGGTCCCGTGCCCAGAGTTTCTGATTCTGAGTTGGGAGTCTGGGCTTTTGCAGGCAACGCTGGTGTTGCTGGGTGTGGGGACCACACTTTGAGAGCAAACCTCTGTAGCTGGGGATCCTGGGGAACCTTGAGAAACGGTCGCACCGAGGCAGTAGTCAATGGACTCAGCAAATTCCACAGGGCTGCACTCATTAGGATTTCCCAGACGAAACCAGAATGCTAGGACTACAGGGGAAATGGGTGTTAGTGAGGCAGGAGAAAACAGATGGGAACTATTAAACACAGAAGGTTCCCAGGCTTCCCTGGGTCCAGTGAAATAACCCCTGGTTACTTCTGCTGCTCTCCACAAGGTGTGCGAACAACAACCCTCCTTATAATCTTGAAGGACAACAAGCTCTGTTGGGCAGGCAACATGGTTTTTGCAAGCCTGGTACCTGATCAGCCCAGTGCTTTTACTGGCAATATAGCAGCAAAAAAAAGAAAGAAAAAAAAAGGCAAACAAGGTTCCGACTCTCATGCAGCTTTCCTGGGGAATCAAAATGAAACAGTTCTACTGAAAAAGCCTCTGCAGCATGCAACATGTTATCAACATCACCTCCTTTATTCCAGTTAGCATGCTTCTATTAATGCAACCTGAGAGGACATTAAGTTTCTCAGCAGCCACATCCTACTATTGACTTAGTGTCATTATTCAAAATTATTTAGTGAGCATGTATAGTGCCCCCCAGCCCTCTGCTGGATATCACAGGGGTGCAAGAGAAGCAAGAGGCCAGCCTCAGCCCCTTGGCAGCTACCAGCAGTCTCAATGAAAGGCTGGTTAGCTTGCAACTGGACAAGATGTCCAGATCTCCAATTAGACACCCAAAGAGTTGGGATGCCTGGGTGACTCAGTGGTTAAGCATCTGCCATCCTGCTCAGGGTGTGATGCTGGAGTCCTGGTGATCGAGTCCCACATTGGGCTCCCTGCGTGGAGCCTGCTTCTCCCTCTGCCTGTGTCTCTGTTTCTCTCTCTGTGTGTGTCTCTCATGAATAAATAAAATCTTTAAAAAAAAAAAAGACACCCAAAGAGTCATCATTACCGATCCCATTAGGAGCACTTGGATCTTCTGCATCAGTGTAACCACATTGGGAGGCAGGACACACAGGCTGAACAACCTGGCACGATATCTCTGGGCAGTACACAGCCTGGTGCCCTCTTTGAGCCTCCCCGTCGACTGACGCAGATGGGGGGGTCCCCCCGCCACTCCCTTAAAGGGGTTTATGAATGGTCAGCTCTAAATCAGGAGCAGGGAGAGAGGTGAAGCCTCGAACAATCCTGAGCTGGAAGGGTCTTTACTGGTCACCTCAGTCCAACCATCTCTTTTAGCGAAAGACCCTGAACCCCAAGAGGTAAAAGGTTTGCCTAAGTTCACACAATTGGTAGGGGACAGTCGGGATCCAGAACCCAGGCCCTTCTCTGCCCTATAACCCAGTCCCCTGCCCACCGCACCACCAGAAACAGGTGGATGAGGCAAGGGAGGGAGAGCAGAGGACATGTATGGCTCTGGAACTAGAGCAACCAGGACACACTAGCAGCAAAAGTGCCCGAAAACGGAATATAAATAATAGTGAAAGGGAATAAAGGGGAAAGGAGAAAAATGAGTGGGAAATATCAGAAAGGGAGACAGAACATGGAAGACTCCTAATTTTGGGAACTGAACTAGGGGTGGTGGAAGGGGAGGACGGTGGGGGGTGGGGGTGACTGGGTGGCGGGCACTGAGGGGGGCACTTAACGGGATGAGCACTGGGTGTTATTCTGTACGTTGGCAAATTGAACACCAATAAAAAATAAATTTATTATTAAAAAAATAAGAAGGAAAAACATTGCCAGAATGCTTGGTATTCAAATGGGAAATAAAATGCGTGTGAAATCAAAAAAAAAAAAAGTGCTCGAAAATGCCCTGCACACATCTAGTGTTACACCAGCGGCGAGATGTGGGCAGCGTGGCGGGGAGAAGCTTCGGTGCCTCCAATGGAAGAGGCAGGGCTGCACCCCAGAAACCGTGGGCTCGCGGGACTCCAGAGCTCAGAAAGCTTCTTGTTTCCAAACGTGCGATGACAACCAAGGAAAGGGGACAGAGGAGCTAATCCTCCAGAGACGGGGCACGGGGGCCAAATGCATTAAGGTGGTCTGTGGGTTACAGGGTCCTGATTCAAAGACTCTGAGAGCAAAGGTGGCTGGGGACCGGGGAGGGGGGGCCTCCTCCCACAGCCAGAGCTCCGCAGATCCCTGTGGAGGTGGGGGGGGCATGTGGGGGGGGGTGAGAGGATGACCCCCCTAGCACCTGATTTCATGGTGGTGTTCCCAGAAGAGGAGCTTTGTGGGGACTGGCCCCTCACTTGACACCGCCTGGGAGGGCTGCTTTCTTACCCCATTATTGCCGCAGAGGCTGAGGAGGCCGACCTAGGCCACAAGCTCCTGCAGCTCAGCTGAGGGGGGGGGCAGGTGCTCCGCGGGCTCCCCGCAGCCCCGCAGCCCCCACCCCCCTCCACCCCCCCCCACCCCCCCCACCCCAGGGCTCTGACTTCTGAGCTGCCCCTCGGGCCGCCTAAGCTTTCCAGCTGGAACTGTTTCTCACCGATACCCACACAAAATAATAAATTCTGGCAATAATCTTTTTTTTCTTCTGTTGATTAGAGAGCTACTACGTGTAGCCAAACTGCGGTGTTTTAGGCTTCTTATAGGACAGAGAACTGGCACACCGGTGCGGCGTGTAAGGGCCTGCTGTTCCCTTCCTGCGCGTGTCTAACTTCCCACGATGCACTGAGGGGCTGCGCCTGACCCTCAATCCAGGGAGAGGCCGCCTCCTTATCTTAACTGATCCCCCAGGACCCCGACACTTCCTAGCCCGGTGCCAGGCTGGTCACCAAGGGGACACCCCTGGTCACATCTGATCTCTGCCGTCAGTGAATTCGGTCTCCCGGAGGGGCTGAGGGCCAAGGATGGTGAGACGTGGTGCGTGGTCCAGCGGGAGGCCTCGATGCCAAGAGCCTGGCCCTTGGGAGCAGGACGGCGAGGGGCTCAGCCACGCACGGAGGTCTGCGCGGCGCCAGCAGGCTGGGCGGGCTCGCGGGACGGGGGGGCCAGCGGGCTCCCTGCGGGTGCGTTGTAGGAAGAGCAGCCTTCGGGCCCGTGCAAGGGCTGGGGCTGCAGGGGGAAGGGCCAGGAGGAGGGCGCCGCGTGCAAGGGCGGGGGCTGCAGGGGGAAGGCCCAGGAGGAGGGCGCCGCGTGCAAGGGGCGGGGGGCTGCAGGGGGAAGGGCCAGGAGGAGGGCGCCGCGTGCAAGGGCGGGGGCTGCAGGGGGAAGGCCCAGGAGGAGGGCGGCCCGTTCCGAGAGGACGCGCAGCCCCCGCAGGAGGCGCGACGGGCGCTAGACCAAGGCAGGGCCCGGGGCGGGAGCGGGAGGGGATGCGCACCTCCCGCGGGGCTCGGGTAGGCTGCAGGCTCCTGCGCCGTGAAGACAGCCCGGGCTGTGGCCCTGCGCCTCCCCGAGCAGCCACGCAGACGGGGGGTGCGGATCAGGTCCCCCGCGGCGTCCAGGAGAGGCGAGTCAGAGCGGGCTCTGGGGCACGTGGCCGCGTCCCGGGAAAGCAGGTGCCTCACCGCAGCCGCGGCCGCTCGGCCCGCGCCACCCCTCCCGGGCGCTCCCCGGCTGCCGCGTCGCCCTGCGCAGTCCCCGCCGCCCCGGGCCCGCCTCCCCCAGCTCCGCCTCCGCTGCCATGACAAGATGCCGCCACAAGGTGTCGCTACAGAGCGGCAATCCCGCCAGGTTGGCCGGTTGCCTGGGCGCGGGGGTGCCTTCCCGGGCGGGGCGGGAGCGGGGGGGTCCTACCCTGGAGCTCCAGCCCCGAGGCTGGGCTTCTTCTGTGGTTCCCGCCTCGTGCTGACCTGTTGTTCCTCTAATCACGCTGGGTGCGGAGGACTCTGAATCCAACAGGGCTTCTGGAACGTTAGGGGTGCAGCACCACCAACCCAGGCGCACCCCCTCCACGCACACCTTTCCGTTCCGGTGACTCTTTCCTACCAGAGTGCCATGGGCAGGGCCGTGCCAGCTGAGCTCCCCAGGTCCCCTTCACCTGCTGATTCAGGAGGGAATGAACTGGTGGTCCCAGTGCCTTTACACACACCAGACCCCTTGGGCAACTTGTGCAAACTGGCTCACCCCCTCCGAGACCCAGCACTAAATGAGAGCAGCAGCATTTTCTACATACCCCGCCCCAAGTCTGTTACCGATGCATAGCTAGCAGGGCCCCCGCTGACTGCTGTCTGAGCAAAAGCCTACTCCAGAATACACAGTTCTGTTGACACCTAGAAATGCTAGAAGCTTCTTTCTCTATGTCTGACAAGGCTATTATTACCTGCTTTATGGCCATTGGGAGCCCTCTTGTATACCAAGTGAGAGCTTCCTGCAACAGACATTAGGGCCGGCCAAGGGGCCACCAGCCTTACAGAGTGTCATGAAAGTGTCTTTGTGGACTTACTGCAGAAGGTTGACGAAGGCGGCTTTCTGTCCCAGGCAGAGAGAATCAGAAAGAAACACAAACCTCTTCATAAAACAGGGTCCCATACCAAACCGCAGCAAGAAGAGGAGAATGCTGCAGAAAATCACATGTACCTGGAAGTGGGACCATGATTAGTGCACCCAGATTTAGCAAATAAATGGACAAGATATTCAGCTAAATTAAATTTGGATTTCAGACTGTAAAAACAGGGGTAGTTTTTTTAGAATAAGCATATCCCTTGCAATATCTGGGACATACAGTCAATAACCATACAGTTACTGGTTATTTATCTGAAATACAAATTTAACTAAGCATCCTGTAGCTTATCCGTCAACCCTAGTTCTGAAGCAAAACCACGATCAGGAGCAAACCCACCTTTCCTAAGCAGGCAAAGATCAAAGGCATTTTAAGAGGTCAAGAGTTAAAATTCACTTGTTTACTAAACACAGACTTAGATGGTCTTTTATTTTTAAGCAGTGGTCCGTAAGTCTGACTTTGCACTGGAACTTGCTGAGGAATTACAAACACAGATCTATAGATGCCCATTGGTGTTCCTGGGGATTCATATTAAACTGTTTCAAAGGCGTTCTAATATGCAACAGAGGGGTTAAGGACCACTGTCTTATTTATTTATTATTTTTTAAAGAATTTATTTATTTATTTATGAGAGACAGAGAGAGAGGCAGAGACACAGACGGACGGAGAAGCAGGCTCCTCCCAGGGAGCCCCATACGAGACTTGATCCTGGAACTCGGGGATCATGCCCTGAGCCAAAGGCAGATGCTCAACCACTGAGCCACCCGCTGTCTGAGAGCAAAAAGTTGTCTGTACCTGCCTATTCAGCAGAAAACTTTTCTCAAGTGGTCAAGGAGGTAAGAGTGATGCACTTTCTCTGCACCACTTACTCATAACTCACGGTGAGTTTACAGTGACAACAGCTCTCAGTGTGCTGAGGAGAAACTGGCAAAAGATGGATTAGCTGTGGGTAATTCTTGTTGCTATCAAAATAACATTTCTAGTCATCCTGTCCAAGTAATTCTATGCTAGAGAATAAACCTAAGGGAAATACTCAAAAGTCAAGAAAAATATTTATATGAGGAGATGCTAATCATACTATTAAAATGAGGATAATGATAATTTTTATAAAACTCCAAAAGTAGGAAATGGCTAAATTAATTTTGATATACTCATGTTAGGATATGACAAAGCCAGTAAAACCATTTTTCCCCACAGAATATTATTAGTGAAAATACTGGCAATATGATTTTAAGAAACAGAAGCAGGATATTGAAATGTAAATGCATTAGAATTCATATACTAATTCTATTTAAAAGGGAAAAAGAAGAGTGAAATGAAACACATCCTCACAGTAAAAGGTATTTATATCTGGTGGTACTCCAAGGGCAGATATTTCTTCATTTTTATTTTTCTGCTTGAGCTTTCAAAATTCAATGCAATGAGCAGGTTTAACGTTTATAACTAGGGAAGTCAGGGACACCTGGGGGCCCAGCGGTTGAATGTCTGCCTTTGCCCCAGGGCATGATCCTGGAGTCCTGGATCGAATTCCACATGGGTCTCCCTGCATGGAGCCTGCTTCTCTCTCTGCCTATGTCTCTGCCTGTCTCTCTGTGTCTCTCATGAATAAATAAATAAATCTGAAAAAAAGCAAAAACACCCCAAAAAACTAGGGAAGTCAGCGTTTCTTTGATTAAATAAAAATATTTATTTTAAATGTCAAGTGTTAAAACTTAATCCTCCTAATAGCAGACTAAGTGATTCAGACCAAACTCTTAGCAATATAGCTAAAAAGGTGAACAAAATATTTTTAAAATCTTTTTAAAAGCATTACAGAGCTCAAAAGATAATTGAAAAAAAAAAAAAAAATGACCTGGCTAAAATCCCAGAAAGGCCTGGAAACTGGAGAGGCTAATGAGATACTTTGGACTCTACCACCTGAAGCAAAGCTGCAATTTGGGACTTTTGGTGGCCTTGAGGGGCCATGGGAGGAAATGTCAGAGTCCAGAGTTCTCAAAGTACAGGGCCAAATAAAAAAAAAACTTCTGGCTTTGGGCTGTGGCCTCCCAAAGCCATACACCATAGGTAAGAGTCAGCAAAAATAAACTAGCCCTCACACAGATGAAAATCTATCTTCAGATTATTTGGGTTTCTGAGAAAGTAACAAAGCCTGAACTTGGGATGAAGAGACCCTGGATTGGTCATGCTCTTAGACCCCTGGCTAAAGCAATAGAAAACCCACTCTCAGAAGAAGATGAGAACACGTCCTAGGCAATAGTTTTCCCACCACAATGCCTAACATACAGTCAGAGATAATCAGGCATATGTGACGATAATACTATGAGGCCTGTAGGGATTTAAAATAATGGAACTGTCAGCAGAGACTATAAAATGTATATGTTTACTATTTAAAATAAGTCAATAAATGAAGTTTTACTAGTTATTTTATCTCAAGGAGATAAACTATTTGGGTAGAAAACTAGAAACTATAAAAAGTGACGAATATGAAAAAAAAAGTGACGAATATGTAAAGGAACAGAGTCATTTTTAAAAGGGCAAATTAGAATAATATGAAAATTAAGAGTAAGATTTTTCCTGCCCTATCTTTTTAAAAAAGATTTTTGAGCAGCCCCGGTGGTGCAGAGGTTTAGCGCCGCCTGCAGCCTAGGGCGTGCTTCTCCCTCTGCCTCTCTCTCTCTCTCTCTCTCTGTCTCTATGAATAAATAAATTTAAAAATCTTTTAAAAAAATTTTTAAAAATGAATGTTTAAAAAAAATATTTCTAAAATTTATGTATGTATGTATGTATTTATTTAAGAGAGAGAGAGAGCACGAGTGGGTAAAGGAGTAGAGGGCAGGGGACAAGTGGACTCCACGTTGAGCATGGAGCCTTATGCAGGGTTCCATCCCACAACCCAGAGATCATGACCTGAGCCAAAATCAGGGGTCAGATGCTCAAGCAACTGAGCCACCCAGGTGCACTTTCCTTTTTATCTTTTTACCAGTTTTACTGAAGTATCATTTATATACAATAAAATCCATTCATTCACTGTATACACTCTGGTGACCTATACTTGTGCAACCACCACTGCAACAGAAAAAAAAAAAATTAACAGCAACAAAAAACAATTAAATGAATGGCTCAATGGTAGATTACAAGGGCTGAAGAGAGAATTCATGAACAAAAATGTAGGTCAGAAGAAACCACGCAGAGAATAGTCAAGACAAGGGGATGAAAAATAAAGCAGGAAATCTAAGTGGTAAGTTTTAAATACCTCTAGTTACGTCTATTATCCTGACTAAAATCATAAAGTTCTGGGATGAGGCCGATTATAACTTACACAAGTAACTATATCGGTTCCCTATTCCTGACTTCTTCTGCCTTCAGAGTCACGCAGTGAGAGCTATGGGTTAGAGCCGCATGAGCAAAGCGTTTTTTGCACTGCAGGAGAGACACCTGGAAGTTAGAAACCTGGCAATGTACATAGGTTACACAATGCCCAGCTAGCACCCTCTCTTCCTAAGAGGATGTTGGGTGGGGGGGAACATTCACTGGAGTCATTTACTGTCCTTTGGAATGTAAACAAATGGTTCCAGGATTCCAAATTTTATCCCCCTCTGAAATGTAAAGGATTATCTAAGAAGTATAACAGGGAAGAATGCAAGAGTCTGGCTCTGAGAGGCGGGGAGCTCAGAGAAGCTACGTTTTGTTAGCCTTTGAATGGGAGCAGATGGCCTCCGTTCTAACACTCTTCACCTCAGGTATCAACCTTTGCTCAGAGAGTCCCAGGTGTGCAGAGACATGGAGACATCCACTGGATCCCTGGATGGCTCAGTGGTTTAATGCCTGCCTTCCACCCAGGGCATGATCCTGGAGACCTGGGATTGAGACCCACGTCAGGCTCCTGCTTGGAGCCTGCTTCTCCCTCTGCCTGTGTCTCTGCCTCTCTCTCTGTTTCTCTCATGAATAAATAAATAAAGTCTTAAAAAAAAAAAAAGAGAGAAAGAAATAGACATAGAGGATACCATGAGAAGGTCTGACCCATATGTTTTTTGGGGGGTATCCCAAAAGCAGAGAGAGAAGGAGGGACAGAGGAATGTGTGAAGAAATGGTCACTGAGAAGTGTCCAGAATGCAAGATGCTGCGAGGGTCTGGATGTGCCCCGCCCCCAACAAATTCATATGTTGTAATCCTAACCCTCAAAAATTGTGATATCAGAATGTGAGGCCTTTGGGAGGTGCCTGATCCAGGAAGATAGAACCTTCCTGAATGGGAGTCATGCCTTTTAAAGAGGCAGAGGGACCCCCCCAGCCCCACCCACCGTGTAATGACTCAGCCAGAAGGCACCAGCTGTCAACCAGGGAGAGGGCCCTGACCCCATCATGTTGGGCCATGATCCTTGGACTTCCAGCCTCTAGGACTAGAAATCTACTCAGTAGGTGGTATTTAGTTATAGCAGCCTACGTAGACTAAGACTAAGATACCAGAATGCATGGTTGAGAAGCCAAAGAGATCCCAGGGAGAAAGTTTTAAAAAGAAATCCAGGGCAGCCCGGGGGCTCAGCAGTTTAGCACCTGCCTTCGGCCTGGGGTGGGGGGGTGGGGGTGAGGGGGGTAGGGGGGTGATCCTGGAGACCCAGGATCGAGTCCCACGTCAGGCTCCCTGCATGGAGTCTGCTTCTCCCTCTGCCTGTGTCTCTGACTCTCTCATAAATAAATAAAATCTTTAAAAAAAAAAGAAATCCATGTTTATACATTTTATGGTGAAACTGCAGGAAACCAAGGACAAGGAAAAAACCTAAGAGAAATCTTTAGAGTGTACCAGTTAGGCTGACAGCTGAATTCTCAAAACAAAAACAAAAACAAAAACAAAAAAACAAACCAACAAACACAATGGAACCTGGGAGACAGCAGAATGACCATCTCCATGTGCTGAAAGAAGAGAACTCCCAACATAAAACTCCTTACCCAGGAAAAAAAAAAGTGACCATCAGCATGAACTGAA
Organism: Canis lupus familiaris; assembly: GCF_011100685.1. Classification (NCBI taxonomy): domain Eukaryota; kingdom Metazoa; phylum Chordata; class Mammalia; order Carnivora; family Canidae; genus Canis; species Canis lupus. The sequence goes on from NC_049225.1 coordinate 28,354,492, forward strand.
ACTGTAGTCAATGAACAAAACCTGAGAGCATCACCACCATATACCAGTATCGGTCCTTAGTAGAGAGCAGAGGTCACCCCAACATGGGTAAGTCTAAATACCTGGTGGGTAAATTAAAACAATGATTACAGCTACACACACACACACACACACCTTCCCATTTATTTTCCCTTTCTAGTGTTCTTTCCTACTGATGCAGGCTACATCTGGTATCTTTCCCTTTAGCCTGAAGAACTTATGATTTCTTGTCATGAAAGTCTACTAGAGTCAAGTTCTTTCAGCCTTTTTCTGTGGGCAAATGTAATTTATCTTTCATTCTTGAAGTAGGTATTTTGAATGACTTTTTTTTATTTCAGCATTTTTTAATAATAAATTTATTTTTTATTGGTGTTCAATTTGCCAACATATAGAATAACACCCAGTGCTCATCCCGTCAAGTGCCCGCCACCCAGTGCCCGCCACCCAGTCACTCCCACCCCCTGTATTTCAGCATTTTGAAGAAGCCATGCCACTGTGTTCTACATTCTACTGTTTTTGATGAGAAGTTAGCCCTCATTTTTTGTATTGTTTAACTTATGTGCCTTTTTTCTCTGGCTCTGCTTAAGACATTAAAGAGAATTTTGATTTTTGGTATTTTGACTACCTTGTCAAAGGTATGCCTTGGTATGGTTTTCTTTGTATTTATTCTGCTTGGGTTTTCCTGAGTTTCTAAGATCTGTGAATTTTTTTTTTTTTTTTAAGATCTGTGAATTGATACTTTTTGTTATTTCTTGAAAATCTCCAAGCATAATCCCTTCAGATATTCCCTGTGCCCCATTTTCTCTCTTCTCTTTTGTAGGGACTCCAGTATACATGTGTTATGGTGTTTGATATTGTGCTACAGTTCTCTGAAAGTCTGTTGTAATTTTATTTAAATTTTAATTTTTCACAAGACACCTGGGTGGCTCAATGGTTGAGCATCTGCCTTGGGCTCAGGTCATAATCCCAGGGTCCTGGGATCAAGTCCCGCATCAGGCTCCCTGCATGGAGCCTGCTTTTCCCTCTGCCTGTGTCTCTGCCTCTCTCTGTGTCTCTCGTGAATAAATCAGTAAATGAATCTTAAATTTTATTTTTTCTTTCCTATGCATAAGTTTAGATCATTTTTTAAAAGATTTTATTTATTTATTTATCCAGGCGTCCCCTGGATAAATTCTATTAACCTATCTTTAAGTTTTGTTGTTAAATCCTTCAAATGGAATTTTCATATCAGTTCTAGAATTTTCATTTTATTCTTTTTTGAAATTTCAGATTCTCTGTTGCAATTTTGCACATTTTTACTTATTTTGCTCATATTTTCCACTAGACACTTTAACAGAGGTATACTTATCTTAAAATTTTTGTCTGCTAGTTCTGACATCTGGGTCATTTCTGGTTCTGTTTCTACTGGCCATTTTTTCCTCTTGATTATGGGTCACATTTTCCTGCTCTTTTACATGTCTTCTACCTTTAATTATGTGGGGTTCCTTTGGAAAGGACTGATGGGCAGGTGTACCTTAAGGGATCTCTGTCCTTCTTCCATGTCCCTGTTGCTGTTATGTACTCAGTGAAGACTCAGGTAGAAAAAAGTAACAAATGAGTGCAGCTAGGAAATCTCTCTTCACCCTTTACCTTCACCAGGCCAGAGCCATACTTTTGGTGAGGTCTTATAAATGAGGATTTGCAGGTGGGTGCCACTTTGCAGTTCGGTCTTTCGGAATTTTAATACATCATGACAGCTCATGCCAATATCAACTAGTTCAACTAGTGTCTCATGCGACTCCAAAAATCCTGTATCTATAATAGGTTTGCTATTCCAATACCCTTATATGGAAGCAGACTCGCTCTCCTAAAAAGGGCTCTTTACACTCTGGAATTAGGTCATTTTAAATTCTTTGCATCCTCAGCTCTCTCACTAGTTTTTAACAACTATGATTTTGTAGCTTATTGAGCCTACCTTGTTACAGTGAGAGTAGTGGTCTCTTGCAAATTTCTATAGTCCATCTGGAAGTGGAAGTCCAAATGTTTTTCAAAAGGCTTATTAATTGAAAATATAGAAAAGGTGAGAAGAAGCCTCTTACATCTTAGCTAGGAGATTATCCATCTCCTCTCCATATCTGGAACCAAATAACACTAACTGGACTCAAGGAAAACACTTGGATCACATGTTAGGTCTGTATCCTGCTGAGAAAGCCCAGGAAGGCTAGTAATGTATCCAATGCCTACTACAACAGAAGCATCTGCCTTTAAAAGGTCACCTGCTTTAAAATGGGATTTGGAGAAAATGAAGTAAAAGAAGAATTTACTCTGATTTTACCAAATGGGATTCCTGATATCATTTAAAATGCCCTTTATCCTCATTTCAATTTATTTCCACTTCTTAATCCATCTGGTCTAGCACCAAATTCAAAGCCAGTTTCTCTAACATACCTGCTGAGTCTGAAGAGATCCTTTATGCTTGGCAAAGAGTTTATGCAATTTCACATGAGGAAAAATAGAGAAGGGGGCTAACACAAGAGGCCCTTTGCAGCAACAATTCCTCTGAAGCAGGAGAGAGGATATAAGGCAAACAAAGGCAAAAATGAACTATTGGGACTTCATCAGGATATAAAAGCTTTTGCACAGCAAAGCAAAACCAAAAGACAACCGAATGGGAGAAGATATTTGCAAATGACATATCAGATAAAGGGCTAGTATCCAAAATCTATAAAGAACTTCTCAAACTCAACACCCAAAAAACAAATAATCCAATCAAGAAATGGACAGAAGACATGAACAGACATTTCTCCAAAAAAGACATACAAATGGTGCTCGCTTCGTCAGCACATATACTAAAATTGGAACGATACAGAGAAGATTAGCATGGCCCCTGCGCAAGGATGACATGCAAAAGACATACAAATGGCCAACAGACACATGAAAATTGCTTAACACTACCTGTTAAGTTCTCATCAGAGAAATACAATTCAAAACCACAATGAGATACCACCTCACACCAGTCAGAATGGCTAAAATTAACAAGTCAGGAGGGATGCCTGGGAGCTCAGCCATTGAGCATCTGCCTTCATTTCAGGGTGTGATCCCAAAATAGTTGGACCAAGTCCCACATCAGGCTTCTTGCAGGGAGCCTGCTTCTCCCTCTGCCTATGTCTCTGCCTCTCTGTGTGTGGGTCTTTCATGAATAAATAAAATCTTTTTAAAAAATAGTAAGGAAATGACAGATGTTGGCAAGGATGTGGAGAAAAAGGAATCCTTGTATAATGTTGGTGGGAATGCAAGCTGGTGCAACCACTCTGGAAAACAGAATGGAGGGTCCTCAAAAAGTTAAAAATAAGAGCTACCCTATGACCCAGGAATTGCATTACTGGGTATTTACTCCAAATATTATCATCCAAATCCAAATATTTGTATATTTACTCCAAATATAAAAATGCAGCACCCCAGAGTTATAGCAACAATGTCCACAATAGCCAAACTATGGAAAGAGCCCAGATGTCCATCAACAGATAAATGGATAAAGATGTGAGATACACACACACACACACACACACACACACACACACACACACTGGAATACTACTCAGCCATCAAAAAAAATGAAATCTTGGGCAGCCCGGGTGGCTCAGGAGTTTAGGACTGCCTTCAGCCCAGGGCCTGATCCTGGAGACCCGGGATCGAGTCCCATGTCGGGCTCCCTGCATGGAGCCTGCTTCTCCCTCTGCCTGTGTCTTTGCCTCTCTATCTGTGTGTTTCTCATGAATAAATAAATAAAATCTTTTAAAAAATAAATAAAAAATAAATAAACTTCTGTATTAAGAAAGTAGAAAGAAAAGAGCAGCTTAGGGATGCCTGGGTGGCTCAGCGTTTGGGCGTCTGCCTTTGGCTCAGGGCATGATCCCAGAGTCCTGGGATCGGGTCCCATGTCAGGTTCCCAGCATGGAGCCGTTTCTCCCTCTGCCTGTGTTTCTGCCTGTCTCTCATGAATAAATAAAATCTCCCAAAAGAAAAAAAGAGCAGCTTAAACCCAAAATACATGGAAGAGAAACGTGAAGGCAAGAATAGGAAAAATGAAATAGAAAATAGACAAACAGTGGAGAGAGATCAATTAAGCTAAAGGGTGTATTTTTTTTTAATGTAATAGATTTGATAAACCTCTAGAGTTATCAAGGAAAACCACAAATTAGTAATATCAGGAATTAAAGAGGAGACACAATTACAGGTCCTACAAACACTAAAATGATTAAGTAATAATATATGCAAAGGTATGTCAATATAGTCATCAACATAGTGAAATTACCTATTCCTTAAGAGAGTCAAATTACAAAAACTGGCATAAAAAGAGAAATCATTTAAATGATCCTATGTCTATGAAAGAAATTGAATTCATAATAATTTTTTTAAGAAACTCTTTTCACAAAATGCCAGACCAGATGGCTTCACTGGTGAAGTCCATCAGACATTTAAGGAGAAAATAGCACCAGTCTTACACAAAAACTTTCAAAAAAGAGGTGAGAGAATATCATTGTATAATGTCAACATTATCCTGATGAGAAAAAGTCATTATAATGCAATTACAGATGAAGATCTCTCATGACCACAAATCCTTAACAACAAAAAATCAGTAAATTGAACCCAGCAATATTAAAAAGGGTGATACATGCAACATGGTGGGATTTATCCCAGGAATGCATGGTTGCCTTAGCATTTGAAAACTCAATGTTGGGGATCTCTGGGTGGCTCAATGGGTTAGTGCCTGCCTTCAGCCCAGGGCCTGATCCTGGAGTCCGGGGATCCGGGCTCCTTGCATGGAGCCTGCTTCTCCCTCTGCTTCTCTCTCTCCCTGTGTCTCTCATGAATAAATAAATAAAATCTTAAAAAAAGAAAGAAGAAAGAAAGAAAGAAAGAAAGCTCAATGTAATCCACAACAATAATAGCACAATTAAAAGAGACAAGTTATAAGCATCACAAAAGACATAGAAAACAACAACAAAATTAAACAACTGTTTATGATTTAAAAAAAAAAACCTCTCAGCAAAAACACTGAAGTAGAAGAGGACTTTCTCAACCTAATAAAAAGTATCTATAAAAAAAAAAAAAAAAAAAAAACCCTAGAGCTTCTGCATCTGAACAGAAAAATAAGCTGAAAGAGGAGAGAGTTGCCTAAAAAAGGAATAGGACATTTCCCAAAAAGGTAGTTCATGTACCAGAAGAAGTAAAAAAATCTCAGGAGCAGAGAGCCACTTATGATGCTAAATGCTCCAGTGAAGAGACAGAGTCTGCAGACAAAAGTACTTGGAAGGATCATAATAGAAGGAGCAAAAAAGAAGCAAGTGGCAATAAATTAATTTCTATTCTTAACCTATCAGACACACAGATATTGAAAAAAGAGCAAGGAGCAGGTGAAATGACTAGAATCTATCCAACCTAAAGCCTCGCTATCTACTCCTCTCGACCTTCCTCTGACTTAGAGAAAACGACGAAGAGCTTTTCAGCCAGACTATAATGACGGTGACAGTGAAAGTCACATTATCTGTAAAAAAAGAGAAAAATTCAGCAAAATGTCTAAGGACCTAAACAATGAAGGATGCAGAAGAGCCTGGACACAACAGCAGTCAAGCAAAGTGGTCCTAGTTGCCGTCCAGGTCAATGTGACGGTCTTTCTAGAAGCCAAGCCCAAAGCCACAATGGCAGTGCCAGCTCAGCAGGAAGTCAGGACAGCAAGAAGAAATACAAGAAACGTTTTTTAAAAATAAATACATAGGAAGCATACAGGCATTGGCACAGAATTGGGGGCGGGGGAAGCCAGAAACACAAAAACAAGAAAAAGAGGCCAAAGAGCAAAGACAAGGAAGAAGAAAGATGACCAAAAAAAGAAATTTGTAGAACTTTGTATAAAAAGAGGGATTCTTTAAATTGACTTGTCATCAAGATGGGGGAACAGGGCTAGCTGAGGACAAAGCACGGCTGATATCTACAAACGACCCCCACCCAGGGTGGGAAACGTGTGACATTCCTCAGGAAGCTTCCAGTTGTCTTAATGTTAATACCTTGCTAGAGGGAAAAACTATCTTTAACATGAAGAAGGCAAGGTCTCCAGGATCTGTAGGTCCTCCTTAGCATATGAAAACCCTTTTGAAATCTCCCTTTTGCTCGACTCCTCCAACTCCACCCTTCACAACCCTGGGGCAGCAGTACTTCTGGCTCGTGGGTCCTGTCCCTGTGCTTTAATAAAACCACCATTTTGCACCAAAAACCTCTCAAGAATTCTTTCTGGGTCGTCGGCTTCGGACCTCACCTATATTCCAAAACTTCATCAATCATATTGAATTTAATGTTACAACGTAAGGAGATTCAAGCCTTGGAAATAATGGAAAACCTGTCTGCACTTAAAATATTACTACTTAATTATTTGATGCTTGCCTCAGAACTTTATAATGCAGACTTTAGTATAGAATTGAGAGTTATGGGATCCCTGGGTGGCGCAGCAGTTTGGCGCCTGCCTTTGGCCCAGGGCACGATCCTGGAGACCCGGGATTGAATCCCACGTCGGGCTCCCGGTGCATGGAGCCTGCTTCTCCCTCTGCCTGTGTCTCTGCCCCCCCCCCCCCTCTCTCTCTCACTGCGTGCCTATCATAAAAAAAAAAAAAAAAAAAAGAATTGAGAGTTATAACCATGTAACATGAGGGGTTTTGCTAGGGGTGGAGTTGACTGTGAAATTTTCACATCTGAATCTTTCAAATTGCCTGGCAAAAGCTGATACCAGTTCTAAAATATTAGAATGATTTGCTGAATTCGTTACAAACCCCATGGGTCATTTTTAAAATTACAAGTTTTCAGTGAACTTTAAAAACACACACATAGGGCAGCACGGGTGGCTCAGCGGTATAGCGCGGCCTTCAGCCCAGGGCGTGATCCTGGAGACCTGGGATGGAGTCCCACGTCGGGCTCCCTGCGTGAAGCCTGCTTCTCCCTCTGCCTGTGTCTCTGCCTCTCTCACTTCTTGTGTCTCTCATGAAGAAATAAATAAAATCTTTAAAAAATAAAAACACACACATACAAAACACAAAGCTATCATTACACTTAATGATAAAAGGCTAAAAAACCCTTTTTAACCTAACATCGAGAAAAAGGTAAAATTGTCTTATTTCACCATCCTATTCAATGTTGTACTGGAGTGCCATATGACAAAACAAAAAGAAAAGAAAGGTATAGATTAGAAGAAGTAAAACTCTTTTCAGGTATATAATTATGTATGTAGAAAATCCTAGAAAATATACAATGAAATCACTAAAATAAAAAAATTTGCAAAAATTATAAAGTATAAAGTCAATAAATCAATTGTATTCTTAAATATTGACAATCACCTGTCAGAAAATTAAATTTTATTTTATTTTTATTTTTATTTTTTTTAGAAAATTAAATTTTAAAACATGCTATTTATATAATAGCATCACAGGCCAGATAATAATTAGGAAAGAATTTAACAAAATAGGTACACAAGACTTGTTACAAAAAAACATTGTTAAAGAAAGTAAAAAAGACTTAACTAAATAGAGGAATATGCCACACTCATGGGTTGAAAGACTAAGTGTGGTTAAGATGTCAGTTATGTCGAAATTCATCTCTAGATTGAACACAATCCCATTCAAATCCCAGCAGGGGGCAGCCAGGTGGCTCAGCGTTTTTGTTTTGTTTTTAATTTTTCTTTTAAAGACTTTACTTATTTATTCATAGAGACACAGAGAGAGAGAGAGAGGCAGAGACACAGGCAGAGGGAGACGCAGGCTCCATGCAGGGAGACATGGGACTCGATCTTGAGTCTCCAGGATCACGCCCTGGGCTGCAGGCAACTGCCCTGGCTCAGCAGTTGACAGAGATTGTGCAGAGGCTCAATGCCTTGGCCTTGAGCCACTTTGGTGCCTTGGCCACTTTGGTCTCTGAGGCCTTTGGGCAAGGATGGAGATGCTGGGGAAAGAAGCTAAAGGAAGTCCAGAGAACAGACCATTTCATCTACCTGATTATAAAAATCCTTCTCTGCTGTAGCAACTCTTAAGCGACCATTGGGATGCAGATCTTCCCATTCTGAGGCCATTTTTTTTTTTTTCCTGAGGCCATTTAGAGAGGTCTAGCCACACATCTTTTCCTCAGAATGCCCTGTGATCAATTTTTAATTGTGCCCTTTCCAAGTCCCTGACCAGCCAGCCAAACCACTGTGACGAGTACATGGGGGTTCATTGAACACTCTCCGCTTTTGTATGTATTTAAAACTTTGCATAATAAAAAGCCTAAAAAAAAATTCTAATGAAAGCTACTGACAGCCGGCCCTTGTAAATGCACCCAAGAATGTAATCTAAATGTCACCTGGCCATACCAGCCTTTAAAATAGGCTCAAATTTCTCTTTAGGCCCAACTTATAATGACTGTAAGCCCCACCCACCCATCCCCACAACCTAGGAGCACATTCTAGAAGAATGCCATTATTTCACCAAGTCCTCAAAAGGTTCCACATATTGAAACACAAACAAGGCTGAAGCTGATAGCCATCCCTAGGGCCTCCATCCTCTGGCTCTCCTAGTCTAGCTCCCACCTGTCTACATCTGCCACCTGAGAAGCCACTTAAAGAGGCTTAATCATTGTGACGCCTGGGTGGCTCAGCGGTTGAGCGTCTGCCTTCCACTCAGGGCGTGATCCCAGGATCCCAGATGGAGTCCCACATCTCTGCTTCTCCCTCTGCCTGTGTCTCTGCCTCTCTCTCTGGGTCTCTCATGAATAAATAAATAAAATCTTTAAATAAAAAAAAAAAAAGAGGCTTAATCGTTGCTGCTGTTGACAAAAAGAAAGACAAAGAAAGGTGTAGGAGCCATTGCAAGGTAAAGGAGACTAAAATACAAGACAATTAGTGTGACATGTGATCCTGAGTGGGAGTGAGGTGGGGAATGGCTATGAGTCACTATTGAGAAATTACAATGTGGATTGTGCGTTACATGATAGTGTATTCACGTTAAATTGCCAGATTGCGATCATTGCACGGAGGTTCTGTAAGAGAATATCCTCACACTTAGGAAATACACACTGAAGTATCTGAGAGTGAAAAAATAAAACATATACATTGAAGTATTTCCCCCCTAACTCAGCCTCTCAGCCACATGATTTTCTCTTCCAAATGTTATCTCATTTCTGGATATATCTGTTCAGAGTATTTCACACTTTTGCAAGCCAACACATTTTAACAGCTCCCTTATACCAAAAACCAAAAACGGGAGCATTCTCTACATCCTGTTCTGCATTTGGCTGTCTTAACAATATGTCTCGAAGATCATTGCATGACAGGACACGAAGCGCCACCTCATTTTCTCTTACAACCGAGTAGCATCCCACAGAGGGACGTGACATGATATATTTAAGTAGTTTCCTTTTTACAGATATTTGACTTGTTTCCAATCTTTTGTTGTCCTTTATTAAGACGAGCAAAATAGCCACCTTCAAGGGAATCAGGACAATTTGGGAACATAAGCATACAATAAAAGTATAATGTTAATACATCAATACTCTTGTCAGGGATTATATGTTAAATGGCTACTAATGAATGCAAAATTTGAAGTTATTAATCAGGAAAATAGATTTGCGAAAGAATGATTTGTGGTTATGATAAAACGAGGATGTATATGGGAATGTCGGCAGCCCTCGGTCTTAACCATTAAATGGGTCTGAATAAAAGCATTTTAACACAGTGGGATTGTTTTTACAGAACTACATAAATGATAAATAACAATCAGTAGTAGAAGTAGAGCCCCTGATAGTGGTGTTATTCTTGAGTCATTAATCAAAGTATTGACTTGAAAGAGTAGGTTTTTGGGTTCCTTAATGAACGACCCAGAAAAATGCAATGTCTTAAGAGTTAAAACAACAAATAAAGTTGCTTTTCACTTCATTCTGCCAAATAAGTCTATACTGGAAGGGGAGAAAGTTAACTATGAACCAAGGGTCAAGTGCAGGGTCTAAGGGTATCCCTCCCTGAGGGATATATGAGTATATATGTTTTGGGGTTGCGGGATTTTGTTGTTGTTGTTGTTAAATATAAACTCTGTGTCCACCTTTTCTTCAACATTTTCCCTTCGGTTCTTGAATTGCAACAGATAGTAATTTAATTTAAACTAGCCTGAGACAATATCCCCAGAACCCAAGTGCACGGAGTCAACCATCCTGACCTAAATGCCTCTTCCTCCAGGAACCAGAGCCCAGTACCCATCCTTTCCTGGCATACGTACCACTTTCTGTTCCATCACAATGGCCTTTATGGGTTTTTACTCCTCCAACTGGACAGTTCACTGTCTGAGGCTAGGATCCACATCTTACACTTTTGGGCTGTGCAGAGTCTGCCCAAGCTGGGGTCGCGCCAGCCCCCCGCTTCCCAGAGGCGGCCCGGCAGAGATTGGATCGGCAGTGCCTGCTGCCCGGTGCCACAGTGATGGTCACGCAAACCATGCCACCTCCGCCAGCAGCAGGAGCATGGAGGCGCCCACGGAAGCAGCTCGGGCACCTGATTCAGGGCATCGTGCCTGGGTCTGGAGCCGCCGAGCCTCGTCTGCTGGCTTTATTGGTCACAATAGGCTAGGCCATTCCAACCAACCAAGCCTGACAGCTCAGCGGCTGGCGCACCAAGGTTTCTTGGCCAGCCACAGGCAGGCCCCTGCAGGGTGGACAGCTGGCCTGGGCAGCACTCCTCCAGCGTGGCTCCACCGTCTCAGGATCCTCCTCTTTCATAGGAGAGTAGAAGGTGAGGCCCTGGCAGAGAGACTTCAGGCTGGACACCAGCTCCTGCCGGGTTCCGGGCTTGTCTAGGCAGGAAACACCGCTGCCCCTACGCTTGGGGCCAAGAAATGGAATGGGCGGCATCCAGCTGGAATCTACCCTCTCCTTCCGAAATCCATTACCTGGATTTCCATTATCCTGGACCCTCTGGACCCCAGCATCAGGCATTCAGGCAACTGGCCCGGGTCGGTTCTCTGTCTGCACTCGGTGTCCCCGACTGACGTCGAAGTTCAAGGCCTAAGAGAACGAAGAGGTCAGAGAGTGTGCACCTGAGCTCAGGCGCCGGCCCTGCCCCAGCACCCTCTGTGCCCCCGAAGCCCAGATACTAGAGATCCACCTCGCAAAGCTGCCGTGAGTGTTAAGTGAAAGGGGGACAGGGCCTGGATACCGCTGTCTGGCATTCCTCTCCCCCCACGCACTCACCCTCAGAGGCTGCCCACCAGGAGCTGCTCACCAGGACTGGGACGGGCGGAAATCCTGACTGCAGAGCACCCGGACCAAGGAGGTGGCCTTCCAGGAAGGGGAGTTTCTCCCAACAGGATGGCCCTATTCTGCCTGAATGCATGAGAGCTGAGCCCCGCAGGAAGAGCCCTCTGGGGACCCGAGCCTCCCTGCCCCAGTCCAGCCACGCTTCTCCTTTTCCAGTCACACGGCTGGACATTGGTCTGTGGCCAGGCTTCCAGCTCTGGGTGCGGGTGGAGTGGCCAGGCTGTGGGAGCCACCTGTGTGCAGAGAGCAATGCCGCCAGCCAGCACACACCAGGCAGGGTCTCGGCCGGGGCTCAGGGTGCCCAGAGGGAGACCGGCCACTCTGACAGCCCAGATCAGCCCAAAGGTCTTCCTCTTAAGTGGAAAGACACCGGACTCCCTGAGAGGACAGGGAGAGGGCATTTGCTGCACAGCAGCGATGGACAGGCCTGCATTTACTCCCATGTTTGCCATGTGGCTTGCTGAGGCTGTGGAAATCCTTTCCCTAGCTTCTCCACCAACACCTCCTCTACTAAGGCAGAGACTGCCCGGCACAGGAGGGAGTTTCCTTGGCCAGAGCCCCCCAGGCCTGGGCCCCCAGCCTCTGTGCTCCCACAGAGGACCATGCAGCAATGGCCCAATGGTGGGGAAGAATCTTTTCTCGGGGACAAGTATGAAATTCCCGGGGATAAGTCCTCCCCTGGAATGTGGCCTTTCCACCCAAGACCAGCTCCAGGAAATGAGTGTGTTTTCAGACAGAGTCCTCTTCCTCTGGAGAAAGATTTTCCAAATATGAAAGGATGGAGCTTCTTTTTTTGCACAGGTCTTCTGAAAGGGTGACAGCCCAAGTTCTCCCTAAATTAACAGCAGCGTGTGGCAGAAAAAACGGTGCAGAAGGTCTGGGGAAGTAACCGGGGATATGGACCCAGGGACTGGACCCTCTGGACCCCAGCATCAGGCATTCGTTCAATAGGCTGGGCCAAGGGTGCTGGGAGTACCTATCCCCTACGGGCATCAGGATGCTGAAGCCACACCAGGCCAGTGCGGACACTCTGGATCTGCATTTGTCATTTACTAGTCACGGAGCCTTGGACTACATGAACTGTCTGAGCCTCAGTTTGTCAACCAGAGATAAAATGCCTTGCCCAGACTGCTTCCCAGTTTTCCTCTGATGAACTAAGAAGAAAAAGCCCATGTAAACACTTTATAACCCAGAAAGAATTGTTTTAAAGGCAGCATTGTTATCATTGTTGTTGTTAAGGGAAATGCCAGCTCTCCAGGAACCTATAATCCGCTTGTGGAAATAAATTAAAATACGTGAGGCAGTTAAAGTAGCGAACCATGAGAGTCTGCACTTAGCACAAAATAGTGTTATCAAAATTACGTGCAGTAAGTGTTCTGAAAAAGAGACAGGTGTAGAATGAAGCAGACGGAACAAATTTTATGGAAGTGGTGGGGATAAGAACTGAAGTGAGTCCTCGAAAAAGAGAAGGTTGTAGAGAAATTGGCAGAAGAGGAAAGGCTTTAATAGTATGGGTGTGTGTTTAAGCACAAAAGCTCAGCTAGGACATGCATCATGCAAAGCTAGAGACACCCACTCAAGACTATGGAAAATGGGAGATGGGTCTAAGCCAGGGGTTAACAAGCCATTACCCCACAAGACATTTTTTTTTTTTTTTTTGGTGCAAAAACTGTTTCTTAGGATGCAAACTAAGAATGATTTTACATTTTTAAAATGTTACACACCCATCTGAATGGCTAAAATCAAGAATAGTGACAACACCAAGTGCTGGTGGGGATGTAGTGCAATAGGAACTCTCATTCATTGCTGGTGGCAATGCCAAATGGCACAGCCACTTTGGAAGACCCTTTGGTGGTCTCCAACAAAATTAAACATATTCCTACTATATGATCCAGCAATGACACTCCTACCAAAGGAGTTGAAAACTTATGTTCACAAAAAAACCTGCACACAAATATTTACAGCAGCTTTATTCATAATTGCCAAAGCTTGGAAGCAACCAAGATGTCCTTCAGTTGGTGGTACATCCAACAATGAAATGTTATTTAGTTCTAAAGAGAAATGAGATATTAAACCACCAACAAAACAAAACAAAACAACAACAACAAAAAAAACCACCAACAGACATGGAGGAAGCGTAAATGCGTATCTCTAAGTGAAAGAAGGCAATCTGAAAAGGTTACGTATTATAGGATTCCAACTATGTAGCTTTCTGGGAAAGCCAAAACTATGGAGAATGAAGAGATCAAGGATTACCCAGGGTTAGAGGGGAGAAAAGGATGAATAGGTGAAGCACAGGGGATTTTTTAGGGCAGTGCATGCTCAGTAGGGTACCAGAATGATGCACATAGGTCCTTACACATTTGTCCAAACCCATAGAATGTATGACAGTGACAGTGAGCCCTAATGTAAACTACGGACTTTGGATGAGTATGATGTATCAATGTAGGTTCATCAACTGTTAACAAAGGTACCATCTGGTGGGAGATGTTGATAATGGGGGAGGCTATAACATGCGTGGATATTGGATATACAGATGATACATAGAAAACCTCTGTACTTTCTAGTCCGTTTTGCTGTGAACCTAAAACACTCTAAAAATTAAAGTCACTTTTAAAAATGTTATGAGGGAAAAAATGTTATAAGAAAGAAGAAAGAAGGAGGAATGATACAGACTTTATATATCCCACAAAGTATTTAGTATAGTATAGCCCTATACAAAGAAAGTTTATTGATTCCTGTCCAAAGGACCAACAACTAGACTAGAATGAAAATGAAAATACAATACAACCAAGGCACCTGGGTGGCTCAGTCAGTTAAACATCCGACCCTTGGTTTTGGCTCAGGTCATGATCTCAGGGTCATGGGATCAAGCCTCCAATCAGGCTCCAGGCTGAGCATGAATATGGAGCCTGCTTGAGATTCTCTCTCTCCCTCTGCCTCTGCCCCTCTTCCCACTCATGCTCTCTCTCTCTGTCTTTAAATTAATAAATAAAATATTAAAAGAAAAAACCAACAACATAATCAAATTTGTGTTATGTAGCTAAAGCAGCGCTGATAGGGAAAAAGAGGAAAAGCCTCAGGTCCGTAGTCTGATGTCCCACAATAGGAGGCTAGGGAAAGAACATCCTAAACCAAAAACAAGAAGAACAGAGGAAATAATAATGGCAAGAGCAGAAATAAATGAAATTGAAAACAGAAAAATGAGGTAGAAAAAAAATCAATGAAATCAAAAACTGGCTTTCTGAAAAAACTGAAAAACCTCTAGCAAGACTGGCAAAGAAAACAAGTGACAAGACGCAAATTACCGTATCAGCAACAAAACGGGCTGTCAGTACAGACCCTGCAGCGCCAGGTCCATGAAAGGAGTAAGAGAATACAACCAACAACTCTACACATAAATCTGACAACTTAAATGAAATGGACCAATTCCCTGAAAACTACAAACTACCACAGGTTACCCCATACAGGACAGATAACTTGAACCACTCTACAACTATTAAGGAGATTAACGTCATAATTTTAAAATTCCCCCAAATCTCCAGGCACAGATGGCTTTACCACTGAATCCTATCAGATATGTAAGGAAGATTTGACACCAATCCTACACTGTCTCTTTATAGGTGTGATAATTCATTTTTTCTAGCTTTCTTGAGGTATAATTTACAAAACATTGTAAAAACAGGAGGTATACGATGTGATGATTTGGTAGATGTATACCTTGTGGAATGACTGCTACAATCAATTTAATTAACATATTACCTCACACTGGTACCAGTTTGGTGTGTGAGATGAGAACACTTAAGATTCACTCTTCTGGCAAATTTCAAATACAGTACCATATTACTATGGTCACTGTGCTATGTATTAAATCTCCAGAAGTTACTCATTTTTTTTTTGTTTTTGTTTCATTTTTTTAAAAGAGCCAATTGGCTTTATTAAGGGATTTATGAATTGGGCAACATTCTACCTAGCAAATAGAGGGGACCTCTGAAGAGTTGGAAGGTTTCAATAGGAAGGAGGGTGTGGCAAAAAAAAAAAATGTTGTAAGGAAAAAAAAGAAAGGACTGTTCCAGGGAAGGTGACTTTCCCTTCGTTGGGGGGTGGGGGCAGGGAGCAAGGGGCAGGGAGCAAGGGGGTCTTATAATGCAGATTATTTTTTCTTCTTCTTTGGGGAAATAGAGAGGGTCTAGGTGACCGATTACCTCATTGGTGCTTACCAGAAAATTCCTGACTGACCAGTTAAGACTACTTTTCTGGGGGATGTTGAAACCATAATTAGGTTAGGTATCAGCCCCAGTTGGGAAACTTGGCCAAAGTGACATCATTTTGGGCCTGTGGCTTTCTACCAATTCCTCTGTTTTGATCAGACTGTTTAACTGAGAGAAGTGATCCAAATGTGAGGCATTAGCGCCACTCTCAGCTCCTGCTCTGAAGTTTTCTAGAGTTGCTGTTTGTGTGGTATCTGTAGGTCAGAGGGGTTTTGTTTAAACTCTGTGATATTCACAGCTCACAGCTTTAGGTTCACATTCTGCAAGACAGTCGCAGGTTCTTTTGCAGAACTTATTCTATAACTTCAAAGTTGATACCCTTTGACCAACACCTCCCCATTTCCCCCAACCCCTGGTCCCTGACCATCACCATTCTACTCTGCTGCTATGAGTTCTACTCTTAGATTTCACATATAAGTGAGATCATGCAGTGTTTATATTTTTGTGTCTGGATTATTTCACTTTTCATGTCCTCCAGATTCATCTATGTTGCCACAAATGGGAGAATTTCTCCTTTCTTATGGCTGAATAATATTTCAGTGTGTGTGTGTTTGTCTATGTGTGTGTGCACACATCACATCTTCTTTACCCATTCACCCATTGGTGGTCACAGGATGCTTCCATATCTCAGCAGTTGTGAATAATGCTGCAGTGAACAAGGAAATACAGATACCTCTGAGATCCAATTCATTTTATAAAGCCAATACAAGACAATTACATTATAAAATAAGACAATTACATTACAAGAAATAAAAACAAAAAACAAAAAAATGGCAAAGCACTAAAGATCAGTATCCCTCAAAAACCCATAACAAAATATTAGCAAAGACAATTCAGTTAATATATTAAAAAGTATTATACAACAGGATCAAGTAGAGTTTATTTCTGGGATACAAAACTGGTTCAAATTCTAAAAATCAATGTATTCTATCATATTGACAGGCTAAAGAAGAAAAATCACATGATCCTATCAACTGATGCAGAAAAAGCACTTGGCAAAATTCAATGCTCATTCATAAATAATCTTAGAATACTAAAAATAGGGAAAAAAACCTCTTCAACCTAATAAAGAACATTTCCAGGGAATACTTCCAAACCCATTTTATGAGGCCAGCATTATTCTCATACCAAAACTGGATGACACTATAAGAAAATTATAGGCCAGTATCGCCAATGGCTATAGATGCAAAAAACCCTCAACAAAAGACTAGCAAATAGAATTCACCAGCACGCTAAAAGTATGAAACATCATGATCAAACGGGATTTATCCCTGAGACACAGGATAGTGCATCATATGCAAATTAAGAAATGTGACACACCACATTAACAGAATGAAGGATAAAAATCATATGATCTCTCAATAGATGTAGAGAAAGAAGTTGACAAAATTCAAGATCATTTCATGATTAAAAAAAAATAACTCTCAATAAATTAGGTGTAGAAGGAAAGTATTTCAACAGAATAAAGGTTATTTATGAGAAGCCAATAGCTAACATCATACTCCACTGTGAAAAGCTTTCAGATTTAAGATCAGAAACAACACAAGGATGCTCATTCTCCTTTTTTTTTTTTTTTAAGATTTTATTTATTTATTCATGAGAGACACAGAAAGAGAGAGAGGCAGAGACACAGGCAGAGGGAGAAGCAGGCTCCATGCAGGGAGCCCGACGTGGGACTCGATCCCAGGACTACAGGATCACACCCTGGGCCTAAGGCAGGCACCAAACTTCTGAGCCACCAGGCGTCCCGTGGGATGCTCATTCTCACCACTGTATTCAACATAGTGCTTGAACTCATAGCCAGAGCAATTAGGAAAGAAATAAAAGGCCTCTAAATTAGTAAGGAAGAAGTAAAATGGTACCTGTTTGCCCGCAATACAAACGTATCCCTAAAGATTATATTTTAAAAATTGTTAGAATAAATCTAGTAAAATTACAGAATATAAAATCAATATAGAAAATTTGTTCGTTGGGGATCCCTGGGTGGCTCAGCGGTTTAGCACCTGCCTTTGGCCCAGGGCATGATCCTGGAGTCCGGGATCGAGTTCCACGTCAGGTTCCCTGCGTGGAGTCTGCTTCTCCCTCTGCCTGTGTCTCTGCCTCTCTCTCCCTCTATCTGTGTCTCTCATGAATAAATAAATAATCTTTTTAAAAAATTGTTCACATTTCTATACACTAAGAATGAACTACTGGAGAAAAAACTATGTAAACATTCCCATTTATAAGAGCATCAAAAATAATAAAATAGGAATAAATTTAACCAAGAGGGTAAAAGACCTATGCTATAACACCTATGAAAACTATAAGACATTGATGGAAGAAATCAAGGAAGACACAATTTTTTTTTAAAAAGGAAGACACAAATAAATGGAAAGATATCCCACTTTCACGGACTGAAAGAATTAATATTGTTAAAATATGCATACTACCCAAAGCAATCTACAGATTCAGTACAACCCCTATCAAAATTCCACTTGCCTTTTCCACAGAAATAGAAAAAACAATCCTCAAATGTGTCTGGAACCACAAAAGACACCATATAGCCAAAGCAATTTTGAGAAAGAAAAACAAAGCCAGAGGCATCACACTTCCTGACTTCAAACTGTATTATTAAGCTATAGTAAACAAAACAGTATAGTACACTTAGACCTGCAACAGAATAGAGAACCCAGATACAAGCCCAATTGTATATACCATTAACTAATCTTTAAAAAGTGTGCCAAAAATGCACAAGGAAAGAAGAATCTCTTCAACAAATGGTATTGGGAAAATTGGTTATTCACATCAAAAGAAGTAAACTAGATCCTTATCTTACACAATACACAGAAATTAACTTGAAATGGATTAAAGACTTAAATGAAGGATGTGAAACTGTAAAACTCCTAGAACATAGGGAAAAGCTCTTTGGCATTGTCTTGGCAATGATTTTTTGGATATGAAATCAAAAGCAAAGACAACAAAAGCAAAAATTAAAGCAAGTGGGACTACATCAAACTAAAAAGCTTCTCCACAGCAAAGAAAACAATCAATGAAATCAAAAGGCAACCTATGGAGGAGAGAGTCTGCAGATAGTATATCTGATAAAGCATTAATATCCAAAATATATAAAGAATTAAAAAAAAAAAAAAACAAAATATATAAAGAATTCAATAGCAAAAAAATCCCCAAATAATCTCATTTTTAAAAAAGGCAAAGGGGATGCCTGGGTGGCTGAGCGGTTTAGCACCTGCCTTTGGTCAAAGGGCATGATCCTGGAGTTCTGGGATCAAGTCCCACATCGGGCCCCCTCTGTGGGGCCTGCTTCTCCCTCTGCCTGTGTCTCTGCCTCTCTCTCTCTCCCTCCCTCTCTCTCTCTGTCTCTCATGAATAAATAAAATCTTTTTAAGAAAAAATAAATAGGCAGATGATCTGAATAGACATTTTCCCAAACATATACAAATGGCCAACATATAAACAAATGGTGCTCCCAACTTCACTAATCATCACAGAAATACAAATAAAAATCACCAATGAGAGATCACTTCACACCTGCTAGAGTGGCATTTATCAAAATGCCAAGAGATAAGTATTAGAGAGGATGTGGATAAAAGAGAAACCTTGTGTACTGCTGGTAGGAATTTAAATTCATATCACCATTATAAAAAACAGTATGAAGTTCCTCAAGAAATCAAAACTACCAATCCCCCTTCTGGGCATGTATCTGAAGGAAACAAAATCAGTATCTCAAAGAGATAAATGCACTATCATGTTCATTGCAACATTACAATAACCAAGATATGGAAACTCCCTCAGTGCCCATCAATGGATAAATGGACAAAAAAGATACGAGCTTTTATATGATGGAATATTATTCAGTCATGAGAAAGAAGGAAATCTTACTACTTGCAACAACATAAATGAACCTAGAGAAAATAATGGGCTAGATAAAGACAAATACTGTATGATCTAATGTATATGTGGAATCTTAAAAAATAAATAAAAGTCAAACTCATAGAAACAGGCTGTAAAATAGTGCTTACTAGGGGATGAGAAGTGGGGGAAATGGGCAAATATTGGTCAAAAGCTACAAGACTTCCATTATAAGATGAATAAGCTCTGGCTATCTAATACACAGCATGGTGACTATAGTTAATATATTGTTAGGTACTTGAAATTTGCTGAGAGAGAAGATCTTAGCCATTCTTACTACCCTTACACACAAAAGGTAACTATGTGAAGTGGTGGATGTACTAATTAACTTGATGTAACAATCATTTCACACAATTTACATATGTCAAATCATCACATTGCATACTTTTTTAAAAATTTTTATTTATTTATGATAATCACACAGAGAGAGAGAGAGGCAGAGACACAGGCAGAGGGAGAAGCAGGCTCCATGCACCGGGACCCCGACGTGGGACTCGATCCCGGGTCTCCAGGATCGTGCCCTGGGCCAAAGACAGGCGCTAAACCGCTGTGCCACCCAGGGATCCCCATACTTTATTTTTTTTAAGATTTATTTATTCATGAGAGACACACACAGAAAGAGAGAGAGAGAGGCAGAGACACAGGCAGAGGGAGGAGGGACTCGATACCAGGACCCTGGGACCATGCCCTGAGCCAAAGGCAGACGCTCAACCACTGAGCCACCCAGGCGTCCCACAAACTTTAGATATTTTAGTTGTCAATTCTACTCATTAAAGCTAAAAAATTAAAGAACATTTACAAAAAACCTATACTAATATCATACTAAATGGTGAAAGATTGTTTTTCCCTAAGTTCAAGTACAGGACAAAGATGTCTGCTCTCACCAGTGCTAGTCAACATAATGCTAGAAGTTCTAGCTAACGCTAGAAAAGACAAATTTGTCCTATTTGCAAATTACATAATAGACCTTATAGAAAACCTTAAGGAATATACCAAAATAAGACAAAAGAGAAAACACCCAACTCTTGGAATGGATAGTAAGGTTGTAAAATACAAGTTCAATATACCAAAATGAATTGCACTACTCTATACGCATGGAAACTGAAATTAAAAATACAATGCCATTTATAGCTAGAAAAAGTTGTTTACAGGCTTAGGTATAAATATAACAAAATGTGTACAGGACTGAATACAAAACATGACAAAATGCTGATGAGAAAAATCAAGGAAATTCTAACTAAATGCAGAGATACAGCATATTCACAGATTAGTACACTCAACATAGTGTCAGTACATATATATGTTTACTGCAACTCCTATCAAAATCCCAGGAAGATTTTTTTTTCATGTAGACAAGATTATTCTAAAAATTTTTTTTAATAGTTTTTATTTTTTTTACGATTTTATTTATTCATGAGAAACACACAGAGAAGAGAGAGAGGCAGAGACACAGGCAGAGGGAGAAGCAGGCTCCATGCAGGGAGCCCGACATGGGACTCAATCCCAAGTCCCCAGGATCATGCCCTGGGCTGAAGGCAGCGCTAAACCGCTGAGCCACCCAGGCTGCCCGATTATTCTAAAATTTATACGGAAAGACAGAGGAACTAGAATTGCTAAAACAATTTTGAAAATGAGAAGAAAGTAAAAGAAATCACTCTACTCAAATTTCAAGACTTATTACAGAGCTTCAGTTATCAAGACTGTGCAATATTGATGAATTGAAAAACACAGATCAATGAAACAGAAGACTCAGAGATAGGCATGTAAAAGTACAGTCAACTGAATTTTTTTTATTTTTTTATTTTTTTATTTTTATTTATTTATTTTTTAATTTTTATTTATTTATTATAGTCACAGAGAGAGAGAGAGAGAGGCAGAGACACAGGCAGAGGGAGAAGCAGGCTCCATGCACCAGGAGCCTGATGTGGGACTCGATCCCGGGTCTCCAGGATCACGCCCTGGGCCAAAGGCAGGCGCCAAACCGCTGCGCCACCCAGGGATCCCCCAACTGAATTTTTTTTAATGTACAAAAGCAATTCAATGCAAGAATGATGGTGTTTTTAATAAATGATGGAGCAATCTGACATCCATAGGCAAAAAAAACAAAACAAAAAGAATTTTGACCTGAACATCATACCTTATTATGAAAATTAACTCCAAATGGGTCAGCTTTAAATGTAAAACTTAGAGACTTCTACAAGAAAATGCAGGAGAAAATCTTCAGCACTTAAGGCTTAGTGAAGACTTCTTAGTCATAACCAAAAGCACAATCCCTAAAAGAAAAAAAATTAATAGGACACTATGAAAAATGAACTTTTGCTCTGTAAAGACCTTGTTAAGAGGATGAAACGGCAAGATACGTACTCGGAGAAAATATTTGCAAATCACTTACGAGACAAAGGACTCATGTTCAGAGTATATAAAGAACACTCAAAATCTAACCCCCAAAAAGAAAAAAAAAATCTATTAGAAAATAGGCAAAAGACATGAAGAAATGTAGCAGCAAAGAGGAAATAACAGGTGACAAACCGGCGCATGAAAAGACATTCCACGTCACTAGGCATCAGAGAAATGCAAAGCAGGACCATGATGAGCCATCACTGCATGTGAAGGTCGAGGCAGAATTGGAAGCAGGAGCTATTAGGGCAAGAATTCTGGAAGTCTGCAAAGGGATCCACTCAACTTTTTGGCTAAATGCGAATCTGTGCACACAGGGTATAACTCAATAAAACTGGGCAAGAACAGTGGCCAGGGGAAGAATATTTCCCAGGGAGCTTTAAGCCAAACCTATTCATTCTCAGAGATCATACAGTTAGTTATCATTTTAATTCCTCCAAGCCAGAGTGGAGAGACTTTGCTGAGTATGTGGGGGATTTAGTATAAACCCCAGAAGAGTCAAATCTTAATAGTATTCACTAAAATAACCGGAGACTACAAGATAATCTAGACCTGCCCTTAAAAATCTTAAAAAGCATGCTTACAAAGGATTGAGATGAACCAACAGTATCTTAACTGCCTTCCAGAACAAAGCGAACATTCTTTTTTTTTTTTTTTTTTTTAACATTCTTAATAGTAATGCGACAAAATACAGCACTGCTAAGCACATGATGAAAAGTACCCTGCACACTAAAGAATTGCTAGGTATATGAAGAGGAAAGAAAGTGCTACCCACAATCAGGGGGGTAGGGGTGGGGTGGAAAGCTAATGAGAAAAAGAATCCAAATCCCACAGATGATGGGAACATATCAAAGTGACAGGAGTCAACTTGAAGAACCCGGTGAGTAGATCTGGGTCAATATTTCATTTTATTTTATTTATTTTATTTTTTAATTTTATTTTATTGGAGTTCAATTTGCCAACATATAGCATAACACCCAGTGCTCATCCATCAAGTGCCCCCCTCTCAGTGCCTGTCACCCAGTCACCCCCACCCCTCACCCACCTCCCTTTCCACCACCCCTTGTTCCTTTCCATCTGGGTCAATTTAAACAAGAAAATAGGGCAGCCCCTGTAGCGCGGTGGTTTAGCACCACCTGCAGCCCAGGGTGTGATCCTGGAGACCCTGGATCGAGTCCTATGTCAGGCTCTCTGTATGATACCTGCTCTCCCTCTGCTTGTGTCTCTGCCTCTCTGTCTCGATGAATAAATAAAATCTTTTAAAAAAATAAAAATAAACAATAAAATAAAATGACAGCAATGGATTACAAGATATAAAATAAAATAAATATCCATGAGTCCATGTTAATATAAATAAATAGAAGAGAGGGCAGCCCGGGTGGCTCAGTGGTTTAGCACCGCCTTCAGCCCAGGATGTGATCCTGGAGACCCCGGATTGGGTCCCCGGTCGGGTTGACTGCATGAGCCTGCTTTCTCCCTCTGCCTGTGTCTCTGCCTCTCTCTCTCTCTCTCTCTCTCTCTCTCTCTCTGTCTGTCTCTCATGAATAAATAAAATCTAAATAAATAAATAAATAAATAGATAGATAAATAAATAAATAAATAAATAAATGAAAAAGATTGACTCTTCTTTTCAGTAAAATTCCAATTTATAAATATAGAATGATAGAAATTTAAAAAATCATCATTTGGGAAATACCACAGTAATTATTATTGCTGGAAAGAATTTTGAATGCATGCTAAAAGAAGTGGGCCAAAGTATGATGAAAAAGGATGATTTGATTGGTCTCAAAATATGTCCTCAGAAGGTACTTATTGATAATAAAAGAAGAATGGTAACTTTACAGTGGACAAATCTGGTGGACCCTACATTGAGCAAATGCTGAAAGTTAACACCACGAGTAGTAAGACATACTGATATCTTGGTACCTCATGATGATATATTGGAGAGGGCACCACATGACTTCTGGGGTGTTCTTGCCAAACTTGCATAACCTCAACTGTGAGGAAATATCAAAGCCACTGGCTGTAAAGAACATGCTCTGGGACTCTTTCTAGTCTTCTCAAAGCCTGCTTTTCTCTCTCCCTCTGCCCCTCCTCTCATTCATGTGTGGGCTCTCATTCTCTTAAATTAAAAACAAAATTTTTTTTTAAAGATTTTACTTATTTATTCATGAGAGAGAGAGAGGCAGAGACATAGGCAGAAGGAAAAGCAGGCTCCATGTAGGGAGCCCGATGTGGAACTTGGTCCCAGGACCCCGGGATCACACCCTGAGCCCAAGGCAGTTAAGCCACCCAGGTGCCCCTAAAAATTTTATTTATTTTTAAATTTTATTTTTTACACTATTTTTTTAAAGATTTTATTTATTTATTTTTGAGAGATACACGAGAGAGAGGGAGAGACACAGGCAAAGGGAAAAGTAGGCTTCATGCAGGAAGCCCACTGCAGAACTCGATCCTAGGACTCTAGGATCATGCTCTAGGCTGAAGGCAGGTGCTCAACCGCTGAGCCACCCAGGTGTCCCTAAAAAATTTATTTTTTATTTTTTTATAATTTTTTTAATTAAAAAAACGTTTATATGGAAAAGCAAAGAACATATAATAGAATCTGGAGGGCTTAGACTACCTGATTTTGGGGACACTTGGGTGGCTCACTGGTTGAGCACCTGCCTTTGGCTCAAGGCGTGATCCTGGAGTCCCAGGATTGAGTCCTATATCAGGCTTTCTGGATGGAGCCTGTTTCTCCCTTTGCCTATGTCTCTGCCTCTCTGTGTGTCTTTCATGAATCAATAAAATCTTTTAAAAAATTTTTAGACTAACTGATTTTTATCATAAAGCTACAGTAATCAGCAGAATGGGGAATTGGCTTAAAGTTGGCCATAACAGATTGATGGACCATGAAGTCCAAAAATGGGTTCCATTTATATGGTCAGTTGACGTTCAACAAAGATGCTGAGATAATTCAATGGAGGAAATGGGAGTCTTCAATAAATGCTGCTGAAACAACTAGATACCCTTAACTAGTTGGGTTTAAAAAAAAATCTCAACTGTTACACTACAAACCAAAATTAACTTTGGCTAGATTACTGAATGTTTATAAAAATTTAAAAATTTTACTCATAATAGTCAAAATTTGGAAACAACCCAAACCAAAACAAGTAAATAAAGTCTTAATGTATTCAAATAGAGTATCACTCAGCAATAAAAAGGAACTAGTGATAAGTGTGACATGAAATTTGAAAATATTATGCTAAGCAAAAGAAATCAGACACAAAAGAGAACATACCATATAATTCTATTTATATGAAGCTCTAGAAAAGGTAAATCTCATTGACTGTACCAGACAGCAGGCCAGTAGGGCTGAGGTTGGGTGGTGGGCATTAACTGCAAAGAGACGTAAGGAAAATGCCCTTTATCTGGATTGCAACGATTGCAAAAGCATAAACATTTGTCAAAGCTCTTCAAACCGCAAGCTTTAAATGAGCATATTTTACTGTTTGTAAATTATACCTCTATAAAGTTGATCTCTAAAAATTAGCCAGAAATATTAGTTTCCTGCTCATCCTTGCAACCTCATCCCCTGTATCTGTGGTCCTCAAGACATCAGTGTGCATCGGTCACCTGGGAGTCCTAATTAAAAAATCATCTTCCCAGGCCCATGCCCAGGAGTAGGTGGACAACCTGGGACTTGGCATTTGCAACAAGCATCCTAGAGGATTCTGATTCAGGTGTCCTGAGACCACACTTCGGAAAACTGGCCCTTAGTGGACTTCGGCATTAGATTTTTCTCCTGGATCAGACTCAGGCCATATTTGATCATCTGGTAAGAGCCCTGACCTGCCCGAAGGCCCAGCATTTCCAGTTGAGGGCCAGAGCTGCTCCTGGAGCTCATCGTGGCAGATAGTGTGATATGTCTTCTCTTCATAGAGAGGCTGCCTGTGTTTTCATTCCAGTTTAAGTGACTGATCAAGCCATGCCCCTGGTCTCAGAAATGCTGTTAAATATTTGCTGCCTGGAAACCCCTTCTAGTTGGCACAGAGGACCAACGGAAGTTCTTGAATAACTGTCATCCGCATTGGCAGTTGGTGGCTTAGCCCTGCCACGTTGCCAGGGCAACCGGGGCACCTCCCAGAAGCCTTCAGGGGTGCTGCTCCCCTCCCTGAGGCTGGACAGACTTAAGCTGAGCAGAGAAAGTGAAGCAGGCAGTCCAGTCCGTTCAAGGTTTAGGGAGTCGGGCCCTAACACAGGGTCCCATGAAACGCAGGAGCCTCTTGAAGCTGTCTTTCAGAAGCTGGGTCACAAGGAAGCCTCAGAGCTGTTGCCAGAGCTGGCAGGAGCCACCATCAGAAGCGACCACCGAGAAGAAAGTCCTTCTGCTCAGTCCTAAAGGGAAGGATGCTTTGCCACCATGGGTCCCCGCCTGGGTGGGCCCTGGTTTCTCACAGAGGGAATAGATGTAGTGCCATGGGGAAGGGGAGATGGGGATTCAGCAGAGGCTTCAAACGAATCTATATAAATATTAAAATAGAACAAGACCAAAGCTTGTTAGCACAAAAAGGGAGTAGAGGGTGGGAGTCAGGGAGTGGAGAGGGAGGAGAGGAATAATGGTCCCAAAGAATCAGCCTTAGAAGGTCAGAGTAACTTCGCACAAAATGTTAACTCTGAGCTTGTTGGCAGCAAAGGCAGAGAAGGGAGTTCATGGGTGATGTCAGACCTTTGGGCTGGTAGAAGGAGCGTCGGTACTGATTTTTCAGGAAGCGAAATTGATTTCCTGACTCCTGAGGAAGGCAGCAAGCCAGAGCCTCCCCATATTTCCTTACACTTGAGGTAGGGATTCAGCATCCTCAGCAAAAGGAACTCTTAGTTCCAAGAGAGGATAGTGAGGGGTTCCAAGCCAAGGAAATGAGGAATGGTTTAGCTCAAAAGGTAGGAGGAGGTTGACCTGAGGCTACTGCCTTGAAGCCAATAAAGCGTAACCTCAGCCCCCCCCCGCCCCCCCACCCCATTCGCAGGACCTCTCCGAAGGTTCACTCTGTTTTTTCTGCCCATCCAGGGCATGCTGTCCACATTTGATTTTCTGCTTTTACTGATTTTACAAACTCAAACCATTTCTTAGGCACAGACGGAAATTTAGAAGCAAAAGCAAAAGCAGTGAGCGCTGTCCTAAAAGCACTGCATGTTGGGAAGTTAGCCCTGGAAGCACCTGGACCCCTTCAGACCATGCATTGCTGGGGAAGCCAGGAAGGAGCTGGCTATGGCTAGCAGGATAAGCAGCACAAGAAATGCCTCCTCAGTAGCTGGAGGGGCGTGGGAGGATGGGCGTGGGGGGTTGTTCAAGGGTAGAGGGTGGTGGGTCAAGCCAGGACAAAGCTTAGCCTCTCCTACTTCTTGACAATCTTGAGGAGAACTGCTGTTCCCTCTGCTCAGCACATCCAGGATGACCCGCTGGGATGTGGGGATGGTAGGGTAAGTGCCCAGTACAGGAGAACCCTGTACTCCTATTAGGGCACTTAACTGCCTCCTTTTTCATAGCCCTTTGGACTTGATCCTCCCAGCAATATGTACCTTGATGCCAAGGACAAAAGCTTCCTTGCCAAAAAAATAAAAGATTTAAAAAATTAAAAAGAAAAGCTTCCTTAAAAAAAAAAATAATAATAAAAAAATAAATAAATAAAAATAAATTAAAAAAAAAGAAAAGCTTCCTTGCCTCTGCTCTGCCCAGGAACTCATCAGGTTTGTACAAAATACACGGCAATAGGCTTTTGGGGATCTGATCCAAATGGGAAGTAAAGAAAATAGGAGCCAAGAGTGAACTCTGAGTGCCTTTCCAGTCCTATTATAAGAAAATAGTAAGCACAGTCAGTCCCCAGGGTCAGCGAAGCAGCACTTGAGAGTTATCAATGGTCAGGAGCAGAGATGGGTGTGGGTTTTAAGTGGGCTGGAAATTTCCAAAAATGGAAGATCCTTAAGAGAGCTAATGCGGGTTACAAATATAAAATATTTTATATATATAAAAGAGCTTGGGAGCAAGGGGGGAAGGGGTGCCCCTGGGTAAATAGCCTGTGGCCTTGAAAGTGGCTGGTGAAGGTGTAAATGAGATGGGAAGATGGGACTTGAGTCTGGTGAACCTCGAAGGATGGGCACGTTTTGGAAAGACCTAGGGCCAGCACTTAAGTTGTGGCTGTGTGGAAGGGAGTAAAAAGGAAATGAGCGCCTTGATGTGCTTTGGTGGTTTAGGGCCCAAGAGGGGAAAGACTCCAACATGACGAGAGTTTCTGCTGAGTGCTAGAGAAGAGCTGTACCAGTAAGGGGATGCCAAGGTCAAGAACAAGGGGAGATCTGAAGGGGAAAATAGGAGGATTTTAGGCATTTGGACTTGAGGTGTGATGGAAGAGCTATGGATTTTGAGATGGTCATCTGACACCTGGGAAGTAAGGGATAGAGAAGTCTCATTCAATAATTGGAGCATCCATCCACCCATCTGCCCATTCAACATGCATTTGTTGGTAGCCTCCACCATACCCAGCCCTGTGTTAGGGTCAAAGGGTATAAAAGGTGAAGTATTCCCTCCCTTTGAATAATTAAATTTAGGCTCTCAAGAGAGAAAAACTAGTTGAGTAAGGCAGGGTCTTTTGGGCACAGAATAAGTGACCCAGAAGTGAGGGAGCTGGCTGTGACATCTGTCACCCTGTTGTCTTCCAGAAAGTATTTAATTCCACTGACCTGTGGATACCTTTACCATGTGGATCCCCCTTTACTTCTTCCCAACTCCACTTGTGGTCCTCCCCAAAGGGTGACTTGTCTGAAGAGAACGGTGTTCCCAGAGCCCACAGCTGTACTCTGGTCAAGGGTCCTTGAGTAAAATGGGTAGTAAAGACCAGGAGAGGGGTTCACAGAACGGAGAAATCCTCTAAGAAAGGAGGGAAGTTAGGGCCTCCACACTCCTGGATTCCAGAGGAGGTGGGACCGAATCTGAATCCTAAATTGTTGAAGCATTGGCCTAAGTGAAGCGGAAGCAGCTCTAAGAGATACAAGCCAGCTTCATCTAATAGAAAGTACCTGATGTCAGGCAAAGCCTCCTTAACCGGCCAAACCTCAACCACGAGGAGGAGGAAGCAGCCTTCCCTGTGGCCGCTGGGTTAAGGTGAGAACCATGTCCCCCTGGAAGGTGGCGTGTGCCCATGGCATTGCTTGCCTGACCCCTCTGGTGCTGTTCCCTCCATCTGGAATTGGCTTCACCAAGAAGCAAGCATCAGAAACTGAAGCAGGGGAAACAAGTCGAGGTGGGCAGACAGAAGGAGCAGCTGGGACCAGGGAGGAATAGGCGACAACACCAAGATATTAAACATAAACTCCCAGATTCACACTGGAAGACGTGTTGTGGGCAGCAAGCTCGTCTAGAGCTATTTCTTCAGGGCCTTACAATTGAACAAGTGACCTTGCGTGTGTGTGTGTGTGTGTGTGTGTGTGTGTTTTTAACTTCTATCACTGAAGTGTATGTTTCAATTTCCTGGCTCTCAGATGAAGTTTCTTGAACCTTTAATGTGAATGGGTATAATACCTATTTTGATGTCGCACGTGAACGTCTAGTATTTCAGATCAAAGCAGCCACTGCTGAGGGCCATCTGAAATGCACAGGGCTTGGTTTCCCTCTTAATTGCCAACCAAGCAGTGCATCTCACACTTTTACGAAAAAAACTGTTGACCGCCTACCCTCAAAGCGTACCTCAGAGATGGTCATATCTCCAGAGACGCTATGAACTACCGTTACTCTGTGTCTCCTTGGCTGCCTTTTGCTCTTGAGTTTTCTTTGCCTCCCATGAATAAAGGGAAGTCAGGAAACGTCAGAAAAAAAGAAGTAGCAGCAATTGAGTTACTTTTGCCACTTGTTCCCACTCAGCTGCCAGGGTACAATATGATGCTGAGGCTGCAAGTGTGCCGTCCCTCCATAAAGGGCCGTGTCCCACACGGGCGGGCCAGTGGCCCATGTGGCAAGAAGAGCTGGGTATGGCTTGGTCAGGGCACGGGACTCCCTGTGCCAAGTGCTGAGTCAGCTCACATCACTGGGCCTGAGATAAGGGGAGGGGACTAAAGCCCCAGGGGCTTTGCCTGTAACTTCTCTTGCCAGTATGAACCGAGTGAAGCTTCTTGTCCTGCCCTGGGAAGAGTTCTCACACCGAAGTATCCTACTCTCCTCACTGCCAGGAGAAGCTTGCTCACATTTAAAACTACTCCCAACTGGAAACGGGAAAGAGGCCTCAGATACGAAGTAGGTTCTCTTCATTCATTGATTAGGAAAAAATCCAACAAACTGAAAAAATAGAGGATAAATGCCCATATAGCCCCTTACCTAACTCAGAAAATCCTACTATTTTCCTTTTCTGCTTCAGATCTTTTTTCCAGAAGTAAAATGCTACTGATGTCTATGAGGCTTCTGTTCTGGTACTGGGGCAGACAGGATAACCTGAAGAGCTCCTTGCAGCCAAACACCTAGAAAATACTAGGTACTATCTATAAAATTTCCTTTTAATGTGTAGTGGAGGTTACAAGAAGGTAAAGGAAATTCCCCTGGGCCACAGCACCAAGAGCACAGAACTCTATAAGCAGCTGTCGTTGCTGCCTATGGTGGGAAAATGTGGTAGCGTGGGGTCACGTTTTGCAATGCCTGGTCTTCTTATATCCACACGTGGAGGGGAAATCGTGGGCTTGTTAGGGGGTGTTGGGAGTAAGACACTCCTCACACAAAGTTGGGGTTCTCTAAAAGCAATACTTACCCCCAGATATAGTAAAATTAGACAAAGGAATCTAAGTCTGGGTTCTGCATAGAAAAGTCTCCCTAGGAAATTTTTAATTAATGTCTAGGACTCCTAGGCTTTGGAGTTTAAATATATATTCCACTCATATGTGAGGAACTAAAAAAATTGACACTGAGTTGGTGATATCCTTAGGTTACCTGGCATAAGCAAATGAAATATCTCTGTACAGGACCCACCCAGAGGTCAGGGCTCACAGGGGTCCCACAGATAAAACTCTTCTAAGAATGAGCTCATAGTCCCAAGAGGTAATAATATATTTAAAGGAAAAATTCACCCCTTGGCTTGTATTTGTTTTTTCTCCACTCTTTTCAGCTACAAGATACCCCTGCTACAATGATACCAACTGTTCCTATTAACGCAGCAGAACGAGGCCCTAAGAACTGTGTGCCCCTCTATCTTGTACCTTCCCTCCCTGAGAGTAAACACTGAAATTCCTGATAAATCCCACGTATTCTTTTATATTTATACTACACTGAGTGATTCCATAAGTAATATATGCCTTTGTTTGCAACCTCAAGCTTACAGATTAGGAAAACCATGCTCAGTTACAAAGGCCTGTGAGCCAGCTAATGTCAGAATTTTTTTTTTTAAGATTTATTTATTTATGATAGACACACACACAGAGAGAGAGGCAGAGACACAGGAGGAGGGAGAAGCAGGCTCCATGCTGGGAGCCCGACATGAGACTTGATCCTGGGACTCCAGGATCGCGTCCTGGGCCAAAGGCAGGCGTTAAACCACTGAGCCAAAAAAAAAAAAAAAAAAAAAAAAAACCACTGAGCCACCCAGGGATCCCCTCATGTCAGAATATTGAGTAGAATACGGGACTGCTATTTCTGGGCTCCTACCCCCCCCCTTTTTTTTTTTAAGATTTTATTTATTCATAGAGAGAGAGAGAGGCAGAGACACAGGCAGAGGAAGAAGCAGGCTCCATGCAGGGAGCCCGACACAGGACTAGATTCCAGGATCACACCCCGGGCCAGGCAATGCTAAACCGCTGTGCCACCAGGGCTGCCCTTTTTTTTTTTTTTTTTAAAGAATTTATTTATTCATGAGAGACACAGAGAGAGAGAGAGAGAGGGAGAGACACAGGCAGAGGGAGAAGCAGGTTCCATGCAGGGAGCCTGATGTGGGACTCGATGCCGGGACTCCAGGATCTTGCCCTGAGCCCAAGGCAGGCGCTTAAACTGCTTAAACCATTGAGTCACCCAGGGATCCCCCATCCTACCCTTTGTAATTCATCATTTTGCTTCAGTCCCTTGCAGCCAAGGTTAAAACTAGTCTCACTTCTCTGATACTATGCCAACAATATTTGAGAGAAAGCACCGAGAAGTCAATGTGTTTTTATTTTTATTTATTTTTCAATGTGTTTTTAAAAGTATGACTAGTTCCCAAGACAAATGATCCCCGATTGGATGATTGTCACTTGACTGTCCATTAGAGCATGGTTGATGTAGAGAATTGGGGAGGGGTGTGTCGGGATTACAATTTGAGGTCCACTCAGAGGGGAAAGCCCCATGTGATAGAATGAGCCAGTGAAGAATCTCCTAAGTCACGTGGAAGCTTGAAAAGCCCAGGAGTGGTGGGTGGTGGAAGGAGCGGCGGGAAGAGGATGGCATAAAGTCAAGGACTCTGTGTTTTGCTGGGAGCCCATGGCTACACGAAGTGCACGTTTCACAGTCAGGACTGCTCCCCGTGACTAAGTGGAAGGTGAGGGACCCTCCTGGCATCAGCATCACCAGGTGGCTGTGGCATTTCAAGGGCAGGGCACATTCTGATACAATACCCTTGTATCCTGAGCACTCAGAAAAGACTATGGCACACTGTCAGCGTCCACGAAAAAGTCCCTGAATGGTGCTCTATCTGGGCAACACAGCAGGGTCAGGCCAGAGGTGAGGGAGCGCCGGCTGCTGCCCTGGCCCAGTATAACCAGCAAATCCCCAACTCTTAGAACACTTCCAAGGCAGGCAGGTGGGAGAAGGCCAAGGGTGGGAGACAGGAGGCTGGGAGGCTCTGAGCTCTCCACCCACAGCTACAGGCCTGGCGGTCCAGCTGAAGACCCTGGGACGGCATTACACTGAGGCGCTGCCCCCAACCCCCCCCCCCCCCGGGCCCCACACATATCCCCACCTCCCAGCTCCCATTTCCTCCCCACACTTTGCAGCATACACAGCTTTGTGGTGTGTACCGCAGCACCTGCGCCTGCCCTGCAGCCTTCTCCTCGCCTGATCCACAGCGGCTGCCGGGAAGGCTCTGCCGTCACTGAGATGCTGAGGCTATGTGCCTGGGGAGCTGAGCCCGGAGCCCGGGGCCGCCCCAGGGAGCATGCGGCCTGCAGGCTAAAGTGGGGTGGGTTCTGGGCCGCTCCCTGTCACAGACTCTCTCGGCCGGGTGACTGTCCCGGCCTGGGCCCCAGGTCTCCTTGCTGCTACTGGGTCTCTGAGAGCCTGCCCTCCGGCCCTCAGAGACGGCCCCTCAGCCACACACCCTGGCCTCCTTCCAAACATTGTTCACTGATGGGCCAGATGGGCAGCGAAGGAGAGCAGGGGTGGGGTGGGGGTGGGAGTGGGTGGGGGGTGGGGGGGTCAGTGGGGAGCGATCCTGAGTTCTGAAGTAGCCAAACTTAAATATCAGCTCTGATCCAACTTGAGCTTCTCTACAACATAAACCTGAGTTGTAGGAAACAGCGCCCCCTCATCACCGTGAAATCCTTAGACTCGCTTCTAGGGGAAGAAAAAACCAACCCACATCTCCGTCTGTCAACCACGGATTAGCCCGTGTTCTCCCTCCCTGCTACACCCTACAGTCCTGCCATCTCTACCCAATCCGCTCCTTCCTGGGCCTTCCGCGGACCCCGTCCTGGCCTCACCCACCCCCGCCCAGGGCCCCTGTCCATGCAGAGCACACCCTTGCCCCCCTTGCTGTTCCTCCCCCAGGACGTGGCAACTCCCCTGGGAATGCTTCTCGAATGGCTCAGGCAGACGGAGGTAACTTTTTGTCACCACACTCAGCATCTCCTTTTGTAGCCTTTGTCCTTTGGCGGGGAGGACGGCTGAAGTGACTTCCGAAAACCGAAGAAAAGACACAAGCCCCTGAGACTTGTGACCCCTTGGGAAAGTCCTGCCTCAGGACTTCAGGGCAGGCAGACCTGTCTCAAAGGGACACATCTGGCCAAGACTCAACCCAAATCACAAGGGCTGGAGAGGAAAGGCTCTCTGCAGAGATGGGCTCCCGCACTTGCCCCCAGCCACACTGGCTCTTTGTTCCGGGAGGTTCTCACCCCCATCTCCTGCCTGTGACAGACCCTCTGCCCAGGCGCACTGAGGGATCCTGACCACACAGGCCGCCCTGACACTTGGGTCCTTGTCCTATGTCCAGCATGAACAGGACAGCAGGAAAATCCCAGAATTGGAATTGGGAGTTCCTCCTCAGCAGAGGAATGGGACAGAGCATTCTAAACCCGGGGAGTGGTGCCACACAGAAAACTCCCGTCTCACAGGGAAGGCAGGAGGGCAGGGAGCTGTCTCCACAGAGCTCTACCATGGTGCCCACGCTCTGACGTGCAGCCTTCTGGCACGCCTGCCTCCCCGCAAGACTGTGGGCTCCTGGGGACAGGGACCATGTCTTATTCACCTTTGTTTCCCTGCGCCCAGCACGTGCAGGTGTTCAATGAATAAAAGCAAGGAGCGGCCCTGGGAGAGAGGTCCACTCAGGAGCCAGTGAGGGCGGGACCTAGGGAGGACGGACTTCTCTAATCAAATCTCCACCATCAACTGGGATTGAGTTGGAGCTCCCCATTTAAGATGCAATGGGGATTTGGGGGGTGCGGCCACACAACCGGGTCCGCCCAGCCCATCATGAAGACAGGCTACCTCGGACACTGAGGAGAGGGAACTCAGCTTCTGATAGTCACCGGGACCAGACTCTCACTTCCTGTACTCTTGCCTGAGCCCTTCCCACAGACCAAGGCCTGTTTCAGCACACTTCTGCTGGGAAGCCTACCTGAGCTCCCCTGCACCACTAGTCTCTGATGGCCTATATCTGGCCTCCTGGAGCCTGGGGCCCAGATGGCCCACTCAGGGGTGGGGACAGGACAAATGTCAGGAAACAAACCAATCAAAATCAGCAAGTTAAGTCACCAAGGAATTGGGGCACATGTCTGCTTGTTGCCTTTTGCATGCACTCTTCCTGGAAATGTAACCAGTTCTTCTGGTGCCATAGATGTGTCCGGGAAGGGAACGGAGAGTGGGCTGGGTGCTAAGTGTAAGCAAGGGAAGCTTATCTTAACTGGATATCCTTCATAACATTTGGGTTTTTACCATATGCATGCAATGCTTTTTTTTTTTTTTTTCAAAGTCAAAACTATAGTATCAAACCACAGAGAAAATCACAAATTCCAAAATGCAGACGTCCTCGGGGGCCATAGTCACAGACCGGGTCCAGGTTAGAAACAACTGAGGTTCCAACAAGATCAAAACAAAGCGGATGACAATGATTACTGAACGGAAGACTGTAAATCTCTCCTCCAACAAGAAATGAAATGGAGAATACCGTGAGTGCAACTATTCTGAAAGTAAAAATACTATCAATTTACATGAGATGAAAGCAGGATTTTTCAGAGGTTTTTTTTAATGCTTACATATCAGGAACTATTAAGAAAAAGATAAAGGAAGAAAATAGGCCAGAATGAGAACCGCTGGGAAACCAGAGGGGAGGAGATTGTCAGCCACCCGGGATCCACAAGAAATTTCATTTCTAGACAAGTTCAGACCTGAGGTGTCACCATTAGGAACACTCAATTCATCCATGCCTTACCAGTAGCTTCTTAACTGGCTCCTT
This sequence comes from Canis lupus familiaris, assembly GCF_011100685.1. NCBI lineage: Eukaryota > Metazoa > Chordata > Mammalia > Carnivora > Canidae > Canis > Canis lupus. Next base: position 28,390,037 of record NC_049225.1, read on the forward strand.
CCTCTGAACCAGTGTCCCTTGCCTCCAATCCATTGGGAATTAATCTTCCCCCCAAAATCTGATTCTGCCTTATTCATTTTAAGGCCATAATAGTTTCCCAAATGATCTCCCGTGGCACATTCCAAATCTTATCCTGTGTCTAGCTTCATCCTCGGCCCCTCTCTCCTGTGCCCTTGGTCCCAGCTCTGTGGGCCCGACTATAAAACACACCCCATTCCTCCATACTTCTAGATCTGTCAACCAGCGGCTCGGTAGGCCCAGACCTACTTCCCTACATGGCCAAATCTGACTCTTCAAGTTTTAGCTCAAATGTCACTTCTTCTGTGAAGCTTTGCCAGGCTTTCCCTGGAAGTTTCATTTCCACAGGGCTTTGTTCATGCCTCTAGTGTAGTGATTTCTACGTGTTTTGTCATGTCTGCCTCACCCAAGGGGTTAGGGCAGAGACTATGCCTTGTTCATCTTTGTATTCCTACCTCCTCCCACCCCAGCATAGAGCCTGCTGCCTAGACTCCCCTCAGATGAAAGTCGAGTGCCTCAAGTTTTTGTAAGAAGCAAAAAAACGCTAGAAGACCTCCCAGCCCTCAAACACCCCATATATCCATCCTAAAGTCTCCTGCCCTCTATGGATCTCAGTCTACCAGATGGTGCTGTTCATGATGGTACTCAGACAACCCTTTTGCTTGGCTGAAGCTTATTTTGCTCATTCTTTAGAATCTAGGTGCCCTGCTGGGGATATCTGGACTCTGTTCACAAAAAAAAACAAACCCCTTCTCCTTATGATTCTCCTTCTCTTCTATAGGTCTTGCTCAAATGGGTTCCCAGGTCTTTTACACAAATGTCAGCGACTCCATATCCTGCTCCAGGACCTGGGTCTTGGCTGAAGCCATACTTAGCTTCTTTCTGATGCAGTGTCTCAGACCTAAAGGAGAAAAGCAGATGCATTCAGTTTTGCATCTGGTTGTTTTTCTACATTGCTCCTGATTGGATAGCAAACTGAAGTCTTACGTTTGGATGCTCTTTCACAACCTAACGAGAAAAACACTGTTGGAGCTGCTAAGCGCCCACCACAATTCTGTGTGTGAAGGTGATGGGCCCTCCCCGCATCACCAGCACCAGATAGCTGTCAGGATCTTCAGGGCAGCCCCCTGGCATTCTGGGCACTCAGAAAAGAACTTGGCACAACGTCAGCTCTCCATCAAAAAGTCAATTGGATGATGCGCTATCTAGGCCACGCAGCAGGGTCAGCCCAGAGGTAATGAGTGACACCCACTCCCCTGGCCCAGTACAACCTGCAAATCCTAGCTCGGCAAACCCACGTTCCAGGCAGGCAGGTGGGAGGAGAACAGTCGGGACCTGAGATGCGGAGGCTCTGAACACTCCACCCACGGCTACCAGCACATGCTCTATCTTTCCGGAGCCTAAGTCCAAAACTAGCTTTCTGGTACACATTGGAATTTGAAGAAAATTAAACATTCTTCCATCTTCAAAAGAGTTTGTTTTAGAGCACGAGCTTCTAGAAAGCAGATTTTCCTTTCTGCATAACAGCAAGCATAGCACTTTTATTCATAAATATTATTTGATAAGGATGATACTTTACAAAATGAACAAATACTTCCTGTTTTAGGAAGTAACCCTTAGAACGAGAACTCTGGGTGTCAGAGGATTCTTTATTACCTCAGTAGAGGGTGGTTAATGTGCTTCCAGTGCATAATCCTGAAAGAAGAACCCTTTTTCATAATGGTAAAATCAGTATCCTCTCAAGACTGTATACAGTATTTTAATTTTAGATCTAAGTTTGTTTGCTTGGGGAAGCTCAAAGAAACTTAATCATTTCCCTATTTTTCCCATTCAGTGTTTGAAATCCCATCTAAATCTGTAGAAGGTTTGTAAAAAGCTTATTAGGACCTCTCAAAAAATCTTACCCCATTTTCAAACATTTCTATTAGAAAACATTTCCTTGAAGCCAATCCAGTTCTTTGTCTTTCGAATACTGTTTGCTACCCAAAACTCCCCAAGACTCAGTACCAGATGCTAGCATCTAAACTCTCCTTCTGCTTTGTGCCCTACACAAGGGCCATGTTCCAAACCCTACAGATGATCTCTGCTGACGTCATTGGCACATTTTTGAGTGAGGAATCTGACCTCCGCCTTCTGTAAAGAATGTCTGTTGGGGTTAAGCATGGGCCCTGGGGCTCTTAGCCTCTTGCATTCTGAATTTAAATGGAAGATGTTGTATTAAAAATATTTTAAAATGTGAGTCATGAAAAAAAAATGTGATTCATGTTACATATGGCTGACTATATTTTGGTCAAAACTTACCCAATTTATAAGAAATCCCTTTAGCTCACCAAGCAATCCACCGGGTCCCCCATCCCCGACTGCCACAGCACCCACCACAGGTGGGGCTGGCGAGGAAAGGCTCTCTGCAGAGATGGGCTCCCACACTTGCCCCCAGCCACACTGGCTCTTTGTTCCGGGAGGTTCTCACCCCCATCTCCTGCCTGTGACAGACCCTCTGCCCAGGCACACTGAGGGATCCTGACCACACAGGCCGCCCTGACACTTGGGTCCTTGTCCTATGTCCAGCATGAACAGGACAGCAGGAAAATCCCAGAATTGGAATTGGGAGTTCCTCCCCAGCAGAGGAATGGGACAGAGCATTCTAAACCCGGGGAGTGGTGCCACACAGAAAACTCCCGTCTCACAGGGAAGGCAGGAGGGCAGGGAGCTGTCTCCACAGAGCTCTACCATGGTGCCCACGCTCTGACGCGCAGCCTTCTGGCACGCCTGCCTCCCCGCAAGACTGTGGGCTCCTGGGGACAGGGACCATGTCTTATTCACCTTTGTTTCCCTGCGCCCAGCACGTGCAGGTGTTCAATGAATAAAAGCAAGGAGCGGCCCTGGGAGAGAGGTCCACTCAGGAGCCAATGAGGGTGGGACCTAGGGAGGACGGACTTCTCTAATCAAATCTCCACTATCAACTGGGATTGAGTTGGAGCTCCCCATTTAAGATGCAATGGGGATTTGCCCATCATGAAGACAGGCTACCTCAGACACTGAGGAGAGGGAACTCAGCTTCTGATAGTCACCGGGACCAGACTCTCACTTCCTGTACTCTTGCCTGAGCCCTTCCCACAGACCAAGGCCTGTTTCAGCACACTTCTGCTGGGAAGCCTACCTGAGCTCCCCTGCACCACTAGTCTCTGGTGGCCTATGTCTGGCCTCCTGGAGCCTGGGGCCCAGATGGCCCACTCAGGGGTGGGGACAGGACAAATGTCAGGAAACAAACCAAACAAAATAATATCAAATAAATAACCAAGGATCCAGTGCCTCCTTGTTATTTTGTTTGAGTATCTTGTTTCCACAGCTGAACTAAAAGCTCCTGAGATTAAGACCACGTTCTTCTCCCCCCTTGCCTTCCCCACAGCTGCCAGCCCTGGCCCGGGCTATGTGGTCTGCAAAAGTCACTGTATCTCTTGAGCAAAAGGCCCCACAGGCCTCTGTCCCCGTGCAAGGTCCTGAATGGGAGCCTACCATATGCAAGTGGCCCTACCACATACCCCCACTCCTTATTTGAGGAAGAAGCATCTTTCAGGTTTCTTCTTTTTGCAAACAACAGAGCTGGTCTGTCTGTAAAGAGGGTGACCCCCATAACTTCAAATCCCAGCTTTAGCACTTTCCAGTTATGAGATCTAGGGCCGAATCATTTCTGTTTCCATTTTCTGTTTCCTTATTTGTTAAATGACAGTAAGAAGCAGTTACTTTTCTAGGTCCTTGTGAGAATACAAAAAATATATGTAAAGTACCTGGCACATATAGTAGACCCTGAACAGATCAAATACGCTTGTCATTAATTCACCATTAGACCAAACAGCATCAGCTAAGCATGCTCACTGATCAATAAAGCTCCAGAATGCTGCTTCCCCATCCTGATTTCCCCACCAGCACATCCCCACACTATAGGTTAGTAAGGCGGCCTTGCTTTACTAACCTCAAGAAGTGGCAGGAGCCCTCATTGGTTATGCTAAGTCAGGTAACCTGGACCACTCTTTCTTCTTTAGCGATTTTTCTATCTAATGTCTTCATATTGGGCTTAGTATATCTGCCCCAAACAATCCTCTCCAAACCAGAGTCCAATTTCCTGGCAACTGAAAAACACCAATAATAAAATGTATCTATGCTAAGAACCAAAATATGTCCCAAGTGCCTGGAAGGGTTTGGTTTTTTTCATGCAGTGTCTTTAACATTAGTGCATGGGTTCTGGAGCACCTACTTTGATTGTTGCCATATATCCCCCCTGACTTTTTTTAAAGAAAAATAATTTTTGGATAACTGAGGTTGCTAGGTAAAAGAATCTCTATACAAATGAGGTATTGCTGCTAAATATTTTCATCTATGATAAAGATACCCTGACCATAAAAAAAAAAAAAAGGCCATAATAACAGGTCTGATCCTATCACAGAGATAAAAGGTGAGGTGTTCTCAGAATAGCACAAATGGGAAGGTGCTCCAAGCAGAGAGAGCATACTTCCAGCTCCAGGCCACCAGAGCTGTGACGAGGAGGCTCTGCACTGGACTGGCAACATTTATTATAAAGGAGATATCATAGAGGGCAGTTCAAAAGGTATGGTGAGAATACTATACAGTGGTTTAGGACATAGAATGGAAATGTCACCAAAAAAAAAAAATCGATTAAGTAACAATTTCTTAATTTTTCCATACCAGAGGTATACATCATTTTTAAAAAATATTTTTTAAATTTTATTTATTCATGAGAGACAGACAGAGAGAGAGAGAGAGGCAGAGACATAGGCAGAGGGAGAAGCAGGCTCTATGCAGTGAGCCCGAGGTGGGACTTGATCCCAGGTCTCCAGGATCAGGCCCTGGGCTGAAGGCAGGTGCTAAACTGCTGAACCACCCAGGCTACCCCATACATCATTTTTTATCAGAGGTCTTTTTACTGTTTGAACCCCTCATAACAACAAAAGGGTTTTCTTGTTGTTGCTGGTTTTTGTTTTTGTTTTTGTTTTTTTACTAATCTGAAAGGTCAATATAGTAAGTGAAAAAAAAATCAAGGAAGTCAGTTTTTATCACAACTTTAAACCGTGCTTCATTCAGGCACCCCTGGGTGGCTCAGTTGGTTAAGCACTCAACTCAATTTCAGCTCAGGTCATGATCTCAGGCTCGTGAGACTGAGCCCCGAGTCCGGCTCTGTGCCCAGCAGAGATTTTCTCTCCCCCTCTCCATCTGCCCCTTCCCCGACCCCCAACTCGTGCTTTATCTCTCTCTCTCTCTAAAAAACAAAACAAAACAAAAAAATAAACCATTCATTGCCCCATTCATCCCAGAAATTTCATTCTGAGCATCCATTCTAGGAAAGCATTCACACATAGACAAAGTAACTTGCACCATTTTTATGATGTTTTATGGCACAAATGTCCATCAGTGGGGAAATAATGAGATTAGGTCACATCTAAACTAATGGAATTCAGCAGAAAAAGCAAAATCTCTTAAACTCCAGACCCTGTATCTATATGAAGCATAGGTCTCTTACCACTGGAAAGAACAGCAGGAAACTTTCCCATCCAGGTCCAACTGCAGATACACGGCAGAGTTTCGTTGCCATGAGGGGGAGAAGAGATGCTGAAAAAAGTCCAGCCCCAAGACCCACACATGTAAAGCTTGCCTAAGTTCAAGGATGGTCAGGACAACAAAAAACCCCTCCCACTTCCAGCATGAGCATGTTAGCAAGTAGGCCACCAGAGTCTAGTGCAAAGAGGCAAGAGCATAGGGAGACCCCCTCTCTGTGTATGGGTATGGACTTCTAAAAGCTGGTGGTGCAGCTGGAACATAAGAAAAACCCTCTGACATCCCCAGGCCCACTTACATCCCAGACCCTACTTTTAGCACCCCACTTCTAAAGGAATTTGAAGTCTGTGGATACACTGGGATAAAGGACATCACCAAAGAAATAGAAAACTACCCATCTCATGACTAGACTGATTCCACTCTCCATACCAACAACCTGACAGAGGAGGCATGTCCATTTCTGGGCATAAATAGTGATTATCTTAGTCTCCTCTAGTCTTTCAAAATGATGTCCTGCATTAAATTAAAAATGTCCCGACAAATTTAAAAAGCAAGATAAAACAACCTATTGTCAAAAAATATATATAAAGCAATAAATACAACTGTATTCAGAGATGATCCAGATCTTGGATTACTACAGAGTTTAAACATTAAGTGATCCAATGGAAAAGGTAGACAATCTGCATGAACAGATGGGAAATTTCGGCAGAGATAGGGAAACTATAAAATAGGGTCAGACGGAAATGCTGGATATAACATGATGTCAGAAATGAAGAATTACTCTGACAGGCAGGTCAACACACTACACACAGCTGAGGAAAGAATCACTGAGCTTCAAAGAACAGATCGATAGAAATTATCTAAATTGAAACATAAAGAGAAATGAGTGGAAGCAAAAACAATATCCAGAAAAGAACATTCAAAATTTGTAGGATAATACCAGTCTAGAGTCAATGAAGATGCAAAAGAGAAAACAGAATAAATACTTGAACCTAATGGTCAAGAAGTTTCTAAAATTAAAGGAAACTAATAATATACCTAAAAAACCCATGAACCTCAGAAGGTAATGGACTGACATCTTTGAAATACTAAAAAGAAAAAAAGACCAAAACTGCCAACCCCAAATTTTATAACAATGAAAATATCTTTCAAAAATGAAGGTGAGGGGGGATGCCTGGGTGGCTCAGTGGTTGAGCGTCTGCCTTTGGTCCAGGGCGTGATCCTGGAGTCCTGGAATCGAGTCCCACATTGGGCTCCCCACAGGGAGCCTGCTTCTCTCTCTGCTTATGTTTCTGCCTTTCACTCTGTGTCTCTCATGAATAAATATTTTGAAAAAAAAATCAAGGTGGGTTCATCAAAAAGTTAAGTAGAGGGGCTCCTGGGTGGCTCAGTAGTTAGGCATCCAACTCTTGGTTTCGGCTCAGGTCATGATCTCAGGGTTGTGAGATCAAGCTCTGCATCGGGCTCCACGCTCAGTGTGGAGTCCGCTTGGGATTCTTTCTCTCCCTCTGTCCCTCCTGCTCCTGTGTGCCACATGTGTGCTCTCTCTCTCAAATAAATAAATCTAAAAAAAAAAAAGTTAAACAGAATTACCATATGACCAGCAATTCCATCCTCTTAGATATCTACTCCAAATTCTAAAACCAGGTATTCAAACAAATACCTTAAAAGAATGTTCATAGGAGCAAAATTGGCAATAGCCAAAAGGGAGAAACAACCAAATTTCCTTCCATCAATGAATAAATGGATAAGTAAAACATGGCATAACCATACAAGGGAATATTATTGAGCCCTAAAAGGAATGTAGTATAGGGACTCCTGGGTGGCTCAGTCTGCTAAGTGTTAGACTCTTGATTTTGGCTCAGGTCATGATCTCAGAGCGGTGAGATCAAGCCCCGCTTGGGGCTCCGTGATCAGCACAAAGTTTGTTGGAGATTCTCTCTCTCTCTCTCTTTCTCTCCCTCCCTCTCCCTCTAAATAAATAATTTTTTAAGAAAAAAAGGAATGCAGTACAATAGATACAATACAGATAAATCTTGAAAACATTATGCTAAGTGCTACGTTATAAAACTCCACTTAGGGATCCCTGGGTGGCGCAGCGGTTTGGCACCTGCCTTTGGCCCAGGGCGCGATCCTGGGGACCCGGCATCGAATCCCACATCGGGCTCCCGGTGCATGGAGCCTGCTTCTCCCTCTGCCTGTATCTCTGCCTCTCTCTCTCTCTCTTTCTCTCTCTCTGTGACTATCATAAATAAATAAAAATTTAAAAAAAATTCCAAAAAAAAAAAAAAAGACTCCACTTATATGACCTACCCAAAGTAGGTAAATGCATAGAGAGATAGAAAGCAGATTAGTAGTTTCCAGGAGCTGGGGATGAGTGGGGGGTGGGAACTGACCACTTGGGGGTAATGAAAATATTTTAGAACTAGACAAGTGGTGATGGCTATACACATTGTGAATATCCTAAATAACACTAAATTTAAATTCTAAATGGTTAGTTTTATGTTGTGTGAATTTCACCTCAATTTAAGAAAAATACACTAGTGGGATGCCTGGGGGGCTCAGCAGTTAAGCGTCTGCCTTCTTCGGTTCAGGGGTGTGATCCTGGAGGCCAGGGATCGAGTCTCACATCAGCCTCTGTGCATAGAGCCTGCTTCTCCCTCTGCCTGTGTCTCTGCCTCTCTGTCTCTGTCTCTCTCTCTCTCTGTGTCTCTCATGAATAAGTAAATAAAAGATTTTTAAAAAATACACAAAAAATCACAGACAAAAAATAGTAATCATCTGCTTTAAATTAACTATGGCAAGGCACTTACATTGTATGGTATGGCCCACTATAAACAGATATAGCTATGTCATTAATAGGTAAGTCATTCTCAGAGATAGCTTAATAAACAGCGACTGGCTTTAAAATCACTACAAAGAAAACATGACAATAAGATACACTTAAATTTTTTTAAAGAAGAGGAAAGACTTTTTCATGCTACACAAAGCTGAAAAAAAAAAGTCACTGTCATCAGACCTATACTACAACAAATACTAAAGAAAATTCTTCAGGCAGAAGGAGTATGATACAAGATGGAAATGTGGATGGAAAAAGTGTTAGAAATGGTGAAAATAAAGGAATTCCCACAAGTCAACTTATTCAAGTCAGCTGTAAACTATTTATAATTTACTTATCAAGAAACACTTGAAGACTCTCTCCTCGCTGGTACCAATCCTAAATTACAGTATCATAAAATTTTGCCAATCTCAATCAGCTTCCTGTCTGCCTTAAACCACTTGAGCCCAGACCCAAAGGTTCACAATAATCCAACTTCCTACTTTCCCTTTCTGGGACCCTGCTAAGATCTTCAGGTGTTCTCTCTTATTACAGTGAGTTTGGATAAACTTATTTGTTGGGTTTTTTTTTTTAAGAGCAAATAACACAATATATATAGTATGACCCCATGTATGCATAAGAAGACTAGAGGTCTATAAATGCATTAAGACCAGGCAGGTGCCACTAAACCCTTACACAACCACAGGGGGAAAGGAATGTGCTAAAAGTTTCTGGAAACAAAGGGGGACCTTCCTTCTTCACACTATATTCTTCTGTGTTATCAGAATGCCCACAATAAGCAAATACTATCTCTGTGATTTCAAACTCCAGTGTTGAAAAGAATTAAAAATTGAAGCTATGAGTTCAAAGGAATATGTCTGACTCCAAATGTATCATGGGTTCAGAACTAATTTTTTGCTGGTCAGTATAACCTAGGCAGGGAAGTGTTTTAGTTTTATAAAATGTTGTCTAAGTCGGAAAGTATAGGAGTCATAATCAGATCTGTTCAGCCCACCCTTAGGAGAAAATTAGCCAGTAGGGCGGAAAGGCTTGGCTCTACTGCAGAAAGGCATTGGAAGCAAGGCAGTGGAGTGCCGGCCCTGCCCTAATGCTTGGGAGCCAAGGACAGGGGACACCGAAGGAAGGCCCAGCCCTAGTCAGCAATCCCAGTCAGGCCCTCTTCTGCTTGGTTAAATCACACTTTGAGACCCAGACAAACTCTGACCAACTTTCCTTATGGTCCCGGCTCAACCCATCCTAGTCCAGGCCAAGAGGCATCGCTTCCATCGCATCAAGTGCCAGCTTCCCTATCCAAAGAGTGGACAACCTGCATTAGCTAGGCCATGGTCTCCTCCCCAGACTCCACATGGTCAAGAGGCTGACTGCTCTCCTAGGGGGATCTTCCATGATCCTTTGCCCCACACCCTATCTTTCCAGATGGGAAAACTGAAACTCAAAGAACTTGGGTGACTCTGACAAGGTCACAGTGATTTAGAGGCGGTAACCTTTTAATGCTGACTCTCTTGGCTTGAGAAAAAGAAAACACTCTGGCACTTTGGAGAGATTTCTATACTCAGAGACTACCTTAACGCTATATACAAGAAGAAAATTCCAATGGCTTACTCAAGACACCTGCCCTAAGTGAGTTAGCATTCCCATGAGCTACAAACAAGTAGCATAGTCAGGCTTTCTAAGGAAGCCAGGAAAGCAGCTGTCACTCTGAGTCTCTCGGGAAGGCAGCCTTGGGTGGGATGGCACCGACAGCCTCTCGTGCTGCTGCTCCTCGTTCCAAGGAGTGTCACAGAGACTTAAGAAGTCGTTTCATTAAGAAGTGTTTTAGTTGTCGTTTTGAACAAGTAGGCATTAATCGGCCATCCTAGGCCTGGCATCTCAGGGACTCATCACACCCTGAAACAGGTGCAGCGGCCAGAAAGCTCTTCCCCAGACTGAGCCACAACCGCCCTCTGGGAAGTTCTGTCCACAGGCCCGGTTCTGATAGTCCTTCAGATATTGGAAGCGAGGCATCACGTGCCTCTTAAAGGTCTTTGGATTCATCCTCAGGGTCTGCCATGTGGCTGAAGTGTGCAATGCTCAGGGATCTGGCCGCCTGTCTCTTCCCTCTGTGTGAGCACTTGGCCTACTCCAGGGGTCAAGGTGACAGCACGTAGTGTGGTATTTTCATGTAGACCTACTCCTGATTTTCTGCCTTCTAGATTAATAGGCCAGCCCAGGATCTGTCCTGGGGACTCCTTAGGCTGCCCCAGACTCCCTGGAGGTTGCCCAGCCTGTTGCTCTGGCCTCCTGGGGCAAGCAGCAACGGGAACCAGCCGTAGCATTTTGCTGCCATTGCTTCTACTGCTTCTATACAGTGTTGCTGTTGGCCTCTGACCCTGAACGGTGAGACACGCTCTTGCCCACAAATAGGATGGTGTTCTTGATGGTTCAGATCCCCACTAGTGTCGCAAGCTGGTGCTGTGATTCCGCAGATGCTCAACCACTTTGTCCCTCAGGATTCTCTCAGAGGCCAACCAGATTCCTCGCCATGACAACGCCTCCCTGGATGCCGTTTCTATGCGGTGGCCCTCAGCTGCCGGGGCTAAGGCTAAGCACTATTCCAAGGGAAACCGCCTCCCCAGAGGAATGCACACTGAACTACCCCTCCCCGGGAGCTGGGAGTTGTGTTCGAGAACGTTTACCCCCATGAGGCAAGGTTGCCCATTCAGCTCACGTGGACGCAGCTTAAGGGGGGCTTCTCAGGAGATCCTTCCGCAAGCGAAGAGCCTGGCTCCCGCCTACCCACAGAGGTAGCAGGATCCTTGAAAACTGCAGCTTGGCTGGGAACACATTTGAAAACTACATCTAGTCCCCCAGGCAACACCTACAGGTCTTTATTTCTAGCAGGTCCCTTCTAGGTGAAGTCTAAAAACATTTTCTTGAAAGTGATTCCTTAAAGGGAATCTCTTACAGTCAACAGTGTCCACTGTGGAAACAGACGGCCCCCCAATCCTGCCTGTAGGGTATGGGGAGCCGAGGGGGCGGGAGGAAGAAGGCACCACGTTTGGCAAGTTCCCAAAACTGAGGAACCTCCCATGAGATGACATCTTAAGTACTGGTGTCCTTGTCCTAACTGAACAGATGCCTCCCTGTATCTGCAGATTGGGCCACAAGTAGGAGTCAGTAGGGTCATGGTATAGTAAGGGGTCCCACACCCCTGACTGGTCCTGCCCCCGTGGCTGATGCCAGCCTCGCCGCTACGTTGAAGTGGACAATGGCAAGGCTGGCTGCCTCAAGCCTCCAGCTGGGGCATAAACGAGTCAGCACAGAGACTGTCCCCAGGGCTCACATGCCCTCTTGGGAGGGTATAGGAGGCTAGAAAGGCAGGTGCTCCTGCCCTAAGGACATCCTCCAGCTAAGCATGACCTCAGTGACCATGGTGGCCACCAGGCCCGGCTGAGTTTGAGGATGGGCTCCACATCTTGTGTGGGTCACCCTTTCCTCTGGCTCCCATTCCCCTCAGCAAAGCTACGTGCCTGGTTGGATCCGCGCACCCACCATCTTCTGTGGCTACTGGTCCTCCTCCCAGGCCTGGCCCCGTCACCCAAGTCTGGGATGGGGATGGACTCCTTCTTGGTTGCCTGGCAGGCATTCTCAGAAAGGAGTTGAGAGCACAGACCCTGGTTAGCTGTGTGGCCTTAGGCCAAGTTTCTCAACTCCTGGTGTCTCAGTTTCCCCATCTGTAAATCGGGACACTAGTACCTACCAAATAGTGTTGCAAGTTTTAATACACACGAAGCACTTAGGGAAGGCTGGCACATAGTGAGGGCCATGACGCTGTTACCACTACTGTTGCTATTCCTGCTTCCTCAGGACACCACAGCTCCTCACCACCTCAGCTGTCCACGGTTGAGCTGTACAACTAGCTGAGCATCTCTCATTGGACGCCTAGAGACCAGAGACGCGCCCACTCTTACCACCTCTCTCACACTTCTTCCTGTCTTGGGATAGAAGTGTTGACAAGGGATGGGAGGCTACACCTGGCCTCCGAAGGCCCACAGGCTGACCCAGCTGACCCTGCAGTCACAGTAATGTCAAGGAGGCAGGGAGACCATGCGTCTGGGGCAGCAGAAGCCCCTAAAGGTGTCTGAGGGCTTGGGCAAGTCTCAGTGTCCTGATTTCATAACTGATAAGCTGGGACCAGGTAATCTCCGATTTTCTCAAAGTACAGACATTTTGGGATCTGGCTTATTCTAAAGGGTCCCTGAGTTACTTACGGACCTTTATAATCCACAGAACCTAAATTTAGGGACGGCAGAAAATGCTCAATAGAAGAAGAAACCCTTGGCAGGTATGAGGGTTTAAAGTGTGAGTTAATTAAAATCAGAATCATAAAAATGAAGTCCTCCACATAAATGGGCTGGCTTTCGGGATGACCGACCCTTATTTTTCTAAAGCACCCAAACTTAGAACTCAAAACTGTAGAACGGCAGGAAAAAAAACCAGCCCTAGTGTTTTTGGCCTCCTTCTCCTCCTCTTTTAAGGCAAAATTTCAGGGAAACCATGTTACAGACCAAATTTTAAAAAGTTGGCAAGTGGAGGAAAAGAGCAGCACAGTTGGGTGACAAAGTTATGATGGGAAGCACCGAAGCAGCTGCTTTAAAGGGGGATATAGGTTCCCTCTTCGGGGGCTCCCACGTGCCCATGCAAGGGGGACTGCACAGGGCTGTGGCCCCAGAGCCACTCGAACCTTGCTTACACTGTCACGCATGGCCCATATATTTGCACTTTACATGCACTGTGTACCTGCGCGGCGCTTCCCAGCAAGAAGGGATTCCACAGGGCAGCAAACAAGTTACTTGGGCAGTTTTAATAACCACTGTTTGCCAATACCTCTTGTGTGCAGAGCACCCAGCTCGAAAGCGACCCCTCATTTCATTAACGAGGATGGGCCACCCAATCCTCAGGAGAACCCTCTGGGGGCACAGCTCCCCCAGAAGGACCGCTTTCGGCTACTGTCCCTGCAAGCCCCAGCCCCGAGGCTACACCCTGGCAGTGACGAGCACAACAGAGGTAGTCGTGCCGAACGCAAGGCTCTTCTAGCACCTTCCAAATGCAGCTTCTCCTCAGGAAGAGTCGAGATTTGGCCCAGGCAAGATTTTCTCAGAATTGCACTGCAGTTTGAGGCTCTTCCTCTCTGCCCTCCCTTCCCTCTCTCCCCCACAGGAGTCAGCCCTACCTGCCCCCAGCTGGGCTTCTCTGGACGCCCAGCTCCCCCCCGCATTTATCCTTCACAGGCGTTTTCCCCAATAAACCTCTTGTATGTCTAATCCCATGTTGGCACCTGCTTCTCAGAGGATCCCCAACGGGCACCTGTATTGAAAAGCTTTTGCCCCTTCCTTTTAAAAATAATGAGACCGTCCTCGATGTATGGTTTTGTGTATCTTTTCATAGACCTTATTTTGAGCATTTCCCCATGCCATTAAATGTTCTTCAAAAATAGGCTTATGAAATGACTGTACCACGTCTATCATAAGATACTTAGATTCACGATGTACATTTGTCACTTGAAGCCGCCCAGCACCTTTTGAAGAGCCTCCCTCCATTTGGGAAACCCCTCACGTTAGGAGGTCCTGCCTCCCCAAGCTAAAAACCCACATTTGCTTTCTTGGGCTCCCTTACAGCTAGGGTACGGACAGCTGACTCTACCAGACGTGCTCCCAGGAACTTGGATTAACAGTGCACCGTGTGGGAAATGTTTTCTATTGATGGTAGTGACAGAGATGTGCGGCTTTCCGGGCAGTGGTCCCTGCCTGTTCCTCATCCTTCGAGGACATTATCTTATTAGTTATGAGGAAGTAGCAGCCCCTTGCCCTTATAAAAAAGGATCCTAAAAATCAGAGACAAGGATTTAAAGTGACTCACCCATTGTTAGATACAAATCAGTTGAGGTATTTTGGCTCTTGATCGAATGCCCCAAGATTATAGACCATGTGACCAGAGATCAGTCTCTGAGAGGCCAAAGACAAACCAGTCCCAAAGGAGGATACTGGAAGAAGCACTGGTTTGACGAGCTTGGTGTGTAGGGCTCTAGAAACATGGACGTGGCTTCAAAGCCTGGCCTGCTCTCTCTCTTACTTGGCTATGTGTCTTCGGGTAAGCAACAAACCTGTTTCCTTTCATGCCTCCTGCACTCTTTCTTTGAGAGTAGAATTAGATAATGCTTTTAACAGCAGAAAAATGACTTTTAAAAGGGTATATTTAATAAGTGATGATTCATTCATCCAATAAATATTCTCACTGCAGTCATAAAAAGAATGAGGCAGGTTCACATGTTTTGATATGGAAAGAATCCCCACGGTATTGGTGTATGTGTGTGGGGGGGTGAGGGGGGAATCAAGCAGCTAGGTTATGATTTTATTTTAGGTAAAAACGTTAAGAAAGAATTTACAAGTCTGTTGCTTGCTTGTATAGACACAAACTGTAACAGTGGTTATTTAGAGGAAGCAAGGGGAACCGAGGGTCAATCAAAATACCCTTTTTCTAAGCATTAGTGTTAAGAAGTCCACAGAGAAGTCTGCTTTTCTGTGATGAAAACCCACGGTTCACCACCCAGGTCTAGACCGACAACATTTTGTCCTGCTGCATCACCTTGATCTTGCTAACCCATTTCGAAGGAAATTACACGAGACACTTGTATTCCTGAAGAGTTGAGGTTGGCAATGCCACGACATATTCCCCTTGCACCCTAACATCCAGACCCATTCCCTGGTACAATTGCATTCTGAATCCATATTCAGATCTCTATTGTTCAAGTGTCTCCTACAACTTTTTTCCTTATAGTTGGTTTTATGTCTCTTAAGACATTTTTCTTTTAAAATGGTCCCTTCCATACATCTACTGCCCCCCCCCCCACTTTTGTAGACCTAGCATTGAAGAGACCAGGTGATTATCTTGCAGACTACTCCTCGTAGATTTGCCTGTTTCTTCATTCCCTAAATTTCCTATAAGCCAGTAGCTGAATTTTGTGGCTTGATGAGATCCAGGTGAAACATTTTTGGCGCGAATGCCTCACAGGTGATGCTATGTCCTCACTTCACATTGCATCTCATCGTAATAGCTGGTGATTTCGTTGTGAGATGGAGTATACCAATTGGACAACTGCCAGGCCATTTATAAAAATAGGACTTGGATCCACAGTCTGTCGCCACCAGTCCAGGAAGCCAAACCACCCCCCTAACAGTTGGCCCCAAATAGCCAAGATTTGATCCATCCATACCTGCCAGCTTTCATAATTTTTGCCCCAGCGTCTAGCTTAGTAGAACCAACCACAGAAAGCCAAATACGCACCCCTAACCAATCATGCAGGACGCCCCACTGCTAGTTAGTCTGCCTCTAGCTTCTCGGGCCATCAGACTAATCAGTGCACACCTGAAGCCTTTCTTCTTCCCTACACTGCTCTCCCACGACCCTGCCTGCCTTTGAGTCTCTGCCAAAGGTGGGCCATGGGGGCCAACTCCCTTCCTATGGCTAGCTGGGAGTAGCCCTTGCTTCTTGTCATCTGAGTGGCCCTCATTTATTTCCACAGTGGTTACTGATGCTAAGTGTGGTCACAGTTCAGGTGGGAAGAGTTGGACCTCTCACCATGTCAAAGACCATGGAATCTAACATTTCAATTCATGCTCCTGCCATGTATCATTGGCGGTTTCTCGCCGTGCGCCTATGTTAATATTTGGGAGAAAAAGATGCTTTGATTTTTCACCTAGAATGTAATATTCTGAACAACAAAAAGTAAATGCTTCCAAGTATGCAATTTTAAGTTTTGCATATCTGGCTTAGTAAACAAAAACAATGTCCTGTTGTGTTCAAATGACACAACATTTGAAAAAATTGTGTACAGAGTCCAGAGCATATGACAGTCGCCTAGTAAACGATATGGCACAGAGTAGGTGTCCTGCAGTATGAGGGCCCATCCCCATTGTGGCACCCTGGGCACATGACCAGCCCTCTCTTTCAGGTTATGTTAGGCCATGACGGGCACCACATCCTAGAAACAGCACTGTCACCCCCACAGCACAGTGGCATTGAAAGAGGGCCACCAACCTCTGCTGGTGCCCAGCAGAAAGGGTGCCACCGTTTCCCTCCCTGGACAGCGTCCCACGCTCCCTCACCTCCCAGGACCCGAGAATAACACTTGGTGTCCCTTCACGTCTCCAGGTCCTGGCCGACACCTTAGGCTCAGAATATCCTACAAGGATGGCGGAGGTGGGGCAAGGCAGGTGCACTTACCTGTTGAATTCTAGCAGAAAACCTCCCCCCATCACCCCAGGGGACCCAGGGTTCGTACCTGCAGAGAAATTACCTGTATTAAACCCCAAACAGGGGCTGTGCCTTCTCCTGGCACCCAACCCGAAAGTGTGGGAACACGGCGGGACTTCCAGTCTGGCTCGATGTAAAACGTCTCTAAACCTTTCTTCTTCTTGAACCGCATTCCCTGGCCTCAACTGCCTAAGAAAAACAGGGAATGCTGGTAGCCCGCACAGCCTCAGGAAACTTTACACCCCAGCCCCTCTCCCCGAACGTCTATCCCCATCTCTGGCCTTTCCTGAGGGGCCGTGTGGCATCTTAGCAGGCGCCCTGTGTCAGGGAAACAGGCTCCACTTGATGGCACGCGACCCTTGTGCCCCCCTCCCATGGGCTTCTAGTTTCCTGCCTCAAGGCCTGATGGCTCCCTGTTTCTGTCCTAATGGTCACAGCCCGTCTGCTGGTGCAGTAGCGTGTGCAGTATAAGGCCAAGGGCCCCACCAGGACTTTGGGTTACGTGGGAAAAGGCGGAACAGAGTACTCTGTGCTGCTTCTGAGTGAGAAAGAGTCTGGGGGGCAGGGGGTGACTCACATCTGATTTAGCTGGAATCTCTACCAGAATGCCACAGGGACAGACTGATGAAAGTGAGTCCTCTTTCTGGGATGAGGGGTAGAATGAACCTGAGATGAGACCTCTTGTGTATTAAAAGTATACATTTTTATGTCTTTTCTACTTTTGAAGAGGAAAAAAAACCAAACCAAACTCCAGGAAGCTCTGATCACCAAATCCTTCCAGAGAGAGATCTTCTAAGCCGAGGAGTCACTTTCAGCCCCGCCTGCTGAAGTCCTTCATTCGCCCACCCCACCTTGTCACTGATGGGTTGTTTTCTGCCACAGACTTTCACATGTCCCCCTGGTCCTGGGGGGTCATCTGAGGCCTGCAGTGGCGAAACCACAGCAAAGAGTCCGAGCTTTTCCCCCAGGCGGGCCGGCTCACAAGGGAACCAGGACCTGCACCTCCCACACTGGGGGGTCTCTGGTTTTTCATCCCTGCACTCCCTCCCCCCCCCATCGATGAGATGTCATCTCTGACTATCCCAAGTAGCCTGAGGGCACGGGGTGTACCCTGGAGGACGTCTTCACCGTCACAGCCCACTTGTGTGAACCTGCCAGCTAATGTAGTAACAAGCCTGAGCGCTGTGGCTGCAGTTCCTGGTGTCCTTTCTAGGGCTGTGGACCCAGCACATGATGGTGTGTGTGCTTTCTCACCAACTGGCTGCTGTGGGGACATCAGAAAATGTTTCGGTGAGAGTTGAGCCCTGTGGGGTAACTGAGCCAGCCGACTGAGGGGCCTTCTTTACCCCTTGGACCACAGCAGGAATGGCTGAATGTCCACTGCCACTTGGGGGCTATGCTCCCAACGCTGGCCTCGGATCCCCCCGACAGTGCTGGCTGCTGTTTTATGGGCACGTTCAGCCGTGTCTTAACTTCCTCAGCTAGCCCCTACCCTGGGGACGTGAATGACCCCGTCGTGACAGCCAATACAAGGATCCCACCCAGGGCCCCGCAATGACCCAGTAGGTATTTGGAGCAGAGCTGTAAGTGATCAGATCAACGACTCAGTCAGTTCCTGTTTAGGGACAGAAACCTCACAGGCCTTCGACCTCTTAGAACATGATCAGCACCTCTTAGAACAATTATGTCGTCTGTGGATCCAACGATGCCATAGTGTCCCAGGGACAGGAGTGCATATTGACACAACTTTGATCGCAGCAGTCTGTCCTCCCAGGCTCCCTTCTTGTGATTGCTGCACCCACTTTTGTTGGCTGAGTAGCTAGATGGTAAGCAGTAACCCCCGACCTCCTGTGGGTACCACCGTCATCAAGGACATCACAGAATCCATCTACAACACAGCACAGGGAATCCAACCATCCAGCCTGCTGTTACAGGATTGAAGGATGGACTCCAGTCAGGACAAAGCACTGCTTTGGCACGGAGGCCAACATACTGCTGTCCACTGACACCTGGGCCCTCCTCCTTGGACTCTTTGTTGGGCAAACAAGTCAGCAGCCTACAAAAGACCCAGAGAAGTTCTTCTGCTAGGCTTCCCTCCATGTTCTTTTGCATTTGTAGGCATTTTCGATCGGCTCCTTCCCTGCTTTCTTAAGGGTCAATTACCTGGGCTTTGACCTGAAATAAGGAACCTGCTTTCTGATCTTCCACGATATGTACACAGACACACACCTTTCATATTCAACTCTGAGATTTTTGGTTTTAAATAATTGTTTTCCCCACATATGAAGATGACCTCAAGCTGCAGTCTCCTAGGCAATCACTTGCTTAGTCTGGACCCTGTAACATGTACAAATAGATTATTCAGAATGCCATTAATTAATTTAAAAAAAGACGCTGATGTCTAAGAACAAAGGGAATTATTTAGAGATTATAAAATGTTATCGAAAGTAATATATTTCAAACACGAAAATGTAAAAACAAGTTACTGCACTTCAAGAGAAATGTCAACTTGTCAAATGCCAAAGCATACAATACCTTCAAAGTATTAGCAGATAATCTTAAAAAATAAGCTGTTTGTCAAAAAAGAGACTGTCATTTCCAGCAAAATGCCGTGCAGTTTTAGAGTTATCATTCTTCTTATTTGCACAAAGAACACACACCAGCATGCATTGTTGCTGAACTCAGAGGTCCACCTGGTTCTGTTTTTTATTGTTATGTATTCTTGGATGTGTGCTAGACACCATCCATGTGCCACCATGTGCTGCAGAGCCCTCTTGTCTGCAGGTGGGCCCTGGGGGCCCTACTAGGTCCCCCTTCTCTCTTCACAGTCACTTAGTTCTCAGAATCTCTGTCCATCTGCCATGGACTCAGGCGGGTGTAAAGTAGCTGAGATGGTTAACGTCCCCAGAGCAAGTAGCATCTGTGCGGAGCTAAAGAGAGCAACTCCAAAATAGGAACAAGTCTGCTTTTATCCCAAAGGTAATACGGCATGAGAAAAGGGCTTAGGGAATTTGCTGTAACCCTTAAAGCCTTGGTGTTTTTATCTGTGAAGCACAAACTCCACACAGAAGATAAATAAGTCTATATATATATATATATTAAAAAAGTCTATAGACAACAACAAACTTAATCCAAATGCCCGTTTGTGGGAAACTGGTTAAGTAAATAATTGGCAAATGCCCCAGTGATGCTTTCTTTTTTTTGATGGGACAACGTGGCTAGGCCACAGGCCCATTATTTCAACACTAACTGTGAAGGCGTTTTCCATTTGCATTAAAGCCCCTAATCAGCTGACATTAAGAGCAAGGGAGTGTCCTGGACAATGTGGGTGAGCTAATGCATTCAGACCTTAGAAGCAGAAGCCTGGAAAGGCTGGGAAAGCTGAAACCTCCCTGGAAAGGGGGGGGGGGGGGGCGGGGACTGTATGTGTAGACAGCTGCTGCAGTTCTCCTATGGAGTTCCACTCGCTCACTCTTCCTTTGTCAGTCGGTGCCCGGAGAGCCCCACCTGCCCGTGACCCTCCGTGCCTGCTAGCCATCACTCACACTCACAGGCGCCCACTACTTGAAAGAGATTTCTGTTGTTACACACGCCTCCTCGTATTGGCTCCTATTGGCCCTGCCTCTCTGGTAGAGGCCTGACTCCCCACCCACCAACTGGCAGAGGGCACTGCCGTTGAAGGAAACGAGTATGTGTTTTAGGTCCTTCCAAGAGCCCAGTGAGAGTAAAAACTAAAGGAACACGAAAGGGTGTAAGCCTTACTTCTGGGATTAAAAAAAACAAACTAGAATTATACATACACTTAATTTTGTTTATTAAAACCTCACTAAAGCAAAGTAAATATAGGAAAAGGATTTCTTTTAAAAAGACATAATTCCGGAAACATGGGAAGACCAGAGAAACAGCCATGGCAAAATCATTTTAGAAGATGAAAGGAAGGCACCTGGGTGGCTCAGTTGGTTAAGCATCTGCCTTCGGCTCAGGTCATGATCCTGGCGCCCTGGGGTGGAGCCCCACCTCAGGCTCCCTGCTCAGCAGGGAACCTGCTTCTCCCTCTCCCCCTGCCCCTCTACCCTGATCATTCTCTCTCTCTCTCTCTCTCTCACACACACACACACACACACACACTCTCTCTCTCAAATAATCTTAAAAAAAAAGATGAAAAGGAGACAGACCAGTGCCAAGTTATGTACCCGACCTGTGCCTGCCAAATCCTGAAACATGAGAAAGCAAGGAATCCTGGAAAGCAAGGAACTGTGGCATTGCGCCTTCTAGAACTTGAGGTGGAGAGAATGGCTTAAATGAGGAATTCAGGAAGGCCAGAGAGAGACCTGTTTCTAGACTGGAAGCTGCAGGGCTCCTGCATCTCACTCATGTTGTCAGAAGTCAGGAAGTTTTCTCCCTGGAGAGTGTGAGAGAGGATTTCTGGACAGAGCAGAGGATTGGTCCCCCACTGAAAACAGGAGTAAACGGCCTTGTGCTGCTGCCATATTGAATGCTGACTGCACAGTGCCAGCCTTTCCCCAACAACGGCTGCACACCTGCTGCCAGGCCAACCCTCCTGGTCGGGGCCCAAAGGACTCCTCCAGGGAATCAGAGACACCTGAGGCCCAATCCTCTGATGTGCAAGACTGAGATCAGGACAAATTGGGGGTGGGGGTGGAGAAATTAGATGTATATGAAAGGACAAAGGAAAAAAAAAATCTTCAGTTAAAACATCACACCCAGGAGACAAATACAGAATGACACAAAGATGGACATTCAGAGAATAAAGAGTTCTTGGAAATTAAAGACATGATACCAAAGATGAGAATTCATCAGAGGGCACTGAAGGGTGACGTTGAGTAAACCTCCATGAAGGCACAGTGGAAGGACAGAATGGAGGTCAGAAATGCTGGACCCAGGCCAGCATCCAACACACAAATAACCGAAGCCCCAGGAAGAGGGACACACCCAACGGCGGGTGTCGATGCAGGCCTTGTCATCTGGGCTTCTGGCATCAACGCGACCCCCACCCCCACCCCCGCCTCCCAACCACCCAGGTGTACCAATCTGTAAACTGTGGGGCATATGGACGGCTCCTTTTTTCTTAATGCAGAACTTTTCTCGAAGACAGTGTTGGGAGAAGGTAAACCAAGTAAGTCATCCTCCTGGGGAGAAAGCATTCCCAACAGGGATTGAGAATTTCCCCTCACAAGTGGCACAGGATGCAGGACAGCCAAAGAGAGAGAGGAGAACCAAAGAAAGAAATGGTGAAAATCCCCAGGAAACTGGGAGAGCTGCTGCCAGACTTCATGAGCAACAAGTCTGCTTTGGGGCAGGGACTTGAGACGGAGACGCGAAGGGCTGTTAGCACCAGGCTCTCTGGCTTGGTGTGGCTCAGCAAGAGGAAAACATCAAGTGACCCTGGTGCACATTCTTCATTGCCACTCAGCTTGTCTTGACGTGAGCTGACAAGCTTCCTGCTCTCCAGACCGGCGCTCCATCCCAGGGAAGCGTCCTTGGCTTGCTGGCAGAGTCCAGATGATGCTGTAGTCAGCGTGCAAATGGACAAGAGCAGCCCAAGCCCTCTGACCACGTTTCTGCCAGACATTGAGGACCTGGTGTGTGTGACAGCAGTGGCCTCGATGCCCCCAGCACCTGTGCCAGTCCTTGCTCACAGTGAATATTTGAGTATCTGACCCAGGTGACCCCTGCCCTGTCCATCCAAGGCGGGCAGCAGTGCTGCTTCCTTGCACCAGCTCCTCTGCACCAGCCTGAGCCTCTGGGCCAGCGCTCGGCTCCTACTCCAGTCCCTTTTGGTTTTCACTCCTAAACATGAGGTGTTGAAGGGCTCCTCCAGCCTCTGGAAAGGCTCCCCAGAGCTGGGGTTCCGCTGAAGTCCCATTCCTCACCCCTATCCCAGATGTCAGCAAGGGAAGGGGCCTTAGAGATTATCTAGTCTGCACTACCTTCAATGGCCAGGTGCTGAGCCCACGAGCATGATCTGTCCAAGGCCTCACGGCTGGAACTAAAAGTCACCTCTGCCTTTCCAGAAGGATCTGAGCCTGCATGAGACAGATGCCAACTCAGGGCAGAGACCGATCTTCCTGTGCACCTCTCCCCTGTCCCAGTTTCAGCATGGCTTGGAAACAAGCAGGAATTCCCTCAATGCTACTTGGCAGCTCCAGAAACAGTTTGTGATTCTAGCAACTTAGCTGGCCTCCATTTTTAAAAGAGACATTTTTTTTCCATTCCTTTTAATTATGAAAGAAAACCAAGTTTCCTATAGAAAACATGTGAAAGTCTAAAAGAAGAAAAGGTCACTCATAAAGCTGCATGTGCAAAACTTTAAGGTTTTGGCATAACTGGGCTCGTGAAAAGAACCCATGCCTAAGACAAGTAGCTGCCGCCCCATTTGCCCCTCTCGGGTCAGCACTGGCTCTGGGCTGGCGAGGAAGTGTGGGCAGCCGAATGGCTGGGTGCACGTGGGCAAGAGGGTTGTGCCCTGGGCCTCAGCCAGCTGCACCAGCCCCTATGGCCCTGTGAGTCCTGTGGCTACAGGTGAGGCCAAGACTGCAGGTGCACAAGGGAACCTCCACCCAGCAGGAAAGGACTGAGGAGGCATGAACCCCAAGTCTGCCCCTATTGGCCAAGTCACTGCTGCAGCATGAGGCTTTTCTCTAGCACTGTGCCCCCACCTACCCCAGGCAAAGAGACCAGAGGAGGAGAAGGACTCTTCCCTGACCCCAACTCGGGGCATTTAATGAGGCCAGTCTGGGCTTCCTGCCAGCCTGGAATTCCAGAGAGCCTTCATGGTCCAGCGACGCTGGGTGGGATCACAATGCAGCCCCCATGCCAGGCAAGGCCTTCTTCCCGCTGCGGGCCCAACCTGGTCCTCACCCCCTTGCAGATAGGACTCTGATTGTGAACATCAGGGGATCCTAGCGTCCTTCAAATCCCTTTTGCTCTTCACAGCCCTGAATATAAGCACCTGAGGGGAGGATCCGAATCTCAACACAGATCAACTGCCTGGCTGCAACCACCATCCACACTTTGCTGGGTGTATGGAGGGACAGAACGGACACATGGGAGGGAAGGGAGGAGTCGGAGGCGTTGATGCAGCAGGTAGAAGGGGCTCCCGAGTATCACGAGCGCTGGGAAGAACCTCTCACGGCAGCCGATCCAGCTACACACTGCAGGGCAGGAAAGCAGGCTCCCACTCTGGAAAACTGTGTGGAGGTTCCTCAAACAGTTAAAAATAGACCTGCCCTACGACCCAGCAATTGCACTGTTGGGGATTTACCCCAAAGATACACATGCAATGAAACGCCGGGACACCTGCACCCCGATGTTTATAGCAGCAATGGCCACGATAGCCAAACTGTGGAAGGAGCCTCGGTGTCCAACGAAAGATGAATGGATAAAGAAGATGTGGTTTATGTATACAATGGAATATTCCTCAGCTATTAGAAATGACAAATACCCACCATTTGCTTCAACGTGGATGGAACTGGAGGGTATTATGCTGAGTGAAGTAAGTCAGTCGGTGAAGGACAAACATTATATGTTCTCATTCATTTGGGGAATATAAATAATAGTGAAAGGGAATATATAAGGGAAGGGAGAAGAAATGTGTGGGAAATATCAGAAAGGGAGACAGAACGTAAAGACTGCTAACTCTGGGAAATGAACTAGGGGTGGTAGAAGGGGAGGAGGGCGGGGGGTGGGAGTGAATGGGTGACGGGCACTGGGGGTTATTCTGTATGTTAGTAAATTGAACACCAATAAAAAATAAATTAAAAATAAATAAATAAAAATAAATAAGTAAGTAAGTAAGTAAGTAAATAAATAAATAAATAAATAAATAAATAGAAAGCAGGCTCCCACTTAGGAATGAGAGAGAGCTGGGGGGGGGGCAGGGAACACACGGGAAGCCAATTTTAAAACAGGTATCTTCATGACAAGTTACAGAAATTGACCTTTATTTGTTGTACTAAAGTCTGTTTAACTTTTGATACAAAGTAAGGTTTTAGTACAGAAAATCCCAGTCTGTCAGAACAGTACCTGTGCACACTGTACCATCACAGTCCCGCCCGGGCCGCGGCTCAGAGACGCAGCCCCGAGGGCGCCGAGCAGGCCCCCAGCCAGCCCACCGTCTGTTGGTGGTCTGAGCTAGAGGAAGGCGTGTACCTGTGAAATGAAGGGCAGAGCTGAGGACTGACACACATCTCTGTGAACACCTGTGCAAGAAAATAGATCCCTTTAAAAAAAAAAAAATGTCAGCTACGCTACAATCTAGTGTCTAGAATTACAAAGAATAAAATGAAATCAAAGATTTCTTGCTAGTAAAATGAAATGTTAGGAACAGTATTAAAATATAGGTCCTACCCCAGTGACACACGGAGCCCAGTACAGTACCTATTTATTAACAGGACGCACAGTTTTAAGGAGGAACCACATCAAATCTTCAGCCAGAGATATCCAGCATCAGAAGTGCAAAAAAAAAAAAAAAAAAAAAAAAATTCCCAAAAACAAAACCCCAAAGACGTCCTTGTGGGGTACTGTTTATGCCAGGAGTGCTGTCACCGAGACTAGATCCCCAGCTTCTGAGAGCGGGGACACTCATCATGACACTTCCCCTAAGAGCTCGCAGTTCCCAGTCTGAAACATGAGCATCTTCCC
This sequence comes from Canis lupus familiaris, assembly GCF_011100685.1. NCBI lineage: Eukaryota > Metazoa > Chordata > Mammalia > Carnivora > Canidae > Canis > Canis lupus. The sequence goes on from NC_049225.1 coordinate 28,415,421, forward strand.
ATCAGAGAGAGCTGGTGTGCCTGCCCCCGTCTATGGAGTTTAAGAATTACCCTGCAAAAATTGCACTGAAAAAGCGGTCACTATTTACAGAAGCTAAGGAGGACCCAGTGGCACGTGCCAGCCCTTGGTTAACACCCTGCCCAGGACAACGGCACGGCGGTGACCTCAGGGAGCCCGGACGGCCCAGGTAGCAGGCGGACGTAACAATAGCAGACAGAGAAGAAATGAGAGGACACGGAGGGCAGGAGACAAAGCCTGCAAGCTTGCAAGACGCCCAAGTGGCCTTCCTGGCGCAGGAGGGGAGGACACGGCCGCTGGTGCCTCCGCCCCACAAAGGCACTGGTCCTGCTACCACAGCACGTCTGAGCCCCTGCCGTCACGGTGTCCTTCCAGGAGAGGTGCCACCGGGGAGCGGGAAGTGTCTTGAAGCCCTGGTCCCACTGACAAGAACCTCCCAGAGCAGAGTGGCCCCCAGCGAGGTTCCAGAGTTGTTTTGCTGAAAGCAGGAACGAAACCCAACACCAAAGCAACACGGGACGTTGACAGGGGAGGGCAGGGCTGGGCACCGGCAACATGGAGCCGTTCAAGTAAACATAAACAACCAATACTTAGAAAAGGCTTGTAAACTTGTGATCTGAAAGGTTCTCTTTGCAGCATCTCTGGTGAGCTGGCTAAAGAAAGGGTGGTGTTGAACCCCTCTATCAAAAGTCTTTTGTGGTTTTTTTTTTTTTGCTTTGTCTTAAAGCACATGTGTGAGAGGAACAGTCTTCTGGCCTGAGCCCGGATCCCGTTCACCTGTGGCCCTCGAGCTACAGAGGGGGTGCTTCTGGAGTCCATGTGCGTGGATCCTTCCCCTCTGTGTTTATATACAGATAGACGTGGACTTTCAATCGCTAAGAAGGAGCTGGGCCAGACGTTTAGGCCGGCAGACAAGCCGCAGCCACTCCCGGCATGGCAATGGCACCCTTCTACAGCGGGCAGGCTGGAATCCACAGGACCTTATTTTGTTCTTGATTGACCATTGCCAAGATTTGAGTGCAAATGCTCGACAGGGCTCCTCCCTGGATGACCCCTGCAAAAGAGCCCCCAAACACACATCACTGAGCTCAGAGTCTGACCCCAGGATGCAGGCAAATAAAATACACCTGTTTAGGTTTCCTGATGGGAGCTACTTGGCCTGCCTTCCTCGCTCTCTTCCATCAGCAAGAAATCGGGGAAGAAAAGTAAGAGTCAAGTGCAAATAACTTTGGCTTTTTATCTGTCCCTCTGCTCAGCTGTTCGGTAGGATACTGACAACGTGGGCTCACATGAAGGCTGGGGTTAAATTTTGTCAGGTTTTGGAGCCCCTGTAACAGGGACGATCAGGATCTGACCACTCGCATTAACTGCACGCCCCGCGCTGGGTCTTCCCAGTCTTCCAAGGGGGCGTCTGGCACCCCGGAAAGCAGTCTGGGGTTATGCAGTGATGGCCCAATGGTAGCCGGCTTCTCCAGAAAACAAGGAGTTTAAGGAGCCAGCGCTTCCCAAGCAAGATGACATGTCCCAGCTATGGCCCAGCCCTGCTCTGCAGGCCTTCAACACCATGGGTCCTGGAGATACTAGCCCAGGCTCCCTGTGTGCCCCACGGAACAGGGCCGGGAGACTGAACACGCCCGGACCGCCTGCCACAAGGTATGGACAGAAATAGGGGGCGCTTAGAAACTGCTGTGGAAATGTGACAAGAGTAATTTTATGTCTGTTGAAACTAATAAAAAGTCAAAAGCTTATATTTTGTAAGTTTTTAATTTTTCATTTCTCTAGTATTAATATATTTGGCTGATACTGGCTTACGATGGATTAGAGATTAAAACTCACACATACAGAGAAGCTCCAAGCTTGGTTTTTGAGACCAACTGTTTTTGCCTGAGACACAGGAAACTAGATGCTAACAGTCTCTACCAGTGAATTAAAATCACTGTCCCTGCCTCTCTGACCCCAGTGTTGTTAACCCCCCTACAAATAACTGATTTATCAGAGGTTGAAAGCCACAAAGTACAATGGCAGCCAACAGATTGGAGCCATGCTTCTTTTGGTTTGCTGTCTTTCAAAGACCTAAGCTGTTAGGAGTGGAGCTTTTTCTTCACCAAACTCTATGGCTATACCAGAGGGCCCTGAGAGCTCTCCTGCACAGCACTGGTGCCGGGAGACAGATGGGGAGAAATCTGGGGGACGGGGCCAGATCATAACATGAGGCTGAAAGCAGGGAACTTTACTTGTCAACCTATAACACTCCTGATGTATTTTATTTGCCCTGCACCTGCCAGCAGAACAGCTGTGATGCAAGTGGCGGCAGCAGCACTGGCCGGCATCCGGGAAGTGTGGGCTAGTACCGTCTCCCGTTAGCCTGCGTCCCTCCCCGCTGCCTGCACTTCCTCCAGGCCAGAGGCGCACCTACCTGTGAAGTACCTACTGTACTCCTGTTCGATCTTCTGAGCTGTCTCAAACTGCTCTTTGGAATGCCTCTGAGTCACCTTGTCCTTCAGGTAGATGGGGTCTCTCTGCTCCCTGTCAGACATCCAGAGAAGCAGGCTGAGCGTCTCACCTCCCCAGGCCCTCCTCCTTCCTTTGTCCAGAGTAACAGGACCTCCATCAACAGGGCCCCAGGCGCTGCTGTCATAAAGCACAGCAATGGCCTGCAGGCCCCATGGGGAGCTCTGGGCAGGAGAGGGGAAGGCAGGCACCTCAGCTGGCCCCCAGGTACAGGTACCAGAAGCTTGGAAGCACAGAGAGGTAAAGCGGAGGGGGCCTTGACAAGCTGTCGGCCCAACCAGTACAGAAACTGGAGCTCCGTGACAGTAAAGGCTCATCACATCCCAAGCCAGCTTCTCGCAGACCTGGACCCAGCTGGTCACCTAGTTGCTGCGTCCTTGTGAGCCCCCGCTGAGAGGCAGGAGAAGGAGAAAGGGGGACAAGATGCACAGGGAGTGACGCGGACAAAGCTGCACTACTTAGGAACGTGCGGCATCACACAGGGCAAAGGGTGGTGGGGAGCAGGACTGTGCCTGGTTAGCACCACCTGAATGAGCGTGCGATGGGGAGGGTTCCTGCACCTACTGCCCATCTCATCCTTCCATGCCCACCCCACTGCCCCGGTGTCTGAGCCAGCAGCCCCATCGCCACCAAAGCCCCCCCTCCCCCGGAGCCCGTCACCTACTTGATGTGTTTGGCGCTCTTGTAGTGGATGAAGATGACAATGGGGTAGATGTGCATGTGGTGCAGCCGCTCGATGGCATGGGGGGCGATGTCCAGGAGACAGTGCCGGTTCTAAAGGGGATGATGAATGAGGAGTCAGGGCCCGGGCCCTAGAAACACTGGAGTCCTTCTGAGGACACCTCCCGCTGGTCTCTGCCACTGACGGGGCCAACCTATCTCCCACGCTGCTCCACCCCACCGTATAAACGAGCCCGTGAGGCCCTCCCCATGAGTGAGGCAGCAGGACCAGTCTACTGTGAAGACCGTGCAGGAGGAAGCCGCGGAGAGCTTTACTCCAGAGAACCTCTCCATGCAAGCTGTCGAGTCTGATGGTGGCCAAGGCCAGAGCCAGGGCAGAGCGGGGTCTGGACGGCCCATCCCCAGCCAGCCTTTCCTGCCTCTGCAGACCCAGGGAACATCTCCAAGCCCTGCCCAGCCCGGCCTCAGAAGCCTCACTTCTGTCAGACTGAGCCAATGAAGATGTGCAGACAGCAGGGCCTGCCCAGGGAAGGGGACTGTGCCATGTGTGGCTGTGACTGAAATGCCCCAGGGTCCCCGCAGCCTCCAGCAGGAGTGTGAGCCATAGACAGACCATGGGCACGCTGTGCGGCTGCCCCTGATCCCTGAAAGCTCCACTGTGGGAGCCTGGCCGTGGGCTGGCTTTCTAACTTCCTGGGGCACACCTAGCTGGAGTGCATCCGCTTCCTCTGGGCGATCCACACTCACAGCTGTCAGAAGCCACCTCCCTCATCCAGGGAGGAGCAAACCAGAGCCTTTCGAGGTGAAATGAGCGCCCTGAGAAGGACGAGCCCGAGGAGTACACCCTCAGCAGCTTTTCTAATACACTACAGATTTCCCCACTTTTTCTCATGCTCCCTGGCAAATGGACCCCAGTACGTTCCAGAGCCTAAAGACACATGGAAACGCTCTTAACTCTTTCAGAGACAGGAGCCCTGAAAAGTGGAAAGGTGGGTGCCCTGTCCCTAGAATAAGGCCCACATAAAGTTCCGCATACACGCTGAGCAGATGCAGGACCCTGTTGTAGAACCCCCCATGTGGGGGCTTTCCTAGAGTTCAAAGCTCTCATCAGATCCCGAGTCCTCAGAGGGAAAGGGGTGACGCATGCACAGGGACTGGCGGACCGTTTATGACAATGGAACCACACAGAAGCAAAGGGGGCAAACCCCGATAAAGGCTAACTTGGACTAAGGTCACAGGCGAGCTCACAGAAGGCCCAGGAGACAGACGCATAGGGCAGAGGTCCAGAGGCACTGGAGGTCCAATCCCAAAGGCTCAAACCCTAATCCTTGGTCTAAGCAACAGGTACCTTTTCTGTGATCTCCTTTATGGAAGCCACTGTGGTCACGTCGAAATGGCCACTCCTCCGCTTGTAGTCGACAAACAGGCAGTCTTTGACGCCCCGCTCGATGGCCTGCTGGGAGGCCTTCATCACCTCTGCAAAGCACAGACACAGGAATGAGGATGCCCCCTGGCATGGTGAGCCGTCATGGCACATTCTAGGGAAGAGCACTGCAGAAGAGCTGTCCTGCTGTCCTTCCTTCCAGAGAAAGAAACAGAAGGCACCTGCTAACATGACCTGGGTCAGAAGGGCTCTGAGACACCATGGGCCCAGCCCTGGGAGATGGGAGGACATAGTCCAACAGGCACAGAGGGTGCCCCTTACCGAGGGGGCATCTGCAGAACTTGCTGGGTGCCTCATTCACCAGCATTTCCTTCACCACGTCCAGTAAAGGCCCCAGAATCAGGACAGGCCTCAGGGAGGTGCAGTCTACTTTCTGGACCCGCTGATAGGCGAGGCTCACTGAATCTGAGGAGAGAGGAGCAGTGTCACAGGCACTCACCTGGAGCAGAGGGAGGGAGAGAGGCCGGGGACCCACTGCTGCCCTCATGTGCTCACCCCAGGCAGGTCCACCCCTCAGTCCACAAATCCAGAGCCAGGCAGGGTGAGCAGCTTAGCACAGTTCACCTGGGGCCTGCCCAAGTTTAGGGCTGAGTCCCTACGTCCTAGGCAGACCAGGGCATGGTCACTCCTGGAGTCCAGCACAAGTGTCCCTGCTCTGCAAACACCCAATACAGCCAGTCTAGAACAGTCATTTTAGCCCTTCCTTCTGCCCAAAGTCTTCCTCACTTGTCCTGGGCCTGCTCCCCTCGCCCCGACTACCCATGCTCTGCTTCCTAGAATTGCAACCTCCCCGGCAGGTAGGTATGCTCACATGACCCAGACCTGCCTGAGCAGTTAGCAGAGGTGAAGCTCCCACTTCCTCACCCCTTTCCCAGGGGCTGAAAAGGACAAGACCTGGGGTGCTCAGCCTCCTCTGACCCTGCTGATGAGGATAACCTTTAGAAAAATGACAGAGCTAAAAGACTGAAGGGACTTGGGTCCCTGGAGGATCCCCAGAATGGAGCTGCCTTCCTGGAACCACAGACCAGCTGGGACTTTTACATAGTAGAGAAATTACACTTTGGCTACTCTCATCTGGTCTCAGTTCCAGGTGTCAAACCAAGGTGTCCCAGGTGATCTGTGTAGGACACCTCCACTTCCCCAAGTGAATGAAAAAAGTCCTTGCAGAAAGAGACGGCTTAAAATCAGTATCAGGCACCACGTTGGCACCTCGGAAACACTTTGGAAAGAATACAAAACAAGTCTAACCGGTGTCACAAGACAGCATCTCGTGAAAAGGCCCAATGACCACGCCAAGAGCTGCTCACAACTCCAGGCAACAGAACAAGAAATCCCAGGGAGCAGCAGGGGTTAAACAAATACTGTGCGGCCCGAAGATGAAGAGACTGGCAGCAGGCCCAGGAGGGGTGCAATGGAGCTGCGCCCCTGGCCGAGCACGGCAGGATGGTGGGGCTGAAGTGGCCAAGGGGAAAGGGCAAGGAAAGGCCCGGCCTGGAAGGCTGCACACAAGCTGTGCGGCCAGGCCTGACTGGGGACAGAAGGAGGGGCCAGCGTGGGACCCAGGAAATTGAACAAAAATCCCCTACCCCTGGACAAGCAGAGTAGGACTAACTCCATTTTGTGCTGCACCTGCCACCTCCTGTGTGACCCCCACACGACCTGCTTATTGCTTAATGCGCTGCCCCACCCTAGTCAAGCCGCTGGGCACACCCTAATCGGAAATCGGCTCATAACAATGTAACCCCGCAGTTTTGGCACCAAACTGCGCGCCGATTCTGACCAAAGTAATAGGCCAGCTCAAATGGATACTACAGGTAAGATGTCATTCAGTCGGCCACCTGTGTGTGGACCGACATGACTGTGCAACTTTCTGTGTATCCCATGGGCCACTGGCCCCTATAAAGCTGCTACGCCTCTTAGTCTCGGGGTCCAAGTCCCTGCTCCGCTGTGTTGGGTATACTTGGACCCAAGCTCGAACTTGTAAATAAACCCTCGTGTGTTTGCATCGGTGTCGGCTCCTCGGTGGTTTCTCGGATTCGCGATCTTGGGCACAACAGCCAGAGGCAGGGCTGCGCCTGGACAGTGTGGTGCCAGGTGCCGGCTGGGCTCCACGCGGACCAAGATCCTGGACAGAACTGAGCAGGAAGTGAACGGTCTCCCTCTTCCCTCACCCACACCTACACACGAATTTACTTTTTTAGGACTGATGACGACCCACATACACCTACACGACCTTCTATGCAGCGTTTCTCAACCTGGTGGCCAGCTGATCTGTTCTGGTCTGGTCTGCAGGGAAGGGTTTGGTGGCCACCTCTACCATCCAGAAACTCCTGTGTATTTCTGATTAAAGCCTCTGAGGAGTCTCAGGGCCAAGGACTTCCTCCAGGAGAAATTGGACACATCCTCTCTCTTAAAAATCGAATGTTACAGGGAAAGTCAAACGGCTTCTCTGACGCCTCTTCTCCAAGCCCTCCTGGTCCCCCCACCAGCCTCCTCATCACCACTATTAGGACCTGGAAGTATATCCTTTCAGATATTTGCTATTCTCACATGTTGATTTTTTATATACTCCAAAAAGACTACAAAGTATGCTTTGTGCATGTGTTCAACAAAAACGACCTAATAATGTAAACATGTGTCCCTCCTCTCACTCCATGTTATGTTTCTGGAACGCATCCCTGTTGATTCATACAGCTCTCCTGTATTCTTTCTGAACCTCGCACACATGGATACGTTGCTTCTCTTCATCCATTTCCCTCTGCGTGGACAGTAAGTCACTATGCCTTTGACTTACTGGAGCAAGAATCGTATTCTCCTCTAACGACTATTAACATTCCACGCAGTGGGATACCAATTTAGAAGATTCCCGTTCCTCCCTCAACAATCTGCTTCATTGGAAGTCCTCATAATTACAGAATTAGAGAGCTACAGAGCATCTCACAAGTCATTAAATCCAACCAGCAAAAATACAAAACTCCCTGGGAAGGATAACTGTACATTTAAATAGAGAATCTGGCAGTAACATAATATAGGTACTTAAGTCACTTTTAAATTTGGTGCAGATATTTAAAAGCAACGGCACAAAAGTAATTATAAATCTATGCTAATATATACATTGATATAAAATAAAAGGTAATAGGTGTCCTCAACAACATAAAGGGGAGGGAGACACTGAGGTGTAACATGGAATTTTTATATGAGACAAATTAAGTTGTTATCAGTTTAAAACAGACTGTTACAGGGTGCCTGGGTGGCTCAGTTGGTTAAGCATCCAACTCTTGATCTCTGCTCAGGTCTTGATCTCAGGGTCATGAGATCTCAGAAGCTCAGAGTCTCCAGCATGGAGACCAATGTGGGGAATGGAGCCTACTTAAAAAAATAATAATAAAATGGACTGTTATAATTTTAAGATGTTTTACATAATTGCAATAGTAACCAAAAAGAAAATATCTATGAAATTTACACAACAGGACATGAGAAGGGAATCAAAACCTGTTGCTACCAAAAAAACCCCAAAACCACAGAACAAAACCCAGCATAGCACAACAGATGGCAGCAAGGTTAGGAAAAGATGGACAAAAAAAGTTACAGGACCTACAGAAAACAACTCAAGTCCTCCCACATCAGTAATTACTTTAAATGTGAAAGGATTGGTTAAACAGATGAATAAACAAGATCCGGCTACATGCTAAGGGAAACTCACTTTAGATCTAAGGACACACATGGGCTAATCAAAGTGAAAGAATAAAGATATTTCATGCAATTAGGAATCTAATGAGAACAGAATGGCCACAGTTCCAGCAGACCAAATAGATTTTTAGGCAGAAACTGTCACAAGAGACAAAGAAGGACATTACATAATGATAAAAGGGTCAATTCTCCAAAAAGAGTCAACAATTATAAAGACACATGCACCTTAAGCTAGAGTTCCCAAATACGTGACAGAACTGAAGGGAGAAACAGACAGCAACACAGTATGCCCAGGCACTTCAAAACCACCACAGAGAAAAGAAGGGAAAAGCAGCGTGTGGACCAGATGGACCTCACGGACGTGCACACAACAGCCCACTCGGCAACAGCAGAGTACACACTCTTTTCAAGTGCTGGGGGGCACTCGCAGGACAGACCACTTGTTCAGCTACAAAACAAACTTAAGAGGACTGAAACTATGCAAAGTATCTTTTCTGACTACAAAGGAAAGAAACTAGAAATCAACAAAAAAGGAAAACAGGGAAATAGACACTGCATGGAAATTAAACAACTCATGTTCAAACCACCAAGGAGTCCAAGAAAAAAAAAAAAAAAAAAGAGGACAACTCAGGACATTTCTGGAGACAAATGAAAATAAAACCACAGCATACGGACACTTAGAGGATGCAGCAAAGGCAGTATTATGAGGGATGTTTGTAGTGGTAAAAACGCTGATGTTGAGAAAAAGGAAATCAACAACCTAACTTCACACTTGGAGGAATCTGGTGGGGGAAAAAGAACAAACTAAACACAAAATTAGCAGAAGGAAAGAATAAAGAGCAGAGATAGAGAATAGAAAAACAATTAGAAAGAAAATATATCAACGAAACCAAGAGTTGGTTTTTTGAAAAGATCAACAACATTTACAAACTTTTAGGTAGAATAATGAAGAAAAATGGAGAGAAGCCTTAAATCACTGAAATAAGAAGAAAGGGACATAATAAGGACTTCACAGCTTATAGCAAACTACAAACAATTAACATGTAAGTAAACCAGACAACCTGGAAGGAATGATAAATTCCTAGAAACATAGACTGTTATCACGACTACATCATGAAGAAATTAAAACAAACAAACAAACAAACAAAAAAAGCTGAAGAGAGCTATACCAAGCAAGGAGACAGCAAGTTATAGAAAACTTCCCCGCAAGAAAAAGCCCAGGACAAGATGGCTTCTTCACCAGAGAAGTCTACCAAACACTTAAAAAATTAATACGAGTCCTCTTCAAAATCTTCCAAAAATTGAAGAGGAGGGGACACTTCCAAATTCATCCTAAGACACAATAAGCAAACTGTAGACCAATATCCCTGATGAACGTAGAAGCAAAAATCCTCAACAAAATATTCGCAAACTGAATTCAGCAACACATGAAAAGGATCATATGCCACGATCAAGTGGGATTTATACCTAGAATGAAAGGATGGTTCTTTAAAAAAAAAAAAAAAAAAAAGATTATTTATTTATTTATTCATGAGAGACACAGAGAGAGAGACAGGCAGAGACACAGGCAGAGGGAGAAGCAGGCCCCATGCAGGGAGCCCGATGTGAGACTCGATCCCGGGACTCCAGGATCACGCCCCTGGGCCGAAGGCAGGTGCTAAACCCCTGAGCCACCCAGAGATCCCCGAAAGGATGGTTCTTAACATACGAAGATCAATCAGCATCATGGACCATAATAACAAAATGAAGGACCACATGATCATCTCAGCTGACACAGAAAAAGCATCTGATGAAATTAAATACCCCTTCATGATCAAAATACTCCACAAAGTAGGAATGGAAGGAAACTACTTGAACATATGTGAAACACTAGCCATATATGAAAAACCCGTAATGTCATATTCAATGGCAAGAGACAGGAAGCTGTCCATCTAACATCAGAAACAAAGGCAAGGATGCCCACACTTTCCGCTACTATCTCACACTGTACTGGAAATCGCAGCCAGGGCAATTAGACAAGAAAAAGAAAGAAGGCATCCCCTGTGGAAAATAAGTAGTACAATTATGCTTACAGATGACATGATCTTGATGTAAAAACCCAAGAGAACACACACACACACACACACACCCTGTTAGAACTAATGAGTTCGGCAAAGTTTCAGGATACAAAATCAAAACATGCAAAAATCAGTTTCATTCCTACACACTAACAATGTCCACTCCGAAAAAGAAGTGAAGAAAACAAACCCACTTACTATAGCATCACAGAGGATAAAATACTTAGGAATACACCTAACCAAGGAGGTAAAAGATCTGTAAACTGCAAACTACATAATACTGAAAAAAAAAAAATCAAAAAAGGTACAAATACATGGAAAGACATCCTGTGCTCGTGAACTGGGAGACTCGATATTATTAAAATGTCCACACTACTCAAATCAATCTATAGATTCAACGCAATCCCTCTGAAAATCCCAATGGCATTTTTTTTGCAGAAAGGAAAAAAACAACAAAAACAAGCAATTGTTATTGCCAAAAGGTGTCTGCACCTGAAGACATTCTTACATTACGTTTAAACATGTAAACATCCATTCTTAGCTCCAGGCCATATAGAAACAGATGTGGACCTACTGGCTGGGGTTTGCCTTCTGTGTCCTGACAGAGTGACAATGGGCCCCGAACGAGGGTGGGGTACACTCAACTCCCAGCGCCAGGGCCTTAATTTAAACAATAAAAATGGGAGCAGGGAAGGAAGAAACCAGCTGTCCGATCATCAGCTCTTGTTGCCCACCCTTTGTCGCCTGCCTGCCTGGGAGGGCAACATTCTAGAATGCTGGACACACACCAGCAACCCCATGAGCAGCGGTCACAAGAGCCTCCTGCTTTACAGGACAAAAGTACCCACTCCACAAGGGCAATCTGCCAGGGGACGTCTAATACTCCCTAATATGCCACTCCGGCCCTGGTGCAGTGCCTAGCCCGGGGAGATCTTGTAAGAATCATTCGTGGACACAGGAGTGAAGCCAGAGAAGGCCAAAGATCTGCAGAGACTGGAGGTCATCCCCAAACAGCCCATAATAACCCCAGAAGAAACGAGAAGCAACGCGTTGTGCAGAGACTGCTTCTGCCCATCCAGTACCCATCCTTCCTTTCTTCCCTCCTATAGAACCTAGGGTACTGAGGGCAGCACTGCGCCAGCTGAAACCCTGCAGATGCCAGTGGCCAGTGAGATGTGAGGAGATGTCGCAGGGTGGGACTCCCAAGTAAGTGGTTTAAAGAGGCACACTCAACTGCACACTTTGCCCCATCCTCCTTTCCTGCTGACTGAATATGATCTGATAGTTGGAGCTGCAATGTCATGTGCTGACCATGGAAGCCGTGCCCTGCAGACGGCAGCCCCTGAGGACAACGACCACCCCGATCGAGACAAGGACTCCTATGCAAAAGCAGGGTGGACCTCTATCTTGCCTAAGCCAGTGTCAATGGCAAACCTAATTCTGAGAGCCGCTGGAAAAGTGAGCTCAGCCACTTGCCTTCAAAGAGTGGAATGGTGTCGTTGGAAAAGGTGTCCAGGGCAAGGAGGTCTTTCCCATCTTTGGACCCGCTGCGTTTGTGCTTATGCTTCCTTCGAAAGAAGGATCTGCGTGCAGCCGCCGACAGTGTCTTTGCGGCGTTGTTGTCATCTTTGACCTCAGACATGCTGAGTCTCCTGGAGAATTCTTGGTCCATCCTGTGGTCACAGGGAAGGGTGGTCCTGAGAAGGGCCTAGTGATTGAGCATTTCCCACACACCCCGTCCTGCTCCGCCAGGACCCCAGACTCCTCCAATGCTCCTCGACAGATCTCTTGGTTACTCCACCCACCCACACCACTGAGGACCCCTTGGTACCACTGTTGTGGGGGACGCTTGCAGAGCGGAAAAATTTGTACTCAGGTGAGTGTCAAATGGAAGTGCTAAGACAGCCTTCACCTGGTGTCATGACAAGCGGGGCTTCCTGCCACAAAAAGGAGCGAAACATGGATGCACACCGACATGGAATAACCTTGAAAATGCTATGCCAAGCGCCAGAGAGCAGGCTCAGAAGGCCACATTCACAGGAAAGCCCAGAACAGGGACATCTACAGGGACAGAGGTAGAGTCGGGGCTGCCTCCGGTAGGAGGGGGCAGGAGAGACAGAAAGGCCGATGGGAGAGCTAACAGGGGCAGGGCCGCTTCTGAGCTGAGGAGAGTGCTCTGAAATGACACGGGGATGGATGGTGGCACACAGCTCGGAGTACACTGAAAGCCACCGAATTGGACACTTCAGGTGAACTGCATGGTATATGAGTGTATCTCAATAAATCTGTTAAAAATTAAAAAGTTGCATTTCCTAAGTTGCCACCATTCTCCCATGTAGCACTGACCTATGGGCGGCACTGAACTGCGCTAGGAGCAGCTTCCTGGACAAGCAGTTGGGGCAAAGCGTGCAGACCAGAAGCCAGCGTGCACGGCAGCGTGAGCCCCGATCCTGTGGGACAGCCCCAGGGCTGGCGCTGCCCCCTCCAAGCCCAGACATGGCCACTTACACGTATTTGCTGGGGATCTGCCCACGCTGCATCTTCTGGGCGTTCTCATCTAGCTGCCAGGCCATCCAGGACCCAAAGGTACCCTGAGGCAAGGTGTCATCAACGTAGAGGATGTCATCTTTCTTAAAGCTCAGCTCATGCTCCACCTCCGCCAGCCGGTCGTACAGGGCCCTGGAGCAGGTGACAGAGGGAACCGGATCAGGAGGGGGCTCTGGGCTGTGGAGGACCAACCAGCCACACACTTTGGCAGCCAGTCTCCTGGGACAGCTCTCCTGCTCTGCGCTTTCCCCGGACCACAATCAGGACCCACCTCTCCCATCCTGGAGGCAGTTCCCAAAGAAGGGAGCCTCAGCTTCAGTAACGGAACAAAGTTGTCTTGCCTCCCCTGAGACTGAGGCTCCCCGGCAATGAGGGCTGCCTCACACCCATCGGATAAAGAACTTCTTGCCAAGGACCAGAACCATATCCCGCCTTCCAAACGGGCCTTTATCTCCCGAGTCAAGGTCAACGGTTCCTACAGAAGGGAAACTCCTCAGGATGGAAATCTCATCTCCTACCAAGGAGGGTGGCCTAGAGACAGAGACCGTATCTCACAGTACACAACTGATTAGTGCTTTTTCCTTTCTGTGGCCTCAGAACTTAGGAAACACGAAGGAAGCTAGAGCCCCTCTAGAAAACACCTGGTGGCTGGGCTGGCCTGCACACAAGTCCTACTGCACTTTGGGCACGTGCATGCCTTGACACTCACACACCCTGCAGACGATCTGCAGCCAGGGATCGGGGCAGACCAGGAGAGGAGCACAGTGCACAGGAAAATGGGGCTCTGCAGCCTCAAAATTTCCCAAGCCCCAAACCCTAAATAGGGAGCCCTATGTGGTCCTACAAGTCCTCAAGTGAAGTTTTCCTAAGTCACATGCATCTCTCTGTGAGCACGTGGCTTGGGGCCCATGCAACAAGGACCATGGTCTCACTCTCTCTGTTGCAGAGACACTCACCAGGACCAGTCTCCTGAGGAAGCCCCTCCCCTGGCCCCGAATCCCTGGAACTCCTAGCCCCTGGTACCTGATGTAGAAGCTGTCGCCAGGCAGACCCTTGACCTTGGTGAACTCCTCAGGGCGGTACTGCACCTTGAGACGGACACTGTCCTTGGGCTTCAGCATCTCCACGTAGACCTCCTCCACTGTCCTGTTGCGCACATCCAGACTGCCATACTGCCAGAGGACAGGGGACTGAGGTCAGAGGGCAGAAGCCAGAGACGGCTTAGGCACCCTGACAGGGCGGTAGGGGGAGAAGGCAGATTTAAGATCCCCTTAACCGGGAATCTGCCTGCCTCGCCTCTGCAGGTAAGGCTGAGTCCTCTGCCCCCAACAGCTTCTCCCACGAGAAACCCTGTGCTAATCTCCCAGCAAGTTAGGGCTATGAAAACACAGCACTTCATCTTGTTGAAGCTATTTCTGTCTTTCGTGGATGGAACTGGAAGGTATTACACTGAGTGAAATAAGTCAGTCGGAGAAGGACAATCATCTTATGGTTTCACTCCTATGGGGAATATAAGAAAGAGTGAAAGGGACCATAAGGAAAGGGGGGGAAACTGGGTGGGGAGACATCAGAGAGGGAGACAAACCAGGAGAGGCTTCTGACTCTGGGAAACAAAGAGTTGTGGAAGGGGAGGTAGTGGGGGGATGGGGTGACTGGGTGCCGGGCACCGAGGAGGGCATGTGATGGGATGAGCACCGGGTGTTATAGGACATGTTAGCAAATGGAATTTAAATAAAAAATAATAATTAAAAATAAAAGCTACTTGTGTCTTTGAATTCCTGTGAAGTCCCCTTGCCCCTCAACAGGAGACCCAGGGAAAAGGGGGCCCCTCCATGAGAGCACAGCCCTGCTGCTGACATGGCAGAGCATTCTCCCTCCCAATTCCCTCCTGTCACCAGGGCCCTGTGATCCACCCCGAGGGTCCTGGCAGCATTCAACACCAACAGGGGCACCAGGCAGGAGGCCGTGCTCTCTGCCTCCCGTGCCACCGGCTGCTCAGAACTCACCTCGAGGATGAGGTCCCCCACCACAAGGCCGTCAGGGCCCTTGGCAGGACTGTCATCCTCCACCTCAGCCACAAACACCCCGTGCAGGTTCCCTCCACATAAATGGACTCCAAGCTCCAGCTGGGACTTTTTGATGAAGACCACACGTGGCTCTGGAGTCTTCTTGTTGGCATCTCCCACCATCCTTCAGGAACGAAAATAAAGTCCCTCAATCACACACGGCGGCGAGCTGGGTGTCAAAGACTACAGAGTCCCTAACGCCCTGACAGTTTTCCTCTGAGGTCTCCTGGTGTCCCATCTGGGCTCTGGTTCTAGCGACTTAGTGTACGGGCTGGATGCTGAGGTTTGTCGAGGTGAAAACATGGCCCCAGCTGAGAGAGCCAGCGGGGGATCGAACAGAAATAAATGCCCCTGCTTTCTGGCCCAGCTGTCAGTCGAGTGCCATAGGCGGCCTCTCTTCCCAGCTGGACTGCACTTGTTCTCCTAACCCTGCTCTGCCTAAGAAAAGTTAGAGCTGGCCTCACAGTCCAGGGCACCACAGACCACTTGGCAAGGTTTGCAGAGCAGCTTCTCTGGCCCAGGGACTGTGCTTAAGCATGAAGAGGGGGCCGCGTGCCGTCAAGGAACTCACAAAGCAGCAAGGGAGACACCGGCAAGCACGCTGGGAAGAGGAAATAGGACGGTGACGGGGACTGATGAGGGGACCTCAGGGGACAGGCCAGCTGTGACTCCGGCGGGCAAGTCCCAATGTGACGGATCCAGGGCAAAGAGCACAGGGCTGGCTACATTCCCTGGCCAAGGAAACAGCTCTGTCCAGGATGACAGGATGGCTGCTGCGTGCCTGCCTCCTCCTGACCTCTCTCCACACCCACCGTATGCACAGCTGACCCCTGCTCACCCTGAACGCGTTGACTTAACTGTCACTGCTCCCTGCCACACTCTCGCTGACTGCTCCGTCGTGGCCTGTACTGGCCCTCCCAGCACGTGCTGCACACGCCTGGACACTTGCCTGTCACCCTCTAAACCTGGAGCTCCCTGGGGGCGACTGCTGATGGTGGCCACAGCCCAGGGCCTGGCTGGGTGGTGACTGTGGAATTCTGTCTAAAGACAGAGTGAGAAAACGAGTAACTGAGAAAAAGAGGAGAAAAGGAGAGAGGCAGAGCTAAGAACAAGTCAATGAGAAAAAAAAAGAGAGAGAGAGAAAAAACAAGAAAGTGAGAAAGGGCAGGAGGGTGAGAGGAAAAAAGGAATGGCATGCTTCCCACCCCAAATCCTGACACCTGCTATATGGCCTGCAGCCCAGGTGACGGCAGCAGGATGAGTTGGGGCCACAGCCATGGCCGCCCACCCTCCCACCCCCCTGGGCCAGGGCGCACAGATGGGAGGCTCACGGCACGGATTTGCTGACCTGGAACTGGGGGTGCTCTGCTTGGCCTGGGGGGTGCCAGGGCCCTCATCCTGCTCCATCAGCGGGTCAATGACAGAGGGATGCTCCGGGGTGGGGGCACTGCTGCCCTGGAGAGCGGCGTGAGTACTGGCAGGGTCCAGGTGGGAGCTGGGAATGGAGGTCAGGAGGAATAAGGAGTGGCTCACAGTCCTCGGCTGTCCATGGCCACCCCCTCGGGTGGTGACCAGGGCTGGGCTCTGAACAGGGACTGGGTCACATGGCTCCGAGCCCCGAGAAGAGCAGACGTCTTGGGAGCTTGGACTCAGGTCGCTGACCCTGCAGGATCGGCCTGTCCTCTCCCCCTCACCTGTCCTCAACTTGGGGATCCTCTCTGAATTCAGGTGTCGGCCTGGAGGCCCACACACTCACTGTCCCTCTTCCTCTGTTGTACATCTTGTCCTTTCGCTGAGCTGTGCAGCGCTGCATGGCGGGGCATGTCTCCCCCTTCTCTCACATGCCTGGCAACCCACAGCTCAGGGGCAGATACAGACAGCGTGTGAGGACACTCTGCGTGAGAATCCCACCCTCAGGGCCTCAGTTCCTGGCTCCACACACCTGTCGGGGGGCTTCTTGCTCTGCATGCTTCCACACCCCACACCTCAGGTATCCTACTTCGCATCTTCCTCCTCCTATATGTGTTTTTTCCAAAATGCAGGGCTGGCCACCTCTCCACTTAGGGCAGCTGAATGGCCAGAACTCACAGCTGGCACCCTGGCTGCACCATCTGTCCTCCCCCGGCCCAGATGGCCCCCCTGGGGAGGCCCAGGCCCTCACCTGGACCGAGAGTGGCTGCTGAGCTGGTGCATGTGTGGATTGTACTGGGCCAGGATGGTGATAGTGTCACACTGCTGCCCGATGATGAGCCGGGCCTGCTGCTCCGTGGCACTCCGCAGGTTTATGCCGTTGAACTAGGAAACATCCAGAGCACACTCAGTGATGTCACGGGAGCTGGGGACGGGGGGAGCACAGCATTCCCGAAGAAGGGAGGAGCAGGGGAGAGGTAGGAGAGAAGGATGCAGTGCGGAGGGGCAGTTCTCGCCTACCTCAAGTAATTGATCCCCGTACTCAAGGCCAGCTTGGTGAGCGATGCTCCCCCCTGTCACCTTGGAGACGTAGACCCCGCCTTTCTCTCCACTCACAATGGAGATGCCCAGTGGCTCCGAGCCCTTCTGCAGCTTGACATGGCGTGGCTCCTCCACATAGGGCCTTGGAAGAGAGCCAACAGTGTGGGGACTCGGACACAATGGAAAGGTTTGGGGCAAATCGGAGGTCAGACATGCAACCAGCTATGCAGAAAGGGGCGGGAACCGCCAGATGCTCCTCTAATGACACAGCTGGATGGGAATGTGATGACCCCCACCTCTGTATGGCAGTGATACATATTCCCAGAACCTCATGCAATACAAACACAACACCCCCCAATGACCACAGAAGCACCCAGCCCCAAAGACACAAAGAATGGTCCTTATAAACTATAAACACTGACAGGCAGGGAGAAAGCACAAAGTTTCATAATACGAGAGGAGTTGCCACAACAAAATGTGCTATCCACAAACCCTGGTGGGGTTTCAGGATGCCCTAGGAGGAAAAGAAGTGGTTCCTGGGATGATAGTCACCCAGAAGAAATGATATACAGTATCAGTTTTTATATTTACCAGTAGAGAGTGATGTACAATGACCATGGAAATTAAGCCACTGCAAACCCAAGCCATTAAAAAGGGAGCGGGGAGGCTGGGAGCAAGGCGAGGACCATGCACTTGCTGGCCTGGGGGGAAGCTGTCCACCGTGCCAGGGCACAAGGGCACTCGGGCAGGGGCCTCATGTCAGGCCAACCTCAGACTCCTCAGGGAGGAGAACCTGGGCCTGGTGGCCACAGGCAGTCTCAGGAGGGATCTGTGGTGGTGGAGACACCTGGAAGGTGCAAAAAGTTAGAAAGAAAAGAGGGATGCTCAGAAAAGGAGGACAGACGCCTAGAACCTAACAGACAGAAAGGCACGCAGGTGATGCTGAGCCGCCCCGTGAGGACTGTGCTGCACACTGCCCTAAGCTCTTCCTCTCGGGACAAAATTACAGCCAAAGGCGGAGGGAGGAGCCAGCTGGAGCAACCCATCCTTGGGCTGCCCTCCCGAGCACAAGGGTAGGGACAAGCTCACATGGTGATGGGCCGGCAGGCTGCTGAGCTACCTCCTTGCCCGCCACCCCTCACTACCCAGAGGCACAGCAATCTCTCAAACTCAGCCTCAGCCTGGGACCCATTACCCAGGGCCCAGTCCTCTGGCAGCCTGAGATGAAAATCCTTCTGACTTGTCCCTTCACTTCTCCCACCCTCTCTCTGCTTCCCAAACTCACTCATGCCGCAAGGCCCTCTCTGATCCTGTGGCTCAGACGCTTATCCCTGGCCTGTAACTTGCAGACCCATCACATACCACAGTGCCAGGCAGTTTGGAGTCGTAAGAACCCTTAACCAGCAGCAACCCACACTGTCCTCATACCCCCAGCCGGCATTAAAGGACAGCATGGCAGATGCAGGCAGAGCTCATTTTGAGTCTGATGCTCCTCAGTTCTCACTGAAAACCCCTTCCTGTGTTCCACCTCCAAAACCTACATCTATCTCAATAAAGCAGCAGGTAGCTGAATCCCAGTAAGCATCATACAAAGCCATTATGAACGATACGGATCAGGATTTACCAGCAGGGAGAGATGTGTGAGCAGACAGGTGAGCGTAATCTCACTTCTATAAATCTGTACAAAGATGCATGGCCAATCACGCATGGAGAGGTTCCTATGAAGGACCCTTCTATGAAGGCACCTCCAGGTGAGGGGACTTGGGACAATCCTTACTTTCTGATCTTCTAAACGATTTAAATCTCTTATTAACAGCGGCACCTGGGTGGCTCAGTGGTTGAGCGTCTGCCTTTGGCTTAGTCGTGATCCCGAGGTCCTGGGATCGAGTCCCCACATCGGGCTCCCCGAGGGGAGCCTGCTTCTCCCTCTGCTTGTGTCTCTGCCTCTGTGTGTGTGTGTCATGAATAAGTAAATAAAAATCTTAAAAAAAATAAAAAAATAAATTTCTTATAACATGCACAAAAGTTTTCTCAGAATAAGGCTGTGTAGTCAAAGAGGTTTATAAAAGCACGCTTTGTGATATTACAAACACCGTGAAATGAGAGTGTTCACGTACAAAAAGATGCAAATTATAAAACAAGCCTTTAAACATACACACATATACACTTAGCAAAAGGGGAAGGGCAACTGAGGAGATGACACGTGACTTTTCTTCTTTCTACTTTCCTCATCTTTCTGGATTCTGCTAATGAGAAGTTACATGATAATGTACTTTAGAATCAGGGGGAAAGCAGCTGTCTTTCCTTCAGTCGGGTCACACATGATAACTACGCCTCTGACCGGACAGGAAGCACTGTGAGGGCAGGAGCACGGACACTTGCCTCTCCCAGAGCAGGCCCTGTTCTCTGGACGCTGCGGGAAGCTAACTATGGGGACACCTGATGGCAGGTGTCAAGGTCCTTTCTGCTTCTAAGGAACCCGCCTGAGTTGGTGGAAGGTCTCACTCCTCAGTGACCTGAGCTGGGGTGAAGTGACCCAGGACTTGGGGCGCATCACGTGGGTGAGATGTGCCACATGAACTGCATCTGCATCCCCTACTGTCCTATAGATAGTATAGGAGCAACTTCTATGTTCCAGTTAATATTCGCTGGTTGTCCGGGGAGTTGTTAGGTTGTCTTACAAGTTCAGATGTTTCAGTTCAAATCATTTTCTTAACGCAGAGCCCACCCTGCAGGGTTCCTTTCACGGCTCACAGCGATGAGGGCCCTCGGCATTCTGGATTTGAGTGGACAAGAGTGGCCCTGTTCCTTTTAAGTGATTAAATAAAAGCAAGCTCCTGTTTAATCAGATCTCCTGAAGACTTATAATCGAGATAGGACCTCTTAACTAGAAATACGATCTGGTCAGTTCTACTCTGAAGAACAACAGAGGTGGGTGGGGTGTGTAGAGCTTGTAGGGGGAGTGAGGGACCCCTTAGAGGAGGCACGTCTGGACTGATTCCAGCCTCAAGCTAACCTGAAATCTCCGCAGACTGGCCAACATTTCAAAATGAACGACTAGATGGCTAAGCCACACTCTTACGCTTCACATACTTTTTTTCTATGCATATTTTATTTCACGATAAACAGCTTGGGAGGGGACAAGTGGTACAGGTGTGTTCTGGAGCCAGAAAGCAAAGAATAAGAATGAGCCCTGATTCTAAGGAAGGCAGCCCAGTCCCCAGGCATGTGACCTAGACCAGTTACTCCAACTCTCTGGCCTCAGTTTCCTTATCTGTAAAAGATAACTGATGACAATGATGATGATGATGACGATGATGCTCATGGGTCGCTGTGAGGATTTCACAACTTTTCACATGGAAAGTGCTTAATCCAGGGCCAGGGAAACAGCGCATGGTGCCACCACATCTTCACCACCAGGTGGTCCCCAGCGTCACTTGCTGCAGCTCAGCCCTCCCGTGGACCTCCCATGGACCTTCTGCAGCAGGAGCCCAGCCTGCTCCTCACCTCGCCGTCTATGGGCACCCCACCTCCTGGCACCATCACCTGCAGGGGGTCCTGGTGAAAGGCTGGGGCAGCACGCCAGAGAATGCCAAGTGACCCCAAGCAGAGCGGTCTCACCCTGGCATTGACTCATTTGGAATCCTCCCACGCGCCTGCTTCTTCTACCAGCAAGGCCCCTTCCCTCCACCAAGCCCCGGCCTACTGTAGGGATGTGTCGCCCACTGCCGTGCCCATGGTACAGATGCCTAGGCGTGCTCACCTGTCCTTCCTCCGTTCCCCGAGGGCCGCAGGGTTGACGGCAATTCTGGGCAACGTGGAGGCTGAGGTCTGGGACTGGCTACAGGAGGACAGGGTGTCGATGTTTAGGGGTGACTGTGGAGGCGTGCTGCATTCCGAATGCGACAACGAACCTGCAAAGGTTCAAAGGTGCAAAGCAACTTGGGCTTTGCGATCTCACATCTCCGTTCCCTTGTGGCCCAGGCCAAGATGGAGATGCGATCCAGGCACGTGGCTCCACGCCTCGGCCACACCGTATGGCCTCGAATTCAGATGCCGGGGCTCCACGCAGCCTTTCTACCTAGTCTAGCCCCACGTCACCAGGCCTGAGCCTGGGCTCACCCAGCACGCACAGCCTGACTGAGATGAGGAAGAGGTTACGCGCTGAGCCCAGACGCTGAACGACGAGGCCAGAGCAAGCCAGCAGGCGAGGACGGGGGTGTGAGTTCTCACCTCTATCAGAGCCCACAATGGACCGAGGGTATCTTGGCGTTGACGGGATTTTAATGCGTTCCGCCTTGAACTGCAAGTTGCTTGAAGACCCTATGGTGCCATGAGGGGACAAAACTTCAGGCCTGGTATAAACACCACCCTCAGTCCTTCACCACGTCAGTGCCTCTTAGGGAAGAGGCAGTCACAACAAGTGCAAAGCAGGCCCTGCCACTTCTCCCCAAGGGGGCCTATGTGTGAAATGGTCAAGAAAAGCAGATGCTCAACACCCGGTTATCTGAGTGAACCGTGCAGGCCTGGACAGAACAGGGTCACACAAATCTCACCCTAGCCCCCAAGTGACAGAGGGGACTGCCCGCCTCCACCCCAAGTGGCTGGAAGCGGCGCCACCTGAGTCTCTTTATCAGGCAACTGCTAGTCTCTGCCTCTGGGCTGCATTCCTCACAAGTGAACAGAAACCCCCAGAATCACTGACAGGCTCAGAGACAGGGAGTGAGGCTTGTGGGCCAAGGAGTTCCCTGGAACAGCCGTATGCCTGCCGGGAAAGCCTAAGAGACACAGAGGCCGAAGGAGACGCTCTCTGGGCAGCATGGGGCCACCCTGCCGTGGAAGCAGGGAAGGGCCTGTGTGGGCAGGCGATATGGAGGTGGGGCCATGAGGATGGAGGTGGAGAGGGAAACAAGGCTAGTACCCCGCTACGGTGAGAAGGCTCTAGTGGCACCATTACCGAGGCGGGCGCTGGAGGGCAGAGAGTTGGACCCGTGGGAGGCTCTCATATCTGAGTAGTCGCTGCCAGACCTGTGGCTCAGGTCCAGGCTCAGGCGTCCCTGGTGCTGGACGCTGCAAGAGAACCACATAAGTGAGGTGCTTGGGAGGAAGACCAGGGCTAGAGGCGGCCTGGGCCAAGGCCTCCCGGAGCCCACAGAAGCCACCTGCCGGTAGCTGGGGACAGCAGACTGCCATGCTCAGAGGCAGCATCCAACGAGGGTCCCGCCCACAGAGAAAGGGCTGTGCAGGTAGAGGAGTGGCATATCTACTTCAGCCCTGGACTGGACTGGCCTCACCAGGAGCAAGGGCTTCCACAAGGGCTTCCACCGGGAAAAACAGGCCCTGAACCCGGGGCCCAGAGAAGTGGAGCCTCTTCTCCAGGATGGGCGGGAGAGGCTGGATGGACAGGGACCTGCACACCTCACTCAGGCCAGCTGCCAAGAACAGTGGAGCGCAGAGCCCAGGCTTCACCCATCTCGGGTGGGTCTACAATCAGACCCAGTGATGCCCTTTTCTCGCTGCGTAATGAGACATCTCTTCCCCACCTAAAGCCTAGACTAACAAAAACCCAACCTCTGCATCATGGCCGTAGGATCTGTGCCCTACAACCTGTGCTCTCCTCCTGACTCACGGCACCTGGGCCAAGCTCCCGACTCTGCCCCAGGAGCCCAGCCCACTGTTCCCAGGGATCTGGGCTGTGGCTCCCACGCCTGCCTTCCTGGGGACTCCACCTAGGTCTTGTGCAGCTGGCTCTCAGCCTCCCGATCTCGGTAGCATCCCCCTCTTCCCCTCTTCCATGGGCCCTCCCCTCCACCCAGTCCACTCTCCACCCTCTTCCAAGTCGCAACCTAGCTGGTCGCCCTTTGCTGCAGCCTTCAGAGCTACTCAGCACCACCCAGTACCCCTCTGTTCACTCTTCTCATCTGCCTCCCACTCTCAGACATAAACATCCCATGAGAAGCAGCTCACTGATTACGTCCTCCACTGTATATCCCCCCTGGAACTACGACAGTCCATGCTACATAGTAGGTGACCAATTAGAACTTGCAATGACTGAATGAATGAATGACCTTGAGCCAGCCCATTCACCTTTTAAGGCTCAGTCTCCTCATCCACAAAACGGAGACAACAGTGCTCACGGGGTTGCTGTGGCCTTTAAATGAGATGAGGTTTACAAAGGTCCCAGTACACTGTCTGGCACGTGAGCACTTAAGCACCAGCTGCCATTACTCTCTCTCTCTTTCTCTCTCTACTTTTATAAGCTCCGTGCTGGTGCATGAAGAGAGCATCCTCAGACTTCACTTTTCCTGGGGCCCCAGTGTGGCTCTAATCAGCCCCTTCTCGGCCTCGCAAGGACACTCTCTGCCTGCAGACCACTTTATGCACCAGTGGCTGTATGTGCACGCGGGCCTGGCCAGCCAGGGTGCAGGGAGGTGTGGGCTGACTTCACATACCTGGGATGCAAACCCTGGGGGCCGACCTCTCTGGGCACAGGCGGGGAGCTGCAGGGGCCGACCCGGTGGCTCCGCACGGTGTAGATGGGGTTCCTTAGGATGGAACTCACAGTGGTGCTCGGGGTCATACTCCGGGGAACGGTGCCTAGAAATGGGCTGGGTAAGAACGATCATCCCACAGCCCCAGGCCTATGCAAGCTAGTGGCTTTCTCCACCTGTACAATGGAGGAACTCACTTTACTGCTTCCTATTTCCCAGGCTACAGTGGGAAGAAGGTGCTCTGAGAAGCTAAGAAATGTCCCTGATATGACACTGAACATCCCAGACAGGGAAGCCACTGCTCGTTCTTTGGACCTCTGGTCTGAGGACACACAGAGGCACCTTGAAATGACTGCCTCCGCTCTCCCTGGGACCAGCAGCCCTGCGAGGCCAGCATGAACCCTCCTCGCCGCCCAACGACTCACCCACAGATGCCCTGCCAGGGTACAATGGGGGGTTGCTGTGCCGGCTGGAGTGCCCTGGTGAGTACGGGGACCATTCCTGGAGCTCTGGGCAGAGCTCTCCACTGGCCGGGATGCACTTCTGTTCCTGCAGGACCAAAGACAAGAGACAGTGGCTGGAAGTGGAAATGCACAGGTGTCTGCAAGCCTGTGCCCTAAGCACTAGCTCTCCCACTGGGACACGTGACGGGACAGTCAGGGAGGTCACTGCCCATTCATGTTGCCTTACATACCTGGAAGGGAAGAAATTCCTTCAAAACTACTCTGGAAGAAAACCACAGAGAAAGAACCTGTTCTCTCAAGTAAATTATGCACAGGAGGTAGGATGCATGAGGCCACCAGGCACATATATAGAACTGCTCCTCCAAACTTGCATGGCTGTGTGAGGGTCTTTGCCTGCAGAGAGTAGCACGGATTTGTTCTCCAGCTCAGAGCAATTTCTCCCACCTGGAAATGACTACAGCACCCACAGAAACAAGCCAGCCGCCCCCTGCTACCGGCCAACAGAGTCACAGGTGCTATCGCGGCTCCCCACATCCTGCCAGGCAGGTCCAGGTCACCTGCTTTTGTTGTACAAGTTCAAATGCTTCTTGATGAGAAAGCAAATCAGACACCACACCCGAGAAAGTGTTCCTGTCTTGGCATCATATGCCCATTGACATGTTTACCCCCCACATCCCTTTCCAATCTCCTGAGGACGGCTCCTTCCTGCCGGCATCCACCAACCAGCCCGCTCCCCTTTCCTTGGTGGGTGCTCAGGGCTCAGCACCAGGCTGGGGACACCAGCTCAGGACCCCTCCCCACGCTCCCGCCCCCACCCTACCTCCAGGAACTGAGCAGGAATCACTACTGGAGCCAGCTTGGGCCGAAAGCTAGGAGCAGACTTTGGACGACGGCGCTTCTGCCCCAGCTCGTCCATCTTCTGGGAGGTGAGGTCCCCGTCACAGGACTTCTTGGCGGGCAGGTAGGAGGAGTCTCCATCCCCTTCAGGGTAGTAGCTGGAAGCAATGCGGACCCTGCCCTTGCGAGGGGGTGAGGTGTGCGTGGGTTCCCCAGGATCCACGTCAGGGGGCAGTGCGCTCGGGGGGCTGGTGGACGGGGAGCTGCCCACCAGAGTGGCCTCGGACTCGGAACTGGTTTCCAGTCTGTGCTGAAATTTAATGGAGTCGCTCCTCCTGGGAGGTTTTGGGGGCGTCAGAGGCCCCACCCTTTTGGAGGGCTGGGGGGAGTGAGCAGACCCAGGGCCAGGGAGCAGGTAATCTATTTTGGGGGGAGTCTGAGGACGTTTGAAAGTGTTAGGGTCGAAGATGGACTTCCTTTGCTTTGGCTTCTTATAAACAGAGAGCTTCTCGGGCCCTGCCGCAGAGCCGAGCACCGCCTTGGGCCAGGTCCCGCCGCTGTTGGAGCCCTCAGGGTCGGCCTTATCCAGGGGGGCCTCGGCCGCCCCGCAGGGGCCCACCTCAGTCTCGAAGGGCAGCAGGGGTCGCCGGCTGCGCACATCCAGCAGCCCATAGCCTCGCTCCCCAGAGGCGTCTGAGCGGAAGGAGCTCAGGCTGCGCTCGGAGGCACTGGGACAGGCCTGGGGGGAGACCGGGAAGGGTCCCCCAGGAAACGGCTTATGCAGGAAGGAGCTGCTGCCTCCCGGGGGGCCCAGCTCCCGCCTGTCCTCCAGCCTGTCTGCGTAGAAGATGTCCGTCTGCGTGGAGTTATTGTGCTGCAACAAGCTCCGTTTATTCTGAGCCTGGACCTCGGGGCCATGGGCTCGGACACTCAGCATCTTATCAGAGTCCTTGATGTTTTCAAAGATGTTCTGGCCACTCCAGGAGGAGCTCTGAGGGAACACCTACGTGGGGACGGCAGAGAGTGAGAAACAGGGAGGAAGGCCACAGAACTAGCACCGCCACCGAACGCAGTCCCTGCAGGGGAAGTGAGGATCAGCAACAGTCCACACACCCCCCAAAGACGGCTGGCCCGATGCACATGCACGCGCACACACATGCGTGCACGCCTGTCCCTGACCGGCGAGGCTCTCTCATGGCCCTGGCCACCATGAACCATGGGAGAGACTTCCAGCACCATCTGCAGCTGCCAGCACAATGCCCTACCTACATTTTAATAAAATAGTTAAGTAAAAAAGTAAAGGGATGCTCGGGTGGCTCAGAGGTTTTGCACCTGCCTTCAGCTCAGGGCTTGATCCTGGGGTCCCGGGATCGAGTTCCACATCAGGGTCCCCACAGGGGAGCCTGCTTCTCCCTCTGCCTGTGTCTTTGCCTCTCTTTCTGTGTCTCTCATGAATGAATAAATAAAACTTTTAAAAAATAAAAAAAAGTAAAGATTAAAAAAATATCTATCTTGTAGTACATTCATAGGATTTTAAATCATACAGCAACAAAGAGAAATGAACTATCAAGCCACAAAATGACAGGAAGAAAGCTTAAATGCATATTACTATGCACAAGGAATGCATAATTCCTTTGAATTGGAAGAAGCCAATTCAAAACGGCCACATACTGGGTGATCCCAACTGTGACATCCCAGAAAAGGCAGCACTATGGAGACTGTAGAAAGATCAGTGGCTGCAGGGACTTGGGGGAAACGGGGAGGAAAGGTGGAACTCAGAAGATTCTTAGGGCAGTGAAACTAGTCTGTATGATACTATGATGGTGGATACACTTGTCTGAACCATAGGATGTACAACACCAAGAGTGACTCCTGTCAACTATGGACTTCAATACTATTATAGGGGCACCCAGCTGGCTCGGTTGGGGGAGCCCATGACTCTTGATCTCGGGGGCCCCAGCTGGGTGTAGAGATTACTAAAAAATTAATAAACTTTATAAAAACATATTACATTGATACTAGCTCATTGATTATAACAAATGAACCCCACCAATGTAAGCTGCTAACAGCAGGGGAAGCAGAGCAGAGGGCTTGGATGAGAACTCTTGAACTAGCTCACCTTTTCTGTATCTAAAACTGCTCCCAAAAAGTCTGTTAATTTTAAGATCATTAATTTTTAAAAACATCTCTTAATGAAGTGAGTGGGCCTATTTTTCTCAACCTTCTATCATAAATCCTTTCAACTACGTATAAAAGTTGAGAGAAAAGTTCAATGTCCATAAACCCACCATTTAGAGTCAACAATATTTTACCAAATTGTCTGTTCTTTATCCACACTGCAGAGCATTTGGAAGTAACTTAAACATTATGACATCCCACCCCTAACAACCTTACCATATACTTCCCCCAAATAAGGCCATTTGGCCCTTTAACCCCAATACCATCACTGTACCCAGGAAAAATAACTACTGAGTTCAGATTCAAATGTACATCACTGTCCTCAAAATGTCCTTCATGTCTTGTTTTGGTTTTTAAACCAGGATCCAGTCAGGATTCATGCACACCCTGCACTTTATAAATCAATACCTTGTTTTCAAGGACTCCCAGCGATGCCGAGTAGCAGCTCAGGTATACGGAGCTGAGGCCTTGCCTGCCCCACAGCCGATGAGAGCAGAGCCGGTGTTGGGTGGGGGCCCTTACCTTCAGGAGGGAGAGGGTCAGGGAGTCCTGGCAGCTCCGCAGCAGAGATTCACACTCATTCAGAGATTTGTTGTCCAGTGCAATGCCATTGATCTAGGACCAGACAGAGAGCCTGTGAGGCCCACCACTGGGTCAGCGTCTCTGCCAGTCTGTTCTGGACAGTGGGCCTGGCTCTTCTATAGAGTACCCAAGTCTGGAGCTGGCAAAGGAGAGAAAGCGCTTCCCCAGGAAAGCCTGAGAAATCCAGTTAAGGGGCATCTGAGGCAAAGAAAACACACGGCCTTAAAATCATGCTAGGGGCAGGTGCTTGTATAATTGGGACCAGAACACCAAGCACCCCAGGGGGGCAGCCAGGCTTTGCTGCTGCCCACCATGCGAGGTGCTGACTACGGCTCAGAACTGCTTCACGCACAGAGTGGAAAATAAACAAACACATCTGCCTGCCAGGTCTGAAGACTTAAAAATGAGATCATGGTGGGGCGCCTGGGTGGCTCAGTCAGTTAAGCATCTGTCTTCAACTCAGGTCATAATCCCAAGGTCCTGGGGTCAAGTCCCGCATTGGGTTCCTGCCCTGTTTCTCCCTCTCTCCCTTGCCTTGTGTTCTCTCTCGCACGTGCTCTCTCTCTCAAATAAATAAAATCTTAAAAAAATAAATAAAAATGAGATCATGGTGTGGAAGGCCTTTATAAACTGTGAGGTGTCATGTGAGATGAGATGGTATCATCACTGTTCGTGAAGATTCTCATAATCTCTTAGGCCTCAACCTCTGTCCACATTTCTCACTGATATGTTGCACTCTTTTAAATAAGCGTATGCATGACAGTGAATGGTTAGACTGGGATGCACCCACCCAGACCACGGAATACTGCGTCAAGAAAATATAGCGTCAAGAAAAACACGCTAACAGGACCCTGAGCACCTGATGGGTCTCATGGCAGCATGCTGGGTGGAACAGCTAATCCCAAAAGGACATAAACCATATGATTCAATTTATGGAATGTCCTCGAGATGACAAGATTATACAGATGGAGCAAACTGGCTGCCAAGGGTTAAGGAAGAGGGTTGGAGGGCAGAGTTGTGGATATTCCTATAGAGGGGTAACACGGGAAAGACCTTTGTGCCAGTGGAACAGCGCTGTATCTTAATTTTTTGGTTGCTGTTACTTAAAACGTGATAATAAAATGACGTAGAACTACACACACACACACACACACGCACGCACGCACACGGTTCCCGTATCAACCACCCAGTTTCGATATTATTTAGTCATGTAAAAGGTAACCTTTAGGGGAAACTGCATGAAGGGCACATGGGACCTCCCCGCACTATCTTCACCACTTTATCTATTTTTCAATATTATTTATTTAATGTCACAACTGAATTATTTCTCTATTTCAAAACCAAAAGTTAAAATTTTTTTTTTAATTTTTATTTATTTATGATAGAGAGAGAGAGAGAGAGAGAGAGAGGCAGAGACACAGGCAGAGGGAGAAGCAGGCTCCATGCACCGGGAGCCCGACATGGGATTCGATCCCGGGTCTCCAGGATCACGCCCTGGGCCAAAGGCAGGCGCTAAACTGCTGCGCCACCCAGGGATCCCTCAAAACCAAAAGTTAAAAAAAAAAACAAAATAGGCAGAGTGATTATTTTGGAGTGATGGATTAATTTGGTAGTTCTTTTCTTTATAACTTTTCCACATCTTTTTAAAGATTATATCTATTTATTTGAGAGACAGAAAGATCAAGCAGGGGGAGCTGCAGAGGGAGAGGGAGAGGGAGAAGGAGGCTCCCCGCTGAGCAGGGAGCCCTATGTGGGGCTCAATCCCAGGACCCCGGGGATCATGACCTGAGCTGAAGGCAAACGCTTAACCTACTGAGACACCCAGGTGCCCCAACTTTTCCACATCTTAAAATTTTTCAAAATGGCCATATTGCTTTCAGATTCTGACATCCCCCCAAATCTGAAAAACATTGGCAAAGATGGGAAGCAATGAGCTCCCTCACACACCACAGGTAGGATCAAAAAGACCATGATTTCTTTGACCACACAGGGAAAGATCATGTCAAATATTAAATGCTGGTGCCCACTGATCCAGCAATCATCCCCCGCACATTCCTGTGGGTCTCTGTGGAGGGATGTAGCAGCGGCCTTACAGCACTGCTTGTAGAAGCAAAGATGACCTGACTGTCCACCGGGGGAACCGGTTAACAGCTTGACTTGCTGCCACGAAGGAATATGCAATTACTGACATGATCCCCGTGGAAGAACCCTCCAGGGCACACTGTGCGACACAAAAGATGAGGTTAGCAGCTGAGTATATTATGATCCCATCTGGGGGAAAACAGAAGGAAGGGAGGAAGGGAGGAAGGAAGGAAGGAAAAAGTGGGAGGGACACGTGTTTGTCGTGTGTGCTTCTGTACAACTGGGATTTTGTGTGTGTGCTGGGGGAAAGGGTGTGACTTCAACTTTAATGAGTCAGTTAGAAATACTAATTTAGACTCAGTAATCTCACAGCATTTTGGGGGCTTGGTCACCAGGGATGCCATTGGGTGTCCCCAAAAGGGACACATGAAGTTTATGGCAAGACTATCTGCAATGGCGGAAACTGAAGACAACGTATTACGTGCACAAGGAGGGAAGCTTTCAACTACAGATCACCACGAGGTTGATAAACATAATGAGGCTCACTTTGGAAAGATAACCATGATGTGGAATAGCAGGCTGATACCACTATCTATATCTTAAAAAGCAAACAAAACCCAGGAAGCTTTATCTGTGTATGTCAATTTGTATGAGCACTCATGGTCTGGCTAGAAGCACTTCTTGCAACTGGGGGCAGAGCTTTGTTTTCTCCAGGGATAGGATTAAAGGGGAAAAGCGGGGATTACCACTTTACATATTTTTATATTGAATGAATATTTTATGGCATGTAAGTCTTACTCTGGTGATTAAAAAGTAAATATAAAAATAAATGGATCTAATGTTTAATTACAAAATTTTTAAAAATCATACAAAAAATTAATTAAAAACCACATACAGATATCTTCTTTTTAAAACTGGTATAAATAGGGACGCCTATGGCTTAGCTGGTTAAACATCCGACTTTTGGTTTCAGCTCAGGTCGTGATTTCATGGGTCATGAGACTGAGCCCCACGTCAGGCTCCACGCTCAGTGAGGAATCTGCTTGAGACTCTCTCCTGCCCCTCCCCCCATGTGCACACCCTCTCACAAATGCGTGTGTGTGCTCTCTCTCTCATGTAAATCTTAAAAAAAAAATAAAGAAAACCTTGATGTAAATACACATTCGTATGTGGAATAAAGGCTCTAGAGAAATACATTTCGGGATCCCTGGGTGGCGCAGCGGTTTGGTGCCTGCCTTTGGCCCAGGGCGCGATCCTGGAGACCCGGGATCAAATCCCACGTCGGGCTCCCAGTGCATGGAGCCTGCTTCTCCCTCTGCTTCTCCCTCTGCCTGTGTCTCTGCCTCTCTCTCTCTGTGTGACTATCATAAATAAATTAAAAAAAAAGAAAAAGAAATACATTTCAAATTGCTCATGATAACCTTTTATCTGTAGGTGGTCGCAATAAGAGGGATTCTTATTTCCTTCATATTTCCTATTTTCTACTATAAATTAGAAATACACTGTCAGAAAAAAAAATGTTTGTTCACATTAGAGAACGAGGCAAACATAGAAACTCCAATCACTACTTTGTGTTCCACCGCCCCGACGTCCTCTAACCGTCCACATGGGGCAGACAGCCCCAGGCCTGAGGCTTACCGCCACAATCCTGTCTCCCACGGCGAGGGACCCCTCTTTGGCAGCCGGGCTTCCAGGCACCACAGCGGCAGCATACACTCCATTCTCCAGACTGATGCCGCTGTCTGTGAAAACCACAGAGGGCAGACACAGGCAGTGTCCAGTTAATACCTGCCCCGGTCGCATGGCCCTCTGGTTGTCCCACCTCATCTCTGTAAGACGAACTCATGAGGGGCACGTTAGCCAACTGCAACCTGTCAGTCCCAGCATCCAGGCCAGGTTGGTGGACCACCCCGGGGCTCAGTCATGTCTGCTCCAGGGAATCAAACACTTGGAGACCAGCAAGACCCAGGCCCCAGGGGGCCCCCTGCCAGGGAGGCACCCATGCTACATTTAAGCAGCATCGATGCCTCTGAAGCAACACACCTGAAAACGCACATATCCCCTCTGCACAAGGAAGGGGTGCCCTGCTGTGGGAGGCGCCCCACCTGCGTCTGCGGGCCCACTACCTTTCTGTCCACTCAGGTTGATGTGCAGTGGTGTGATCACCTTCCCGCCCAGAGACTTCCTCCGCCGCACAACCATGTTGATGGCCCCCTCCCCATTGAGGAGGGCTTTGATGGCCTGCTTCTTGTCCTTGTTGATGAGGTCCACATCGTTGATTCTCAGCAGCCAGTCATTGACCCTGAGGAGCAGCACAGCCAGGTCAGTGCCCACACAGGCCTTGGGGCCAGGGGGGCAGGCCCCATCGCTACAGTTTGGGGGAAGCAAGTGCCAGAAAGCGGGTGCCCCACATACAAGGTCAGACAGGTGGCCTCTTTGGGAAGGGTCAAATGGCTACAACCAGACTGCCTGCGTGCAAATTCTGGCTTTACCACATACTAGCTGTGTGCCCTACCTCCTCTGGACCTCAGTGTCCTCACCTGTAAAATGAGGCAATTAGCACTACAGTACCTCATAGGATTTTAAAGATTAATGAAATGATTATACACAGTGCTTAAACCAGTACTTAGCAAATAGTACTTTATTATCATTACTCTTTCACGGAACAAACACGCGATGTCACAACACCCCATGCTCGGGCACATACCGCCTGAGCCCTCTCCTACCTAGAGAGGTGAAGCGTGGTACCGGGGGCCTGTGCAAAGATCAGACTCACAGGCTCTCGTGAATCAGTCTCCTTCCAGAAGGATGTTAGGAGCGGAGCCTGCAGGCCTGAGACTGCCAGTCCCTCCCTCAGACCGCAGGGTGTGCTCAGTTAACTGCCGCCTGGCTCTCTGGGTCCCTCACAAAGGGTCAGAGGGGCCCCCTCCCTCCAGAGCCTGGGCCTCCTCAACCCTTACCGTAAGCGGCCATCAGCAATGCTTCCTTTGTCCACTTTAGTGACAAATATCCCACAGTCCCCAGGCAAACAAGGCTCATTCACACCTTCCGCCATATCGAACCCAAGTGCTTTCAAGTCAATATCCTCCTGTCAAAAGAACAGCAGCCACACACTTTACAAAGCAGTGATTAGAAATATCCCACTCTTAAAGCTCAGGCCACTGGCCACCGTGAGGACTGGCCCTTCACCAGGTCGGACGGGGCGCTCAGTCCCCAGGACGAAGCCCGGGGGCAGCTGCCATCTGCCCCTTCCAGCCACTGCAGACACACGTCCCTGCAGCAGGGCTCTGCTCTGCCCTCCACCCTCCACGCGTGGTGCCAGCATCTGCCGCTGGAGAGGCCACAGGGACCAACCTGCCATGAGCCAGCTTGGACAACCACAGCGAAAGGATGCGTGTGCTCCGGCAGGAAGGGAAGCTGAAGCTTCAACACTGACAGCCATGACCCTGGGGAACCCCACAAGGGGGCCACCATCTCCCACCCCTGCCCAGAGTCAGCAGAGCAGGCAAGAAAAGGCATGGAGGCAGCTCACCGTCTCCCTTTCAAACTCCACAACTTCTGTTTCCCACTCCATGGAATCTGTGTCGATGGCCGAGTCGTGGGAGCTGTGGGCCATCAGCTGCCGGAACCGGGCCTCCTTTTCCAACTGGGATTCCATCTGCTCCCTAGGAACAGAGAGGGCCATGGCGACGGTCCCCTGGGAGGGGAAGCAGCTCGCCCCAGTCCCAGCTCTGAAGGTCACCACGAAGGCTCAATGGGGCTCCTTGTGCTCTCATACTTCATGCCAGCTTCCCAGTAAATCTGGAGCAGCATGCCAGAGCTTCTTGGATATAGAGGTTTTCAAAAAAAAGACCCAAGTCTTCCCAAATTTATCCAGAGGCTTAATGCAATTCCTCAGGAAATGCCAGCAAGACTTTTTGTGGATATGGACAAGACTATTCAAAAATGAGTAGGGAAAGAAAGGCAAGGAATTAGAAGAGCTAGAACAATTTTGAAAGTGAAAAACTAGGACGCCTGGATGGCTCAGCGGTTGAGCATCTGCCAATCACTACCTTGGGGTCCTGGGATCAAGTCCCACATCGGGCTCCCTGCATGGAGCTTGCTTCTCTCTCTGCCTATGTCCCTGACTCTCTGTGTCTCTCATGAATAAATAAATTCTTTAAAAAAAAAAAAAAAGGAAGAAAGAAAGTGAAAAATTAAGTGGGAGGAATGACTCTGCTTGATTTTAAGATGTTTCCTATAGCTACAGAAATCACGACTGTATGGAATTGCCAGGAAGACAGACATAGAGATCACTGGGACAGAATGAAGAATCCAGAAATACCCCACAAAGTACAAGAGGGACCAAAGTACTTCAGTAGACAAAGGAGAGCATTCAACCAGCGATGCTGGAGTACCAGCACGCCCGGCAAAAATCTGAAGACACCAGGACTTACATAGAAATCAGCTCAAAACATATCACAGATTGGAATGGTAAAGGTAAAGCTGTAACATGTTTCAAGGGAAAATATCTTTGAGATGTAGCATTAAGGTTAAGGGTTCTTAGTAACCATACAATCCATTAAAAATTAACAATTAAGAATCAATAAATGGGACTTGATTAAAAAATTTAAGCTCCCAGAAAGATCCAGTCAGGAGATTGAAAAAATATCCAGAAACCTGGTACCAACACCTAGCAACTTACACCTGACACCTCTGGTCCTAAAACCCATGCCCCGATGACCTTTCCATCTCATCAACGCTACCCTCTGGGCTCCGGGCACACTCATGACCTCTTCCTGGTTCCTGCTCAAGTGGACATGCTCACAGGTCCACGCTTCCATCTGGGCTGTGCTCTCACGGGCCAGCTCCAGAACGCTACTTAGCCTCAGGGCAGAGCCCCCAGAGCCTCCTTCCTGGGACATGGCTCCCACCAGCCCTGTGCAGCCTGGAGCTCTGTGTTTTGTTTTGTTTTGTTTTTTAAGATTTTATTTATTTATTCACAAGAGACACAGAGAGAGAGAGAGAGGCAGAGACACAGGCGGAAGGAGAAGCAGGCCCCATGCAGGGAGCCCGATGTGGGACTCAATCCCGGGTCTCCAGGATCACACCCCGGGCTGCAGGCGGCGCTAAACCGCTGAGCCACCAGCCACGGGGGCTGCCCGAGCTCCGTGTTTGACGCTGCTGCACTGGCTCATCTCTCAGAACCCCCCGGGGCAGGTGTGCCGCCTCTGCAGACCGGGGCCTTCTGGGCAGTAACTCGGCCTCCGCCCCAGCACTGGCTAGAGAGCATTAACAAAGAGGAGGTGCAGATTCAGACGTGCTGAACAAACTAATGGAATTCAACTTTCTTAGAAGTTCCAGGCAATTCCAGTTCCATTAAAATGTAAAACTTCCTTCGGAGCTCAAGCCCCCAGGGGCCAGACTTTACCCTAATTTGGTTCCATCACTTGCTAGACCCAAGGTGGGTCCCTGGAGAGAGTGTGTCACTTGCCTCTTAGCCCAAGATTTTCTTTAGAGCACTTGAGCCCGAGAGATTCCGTGTTTTTATCGAGTAACTGAAGCTGGGTGGCTCATGTTAGAGTTACTGATGGGGGAGGGACGGGAGGCTGTCACTCTGGCTGAAAGGTGCTGCTCCGGCTTGCAAGGCTCGCACCTGCACGCCCTCTCCTCCCCACCCTCACCACCATCTGCACTGAGAGCCACTGCTTCTCAGGAGAGTCCGCTGCTACCTGCAGGGACAGCTTCGGGCTTCCGCCAATCTCTCTGGTTAACTCTGATCTTTGTAGTTTAAGGCCACTGCTTAGGGACACCACGTCTCAAGTCACAATCCTGGGTGCAGTGCCGTACTGAGGGGGAGGCTGACACCCCAGGCAGTCTCTTCCGAGCAGGCATCTGAAGCCCACAGGCAGAACAAACTGCCACGTGGTGACGGCTTTCCAAACACTGCGTCACCATGTCAGGGCTTTGTTCACAGAGCTGTCGCTGGAGGGCCTGCCTGTGGCCTGTCTCCTCCTGTGTGCTGGGAGCCCCACCGGCAGAGACCTGGTCCACAGTTTAGTGGCTTCCCCAGCACCTCCCACAGGCCCAGCCCATCCAGAGCAGCCACTCAATACATGCTTGCAGAGTTGGTGAATGAATGAGGTAGAGAGGGGATGGATGGATGGATGGATGGACGGACGGACAGAGAGTACCCACTTGCCCTGTCTCCAAATGGATTGCCTATGAACAGAGACCTTCCTTCCTGCGTGCCTTTGCACACGGTACCTGCCCACCTCCACATGCTCACCAAAGGGCCCTCGTCTTCTGTGACGGTCTAAGAATTTCTAATGAACTCTCAGCATGGATACAGCATTCACATCCATTCTACGGACGGATGGAGTGAAGCGGGGTGAAGGGACAGACAGCCAGGTGGCACGCAGCAGCCTTGCCCTGGCAGGAGAGGGCCCACCACACCCCCAGACGCAAGCTCACGGTGGGCAGGTGCCCCCCCACCCCCCCGGCGTACTTGAGCTCCTTGAGCTCACGGCTGACATCATTCTTCTGCTTGCGAGTGTCGTCCAGGCTGCGCAGAGCTTCGGCCAGCTCGCTCACCGCCCGGTCCCGCTCCCGCCTCAGGTTGTCACAGAGCGTCCTGGTGGGGAAGACGGAGGCCAAGGTCACCGTGAGGGGAGAAGGGCAGAGGACTCACGGCCTGCAGTGGACTGCGGCCCTGGCCCCCAAACACCCTGGTGCCTGCCTGGCCTCCAAATGCACTGAAGGAGTGCTTGGGAGTCCAGAGGTGAGGCCATCCGGGCCAACCCCATCGAGGGTCAAAGAAGACACCAAGGGCCAGGAAACAAGACATCTCCACAGTTACTGGGCAACGGGTTCTGAACGTCCAGTGCTCACCCCACAGCTTCGCCCTCAGTGTGCCTCGGTGAATGCCTCACCCCCAGCCCCAGCCCGCCTGGCAGGCCTCTGTATCCCAGCACCTATCACATGCTTCCTATCTACCCACATGCAGGCCTTTTAGAGCTGTCCCTGACCCCACAACTAGACTGAGCCCCCCTACTTGTATAGAAACTATGCCTCATGCATCTCTGCAGCCCTGAGCTCTGGGCAGGTGCAAAGTGCGGGCCTGACAACTCCCCACCGAAGGACCACGTCAGTCATTCACAGAGAAAGTAGGGACAGCTGACCTGGCAGCAGGGGAGCGTGTGCTCTGGGCCACCTCCAGAACTGTACCCTACCACTGGACGGCCCCTAAGGACTGGTCCCCATGTCTGCATGGCCCCCAATACCCTCCACCCTGAACCCTCACCTCCTGACTAGCCTTGGTAGGGAGCAGTCTCTCCTCCCGACCACCACAAGGGATCTTTCTGAAACTCTCAATGACCAAGTCACCACAAGCACCACCACAGCCCCTCATGGCTCTACCCCAGCCAAGAATCAAGGCTACCCTGCAGGGTGTCCCTTTTGAGGCCCTCACTGCCTGCCATCAGGAACCCCCATCAGTTGCCTCTCCTGTGACTCCCAAGTCCACGCCTGCCCCAGCTGTGCCCCCGTGCCCTGCATGCCCCCATCATAGCTCTGACTGTGGCCCTGGGATTCACCATATCATGGCCCTCCCCTGCTGCCCTGTCTGACAAAGCTGCCTGTGGTCCCCACAGTGCTGGGCACCCCTGCCCGGGAGACTTGGAGGCTGTTTCTCTCCCAGGGTCTCCTTGTCCGAGGGACCTAAGATTTTGGCACACAGTAGGTGCCCAGAGAATACCAACTGAAAGAACACATTTTTGACATGTCTGTTTCATCAGAGGTCCCCCTAAGAAAAAAAAAACGTCTTTGTGCCTCCCCATGGCAGGGGGAGGGTCTCATCCAGACACGGTGCACACGCAGACACATAGGTTGAAATAAAATGGGAAGCAGAGACATAATGGACACTTCGAACGCTATGAAGCAAGGCTGGGCCATCACCCCAGGTGAGAAGAGAGGAACAGAGGCCACTCTCACCTCACCTGAACACGTGGCAAGTGATTCTGACCCTCCCCAAAGACCCAATGCGTCATGGGGAGACTGGAGCCCGCTCCAGGCCAGGGGTTCCCTGTACCGGATGCTATCCCGCTCTGCCACGATCTTGTCCCGCTCCTGGAAGGCCCAGTCCCGCCGGCACTTGGCCACATCCGCCTCCTGGAGGGCTTCCTTCAGCTCTTGGCACAGAGCCTTGCACTGCTTTCGAAGGAGTTCAGCCTCCTTGTTGGCTCTCCCGGCATCCATTGTCACCGTGTCTTTGATCTGCTGGGGTCAAGGGGTGAGCAGAGGGGTGGTTACTGAGCTTCCTGGCCCAGAAGTGCCCTCTAGCTGGTGCAGGGGCTGAACCCTCAGGAGCTGGATGGAAGGAAACACAGGATCCTAGCCTGAGCCCATCCCAACACACCCCTGCTGCACCTGCACCACGCCCCGCCCCTCCCCGTGACTACATGTCCCACAGCCACACTCAAGAAACCTAGCGACCGTGGCCCACAGAGCCTGGACCAGAACCCAGCCCCTCCTCAGCCTCCATCTCAGTGGCCCAGGTGGCCTGCCTCCCCCGGAGGGCTTGTTCCAGGCTCCTCCCTGCCACTGCATGGCTCCTACCTTTGACAACCCACCTTGTCTCTCTACAGAGCTCTCCCATCAAAACATAACGAGGCAACCCTGAATGCAGTGAAAGGTGCAAACGTCAATCATGATGATTCCCAACCCCCTGTGTCGGCAATACTCATTTTTGTGCTCTGGCATATGGAGTTATAGTTTTAAGATTTTATTTATTTATTTGAGAGAGAGAGAGCGTGAGAGAGAGCACAGTGGAGGGGAGGGGTGGAGGGAGAGGGAGGAGCAGACGCCTCACTGAGCAGGGAGCCCCAAGTGGGGCTCGATCGCAGGACCCTGGGACTATGACCTGAGCCGGAGGCAGACGACTACCCAACTGAGCCACCCAGGTGACCCAGAGTTATTTTTAAATCCGAAAATACCCCAGTGTTTTCGCTGGAGAAGTCCTGTGTGTCTCAGTTTGTTTAAAAAAGCTGAAATCTGAACCAGTTGCACCTTGACACCTCCCCAAAGCATTACATGCTCTGCTACCATTTTGAATCAAAGTCTTGGAAGCACTTGTAGAAAAAGCTCCCTCTGTACCCCAATAATCCTTAGACGACACGGGGGGAAATGACAGAGTGAGTGTCTACCGCAGGAGGAATTCCCGATGCAGCTCGAAGGCTTTCAGAAACAAAGCACAGACAGGACACGAGAGGGGCAGGTGGCGCTGCATCTGCGCCAGGAATCCCCACCTCTGAGCAGCAGGGGCGAGGAAGACAAACAGGCCTCTGCTGAACCACAGCTTGCCGTCCACGCGGAGCTGGACACGCTACCTCGGCTAAGACGCGTTCGAAAAGACCTCAAAGGTTCAGCAAAAAAAAAAAAAAAAGGTTCAGCCAAGACAGGAGGATGAGACAGAGGAAAACACACAGGGTCAGCTCACAGGCCCCGCTCATCTCTCAAGTACAGAGTCAAGACTAAAGTCTGCACAGAAAGTACACCTTGGCTCACACCTCACATTTTCCGAGATCAATTCCAATAATTTCCGTTTTGATTTTTTCCCACTTTCATGTCGTGGGGAGGATCTGTTTACTTTGCTATTTTTTAAAGACCAATTACTACTGTTAAACGCATCAAGGACTTATTATAATAAGGAATAGGTTTAATGATAGCATTTATTTAAAGTTACATTTTACTTGATGTTTTATAGTATATTAATATAGTTTTACATTTGAACTGTGTTACTGGGGACGCCTGGGTGGCTCAGGGGTTGAGCATCTGCCTTTGGCTCAGGGTGTGACCCTGGGGTCCCAGGACTGAGTCCCACATCGGGCTCCCTGCGTGTAGCCTGCTTCTCCCTCTGCCTGTCTGTCTCTCTCTCTCTCTCTCATGAATAAATAAGTAAAATCTTTAAAAACAAAACAAAACACTGTAGTACATGTGGTTTCACTGCAAGGCCTTTCCACTTTGCCCTGGACGACCATCTCCGGATGAGGACCGGAGGGGAGACACGACAGGCCAGCACTGACCACTGGGCAGCTCCTACCCTCTCCCCCCGCGGTTAGGTCTCCAAAATGAATTCACTCTCGGAACACTGCTTCCATATGAGGAACACGAGAAGTACGAGACCTCATTGTACCCACAGGGGAGAAGAACGGTGAGGTATCTGAAAGGACCCTCGGTGTGATCCCGTGCTAACACTGACGAGGATGCTCGGGGCCCAGGAAGCGCCAGGCCCCCCAGGCCCTCTACACTGTGCTTTCTCCCAGCCGCCGGTCTTCACCTGCAAGGGCACCACCCGAGACCTCCTTCTGGCCCTGGGTGACCTGGGGCCACAGGCTCGGGACAAGAGGGACTGGTTTTCCCGAGTCACTCACTCGGCCCAGGCACAAAGCCCACAAGCCAGACCCCACGGAGGCACGCGGGGGTGCTGGGAGAGGAAGGTGCTCCTGAGCGACCTGACCCGTGGCTCCCACCTGGGGGGCGGCTCATAGCCTCCGAGCTCTCAGAAGGCCGTCCTTCGCCCCGACAGCACCTCCTCCCTCACACGGCTCCACTCTGGCCCTCGGGTCCGAGCTCAGCGCCACCGACCGCACAGGACATCAGAGCCACAGCTGCCTCAGGGGCGGCAGGAAGGCAAGGACAGGGGGAGCCCCCCCTGAGCGAGCACACTGGCCTTCCTACGGGCGGACGGGAGCTCGGGCTCTTGTCACCTGGCGGGCCCCGGCTCCCCAGCAGTGGAGACCAGCCGGCCGGGCAGTTCCTGTGCCCAGGGGCCGTGACGGTGGCCCGCGACGGAGCTCCTGTAGACGTGCCCGTTCAGGGGGGGACGCAGGGAGAGGGCACAGCCGGGCTGGGCCAGGACGCAGACGGGCCCCCGAAGCCCTCTTCGCCACAGCGCACTCCAGAGAAGAGGGCAGTGAGAGGGGAGAGAGAGGGGGCCACAGGGGAGGGGAGGGGGCAGAGAACAGAGTCTGTGGGAAGAAAGGGCACCACCTCCGCCGCTGAGCGCAGTGAGCAGAGTCCTGCGATCAGGGAGGCAGCGGGCCCCAGGCCGGCCTCCACGGACCCCAGCACCGGCCGGGCCTGGGAGGGAAGGCGCTCCCACCACACCTCAGGGCCGGAGGCCAAGGCCACGACCGGCCTCCTCCGGCAGGTGTGCTCTGTCTGAGCGGCCAAACTCGGCCGCAGGAGCCGAGGGTTCCAGCTCTGGAAGGCGCCGGGTGGGAGCGGGGCTTCTCCTCTCCAGCCTGCTGACTCGGAACAGTGCCTAGAAGAGATTCCTGCCTCGGCTGACAGGCACGCTTGACACCCAGCCAATGCCCCCTGCGAAGGCCCGGGAGCCAGGACGCCGAGTGCTGGGGCAGGGGAGCGGGGACGACCGATTGAGGGAAGCCAGTCAACCCCGGAACCAGGGCGCTGCGGTCCGACCCCCTCTCCGCGGGTCACACGTTCTCCTGGACGGTTCCCTTTAGCGACTGACTCAAAGTTTGCTTCTTCACCGTTTTGTTTTTCTTATTTAGTAGCGACATTTTCCCCAATAATTCAGATACCAGCAATGTGAAAATGAGGGGATGGTTTCTCTAGGACAATGACCAAGTTCTAGTCCATGACCTTTGCTTATTAAAACCTCTCTCATCATGCCCTTACAAAGGTTTCATCAAAGCAGGTAGTCCTTTTCATGAGGCTTTCGCCTTCGAGGTCTGGAGAAGTCTCACTCCCGTCATATGAAATCGCTCTTAATGGCCCACTTTTGCCTATAAAAACAACTTCCTAGGGTTCACGCAGGTCCTAACAGGGCAGTAGGATCAGGATGATGGGCGTGATGATCTTAATGATAAAGTAAACAACTACCCTGTGAGGCACTGCTCTCATGTACATTTTGTAGAGGAAACTGAGGCCCAGAGAGGCCAGAGGACCCGTGACTGAGGAGTGCGGCTCCCCCAGGACGAGCCCTTGCACCTTGCATGCCCACGGCCCCCTGCACCGCCAGGATATCTCTGCATCCCTATCTGCAGAGAGACTCAGAGTCCCGGCCACCCCTACGGTGCCAGCCCTGCCACAACAATGTAACGCACGCTGCCTCCACCTACCTGTCTGACCATTAACACCTTGCTTTTTGCTCCTCACAGACCAGTCTCGAAGGCTACATCCTGACCTGCAGAGCAGGAGAATGGAGGGGCAGGAGCAGAGGACTCTTTCAGTGGGAAAAAGTCAGCTGTGATCAGTTCAGCAGTTCTAAGCGAAGCCACACAACAGAACGGGAAGGGAACCTCCAACAGCGAATCCACGAGCTCACACGAGCCCCAGCAGGGCTCACCTGGACTTACGGGGAAACCGTGTCAGCAACGAGGTCAAGGTGGCTCAGGCAGGAAAGATGGAGAGAGCCCTTGCTGATCACCCAGGAGTCCAGCTCAGTGGCCCGATTCTGGTGCTACTCTAGCCCAGCCCCTGACACTGGAGGCATTTCCCCCAGGGAGCAAGGCCTAAAGCCCCTTGGGCTCAGCCTAGCACAGCTTCTCCCCAGCAGGACTTCAGATCTTTAAGGAGCAGACTCCTCAGATGTTTGGGGGCCAGGAAAGGGGAAAAGGAAAGAAATCTGAGGGGTCTATTCTGGATTCAGAAGGCCAAAGGTATCAATGGCTTTGGGTACTTGGCCTTGGGATCTTACCAAGGGGCAAGTCTTTGAGACATGCAGTGACCGCCAACACCAGGCTGACCTACGCGCCCTCGACCACCAGCTGGGGTGTGAGAGTGTCTGTGCACAGAGCACACACGTCTGTGTGTATCACCTGACTTACTTGCACCACTGTAAGCTCCAAGGCCCGGACCACAGCCGGACATCCCTTTGCATGCCCTGCAGCCCAGGCTGGAGCTGGGCCCCAGGTGTGAGCTCAGCAGCCTCCCAGGTGGAATCCCATAACCCAGCCAGCCTGCAGGCCTAACAGGAGAAGCCCTTTGCTCTGACTCAGGAAGAGGCCACCAGTGCAGGACACGGTGGCCACCCCAGCCCCACTCTCGCGTCGCTTTCTCAGAGGCTGGGAGGCCAGCTGCCCACTGCTCACCTGCCGCAGCGCCTCCATCTCCTCGCTGGCGGCCTTCTTCTCAGACGTGCTGCTCTTGAGCTTGGACTCGGCCAGCTCCACCTCGGTCTGCAGCTTGTCCAGCTCGGAGATGACCTGGTCACGCTCACTCATGATGAGCTTGTACTCGCTGTACACCGCGTCCCGCTCCTCCTTGTACTTCTCTGACTCTTTGGCCATTTTTGCCTGCATGGTCCTCAGCTCGGTCATCTCCGACTGCAGCAGCTCCATCTCCCACTGCAGGTCCTTGTTCTGGGCTGTGGCCTTGTTCAGCTCATGGTGGATCGCCTCAAACCTGGGGGAGAGAGGCAGCTGGGACAGGGGGGCGGGGACCTGCCCGGCAGCTCTGCTGTCCTGGACAGTCAAGCATGAAGTTTCGAGTGAGGTCATCCGCACCACTCAAAGAGGAAAGTCACCGAGTGCCAGTGCCCCCGGACCTGGAATTTTTCTCAGCCTCCCACCAACACCAGAAGTTGATCTGAGGACTTCATGCCCTCGGCTCTACTAGAAATAACAGTGTATTTCTCCCACAGCCAAGTAACATTGTTTTTTAAGAATAAAAAGAAAACAATGCTAGAAACACAGCATATGAGAGGTAAGACTGGCCTTAATGATCATTTAGTCTGACCAC
This sequence comes from Canis lupus familiaris, assembly GCF_011100685.1. Lineage (NCBI taxonomy): Eukaryota > Metazoa > Chordata > Mammalia > Carnivora > Canidae > Canis > Canis lupus. Next base: position 28,459,266 of record NC_049225.1, read on the forward strand.
CTCATTTCCCAGATACAGACGATAAGGCCTGGTGTGGGTGACTGATGCAAGATGACAGCTCGGTCCCTCCAGGCCAGGAGCCACCTTCCATAGAGGCAACCCTGCGAGCCAGAACCCACAGCTCTCCAGCAGCACTTCTCAAAGCATGTTCTTTAGAATACCAATTCTTCATGGAACTCCATTAAAAAGAAGTGTGTTCTCTAATGGCTTACATTGGGAAACACTGTCCCGTCCTGGAGCAGCTAGTGCAGGGTACCAGAGTGAAGGCTCTGAGAAGTCCTGCAATGTAGACTCCTGTCTGAGTATAATTCAGCAATTCCTAATCCTTTCTATCTCCAGAGAACACCTTGCATGGGATGCCAATGAATGCTCCAGGGAACTGGTGTTCCATAGGAACACACGTTACGAAATGCTGTTTGAGGGCAGGTGTATATATAGAAAGAAATACATACAGATATACAGAGATACATGTACACACACACACACAGATTATATATACATTTTTAAAAATGACATTTTAGAAGAAACAATGCTTAGGGCAAATAATTCTATTTGCTGGGTGGGTGGGTGACACAGAGGGAAGAGGCTTGCGCGGAGACCTAAGAAATAGGATGGTCAGAACACCCAGAGCTATTCGGATGGGAGGAAGGAACACAATTCCCAAGCCACATGGAGTGCCAACAAAATGTTCCCCAAATACCCCCAAAATATTTTTTGAATAAAAAGGCAGGGAAAAAAAAAAAAAAGGGCAGAGTCACTAGAGCCCCCCTCCCTTTTTCTTTCTTTTCTTTTTTTTTTTTTTTTACCCCCTGCAAGTGGCTGGGAGCCTGGCTGCCAGCAATAAGCCCATAAAGGAGAGTGGGCCTGCGGCAAAGGAAGCCCGTGTGGCCCTCTGGCCATTCCCCGCACACGGGGGACGGGCAGGGCAGCTCTCACCTCCGCAGGGAGAGGGCACACTGGTGCTGCAGCTGGATGGCCGTGTCCCTCTGCTGCGTCAGCATCTCCGTCTGCTTCAACAGACGCTGGTTCTCTTCCTCCAGCTGCTCCAGGCGGCTCAGGTCGGAGTTGTGGATGGCGACTTTCTCGCTGTACCTCTTCCGCAGGGCATCGTAGTCCTTCTTGACCACCTCCAGCTTGTCCATGGCCGTGTCATACAGCTTATTGAGAATCTCTGATGACCCGTTGAGCTTCAACACCTGGGGACCAGAGAGTCACACTTACCAAGGGCCTGAGGACAGGAGGTGGGACAAACTCCCACCACTCTCCGTCTGTCTGTCTGCGAGTAGTACTGGTGACCGAGGAGGGAGATTAGGCATCCTAAGGTCTGATTCCACAGGCCCTGCACTCACACTGGTCAATTTCCTCATCCACAAATGTTTCTTAAGTGTGTAGAAAAGAGCCCCCGAAGCAGACCGGGGACTTCTATCCTAAGGAAGGCCTGCTGGCAAGTTGACCCTTGGCTGGCATCCGGGAACCTGATGGGCTCCTTGCTTTCTTCCGGGAGTCCAGAATCCCAGTACATGCAGGGCAGAGGGTGCCTGGGAGGCAGGACCCCAGTAAATTCCTTGGGCAGGCAGTAGGTCACAATTCGTGTGACTCCACAGGGGAAGCCTCCTGAAAATCAGCACCTGATTTCCTCTGGACTTTGCCCCATGTGCCTCTTCCTTTGGTTGATTTTGCTTCGTGTGTTTTCACTGAAATAAATTTTAGCTCTGAGTATGATTACATGTTGAGTTTTGTGAGTCATCCTAGCAAATCACCAAACCTGGGGGAGGTGCTAAAGACCCCTCAACACAGGTATCTAATATATTCTAGGCACTGATGATGCTGGACAGGACACATAAAGACTGCGGCTTATGGATCTTTATCCTCCTGGGAGGGTATAAACACACAGACAGGTAGGTAGAGAGAGAGAGAGAGAGAGAGAGTTAAAAATAATAAATAAAATAAGTTCAAAGTATAATAAGGGCTACTGAGAAAAGATAGAGGGGCTAATGCTTAAGGAGGCTTCTCTGAGAAAGTGACTCCTGAGTCTAGATGCAAATGAAGAGCAGCAGTTAGAGCACACAGGGGCAAACAAGTGCAAAGGCCCTGAGGCAGGAACCCCCACACACATTCTAGGCACAAAGAGAAGGGCAGGGCTCCAGTCAGAGCCCAATGAACAAGAAGTGGATTCAAAATGAGGCTGCAGACATGGGCACAGCTTCAAGGCTCGCAGCAAAGGCTGTATCCTGAGTAAGACGGGAACCATGGGAGGATTTTAAGTAAAACAGTATCCTACTGCAAATTACAGATACTCAAGTTCATTCAAGGTGCTGGTTTAAAGAATAAAAACCCAGATGAGTTAATCGATTGCCAGGGGCCTGCTGACTTCTGCTAAGCACCTCAGGGGATCTGAGCCCTTGGGTGGGCACTCCACATCTCTGAGTTTCAGTTTCCTTATTCCTCAAATGATAGGACTCAACCAGAAAAGCCTGCTTGACTGTTCCAAATGCAACAGGCCGGGAATTATCTGCATATTCAGCACAGACCCTGAGTTATCAGATTTCTGCATTCTCAAGAACAAGAATCTGGGACTACCGAATACTCCCTCGGAAGCGAGGGTTCGCCCTCAGTAAATACGATGAACAAGTCAGAGCTAAAAGTCAAAATCACGGAGACAAGGAGAAGGAGCCTATTCCTCTAGGACATGTAAGCACATGTAAGTCCAGGATGGCGGACTGCTGGGGAGGCAGGGCACCCTGGAAATCGGCTCGGTCAGGGTGGCCAGTCTTTTCCCCTTTGTCTTATCTCTTTCTTTTCTTTCTTTCTTTCTTTCTTTCCTTTCTTTCTTTCTTTCTTTTCTTTCTTTTTTTTTTTTTTTAAAGCAAAACTCTTTCCTTCAAAGGAAATCTTACAAGACAAGGGTACTGAAATCCAAACTTATTTTAAAAGACAGTACATGGGGACACCTGGGTGGCTCAGTGGTTAAACGTCTGCCTTTGGCTCAGGGCGTGATCCTGGGGTCCTGGGATTGAGTCCTGCATCCACATCGAGCTCCCCGCAGGGAGCCTGCTTCTCCCTCTGCCTCTGTGTCTCTCATGAATAAATAAATAAATCTTAAATAAATAAATAACCAAACAAACAGTACATGGGTTCCTTGGGCAGTTAAAATCTTCATTGTTGGAACACTTGGGTGGCTCAGCGGTTGAGCCTCTGCCTCTAGGTCAGGGCGTGATCCCCAGTCAAGTCCCACATCAGGCTCCCTTAAGGGAACCTGCCTCTCCCTCTGCCTGTGTCTCTGCCTCTCTCTCCGTGTCTCTCATGAATAAATAAATAAAATCTTTAAAAAATAAAATAAAATAAAACCTTGTTTGGTAAAAATACTTCACTGTGGCAGATCAGAGCTGCAAACAAAGAAATCCATCAGAAAACAACCACTAAGCCCATTCTATCGTCTTATGTCTTTTTCTGAAAACAAAAACAAAATAGAATATCTTCTAAACCTACAGAAAAAGCAGCACACGCAATGTAATTTGCCACCTAGTTCTAATCCTGATATCTTGTCAGTCACATGTCTCAAATTGCTCTCCAAAGAAATAAAACATCACAGATGTTGCTAAGACCCCTGCTGCATTCTTGTATCTAGCATCCCTCTCTTGCCCTCCAGAATGAATCGTTCCCCTAAATTTGCTGCCACCCATCTCCATGCACAACATTTTATACTACCTACGTATTCATGAAAATTTTTTTTCTTTTTATTTTAAAGACTCTATCCATTTATTCATCAGAGACACAGAGAGAGAGGCAGAGACACAGGCAGAGGGAGAAGCAGGCTCCATGCAGGGAGCCCCATGCAGGACTCGATCCCAGGACCCCAGGATCACGCCCTGGGCCAAAGGCAGGTGCTAAACTGCTGAACCACCCAAGGATCCTTCATGAAAATTCCTAATGCTTCTTACTAGAGGTGCTCCTGTTGATTCCATGTTGCTCTGGAGACCCAGGGAAGGGATGCCAGGTAGTACTTCACTGCATGAGCACATCACACATTCTTTTTCCGTTTGATGGACACGTCCATGGTCTCCGTAACGGTCTCCGTAACGGTCTCCGTAACAGTCTCCACCATTTTTTACATTTTGAAGTGTCCATTACAGTCGTGTTTCGTACATTGACACTGTCGTGTGATCCACCTCCAGAACTTTTTCATCTTGCAAAACTGAAACTCGGTCCCCATCAAACAACTCCCAGTTCCCCCCTCCCTCAGCCCTGGCACCCACCCTCCTGCACTTTCTGTTTCTATGAGTCTGAAGACTCTAAGTGCCTCAAACAAACAGAATCGTACACTATTTCTCTTTCTGTGACTTATTTCCTTTAGGACAATGTCCTCAAGGGTCACCCACGCTGTAGCATGTGACAGTATTTCTTTTTAAAAATGAATAATATTTCAGTGTACATATGTACTGTGCTTTGTTTATCCATTTATTTGTCAAAGGATGTGAGTTGTTTCTACCTCTCGGCTGTGGTGAAAGTCAGATTTTTTTGACAGTATTGCCAAACTCACAGACAAATAAGGGCTCTTTTAACTTGCATTCCCAATTACTAAAAAGATAGAGCAATACTCCTTATGTCTCCTATTCACTGATTTTATACATTTTCTCTTCTATAAATTGTCTTGTCATATCCTTTGACTTGCCTTCCCCTCTCCTTCACCTGCTCCTTTCTCTCTTCCTTTCTTTCTAGAAGGCTTATTTGTAAATTCCAGGTACTGAGGCATCTGGGTGCTTTAGTCTTAGTGTGGAGTCCGCTTGGGACCTTCTCCCCCTCTCCCTCTGCCGCCCCCCCCCCCCCGTGTGCATATGCATGCTCTCTCTCAAATAAAGTAATTTAATTTATTTAAATGAGAGAGAGAGAGAGAGAGAGAGCATGCGCAAGCACACGCAAGGAGGGGCGGAGGGAGAAGCGGGCTCCCCACTGAGCAGGGAGCCTGGTGTGGGGCTCAATCCCAGGACCCAGAGATCACGATCTGAACTGAAGGCAGACATTTAACTGACTGAGCCACCCAGGGGCCCCAGTAAAAAAAATATTTTAGGGATCCCTGGGTGGCGCAGCGGTTTGGCGCCTGCCTTTGGCCCAGGGCGCGATCCTGGAGACCTGGGATCGAATCCCACGTCAGGCTCCTGGTGCATGGAGCCTGCTTCTCCCTCTGCCTGTGTCTCTGCCTCTCCGTCTCTCTCTGTGTGACTATCATGAATAAATAAATAAAATCTTAAAAAAATATATTTTAAAAATTAATTAATCATTAATTCTAGGTACTAATCCTTTCCCAGTTGTATATATTACAAAAGCTTCTCCCAATCTGAGTCTTATGTTATACCAAGTTTCCCATTTTGAAACAGTAAAATCTATCAATCATTTCCTTTTTGGTTTGGGCTTTGGTTGTTTTATTTGAGAAGCTCCTTCCTACCTTGAGATCATGAAGATACTCATATTATTTTTTCTAAAAATTTCAGTTTTACTTTTCACATTAAATCTTTAAACTACTTGGAATATCTTTTCTGTGAGATGGGGACATACATTATTGTTTTCCATAAATCATGAATGAGAAATGAGTCCCAGTCCAGAATAAACAGGACAGCTGAACGTCTCCAGGTGCAGACATTGAGGGCTGGAGGACACCAAGCACGTCATCCTCTGTAGTGCCCATGACACAGAGGAGCATCCCACAGGGACTCATATCCACAGGTGCCCAGGACACAAAGAGCAAATGGAGAGTTTTCTTGTCTTCTGGGTCAATCAGTATATCTCCACCTGTGTCTGGAAAAGGTCCAGCTTCTAGACTGGGCTGCCCTAACTTGTGGACATACCTCAAACATTCCAATTAAAAATTGCTTCAAGGGGCACCTGGGTGGCTCAGTCTGGTAAGTGTCTGCCTTCAGCTCAGGTCATGATCTCAGGGTCCTGGGATCCAGTCCCACATTGGGCTCTGTGCTCAGTGGTGAGTCTGCTTCTCCCTCTGTTCTTGCCCACCCCACGCTGGCTCATGTTTACACACTCTCTCTCCCTCTCTCCCTTAAATAACTAACTAAATAAAATATTTAAAAAATAAATAAAAAATGACACCTGGGTGGCTCAGTGCTTGAGCATCTGCCTTCCGCTCAGGCTGTGATCCTGGAGTCCTGGGATCAAGTCCCGCATCAGGCTCCCCGCAGGGAGCCTGCTTCTATGTCTCTGCCTCTCTCTGTCTCTCATGCATAAATAAATCAAATCTTAAAAATAAATACATAATAATTAAATAAATAAATCACTTCAAATGTCTGACACTCTAATCATCCCCTAAGCCAGGTGAGAACCAACCCCACTGGCTCCAAAGACATAGACTGGTTTCTGCAAAGGCCTTGCTGCTGTTCTCAGACTCGCCCGCTAGGTGGCAGCCCTGGGTAGACAGGCCGAGGCTCTCCTGCAGTTGCCACATCTGAGCTTCATCAAGAAACAAACTAGTTCTAAAGGCAGCCTTGACACAGCACAAAGCCCTCACCTTGGGCCTTGCTATCTTCACAAGTCCACAACAGACTCTGGGGTCTACACCATGGCTTGGCCTTTCTTCCCTGGGAAACAGTCCCCCAAATGCTCCAACCGTGAGGAGCTTGGATTGGAGCCTGCCTGACAATCCAGGGCAGAGTGAACTGGATGCCAGGATGGTCACAAGATCCGGGGAGACAGCGTTAGTCAGGGAGAACCCTAGAGCAGACCCAGAAATCCCTTCTGATGCTCACAGTCCAGCTCTGATCACGTGGTGGGACCTGGGACCCTCAGGCTCACAGCCTGTGTTGTTCTGGCCACGGCCCTACCCCCAGGTGAACACTCGCAGGACCAGGTCTTGCCTATTTCAACTGAAATTTGCCTTCCTCAACTCCTACCCTCTTGTTCCCATTCTAGCCCTAGTCACGTAGAAGGATCCCTTTCCACGGGACAGCATCCAGACACTCAAAGAGGCTCACGGGCCCCCAAACACTTCTCGACTTTCCTCTACAAGCAGGGCTCAGAATCATGCCTGGGTCAATGTGATCACAGCCTCTGAAGAAGTTTGGAAAAATCATGGTCATAGTTAACTCCAGAGAATTGAAAATCTATCCTATTTAGTATAGAATTTTTCCTTTCTATAATCAGATGATTATAGTCTTATTAGGTAGTTCATCCTTTGTGCACACATGTGCACACACATGCAAATGTTTAGCTTCCCAGCAAGGCAAGTGGAATTCCAAGTGAGAGAGAATATCTAATTCGGCCCAGAATTCTCAAGAGACAGGCAGCAAACAACTCATCTGAGGCAGGCATGGAAGTCTTTAGAGATGACTCCCCTCAGCTTGTGAGGACAGGGAGGAAGTGGCCCCCGCCAGGGGGGCTTGGGGGGGGCCCACATTGAGGGTTTGGTTCCACCCACACAGGAGGGGGGCCGCTGAGCCGAGGGAAGCCCACAAGAGAATGGCCCCCATCTCTACACTGGTAAGAAACACTCGTCCCTCTGGGCTTCAATAAAGAAACGAAGAAACTCCTTTCCTGGGATATCTGAGAAAAGAAGTCAACTTTTAGGAATCACCAAAAGCTGAGGTGGGGGTGGGTGACTTTACTGTTTGCAGGATTTTTTTCTTTTTTAACTAAAGAACATGCATCACAGTAGTAAAGAAAGAAGATCCTCTATGTTGCTCCCCTAACCAAGGCTTGGCAGTGTCTGCCCAGGCTCTCCTGGGCATTTCAGAAGCAACCGAGAAAAATCCAGACGGCACATTCTGAGGGGCCTGGAGATGGAGCTGCCAGGCTGCGAGCCTCCCCCACCACAAATGCATGCAAACACACTTATGCACACTGGCAAAGCTGGGGAGAGGGCTCAGGCCCCAAGCCCCGGACCTGTGGCGCCCCTCCAGGCTAGGGCTGCCTCATTTCCTCAGAGATAAATGATGCGGAGGGCTGTGGAGCCCCACAAATCTCTCAAGCAAACACGCAAGTCAAACAGCACCATTTACCCCGCAAGGGCCTCTCCAAGTTAACAAGGCATGGGAGGAGCCAGGCAACAAAACCAGCCTTGTCCAGCGAGGTCAACCTTTGCCCTGGGGCCCCGTGGGGAGGAAACCTGTGGCCACCCCCATGTCCCCTGCTTCCTCTCCTGCTGACCCACCCAGGAATGAGCTTCCCACAGCCCGGTGGTGGCCCTGGCAGCTCAGAGGTGCACCTTTACCCACCCCCACCCCCGCAGCGGCCAGCCTCCTGTCCTCATGTGGTCCTAAGGTGGCACTTGCCAAGGGACACGGGTCCAGCTGAAGAGAACTGGAGAACCTCATTGGCCACCGTTAACAAACTAGCCTCCAAGGGTCACAGCTGTAGGAAAGGACAGGAGAACGAGGCACGAGGCACGGGCTGGAGGGGAGGGCGAGTCACCTTCCCATGTCATCTGTGGGGAGAACAGGAAAAGGGGGGGGAGGGGAGAGAGCAATCTCAGTCCGGATGTTTGTTCGAGCTGTGAAAGTCCTCAGTAAAGAGAGAACTGGGAGCCCATGAAACTTTACGCCTCATGAGGGCAGACTTTCTTTGATGAAAAGGTGGTAATTGGAGTTTTTCTGAGATAGAAGTCACGCACTGTACGATTCACCCAATCAAGGCCCCAGTCAGTGGAGCCGGCACACTTACCAGGCTGTAAATCCTGGTAAGGTTGTGCGGTAACCACCACTACGTAATCGCGGCACATTGTCATCCCCAGCCCTCAAGGACACCCGTGCCCATCAGCACTCCCCCTCCCTCCAGAATAAACAGGATTTTGTTTATTATTATTTATTATTTTGTTTATTATTTATTATTTGTTTATTTATTATTATTTTGTTTATTATTATCCCCCCCACCCCTCTGCCCCAAACAACCCCTGTCTCTCTCCTGTCTCTGTGGAATCCCCTGTTCCGGAAGTTTCCATACAAATGCAATCAGACACCGTGTGGTCCTTTGTGACTGGCTTCTATTTAGCACCAGGTTTTCCAGGTTAATCCAGATAGCGGCAAGTGTCAATGCGTCACCTGTTTTTATGCTGAATGTTCATATTCCGCCATTTAGAGCAGACCACAGCTGGACCGTTTCCATGTTCTGAATGCTGCTGCTATGACACTGACACTACAGCTGTTTCTGTGGATGTGTGTTTGCAATTCTCTTGGGACTACACCTCGACGTGCAATTGCCGGGTCATCTGGGAACTGTATGTTTACCTGTCTGTGGAACTGCCAAACCGATCGCAGAGTGGCTGCCCCACCTTCCACCCCACCCCCAGCAGGGCATGGGGGCTATGGCAACCACTCCACATCCCTAGGAGGGCAGATTATAGCCCAGCCTTGAGAGGCCTAGGACAAAAGCAAGAAGGACAGCAGACACTTATGGAGTTCTTCACACTGGTGGGCACACGGTGCCACTGCTTTATATGCAACATCATCTAACCTCCAGGGCGACATAAGAGACCATGACTGCTACCCTGAAAAAAGTCCCACTCTGCCACTTTCTGGCAAGGCCATGGAACTTTCTTTAGGCTGAGACGGAGCCAGGAATACATCTGAAATGAGAAATCACTCAAAGAAAATAAAATCCAAGCTAAATCCAAGTCAAAAGGCTGAGCCAAATTTGGACAGGGGGAAAAATGCCCATAAATAAAGGAGCAAGGAACTGGTGGGTAAAGGTAAAGACAGGGAGGTGTGGCCAGCACTCCCGGCCCCAGGGCAGAGAAGGCACACAAACACTCAGCTGGGGCTATCCCTGACCCTTGCTGTGGTTTCCCGCTGCTGTAAGAGGGAGCTGACAAAAACAGGAAGGGAGGCAACTAGAATGAACCTACGGTATTGTGGCATTGGACTGGAACTGGGAGTGTTAGTGCAAACTCACAGATTTCAATATATATGCTATGTATTGTAGATACAGATATATGAGGGGGCGGGGGAGACAGAGACCTGGAAACAGAGATGTAAGTGGGGCATGGGGTACTGAGATAGCCCCTACTCTGGCTACTGAGACGACCTGGGAACAGTGATACCCCACTAGCTCTATGCACACCTGGCATTCAGATCTCACTCCTAAGTACCATCCTCTACTAAAAGAAATGAGGACCCCTTGGGGAAATGGCTGATTCCCAGGACAAGGGCAGGAAATGAAATGAGCCTGGGACATCTTCTTGTGCCAGAGAGCAAGAAAGTGTTCACAATGAATCCCAAACCCACTGAATAAAGCAGGAAATCATGAATCTACATAGAGACAGTCAGACAGCCGGGCAAAGGGAAAACAATGAACTCTGCAGGGGAGAAGCCTGGAGGCATCACCTTCACTGAGTGATCAAAGGGAACATCACAGGTAATGGGTCCTATCCAACCAAGGGCCACTCTCTAAGATGCGGTGAGAAGGTGGCAGCGTCACTCCTGTGACAGTCCCAAGATGCACAAATGGAATCAAACCAGGAGGATCTGGCGAATCCAGGTGGAGGGACATGCATCAAAATAACTGGCCTGTCATCTTCTAAAGCATCAAAGTAAAAAAAAAATAATAATAATAAAGCATCAAAGTCATGTAGGTCAAAGCCTGAGGAACTCTTCCAAGCTGAAGGAGACCAAAGAGACGTGACAGCTACGTGCAATGCCTGATTCTGGACTGGATCATTTTCCTATTAAAGGCACTATTTATACACCGGGCAAAACTCAAATTGGAGCCTACTGATTACATGGTATTAGCTATCTATCAGTGTTAACTTCCTTATGTTGATGTTTGTATTACTGTCTTATAGGAAAATAACCTTATTAAAAAGCACATAGGTTGGCAATTTGTCCTGGAAAGATAAGGGGTAAAAATTCTTTGTGCTGTACTTGTAACTCTTCTGTAAGTTTGTGACAGTTTCACAATTTACAACATTTGAATTGTAAATGAAAAAGAAAGCAAGAGAGACAATATCATGCTACATCATCAGACAGGCTCAGATTGTCACATATGAGTTTTGGGCTGAGCAAGCCCCAAAGTCCTCTTTTAACTCAGGGAGCCATAAATGATTCTGATGGGGATGGGGACGGGGATGTTCTGCCGCTCACTGGGACTGCCTTCCAACCCCAAACACACAACCATCGATGCACACAGAAGGTGGCCGTGGCCCCTGCCATGGGCCAGGGCAGTTCCGTCTGTGAGCTACAAGAGAAGAACTGGCCAACGGCACTCACAGCAAGCCAGTTTTCTGACTGACTGGCCCACTGCTCATGCCTGTCCATGTGAAACAAGAGCTGAGCATGGCAAAGAAAATAACTTGGAATGCAAGCCAGGAGCAAAGGAAGAAGCCATGCTCCCACCAAAAACCAACAACAATAATGACTCCCTCTCATATCTGCACAGGGCTTCAATACTTCCAAGCTTCTCTTCATCTGAAATCGCACATGACCCATACAAAGGAAGGAAGCTACAGACCTGCGAAGCCAAACTCCTATTACACACTGAACACCACTGCATAGCACCTCCTCCCTGGTAGCCCTTGCAACACTCACAGTGATACACAGATATGTGTGATCATTTAACTAGCATTAGTCTCCCCCCACTGGACTACAGAGTTCAACAGTGTCTGCTCACAGATATCCCAGTGCTTCACATTAGGCAGACACTCCAAAAATACTTTCTAAATGATCACATGGGTATGTGGGAGGGTGGATGGATGATGGGTGGGTGGATGAGGGGCTGGATGGATGAATGATGCATGGGTGGGTGGATGAGGGGCTGGGTGGATGAATGATGCATAGAACAATGGATGATGGGTGGAAGGATGGATGGGGGATAGAAGGATGGATGAAGGGTGGGAGGATGGATGATGGGTGAGAGGATAGATGATGGGTGGGAGGATAGATGGGAGGTGGTAGGATGGGTAGAAGGATAGATGATGGATGGATGATGGGTGGGAAGTTAGACGGGAGGTGGGAGGATGGATGATGGGTAGAAGGATGGATGATGGATGGAAGGATGCATGATGGATGGAAGATGGGTGGAAGGATGGATGATGGATGGAAGGATGAGTGATGGGTGGAAGGATGGATGATGGGTGGAAGGATGGATGATGGGTGGAAGGATGGATGATGGATAGATGAGAGATGGGAGAATGGATGATGGGTGGGAGGATGGATAGGAGGTGGGAGAATGGATGATGGGTGGAAGGCTAGATGATGGATGGATGATGGGTTAGAAGATGGATGATGGGTGGAAGAATAGATGGGAGGTGGGAGGATGGATGGGAAGTGGGAGGATGGATGATGGATGGGAAGTGGGAAGATGGATGGGGGTGGGAGTATGCCCAACTTTGGTGTGCCCCCAGCCACCCTGCCTGGCTCTACCTGCTGCTGTTGGGCCCGGAGGTCACCGATCTCCTTCTGGTCCTCCTCATGGAGCCGCTTCATATCCTCCCAAGACTGCTGCAGCAGGTTACGCTCCCGCAGCAGCTGTCCATTCTCCCGCCTCAGCATGTCCACATCGTCCTTCAGCTGGGTCTGGTCGCTCAGGAGCCGGCTGTGGAGTGTGCTACAACCCCCATACACACGGTGAAGCCCAGCCAGCCTCCACCCCTCCAGCCCCTCCTCTCCTGCCCCTCCACGTCCCAATATACCCGATGGGAGCCCACAGCAGTCAGGGCAGCAGCACTCAGAGGCAGGCCAAAGCGTGGTATCAGCCAAATGCCAGAAAGACCCAAACCATTTTTTAAAAACTTGAGACCAAGAAGAGCACACATATGAAGGCCAAGGCAAGGTGATGGGCCCATACCTGGCACAGGCCTGGGCAAACGTCAGCAAGTGGGCGGGTAAGGCAGGCCAGTAAACTCAGAGGGGCCCCAGGAGACCCAGGGGAACATGCCCGGCCACCTCTCCTACAGCAGGAGCTGCAGCAAAGCCCCTGGACAGCCATCTGCCTGGCCTACTGCCTAATTTTCAATCCCTTTCCTACCTGTTGTGCTTCCGAGTCTGTCACTAGCTGGTGTAAAGGGTTCACAGCTCACCCTACACTTAGAAAAACCGAGACCCAAAGACCCAAACTCTCTTGCTGAAGGCCCACTAGCTGTTATATGGCAGTCCCACTCACTGGTAGAAGTCGGTCTCCTTGGCCACCTCCTCGCACCTCTTCAAGGCGTTGGTGTGCTGCTTCTGCAGGCTCTGCAGGTCCGACATGGCCCGCACACACTGGATCTTCAGCCTCTCGTAGTCGGGATTCAGCCTGTGGTAGGGCCTGACCCAGACAGCAGCAGTGAACACAGGCCCCGGGATCACTCGGACAACGGGTGTCTCTGCCCCGGGTAGCCTCCAGCCCAGTGTCCCCGGACACTGGGGTTCTGTGCACCACAACCACCTGATGCTTGTTCAACTCCCATATCCTGGCATCCCCAAACCCACAGGATCCCTAGGGTGGAGGGCCCTGGCTGCCCAGGCTCCCTGGTTGAGCCTGGAGCGCTAAGAAGTTACTGTCTTACTCCCTAGCAGCTCCTGGGAACCTGTGCAGCAGGACTTGACACACAGTGGGCACACCAGAAACCTGTGATGAAGCTTCTCCTCTTTTTAAGAAAGTGACTGTCAATCTTGGGAACCCAGCAAAATACCAAGGCCCAGACCAATTACATCAGCATCCTTGGGGATGTGACCCAGACAGACACCAGGGGATTCTGGTGTGTCACCACTGTTGAGAACACTGGCCAGGAGCACCGCTTCTCAGAGTGGGGTCCCCAGACCTGCAGCATTAGTTTCACCTGGGAATATGCTAGAGTGCAAACCCTCAGGTCAGCCCCAGAACTCCTGAATCAGACACGTGGGAGGGAGGGAGGCCTAAGCAGCAATCTATGCCTTAACAAGCCCTCTGATGACCTGGTGCACGCTCGAGTTTGAGAACCCCTGCCCTACAGCTGGCGTTCATAACTTTTCTCTGTCAAGGGCCAGACAATTAAATGCTGTAGGCTCTGCTAGCCATAGAGCCTCTGTGTAACTACTCCTTCTGCCTTGGGACCACGAGGCAGGCCCTGGACAATATGTACTCTAGCACCCCGTGTCTCCACTGGCCCTGGCTCTGTGCTGAGCTCAGAGAATAGGCTTTGCAGCCCTGCCATCAGCCCAGAGGAACCTTCCTCAGGATGAGGCACATCCATGCCTGATGCTCCTAAGGCAATCCCCCTCACCTCAGAAGCCCAACCAGCATCTCCCAGAAGAATGAATCACACTGTATCCCTCCTCTTCCACGAAGCCCTCCTGGATGGGCAAGCGGGTAAAGACTCTCTCTTTGCCCCACCCCGCGGACCTGGTATCACCTCTGAATTCCAACAAAAGACGAATCAAAGATTTTCTCCAAAACAGCAAAGAAGCCAGGCGGTATATATCCTCCAAAAACGCACATGCAGCAGGAAGAATTAAGGTGTGCACTTGTCACGATCCATTTAACAGTGAGGAGGGGTGGCACACGTGCATGCACAGACACACGCACAGACGTGCACACACATGCACGCACACAGCCAGGCGGGTCAAGGGCTCAGCAATGGGACGACTATCTCCATCAGGGCAGGGGCTGCATACAGGCAGCAGACGAGGACAATGAGGAAGCATACTGTCCTGGTGCTGGAAGACAGAGGCCTAGAGAAGCGCAGTGATAAGCCCGAGGCCACCCAACTAACCCGTGAGGAGGCACCAGAGTGGGACCAGGCCCTGCGAGCTGCTGTCAAAACCACCCACCAAATCATCATCCACAGAGGATGAATATATGACAGACACACCCACACCTCTCAATCTCTGCGTGTGTGACTCAGGCCACAGGCTCCAATTCAGCTCAGAGGAAGCATAAGCGGCCTGCGCCCCCTCCCCTCATCCAGGGCTGCTGGGAGAGCATTTCAAAGTGAGGGGGGCAGTGAGCATACAGCCACCTTGGCAGCATAGCACGGACCCCCGGGAGATAAGGATGAGTGTCTAAGGGGTGAGGGGTGGTGGCGTGATGGCATCAGGAGAGCAGCCCTTGTCCATCAGGCCTGGGCAGGGAAGCAGGTGTGGTCACTACCTCTTATCAAAGGTCGTCCCGTGGGTCGCGAAGGCCAGGCGCTTCCGCAGTTCATTCCTCTCTCGGGTCATCAGCCGCAACTGAATGGAGAGGTTCTCCACCTTCTCATTCACCTGTCGGTCGGTGAGGAGGGGTGGCGGGGATGGCGCCTTCCCGGTGGTACCTGGCCAGGGGGACATAAATATTAAAGTGAACTCACATTTAGATAGTACTCACCCAGGCTGCCGGGCACTGCTCTGAGCCCCTGGCCTGCGTCAGCTGCACCCAACAACCCTACGAGGTGGGTCCTGCAGCGACTGCCCTTCAGATGAGCCCAGGTCAGGAGTAACGGGGTGGGGGTGGGAGGGCTGAGACCTGAGCCCAGGCCATCTGCTCCAGCCCCCAAGCATCATCCACCACCCTCTGCTGGCCTTGACTGGGAACCCCCACTCTCTTCCCAGCCACTTTGACAGCTCCACGATGGAACCCTTTGGGCCCTGATCTGCGCATCTTTGCCTGGTCTGGAAACAGCAACTATCTGCAACCCCTGGGCACGAAGAGGCAACTTACGGCCTGAGCAGAACGGGATCCACAGCCTGAGGAGGAAGGGACAGGTGGGAGCCAGGGAAGCTTCTGAGGCCCAAGGCCGCTGGCTCTGAAGCTGAGCCCCAAGGTCTGAGTTCCCGTCCCCGCCCCCAACCAGGGCTGAACACTACACACCTCCCTTCTCCAACCTCTCCAAATGCCCGGAGGACCTGCCCCAGCCAGCCCAGGCGTGTGGGCTTCGGAGAAGGCGCTCAGGGACAGCCGACCATGGTTAAGGTCGGTGTGACATGATGTAGGGACATCCTGGGGCTTCTGTCTGCCCAGGCCCTCATCACCTATACCCAAGACTGTCTCAAAGGAAAGCCCATGCTATAACTAAGGAACAGTGATCACCACTAGCACCTCTGACAAGATCTAAATCCTTTTCTAAGAAGAAAGCATCTCACTCAAATGGCCAGGAGGCAGAGACAAAATCTGTGATGCTTTTATATTTAATTCTGTCCACACATTCACCTGGGATATCCGCTAACCCTCGGAGATGCTCGGCAGGGTCCCAGGAACTCACAGCAGCCATCTCCTTTGATGGACGTAACCTGGGAGGCTGATTCACCCCAGGGAGTACAGTGCCTGTCTCCCCAGCAGCCCTAGAATGTGCGGAGGGCAAGAAGCAGGTCTTCTGACCCTGTGCCATCCTGACACCAGCCCCCCCTCCAGCTGATCCTTATTGGCTGACTACTTATGCAAGCCAAGTATCCCCCAAAAGAAAAGATGGACACTCAGGTGTGGCCCCGCATCCTCCCGGAGTGTCAGGGAAGATGGGGACTTCTGCAGTGCTGGGGGACGGGCTAGAAGGCGGCGTGAGGTAGGAGCCCCCACCTCTCAGTTCAGCATTCTCCCAAGTGGGGAGCCCAACCACTGAATCTAGTCCCCTCAAAAGTGCATGTTATTGTAAAACCACCATGACTGTAACAACCAGGATTCCCAGGCTTCAGGCCAGGCCTCTGGGTCAGAATGCCCTCTGACGAGGGGTCCAGGACCAGCGCTGCCCACCAGTATCTCCCCCGCCCCCCACACCGTCCTACTCCACAGCCTGAGAAGCCTTCCCTCACCTTCCCCCCAAAAGACCCTGGACCCTCAGCCCTGCCCCCGGAGTTCTGGAAAGCAGCTGGTTACAGCTGTGCAGGCTGTGTCACTTCTTCCTCTTCGGGCAGATGAGCCTTAACCCAAGGCCAGGTTGACCCTGCCATCCAAGCTGCAGGAATTTAGCTGGCTCTCTGAAAAGTGACCCTAGAGACCAAGGTCATAACCTAAAGGTCTGCAAACTTTTTGACTTAGGACCTCTTTATGATCTTAAAATGAGGATTCCTAAGAGCTTTTGTTTACATGGCTTACAAGTATCTAATGATCTCTACTAGATTAGAAATTAAAATTAAAAAATTTTAAATATCTACTATTTTTTAAAATTTTTATTTATTTATTCATGATAGACACACTGAGAGGCAGAGACACAGGCAGAGGGAGAAGCAGGCTCCATGCACGGAGCCTGATGCAGGATTCGATTCCGGGACCCCGGGATCTCGCCCTGAGCCAAAGGCAGACGCTCAACCACTGAGCCACCCAGGCGTCCCTAAAATATCTGCTAATTTTAAAATAACCAAAAATCCACTACATGTCCACGTAAGTTTTTTTTTTTTTTTAAATGAAAATTAACCTTTCCGTCACAAAACAAAAAACATAGCAAGAGAGTGGCATCGGGGAGCCTGGGTCGCTCAATTGAGCATCTGACTCTTGATCGTAGCTCAGGTCATGATCTCAGGGTCATGAGTTCAAGCCTCATATTGGGCTCCACACTATGCAGTACAGCCCACTTTAAAAATATTAAAAAGTGGCATCACTTTGCATCTTTACAATGCTGTTGACTTCTGGCTTAAGAGAGATAGCTAGAGTCTCCACCTGTGCAGCATCACACATGATGGGTGAACCTGTAGAAAAGTCTGCTCTACAGCAAAGTCTGTGAGAGGATGATAGTGGAAAAGGCAAGCGGCATCTCAGTATCATTATGATAACAGCTTTGACCTCACCAGCCCCCTGAAAGGGCCTCAGGGACAGCACGTGAGCCGTGCTTTGAGAGCAGGTGCTCTTGCTATAATCAAGCCCAGAAGTATTACAGAAACATCAGCTTGAGAGTTTCAGAAATGAAAAGCACCACCAGAGAAAGAATTTTCCCCCTATTTTGCGAACAAGGCAACAGGAAGATGCATCCGTTCCTTGGCTGTTAAGGAAGCTGAAGGGAGAAGGAGAAGGAGCAGGACAGAAACTGGGCTCATCAGATCTGTCACCACACACAGCCAGGGCCTTGTGTCCCAGCCTCTGGCAGGATGAGGACACTGGCTCTGCAGGTATGAGGACCTGGGGGAGCCTAGCATTCAGACAATGAAAGGAGTGCGGACATTGCCCAGCATAACCCAGGTGCTGGTTTCTGAGCTAAGTGCACTCTGTACCTGATGAACGCCCACAGCACCCTCCCAGGTACGTGCTCTGACCATCCCGTGAGAAACTGACATCGAAAAGGATGGCACAGCCAAGAAAATGGTGCACCCCAAGCACACATGGCTCCAGTTCCAAAGCCAGGGCCTCAACCACGACGTTACGCCGCCTCCCGTTAGGTCTGAACATGCCTGAGACATACAAAGAAGGCCGCCCAGGTCTGAGAAGCCATCACACAGCAGACTGTCTGAAGTAGGAAATGCCACAGTTAGGAAGGTGGGGGGCAGAGCAGGACCACAGGGCACCTCAAGAAGAATCCCAAGATGAGCTAAGCCTGGACATTCCAGATTAATGATAAGTGTTGCAGAGAATCCTCTCCATTCCCTGTCAGTTAAAAATAAAGCTTTTCTGGGCGCCTGGGTGGCTCAGTCGGTTAAGCATCTGGCTTCCATCCAGGTCGTGATTCCAGGGTCCTGGAATCAAGCCCCGAGGCTGGTTCCCTGCTCAGCGGGAAGGCTGCTCCTCCCTCTCCCTCTGTCCCTCCCCCTGCTCGTGCTTCCTCTCTCACAAATAAATCAATGACATCTTTAAAAATAAAGTTATTCTTTTTTTGCTTGCACCTCAAGACTGAAAGACGTTTTGAAGGTGATGTGGCCCTCCCATCCAAACTGGTTGCTAGAATGCCCCACAAGGCGGCCGAGGCTGCTGGAACTCCGCCACAGGGAGGGAGCTCACTACTTTACAGCAAAGCCCAGCTAATCCCTCCCCATCAAGTCATTCTCTGTACAGAGTTAGAATCCATCTCCCGCAACTTCCTCCACTGACCTAGATGGGCTCCCAAGGGCCACAAGGCTCCTACACCTGTAACTAACTCCTCTTCTATACAACAGACCTGAAAGTATTTGAAGACCATTGTCAAGTCCCTTTATCACTACGAGTGAGAATAAGCTAAGATGAAAAGGCGACAACTCTAAATGTTGGCAAGGGAAGGAAGAAACTCGAATTCCTAAATGTCGCAGGTGGAAATGTGGAATGACACGGCCACTTTAGAAAGCACTTTGGCAGTCTTTTATTTTATTTTATTTTTTTAATTTTGAAAAATAACCTCTAGGCCCCGAATCTGGGGCTCGAAGCTACAACTCCAAGACCAAGAGTCACACGCTTGACCAACTGAGCCAGCCAGGTGCCCCTGGCAGTCTTCTATAAAGTTAAACATGCATTTACACTACCACCCAGTAATCCCACTCCTGGGTACTGACACGAGAAAAGAAAAGCTACGTGCCCACAAACACTAGCACACAAGCACTTAAAGCAGAGGGCGAATGGATAAATGGCAACGTCCCCTTCCTCCAAAGGAATACTACTCAGCAGGGGAAGGGAATGGCCGCTGACGAAGCACCAGGACCCCGAGAGCTGGGGAGTCTGAAAGCCCTCTGCTGAGTGAAGGCAGCCAGACACAAAAGGCTATAAATATACGATTCCATTTGTAGGACATCTGAGAAAGGGCGGAAACATAGGGCAGAAAAGAGATGAATGGTTGCTGGGGGCTGGGAGTGGGGGTGGAGGGAAGAAAGGCTGAGTGCAAAGTCACAGAGGGGAATGTCTTGGGCTGAGGGAGATGCTCTGTATCTTTCTGTGGCGGTGGTTACACGACCATGTGAGTTTGTCAGAAGTCACTGAACTATACATAAAGGAGAAGTTTTACTAAATGCAATTTATACCTCGATGACATGACTTCTTAAAAAATTAAGCTAACAATAAAACCTGTGGTGCCCCAAACAGAAGCCACCATCCCAGGAGTGGTGTGGTCGTCGGTGGAGCTTGGACCGCCAGCCTCCCACCCCATCAGACACGGCAGGTACAGCAGATAGCTTACAAAACAAGCAAAATAAGGGCGCCTGGGTGGCTCAGTGGTTGAGCATCTGCCTTCAGCTCAGGGTGTGATCCTGGGATCAAGTCCCACATCGGAGAACCCGCTTCTCCCTCTGCCTGTCTCTGCCTCTCTGTGTCTCTCATGCATAAATAAATAAAATCTTTTAAAAAATAACAAGCAAAATAATAACTAAGCCCAAGTGAGTTGTCCACAGGAACCTCAGACGTCCTTCCCTCCACTCTCCAATCCCTGCACAGCTGTACTTTGGGAATCAAAAGCAAAACTGTCCACTCGCCCTGACTTCACTCCTTCCTCTTTCCACTCTGGAACCCACTCCAAGAAGGCAGATTCTTTCTTCCTTTCTGTGTCCAGGATGGGGCTCATGGGTAAGGGACTTAGATGGTACAAAAATGGGGGTGCCTTAGAGATGCCAGGAGAGCAGCCACGGGCCCGGGGTTTTGGGCAAAGAGCCATCTGTCACTGGGCCTCGGCGTGAGAGTGTCGGCAGCAGCAGAATCCGCAGGGAGACAGGGCAGGCCCCTTTCTCCACAGGAGTCCTGGCTCTGCCTCCCGGTCACCAGGGCTGGTGCGGCCACCTCCACAGACCACTGAGGCTTAGTGAGCTGCTTGACAGCTGGGTCATCTTGGCCGGAAACCCGTGTCCTTAGCTCCCTCGCCACCGCACTCCAGCTCAAGGCCGCCCCCGCTGTCTTATTTACAGCTGGACAAATCACAGCTCTGCTCCGGAGCCCTGTGGGCCCATGTGCCAGAGCCGAGGAGGAAACTGGTACCGGTCAGACGTGGGCAGGTGGAGGGGCCGTGCCCAGGTAAGCTCCCTGGCTCCCTCCAGGCCCTGGCTCGCAGGGGAGGAGCAAAGCAGCGGCAGGACACGGTCGTCAGGAGCAGCAGCAAGCAAAACCAAGCCCCCCTCATCTGCAGCCCAAGAGAGCCAGAGCCATCGGGAGAGACACAGTTCCTCGTCGTAAACCAGTGCTTCTGAAAGCACCGTAGTGTCACGAACTTGTTAGAAACGTCCCTCTCGGGGCTAATTCCGAAACCCAGGAAGTGGAGTCAGCACTCCTGTCCAGGTGATTCTGATGCCTGCTCGAGTCTGAGAACCTCTGGCCCTGGCCAGAGGGGCTTTTTCCTCCCCCGTTTTACTGGCTGGCCTGCAGCCACTACAGCTAAGGGCACTGCCCACAGACGACACGCAGGGAGGGCCCCTTCCCCTAACTGTGGAAGCCCGGGGGGTGGGGATGGCCCCCCAGGTCAGTCAGTACAGGACGGAGGCCCAGCTCCTCCCAGGACTGACGGTGCAGGCTGCGGCCACGCCCCGCGTCCAGGTAAAGCACTTGCCCTCAAATCAGATCCTTGACTCAAGGTCTGCTCACTCTGCAGAAACCGGAACCAAGAGAGGCGGTGATGATGGCCTATCGCCTCCTCACTGCTCCTACTTTTTTTTTTTTTTTAATGATTTTATTTACTATTTGAGAGAGAGAAAGTGAGCAAGAGAGAACACAAGCAGGAGGGAAGAGCAAACCAAGAAGCAGACTCCCTGCTAATGCAGGGCTCCATCCTGGGGCCCTGGGGTCATGACCTGAGGCGGGAGCAGACGCTTAACCCAGGGACCCCTGCTCCTACTTCTGAAGCAACATATCTAGAAGGCTCACACAAGGACCACCTCCCTCCTTGAAACTTACTGTCACCCCGCATCAGAAATAGCTGCCTCCTCCCCTGAGCTATTTGGTTCCTTCTGTTTTATATTCGGCACAAAGGCCGGTCGTCGCTTTCCTCTCTGGTGCTACGGTCTGAATGCTGGTGTCCCCTCGCCAAAATCCCTAAATGGGAATCCTAAGCCTCGAGGTGTGGTATTAGGAGGCAGGGCCTTCGGGAAGTGACTAGTTCATGAGAGCAGATGCCACGTGAGTGGAACTAGTGCCTTTATAAAAGGAGCCCAAGAGCTCTCTCCCCTTTTTCTCCACGTGAGGACACAGCAGGAAGACGCCATCTGTGAACCCTTTAGCAGGCCCGCACTGGACACGGGATCTGCCTGGATCCTGGATTCCCAGCCTCCAGAACTGAGACAAATAAGCGTTTGTTGTTTTCTGGCTGCCCAGTTGGTGGTATTCTGTTTTGGCAGCCTGGACGGACGGAGACACCTGGCTGCTGTGAGAGCAGGGGCCAGGGCTCTCTGTGACCCTGCACGCACAAGCACATGCCCAAGAGAAGAAGGTGCTCCCATTGTTTGGAAGAACTGAGAAAACAGGCCCCTGATCCAAAGGCCCAGGAAAGGAAGGGTGAGAGGGCACAAGGAGTCCGGGAGCAGAACCTGCTTCCATGATGACTCACCCCACCTTCCTGTGCCAACCAGAAGCCGTGCTTTCAAGGAATCTTCGCTGGGATACAGAGGAAGCCCTTCAGCTGCTTCTCCTGCCAACAAGCCAAGAGACCTCTTAGTTTAGTAAGAAACCTCTCTGGTTGCTTCAATTTGCATAAAATTTGAAGCTCATTTTATAAATGCTACTCAAGGATGTCTGTTCTCCTTAAAACTTCCCCAGTTGTCCCAGGTGGGAGATAAAACGCACCTGAGAAATCAGGTCAGGATGAATGGGGAAGAAAAATATCAACTGCCTGAAACGAGTGTGTGTTCCTGGGGCAGATCCGGGAGGGCTACGCACAGGCCAGGTTACCTACGGACGGGCTGCATGGGATGGGGGAGGCCTCCAAGAAGCCTCAGCACTCAGCTGATGAAAAGTGCCAGAAAAGGTGTCAGCAGAAAGACTCTAGGTTAGCTCCAGCGTGGTGAGCTGTTAGCAGCATCAAGCTGAGAGCTGAGAGGGGACAGGCCACCTGCAGACCTAACACTAGCCAGGGCAGCCCATCAGGCACCAGCCTCGCAGAAAGCACACAACACCCAAGACTTCCCCTACCAACTGTCATGCAGACCGTAACTTGCCATTCTTTCCCCAAATGGTGTTTGTTAAGGAGACATACGTGGGAGAGCGGAGGTGATCTTTTTATTGTAAGACGTTGCTCTTGCTTTGCCTTCGCTTCGTGCAGAAAGACCGTGAACCAACAGGAACAGCCAGTCTCCATCTGACTACAGGCCCCCTCCCGCCAGGACCGCGGTGCAGGGAAAGGGCATCACCTGTCATCAGGTGAGGCTGAGCCAGGAGGAATTCCCCAGGACGCGCCACAGTGGTCCCCGTGGCTGACCCCACCGCTCATTCCATGCCAAGGGACAGGCCCACACCAGCCACAGACGTTCCAGTGCCCTCACCAAGGATGAAGTCAGGCCAGCCCACCTCAGACCGGGAGGCCTGTTAAATGTAGATGCTGGACCCTGCTCTCAGAGCTTCTGATGTAACAGGTATGGGGTGAGGCTCAGGAACCTGCATCTCCAACAGGTGCCTGAGTGTTGCTGGTCCAGAGACCATGCCGCGTGAGCCACTGCTTTGGGCACAGACCTGTGACGCAGCTGTGGTCAGCGTGGGGAGCCCTGCCAAGGGATTTCTGCGGAAGGCTGCTTTGCTGCCAAGGAGACGCTAGAGGACCCTCTTCATCCTTGCGATAACAGAGATGTCCTTGTATGTGCTCTGTCCAATATAGCAGCCACGAGCCACAGGTGGCCAGAGAGCCCTTGAAATGTTGTGCGTGTTATTGTTGAAACTAGACATTTTCATTTTAGTTCATTTTAATCAATTTGAAAATAAACAGCCACCTGTGGCTGGTGGTGCTCATAAGGGACCCTGCATGCAGCCCCCGACACCGCCAGATCTTGATGTGACAGCTGGAAGTGCTGCTACAGAGGCCCTGCCAGCAGCCTGAGGGGAAGACACACGCAGACGCTCGCAGAGCCACATCCCAGTGTACTCGGCCCAACCTCAGCAGCTTCTTACTATGTGAGATCACATGTTTCTTTCTTGTTGAAGGCGGTGTGAGCAGGTATTCCCAGCTGCGACAGCCAAAGGTCTCCTGGCTGGTACAGCCACAAGGACACTGAGAAGTGGGGCCGCTCACCCCCAGGACGATGACAACCACTGGCATAAGAACAAGAGAAGCAAGACTTGGGTCCTGGTGAGCTGAAGAGGGTCTGACCTGAAGGGGAGCACCCAGACCCTCAGCATTCAACATCTGGGCACCGACACCTGAGGCCCAGCCTACTCCAGGACATGCAGCGCTACACTGCTGTCTGCCTGCTGGCCGACAGGTGTGTGGGGACGCTGCTGACCACTCCACCCCAAAGACTGAGCCAGCTTCAGGTATGGGTTGAACGAAATGGTGGGTCGTTGACATGAAGCTTCTTCCAGAAAGTGCGGAGGTCCAGCTGCATAAAAAATACCTTCCTACTCCTGCTTAAAATTCCACTGGTAACAATAGTTGCTGTGGTTTAAGTTAATACCTCTCACTTTGGAGAGACTAATGCAAAGTTTCCTAAGAAAGGTTCCTCAAAGAAAGACGGTAAGCCCTGAAGTGTTGAAATGAGGAATTTGTCAGATACCTATTAGATAATTGTACCTCGTTCCCAGGGGCAACAGGGAGCCGAGAGAGGATACGGCATGGAGGAGGCAAGAGAGGGGCACTCGGGGACCAAACACCTCGGTTTTACAAAAGCCCCTTGTCGGGACACCTGGGTGGCTCAGTGGTTGAGCATCTGCCTTCAGCTCACAGCGTGATCCCGGGGTCCCAGGATCGAGTCCCACATCGGGCTCCCTGCATGGAGCCTGCTTCTCCCTCTGCCAGTGTCTTTGCCTCTCTGTGTGTCTCCTGCATAAATGAATAAAATCTTTTTTTTTTTAAATCAAAAAAATTAAAAAAAAAAAAAAGCCCCTTGTCACTGCTCCACTCCCAAGGGTTTCCCGGGAGCCAGTCTCATGTTTGAAATTCCAACAACCCCACCATTGGGGTGATGGACTCACAACTGAAGCTCTGAGCTGTGGTCCCAGAAGAGTCCTCCCTGAACCCTGGACAGGGATGACGGAACCTGTGATGGCTGCACCATGTCCTCCCAAAAGTCCTGAAATCCTCACACCGCACACCCCCACCCTATAAATGTGAATGTGACCTCGCTGGAGATACAGTCTTTGCCGGTGATCAGGTGAAGACGAGGTCATCCTGGAGTAGGACTGGTGTCCCTTTTTAAAGAGGAGACGTGCAGACAGACACGCACACAGGGACACCACAACGTGAAGACAAAGGCAGAGACTGGGGTGATACACAAAAGCCGAGGACCACCCAGGATTGCCAACACCCCACCGGAGGAGGGAGAGGAACCTGGGACAGACCCTGCCCTGAGGCCATCAGATGTGTGGCCTCCAGAACTGTGTGCGAATGCAGTTGTGTTGTGTAAGGCGCTTCGTAACGGCAGCCCTGGGAAACAGCACGGCACCCCCTACCGGTACCTCCCTGACTGCACTGACCTCACGCACCGTGTTTGCTTAGAAAACCATCTCCCAAAAAAAGAAAAAAGAAAAAAAAGAAAACCATCTCCCCCGTGTACCCCAAGGCCCACAAGCCCTGACACCACATCTGCCCTACTCCCCACTGCGTTCCAAACCCACTTCCAGCGCAGCAGAGGTGCTCCCTAAGTGTTCCTCGAGTTAACACATGAAAGGTCAGCCCCGGACTGGGCCTGGAGTCCCCGGCATGAGTGTCAGTCTCCCCCTCTGTCTATACAGAGGAGATAAAATAACTGGACCGGATGGCCTCTGGGGGCCCTTCCGACTACAGAAACTCCACGACCCTCTGTCCATCAGGGTCAGATCTGGATGTGAGAAACCACGCAAGGGTGTTAAACAGAAGGCACCTGACGCAGGATGGGTGACAGAGGTGTGGGAGGGCTGGGAGACCGGGATAACCTTCCTGTCGGGACGTCTCCAGTGAAGGGAGGGCAGGACCGTTGATGGGCTTCTGGAAACACATGGACAGGCAACTCCTGTCCCCAAGGCAACACGCGGCCCAGGGGGCTGTTCCCACTTACAACAGACAGTCCCAAGAGGGGCCATTCTCATGGACAGTGGTCACGGAGGCACAAGGTTGGGGTTGGGGGGGACAAGCTCACTGAGAAGTCCCATGCCCTGACCAAGAGAGGGAAGGGGGAGACACAGCCTCCCCCAGCACCTGCCTCCCTGCTAACACCAGAACCAGATTCCTGCCCTCCACCGTCACGAGGACGTCCTGCTGATGGGAGAAGGTGTGAATGGCATCAACAGAAGATGGCCCCACAAATGATCTGACAGGGGAGTCCGACTTCCCACCCCCCAGACTCGGGGCCACGTCGGCTCGCACCCAGCTGCCCGACCCGCCCGGTGCCCTCCAGGAAGGAGGGGTGCCCAGGTGGTACTCACCCACACTGCTGAGGGAGCTGCTGCTTTCTGAGTCTGAGGGCATGATGGATAAGACGCTGTAGGTGGAGCCTGGGGACAGAAGGACAGACCATTTGTTACTAACCCCAAACTACTGTCAGGCCAGCTGATCTTCGGTCAACACCACACTGAGAACCAACACGACGTCAGTGACCAGAAGTCGGACGTAAGGGGCCAGGCAGGGGTGGTCAGCAGGGTCTAGTCTGTGGTATTTCTGCGGGGCCTCTCACCTCACCTGCCCTGGAGACTTATCTAACGCACAGTCGGAGCCAATCAGTTGGCTTCTCCTTAGGATGACTGGGGAAGAGCTTAGCAAGGGAGCAACATGCCCCAGGTTAAAACAGGGTCTGGGGATTTCCTCCGGGTCTTTATCAGTTTGATGCCAGCATCCATGCAGAGAGCGACAGAGCAGAAGTTACACATCTACGAACTATGTGTTCTTTTTGCTCGACTGTTCTGCTCTCGGGTCTGAATGTATTCCAGCTCGGTCCTTACTAATGTGGTCAGGGACTGCCCCCTTATTACTGTCACCAAAGCCAAGGAGCAGCACGTGCCCCTTTTCTGGCCGACACTTAATGTTAACTCCTGGTGTTAGAGGCACAACCGTACCACACCACAGTTCAGTCTGAACATGAGCATTTTCTAAGCCAGGAGGCTACCCACCTGGGCACCAGTGTAACCTCTGGGTGAAGAAACCCCATTTCCAAACCAGCTCTCGTCTACGCAGGAGGAGCTGGGTCACACTGAGCAGGTCGTTTGCTTTCCGGAGCTCTGCTCCCTGGCCTGTACGGAGCTTCAGCCGACGGCTTGTAAGGTCCTCTCTCCCGTCTTATTTTAGGGTCACACTCTCCCCTGATGGCATGTTTTGCTTGTGACTACAGGTGACACCAAGTTAGAGGGAGAACCGCCTCCAAGACTACCTCAGGAGCTGAGAAGAGCACCACGTGCACAGGTGGAGGTCAAGGAAATCCAGGCAACGGCCGGAATGCAGTATTTTGCCCTTGGAACCGAAAGCCCTACAGAGTGAAGAGGTGTGTGCAGCGGGCAGAGTGGTGACTAGAGATGGGGTTTTTGCAGGAAAGCCTTTGAACGAGCCTCGGGGCCCTGATGTGGAAAAGCAGCCAAGAACTCATGAGCTCTAGGGCTCCGGGACCAGAAACGTGGGGGCCAGATTGAAGGTTTCTCTCCTACCACAACTCAGCTGCTTACTGTCTACCTGCACACTCTCCGAAGGGACGGTGAAGGGATGAAGAGATGGGGGTGTGCAGGGGAGCCAGCAGGCATGCCCACCAGAAAAAGAGATGAAAGCAGAGAACAAAAAGAAAAACCAAGGAAAAGGGACTTTGGTAACGGCGAGAACTAGGACAGTGGCCAGGCATGACTGGTGGCCTCATTATCAAATTTTCTGAGACTCTCTTAAGAACCTGTGGGTATTATGTCATTATGTATCTGTCCAAACCCATGGGGTGTGTAACACCACAAGTGAACCCTAAGGTAAACTACAGCGTTTGGGTGATAACGACGTGTCAGTGTGGGTTCATCAATCGTCACGAATGTACCACTGAGGCGTGGGATGATGAGAGGGGGCAAAGCTGTGCACCTGTCGGCTCAGGGGGGGATATGTGTGCTTTCCCCTCCATTTTGCTGTGAATCTAAAAGGCTCTTAAAAGTTTATTTAAAATAAAGAAAACCTGTGGATGTTTAGCATGGACTGAAGAGGATGACTTAGGGCGTAGACAGCTGCTCGGTCTTCAGATGGGGCTGTCAAAGGGATCCATTTGTGCCATACAGCCTCTGGCAGCAGGACTGGACATGGCAGGCAGGTGTTCTAGAAAGCCTCGGGTGGGGGCACCCAACGGTCAGGGCTGGCTAGGTCTCAAGAGAGCTGGGGAGGGCGGGGCCCCCTCAACACACGCCCTCACTCACTTCACGGAGGCCCCACGCCCACCTGGCAGGGAGGCCTCAGGAGGGTTCTGCCCATCACTCCAAGGGAGAAGGAACCAGAAAATCCCATGCAGCCCTGAAATTCCTTGATCCCACCAAAAAAAATGAATAGCAACATTCAACGAAATACCTCCTGTATTTCATGTTCGGCCCACACGATTCATTGTGCTGTCCATTCAACATTTCTGCATTTTTGTCTCAATAAAACAATGAGTGCCACGAATTTCTCAAATCCTCTCTCTTCCCATACCATAAACAGTAAGCATTGCATAAGGACCCGTGAAGTAAGGTCGGATACGATTCAGGCACTCCGTTGGTGTCTTCAAGGACAAACACGTCAACGCAACACCGATTTCCTCAATTCAATGGACGGTTTCTTAATTATTTTTTTCTTTACGTTAATGGAAGGCTAGCCAGCCGGTATGTTGGTGGATTATTTTCGAAAGATGCCTCCTTGGAAAAGGAGACACAACTAAACCCTCCCACTCACACCCCCAGATCCGAGCCGGGCCCCGATCGCGCTGGCGGCACCGCCGTTCCCTGCGGGAACGCCCTGCTTCTCCCTCACTACTGGCACCAGCAGAGCCCCATCTTCCAGTAAAGCACCCCTCCTCATCAAGTCGTCTCTCTCCTCCCCCATGGCCAGTTTCCACTGTTAATTAAACTTGGCAGACATCCTTGTCTCTCTCCGCCCCATCTCCCTCCCTGGCTGGGGGAGTCAACTGGCCAACCACACACTGTTCTTCCAGTCCCCGAAGTCCTGCCGAGGTTCTGGGGCATGACCTGGGGGCGGCGTGACATCTCTATCTGCATCTCTGGGCATCTCCGCCCCCGAGTCGGCTGGCAGGGCTCCTAGGCGCTGGGGAATGGCAGGGAGGGATCAAAATTGGATGGGGCCCAGTTTTTACAACGTTCCCAGGGCCTCAGACGTCATTCAGAGGAGGAGAAAAAGGCCCAAAGACGACGTTTGTCTTGGTCATGCTTTGTCTCTGCTACTATTGTTGTCTTAAAAAGCCTATGTGGTCAGGATGTCGGGAAAAGGCAAGAGGAGTCACTCTCCTCCCAGAGTCACGCGGTGTCCTTTCAAAGCCGGTGGCTTCTGAAGGGCGGGTGTCGGGCGTCATCTACCTCTGGGGTTTCACAATCGAATCTGGAGGCCAACAGGAGTCTCATCTCAAAGGCACCACTCAGCCCCCCATGAAGGCACCTGCACCCCATGTGCCCTGAAGCCTAAGGCACATGCTCCACCTGGCGGAGAGGCCCAGACTGCCGAGGCCTGTAGAATCGGCGCGGCTCCCCTTCTGGCACTGCCCACGCCCCCATGGGCCCTCCCACACCCCCACAGGACAGCAGGGCGCTGCCACTCAGGGCGCTCCCACAAACTCAGGCAAGCCTGTGCACAGGTCCTCAGAGGACCCAGAAGTCAGATGATCTGGAAACACGTCCAGGAAAGGAGAGCAGAGCATGGACGCGTAACCAGAGAGGGACACGAGGGAGGCCTCTACTGGCACAGGGACTACCGGGGAGACCCGAGCAGAGGATGGGTTCCGATGTGGGCAGGCGAGGGGGGCCTGGGACTCTGCCGCTCTAACGCCCCAGCACACAGAGGAGACGTGGGGCAGCAGGCAGGGCCCGAAGGCTGCCGGGAGCCGTGGGAGCCAGTGCAGGCGACGGCAGGGGCCCCGAGAGCCACAAACAGACCCACGCAAGCTCTACATCCTTCCCAAGAGCCCAGCCCCTGCTAATTGCGTTTACTCTGTGACTCAGCCCCAGTGGGTCACCGAGACCACTTCAAAAGAACTTCCAGTAAAATCACCCGAGCAATAGCGGAATGGCCCAGTCCTCCAAGGCCGCCTCCCGCAGCCTGCGCTTGGCTCCCCTCACCTGGAGCTCGTACGGGCCCCGCTGGCTCACGCTTCCTCCCAGGGACACTAGGATCCAGGGCACCTCTGCCAGCCTAGGGCCTGCCCACGGGCCTCCTCCCAGCGCTGCCCGCCGCGCCCACCCCGCTCCGCTCACCGGGCACCTGCGAAGGCCGGCGGCTGTGCCCGGGGGCTCTGGTCGGGAGGCGCTGTCACCACTAAGCTACCTGCCCCGCCCTGGAGCCCACCCCCCCCCCCCAGCTCACCCCTGAGGAACCACGGCCGGGCACAGATGGCTGACAGCACCCCAGCGCTCCCTTGACCTGCATGTGCCCATCAGGCTCCTAACACGAGCCTGAGCCCCACGAGGCCCCCGGGGCCAGGCCTGGGAAAAGGCCAGCCAGGGGCTCAAGAGGCTCCCCAGCTGCTGGGCAACCTCGGCAGTAGTCCCTGCCCCTCTGAGCCAGGGTCGCTCAGCTGTCAAGGGAGGCGGTGACGACGAGGACAGCCACATGGGCGCCAGCCTGCCCACTCTGCCCCTTGGCCAGGTGCTTCAGGTGAGTCACTCGGCCCCTCCTTGCCTCCACATACCTGTGTAATGGGCTCGGAGGAGTGCTTACCTAATAGAGGACGCTA
Source organism: Canis lupus familiaris (assembly GCF_011100685.1). NCBI lineage: Eukaryota > Metazoa > Chordata > Mammalia > Carnivora > Canidae > Canis > Canis lupus. The sequence continues at coordinate 28,489,997 of NC_049225.1, forward strand.
CGGAGCTGATGTGAACAGGGCCTGAAACAGCACCTGCACAGCCAGTGCTCCAAGTGCTAGCTGCTGCCACTATTGGCAAACCGGACCTTCCAACACTGCCATTCCCAATCCTCTGACTAGCGAAACTGACAGCTGCACTACAGTGACAAGGCCAAGCGGTACAGGCTGACAGGCTGCCAGACTACAGGGAACTCACTAATAATAATAATAATAATAATAATAATAATAACAACAATAACAATAGCAGCTCATAGACACTGAGCACTACTAAGTGTCAAGTTGTGCTAAGCACTTGGCATGCATTGTCTCAGTAAACTCCTAAAACAACCCTGAGGCTGTCAACAGGCCCATTTTACAGAGGAGAAAACTAAGGGTTAGGATAATTAAGAAACTTGCTTAAGGTCTTGATATAGAACCAGTAAGGGAATGACAAGATACAAGCCCAGTTTAACCCAAAGGCTGCACTCTTGATCCCTAGGCCCAACACTGCTGCCCGGCTCTGAAGAAGGAAGGACAGTCAGGGGAGGCTTCATGGAGGAAGCAGCCTGGCACTGGCCCTGGAGGATAGTGACCTTGACAAGCACCTGAGAAGCCAACTCAGCCTGGAAGAAACACAGGCAGAGCCTGTCCCCCTGTGCAAGTGGAAAGTCTCAGAACAGAGCCAGCCCTGCCCGGGGCCCTCCAGCCTGGATCCCTCCCACCCCCAGAAGGGGCTTGATCCCTCTCTGCCCTCCTTCCCCCACCAAGAGGACACTCATCTGGCATTGTTGAGATGGCACTGCTGAGCCAGGGATGGGGGCTAAACCTGGGAAAAAAGAGAAAGAGAGGAGCCACAGCTCCATGACCCTGACATACACTGCTGCTTCCAGCCCGCCCCAACACCCATGCCCATGCCCAGGGCAGAGGCAGGTCCCAGGGCTCAGGGACCCTCATGCAAGAGGCACCGACTCTGGGAGTTGGAGACATGAGGAAGGAGGCAAGAGTGTGAGGAGTGCAGTGTGCTGTGCAGAGAACCTCCCCGTTTCTGAGGACCACAGGAGCTGCTGGCAGGGTACCCCCCCACCCCCCCGCTGCTGAGACCCCTCTTGCAAAATCACAAGTCAGTGCAGTCACGCCCCTCCCCAGGGCCTCAGCTGCCTTCCCTTTAAAAATATGGCCCAAGGCTGTGGACACTGAGACCCAAACTAGGAGGCTGTCAAGCCCCAGCCTGTCAGAGAGGTATGGGGTGACCACGGTCCCGGAACGGAGCAGCAGCCAGAGCCCGGCATAGCAGTGAAGGAAGTCCTGCTTCCTGCACCCGCATGCCTGCCTCAGGACAGGGGAATCACCTTCTCCCTGACATGCACAGACAGAAGGCCTGCTGTTAGGGGTCAGGTGAAGATGCACGCCCTGGTGTGCGTAATCCACCCCCCAAAGTGTCCAGTTGGTTAAGTGAAGACAGCATTAGTCTCCCCAGTGATACAGCTGGAGTAGTGTCTGCAAAGTTCGGAACAAGAATAACGAACTTGCTGGGGTGCCTGAGTGGCTCAATCGGTTCAGCGTCTGCCTTTAGCTCAGGTCATGATCTCAGCATCCTGGGATCGAGCCCCACATGTGACTCCCTGCTCAGCGGGGAGCCTGCTTCTCCCTCTCCCTGTGCTCCTCGCCCCTGCTCGTGTTCTCTCACGCTCTGTCAAATAAATCAATAAGATCTTAAAAAAAAAAAAAAAAACTTGCTAAAATATCATAGTAAGGGTGCTTATTTCTCCCTTTTTGAGGACGTGAAATGAACCAGTAGCCCATCCTTCAGAGGTGAAAGGGGGTGTTCCGTTTCCTAGCTAAGCGGAAAGCTAAGTGTGCAAATGAGAAGTGCGGGGTTGGGGGGGGGTGAAGGGTGCCTGCGGGGCTCTCAGCTCATTCCTTGACCCCCTCCCACTGGACTCTGGAATCATCTGTGAGATGATGAACTGAGCTACACCCTGAGGAAGCTCCCAGACTGTCAGTGCTGTCATCTGTGATCCACAGCCCCATCTCCCACCACAACTGCCCCAAAAGCTAAAGTCAGAAAAGGTAGGCAAAACAACACACGCAAAAAAAAAAAAAAAAAAAAAAAACACACGCATGCCGGGAACCGATCACTCAGTAAGATTAAGGATCCTTTCTCTCCCTGTCAGGCCCTGAGTCCTCCCCGCCCCCAAGGCGCAAGATGATGGAAGTTTGCTGAGTTTCCAGAGATTAAAAACAGCCGTCAGAGAGCTTGTTTCCCCTCATCAGCTGGGAAAGGCTCCTGGAGGCCTTCTTCGTCATCCTGCTGTCAGAGGTTAAGCTCCAGGATGGGAATACTGGGAGGAACTGGGACCATCACAACCTGGCACCAGGTGGGAACACCTCTCACTTCTGGCTTTCTGTCACTAAAACAAGCCGTTTTCTTCTGTCATCACCCAAAGGGGCTGGGTTACAGTTCTGCACCGAGGACGTGGCCCGAAGCAGGGTCTGCTGGGCTCCCTGGGAGGCTAGTCTTTATGGGGCCAGGGGGAGGATCAGGACAGGTGTTAAGAGTCTCCTACTAAATGCAATGATTCCACCAACAAGCGTGACGGAGCCCAATCAGCATCCCCTAAACCACAGCTCGTGGCCTTGTCATAGCAACAGGGAGGACCCAGCAAGAGGGCACAGGAAACCAGAGCAGCTCACCCGTGGGGCAGCCGAGCCCCCACGGTGCCGCAGATGGACAGCTCGCTGCGGCACATCTGCCCTGGAATAAACTTCTAGCCAGCACCACGAGTCCCAACGGGCACGAAGCAGCTCTCTGCAAGGCCCGGGGCACAGCCAGTTCCCTCCCACTCTCGACTGGGACTCCGTCTCCACTTCTCAGTAAAGGGAGAAGAGGCTCCCTCCTCTAGAGACCACACCTGGAGCGCGCTGCCCTGCACCACTGCCGGGGTCGACACAAGCGCTGTGTGGTCCTGGGCAAGTGGTTTCCACTTTTTGTGCCTCATATCTCGGTTTATAAAGCAGGAAGAATGATGGGTATGAGCCAAATGAGTAAAGAGAGGTAACGCCCCGAGGGCAGAGCCGGGCACAGGGCAAGCACTCCATAAACCCTAGCTCTCATTACTGCTGCCTCCCCTCCACCGGGTTGTGCCCTCCCAGTACCTGAATACAGCCCTGTGCCTTTGTTTTCTTCGTGTCTGGGATAAGGAGGCACCCCGGGGCACGTGAGTGGCCCAGTGGGTTAAGCATCTGTCTCTGGCTCCGGTCAGGATCCTGGGGTCCTGAGATTGAGCCCCAAGGCGGAATCCCTGCCCAGTGGGGGAGTCTGCTTCTCCTTCTGCCCAGTGCCCCCTTCGTGCTCTCCCTCTCTCTAATATAAATAAGTAAAATCTTAAAAAAAAAAAAAAAAAAAAAGGCCCCCTTTGCCCTCTTCCATCATTCTGTCTGGCCATGGCCAACTCCCATCCATCGCTGGCCTTCCTTGCAGGTCTCATGTTCTGAGTCACATGGAACAAGCCAGAGCACTTGCTGTGTGCCTGGCACACCTCCAGCCCGCCCCGACCTCCTCAGCATCCTCACTACCACCTACCTACACACGGGCACCAGTCAGCACACCTCAAGAGATGGAGCGAGGGCGCTCCGCACTAGGCACCACCCCTTGGTAGGCATGTCTGCCCTGGGGAAACACAGAGCCAATTCATTCACCAGCCTCTCAGCGAGCGCTGTGCTAGGAGGTCCTGGGGGTGCAGCAGAGGATGAGAGACAGAGTCCCGGCTCTCATGGAGCTCACAGGAGCCAGGGTGGAAGAAGAGGACTAAACCAATAAACAAATGCAAACTACATCAAGTCAGAAATGCTATGAAGAAAAATACAGCATAGTAAAACAGAGGGCGGGTGACAGGGTGGGGTGGAGAGGTGGCTATTGTGGTACAATGTGGGGGGGCTCTCTCTGAGGTGACATTTGAACAGAGACCTGAGGAAGTGCAGAGTGCTGAAAAAAGATTGTTTCAGGGAGAGGAAGAGCAAGTGCAAACTGTACCTGCACTCCACCTCCTCCCTGGGGATCAAAGGGACTGATGGAAACATGTCAGAGGGACAGGGAAAGCCACCAAGAAGCACGAGGCACCTTACAGGTTTGGGCTCAAGCTTTTCTTGAGAGTACTAACAACCACACTCTGACTGCTCATAGCGGCTAATATTTATTAAGTACTTGTCACGACGAAGGTACTATTTATATGGCTTGTTTCATTTAATCATCCCAACACTGTGAAAAATGGATTCTTAACTTGTTTTCTAAATGGTGAGATGCATGGGGCACCTGGGTGGCCCAGATGGTTAAGTATCTGCCTTCAGCTCCGCTCATGATCTCCAGGTCCTGGGATCAACAAGCCCCACATCAGGCTCCCAGCTCAGTAGGGAATCTGCTTCTCCCTCTCCCTCAGGCTCTGCCCCTGCTTGTGCTCTTTGTCTCTCAAATGAATAAATGAATGAATGAATGGTGAATGCAGGCTCAGAGAGGCTCAGTAACTCACCCACATCCACAAAGCCACTAAGCGGTGGATCTTACCACTAGCCCTGGATTACTTCCTTTCCACCAAGATCAGAAGAGACAAAACTCACCAGTTCCTTGATCCAGTGGACAGCAGAGGGTGTGAGCAGCCAACCCCTGACAACACACCTAGGAGTCACAACTGACAAGTCAGAAACTGGGGGGCAATGCCAGAGAGCAGCGTATCAGCCAGCATCTGGCACTGTGGCCAAGGTTATCCTTACAACAGCAGGAGGGAAGAAGAGAAGTAAGAGAAATATGGTTCCAGTCATCTCTGCCACACCTCAGCTGCCAGCCTTGTCCTCTGCTCCTGGCTTCAACGCCCCCAACCTGGTCACTCCTCTGGCCACCCAAGGGAGACCACCACCATCTCTGGAATGAGCCAGATAGACATTTCCATCCTGACTTAGAAGGCAGCAAACAGTATGAACCAGCGGGGTTTGGGGAACCTGCTCAAGGCTCTAGTGCTCACACTGAATGCCAAAGTCGGCAAAATGTCTCCCTCCCACCGTCCCCTTCATCCCACGTCATCCTCCAAATGGCCATTGCCCATTAATCTCAGATCAGGGTACACAGAAGAGTCAGCCAGAGGGAATGATGGCTCTGGGAAGAGCCCAGGTCTCAGGCACAAGTGGCAGAGTAGGCAAGGGCGTGACACCCAGGCCGCACAGCTCAGGGACACTCAGCCCACAAAGGCCAGAGAGGAAACGTCTTGCTCTCACCAGCGACGAGCTGCTGCCTCTGCCTCCTTCCCTTCAGCAGCATCAACAGCACCCTCCCTGTCGGCTTTGCATGGTGCCTTGAAAACTACTGACCAGCAAGCTGGGTCCCCAGGACTCGGAGACCATGGAGAACCGCTTACCTCCCCCTCCACACAACATTCCTGCTGAGTTTGAACCTACCAAGATCCCTGCCACGTTGAGTGCACAGTGCACCGGACAAAGGGCACAGGGTCAGGAGCTGGATGGATCTGGGCTCTCCCTGGGTTGGTCACCTACTAAAGGGTCAAATTATCTTCCTGAGCCTCAGTATCTTCATCTATACACCGGAGCTGTAAGAAGTCTTTATCTGTATCTCACAGATTGTTGTGCCAGCAAATAAAATAAAAGACACTGAAAGTGCTTTGTAAACTGGAAAGGAACTGCTCACAAATGCGAACCTGCCCCAGAGACCCAAGGTCCCCTGCTCCCTGACATTGTGCATTGTTCCCCAGTCGCCTTCACTCCTTCTCTTCACTGCCAGCCTCTTCTCTTCCAGAAAGTCCTCCTTTTCCAGTACTTACTCAAAACACCACACTGCAACAACAAACACAAGGAAATGAATAAAAAGTAAGGGCTTTGTCAGAATGCCAGTGTTACCCAACAGGGTCCACAGACTCAACACAATCCCTATCAGAATCCCAATGAACTTTTTTGCAGAAACAGAAAAACCGGGCTCCCGGTGCATGGGGCCTGCTTTTCCCTCTGCCTGTGTCTCTGCCTCTCTCTCTCTCTCTCTGTGACTATCATAAATAAATAAAAAATTAAAAAAAAAACTCTTATAATAAAATATAGGGCTTCATGACATTGAATTTGGCAATGATTAGATATCACACCAAAGACATGGGCAACAAAAAGAGAAAGACACAATGGGTTTTATGAAAACTTAAGAATTTTACACATTGAAAGGTGCTACCAACAGAGTGAAAAGGCAGCCCACAGAATGGGAGAAAATATTTACAAGTCACATATATGACAAAGGATTATATCAGAATATATAGAGAACTCGTAAAACAAAGTTCTCTCTCTCTCTCTCTGGGACGCCTGGGCAGCTTAGTGGTTGAGTGTTTGCCTTCAGCACAGGTCGTGACCCCGTGGTTGTGGGATCGAGTCCTGCATGGGGCTCCCCGCATGGAGCCTTTTTCTCCCTCTGCCTCTGTCTGCCTGTCTGTGTGTCTCTCATGAATAAATAACTAAAAAACAAAAAACAAAAAATCGGATTCAAAAATAGGCAAATGAGGGATGCCTGGGTGGCTCAGTCTGTTAAGCATCTGACTCCTGGTTTTGGCTCAGGTCTGATCTCAGGGTCGTGAGACTGAGCCCCGAAGCCCAAGTCAGGCTCCTTGTTGAGCATGGAACCTGCTTAAGAGTCTTGCTCTCCTCTGTCCCTCTCCTACCTCCAGCTCTCTCTCTCTCTCTCTCTCTCTGATTTTATTTATTTAAGAGAGTGAGAGAGGGCATGAATGGGGAGGGAGGCAAGCAGAAGAGGAAGAAGCAGACTGAGCAGGGAGCCTGCTGTGGAGGTCAATTGCAGGACCCTAAGATCATGACCTGAGCTGAAGACAGATGCTTACTTAGCCAACTGAGCCACCCCCAGGTGCCCCTCCCTCCCTCCCTCTCTTGCTCTCAAAAAAGGGGGGGGGGGGGCAAATGACTTGAATACTTGAATAGACATTTCTCTAAAGAAGATCTATAAACACCCAACAAGCAAATGAAAAGATGCTCAACATTACTCATCCTTTTTTTTTTTTTGAGATTTTATTTATTTATTCATGAGACACACAGAGAGAGGCAGAGACACAGGCAGAGGGAGAAGCAGACTCCATGCAGGGAGCCGGAGGTGGGACTCCGGGATCACGTCCTGGGCTGAAGGCGGCACTAAACCCCCCCTCCCCCCCCGCCCCCCCACCCCCCCACCCCCGGGCTGCCCAACATTACTCATCCTTAAAGAAATGCAAATCAAAGCCACAAGGCGATACTCCTTTGGACTGCTTGGGATGGCTACCATCAATGAGGCAGAAAGTAAAGGGTGTGGGTGACAATGTGGTGAAATGGGAACCCTCATGAAACTACTGGTAGGAAGGTAAGATGATGCAGGCAACTGTGGAACTAGTATGGCAGTTTCTCAAAAAATTAAAAATAGTTTTGCCACATGATCATTGAATCCACTTTTGGGCATATATGCCAAAAAACTGAAAGCAGGGTCTCAAGGAATATTCCTACAGCTATGCTGACAGCTGAGTAATCACATCTGTAAAACGTGTGAGCAACATGGGTGTCCACTGCCAGATGAATGGCTAAGCAAAATGTGGGGCATCATACACTGGAGTGTGACCCAGCTTTAAAATGCTAGGAAATTCAGGGGCACCTCAGTAGTGCAGTCAGTTGAGCATCCAACTCAATTTTGGCTCAGGTCATGATCTAAGGGGTCGTGAGATGAAGCCCCACGTCAGGCTCCACACTCAGCACAGAGTCTGCTTGAGATTTTCTCTCTTTCCATCTCTCTCTGTCCCACCCATTTGTGTTCTCTCTCTAATAAATAAAATCTTAAAAAAAAAAAAAAAGCTAGAAAGTTCAGACATGTTCTACAACAGAGTGTTAACATTATGCTAAGTGAAATAAACCAGTCACAAAAAGACAAATATCGCTTGACTCCATTGATATGAAGTACTTGAAAGTAATCAAAATCACAGAGACAAAGTAGGGCAGCCCCGGTGGCGCAGCGGTTTGGTGCTGCCTGCAGCCTGGGGTGTGATCCTAGAGACCCAGGATCGAGTCCCACATCTGGCTCCCTGCATGGAGCCTGCTTCTCCCTCTGCCTGTGTCTCTGCCTCTCTCTGTTTATGAATAAATAAATAAAATCTTAAAAAAACCAAAAAAAAAAAAAAAGTAGAGTGTGGTGGTTGTCAGGGGCTGGAGTGAGGAGGGAGAGATGGGGAATTACCATTTAATGGGTATAGTTTCAGTTTTGTAAGATGAAGAGTTCTGGAGATAAAGATAAGTGGGGATGGTAGCACATTATGAATGTTTAATACCACTGAACTCTATACATAAAACTGGTTAAGATGGTAAATATTTTTATATGTATTTTGTCTCAAAAAAAAAAAAAAGGCAAGAGCTTTATCTCTCTCTGTATTATAGCTATCCAAATCTTTGGGGACAGTTTCAGACTAATACAGTCCCCATGGGAGTCATCCCATCATGCCTGGAGAACGTGTGACCAGCTCACAGTCCCTACCTGGTAATATGAAGCCCTTGGCTAAGAAAGAACTGAGGGAGGGGATCCCTGGGTGGCTCAGGGGTTGAGCATCTGCCTTTGGCCCAGGTCGTGATCCCGGGGTCCTGGGATCGAGTCCCACATCGGGCTCCCCGCATGGAGCCTGCTTCTCCTGTGTCTCTGCCTCTCTGTGTGTTTCTCACGAACAAATAAATAAAATCTTTTTTAAAAAAATGAAAGGAGTAACAAGGGAGGGCCAGATCTAGACTTCATAATGGGCAACTACAGAAAGTACTGTTCTAGGCACATACAGACAAAATTCTGGGATGGACACCCTGTGAGAACAGGAGAAGGAATAAAAATATCTGGAAGAGACACAGAGGCCATTCAGGAGGACAGGAGGAACAAGAGAATGAAATCTTCTAGACGGCAACGGGGAGGAAAGTGGCCAGAGGGGCTGGTCTGCCAAACCAAACACTGGGGTAGGGCAGGGAAGGCAAAGAAACGTCTGGTGTGGTCATCCGGAGGTCAACAACGCTCTGCCAATTAAGTAAGGCCATTGATTGGCTCTGGTTTCTCCATCAGAATTGATGAGCTTGGATTAGACCAGATAAGGCCAAGAGGTTCATCGCAGAGGAACTGCCCTGTCTCGTGACAACTGCCCAGAGTACCGTGTTAAAAGAGCTTGAGGCCACACCTGCGCTTGTCGGGAAAGGAGCCCATGATGGATTAGCTGCGTCTGCTGAGGGCATGATGGGAAGGCACTGGGTGATTCCTAAGGGCCAATCCGACAAGAAACACTATTTCAGGGGTGCCTGGCTGGCTCAGTTGGTGGAGTATGCGATTCTTGATCTCAGGGTCAGAAGTTCAAGCCCTGTGCTGGATATAAAGATTACTTAAAAATAAAATCTTAAAAAATAAAAAAAGGGTTGGGGGGGTGCCTCAGTTGCTCAGTCGGTTTAGTGTCTGACTCTTGATTTGGACTTGGGTCGTGAGATCAAGCCCTACCTAGGGCCCCCACACTTCGGGGGGGGTGTCCGTTTGAGATTCTCTCTCTCCCTCTCCTGCTCTTGCATGCTCTCTTGCTCTAAAATAAATAAATCTTAAAAAAAAAAAAAAAAAAGGGATCCCTGGGTGGCGCAGCGGTTTGGCGCCTGCCTTTGGCCCAGGGCGCGATCCTGGAGACCCGGGATCGAATCCCACATCGGGCTCCCGGTGCATGGAGCCTGCTTCTCCCTCTGCCTGTGTCTCTGCCTCTCTCTCTCTCACTGTGTGCCTATCATAAATAAAAAAAAAAAAAAAAAAAAAAATAATTAAAAAAAAAAAAAAAAAAAAAAAAAACACTATTTCATGGTGCTCACTTCTTACCAAGCTTACTGTAAATTTTTTCAAAATATTTTATTTATTTATTTGACAGATATTTTTTCTGTTTACTTATTTGCCCCACAAGCTTACTTGTGGGGCAGATTGGAATTAACTCTAAAATCCAATCTGGGGGATCCCCGGGTGGCTCAGCGGTTTAGCGCCTGCCTTCAGCTCAGGGCATCATCCTAGAGACCCAGGATCGAGTCCCATGTTGGGCTCCCTGCAGGGAGCCTGCTTCTTCCTCTGCCTATGTCTCTGCCTCTCTCTTGCTGTGTCTCTCATGAATAAATAAATGAAATCTTTTAAGATCCAATCTGTTTCTTCAACATTCTTTAAAGGACCAGGACCGAAAGGGCCCTCAGAGGTAAATAAAAGAACAGTGATCTCCCACGTATTCTTTTCTTTTGAGGCTCTGAGAAACAGAGAATGTAAAGAAGGGTTTGGCCCTTCAGGGGGTTCTGGGAGGCCCAGACCAGAGCAGATGGTTTTCCTATCCAAGGAGAGCCCTAGGAGGGGCACCTGGATGGCTCAGTCAGTTAAACCCTTCAGCTCAGGTCATGATCTCAGGGTCCTGGGATCAAGTCCCATGCTGGGCTCACTGCTCAGCAGGGAAACCTGCTTCTCCCTCTGCCCTTCTCCCCTCTCGTGCGCGCTCTCTCTCTCTCTCACTCGCTCTAATAAACAAATAAAATCTTAAAAAAAAAAAAAAAAAAAGAAGAAGAAGAAGAGCCCTAGAACACTTTATGCACCCTTCCTCTAGAATAAGGGGACACCAGACAGGAAGGTTCACCCCTTACTTACCCAGCACCCTGTGTGGATTTTGAAAAGGTGGCCTCCAGAAGTGGGTGGAAAGAACCCATTCCTGAAACCACAGGGACCTTTTACACTGTATTACAAGAAGAACAGCTGCACGTACTCGTCTACAGAAATGCACTCAGGTATGACATGCTCACAGCCAGGGCAGGGGTGGGGAGTTTCTAAACAACACCCAGGGCCACAGACACACTGCACCAGCACACTCAGGCAGTGAGTGTTCCTCTTGGCAGCCACCCCACTCCCACCAAATAAAGAAACATCTTTCTTCCTAAAAACCCCTGTAACAAAGGCTTCCTTCCATCATGTTCTAGTTTCACACCTACTATTTCAGCCAATCTAGTGCTCCCATTTACCTTCAACTTGAGTGCAGAGCCAATCTCACATTCTAACATTCAGGTCATTCTTTCCTCAAATGCAGCAAGAAGAGCTTCCCCCACCCCCCTGAGGCAAAATCTGGCCACACAGGGTCTTCAAAGTGCCCCAAGTCGACCTCAGGAAACGGGGGAGGAAATCAGAGAAAGTATTTCAAATGCACAAAGGGATGTGGGTTATCTTTTGCACACAGGCAGCCCTCGGGAGAGAAAGTAAGATCTTGAGTAACGAGAAAATATTTCAAGGGAGGAAAAGCCAAAATCCACATCCACAACCACAGAGCACAGCAAATGAAACCAGAGCATAGCAGCCCCCAAAGATCCCAGCCTTCTCCTGGCCCCTGGTCCACTGGCCATCTGCTAGCAGCCCTGACAGCGAACACGTCCAGCCCCCTTCCCGTGGACAGGGCACCCCCAGGTCTGCACCACCGTGCCTGCTGTCGCCAACCCTGGCACAAGCCACACACGGTAAGTGTGAATAAGTGCTCAATCCACATTTTCCAGTTACCTTCAGCTGCCTCAGAGCTCACGAGGACCCCTGGACTGCCCGGCCCTGACGTGGTACAGATGTCCAGAGGAGGTCTGGTCGAACCAGGTCACAGTGAGAGCTGGAGACGGTGCCAAGGCCAGCTTCAGGGCCCCTCATCACCACAGAACCGTGCATAATAGAAATAACCGCTGTGGAAAGGCTGAACTGTGTCCCTTCCAAAATTCAGAGCTTAAGCCCTAACTCGCACTACCTGAGCATGTGACTGTGTTAGAGGGTAAAAGAGGTGATTAATGTGAGGTCCGTAGGGTGGGCCCTAAAACTTCTAAGTGGAGGAAATCGACACAGGTGTGAGCACACACCCACGAGGACACAGAGGAGACACTCACCTACGGCCATGGAGGGTGGCCCAAGAAATCACCCTGCCCACACCTTGATCTGAGTCTTCTAGCCTCCAGGGCTGCGAGACAATAAACAGCTGTGGTGTGAGCCGACCAGTCCGGGGTACTTTGTTATGGCACCAATACAGTTGCTACTGTGCCAGACTCTGGGCTACCTTTTCCAGTACAGACACCTAGCACAGCGCCAGCCATGAGAGACCATCAAATTACTGTAATCTTTACTTAAATCTCAAAGCACTCCAGCAAAGAGGTATTGCAATTAGCCCCGAGTGACAGACAAGGACCCTGAAGCTCAGAAAAATTAAGGAACAAGCCCTCGATCATTCAGCTGCACCCACCTCCAAGCCCTGCACCCTTTAACTATGGCCGAGCTGCCTCTAAACCAAAACCCCTCTGCCCTTCCACACCCACTCAGCAGTCACAGTATGATCCCCGGAACGGCCTCGCCCACCTACATGACCACTGTCTGAGGCCACTGAGCCTTTCTCCCCAGCCTTTCTGCTCCCAGCAGATACTCAGGTTTAAGGGAACTCAGGCTTTCTACCTTGTTACAGTTCTGGGATCTTCCCTCCCCCCTCCACCCCCGCTTTTTTTTTTAACTGAGCATTGCTTTGATAATCAGAAAAAAAAATTATTCTTAAGGAAAAAACATTAGTACAGTTAAGGAATTCTACAGAATCTTCAGGCTGTGTGCAAATAAATAAGTAATAAAAAGGAATATATTTGGAAAGACTATTATGAATAAAAAGGGGGTTATAAAACAACAAAAGCAAAAACAAGCAGCCCTTGCCAGCATCCTATCAGCTGAGATAAGATAAAGGACTCACGGGGCAGAAGGGAGAAGACCCCGCAACCAAGTCCCAGCCAGGTCACCTCTAGAAAATATCTATTTTTAAAAGCACGTTCCATTTTCATCACATTTCAGAAAAACAAAGAAAGAGACCTTGAGGGGCAGACAGGCAGGCTCCTAAACCACTCGCAGCACGCGTGCTCCCAGCTCAGGCGATGGTCGCCCATGGCCAGCCAGTGATTTTCATCGGAAAAATTCAGATCTCAAGTGACAGACGGGGCTCAGCCAGGGAGCCCCCATCAGCATGCAGCCCAGCGAAGCGCCAATGTTCATATTTCCTACAGCCTGCTGGGCCCCCAACGTCTTAGTTAAAATGGAAACTGTCAGACAGGATTTTGTGCAAATATGCACTTTCCTTGGGGGCAAACATTCTAAGTCTACAACTTGTTCTTTTATTTTCCCAGCTTTCTGTCCACGGCGACAACATCAAAGATGGGAGAGGCGGGTGGGGAGGGCAGTTGGGAGCACCAGGAGGACGGAGCAAACGCAAAGTGCAGGAAGAGCCGGCTGAGTTACTAGAAGATAAAATGTGCTCAGCCCCTCACAGTCCTGGAGAAATGACCTCACGGGGCCCCTCCTTTTGCAGCTCCTGCGAGCACGGCCCAACTGTGTTAGCACATCTTGCCTCCAGATGACCTGAGAAGGGAAATACTATGAAAGAATATGCAAAAAAACAAAAAAGTTTCAAGGGGTGGGGGCAAAAAAACCTACAATAACAGGAAAAGCAGAAGTCCCATCTGAATGGAATCAGAGGAGCAAGTTCAAACTACTACTAATGTCCATCAAGAAAAACTGTTGGATGCAGTTTTAGTTAATGATACTGATTCTTCTGGAACATTCTTATTAAAGACTTTATTTATTTATTTATTTGAGAGACAGAGAGAGAGAGAGAGAGAGAGAGAGAGGGAAAGAGAGCGCACAAGGAGCGGGGCGGAAGCAGAGGGAGCAGATGCTCCACTGAGCAGGGAGCCCAATATAGAGTTCGACCCCAGGACCCTAAGATCATGACCTGAGCCAAAACCAAGAGTCAGATAGTCAACCAACCGAGCCAGCCACCAGGTGCCTCTGGAAACCTTTTGAAGAGCCAGCCACTTTTTCATAGTAAGATCATTCACTGGAGCCTCGTCCGATAGCCTCAAAACACAGCGAGGCGTGTGCCCAAATTCACCTTTCTGCATCGGCGCCTGTGGGGCAAGTGGAGTTCTGAGGATGTCCAGCCCAGCGCCTGCTACTAAATACATCTTCCCCACAAGTTTCATACTTTCAACCCAGTTAGACCACGTCACCTCATGTTTACCAAGTTCCCTTGAGGTGTGTGGTCTTTTGAAATGTGTGGTATGTTTGGGGTTTGCGTTTGGGTGGGGGAGTTTAGAAAGATTCCTTCAAGATAATTGAGAAAGAATTGCCCAAATTGAAACATTCAACTCTCCTAGAGTCTCATTTCTCCTCTGTTGACATCTCAAGGAGACATGGTAAAAACCCTGCCATGAAGAAGGGTCACAACCTACAGGGGACCTCCCAGGCCTATGTCAGGTAGAAGAACCCGTGAAGTTTCTTGATTCAGTCACTAGAAAACCACCAGAGAACACTGTCTTCGACAGCAACCGGAAGAGGAAAGGAGTGGTCCCTGCAACTCTGTGTCCCACCCCCATCATCAAGGAAATGAGGTCCACTGTGGGCTTCCCAGCTCAGACTCGGCTGCCTTGGGCCCCACCCAGCCCCGCAGGCCTGCGTGTGCAGCCACCTCACCCATGCTGACGGACCACTCTTGTCCACCAGCTCACCACAAAGGCCACTTGTTTCCCATGAGTGCCCAGAACAGTGGCTCAACCAGTTGGCCCAGTCGGGGACCACGGTCCTGGTAGATGGGTGGTGACAAGGGCTCACTGTGGCCTCAAGAGACAATTAGCAGGACAGTGTCAAGTTACCAAGCACCTGCCAGGCTGGGAGACTGTAGGATTCAGTGTCCAAACCCAGGAAGGGTCAGGCAGGGTCAGCTGCAGGCTATTTCACCTCCATCTCTGTCCCTCTACAATAAGCATTAGGTCCTCTGACACTGGGAGCAAAAGAAGAAAGGTGCTCACAAGGAGGAGTTGTCACATGAACAATCTTGGGGTGCAAGGTAGAAGAGTAGAGTCTTCCAAGAGGATGCTCGGAAATGTGTAGGGACACAGTCCAGTAGACATATGATGGAGAGGGGCACCACCAGCCCCCAGCAGGTGGAGACCAAAGATAACGAGCATCTGAAAAGTGCAGGAAGATCTGAAAGCCAACGGCGCCTGCTGAGACACGCAAAGCCAATCCCATCTCTCCCAGCTGTTAGCCACACCTGAACCACCACACTCAGCATAAAACCAAAGCAAACGGAGGACAGAGGAAAGAACGGAAAGTTGCAAAAAAAGGAATAAATAAAAGCTCTGGAGGAACAGACTACCGTCTTTACGTGCCCAAAGTGTGATGAGGAGGAAAAGGAGAAACTCAGAGGCAGACTGGGGCCAAAAACCAGGAGATAACAAGCGGCAGGATCCACCAATGAGAAAGGCAAGCTGCTTCTCAACATGGGGTGCCCCCACCCTTGCTGCCCCTGAGCCACAGCAAGATGCCACCCATCAGGACTGCACAACATCTTCAGCTGCTGGGAACTCCTGACAACGAGAGCCACACAGGTGCCCACATCCACCACCCAGGCATCGCTCAGAGCTCAAAAGCTTTCACTGGCCCCCAGATTCACCTCGAGTCTCTAGGGTCCCAGCTCCACCACCTACCACCACGGGCAAGGTACCTAACACCTGTCTGCACCTCTACTTCCTCACCTGCAAAGGCCCGGGAGGATTAAGAGAATAACAAATGTAAAGTGTCTCAGCATCAGAGCCATTCGCACATGTTGGGATATCGGTGGCGAGCACCAATCCCCAGAGCACTTCCCAGAGCCCAGCTGTGCCATCTCTAAGCTCCCAGCAACCGCTGGCTGCAGAATAAAGCCTGCCTGCAGGCTGGCATTGGAGAGTCTTGGACCCAACTGCTGCCCACCCCCACCCAGCCCGCCAGCCAGGCTGCGGGCCCACGTGCTCATCACTCCCTGCCCGTGGGCACACTTCTGCCTCCACCATCACCACCACCTCCACCAGAGCCCCAGCCATCCCTCCAGGTCCAGCTTTAAAGGCGCCCTCTCCAAGGAGCCTTCCCCATCCCTCCATCTGGAAATCTCCTGTCCTACCATGACCTGCTTGTACTTGCTTATGGTTCTAACCACCGTCTGCCAGCCAGGCTCTGCCCATGAGGCTGAGGACCAGGGCCGGCGTCAGGGTGCACAGCCCGTGCAGCCTCACGAACCCACACCCAGCTTCATGCTCCACTGTCCTCGCCTTGGTTCTTAGTGATTTATGAGCAGGGGCCCTGCATATTCAACTTGCACCAGGCCAGAAATTAAGTATCCAGTCCTGCCGATGACAGGACTGGATACTTAAGGAAGAAGATTTAGCTAACCTCTCTCATCCCCACAGCACCCAGTACTACTTGCGACACCGGAGGGAGTCAGGGAGGAAAGGAGGGGAGAGTCCGGGTATCTCCACTCTGTGAAGATAGTGAAGGTACATCCTTGCCACCCCGGGCGGCCCACTCACACAGGGCAAGCTAACTTTCCTACCTTTCTCCTTCCCTCCCGCCCTCCTGCCCCCTAGTGCTCACACAGCAGAGAAAAGAACTCCCCTCAGCTCATTCTCTATACTCATGTTCCCCTCTGGTCCCCACTACACATCACTCCACAGGACACCATGAAAAAGGCCCTTGGACCCAAATGAAGATGTAGCATCTCGGTGCTTTGTCTTAATCAGACACTGGTTTGCTGAAAAGCTCACTCTCTGAGGAGCTTCAGGAGGCAGGAACACAGACTCAAGAGGCATCTGGCTCCACCACTTGCTGACTGTATAACCTTGGCCAAGCTTCCAAGGATGAGGCCCAGAAAGAGGAAGCCCTAGGGAGACAGGGTCCCTGGAACCTCCCGGTCCTTCAAACCTGGTCCCAGCCCTGCCCCCTGCTGCGGCCTGGTTCAGGGACTCAAGGTCACAGTGAGCACCTCTCACAGCCCACGAGCCCCAGATAAGGCCTTAGGAACCAGGGATGGGACACCCCAGCCAATGGAATCACATCCGGTCCTGGCTCAGATCCACAATAGCACATCTGACACGTGCCCTCAATCCCTCTCTACCCGGTGACCCATAAGCAGCCTGCTGGCACCAACACACAGCCATAAGCCAAACCAACTTGTGTGAAAAACATTTCCTGGCCATACAAAACAAATGTATTTGGCCCATCAGGGAATGAGTAATTGTTTGTGAAAAGAGATATAGAACCCAAGAGACTCCTCTCTATCTGACTTGGGAGCACCTTAAACATAAAATTCTGGTTGACGCTAGGTGGGTCTTCACCTCCAGGATGACACTCCTTTCATGAAGAGTCACAGAATGTAAAAGACAGAAGGGATGCCAAATATCAAGTAGTCCAATGCACCCATTTGACAGATGGGGAAACTGAGGCTCCAGCAGAGTCAGGATTGCCTATGTCTGCACTCCCAGAGCCCCACCCTGCTCTGCAGGGACACTGCACCTGCCCACTGTATCAGCGCGGACTCTTTACGAGCTGCCGCCCACACAAGACCGAGTTCTCTGTGACCAGGGTGTTACCTTTCTCGTGTCTGCTGCTCCGGCATCTCCCACAGGACCAGGCAAGCATCTGTGCTCAATAAACAATCCGTGGACAAATAAACGACCCACAGATGTATTCCAGAGCCACAGAGCGGGGCAAACAAAGCTGAATCTGGAGCCCTGGCTTCATGCTCTCTATTCCGACTGAATGCAGCACTGGGCAACTGGGTGAAGGAACACGAACCATCGAGTGACAAGAGCAGTGTGCTGAGTGCGGCAGGGTTAGGCACCGGTCTGGAGGCCACACCTGCTTCCAGCCCTGCCTCTGACCCGGGTGTGCGGGTCACGTGACCACACAAACAGCCCACTCTGAATGGAGGATGAACAAATCTCACCTTGCCTGCCTGCCTGCCTCCAGTACCAGAGCAAGGCGAGAGAAGGAAAGTGCACGCACACCGAGGACAAGGCACCCCCCCCCGTGGGGCTGAGCTCCCCAACGATGCTGCATCTCCCTGACGCCCCAGCTCCTTACGCCTCCCATAACCCTGGTAAGCAGCAGGAGCAGAAGCATCAGCCCACTGCACAGCTGGGAAAATAAGGCAGCAAGAGGCTGGGCCTGCGGCGCCCCTGGAAGCCCGGGTGCTGGCTCCTGCTCTAAGGACTGCCCCAGCGGCGGGGAAGGCTTCCAGGAGTACCTGCCCCCAGGCAAGCAACATCTGCCAATCCCACATCTCACAGGGCAGCGATTCCTGGCTGTGAAGTGCCAAGTCCATGGCCAGTCCCTGGATGTACCAGCTGTGGATGGTCCAGGCCCTGGGGCAGAAGGACAGAAGTCTGAGGAAGCTCAGATGGCCAAGTAAAAAATAACCAAAGAAGAGCCACACCCTGTGGCCTAGAAATCACCACAGACACCATTACCTGGTTTACCAATTCTCCCAGGAGAAAACATTATTTCTAGCAGATGGGAGGGGGACAGCTTTAGATCCCACCTACCCCCTAGGCCTGAGCTGGGGAGCCCCCCCCAGTCTCCTCTCCTAACACGGCCATCTTGGATCCAGTCTACCAATCAGAATACCAATAGAGTGATTTCTCTATTTCTCAGGCAACTACAGCAAGCAGGCAAAATCTGTTTTAAGACTATTTATTAGAGAGAGAGAGAGAGAGCACACACAAATGGGGGGGGGGAGCAGGGGGAGAAGCAGACTTCCCACTGAGCA
This sequence comes from Canis lupus familiaris, assembly GCF_011100685.1. Lineage (NCBI taxonomy): Eukaryota > Metazoa > Chordata > Mammalia > Carnivora > Canidae > Canis > Canis lupus. The sequence goes on from NC_049225.1 coordinate 28,508,644, forward strand.
GGGAGCCCTACATGGGGCTCAATCCCAGGACCCTGGGATCATGACCTGAGCCAAAGGCAGACACTTAACCAACTAAGCCAGCCAGGTACCCCAAAATCCCTGTTTCTAAACCCCAGACCACTGTGGGGTAGAAGATGGTGCAGCACTGCCATGCCCATCCGTCTGCACCACTGAATGGTGGTTAGAGTTTCCATCACAAACTGAGAATCTGGATAGTAGCCTGCATGTGTAGAAGGACACGCTGTGGGACGCCTCGGCGGCTCAGGGGTTAAGCATCTGCCTTTGGCTCAGGGCGTGATCCTGGTCCCGAGATCGAGTCCTGCATCGGGCCTGCTTCTCCCTCTGCCTGTGTCTCAGCCTCTCTCTCTCTCATGAATAAATAAAATCTTAAAAAAAAAAAAATGAAGGACACGACGTGTGCACATACAAACTGATCAGATGTCCGCACACCAAGGACAGTGTCCCAGAGGGGTGGGTGGTCGGGTGGTCAGTGTCCCAGAGGGGTCACCAGGGTGACTCTGAAGCCCACCCCCTGCCGGGAATCCCAGCTCAAACACGTCCTGTGTGACTCAGGGCACCTTCTATAACCTCTCTGTGCCTCACTTTCCTCTCCCATGAAACAGGGATAATAAAAGTACCTACCTCCCAGGGTTTCTGCGAGGATGAAACGAGATAACATTTGGCACGATGCTTGGCATACAATCAAAGCTCCATTTTCCCCCAGCACAATGTTAATAGGGTTGCCTCTGGGATTCTGTGTGCCTTTCCTTTTTCTTCTTCATTAATTGAATTTTCTACATGAATGTGCATGCTTTATTGTCAGCAAAGAATAAAGCTTCTTTTTTTTTTTTTTTCTGAGATAGGGTAGAAAGAACAAGTCATAATCCCAAGTAACCCTTTCCTCGAAACACAGTCCTAAAGTGGCCTTCTCCTTGCCGGTCTGTTTTCAGGGGGTCTTCTTGTTTTCTGCTCCCTGACTCTCGCTATACCTCTTCTCTATCCGTGTGCATCCAGTAAGACTCAAGCCGGGCCTTGTCCCAGAAGCTCCTCCCATGGGCACATACTGCAACCTTCCTGCTCTAGGGCATCACCGTTCCCTACTCTTGCCCTCCTCTCTCTGGCATTTGGCCCCCACACTCCCACGCCCCCACTCTCCAGAGCAAGCTGGTCTTAACACCCGTCTCTGACAGTTTCCAGGGGGATGCACTTGCCAGAGCACTCCACCCCGCCATGGACGGTCTCAAGGGCAGGCCCACCTCCTTCCATTGCAATTTCAAAGCACTCACTCAACTTCTGCTCTGGAAACCTCATGACAACCCTCTGGATTGTGGATGAAGGGTTCAGGAGGGAAAGGAATGAGACAGGCCCACAGCTGGACTTAAAACCAGTCCAACCGATTCCAATCGAGGACTCATTCTCGGTTCTAAGGGAGACCTACAGCAGGACCCTCGGGCCAACAGAGAGGCCTGGCTCCATAAGGGCAGAACCATACTGGCCACCGTGGCACCTCTCCTTGCTCTTTCCCTTTCACCTCCTGGACTGGGCTTTGCAAAGTCCGGGGGAGGGGAGGCAGATGACCTTCCCCGTCCCTCCCCGCTGCTGCAGCAATCAGCCCTTCTGAGGGTGTCCAGAGCTAAGGAGGCCAGTGACCCCACACTAAAAGGGGAGGGGGGGAGGAGGAGGTTCTGAGCTTTATAGAAGACACCACTAGTTTTTCTCTGTTTTACGTCAAATGACCTATAACACTCCAGGCAATGGTATATTTGAGCCCTGGGTACTTAAAAGAATTTAGCGGGACAGTTTAAAATGTCCAGACTTGGAGGTGTCAAATTTCATAAACCTAAGAAATTCAGAACCCATATGCAGACCTCAAACTGGGACACTGGAAAGGTCTCTCCAATGTTCAGACCACAGATCCCATTTAAAAAAAAAAGAAAAGAAGAAGAAGAAGGCAGATCTCCCAGGCCCCTCCCAAGTTTCCAGAACTCTAAGACTGCCTAGGGGATACGGATGAGTAATGTATATACGTACGCATCTGTGTTACAACACGGCGCCCTAACAAAGATATGTCAATCACTGATAATCAAGTTTATAATCCAGGTTTTTAAGAATAACATTAGCATAACAACCAAATACAACGTGTTTATTAGAGGCTCAGTTTTTAAAAAACAATAAAGGCATGTTTAGGACAAATCGGGGAGACTTGAAAAGGACTGCATAGTAGAACATACTGGATCAGCGTGGAATTCCTCGGGTGCGATAGCGGTGGCGTGTCATGTAGGAGCACGTCCTGGGCCACACGTGACACACGCTTCAGTGTTCAGGGGTGAGGTGTCCTCATGTCCACCATTTTTTTTTCCAAGCAAATGAGTAAAAACAACTGTATATGACTATACAGACAGTAACCAGGTAAAAAAGCCACTGTGGCAGGCTGTTATCCACTGATGAATCTAGGTGACATCTGTACAGATGTTTACTGTACTACTCTTCCAACTTTTCTGTGTACTAGAAAATTTACAAAACAAAATATTGGGGAGGGCGGAAATACTGTTAGAAATTTGTTTAAAATAAAAATATGAAAAAAAATAAAATGATTCAGGATACCACTGCCTAGATCACATTTTTTAAATTATTGCCACTTTATTCGTGATTTAAAAATAGGTGAGTGGGGCGCCTGGGTGGCTCAGCGGTTGAGCGTCTGCCTTTGGCTGAGGTTGTGATCCCGGGGTCCTGGGATTAAGTCCCACATCGGGCTCCTCATGGGGAGCCTGCTTCTCCCTCTGCCTGTGTCTCTGCCTCTCTCTGTATCTCATGAATAAATAAATAAAATCTTTAAAACAAAATAAATAAATAAAAATAGGTGAATAATGATGCATGTTTTACCTACACAAGAGGGAAAATACTCTGAAAATATTTTTTTCCTCTAATGAAACAAATGTTTAGGCAAATAATAAAGAAAAAATTCTATTGTACAGTTTATTAGTGGGTATAATGACTTGAAGGAAGGAAGGAAGGAAGGAAGGAAGGAAGGAAGGAAGGAAGGAAGGAAGGAAGGAAGGAAATAAATGGGAAGGGAAGGGAACGGAAGGGAAGGGATCCCAAAATAAGGGCCTGTCCAATGATGGGCAACATGGGAAGAAGCTTGGAAATATTTTACCAAACTATTCTGGCCCCCCTGCCTGTGGGTCCCCTGAAGGCTCGGGAACGCGGGGCAGGCACTTCATCTCCACTGCCCACAGGCAGTACGGCCGTCTGGGGTTGCCCAGAGAGCCTCAGGAGCCCTGTGACCACCAACTCAGGGCCCCCGAGACCACTCACAGCCATGCCAGCTCGGAAGGAGCAACTACCCCCCAGACTCACAGCTCCTGAGGAACCGAACAGCCTCCTGCATCAGCTACACCGCAGCGCAGCTGGGCTGAGCTGGGCCCGCACCCCTCCACCCGCCCCCTCCCACCAGCCTGGACTCCGTTTCCTCGCCTCTACTCTGCCCCAGCACACTTCACCTGCAGCTCCAGGGGACTTTGCCTTCCTCAGACAGGAAGGGAGGAAAAGGAAAACGAATCCTGTGGAATTGCTCATTGGGGACTTTACAACCTGTCCCCAGAGGAGACAGGGGGCGGAGAGGCCATCTGAGGAGGGCAGCCCGGCCGCAGGAGGGACAGGAGCGGAGGGCAGCGAGCGGAGAGGCCGAGGCGCCCAGCAGCAGTGCTGGGAGCACCTGCCCGGGGCCCGCCACGGCCTGCTGGTTAAAGGCAGCAAAGGGCCGCTCCTCCTGCCAACGGAGTTATCTTTTAATCCAACCCCCGGATGACACCACCTGGCACGGGCGCAGGAGCAGCTCCCGAGGGCGCACGAGTCACGAGGCCGGGCCCCGGGTCTCTCCTTTCGGGCTGGGGCTTGCCTGGGCGCCCGCGGGCGGACGCAGGGCCCCTGCCCGCCCCCCCTCCAGGCCCCGCCGTGGTCAAGCCTGCGCTCGCCTGCGCTCGCCAGCGGCCGCGGGGAAGGGCCACGGGGAAGGGCCGCCAGGCGCCCCCTGCCAAGGCCTGGCCTCAGGCCTCGGGCCAGGGCGAGGCGGCGGCCTGGGGGCTTCTGTGGCCGGACGCGGCCCCAGGACAGCTGCCATCGGGGGTGGCGGGCGGCAGCCACCCTGTGGGCCGCTCTCAGGGCCTGCGGGCACTCGGCACATGGTGGTGACCCCGGACTCACGGGCTCACTCGTGTCCCCGCGCGAGGGCCGAGGGGCCGGGCCGCCCGGGAAGGACGCGGGGAAGGAGGGGCGGGGAGGCGAGCGCCTCAACGGGACTCGCCTTCCTTCCCGCAGCCGCGCACCCAGGCTGCCGTCCGGCCTCGCCAGGCTCGGGGCCCGCGGCCTCCAGAGGCAACCGGCCCGCCGCTGACGGCCTCCGTGCGCCCGGCGCTCTTCCTCGGGGGCAGCCCACGCGGCGCGGCGGGCCCGAGAGCCAAAACCCCAAGTCTAACAGCCCCTCTCGGCAGGCGTGCCCCCTGAGCGCCAACCGCAGGGGTGAAACCCTGACTCGCCAGCTTGGGACTCTGGGCAAGTAACCCCCCTCCCCGTGCCTCCGTCCCCTCTCCCATAAACGGGGACAGTAACAGCCCCGCATCTCCTGGTCGTGATGAGCCCCGAGACGTCAACATAAGCTCCCTTGCACACACCAAAAGTGGTCAGTAAGTGTGCACTAAGGCTGCCGTCACGCCAACCATCGCCATCATGGCCTGTTCCACAGGCTCCAGCCCAACCTTTGGACATGCATCCCCCTTTCTCCTGACCAGACCCGAGCCCCACAAGTATTCAGTTCTGTAGCCTCCCTTAGGGTTAACCAGCTCCCTGGGAGCACATCTCAACATCTACCCTCTCCTGGCAAAACCACTGCCCAGCGCTCAGGCAGGCCATCCCAGCAGCCCACTGGAGCTGACGGACGCGACATGCAACAGGGGACCATGTGGGCAGGATCCCTCTCACCCCTCCTGGCGTCAGCCTGTGTCTCTAGCCTCACCACCCCAGACCCCAAGTATCCTTCACCAGACTAACAAAGCTATCTTTAAAACACACACAACTGGGACGCCTGGGTGGCTCAGTCGGTTAAACATCTGCCTTCAGCTCAGCTCATGAACCCAGGATCCTGGGATGGAGCCTAGCTCAGCCGGAAGCCTTCCTCTCCCTCTGCCCTTCCCCTGCTCCTTCTCTTTCCCTCAAATAAATAAATAAAATCTTTTTCTTAAATAAATAAATAAAAACACACAAACACTCAAGTAAATAGATATAATCTTATTAATCCCAGGCTCCACAACTCTCCATGGCTCCCATGGCCTATGAGATCAAGTCAGGAAGTCTCACCCTAGTACTGGAAGGAGGGAAACAAATACTTATGGAGCACGTGATACTGTGCCAAGCTCTGGGCTACATACTACACATTTTCTGTGTGTTACACCATTTAATAACTTCCTCTAAGGTTGGTCTGGTTACTTCATCTTGCAGGGGAGGAAGCCAAGGCTCCGAAATATTGAGCCTCGTGGCCTAAGCCACACAACGGAGAAGCGTCAGAAGCAGACTTGGGAGGCCAGGGCCACGGCCTGAGCCCTGCCCTCTCCAGCCCCTCCCTGACCGTCCAGTCACCACGGTGCCCACAACGACGCACCACGCCAGGCTCTTGGCTCACTGCTCTTTCCTCCCTTGCCTGGAAGGCACCTACCCAACACCTGACCATTTCTACTCAGCCCTCAAAGCCCAGCTCTCCAGTTACACCCTCCATGTGATGGCCCTCGGCCCAACTCTCCCTTCTGTCAGAAAACATTAATCCCTTGCTTGGCTGTGCTTTCTGATGCCGTCTCTAACCACATTAGAGCACAACTTACCAGTCCCCCAGCCAGCGGCACCGCTACCTGCTTCATAACGTAGGTCATTCATCTCAACACCATCCCAGCTCAGGGTGGTGGCGTGAGTAAGGGAATGAATGATCTCCCTTCTAGACTTACAGACCAGGAAACAGGACAGTCAGAGGTGGACCTGACCTTTGCAGGGACAACTGGTAAACAGCCTGTCTAGAGTAACCTGCTGGAGATTACACACGGCGAGCAGTTCTTCCTTAGCTGGGGACACCTGAGCTCCAGGGTTAGGACGTAGCTCAGCCACAGGGTGATGGCGAAAGGCAGCCACAGGGTGATGGCAAAAGGCCCCCACCCGGCTGGGGGCCGAGCTCCCCGCCTTCTCCACTGCCCCCTGGTGCTCAGGCCCCGGGCCTCCCGGCTCTCTCCCCCTGGACATGGGAGGCAGCAGTCCACGGCAAAAGCAGCTCCTCTCCGCTGACCTGGACAGAAAGACGCCGGGGCCTGGAGGGGACCTCAGCCACCAGCACCCTGCTCCCACGTCGCCTAGGGGAAGAGGCCAAGAGGAGCTCTGCGTCCTGACCCACTTTTCCCAGGGCTCCCTTCCCAGATCTGGCCTGGCCCCAGTGAGATCCTTCTCACCTCGTGACATCACACACGTATTGGTACAGAGAGGATGCTGCCTCATCGAAACCACGCTAAGACTCCACCTGACAGTAAGGAAAATGGTGCCTGGAGGTAGGTCCCTGGGCTGTGCTCCTCCGGCGCCCACCAACATCACAGGTGGCCCTCAGGATGGGATAGATGGGCCGCTCTGCTTCCCTTCTCCCAGCAGGCTCACATACGGAGGACACACATGCATAGATATCCCTGAGGTGGGGTCTCCTGCATGCTGGAAATGTGGATACAGAGACCAACCCACCCCCAGGCTGTCTCAGGACCCCCGTGGTGAGGCCCAGGAGGCCCATTTTTCAGGAGCTTCGGGGTGGGGGGGGGTAGGGTTCTCAAGAAGACTGCCTAGGCCACACCTGGAGAAACCTAGGAGCAACTCAGTCAGAAGCGTCAGCCTGGCAACGTGCATCAAAAGCCCCAAAGATGCACATGCCCTTTGACCCAGTGGCAGCACTTTCAGGAATTCCCCCTGAAGATATAAAGAAACCCACAAATACCTATGCATGGGTGCCTGGGTGGCTCAGTCAGTTCAGAGTGAGCCTTGGGCTCAGCTCATGATCTCAGGGTCCTGGGGTCGAGTCCTGCATCGGGCTCCCTGCTCAGTGGGGAGTCTGCTTCTCCCTTTACCCCTCCTGCTCATGTTCTCTCTCTCTCTCGAATAAATAAAATCTTTTTAAAAATAAAATCTTTAAAAAAATAAAATACCTATTTTTAAAAAAACTACACAAATATCTATGCATAAGGACATTCACTCAAATATGATTTATACTGAAAAATGGGGAATCTGAATCTCCAAGCAGGGGGAACCAGTGACACACAGCATAACAGGGCAATACTGTGCATCCATTAAAAATGATTCCTTTCAGGGGATCCCTGCGTGGCTTAGTGGTTTAGCGCCTGCCTTCGGCCCAGGGCATGATCTTGGAGCCCAGGATCAAGTCCCGCATCGGGCTCCCTGCATGGAGCCTGCTTCTCCCTCTGATTGTGTCTCTGCCTCTCTCTCTCTCTGTCTCTCTCTCTCTGTCTCTCATGAATAAATTTTTAAAAAATCTTAAAAAAAAAAAGATTCCTTTCTCACTCTTGAAAAAATAATTGTATAGTGGTTATCTCCACCTAGTAAGATGATCTGCAAACTATTTTCCTTTTGATTATCTACCTTTCCTAAATTCTCTACCATAAACATGGCTAATTACATATTTTTTTAAACCAAGTAACCTTTCTGTTTTAATTATCAGCATCAGGCCTAAAACTTGAAGCCCCATTCAGGCAGAACAGGAAGGATCACAGGGAGCATCTATTCCAACCATGAACGTGATAGAAGGACTCCTTCCCTGCCATGCTTGAAGTTCTACTTGAATACCTCCAGCAGCCAGAAGCTCATTCCCTTCCCTAAAGCAATACTTTCCAGCAATAAAAAAAAAACCATTCCTTATCCTAAACAGGATTCCTGAAGCTAAAATCCCATCTCCCCATTCAGTTCACACTACACGGCATCACATGATCAATGAACACATGGAACAGAGCTGTTTTCTTAATGAACTGACCTACAAGGTGACCACCCATACTTTCCCAATATGACCAAGATGAGAACGTGGGGTTTTGCAAGCATTGCTGACGCCTCTTCACAACACGCGGTTTAAGTCAGCACTGTTCACCTCTTACCTACCACAATTACCTAGATGCTTATTAAAACACCTGCATCCCTACCGAGTCCACTGTTCCGTGAACAGCTGCCCCTGCCCAGTGGCGCAGTACCAGTATGGGTAACTCTTCTCTGAGGCCACTTTTGGGTGAACCATCTGCTTGAGGTTGCCAGCTTGGCCAAGACACACAGATGCCACACCACCAAAAGCTGAGCAATCAAGAACAAAGGCCCTTCCCTCAAAGACAGCAGCCTGTAGGAAAAAGTGAGGTTCTTTCCTCCCCCTCTCATTTTATTTCCTTTTATTCCCATTTCCCTGACCATTCTCTTCCTGCACATCCATAGGCAACCATTCCTTTGTGTTTATGTTGTGTTCTTGCGAAATGGGTATTATCTGTATGATTAATTTACATAATAGCACTGTATTATCCATCTCGGTTTACTTTGTCACTGGGCACTGTACTTTAAGATCTATCCCTGGGCCACGAGCGTCTCCTCAGTCATTTCAACTGCTGTGGATTGTGGGTCCGGGCCCACCGCTGCTCGCATCAGCTCTCCCTAGAATGGACACTACCCTGTAAGGCACTGCAGTGAACCTGTCCCCTCAGGGACCTGTGTGAGAGGCTGGGCGATCTCCGCCCAGGAGGAGGCTACAGGGTCAGGGCTTTGTGGGGACCCTGGCAGAGGCTCCAGGATGGCTGCACCAGCAGGGCTAAGTTTCTGTACCCCAACGCTCTGCTGTGCATGGACAGCATCCACCTTGCTTGCTTGCTTGCTTGAACAGGGAGAGAGCAAGCACGCAAGTAGGGAGTGGGCCGAGGAAGAGACACAAGCCGACTCCACTAGGAGCATGGAATCCAACACAAGACTTGATCCCAGGACCCTGAGATCATGATCTGAGTGGAAATCAAGAGTGGAACACTTAACCGACTGAGCCACCCAGGCACCCCAGCATCCAGCTTTCTCGTTGCTGCCAGCCCAAGAGGTGGAAAGGAAGAGAGTTCACAGTGGATTCTTCACAAACCTGTGAGAACCACACCTGCTAGGAGAACAGCTGGCAAGGCATTTGCTACAGTGAGCGTCAATGGCACTGACTGGAAACAATTGCTCATGAATACAAATCTCCACTGGGAGACCTCGCTGCCCTGAGCTGTCACAGCCTGCTGGAGCATAAACATCATGCACCGGCTTGCAAAATGCCATGGAATTGCCTGCTCTGCTCGGTTGGCAGAGGGTCCTCCCGAGGGAGCCTACTGTGGAGGGGTGGGAAGCAACAGAGTGCAGCTCTCATTTTTTTATCTGCAGTCACACGGTCCTCCTCCTGCTGCTGGTTACTCACGGCTCCGGGCACATGTGACTCCCCATGTGATTGGACAGCACCTGAAGCAGCCTATACCTGCTCAATGAGTTCCGGCAAGGTCAAACTGCTCTGAAGGTTGCCAAACCCTAACTGTAACCTCCATGCTAACATCACAGATCAGGAGCCTGGAGCTCACAGACCAGCACCAGTCTGTAGACCACACCGTGAGTGTGGAATAGAGTGGGGGAACAAGCCAAACCCACCCAGCCTGGATCTCACAGTTTCAGGTGGCACTTACACAGCCGGGAGACGGCGGGGGGGGGGCCCTAATAACAACATAAAGAACAGTCTATGCTTACACAGTGCCAGGCACTGCTCTAAACAATTTCAAACAGTAATTCCTTTAATCCCTGCAGTACAAAGTCCTACTACTACCCTCGTTTCACAGATGGGGAAGCTGAGACACAGAGAAGGAAGGTGACTTTGCCCAGGTTTGAGCCCAATACTTGGCTCAGATACAGACTCTTAACCATTCCACTGAACTGACTCCCAAAGTGACAGGGCCTCCTCAAGCTGTTCCCTCACTTGTCAGGTGGAGTAAGGACCCCCAAAGGGTTGCTAATGAGAGGAAACGAGACAATGAACACAAAAATAATAGACCAAGCATCCTGCGCAATAGAAACATGTACCATCTACACAGCACACAATCATCTGCATGCATGGGATCGTTTCCCTGCACCGTCCACCTCCTTTCACACGGGCTCTGGGAAGGAGGTGGTGTCACAGACCCCATCAAACAAACCAGGATAAGGTCCGGAGAGGCTACATGAAGGGGCCAGGGGACACGGCCCAGAGCTCTCACAGGCTGACTTCTACACACCCCGGCTAGAACTCACACACTCGGACCTTAGGAAAAACTTAGCTTTTCAATCCACCTAACAAATCAGAGAAAGCCAAGCGGGCATCTCCGAGGACTGTGGGAAGGCCGTTCAGCCTACACCCCTCCCCCTCCTCCTCCAACCCAGCACCCCATGCCAGCACTGCCGGTTCCCTCCGGCTGCACGCTCAAGGCGCCTCACAGACAACCAATCATAGGGAGAATGACTGGAAGCAGCAACCAGACCTACCCTGTGCCTCCCGGGGCCGGGTTAGCCTGGCCTCATCTTCCCAGCACCTGCTGAGTGCACATCCCAAGCAGAAGCCTGGGACTCCCGTAAAGACCCACTACTCACAGGATGGATTCCGCGAGTCTCCTGCTCTCGCCCTGTGTACCGCCTTCACCAGGCCTGCCTTCCCCCTTGCGTGTCTCCTGCACCCACCTAGCCCGTCAGCCCTCTGCCCCTGCCCAGCGCACAGTACACTCCAGTCTCCTTAAAGCAACCTCATCTGCTCCGGGGCATCTGTACGGCTGGACAGCTGCTCCTTTGGGTTGGGGCTTTCCAATGAGACAATAAACTCCTAGTGGGCAGGGCCCATCTTTTTTGTTGTTCTGAGAAACACATACCATTTGCTTTAAACCACCAAACGGAAGGCGAGGAGTAGCAGGTCAATAAGCTGGGCTGATTACTTTCTGGCATTTCTAAAAGCTCCAGGATAGAGCAACCAAGAGAAAAAACTCTGATGAACAAGGGGCTATATACTCCAGCTAAAAGAACGTTTTGGTGCGGGTCTCTGGTGCTGTTCACAGGTGATGCTAATGTCTGTCTCACCTTTTCATGCTCCATACTTGGCAGAGCAATGACCAGGGACATGCTGCTCGTGTGACAGGTGGGGAGACAGATGAATGGACAGATCGACAGGTAAAATCTGGGTCTGAATCTAGGCTCCACCCTAAAGTCAGGTAAACTCATGCAAGAAGACACTGTGGTCAGCTCCAGTGAGTGTTCATGAGAAGCCTTAAAATGAGGAAGGTTGAGGGATCCCTGGGTGGCGCAGCAGTTTAGCACCTGCCTTTGGCCCAGGGCGTGACCCTGGAGACCCGGGATTGAATCCCATGTCGGGCTCCTCGTGCAGGGAGTCTGCTTCTCCCTCTGCCTATGTCTCTGCCTCTCTCTCTCTCTCTCTCCCTCTCTCTCTCTGTCATAAATTTTTTAAAAATTTAAAAAAAAAAGAAAAAAAAATGAGGGAGGTTGAGAGCAGAAGAACGACCTTACACGAAATTCCCCAACTTGGCACAGAAAGTAAAGACAACTGCTCACTGCTTTGTTTCCTCTCCCTGGGCTCATAAACTGGAGAGAAAATAGGACAGGATTTATAAAGGTGGTCTGACATTTTCTATCAGAAACAAGTCAAGGAGAATAGACAGGCTTGTATGCTCTCATACACGTAGACCCTAAATTCTAAGCTGCCTCAGGTTCAGCTGTACTCTTTCCATAGAAGGACCCAGAAGCACTACATTTTAGTCTTTCATTACTTTTTTGCTTTTTCCTAGATCCTGTTCCCACCAAGTTAACCATGGAGGTGGGTCCCAACTCAGGATCCACGGGCCTTTACCCTCTTATCTTTGTTCAATGCTTTCTCCTCTGGAGCAAGAGGCTCCATGGCATCATTTTCCTGTCTGAACTCTGTCCTGTGACTAAGCAATAAGAAGCCACGGCAGGCAGCTCTGGATGTTTCTGCTGTGTCACAAAAGAATGAGACAAGGAGGTACCTCCTGCCAATATCAAACCCATCCTCTGACTCAGCACTAAATTTAGATGTCACATCCTATGTCTACATCCAGAGAGTCCGTCGGTTTGACAGGTGCTGAATGAATGAACGCTGTGACAAGGAGGGGAGGGGTGTCCAAGGCTAGGGACCAGACGTCTCAATGGGGACCTTCATCGGATGGGCCAGAGTCCAGAACAAATGCAGTCTTTATAAAGAAACTGACAAGGACTCCAAAGCCTGCCCAGCCTCTTAGCAGCTGGTGGCCCTGAGCAGGCCGACAAGCGTCTCTTGGCTCAGTGTGCCCATGTGCAGAACGTAAATACCAACTGCACAGACTGATAAAGATTTTTCTCAATGGTCAGGCATGAGAAGCTACCGTACAGCCCCATGAACAGAGATGCCTGTCATTTGCTCAGCCTCACTGGAAAGGCTGGGACCTGCAGAGCCAGGCCCAGATCAGGAAAAACCAGCCAAGGTTCCCGAGACTCCCCACCCAGCTTGTGGCTGGCACAGACACCTTGGAAGGAGCCTCAACCTGCGAAGAAGATACCTGGGTCCTGTGCCCACTCTGCCAAAGACGTGCTCTAAGAGCCCGGTGGAGTCTCTGTGTCTGTGGACTGCTGTTGCTCATTTACAAAAATAAGCTGTTTGGGCAAAGTGGTCTCTAAGACCCCTTCCAACCTTGATACTCCACAATGTTAAGCTGCTTAAGAAACACCAACAGGAAATGAAACTTCTGACCAGATTAGAAGAAAGAGAGGCTACCCTGAGTAAGAAGAGATATTATTGGGAGTATTGATTCTAAGCTGCTTCAGGTTCTAATTCATTTTTTTTTTAAGATTTTATTTATTTATTCATGAGAGAGAGACACAGAGAGAAGCAGGCTTCCTACAGGGAGCCCAATGCAGGACTTGATCCCAGGACCCCGGGATCACGACCTGAGCCGAAGGCAGACACTCAAACCACTGAGCCACCAAGGTGCCCCAGGTTCTAATTTTTTTAAGCATGACTTCTTATATCACAATATAAAAACAAAATTAAGTTTATTTCCATTTGGTATCACATCACTCCCTACTGGCCAGACAGATTTTCACACGTGGACAGAAGATTCACAATGGTCAAAATGAGGTCTAAGGAGATTCCCTTGGGGGTCCCACGCCATTTTAAAGGACATATACCATTCAGACAAGTAACCCGAAGTTAACACAGAAAGAGGCCCGAGAACACTGCACATGGGCACACTGAGCCAACTCTGGCAGCAGCTCAGAGTTGTGGGGGACCACCACCTGCTTCCCACACAGGCAGCTTCTGGGGCTCCACGTGCAGGCTACGCATCAGCAGGGCCTGATTTATGCATGCGGCAATGGCTAACAGTTCTTTTATGCAATGTAGGGGTCATGCCGGTTAGTGACAATATTAAAAAAAGAAGGGGGAGAAAAAGAAGGGGACTCCTGGGTGGCTCAGTGGTTGAGCATCTGCCTTGGGCTCAGGGCGTGACCCGGGGGTCCTGGGATCGAGTCCCACATCCAGCTTCCTGCATGGAGCCTGCTTCTCCCTCTGCCTGTGTCTCATGAATAAATATACAAAATCTTTAAAAAATAATTTAAAGAAAGAAAGAAAGAAAGAAAGAAAGAAAGAAAGAAAGAAAGAAAGAAAGAAAGAAAGAAAAGAAAAGAAAAAGAAAAGAAAAGAAAAGGAAAGGAAAGGAAAGGAAAGGAAAAGAAAGAAAGAAAGAAAGAAAGAAAGAAAGAAAGAAAGAAAGAAGAAAGAAAGAAAGAAAGAAAGAAAGAAAGAAAGAAAGAAAAAATTTTCAAAAAAGGTAACCACTTCCCACTCCAAGGGCCCCCAACAGATGGGGCTGCACTCTGCTCACAGAACTGTCTTGGATAGCAGACAGTGGGGACTTTTTAGTGGCCACATTGTGATCATCTGTCATTTCTGAGAGCATGGGTCATCCCAAAAGGAAACCTACGAAGGTAAACAGAGGAAGCAGACAAAGACAAGAGTATCTGGTGGAGACACGGCTGTCACCGATGGCAGCCTCTATGTCCAGCTATGACTCACCAACTCAGCTCCACTGAGTCAGAGGAAGGTGAGGCTTGTGGGTGGCTCCTCTCTCTCTCAGCATGGGGAGCATCTTGAAACAAAAGCACCCGAACAAGCGGTTTTCAGACTGTGTTCCGTGAACCCTGGAGAGCCCCGCGGATCTCTGCAGGGGGGCCTCGGGGAGGCCACGAGGAAAACAGATGGGCTCCAGGCCTCCACACCCAGTCACCACAGCACCTTTCTGTCTGCTTGACACATCTGCCTTTCATATACAAGTCTGCTCAATGAAAAGAGCCCTACAACTTAAATCAATCAATCAATCATAGAAAACATTTACACTTCCCATGTTTTCATTTAATTGTTTGTAACAGCTCCATGAGGAAACAGAGGCTGAAGAGGCTTATGGCTGGACTCCACAGCCCCTTCTCCGGGTAACCACCCTGTGCACACCTGTCACCTAGGTGAACTCTCGGGAAGGCCCTACAAGAGTCCACGCCATGGCTGGCTGGCACTGAGAAGTCCTTCCATAAGCAAAAGACCAGGGGAAGGGTAGCTGCCAGGGATTATAAAAGACACTCAGAAGGGAGTCATCAACTAAATGCAATGTGTGAGCCTTACTAAAAATCCTGATTTGAACAAACCATCTATAAAAAGTCATTTCTGAGAAAACATAGAGTATCAAGTAAGAAGGAGAAGACATGAAATAAGCATGAAGGGGCGCCTGGGTGGCTCATTCAGTTAAATATCTGCCTTCAGCTCAGGTTATGATCCCAGGGTCCTGGGATGGAGCCCCACATTGGGTTCCCTACTCCTCGGGGAGCCTACCTCTCCCTCTCCTTCTACCTGCCGCTTCCCCTGCTTGTGCACATTCTCTCTCTCTCTCTCTCTCTCTGTCTGCAAAATAAATAAATGAAATATTTTTAAAAAATAAAAAATAAATTACCATGCATGCATTTTGTCAGCTGGCTGGCTATGCTTTTTTAAAAGGCCTTCTTATCTCTTAAAGCATTATGGGGAAGCAGTAGGCTGTCTGGGGCTTGAAATTACTATGGAAAGTGAGAATTGTTGGGAGAGCAGGGTGTCCATTATATTACACACTCCGTCTCTGCGTGGGTTTGAAAGTCGTGTGATATAAAGTCTAAGAAGAAAGGAAGGAGGGAGGCAGGTCCCTCCTTAAGTCGAATTCAGTTGTACCTCCCAGTTATCTTTCACCTGTCAGCCTGTTTAGCTCTCTGGGGTCCAAGAAAATCGGGTCTCATCACTGCCCTGTGTCCTTCTGAAAACAGGCATCCAAGCCCCTCTAAGTCTTCTTTTCTACAAAATAAGCTCCTCCTGAGGTCCTTCCTGAGCCCATGACAACTCCCTCCTTAAAATGTGGGCTACAGGACGAAAATACTGTGAAAGCGTGTTTCTGAGCAGCCCCAGGAGGCAGGGCCTCCTAGTCTGCTGCACAGTCTAGACAGACTCTGACTCCAGGTATGGCCTGGGCCCTACGATACTGATTCCCGGCACAGGTGGGACACTGGCTCTCCATTCAAGGGCAGGACGGTTAGAAGAGCAGCAACAGCTCTCACCTCACATAAGTCACCTCGGTCCTCACCAAAGCCCTTGGAGGAGAATGCTATTCGCCTTTTTACAGATAAGGAGAAAGAAAAGCCAGAAGGGAAGGAAGTTGAAGTCCCACAGCCTAAGACAGAAGAGCCAGGATTTAAACCCCAGTCTGTGGAGGGGGGCATCCCAAGACTGGTTTATGATACTCAGCAGTCTCTAGCCTTGTGGCCTCTCTCCCTGGCTCCAAACCTACCAATGACGTTCAAGCCACCTGGCTTGTTCCTCCAGGTCAACCAGTCGACCACCTTCCTAGCACTCTGGGGGTAGAGACTATCTTCCTGCTCCCCAGCCCAGCACCAACAGTTAGCCAGTCCCAGACCAGCAGTTGTCCAATCACATGTCTCCACAAGGCACCCCTGGAAACCCTAACTGGGGACCAAAGCCCAGTCCTGCTCACTCAGACCTAAAGAAGACTGCAAGACGCAGCACCTGGCTGGCTCAGTTGGTGGAGCATGTGACTCTTGGTTTCAGGGTCATGAGTTCAAGCCCCATCTGGGGCATAGAGTAGAGGAGGGGAGGGGAGGGGAGGGGAGGGGAGGGGAAGAAAGAAAAAGGAGAAAACTGCGAGAGACTTAACCATCTCCAAGAACAGCCATCGCAAAATCAGACCTCATTCTTATCAAGCCACACCGGGGAATTGGGAGGCCCAGGGAGGTCATACAACTTACCCAAGGTCACACACCCTCAACATCTACTAGTCCCAGAATCTACTGCATATCTAAGTTACCCACACGTCCAAAAAATCTATGGGCCCTAGAACCACACATGCCTCTTGCAGCTGATACTGGAGTTTAGAAGATGGGAAAGGTCAGGGTCTGGTACCCCGAGAGAAAGAGCGAGAGCAAGCGCTGGGAGAAAGTCTGAAGAAACGATGGTATACGTTGATGCTCCAGTTGCATGCACTGATGTTAAAGTTTCCCGAAAGTGCACTTCTCAGAACTCTGATGTCGCAAGATGCTCAATGAAAAAAGATATTGTGGTCAAATCCATTTGGGAAACGCTGCCTGGTGCACCCACTCCAGTGAAATCCCTGAAGCACACTGGGGTATTAGGGCTCTCAAGAGGCTCCCAGTAAATAAGTCCTGTTCAAACCAGCACTGTTCAGATGCTTTGACCACAGAACCCTTTTGTCAAGCTACGCCACTAACATCCCACCGGACCAGTGATGAGAAGATGTTTCCTTGGGAAATGCTGACCTAGGCCTTCTGAAAGAAAATCTTGATAGCCATTACCCTGGATCCAAGACTGAAAAACAAAACCAACCCAGAATGGGAAAAGGAGGAAGTGTGTACAGAGCAGAAATAACTAACATACTTCAGGGCCTTTGGGGATGGAGATATTAGTATTGGAAACAAGATGGAAATGTGTGAACACCCCTCGATGGCCAGATATGAACACTGCTGGGATTGTACAGTTAACTTTGGTCCTCAAGCGTCCCAGGTGACTACGGAAACTAAAATCCTTCTTTAAAGTCCAAAGAAACTGTCCTGAGACTTTCCAAAATAGGTGGCAGGTAAAAATCCACAGGTGTTAGAAGAAAAAAGGAAAGAAAATGTTGGAATCAGGACTCCAGCCAGGCCATTCACCCTTGAGTCAAGATGCTGTGGATAGTATGGATTTCATAATTAAAACTCAAGCACACCACATGATGGTTCCTCAAAAAATTAAACATAGAATTACCAATAATTCCCAAAAGAACCGAAAGCAGAGACTCGAAGAGGTATTTGTATACCAATTGTGACAGCAGTTTTATTCACAAGAGTTAAAAGGTAGAAGCCGCCCAAGTGTCCACTGACAGATAAAAAAAAAAAAATGTGGTCTGCACATGCAATGGAATATTATCCAGTCTCACAAAGGGAGGAAATTCAGACATTTGCTACAACGTGGATGAATCTTAAAAACATTATGCTCAGTGAAGTAAGACAATTACAAAGGGATAAATATTATATAATCCCACTTACATGCCATACCTAGAACAGTCAAATTCGTAAGAGACAGAAAGTAGAACGGTGGTTACCAAGGGTGGAGAGAGGAGAAAACAGGGAGTTGTTCAATAAGTACAGAGTTACAGTTTTGCTAGATGGAAAAGTTCTAGCAATCTCTTAAGTAAGGATGTGCGTACACTTAATGTTACTCAACTATACACTTAAAAACGGTTACAATGTAAATTTCAGGTTACGCGTTATTTGCCATAATTAAAAAAACTTTTAATCAAATAAAAATGTTTTAAAAGTGAGGAAATTCTGACACATGCTAAGTGGGAATGAACGTTGAGGTCACCATGCTAACTGAAATCATCCCATCAAAAAAGACCAATACTGTGTGATTCCACTTCTATGAGGCACCCAGAGCAGTCAAAGTCAGAGACAGAAGTAGAATGGGGGTTGCCAGGAGCTGAGGGGGAAGGGGACAATGAGGAATTACTGTTTCACACATACAGAGCTTCAGTTTTGCAAGATGCAGTTCAGGAGATAGATGGGAGTAATGACTGCTCAACAATGGGAATATACGAAATACCACTGAACTGTACACTTAAAAATGGTGAAAATGGTAAATTTCATGTTATGTATATTTTGCCACAATAAAAACAGAGGGGAAAATGGTTCAATGGTAAGTTTTTTATGTTTCATATATTTTATCAAAATAAAAAACAAAACTCAAAGCGAAGGGGTTATGACCCTTAGTGTGAGATGGACGTCACGGTGAACCGTCGCCTCTCGATTATCCATCAAGGGGTTAGAGTTGGATGGCCAACGTGGGGTGCTCCAAACATCTCCGTTTAGTTTTAAATGTTTCTGTAGCACTTTCATGGAATTCTGTCTCAAAAAGGTAGAGGCACAAAATTCAGGGACATGCTACTTGGCCCAGGGAAATGTGAGAAACAGTGTAACACCCATCACCCACCCCCAGCTCAATCCCATTTAAAAGTCTTCTCTGCTGAACACACTCTGCATCCCTACTGCACAGACTGAGAAGCAGCTCAGCCCTCTTGCTCTATGCCTAATGTTCCTGAGGCTCGTGTCTTCCCAAGGTTACAAAAATTACTGAAGACCCCCTGGCACTGGCCTGCAGAATATACAGGTGGCTGGAATGAGATAGGGGAGGGGCCAAAACACCCAACACAAAATATTTCTCCTATGTGGCTTACTTTTTCAGGAAAAAGAAAGCCAGAGTATAAAAATAAAAAAATAAAACCACTCAACCCTAACACTGAATCAGAAAACAGTAACCATGGTACAAAGCTAGAAGTCTCAGAATCACGCCCAAATCCCGAGCTTCCCTGGACAGAACGCCACCTTGGCAGCGCTGAGAATCCCATAGGACTGAGCAAGCCCTTGCTTACTCAAGCTACACTTCTAGTTTGACCATAAGTACTGGAAAAACAACAACAACAACAAAAACCCAAGCACCAGGTGGCTAAGAAGCTCATCCAAGGTCAAGATATTGCACAGTTAGGAGCAGATCCCCATCCAGGTCTCTTTCGAGGACACCAAGCTGACATTCAAATTCTGAGAGTGAAAAGGAAAGGTGTCTCCAACCCCGTAACAGACAATGTGGGCACCCCACATGGCTCCTGGCAGCCAGCCCCAGCACACTGGTACCTGATGGATAACCTTGGGAACTTGGCACATCAATGTCACACCACCTGCTTCCGTTACAGACATACTGTGGGTGGTGACATCCGTGTGTGCATCTGGGACTCACTCTAGCCTTCCCACACTCCCACAACCTCCTGTCACTGTGAAGTCACCACTTAGGAACATATTTCTGAAGAGAATCTGGACTTACACGGGACACACCACTCATTCTACACATAGTGGACAAGTCATCCATTCAACAGAAACTTACTGAACACCTATCTTGGGCCAGGCTCCAACAGTGAATTCATGGAGATTATATTTTACTCTAGGTGACCCAGGGCCACAAGAACAGTAGCCCTAACATCTGTTCAGCGTAGTTTCCAAGGAGCCCTGACATAACCCTCAGAAATATCAGGAGAATCCCAGGTTCCTAGTGAGAGGGCCGGTTGGATGCTGCGTTGCTCACCACAGTAACAAAATACTTCTCCCTCTTACTACTGATTGTCAAATAGCACAGTCAAGTAGTTACTGTCATAGCTACTATGCAGAGTAGAAGATAAGCTCAGAAGGCTTAACTTCCTCGCTCAAAGTCTAAAACTTGGTAAAGGATGAGCCCGTGTCCTACCACCCCACTCCAGTAAGGACTTGGTTTGCAAACTGAGCATCACACAAAGATGGGACCACATCTAGTGGACACTGCTTGCTGTTTTAGCTGCACCAACATCCTTTCTGCTCACCATGCTTTGGAGAACGGCTCCCTCACCCCACCCCCACCTCAAGAACCATATGACACTGTCCAGGCTGCCAGCCACAGCATCCCATCACCTTACCCTATTCATGGGGTCAATTGCTGAGACAATCTCAGTCCTTTAGCCCTTGCCACAGTGGTTGGGCCTGATGTGGACACAGACTCAAGTCAAGCGAAGCAGAGATCTGCCCTGGGATCTCCCCCTGGGCTCATTAAATGGAGCTCCCTTGGGACACCCGGGTGGCTCAGTGGTTGGGCATCTGCCTTCAGCCCAGGGTGTGATCCTGGGGTCCCGGGATCGAGTCCCACGTCGGGCTCCCTGCATGGAGCCTACTTCTTCCCTCTGCCTATGTCTCTGCCTCTCTCTCTCTCTCTCTCTCTCTCTGTCTCTCATTAGTAAATAAAATCCCTTTATTCTCTGGCCAGGGACCATGAAGATGAAGTCCATAAGGTCCTGAGGCCATGCTCCATGGAAAAAGCCCACAGCATTCAGGGATCAATCATCCAAAGGCCGGGTTCTCCCATCCACCCCAAGCTTTTGGAATACTATATAATAAATTCCTCCTTTCTGCCTACTACACTTTGAGCTAAGTTTCCATCACTTGCAATAAAGGTGCCCTGAACTAATACACGTAGAGGGATAAATAAAATCTGCCCTTCTCTTAGAAACTTTTTTTTAACCATTACTTGCAAGTGTCTCCATGGCTTCCTCTCAAATAACACAAATAAAAGAACCAGAAGAAAAACTACAATGGCTGGAAATTTTACTCATGTCCCTGTCCCTGCTGACCCTCCAGGCTGGAGTAGACAAAGATGATGTAGCTGGTACCTAAAGAGAGTAGAGAACAAAGGGACAGGCAACCTCCAATGAATAATAAATAATCCACACCTGACAATCAGCAGCCAACTGTACTCATCCTGCTGGAAAAGCCTGGTAGGTTATTCCTTAAAAAAAAAAAAAAGTCTTCCAGCTTTAACTTGTGACAAGTGGACAGTGTCCCCATTGCCAGTGCCTCCCAACGCCCTCGCTCAGCCTAGCCATCATGGTCACTCCAGCAAACTTTGCAACCCGGAGCCCATGCCAACGCCTGCTCTGCTCACACTGGTCTCATTTCTGCAACCCGAACCAGAATGTCCTCCTCCTTTGCCTGTGCACATTCACGCGGCCTCTTAGACATCAGCTCAACCCAGTCCCTCCTCGAAGCCTTCCTCCAGCAGCCACTGCCGGGTCTGCTCCCACGCCGCTGGTGAAGCCAAGTGAGCAGCGCGTGAGGACACTGACCAGGAGGCACAGTGATGGAGAGGGGAGCTTTCACCTCCGAGCACACAGGGGCAACCACCAGGTCTGCCACTTATGTCTTGTACGAGAGGCCCGGGGTAACATGATTTGGGGGAGACCTTCACGTTTAGGTGGTAATTCGAGCCACTAGAGGTGGACGAGAATGTTGGGGCAAAGTATGTGATATACGGAGTTTTAAAAGGAGGAAAAAGCCTGCTTGTATCTGTATCACTCAATTGATCTATCTCATCATGTCACTCTCCTGAGTGTCCCATTCCCCCAACTAGGTGGCAAGCTGCGAGCTGGAATTACATCCTCCTCACCTCTGTCTCCGTGCGCATGGCAGACCCACTGGACTGAGCACAGGACCAGGCACTTCCGCCCTCCCCCTGAGTTGCTGGGACAGGCAGCCTTGCACCCTTAGTTTCATCTCACAGGTAAAGAAACTGAGGCTCCCAGCCAGGAAGGGGCCCTCACTGCAGGGAGACGGCAGGCAGTCAAGGATCTTCAAGTGAGAAAACTCAGATGTTAGTAACTGAATCAGAGAGAAGAGACTAGACACTGGGACGCCTGGGTTGAACGTCTGTCCTCGGCCCAGGGCGTGATCCTGGGGTCCTCAGATCGAGTCCTGCATCAGGCTCCCTACAGGGAGCCTGCTTCTCCTACTGCCTATGTGTCTGCCTCTCTCTGTGTCTCTCATGAACAAATACATAAAATCTTAAAAAAAAAAAAAAAGACTAGGGACAGAGTGGGTTCTGAATGACCAAACAAGATCCTGGTTCACCTGCAGAAAAGAAAGACATGAGACACCTGAGCCCCTCGAGAGAACAGGAGTTCTGCCCTCTTAGTACCACCAGCAGAGGCAAAGGTGCTCATTTCTTCCTTACAGATCCATGTATGCTAGAAAATTCCAGAGTTTCTCAATGCAGGAAACAGCCTGAAATTGTACTGAGGGGGCCTAATCAGGTAACAGAAGAAAACATCCCAACACGGAATCAGGAGCAGGGGCCTTAGCCTCACCTCGGGCCCCTTCCTGTCCTGTGACTCCTGCCCTGTCCTCACACCATACAGATGTGAGTGTGGAACCCAGTGCAATGCGGACAAGACACCCCTCATCTCCCTGGGGCGGCTACAGAATTAAGTGAGATGTAAAAGTATGCCGTGAGATTCAAAATGCTGAGCAGCAATGTAGCATCACCCCTGGAACAGGAATGGCCCTGGCCCCCAAATAAAACAACACTGTATGTTCCTTAGTCATCTTCATACCCTAGGCCTGAATCTGGTGGGTTATAAATGTCTGCAGCTCTGAGCATGAGCACAGCAGATGGATTTAGTTTGCTCATCTGCCCAAGACCACCCAGGCCAGTTTCGCCCTCAGCTACAGGCCCGCGTGGGGGGTGCTGCTGGGCATCACCTGCCTCCAGCACAGCAAAATCCCAGTGCCACAGTGCCAGCCAGGGGATGGGCGCTCCGGACCAGCGGCCCACGAGGGGTATGGAAGCCACCATAGGGATCCCTGGGTGGCTCAGCGGTTTAGTGCCTGCCTTCGGCCCAGGGCATGATCCTGGAGTCCCAGGATCAAGTCCTGCATCGGGCTCCCTGCATGGAGCCTGCTTCTTCCTCTGCCTGTGTCTCTGCCTCTCTGTATATCTCTGATGAATAAATAAATAAAATCTTTAAAAAAAAAAAAAAAAAAAAAAGGAAGCCACCATAAAGCCCCTAACTGGGTGATGGCTGCACCAGTAACACAGACACAGTGACAAAGGGGCTGCCCCTTGATGCTAGGGATCCCCGCGAAGCCAGCTGGTTCCTCTCTCAGGCTCCTCACAAAAGCTTTGCATGGAGCTGACTACAAGCAGGGTGGCGGACCTGTGTGCAAAGGGAAGAGTGCCTCCCTCCCTGCAACCAGAGCAGCTCTCTTACGCACTGAGCTTTGCCCCATAAGAAGGGCTCGCTGGCCAAAAGAGAAAAAAAGAAAGTTGGGAAACCACTGCACAATAACTCATCCTTTACAAAGGTCCTGATACTACCGTTTACTTGCACGCCACACTACCCCACCCCAGAAGCTCTCTCCTGCCATACCATGCTGCCCTAATTCTTCTCTAAAGCGTTAACTAAAATGAACGTAACTCCCCCCTAACAACTGTTTTTCTGAGGATTTCATGAGCCCTTGCAAAGCCACAGAATTCTGCTTTGTGGTAACATTAGCGTCTTAAATCACTGCCCTGGGTGGGGGGTGGGGAATCCCAACCCTACCCCATCTCTTCCTTGGAGGTCAAGACCAGCTCCTACAACCTCAGCCCCAGTGAGCCCCCCGCCCCCCTTCTCTGCCAGGCACGGAGAAGGAGAGAATTAATGGCAATTCATCCTTCTATTCCAGATATTAAAGCCAGTGCTGATTCCAACACATCCCAAGGAGGGAGGACGTGGGTCTGCACTCTAATGTCTGCACTTCCTCGATCAACTTCCTCCTTCAAAAATAGATATAAACAATTGAGGGGGAAAAAAAATTACCCCAATGACATTTCCCTGTGTCTTTATCCTCAATGGGCACATCTGACAGCCATTCTTAGCATCCTCCAAAGCACCAGCCCAGGAGAGGACCGGGCCTGCCCATCACCTCAAATATGACCATAACTGGGAGACTGAAGCAGGTCTAAGGGACGTAAATGCTGGAGTCAGATATCCCAAAGTGGAGACAGTGGGCCACCAAGGAAATGAAGTGCTGTGGGGACAACAGCTTATTCTGTGTGTCTCAGTTTCCTCCACTATAAAAAGTGAGGCTGAGAGGGCCAACATACACCGCAGCTCTTCCCGGGAACAGCTTATAAAATCACCCCCTTAATAAGTGAGGCTTTTAACAACCAAATAAACGGGTCTCATCAGCCTCTGGCCTACAGTTACTCCCGGCTCCTTGTCAGCCGTCTCAGTTTGCTCTTCCAACCAGGACAACAAGACACAGAAAAGGTGGCAGCCAGACTCACCCTGGCTCTGAGCGTGTCAAACAGAACTCTGGGTCCTAATTGAAAACTCCTGGAGCCCAACGCTCTGCGCCTCTCAACACTCCAAACCGCAGTTTTCTCCCTGGTAAAGTAGTAAGTACACACAGCTCGCGGAGCGGCAACCATCAATGCCATAGAGCAGAGGGCCTGCCACAACAGTAGGCGCCTAATAAGCGCAGGTTCAACCTCCTCCCTCGGTGCTACGCCTTCTTCCTCCAGCCTCCCTGTCTAAAAGGCTGGCTCTGCGCGCTGCGGGCCCAGGCGGGCCGGCCTCTGTCCAACGTCCCCGCCGCCCCCCCAGGCACGCACGCAGGGTGCTCGGAGCCCGCCCCCAGCCACCGGCCTCCTCGGGCAGCTCGCGCCGGGCAGGGTCTGGGCCCCGGCGGCCGCCACCAGGATTTTCCCATGGTGCAATGCAACTTCCCCAACTTTTCCAGGCCCAGTTTCCAAAGAGCCGAAGCAGGCATTGTGCGGGCGGGCGCGGGTCCCGGCGAGCGGCGGGCGCAGGGGGCGCAGGGGGCGCAGGGGGCGGGCACGGCCGGGAAGGGCAGAGGCACCCGCGGCCGGGCGAGGCCCGGGGCGGCGGGGCCCAGACCTCGGGGCGCAGCCCTGGCCCGGGCTCGTCTTCCAGGCCGGGTCACGGGTCGGAGGCGAGCGCGGGCTCCCGGGCGCCGGGCGCAGGATGCGGAGCCGGGGCGGGGGGGCGGGGGGGGCGGCGGTGTCGGGGCGCCCGGGACTCGCCGAGGAGGTGCGGCCGGGCCGCGGGAGGGCAGGGGCGCCCCGACCCGGGGGCTGCGGGGGGGGGGGGCACTCACCGGCGCCCTCCGAGGGCTGCGGCGGCCCGACGACGCCGTTCAGGTAGAGGATGGGCAGCAGGTGGGGCTGCGTCTTCTCCAGCGCCGCGCGCAGGTCCTGGAAGTGGTCCCGCTCCTTGGCCAGCAGCAGCTGCAGCAGCCGCTCGGCCTTGGCGCCCCCCGCCTCCGCGTCCAGCCGCCGCCGCTCGCCCGGGCTCAGCGCGCCCGCCGCCTCCAGCAGCCCGAGCACCGCCTCCACCTCGGTCATGGCCTGCGCCAGGCTCTGCTGACACCGGGCGAGCAGCTCGCGGCGCCCCGGCTCCATGGTGGCGGCCGCCCCGCCCCGCCCCGGCCCGCCCCGGCCCGGCCCGGCCCGCGGACGGCAGCTCCCCGAGGCGGGGGCGGCTCCCCGAGGCGGGGGCGGCGGGGGCGGCGGGGGCCTGGCTCGGCCTAGCGCGCGGGGCGGCGGGGCGGCGGGGCGGCGGGGGCCATGCGCGGGGCGCCGGGCGGCGGGCGGGGCGGGCGGGGCGGGGGCTCAGCGGCGGCCGCCTCCCGGGCTCAGCAGCGCAGCCATGTTGGCGGCGGCGGCGGCGGCGGCGGCGGGGCTGCGAGCGCGGGAGGAGGAGGAGGGGACGGAGGAGGAGGAGGAGGCGGCGGCGGCGGAGGAGGGGACGGCGGCCGGGGCGCGCCCCGAGGCCGGGCTGCAGCGGGCAGGCTCCCGCCCCCGCCCCGCCCCCGCCCCGCCCCCGCGCTGCGCAGCTCGGCGCCGCCCGGCCCGACCGCCTCCCCGCCTCCCCCGCCGCCCCCCAGCGCCCGGCGGTGGCCCCCGGGGATGGCGAGGGCCGCGGCTCCCCGCCTCCCCGCGACCCGCCCCTGACCCGCCCGGGAGGCGGGCACGCCGCGCTCGCACCCCCCACCCCCAGGCCCGGGTGCAGCCGAGGGGCGCCCTGCCCGCATCCCCCGCCCCCGCTCTCGGCCCCCCCCCGATCTCCGGGGCCCCCAACCCCCAGGGGCCGCCGCAGCCGGAGGGTGGGGGCTCCGAGCGCGCATACCCCCGCCCCGCTCTCCGGATCTCCCCCATCCCCCGGATAATACCTCCCCCTGGTCCCCACCAGCCCAGGTGCAGCCGGAGGTTGGGGCTCCGCTCTCCTCATCCCCCCTCCCTCTCTCCGGATCTCCACCCTCCCCGGTACCCCCCCCCAAGGCCCAAGGTGCAGGCCGGAGGTGGGGGGTCGGCCGCGCTCGCATCCCCCCTCCCCGCTCTCCTGATCTCCCCCGCTCTCACGGCAACCCCCCCCGGGGTCCCCAGGGCCCTGCCTGCAGCCGGAGGTGGGGGCGCCGCGCTCGCATCCCCCCTCCCCGCTCTCCGGATCTCCCCCCTCCCCGGTACCCCCCCCCCCGGGTCCCCCCCAGGCCCAGGTGCAGCCGGAGGTGGGGGCGCCGCGCTCGCATCCCCCCGCCCCGCTCTCCGGATCTCCCCCCCTCCCCGGTACCCCCCCGGGTCCCCCCCAGGCCCAGGTGCAGCCGGAGGTGGGGGCGCCGCGCTCGCATCCCCCCCTCCCCGCTCTCCGGATCTCCCCCCTCCCCCGGTACCCCCCCCAGGCCCAGGTGCAGCCGGAGGTGGGGGCGCCGCGCTCGCATCCCCCCTCCCCGCTCTCCGGATCTCCCCCCCTCCCCGGTACCCCCCCGGGTCCCCCCAGGCCCAGGTGCAGCCGGAGGTGGGGGCGCCGCGCTCGCATCCCCCCTCCCCGCTCTCCGGATCTCCCCCGCTCTCCGGCACCCCCCCCCGGGGTCCCCCCAGGCCCGGCTGCAGCCGGAGGTGGGGGCGCTGCGCTCGCATCGCCCCCCTCCGGGTCCCCCCAGCCCGCTCTCCGGTCCCCCCCGCCCCCCCAGGCCCAGCTGCAGCCGGAGGTGGGGGCGACAAGCTCGCAGCCCCCCCACGGTCTCCGGGCCCCCCCACACTCTGCGGGGACCCCCCCACCCCGCTCTCCGGGTACCCCCACCCCCCAGGCCCGGGTGCAGCCCGAGGTGGGGGCGCCGAGTTAGCGGACCCGCAGCCACAGGCCGGGCCCCCAGGCTGTTGGAGCCGGCCTCCAACAAAACCGTGCCCCCCGCCACCCCAATCCAGGGTCTCTAATCTGAGAACTCCCAAAATAAAGCCTGGACACCATTGTGGGGGCAGAGTCCCCTAAACTTGGACATCGGCACGTTAAGACCTCCTCCGAATTGGTGAGGGCCACTCCGAGGAACCTCTAGAGAGTTTCCCAATGGACTCCCCAGTCTCTGTTCATTAGGACCTCTGCGCTCACCCCCATTTGAGATGGCTTGGTCCCCAGAGTCTAGAGGGGTTTGGATGTTGGGAGGAAAAAGGGGATGTGTTGCTAGATGAAGAAGTGGGGGAGGTTGCAGTGGAGGCCTTGATATTTTGGGCAAGAGAGGTGCCCCCGCCCCAGGTGTCACCATGAGACTACCACCTTGTCTCAGAGAAGGCAAATCAATGGGACCACAGAAACCTCGTACCCCGAGGCACTCACGGAGGATCCACACTCCCACTCCAGAGCCAAGAACTATTCTGCCTTCCTTTATAGCCTTTTGCGGACACATGCCACTTACCTTCCACCTGCAGGAGGTGGTCCTTAAAACTGGAGCGCCCCACTGTTTGCTCTCAGCAACCCCACCCCGCTAGTATGAAGTGGGATCTCAGGACCATGGCAAATGTCTGCCTCGGCGTGAATGCATCTCAGTTACAAACACTAGAGGCCGGGATCCCTGGGTGGTGCAGCGGTTTGGCGCCTGCCTTTGGCCCAGGGCGCGATCCTGGAGACCCGGGATCGAATCCCACGTTGGGCTCCCTGCATGGAGCCTGCTTCTCCCTCTGCCTGTGTCTCTGCCTCTCTCTCTCCCTCTGTGTGACCATCATAAATAAATAAAAATTAAAAAAAAAAAAAAACACTAGAGGCCAAGGGTGCCTTTTCTCCAGACATTCACTTCCACCCCCACCACTTCCTTTCCCGCCTCCAAAAGCAAAATTTTCTTCAAGATTCTGCTTCTTTAAGGGGAGGAGTCACTTTTATTTGATAGAAACGAACTCTATACACAGTGGTTAGAACAAGGGAACCAGAATTTGCACTTCGCTTTTGGATTGCCCTTTAAATATACCTGTGCAAGGTGGGAGCAAATCAATTACGCTGGCTGGCCTCCCCTTGCTCCTCAGGAAAACGGTAGAAAGAGTGTGTTTAATCAGGGGTTATCAGCCTCGGGTCCATGAATAAAGCTAGAGGGTGTCAGTGAAGATTTTGAAATGATCTGAACATTTTTGTAGACACAGGTGTATTTCTGGGATGGGGTTGGGGTGGAGGGTGGTCTATAGCTTTGATTAGCTTCTTTAAGGCCTCCATGACTCCAAAATGACAGAGCTAAATTATTTTTAAAAGCCTCCCTGCTCAGATCGTCTGGGCTTCTATAGCTGAGCAAGGTTCTAGGGGAAGGGAAAGCTGGTTATTGCACAGGTCTAAACAGGCTCCCTCTAGCTGTCCCCCCACCCCACCCCCTGCCCCTGAGACATGGGTCCCCCTTTTGGCCACCACCTCCTCTACAGCAACTGCAGAGCTGGAAATCATCCGCAAAGGCATCCATCCTTCAGGACACACCTGAAGGACAGGACCTCTCTTCTTAGCTGGATCTACTAGAAATCTAGGGGATGAGAAGGAAGGGGGGGGGGAGGAGGAGAAGCTGGGGTTTATGGTTAGATCCAGCTGTGGGTAGGTCCTGATCCAGAGGGTGCCTGAGACGGCAGGGAGGCATAGTCTCCCAATGCCCCCTAAAAGGATGGTGGGTAGCATGGGGGTTTTCTCTCTGAAAGCCTTCCAGGGATGCAGTGAGGAAGCTCATTTGCTAAGAGCATTTTCTCCCAGTGATGGACATGACTTTCAGCAGACCCTTTATTGGAAACTGTGGCATTTTATGCAAAAACATCAATTCTGGAGGAAATAGTTTCCTTTCTAAACATATTTAACTTTAGCATTCCTTGAACCAGTGACCTTATATTTCTGTAGCATTTTTATACCCTTCAGGGCACCTTCTCACACACTATTTCCCTTGTGCCCTGTTCTGGGTTGAACTGTACCCCCCCACCCCCAAAAGATATGTTCAGGCCCTAACTCCCAGTACCTGGGAATGTGACCTTATTTGGAAATAAGGTCTTTGCAGATATAATCAAGTTAAAATAAGGTCATCCAGGATTAGGGTGAGCCCTAACAGATGACTGGGGTTCTTAGAAGAGGGAAATTTGGACACAAATTTCCACAAAGCAGAAAGCAGAGAATACTATGTATTTCGTCTCTAAGAAGATGGAAACAGAGGGTAGAGTGATGGGTCTACCAGCCAAGTAACACCAAGGACTGCCGGCAACCACCAGAAGCCAGGACAGAAGCCTGGAATGATGGATTCCAGACTTCTGGCCTCCAGAACCATGAGCGCCACTAGATTTCTGCCTCCTGGTTTTAAGTCCTGCTGCTTATGGTAATTTGTTATGGTGGCCCCAGAAAACATGGATCCATCATGATGGAGGAGGTTTGAGGGACAACGTGGGACATTCCCATTGTACAAGTCACCCGATCGCCTATGACTGCCTCAGAATTTTTCTGCAGATGCACCTACTTTTCCTTCTTTCTTCTGATCTTACAGGGCCCCTCCTCCTTGAGAACAGCCCTTTCTTTCATGCTCTGGGTACAATCCCTGCAGTCTCAGCATAGGCCTGCACATGGTTCCCCCACCCCCTCCACACACACACACCCACACACACACACACACACACACACACACACCCCGCTGACCCCAGTCTCCCCATTCTAGGGGCCTCCTACCCTCTCTTATGTCAGGAAAGAACCACTGCCCGACAGGGCGACCTCCACCCACTCATAGGCCGCTCACTCCTCAGTTGGTGCTTTGCAATCCTCCTTCTGAGCACAATCCCCACAGATGAGTGCTCTTTCACGGGCTTTCACCTTCCTTCACACCTCCCACAGTGTCCACTCTGCTCTGCTTCGCCCCACTCGGAGAACTCCTTGTTCTCCCTCTGACCCCTGACCCTTCTGCCCCCGCTGGCTCCTTCCTCCCCACGGGTGACCCTTCCTTCCTCTTGTCCCCCCAGCTCCCTCCACCACACTGGAGTGGGACAGATGCGCGCTCAGATCCCACCGCAGACCCCCCTGGCTGTGTATGCCTGGGCTGGCTGCTCCACTTCTCTGAACCACAGCACGTCTAAACTGGGAGTGAACGTGACCCTTTGGCAGGGTTAGGAGGACTCAGAGCTAGGGCTGTATCAGAGCCCTAGCACAATGCCTGGTGTCTAGTGGGCAGAGAACCCCCCCCCACCCCAGATGCAGCTCTCCAATAGGCAACTCCTGCAGTCAGAATGCCTGACTTTTTTGTTTTGTTGTGTTTTTTTGAGAGAGAAAAAGCATGAGCAAGGGGGAGGGGCAGAGGGAGAATCAGACTCCCCGCCGAGCACGACCTCAGCAGTAATGCTTAACCCACTGAGCCACCCAGGGCCCCAGAATGCTTGCTTTAAACCCTAGCT
This sequence comes from Canis lupus familiaris, assembly GCF_011100685.1. Lineage (NCBI taxonomy): Eukaryota > Metazoa > Chordata > Mammalia > Carnivora > Canidae > Canis > Canis lupus. Next base: position 28,539,392 of record NC_049225.1, read on the forward strand.
TTGCAACTTATTAGCCCTGAGATGTTGAGCACAACTCCCTGTGCCGCAGTCTCCTCGTTTTCAATAGAGGAATATCAATAAGAGTATTAAAGTAGTTAGTGCTCAAGCCATGGTAGATGTCACCGTGCTTTTGGCTTCTACTCTCCTGTGGGTCTGAGAGGAAAGTCTCTCCAGGGCACGCAGGGACAGGTTTTGAGCAGATGTTTCCAGATTCCTGAATGAAAGGTTGTGGCCTCCGGCTTAAAGACTTCCATTTGACTCGCGTTCAGATGGCAAGAGCAGGGGCCCCTGCTGCCTCGTTCTCTGCCCGCGTCCGCCTCGCCTGGCGCCAGGCATGTGTTGGATGCTCAATACATATTTTTACATTAATCAGTGAACATGTGAATGAATAAGCAACTAAGGAGTTTTGCACCGCGGCCCCATTTCAAAAATAATTTCTGCCGACGACAGCAAGACGGGGAATACCTTACATCGGAGCAGCCTCAGAAGCAAAGTGAGAGACGCCCCCCGAAGTGGCAGCAGGTGGGGAGCTCAGTAGAGGTGCCCGAACTCCACCTGCTTCAGCCCCCGCCAAGCACTGGGAGCACCCCACCTCTCCTCCTGCCTTGCCCTGCTACAGGCTGGGCCCACCAGACGCTGCTGGGAAACCAATGCCCAGGCTAATGGGGTCTTGAAGGCCAGGCCCCCTCCCCCCAGGACTGCAAGCCCAGTCCTGCCTGGGGGTGTTAAGTGTTTGATTCAGAGCCCATTCTTCACGTTTCACCTTAGACGTTGTATACTTTAAGAAGCCAGACGCGCGCCTTACCCACCTCCTCTCAAAAGGGCAGAAAAGCCCCCCTAGGATGGCCTGTGAATATGAAGTAGGTTATGTTACAAGGCGAAAGGACCAGTGCGGGTGTGATTAAAGTTACAGACTTGAAGATGGGGACAGCTGCCCGGATTAGGCAGGGGAGCCCAGTCTAATCACAGGAGCCCTTAAAAGCAGAGAATTTCCTCAGGTTGGAGGCAGGAAAAGGGGAAGTCGAGAGATTCCAACCTCAAGGATTGACTTCCCATAGGGGGACTCTGAGATGTAGGGGCCCAGGGCAAAGACCAAGAGGCTGGAGAAGCAAAGGATGGTCCCCGGCTGACAGCCAGGGAGCAAACAGCCTCCCTATTATAATACAAGAACCCTGCTAGCTGACACCTTGAATTTTAGGTTTGTGAGACCCTGAGTGTAGAAACCATTTGAGCCAACTGGGACCTTGGACCTCCAGAGCTATAAGACACTAAATATGGGCTTTAAAGCCCTACCTCCGAGGGGCACCTGGGTGGCTCAGTTGGTTAAGCGGCTGCCTTTGGCTCCGGTCATTATCTTAGGGTCCTGGGGTGAGGCCACATGGCTATCAGGCTCCCTGCTCGGCAGGGAGCCTGCTTCTGCCTCTCCCTCTGCTTGTGCTCTCTTCCTCTCTCTCTCTCTCTCTCTCTCTCTCTCTCTCTCTCTCGCTGTCTCTCTCTCTCAAATAAATAAACAAATCCTTTTTAAAAATAGGATAAAATAAAGCCCTACCTTTGAGGCAAGTTTGTTACGGCAGCCATGGAAAACCGACAATTCCCAAAGACTCTGAGCTCTGCAGGCACAGAAGCAGCATCTCCTTATTCACTGCTAAACCCCCGGTACTTACCATGATGCCTGTAGTTTCATAGGCCCTCAAAAAAACCCCAAAACTCCTGTCGTATGAGTGAATGGAAACCTACTCTTCTAGCAGGACTTGATTTGGGGGTAATTATGTATAGCATCTTTAAAAAAACAAATCCAGTTCTCCACAAACAACTGGAGGGGAAGTTTTCAGATAAAGAAACTTCGAAACCAGGCTTTCTCCACAGGCTGAGTGAGCTGGGGCCCCAGAGGCCTCTGACCCCTGAATTTTATGTTCTAATAGATAAGCAACAGCTGTTCCCTGGAGAAAACAGATCCTGGTGCTCCGCTCCACGTGTGCAGCTCCTTTGGCAGGAAACAAGGCTGCACGCGAGAGCATGCCTGCGCATGTGTGCACAGCAAGTGTGGAAGGGCATTGTGGGGCTGTTTTGGCGTGAGTGTGGGTGTCTGTGAGTACAAACTGTACTAGTATGAGCGCTTGGATGGGTGTGAGCAGAGAAGCAATTCTTTCTCGGATAGCTTCCCTGCCCCACCCTAGAAAGTGCGGGTGGCCCTATATCTAAGGTGTGACAATTAAAAGGATTTCCTTGAAGAGTTCCTGAACAGAATGAACTCCCCCAGGATGCTGAAAATGGAATTCTCTTGATGAACATGCTATGTTTCGCACAACTTTTTAAGAATGCTGTGACAGTGAAGTGAACTAAATACCTGTTTAGGGAAAAAAAAAAAAAAACTTACACGAGGTTCTTGGTAGCTTCTCAAAGTCATGAGGACATTTTTCTTCCAGACGGCTTTTGTTCTTAGTTCGAGAGGAGCCCAGAGGCAAATTTCCTAAAATTTTAAAACAGGAAATTTGGGAGAGTCTCATTTAGTAATGAGTCTTGCCCAAGGTACTGGGACAGGGTGAGATCAGAGATTTAAAGCCTGTGAGAACCTTAGAAAGGACTAATTAATGATTAACAATTAAATAAATAGTTAACAACTATTTATTGAGTGCTCACTGTGTGCCAGGCCCTAGGCTTAGGCCCTAGGGCTGCCCGCCTCATTTTGCAAATGAAGAGCCAAGAAGTAGCTTGGCCCAAAACTACGCTGTCAGAACTGGGGCAAGGATTCAAGTTCAGCACATAAATTCATGGCTCTGTCTACACAGCCCATGCCCCAGCTCCTCACCCTTTATCACTTCTCTGCATTTAAGCACTTCCCCGGGGGTATTCCTTCTACAGAAACCAGTTTGAAGCCACAATTGGAAAGGTTCTGACATCATGGGGTAACATCTTCCTTTTAGTTACCTCTCCCAAAGGGCTGTTAGTTTGACAACAGTGATGCTGAACCTCGGGTATGAGAGCAGTGGTCTTTGTGAACCTTTAGTGGGTCAGGACTGGCCGGCCTAGGCTCCCATCCGTGCTTCAGGAATTGCAAAGTTTCTCCCCTTCAGAACACCGCTATCTCCCCACTTCCTCCAGTCTTCACTAGCTCCCCGTTGCCTACGGGACCAAGTGCACCTCCTGAGCTGGACTTCTAAGGCTTGTGGGGCTCTAATTTCATTATCCCTGCACCCCCCGCCCTCCCCAATGCTCCAGTGACTGACCCTCTCTGTCCTCACCTGAGAACCCACTCCTCCTGCCTCCTCTTTACCTTGTCCAAACGCCTCTCACCTTGAGGACCAGGAAAGCCCCCCGCTGACTCCATCCGCCTCTCCCCAGAACTCCAAGGGTGCTTATGTATGCCTCGAACCACTTCTTCCCCCTGTTGCCATTACCTGTGGCCTGGCAGTGGTAGGTTTCCAGCACCTGAACACAGTGGGACAGGGACTTGGCAGTGTTACTTCTCTCCCAGCCCTCCTGGTATGGACCTGTGATGGTAGAGGCCTGCAGCAGATGCCTCCGAAGTACAGGGACGTCCAGGTGGCTCAGTGGTTGAGCATCTGCCTTTGGCTCAGGGCGTGATCCCCGGGTCCTGGATCGAGTCCTACATAGGGTTCCCCACAGGGACCCCACTTCTCCCTCTGCCTGTGTCTCTGCCTCTCTCTCTGCCTCTCTCATGAAAGTACCTGAGAACAAAAGAACCCAGGCAAGGGAAGGTGGGGGAGAGGGAAGCTAGCACCTTTCCACCCTTCAGGCCTCAGTTGAAAGGTCACTTCTGCAGAAGCCCACCCAGTCCTGGCATCTCCCTAAATCATCAAAATGGGCTTCTATTCCCTTTGAGCAGTAATGGTCCTTCCTAGTACACCTCACAGTTTAGGTCATCTCTTACGTGACTGTGTGTCTAGTGACCGCTTCCCACTGAACCAAAAGCCCCACGGAACACCTGTCCTGGCTCACCTGCGTATCCCGAGCATCTAGTCTGATGCATGACTATGTGTTGAAAGAGCGAACTGAAGAAGGCCAGGAAGTCACCTGGTCCTGGTGCCCATCGTCGCGCCCAGGAACTCCCTGGGGGCACTTCACCCCTCTCTCTAGTCTAGACCTGAGACTCTAGTCTGAGAGCACCAGCGTCTCTGGGCTTATTACAGCCCCAGCCCTAGAGCACATGATGACAGCTCCCCTTTCCTGAGTGCCAAGTACACGCCGGGCACTGCCCTGAACGTCTCCCCGGCAGCCACCAGGTATCCTCCACCGCAGCACAGGTAGGATGTGCCTCCATCAGCTCCCTTCTACAGAGGAGGTACCCGGTGCCTGGCACTCCTACCCCTTCCGGCCCTGCGAGCCGTGTGTGTCTCACCTTGTAGGGGAGAGAATCTCTAGTGTCAGGCAATAGCCAAGAAGCCCCAGAAAATGCATCAAAACTACCCCTACCTTCAAAAGATTGAAACCCTGCCACCAGAGAACAAGCTAGAAAGTGACAGCCATGAAGCTGAGCGGACACATGTACATCAAATGCAAATGGACTCCTGGGCCTGACAAGCTCTTGGAGGCGGTGAGAATGAACCGAAGCCAGAAACAGCCTGCTAGACAGGACGGTGCAGCTTGGGAAAGTTTGGGTAAAATCAGAAACCCACCTGGGCCCCAACCCTTCCAGAGCATTCGAAATCCTTTCACACCTTCTCTCCATCGTCTCTCCCCACCTCCTACCACCACGTGGCGATAGCAGTGCCTCTGGGCCATGTGGGGGCTCAGAGAAGCAAGTCAACCTGCACAGGATCGCCAAGATGCAAAGCGATGGAATCAGGGTTAGCACCGATGCCTTAGGAGCAGCTCCCCACGGGCGTCTGCAGGGCTGCCGACTGAGCAAACCTCCTTGGTGCCGAAGCAGCAGCCGGAGCAAGGGCTGCCAGGTGGAACAGCGGCCTCTAGTCTCCCGCCAGGAAGCCTCCAGCTCTGCGCAACCTGACTGGGGGTGCTCCCCGGGGGAAAGCCCCTCTGTGGGAGGCCTCGCTAGGCAGGCACCCTCGGGCGGCGGCCACAGCGGAGGCAGCTGCTGGCATGCAAGACCCCGAAGACCGCCGAGAGACCGAACATCCAAGTAGACAATGGCTAGATCATATATAAAAATAGAGGGATCCCTGGGTGGTGCAGCGGTTTGGCGCCTGCCTTTGGCCCAGGGCGCGATCCTGGAGACCCTGGATCGAATCCCACATCGGGCTCCCGGTGCATGGAGCCTGCTTTTCCCTCTGCCTGTGTCTCTGCCTCTCTCTCTCTCTCTCTCTCTCTCTGTGACTATCATAAATAAAATAAAAAATAAAAAGGGATCCCTGGGTGGCGCAGCGGTTTGGCGCCTGCCTTTGGCCCAGGGCGCGATCCTGGAGACCCGGGATCGAATCCCACGTCGGGCTCCCGGTGCATGGAGCCTGCTTCTCCCTCTGCCTGTGTCTCTGCCTCTCTCTCTCTCTCTGTGACTATCATAAATAAATAAAAAAATTTAAAAAAATAAAAATAAAAATAAAAAAAATAAAAAATAAAAAATAAAATAGAACTCTGACCCACCATCTGAAGCAACCAGTTCAGAGAGCCGACCCACTGCCTACAGCAACTGGTCCGGGAAGCCAAACAACGATTCCTACAGTAATCGGCCCAAAAGAGCCAGGACTTCATAACTGACGGCTTCCCTAATTTCTGCCTCCGACTTAGGACCAAATGGAGAAGCCAACCGTGGTCCCCTCGCCAATCCTGTGGGGTGGTCTGCTTCTAGTTCATCTGCCTCCGGCTTCCCCATGCCAAGCCTCCCATCTGGGCGTACCTGGAAGCTTCCCCCTTCCCGCTATAAAACTTCACCGCTCCTCCGCACACCAAAAAGCAAGGCTGACTCCCTTGCGATGGCAAGCTGAGGGTAGCTGGCCTTTGCCCATTCTCATGTGGGTGGTCTTCGTTTATCCCCACATCTCTTAATTGCCTAATTGCTTTGTGACTGTTTTCACACCTGGGAAATGAGATAATCATTCTGGACACAAATCTTTGGGGGAAGAAGCTGCCTTGGATTGTGGGAGAGCCTCCTGGTACTCCCCCATTCCGAGTCACCTCTGATGTCAACTCAGTGCCCACACGATCCACTACCCTCTTGTTTTGAGCTCACCTGGGTGTATCCACACATACAGGGCCCTCGTTTTGCTCAAGGAAGAACCCTGAAGCCTCCCTGGCGGGAGAAGTGCCTACTTACCCCAGGTCCTCTCTTCCAGAGGCCTCTGAAAGCCAACACGTGAGCCTTTCCAGGAACTCCACAGGTGTCACCTTTACCTACGGGAAAGTGGTTAAAAAGAGAGCAAAAGGCAATCCCTGATTGGCTCAGCAGTTTAGCGCCTGCCTTTGGCCCAGGGCGTGATCCTGGAGTCCCGGGATTGAGTCCCGCGTCGGGCTCCCGGCATGGAGCCTGTTTCTCCCTCCTCCTGTGTCTCTGCCTCTTTCTCTCTCTCTCTATGTCTATCATAAATAAATAAATAAATCTTTAAAAAAAAAAGAGAGAGAGAGCAAAAGTGCACCCACCAGTGAGTTCCGAGGAGCCTAGGATCTTCCCAAGCGGGGAAGGCTGGTCACCACCTGTACATGGAGGGATTTTTCCTGCTTGGTTTCGGGGTGCCTCACCTAGCCTCTCGGGGCCTCCTCTCTTCAGGCAACTCACGGTGGGAGTCCCTTCTTGCCCCGGAGCTCAGCCCCACCCCGGCCGGCCCCAGCTTCTCCACACAGGACAGAGGCAGCGGGGCACGATGTTGGTGCATGAACAGCTTCCCACGTATCAGCTCCCAGAGCAGCCTTCTGACGTGTGCCAGTATCAGCACACCCACTTCACGGACGGGGCGACAGAACGGCGGGCTGGAGCGGGGTGTCCACGGGCACACAACCAGCGAGCAGAGGATGGGCCGCGAAAGCCAGATGGGGAGAGGTAAGCTCCTTCACCATCTCACGGCCCCACCTCCGGTGTTTCCACGTGAACACAAATACACAGAAGAATTGGGGGGGGGTGTCCTAGAGCTGGGAGCAAGAGTCACCTCGTCTCAGAGCCATGCTGGCTTCTCTCTCAGTCATTCCCGATCATTTGGATTCCACAAACATCCCTTAAGCCCAAAGCGAGGACAGACAGGAATCAAGCCTTGTCCACCTGAGGTCCGGCATGTCCCCGGGACAGAAGGGGCCGCTCTGCTACCCCACCCCGGCCAGTCACCCCTGGGCCTCCCAAACGGTGCAACGCAGCCTCCAGGCAGAAGGGAGCAGACTACGCATTCCTCCACACAACAGGGGTCACCATGCAGATCCCGGGCCCCCTGCCTAGACCTGCAAGGCCAAGGCCTCCGGGGCAGCAGCCCGAGAACCTGCGCTTTCGGCCCACGTGAGTCTGACCATAGACAGTGCCCCCAGGCCAGGACTCTCTGAAGGTGGCTTGCGTGCTAAGCTTAGGAGAGTGTCACCCTGACCTGCACACCAGCCCTAACCAGCACTCCCAGTGTCTCTGCCACTGTTGCTGGGAGGCGTGGGATGCCCCCGGGGTACAGAGGTGGGGGGGGGTAAGGCCCCTCCGGGCTCTTCCGAGGATCCCACCTGCTGCCTCAGAACCCAGGCCCTGAAGGCCCAGAGCCAAATGAGGCCGCTTGGTTAGAGACTTGTGTGCCTCCCCCATCAGACTCTGAGCTGCAGGAGGAGAGGCCAGGTGTGATCCTCTTTAGTGGCAACCCAACTCCCTCCTGTTGCCCCCTCCTCCCTCCTGCTGACACTTTGGGGACTTGCGGTAATTGTCAGCTGAAGGAATAAATTAATGACAGAGGAAGACAGACGTGTTAACAGCTCAGAGTAATTCAAGCAGAATGGAGTAAGTGCTAAATGGTGGAGGAATGAGTCATGATTGCTGACGGGGGAAGGAAGAGGGGAAAGGCATTCATCCTCTCTCCCCTGCACTGTCACAACAGAGCCTTCAAGCTTCCTCCCCTCCCTGTCTCACATTCGGAAGAGAGCAGAAAATGTGTGCATATAGTTTGAAGCGTAATGCCAGAGCCAACACCCACAGAGCCACCCCCTCCTGTCCCCACCCCCACAGTAAGAAACAGCATTTAGCCAGACCTCAAAGGCCTCCTGGGCTCCCTCCGTGGACAGCCCATCACCCACCCTCTACTCCCCCCAACCTCCGTCCTTTTTTTTTTTTCTTCTCCAACCTCCGTCCTGAGCCTGCTGTGAACCGTTTTTGGATTTTCTCTGTAGTTAGGCCATGAATATATACACACACACACACACACACACACACACACACATATAGGTCCGGCATGTCCCCATATATATGTGTGTGTGTGTGTGTGTGTGTGTATATCACTGAACCACACAGTGTCTAGAGTGGCCTGGTTTCCGATTTTCCAGGATCGTGCATTTTCTTCTGTGGCTCACTGCTTTTCTGCAATACGATTTTTTTTTTTTGGTGTGGGGGGGGAATTTTTGCCCACATCGATGCTTGCGGTGGTAAATTCATTCCTTCTCCCTGTTGTATGGTCAATCCTATTGTGCCCACGCACCCTGATTTACCTAGGTATTCTCCTGTTGATGGTCACTTGGACTGTGTCCAGTCTTCGGTGATTACTAACTACGCTGCTGTTCGTGACTCCTGACTGAGGCATGTGTGCACAAATCGCGTTTAAAAGGATGAGAAAGGGAACTGCTGGGTCAGGGGTATGCAGTGTTTACCTTCAGCAGGTAAATGCCTCACTGTTTTCTGAAGTGGTTCACCTGCTTCTAGGCATCCTCATCCGGAGGGCATCTCGGAAGGCATCTCGCTTAGCGGCCCCAGGGTGGTCTCCCTAACACAGGTCTGTAACACCCATCGAATTTCCTTTCTTCTGGGTGAGAGTCTGAGGGAAGCTAAAGGCAGAAACTGTTCAGAAAGGCCACCAAAGGGAATAAGCCCAGAGTTTATCAGCTGCTGTGACAGTTTCGATTGTTTTGCTGTGAGTGACAAATTCCCCCAAATAACAGCAGATTAGACCAGAAGTACATTCCTCTCCTATGTAAGTGAAGACCACGGATCAGCTGCCTAGGCTGGTGTAATGCTCCGTGGTTTCTTCTACCTTGTTCCACTCCCCTCTGCACGTGACTTGAGCTGCTAAACTCCCACGAGGCTGCTTGAGCTCCAGCCTTCACATCTACTCTCCAGCAACAAGGAGGAAAGAAAAAGAAAGTTTCACCCCTTTTCTTTGAATACACCTTTTGAAAGTTACACAAGATGATTTCTCTTACATCCCAGTGGCTAATTGGAAGTGATACTAGGAAACATAGTCTTTATTCTTGTGCCCTTACGCCCCACAATAAGAAAAAAGAGAGAATGGATTTGTAGGACAGCGAACAGTCCCTGCTGTAGATGTCCATGCACAGAGGAGCACAACCAGCAGGTCTGCTTAATGCCCTCGCCACACAAACGTACACACACACATCTCACAACACAAAATGTTGGAGGGAAAAATATGTATTTAACAAGGGCCACCTCCTTAAATGTTGCAAGCTATACTATCTGTTCACTCAGGAAACTGTGGTGCCCACATGGCCAGTTTTATTTTATTTTTTTTTTAAGATTTTATTTATTTATTCATGAAAGACACACACACACACACACACAGAGACAGAGAGAGAGGCCGAGACACAGGTAGAGGGAGAAGCAGGATCCATGCGGGGAGCCCGATGCAGGACTCAATCCCAGGACCCCAGGATCACGCCCTGAGTCAAAGGCAGGCGCTCGACCGCTGAGCCACCCAGGTGTCCCCATGGCCAGCTTTAAAGTAAGTTTTCTTTCCTAGTGATAGTTGTTGCATCCTCCTCTCTGCGTCCTCTGCCTCTGTTTTTTTGGCACCCTAGAGCTTTTCTCCTGGGTGTCCTGAGGAACTGGCTCATAAAGCCCCTCTGATACATAAACGTGGCACCGAAACCCAGATAGGATGGTCTAGGAGCCCACACACCCAAACCAGCTAAACATAAGGTCGGTATATGAACTTAACTGCAAACAAATCCAGTTCTAACATCCCAGATAGTCTGTGCCTAGAAAACCTACCAAAGCTCCTAACAGCTGGGAAGATATGACTAAAGTCTTGACTGTTTGAGAGCCTTTCTTTTTCTTTTTTTTAAATTTTATTGATTTATTCATGAGAAACACCCAGGTGCCCCGTTTGAGCCCCTTTCTAACCTGACCCGGACTTACTATTTTAGCTTTTGCTTCAACCATCGCCAACATGGATCAAAATAGAATGACAGTAATGATGATGGTGATTCATAACGATAAGGATGCTGGAAGTTACCTTTAAATGATGGTGTATTTTGTGCCAGTTCCTGCGTCAGACCATTGCTATATGTTCTCTTATTTAATCCTTTAGGCTCCCAGGACCCCTGGGTGGCTCAGCGGTTTGGCACCTGCCTTCAGCCCAGGGCGTGACCCTGGGGTCCTGGGATCAAGTCCCACATCGGGCTCCCCACAGGGAGCCTGCTTCTCTGCCTGTGTCTCTGCTTCTCTCTGTGTCTCTCATGAATAAACAAAATCTTAAAAAAAACTCAGTTATTAAAAAATAATAATTCTTACAGCTCCCTTACAACGGTGGCATTTTTGGCATCTTGTGGATCAGGAAACTGAGGCTCACAGGAGTCATGGAATTTCCCCAGAGTCTTCAACCCTTAGTCACCTTCAAAAGTGCAGCTCGAATGTCCTTCCCTCCATGACCCACCCCCATCTCCACCCCTAAGCAAAATGAAATGCTTCCTCCTCGGTGCTTTCTGCACTGTGTGCACTCTTGTGTGTAGCGCTCTCCAATAAATATTCAACAAATCATCCCTGGTACCTATGAGGATGGTGGCTATGTTCCTGTCTCTCTGCCCGCCTGTGTCTGGGTGTGTTGGTGGAAGGAAATGTGCCTCTTTTAAAATACATATATTATTTTAATTGTGCAAAATAGTCATAACATAAAACTTTAACATCTTAACCATCTTCAAGTATATGGTTTAGTAGTAGTAAATATACATCCTTCTGCTGCCATTCTCCGGAACTCTTTTCATCTTGAAAAACTGAAACTCTGCACCCATGAGAGGACAACGTCCCACTTTGCCTCCTCCAGCCCCTGGCAACCACCATTCTGCTGTTTCTACAAACTTTACTACCCTAGGGACCTCAGACAACTGGAATCATACAACATCTGTCTTTTTATAATTTGCTTATTTTACTTAGCGTAGTGTCCTTAGGGTTCATCTCTGCTATCATGTGTCCCAATTTCCTTCCCTGTTAAAGCTGAGAATCCCAGTATATGGACATTTCACATTCTGTTTATCCATTCATCCATCAGTAGACACGCGGGGTGGCTTCCACCTTTTGGCCGCTACAAGTAATGCTGCTGTGAAGAGGGGTGTGCAAGTATCTCTTTGAGACCCTGCCTTCACTTCTTTTGGGTCTACACTCAGAAACTGCTGGATCAGGGGCTCCTGGGTGGCTCAGTCGGTTAAGTGTCTGACTCTTGGTTTTGGCTCAGGTCGTGATTTCGGGGTCATGGGATCAAGCCCCGGGTCAGGACTATCTTAAGCTAGGCATGGAGCCTGTTTAAGATTCTTTCTCCCTCTGCCCTTCCACTCTCTTGCTTTTTCTCTCAAAAAAGAAATTACTGGATCACATCCTCACCAACACTTGTTGTTTTTAATAGAAGCCATCCTAATGGGTGTGAGGTCGTTTACTTTACAGAAGTCCTGCTGAATGAGCCCAGACCCTGGCATATCAGAGTGTTTATGGAGTGAATGGATTCAACCACAAATGGATGAGATAGTTTTGGTTTCCAAAACTGGGTTTGTTTGATGAGGAAATAATATCCGATAGTCTGATGTCTTTTCTAAGCTCAAGAGCTTGAATTTGCATTGTTTGGGTGGAAGATTGCACATTCCCTGCACGATGGTGGCTTTCCCCTGAGCCCCGAGAGGTCTGTTTCTGCCTGCCAGGCCCCAAGTCACACCCTCAGTGCTCTTGCCAAGCGGCACCTGGAGGTGGTAAGAGAGGCGTCCTTAGAGTCGCCTTCCCAGACCTGGCTCCAGGGAGCACAAGGCAAACAGATCCATGAGAAAGAAACCAGTGGGCTTGCAAAATCCAAGGCCCCCCAGCCCATCAGGGATGCTCTGGGGGCCAGGAGAGGGCAAGGGAGGAGCCCCAGTCACCCTCCCTGCCCGCCCTGGGCTCGGTGGGACAGGGTAGAGTCACATTTCAGGGACACTCCCAAACTGACTTGAAAGCCCCAACAAGCAGCCGCCCTGCTCCTGAGAACTCCTCTGGGTGCCTGCAGGCTTAGGCCCGGCTGACTCACTTCCTCACCTTAATTCCCCCTAATACCTTCCCTTTCTCTGCAGCTTTACTCCCGGCACCACTGTCTGAGTGTGGAATGTCTGGTGAAGCTGGGCAGGTGGGTCTGCCCAGATACTGCAGACATGACCATGACCTGTGTTAGAGGAAGTAGGGGTGGAGGGTGGGGAGGGGGGGCAACAGCAAAGCCAGGTTTGTCTGTTGGCTCCGAAGCACATCCTAATCCCCTCAGCCAGTTTGATCTCTGCAAGCCTGAGCACAGGTCAACACCTCCGGGCAGGAGTCCCGAGGGGTGGGGAGCCGTGGGGAGCCGTGGCTGCTGGGCCTTCCATCCCGGGCCACGTTCTCTGGAGACCAGGGCTGCATCCTAAAGATCAGGTTCCGAGGTTATGTTGTGCGTGCCATTTCCCGGGTGAGTCTGAGGAGGCCTCACTATTATCCTGGGCCTATCCCCGGAAGCACCATTGTTCCTTTTATACCTGTATGTACCCTTTCCTTCCTTGTCTACAGCTCAAGCTTTCTTTGGGGTCCTGGATTCTTCATTTGTATCTTAGCATTGCTCCCTGTGCCCGCCTGCCTCAGCTTGAGCATTCTAAGAGCGAAATCAGGGCACAGTTGGAATTTCTAGTAAAGCCATTCATTCACATAGCTCAAGGAGTCAAAGAGCGGCACGAGACTCATGAAAAAGAGGCTTCTGGTCAGAGTACCCACTCTCAATTTTTAGGGCTCATTTTTCCTCCAACGACCCCACTCACTCTTTGGCCCCCCTTCTGGCAACGTCTCCATGTAATAGTTTGGTAAGAGCCGCACTCGGTGCTAAGAGTATTGGCAATAGGTAAACACTATCCGCATGCGTTTATACTCTCAGCTATGGACGGACTGTGATTCCCTTTTCCGTGCACTAGGTTTTTAACCACCACCACCACCAACCCCGCCCCCCGGAGTGAATAATTATCCCTCCCCTCATCCATTTGCTTGGTTTTCTTTTAATTTTTTTTTTATTTATTTATGATAGGCACACACAGAGAAAGAGAGAGAGAGAGAGAGAGGCAGAGACACAGGCAGAGGGAGAAGCAGGCTCCATGCACCGGGAGCCCAACGTGGGATTCGATCCCGGGTCTCCAGGATCGCGCCCTGGGCCAAAGGCAGGGGCCAAACCGCTGTGCCACCCAGGGATCCCTGCTTCGTTTTCTTTGTACTCAAGGCCAAACTCTTTCAGGTGTTGACATCTCCCTCCTTTCACTAAATTCAGACGCCAGTCTACCAATTTAATTTCCTTAATGAAACCTCTCGGAGTGTTGTGACCTGTTCTGACAGGGGCTGCTTGGCCTCCAGATGGATGCACTGCTCTCCTCTGCAGAGGTTTGGCCTTCCGAGGTGTCTTCTCGTGGTCAGTCTTTTCCTCTTTTTATTTTTTTTTTACGATTTTATTTATTTATTCATAGAGACACAGAGAGAGAGAGAGAGAGAGAGAGAGGCAGAGACACAGGCAGAGGGAGAAGAAGCAGGCTCCATGCAGGGAGCCCGACATGGGACTCGATCTCAGGTCTCCAGGCTCACACCCTGGACTGAAGGTGATGCTAAACTGCTGAGCCACCTGGGCTGCCCTTTTTTTTTTTTTTTTTTTAAGCAATCTCTAGGGGCACCTGGGTGGCTCAGTGGTTAAGCGTCTGCCTCGGCTCAGGTCATTACCCCGGGGTCCAGGATTGAGTCCTACATCAGGCTCCCCGGAGGGAGCCTGCTTCTCCCTCTGCTTGCTTGTGTCTTTGCCTCTCTTTGTGTCTCTCATGAATAAAGAAATAAAATCTTAAAAAAAAATAAAAATAAAAAGCCATCTCTAGGTCCAATGTGGGACTTGAACTCAGGACCCTGAGATCAAGAGTCACATGCTCTACCCACTGAGCCAGCCAGCCTCCCCTCTGTTGTCTTTTTTTGGTTTACTATCTTATTCTGGTGAAACATCCTCCAGCCTCCTGAGCACATGAAAACAAATCTTTTTTTGTATTTCAAATGACTGAAAATATGTCTTTTTCTACTTTCAAAGCTGATTGATAGTTTAGATGGATATAAAAATTTTAAGTGGGGGATAATTTATCTTCAGAATTTTGAAAACACTGTGTGTGTCTTCTAACTTCTAGTGCTTCTTTTGAGGCATTCAAGCCGTTATTTCTGACCTGTTCCCCCTTCCTTTGGAAATTTGTAGAACCCTCTTTTTTGTCTTCTGTGTTCTGAACTGTGATGATTTTTCTTTTCCTTTTTATTTTTAAAAAATATTTTCTCTGTTTATTAGACAGACACAGAGAGAGCACAAGCAGAGGCAGAGGGAGAGGGAGAAGCAGGCTCCCCACTGAGCAGGGAGACTGATACGGGGGCTCTGGGATCATGCCCTGAGCTGAAGACAGATGCTTAACCAAGTGAGCCATCCAGGGGGCCCTCTGATGATTTTTCTTAATGTGAATCTGTTACCATCCATTGTGTCTGGTATTCGGTGGATTGGTTGATTGATTGATTGATTTTAAAGATTTTACTTTTAAGTAATCTCTATACCCAATGTGGGGCTCACACCCACAACCCCAAGATCAAGAGTTGCATGCTCCAGGACTGAGCCAGCCAGGTGCCCCTCGGTGGGCCCTTTTAATCTGGACATGCATATCCTTCACTTTGGGAGAAATTCCTTCAAGCATCTTTTTGATCATTTCTTCCACTTCATTTTCTCTGTATTTGTTTTTCTGGCACTCCTGTTATTCAGAAGGGGGGCCTCCTGGATTAGCCCTCTAATTTTCTTGTCTCTTCCCTTCAATTTCCCACGTCTGTGGTTTTGTACTACTTTTGGGGGCGGTTCCCTCAGCTTTATCTTCCAAACCTCCTATTGAAGTTTTTATTTCTCATATTTAAAAAAGGTTTTGTTTTTGTTTTTGTTTTTTTGTTTTTTTTTTTTACAAGAAAAGTGACTGCTTTAATATATTAGGAAAAATTTTACATACACTCTCATCCAGCCCTGCTCCAATTGGCAAAAAATACAGGATTCATTGCAAAGCATGATATTTTTTTTATTTTATTTTAATTAAAAAAAATCCTTTTTCTTTTTTAAGATTTTATTTATTTATTCATGATAGACACAGAGAGAGAGAGACAGAGACATAGACATAGGCAGAGGGAAAAGCAGGCTCCCTGCAGGGAGCCCAATGTGGGACTCCATCCAGGATCCTGGGATCACACCCTGAACCGAAGGCAGATGCTCAATTGCTGAGCCACCTAGGCATCCCAAGGCATGATATTTTTAATTTTAAGAGTTCCTTTTGGGGTGCCTGAGTGGCTCCGCCGGTTAAATGTCAGAGTCTTGATTTTGGTTCAGGTTGTGATCTCAGCGTCCTGAGATCGAGCCCCATGGGGACTCCATACTGAGTATGGGGCCTGCTTGAAAATCACTGCCTCCCCTCCCTGTGCCTCCCGTCCTCCTGCCTATGCTCTCTCAAGTAAATAAATAAAATCTTTAAAAAAAAGAATAAAAGAGTTCCTTTGCCCTTTGAATGGTTCCCTTTATATATATATTTATTTATTCACTTGTTTGTTTATATAGAGAGTGTGTGAGCTGGGTAGGGAGGGGCAGGGAGGGGCCAAAGGAGAAGGAGAGAATGAATCCCAAGCAGACTCTACACCCAGTGTGGAGCTGATACACGGCTTGATCTCAGGGTCCTGAGATCGTGACCTGAACTGCAATCAAGAGTCTAACACTTAACTGACTGATCCACCCAGGTGCCCCCGAATACTCCTTTTTTAAGAAAAAAAGAATAATATAGTGTTTTTGTTTTAGTTTCGTGTGTACTTGTATCTACTCTCTATATATGTCTACATATGTCCACATATTTATTTAATAGTATTGTGTTCTTTTACTAATGTGTTATATTTTCAAAATCTCTAAATATACTAATGTTATATATATTTTAAGATTTTATTTATTCATGAGAGACAGAGAGAGAGAGAGAGAGAGAGAGAGAGGCAGAGACACAGGCAGAGGGAGAAGCAGCTCCATGCAGGGAGCCGGATGTGGGACTCGATCCCAGGACCCCGGGATCATGACCTAAGCCAAAGGCAGACGCTCAACCGCTGAGCCACCCGGGGGCCCTGAGGATGTAAGTATTTAATGTAGTAAATGCTCTGTAAGTAATTTTAATTTTGGAACATTTTAAATGGAACGTGATATTTACGTACCTATGACAAAAGAAGGCCCAACAGTGCCTGGAGGAGCGTGCATGAAAAATAAGTCTCCCCCTTCCCCCTCTTGGGGCCACTACTGCTTCAAGGTTCCCTCTTTCCCTTTGCATAGGCCCGTGCACACGGCCAAGGTGTTCATCACGCGGGCCCGGACGTGGGCGATCATGAACTTGCCTGCCTCTCCGGGCTGGTCTTTCTCACCCTGCCCTTTCACCCCCTCCTCCTGCAGGCACACAGAACCGTGGGGCTCCCTCATTTGTCCAGCTCCCCCTTCTCCAGCCCCATCCACCTGGTAATGATTTCCTAGAGAGTCTCCCAGGGGTCTCCATGGGGACGTTTCCTGCTCCGATCTCCATGGCAACTCTTCAGGTTGCCATGGTGACACTTAAGTGATTATCTGGAGACCCTTAAATAAATCACCCGCCGTGGTATATGCTGGAAGTGCTTGGCTCCGGCTCTCCGGTTTGGGGCCGGGCTTGGGGCCCAGGCCTACAGGCGGGAGCGGGAGGGGAGGGGGGTGGCTGGAGGCGGGAGGCGCTCCGCCCGGGCCCCTGGTTCTAGTGCCGCCAGGGGCCCCAAAGATGGGGAGGCTTTGGGGAAGGGGGGGCAGTCGCCGTCCTTGAACAGAGGCGGCCAGGAGGGCATCCGAGGGCCGCCCTCCCCTGCTGCTGAACACCAAGAGGGAACCGAGAGGGAATCCGGTTCACTGTGCGCCCCGCGGCTCTGGGGCTCCGGCTGTGATGGGAGCAAAGCCAACCACCCCCTCACGGAGCTTCCGTTCCGTTCCACGCGAGACACGGTCCATGAAGTCCCCACGATAGGCAGGCCGGACTTGGCCCTGGGGCTAGGAAGGGGACAGCGACAGCGGGCAGCGCGCTCCCGCCAGGCAGGGCGGCTACCTTGAGTCTGGGCGCCCGGCCGCCTCCCCCGGACCAGCGGACCAGCGGTCTCCAGCAGCAACCCGAACCCCGGTGCTGGCGGGTGCTGGCGGGGTCTCTGGCAGAGCGGGGAGTCTGTCGGGGGTTCTGGTGTATTGCATTCCTAAGGCCAGCCTCGGGTGGCTAGGGTATGCAGCCTGACTCGGATTTTTTTTCAGGATTTTATTTATTCGAGACCCGGAGAGAGAGGCAGAGACACGGGCAGAGGGAGAAGCAGGCTCTATGCGGGGACCCCTACGCGGGACTCGATCCCAGGACCCAGGGGGGTCGCACCCTGAGCCGAAGGCCGGCGCTCTACTGCTGAGCCCCCTGGCGCCCCTGCAACCTCAGTTGTTTGTGGAGAGTTGGTCAGACCTGTTGTTTGGTGGTGGAGCCGCCTGGAAGGGGCAGGGCCGTGACCCTCCTCACCTCGGGCTCACCCCGGACAAGGATCCCTCCTGCAGGAATGGAGTCTGGAAGCGCGCCCGCAGGCACGCGGCCTACGCAGCAGCTCCTACTCCAAGCCAAAGAGCTGCTGGAGGCCAGACTCTGTCTACACTAGGCTCTCTCTGCCTAGTGGGGATCAGAGTGCAGATCATCTACTTTTCAATAGGCCTGGGATTTGGAGCCAGGTGACAGGGCCACAGAACACGACTCCTGGACAGTCCAAGCCCCCGAGGTGTTCCCGGGGAAGTTCCTTGGACGGTGAGTGGGGGAGGCGGGTGGCCAGCCCCAGACGCTCCCTGAGCCCGGGCTTAGCAACCGTGGCAGTTGGAGGTGTCTGAGATGTGTCCTTTGGTGGCCCCTTCCACAGGGGCTCCCCGTGTCCCAGTCCCTCTGCCTGGAGCACCCTTGCTCTGGCCGTCCTCAGGTGTACCCTCCTCTGATGCCCGCTCCACGTCCTCAGGTGTACCCTCCTCTGATGCCCGCTCCACGTCCTCAGGTGTACCCTCCTCTGATGCCCGCTCCAGGCCAGCCTCTAGAGTCTTCTCCACCACCCTAGCTCTTCCCTGGCTCAGCACCGGGTCTGATGGCCTAGTTAGGGCGCTCTCCCCCTAACCTGTGCTTTCCAATGTCAGCAACAGCCACTGGCCACATGTGCCTACTGCACTCACGGAACCTGGGACGTGGCGTGCAGTATAAAACATACACAGGATTTTGAATACTCCACGTCAAGCATGTAAAATATCTTTTTGATAATTCTTATACTGATTACACGCTGAGATCATATTTCGGATGTGTTGAGTTAAATAAAACATTGTTAACATTAAGTTTACCATTTTTTAAAAAAATGTGTGCATGCCAGAAAATTTAAAAGGATGCACATTTGTGCTGGACAGGGCTGTGCCTCGATGAAGTCCACAGGGTAAGGGGCCATGGACATTTTGTCCACACTTAATACCCGGCGCCTGGTGGTATAGGTGAGCAACAATCAGGGTTATCGGACGCGTGTTTGACAGTTACACTCTCCATCAGCCCAGAAGCATTCGGCACAGCCTGCTACAGGAATGCGTAATTTAAATGTCAGTTTATTAAAAAACAAAAAAAAAAACAAGCCAAAAATAGATAAATAAAAACAAAGAAGAACACAACCACCAAGCCAAAACAAAAAGTCTCAGGCCTAAAATTTGCCAGAAAGGGAAAAAAGTGGGAATGAAGGGGTCAGGGTCTCAGCCTTTCTTCTGAGGGGCTGGGGTGGGGAGTAGATATTCAGACCTTTGTCAATCAGAACAAGGAATTAACAAAAAGAAACCCCAGGGCTTCCAGGTGGCTCACTGGTTGAGCATCTGCCTTCAGCTCAGGGTGTGACCCCGGGGTCCTGGGATCGAGTCCTGCTTGGGGCTTCTAGCTTCCCTGATGGGAAGCCCATGGTGGAGGCCTCGGGAGCTCTCCTGCTGGGCAGCAGAGCGGGGGCAGGCCGGGCCCAGAGCCGGCCCAGGGGAGGCTGGGAGCAACGCGCCTGCCTCGAGGCGCCCACGCAGGACTCGATCCCAGGACCCCGGGATCACCTCTCTTAGGCAGAGAAAGTCTGGACATTTCTGGCCACGTGGGCAGGAGGCCCTGTGGTCACCTCATCCCAGTAGGACATCCTCACTGCCGCACACCCGGTTTGTGCAGCCGAAGGGCCGCCGGCTCGGCTACCTGGGGACGCGGCGCTTGAGCGCTTGGAGGCCAAAGGCAGCTTCGCGACCGTCCGGCCGGGCGATTCCCCCGGGAGGACGACATCAGGCCCAGCGCACACGGCCGGGAAACACCTCTGTCCTTGAATGGGGTCTGTTGCTGGAGGCGACCATTATGACCAGGTTATTTTTTTTTTAAATAAATTTATTTTTTATTGGTGTTCAATTTGTCAACATACAGAATAACGCCCAGTGCTCATCCTGTCAAGTGCCCCCCTCAGTGCCCATCACCCAGACACCCCCACCCCCCGCCCACTTCCCCTTCCACCACCCCTAGTTCGTTTCCCAGAGTTAGGAGTCTTCCATGTTCTGTATGACCAGGTTCTTAAGAGTCTTTACGGACAACTTTTAAATGGTAACCTCTCTTATTTTTTTAAAGATTGAGAGACAGCGCGGAGAGGGGGAGGGGCAGGGGGAGGAGCAGACTCCCTGCGGAGTGGGGACGCCTGCTGCGAGGCTGGATCCCGGGGCTCGAGGATCACAGCCTGAGCCCAAGGCAGATGCCAGACCCAAGTGCCATAATCTCTTTTATGTATGTATGTATTGGCTTTTAAAGATTTTATGTATTTATTCATGAGGGACACAAAGAGAGGCAGAGACACAGGCAGAGGGAGAAGCAGGCTCCCTGTGGGGAGCCCGATGTGGGACTCCATCCCAGGACCCCAGGTTCACAACCTGAGCCGAAGACAGACACTCAACCACTGAGCCACCCAGGCACCTGTAACCTCTCTTTTAAAGAGAAAAAAGGCCCAGCCATGGGATGGACACCTTATTATTTAATAAACGCATATAAGTAAATACACCAATATCCACCTCTCTAAAGACGCTGAGCCACCTTGGTCTTACTACCCACAACTTACAAGGGTCACATTTACTTTATGGCTCAAATTAAAACGTTCAGGACCTCTGCCACACGACTGCCAACCGTCAGTCCCTTTCCCTAGCCTTTTCTCCCTGCTCTTTTAGTACCCAGAACACAGCAGGCCCGTATTAGCTGAATGAGCTGAAGAACAGTTAAGCAAGGCACTGGATGCTACTAGCTGGGTGGCACTTCTATCGCAGGCTTAGGAGACACTGCACTATGTCCCACTGGGTTTGCATCAGCTACACAGCAGGGGTGGGGCAGGCACTCACTGTTGACCCTCCAGCGCCCAACAGGCTGGCTGGTGGCAGGGGACATTATTCTAGCAGAGCCCATACGTACGCCAGCCGCCTTGTTTCACAACCCACAAGGATGAACTGCTATCCCTATATATAAAGTAAGTTCTCCTCTTTTCAGTTTTCCTAAAAAAAAGCAGAGTTCTGTCAAGTGGCAGCAAAAACTCAAGAAAAATCATTATATGGTTTCAGATTCAATCAGGCATAAGCCTATGTGAATACACATGGATAAACCCTGAAACAGAAACACAGTGCCATGATTTGACTCCAACACAGACACCGAGAGACTCCAGAACGTCTCCCCCTCCAAAGTGAACAAGCAGGGGCTGTAACTGTGTCAATTGCTATTTTAATCTCCTTGTACACAAAGATGTAGAAAAGGCAAAGCACTGGAGAGATCACTGGTCAGAAATACAAATTTGCTAATGGATGAGACAATTTAAATGTATTTTTCTTATTTCTTCCCCCAACAGGCCCAGAGTGAAGTCCCAACCTGTACTGAGCTTACTCTGGAGACACTGCTCTCTGCGTCTCGTGTGTGAGTTCTGGGTTTGCACAAAGCCCGATGCCAGGGGTGCCTGGGCGGCTCAGTTAAGTGTCTGCCTTTGGGTCAGGTCGTCATCCTGGGATCCTGGGATCGAGCCTGGCGTTGGGCTCCCTGCTGCTTCCTCCCCCTCTGCCCTTCCCCACTGCTCATGCTTTACTCTCAAATAAATAATATATTTTTAAAATATTTTATTTTATTATTTATTCATGGAACACAGAGAGAGAGAGAGACAGAGGAGACACAGGCAAAGGGAGAAGCAGGCTCCCCGTAGGGAGCCCGACATGGGACTCGATCCCAGGTCTCCAGGATCAGGCCCTGGGCTGAAGGTGGCACTAAACTGCTGAGCAACCTGGGCTGCCCACAAAATAAATAATATATTAAAAAAAATCAAAAAAAGCCCAATTCCAGGGCAGATTATCCCATTGGGGGGCATTTTATTAAAAGATTTTATTTATTTATTCATGAGAGACACAGAGAGAGGGGCAGAGACACAGGCAGAGGGAGAAGCAGGCTCCACGCAGGGAGCCCGATGTGGGACTCAATCCTGGGTCTCCAGGACTAGGCCCTGGGCTGAAGGCAGCACTAAACCGCTGAGCCACCTGAGCTGCCCTGGGGCGGGGGGGGGGGGGGGGGGGGGGTGGGCAGGCATTTTAATACCCTCCGACGGAACACACAGTAAGGTCTACCAGCCAAAGCTGCCCCCAGTGGTCCCAGCAGGGCTGCCAGTACTATGAGGACCCTTTCAGCAGGACACCTGGTCACAGGCTGGGTGGTACGCTCCTTCACATGACCCTTCTGTTCCCAGAATGCCACCCGCTGATCTACACGTGCCCCATGCCTGCACGCTGCACAATCACACCACCTCACCTGGGCTCGCTCAAGCGGGATGAGGCTCCTGGCGGGACCATCTTTATTACTCTCAGCAGCGCACACCAGCTCTCCTCCCCACTTCCAATATGTGTCACAGAGAGGAAGGTGGGCGCTGGTGCTCCCTCCTGTCGGAGCCCACCCTCACACAGCTCTCATGTGTGTTCTAGCAGTTACTTCCCAGGCAGGTTTTCAGGATGGCAGCTATGACATTCTGGTCCTCGGCAGGTTGTAGGAGAAAAGTGAGGCCCATGGTGAGGTTCCAGGTGGCAACCCTGAAGAGGTCTGTTAACAGGCTTAACCTTGGTTGCAAACCAGGCTAGCTCAGTTCAAAAATACTGGGTGGCGGTGGTGGTGGTGCAACGTGAAAAGTGACACTTTTTCACCCTAAGAGAAGTTTTTAAGTCAACCTTATGTATGCAGGGAGATCACAGGACCAAACTAACTTTAATAGAATTTTAAACCAGAGAATGGCCAAAGACTGAGGTCAGGAATTCTGAATTCAGAATCACAGCAGTAAGGGAGAGAAAGTATTCATTCTAACACAGACCCCAGGGCCAACGGTTACACGAATCTTAGCAGCTGTAACTCAGAACTTTGGAAATCAGCTAGAGAACGTCGGAAGAATCAAAGGGTGGTTCTATGCACTACAACTTGAGTGCCTCCCTACTCCCCCCAGCACCCACATCCTCCTCTTTACTCAGCCAAACCATCTTCTCCCTCAACAATAAACTCATATCTCTTCATTTGGGGCTGATGTTTCTCCCAGGGGCTGGACTGGGTGAGAGAAATCAGTGATGTCATTTCAGAAGTAGCACTTCTCAGGTGCATGGAGCCAGAAAATAGGGTCAAAACCCCACTTTCACTATAATCTCATTCCCAACTAAAAAGCCTTGGTTCTCCAGGGCTCCCTGGTGAAGAGGAAAGAGCCAGAGCGGTGGGACTTGGCCCTGGGTAGGGAAGGGAGGGGCAGGCTTCACGGAACATTCTCCAAAGGGAGTACAGGGGGCAGCCACACCAGTTCTCCATGGCCCAGGCCCAATCTTACAGAGCAAATTCAGTACAAAGAATCACAATCTCCAGCAGCACACCCCTTCCTTCCACTCTCTAGGATGAGCTATGCACATCTCCTTCCTCCGATGCACAGAGCCCCATCACATGCCCTGTGGGTCATCCTGGGATACCTGCTGGCTCTCCTCCTAGCCTGATAGGTGCTTTCGACTGTTATAGGAGAGCTACTCTTTCAGGAGCCTGCTCTTCCCCAGCGGGCACACTGCCAGCTCCAGGGGATTCTCCATCCTGTGGGCCTCCTCCCTTCCTGTCCTGCTGGCCCTTTCAACCCTTACAACTGGTGGCTGGCTGCCTGTGTGCTGGAAGGCCCCCACCCCACCACTGCCCCCAGGGCACTTTTTAGGCCATAGTTCAGCACCTGCAGATACCTCAGGGGCGTGTGGTCACCGCCCAGGCAGTGCAGGGGCCTGGACCAGCCTCACCCATCACCTCCACGCACACTGCCAGTCCCCTGCCGCGGGCTCCAAACTCCGGCAAGGCTTCTATCGGCCAGGAAGAATGGGACCCCTCTTGTCACAAGGCATGGTCCCCCACATGGAGGTCAGAGGTAGACAGAAAACAACGGGGTGGCCAGACATGTCTGTAAAAGATGTTTCAGAGCAGCTTGGGCTCGTGACGGTTTCAGCTCCGTTACAAATCCTAGGTGGTAGCATCTGCTTAACCAGTTTTTCCAGTGATACTTCAATGCTGGCTTTCTCGGTTTCTATAGCTTCTTGCTTTCAAAGTAAAGCCAAAATAATAACAACTCCAAATTCTTCAAAACGAACAAATAAATAATAGTGACAATATTTACATGAGTAGGCCATGTTTAGAGATTCTAACCTGACTGAGGAACAGAAAAACCAAGGCTATGCCCTGGTCTTGGGGCTTACAGCTGGCTCTGGGTCATGGTGTGATCTTCCTGAAAGCGGATGGTTGGAAGGGTGAAGTGAGAATGAGTAAAGATGCCTGGCCAGGGTCTCCTTATAAGGCTAGGGTTTCAAACAGACAAACCTCAGTCCTCCCAACCAGGGCCCTGTGGTGTGATCAGGGGCCCGGGCGAGCTGCTCTCAGGGACACGGAGGCCTCCTCTGACTGCCAGCACAATGGGGATGTCAGGCCTTGTCGTGGGGAACACAAGCTCTCTATGTCAGATGTCAGTCTCGGCCTCTTTCCAGACGGGACAAGCTGCCGAGGTCAGGAATGGTCTCCTCTTCCCTGGACTATGTGACAAGAGGGATGTGGAATTCGTTTGTGTCGAAGATCAGGGGTCTCCTGGGAGGGCTTGGGTCCCTGTCAGCCTTGTGCAGCAGCTTGAAGAGCCCAGTTCCAATGTTCATGGGGATCCCCATGATGATGCACTCAGACACCCCTGAAACCAACCAAGCAGGGTATTAGATGGCTTTTCAACACACGGGGGGCTACCGGCCCAGCAGCTTCCTCTTAGTCTGAGCACAGCTGCTCTGTAGGCTCGCCTTCAAGAGCACTAAACGTAGCCAGCAAGGACACCAAGTGATGCTCAGGAAGCCCTAACTTCACTACCCAACGTTTCCTTAGTTTAGGGCCCAGAAGAGAAGCAAACAGGCTGACTAGTAGAGGCCAATTCCCCCTTGGAAACAGCGGTAGAAACTTGTTCCCTGTGTTCAGGGGTCAAGGCTGGGTCAGGCTTAACAGCACGCCTGTGCCTTGGAAACCCACAGTCCTGAGGGAAGGCAAGGCCCCTGCACAGAGACTGGAGTATGGTGATGCGGAAGATTGTTTCTCCCAACTCCACTCCAGCTTTGGATCAGACTCACGGCTCCCAATAAGCAAGAGCTTGCCTATTACGTTCTGGGCTTTGTGCATCAGGAGACCAGAGACAAAGCACCAAGCTAAAGACCAACACCTACCGAGGGCTGACACGGAGTTAACAACACTGTAAAGGGACGAGAAGATTTCTGAGTGACTGTGCCAGGCCCCCGGGGAGCTCAGCAGTGGACACAGGGGGCAGCGGCTGTGGCTGTGGGGCTGGCTGTTGGTCCCACTGTCAAGGACACTCACTCTTACTTTTGCCTTGTCCTGTTATCCTGTCCTAATCTGTTCCCTTTTCTTTCCTCTGACCCTCATTATCTTAAAAGTGGCAGACCAATTTCTCTTTCCCTCTATTTGCAATCTGTGTCCCTTCTGGAAGGATAGTTAATCTTAGAACCTTAGAACAAAGTGGAGGTTCGTGCATTGACGGGGGCTCCACCTGACCACCGCCTGGTGGGCAAGTCCATGTAAGACTCAGGGAGGAGGCAGGAAATGGCCGCTAGGAAGCAGAGCTCTGGTGGTGGGGACGGCGGTCAGGCTGGGAATCCCTACGGGGGCCTGATGAGAATGTAACCTGGGATGGGCTGCTGAGCACCCCATGGACCCCCACCTCAGGCCTGCAGGGTCTTGCATGAGAAAGGGTAGGACAGTGGGCATTCAGCTCGGGACCCAAGGAAGAGCTGGCCGGGCAGCAGCACCACTCTTGTCTCCCAGGCCGGTGTCCCAGATGTGCTGTGTGCTGTGGGGAGGAGGCCTGGTGTGGGGCGAGACTCGTCCACAAGCCAGCCAGTCCTGTGTTCTACTCGTGCAAGGGTTTAAACCTGTCCCTTACAGATGTGCAGAGGTAAGTGTATGCACGGTGCTGGGCCCGGCGGCTCTTTCTTGGGGGTCACAGCAGCAGGGGCACTGGATGCTGTCCCTCTGCTGTCAGCCCTGGCACCACACAGCAGGGGCAGGATCTGAGCGGCTGTCAACTCCAAGGTTCAGAAACACTCCTTGATGCCCAGGGGTGATCTTTTCTTCGTGGCCCCAAAGCTGCCTGTACTGACAGAGAAGCCTCCTCACGGAGGAGGGGGTGCAGGGAGCCACAGCCAGGCTCTGGAGGGAAAAGATCACTTGCTTCCAATCCCATCATCTGTGACTTTATTCCTAAAACATAAGAGCTGTGCCTATTCAGCGTCCTCACCTCCTGGGAAACCCTAGCCATGGTCTCAGCTGTGAAACACAAAGGCCCTGTAGTGAAGCTCCAAGAAACAGGCAACCTACCACACACGGAGTCCTTCTGCCCAAAGTAGGCGGCATCGAAGAGATGGTCAGCTGTCTTCTCAAAGGAGGCCAGCATGAGCACGCTCTCCTTCATCTTGGCCAGGCCGAACCTCGTAATGCCCAAGACTTCACCCTGCATCGGGGAGGGAGGAGTCAGGGGGTACTCACACTCCCCAGAGGCCCAGAGCTACGCACACCCCCTGCAGCCCCTCCACAGAATAAGCACAGATGGGCGAAGCAGCTGTTCAAGTCAGCCTCAGGTCTGGAGAGGACCCCAACAGCGGCCTGTCCCCCTGGGACGGCGGCTCCAGGGAGCCTCACACTTCCAGCCACATGCTGGCAGAAGGAAGAGTCACAAAATCAGAGCTAAAATAAAGAACCTAAGTTTTAAAAAAGAGAATACTTCTGAAGATGTTTATTACAGCTCCAAGAACTCCACACTCAAATAATTTAAAAGCCTCAGAGTAGGGAAAGAGTTAAGTAAATGTAGGTGCTTTCTTTCAAGCAAACGCTGCACCATCATTTAAAAAAGTATACCTATGGGACGCCTGGGTGGCTCAGCAGTTGAGTGTGGGGACTTTGGCTCAGGGCGTGATCCCGGGGTTCTGGGATTGAGTCCCGCATTGGGCTCCCCGCAGGAAGCCTGCTTCTCTCTCTGCCTCTCTCATGAATAAATAAATAAATAAATCTTTTAAAAACAAAAACACCAAAACAAAAAAAAAAAAGTATTCTTATAAAAACCATGTGACATGGGAAATAGTCATAATGTTAAATGAAACAGGATAAAACCCGCATGCCCACTACTCACTGTCACTGCGTCACATGATACATGTGAAAAGACTAAGACCAGAAAGCCAGACTTAAAAGTGCCAGGCTTTACTACAGGGCAGAGGAAACGGGTCACTGTCCCACACGGTTCTGATCCGTCCGTCCTCAGGTACAGGTGCCTATGGGGCGGCCTCGTGAAAACCTTACGGCACTACTATGGGGAATGGGTTCGTTTCGTGGGAAAAGAGAACGAGCAGCCTCACTTCCCAGCTAGCTTCCCCTTCAGATCACGGTAACTTATCCTTCACCTGGAAATGGCTACAGAAGCGTGACGAATGGGTTCAATAGGAAATACACACCTAGGTTTGCCATGGACCTCCCTGGGCTTTTGGCAATGGCCAGATTGCCTCTAGGATGATATTTCTAATAAGGACAAAAATAATATCCCACCTCCTGCCATGAGGTTACAAGTGTCATACTGGAATGTCACCAGAACACCTGGCCCGACCCGACCACATGCTGGGTGGTCAAAAATCAAAGTTTTTGAGCGATGGTGACATCCAATGCCATTTTAGTGGTGGTTATCACAGCCGTGTGTGCTCCAGGCAGGTGGGAGACAGCCCAGCACGCTGCACCCTCCCCACGAACCTTGTAGGTCATCAGGTCAGACAGCAGCATCACGTGCCTCCTGTCAATGCTCATGCCGTGGTTGACCATTGTGTACTGGATTTCGTTGATGATAGTTGTCCGGGCAGCTTCGATGCCCAGAGTTTTCTCCACCTACAGAGAGCCAGGGTGAGTGGAAGCAGCCTCTTCCGGCTTGTCGCCCCAAGTCCTCCCTATGTCCTCCTCTGCCCAATCGCGATGTGACCCTGGCCATGAGCTGTACCTCATAGGTATTATTGGAGGTGGTGCGGGTGCCCTTCACACCGTGGGTGGCCATGACGGCCCGCAGGTTATCACCCTCCACCTAGGAGTTTGTACTTCTCCTTTCCGCTCTGCTCGTCGATGTGGATGACAGCTCTGGAAACCTCTGGGATGCCCTGTACCACCACCTGGACTTG
The DNA here is from genome assembly GCF_011100685.1 of Canis lupus familiaris. Lineage (NCBI taxonomy): Eukaryota > Metazoa > Chordata > Mammalia > Carnivora > Canidae > Canis > Canis lupus. Next base: position 28,567,573 of record NC_049225.1, read on the forward strand.
GAGACAGAGGAGTCTCAAGGCCCTGCAGGGCCCACAGCCCCCACCACCATGGTAGCTAGCCTCAGAAACCACACGGGCTGTGAGAACTGGGAACGTCATGCCTGGGTTGTCACCTTAACCATCCTGCTTCTCAGTGGGGTTTATCAGGAACAAACCAAACCTAAATAAGTGCCCGTGTGCCATTGGGGTTAGGGAGAAAGCACAACATCAGGGGACTGTGACACATTCGACCTCAGTTTTCCGACAGAACGGACAAGAATCTAAGAGGCAGAGTTGGTGCGTCAAGGCGAAGATGGGAAAAACCCGACTGATTCCAGAGGGATGTGGCAAAACAGAAGTCCCCATAGTGACATAGTCCTTAGGCCACCTGACACCTGGGTATTCAGTGGGGCGAGAGGTAAACGCAATCTTTCCCTCTACAAACCTCCAGGCAGTAGACTGGGTGGGGCCTCCAAGAGGGGACTTTGGTCTCACCTTGGGGAGATCCTCTTTCAGGAACTGCAGCACGTAGTACATGGAGCTCTTGCTGTTCTCTCTGGGGGTGACACACACCACAGCCTCGCCGTGAACAGCCACATCGCCAGGCTTCACGCGGAGCTTGGACATGCAGATGGAATACCGCACCGTCTCAGCGTTCACCTGCAAGGTGGCCAGACATGGGCCATGTGCCCAGGACATTACTGACAGGTACGAAGGCTTTGATTCCAGTGTTTCTTGGCCTTTTTCCATCATTGCCCCCTGACAAGCCTCATTTTTTCCCCTAATCGCATTCCTCACCATAAAAATTTAATACGAAGATATTTTGTGTATTTGCTTATGTACCGCATATGTACACCTACCTCACTTACCAACAGAAGAGATGTTCTTCACAACCTCCCCTTACCCCAACGGTCTGCCCCCACTGAAAATGCATGTTCCATGCATAGCTACACATGCAGGGGCCGAGGTGGTTCCAGGAGGCGGGGAGGCTGGAGAGCAGGACAATTTAAAGTGTCAGCAAAGCCTCCTCTTTACCTGACCTCACCGCCAACTGCTCATATGCCACGTTCCTTGATACAACCTGGTCCTTCTGGTACAAGAGCCACAAGGCAGACGGCCAGAGCTGGGCTACAGAAGCCCCCAACCTGGAGACTTGGCTGCTCAATTCTAGACTCACAGTCTATGGGCAACACAAGCTTGGTACGTGAGGGAATGGGCTGAGACACAATGTGGCCAGGATGGGTGTCAACTGCCTGAGAGGAAGAGGAAGATGCCAGGAAGTTACTCAGTTTGCATCCTTGCCTCAGCTAGTCTGTGACAATGGCTGACAATCTTTGAATCTTTACCTGTCTGTGAACACCAGTAATACTAAGCCAGACTAGTCCACCTGGCCAACAACATTCATGCTGGGCGCTCACAGATGAGCAAGACACAGGCGGCCCTACGCTCCTGCCAGACCCTCTAATGTTGTGTCATAGCAAACGGGTATCACGGCCTCACAAAACTACAACAATTTTCCGTGTCTTTATTTATTTTATTTAAAAAATTTTTTTAATTTTTTTTTAAATTTTTATTTATTTATGATAGTCACAGAGAGAGAGAGAGAGAGAGAGAGAAAGAGGCGCAGAGACACAGGCAGAGGGAGAAGCAGAGTCCATGCACCGGGAGCCCGATGTGGGATTCGATCCCGGGTCTCCAGGATCGCGCCCTGGGCCAAAGGCAGGCGCCAAACCACTGCGCCACCCAGGGATCCCTAAAATTTTATTTATTTGAGAAAGCATAAAAAGGGGGAGGAACAGAGGAAGAGGGAGAAGTAGACTTCCCGCTGAGCAGGGAGCCCAGGCCGTGGGATCACGGCCTGAGCTGAAGGCAGCCACTTAGACTGAGCCATCCAGGTGCCCCTCCTTGTGTCTTTAGATGGGAGTCTGTATGTCAGGGTCAGGTTCAGAAAGAGAATGGGAAGCGACGACAGACCCTTATAAAACAGAAACCCAGTGAAGCCTCTGCAATGCTTCTCATGCCCCACTTAGCTCCTGCCCCAGGTTATCAGTGACCATCTTGGGACTCAGAGAGGATGATCTCCTGCCCACATTTATTTTTTTATTTTTTTATTTTTTAATTTTATTTTATGATAGTTACAGAGAGAGAGAGAGGCAGAGACACAGGCAGAGGGAGAAGCAGGCTCCATGCACCAGGAGCCCGATGTGGGATTCGATCCCGGGTCTCCAGGATCGCGCCCTGGGCCAAAGGCAGGCGCCAAACCGCTGCGCCACCCAGGGATCCCTCCTGCCCACATTTAATTACATGACTCACTTCTAGTCTCAGAAGTCTGATCCGTTCCAGGGAGAGCTTGACGAGGATAAAGCAATCATCTGGAAGAAATACTTCTTCAATATACTCCGAAATCTGTCATGTCAAAAGATCAGAATGTTACATAGTTGCTCTCGCCTTTCCAAAGAGCACAGGCTACGTGGCCCTGCTGCCCGGTAAGCTCTCCACAGCTGGCGTGTACGAGCGCGTGCCTGACAGCTGCTGCTCCAGTGTTCGCGTCACCAAGAGGATTTCTCCTTACCTCTCCCAAGAGGGTTTTCTCAATTCTGCCCTTCACGAGGCGGGCGTAGTCCGCATCGTCATCCTTATCCAGCTGTGCCGTGATGATTGGAGTGCTGAGAAAGGACAGGGGCAGTGCTTATAGCCCCGAGCCTGCTGGGAGGCCACTGCTGGGGGAAGTCCAGGCACTACTGGAATCCGAACATGCATAGCGACTGCCATTCCCAGCACATGTACTGGGGGCTTCGCAGACACTCTTAGCCAGACTATATTTAGAACTCATGAAGCAACCCACTCATCAGTGAAGGAGACAACTTTCACCCTGGATCCCTACAGTTGCTGCTCTAGATCCAAGCACCATGTTCCTTCATTGAACGCTATATGTAATCACTCTGGTGGATTCAGATCACAGGTGGTTCACAATTAGGTCACAGAATGCACTGTAATGTATTTTTATCTTTTCTAGTCTCAGACGACCTACAAACCCTACCACGAAATCACTAGGGAGTCACAGACTATGGCCACAGACTATGGCCAAGTGACAGACTCTCCAGTCAGGCTTCGGCTGGGAATGATAACATCTGAAGTTTAAATCTATGCAGACGTATTGATATGGCCTTTCCATTCATTTTTTATGTTTCTTTCATGTTACCTGTAGCCATAAAGAACCACTGCCTCACTTCTGACGGTACCCAGTTTTGACTTATCTTTAAAACCCCAGATCTGATTAAGGCGAGCATGCCACCAGAGTTTAGAGGACTGCCCAGCAGAGTAGCGTCATAAGAGAATCCCACGACAGGCGGCACAGGAACAAAAGGGAGATGGAGATGGGCACCTGATGGCCTTGGAAGCATTGATGATCTCTTTGATCCGGGGCACGCCCAGGGTGATGTTCATGGAGGCCACACCTGCAAAGTGGAAAGTCTTCAGGGTCATCTGGGTGCCCGGCTCGCCAATGCTCTGGGCACACAGCGCGCCCACCGCAGAACCTGGCTCCATCTGTGCCCTAGAAGGTAAGCGTACAGAAGAATAGTTCTGCAAGACTGTCGGGAAGAGGCTGTTGGTTCTCTCCTTGCCAAAGAAAAAAACGCAGGTGTCATCAGAGTCAAGAGGGAATACGCTCTGAGGCAGGCTGTGCTTGTGACAGGAAAAACCTGGCACAGAACAGCCAGAGGTGCAGACGGGGGTGGGGGGGCGCAACAGTCGATGGGTCCAACAACAAACATTGATGCGCTACTTGTGGTCTGGGCTTAAACATCGACTGCCTGGAGACGCTCCAGAGCTCTGCTAACAAATGGTGCTGACGGAGCAGCTGGCACTGGCCAAATATACTGGTGGTCACTCCATGAGGGGAGGACACTCAGAAGTGTCCTCGCACTTGTTTCCACATCCCCGAGCCTCCAGCCTGCCTCCCCACTGGAGCCCTAAGCAGAGGTGAAAGACCCTGCTTAAATGCTGGCAGTGGCTGGCGGTGCTGGGGCAGGACCGCATTCCAGTGGGGAAGGGGAAGGACAGGAGCCCCCTGCGACCACCTGGCAGTCTAAGAAAATTGGCATCTGTACCTCATGTACTTGTCCCTGCAGGTCTCCAGGAACTTTTCGATTTGGGTGGGGGTGATCCGGTCCAACTGGTACAACACACGGGGCTGGAAGGACAGAAACCAAGTGCAGAGTCAGGCCGAGGTACCCGAGCCCAGGAGGGCACCTGAGCCGGTCAGGGAAGACAAGCGTTACCTCTGTTGTGCCGTTGTCATTGATGCCGTATTTATCTCTGGTCTTCTTGATCTTCTCAGAAATGCCCTTAACGAAATTTTTTATTTCCTGCAAGATTACACAGCAAACATCAGTTGTGTATTTCTTAGGGGTGTGGGTGGCTGTTTGTTTTACAAACTTTGGGAATGTGGTGAGCCTGCCAGTTTTGAGATGGCTGGTGACAGCCCTGCCCGTTCCGTGTAGCCCCCTGCACAGCCAGCAGGAGCGCCGCCAGGAGCCCGACACAGCCGCCTTCTCCACTGCTCTCTGAGCACCCGACACCCGCATTCACCCAGCTTGGAACAGCTGCAACTGTACACTTACAAACCTGCCGTCTCTAAACGGGCTTACCTTTGAGGCTTTCTTCTGAAGTTATGGTCAATTTAAGTGTAAGCTAAAGCATAGCTTTGTACAGAATATATACAAATGTATGGTTTCAGGATGCCTGGGTGGCTCAGTGGTTGAGCGTCTGCCTTCAGCTCAGGGTGTGATCCCAGAGTCCCAGGATTGAGTCCCATACTGGGCTCCCTGCGGGGAGCCTGCTTCTCCCTCTGCCTGTGTCTCTCATGAATAAATAAATAAATCTTAAAAAACAAAACTAAACAACAGAAAAACCCCGTGGTTTCAGCTTGCCTTCATTTCAGAGAAGACACTCCCAAATCCCTGCTTCTTGTTGTCTCTCTGACCCTCAACCTCTGCATCACCCCAACCCCCCGGTCTCACTTTCACTTCCCAACAATTCATAAGAATTCCTGGAAACCAGGCTGGGAAGAAGAAACCAGTGTGTCTGTGGTCCTCTCTGTATTTCAGAGTAGCACTCTAAGACCAGGATGGTAGCAAGGAAGGTGACAAGGACATCATGTGGAGGAAGCACAGGGCAAGGTTGGAGGCCACAGACCTATGTTTTCTGGCAACCGTTCAAAGGGGGAAAATCTATTTGTTATATAATTTGTGATGTATCTCTGCCTAAAAGCAGGCCTATGGGCACCGTTAGAACCAGGATCTAGAACCAGATTAACCAGCACTCACGGAGAACTTACAGAAGGGGTGATGGCCTTTAGTGAGCTATGCCCATCAAAGCCTTGCTCCCAGGGGCTCACACGTCAAGCGCTGTGATACTGACTCTAAGTGTACTTCCAGGTGAGTGGATGGCACACGCTATACAGTGACAGCAGGTCTTTGGAGGCCACTGTGACAGAGGCCTGGGGGCTGGCAATCTGCCACTCTAGTTTGATCCAGGATTATTTTTGAGAATATGGGAAAGAGTGATTAGACCCCACTTCGCCTCAACCGCTATCCTGGGAATATAAATTTTCCTCATTGACTTTGGGCAAATAGCAGGGGCAGTGAGCTTAACTGTCACTCTTGAATGCCGTTGCAGGCACCCAGCTGCCCTATGTGGCTGGCTGAGGGCAGATCTACATACGCAGACAGCCCAAGGGTGGAGGGCATATTGTGGTGGCTGTAAAGCTTCACGAAGTCCTGTTTCTTGATTCCAAGGCAGGCTGAGTGACCCCGAAAAGAAGACCAACATGTCCCCTACCCAAAGTCTACTCAGTCTATATCACAGAGCTGAAAATGTGTTTTGTCTGAAACAAATATTTTAAAGCAGATGGAATCAGAAGCCCATGCTTACAAAAGTAAAATCTGATGGACACCCAGAGAGCTTAAAACTTAGGAGAGTCCAGTTCTATCTTAACCTTGCAAAAATAAGTCTCTTTAGCCTCCCACAGACCACCTAGCAATTTCTAGCTACTATATTTTCTGAAAGCAAAAAAACCCTAATACTTAATGTTCTTATTTTAAATAGCCTTAGCATTATCCACATGGTCCCTGGCTCAGGGGCCCTTCCCAGTCAGCTGCTGCCTGGCAGAGTGAGGCCTCTCTGTGAGGAGGCGTGGCATTAACCCCATTGCTCTAGAGCAGCGGGCACTGAGGGGCTCAGGGAGGTCACGGGCTTGGCCAAGGCAATGGGCCTCTCCGTGAAGTCAGATGCTTTCTCTGAGGACTGCTCCTGGGCAGGGGTTTATGCAATGTCATCTTTGCCGCCCACTGGCACTTTCTGTCTCCTTGGAGCCCAGATAACCAAGGGCTGCTCGAGGTCCATCATACTCTGGCTATCTCTTGTGCATGAACGTGGCTCTCTCATGATGACTGCTCGTGGGCCAACTCTCTTCCTTCTCCTTGAGAAAGTCTGGAATACGTGTGAGGGGTACTATGCCCTTTAGTCATCAATCTACACAGAAAGGACTTTTTATTAATTTACGAGATCTTAAAAGTTTTCAAGAAACTCTTCTCAAAGAGAAGCTAAGCTCTCCGGGTTTACTTACTGATTGTGAGGTTGAGAGTACACTTTTAGTCAGTGACTGCAAACCAGAGGTGGGAACCAGACCGCAGAAGGCAGTGCAACAATCTCTCCTGGCACGGCTCTGCTCAACAGCAGGAATGCTCAAAGGCACTCGTACCTGCGGCCACCTCATTTTCCCTCTGCATCATTCAGTGCAAAGAGCCTCTTTCACATGAGTGATTTCCTCCCCCAGCCTACTCGTCTGGCTGCAGTTGTGTCCTTCAGGGCCAGCTGCTGACTGCCAGCTGTGAAAGGCTGCCCCACTGCTGGCCCAGCGGAACCAGAGTGAGAGCCTGTGGCGGTGTGGACCCAGGGGATTTTCATCCGAGGAACTCCACAGGCAAGAGTCAAAGACCACGCACCTAAAACCATTCCCCAGCTCAGGCACTGGAAATGAGGTCATTTAGCTACCACCCTAATGGACATGCTTCTAGTGGCTTTGCTGAAAGGAACAACTTTCCCTACACAAAAGTTAGGGCTGATTTTCTGAAAACTAGGTTAAAAAAAAACCAAACTCACTGTATAGAAATAAAAACTGAAATAAGCTACTAAGAATTCAGTTGAATAAACCCATGCATACTGAAAAGAACTCACAACATAGCAACTGGCAGGCTATTAATCACACGGTTAACCAGCAGTTAAGTTCTCACACTCACTCCACAGCACATCTGTGAGCATGGGCAGTGGCCTCTGGCGGGCCTCGGCTCTGGCACAGGCTGGGGATGGAGAACACAGAAGGGGCTCAGACAAATCTGTTCTGGCCACTGGATTTTGGACCTGAGTTCATTAGATTGTGAGCCCCTGGAAGGCATGGAAACATTTAGTCATCTTTATGTCCCCAGGACCCATGAGGCGTGTGACCTGTATTGAGGGCTAGAAGGAGTGCTTGCTAAGGAAGCACACGCTGCTGGTCAGGGGGGTACTCGTTAAACCCTGTCAAAGGCAAGAAAGGAGCCAGAATGACGAATAGGAAAGCCACGTGTGCCAGAAGTGGGACAGAGCCTGTGGAGTCTGGGGCTGGCCAACAGCCGGACTGCTGCACAATTCACCCCTATGCTCAGCATTCCCAGCATGCTCAGGGCGGTACCTCGTTATATTTCTCATAGCCTGTCTCAGTTAAGGTCTTTGAGGATAAACAGAAAAGTAAATAAGTGAATATAATCATGTATAAAAACCAAATCACAATTCTCATTTGTTTAAAAAGAAAAGAGTAAGAAAATCTGTAAAAACAAAACAGAGGCACTCAGCCCAGTCATAGTGTGGATTTTAAACTTAATAAAATCCGGAAAAGTCTCTTTCCCCTTTCATACTTCAACTTATGAAAAGAGTCATGAGCTTCCTTAACTAAAACATTTTTACTGAAGTCTCACTTTACTGCTGTCATTTTTGATGTATGAAAGGGACAGATTCCTGCCGATTTTGTGCTGCACTGAGTCACTGATCGGTACACAAAGGCAACCATTGACTGGTTTCTGTATTCCTCTGCTTTTGATCATAACCATGATTATAAACAGGAAAGAGCTGCTTGAGTAGGTCAGCAAAATTCAAAAAACAAAAAACCAACAATCTAAAAAACCTTCAGAGACTATCAAGGTAACAGCTCCCTGGAAGGAGGCGGCGGTCTGGCTGACTCCATGAACTTCCGATCCACACTATGATCACAGGGAGAGCTATTTAAAGCACCACCACTAGGGGCGCCTGGTTGGCTCTGTGGGTAGAGCACACGATGCTTCATCTCTGGGTTATGAGTTTTGAGCCTTGTGTTGGTGTCGAGATTACTTACAAATAAAATCTTTAAAAACTAAAACTAGAAATAAAATACCATCACTAGAAAAAAAACACTAGGATTCACAATGACTGTGGGAAGGACTGGTCCCTCGAGATGGGGAAGTGGGTAAAGGGGCTGATAGGGACAAGGTTAAAAAAAAATTCAGTTCTCTAAAGCAATTATTTTTCTTCTAGCAGGGAGACGCTTGGGTGAGAGACATACACTGGGAAGGACATGACATAAATTCTTCATGTTGGCTGGTTGACATTTTGCCTGGGCCAGTCCTGAAATTTTTTAACGAAAAAACACCCTTAACACCCTCTCTCTCCCACCTCTTGCTCATAAAATCCACCTGCTGGCATTTGGCAACAATCTCTTGGTGATGGCCAGGCTGGGTGCACCAACCAGGGGCAGAACTCACCTGCAGGAAGCTGTCCTGGCAGCAGAGGAACTCAGTCTTCTTCATGATTGATTCAGTGGTCAGGACCAGTTCATTTTTACTTAGTGCAGGTTCGCTCTGACACGGGAAGACTGCCTCGAGTATCAAAACAGACAGTGTGATGTGTATGGTGGCGACCAAGTGAAATAATTTATAAGAAAATCATTTTTCTAAGAGCAAGCTCTTACTAACCCATGATTTTTTTTCTTTCAAAACGTCTTTTACATTCTACCTTTAGTATGGAGGTGGAAACAGGATAAACCCACTTCATCTCACACAAAGACTTGTGGAACAGTGGGTATTGTTCCATTACTCCTCAGCCTTCACCTCACCCCAGATTTGCATTAAAAGTTTGTATTGTTGTTTTTAAAAACACCCAAACATTTCGGGAGTGAAAATACTCTCCCACCCCCAAGCTCATGGGATTTTTCTCAAAGTTTTAATGGCTGCATATTACCCTAATATATGGTCAAACCACTATGTATCTGACCTATACTCTACTGATGGTTTGCCTTTACTATAAATGATGCTGGAAAAACGTTCTTGGCACATTTAGATAATTTCTGTAATGCAAATTTTTGTAAGTGGAACTACTGGGTCAAAAGACACACATTTAAATTCAGATCAGTATTGTCAAGCTACCTTCTGAAAAGGTTGTTCTAAATTATATCCCTAGTTAAGTATGTGCTTTAGTAAAAGTTTAAAGTAAAGCTTGCTTTTCAATACCCATGATTTTTAACACTGGACTGTAACATGCTTCACTAGACAGAGAGAAACCCAAAGCCCTCTTCTGTGCATTCAGTCACTACCAATGCTAGTCTTTGAAACTGAAAAAATACCTTCCCTTAATATTTGGGAAAATTACATAGAATAACACAAGAAGAAAAATACTAACCCAGTGCCTAGGTAGATACAACTGAGGCATTAACTGTGTCTGAAGCTCCAAAGGACACCTCCATTCTAAACACACGTCTTCAGAAACACTCTAACCCCAGATATAATGCTAAATCTTACTTTGATGTTGTCCAGAACTCTTTTGAACTCTAACGGTTCATCTTTTCCCTCCATTGCTGCAGGATCCAAGCCATCTCCCCCATAAATGAACTGGATAATATCACCCGTAGAGCTTCGGACTGTCAGGTCATACTGTGAGCAAAGATCTTCAAGGGACTTGACAAGCCTTCTCTAAAGGAAAAGAAGGAGAGGAAACAAATGCTCAGCCTCTTTGAGAAGACTAGTCATATGCAGAGGATGGGATCTGCAATGCTATAACATTCAAGGTTATTACACCTATTCAAAGTATTTTCAAGGTACCTTCGCCTATTAAAACATTTTATTAGAAATTTCTTTAAAAAGAGTCCCCTGACACACAAAACAACAAGCCCAAAAGTGGCCAGACAGCCTGTGCAGGGGGGTCTAGAATATGTTCCAACATCTTGCACTTTAGTACATTTAAAAAAAAAATTTAAATTCCATTTGTCAACATATAACACCCAGTGCTCATCCCATCAAGTGCCCTCCTCAGTGCCTGTCATCCAGCTACCTCCCTCTGCCCACCGCCCCTTCCACACACTTTAGTGTATTTTAGAGTACATGCTATTTAAGCCCCATCACCCCCAAAGGACTCTGCAAATACTAGCTGTTATCCTAGGTTGTTTTGCCTTCCCTCTTTCTCCCTACAGTATAAATTAATGCAATGGCTTTGCATTTCTAAACACAACTTAATCCAGGACCCCTGTGGACTTCAATATGAATTACAGAGGATCAGGTGCAGGCCCTCTTCTGGGACACAGGGGGAAGAAGAGAGAACAGGGACAGCATTGTGTCTGAACCAGCAGGCAGCAGCCATTCCTCAAATCTGCTTAGGGAGAACCTTCCACTAGCAGAACACTCCAGCCAGCAATGGTGGTTCAGTGAATTAGAGAGAGAAATCTTCCTCTAGGCAACTTCAAAACAAAAATCCCTCATGCCAGAACAAATTTGTTCTAGGTTAACACACTGCTCTGGGAAAGTCATACTCTCTACTTCAAATAGGTAAAGTAAAAAAAATGAAGTCAAGACATTCTGGCAAGAGTGGTAAAAAGCACTTCACAGTCTGTTGGGTTTCTGACAAAAGCAGCACACTCCAAAATTGAAGGGCAATTTCCCATCCCAAGATAATGAAAAGAGAAGTATCGATGAAAATACACACGTACAGAAGAGATTATGGAAATCACAGTCTACTGACTCAAGTCCGCTCCCACCCTCATCAACCTTGTTTGTTCTGGCTCACTCACTCACATCTCTGGTTTATCAGTCCTGCTCTCCCAGCCTGCAAAGGGCTGTGCTTTTCAAACTGGGGTCCAGTGAGGAGAAAGGGGACACAAAGCTGCAGTGAGTGCATGGCCCAGCAACTGCGAGATTTAACTTCACCTCGTGTTATAAGACAAAAACATTGAAAAAATGTAAAAGCAAACACAGACCATAGAGAACAGTAGAAAATGATAGAGAAAGAAAAGAAATCCTTTGCTTGTGGTCTTATGGAAGAACAAAGTCAGGATGTGTTCTCACTCCTCTGCCATTAGGGGTATTTTTATGGCGGTTGGAGAAGCATAGGCATTGGGAAGCCCTCTGGTTTCATTCTGGCTGCCTGAGCCTATTATCCTGGAACTGTGCAAACAATAGAGAAAGAGCCATTCCTCCAAGTGGCCAAGCCCTCCTGTGGGCACTGGAGTAAGTTCTTGGTGTCAGTTAAAATTATACTAATAGTGGGTCACACAAAGAGCTGCCTAGTGAGAAGCAGAGTCCTCTCAGTGTCATCCCCATCTTCATGTATGAGGACACAGAGGCCCAGTGAGGCTCAATGACGTGTCCCTGAATGCACTTCCAGTCCATGTTCTCAGTAGAGCTTTGGTGTGTGTGGTTCTGGCCCGAGGCACATGAGATGAAGCGAACATGTTACCTTTTTATGTTGCTTATTTCTAGGGCACCCACCTCTCTCAATTTTCCCTTTTAAATACTAAGACCCGATACATTACAGCTCAAGTACAAAATATGTAAACACTCTGCAGTCAAAATCCTCAGAACCCTGTCCTGCTCCATTGTGAATGGCCTACATTTTCTCCAATTACCTGCATGTACCCTGTTTCTGCTGTCTTTACAGCTGTGTCGACGAGACCTTCCCGGCCAGCCATTGTGTGGAAGAAAAACTCTGTTGGTGTCAAGCCGGAATAAAAGCTATTTGCCACAAAGCCTTTGGCAGCTGGGAGCTAAAGCGGGGTGGGGGAAAAAGAGAAAAATCAGACAAAAAAAGAAACCCCTTTAACGCCCACAACCTCAAACCCCATTCAAATCAAAGAATGCCCCACCTTTAGGCTATAAATATCTGGTCAACGTGCTCTAGTGAAAGGGCAGACTTTACATGCCCTGTCCTAAATGAGAACAGCTTGGCATATGCTATCCTGCCCAGAGACAAGCGAGGGTGGGGTCCCAGTCAAGGCTGTTGCTGGTGGTGGCAGCAGGCAAGTGGACTAAGAAGTCTGGATGCCCCCAGCCTCTCCCCTACACCAGTCAGGCTCCCTTAGACCTGTGAGCCTGACAGGCACGGCATGCACCATTCCAGTGACCACTTGGTTGTCTGACTTCTAGTGAATTCTGATCTTGGGCAGAGACCATAAAATGTTCCTGAGGCTGTGTGGATATAGAGAGTACCTATTCACTCTCAGTACAGCAGTCCTGTCTCCCCGGGAGGGGCTGGACGGAAACCCCGCAGTGCCATGGGACAGGGGCAGCTGGGGCATCTGTGCTTTAATGGGAATAAGAACTCCCAATCCAGAATCTGAGTGACCAAACCTACTTTAAGTTCCTCAACTAGAATAGCTGTTTGCCCCTGAGTTCCAGAGAAAGCCCAGCACAGATGTGTCGATCTTTGTCTGTCTGCTTACACTAGTGCTCAAGCCCCCAGAGCCAATGAAACCCAGAGGTCATTTAAAAACTGAATTTGAGGGGTACCTGGGTGGCTCAGTTGATTAAGTGTCTTCCTCTTGATTTCGGCCTAGATCATGATCTCAGGGTTGTGAGATCGAGCCCTGAATCAGGCTCTGTGCTGCATGCAGAGCCTGCTTAAGATTCTCCCTCTCCCTGTGCCCCCCCACTCTGCTCACATGGGCTCCCTCCACCCCCCACCCTACAAACAAACAAACAAACAAACAACTGAGTTTGAGAAGTTGAGAGGAGAATCTGGAATTTCTTGGTGGTTTTAGGGTGGTTTCTCTTATCATTATTTTTAAATCCCCAAACTTTGATGTCAGTGCCCCCTAAATAAGCATACAGACTGATCATGCATGAGATAACCTTACATTTTAATTACTGAATGTAAGGTGGCTAGGACCCTGAAATCTTCCTCCTTGGAGAGAAAACTCAGAAGTGGGCACTGATCCAGTTTTATAGCTGCAGGTCTACCAAGGCTCCTACGTGACTCAGTCTGGGATGACGAGGGAAGACCCCTGAGCAGCCCTGCCCTGACACACCCCCTCTAGGAGCGGCTCAGTTGGGGGCACCGGCTCTGGTCACTCTCGTGTGCCGTTGGTCGCCCTTCAAAGTTCTGTATGAGCCACTACACTTACCTTTGAGTGTTTCTCAAAGTGAGGCAACGACCTGTTTTCAAAGCCATCTGGCACTCGAGAGCCACTGATGGCCTGCTGTCCCACACAGGCAATCATCTGTGATATGTTAATGAAAGAACCTGGGGAAACAGTTCAGGAATGTAATGTTCATTAACCAAAGTAACATTAACCCAAGTATGAGCAGGTCTGTAGGATAAAGCAGAAACACAATATAGCAGGCTCACAGTCTAGGGACAGGAAAGGCCAGAATGAGAACACCACGGGCTAGGGCCCTCCATAACAGAACAAAGGCTGGAGGAGGGCTGGTGGTGCTCAGCTGGGAGCCAGCACTTGGGGGGTAAGGGGGTTGGAGGAAATACCGCAGGGCAGGGCAGGGCAGCCCACAACCAGACTGACCTTTTGGAAGGCACTCCGATTTGGACATAAAAGGGGCTGGAGAGGAATTCCAAAGTAAGTGGAAGAGGGGGAAGGAAGGACACAGGAATGAGGGGGGATATACGTATACCAGGAGCAGGAAGAATATTGGGGGGAAAAGCAGCAAACCTGGACATTATTTGGCGAAAAAAATTTACAGAGAGAGAAGCATGGAGGTTCTGAATCTGAGAGCAGTACCACCAAGCCTAGTGCCTTTAGGTCCTAAATAACTATGAAATTAAACTGTTTTGCCACATCACTAAATAAATATACTAATTAATTCAGAAAGTTTTTAAAAAATAAGATCAAGTTTGCTTGAAGCACCCTGAGCTCAGAAATCCACATATATTATGCAAATTCCTCCAAATGAGTTAAATTACTAAAATGCAAATAATTCTTTTTCGATACATGTGATTTAAAAAGATATGCTTGGGCAGCCCCGGTGGCTTTAGCGCCGCCTGCAGCCCAGGGTGTGATCCTGGAGACCCAGGATCCAGTCCCACATCATGCTTCCTGCATGGATGGAGCCTGCTTCTCCCTCTGCCTGTGTCTCTGCCTCTCTTCGCTCTCTCTGAATGAATAAATAAATCTTAAAAAAAAAAAAAAAAAAAAAGATACGCTCTTATAAACGACAGGTCTGAAGTTCTGATGCCTGCCACTTCCTGGAACAAAACCGGCCAGCCCCCTCAGCGCAGCCAGAGAAGCACTCACCTTTGGAGCCGCACAGAGCCATGGTGAGCGGGCTGTTGCTCTTATCCAGTTCCCGGAGGCAGGCGCTGCCAGCATGGTCTCTTATCACAGATAGCTCCTTCAGGATCAGAGCCTGGCAGGGGGGCAGTGTGGGGGGGGCGGGGGGGAGAGGTGTATGGGGACTCTGCCACTTATCCATGGTTAAGCTGACATTTAATGAAATTTGAAAAAATTTAAGCCAGATGTCAGATTTCCAAAAGACAGATTTTTGAGCCTCTGAAGACCAATATGGCTTATCTATAAAGACCCATATCTTCCACAAGGTTCTAAAACCAGTGTTTAAGGTAAAAAAAAAAAAAAAAGGTTTTATTAGTAATAAAACCTTGAAACATCCTTGTTTTTAAAATCCTTTAAATGACCCATGAGGAAAAAGTAAAAATAAATGACCCATGAGATAGAATGCAAATGGTTTTGTATATAGTGCCCTATACCACAATACATGTGTACGTGTATCACTTTATAGACAAACATCTGCCTAAATCCGCGCATGAAGTAAGGTAATGTGTAGCACATGATAAAGCAGAATGGCTTGAACTATATATAACATTTACCGCTTGTTTTTTACTTTTCAAGCACACACGTGAATTCCCATAAATTGAGCATGTGATAAGGAGACTCTACAAGAATATTCTAGTCCATGAGCTCTTCCACAGGCTGTCCTTTCTCAACTCACAATTTAAGATGCTGAATCAGTGAAGGGCCACAGTTCCATTAAAACCAAATGCTGCTGGAGCCCCAAGTAACTTTCCAGGTAGTACCAGTGAGAAACCTTCATTTCTTTCTCTAAGACACAGTGAGATTAAGAATGAGCTAAGGGTGAATAGCGCTTACAACTCTGCTTTCTTTCTAGTTCACAAAAAGCCCTTTCATCAGAAAACTTCTGACTGCTAAGCTGTTCTTCCACACTTAGGTAAGTGAAAGCCCTGGGCCAGGGGCTGCAGGGAAGACAGAAGAGAGCCAGGAAAGATCCTGGTACGATCAGACCACTGACCCAGGCTGAGAGAGAGCGTAGGGCTTCAGAGGCTGGTGGCCGTTCCCATTCTGACACTTGCTGGTCAAGTTCTCAGCTGACCTAGTTTCAAACGTGACAGGGGCAGCGGACAGGCAAGGGACTCTCAGGCATGAATCTTCCCTCTTCTGTGTCCAAGTTTCTTTCAAAGACCACCTGCTGATGTTTGTTTTGTTTTTTGAAGATTTTAAAGTAATCTCTATATCCAACGTGGAGCTTGAACCTACAACCCTATGATCAAGAGTGGTATGTTCTACCAACTGAGCCAGCCAGGGGTCCCATCAAAGATCATCCATTTAAAGAGCTGTGGCTGCTGGTCTATCCTCGAAAGATGCTAGAAACAGAAAGGGCAGAAGTGCTGGAGTACCAGTTACAGAAGGGTCTAAGTGTGATGGCGGAACAAGAGCAGCCCCGTGTGGTCGAGTGAACAGGTGGCCATGTTTCGCTACCTAGAACATGAGAGCTGCTGGGGATGTAAAGGATCTGATTGAAGATCCTCCCCTAGGGCTAAAGCCATTGCATTTACTTCCCCCTCCCCTCTGTTACCTCCTCCTCAGGCTTGCAGCACAACCCCATGCATAGAAAGTGGCTAACCCACCTACAGGGCCCGACTCACCTCCAGAGTCTCCTCAGCGGTGCAACCAGGCTGCTGTTGCAGCTTGCCTGTGTTTAGGGCTTCGATGTACTCATCACATTTTTTATAGCCAGCATTCAGCAGCTCATACTTGGCCTTGAGCAGTCCTTGACCAGGTGTGACATCACCAATCCCAATTGAGAATCCACGGTTTGCTGCAGAATAGTTGGCAGGTAGAGCAGAAAGGATCGTGAGTGTTAGTCAACCTATTCTGTGGAAATAAGTTTACATCTTCAGAAAACATGTCATGGGATCCCTGGGTGGCGCAGCTGTTTGGCACCTGCCTTTGGCCCAGGGCATGATCCTGGAGACCCGGGATCGAATCCCACATCGGGCTCCGGGTGCATGGAGCCTGCTTCTCCCTCTGCCTGTGTCTCTGCCTCTCTCTCTCTCTCTCTGTGACTATCATAAATAAAAATTAAAAAAAAAAAAAAAAAAAAAAAGAAAACATGTCATGACCCACTTAAATAATAACGTATCATGTCAGTCCCCACTGAACTATATAAAAATGACCAAGACTCACTGAAACTGGCCAGAGACCTTACAACCCAGTGGGGAGCAAGTAATGGCTCCAATTAACTACAATATAAAGTGGACTGATATTAATATAATACTGAAAAGCAGCCGGAGAAAGCAATACAAAGTGAGTCACCTGACTTCTTGTTCTAGGACACCATCTCAGAGACCTTTCTGCCCACACCTTTTTCCCTCTTCAGAAATCATTCCAAAACACAGAAAAACCCCACCACTGAGGGAACTATATACCACCAATAATCCTACCCCTAATATGTAGAAAGAGAGTGGACGAGAGGCACCTCGCTTGGCAGTGTGAGGAAACGATGCCTAAGACTTGCTGTGGAAATAAGGACTCACAAGTCTGGAAAGGCTCAGAAATGGTACCACAAGCTTCTGCAGATGCTTGGAGATGGAGATACTTTGTGTGTTGGCAATAAAGAAACCTGGTGGAAAATCAGTATTTTCCTGTGAGAGATGGCAGTTTACTAATGGAATTAGAGAGCCCTGGACTGGGGATACTAGGTGCAGGCAGATGGGGATGACTGGAAAGCAGGGCATGAGGCAAAGTATATTTCATGGCTGTGATCCCTCAGCCCCTTTCCCTGTCCAGCTCTCAGAATCCTAGCAAGCAGGTCTCAAATACTGGGGGTTGGGAGGAGAAGCAGAGATTAGAAGATATGTTCCTGGAGAAACCAAGCTTCCTTGAGAAAAGCATTACTGATAGGGATATTTGGCAAGTTCCTCAATAAAAATGTTGACTTGAAGCTCAATCAAGGAACAGAGAAGCCTGTCAACCAATAGGCTCTACTTCCTATCAGTGTTTGGGGTCTCACTCCTAAAAGTAAGAATGGATAGCCAGAGACCACCAGATATTTGAGGAAAGCCCTCAACATGAAAGACTGAAGATAACAAATGCACAGAAAAATGAAACCAATGAGAAAACAAGAAAATTTAGGGAGCAATTAAAACTATGAAAAATATTGTGTCTGATAGAGAAGATATATCTGGAAATCTAGAAAAGGAAGCCTTAAAAAAAAAAGAGAGAGAGAGAGAGAGAAACAAAACAACCCAGAAAAGCAGAAAACTACCTGCAAGTAAGAATAATGGAGGGGCAGCCCAGGTGGCTCAGCGGTTTAGCGCCGCCTTCAGCCCAGGGCCTGATCCTGGAGACCAGGGATCAAGTCCCACGTCGGGCTCCCTGTATGGAGCCTGCTTCTCCCTTGACTCTGTCTCTGCCTCTCTGTGTGTCTCTCATGAATTAAAAAAAAAAAAAAAAAAAAAAAAAGAATAATGGAGACTATGGTTAGAAGCTAAATAAATGGTAGTTAGAAAAAAATCAATAGAATTACTTTAAAAGATAAAGGAATCAAAAAACAAAGAGACAACAGGGAAAAGAAGATAAGGAGGGATCCCTGGGTGGCGCAGCGGTTTGGCGCCTGCCTTTGGCCCAGGGCGCGATCCTGGAGACCTGGGATCGAATCCCACGTCGGGCTCCTGGTGCATGGAGCCTGCTTCTCCCTCTGCCTGTGT
Organism: Canis lupus familiaris; assembly: GCF_011100685.1. Classification (NCBI taxonomy): domain Eukaryota; kingdom Metazoa; phylum Chordata; class Mammalia; order Carnivora; family Canidae; genus Canis; species Canis lupus. The sequence continues at coordinate 28,585,864 of NC_049225.1, forward strand.
CTCTGCCTCTCTCTCTCTCTCTCTCTGTGACTATCATAAATAAATAAAAATTGAAAAAAAAATTATTAAAAAAAAAAAAAAAAAGAAGATAAGGAAATTAGAGAGTCAATCTAGAAGATCTACTTATACAATGAACAGGAATTCCAAGAATAAAGAACAGAAAATTGAGGTTAGAAAATTACCAGTAACCACCACCAACAAAAACTCCAAAACCAAATTGAACCAAAAATGAGAAAATTTCCACAACTGAAGGACACATGGCAGCATATTAAGAGAGCTCCCAGAGCTCCCAGCACAATAAATGAAAAAGACCCATACTAAGGGTCTACCACTGTGGACCTCCAGAACACCAAAAACAGAGGATTCTCAAAGCTTCCAGAATGAAAAGATAGATACAACAATGTGAAAATAAGAATAGAAATCCACTTTGACAGCAGCTTTGAAGGCTAGAGTAGGGCAGGACCTTCAAAATTCCAAGGAAAGATAAAATTCAATCCAGAATTCCATACCCAGCCAAAGAATCGATCAAGTATAGGAGTTGAATGCGAATGTTTTTGGGCATGTAAAAACCTGGAGCTAGAGCATGCACAAACACAAGCTAACTAAGGGAACAGAACAGTGCAAGGCGAGAGGGGAAAGACTTGAGGGACCTGGCAGAGCTGAGTCTCGAGGGCCCAGAGGGCTGCACCCAGAGCACGGGCACCTGGGAAGCAGCCCGTGAATGACCCTTGGTCTAATGACCCTGTCTGATGGCCAAGAGGGAGCTACCGTGCATGTAAAACAAGAAATCAAGAGCAAATTCAAATCTGAACCGGACCAGTCAGTACTGAGCTAATTTCGTGGAGCAAAGAACAGATGATTTAGCCTGGAGGAAGTCTCCTTTCCCGTGTGCAGGTATGTGTGTGGTGTGTGGGAGTGGGGGGCTTAAGGGAAAGAAGAAAACAGCACAAAGCCCCTAAGACCTCAGCAAGTACAACACAACAGTAAAGCGAGGATGCAGAAATACTCACAGAGGTAGACAGGAGCCAGCCTGGCAAGCCGCGACATTGCATCGGCCGCTTCGTTCTGCCCCCAGTCTCGCAGCAAAATGTAAAAAATGTTGTTCTTGGATCCTGACCCCAGTGTTCCCTTGTCCATGCTGCCACTCATCAACTCACTGTTCTGGATAGTAACATCTGCAAGGATAACGATGACCGTGCACTTAAACAATTACTTAATACTTAGCCTCGTTCCAAAACCAGTGTGAGGGCAGTTGAGAAAAACACATTCTCATATTGAAAATTATAGCAGAGTGAATAAAAATTCTCTTAAAAATGTTTGAGGAGGGATCCCTGGGTGGCCCAGTGGTTTGGCGCCTGCCTTTGGCCCAGGGCGTGATCCTGGAGTCCCGGGATCAAGTCCTGCGTCGGGCTCCCGGTATGGAGCCTGCTTCTCCCTCTGCCTGTGTCTCTCTCTCTCTCTCTCTCTCTCTCTCTCTCTCTCAATGTCTATTATGAATAAATAAATCAATCTTAAAAAAAAAATGTTTGAGGAGAAAAAAGAAAAATCTAGGGACTTTTAAAAAGCATGAAAAGGGATCCCTGGGTGGCGCAGCGGTTGGGCGCCTGCCTTTGGCCCAGGGCGCGATCCTGGAGACCCGGGATCGAATCCCATGTCGGGCTCCCGGTGCATGGAGCCTGCTTCTCCCTCTGCCTGTGTCTCTGCCTCTCTCTCTTTCTCTCTCTGTGACTATCATAAATAAATAAAAATTTAAAAAAAAAAATAAAAAAATAAAAAAGCATGAAAAGCCCAGTTAGTTACCTTACAATCCTAACTCCAAAATGTACAACTTGACCCTCATTTTCAACTGTGAACTGAGAATGACAGTATTAACCACTTGTCATCTTTATGTCACAAGGATATTTTGAGCATCTGATGATATCATTTTCAACAAAGTACCCTATAAACTGTAAAGCACTTTGTTATTCACCCAAGAGAATGAAAACTAACGTCACCGTGAAGAGCCTATACAACAAAATGAAATTCACATCTAGGTAGAAACAAAATACAATCTAAAACAAGAAGCCAAAACATTTAAAAGGCCAGAGAGTGTATTTTCAAAGTAATGGTCAGAAACCTGAGATAAATCAGTGCCCTTCAAAACATTTACTCCTCATGACAGAACAACAGATATCTTGATCTTCTTGGCCTTCAGAGACTCTGAAGTTCAGTTCTTCAGTGCAGAGTCCTGGAGATCCATTTCTTGTCACAAGGCCTCGTTAGCAAAGCCCATTCCAAGTCCGTGCCGTTCAGACTAGCCTGCTGGGAACTGCTTATTAGTAGTAGTCTGGGGGGAGCAGAGGAGCTCACGCCACAAACAAAACGCTGCCTGAATGGCATTGGTCTCTGGACCATACTTTAAGTTGAGTTAGTCTGGATGACTCAAATGGTTTAACATTTAAATTCTCTCATTCATGGTTACACCTGATCTTCATGTTATAAAGAACTCGAGAGGCAGTAAACAGACCTACTAGTTATATTTTTAAGCCATGAACACATCTGGGGATGTAAAGTGACTAAATTATATTCCTTAAATACATTCCTTGCTGATGGCAAAACAAACAAACAACAAACAAACAAACTGCATTGATTTACAGAAACTAGTCACATCTAGAGCTCTGGAAAACATTCTAATCACTGGATCCCGTATCTACATGATCTCTATCTTTTAGAGAAATGGAGTCACATCTGAGAGGAAAAATATCAACTACATTTCCCCAAAGGATAAACTTCCTAAGAGAAACCTTGGATTTGCTTGTGAATATGTGAAGGTGGTCATTGGCCACCTGTTTTCCGCCCCTTCCCACTCTGCTGTCTTAACTCACAGGAATCATTGACACAGAGATCTTCTCCTTTGCCACAGTACTGCTTGCCCTTGGTTCGGAGGTTGGCCCTCACTGGATTGTCATCGCTAGGTCTGAGGATGACACTGAAGATCTGCTTTCCCGTCCACAGGGTGACAGGCTACAGGACAAAGGAAGCAACAGCATCAGTTGGCTGAGCCTGGTCTCAAGACTGCAGAGTGCTCATGGGCTAATCTGTCACCAGCACCTCCAGTTCCCACACAAACCTTTAATATCGTAGGGGGTGGGAGATGAACTTTAATTTTCTCATCCTTGCCAACCAGTATCGAAGCAATGATTTGGCAAGCCTTGGCACGGTCAAAGAAAGTGTCCTTAAGGGTGAGGAGATAGGCACCTACGAATGTTGGAAACAACACAAAACAAAGAAATGGAATGAAATTATGAGAGAATCACAAGGTTTCAATTTTAAAATGGATTTGGACTATTACTAAGAGTGATTTAAAACATACCACTGCTTGCTGGCTCCCTGTTCCCACTGGAATTGAAGGTCCACAAGGAGAGGGACCTTTCTGCCTCACTGCCGTATCTCTAGTGCTTAGAAAAATGTCTAGTGTACCTTACAAGCTCAACACATGCTTACTGATCCCACGCATAACCAGCCAATACTAAATCTCTCAAGTCAGTTCACGGTCACACTTGGCACACAAACAACAGAATTAAGTGCAGGAAATTAAACAGCATTTTAAATTGTGACATGATTCACCGTGAATGAGAATCCTGGTGTTCCAGTCTCCTTTCAAGTAAATTCATCAACACACCTGTTAGAAAATCCTGAATAGCAGCAATCAGTGGTTCTCCATTCCTCGGTGTTACCAGATTTGCTTTGGTCTGAAGGCAAAACAAACACAATATGTTAGCCATTCCTGGACGTTCTTCGGCTTGCGTGATGCAAGCCACAGAACTGTACCACAAAGACTCAGAACTGGTGTAAATAAATAAAGAATGGCCGGTGAGCAGAAAAAAAAGAGGCTGAGAAAGGTAAGCCAGGGGGTTCAATCCCAGCTTTGTCACCAGCTCCTCGTTCCTTTATCTGTTGAGGGGAAATAAGCAATGGGCCTCATATGTTCCTACCAACACTGAAATAAATACCGAGTGAAGTTGTTTTGGATTCCTTTTCTTTAAAGATTTATTTGTTCATGAGAGACAGAGAGAGGCAAAGACATAGGCAAAGGGAGAAGCAGGCTCCCTGCGGGAAGCCTGATGTGGGACTCGATCCCAGGTCCCTGGGATCACACCGAGTTGAAGGCAGATGCTCAACCACTGAGCCACCCAGGCATCCCTTGTTTTGGATTCCTACAAGAATTCCATATATGTAAGACTTCATAGTTATTAATAAATTCATTTCTCCAAAAAAAATTCACTTCTATGAATGATGAGTAGTAGCACTGTCATCTTTGAAGTCAATCAATTTCATACCTCTCCAAAATGATGGCAGAACTGCTGAACTTCTCTTGGCTTTCTAATAATAATAATTAACAACAGGATTTAATCAAAATTTAATGAGTGCCTACACTGAGCAAAAAGGGGGGCTGGGTGTTCAGGGCATAATTAACAAGTTTAAACATTCTGTGCATCAGAGTGCATTTGCTCAATTTTTGCTATTGTCTGAGACATAACTGACATATAAATTTGCTCAAATCTTGATGTGAAGATACTTGTGTTATTTATGGGTTGTCTGGGCAATCTCACCTGGAGTGAAAGGCTATCCAAGGGAGAGACCTGCTCTCTCAGCACAGCAGTGATCCTCCAACTAGGGCTGGAAGACAGCTATTCATGCTTGCTTTCGAGAATCTCTGTGGTAAGATAAGGAGGTGGTCTGGGGGCTGAGCACATGAAGCGGAGATCTGCATATTTTGCAAGTCTCCAGGGTAACTTGGGACTACACTCAGGCTAGAACCATACCCACTCCATTGAGTCAGAACTGCTGAGTCAAGATAATTTTCTTACATGAAATTGAGGGGATTTGTCCTGATGGTAACTAAATATCCTTCCATCCCAATATCCTTGGAGCCTGTGTCTTATTGTCATTTGTAACCAATAAGGTATGTTATTTTGACAAAAGTCAATGCTAAAGTCCAACTGGTTGGTGACAGGATGTTATCACTAGCAACATTCTAAACATTACTTTTTATTACCAAAATAGTATGTTCTATATATAAAAAAAATAAACACACAAAAAAGGTGAAAAAATAAAAAAAATCCCAAAAAACATCTCTGCATGGAACTGCCAAACCAAAAGAACCACTGTTATAGGATTTTGGTATATAAGCCTTCCAACTTCCGGCTATAAACGTTTTTACAGAGAAGCTTCTCTTTACCAAACAAAGTAGGATCATGTCATATACACAGCCTGTTCTTTTAAATAAAAGATAAATCATAAATAGCTTTCATGTGAATAACTCTACAAACTGTATCATCATTTCTAAGGGCTGCACGGGATTCTGTGGTATGAATGGGACATAATTTAATCTTACTTTTTATTGGTGGACATCGCCTGTTTCTAATGCTTTATAACTCTTGATTATGTCCTCTGGAGAGCTTACCAGCAATGAGAGCACGAGACCAGAAAGAGCATCAACGCACCATTTGACAGTGGGAGCGCAGAACTGGATGGTGGCCACCCACTCTCCATCATCTTCTCTCTTGCTGTCCACCAGCACCCAACACAGCGCTCATCACAACTGCTACAATACTGAGGCTTAGGAGGAGACAGGCTAGCCTCTTGTCCTGCTGGGGAATGATCATACCACAGGGTCTTTGCACCTATTGTTCCTCTGCTTGGACTGTTCTTTTGCTGACAGCCATGCTACTCAATTTTTCACTTCCTTCAGAAGTTGGTTCAAGTGTTATCATTCCAACAGCTCTCCCTGACCAACCTCTATGGAATAGGACCCCTCTCATTTTCTTTCCTCCTTCTGTGCTTTGTTCCTTTCTTCTCAGCACTTACTGCCACCTAACCTACTTTATATTTATTCTCCACCTCTCCCTACTTGAAAAGGAAGGAGAACAAGAACTTTGATTTCCTTATTCTATGCTACATTCCTAGAAGAATACTTGGCACCCAGGCACTCAATACACATCAACCAAAATAATTTTAAAAGGCTGAGAAATAGTTCAGAAGAAAGACTCCAAATGCACAAAGATGGCCCTTGAGGGATTCATCCTCGTATTGAAATAGGGAAAATACCCTAAATTTTCAACAGAAGGGGGACACCTGGGTGGCTCAGTGTTTGAATGTCTGCCTTTGGCTCAGGATGTGATCCCGGTCTGGGGATTGAGTCCTGCATTGGGCACCCTGTGAGGAGCCTGCTTCTCTCTCTGCCTGTGTCTCTGCCTCTGTCTCTCATGAATAAAAGAAAAAAAAAAAGTTCAACAGAAGGTAGACGAATCTTGGTGTGTTAACTTGGTGAAATACTGTGAAGCCATTTTAATGGATAATCATGAAGACTTTACAACAAATGGGGGCATTTTTAATTTTTTAAAAAAATATCTTATTTATTCATGAGAGAGAGAGAAAGAGAGAGGCAGAGACACAGGCAGAGGGAGAAGCAGGCTCCATGCAGGGAGCCCGATGTGGGACTCGATCCCAGATCTCCAGGATCACACTCTGGGCCGAAGGTGACACTAAACCACTCGGCCACCGGGGCTGCCCGCATTTTTAATTTTTAAATTTATATTATTAATCTTTTTAAAGCGGGGGGAGGGGCTGAGGGAGAGAGAGAATCTTAATTTTTTTTTTTTTTGAGAGAGAATCTTAAGCAGGCTCCATGTCCCATGTGGGGCTTGATCTCACAATCCTGAGATCACGATCTGAGCCGAAACCAAGAGTCATACACTCAACTGACTGAGCCACCCAGACACCCACAAGGGGGCATTTGTAATACATTAAGTAGTAAAAAAGGAAAACAGGCTATCACAAATCATGACCATAACAAATATCTACGTTCATGGATAAGGAACAAACAGATAAAAAGAGCTGGAGATAAAACAGAGTTGGGGGGGGATCCCTGGGTGGCTCAGTGGTTTGGCTCAGGGCGTGACCCTGGAGTCCCAGGATCGAGTCCCACGTCAGGCTCCCTGCATGGGGCCTGCTTCTCCCTCTGCCTGTGTCTCTGCCTCTCTCCCTCTCTCTCTGTCTCTCATGAATAAATAAATAAAATCTTAAAAAAAAAAAAGTAAACCTCTTACGTTATTTAAGTAACTCCACTATGCTGGAACATTTGAATAAGTAAGAATCAGTGTTTTAAAAAAACTGAAGACCACAGTGTACTTCAGCCACGTGAATTTCTTAGTAGTTAAGTCCGTACACAAAATATGTACCACAGTACATACTCTGCTTTACCAGAAAAGCTGTATCAACTTCAGGCATAAAGAACCCAGGCAGAGGCCAAGAATGCAGCCCCTCCTGCCTGTCCCCGCTGAATACTCCTGTAGTGTAATAGATTTGCTTGTAGAACTTAATCGCCTTCACTTTAGAATCAATACTAACACCCTAAACTAAAACAGATTTAAAAAGAATGAATCAGAAATGGTGAAAAGTGTTTTGAACGTAGGAGCACTGACAGCTACAGACAAATCAGCCCGTAGCACAGAAAACCAGAATACTGGGGAAAAGGGAAGACCTAACCTCTACAAAATGATTTTGTGTCCTTAAGATTACCAGCAATCATGAAATATACTGTAGGAAGGTTTTCACTCAGAACATTCAGTAAAACATATCTGTACTTAAAAGAACCTTCAGGGCAGCCCCGGTGGCGCAGCGGTTTAGCGCCGCCTGCAGCCCAGGGCGTGATCTGGAGACCCTGGATCAAGTCCCATGTCAGGCTCTCTGCATGGAGTCTGCTTCTCCCTCTGCCTGTGTCTCTGCCTCTCTCTCTCTCTCTCTCTGCATCTCTATGAATAAATAAATAAAATCTTTAAAAAAAAAAAAAAAAAAAAGAACCTTCAGCTACCAAAAAAAATCCACCTGTGTAGAACATCTACTTTTCCCACGCCACCCAACAGTCAAGATACTAGGTACACCCTGGTCTTATCTTTTCACAGCTGGTGCTTGGGTAGGTACTTTCCCTTAGAGATGCACATTATAGGTCAGAAAATACTCGACTCTCCACCAGTCGCAGACACTTCCTTACATGCTACAGGGTGCTTTCAAACAGGATCCACCCCCCTTCCCCTCCTTTTGGGCTGTTATATAAAAGTGAGGCTGCCATCCTACCTACCCCCATCAAAACAAGGGCCTCTGCTTTAGCTTCCTCTGTTTGAGGAAGATGAAGGTTCATCTCATCACCATCGAAATCTGCATTGTAGGGTGTACAGACACACTCGTTAAACCTGAAGGTCCGATGGGGCTTGACCTTGGCCTGTGGAATACCAAAAAAGAGAGAGAGAACGACTTAGTCATTTATCCAAAAACTTCATAGTTTTGAAACATTAATAAATGGCTTCCTGGAGAACTAGACACTTTTGGTGAAGGAAATAAATTTCTAGTATGTTCTGTCAAGTGATAATACGTCACTTGTGGATTTATTCAAGTAGCTTTATTAGATCGCAACAATGCAATGAGTTTAACACAAAGCAAACACCAACCTAGGAGCCACAAGAAAGGGCTCTGCTGGCCAATGATGTCACGGTTTGGATATCAAACAGATTAATGGCAGAAGCTGATTAAAACACATTGACTAAATAAAAGTGCATGAGTTTATAATGACACTGAAAAAAGGAAAGCAAAACCAAACAAAAAACCCAAACCAACTCAACCGGAAGAAACTGAACACCAACTTTCTCCTCCTCAAAAAAACTGATAATAAAGGAAAAAGAATCAGGCATTTATGCTGCCTTTCCTTCAGGAATTGTATTTTCGGGTAAGCAAAAAAGTTCATAAGAAAAAATTCTTCATTATACAAATGGTAGATATTAAACATGAAAGAATAAATTAGGGCAGCTCCGGTGGCACAGCGGTTTAGCGCCGCCTGCAGCCTGGGGTGTGATCCTGGAGACCCGGGATCAAGTTCCACATCGGGCTCCCTGCATGGAGCCTGCTTCTCTCTCTGCCTGTCTCTCTCTCTCTCTGAATAAATAAATAAAATCTTAAAAAAAAAAAAAAGAAAGAAAAAAAGAATTAGAAAAAAGGTTGATAAAGAAACTTTCAAGGGAGGCACCAGGCTGAAGTATCTGATACCCTAACCTCAGCATAAATAAGAGCGGGGCAGCCAACAGCATGTGCCTCCTGAAATATGACAAGAGGAAGGGGTGCCTGGGTGGTTCAGTGGGTTAAGCATCTGCCTTCGGCTCAGGTCATGATACCAGGGTCCTGGGATCCAGCCCCACATCAGGCTCCCTGCTCAGCGGGGAGCCTGCCTCTCCCTCTCCCTCTGCAGCAACCCCTCTCTCACACTCTCTCTGTCATATAAATAAGTAAAATATTTAAAAAAGCAGGCAAGCAAGCAGGCAAGAGGAAATAGCCAGCATCACCTGGGAGCTATTCTTGCCAGAAGTTGAACATGAATCTGATCCTGCCTTGAGAGCTACTGTCCGGTTTATAGGAATAAAAGGAAGAATGAAGAAACTCTTAATGCCATGTGTATACATATAGAGAACACGGGACATTCTTTAGGACAAATGACCTGAGTTTTTCAATAACAATGAAATCAAAGCAAGGGGCTGTTCTAGATCAAGAGTGAAGACATGTTATCAACGAAATGACATGTGCAGACTTTGCATCGGACAAACTAGCTGTGAAAAGACTGTTGAGATATGTGGGGGAATGTGAACATGGACTGGGTGCCAGACAATACCAAGCACTGAGCATTCATTTTGTGTGGTGCGGTCTTGCACTGTGGTTATGTGTCTTACTGAAGTAAACTGAATACACACGGAGACAAGACACGGCATCTGGGGTCATCAAAGACAAAAGGGAGAGAAAATAGCTGTGGCAAAATCTTGAAAATTATTAAACACAAAGAATGAGAATATATGACTTCCTCATACTACTTTTTCCACTTTTGTATATATTTGAAAATTTTCAAACAAAAACATTTTTGAGAATGCCCCAAAGCCAAGCAAAGGTTTCCAGAAAGGGAACACTTTTCTTCATCTCCCCAGATCCCCGTAACTGTAACCCCCATTATCATAAATTGCTTCTTTGGTATTTCTACACTTAAGTAAAGAAACCGATGAAATGTGTTCATAGGGACGTCTACAGGAGTCAGTGGTTGAGTGTCTGCCTTCAGCTGTCGTGATCCTAGGACTCTGGGATCATGACCTGAGCTGAAGGCAGATGCTTAACCCACTGAGCCACCCAGGCACCCCTTCCTCTCATCGTATTTCAGGAGGCACATGCTGTTGGCTGCCCCACTCTTAGTTATAATGAGGTTAGGGCATCAGATACTTCAGCCTGGTGCCTCCCTTGAAAGTTTATCAACCTTTTTTCTAATTTATTCTCTTATATTTCTCTCCCCTGCGGGGAGCCTGCTTCTCCCTCTGCCTGTGTCTCTGCTTCTTTGTCTCTCTCATGAATAAATAAATAAAATCTTAAAAAAAAAAAAAGACACGGGTTCTTAAAGTGAAAAACTGAATTCTAGAAAAACTATCCAAAAAGCCTGTTTAACACTGTGAATGCTCATGGATTTAACGGCTTTAGAGATAGAATTTATGAATATTTAGCGAATTAAAGTTGCATCTCATTTCCATTTTAAATCTCCAAGAAAAAGGAACTGCTACTGTTCCAAAACTACACCACTGAAGAAAATATGCTTGAAGGTTTTCGTTGGAGGGCCACTGCGACAAAAAACCTCCTAAGCGGTTTAGTTCCATAGTTAATATGCTAAGTTAAACCTGAAATCAACTTCCTGCCATATCTATTTTACATAAATCTGTGCACACACATATGTATATATTTTTGTTTGCAAGTGGAATCATGCCAGTCACTTTGATGCTAATTTCCAATTAGCTCCTTTCTGTTTCACTGTTGTGTGTGGATTTTGTAAGTATTAAAAACACTGAAGGGAAGCTTGAAATGTAAAAGTTGCACTCCAACTAAAAAGTGAGAGAAAAGAAAAATCAGAAGTCACAAAATTTTGAGATTACTGGCAATCTGAATTTTAAGGGTCGGGAATTTAGCATCACACACCCAGCAAATTCCCACCCGACAGAAGATAAAAACAGAAATCTCACACTCACCAGATGCGCCATAATGCTCAGTTTGTGCAGTGAGGGCTGCCGGTTGAACAGCACCACGTCTCCGTCTATGAGGTGTCTCTCCACAATGTCCCCGTACTTGAGCTCCTGAGCCATCTTTTCCCTATTTCCATACTTCAAAAACCTAAATGTGTGATAACAAACATGACTGGTGAGAACAGAGCCTCCTTACTAAGTCACTCTGTCTTCACATCAGGATTCAGACTCAAAAATGATCACATTTTACTAAATCAAAGGTGCCTCCACAAGCCTGTCCGTTAAACTATAACATGGTGTTAGATAAGTTTTCAGCTCGTAAATGTTAAAATACGAAAAACGCTGTAACTTAGAATTACAGAAACGCAGTAGCAAGTCAGCTTCTCCCACAGTGCTATTGATATGATTTTACCTTATGTTTATCTCAAGAGATAAAAAGGCACCAGTGATCAGTGAAAAGCCAGCGCCAGCAGCGAGGTTGTAAGGACATTGAGGTAACCCCAGAGAGCTCATGCGACATAGAAAATGACTGGTTTTCATAACTCCATGCATTGTCTACCTAAGTCCAATAATAAATGCTAGAGAACAAATGGACATTTTGTGTATATGCAATGTGCAAACACAGCAAATGATGTACCTAGGATCATTGTGATTTAAACAGTATTTTCTAGAGGCTAAAATGTCACAAACGTATTTTGGACTGCATTCTGTGGCTGAGTATTGCGATCTTGGTCTAGAAAAGGTCGTTACATATAGATCAGGACAGCATTTACCTTTTCATCTGTGTATGTCTCTGCTGAATGAAATTGGCTCCTGGGTGAACTTCAGGGCCATTTCGAACCAGTTTCCTCAAAAAGTTGATGTTTGCTTTATTCACCTGCATGAACGCAAAAGAGGACACAAGGAGATACCGTTAGGTTTCTGTAAGCTAGTACGTTATCCTGAATTTCGCCTCAACCTTCACTTTCCTTGGGTGATTCCAGGAGAAAGAAAGGCAACTGCAGGCATCCTGCTGCCTAGGGTCTTGAGTTTAATGATAATAGGGGACTGGCACACAGGAGTTCAGGTTCCAATCTGAACTCACCACTGACAGAGTGAAACAGCAAAGTCCTTTACATTAGTAAAATGAGTGGACTACACTGAGCTATAGGGACCTTCTATACCCCAGTTACTATAATTACCATTTTACACTCATGAGGAGTGTGAGTTAACTATAACGTGCTGCAGCCTTTATGGCTGTGCATCAGTAGCCTTAAAATATTCAAAGTATTTGACTCAGTGATTAAAAGGTTTTAAAAAATAATAATCCATCCCAAGAAAATTAACTGGGTGTGGTGCTTATCATTTAGTTACTTTAAAAACATAAGTTCCAAATCAACTTGGAAAAAAAAGTTGCAGAAGAGTGTATCAACTATATATATGAATATACGCATACAAAGCCAGACACACCTGTGGCTGTGCATGTTACAGATGTTGTATGTGGTGGCATATCTATGAAACCAGAAGATAACACATATACCAAATTGTGGGCTGTGTGGGTTACTGGGGATTTTCCAATCGCCTAGCGTTTGGAATTCAAAAATAAGAGACTAGATTTGAAATACAGAATTGATAGGAAAAAAAAAAAAAAAAGAAACACAGAATTGAGTGGCTAAATGGTACTTACCTTTTCAGGAAAAGTAAGAATTTTGGCCACGTGAACTGGCACAGCTACCTCATCAATCCTGAGATTGGGGTCAGGTGAGATGACTGTTCTCCCAGAAAAATCCACTCTTTTTCCTGAGAGATTGCCTCTAAATCGACCTAAATCGATAAAGACACATCATAGGTCTCCACAGCACACACATGTGCTATTTGGCGATAGCAGGACCACAAAGAACTAGGAAAGTCCGTGATTTCCATTTAGATAAGCCAAACACTCCAGAAAAAGATAACAAAGGCAGCAGACTGTCTCCTGTACATTTTGTTGGAAACATACCCTGCTTTCCCTTCAGGCGCTGGACAAATCCTCTAGTCCATTTCTTGGGTGCCATGTTGAGGGGAATGCCCGAGAGCTCGCTGTTGATATAGAGGGCACACTGCAGCTGTAGGAAGTCCCAGTCTTCCATGATCATCTGGGTCTTCGCTCCTGATATTCGATGCTAAAGTTGAGGAGAATGAAGAAAAAAAAAAGAACCTGGGTCAACCTGACCTTGATGAAGAGTGTTTGCACAGATACACTCCTAAGAGGGCTTGGAAGTTCTGACCTTTTTGATAACGTCATTTAAGAAAATGATTTCTGTCAATTTCATTGTCAGATCATCTTCATTGGTGCCAGACTTCAAATCACTCACGACGGAGGGTCTGATACACAAAGGGGGCACTAAAAGTCGTGTGAGAATCAAATCAGACGGCTTTCCGGCTTCTGGGTTCATTAGAAGTAGAGGGACATCTTCGGCCGGGATCCGTTTAAATAAATTCAGTACTACTAAGGGGTTTAAGTTTTCCTATGGAGAGAAGAAAAGAAGAATGGAGAAGTGTTAACTTTCAACAGCTTTGGCAAAGGTTTACTTACCTCTCCATGCTCTCTACCCTACCCACCACTTACTTCAGAGTTAAGTATAAGCACTGACAGAAATTTCTGTTGGAAACATGCTATCATGCTATGCTAGCAGAGCCCTAAACATGTACATACCTTTTATTCCAATTAATCCAACTACTTGAAACAGTAATTCCACTTCTCCTAATTATTATTCCAAAGGGTAGGACTTCAGGAATCAACACAAAGATTCAGCTACAGGAATGTTCCCTACAGCTGTTGATAGTGAAGAGTTGTAAACAGCCTGATAGGTTGCTGGCTAGATAACATCATAGTAGATCTGCACGTGAGCAATTATTAATGTTTAAAAAATGATACTACACAAACGTACCTACGGTCGTGAAAGATGTTCATAAAATATTGGTAAATGAAAGAAGTGTGTATACAATATTATCTCATTTAGGGGAAAATGTACAGCTAAACAGAAAAGAGGAAACGTACATTTAGCAAGGTGTTAATATACTGTCTACAGGTGAATGGACTGTGTAAATTTTTAAGATTTTAAAGATTTTATTTATTTATTCATGAGAGACACAGAGAGAAAAAGGCAAAGACACAGGCAGAGAGAGAAGCAGGCTCCGTGCAGGGAGCCCGATGCAGGACTTAATCCCGGGACTCCAGGATCACAGCCTGGGTGGAAGGCAGACCCTCTATTGCTGAGCCATCTGGGTGTACCTGGACCGTATAATCTTTTCACTTCTTTGCTTACATGTAAATTTTCTGCAGTGAACAGACATTGTTTTTGTCTTTTAAAAAGATTTTAGGGCACTCTGGGTGGCTCAGCAGTTTAGTGCCGCCTTCATCCCAGGGCTGAAGGGCAGAGGGAGAAGCAGGTCTCATGTAGGGAGCCTGACGTGGGACTCAATCCCAGGATTCCAGGATCATGCCCTGGGATGAAGGCGGTGCTAAACTGCTGAGCCACCCAGGCTGCCCAATAAAAAGATTTTAATATTCATTTATTTGAGAGAAAAAGAGCACGTGCATGCACGTGCACATGAGCAGGGGAGAGGCAGAGGGAGAAGCAGACTCCCTGTTGAGCAGGGAGCCAGGAGAGGGGCTCCATCCCAGGATCCTCAGATCATGACCTGAGCTGAAGGCAGACACTTGACTGAGCCACCTAGGCACCATAATATTGTCTTTGTATTAACTTTATTTTATAGAAGTGCTATACTATAACAACTTACTTATAAGAACTACACACATGATCAGAAATACTCAAAAGATAAAAAGTAAGAATGGCCAGCTTGTATCTTGGTGCTAAAAATTACATTTCTTCGGGCAGCCCCGGTGGCTCAGTGGTTTACCGCTGGCTTCAGCCCAGGGCGTGATCCTGGAGACCCAGAATCGAGTCCCCCATTGGGCTCCCTGCAGGGAGCCTGCTTCTCCCTCTGCCTGTGTGTCTGTCTCTCTCTATGTGTCTTTCAAGAATAAATAAAATCTTAGAAAACAAATTACATTTTCTTGAGATCAATGACTGTGTGACAAAAAATACATGTCACAAGCAGAACTTGCTATGCATAACTTAATGAGATAGGGAAAAAAATTAAAAAGAAATGTTTGAACAGCCACTGCCCTTAGGATACCGTCACAAGAGGTTTCTGTGGGCCTGCCCTGGAGATGGCAGTGGGGTTGGGGAGAAAGAAAGAATCCTGCTCGAAATTTTGCAGTCAGGGTCCCTGCCCACAGAATTACCTTGCTCAGCTTCCCTGCCTCCCAGCAAGGAACACCTCAGGGCCACCTGAAGCAGTCGAAGAAAATCTAAAACTAAGAGTTCTAGGGACAAGATGATGGCCAGACATTACTTCCAGCACCAAGATCAGTGTCATACAAGAATATCACTGAACTGAAGGCCATTGCAGGAGGACAGGAGGACTGACAGAGTATAGAAACCAGTTCCTGGACAGAGCTGTCACTCAAGAGTGAGGTAAATCAGCCTCCCAAAGGGCCCAGGGGAGAGAGCCCTGACTTACTGGTATGTACTAGGAAACAGAAGTCAGGGACTGCTGGACAGATAGAAGGAAGGGCTGTTTGGTCTGAGGCACAATATCCAAATAGCCGAGGCTCCTCGGGGGACCATGGGCTGTCCTGGGTGGCAGAGAGCTCAGCCTGCCGCTCACTCTGTCCAGGGATGCTGTGGAAAGCATTTCTATCTGGGGGTGGGGGTGGGGCAAGACTGATGCCATTTATAGAGACACTTTTTTTTTTTTTTGCTTTTTAAAAAATTTTAATATATCAAAAGGCCAGTTTTAGTGACATGCTAGTCCCATCAGAAAATAATCCCAATAACCCCTTGTCAGTAACATGCAAGTTGACCAGCCAACTCTTTATTTCTAAACCTCTGTGTAGAGACACTTTTTTAAAAGCAGGCTCCATGCCCAGCATGGAGCCCAATGCAGGGCTTGAACTCATGACCCTGAGATTAAGACCTGAGCTGATGTTTAGAGACAGACACCAAAGGGACTGAACCACCCAGGCATACCACTAAGGAGAGTCTCTTCCCTGCAGGTCCACCAACTCCTGGATTTGCATTTAAATGGGCAGCAGAGGGGCATCTGGGTGGCTCAGTGGTTGAGCGTCTACTTTGCCTCAGTTTGTGATCCCAGCGTCCTGGGATAAAGGCCCACGTTGTGCTCCTTGCATGGAGCCTGCTTCTCTTCTCCCTCTGCCTGTGTTTCTGCCTCTCTGTGTGTGTCTCATGAATAAATAAATAAATAGGGAATGGATATACACTAGTCCTCTGGAGATAGAGTCCAGAGTTTTTGTTCAGTGCCTAAAGAGATCTGTGACCCAGAAAAGGTCAAGAACCACTGCTCTAAGGTCTCCTCCAACTCAAGGATGATATGCTGCCCATAAAGGTACATGAGGTTCCATGTTCCTGGAAATTAAACGGGTAGGTAAACGTGTCAGGATGTGGACCATCCTGAGATTAATGAGCTTCAAGCCAGTATACCCACCTGCATGACACCCCTCTCCACAAAAGATAAAAGTTACTCACTGTTGCTTCGTTCACTAAGATGACTAAGGGGCCCTCTCTAAGGAAGGGCCATTCGGAATCAGGCAATAGTGAATTCCTGTTTCACCCCCTCCCTTCTTTGCAGCTGGTCTAAGAATCAGGATGAGCTGATGGTCTCTGATGATTTTGGAGGCCCTGCCACTGTTCCAAGCCTGTTTGAAAGGCCTCAAATAGGACCTCAGAAAAACGGATCTCGTTACAGACCACACTTAAGGAGAAGCCAGCAGAAATACAAGATGGAACACAGGTATTACATGAGGCACAGACAATAGACCCATGGCTGAGGAAAGGGTAAGATCAAAGGGTTGGGAGGGCGGAGGCTGCAGGAAAGAAGCTTAAGCAAGGGGGCGTCTGGTGAGGAAGGGGAGGTAGCAGAGTTGGTAAGCCAAATGGACAGATTCCCAGCATACATGTGGAGAGAAGAAACCTCATCTGTCTTTACTCTGACTGTGGTTTCTTATTTTTTTTTTTTTATAATTTTACTGTTGTAAACTAAATCATATAGTTTCACTAAAGAAATTTGTTTTTATTTATTTTTAAAGGTTATTTTTAAGTTATCTCTACACCCAACATGGGAAGTGAACTCACAAACCCAAGATCAAGAGTCCCGTGCTTTTCTAAGCCAGCCAGTGCTCCTGTCATTATTAAACCTTTTCTATTCTTTCTTTTGTTTTTAATATTTTATTTATTTGACAGAGAGAATAAGAACGGGGAGCTGCAGAGGGAGAAGGAGAAGCAGGCCCCCTGCTAAGCAAGAAGCTGAATACATGGCTCGATCCCAGGACCCTGGGATCATGACCTGAGCTAAAGGCAGATGCTTCACCGACTGAGCCACCCAGACGTCCCATCCTGTCATTATGATGATGTCAGCAGCAGTGCTAGCTACTGCAACTGGGTAATGGCGCCCTAAGCACTTGCTCTGCACCAGGCACTTTATCTGGAATTCATCTCTTAATCCTTACAATAGCCTTAAAGCAGATACTCTTGTAATTCCTGTTGATAGTTGAGGAAACTCACGACCAGGTTGGGTCACGTGTCTAAAGTCCTAGAATAAGTGGCAGAGCTGGGCTCCAATCTCTGATGGGACCACAAAATCAAAGCTTTTCACTACCTTGAACCACCCCTAGGGTGTAAATCTGGGTAGGGTGGTATGGGCTACACAGGGAAGTAGTGGCAGTGGGGGAATGCCTAGGATGCTCCAGACTCATGACTCTTAAACAGGAGGGGGTTACCTCCAGAGACGAGGCATTTAGGAGACTTATCCCAAACAAGATGCCTCCCAGGCCATATGGGAGTATTGTGCTATTGTGGACAGGGTGTGGACAGACAGTGGATGCTGCTCCTGGGCAGAGAGCTGGCAGGGAGTAGTGGTGGTGAGGTGTCATGGAGGCTGATCAGGAGCAGCAGAGTGCATGCAAGGGGCTAGCAAGTAAGGCCGCCCCTCGGAGAACCTGGGCACCCCTCAAGCTCACAACTGCGGCTGCTCCCCAGGCTTATTTATTTATTTATTATTTATGATAGTCACAGAGAGAGAGAGAGAGAGGCAGAGACATAGGCAGAGGAAGAAGCAGGCTCCATGCACTGGGAGCCCGACGTGGGATTCGATCCTGGATCTCCAGGATCGCGCCCTGGGCCAAAGGCAGGCGCTAAACCCGCTGCGCCACCCAGGGTTCCCTTTTTTTTTTTTTTTTAATTTATTTATTATTTATGATAGTCACAGAGAGAGAGAGAGAGAGAGAGAGAGAGAGAGAGGCAGAGACACAGGCAGAGGAAGAAGCAATGCTCCCCAGGCTTCTGACAGCTTTCTGCACAGCCACCAGCCTGGAAAGTGGCCTTCTCATGGCTGTACAAGGGCAAGATCATCTTCCCCAGCCCACACCTTCACTTCCTCTGCAGGAGCTTCGCCCTACTTGCCCTGAAGACATTTCTGCTTGAATCAGTCACAGACACCTCTCTTCCCATTTCCAGGATCACTCCCATTTTCACATCTGTGCAGGCACTTGCTCACCCACTGCTGACTACTTCTCCTCCCACCTATCTACCTGGTGGTTGATCGTCAACTCCTATTCTTTCCTTTTTGAAGATTTATGGGGGGGGGGGGGGGTGGAGATGGATCACAAATGGGGGTAAGAGCAGAGGGAGAAGCAGACTCCCTACTGAGCAGGGAGCCTGATGTGGGACTCAATCCCAGGAGGCTGGGATCATGAGCT
Organism: Canis lupus familiaris; assembly: GCF_011100685.1. Lineage (NCBI taxonomy): Eukaryota > Metazoa > Chordata > Mammalia > Carnivora > Canidae > Canis > Canis lupus. Next base: position 28,604,740 of record NC_049225.1, read on the forward strand.
GAGCTGAAGAGAGACGCTTAACCAACTGAGCCACCCAGGTGCCTAACTCCTGTCCATTCTTACTGCACACAGGGACTCTGGTCTCTGGCTCCTTTATCACCTCCCAGGCTCAGCGTTTTCCTTGTAACTCTGCCTCCACCCTCCCTGCATTGAGGCAGAATTCACATATAGTAAATTCTGTAAATCCTAGAGAGACTGACGCATTTTTACACATACACAATAGTATTCAGATCAAAATATGGAATATCTTCATCTCTTCCTACAAGGACCCGGGTACTTCTTTTTAGTCTGGACCAAGCTCTCACCCCAGGGGTAACTGCTCTCCTGACATCTATCACCACAGATCATCTGGACTGTTCTTGGACTTGATTTACATGGAATTGTAAGCTACATATCCTCCTGTATAGAGTTCCTTGTTCTCAGCAGAATTTTGACATGTGACCAGGTTGTGTGTGTCAAGAGTTTACTTCTTTCACTGCAGGACAGTATTCCAACATGTGAATCTATGACAATTTGTTTATTCTCCTGTTGACAGGCATCTAGGCTGTTTCTAATTGTGGCTTTTCGTCATAAAGTTGTGACGAACGCTCTTGTACAAATGCACTCATTTCCCCTGGGTATATACTGAAGAGCAACACTGCTACATCACATGGTGAGTGTGGATGTCGTTATAAGAAATCATCAAATTGCTGTTCGGAGTGGTGATAACTTTTCACACTGCCACTGTCAACGTATGAGTGCCAGCTGCTTCCCATCCTTGCCAGCACATGGTCTTCAGTTTTTTTTAGATTTTAATTTTGCTAGGTGTGCACGTGTATAGTTTTAACTAGCATTTTCCTGATGACTAATAACATCGAGCAGTTTTTTATTAGCTGTTTGAATATATCCTTTTGTGACGTGCTAACTGAAGTTTTGCTCCCACTGTTTAAAATCAGGTTGTGGGGGCAGCCCTGGTGGCTCAATGGTTTAGCACCGCCTTCAGCCCAGGGCGTGATCTTGGAGACCCATGATCAAGTCCCACATCAGGCTCCCTGCATGGAGCCTGCTTCTCCCTCTGCCTGTGTCTCTGCCTCTCTCTCTCTCTTTCTGTGTCTCTCATGAATAAATAAAATTTTAAAAAATAAAAATAAAATCAGGTTATATTCTTCACACGGATTTTTAAGGACTGTTTCTTATATTCTGGATACGAGATTCCTTTGTCAGATCCAGACTCTGGATCCACTGTCAGATCCAGTCCAAGTAGTGACTGCTTTCTCCCAGCCCATGGCCTATCTTTTCACTCTGGTAATGGGGTCTCTAGAAGAGCAGCCAGGCGATTCCAGGATTTTGTCATCTATTCACCATGAACTTTCCTGCTCAAAGCCTTCCCTGGCTTTGCTCTGGGGAGTGCAGGACACGCTCTACAGTGACCTCTCAGTTGTCTTGTGTCCAGCTCTCCAGTTGCCTTGGCTAGAGTCCTCTCTGTCATCTGAGGCAAGGCGGTCTCAAGTGCTCCTGAGAACTAACTAGGAAGCAATCCATGCGGTGAGCTTGGACAGTGACTGTCCCTAACAGCAGTCGCCGAAGGCAGGGTGCTTTTATTTGCACTCCCTGGTCTTTCAGAGCCTCAGCTTTAGAAACAGTCTAGACACTGCTGCCTAGACATGCTGAGATCCCTGCCCTTGACTCGTAAACCCTGCTCATGTTAAAGACTAGATCACACCACACCTTTCTTCAGTCTTCCCTAAGTCCAAAGTGCCATCTTCCTCCTGATTTCCCAGTGAACTGTCTCTGCCCCTTGTGTGATGGTCAACACCCTGTCCTAGGATATCAGTTATGTTTTCACAGACCTATTGTCTTGCAGGTCCTGATGCTCCCCACAGCTGATTTGTCACTGTGGGAATTAAATACTAATAAAAATTGGAACAACGTAGAGAAGAATACCTCACAAAATTCTACTTATGTCTGTGCCAAGTAAAGAAATGGGAGTCACCTACAATTTCTAAGATCTCAGTACCCAAGTGAGAAACGGCATCTCTCAGCTTATGCTCGACACAGCCAGTCTCTTACGATAAAACTAAACACATTACCCACACAATTAAAAATGCATTAGTTACAAGGCCAGTCTATGTTAAACACTGCGTAACATAAGCACTGGTCCTGAAGTATCCCTAGAAATCTAACTTAAGTGAATTTCTCATTTTGAAAGATGTGTCTATGAGAGAGAGGAACGGGTGAGAATGGGTGTGGGTGAAATCAGGGGGAGGCAGGCATGTGCTCTCAGGCTCACCTGTGCTCTTCCCAGCAGTGGTTCTACTTCTTTGTTATGCTCGATGGCTGTTTCAAAAGACTGAAGAAAATTCGATACGATAGGATCCACCACTTTTTTGTTGGTCTTGTATTTCTCGTGAATTATCTTTAGCAATCCACATTTCTTTACGGTACCTGTGAGGAGGGAATTTATTTACCAAGGTTGGACTATTGAGGTACTTGGTCAGGCTGGCCTGAGGTTGCAGTCCTGATAATGAGGTCACTGAAAATGCATCTGCTAACAGGACATGTTGCTAGGCTCTAAAGCCTAGTTTGCAAGAAAAAAACCTGACTTCCCAACACTACATAACAACTCATAAGCTAAATGGACCAGAGCGAATGGAAACGGCTTTCACTAAGCCTTTCACGTCTTCTGCTCACCATTAAAAGCGCCACAGTAATGGCAGATGTTCTTCTTTCGGCATTTATCAGAGATTTTCTTCTTTAGTCCACGTTTCTGGAGGTAGGTCAGGCCGGGCCTCTTCAGATAATCCAGAAACTGCTTCTTCTCCTCCTGGGACAGCATGATGTGGCAGCAGGTTTTACAGATCATCTTTTAAAAATTAAAACAGATAAAAGGATGAGAGAAAGAAAGAAAAAAAAAAGTCACCCCTACTTCTTGCCCAGGACACTGAAACTGAGTCACATGCCCAAAGATGCATGGACATGTTCACCAGAATGCTAGCTGCAGTCATAGCTGCCTGGTAGGATTTTGCTGATTTTTTAACTCTGTGCTGTTTTGTCCTGCTTGATTTATGGTTATTTCTCACAATGCTTATCTATCACCCATTCAAGGAAAATTAAAGAACAAACAATCCTGATGCAATTGAATTTACTGCAAGATGCAATATTCCATATGTAAGTAACATAAAAATTCTCCCTAGGTTTATCTCCAACCACTCACAATTGCTAAGCTCACCCCAATGTCCCTGACTAGTAATTCCTAAGTTTACGCCTTAGCACAAATATGTCTGTGCCCACCTGTAAGATGCCGATAACTGCTCTGAAGTAGCCCACGTGGAAGCATGGCAACTCCAAGTCGATATACCCGTAGTGGCCCAGACAGTCAGCCAAGTTCTTCCCACAGGTTTCACAAGGACGGTCCTTCTCACTTGTACCCTTTGGATAAAAGCACACCCAATTATTAATGGAGACCACTGGACAGGGAAGTGGGACCAGGTGACTCTGAGTCAGAATCACCTGGGAAGATGCAGAGTCTTCACATCCAACTGACCAAGGCTGGAGTCTCTGAGATGTGCTGGGGAAATCAGGGAGATTGAAAGAAGCTCTTGCTTCTTCCAATCTGACAAGTCACTGGTTTCATCAGTAAGTCAAAACACATGGAACTGGGAAGGGGTGGGGGTCTTACCATCCTATGGTCAAGCACACCGTACAGCAAGGGAGCATGGTTGTTGTCCTGGCTGTACAGGTTCTTACTCACAACCTGGATGTGGGCCTGCTGGCGCATCTCTTCAGGTGACTTCATTCCAAAACAGATGTGGCTTCTGGAATAAAAAGAAATAGGGTAGTTGGGGCGCCTGACTGGCTCAGTCCTAGAGCATGTGATTCTTGATCTCAGGGTTGGGAGTTCAAACCCTACGCTGGGCGTAGAGCTTACTTAATTAAAAACAACAAAAACCAGGGAAACAGTTACATCAAAACCACTTACCAAAAATAGAGATTACGCAGTGACCCACCATAACCAACCTTACTCTTCCAACTGTCTACATGCTCTGCTCCCCTATCACTAATGTTCAAACCTCTCCCATTTTTCCTTGGGATATTTAACATCCCTTCATCCTGCTGAAGTCATTTTCATTTTTACTATCAAATGAATGGTGTTCACCAAGGTCACCAATTCGACAAAATTGGTGCTTGTGGCTAAATTCGATAAAAATGTTCTCATTTCACCTCTCTGCAGTGCTAGATGTTAACTCCCCCTTCCTTCTTATCTTGAAATATTTTCTTATAGCCTTAGTGACACCACAGACTCTTGGAGTGCCCCCACTCCGTGCCAGCTCTTCCCTCTTACATCTTCTTTTGTGGTGGTTTCTTCTACACCATCCCTTAAATATTCTGATCTCTCCTCACCTAGGGATGCAACCTTCAGGCCCTTCTGTTTGTCCTACACATCCCTCCTGAGTGACTGTATCGCTCAGGTACACATTAATGTCCATCTGTAGGCCAGCTACTGCTACTCAGAGGGAGACCGTAGAGACACCTGTTCTGCACAGCTGTACAGGCATCTCAAACTTGACACATCTAAAACAGAACCCAGCACTTTCTTCCTCAGATCTCTTCTTTCAGTCATTTGACCAACAAATTGGGGATTCACCATGTGCCAGGTACCATTCCGAGGGGCTGAGGATACAGATTAGGTGAGATAGACACGGGTCACTGCCAACATGGAGCTCAAGTTCTGGACTTATCGTCAAGATTGACAGTAAGCAGGTTCATACAGAAACATAAACAGATGTGGAGAATGAAAACGATGTGAAGTGGTGGAGAGTCTGAGGAAACTACATTGTGGGGTCAGAAAGCCCTTCTGTAAAACCGACATGGGAGCTGAATTCTGAGTAAGAGGGAGACAGCTATAAGACGGGAGGGAGGGGCGCCTGCGTGGCTCAGTTGGTTGAGTGTTTGCCTTTGGCTCAGGTCAAGATCCCAGAGTTCTAGGATGGAGCCCCGTGTCAGTGGGGAGTCTGCTTCTCCCTCTGCCCCTCCCCCCACTCGTGCTTTCTTTCTGTCCGAAATAAAATCTTAAAAAAAACAACAGGAGAGAGATGTGGTATTTATAGAATCATTAGGGCAAGGGTCCCAGAGGCAGCACAAGCTTGGCATTCAAAACCCAAACAAACCAAGCCAACAGGACCGAGTGTAGAAAACTATGGTACAAGGTGCAATCAGTGCAGTGTATGGGGGCCAGGTCATGCTGGGCTTCAAATCGCGGGTAGAGAATTTACATGCATGCTGGTGCAACGGAAAGGGGCTGGAAGGGTTTAAACTGAAGTGTCAGAAATCTGTTTTGCACCTTCATGGGTCTCTTAGGCTGCTTTGTGAGAACAGATTCCATCTGAACATGGGTGGGGTTTGGGGTGCACATGAGGGGCCAGGGTGAATGTGGAGAGACTGCTTGCAAGGACTTCTCCTAGTAAGACACTTGTTCCCCACGAATAGCAACCATCCAAGCAAGAAATGCTGTGTGTCACTCTCATCCCCACCACTGCTGTCAATGTTACATCCTAAATCCCTCTAAAATCCATCTCTCCGGGCAGCGGGCGGGGGTCAGCGGTTTGGCGCCTGCCTTCAGCCCAGGGTGCGACCCCAGGGCCGCGGGACCGAGTCCCATGTCTGGCTCCCTGCATGGAGCCTGCTTCTCCCTCTGCCTGGGTCTCTGCCTCTCTCTCTCTCTCTGTGTCTCTCATGAGTAAGTAAATAAAATCTTAAAAAAATAAAATAGAATCCATGTCTCCAACGACTCTACCACCCTCGTGCAGGACATCATCATGCCCCGCCCAGACCCCTGCAGTAGGGCTCAAGGTCTCCCTCTTACTCTGTTCCCCAAGAATCAACAGATCTCCCAGAAAGAGAACTCTTTTATCAAGATCTTCCCCAGCCTGGGCAGCCCGGGGGGCTCAGCGGCTTAGCGCCCGCCTTCGGCCCAGGGCGTGGTCCTGGGGTCGAGTCCCGCGTCGGGCTGCCTGCACGGAGCCTGCTTCTCCCTCTGCCTGTGTCTTTCTCTCTGTCTCTCATAAATAAATAAAATCTTAAAGAAAAAGAAAAGATATTCCCCCACTTGGGACGCTTCAGCCGGTCCCGGAGCAGAGCTCCGGGCGTCCTGGTCCTTCCCCTGCGGGTCGGCATTCCTCTGCTTCGAGTCCTGCGGGTTCGGCGCCCTCCGCGCCGCCGCACGAGCCCCCGCACGAGCCCCTGCTCCCCGCCGTCCCGCGCCTGCCTGCGCCGGCCCGTCCGCCTCCGCCTCCGCCTCCGCCTCCCGCCCGACCGCCAGGACGCGACGCCCCCTCCGAGGCGTCGGCTGCGAGAAGGGTGGGTCGCTTCCTCCCCGTGGAGACTCCTCGGTCCCGAGGCTGCTCCCGACACCGGGAACAGCTTCCCGCGGGCCATGCTCTCAGGGCGGCGGGGGCGCCTCCGCGCCCCACTCCCTCCGCGCCGCGGCCCGGGTCGCCGAGAGGTCCCCGCGCGGGCTGCGGAGGCCTCGCCGCCCGCCCCGCTCCACCTGCGCCCCATCGCGGCCCCCTCGGCGCCCCCCCTTCTCCGCCCTTTGGCCGTTCTTGCTGCTCCTCACATTTTCTTGGCCACGTCCGTCTCTCGGAACTGTTCCTTCACCATGGTGACGGCAGCGGGGCCCCCTCCCCGGGACGCGGGAGCCGGGCCGCAGAGACGCCGCCCCCGCGCCGCCCGGAGGAGCTCGCACCGCGGAGGCCCCGCGTCGGCCGCCGTCCAGCGCGCCCCACGTGGTCGCTTCCGCTTCCGCTTCCGCTACTCGCCGGCGTGCCTGTCAGTCAAGAGAGGCCTCCGACGGGCCGCTCTGTGCCCTCCGCCTGCACCGCCATCTGGCGGCACCTCCTGAAACTGCACCGGGGCGTCGGCTGGCTGGCGTTTCAAAAAAGTCCATTTCCAGTCCAATTTTTCCGGCCGTCTGATCCCTGCGGAGACATTGCAACAGCTTCCTGCAGAACGTTGAGGCCGACAGGCTAAAACTGCATGAAATGGAAAATCGTCATTATCAACATCGATACCATCGATACCATCTTCATTATCTTCATTAAGATCCTTTAATTTTTTTTTAAGATTTTATTTTTTATATTTATTTATTTTACTTATACTTATTTATTGTTTATTTATATATTTTATACTTATATATTTATATATTTTATGTATTTATATATTAATATTTATTATTTATTATTTATTTATTATTATCCACGCAGGGAGCCCGATGTGGGACTCGATCTTGGTCTCCAGGACCAGGCCCTGGGCTGAAGGCAGCGCTAAACCGTTGAGTCACCAAGGGATCCCAAGATCCTTTAATTTTTTAATTAAAAGTGGAGGCTAAAATGAGTCCGCCATGGAGCAGACTGGACAGACACCAAAGGAAATAAATAGGTCGGAAAATAGGGCTGTGTGTGCACCTCCAGTTTCCAAAGTTACTTTGAAAAGGAAATGAGGGATCCCTGGGTGGCGCAGCGGTTTAGCACCTGCCTTTGGCCCAGGGCGCGATCCTGGAGACCCGGGATCGAATCCCATGTCAGGTTCCCGGTGCATAGAGCCTGCTTCTCCCTCTGTCTGTGTCTCTGCCTCTCTCTCTCTCTCTCTCTGTGACTATCATAAAAAAAAAAAAGGAAATGAATTGCACTTATTATTATTATTTTATTTATTTATGAGAGACACAGAGAGAGGCAGAGACATAGGCCGTTAATATGGGACTCAATCCCAGGACCCTGGGATCATGCCCTGAGCCAAAGGCCCACTGAGCCACTGAACCACCTAGGTGCCCCTAAACTTATACTATATTATTTATAAAAACATAAGTTATAAATCGATGAGAAGTTAGTCCTGGTGAGCAAAGGAATCAAGATGAGGGGAAAACAGGAACTAAAGATCATTTATGAATTGAGGAAGCACACTGCTTGCCCATAGTCTGTGCCAGCCTGTGGGAGGGGATCCTAGTGTGACATCTCAGCACATGGGACTGCCAAGGAAACCACCACTGTAGGATTTAGTGCTGCAGAGCCTGAAACTTCTTTTTTTTTTTCCTAGATTTTATTTATTTATTCATGAGAGATACAGAGAGAGGCAGAGACCCAGGCAGAGGGAGAAGCAGGCTCCACGCAGGGAGCCCAATGCAGGACTCGATCCCAGGTCTCCAGGATCACGCCCTGGGCTGAAGGCCATGGCGCTAAACCACTGAGCTACCCGGGCTGCCCAAGCGTGAAACACCTTGACTATTTGCAAGAAACTCCAGATACAACCCAACCAAGTGATTCAACACCTTTGTTTTAATATTTTTTTAAAAAGATTTTATTTACCTTTTTCACACAGAGAGCATACAAGCAGGGGTGGCGGCAGGCATAGGGAGAGGAAGATGCAGGCTCTCCGCCGAGCAGGGAGCCTGATGCAGAGCTCGGTCCCAGGACCCCGGAATCATGATCTGAACTGAAGGCAGATGCTTAAACTGCTTAACCAACTGAGCCACTCAGGCGCCTCCTTTTTTGTTTTAAGAAGGAACGCGGGATCCCTGGGTGGCACAGCAGTTTGGTGCCTGCCTTTGGCCCAGGGCATGATTCTGGAGACCCGGGATCAAATCCCACGTCGGGCTCCTGGTGCATGGAGCCTGCTTCTCCCTTTGCCTGTGTCTCTGCCTCTCTCTCCCTCTCTGTGTGACTATCATAAATAAATAAAATTAAAAAAAAAAAAAGAAGGAATGCTATTCAGGGGCACCTGGGTGGCTCAGGTCGAGTTTTGGGGATCCTGGGATCGAGTCCTGCATTGGGCTCCCGCAAGAAGCCTGCTTCTTCTTCTGCCTATGTCTCTCTCTCTCATGAATTTAAAAATTAAAAAAAAAAAATCTTAAAAAAGGGGGGATGTGCAGCCCTGGTGGCCTAGTGGTTTAGTGCCTGCTTTGGGCCCAGGGGTTGATCCTAGTCCCCTGTCCTGCTCCCTGCAGGGAGCCTGCTCCCTCTGCCTGTGTGTCTGCCTCTGTCTCCCTCTCTCTGTCTCTCATGAATAAATAAATAAAATCTTTTTAAAAAAGTGGGGGGGATGCTGTTCAGACTCCATGGATCCTCACTAGCAAAAACACAAATGTAGCAAACACAAAAAAGCAAAGCAAATCTGACTTTACTCATTTCAGCAGTTAATCCCTTAAAATCCGGTTGGAATAACATAGACCGTACTAGGCTAACAAGATTTGATGAGTGATTTTTATCATGCAGAGATGAAAAACAAAAGTTCTGGAACAACCATGCCTCCGTGGGTACCACCACCTGAAAGTTGGGTGACTTTGGGAAAGGTATTTAGCCTCCCTGGGTTTTAGCTACCTCCAAGTTATAAAAGGGGGTGTCTAATAAGTACCCTACTTCTTAGCGTTGGAGGGAAGGTCAAATGGCCCAAATGAATGTGAAGGCCATTAATAGGCGTATAGCAGTCACGAAATGAATATTAACTATTATTATTCTGAAAAATGTAGGAAAGCTGTCTTCAAAGCCTGTACCCTTGTCTCCTCGTCCACACTGACCTTTAGAAAGTTCTTTTCCTAGTGTCTCTCTCTCTCTTTTTTAAAGATCTTTAAGTTTTATTTATTCCTGAGACACACACACACACAGAGAGAGAGAGAGAGAGAGAGAGAGAGAGACAGAGAGAGAGGGGCAGAGACACAGGCAGAGGGAGAAGCAGGCTCCATGCAGGGAGCCCGATGCGGGACTCGATCCTCTGACCCGGGGGTCACGACCTGAGCTGAGAGCAGATGCTCAGCCACTGAGCCCCAGGTGCCCTCCTAATGTCCCTTTTTGAACACGCAGGTATGTTCTTTATTTCTGTATGACCACGTCCCTTTAAACAACTAACAAATTTATGGAGCAAACAGAAAAAAAAGGTCTTTTTCTTTTTTTTCTTTCTTTCTTTCTTTTTTTCTTTTTGGTTATAAGGCCTAAGATTTTTCAGAAAAGCACAGAGTTTTTTTTCTTTTCTTTTCTTTGAGTTTATTTTCAATTCAGAAAAATCCCCGGAGAATCTCAGAAAAACGACCCTTAGAAATGAACTAAAAGGGTCCGTTTTTCGGGTATTTGAAACAACCAAGTTTTGAGCTGGGTTCCCGCAGTTTCCTGCGCTATAACAAGAGGACGCTGGGCGCCAGGATCTCCCGCGACGGCTTCCAGCTTTACGAACCGTTTCACTCTCACTGAGACGATTTAAGCTGTAATTCGCTTTACCGTAATTCCAAGTACCGTAAATTCAAGACCATGCATCAAACTAAAATTGAAGATGCGCTTGCGGCGGTCAAGTCGGCCGAAGAGCCAGGGGGCGGGCCTCGGGCACTTTTAGTCCGGCACCGGCGGGGCCACCCCCGCGGGCCTGGCCACGCCCCCACGCCGGCGGCGCTCGGGGTCCTTCCGTACGCATTGATATGATTGGACGGCGCCTGGCGGCTCTCTTTTCCTCCCCGGCTGCTTGAAGCTCGGCCGCCATCATGGTGAGTCTCCACAGACCCGTGCCGCCATCCGGCGGGTATCCGAGCCATCCTTGGTCCCCGGGTCCTGCCGTGGCTGCCACGGCCGCCCGAAGCCCCGTCGCCCGTTTCCGGCTGTGTCTGACGGACGCTGGTCGCCGGGAGCCCCGGAGCCGTCGGCGGGGAGTCCAGGCTGCGCCGCCGCCCCAGACGCGCCGGGCTTCGGAGGCCGGGGCCCGGGGACTGCGGGAGCGCCCGCCGCGTTCGTCGGCGTCGCCCAGCCGCGCGGGTGGGGCGGGAGAGGCGGCTTGGCGGGGGGATGGCCGCCCGGCGGGGAAGCGGAGCCCGTGTGCGTGTCCTAAGGCCTCGTCCGCCGGATGGGACGTCTTGTGCCGTGGGGGGGGACACGGGGGCCCTGGGAGGGCTTAGGTCGGGCCCCGTGAGCCCCGTCCGCGCCGGCTCCTGGTTCGACGTTACGTGCGAGTCCCCTCCCCCCGCCCGCCCGCCCGCGGCCTTCTCCTGAGAGGACCGCGGTTCCAGTCAGCTTCCTCAGCTGTGGTTTTCCAAACCGAGATGGAGATCTAGCAACCAGTCGTTGCCACGAAAAAAGCCTCTCTTTCGGGTAAAGTTTCTATTCTGAGTGTAAGCGTGCAGCGTGCCCACGTTCCCGGGGCGGTTACCTGTGTGTGTGTGGGGGGGTTCTGGTGGGGTGTGACGGGCAGTTCACGTGCAGGTAGTGGCGGCGTGTGTCACTCTCGTGCAGCACGTTACGAACGCGGTTGAGATGATGGAAGTTTGCACGAGTCCAAGGAGTTTTACTCCACAGAAACGGTTGTTGTGTGAAGGTGGTGGCGGCGTTTGTTTGTCTTTTTTTTTTTTTTTAATTCTTTTTTGTCTGTGTGTCCCCCAAGGGGACATTTATTCATGAGACACCGGCCGAGGGAGAAGCAGGCGCCCTGCGCGGAGCCCGATGTGGCACTGGATCCCAGATCCCCCCCGGGTCACGACCTGAGCTGAAGGGAGATGCGCAATCCCTGAGCCACCAAGGTGTCCCCTCTGGAGACATTTGCAATCACGTCTGGAGAGTTGGGGGGGGTGCCCCTGGCCTCTAGTAGTTAAGAGACCCAGGGTGCTACCAAATATCCTAAAACGCACAGGACAGTCCCCACAGGGAACTAGCAGGACCAAAGTAGTGTTGAAATCAAGAAGCCCTGCCTTAAAGTGATTCCCATAGCAAAGTGAATTAAGATTCCAGAAAGCTGTGGGGTGGGTTCTCTTGGTACTGACTGTGCTACACGAGTCCTAGGAATTAGGCCCTCGGTGGTTTTTTTTTTTTTTTTTTCTTTCCCTTTTCATTAAAAGTATTCCCGCTGCTACTAGCTCATGTGGCTCTTGCACATTTGAAATGTGGCTCCTGCACCTGTGGAATTGCATATTAAATGTGACTTAATGTGAATCATCCACCTGTGGCCAGTGGGTGCCCACTGGCAGTTCTAGGTCTTGGAAGATCTCCACAGGTCACAGAAGGCGGAGTGCTATTATTAACTAGTGTGTTATGTATGTTTTCAGAATGACACAGTAACTATCCGGACCAGGAAGTTCATGACCAACCGACTGCTTCAGCGGAAACAGATGGTAAGGAAGGGTACATCAGAGTTTCATTGTTTATTGCTTTAAAAGATATATTTTTTAATAATGAACACTAAAATTTGTTACTTCTTTTTAGGTCATTGATGTTCTTCACCCCGGGAAGGCAACAGTACCTAAGACAGAAATACGGGAAAAACTAGCCAAAATGTACAAGACCACACCAGATGTCATATTTGTATTTGGATTCAGAACCCATTTTGGTGGTGGCAAGACAACTGGCTTTGGCATGATTTATGATTCCTTGGATTATGCAAAGAAAAATGAACCCAAACATAGACTTGCAAGAGTAGGTATTCTTGTTTGTTCAACAGCTGCTGAAAACTGAATTTTTCTTTTTTTTTTTTTCTTTTAAAGATTTTATTTGTTCACTAGAGATGCAGAGAGGCAGAGAAGCAGGCTCCATGCAGGGAGCCCGATGTAGGACTCTATCCCAGGGCTCCAGGATAACGCCCTGGGCTGAAGGCAGGCACTAAACCGCTGAGCCACCCAGGGATTGAATTTTTCAATAGCAGTGTGTTGTGGGTGTAGTGGAATGAGCAACAGTGAGCAGTCTGGGGAGGGACGACCCTCAGACCTAAGGAACTAAAGGAGTTAAGAGAGGAGGTTCTTTGATAAATGTACCCATAGAGCACAGTACTTGAATAATGGGGTCTGCAGCTTTTGAGGAGGTGGCATTTGAGCTGAGTCTAGAAGGGCAAATAATGTAGTACTTGGGGAGATAGGAGTTGGGAATGGGATGAGTGAGTTTGGAGAGGTTGAGGAGGTTCTTTGATAAATGTACAGAGAGTACAGCACTTGAATAATGGGCTCTGCAGCTTTTGAGGAGGTGCTGCCTAACTTGGTCATAGTCCCTACCGGATTAGTTAATGCTGAATTGGTTGCTTGCAAGTCACTTAATAAGGTATGCCCTTCTCCTTTAGCATGGCCTGTATGAGAAGAAAAAGACTTCAAGAAAACAGCGCAAAGAACGTAAAAACAGAATGAAGAAAGTCAGGGGGACTGCAAAAGCCAACGTTGGTGCTGGCAAAAAGGTATTGTTCATCAAGGAGAATACAGAGATGTCAGTTGCAGGTCTTTAGTTTCTAGAAAGGAGGGATTTATTTCCTTAATAACCTTTTTTTAATGTTTTTTCTTTTCCCACTTCTTCTGGATTACAGAAGGTAACGTGTTTTGAGACGCTACATGATGTAGTATCTTAACACTTCACTAGATTAGCTTTGCCCACCCTTTGTCAGCTCACAGATCAGCACAATACAGGGGCCACATCGGTTCAGTGATCCTGGTGGGCTCGTTGCATGCCCTGTCAGGAAGTTTCCATTTTACTGCTGATTGGTTTGGACTGTAAAAAGGGAAGCAGGTCTACTTTCCTGAGATTAAATTTACTTGCTTAAAATGGATAACTGGTTTAAGAAGCAGTTGAATCAATGTGGCCCATGTTTTCCTGGCATGCTGGAGAGGCAGCTGAGATCTCACTTGCTTTCCTCTCCAGTTAGCCAAGACAAGTGATTTTAATGATAAGCAGCTTTTTACCAGCTTTGCTAGCTAACCGTAAATAATAGTTGAATGGAATTAAGGTGTTGGGTTGTCAAATTAACAAATAATCAAGTGTTCTGTGAACTTTTTTTTTTGGCCTTTTCCCTCTACTTGGATTTCTTGTTCATCAGAAATGAAGTGTCTAGCAGGTACTGAGATTGTGAGCACGGTGTGGGGATGCATCACCTTCACTGAGTTTGCTTTGATGCTTTTGCATGTTGGCTTTCAGACAACAAAAATTTTACATAGTATGATCTCTAATTTAAATGCTGTGTTTTAAAATGGTATATTATGAGGAAGGGAGAGAAGGTTTTAATTACATTTGTTTTGGAAACTAAAAAATGCATGTTGCAAAGTGACCTGGTGGAGGAAGATGGGTACTCTACTAAGTAGGCACCTTATAACTTGTATTTGGGAAACGCTGTGTCCCAGAGAGTTTCGTACCCAGGGAAGCTTTAGTTAACACAGGGCTTGGGTCCTCTCATTTTGTCATCAGCAGTCTTCTTCCCTTGGGGACCCTGGGACTGGAACAGTTTTTGGCAGCTCTGGTAATAAACTGGTCTGAGAAAACTGGCAAAGCCTCTTATTCAGGAACCAACTCAAAGCTGCCTTTTACTGTTCCATTGTTTTTTACGGATTCCTAATTTTTCATCTGATGACTGTCTCTTAATTAAAAAAATTCTAACGTGATCGTATATTCATATCAAAGCCTTTGATAAGTATGTTTTTTTCCACATGTTTTTAGTTGGAATGGTCCACTATGCCATATTAAACACGGTTTTGCACACTTGAGCAGCTTAAATCGGCTTGTGAGGTGGGCCTAGAGGGGGTTGGGGTAGTAGGTTTTTGAAGCACTGGTCCCTGCCCCTGTGTGCTTCCTCTAACAGTGACTCCCCTGCCAAACAGCAAAGCTGGTAGACCTGCCCAGGCCTCTAACCACATTGTCTTTCCAGCCATGGAGTTAGAGCAGTGGATGAACTGCCAGAGGAACTACTTGCTGCTTAGAACTGTAGCCTGTTTGTGAGGCTTATACTATCAACAGAAGTTGCCGAGATTGCAAAAAGATTCAGTCGGTGGACTGATCTAGATCTGAAGGACGTTTAACTCATTCTTGTCTTCATTCAGCCTTTGAACCCCGTGTGTTAGTGCTCGGCGGTGACGTGCAGAAGGGCTCCCCATGGGGACCTGAGCCATCACTATCCCTGCTTCAGGTTGCACTGGTGCATTTCACTAGTATAGCTCTGGAAAAGTGGTGGGGAAATGAATGTGTAAATAAGCGTATGTGTTCTTTGGTTCAAACTAGCCAGGCTTACTAATATTACTTAAGGTTATTAGAAAGTGTGTACGCACATACATGCACAAGCGTTGGGGAAGAGCAAGAGGAAAGGGATAAGCAAGGACCCTGCTTGGAGCCATTGCAGGGACTGGATCCTAGGACCCTGGGATCATGAACTGAGCTGAAGGTAGACGGTTAACCAACTGAGCCACCCAGGGGCCCACTAATGTTACTTTTAATTGTTTTTGTTTGGATGTCGGAATTGGTATGTGCTCTTACATTTTGGGTACAGTAGATTTTTTTTAAAGGCTTTATTTGAGAGTGAGCACGCGCGCTGGTTGGGATGAGGGGAGAGAGCACAAGAGAGCAGACTCCCCACTGAGCCAGTGAGCCTGACGCAGGTTTCCTGGATCATGACCTGAGCCGAAGATAGACGCTTAACTAACGGCCATCCAGGTGCCCCTACGATAGAGTTGATTTAGAGAATGGGGTTTTTTTTTTTTTCTCTGTTTTTTAGATTTATTTATTCATGAGAGAGAGGCAGAGACATAGAGGGAAAAGCAGGCTCCATGCAGGGAGCCTAATATGGGACTTGATCCTGGGATTCCAGGATCACGCCCTGGGCTGAAGGCAGATGCTTAACTGCTGAGCCACTGAGCCAACTGCTGAGTGTCCCTAAATTAAGGAAATAGTCTTGTGTTTGAAGAATATATGAAGCATTTTCATTTTAGCCCAGTTCTGCCTTTTTAACTAATTTGCACTACTTGTGGTGGCAGTGAACAGTAGCTTTTAAAGTATTGAGCTGAGACAGGTTTTAAAAGACTTGTTTGATCCTTTAGAACTCTTTCTTTGAGGTAAAATTAGATTCTATTGTGGGATGGTTCCTGGGTCTGTTGATGGTGCTTATGTGCCTAGCATCATGTTACTGAGCAGAGCAGGAAGGCTGAGGCTCAGGTATGTGTACTTGATGTATGTGTAGGCAGTGGCAGCCTGGAATGGCACTGCTGTTGGCATGATCTCTTCATTGTGAAATCGTGCCACTTTGTTTACACATAAGAACCATAGTGATTACATGAGGTTTTTAGAATTGGGAAGCATAAAAATGAGTGTGTCTAAGGAGTGCTCTGTACACAATTAAAAAGAAAAGTTATTAAGGTATCTGATTGCATGCATGAAAATGCAGATTATTTTGGAGTTTTAAAAGGGACTATTAATGAAATGTTTGTTTTCCTTCTTCCCTCCTTTCTCCCTACCCTGCCACTGATTCAGTGAGCTGGAGATTGGACAACAGGTATAATTCAAGCTTTTCACGTGGATCATTAGGCTTTACTGATAACAGTAATTTAAAAGTCTAGAGCATGTGAAATGGTTTCGTTTTTCTGTGTTTTTTCTTTGCATGTGAAATAGTCTTAGACGTTGATTTACAAATGCTTTCAAGATTCGTGGCTTTTTAAATACTGATTGTGACGTTTTGTTTTTAAGACTAATATTTAACTCTGTTTTATTTCTAATGTGAATGTTTGCAAGTTTTATTTCTTGATGCTTTCATTGTGTCATCACAAATTTTAGGTTAATACTTGTTCTGCATGAGTGTGATTAATTTTGGAGTTTGCTGAAGATTTTGAACTTAAAAATTTTTAAGAGTTTTAAAAGTGGTTAACTAACTAAGTTTTTCTTTTTTGTTTCACAGAAGGAGTAAAGATTCTGCAGTGGCTTTATCTGTGGTGATTGTGCAGATTTTTCATGAGAGGATTAATAAACTAAGAACGTTAATGTGTCTGGTTGTTTGAAATGTATTTGAAGTTTACTGGGACTGTTACGAGATTACTCTGCTATTAGAGCAGATTAAGATTGCTGCCCCTAAGTTCACCTGTTCCAGTATGCTTTTAGTGAAAACTTGGTATGATTGTCATTCCCTTCAATAGCACAAAGATGTGGGTGTAGGGTATCAGTACCATGAGAACATATCGGGCCAGTCTAGTGTGATTTGCCATCAGTCTAGTTGGTCAGTCTCTGAAAGGCACACTTGAAATCTGAATTCCTTTTGGTCTTCCTAGAACCTACCATTGTTCTTATTACTGAAAAATTATTTGCTGATCTCAGTAGAGAATTACTAGATGATATTTTCATCACTTTATGAAGTATATAGCATCTGCCAAAATCATCTGCACTGTAGCTTTGTGCTTGAGGGTGAATGGGGTGTTATGAGTAGGGAATTTGAAAGAAGCTAATGAATATTTAGATGCAGTGTAGAATTGTTTGGTAAATCTGTACATGGTTTTGGTAAACATGGAGGGTTATGCAGTGTCACTTTATCTTTGCCGATGCCAGTTCGGAGTTTGGCTTTTTTTAGGCATCCAAGATTGAGGACTTGAGCTGTGGTTATCGGTCAGTTGTGTGGCCTTAAGAGATTTGAAGAAGCAGCTGTTTTAGGGTTACTGTGGGGGTTGGGTACCTTTTGATGACAGGGTAGGAAGTGTAGGAGTTGGGGGGCCTTGGGTATTTGGAATGGGGTGTAGAGATACTAATGGCTTAAGGGCTTGGGATGCTATTTTTCTCTGAAGTTGGGTGTAGAATTGGTTTGCACCCTATGTGGGTCCATCTGGGATTCAAGCTTATAAATACTGTTAGGAACCCTGTAAGTGGGTGGAAAGCACCAGAGAAACCTCAGGAGGTGGTAAAGGAGTGAAAGACCTGCTTGGTTGAGTAGGCGGAGGGATTTGGGAAGCAAGAATTGTGGTAGCAGAAGGCATGAAAGGGTACTGGAAGGAATGGTTGTGTGTTTCAGAGAACATGGTAAAAGGCCTTTCCTGAAGAAGGACCTGCAGACCCAGGGGCAAGGATGTTAGGCTGGACCTGCTGACTGAGGCCTGCTCATGTTGGATATAGTAGTTCTGCATGGAGTTAAGGTCAGACCGTGCTTTTGGGTTTTTTGGAGCAGCCCATGGCCCTGTGGGTTCCTTTGCTGGGTCAAAGGCATAAGTACTGGCAGGAGAGTGTGAAGGAGTGAGGGATTCAGGACTGCCAAGTGTCAGTTTTCTTCAAAACAGCTAACAGGTGATGTGTAGTGGATTTTAAACTAGCCGTGCAGAGGTCATTTGTGCCTGGCGGCAAATGTAGAGATGGGGTTCCTGTGGCAGTGAGAGGGAGGTAGCAGAGAACTGGTGAGCAGCAAGGTGCTGAAGAGAAGGGAGAGCACCTGGGCTGGCCTGGGAGGGGGCACCAGGTGAACTGGAGCTGGGAGAGGTGAGTAAGCCAGCGGTCAGTGGTTGAAAAGTTCAGGAGCACAGCTAGTGGAAGCAAACTGAAGGGTGGGTAGCTTTCATATTGAGGTGCTGAGACTGATAGAAAGAGGGCACAGCTGCTGGGAGCCTGAGTGGAGGTGAAGGTTGATAGTCACAAGATGAAGCTTTTCTGTTGGGATGTGCTCAGGGAGGGCAGAGTTGGCAGTCATTCGGCCAGCGGAGCCTCTGGGGAAGGGAGTTAAGACTAACTCTGGCCCAGCTTGGTTTTCTAGAGGAGCTTCCTGGGCTGTACTATTTCAGAAGTCACTAACTGCTAGTCTTGTCTGTGAGCTCTTTCACAGGCACAACGTTTTGAAACTGGACAGATTACATGCAAAGATGAGATTTCCAGCCTCTTGAAATCCCAGGCACCAACAGCACTTCACTTTCCTGTGCAATGGTAGTTGGCAAGTCCACTCTGGCCTCCAGCACGGCCTTTGCTCTGTAGCTAGCTTGCACCCTTTACCTGTTCTTTGGTTTTGTTTCCATTCTGCAATATCCTTCCATTTAGTCTAGGGGTGTCTGGGCAAGTCACTTGGTGAACTGATAGGTTAACTGGTTAAGTTGAAGAGTACTGAGTGCATGCACAAGGCGGGGCACGGGAGGCAAAGGGGGAGGGAGAGAATCTTAAGCAGACTCCTTGCTGAGTGAGGAGCTCAACAGATCATGACCTGAGCCCAAAACCAGGAGTTGGACCTCCTAACTGACAGAGCCACCCAGGTTGCCCATGGGTTAACTTTCTCTTTAAATTGGAGTATCCAAGGGGACCTGCTCTGCTGACCTGACTCAAAAGGCTATTTTGAGGCTCAAATGATGTGACATCTGAGAACAGTTTGGGAACTGCAGTGCTAAGCAATGTGTGATAAGAGGGAAGGACTTCCAGGAACTTTTAAGTTGTGGATAGTATGTGCTCTCGAACTTGAGGATTCTTAGAGATCCAACGTTGTCAGCCCTGACAGTAACCAGACCATGCTCTGCTGTCAACAGTTTTTCAAAGAGCTTTTGTAAAAATGCACAGTTGACTTAACTAAGAGCACCTTCCTTTTCTTCAATTTGGCTCTGGTGAGAGGCTGTGGCTTTCTGAGGGGTAGCAGGGATCTTTGAAGAGTGGTGAAAAGAAGCTAGAGGTGATTCTGAAGGGGGTGGTTTTCCAGTCCCCAATGAATGCTGGGGTGCTTGGGTGCTTATCGCTGCACCCAGGTTCCATTTTTAGCCAGCTGCGTGTGTCCAAGCAGTCAGCTTTTTACCAGTGCTTTGCTCTTCCTTTCTTTGTTCCCTGGCACGTTACTTTGGGTTCTTAAAAGACAGCATCTTAATAGGTCATACTTTTGGAACTAAGGCAAGTGCTGTTCTGATTCTCTAGAACATTTATCTCCTTTAACCTGTACGATAACCCTAAGCAGCAGATCTCGCTGGACCCACAGAGGAGCGTTAGAGCAGTTAAGAACTGCCAGTAGTGGAGCTGGGAGTAGGGCACAGTATCGGACTCCAGAGTCTTACTGCTGTGCCTTTATTCAGTCGAATACTAATTGAGCAGCTGTTGTCTGCAGGACATGTATGGGTTAAAGGTGAAAAAGGCTCCTGAATCGTATAAGCACTGTGCTCAACAAGGTGCCTATTGCCATGGGGTAATTGAAGTGATAAAATGCCAACTGAATTCCCTGTTGACTGAGCTGCTGTACACCCTGGTCCCTGTGGAGGAGAGGTGAATGAAGAAACTGTTCCTTCACTCAAAGCTCAGGAGGTTAAACAACTCCCCATAGTCTCATGGCCTGGTTTCTCACTGTGAAGCGGCAGACAGTGCATAATTGTGTTAAATTACATGATAGGCATCCAAAGGTGAGAGAATCTGCAGGATGACTGGGTCTTGCAAGGTTTATGACGGAATACTGTTAATGGACAGTCTGATCCAGATGCACAGGAGCAGGGTTTTCTGTTCTAGGGCTTTGAAAACCAGAAAAGAGCACAGGGAGGTGGGGACAAGTAGTAGCTGTGGGGTGAAGTGAGCCCAGTCCTTCTGCTGGGGTACAAGTGGGGATGAGTTGGGAGCAGAGTGCTTGTAGGTGAGTGGAAGATCCTGTGGTGACTTCAGTGGCTTCCAGCAGTTTTGCACAATGCATTTCTGGTCCCAGAAACTCCATTTCAAAAATAGGCTTCAGGTTGGCTCTCAGGACACAGAGGAGGTATGATGCTTGATATTCATTTGTGCTGGCAAAGCCCTGAGTTGTAGAGCTCTGTAGTGTGGGTCCAGGGTGTGAACACACCTCTACACTTTGATTTGTCCTTCCCCACCCACTACCCATTGACCTGGTAGGCCAGATATGGAAGTGAGATCCCCCCACGATAACTCTACGGTCTGGCTGGGGGTTAGGGTACAAGTGAGGTTCTGAGGGAAATGAGACTAGAGAGGCCAGCAGGGAGCAGGTTACAGAGGATCTTGTATGCCATGCTAAGGGTTTTTCTTGTTCAATATTTTGGTTAAATAAAAACTGCTTGATTGAGTGTCCTTGTCACATGCTGAATTCTTCTGCATGGGGGATACTTAAGCTGTTGGACTGTTCATCATGCATGTTGGAGAGGGGATTTGTGCCGCAGGCTAGGGGTTGAAGAGATGGCATCCACAATGTCTGGCTTGATGGAAAAGGACTAGACCAGAATCCAGAGACCTGGTTTCTTTGGATTCTCGCTCAGCCTCTAGCCACCTGGGGCTATGGAAGGCAAAGGAGTTTTCTGAGCCTCCATTTCCGTGTGTGTAGTTGAGATACAGGGCTGGATATGAGTAGTTCCCAAACTTGGCACCTGGGGCCTTGTTAAGAATACAGAAGTCCAGACCTTCTGCCCATTTTCTGAACCAGCATCTGAAGTGACAAATTTGTGGATGCTCCTCCTAGTGAACTGCATGAGGGGTATATTGGACTCCTAGGTCCCTTCTGCTTCTGAGAACTGTTGAGTAGGCAAAATGGTCCCTGTTCTCAAGAAGCTGGCAGCTAAAGAATAATACTACTATTGCTACTGCCAATAGAGTAATGTCAGAACTGACATTTGTTTTCTGCCAGAAAGCCTGTTACAGGAATTCTAAGTTTTCCCAGCTATCTGAAAGTAGAGTGATCCTGTGAAACCTTTCAGATCTTGAGAAGGTGTAAGGTGAAGAACAAAGTTATCCACTTTAAAAAAGATTTTATTCATTCATGATAGACATGGGGGGGGCGGGGCGGTAGCAGAGACACAGGCAGAGGGAGAAGCAGACTCCATGCTGGGAGCCCGACATGGGACTCTATCCCGGGTCTCCAGGATCACGCCCTGGGCCAACGGTAGGCGCTAAACCGCTGAGCCACCTAGGGATCCCCAAAATTAAGTTTATATGGGAAGATTTTGAGTGTTCTCAGGCCAGAAAATGGCCTCTCAGACTTAGGACACACATCTCTAGGACTCCTCTTGCTAATGGATGCACGAAGTACATTGAGATAAAGCACGGGTGCTCAACGCTGTTCACAGCTATGGCATCTTGATGCTGAGTGTATTTTGGGGTCAGGGGTTTGGTGGTGCCTCTCGTTCCTCAGGGAGCATTGCAAAACAAACTCAATGCTATTTTTGCCTTTTCTGCAAAAGTGAAAATCCTCTGGATTTCTTTTGGTTAGCAGAAACGGGAGCTAACGTAGGTTTTTTGAGGGGTTAACTGTGTATCTCATTTACCCTTTATTCTGTGAGGGAACTAATATCCACATTTTATAGATGAGACAGGCTCAAAGAGCTTAAGGAACTTGATCAAAGTTACATAGCTTTGACATTGTATGATAGGCCTGGGGACATTCGTGGAACATCTCCAGGAGCTGGAATTTGTGCTGAGCCTTGATTGGTGCAGAGAGATTAGTGAAGGCAATGGTCTGAACAGGCTGTATCAGCATCACTGGAGAACTTGTTCTAAATGTGAAATCTTTTGGTCCCACCCCAGAGCTGCTGAATCAGAAATCTTTGGCCCCACCCCAGAGCTACTGAATCAGAAATCTTTGGCCCCACCCCAGAACTACTGAATCAGAAACTCGGTAGGTTCCCAGCAAACTGTTTTAACGAGTCCTCAAGGCCATTCTGATTGCAGGCTGAAGTTTGAGAAACCGATTTAGGGAAAGGGGAGGACATTACTGGGGTCAGCTGTGGAGACTAGGAAGGGTGTAGATAGGGACACTTCCAATCACTGGCCTTTCCCTTCTGTTGAACGAAGAAGTCTGATGAGCCACGCAGACTCCCACGAGGTGGCACTGTGGGCACAGGTTTGGATGCTGCCTGCTTTATTGTCCTGGCTGCTATCCTTGCGGAAGCATGAAAAAAGCTTGATGCCACATCAACTGGAGAGGTCACTCTTTCTTCTCGGAGAAGGTCTAATGGGGGTGGTAATCTTGTTTATAGGATTCGGCCCTCGTAGGGAAGCTGAACCTGCAGGGCTTTCTGCTGTTCACATGCGCATGGCGATGTCTACCCATCCGTGCTGCAGTGTCTCTGCAGATCTAGTGCAAATAACAGTCCTCCTTTGTAAGCTGTTCCAGCCACGGGGCTTGCGATTTCTTTGGGGAAAAGAACACTCAAACCCTAGTGGCCAGATTCTGGTTCACTGTTCTCCCCATAGGGCATCGCCTCCAACCAGTTCTTGATTGGTTTGGGTGGGGTGCCAGAGTACTGGGTCCTGAGACCTGTCTTCAAGCTTTAGCTCCCTCTCAACTGTACTTCCTGACCTCAGGCAAGTCCCTTTTCTCCTCTGGTCCTCAGTTCCCTACTCTGCAGATGAGGGAGTGGCACTGAGATTGGTGGCTTTCAGCCCCTTTCACAACATTATGCCTTGGGGAATTGAGATGGACTTGTCCTACTCAAGGAACTTGGGTTGCAGGGCAGCTGTTAAGCCCTGCTGTAAAACATCCATCTCCTGTATCCATTTAAATAAGCCTTGCCAGGGACTTGATGCAAGGCAGTAAGGTGGAACTTATCAAATTGGATTTTTTAAAAAGTAGAGATCTCTAGACATTAAGGATTTGCTATAGATTTCTATTCTGCGTTTCTTGGAAAGATTTACATCCTGTTCTCAGCTGCAGTGTGTACTCTGAATATACATTGCCTCAGAGGGAGGGGCTGGGACAGTGGAAGGGGCTTCAGGATTCACCTTATTAATCCAGGGACTGGCATACTTCAGCTCACTGTGCTGAGCTGCTGTGCCGGGGCAGTTAGTTCCTGGAATTGTGTTTTTGGAGGGCTGTAGACATGCACATCACAGAGACGTAGGGGGAGTCAAGAGGCTCTGGGTCTAGCCCTCTGCTGGCTCCCACTCTACGATGATATTCAGAGAGCTTGGTTAGAAATTGTTTTGACTCCTATGCAAACACCATTGAACTGCAGTTCTTGTTGGTGGAGGAGAGGTGTAAACAAGATGGATCTTTCCCCAGGCTTTCTTGGAGAAAGAAACTTCTTTAGTTGATCTGGCACCTCCATTTTGTAGGCAGAAAGCGCTGCATTTTCTTCTGTTCATGAATGAGGCCATGGAGGCACAGAGTGACTGTCCCCAAGTCCCACAGCTCATCAGTGGTGCCCAGAGGACTGAGCTTGGGCCTTTTCACCTTCAGCTCATTCCCCTCCCAACAGCAGAATGAGCTGTTTGCTACTCAGGAGTCATTTCTTTCTCCTCTAAGGAAAAGAAAAATTCCCTTCTTAGGTGGTTCCCACTTACCCATTTTATTGAGATGCTGACATCTAACATAGGATTAGTTTAAGGTGTACAGCACTATATTTGATATATATATGTATATTGTGAAGTGATCACCACAGTGAGTCGAGCTAAAATCCTTCACCTCCAGTTTATAAGTTTTCTTTTTCTTGTGATGAGAACTTTTAAGACCTCTCTTACTAATTTTCAATTACACATTACAGTATTGTTAATTATAGTCTCCATGCTGTCCATGACATCCCCAGGGCGTATTTCTTTTATAACTGGAAGTTTATACCTTTTGACTACCTTCACCAGTTTCCTCTACTCCCTACCCCTGCCTCTGGCAACCACCAATCTGTTTCATTTCTGTGAGTTTTGGTTTTTTTTTTTTTTAGATTCCACATATAAGTGAGATCATACAGTATTTTCTGGCTTTAATGTCACCATAGTCCCCTCAAGCTCCATCCATGTTGTCACAAATGGCAAGATTTCTTTTTTAAACGGCTGAATAACATTCCACTGTGTATGTGTATTGTGTCTTCCACACTTTCTTTATCCATTCATCTCTCTATGGACACTAGGTTGTTCCCATCTTAGTTACTATAAATAATGCTGCAGTGGACATGGGTACGCAGATACTGCTTCAAGAAAGTAATTTCATTTCCTTTGGATGCATACCCAGGAGTGGGAGTGCTGGATCATAGGTTAGTTCTATTTTTAGTTTTTGAAGGAACCTCCATACTTTTTTCCAGAGTGGCTGCACCAATTTGCATTCCCACCAGGAGTGCACAGAGTTCCCTTTTCTCCACATCCTTGCCAACACTTACCTCTTGTTTTTTTGATGATAGCCATTCTGCGAGGTGATCTGTCATTGTGGTTTGGTTTTGATTTGCATTTCCTTGGTGATTAGTGAGTTGAACACCTTTTCATGCATTGGCCATTTATGTCTTTTGGAAGAGTGTCTATTCAGTTCCTTTGTCCATTTTTAAATTGGATTTCTTTTTTTTTTCTTTTTTTTCTTTTTTTTTGCTGTTGAGTTGTATGAGTTCTTTATATATTTTGGACATTAACCTTATCCAATATGTGGTTTGTAAATATTTTCTCCCACCCCATAGGTTGTTCATAGCTGGGCAGAGCTTTTTTTTTTTTTTTTTTTTTTTTTTAAGACTTTATTTATTCATTCATGAGAGAGAGAGGCAGAGACATAGAGGGAGAAGCAGGCTAGGCTCCCCGAGGGGAGCCCCGGGCGGGACTTGATCCTCAGACCAGGGACCATACCCCAGCCAAAGGCAAGATGCTCAACCACTGAGCCACCCAGGCGTCCCATGGGCAGAGCTTTTTAATTTGATGTAGTTGAACTTCTTTATTTTTGCTTTTGTTAATTTTGCTTTTGGTGTCAAGTCCAAAAAATCATTGTCAAGACCATTGTTGAGGAGCTTACTTACCACCTATGTTTTCTTCTAGGAATTTTATGGTTTCAAGTCTTAGCATCAAATCTTTAATTCATTTTGAATTGATTTTTGTATAAGTGCATAGTGTAAGAGGTCCAGTTTTATTCTTTTGCAAGTGGCTGTCTAATTTTCTCAAGACCATTTTCCTATCTTTAAGGTTACAAAGCCCTGCAGTGTCATCTGGGGCACTTTTCCATGCTGTTCATCTTGTTACCCTCTGCTGTGTGGCAGAGTATCACTGGTACACAAGTGTTCCCTGAGAAGCTAAGAGTTGAGATGTCTACTACTGCTGCTCCCTGAGCTGGTTTTGTCTTTGATTTAGATGGTGTATAGGTAAGAGGCCTTCAGCTGCAAAACACCAAGAGCTCCACTTAAACTGCCTTGAACAATGAGGACATTTATTTGCTTACATAAGGAGCCATCTAGATGCAGAGAAGTGTTCAAGGTTGATTGATGCAGCAGATCAACAGTGTCATGAAGACCTAGACATTTCCTCTGCTTTGTTATTCACAGTGTTGGCTCCATTCTGTAAATGGTTGCCAATTAGGGTGGGGGTATTCCTGGTCAGCAGGAAGCTCTCCTCTGCAGGTGGTGCTTCAAGAACCCAGGCCCCTCCTATTTAGTGCATTTGTCATCTTTGGGGCCTCATGGTCACCTGCATCTGCCTGGCAGAATGGGGAAAAGGTGGCGGAGAGGGAGTCATTCTCCACAAAGTCCTGACCAGAAGCCACCCCCGTCATCTTTGTTCCTGTTGTATTGGCTGGGACTCAGTCTCCTGGCACACCTAATTGCAAGAGAGCTGGGAAATGTAGGCTAGCTCTAGCCTGGGCAAATGTGGGGAGAATGGTTTTAGGGGACAACTATCAGTCTCTGCCATGTCAGGAAGAAGAAAATGGATGCTTCATGGGGACTCTGAGCAGAAGCCTCTCAAGCAAAAGGAATTTACTGGAAAGCTAAGAGGTGTTTAACAAATCATGGTGTAGGCAGTGCTGGTGGCCTCCCTGGGATGGAGACTGGGAAAGTATTCCAGTACAAATCAGCCCTTCCCTCCTCCTTCCTTCCCCTTCTTTGAGTCCACTCCCGCTCTCTCTTGGCAGGCAGCTTTTTATGCTCTCCTGCCTTTCTCACAGCTGGCCTTCCCATTGTTTCCCATGCCAGGCAACCAGCACCATTAATTAGACCCTGTATCTTACTTACCCCTTCCCAGGAATGTGACACTGATTGGCGCAAGTCAGGATAGGGGTCTCTCGCTGGTCCTGCCAGCTCATGGATCCCAGTCTCCACTTAACTGGGGCAGAAGGGAGCACTTGGTGAGAGGGGGTAAGGACAGAGGGCTCCTGATGTGTCCATAGCAGCCACCCCTCATGTTGCCAAGACTTCTGCCTTTTTTCTGCATCACTCTCAGATCACCCTATGTTGCCACTTAAAAAAAAAAAAAAAAACAAAAACCAACTTTCTTTTTAAAAACTTATTTATTCATAATTCATATACCATAGTAGTCATCCTTTTAAAGTGTATAATTTGGGAGCGCCGGTGGCTCAGCGGTTTAGAGCCACCTTCAGCCCAGGGTGTGATCCTGGGGACCCGGGATCGAGTCCCACGTCGGGCGCTCTGCATGGAGCCTGCTTCTCCCTCTGCCTGTGTCTCTGCCTCTCTCTGTCTCTGTCTCTGTGTATCTCATGAAGAAATGAATGAAATCTTAAGAAAAAAATAAAGTGTATAATTCAGTGGGCTTCAGTATATTCACAGAATGTAGCACCTAATCACCGCTACCTAGATTTTGAATACTTTCATCATGCCAGAAAGAAAACCTTGTGTTCCTCAGCAATCACTCACTGTTCCTCCCAGCCTCTAGTCCCCAACCCTGGGCAACTACTTCTCTACTTTCTCTCTTTTTAGATTTGCCTGTTATGGACATTTTTCCTTCCTATAGATGGAATTATGTAATACATGATCTTTTGTGACTGGTTCTTTTTTTTTTTTTTTTCCACAGCACAACTCTGTATTCCTAAAATTCGGTGGTATGATGAATGTCAACAAGACTTAACAACAACAAAAAATATGGGATGCTTCGCGAATTTGCGTGTCATCCTTGCGCAGGGGCCTCTAATCTTCTCTGTATCATTCCAATTTTAGTATATGTGCTGCCGAAGTGATCACTGTGACTGGTTCTTAACATATTTTCAGGTTTCATATCGTAGCATGTGGCAGTACTTCATACCTTTTTAAAAACAAACACAGGTTTATTGAGATAATTTACATGCCTTATCAAGTGTACAACTCAGTTATTTTTAGTATATTCACAGAGAATATTTTCATTACTCCAAGAAAAAAGAAATCTATTATCCATTAGCAGTCTCTCCCCATTCTCTCTCTCCCAGTCCCTGACAACTACTCATGTGCTTTAAAGTTTCTGTGGATGAGACTATTCTGGACATTTTATGTAAATGGAATCGTGCATGATTTTGTGACTGGCTTCTCTCAGCATGATGTTCTCAAGGTTCACCCATGTGGTAGCATGTAGCAGTACTTCATTCTTTTTCATTGTCAGATACTAGTCCATTGGGTGGCTGTACTATATTTTGTCCTTTAGTTAAAGAACATTTGAATTGTTTCTACTTTTTGGCTGTTATGAATAATTCTGGTGCTGTGGCCATGCATGTGCAAATTTTTGCATGGACACACATTTTCATTTCTCTGGAGGTATACTTAGGAGTGGAATTGCTGGGTCACATGGTAATTCTGTGTTTAACATTTTGAGGTACTCCCAAACTATTTTCCACAGAGGCAGCACCATTTTATATTCTTCCCAGCAGTGTATGAAAGTTCTAATTTCGGGGGATCCCTGGGTGGCTCAGTGGTTTAGTGCTGCCTTCGGCCCAGGGCGTGATCCTGGAGTCCTGGGATCGAGTCCCACATCAGGCTCCCTGCATGGAGCCTGCTTCTCCCTCTGCCTGTGTCTCTCATGAATAAATAAAATCTTTAAAAGAAAGTTCTGATTCCTCTGTAACCTTGTCAGCACTTACTATTATCTGTACCTTTGACTTTAGCCATCCAAATCGGTGTGAAGTGGTATCTCATTATGGTTCTGATTTGCATTTCCTAGTAACTAGTGGTGTTGAGCATCTTTTCATGTGCTTATTGGCTGTTTATATATATCTTTAGAAAGTCTTTAGCTCATTTTATTTTTTTTTTTTTTTTTTTTCTTTTTTTTTTTTTATTTTTTTTATTTATGATAGTCACAGAGAGAGAGAGAGAGAGAGGCAGAGACACAGGCAGAGGGAGAAGCAGGCTCCATGCACCGGGAGCCCAACATGGGATTCGATCCCGGGTCTCCAGGATCACGCCCTGGGCCAAAGGCAGGCGCCAAACCGCTGCACCACCCAGGGATCCCTTTAGCTCATTTTAAAATTGGATTGTGTTTTTATTATGGTAAGCATTCTTCATGTATTCTAGATATAAGTCTTATCAGGTATATGGTTTACCAATATTTTTTCTCATTCTGTGGGTTGTCTCTTCACTTTCTTGATGGTATTCTTTATTATCTTTTTTAATTAAAATATTTTTAAGTAAACTCTACACCCAATGTGGGTTTCAAACTTAAGACCCTGAGATCAAGAGCTGCCCCGTTATACTAACTGCACCAGCCAAGTGCTCCTTGATGGTACCTTTTAAAATGCAGATGCTTTATATTTTGATGGTTATCCATTTTTTGTCACTTCTGCTTTTGCTGTTAAGTCTAACCATTGCTTAACCCAAAGGTCATGAAGATTTACTCCGATGGTTTCTTCTAAAAGTCTAATAGTTTTAGCTTTTACATTTAGATCTGTGATATATTTGGAGTTAATTTTTACAGATGGTGTGAGGTTGGGGCCTGACTTCATTCTTTTTCATGTGACTACTCATTTGTCCTAGCACCACTTGTTGAAAAGATTATTTTTTCCTCATTGAATTGTATGAGTTTCAGTCCACTGAAACTCAGTGGACTATGCTGTCACTTCCTGGGTTTTCTGTCCTTGGAAACTTCTATCAGGGGTCCCATGAGACTTTGAATATAACAATAATGCCTTTTATTGAGTACTTAATATTGAGTGTGCTAGGCACATTGTATATATTCTCTTGTGTCCTCACCAGACTTCTGCAAGGTGAACATTATTTTTCTCATCTCAGAGAGAAACAAATTGAAACTCAGGATTTTGGTCATTTGCTGAAGGTTGTTCAGTAAGTGGCAGAGCTGGGCCTTGAATTTACGTCAGTCTTGGGTCCCAAGGCTGCGTTCATGTGGTTCTCTGCTCCCAGGAGGCCCACCCACCCAGCTTGTGTATCATTTCTGGGGTCCTTTGGGGCCATCACTAGCCAGATATATGTATGTGTGGCAGAGATGATGGCCTGAAACCTAAATGGAGATTATATGACTTCATGGTGTGATTTGGATGCTAAAAAAAGCACAAATTGTTGCCTCCAGCTGCTCCATAGGAAGTAGGCACCTAGAGTGAAGTGAGTCCTCTTTTGCCCTGTCCTGTTGCACTGCTCCTTAGGGTTATGTTATTTTTGGAAGCTGTGAAGTGGAGCTTGTTCAGAAAAGAGTATCAGGATGGTAGCCTGCCTTCAAATGATGGCTTATGAGGCCTGTTTGAAAGGCCTGGAGGTATTTAGCTAGAAACAAGCAGAGATAGATAGGTTTTATTGGTCAGAGGTTATCACGTGGGAAAAGGGTGAGATTTGTCCGAGAGTGTGGAAAATATGGCACAATGGTTTGGCTGGACAGGAGGAAGGTTTTTGAAACCCAGAGCTAATGGAAGAGGGCAGGAGCTGACTTGTGGAGTCATGAGCTTGCTATATCACTGGTGGTGTCCAGGCAGAGTCTAGCTGCTTACTTTATGGGATTGCTATAGAGGCTCTTTGGGCCTTCTGCAAGGTATAGACCTGGTGGATTTTTTAGGGTTTTCTTTGACCTCTAACGCCTGTATATTGGGGCTTCTGATTTTGTGGGGACTTCCTGTCCATACAGCTGGGATTGCTCCCAGCCCAGATCTGTCATGTCTCACTGATCCCGAGGGCTAAATTTGGAATTTAATAACAACACTTTGGATTTATGTAGCCCGTTTCCTTGGAGGTACTTCATCTGTTATCCCATTAATTCTCATAACATCCCTGGGCGGAAGGTGAGGGCGGGCGAGAGAGAAGGAGTCTCTGGCTTTTCAGCATCCTGAAGGTGAGAGGAGATAGCCGGGTTCGGTGCAGGCCATGAAGCTGGGGACGTGGCCTGGATCACAGTCCCTCTGGCTGGTTCCCCACACAAAGACCAGGTTCCCTACTGGACAAAGGATGTTTTGCCCCGGCAGGAAACTCACATCTTGTGCAGACTATATTGGTGATATGTTTCCAAGAAAGGTTTAAGATACACCTGTGGTGTGTGAGGCTCCAAGTCGACTCTGTCAGGAACGGGAATGGGTGGGCCTAGAGGTGAGAGGGAAGAAGACTGTTGTGTCCACCACTAACTGGCTTGCAGAGGGGAGGGTCCAGAGTCAGCAGGGAGGTTTCCTCAGGGGATTTGAGCTGAGTTATACCAGGGGCTATGAAGGATGAGCAGGGGTGGAAGGGAAGGGTGTGGTGCCCCAGGGGGAGGGGCTCTGCTCGTGCCAGGGCAGGTTGGCTTTGGAATTCTTAACTACTTCAGACCATGTTGTTTGTTACTCCTACTTCTACCCAGGCTCTTCCACAGCCTTTCTATGTCCTTGCCCTTCAAGCCTTGGTGTCTGTACTTCAGACTGGCCCTTGGTGAATACCCCAGCCTGCCCTGGGAACACTCTTGGCTGGCTTCTGTTGCTGATCTTCCTGGGCCCAGGCGAGGGAGGGCACGGAAACTCAGGACCACAGACTGCAGCTTGTTGCAGCTGGCAGGTCCCTTGCAAGTCATCAGGTACTATACTCTCCTCCCTTTTGCAGATGAGGCAGTTGGGGCCTGGAATTGTAAACAGGTGAGGAAATTTTCAGGCAGAGAGAGGCGAGAGAAGGTGGGCGGGTTTGTAGAAGGAAGAAGAGCCAAGACTGGGGAGCGTATAGAAATGTGGCCAGAAGGGCGGGAGGGGTTGGCCCATGCGGGGACTGTAGCAGATGTTTACAGGTTGGACTTTACTTAGAGGGCAGGGAGAAGCCACTGGAAGATTTTAGGCAGAAGACTGGTGCATCAGCTGTGCCTTTTACAAAGGGCACTGGCCAGAAAGCCTCTACTTTAAGTCCTGTGTCCAGTTCATCTACACATCTGGCTTTTCTTTCAAATGATCTATCCAGAACCTGTTTGTTTCTTACCACTTCTGTGGCCCCTGTGGTCCAAGCCTGATTTCTCACCTTGTTACTGCTGTGGCCTCTTCACCGCATGCCTGATTATACCTTCACCCCTTAGATTTATTCTCCACGCAGCAACTGGAGTGTGCTGTGAGGAGGAGAGTCAAATGAGGTCCTTCTTCCGTCCAGAACACCCCCAGGGGCTGTCCATGTCACTTAAAGAGATGCTTAAAGGTTCTCCATGATCCACATGACCTGTGACCTGGCCTCCCATCACCCTCCCAGCTGCTAGCTCTGCTCCTCCAGCCTGTCAGCCCTGTTACTGCTCCAGGACCTTTGCACATGTTATCCCCTCAGCCTGGACCACACTTGCCCCAGCCAACCTTGTGGGTCATTCATGTTCTCCCTTTCATCTGGTCTTCGTTCAAGTTGTTACCTTCTCTGAGATACCTTCTCTGACCACTTTATCAAAGATTGTAGCCTTCCTCAAGTTTTCTTTCTGGCTTTGATGTTTTCTCCTCAGTGTTCACTTCTATTTTCTCATTTCTTGACTGTATTCTGTCTAGAAAGGAAGCTTCATTAAGGCAGGGGTTTTGTGTGTGTGTGTCTTCACAAAAAAATTTTTTTTATATGTACATCATTGCTATAACCCCTGTGACTAGACCAATGGCTGGTACCCAGCAGGATAGGTACATACTTGCTGAGTGACTGACTGAATGGTGGCTGTTTAGGGAGCACACTGGTCTCAGGGGTGGGACTGGAGTGGAGTAGGGAAACCAGCTGGGAGGCTGTAGCAGAATTTGACAGGAGATGATGGGGGCTCTTGGGTGTACAAACACCAAGGTTTAGGTGCTCTTCCCTTCACTATAATGCATGAACTGCCAGTTGGGAAGCGCTTTTAGGTTTTTTTCGTCCGATTCCCTTTTTGACAGTGTGGGGAAACTGAGGCCCGCGAAAGGAATTCCCCAGCCTTCCTGTCTTCCAGACAATATTTTATTAAAGAACTCTGGTCTCTGGGAGAGGGGAGCCCTCTCAGGTTGTGTGGCTGCGGGTGCTGTTAGCGTACTCAGTGGCAGGCTGAGGGCCTGTCATGGGAATTTGACACCTGCGATGTGCTTTTCTCAGTGGTTACCTTGGGGTTGGTAAATGATGGCTCCTGCCCCAGCACTGCTAGTTTGGTTGGAAGCTGAGATGCTTGCTAGCTGTTCATCTAGGAGGATCTTCTAGTCACCTCTCCAGCCATCCATTTTATCTCCCTGCCACTCTCTCCATTTGTTTTTCTTGGGGGCGGGTAGGTCTTGACTGGTCTAAGCTAATAAAAGTGTGGCGTTGGCTCCTGGCCTAGTAATGGCTTGGTGATGGGCAGTGACCCAGACCTAAACTGATCAGTGTACGGAACTGCCCCTGGCTAAAGCAGCAGATTGAGGTTAGGCCAATTGCAGTTGGTGGGAAGGCTTCCCCTTGATGGCTGGGAAGAGATCGCTCCTGTTCCACGTGATGTGATGTGCAGACGTGAGGCTTAGAACCACTGTACAGGGGATCCCTGGGTGGTGCAGCGGTTTGGCGCCTGCCTTTGGCCCAGGGCGCAATCCTGGAGACACGGGATCGAATCCCACGTCGGGCTCCCTACATGGAGCCTGCTTCTCCCTCTGTCTGTCTGTCTGTCTGTCTGTCTCTCTCTCTGTGTGACTATCATAAAAAAAAGAAAAAGAAAAAAAGAACCACTGTACACATTTCATTACCATGAAGAAAGCCAGCTTGAGGACATAGTTGGGATTTGGAGCAGGCCAGAGCCCTGCTCAAACCTACCTGAAGCACCTGTTGTCCTGGACTCTAGTTATGGAGGCTAATGAATGCTGTCTCTTATTTAAGGTATTTTGTTTTTTTTATTTTTTTATTTTTTTATTTTTTTTATTTTTTAATTTTTATTTATTTATGATAGTCACACAGAGAGAGAGAGAGGCAGAGACATAGGCAGAGGGAGAAGCAGGCTCCATGCACCGGGAGCCTGACGTGGGATTCGATCCCGGGTCTCCAGGATCGTGCCCTGGGCCAAAGGCAGGCGCTAAACCGCTGCGCCACCCAGGGATCCCTTATTTAAGGTATTTTGAATTGGCTCTTCTGTCTTGGTCATTGAAGAAAGCCTGACATTTGGGTGGATAGGCAGTGACAAGGAGGCATGAATGGGGTTGGTGAGCCTGGTGTGGCTTTGACTGGGAGCATGCTCCACAGCCTTGTCCATGTCCTGGCCCCCCTGAGAAGCCTATCCCATAGTCTTGGAGGGCAGGTGCCAAGGAGATGCCAGGTTGGGCTGTCTGCATAGTTTCTAGCATGATTGGGACCATGGGGAGATGGCTGTCTTTTTATAGGGTTACTGGTTTTTTTGCCCCTCTTCTGTGGACATGGACACATACCCTTTGGGGAGGGTCTCCCTCAAAGGGGAAGGTACTGGTTCCACCTTGCCAGGGTTCTGCACACTTGTCCATCTGGTGTCTTGTGAATGCTTGCTGGGCCACAGGTGGCTCCTTTCATCTCCACACATGGAGTCCTTTACCTTTTGTTTGCTCCTGTAGGCTGTTGACCAACAGGCTCCTTCCTGGAATATTTCTAAGTGCAAGAAAAACATCAACTTACTAAGAAAACCAATTTTGTTCAAGTATGCTTAGCGAAATATTAAATAATTTGTGATGAAGTATCCTATATGCTTCTTTATTAATGTGATAATTGTATCTTGTGGCAGATCTGATAACTTCTAATTCAAAGTAGTGATCAAGAGCATAAAGGACATTTTGAGTTCTGCAACATCTGTGGTATTATATGAAAATATTTCTGTTGGTGACACAATTATTGGAACTCATCAGGCTGTTGAGGTTTGTTGTTTATATTCATGATGGAAAAAAGTTAGAAGTTAGTGAAATAAAGATGTCTTTTTTTTTCCCATCCAAGTTCATGTCCTCCCCTCCCGCCCTACCCCACATGGATGCCATGGGAGATGTCTGCGGGCCCCAAGTTAGGAACCAGAGTGACAGTTGTTGTTGTTTTAAGAAAACCCTTAAACACACATACTCTCACTGTCACACACACACATTGTGTGGATGTATGTACCTACACACCTACTGGGATTTTTATACCTTCGCGGTTACAGAGGACACCTCGTACCTCTCCAGATGAACCTGTTGTGCACATGCACACACATGCACACCTGCAGGCACACTGAGAGAGACACTGCATCCATGGGCACATGCACACACATACAACCAGTACATGGGGCCATCTGTATACACCCCTCCACAAAAGTTTACACACAGGCTCATACATATGCTCATGTACATCTTGCTGTATCCAGAGCCTTCTGTATAAATGTGCACAATCCTAAACTCCAGGCTGAGTGGGCAGAGCTGTGGGGCCTGGCATGACTGCTGCATGGCAGCCCTGCACAGGCAGAGGAGGTCAGGCTCATGCCATCTGGATGCTGCTGCCTAGCCCCCAGGCGCCAAGGAGGCCCAATCTAGGGGGATGAGAATTCTGCTAATCCTCTTTCCTAAGGTGTAAATCAAGGAGCCAGGAGGCCTTCAGAGTCTCCTCTCTTTCCTTTATGAAATCCTAATCTGCCCCCAAAGGGTGATGGGGATTTGGTTGATGTCACTGTGCCACCGCCACGAGTGGGCTCGACCGAGCCTGTGGGGGCAGTGGGCCAGTGGGCCCAGTACAGTGCAGGGGTGTCCTCAAAGGGAGGCATTCTTCATTGGTAATGAACATTATGTCTGCAGAAACGAATGGCCCAACCTCCTATTCAGTTTATGTAAAATAAAACAGGCCATATGCTGCTGCTTTCAGAGTTTGGGTGTTTAAATTAAATGTTGTTTAATGAATATTCAAACCCATTTGCTCCAAAGTTGTGCTCAATGTGGCGGCGGCTTTCATCCCCCCTCCTTCCTTGCAGCCCCCTCCCTGCTCCAGTACCCAGGGTATTAAGCCATTAGAACGGGGTGTGAACATCCAGGCATCTGTCTTCCAACGGAAAGTTGGATATTAAAATGCTGGAGCAGATGACAGTATAAATAAAGACATACAGTGAGAAGCTTGTCTGGTTATTTTTTTGTTTGGTAATTAAGACTGAGGAGGTTTTGACTTAAGTTCTATCTTACTGAGAAACAGAGGTAGGGGGCCGAGAGCTCCCACCTCTTCCCTCTTTCCTTTATTCATCAGTTTAAAGAGGGGCTTCCACATTGGCCTCTGTGTAACTGGTTTATTGACAAGTGTCAACTTGGTGACTTAGAGATGTGAAATGGTTTTATGTTTCTCTAGTCACTGCTTTCTGCTGAACTCTGTCAAATTACCCTTAACATTAGCTGGAGTGGAGTCCATAGCTTTATGGTCAGAACTACCAGTGTCTCTGAACGAAACTCTCCCCTTGGCCTACTGTAGGTGAGGCCTGTACTCAGTGATGGAAGGCGGGAGGGGGTAGTGTTTGCTTTCTCACTCCTCTTCCTACTCCGGAGCTTTGGGGCCCATCCCCAGGGGTCAGGTACAGGGATAATGGGCTGTGGAGGCAGGCTTCTTAGAGAAGTGGTCCCCATATGTGGTGGGAGGCATCTCTGCTTTTGTTTCCTGCTATGCTTGACTTGGTGGTCTCTGTGTAGATGGCAAGCTGGTGTCCTTGGGGCAGAGTCTAGCTCTTGCCAGCACCATCAATCTGTGAGGATGCCCTTAGAGGCAGCAGGTGTCTTCAGCCCCGTGAATGGTGCACACTTGCCTTCTTTGTGTGTGTGTGTGTGTGTGTGTGTGTGTTGCAGGGTGGGGCGGGGGGCAGGTGGGTGTCAAAGGGCACTGCTTCCTGGGCTGTCCTGCTGCTCTGGCCCATCCTCTCTTCTCTATACCTCTTTGCAGCTGCGCAGGAGCAACTAAGGCCCTACTGTACCTTCAGGGGTCCATGGGATCAGGGGTGTGGGTACCCTCTTTTTTCCTACGCATTCTACCCTACTGTCCACCTTATGGCTCCTTCAAGCTTTCTGCCTTGAAAGAACCCCTGGGGAAAGTGGACGCCATGTTCCATGCTTATATAAATCCCCAAACTCCAGGGGACCCGTGTCAGCTTTATCTGGCATTATTACCTTCCTAGGTTTGGTTCCTCTGTCCTGGAAGTACAAGGTGGGGCTGCAGATAATGCAGCTCAGCAAGCACCCAGCTGGGAAGGGAAATGCCAGCTTCCCTTCTTATGGGCAAGCCCCCCCATTTCTATGAGTGGTTCTTTTGAGCCCTTTTCATTGAAACAATATGTTCTCTCTGATACCGATTTCCCCAGTGATCCTCTGTTTTTCTTCCCCTGTCCCTTACATAGAGCATGTGTGTGTCTGTGTCTGTTACCCTGTATGTGTGTCTGTCTGTCATGGTTTGTGCTGGGGCCTGGTGTTAGAGGGGCTGTTTCAGTTTCTTGATGAAACCTTTGCAGAGGTGTCTGCTACCAGTGGCTTTGTAGATGTGTGATAGTGACACTTTGCTTTTAGCTATGTCCCCATAACTAGTCTGGGGCAATAGTAAAAATCCCAGCTGACATCCTGCACACGCCTTGAGTGAGAGGATTGATGTATAACAGGAACAGTTTTAGGAGCATCATGAGGGTTTCTAAACTCCCCTCCAAGCTACTTCTTGAACCAAAGAGCTCAAATTGCTCCCATGCCTTTAGTTATCACCTCCGTGTGGGAGACCCCCACACACGTCACCAGCCCCAAGCTCTCTCTGTGGCTATCTCCACTTGGACATCCCACAAATTTCAAATTTCAGCCCCTGTGCCCTGACCCTGCCCTTCCTCTGGGCTCAGCTCTTGGTCTGAATTTTGAATTTCCTTGACCCTTGACTTCCTTTGCTTTCTTGGAATCTGGCTTCCAGATTCTAGATTCACTTGAATAGGCAGCCTAGTTGGATCTGTCTCTGTCGGTGTTAGCATTTTGCACGTGATAGGATATGTCCTCAGGGAAAAGGACACAACTGAGGGCTCCAAGGTATTCCCTATAGGACTTGATTCCCCCACCCCCCGCCTCCTGGCCTCCACCCAGCTGTCTGGGAGGATTGGGACCTTCTAGGTGAGCCCAGTTTGGAAATGTTCTTCCCTGGTCTGCTTGTATATGTGTGTGTTTGTGTGTGTGTGTAGAAAGAGATTGGTATGGTCCCCATTGAGAATCTGTTCCCAGGGCTCACAGGAAGCTGGGCATCCTTGCCCACTGATAGTGGCTCTCAATCATACACACATGTATTATCCATGGTGGGAGTGTCCCATCTTAGGTGGATAGGAGGCCTGGTCCAAGTCCATGCCTAGGTATGACTCTCCTAGTCCACAGGTATGGACTCAGAGAATGCATTTTTATGATAATCATAGCTGAACCATTCCAGAGCTGGATGTGCTGTAAGGAACTTGTTTGTTTCTTCACTCTTCCAATCTGTACTAAAGCTGGTACTGGGAATTGGGGGATGTCAGGATGAATAAGGTACGGCTCCTCTTCTTCAGGGGTTCATGGTCTAGTGTACCTGGGAGTGGATTCTGTGACATGTGTTTGGTGGCACTGGACATCCCAGCCAGCCACTGTCATAGGATGAGAGGGGCTCAGCCATCATAATACACTTATTTAATACCTACTTGTTGCCAGCCGCTTATGATGAAGGAAAGGCAGGCAGATAACCTCTTCCAGTATTTAAAATTAGATGCATTATCTCACTGAG
Source organism: Canis lupus familiaris (assembly GCF_011100685.1). NCBI lineage: Eukaryota > Metazoa > Chordata > Mammalia > Carnivora > Canidae > Canis > Canis lupus. The sequence goes on from NC_049225.1 coordinate 28,643,105, forward strand.
TCCTTTCTAAACTATGCCAGTCAGAGACTATTTCCATAGGAGATGATAAATTTGAACAACAGAGAGGTTAAGTTTTTGACTTTGGTTACAGAGCTAGTGAATAATGGAGCCAGAACTTGAACTCAAGTCTTTTGACTCCAGATGATTGCCTGGCTAATGATGCATGCTTCGAAGAGTTATATCTTTCATTTGGTGGGGAAGACTTTCAGTTCTAGGGGACCCAAACACTGGATCTGCACTGAACTTTCCTTATTGAAAGGCAGTAACTCCAGGAGTATTTTATAGATGCCTCCTCTTATCTCTAGACAGCTGAGCCATGATGCCCTGAATTCTGTGACAGCCTAATCTGCATACTGCCAAGGAACTAGGGGAAGTCCTTGCAAGATATGGGGCTTGTGACCCTAGGAAGGATGGAGAGAAGGACATTAGGACAAGAGGGGCCAGGGACGCCTGGGTGGCTCCGTGGTTGAGCATCTGCCTTTGGCTCAGGGTGTGATCCCGGGATCCAGGATCGAGTCCCACATCGGGCTCCCTGCATGGAGCCTGCTTCTCCCTCTGCCTGTGTCTCTGCCTCTCTCTCTCTCTCTCTCTCTGTGTCTCTCATGAATAAATGAAATCTTAAAAAAAAAAAAAGGGGGGGGGGCCAAGAGGCACCCCTGCCTCTTGGGAAGCACCATGCCCATTGTTGTAGGTGGGGATTGTTGGGTTGCATGGACTACAATCCATGTGAGCCTGCTCATGTACTAGGCTAGGCATAGTGGTTAGAACAGGGCAGGGGTCTGTAGATGGGGAGTGAGGCCAGTGGGGCTCATGGCAGTTGGATCTGGGAGGCCATCAGAGAGGGAGGCAGCTCCCCCCTCTCTCTCTCTCTAGTCTTTCATCTGTCTTAGGCTGTGTGGCCTTTGTCCTTTGCCCATCTCTGAGAAGCCTCTTTATCTTCTTCTCTGTAGGCAGGACCCCTTTGTTTACTCATGGCTTCTCTGCTCTGTACACCCTCTCCTTTAGCTTGTTGGCAGATGGCTTGGTTTGCTATGCGGCCAACTGTGGCCATGACTCTACACAACCCCCGAGACCTATCCCTGTCTAACTTGGTCCAAATTCTTGAGAGGAATCTGACCGATCACTGGTTAGCCAGCCTTGATGTTTTTAGGTCAGATATCCATCTCTGAGTCAGAGGAGAACATGTGGTACAAGCAGGGCCACTTAGGGCTGCCCCTTCAGCTGGGGCTGTGGGCAGGGCAAATATACCAGTGCATCTGCCACGCACCAAAGGTCAGTTGAAGCTGTTTGTCTTACCCTAGACCTTGCAGAAGAGCAGAACCTGCCAGTTCCCAGGATCTGATTTTCTCCTAATGGGCAGCTGGCTGCCTCCTTGAGGCTTTGGAAGGGAGATTGTACCCTGTGGGAAGCCTTAAAGACCAGTTTGTGATAGGTTCTTCCTGAATTCAAATCACCTTGAGCCCATAAGGAGTGAGGGCATTGTGAGACACATATCCACCTGGAATTCCATTTAATTCTCATAACCCTGCCAGGAAAAATGGGCCTGATTATTGCTATTGCACAAATGATGGAATGTTCATTTGTTCATTAGGTATTTACTGAGTATTTACTAGGTACCAAGGCAGTACTGGCTCTTGAAGATACGGTGGTATGCAGTGGCTGACATTACTGCAAGCTAACTGTAGAGACTGTGGGAAGGAAGAGGGTGATATATATTTATTCCTTTCAATCCTCAGAACAACCCTATGAGAGAATTCTGTTTTTAACGCATTATACAGATAGGGAAAATGAAGTCCAGAGAGGTTAACTTTTAACTTTTCATAGAAGGTCACACAGCTAGTAAGTGGCACTATCTGAATATGAACCTAGGCCTGATGGCCTCTTACCATTTAATCCAGGAATTCTGGGTAGAGACAGAATTTGCTGGCCAAGGGGTGCTTGAGAAGTAGTGTTCTCATAATCTTCATCCCAGCTGCTCCTCCATTCCTTTTTTTTTTTTTTTTTTTTTTTAAGATCCTATTCATTTATTCACGAGAGACACAGAGAAACAGAGACATAGGCAAAGGGAGAAACAGGCTCCCTGTGGGGAGCCCAATGCGGGACTTGATCCCAGACTCCAGTATCACACCCTGAGCCAAAGGAAGATGCTCAACCACTGGGCCATCCAGGCGTCCCTGCTCCTTCCATTCCTGAAGGAGTGGTGGGCAGTAGGGGTCCTACATATGCATCACCCACCTTCCCCCTTCATTTCAGAGCTTCATTTCTGCTTTCTCCCTATGTTCCTGCTCCTTATGTGGTTTTCCTCATCCCAAGGTCACAAAGACTCTTGGCATTCTTGTAGGCCATCTCGTCACATTGTGTGCTGTGATCTGAAGGTGTGTAGCCCCCAAAATTTGTGTATTGAAATTGCAATCTCCCAGGTGGTGTACTATGTGGGGCCTTTGCAAGATGTTTAGTATACAAGGGTGGAGCCCTCATGAATAGGATTTGTGACCTCACGAAGGAAGCCAGAGAAAGCTCCCTCATCCCTTCCACCAGGTCTGTGGTGAGAAGTATGTGACCCAGAAGAGGGTCCTCACTTGACAGTGCTGCTTGATCTTAGATTTCCAGCCTCCAGAAAGATGAGAAATAAATTTCTGTTGTTTATAAGCCACCTAGGCTGTAATGTTTTGTTAAACTAGCTTGAGTGGACTAGGATGCTGTGTGTGTGAGAGCCCTGCTGACCCACTGGCTGAGTGGGGCCATGGTTCTCCATGGCTGCCCCTGCCAGCCACTTCCTCTGTGTTCCTGTGGATCTCCACTGGGGTCATGTCTTCACTGAGGAAATAAGCTGTGTGTGTGAGGGAGAGAGGGTTAGACCTCAAAGCAGGCCTTGGCATCAGGGCTTTTAATGGGCAAAGTGATAAGGTACTGGTCCTTAATTGGCTAGCACAAGAGCCAACTGGGTCCTGCTACATCCATACAGCCCTCCTGCTTCCTTCAAGGGCAGCTGTGTTGGGGGCCATGGGGCAGCCAGCTCACAGAGCTCAGCCGGAATCAGGCGGGGCTAGAGAATAAGGAGCAGCCTTCCATCTGGCTTCGGGAACATTCTGGGATGAGGGCCTTCTCCCTTATGTTTGATGGCCTTCATCACTACTTGGAGAAGGAAATTCTGGCCAAATGTGTTTAACTCCTAGGCTGTTCTAATGCCTTACGTTATAAAGACCCCAGAAATTGCCAGTAGTGTGTTGATGAAGAAACAGTGTTAGCCGGATAAGTTGGGAGAATGGGAGACCTTGAGGTCCCTGTGGGGTCAGGACTTCCATGTTAGCTGTGGAGAGAAGACATGGCAATGTCAGAGCACTGACCTGGCAGAAAGACATGATTTGATGTCATGGGAAGAGCCTAAGTACAGGATCCAGGAGGCTTGGAGCCAAGCAGTAGGAAGGTAGTAGTTAGTAATAGCACAGTCTTAATATGGGCTGGGTACCTCATATAAGTGCTTTACATATTTTAATTCATTTAGTGTTCATGACAACCTTTGAAATAGGTTCATTATTGCCTCTATTTTAGAGTCGATGAAATTGAGGCACAGAGAGGGTAAGTGACTTGCCTAAGGTCACAATAGCCACTTAGTGGCTGAGCAGACAGTCAGGGGCTGTGCTAGCTGGCTGTGTGACCTAGGGCAGGCCTCTGGGCCTCTTCTTACAGGGTAGCTGGTCTTGTAGCACCATGCCCGTTGTTGTCAGCTACACTTTGACATGGCAGTCTAGCCGTGGGCTCTCCCAAGGGTATAAGATGGCGAGGGGTGGAGCTCTCTTCCCAGGGACAAAGAAGCTGCCCAGATGATGTCATCGTGAAGCTGCCAGAGCCAGCCTTTCCCGGTTGATCACACTAGTCATTAATCCCCATGTAAAACACAGTTTGGGACCAGGCTGCAGACCCTGTAGTTACTCTCATGTTTTCATGCGCCTGATAAATGATTCTGCTGGAAGAGGCGTGAAGGGCATCTGTGGAAAGTGGTTCTGAGCAAGATTCTTTAAGACCTTTTTACACATTCCTATCCATTCTGAGGCTGCCCTGGGACTGAGAAATGAGAATGCTTGTAGTACCAGGAAGGCCTTTGGTCTGGAGTCAGGAAGCCTGTACTGTCTTCTTGCTGGAAATTAGAGAGGGAGAGCTTGCTTGCAGAGCTGCTGAGCCCATCTTTTTCACTGGACTTTGAGGAGCTGGGGGAGTGGAGGAGAGGCGAGAGGCCTTGGGTCCAGACAGGGGAAGGAGCAGCTTGAGGTTGACCAGCGTTAGTTCTAGCATTAGGACCTTAGGGCCACGCCTGGCCTTCCTCCCTGCCCAACCTACACAAATGGAACACTGTTACTGTGCTTCGCCTGCATTGTCTCCACTCAATGTCCACGTCCCCCCAAGGAGCTTAAGACTACTTACAGATAAAGAAACTGAGGCCCAAGTGGCAGAACTGGAATTTGGCTCCAAATGCTTTCTTACTTATATTCTTTGTGTTTCCTTTTAATATTAAGACCTCTTTATATCTTCCAGAGCACTTTCTCTTCATGCACAGGCTTTGGTAGAAATAATTCCTGAATCAAAATCAGGATGGCCAGTTCCTCTCCTGCCATTCCAAGTTCAATTCCCAGCTCCATCATGTACTAACTGTGGCCTTGAGCAAATTGTGTAATGGTTGAAGCTGCAGTTACTACTTTGTAAATTGGAGATAATAATGTCTAAATTACAGGGACTTTTTCAGGATGAAATGAAATCCTTAGAAGGCATTTATTATGACAAGTATGCAGGTAAAAGCCACTAAATTAGTATCGGTAAGGAGTACCAGTATTTGATATTGAGTCTTATCCTGAAAATCTGGAATTAAGTTCATGCTAAAGCATTTTGCTATTTTTTAAAGAGGGAATGACTATTATGATTTCATTTATTAAGGTCTGTGGTAGGCTGAATAATGAGCTTCCAAAAGTCCATGTCCTAATTCTGGACCTTGTGACTATGTGAACTTACATGGCTAAAGGGGCTTTGTAGATGTGGTTAAATGAAGATTCTGGAGATGGGAAGATTACCCTAGATTGCCTGGGTGGGCCCATTGGGTCCTCTTAGGAAGGCAACGGGAAGGTCAGAGTTAGAGAAGCAGATTTGTTGATGGAAGTAATGAAGTTCAGAGAGAGATTTAAAGATGGTTTGCTGCTAGCTCTGAAGTCGGAAGAAAAGGCCACAAACCAAGAAGTGTGGGCAGCTTCTAGAAGCTTGACAAGCCGAGAAGCAGATTCTCTCCTAGGGCTTCCATAAAGAATGCAGCCCTGCCAACCCATTCTGGACTTCTGGCCTTTAGAACTGTAAGGTAGTAGATCTGTGTTGTTTTAAGCCACCAAGTTTGTGTTAATTTGTTTATAGTAGCAGTAGGAAATCAATACAAGATCCATATTTAGTATATTCTATTCAAATTCCTTAGGCATTTATAAGCACCTCGTCCAGGCCAGGCACTGTGCTAGGTACCTCACCTAAATGTGTGTCTAGAAACAGTGTGATGAGTGGGTACAGAAAGCATGAGCTTTGATGCAGAAGAGGCAAGCAGGAATCTCAGTTTTACTCTTCATTAGTGGTGTGACCTTGGGCCAGTCACTTGACCTCTTAGAGCTTCAGTTTTCATGTCTGTAAAGGAGAGAGTTTTATACATGAAAAATACATGATGTGGCCAGGTACTCAGTAACTTCTAACCTAATTCATGTTGCTGCCTACTTCTCCAGACTCAGATGCACCACACCTCACTTCCCCAAGAGAGCCCTTGTCTGGTGAAAGCACACTGTGGGGTTGTGTTCAGTGCCTCTTGTCTCCGGGGCTCTTCTGGGGAATGAGTAGCCGGCCTGCCCAGCAGTGCCCAGGACAGATTTAGGTCCAGATGTGGGGAAGAATTCACTTTTAGCCAGCACTCTCCATAGGTGGAACTGGCAACTTGCCACCTTGTTTTCAGGGAACCCAGGTGTTATGGCTGCCCTCCCCTCGGGTTTCAGATGTGGACATTTGATGTTGCCCCCTATGGTCACACGTAGTTCTAGAGCTCATTGGTGGGACTGAAAGAAAGATGGGCGTCTTGCAGTCTGGAATTTGTGTCTCTCTCCTGGCCTTCCATGCCGGTGGGCTCCGTACTCTTCAGGAATACAGGCTTTATTTCATGACTAGCAAAATCTCATGGATTGTACTTTGTTTTGGGTTGGTGGGTTAGAACAATATTTTGGTAAATGTACACATTGAAAATTGCCCAATTCTTTTTCATTCTGTTTTGGCAATTCTTCATTTTTCACTCCACTCAGAGCTCCCAGATAGAAGTAGCCTGAGTTGATGTTAACATCATGAGGGCTTTGCCTCCAGCCAGTATCTGTCTGTATTTGAAGAGTTGGATTCCCCCTTTGAATCCCTCTTCCATTCAGTATCTCCTGTAATGATCTCAGCAGCTCTCTGAGGTATGCATTCTCATTCTGCTGCTCTGATGTTCAAGCAGGATGAACAGGGGAGGGTACTGGGTGTGAAGACCATACCACTGTGTCCATGGCTCTGGTCATTTACCGCCAGCATTCATTCCAATTGCTCTGGGCTTGTGGTGCGCTGATGGTCACTTATTTGAATAGTATCCCTGGTTATCCCCATTTTACAGATGAGAAAACCCAGGTAGGTGAAGGACATGTGCCAGGCCATGCTGCTGAACCCAGGGCCCTTGACTCTGAGAACTCATAAGCTTTTCCCGCCCAAGCTGCCCCTCTTTATGGGAGGTTAAATCATGCTGGCTTTAAAGACCCCATTACAATACCTTGGTTTCTTTTCTTTTTACCACCTCGAAGCGGCTGTAAAAATATTAAAACCAATTGCCGTCATCTTTCAGACCGCTGCGTTTATGAGATGTAGCTTTCAAATGAATGGAAATAATCGGAAACTCCCTCCCCGTTCCATTCTATGGGGGCATTTCAGATTTATACAATATTTCTGAAAGCTCTTATAATAGGGCATATGCACTTAGGGCATTAATGAAGTCGGCTCAGTGCTGGCTGGTCTCATTTCATGGAGCTAATTGTTAAGTGTTTTGCATACTTACAATTGAACTAAATTATTCCAAGCTAGCTGGTTTCAGGAAGTGTTAATTATATTTCAGTAAAGGAAAATCAAGGCTAAAAAATCATCCACTTAGAGCTTATCTATTTATGAACATCTCATTCTGGAGATCTCAAACATATATTTTAACGCCATGTGAATATTGAGATTAATATTTCTTCACTAAAGAAACCTTTCTTCCTTCTTTGAATAGTCCCCCTCCCCCCATCCCATCCTTCCAGCTTTATTCAGCAGCCTAGTCTGGAAGTTGAAAGAAGCCTTCCTTTGTATTTCTGGCGCCTTGAATCTTTAAGTTGGATGCCAGGAACAGCATTAGCTCCATTCATCTTGAGACCAACTGGCCTTCTGTAAATGATATTAAGTAATTAATTTATGGGTCCTGCACAGGCCATTTAGGACCCAGTGCTCCCTTGCTCCTGGGTTCCTTTTTGAGGAACTTAGGCATTTTCACCTGGGACATGGGTTGGAGAGGGGGGTGAATGACCAAGAACTGCCACTCAGGTCTCAGTACAAGGGTGGGGGCCATGGGGGGGATGGGAGAGGAGCAGGTCCGGGGGGTCTACAATGCATGTATCGTCTATTCACACTTCTCTTCCTACTCATTGGACCAGAAGGTCTGAATGAATGCCTAACAAGAAGTTATTCTAGTTTCTTTTGCATCTGTTGCTCAATTTCTTTTCTATTTGTTTTTAACTTTCTGTTCATCCACTCATGCATGCATTCATTTTCTCATTCAGTACACACATATCGACCTATGTAAGGCTTATCACATGTGAACACTGGACTAGGGGCTGGGCATGGAGAGCTGAGAGGGGCAGAACACTCCCACTCAGGAGCTCTCATAATACAAAAATAGACCACGGTGTCAGAACCACCTGGAGAGCTTGTTAAAGCACAGGGTGCTGGGCCGTACCCCAGAGTTCCCAATTTAGCAAGACGAGGGAGAGCTCATGATTTACATATTGAAAAGACTCCCAGGTGACGCATCAGCCTCTCTACTTCCCTGGTCCAGGGATCATCCTCTGAGAAACACTGGGAGACTCATGGGATTTACAGATTATATCCCAAGACCGTCTTGATTTTTCCAAAGAAGACATACAGATGGCCAACAGACATCATCAGGGAAATGCAAATTTAACCACAATGAGATATCACTTTACACATGTCAGAATGGCCAAAATAAAAAACAAGAAATAACTGTTGGCGAGGATGTGGAGAAAAGGGAACCCTCGTGCATTGTTGCTGGGAATGCAGATTGGTGCAGCCGCTATGGAAAACAGTATGGAGGTTCCTCCAAAAATTAAAAATAGAATTGCCATACGATCCAGTAATTACGCTACTGGTTGTTTACCCAAAGCAAAGGAAAACACTAATTTGAAAAGATACATGTACCCCTATGTTTACTGCAGCATTGTTGACAATAGCCAAGATATGCAAGCAGCTCAGGTGTCCATTGATAGATGAATGGATAAAGAATACACACACACAGAGGAATATTATTCAGCCATAAAAAGATAAAATTTTGCCATTTGCAACAACATGAATGGAACTAGAGAGTATTATGCTAAGTGAAATAAGTCAGCTAGAGAAAGACATACAATATGATTTCATTCATGTGGATTCTAAAACAAAGAGACAAAAACAGACTTAACTACAGAGAACAAACTGATGGCTACCGTGGGGATGGGTGAAATAGGTGAAGGGGATTAAGAGTGCACTTGTCTTGAGCACTGAGAAGTGTACAGAGTTGTTGAATCTTTATATTGTACACATGAAACTAACACTGTAGATTAATTATATCTCAATAAAAAATAAAAAGATGTGTAACTACATTTATATGCACACTATCACAGAGCTTTTTAGAGCTTTTTTGGCTAGGAGATGAGAGAGGCATTTTTTTCACAAAGTTTTTTTCCATTAAAAAGTCACTTTTATCTCATAAATAATGAATGGAAAATAGGCAATATGTGTCGAGAAATGGATGTCGAGAAATGGATGTCGAGTGGCTAGTCAGGCTCATGAAGCAGCTGTACAGTCCCCCTGTACACTAGCCTTCCAGAATGAGATTCAAGTCCACACTTGTGCAAAATGACAAATTACCCCTTTGTAGAGGCTTCCAGGGATGCTCACATGTATAGAGGACCGTGGGTGGAATTAATATTTAAATAGCAGTGATATGAATGTCATCTCAGTGTTAAACCTACACATGCTCTGGTCTACCCAAAGTTTATGTAGGCCTGACCTTGGTATGTGGGGACGGAAGAAGCACAGCACATTAACTTGGAGAGAGAAGAGTCTCTGGGAATGTCAGTCCACCTGGGGCTTGCAGGATGAATAAGAGTTTGCTAGCACTGCAGTGAAGGTGGGGTGGAGAACATTTGGGGCAGAAAGAATGGTCTGCAGGGCACAGAAGGGAGAAAAGTCAAGGCTTGTTCAAAGAGCATAAAGAAGGAGTGCAGATATTGCTGTATGGCTTTGCAGGGGGAGAGGAGGGAGGAAGGGTTGTAGGTGAAGTGGGATTACAAAAACCTTGACTATTAGGCTGAAAAGCCAGACTTTGTTCTGAAATGTAGGTGACAGAGTCAGAGTGACTCAGGGCTGCTGTTAGGTGGGGGTGGGATTAGAAAAGAAGTCTGGCAGGGCTAGGAGATTTGTGAGAGGTACAGTTAATGAAAATAAGATAAAAAATGATCAATAAATGAATTAAACTTTAGTTCCTCAGCAGTAGTTGCTATGTTTCCAGGACTCATTTGCTGTCGCTCATAGCTAGTGGCTGCCACTGGACAGTGCATGTAGAACTTTATCGTCGGAGAATGTTCTATTGGACATCGCTAGTCTAGAACGGAACCATGCAGTCTGGGGCGGGGCGGGGGGGGCGGGGAGGTCCGTGCACTTCTCACTGCAGGGAGAGACGGGTGTGGCAGGAGGGGCCAGAGTGGAGCCAAGTTCAGGGATAGCAGGTGGGTGGAGTAGAGGCAGTGCTCTGAGGCCCTTAACATGGTCAAAATGATGGGAGTGGCTGAAAAAGGCCTAATTAGAAGTTGGACGAAAGATGGCACCAGCTGAGTCCTAGAAGCCAATCCAAGTTTCAATAAGTAGAAGCCACTGGTGAGCCTAGCAAAGGGCAAAAATGGTGGAGAGAGATGCAGCTTGGGCCGGTCAGCTCCTTTCTCCTGGAAATTTGAAGTGGCACACAGTGACTGAGGGCATTAACTGTGGCACCTGAGGCTGCTGTGTTTGGGAGGCTGGCTACAAAGGCTTTGCACAGGAAGATGAGCAGCCTGTGTGTGGAGAGAAAGAGGTCCATGCCCCTGAAAGTAACAGTATGGCTTGATCACCTTCCAGGTCCCTTGAGGCTCCTCTCCTTTCCCTGTGACACCTGAGCATCTTCACAACGGTACTGTCTCTACTTCTAACCAAGGGTAGGGTGGTAGGTGGAGGGGGGTGGTTTTCAGTGAATTTCCCTTTCTTACAACCCAGCAATCTCTAAACACACTGACTCCCTATGTGGCATATACCAAATGCTCAAAGCTTGTCGAATTGTCGAATTCGTGTGAGATTTGAACGATGGACAAGATTGAGACAAGCAGAGGGAAAGAGGAGGCCAAGGGCTGCCTCTTCATCCTCCTGCCCGCCCCTTTGAATGCACAAAGAAATACTACTGGCGGGCCGCTGAAAGATTTCCTTCTTCCCTCACCCCTTTGGCACCTGGAATATGGCATCCCCCTCCTTCCTCCTTCCTGAAGCTACACGTGTGGCTGGCACTGTTTCTGATGTCTTGCCTTGCATCGCTACACTCCCACATCAATTCAGGTGGCGGTTTAGAGCCAATTAAAATTTATAAGCCACAGGTAGTGAGTGAAATCCCAAGGATTAATTTGCTCAGTGGAGTATTAATCTGTGTAATGTCATAGGCACTCCTTCAACAAACGTGGCAAGATGGAGACGGGGAGGTACATCCCCTCCTGTGTTTTACTGTAAATGCTTTAATTGGTCCCACTGGGCTGAGGGTGGGGTGTGGCTCCGCCTCTGAGCACAGTGAAAGGGCAGAGTCAGCTATTTGGGTCCCCAGCTGAGCTGCCCAGAACTCAGCCCCCCTCCCCTGCTACCTAGCAGAGCCCACAGCCCCCTCCCTCAGCTGGTAGAGACATGCCCTCTCTGACCAGCACTCCCTCTGCTCTGTGCTCCCTTTCCGCACTGCCCCCGAGGCAAGACAAGGGAAGGCGCAGTAATGGGCTGATTCCCGTCAGCTCCCAGGACCTGCCACTTTCCAGGGTTTTGTAATTAGAATCCTTCTCAATTAGGAGGTGGGGTGAATCAGCATCCAAATTAATAATGTGGCAATGCTCACCTGTCCAGCCAGCTACCTTGCGCAAGATCACCAAAGAGCAGGAGAGAGGATTTACTAATGCTGAGATTGCAAAATTATGGCTCCATTGTTGGCTGGATGTGAGCCTGTCCAGTAGGCTTTGATGCTGGGGTTTGAGACACCTGGGTTCTAATTAAATCCCTTCCCCCAGCAGAGCTTGGCTGAAGGGAACCTTGTCTCAAGGGCACTCGGTTTCTTCCTGGAGAATGTAAACCTCAGTGTTGCAGTTACTGGAGCTGGTGACCCTGGAGCTCAGAGGGGATTAAGTGGTCTGTCAGAAAGGTAGGCAGACGCAGAACCACAGAACCGTGGGGAGCCATTTAATATAATAACTAAGAATTCTGGCTTTGGACCCAGATTCAAGTCCAAGTTCTCTACTGAGTAAGTGGATGCTTTCAGGCAAATTAACTAACTTCTCTGAGCTTGTTTCCTTATTACTAGAATGCACATTGAAACATCTACCTCATAGGGTTGCATGATGTATAATGAAGTATTTGGCCTACTGCTTGCAAATAGCCAACATTTAACAAATAGTGGCTTTTATTATTGTCATTAATAGTAGTGATAACAGTAAAAAAAAAAAAAGCCCCAAACCCTCAGGTGTCCTGAGTCCCAGGCTCCCTCTGCCTTCCTGTCCCTTGGCCTCTCTCAACCTCACCTGTGCTTATTAGGATGGTGAACACGATAGTGGAGGGGACAGCTTTGAATAGGGCATAATTGCCACTTAAGCATAAGGGAATATTTATTACCAACAAGCTAAGTCGAGGGCTGCAGATCCCTGCAAGGATGGACGGCTTGCTCTGATGACATAGAGAAGAAAGTTCTGGACAAAAGTTCCTCTCGGTTTCAGAGGATTCTGAAGTTAGAGTGTTAGTCTAAGTTCACTGTTGCTTGCAACAGAAATGACTTCTGGCTAAAGTGGCAAAGGAATTTGTTGAAAGAGAATGTGACCTATCAGAGCACCAGCAGGGTAGCTAGGGAAGCAGGATAAGGGTAGCACCAGGACCACAGTCTGAACTGAGCTGAGCGAAGGCTTGGTGTGGAGCTGGTGCTACTTCCACCCCACTGTGATACCCTAGGGACCTGGGAGCTGCCTCTACTTTTGGGACACATTTCCTCCTGACCCAGGCCTCTTTAAGTCATGGGTCCACTTTGATGACACACTGGGCTTTAGCTGCAAAGAGGAGAATGGAAATATGAAACAACTCTCAGGCCTGCATTGTTTTCTGACTTAGGAAGACTCACGCAGTAGGGTATTCCATAGTAGGAAGACTCAGCCACAGTGATGATCGTCAGTGACAAATGCCAGCAGTCTTCCAAATCCCCATCCACTGGACCATGAGGATGTTGCAACCTCACCTGGCACATTTCTGGCATATTTCTGCATTGACTGGTACTTCTGTGTCTTCTACTGTGTTGAGAAAGGGACCTATGCTCCTGGCAGTTGAGGCCCAGATCTTGAGATGGTATTGACAGGTTGCTTGGGAACTCTGGGGTGGGGGCAGAGAGTGAGCAAATCAGTGATAGCTGGACTTTTCCCTGTTTTCAAAGGCAGCTGCTCAGAAAGTTAGGCCAAATGCAGAGTCTAGTTCTCCAGAGAACCAGTGAATCAGAGCCAAGGTTTCAGAGCAGAGGGAAAGCCAGCAGTGCAGCCATGGTGGGGAGCTTCCTTTCTGGGGACACACTTGGGTTGTGATGCCCCTCCTCACCAGGCCCTACTCTATGATATAGTGTGTCCAGTGGGGAGGAGATTGGCTAGGAAGGCCCCTTTTCTGCTCTGATGGCACAGCTCTTGTCCCAGGGTCGTCCCCCTACCCATGCCCCCCCATGGCGGGGGTGGGGTGGGGATGACCACTGTGCTCCAGGGAAATGAAAGGTAGCTTCCCACTGCCAAACAATGCCAGATGACATTGACACTGTTGATACAGAGACCACACTTTGAGGACCAATGTCCTAAGGGTTCCTGGTGTTTCAGATGAGGCAAGGGAGGCCATGTGGGTTTTGACTCCCTGGCCAGCCAGCTACCCACTGATGGTTTGAAGAGAACAGCACTACTTTTTTTCTGTGGAACCGATAAGATTAGCTTTCATTTTATACTGGTGTTTGACTGTTTTGGTGCTGTTTTGGGAAAACGGCTGGAATATATCAGTACTTTGGCGGTGGGAAGCTACCTCTCAGAGTCAGGAGAATGTATATGTACTGATTTAGGCTAATCTCTCAGATACAGTATGTGAAAAAAAACCAAGGTGGAGAACAATATGTGTAATATGCTAAAATTTGTGTAAAAATATAGAAATACGTTTGAATTTACATAAGATCTCTCTAGTAATAGCAGATACCTCTTGGAAAGGGCACTTTATGGACTGGGGTTGGAGGTGATAGGTAGGAGACTCACTTGCCACTAAATCTCCTTGGTACCGTTTGAGTTTTTAAAGTCTACACAGTTGAGTCTTGAACAACATGGGTTTGAACTATACAGGTCTACTTATATGTGGATTTTTTTTTGATACAGTACAGGACTATAAATGTATTTTATCGTTTTCTTAGTAACATTTTCTTTTCTCTAGCTTACTTTATTGTAAGAATACGGTATATGATGCATATACAAAATATGTGTTAATCGACTGTTTATGTTATTGGTAAGATGATAGTAGGCTCTTAGGTAAATTTTGGGGGAGCCAAAAGTTGTACGTGCAGTTTCAACTGTGCAGGGGGTAGGTCGCCCTAACCCTCCTGCGTTGTTCAAGGGCCAGCTGTAGGTGTACTGGTCAAAAAATGAAAATGTAACAAAAAGCACTGGCAATAGAGAGCCACAGTCCTGTCTGGCTCTCTGATGTTTTGATCTTGGAGCAGTGGTAACCAAGTCTGCAAGTCAAAGATGAACAAGGCTCATGTGGTGCCCTGAGAGTGAGGAGGAGAGGAAAGCATGGCAGCAGGTGTCGGCAGAGTTCACTGTGACACACATAGAGACGGCCCCCTCTCTAGGCCTCTGTCTGTACTATGCAAGGAAAGGGAGAGGTGGAGGTGCACAGGGCCTCTGCTCGTAGACTGTGGACTGGGCCAAGCACCGGAGGAGCTCTGGAGGGCAGAGCTGTGCTTGCCAGGCAGTTAGGACACTGAGCTCACAGTAGACTCCAGCTGGGCATTTGCATGACGGAGTCCAGGACCGCAAAGGCGCCGGGGGTTGGGGGTGTGAGGCCGTGACGGAGCATGGCGCCCTGACAGGGCTTCCCATTCTCCCTACCTGATGTCCTGTGTGCCTGCGAGGGGCATTATTGTTAACCCCTTTCTGCACATGAAGAAATGGAGGCTCATTTTTTCCAAGGAAGCTGCCCAAGATTGCACTGCTGGTTAATGGCTGAGCCAGGATTGGAACTCAGGTTCCTGGCTCCAAATTCTGCTCAATAAGTGGGGGAGATAGGAAAGAATTCAGGGTCCCAGATTTGAGAAGTGGATTTAGTAGAGCTGGTGGTTCACAGGGAGCTGCTGACCCGGAGGAGCTCCCTCAGGCTGGGGCCTCAGCTCCTTCTTCACAGGGAGGATAGAGATGCCCCTGGAACCCTGTGAGACATTGTCCCATGTCTGGTCCCATTTCCCCCTTTCATTGCCAGTGCCAGTCAGGCCAGATAAATTAATAAGATGAACACTACTGTCTGCCTATTGAAATCCTGTTATTCCTTGGAGGTCCAGCTCAAATGCCTGGCTTCCATGAAGATTCTCTGACCAGCCCCAGTGAGCTGGATAGCTCTCTTCTGACCTTGTGGGAGCCCCAGGCCGAGTGAGACAGTCACTTCAGAGCCCTTCTCTGAGCAGAGGGCCAAGATTGGATTCCTTGCAGTTGCCCATCCTATGGCAAATGATAGGTGGTGCACAGTAATGTTTTGTGAAGGCTGAAAGGTCTCCTGCCCTCATTTCTCCTCTCTCCAGACAGAAATCATTCATGATGAGGAGTCTCATCTAGTTACAACAGAGGGTGTGTGGTAGGGAGTGGCCAGGGACTAGTGATCCGAGTTGGGGCTGGTTGTGAATGCCTTTGTCCTGCAGGCTGCAGGTAGACCTCATCCTGGGGGCCTTGGGAGCCATCAGAAGTGCAGTCTCTCTGGCAGCAGTAAGGTGGGAAGCCTGGGGGCTACAGGGAGAGCCTGCATGTAGACAACCAGGGACTCAGCAAGCCTAGGGACCTGGCATGGATCTGAATTAGGCAGTGGGGGAGGGCTGATGGGGGAGGGCAGCCAGCACTGGGGTCAGCAGTTGGGGGGAGGGGAGGAGGAAGGAAGAAAGGACGATAGGGGACTCCCAGTGCCTGGTGGCTTCTAATGGGCTTGGCAGTGGGTAATAAAGAATTTCAAGTGACAAGAGGGGTCAGAGGAAGTCTCAACGTTGGAGAGGCACACTCTTACAAAGGAGGGGTAATGGCCAACTTCACAGGCTTCAGAGATCAGTCTGTGGAGACAGGCTAGGGGAGAGGTGGCTGGAGCCAGCAGGTGGGAGGCCACTGGCGGTCCCGTGTGATTGCTTTCTGGGGTGTGACAGTGGCAAAGCCGGACAGCAATGGGAGGCTGGCAGCTGAGGCATGGCTCATGGGCTAGGAGTGGGCGCTCAGCACAGGTTCCCTGCTTGATTGATTCTGCTGCTTGAACAACACAAATAGCCGGAAATGTAAACACCGCTGGATCCGGCACAGCGCCCCTTGGCATTGCTAATTAGCCCAGAGATTATTCCTTGCAAGGGAGCAACTACATCACGCCTCGGTTCTGGCTGAACAAGCTGAGCAGGGAGGCAGGGCTGGTCAACGGCTCCCGTCGACACCTCTTTCCCTGCCCCGGTTCTCTTTTAGAGATGCCAGAAACAGTCACCCAGTCCCTGATCTCCTGGTCCTACCCTTCCAAGGTACCATTGCTTAGGTGTTATTAGTAAAGAGAAGGGCTAATTTGTGTAACGGAAAAGTCACGGAGAGAGAATGTGGTATAAATGTTAATCGCTTTTTTAACTTCACATTATGTGATCCGTTAACATTAATATTTAATTTAATGCAGTCAAAAGATTAATGCTTGTGTTTATTTCTAAAAAAGGCAAGGATGCTTCAGGCTGCTTTTCAGCTTGGTTGAGCTTTGGGGAAAAAAAAACCCAAAAAACAAAAAACCAACCAACCCACCCAGAACAGAAGAAATGTATTCATGCTGTAATAAGACAAATACTCTCTCCCCCACCCGCTCTCCCTCCTCCATTCCTAAAAATAAGCCGCGGGGTTCTAATGGGGACACTGATTAAATATTCGGCTCTGTAATTTATGCCCAAGTGAATCCCAACAGGAACCAGGGGCTCTGGAAATCTGTTGTGAAATAATTATCCTGAATGACATTGTCGAGATGGTCTGCAAGGGTGCTGTCAATAATGCATTAGCCCAAATCTGTTTGAAATACAGCAAGGAAATTACACGATATTCATGGGAACCTGAAAGAATTATCAGTAAACAAATTTAATCAACTTGATGTTATGCATACCACTCAACCTCTTATTATCTGATCATCTAGGTTTAGAACACGCAGGGGAATTGAATGACGCGGGACGCGAGGCTGAGCGTGTGTGTGTGTGTGTGTGTGTGTGTGTGTGTGTGCGCGCGCGCGCGCGCCGCATGCATGCTTGGTGGAACCAGCCTCAGGTCTCTGCATTTCTCCTCCTTGGCTGTGTTTCATTTGCATTTTTCTCTAGGCTTGATTGTTGGCTGCCAGCTTTCACCTCAGCCTAGCTCTTGAACTCTCTTCTTTCCCCCAGAGTCAGAGCCCTGCTTAGAAAAGTCAGCTGACTGCCTACCTTTCCTCCAGATGCCTCTTTCTCCTCTTCTGCCTTTCAAAGAAGCAGTAGTTGCCCCTACTATGGAAGTCAGGAGAAAAGAGGTAGGAAGGAGAGGAGGTGAGTGCCATCATCGGGGGAGACACTTCCTGGCATAGAAGAAAGAACCCTAAGTAAAGATCTGCTGATCTTACATGAGTCCCTTCCCACCTCTGGGCCTTAGTTTTCCCATCTGAAAAATGAGTTTAGTGGTCGGTGTGATGTTATGAAATCTTGGTAGAAGCTCAGCTTGGATTTTGCTCCTTACCTTCTAGATGGGGACCCCAAAGGGAAAGGGCTTTCTCAAGACCAAATGGGAAATTGGAGGCAGACCAAACATAACTTTCAGGCCCACTCCTCATGACCCCTCCATCCCCCAAGTCAGAACATTACTTTTTGTCTTCACTCAAAGCCATGGGGAGCATTTCAGGGTTTTTAGTCCAGAACAGAGCCCTGGTTCTCTGCTGGGGGATTGGGGTGTCTTCTTGGCTTTGCAAGTCCCTTTCCATTTCCAGGCCTCAGCCTCCACGTCTGTACAACAAAGGGGCTGGATGAGATGACCTTTCAGATCCCCCTTATTTTGGCTTTGACATTCCACATTGTCATCCACTTTCTAAGTTCCTCAATTGGCTATAGCTTTATATTTTGGGGAAGGAGGTCTAGCTCCTGTTTCCAAACTGTAACAATCTCTTCTAACTCCTTTGTGCTCAGTAAGATGCTCTTACTGAGCATCTGCCATGATCAGTGCCCAGGACTGGGCCCTATTGGGGAATATGTATGGAATATACTTATTGAATCCACTATGTGCCTGGTCCTGGGCTTGGTATTGGCATAACTTCATGGAACTTGGAAATAATACTTGGGGAATAAATAAAATAAATAAAAGCCAATTCATTCAACAGCTTCTTCTGGGGTACCTACTGTGTGTCTGTCCCTATACTCAGCATTATGTAGGATAGTAGTAACACATATGAATACAAACTATGTACTGAGCCCTTCAGGGTTTAAGTGCATGGTGAATGAGACTTTCCCATTGCGTGGGAATAGCCCATCATGAAGTAAAAGGATAGGCAGAAAGGACCTGTGTTATAAAGAATACCAAAGGCAAAGAGTATAGACACGTAGAAGATGCTACGGAATGGGCTCTTCTTTTTTTTAAGGATTTATTTATTTACTCAGAGAGAGAGAGAGAGAGGCAGAGACACAGGCAGAGGAAGAAGCAGGCTCCATGCAGGAAGCCCGATGTGGGACTCGATCCCAGGTCTCCAGGATCACACCCCAGGCTGCAGGAGGTGCTAAACCGCTGAGCCACCAGGGCTGCCCGGAATGGGCTCTTCTAACCTCTGTTCATTATTGCAGCCCAGACCCTGGCCCCACATTGTCCCAGCATATACAGACGAAAGTCTAGGTGTGGCACTGTTCAGTATGGTAGCCACTAGCCCCAGATGGCTATTTTTTTTTTTTTTAAGATTTAATTCATTTATTCTTGAGAGACACATAGAGAGAGGCAGAGACACAGGCATAGGGAGAAGCAGGCTCTATGCAGGGAGCCCAATGTGGGACTCAATCCCAGGACCCCAAGACCACAGCCCGAGCCAAAGGTAGACTCTCAACCGCTGAGCCACCCAGGTGCCCCCCAAGATGGCTATTAAACACTTGGAATGTGGCTAGTCCAGATTGAGATGTGCTGTAAATGTAAAATACACACTGGATTCCAAAGTCTTAGTACAATAAAAGGTTGTAAAGTATCTCAATAATTTTTTATATGATTACATGTTGAAATCACATTTTGGATATATTGAGTTGATGAAGTAGAATATTAAAATTATTTCACATTTCTTTTGGCTCATTTTGAAAAGTTTCATTTATTTAAGTAATCTCTATACCCAATATGGAGCTCAAACTCAAAACCCTGAGATTAGGAGTTGCACACTTTTCTGACTGAGCCAGCCAGGCACCCCTCTTTTGGCTTATTTTTATGTGACTAGTAGGAAATTTAAAGTTATGTATGTCTTACATTATATTTCTGTGGGAAATAAAAATATATAAATTATTTCAAAGAATATTTAAATCTTCAAATAATTTTTCTGGTGGGAGTAGGAGGGGGTACTAGGAGGGTGGTGATATGGCTTTCTTGTTCTCATTTCTCATGGGGGAGGTTAGAGGGACATTTGTTCCCCACTCCGTGTAAGAGATTCTAAGAGAATCACTAACAGAGATGGAGGAGTGCTGGATAAAGAAAGATTGACATTTTAGTTCTTGGCTTAATTTCTCTTTAAGGGGGTTGTTGATCTGCTCCCTGTGCTTATTTAGACAGGGGTGAAAGATAATTGGAGAGTGTGGTAGGCAGAAAAATACCCCTGACTTCACCCCAAGATGTCTATATTCTATTCCCAGCAACCTATTAATACCTTGTGAATACCTAATCTCAGCAACCTGTGAATTACCTTACATGGTGAAAGGGGCTTTGCAGATGTGATGAAGGTTAAGTAAGGAAGGACCTTGAGATAGGGAGATTATTCTAAATTATCCAGTTGGACCTAATCTAATCACATGAGTTCTTGCACTTGGAGGCTTTCCTGGCTGCCATTAGAGAGAGATGGGATGACTAGGAAGATGGAGGAAGAGGCAGGAAAAAGTGAAGGGGGCTTGGTTTGCCATTGCTGGCTTTGAATATGGAGGAAGGGGTCAGCATACAGGTGGCTTCTAAATGCTGGGAACAGCAAGGCAACAGATTCTCCCCTAGAGCCTCTAGAAAGGGCAGAGCCCTACTGATACCTTCATTTTAGCCCAGGAGATCTGTGCTGGATGTCTGACCTACAGAAGCACAAGACAACACATCTATGTTGTGTTAAGCCACTCTTTGTGGCAATCTATTATGGCAGCAATAGGAAACAAATACAGAGAGACACTGGGTTGGAGAGAGGGTACAGCATTTGGGCACAATAAAACTGCTTGAGCTGCTTATGAATGGAATGGACATTTTGGAATACTGCCAGACTTAAGCCATTCTGTCAAGACCCTGGAAGCAGAGGGAGGAAGCTTAGCAGCAAGAGGCCTTTGGATAGACCACCAAGGGTCGTAGTAGAAGGGAAGCAGAGGAGGTCAGCTTGGAGCAGCTCTTGGGGATGTGTAGTGGAAAGTTCTCCTTCCTGTAGGGCCTCCTGAAGAACTCATCATGTATTCCAAGATCAGTTTGGGGATCTACCATATAGAGATTGAAGAATAGGCCATGGATGAGCCAGTAGCCACCTATATCAGTTAGACATGCTAGGCCATGCTAAGTATCACACAGCCCCCACATCTTAGAGCTTTATGACAACAGAGATATATTCCCTGTTCATTCCCATGTCTGTCTCTACTCATCCTAGTGGAATCTATCTTCAAGTGTCATTTGCTAAAGCAAGCCACATGACTCCACCTAACTTCAAGGGGGCAGGAAAGGGTAATCCAACCATGTGCTGGGGTTAGAGCTGTGGATATTTATTGATTGACTCTAATGTCTACCAGTCCTCTTTTCTTTTTTATCCTTTCCTAGCCCAAAAGCTCCCAAGGAGAAAGAGTTCCAGGAAGTAAGGGGGAAGAGGACAGAAGAGCAGGGCATATGCCTTTCTTTATAGCAGGACTGTCAGGTTGATACCTGGCTGAATATGGGAAGGGTGTGATGCTTAATGAGATAAGTGATTGAGATTTTTTTTTTTTTTAGATTTTATTTATTTGAGAGAGAGAATGAAAGAGAGCAAGCATGAATGGGGGGCAGAAGGAGAGGGAAAAGCAGACTTCTTGCTGAGTATGGAGCCCATTGTGGGGCTTGATCCCAGGACCCCGTGATCATGACGTGAGCTGAAGGCAGATGTTTAACTGACTGAGCCACCCAGGTGCCCCAAGATTGAGCTTGGAATTTCCATTTACAGATACTTAAAATGAAAGGAGACTGAAGGGGTCTTCCTGTGATGTCATTACAAAATAGGAGTGTGCAGTTCATCAGGCATGGATGAAGGCAATACTTTGAAAGCCATTTTTTATGTGTGGCTGGTTTCAGACTCTACTGAGTCCAACTACACCTGCATTTAACCCTCAAAATGATCCTTTGAGTCAGATGGTCTCCCTGAGAGTGAATGTATTTTTTAATTATTTATTTATTTTAAAGATTTTGTTTATTTATTCATGAGCAATACACAGAGAGAGGCAGAGACACAGGCAGAGGGAGAAACAAGGCTCCTCGCAGGGAGCCCGATGCAGGACTTGATCCCGGGGCTAGTATCATACCCTGAGCCAAAGGCAGATGCTCAACTGCTGAGCCACCCGGGCATTCCCCTGAGAATGAATTTAAAACAGGGGGGAAGAGTTGAAAGATGGGGAGGTGGGAAGAAGAGAGAGAGAAAGAGAGAGAGCTCTGAAGAAAAAAATCTGAGCTCCTATATTCCATTTTGGCTGAAGCCAGTTCTACCCTGGATGTTACTGAAGACAATAAATTTATTTATTTTTGGTGAAGTCATTTTGAGCTAGATTCCTGTCACTTGCAACTGAAGGAGTTCTGACTAATTCAATGACTGACTTGGCCCAGCCTTGCAGACTAGTGTGTAGCTGGGGATGAGTTCCATGCCAATGAAGGAAAGACATGACACAGGTCACCAATTTATTCTCTCTTCCCATGAGTGAGAGGTATGGGGCTGTGGGTTTCCTCACAAAATGAGGAACTATTAAGTGAGCCCACTATTTGATTCTTTCCTCTTCTTTTCTTTTCTCTTTTTCTCCCACTTTCTCCCTCACTTCTTTCTTTCCTTCCAAAGCACGGTCTAAACCTATACAGAAGAATTTGAAAACCTCTGTTAGCTGGTCTGTGGTCCTGCCATTTGAGATACAACAGATTGCCTCAGTTTTGCTGAGGAACGTGGGATTTATTTTTGTCCCTCCTGGGGCCTGTGGCATCACAAAAAGCACACTGGCTTTTGAGGGATGCTTTCTCTGTGACTCAGGGAATGTCACTGCCTCTCATTAAATTCTTTCAGTTTAGACTCTCCCTCTAGTGGTGGGGGAAGGACTTGGGGGTAGGAGTGGGGAACGTGTGTATGGGGAAGCACTTGCTGTTTTTGCCACCAGTTTAGCCATCCATCCACTGAGTCATCCATTTTCTTAGCAGGGAACGTTTATTGGAAAGAAAGATAAAACAGGCACTGGGTGTGTCCCATACACATTTCTTATTGGATTCCTATTGCAATCCTTTGAGGTGGACATTATTATTATTACCCTCATTTTTCAGATGAGGAAGCTGAAGTTTAGAGCATGTAAGCCATATATTAAGTCCAGACAATGAGAAGGTGACAGAGCTGACATTCAAGCCCCCAATGCCCCTGCTCTTTGTATTCTGAGAAACTGTCTTGGTTTCCTATGTGTGAGGTCCATGCTAAGCAGTGCAGGAGAGATGATGAACACTGACCGGGTAGGAATCTTGTCATCCAACCCAGCAGTCCATTAGAGAACTGACAGTGAGTAAATAATTGTAATGCAGAGGAGAAGGTAGGAACATCTAAATGTAACAACGTGAATCTTTGGGATATAGGGACCAAAAAAATGAGCATTTCTGGGACTTTTCAAAATCCTAAGTTATTCTGAAGACTTCCAGTGTTCTTCATTTTCTTTACTCATTTTTATGTATAACTAAACTTTTTGATGAAGAAATAAGAAATATTAAGTTAGTAGAGTAGAACTATAGCCAATAGTGTATATTAAAACACGGGGAAATGTCAGTGAACATAATTGGGTAGTGTCTGAATAATGTCACATTGAGATCTCCCAGCAAGGTTAACAGCACTAAGGAATTCCTTGTTTTCCAAAACTTGTTATTTCTTGGAACACCACTCAAGATTTATGTAAAATATACTGTGCATATAAACTTATTAATATTTATTTTTTTGCAAGAATAACTCACCATTAGTAGCAAACAGGGCATAAACACATACTGAAAACACAACAGCCATGAGCAAGACTGACTCATGTCAACCTTAACCTTCAACTATGCCTGTCAGCCTTTCCTGCTCTTGCTTTGACTTGACATTGGCAGATTCCTTCAAACCAGCAATGCCTCTATATTGATAAGCTTTGATTCTCATAGGAGAATATGATACTTTTTTTCCTGGTTTTCTTAGTTGCCTTTTCTCAGGAGTTGAGATTTGGAAGAATATTTACATTTCCTGAGAAAGAATAGGAAGGAGTTTCTGATTGGAGACCCTGGTCTTGAGGGAGGTACAGACATAAGCTAGTGGGTTTGGGGAAAGTAAATAGAATGGGTCAGTGTAGGACTCCCAGCAGACATCCTATAGGAACAGGTATGTGAGCTGGGATGTGAAGGGTGGGCAAGATTTAGAGATTGAGGTGGGCATAAGAGTAGGGTGAAAGGCATTCCAGGTGGATGGCAGAGCTTGTGCAAGGTAAGACTGAGAAGTTGGAACCTGGGGATACACCAGGCAATTAGCCTGACCTTGAGCAGAGGGTTTGTGAAAGGGGGTGGTTAACAATATGACTGGGGTAGAGTGGGGCTAATTCCACAGGAGGGGGGCTTCATGCATCATTTACATCTCCCCATCCTATAAAGTAGGTACTCCAGGGTTATTTATTTCTGTTATGATGAGGAGACTGAGGCTTATGACTTGCTTACAGTCACGTGGGTATTAAGTGGTAGAAGTTGGGGGGAAGACAAACTCCATAGAACACATAGTCCAATGTCTTGCCCATCACTGGCATGCACTAGAAGCCTCTGGAATGGAACGGTCCTTGGGATTTCTTAAATGTCTGTTGAGCTGAACTGATGTGTAGAAATTGAAGGGAAATTAGATTTTGGTTAAATATGAGCAGATGCTTTCAGGAAAAACAGACTTCTGTAACAAGTTGTTTTAACCTATTTTTTTTTTTTTTTGCGATCTATTTGTCTCTCTGTCATTGATCTATCTCTTACTGATGTGTGTATTTATAACTGATCATGGTTCCTCTCTTAGTTTTGAGCACAGGAAGCCTAATGTCAATTTCGTGGCTCTGTAAAATGGGATGGTTTGCCTTTCTGCATGCTAATCTTAGCCCTTGCTTTGTTTTTTCCTGCCTTTTTGTCCCTCTGTTGTTCATTTCCTCTTTCAGCATTTGACATATTCATTCAAGCTGCCTCAAATTTGGATATAATTAACTAATCTGTAACTAATTGGGCACAGACTAAGAAATTCTAAGTCAGATGTGCAGAACAATGTAACATGCTGCCTTGTGAGCTCATGAGCTCACTGCCATCAAAGAGGTATGTAAGAAAAGACTGAAGAACCCCTTGGCTCAAAGATCCCTCCAGTTCTGAGATTTTCTTTCTTTTTTTAAAAATATTTATTTGAGAGAGCGTGCATGCCCACGTGCACACACATGGGTGGGGAGGGAGCAGAGAGAGAGAATCTCAAGCAGACTGCATGCTGAGTACAGAACCCAATGTGGGGCTTGAACTCACGACCCTGAGATCATGACCTGAGCCACCCAGGTGCCCCAGTTCTGAGATTTCCTAATGATAAGAGTTGGAATAGGTCATTTTTTCACTGCACCCACAGCCACACCCTCCCTACCCCCCATCAAGTGGCACTTGGGTGCCCATAGTAAAATCCTCATCCTCTTGCCTTCCTGAGGTCCTTTGGCCACACATCCTAGTGAGACTTGGGGACTGGGGATGCAGGCTGCCTGGCATCGGGGCAACAGTACAAATGACATTAATAGCATGTGACTAGCAGTGGATTGATCGAGTAAGCAGATGTTAAGGTTTTGGCTGATAATGATTCATTACTATTTGGGAAGAACCTGATAGGGATGCTCTTGCTCTAAGAATTAATTAGTTTATGCTTCATCAGTCGTATTGAGCAGAGTGTAAATGGCCCTTCTGAGTACAGAGCTCCGGTTAGAGGAATTAGCATTCCTTCCACCCAGCAAGACATGGCAACAGTGAGCTTGCTTCCGTGGAAGAACAGGCAGAGGGAGAGGGGAGGAACAGGGAGACTGAGAAACCTGCATACCTGAGGTCAGTCTGCCTTTCCAGCCTCTATCCCTCTTTCTCTGCAGATCATCATTTGGAGATGTTCCCCTTTGCCACTCCCAGTCTACGTTAGGGTGGGGCTCCTCTCTAGTTCAAGTTGGGAGGGAGGCCATGTGACCAAAGCTGGGCCAATCAGTATACTGCATCGCCTGGGTCACAGTGATTGGCTCATGGATGTACCTGTGTGATCCAGTCAGATGCCCTGAGACTCAAGGAGACATTTGCTGGGAATATTGGGAAGGCCAGTCTCTCTCTCTTTTCACAAAGGAGTGTGAGGTAGGTGCTGCAGCAGCCATTTTGTGATTCCAGCCCGCAAGCCATTGAATCATTCTCAGCGTTGGAGCCTCCCCAGCCGGTGCAACGTGGAGCAGAGACAGCTGTCCTCACTGAAATCTATCTAAATTACAGATTCGTGAGCAAAAAGAAGAGCACTATTGTTTTGAGCTACTAAATTAGGGGTGATTTGTTACATACCAATTGATCAGAATAGCGTATCTTGCATATTTTGGACTGTAGACTAATCTTCCCTTATTGTAAACCTGACCATCTTACCTTTCATCTTAAAAAGTCCTCAAAAGCCTTCTGATTAAAGACCAAACACCTCTGTGTGGTATTCAGGGCCTTTCTGGTGGTACCTCTGCAATATCATCTCCCTGCCCTTCCTCCCATGGATCCTGTCCTTCTTAGGAACTGCTTGCTTGTGGTTCCCTTAAATAGCTCATACTGTCTTGGGCCTCTGCTTCTTGTGGATGCTGTTTTCTCTGCCCTGAACGCCTCTCTGGTGCCTACCAGATGAGACCTCTGTGGAGGATTCCCTCACTTCTCTCTTTTTCAAAATCTTATTGGTCAAATGTTGGAGCCGGTAGATTCAGCACTGTATTCTCTAATTCAACTATTTTTATTTGTTTATTTTGAAAGAGATTTTATTTATTTATTCATGAGAGATACAGAGAGGCAGAGACACAGACAGAGGGAGAAGCAGGCTCCCTATGGGGAGCCTGATGCAGGTCTCAAGCCCAGGACTCTGGGATCATGACCCTCAGGTCATCCAAAGGTGGATGCTCAACTACCCTGAGCCACCCAGGTGCCCCTCTAATTCAAATATTTTTGTACCTTTTTGTTGATTTACCACATGGAGAATTTCCTTGAGTTTATCTTCCAACCATTTTTTTTAAATTGTTTTTTTTTAAAGATTTTATTTACATATTAGAGAGAGAGAGAGAGAGAGAGAGAGAATGCATGCACAAGCCTAGGGAGGGCAGAGAGAGAGGGAGAAGCAGACTCCAGGTTGAGCAGGATCGCAGGATCATGACCTGAGCCAAAGGCAGATGCTTAACTAACTGAGCCACATAGGCACCCCTCTTCCAAACCTTACTATGGAAAATTTTATTTTGATAATCCCATTTTAAATTTCCAACAATTCTCTCATGCTCTGTTTTCCATAGTCTTTATATTGGTTTCATGTTTTATGTTTTTTTTGCTTCTCAAATGAAAAAGCTTCTTGAATCTCTCTGCTCTTCTGTGTCTTCCTCATAGATTCCTCATGGGTATATATGTATTTTTTAATATTTTTTGGTTACTCAACTGTGTTGGTAAAGTTTGTCTCAAAAGTCTGATGATCCCAAATTGTCCAAGTTTAAGAAAGAGTAGGTTGGGAGCTTTGAAGACATAGGGCTTGTATGGTTCCCATTGAGGGAGGGTGGGGTAAACAGGAGATTGCTATTACCCTGAGAGAGCCTAAATGCTGTGAGGTGGAGGCTGCAACATCCCATGAGCTGTCTTTGGTCTTCCCAGATAGTTTATTCCAACTCCTGAGAGTGCGGTCTTCACTGGGTGATACATGCTTTGATATAGGGGCCACCGCCCATGGGGTTCGATGGAAGCAGGGTGGGGTTGAATGTTCTTTACAAAGACTTTGGATTAACCTCTCGTCTTTTCATTCCCTATTCTGCCTTCCTAACCCTTTCTTACCTGGAAACTTTGCATCTTAATTTCTCTGTGGATGGGCATGGCAGAGTAGCTTCCTTCTTGGCTGTAACCCCATTCTCCTATGTTCTAGGCTGCCTCATTTTCCATCCTACTTCCTCAATTTCCAGTCAGTCTCTGTGTTCTTGAAATGCATGAAATCACTGCTACATTGATGCGCCACCCCATTCTCTTCATTGTATTGGGTTTATACCTTTTAAATTCCTTCACTGTCATTTTACAGGGATCTCATCAGGCAAGGGAGAGAGATTGCTAGTTCACCACCAAGAACCATAGGTTCAAACTATGCTCTTCTATCTTCCTGTCCTGGAAAGGACTTTAGAGACAACTGAGCTAGTTTGAAGTGGACAAACCAGTTAGAATGGGTTTCGCCACTGGCCAAGGATGGAAGGCCCAATAGGGAGGTGGTAGGGTTTTAGCTTAGGGCATAGACTCAGAGATCAGACAGCCTGGGTTTGAACTCTGGCTCTATCACTAACTAGCCATCAGAACTTAAGAGAGATAGTTAACTTTACTTGCCTCTTTTCCCACCAGTAAATTTGGGATAAAAAAACTGACTTCACAGGGTTGTGAGAATTAAGTGAATTAATGTATACAAAGTGCTTATATAGGGCCCATAACAAAGAATTGTCTATGATTGGAGAAACAGGCTGGATCTCAGATCTCAGCTAACCTCAGGCCCTGTACAGTCGTTTTTATGAACTTCTACATATGAAGGTTCTAAACAAATGGAAACACAGCCATTGCTAAACGAAAGGTTTGTTCTGGTAGCACAACCCTCCCTTAGCTTTTCTTACTGTTGCCTCAGACCCCTCCTCCTCTTGCTCTACCAAGCCACACCCTTATAGGCTGGTCCCCCAATCCTGGACATAGGCCCCAGGCCCATCATTGATAATTATGTTATAAAAATAATACCCTAAAGCACATAGGGAATCCTTCTCTGTCTCTTCTGTTGCTCTCATTGCTGGGCTTTAAATCCTTTTAAGAAAGTAGACCTTTTTCTATTTGTGGCTCAACTCCCACCAAACTCGTGAACTCCTGGAAGGCAGAGAAGAGACTGTGGCTTAGTCATCTCTGCTCCCTCCAAAAGGCTGGTGGGGTAATTTACACTGCTAAGCTGGATGGAACAACGTGGAGATGGGTAGACCTAGTTGAGGTCTCAGCTCCTCCAGTTGATGGCTAGTGTCCTTGGGTAACTAAATTAACTGCTCTGGGCCATCACTTCCTTTTGTGCATTTTGTGACTCAAATAGGATATACTAAACCCTATACAAACCTAAGGCTCCGTGAAAGTAAATTTTCATTGAGGACATGTTGCTGATGAGGCAAGTCGAGCATTAGTGTGATGATAGGAATTTCCTGAAGGAAGGATGAGTTATGAGATTCCCAAACCCCAGGGATCTACCAGAGAGGCTTTCGCAGTTGCAGGTATTGACGGAATTGGCAGGAGGGTGTGGAGCGGTAGGCAAGTGACCAAGGTGATGGGAATTTTGAGTGTAGCTTACTTGGAGGATGGTGGTGAGTAACCAGGATGAGAAGTTGCAAGAAGAGCATATTTGGGCACCAGATGAGGCAATAAAATTGGGAAAATGTGAAGTTTGAAGGGTGGAGGCTCCCATACAGATGTTTCACCAGGCAGTTAGAAGTGTGAAAGTCCTGGCTGAGAGCAAATCTGGGCTGTCTCCTGTGTTGAGCTGATTTTTGGTACTCTAGAAATGGATGAGATGCCTGAGGGGATGTGGGGACAGATCAGAGAGCTGAGAACAGAGTCTCTGGGGAAGAGAGGAAAGTTCAGGAGGTTTAGGCTAGAGTAGCCCTTGAGAAAGGAGAGTGCTTTGAGATATAACAGGAGACCAGGAGGGCACCATGTCCAGAAGTCCATGAGGGTGGAAGTTGAGAATAAATGCCGATTGCTGATTGAGCATTTTGATGATATTAGGAGGCTTTAGGTGTGATAATGATATTGTGAAATGATATCATATTTGGTATTTACTTATAAAAAGCTGGTGGGCTGTCTTAAAAGAGATACTCTTTAGATTCAAAAATACACATAGATTGAAAGCAAAGAATGGAAAAATATACCCAATGCAAACAGTAACCAAAAGGCAGCTGGATTAACCATACTGTTATTATACAAAAGAGACTTGAAGATGGAAATTGTTGGGGACAAAGAAGGACATTTAATACTGTTAAAAGGGTCAATCCACCAGGAAGACTGAAATAGAAATAGACAATTCAACAGTAATTGTTGGAGACTCCAATATCCCACTTTCAATAATGGATAGAATGAGGCAGAGATCAATAAGGAACTATTTACAGAACACTCCATTCAACAAAAGCAAAATACATGTTCTTCTCAAGTGCACATGACACATTTTCCAGTTTAGAATATTTGCTGGACCATGAAACAAATCTCAGTAAGCTTAATAGAAAGAATAGAAAAATAGAGAAAGTCAATGAAATGAAAAGTTGGTTCTTTGAAAAGATCAACAAAATTGACAAACTTAGCTAGACTGAGCAAAAAGGGGAAGAATCAAGTGCCTATAGTAAAAAATGAAAAAGGGATATCACTATTGATCTTACAGAAATAAATGGATTATCGGAGAATAAGATCATGATTGATTTTTCAGAAATAAAACAGATTATAACTGTGTTATGAATAGCTGTGCATCAACAAATTTGATAACCTAGATGAAATGTACAAATTCCTAGAAAGACACAAATTACCAAACCTGACTCAAGAGAAATAGAAAATCTGAACAGATATATAACAAGTAAAAAGATTGATTTAGCAATTAAATTTCCAGGACACCTGGTGGCTTAGCAGTTGAACATCTGCCTTCAGCTTGGGTTGTGATCCTGCAGTCCTGGGATCAAATCCCACATTGAGCTGCCTGCATGGAGCTTATTTCTCTGCCTGCCTCTATCTCTGCCTCTGTCTCTCTGTCTCTTATGAATAAATAAATAAAATTTTTATAAAAGTAATCAAATTTCCCCACAGAGAAAATAGTCCCAGATGGCATCACTACTGAATTCTACCAAATATTTGAAGGTATTGGAAGGTATTTAATACCTATCATAATCTCCTTCAAATAGCAGGAGAGGAGGGCATACCCCTGACACATTCTATAAACCCAGGTACCATATTATGTGGATACAAAAACCAGGCAAAGACATCACATCAAAATAAAACTACGTAACAGCATCCTTTATAAATATAGATGCAAAAATCTTCAACAGAATTCTAGTATATTAATCCAGCCACACATAAAAAGGATCATATACATGATCAAGTGGGATTTATCCCAGGAATGCAAGGTTGGTTAATTATCTGAAAACTAACCAGTGTATTTTATCAATAGAATAAAAAGACAAAAACCATGTGATCAGCTTAGAAGACATAGAAAAAGCACTTGACAAAAGTCTAACACACTGTTATAAATTAAAATCACCCAGCAAACTAGGAATAGAAGATATAGGGGATTGAGGGGCACCTGGATGTCCAACTCTTGGGTTTAGCTCAGCTCATGGTCTCAGAGTCCTGGGATTGAGCCCTGCATTGGGCTTTGTGCTGGTCGTGGAGTCTGCTTGGGATTTTCTCTCTCCCTTCCTCTGCTCCTCCCACTGGTGGCCTCTCTCTCAAATAAATAAATCTTAAAAAAAAGGAAAATGTACAGGGTTGAATGGTGCCCCCTCCTATGTCCATATTCTAGAACTTGTAAATATTTCCCTATATGGGAAAAGTTCTTTTGCAGATGTAATTAAGATCTAGAGATGAGATCATCCTAGATTACCCAAGTGGACCCCAAATCCAATGTCCTGCTAAGAGACAGAAAAGACATGGGAACACAAGGAAGAAGGCCATGTGAAGATGGAGGCAGAAATAGGAGTGGTGCAACCACAAGCCACAGAGTACTTGTGGTCAGCAAAAGTGGGAAGAGACAAGAAAGGTTCTCTTGCCTTTAGCAAGATTGAAAGATATAAGATCAAAAAACAAAAATCAGTTGAATTTTTATACACCAGCAGTGGATAATCTGAAAGTGAAATTAAGAAAGCAATTCCATTTATAATAGAATCAAAATGAACAAAATATTTAGGAATAATTTAATCAAAGAAATGTGAGTTTTGTACAACTAAAACTATAAGATGTTGTAGGAAGAAATTAAATAAATGGACACTTCCCGTGTTTAAGGTTTAGAATAATTAAAGTGGCAGTCCCAAAGTGACCCACAGCTTCTACATAATCCCTGTCAAAATCCCAGCCGGCTTCCCCTCCCCACCAATTGACAAATTTATTTTCAAATTCATGTGCAAATGCCAGGAACCTAGCATAGACAAAAAAGGTCTTGAGAAAGAAGGACAAAGTTAAGGGACTCACAGACTTACTTGTACTACAGACTTACAGTAATCAAGACTGTGGTACTAGCACAGACATATAGATCAATGGAAAAGGATTGAGAGTCCAGAAATAAACCCTCACATTTACAGTCAATTGATTTTTGACAAAGGTGCTAAAATAATTCGATTGGGGGAAGAATATTATTTTCAACAAATGGTTCTGGGAAACAATATTCCCATGCAGAAGAATGAAGTCAGACCCCTACCTCATAACATTTACAAAAGTTAAGAGTTAAAAAATACAAGTCTTAGAAGAAAACAGAATTAAATATTTGTGGCATTAAGTTAGGCAATAGTTACTTGGGTAGGATGCTAAAACACAAGCAACAGATATATTTGCCATAATAAAAAATAAAACAATTTTATGTTTCCAAGAGCATAAATAAGTAAATGAAAGGAACCCACAGAATGGGAGGAAATATTTATAAATTGTAGATCTGATAAAGGACTTGTGTCCAGAATATTGAAAGAACTATCATAACTCAATGATAAAAAGATAAATAACCTGGTTAAAAATGGGCAAAAGATATGCATAGACATTTCTCCAAAGAAGATATACAAATGTCCAGTAAGCACATGAAAAGACACTCAACATCATTCATCCTTGAGGAAAAGTAAATTGAAACCATGAGACACCACTTCACACCCAATAGGATGACTGTAATAAAAAAAAAAAACATACAATAACAAACGTCTGCAAGATCTGGAGAAGTTGGAACCTTCATATGTTGCTAGTGGGATTGTAAAATGGCACAGCTGCTTTGGAAAACAATTGTACACTTCCTCAAAAATGTTATACATGGAATTACTATATGACCATGAAATTCTACTTCTAGGTATAAATCCAAGACCAATGACAACCTACGTCCTTTTGAAACTGTTCATAGTGGCAGAATTATTTGTAATAGCTAAAAAGTGGAAGCATCCCAAATGTCCATTATTGAACAAAAGTGGTATATCCATATGACGGCATGTTATTCAGTTAAAGGGAATGAGATATGCTACCACATGGATGAATCTTGAAAACATTATGCTAAATGAAAGAAGCATTATGCTAAATGAAAGAAGTTTGTTACTAAAGATCACAAATTGTATGATGTCATTTATATTAAATGTCCAGATAGACAAATCCATAGAGATGGAAAGTAGATTAGTGGTTGTCAAGGGCTAGGTGGAGGGAAGAATGGGGGAATGACTGGGAATGGGTACAGGGTTTCTTTTGGGGCAGTGATGAAAATGTTAAAAAATTAAAGAGTGGTAGGGTAGCTGGCTGGCTGGCTGAATTGGTAGAGTGTGTGACTCTTGATCTCAGAGTGGTGAGTTCAAGCCCCATGTGGGGTATAGAGCTTTCTAAAAAAAAAAAAAAATTAAAAATATAATTAGATAGTGGTGATAATTATAGAACCATGTGAATAAACTAAAGCCTACTGATTGTAGACTTTAAAAGGTTGAATGTTGTGGTAGGTCAATAAAGCTTTTAAACATTCCAAATTATTTAAAACTAAATAAAATGAACAGTTTGGTTACTCAGTCACACGAACCACATTGTAAGGATGGCCACATGTGGCTAATGGCTACCATTTTGTACAGTGCATATCATTGCAGAAAGTTCTGTTGGACAGCCCTGCCACCACAGAATGGCAGCTGCAGAGAGCCTGGGCAGGCACTGCACACCCCTCCTAGACCTCTCCCTGTGAGGACTGTAAGTGCTGTATCAGTGTAATGTTTACTTCCTGTGATGAAGCTGATGAAAATTCAGCTGTGTCTGTATTGCCACCTTAGAGGATGCAATACTTGGCTTGGTTGAAAATCCGCATGTGAGCAGGGTAAAATGTGCATGGGAAGGAGATGAAACAAATGTCCCCAAACATCAGATATAATTATTTTGAGTAAGGGGAATATAGGCTATCGTCTTGCTTCTGGTTATTTGTAGTAGATGATGCAGTTAGGATTCTTGTCTATAGGCTACCACTAGCCCACATCACCTCCTTCATGGTCCAGGTGACTTTGAATTCCTAGAAACAGCCATGCCTCTGAAGCTGTGGTGCTCTGTTTGGATTTCCTCATCCCATGAACTGGTTAAGATGATTTGAGGTGGGTTTGTGTATGTCAATGAATGGTGCTCACTGGGGTCTAGGTTCAGGGGCTTCATTATACTAGTGTCACTACTTAAAAAAAAATCCCATTGAAACAGTGAATGGTGATTAGCAGTATTATCTGATGTAGAAGTTCAGAAATGTGTCGGTTAACTTGGCAATGTTCTGGGGGGGCTTTTTAAGAGAATGTTGTGGAGAAAATCCAGAAAGCCAAGGGGAGAAATGTGGGGGTGTTAGGAGTGAGGAAGGTGGAGACATCAGTACAGATGTATGTTCTTGAAAATTTTGGGGCACTTAGGAAATAAAGAATAGTAATTTAAAGGAGTTTTGATTAAGTAAATTGTCTATCTTATATATATTTGAAATATTTTTCACTTAAAAGTAATACAAATTGAAAGTTGGAAAAATAAAGAAGAGTGGAAAGACAAAAACAAACCATCACCCATTGTTCTATTGAGAAAGGACACCTGTTATTAGTGTTTTTGTGGGGTTTCTGTCAGTCTTTATTCTTTACCTGTTTATATCTACACATCAGAATCTACTTCATGCACAACTCTGTTGTCTGCTTTTTACACTGCCTATTATTTCCTTGTGTTGATAGCGTCATATAATAATGATAGCATTTTATAATTAGAGTATCTCATTGTAGCTGTCTCATTGTATACAAAGCCATTTTTTCATTGGGATAATTAAGCTGAGGGAGTGAGATCCCAGGGAAGGGGACGGTAGAGAGAGGGACAAGGACCCCAGTCCAGGTTAGCACTGGAAGGGAGGAGTGAGGCCAGGCCTCACTTGAGGAGTTGTGTTGGAGGACGAGTGAAGGATAACTGGAGACAAATTTTGAATTTGAGAAGGTTGCTGTTGAAGAAATCATGTCAGAGGGCCTCTGTAAAGGGAAGAGAAAATTTAGAACAGCTGAGATGGGGAATTTGGTTGGGAGTTGACAAGAAGTGGGTTGAAAGGGTTTTCTGAGGAGCAGTGAGGGAATACAGCTGAGCCTGGGATTACTTGAGGCCAACTTTTCCTGAATTAATCAGGCACTGAACTCCTTCCTGATTAAGGGTAGGATTGGGTGCAGTATTTGGGATGAGTCTGCTACACTGGTTAGAATCCTTAATGATGGAGGTAAACGGCTTGGTGGTTAAGAAGGTGGTCTCAGGGACAACTGCCTGGATCTGAATCCTGGGTCTGCCATTTACTGGTTGTGTGGACTTTGGCAAATTCCTCATTTCCTTCTGTGTTGATTTCTTCACCTGTGTTATATACAGTGATATTAATATCTGTTTCTTGATATTTGTTAGGGTTAAATGAGAAAATCTATGTTAAGCATTTGCAACAGTGCATGGAACATAATAAATATTAAATAAATATTATTATGATTGAGTTGGTTGCAGGTAACAGAAACTCAGTACAACTAGATTAAGGAAAAGGAATTTATTGACTTACAACTGAAGAGTATAAGAAACCAGGCATTGCTCCATCCATTTTATTCTCTGAAATGTCTTGAGACTTCACTTTCTTCTGTGTTGGTTTAGTTCTTAGGCGGGCTGTCTGGAAGATGACCACCAGCTTCTCTGTACTTACATCCTATTAGCTGGGCAATGCCAGCAGGAGACAGAGTACCTTTTCCCTGAAAACTCCAGCAAAGACTTTGGAGATATTCTTATTGACCTGAGTGGTGTTCCCAGCCCATCAGTGATATGACTACTGTGGCCAGGGGAATTCAGTGCTGTCATTGGCCAGGTCTGAGTCATACTTAACCTTTAGAGCTGAATCACATGGTCTGAGGGTAGGATGGTCTCAAAAGAAAATGAGGTGCTTTTATTAGAAGAAGGATAAAGGATACTGGGCAAGCAGGAAGTCATTTCCACTCTACCAGTGGAATGGGCAAAGTGGAGAAGGACTGTGGAGAAGGCAGGCAAGCAGAAAGAGAAACTGTGCTGGGTGGTGAGGCTCCTAGGTTAGTGAGAGAAGGTGGAGGGTGGTAGGGTAGGGTCATGGAGGGTAGTAGAACTGATTCCCAAAGTATGTTCCATTGATTGCCAATTCAAGCGAATTTTTTTTTTCTTTAAAGGTTTTATATACTTATTCATGAGAGACACAGAGAGAGGCAGAGACACAGGCAGAGGGAGAAGCAGGCTCCCTCTTGGGAGCCTGATGTGGGACTCAATCCCGGGACCTTGGGATCACATCCTGAGCTGAAGGCAGGCGATGCTCAAACACTGAGCCACCCAGGCGTCCCTCAAGCAAATGTTAACGGGTTTTTGTGACAAGAGTTCCATGGAGGAGGAAGTCTGGAAAATGCCAGTATCTGTACTACAAGATTTTTCTTACTTTTAACACACTTTTGTATCTGGTGATTCTTAGGACAGAGGTATAGGATCTGTGATTCCCAAACATGCAGGCTTCTGGGGCCCTTAATCAATGGAGCATTTTGTGGGGTTAGTATCTGTGGACCACATTTTGAGAAACATGGTAGAAGAGGATGGTGGTGAGGTTGGGGAGTGGAAGAAGAGATTTTTGGATTGTTTGCAGGGGGACAGTGGTCTGCAGGTGGCTGTGGGCACTGAGGAATGGACCCCTTCTCCTTAAGTATGGAGTCAGAGGTGTAAGAGAAGGTAGGGAGGGTAGGGTGTTGAGGAGTGCAGGAACTGGCAAAGGTATATATTGGCAAGAGTGACGGGGCTTGTATGGAGGGAGCCCTGGAGCTGGGGGGAGGGCAAGATCTCAGGTGGGACAAAACTAGAGTTGTGGGGGACCCCTGTCTCTTAGGAAGCTTGGAGCTCTTTTAGCCTTTTTAGGTCTAGCATTTTTTAAGCCTATTTATTATTTTTTAAAAATTTATTTATTCATAGAGACACAGAGAGAGGCAGAGACACAGGCAAAGGGAGAAGCAGGCACCATGCAGGGAGCCTGACGTAGGACTCGATCCAAGGTCTCCAGGATCATGCCCTGGGCTGTAGGCAGGGCTAAATCGCTGTGCCACCTGGGCTGCCCCAGGTCTAGCATTTAATCAGAACGTGGTCACTGAGCTGGATTTGGGAAAATTGGCTTCTCAAGAAAAGTGCGGGTAAGTCATTTAACTGACTGTGGGTGAAGCTGAATATGGAGACTTTGGGGCCAGGAGAGCCTGAGGAGTTGATGGCACTATGTTTGGGGAATTACCAACAGAGCTGAGCTGTAGAAAGGACTGACTCTTAACATCCACAGCATAGCAGGGATTCTGGATGCACAGACTTGCTCCACCTTTCCCTCCTCTCCCTGTGTCTTCTGATTTTTGTTTGTTATATTAGATTTGACATTGTCACGACCTATACTGTTTTAACCTCAGTTTCTCACATGTCCTAGATTCTGCTCTGTAGTTAACTGCATTCAGTTTTTACTGCCAGGTCTTGTACAGCACAGCCCTTATACTCACGAGTTTTTCTTTCTTTTTCTTTTTCTTTCTTTTTTTTTTTTTTTTTTTTTTTACCTCTTTTGGATTCATTTACTAGGAAGGGTTTGATGGGAGCTATCTTTCTGAGACCTTCTCTGTTGTCTTATATGTGATGACACCTCACCTGGGTTAATAAACATTTTGGGTCACATTCTGCTCACCCCCACTCCCTAAATTCTCTAAGAGTTGTTTTTCCATCTTTCTTTTTAAAAATTTTTTTTTTAAAGATTTTATTTATTTATTCATGATAGTCACAGAGAGAGAGAGAGGCAGAGACACAGGCAGAGGGAGAAGCAGGCTCCATGCACCGGGAGCCCGACGTGGGATTCGATCCCGGGTCTCCAGGATCGTGCCCTGGGCCAAAGGCAGGCGCCAAACCGCTGCGCCACCCAGGGATCCCTGTTTTTCCATCTTTCGGCGTTGATTGTTGCAGAGAGGAGCATGCAGGCAGCCTGACTGTGCCCCCCTGTAGCTGACTCGATTTCTCTGCCCATTGGAGTCTTGACTTCTTGAGTGAATTGTTCTGAGAGGAGAAATTACCCTTTGTAATTCAATTTCAGATATATCTTTATTTTAGAATATTGTCTTCTCTTATATCTTTGACTACTTCTCTGCGTTCTGACTCATTCTGTTGCTGTTGTTCTTAAAGAGTTGGGGTGTATTCAGAGTCTTGGTTCCCCAGAGTCTCATCATATTCTTTGTGTAGATTTCCTTTGGGAACCAGGAGCCATGGGCTTGAAGCTGCTCCTGCCACTTCAGCTCTTAACTTGCCATAGGGGTCAGGTGTAAAACGGCAGAGTGCTCTGTGCATTGCTACATGGGCTCTGAGCAAAGCTGGCCACCCCATCATCTCATTGTCATGTTTGTTGGGGTACCTAATAATTGGTACTGTTTGTTGAATACTCCTGTGTGTTCCTTTTTCAGGAGAGAAATTTTTGTTGTAAAAGGAGAGAAGTGAGGTGGTCTCTGGAGGGAAAAATGGGGTTAGGGAAGGCTACTTTTTTTTTTTTTTTTTTTAAGAGTTTGCTCATATGTTGATAGGAGTGATCCTGTTGAGAGGAGGAACATGATTCGTGGGAGAGAGAGGAAAGAGAGCTGAAGCCATATCCTCAACTAGGCAAGAAGGTGTAGACTTAAAGCACAACTGGGAAGATAGGCTATAATTAGACATTTTGCTGAAATCTGTATATCCTGTACTTGCAGGACCCTCCAGACCTCACCCCTTAGGAGGGTGGCAGCAGGTATGGGGGAAGAACCTGAGGCTTTACCATTTACCAGCAAGAGACTAGATCCTCCATGGCCCTGTGCTTCTTGCAGAGGAGCCTAGGACAGACTGGGTAACCTCTCTGAGACTGGATTTCAGTCTCTTGTAAAATGCCAGTGATCCCGTGCTTGCTTTGGCAGCACATTTACTAAAATTGGGATGATACAGAAATGATTAGTGTGGTCCCTACACAAGGATGATATGCAAATTTGTGAAGTATCCCATATTTTAAAAAATAAAATAAAATAAAATGCCAATAATCCCAAGTATTAAACAAGTAAGTGTTAAATCAGACAATGTAAGCAGAACATAAAGAAAACAAAAGTGACTTCAGTTCCACCATTGAGAGATAACCACCTTTACCATACATACTTGAAAATAATATTCTTTATATACTGTTAGGTTACATGCTTTTAGCACTTAAATACATTAAGGACAATGTTCCATGTCATTTAATGTTTTCCTATAACACCATTTGAAAAAAAGTGTGTGTAGGTCACTCCAGCAGAAGGACTTAGCAGTTTTTTTTTTAACATTTTAATTTATTTATTCATTCATGAGACACACAGAGAGAGAGGCAGAGACACAGGCAGAGGGAGAAGCAGGCTCCATGCAGGGAGCCTGATGCGGGACTTGATCCCGGGACTCCAGGATCACACCCTGGGCTGAAGGTGGCGCTAAACCACTGAGCCACCCGGGCTGCCCCAGGACTTACCAGTTTTAAACAGTTCCTGAGTATTGACAGCATGTAAGTTGCTCCTTACTACTTTCTATTCTAAGTGGCACTGTCTTGAACTTCCTTGTGGTTGTGTTTTCACATGCATACATGCTTATTTCCCCAGGGCAGTTTTCTGGCAATGGAAATTTAGCTGAGTGGTAGACAAACTGACACTGTCCTGCAGATTTGGGGTGGGTGATATTCTCAGATAGGCAGAGTGCCGTCAAGCACCCACAGGGTGCTGATAAATGGGCTGCTGTCACCCTGGAAGCAGGACTCTGGGGGGCCAGCGATTAGTCTCTAGATGTGGCCTGTCCCCTTCAACGATTTAATTGCTGTCCCTGTTGAAGTCACAAGGGCAAGCTAATCAAACACGAGGAAGCTGTGAGGTTGAGAGAGAGACAGAGAGATGTTGAATGATGGAGTTGAGATGCAGGGGAGACCCTGACTGGTAGGAGGAATGGGCTGAAACAAGCAGGAGAAACTGACTAGGGCAAACTGTCCTGTCAGAAGAATGGTAACTGCTCACCAGCCTAGACCACCCATGGGACATTAGGGGAGAGCTGACGAGTATCAGGTGACAAAAAAAGAATGCGATTGATGGTATGTGGTTGCCCCTCAAACTCATGTAAAACAACCCAATAACCTCAGGATGTGTCAGTGTGAGTATAGCGTCCAGACCATGGGGAATGTGGATAGCTGGAGCTCAGACAAACAAAAGATGTTCAGGCTGGTGAATGATCTAGACCACGGTTGTTCAGTAGAAATATGATGTAAGCTCTCTCACTCACTCACTCTATCATCTATTTAAAATTTAAAAATTTCTGGTAGCCAATAATAGATTTTAGGTAACCCGATATATTCAAAACATGTTCATTTCAGTATTAATATAAGCAAATTACTTTAAAAAAATATTTTATTTATTTATTCATGAGAGACACAAAGAGAGAGAGAGGCAGAGACACAGAGGGAGAAACAGGCTCCATACAGGGAGCCCGACGTGGGACTTGATCCCCGGTCTCCAGGATCACACCCTGGGCTGAAGGTGGCGCTTAAACCACTGAGCCACCTGGGCTGCCCAATAAATTACTTTTTAAAAAAGATTTTAGGGATCCCTGGGTGGCGCAGCGGTTTGGCGCCTGCCTTTGGCCCAGGGTGCGATCCTGGAGACCCAGGATCGAGTCCCACGTCGGGCTCCCGGTTCATGGAGCCTGCTTCTCCCTCTGCCTGTGTCTCTGCCTTTCTCTCTCTCTCTGTGACTATCATGAATAAATAAAAATAAAAAAAAAATTTTAAAAAGATTTTATTTATTCATGAGAGATCCAGAGAGAGAGGCAGAGACATAGGCAGAGGGAGATGCGGGCTCCCTGCGGGGACCCTGATCTGGGACTCAATCCCAGGACCTCGGGTTCACGCCCTGAGCCAAAGGCAGATGCTCAACCACTGAGCCACCCAGGCGTCCCTATAAATAAATTTTAATGAGGTATTGCAATCTTTTTTCCCCAAGTACTGTCTTTGAAATCCAATATATATTTTACACTTCCAGCCTATCTCAATTCATATGCTAAATTTCACTGGTTAAAATACAATAGAGGCCCACCAAAACAATAAATTGTGTTTAATGGAAAAATGTTTAATACTTTAATTTTAATTAAGTTTAATTAAATTTAATTATAATGCTTTATTTTTTTAAATTTACATTTAAATAATTAAAATTAAATGAATAAAAACTGAGTTCCTCACTGGCATGAGCAACATCTCAAATGCTCTATAGTCACATGTGGCCGGTGGATATCGGGCAGCACAGGTCTGTGCTCTGAGGTTCCTACTCTAAATGTGGTCTATGTATCAGCAGCATCCAAACTCCCTGGGGGAACTGGTTAGAGATGCGAGTCTCAGGCCCCATCCAGACCTTCTGAGCTGAAGCTTGCATTTCAGCAAGTTCTCTGAATGATTTCTGTGTTCACTACAGTTTGAGAAGCAGTGGTTAGATGTTGGGCCATGATTTGGGGAATGTGTGAAGCAAATGAGTATTATTTTGCATGGAAAATGAAGCCTCCAGGAAGTTGTATAATGACCTTCACATGTTTGAAGACCTGTGTATAGAAGGTGAGGGAGATGTAGAGAGGTAGCCCCAAGTGGAAGAACAAGGACTACAGGTGGAGGTGGGGCTGGAGTGGGAGAAAGGAAACCAAAGTTTTTATTTTATTTTTTATTTTATTTTATTTTTTATTTATGATAGTCACACAGAGAGAGAGAGAGAGGCAGACACAGGCAGAGGGAGAAGCAGGCTCCATGCACCGGGAGCCTGACGTGGGATTCGATCCCGGGTCTCCAGGATCGCGCCCTGGGCCAAAGGCAGGAGCTAAACCGCTGCGCCACCCAGGGATCCCGGAAACCAAGCTTTTAAAGCTTCAATAGTTAACTATTCCACTGAATCCTTTTTTTTTTTTTAAGATTTTATTTATTTGTTCATGAGAGACACACAGAGAGGGAGAGAGGCAGAGACACAGGCAGAGGGAGAAGCAGGCTCCATGCAGGGAGCCCGACATGGGACTCGACCCTGGGTCCCCAGGATCACACCGTGGGCTGAAGGTGGTGCTAAACCAATGAGCCACCCAGGCTACTCTGTTTTTTTTTTTTTTTTTTTCTTTTAAAGATTTTATTTATTCATGAGACACACACACACACACACACACACACACACACACACACACAGGCAGAGGGAGAAGCAGGCTCCATGCAGGGAGCCCAACGTGGGACTTGACCCTGGGTCCCCAGTATCACACCTTGGGCTGCAGGCGGCGCTAAATCGCTGTGCCCCCAGGGGCTGCCCTGTTTTTTGTTTTTTTTTTTTAACATTTTATTTATTTATTTATTTGAAAGAGAGAGAGGGGGGTGGAGGGGAGAGGGAGAGTGTCTCAAGCAGACTCTGTGCTGAGCACAGAGCCCCACTGAGGGCTTGATTTCATGACCCTTAGATCATGACCTAAGCTGAAAGCAAGAGTCAGATGCTTAACCGACTGAGCCACCCAAATAAGTACAGCTTTCACTGAATCCCTATAATAACATAACTGAACGGAGAGGTAAGTCAGATCTTCCAAGTCTACTAAGTCACCCCTCCCCTAATTGCTGTGCATCCTGGAGGAAGAATTATTTGGCCACTAGGAGCCTCAGCTTACTGTCTATAAGATAGGGAAAATAATAACACCCCTCCAGGGATCATGTGAAGACCATGGAGGCAAGGACCATATTTGCCATGTTTACTACACCATTTCTGGGCTTTGCATAGACCTGGCACGGACTCAGCCCGCAATAACGATTTCTTTGTCAACTGGCAAAGCTCTGACTTGTGAACAATGGCCATTACTACTACTAGCAGGCTTGTGGTTTGAGGTGACAGGTTGTGTTTTTCAGTAGACACAAATGAACCCAGCCCTTGAAAGCTTGTTTTTTTATTTACAGTCTCGATTGATCTGGATCGATCTATATCCTCAAACCTTTTCATCAAGAGAGTGAAAACAGAAAAGCAAGGAGGGGAGTGGTTCTGGATTCCTCCACCTTCTCTTGCTCAGTGGGCAGTGATGGGCCTCTGGCCACTTTTATGCTATAGGCACAAAATATCTCCAAACGTGGTACCGGGTCACTCCGAAGAGGGAGGGTAACCTAGCCCATCAAAGCATTTCTCTGCAAAAGACCTCATCACAGATTCACTAAGCCACATCTGTGCTTCTGTCAAGTAAACAAAGAATATCTACTGCTCTCAGGCAGGCACTAACATTAGCCGAGTGAGGGCTCTTTGGGGACCAGGGAAAGGAGGTTCGCATTTGAAAATGAACCACTGTACATGGATTTATAGCTCTGCTTTTCCGATGGAGAGGGGGAAATATTTTTCTCTGGGAGATTGGAATTTACTAGTGGATTCAAGTGTAACTTTGGAGAGTGGCAGAGGTATTAGACGTGGCAGTATCACAGTATTGTTTTATTGGCAATTAGATTTCAAACTGGCACAAATGTATGAAAATAAGTCTCAATTATGGGCCTGTGAAGTTTCTCCACCATCTGTCAACAGTTTGCTCCTTATGCCGTAACATGTGTACCTTTGGAGGGGAAATGATTTAATAGCCCAAGTGAAGAGGTACAGCTCACCAAATTATATTGGAGTTTATAGCCAATGCCTGCATTTGTGATTTCTGATGCAGAGAAGGCAAATTTAAACTTGTGCGAATGCACATGCGTGCACACATACACCTCCTTTCAGGGGTCTTACAGATTCACAGCTGTCAGAGAGGCAGGTACTTCGAAAGGAGTGAGCCCAACTTCCCCACTTTACAGTTGTGAAAAGTCCAGTCCCAGAGAGGTCCACGGACTTGTCCAAGTGACACTAT
The DNA here is from genome assembly GCF_011100685.1 of Canis lupus familiaris. Classification (NCBI taxonomy): domain Eukaryota; kingdom Metazoa; phylum Chordata; class Mammalia; order Carnivora; family Canidae; genus Canis; species Canis lupus. Next base: position 28,686,748 of record NC_049225.1, read on the forward strand.
GACGTGGGGCAGAGCTAGAACTGTAACTAGCAAGCATCAGAGTTAGGGGCAGTGCTGTGATGGTAAATGCAGGACAACTGGCTCACTGGGGAAATGAAAACCCTGATGTGCCCTGCCTGCCTATTCCTTTGGTATAGACACTCCCACAATGGCTGATTTATTATCACCAATGTGATGTCACTGAATGTGGAGTTTGGAAGAGATGTGTATGATCATCTCTCGTGAACCAGTGGGAGCCAGCTTCAGTGTAGCACTGGTAAGGGCAATTGCTGGTTTGCCTGTCTGGAATCTGTTTTCCATTCTGGTAAGAGTCCTCTGATTTTTCTTGAAGGTATCCACCTCCTACTCTCTTCTTGGCCCACAGGGTTTGGGTAGAGTGACCTCCTCACCAGCTCCAGGGGTGGCATGTGACCCAGGCCTGGACCAATCAGTGTGTCCCATCTCCCTGGACATTGATTGGTTCAAGGATGGGCTTGTGGGCCAATCTGGCTCTGGGAGTCAGGACCCAGGACTTGGATTGAATTGGTGGTCTTAGAGCTAGGGAGGTGTAGCCTAGATCGACTGGTGTCTGAGCACTGGGACAAACCCAGAGGAAAACAGTAAAGAGAGAAAGAATGAGAGAGAGAGAGAGAGAGAGAGAGAAAGAGAGAGAATGGGCCCTAATAATAATTTTTGCTCCTGGATCCATCTCTACTTCAGGTTTAAATCCTGGACTTCTGTATATGAAAATCCACAAATTTCTATATTTCTCTATCAAGTGCACCCTGTCTGACAGAAGGAGTCTTAACTGAGGAGTTTGCTGTTGGGAGTTATACACGAAAATCTTGAGGGACCTTTGGGACCTTCTGCCTGTGTAGTGTGAACCCCAGGAGGCCATGACCTTGTTTATCTTGGCCATCATTGCTTTCACAGAACCCAGCACTGTGCCTGGCATGTGAGAGATGCTCAGTAAATTTTCATTGAATTTCTTGTGTCAGGCAGGTTTTGCTGTATTATGATGCAGTAACAAACAGCCCCCAAATTAAGTGGCTTATAACAGTGGTTTATTTCTTCCTTATAACTTTTGTCACCTAGAATGACTACAGCTCTATTCTATGTATCTTTATCCAAGGGTCCAGAGTGGTGGAACAGCCCCCCTCTAAGACATGATAATCTCATGGCAGAGCGGGGGAAAAAGAACAAAGGCAGAACCTTGTGGTGGCTCTTAAAGTTGCTGCTTAGATAAGGTACTCATCACTTCTTTTCATGTTCCCTTGGTCAATGCAAGTCTCTTGACAGGGAGGCATACTCCATCCACAGCAAGACACTGCATGCCACAGGCGGGAGTACCAATTTATTATCAATCCTTTTAAACATTGAGGAGCAAGTAATGGGGTGCTATAATACTGGTAACCACATACTTAATGAGAGAATGTGGGAACACAATTAGATATTTTCTTCTGAAGTTGAACATTTGAATATTCACTGACCCAGGCATGCCCTTTCCAGGTAAAGACCCCAGAGAGCCTCTTGCATATGGGCATCACATGTGTGCTGACATGTGCAGAAATGTTCATAGCAGCATGTTTAGAATGGCACAAAGTCCTCAACAACTCAGACAACTTCAATGTCTGTAGACAGGCGAATGGATATATAAACCAGGATACACTTTTACACAGAGAAATAACATGCAGCAATTAAATGGACAAACTCAGCTATTTGGAACATGAACGCACCTTAGAAACATAGTATTAAGTGAAATATTCAAGTCTATAGAAGACTATGCAGAGTATAACTCGAATTGTAGAATTTGTTTATGGTTTTTTGCATAAAGGAATGATAAACACAAAAACGCAAGATGTGGCTATTTTGTGGAGGAAGGATGGAGTAGGTGAATACAAGTTATTGGTGATGTTCTAGCTCTTAGTTGGCTGGTGAGTTGAGGGGTGGTCATTTTAATATGCATTTTAACTTATATTTGTTACATTTATCCTTTTTATTCTATCAAATATGCTCAAAATACAATTAGAATGCAAAAAATAACAACTAGGAAAGGAAATAATTTGAAAATAGACAAAAATGGGCAGCCCAGGTGGCTCAGCAGTTTAGTGCTGACTTTGGCCCAGGGTGTGATCCTGGAGTCCCGGGATCAAGTCCCATGTCCCTGCATGGAGCCTGCTTCTCGCTCTCTCTGTCTCTGCCTCTCTCTCTCTCTCTGTGTGTGTGTGTGTCTCCCATGAATAAATAAAATCTTAAAAAAAATAGACAAAAGTGATTATGGAAAAGAGCTGTTTTAGAAAAAGCAGGGTTCCTAGAGATGAATTTGGCAAAATACACTTTGGGGTAGAGTTCAGGGGCCTGGAAGAGAAGGGACAGGCGGCGAATGAGCAGTAGTAGCTCAGATCACCAGGTGCCCCCATGCCTGAGGGAGGATCTGAGTCCTCATTGGCTCCGGTATCATGCTCATTAGGCCACTTCAGGGACTGAGGTACCAGGAGGGATCCTGCATATGAGCATGAACATTACAGGTCTACAAAGAGCAGGCTATCACTGTGGATGAATGCATTGGCTATTGGGTTTGTTCAACTGGTATTCTGACTTAATGGTCTGTCACTGAGAATTTGGTCCTCTCTGGGTGTATAGAGAAGGTCCCATTTTGGCCTGATCAAGTTGAAGAGGCCATATCCAGATGGTTGGGTGAAACTGGCCTCCACTCTTGACCACCCCCATTGAGGCTGCATTCTGCTGGAAGATTCCCTGATAGGCTTTCTGACCTTAGGGCAGGAGAAGGGACTTTCAGACTGGAGATTCTGGATCTTTACTGAAACAATCCAAAAGTACCTACCTCCAGGTGTCTTACCATCTTCCTGAGCAGATGCGTCATGATACTGAGGGAAGCCTGTCTTGCTGTGGGGATTCCAAGGGACTCAGTGGTATTTGAGTCTATTCCCTCAGAGGGGGAGAGAAAGAGAGAGAAGGGAGCTGTGGGGAGACTGGAGATGAGTCACAGCAGAAATCAGAGCACAGGTGATACCCTACTCACTCTCTGAGGGAGGGGAAGCCTGATGGCACTGGCCTTCCCTGAACTTCCCTGACCACCTTAGGAGTCACATGAAAAATCTGCTCTGTGTCCTCTACTTGGGGGCATGCTTGAGCTCTCTACACATTCAGGCTTAGTTAGCTCATTTAGTTTGATTTATTTTGTTTGCAAGTAACAGAAACCCAGAAAAAAAAATAAGATTTTTGTTCAATACATTTAAACAGGAGTAGGTTTGGCTTTATGTGAAATTTGATCCTGAATTCAAAAAACAGTCATGGAGCCCTCTTCCTGTCTCTGCTGACTTCTTGGCTCTGCTTCCTAATGTTGGCTTTATTCTGGGGATGGTGGTGGTGGTGGTGCTTCCTGCAGGTCCCAGCATTCTCCCAGAAGCTCCTGAGGCTCTACTAAGGTCCATGGGGGAAAGAAAGAGCTTCTTTGTCCCTGATCTCAGAAACTCTGAGATTGATTCTGTTGGGGCTGGCTTGGTCACATGCCACTTTCTCAGTCCATTACAATGGCTGGGAATGGGATGCACTGATTAGGGTAGCCAAGGCACATGATCTCCTTAGGGTAGGGAATGAAGTCAGCCTCCCCAGAACCTTGTGGATCTTTCAGTGGAAATCACAGGCCATGAGGAAGCAGAAAGGGGGATTGGATATGAAGGGGTAATCCACTAATGGTCACTTCTTATCTACTGATGCTTTAGTGAATATTAGTCATTTGGAGGAGCTCTTTGCACCTCAAAGGTAATAGTGCTATATTTCCATATTGCTCTATTGCTATAAAGATAATAATGCTATATCATATGCTATATTGGTATTATTTGCCTTTTAAATTTATGTTAATTTTTTGAACTTTTAAATAATTTTTAACCATGGACTTTTTTTTTTTTAAACTGAAGTAGAGCTGACACACAGCATTTACGTTAGTTTCTAACGTACAATATAGTGATTTGACAACTCTACACACCTTGCTATGGTCACCAAAAGTATAGCTACCACCTGTCACCATAAAATGCTATAACAATGTCACTGACTATATTCCCTATGTTTTGTCTTTCATCCCTGTGACTTATTCATTCCATAACTGGAAGCCTTTACCTCCTCCTCCCCTTCACCCATTTTGCCCATGCCCCCTACACACCGCCCCTCTGTCAATCATCTCTTTGTTCTCTGTATTTATGGATCTGTTTCTGCTTTTTTGTGTTTGTTCATTTGTTTTGTTTTTTACATTCAACACATAAGTGAAATCATTTGGCGTTTGTCTTTCCCTGTCTGACTATTTCACTTACATAGTACTCTTCAGGTCTACCCATGTTGTTGCAAATGGCAAGTTCCCATTCTTTTTTATGGCTATGTAATATTCCATTACAGATAAAAAAATATATATTCCTATATCTATCTATCTATCTATCTATCTATCTATCTATCTATCTATCTATCATCTCACATCTTCTTTATAACCATAGACATTTTTAAACATAAACAAAAGCAGAGCAGATAGAGTAATGAAACCCCCACCCCATACCCATCACCCAGCTTCAACCATAGTCATATATTAATTTTTGATGTTCAGAAGTTTCAAATTTGTACATAGTTCAGTCTTGCTCTTTTCCATTGTAGTTCATCCCAATGTTTATGTTTGTACTTAGAGAGACACCAGATAGATATTCAATTACATTTTCTCTTAGTGGTTATTCTTTTTTTTTTTTTTCTTTTTAAGATATACTATGAGGTGAGGCTCTAACAGAATTTTTTCCCCAAGTATGCAATTTTTCAACTATTCTTATTTTTTTTTCAAGAGATTTTACTTATTTGAGGGGATCCCTTTAGTGCCTGCCTTCGGCCCAGGGTGTGATCCTGGGGTCCTGGGATCAAGTCCCACATCAGGCTCCCTGCATGGAGCTTGCTTCTCCCTCTGCCTGTGTCTCTGCCTCTATCTCTCTGTGTCTCTCATGAATAAATAAATAAATAATCTTAAAAAGATAAGATTTTATTTATTTGAGGGCAAGAGAAAGAGCGCAAAAGCAGGGGAAGGGGCAGAGGAAGAGGAGAAACAGACCCCCCACTGATGCAAGAAACAGACCCCCCAGCGAGCCAGATGCGGGCTCAATCCCAGGAACCTGGGATCAGGACCCGAGCTGAAGGCAGACTCAAATGACTGAACCACCCAGGCACCCCTCAAATTTGTTTATCGAATGATCCATCCTGTTCTCAGTGGTTTGGGAAGCCTCTTTGATTTGGTAGTAAGTTCTTGCATTGCCAGCATCTGTTTCTGGATGCATATTCCATTGTATTGACCTGTGTGTTGTTTCACCGATACCCACATTGAGCTTTGAACATGTATAAATAGTTTTCATATCCAATATGCTTAGTTCTGTCGCTGTGTTTCTTTTTTTTTCAATATTTTTTTGCCCAACTCTTTTCATTCCTCCAGGTGAAATTTGGAATCATTTTTACAAGTTCTAAAGAAAATCCCCTTAGGATTTTGATCAGAATTGGTTAAAGTCATGCCTTAAATTGGAAAAATGAACATTTTCTCAAATGGTGGTCTTCAAATATCGAAATATGGTGGCTTTTTTTTTTTTTCAGGTCTTGTGTGCCTCTCTGAAAATGCCATATTATTTCCTGTGAGGGTCACTCCTGGATCGTTTATGTATTTTGCTGTGTTTATGGATGGGAGTTTCAAAACTTCGCATTTGATCTTCGTTAGTCATTCTCTTAAGCCTTCTTGTTTGGTCAAGTTTGAGCCCCTCAAGGGTTTATTTAGACCACACTTTCTAGGAACTCACCAACCAATCTGCCAGAGTTTCTATTTGCTCTAAAAATCGAGCCCCCTGAGCTCTTATGTTTGGTGGGAAGAGCATTAAATTTGGCATCAGGACACACCTGAGTTGCAGGCCCTCTTCTGCCCTTTATCAGCTGGGTACCTCGGGCAACTGATTTTGCTTCTCTGAGTCTCATTTTCCTTATTTGTGTGTGGGCATGGATCATTTTATTCATTTTTCATCTACTTCCTTATATTGTGTTTCTCTGTAAACTTTTCTTCTTCTCTAGGAGAATCTAAACTCCTTGAGAACAGGGGCTATGCTGCCTCCTTGGTTACATGTGGGGAACGTAATTAGCTAACAGTGGGAGTTCAGGACTGCTAACAGAGTCCAGCCAGTGGACAACATGTTAGTTCATTCAAAGTAGAATATATTTTGAAATAATCTGGAGTCCTCACTTGGACCATGATTCTTTTTTTTTTAAGATTTAATTTTTTTTATGAGAGAGAGAGAGAGAGAGAGGTGCAGAGACACAGGCAGAGGGAGAAGCAAGCTTCAGGCAGGGAGCCCGATGTGGGACTCCATCCTGGGACTCCAGGATCATGCCCTGGGCTGAAGGCAGACACTCAACTGCTGAGCCACCCAGGCGTCCTGGACCATGATTCTTTTTTTTTTTTTGTTAATTATTTATTTATTTATTCATAGAGACACACACACACACAGAGGCAGAGACACAGTCAAAGGGAGAAGCAGGCTCCATGCAGGGAACCCCATGTGGGACTCGATCCTGGGTCTCCAGGATCACACCCCGGGCTGCAGGTGGCGCTAAACCGCTGCGCCACCGGGGCTGCCCTGGACCACGATTCTTTAATAAAACTTTGAAATATGGATGATAGTTAACAAGATTGAAATAGCCCAGGTGTATTGAGTTCATAGGGTGTTCCAGCACCAGGTGATCATATTCCAGGTATGACCCCATCAGACCCCACTGTACACTTCAAAGAAGCTAAGACAGTAAGATCACATAACTGGGACATGGTGTGGCTAGAACTTAAACCAATTTGGTGCTCTGAACCCACATCCTCTTCTATCTTCCCTACAATATCAAGTCTGTCTTCACAATGGCTCTGGCCTAGGAAGCAGTCAGAAATACTGGTCTTGTCCCCTTCTTCTCTTTTGTCTAGGTCTTGCTTTTAGTAAAGTAGTAAAATCAGAGATCCATTGATCAGTATTGGTTGCCTTCTCTTCCTCCTCCATTAGAAGCATTTCCAAAATAGGACTGAAATCACCTACTTCTCAGTATGGTGTTAAACTCTTACTCATCAAGTTGCGACACCCCTTGTCCTCCTGACAAAAGTAGCAGGCTACCCTGGCTGTGAAGGACCTCTGAGTGGAGGGGAAGGGGTGCAGAGTATGAAGAGGGCACAGAGAACAGAGGTGGAAGATTCAAAGCCTGGCAGGATGTCAATGGAGAAAGAACTCTGGATGTGGAGCCAGACACATCTGCTGCTTGATAAATATGTGACCCAAAATTGCTAAGCTCTCTGTGGCTCTGCTTTCTCAACACAAAAGTGGGGACTGGATACCTCTGACACATCAGAGTGATGGTAGACCTGGATGGTGGGAGCCCGCTTTAGATTGTGTAGCCTTTGGCATTTGTAGGAAGATGTCTTTGTTGTTATTGTACTAAAAAAAAATAAGAGGGAGAGAAAACAATAAGCATGGAAAGGGTGATGTATAATCCCTCAGGCTGACTCCTGGGTGGTGGAAGCACCAATGCGCTGTTGGTACTGCAGGGGAAATGGGTCAGAAGGAGGTTGACCAAATGGGTTTTGGGTCATACAGATTTTCAGGGTTATTTTTGTTTTTTAAAATTTTGGATTCAACATTTTTCAAGAACATACTGTGGTAGTATAAAACTGGTGATAATAACAATAGCTAACATTTATGCACTCTTACTATAGGCTAGATAGTGTGTGATTTGGATGGGTTATCTAATTTAATCCATAAAACAACTTATAAAATAGGCATTATTATTTCTTCCATTTTAGAGATGGAGAAAGTAATTTCTGCTTAAGTTCTCTAAAGTTATGGAGCTGACAAGGTGATTTATGCCAGAGAGGTTGTAGAACTTAAAAATCCCTGCTCAATACCCAGGTCCCACCTCAGATCAACTGAATCAGGGTCCCAGGGTCAGTATAGATGGACAGTGCCCAAGTGATCCTAATATGTGGCCAGGCTTGAGAACACTGGACTAGATGTCTCCCTGGGGGACAGCAGATGGTGCCAAGGTGGTTAAGTGCAGGGGAGGGTAAATGCAGGTTCATGTTGGGGATAGTGGGGAATGGTGGCAGCTGTTCTCACTCCTGCAGACTTAGTGGTGTGACCCCACTGGAGCCTCTTGCATATTGGCAGTGAATGCGATTTTTCTTAATGGGAAGAAAAGATGGCCAGCAGGCTGTCTATGTATGTGTATGAGAGAGAGAGAGAGAAAGAGAGAGAGAGAGAGGGAGAGAAGAGGCATATATATGTGTATGTGCATGTGATTGAGTACTTGTATGCTCATGCGTATGCACTTATGTAATTGTAGAAATGTGTATACGGACATATGTGCACGTGTGAGGAAGTACATATGTATATCTGTATCTCTGTGTATTTCATGAATGTTTGCATGAGTATATATGTCTGTGTATTTATGAGCACATGTATATGCACATGTATGTGTATGTCTGAATGTGAGTGTGTATGTGTGGGTACAGGATTGTGTGAATGTGCACATGTTTTGATTATATATATGAATTTTCGTGTTAATATAAACATGAAAACGTGAATGCATGACTGCATACGTAGGTACAAGTGTGCATGTATGTTTGTGTGTGTGCATATACACTATGGACTGGATGTATTCCTGCCTCCCAAATTCGTATACTGAAGCCCTAACCCCCAGTCTGATGGTATTTGGAGGTGGGATCTTTGTGAGGTAGAGTGAGATGAAGTCATGAGAGTGAGGTGCTCATGATGGCATGAACACCCTTATTTAAAAAAAAAAAAAAAAAAAGGGGGATCCCTGGGTGGCGCAGCGGTTTGGCGCCTGCCTTTGGCCCAGGTCGCGATTCTGGAGACCCGGGATCGAATCCCACGTCGGGCTCCCTGCATGGAGCCTGCTTCTCCCTCTGCCTGTGTCTCTGCCCCTCTCTCTCTCTCTGTGACCATCATAAATAAATAAAAATTAAAAAAAAAAAGAGAGAGGGAGAGACTTTAGAGAGCACTCCCTCTCTGCCAGGTGGGGATGTAGCTAGCGGGCGACTGTTCACAAGCCACGAGACAGTCGTCCCCAGACACCTACTTGGCTGGCACCTTGATCTTGGACTTCCCAGTTTCCAGAGCTGTGAGGAACAAATGCTTAATGTTTAAGCCACCCAGTCTGTGACATTTGATTAAAGTAGCCTGAGCTCCCTAGCACAACATAGTTGTGTATTCATGTACGTGTGTATGCAAGCATTTGTGTACATGTGTAAATGTGTACAGGGGTATGTATGTGAGATTATATCTGTGGATATGAATGTATCTGTACTATGTGGGGGAGTGAGAGTATGGGCAGGAGTATATATATGTGTGTGTGCATTTGTGCATGAGTACTGTGTATCTGTGGGTGTGTGTATGTGGACACATGTATTTATGCCTGGTGTGTATGGATGTATGTGAGAGAGAATGGATGAGTGTTGGAGAATGTGATCATGTGTGTAAATATGTTCATGTATGTTTGACTACATATGGATATTTAATATGTATACATATGGCTGTGTCTTTCTGTGTGCATGGGTTTATGCTTGTGTATATGTGTGTGGTGCCTATTTGTGTACCTTCATGTGTGCACATGTAGAAGAGGATGTATGTTTGAATGTATCTTTATGTGTGTGGATTCTCTGGGTATGTGTGCACGTGTGCGTGTCTATATGTGTGTACATGTGGTTATATATGTATGTGTGTGTGGGCATGTGCATGTGTGGGTGTATGTGAGTGTGCAGGAGGGTCCTGGGTTGTGAAGCTGGGTGCCTGTCCTTTGCTTCTGACAGATGGTCCAGCAAATGAAGCCCTCTCTGCCACCTGCCCACTTACCCCCACCCCCGCTCAGGGCCTTGCTTGCCCCACAGTCTAGCTGCTTCCTCCTTTGCACTCTGACATTTGTACCCCTTTGAATGGTGTGTGGGGAAGTTGGGATCAGGACAGAGGTGGCAGGCCTGGCCTGAGCGCACTGTGCAGAGCCATGAAGCAGGCAGGGCTGAGAGTGTTAGTGTTAGAGCGTGTGCGTGTGCGTGTCTCTGTGTGTGTGTGTGTGTGTGTGTGTGTGTGTGTGTGTACCCAGCAGGGAGGCAAAGCCCAGGCAGTCCCCGCCAGCGCCTGGCCTCCATCCGCAGAGTGGGCAGGCAGCCCAGGGTAGAAAGGCCTGTGCTTTGCAGACAAAAATGCCAGATGGTGGGGATTTGGGGGGGCTCTCCATGGCCTGGCTGCCAAGGGCAAGGAGGTTTCTGGGGCTCTGGAGAATGAGCTGGGGAGTTGCATGTGTGCTGCTGTGTTGTTTGTTTTTTTTTTAATAGAGAGTAGGGAGGCTTGTTTTGCATATTCCACGATATTTTTCCCCTTTGGATTTCTATCTGTTCACTAAATTCACTAAAAAAATTTGATCATAATGCTTTAGATTTTTCTGGTATAAGGAGAGTACATATTCCTGCAAGGAAGTCAAAACATTTTTTTTTTTAACTGAAAATATTTATTGACAAGCTACAAAAGAAGCACCAAATAAAACAGATATTTAGATTGGGTGTTTCAGTTGTGAATGAGCTGTAGGGACACAGGGAGTGGCTGGGTTCTGTTTATTTCAGGAATGGGTTTCACCTCCTGATGATGGGGTTTCTAGGCTTTGTTTTTAGTTCAGGGAGTTTTTCTGAGCTGACCCACTTCTGGGGAAGGTGCTTTGCCATGTTCTGTCGGGAAGTGCCAAGCTTGCCCAGGTGTGGGCTCAGACAGGTGTCCAGATGGTTCTGTCCTTCCGCTCCTGACCAACAGAGCCTCTCCGTGGAGACCACTTCAGCGAGCCTTTGTCTCACCGAGCCTTTGTCTCACCGGTATGGATGTTGCAAGTGGTACAACTGTGGGCAGAGACCAAAGGCATTTTTTTTTCCATATTGGAAAAGGGAAACAATGAAGAGAAGGATGATCTTATGTGAGGAAAGTGTTTCTTGGCCCTCGCACAGCCCAAATGCAAATGTCTGCCCAGGAGAGCAGGCCGCTCTTTAGGGGCCTAGGAATAATGAGGGGAACATGGAGCTGTCTTGGAAAACAGGTGGCCGTCTTCACAGCCTTCCTGCTCCTGCCTTCTATTCCTTCATCTCCGGGCTCAGAAACCTTCAATGGCTTCATATTGAATCAAGTCCAAATTCCTTAACAGGGTACTGGTGGGCCATAGGAATGGCCGAGAAATACTTCCCTTTTTGTGGTTCATCTATCCCTATCACTTCTCTAACTTGCTCCATGCTCTAAAAGCCATTTTTTTAAGGAGAAAAATATTTATTAAGGAGTCGCAAAAGCAGTACTAATAAAACAGAAAGTCGGATGGGCTATCAGTCACACCAGGGTTCCTCCCAGGATGCCCTTCTTGCTCATTTCTCTGTCCAAATCCCATCTCTCCTGTGTTCAGCTGAAATGCCACTGCCTCCTTTCCTTCTCTATGCTCCTATGACATGTCATAGACCAAGAACATCTCACATGATTCCTGACTTGAAATGACCACTTTCTTTCCTTGAGGTCAGAGGGACTGTGTTTAATCCTGGCACGGAGCACAGCTCCCAGCACACAGCTCAGTTTGCTGAATGAATAGATGAAAACCCAAGTGCTGGCTTCCTTTTGGAGCTTGTATCAGTGGGCACAGTAGTATGATTCTTCCCTTGGAAATGACCGCTGGCCTACTCCTATCATCATCATCGTTTTCATCAGTATTGTCCTTAAGGATGTGTGAGTGTGTGTTTGTGGGTGCATGTAACTGTGTGTGTGGTGACACTGACATTGGGCATGGGGGCTACATGTAAATAGAGCATGTACAGGTTTCACTCAGGAAATAAGAGGGAATGAACCAGAAGATGTTAGCCATATACTCAGCTGCCATAGTTTCATCTCCTGCCACTTTCTGTCTTGAATGTCACCTTCGCTGGTAGCATCTTGCTTGTGGCCTCTCCCCCATCTTGTTTTATTATTAGCCTTTTTCAACTATGGTGGTTGAATACATTTATATCCTAGTGGGAAAGACAGATTGGACAATGATTCTGGGCCCAACATATGTTGGGTGCTGAGGATTCAGCGATGGAAGAGCAAGGTCCCTCTAGCAAGGAACTCATACCTTTAGAGAGAGAGAGATGGGCATAAATAGATACTGACAAAGTTTTGCTAATGATTCAGTAGTTAGGAATTGACTCGCTATTGAAGCACAGAGAAGTGAGACCTTCACACCAGAAAACTCCTACTTATCCTTTAAAGCCCAGCTCAATTACCCTTAATGTTACAAAGCCTTCCTTGATTCCCCCAAGAGCAAAAGTGGGAGAAGGGCTTTGGGCAGAGTGCCCAGCATATGCCAGGGCATGGAAGGCTGAGGGAGTGTGCTATGTCTGGGTTAAAAGGAGTGGGTTGTGGCTGGTGCATGTATTTGGGAGTCTTCGCACAGGGGAAGGGAGTACTGGGAGACGATGCTCAAAGGCAGGTGGGGGAATGTCATAAAGAACCTTGAATTTAATCTTCTCCTAAAGCAACAAGAGCTGGGCTTCTCATTGATCTATGTTTTAGGAAAACTCCTTTGGTGTCCCTGTAAAGGACTTGGACTGCAGTGGAGAGCAGCTGCTTAAAGGGAGATGTGCACAAGAGGTGGAGGGAATTGAACTTGGTGAATCATTTGGATATATGAGAAGGGGAGTGGACCACTTAGGATGAGTTCAGGTGCAATACTGCTTTTAGCTTACATAAACAGAGTTTATTTTCTCATGTCAGAGTATCTCTGAGTCTTGGTGGTTGTAGGCAGGGGTTCAGCTGTCAGAGCCTACAATGATGGTGATGCTCTTTGGCTTTCTCACTGTGGTCATGAGATGGCTAGTAGGATTCCAGAGATCTCACTTATATCACCCCCAGAAGAAGAGGAAGGCAGTGCCCTGTCAGTTCCACATATCAGAAGAGCCAACTAAATGCTCGGAGTCATCCTCAGACTTCTGGGGAGGCCATGTTGGTCAGGCCTGGCTCATTGGCCACCTTTGGACGCAAGTGAGGCAGGGAATATGAGGAATGGGATTGTCACAATTGGCTCAAACCAATTGCGATCCATTTTCCAGGACTGGGCACATTGTCCCTAAACCAAGTTATGGCTCTGTTAGCTGTGAGGAAATGGGGAATGGATATTGGGAAGGTATCTAAGAGTATTGGCCACCAGTAGTGAGGGCACAGGTCAAGGATGACTCCAGGATTTGGCCCTCCTGGCTTGGGGTGGCATTCAGCCACATAGTCACTTTGGATTAAAATGACTGTTCAGACTTGAATATTTTCTTGGACCAAGTTTCCTTGAACCTTGAAGGGATTTGTTAGAGGCAAAAGTGACCCCAAGAGTTTAAAAAATCCCTGGGTTTCTCATGGTCATCTCTGGCTTTGAGCTTCTGCTGAATTAGTTTAGTTGAGTGATGACTTAGGGACCCTTATGTGCTGTTCTTGTCCAGAAGTGTGGGGGATCAGATGTAGACTTCAGCCCTTTCCCAACACTCTCCACTGTGCTACATCACACACAGACATACACACATACTCCATTCTCTCAGGCACTTGTGTGTAGAAACATCCACTGAAAGCTTATGAAGGAGTGATTTATATTACAAAAACACAAACACTTAAAATTTAAGGCTAGACATATTAATTTTTTAAAGGCCCCTTGGCTATTTCTAGGATTTGGGTTCTAGCTTTTTGCCATATTACTTGGTCTTCCTCTCTCTTTGCTTGCTCTTTCTCTTTCGGGATCAACACCTCAACCCTTTGTAATTTCTTGGGAAGAGAAAATACTCTGTTTATAGCTGACAGCCCCTGGGATGTGCCTGGGTAGCATTATGGTAGTTTATGGCAGGAGTCTGTCTGACAGGTTGGTGTGCATGCCACACTTTATTGCTAGCTGTTTCGAATATTGCTCTGGCTTAGCTTCAGACTCAGTTCTGGTTCCCCCACTGCATGTCAAGGACTTGGCTTGGCAGCAGCTGCCTTTTGGGATCCCTTCCCAGGTTCTGTCTGCCTGTTGAAAGAGGAGGGTCTCTTGCATTTTGTTAGGTGTGGGTGTGTTGAGTTTGAGGAGCCCCCAGAAATTGCATCCACTTTTCCCCCCTTACCCAGCCACTCCAAGGAGTAATCTGATTGTGGTGCTGGGACACAATACTGGGCCAACACTTGAGGCTGCTAAATGCAAGTAGTTTAGAGCACGCCTGCTCTTCAGATGGGGTGGGGGTGGAGAGGAGCACCACAAATCTTCCCGTGGAAAATAAAAAGGTCAAATGGTATTAATTCATCTGCACAACTCACTGGGCTTAAAAGCACAGCCTGAAATGGCTTCTTGATTGAGAGAAAATGCTTCATTAATCTTGGTTCTCTCATTTGAGAGTGCAGAGAATGGAGACTAATGGCTGACATTCCAGTGTCTCAGGGGTGGGGCATAAACCTTCAGACACTATAATTGCAGAGAAGTCACAAGGAGAGGAGGAGCAAGTGGGCTGGGAAGATGAGAGGGGGACTCAGTGTCCCCTCTCTGATGGGTGATGGAGGTAGGGAGGCAAGGGGTTATAAGTTCCTTGCTAGAAATATTACTCATTAGTTCAAGATCATAAATTGTGCTGGAAATAGTCTTCTGCATCCTCAGAGTGAGAGCTGTGGCCTGGGAGTCAGGAATTCTGCGTTTGAGCCTAGCTCTTTCATTGCCTGGCTGGGTGACTGGGGCAGATTTTTGCCCCTCTCTGTAAAATGCAGGGAGGAGATGGGAGTGTTTGCTAACCCCTCAGCTCTCTCAGAGCTAGGATGCTTGACTCTTTATTGAGTACCAGACACATTTGGGCTCAGGATTGTAGCCTGAGGTTTAAGGCAATGCCTCTGCCTCTGAGGGCAGCCATACCTGCTTGTAAGATCAAATATGCAGAGACATACAAAAAAATAACAGGAATCAACATGCCAAAGGGATGTCATATGTGGGTAATATTCTACCTGGGAGAGGGAGACCTCCTTGTGGTTGGGTTTAGGAAGGATCACAGAAGACTTCCTGGGACAAAGGGACCTCATGGCATGGGACAGGCTTTGATAAGCAGAGAGGACATAAGTGGAAAGCTTCTACTTCCAAAGATCAGGTATTTATCTTGGGACCCAAGGAGAAGCATTCATTTTCTATAGCTTTCTGGGATGAGAGAAGAGAAAGAGCATGGTCACATCATCTAGAAGGCAACCCCAGGAAGCTTTGAGCAGCACCAAACCTTGTTTTGCATGCCTGAGACTCCACCATCAGACAACCGTTCCCAGTTGCTTAACCACATGGTGATGCTGGGACAGTGGCATGATTGCTCTGAGCTTCGTTTCTACTTAGATAGAGAATAATAACACAGGTCGGCAGGTAGGTAATAGTTGGGAATCAGTGATATAATGGCTACAAAGTGTTTGACATAGTATCTGGCACATGTTAGTGCTCAATACACATTAGCTGCTATCATATTGTTATTCCTGATGACATCATTCCTGAGTACTTACTGTCCTTAGGCACTGTGCGTTGCATTCTAATCACAACTAATAAGTTGTAATAACTCTATGATGGAAGTACTGTTATTAGGAATAGACAATTTTAGAGAAACTTGAGATTGAATAACTTGCTCAAGGCCATGTAGGTGGTGAGTAGTAGAGGTACAGTTTGGTTTCAGTCATCAAGCTCTTATCCATCCTGCTATCACCTCTCTTGGGATTAGTATTGTTATTTCTTTTCAAAAATGGGGCTGTAAGTCCACCTGACCAGTGGAAGGAGAGGGGTGAGTGGAGGGGCACTCCAGGATAGTTTCCCTGTTTTTGGCTAATCTAAGGAACCCAGAAGGAAGTAGGGACTCCAGGGGGTTAAGAATGTGATAGACTTGCTGTAGCAGGAGTTTAATGTATAAGTGTGAGGTCAGGCTGGGATGGTTGGATCAGAGCTTAGGTCAGGGGGCAGGATTTCAGAAGTGGGGCAGAATGTTTTGAATGATGAACTGGAGCAGATCAGAGGCAAACTTGCCTGATTTCTATGAAAATTCATCTGTCCAGCTTTTGGGAGGTGATGAGCAAACATGACTCTTCAGCCATTTCTTACGAGGTCATTGCCTCAGTCTCATTGAGCTGCTCATCCCTTGAAGAGCTCCTACCTTGATGTTTCCATGGACTCTTCCATGGACCATGAGTCCCAGAAGCTGCTCTCTAAAGAGTCTCATGATCAATAAGCCTTGGAAAGGGCAGCTCTCTCCCCCATCCTGTAGCAGATGCTGTCTGGGTCTCACCTGCCTCTCCAAGGCCCTGCTAGGCTAATGCACTGGGCTGGACTTCCAACGGCCAGCTCTGCCTGAGGTCTTTCTGCTCCTGCCTGGGAAGCAACAGGAAGTGCCAGACAATTGATGAGGATTACTGACACCCTTCCCCAGCTGGGCAAGAACAGCTCTTGACAGATAACTCGTCACAGTTGGCATATGGCGGGATAACTCTGAGACTTGCATCCCATGTCATCTCCCAGAGAGCCCCTCGGGACAAAGCTCCTGTTGCCCACAGAAGTGACTTGCTTGATAAATCCTCCTTCATGACCACCCTCCTTTCCCTGCCTCTCTTCTTATTTCCCTACTGGGGTTCCCCGGGATCACCTTCCAAATCAACTACTTGCACTTGAACTCTTGTATCATAGCTTGCTTCTGGGGGGACCCAAGTCAAGCTGCTCAGAGATTCCTATAGCACATTAAAGCATGAAAGGCTCTGAGAAATCTCACTGGGGAGGCCTATTTAACTTTAACCCAGTGCTTTCCAAAACTGTTTGACCAGAGAATTCTTTTTTACTAAGCGCCTAGTAACTTCCTGTGAAACACTGTTCCATGGTACACACTGGGGGAAGTCATGGCCCAACCCTACTTTGCGGCTGATTGCCAAGTTGTCTGAATCCAAAGAGGGAAGTGAGTGGCTGAGCCCACTCTTGGCAGATGAGACTCATGCCCCTTCCACTCCTTGTACAGGTGCATTTTCCAACCACCATATTCTTCCCCTCCTCATCTATGACATGTGAGAAATTATATTTACTGCATAAGAGATAATGTAACATGTGTGGGAATCCTAAACTGAAGAGGATTAGGCAAATCTGCAGAATGATTATTCTGACAGTGGAAGGAAGGGTGAGGGGTACCAGACTCAAGAACGGGGGAGCTTACTGTCTGGGGGGACTGAGTCATGACTGGAGGGGAAAATGTGACTAGAATTGTCTCACCACCCACCCCCTCTCCGGGCCCCTCCTCCCACTGCACTGCTGATGTAAAATATTAGCGCAGAGGAAAGTTAGCAAGCGGTTTGAAGAGGGTCGGCATGCGTCTCGGAAGGTACTTATCTCATTTTCATAGTCACCGGAGACAGCCAGGGAAGATAACCAGATGTTCGAGCATCTCTTCCTTGCTCTCGCTCACTTACTCACTCTCTCTATCTTTTTTGTAAATTGAATTTAAAGGGCCTGTTTCTTAGCAACAGCAGCAGTCAGTGGTTACAAAATCCTCCTTGGCCCTTTTAATGCCCAGGGATTCAGTAGGCAAATGAACCTCTCAGCTCAGGCTGGGGACTGGGGACAGATAGCAGGGCCACAGTAGAAGCCAGCACATTGGGTGCTATATTCTTGGAGCTGGGGAGCTTCCCAGAGGACCCAAGGTGTGGGCAGGAAGGCCAGCAGGACCGTCTGTGGCTCCCAGGCATACGTGGTATAGAATGCTGGCCGGACGGCTGTATGTGGCTGCTCCAGCTCTGTACAGGGGCATCTGTTGTCTTGGGTGGTGTGGCTGTGTGAAAAGAGCCCTAGGGAAAAAAAAAATCAGGAAGCTCAAACTCTGGCCCCAGCAACATTGTTGTGTTACCTTGGGCAAACTGTTGAATTTTCCTGAGCCTTGGCTTCTGTCCCTGTCAGATAGGTAACAACACCCACCGTGCCAAGCTAATGGGCAGAAGAGACCAGAGCATGTGGAAGTTTGAAAGGCTTTGGGAACAATGATAGCGTCAGGGTTTAGGAGTCTTTCCTCCTTCTGGCTGTAATGCTCTGCCCCGACCTTCCTTGGAGAAAACAAAACTAAATCCTTGAAGTTCTGAGATAACTCGCCCGCCCCAAAGGCTTGGAGTGTCTCCAGGCAGGTGGACACAGAAATTATGAGGTTGGAGGAGGTCCTGCCTGGGGCAGAGGACGAGAAGGCCTCTCCCTATAGAGGAGACCTGGTGGTCAGAGCAGTGATGGGCTCTTTGGAGCCACAGGATGGCAGGATGCCTGGTATGAAGGACCCAAAGGGGTTTTATTCTAATATCTCTTGATGCTTGGATCCTTGATCGCTGAGGTTGAAAACTGATGGCCTATGGGTCGTATATGGCCCTGACATGCACTTTGTTAGACCCTCACAGGGTTTTCTGATTTGTTGAATTAGTTGTTAGCAGTTACCAACGAGGAGACTTTTCCCAAAAGCTGTGATCTCTAGCGCCTTTTGAACGATCAGCAGGAGAAATTTTCACCTCATCAGTTGGTTGCTGAGCAGAGGCTGCTTCATTTCGATGGGACACACACCCTCCAGTTGTCACCATCCCCACTTCTCCAGGCTGCCTGTGACTGGGGCCCCTTTGCTCATTTTATACCTATTGGTCCTGTAGGCACCTGATTCTGAGATCCCTGCTTACCAGCAGCCTCTTGAGCATCTGTTCAGTGGGGATGTTAGTAAAATCTATCCAAGAGAATTATGACGATGAAATAGTGTGATGCACATAGTGTCTAGCACATGGCAATGGTTCAAAAGTACTGGTTTCTGTTTCCCTTTAAAAGCTTTCAAGACTTAGAGTCATTTGTATTAGTTGGTCAGTCATAAGGACCCAATGAACCTGAAATGATTCTTTTTAGGTCACAGCCTTTGTTGAAGCATAAACTCCTCCTATTTACTCATTTCTTCAGACACTACTGTGCCAGGATTTGACCTCAAAAGATACAAGTTCAAGGCTTGGCTGCTTCTGACGTGGATGATGTTGGCCAAGGCTTTCATTTTTGGGCTGCTTCAGTTCCATTCATTCATGCATTTATTATTGTGGTAGGCGTCACTGTACTGAGTGTTGAGACTTCAGTGATACAGAAGACACAACCAAAAGAAAGTCTCCGTCCCAAGGTGCAAGATACAATAACTTACTATTTATTTTGGAAGGATGTCCCAACATCTCCCAAGACAATGAAATCTCTAAAAACAATGATGCTGGCAGGCTTTTTTTCTGATTCTTCATAGCATTTATATCCCTCTTGTACACTTGTATCTTACTTGTTGTCATACTTGTTACCGTTTACTCATAAAGGTCTGATTTACAAAGTGGTGTTTATATAGTAGTGAACAAAATATTCTGTGGAATATCTAAATGGTCCAGTCCCCTTTGGATATATTATGACTGAATGAAGGAGAATGAACCAGGGTCCTGTGGCAGATTGAACAGAGGCTGTGAATGAATACTGCTGTTTGTCCTGCTGTGTTGGTTCCTCCTCTGTGCTGGTTATGGAAAAGAAGTCATTTGCTAGATCAATAGCCACATACTACTTACTTGGAACTATGTTAACTTGTTCTGGTTAAGATACCACATCTGGGGGTGCCTGGGTGGCTCAGTTGGTTAAGTGATTGACTCTTGATTTCGGCTCAGGTCATGATTTCAGGGGTATGAGATGTGGCCCTGTGTCGGGCTCCGTGCTCAGCACAGAGTCTGCGTGAGATTCTCTCTCTCCCACCCCTTGTGCCCCTTCCTCCCTGCTCACATGCATGCATACTCTCTCTCAAATAAGTAAATAAAATCTTTTTTTTTTTTTTAAGATACTACATACAGCTCAGAAGCTGCAAATGGAACTTCTATTTGATTAAGTCTGTCATAGTTCATTGTGAACCGCCATGAGAGAGGCCAGACTAGCATATTAAATGGAAGGCAGGACAGAGGGACTAACTCTACTGCATTTTTTAAGTCTTTGAGGATGATGCTTATCTCTGCCTTTCCGCAGGAAGTGATAATATTTTTGGTTTACCATCTTGGTCCAGGGATGGGGGCAGCTACAACTCCACTTGGCTTTTTGTACTAGAAGAGCTCATTCTATTAGACAAGGAATCATTGTGAAGTTTTGCCTCATTGCTAAGCAGGTATACTCCAACTATGTATTCGGGAACTGAGAAATGGCCTCTGATCCTGGGCCATGACTCCATTTTTAGCTGACCCCTGTATGCCATGATGAGACTTTGGGTCTTAGGGTATCCACACTAGTTTATATCCTCTATGATCCCTTAAAAGGTCTGCACACTCCATCTCCACATTGTAATTCCCTTTTCCCCTTGAGTTAATGAAAGTAGTCCCAGTTGGGAATGACTACTGCCTGCATTTGACTATACTGTTGCAAGGTACTGTCTTATGGGGACCTGTCCTCTTTTGCAGCTGGGGTTCTGGGTCTGAGAACTGGCTTTAAGTCTAGAAATTGGGCAAAGGACTGATTTTCCATTGGGATATCTAATCTCAGCCTTCTGCTCATGTTTCATCTTGTTTGATTCTATACATAGATCATGCCTTTGTTGGCTCTTGAGGATATTAGGTTATTTAAAAAAAAGAGTATTTATTTATTTATTTTTTAGTAATCTCAACACCCAATGCAGGGCCTGAACTCACAACCTCAAAATCCAGTTACATGCTCTTCTGGCTGAGCCAGTCAAGTGCCCCTGAGGACACTATGTTGGTATTAGTCATGTCCATCCATCAGGGGTCAGCAGAGTTTTTCTGTAAAGGGCCAGCCACTAAAATATTTTAGGCCTCAAGGGCCATATGGTCCTTCAGCATTAGCTGAATAGAAGTTTTTGATTTGACTCTTTGGACCCCTTTCCTCATATTCTTTGACAGCAGCTTCCAGCAGCCATACCAGCCGTGTAGAGGGCCACCCTCCAGGGCTCTTTGCCAGGGTGTTAAATCCTGCAATATGGGGGAGGAGTACCTCCATATTGATAGACGTTTCTTGACCCAGTTTTCTATTCTGCTTCCCTCTTTCAGCATCCACTTCCATATATGCTCTCCTGGTTCCTATGAGTTGGATCTTAACAGCTCCTTTGGTGCACGACATCTCTCTCCCCTAGCAGGCTGAGCACTTGCTAGTGAATCCGTGCTGTACTTTGGTTCTGGTTATGGCTCTGGTGGCCAGGAAAGGAGGTGGGGTGCATGATGAAGAGGGCCAGCATTGTCCTCTAAGGCACCTGCCTCAGGTGAGTCTTCTATTCAGACTTAAAGCAAGGGGGAGGGGATTGGGCCTCTTCAGCAGGCCTGGGGGTACAGGGGAATTAGGGTTCAAGTGTATCTACTTGGATATCTATCCCAGATCACAGGGCCCTACTTCTTCCTCTCGGGGACTTGACCTGGTATATCTGAATTGCGGGGGCTGAGAAGACATCTTTTTGTGAGGTTCTGCTTCTCTTATAGTTCCATCCTGGGTTTACCTTCCACTGTGTCCACTAACTGCAGGGGTGAGGCTCTCTTTAAATGCCATTGCAGAAGTTCCCTGCCTCTCACAGTTGCTTTAAATTAATAATTGTCCCACGCTTGTCATTTTTTTCTCTTCAAAGCATCATTGTTGAGCAGAAGCCACCAGTTTGCTAGTCCTTATACTTTTTCTCTTATATCTCTCAAACCCCAGAGATAATGCATGAGTATGCGGCCCTCCCCCTACATCCCACCCCAGTCACCACTGGGGAAAAGCAATTGTACTGCCACCACTTGCTCTGGACTGCCACTGGGCTCGTGGTGGATCTGCTCCAGAATCTTATCCTTGGATCTGCTGCCTGGGGCACTCCGGGCACCAACTGTCTTAGGTTGGGTTCCCAGAACCTGGGAAAGGTTTCAGATATGTGGGTTATCGAGGGAGTACCCTTTAGGAAAAATCTATGGTAAGGGGTGCGCCTGGGTGCAGCCAAGCCTCTGATTCTTGATCTCAGCTCAGGTCTTGATCTCAGGGTTGTGAGTTCAAGCCCTTCACTGGGCTCCACATTGGGCTCGATACTGAGCATGGAACCTTCTTAAAACAACAACAAAAAAATCTATGAGGGAAGGGAATAAATTAAGATAGGGAAGGGAAAGGAGCCAAGCAAGGATGTGGTTGCAGATGAAGTCTAGGTTTGGCCTGACCCATAATGGCAGGATTCTGGAGTATAAATCACACTGCAAAGCTATCTGCTTTTGAAGCAAGGGGACTAGACTTTTGTACCCTACATCAGCCAGCTAGCTACTGGCTGTTGGTGTCCCTGGGATGGGGGTATAACCTCCCTAGCAAGGTGGCTTCTGTCAGCCAAGAGCAATGCTCTGGAGGAGGGGCAGCTGTGAATTGCTATGGGCCAACTAGCAGAGCAGCTGGGGGCGGGTGGAGCCAGCAAGCAGGAACTGCAGCATCTATCACAGAGACCATGGGATATTCTGGTTCAGGAGAAATTTCAGCGAGGCTGAGTTGTACAGAGTGAGACATCCAGGTGGTGGTAGCGCTTGGACCAGGGTGTTAGCAGTGAGCGTGGTGAAAAAATGGTTGGATTTTGGGTACTTTTTTTTTTTTTTTTTTTTTTTTAGGAAAAACAGCTTACTGGAATATACATACACTGCATGTACAGTGTACAACTTGATATGTCTTAACAGTTGTATACCTCCCTGAAACCACCTAATAACCAAGATAATGAACGTATCCCTCATGCCTAAAAGTTTCATCCTGGCCCTTGATGACCTTCCCTCCTGCTCATTTTCACTGTCCCTTGACCCACCACACCTCACATCCCAGATAACCACTCATCCTTCTGCCACTACAGGTTGATTTGAACTTTCTAGAATTTTGTAGAGATGAAATCACACAAAAAATATGCACTCTTTTCTCTGTTTTTACTGTTTTCACTCATCGTAATTATTTTGAGATTCATTCTTGTTGTTGCATGTTCATTCCCTCTCCTTGCTGAGTCGGACTCATGGACATTTGCACTGCTTCTAGTTTTTGGCTGTCACAAGTAAAGCTGCTGTGAACATGTGTGTATAAATCTTTGTATGGACAAATGTTTCCTTTTCTCTTGGGTAAGTGGCTAGTTATGGACTACCTGGACCCTATGGTAGGTGTATGTTTAATTTTGTAAGAAACGGCCAAACTGTTTTCATTTTACCTTTCCACTAGAAGTGTATGAGAGTTTCAATTCCGTATGTCTTCACCAGTGCTTGCTATGGTCAGTCTTTTTCACTTTAACTATTCAAATAAATATTCTGTATATGCTCTGGAAATGTGGAGCCTATGGAATTTTAATGAATCAGACCTGGGCCCTGGGAAAAAGAAAAGGACTATTTATTCAACAAATATAAACTGAGTGCCTTCTCTATCCTGCATTATTCTAGAGGCTGAAGGAATGGTAAAGTATAGAATGGTTATGATCCCATCCCTCATGGATCTTACACTTGACACTCTTTTTTGCCCGTTTCGGGAAGACTGGGGTGGCACATTGGGCTCTGGTCGGGGTGGGATGGGAAGGTGAAGGAGGGACAAGTGCAATTGATGGAGGCAGTGAAGAGAGAGGGGGCTGAGGGTGAAACCAGTTCCATATTAGTGGGTTTGATGTACAAAGATGCTATGATATCCTCATTTTACTGTTGACTATTCTTGTGACCGTGGTCCAGTCATGTTCCCTCTTTGAGTGGTCTTGGTTTCTTCATATGTAAAGTGGGAATAATGAATACTTTGGATGAGCTGAGATACCTTGCCAGCATTAGCCAAATTACTTACTGAAGTCAGTGATGTCGGTTAATTCATCAGTTGTGCTCTTTAGAGAGGACCACATGTTCCAGGTGTGGGTTCCAGAAGGGTCTCAGGGACTTTGAAGTCAGCCCACGGCCCACTGCGTCATTTCCACCCTCTCTTTCAGTGCTTTAGGTGCAGACACCCAACCTGTGAGCCCTGAGCAACCAAGGGGAGCAGAAGGCCTGTTTGCAGCTTTATTTTTAGAGCCACCAATGGAAGATGGCTTAGGCTCCTGGCTCCACAGGGAGCTGAAGTCAGGCTATATTTAGGAGACACAACTGTGTCCTACTGTCCCTCCCATGTCACTGGGTTTTAGTCATCATGGTGTTGGGAACCATGGTGTTGGGAACACACCACTGTGTTGGTTGTCTGTGGGTCCCCCAGGAGGAGCAGGCCCTCCTTACTCAACCTTTGTCTTGAGCTCCCAGGAGGGGGCAAGCTGCCTTCCTTGGAGCAACAAGGGTTTCTGCCTCATTGTGATGCTTATGGCTAGGAGTGTGGCTTCCCTGGGTGCCCTGTGTGTAGCTATAGCAACAACGATGCTCCACTTTTGTTCAGCATTTCCCTGTTTGCCCACTGCTTTTACAACTGTCATCTATGGTGTCCCCTAGGTGGGTTTGGGGTGTGGCATCATTGTCAGTATCCCGATGTACTAGATCAGGAAACTAAGGCTCTAAGAACACTGAAAGTTGCTTTAAGTTACTGTGTGAGTGAGGATGTGAAACCAGGCTGTGGGCTTCCAAGATTGGGATTCTTTATTAAGCCATCATTGTCCTGATTTTGCAATCTAATGGCCCCTGCTCTATTCTGCCCATTATCTGCCCGTACAAATCGTATTTCTTCTTTGAGGCCCAGCGCTTGACTCAGATGCCTCCTTTTCTGGGAAACCCTCTCTTATTCCTCCAGGTGAGTGGAGCCCATGGACATTTCATGATGCTGTGCAGAATGCAGTGGGGATAGGATGTGGTTTGGCACAGCTCGTAAGGGCCCCATCTTACCTCCTTTGCTGGATCACAGCTCCTTTAGGACAGGAATCACGACTCATCATTTCCATATTCCCCACATCACATAGTATAGACTGCAGGAGGTCATACATAGTAGGTGCCTAAGAAGTACTGATTGAATTAAATTGCAATCAAATTCTATAGCTGGACATTTCTCAGAGCCTGACCAATGTTTGACTTCAAACTTAGACCTTTGAGCTTATAGCCTGGCTCTGTCCTTTGCAAGCTGGATGAGCTAGGCTGTTCTCATAACCAATGTTAGGCCTCAGTTTGCTCAATATGTAATGTCAGAATAATCATAGGAATAACATATCATAGGAATAAAGTATCATAGGAATGATAACCATGAGAATAATCGTAATGTAGGAATAATCTATTTCATAAGTCTGTTTAAGGATCAAAAGAGCTAAATGAAAATAAAGACCATGTGTATCATGCGTTCTGGTGAGTAAGGAATGCTAAAAAAATATTAGGGGAGGAGTTTCTTGTTCTTTACCCAGCAATCTTGTCTAATTCTCTTGGAAAGACCAAGGATCTGCTGCCATGTGACATCAGCTGACACTATGGAGAATAAATGAATGGATATTCATTAAGCACTTGCCATGTGGCATTCTTTCATTCATCCTACTCATTCTCTTATCCATTCATAGTTGACATGATTCACTTGGGGGCATCAGAAAAGGGTGGGAGCTACCCCATGTCTTCCCTGTCTTATGATCAAAGCTGTCCTCTCGTTGTAGAAGTGGGGCGGGGGAGACGTCTCTACTTTATTGATGAAGTCAGTCATTTCCCTTCAGCCTTTCTTTATTGTGAACTTGATGAATGTGGCCTCCAGATGGACCAGCAAAGTAGGAAAAATAAAAATACATTCAAAATTTCCCTCTAAACACTGATGGGCTCTGAATGTGCCCCTCTCTCCAGCCATTCCCTGCCACACCAGCACTGTGGGCCGAAGACGGGATTACACATGAGGGAGGGCCTTGGTGGCCTTTGAGGAGGATCTGTCCTAAGAGGCAGGGGGATGGCCGGTGTGGCCTGGGAGGCACAAAGCCCCACAGTGGGCAGAGACTGGCTGCTGGCAGGGATAGTAGGGGCTGGAGGAGTGGACTGGCTGGGATAGCTCTTTGTAACAGGGTGACTTGGTCAGCCCAGGAGCAGAGAAGGCTCAGCTGGGCCTAACCACATCAGTCCCATGGCTGCTCTGGAGCCTGGGGATGGCTGGGTTGGCTTAGTTTTGAATTGGCACCAACCAGACTCTTTTTGCCCCAGGGAGAGGGCTTCTTTGGCCTATGACAAGGGCTGGCAACACTGGCCCTGTGGTTGGGGACACTGCTTCCTTATGGAGGACAATTTTATGAAGAAGAGTCTGGATGTACCAAGTAGATGGAAGAGCAGGAGTGGAGAGTGTCTTAGAAATGTCGCAGAGACAGTGGTGGTCATATCACTGAGGGTCTATCTGCTCCCCCAGGACCATGTGACTACTCTGGCCAATGGCTGTGAACAGGAGTGAGGGGCATCACTTCTGGGATGACGCATAGAAGATCTGATGTGCAACCTGACAGTTGTCTCCTTGTTGCAGTGATGGGAAGGCCAGGGGTTTTAGGTGGTGCAGATTTAAGGTGGAGGAAACTGTCAGCCAGGGCCCCTGAGTGACTATGTGGAGCAGAGCCCTCTTCAGACTCAAGTTGGCTGTTTAGGCAAGCAGTAAGCCTTTGTTGTGTTGAGCCACAGAAATTTTGGGGTTGTATGCACAGCAAAGTGAACATTTGAGATGCCTGAAAGTTGGTGGCAGTGATGTGAAGATACTCATGTTTCACAGGCTCAGTCAAATATTCTTGTTCAAGTTCCATTTATATTGTGTTCTAGGGATAAATTCCTCTGGTAGACCTCAGCTCCCATACCAACCCTCTTGAACTCACTCACTAGATGGGGAAATTGAGGACCAGAGAGGTTAAGTAATAAGCTTAAGGTCACTGGTTTAGTAGCAATGCTATACTTTACAACCTTTGCTTTCACAAATTGTGTGTACATGGATGTCTTTTTCACAAAGAGAATTCCATTTGCCCACTGGCTTTACTCAGTCCTCTCAGCTATGCTTCATCATCATTTTGACTATCCTTAGGTGACGTTCCAGGAGCCACAGCCAACAGAAGCTTCGCTACATTTATAGTCAAGCAGATAGTGTTAATGAGCTAACATTCAGATATGGTGAGACAGTCTGCTCTGAAAGGGACGCTCTGGGATGCTTCCTTAAGTGAAGGAAGAAGGCAAACACTGGCTTTCTCTTTAACATTCTTGGGGAGCTAGAACTTTTGTATGTTAGAGATAAAAAATAGTGATGCCATGTGTATTTGTGAATACACATGTTTATGTGCATATGTGTATTCTGGTGTACCTTGTGGATATGTGTGTGCCGACTGCATGCAAGAGACTGGATTTATAGAGGATACATTCTTGATCAACATATATCCAATTAATTGAGCTTTTTAAAAAATTAGTTTCAGAGGTAGAATTCAGTGATTCATCACTTATATATAACACCCAGTGCTCATTCCATCAAGAGCCATCCTTAATGACCATCACCCAGTTACCCAACCCTCCACCTACCACTCCTCCAGCAACCTTCTGTTTGTTTCCTAGAATTCAACATCTCTTATAGTTTGCCTCTCTTTCCATTTTCATCTTATTTTATTTTTCCTTCCTTTCCCCTACGTTCATCTGTTTTGTTTCTTAAATTCCACATATTAGTGAAATTTTATATTTGTCTTTTTCTGACTTATTTCACTTAGCATAAATAAGTCTCATTCCATCCACATAATTACAAATGGCAAGATTTCATTCTTTTTGATGGCTGAGTAATATTCCATTGTGTATACATATACATAAATAAGGAAAAGCAAGATTTTTTTTAAACTATAAAATTTTCAGTATTCTAGAGGTCTTGAATTTTGATTCATCCCAGTCTCCTAAGCCTTTAGGTTACATTAATTCATTTGTTTAACAACCAGCTATCATGTACCTGCTGTTTCCTGGATCTTAGGCTTTTAGCACCAGGGTTTCAGAAGCAAGTCCCTTACAATGACCTGCTGGAGTCTGGAAATTCTTAGGGGAAGGATAGGAAGTGTGTTTTGTAAGGGGAGGCCCCAGAGGGCTAGGACAATTCAGGAGGGAAATTTTCTCCACGTTAGGCTTGGAATCAGAGAAAGCCTCACAGAGGAGGCAGTGTTTGAATTGTCATGGGTCAGAAAGAATTGGTAGGATTTTGATTGACAGGGAATGGGGGGCGGATAGGCCATTCCTTACACAGACAATGGGTGGAGCTCAGGCACAAGGGTGAGGGTGAAATTAGACTAATGTACTTCAACAGGGAGGCTGAAATAAAAAAGGATTGCAGGTTAACCTCTAATTAACTTGAAAAATGCTAGTAACTGGAACCACTTATGGAAGATTGTTCCATTAATTAAGATTTTCCTCTGTGTGTGCATGGTATGTGTGAGACCACACAGTCACAGATATACTCACACACCTGTTCAACCCCAACTCCCCTAAGGACCCTCCCTCCACATCCAGTGGATGCTGGTCTTCGCACCCCTCCGTGGCAGGGAGGGGAGCTGCCTATCAGCCTGGAAGACACATTTTCAGCACGCTGTGCTGTGGCCCCACGGAGACCCTGTTCCGAGAGGATTGGAAATGTAATCACAACAGTTTTTATTAGCAAAAGAACAGCAGGAGCCCTTCTGCTGTCCATATGGACAGATCCCGATGGGTATTCATGAAGCAGTTTGCCACGGGAACAGCGGTGCTTAAAATTCCTTGTCCAATTACCTTTGAACTTGCCTTTTTGCTGCAGTGGCTGCTGCTGCTGCATTGTCAAACACCTCGTGCCCTCATATCTCCCTAGAAAAGTGGAGTCTGTTTTACACTGTTTGGGGTTCCTTGGCCCCAGGGGGCCAGACATCTGTGGGCCAGAGGAGACCTAGGAGCTCAGGGCCAAGTCACGTATCCTGGATGTTTTGGCGGGCAACTCGATCTCATCTGTCCTGTGTTAGATGGTCCAGTTAATTGGAGCCAACAATAGCTTTTGGAGTAGCCCCTCTGTCCTACTGGGACCCGAGGCAAAGTGTCATTCTGCAAGGGCACCCCATGAGAGGGTAGAGTTGCCAGCCCAAGCGTCCTTTCCTGGCCTCGTCCACATGCTGCTTGGTAGAGGACAGTGGGTATGGTGACCATACAGCCCAGGTGCTTGGGGACATTTCCACTTCCACATGCCCTTTTCATTGTCCTTAGTGGTGCGTATTGGATTACAGACCCAGATTCTGAGGAAGAACATGCAGGAAAGTTATAAATCTGAAAGATGGTCACTGGTAAAGCAGAAAGAAGCCCATGCTTTCAGCAGGCTGCTGGTGCCAGGCCTGGAGATTCACTGGCAACAGAGGACAAAGGAGGAGGAGCCAGCCGGTGGAAGCAGGCACATGTCCCTGAGTTTGTGAGGATCAACACCAGAGGAGTGTGATGAGAAGACAGCTGTTTTGAGTTGCTTCCTAGGCATTTGGTAGTAGGACAACCCTGCTCACACCCCGAGTCTGGACATTTTGGTATGGATCAGAGCTGAGGATTTTCACCCCACGTTCCTGCTTTGTTTTTCTCAGGGGGCACCTTTTAAAACAACAGCTTAGAGTTGAGCCCATGAAAAGTTCTCACTCTTGCCCTGGGATGGAGGACTGGCCTTCCCCCCGGCCTCTTTCACCTCCCCGTTTCTGGGATTTGTAAGTAATATATCTTGTGACTTTGCTTCCTTTGTGAGTGCACTGAGACCTTCTCCACGGCGGGAGCTCGGATGCTGAGGGAGCTACCTGCTGTCCCCATGTAAATGGCTTGTGCCTCCTCTTTCAGCAGGACATCATCTGCATATTCTTAATTTCATACACCAGCTGTGGGCCCCTAACACAGAGCGTGACAAAGCAAACAAGGCATTATTGTTAATGCTTTGTGGACTGGATGGTTCTGCCCTGCATATCCGAGTCAGAGAGAACTCAGAGCTCCTCTGTTGTTCCGCTTCCTGAACTGTCCATTTCCTTCAGGGAATCTATCACTCTCCTGCTCTCTGGCAGGGGTAGTTCATTGGGCCAGCTTCCGTCCTCTGACTCCAGGAGAGACGTGGAACTCAGGTCTGGCCCAGTAGTCTCACGATGGATTCTGGAATGGCCTACTTGACACAGTAAGAGTCTGGCTTGGGATTTTTGCTGGAACTCTTTTTTTTTTTTTTTTAATATTTAGTTTATTCATGAGAGACACAGAGAGAGAGAGAGAGGCAGAGACACAGGCAGAGGGAGAAGCAGGCTCCCTGCAGGGAGCCCGATGTGGGACTCCATTCCGGAACTTCAGGATCAAACCGTGAACCGAAGGCACTCAACTGCTGAGCCACCCAGGTGTCCCACTGGAACTCTCTTTAAGGAAGTTTTAAGTAGGAGAAATGTAACTCTGGAAGTGTGGGTGGTTATAAAGTTACCACCTAGACAGAACCTGCTGAGAATGACTCCCATTGGCCTCAGTCCTCCACCATCTCTGGCTGCTTGGTACCGGAGCCCATAAATTCTCTTTTGTGCTTAAGCCAGTTCTAGAAGCCTCTAAGAGTTAAGATTCTTCCAGGTGACCCTCTTCCCACAGAAACTGGCATTCCTAGGTCTTTCTATTGTCAAATCCATCACCGGAAGCCTCCTCCTTCTTGTCAGGGTGTGGCTTCCCAAGCTGGCGAGAGGAGAGTCAGGCATCTTCCTTGAGTGTCACATGACATAAGGCTATGTGATGGGCCCTCGGCCTGGTCCTGGCTCATACCAGCAGCTTATGAAGTCGTGTAGATAATCTGCCCATATTTATGGGGCTTTTCCACTTCCCATCCCTAAAGGCAGAATCATCCTGGGGCTCGTTGTAGAGTGTGGGCTTTGGAATTTAGACAAAGCTGGATTCTTGTTCTAGTTCTGCCACTTGCTGCCAATGAACTGGGCCAGGTCATCCAACCTCCGTAGGTCTCAATTCATCTGGAAAATGGGTATAATTATACTCCTCCCTCGCTGGATGCTTTTGAGGACTGAATGAGAAAATTCACACAGAAGAAAGCTTAGCACACAGCCTAGCATGTCTATATGGAAGCTATTATTATTTCTAGAAAACCCACCAAACAGCCCTTAAAGCTACAAAGCAATGCCCACCAATTGTTATTTCATTGGCTTTCCCAGTGTGCATGCCTATTTCCTTTTCTTTCTATCTGCCCCACCCTGGGACCTACTGAAGGCTGACTTTTTCTGTTCTGGACTCTGTGGTTACCCAGACAGAAGATACAGATATAGTAGGGGAGCTCCTTATGGCAGGAACTACACCCAGTGGCCGAGAAAGAGCAGAGCAGAAGGGAGTGTGTTCCTAATGGAGGAAAACGAGGCAATGGTCCATGCCCACAGTTAGGGGACAGGCTTGCTGAGGGCTTATGTATTCATCACCTTTGACCCTGGGATGCTTTGTTAGAAGCACAAAACCACCCTTGTTCCATCCTGGAGGTGGAGATGAATTCCTTCAATTCAGTTCAGTCTTCCTGAGTACTTACTTTGTTCAGAGTTGCGGTACCAACCCCAGCTCCGATTTTCCCTATTTGTTTTCTTGTCAAATGCTCCAAGTAGAAAGAGGAGAGGGGGTGTGCAGCAGCATGGAAATTGTAGAAATTGGCAAGCTGATTCCACAATTCATATGGAAATGAAAGGGACCTAGAATAACCAAAACAATTTTGAAAACGAACAAAGTTGGAGGACTAATGCTGCCTGATTTTAAGGCTTACTGTTAAGCTACAGTAATCAAGACAGTGTGGCATTGGCATCATGATAGACAAAGAGACCCATGGAATGGATTCAGGGGTGCAGAAGTAGACCTACGCATACACGGGCAACTGATTTTTGATAAAGGTGCAGAGAGAATTCAGCGCAGAAAGGATAGTCTTTTTTTAAACAAATGGCATGGAACAGTGGGATAGTCATATGCCCAAAAAAATAAACTTGGATCCAAAACTTGTGCCATATAAAAAAAATTAGCTCAAAATGGATGGTAAAATCTAAATGTAAAATGTAAAACTATGACTTCTAGAAGAAAACAGAAGAAAATCTTTGTGACCTTGGTTTAGGCAGAGTTCCTAACTATGACCCCAAAAGCATAATCCAGAGAAGAGGAGAAAATATAAATAGGACTTCACAAAAATATAAGACTTCTCCTTTTTGAATGATATGTCAAGGGAATTAAAAAGGCAAACCTCCAGGGCTCCTGGGTGGTTCAGTGGTTAAGCATCTCCCTTGGGTTGAGGGCGTGATCCTGATCCTGGGATTGATTGAGTCCTGCATTAGGCTCCCCCCGCAGGGAGCCTGCTTCTCTCTCTGGCTATGTCTCTGCCTCTTTCTCTCTCTCTCTCTCATGAATAAATAAAATCTTAAAACAAAATAAATAAAAATAAAAAGGCAAGCCTCCAATGGAGAAAATGGTGCACACTGTTTATCTGAGGAAGGACTTGTATCCAAAAATATCAGGAGCTTGCAATGATCATAAGACAAACCAATCAAAAGTGGACAAAAGGGGCACCTGGGTGGCTCAGTGGCTGAGCATCTGCCTTCGGCTCAGGGTGTGATCCTGGGATCCTGGGATTGAGTTCTGCATTGGGCTCCCGCAGAGAGCCTGCTTCTCCCTCTGCCTGTGTCTCTGCCTTTCTCTGTCTTTCTCATGAATAAATAAATAAATAAAATAAAAAACCCTTTTATTAAAAAAATGGACAAAAGATTTAAGTAGACATTTCACTAAATAAGGCACACAAATAGTGATAAGCTCATGAAAAGGTGCTCAACATATTCATTACCAGGGGAAATACATATTAAAATTATAGTGAGATCCTGTTACACATCCTCTTAGAGTGGCTAAAATGAAAGGCTGACCATACCACATGAGGTAGAGCACCTGGAACTCTCTGTGGGTGGGAAGTAAATTGCTACAGCCCCATGGAAAACAGTTGGGCGGTTTCTTAGAAAGTTCCTTACACACCTCCCATATGATCCAGCAGCCCACAGCCAGCTCTTTCCCCAAGAGGAAAGAAAACATATGTCCATATAAAGACATGTACACAAATGTTCATAGCAGCTTTATTTGTCATAGCCCCAAGCTGGACACAGCCCCAAGGTTTTTCAGCAGGTGAATGGGTAAATGAACTGTAGTTATATCCATACAATGGAATATTACTCAGTAATAGGAATTACTGAGACCTGCTCTAACATGGATGCATCTCAAAATAATGATCTCAAATGAAAGGAGCCAGGAAAAAAAAAAAAAAAAGTAATGCTTTATGATTGCATTTAACATAAAGTTCTAGAAAATGCAAGCTGGTGCATAGTGACAGCAGATCAGTGGTTGTTGGGGGGTGAAGGCAGGGGGTTTTCAGGGAGGGGCAGGAGGAAGTTTCTGGAGGTGATGGATATGGTTCATTATCTTATTTGCAGTGATGGTTTCATGGGTGTCTATCAGAACTTAGTAAAGTGTACCCTTTAATTATTTGCAGTTTATTGTATGTCAATTATATCTTAACAATGCTGTTTTAAAAAGGAAAAGGAGGCTGTAGCTCTACCAGCAACTCTTGGACCAGCTGAGGTGCCACAAGAAAGCCGCTGTCCTGTCCAGGGGAGGGGAGAGCTGGAATAGACTACCGGCTCCAGTGTCTCCCTGTATTTGTGTTTGTCCACCTTTGCCCCCATTTGCCCCTCCTGTTTGGGTGTGCCTTCCCGATTCTCCCCCTGGTTGAGATTCTACTGGTCTTTCTTAATCCAGAGGAGAAATCACCTCCTCCACGAAGCGTCCCAGGACCACACCTGGGTCCTGGGTACTTTCTTCACCTCACATATTTGTGCAGCATTTATTTTGTATGTTGCTACTCACACAGACCATCAACTGTGTGTCTTGCTTATTAGGGGACAAAAAAGTTAAGAAGGTTTCAGTCCAGCCTCAGTACTTGCTCCCTCAGGCTCTTTTGAGGCTTCCATAAGCGGTGCCTCTCATCCTGGCGCTTGGGTGAGACAGGGGTATGCATGTGCTAGTGTCTCTATTGTTAACCGCACCTCCACTTACCCAAGTGCATTGCCCATGAAAGCACCCTCCCCTCCACCCCCAGTCACAACACACTCTTGACTCTGTCCAGATCCCAAATCAGTCTACTCTCTCCTTCTCCATGGCCTGGCCCTAGGCCAGCTGGTACCATTCCCTGCCTGGATCACTCAAATAGCCTTGTCGCTGGTTTCCCTACGTCTCTCTTCCCACCATTGCCAACTGGTCTGTTCTCAACCCGGCGTCCAGAGGGACTCTTCTAAGACCTATGTCAGCATATGTCATTTCCCTGCATGAAAGTGTTATACAACGTTTCCCACTTGAGCTCACATTAGAGCCAAACCCAGTTGCTATGGCCTACGTGGCTGTGCCTGGACTGAGTTATGCTGACCTCACCGACCTGGTTTTGTGCTTTGCTTCCTTTGTACCCTCTGTGCCCACTGGGCTGGCTGCCTTCCCCTCTCCCTGGAGCACCTTCCCTCCCCTACCCACCTCTGTAGAGGGGCTTCTTCAGGGAGGACTCCCAACCACCTGTTTAAAGAGAGTCCCTCCTCCCTAGCTGCTGCAGCAGGTGCTCCTGTTTGTAAGTGTGCACCTATTTGCTTCACTAAAGTAATGACTATCTCTTCTACTCAGCTTCGCGCTCTAGGAGAGCAGGGAGCAAGTCTGCACTTAGGCTCTGTGCCATGTCTCCAGCGCTGGTTTCTCAATGCCTGTTTGTTGAATGACTGAATGACTCACTGACTCTCAGGGGAAGCTTTGAAGGGACTGGCTCTTTGCTGTATCCCTTGTCCTAGTGACCTTGGGACACAAGCCTCTATCTTTCTGCCTTATAACACACATTTCTGAGATCAGGATGGCTCCCTTACAATTTTGCCTATTTTATGCAGCAGTGTTTTTCCTCCGGAAAACTGCTAACTTGGTGATTCAGTCTTAACAATGGCACACACTACGTCTGGGGATTGTAGGGATGGGAAAATCTTTGTGTTGTCCAATAGATGGCATGCCTTACAGATGAGGGCATCTCTCTTGGCTTTGGAGGCCATCTCTCAGCCACGACACCTGCTTTGTGACCTCATCTGTGTTACGTTAATCAAATATTCCATGTTTATATTGATCATATGTACTTGCGGCCTCTCCTTAGCTCAGATTGTAAGCTTCCTGAGGAGAGACATAGTGGTTTACGCTTCCCTGTTCATGGGCCCAGATTGGGCACAGAAAGGAAAGGGGAGGAGAAGGGAGGGCCCCCATGATGTCTAGAGGCTCAGCTGTGAGAACTCTTGAACCACCTCATTTTGAGAGCTCAGGAGTTCTGGGCTGCATCTCAGTGCTGCTGCCCGCAAAATATCTTTGCTCTTGGGCCCTCCTCGGTGTGCTGTCCAGCTCTAGCACCCAGGGCTTGCCTTGCTCATGACACAAGCCCAACAGTTGTGCTAAGTGGGCCCTTCTCATCCTGCTAACCTGAGCAGATGCCTTACCCCGCCCTCTTTATCTCCCAGGGCTTAGAGCCCAGCCCCTGCCACTAGCCCTCAGATCTCTCCAGGCCACTGAGAAATGGTTTGGCCCCATGACTGGGGACACTGGCTGGGCTCAGGCCAATGGGGTTCATCCTGGTTAATTTATTTATTTATGTATTTATTTATTTGTGAGTTATGTGACTCTGGTGAGTTTTTTTTTTTTTTTTTCCCTTCAGAGCCTCAGTTTCCTTATCCATAAGATGGGGATGATAATAACATGTAACTTGTAGTATAGTTGTAAACAGAGGTTAGGGTACAAATATCGACAATGTGTACTGCATGAACCCTGGCCATCTGCAGGCTCAGGCACTAGCCTTTGGCGGCATTGGGGGAAGGGCTGCGTGGCTAGAGAAAGGATGTGCTTCTCACCGTGGGCTTGGAGCTTGGAGCAGCTATTTCCCAACCCAAATGGGAGTGAATCAGGTGCCCCTCCTGCACACCTTTGGAAGAGAATCAACATGATGGCTGCCAATCTACCTGCCAGATCTCTGCCTATTTCCCTTTCCAAGACTTCGGGTCACCCTCTTGCTTATTACCTGTAGCTGGTCCTACTGATGCCCGTGGCTGGCCATCCTCACTTCCTGCCATACCCACTTACCTGTGAGTTTTCTAGTCCTGGTAGCTGGGCTAAGCCAGTGCCCCCTGTTGGGGACATGTCTAGTCCCCAGGACCATTCTCTTTTCCACCTGGTCACCCTACCACCTCCTTGACCCTCAGCTTCACTCCTGAGCTGGATTCTGATGGGACAGTGCTCATTGTGGGAGGGGGAGACAGTGCCTTCTGGGATGTGAAAGCAGAGAAATGTTGCATTTCTTCTCAAGGTTGGAGAGAGCCACCCACAGAAGAGAGTTGGCTCGTGATTGCCAGACTGCCTGCACCCCCTCCGCACTTGGCTGCTGTCCTTAGAATTTCTGCTGGGGAAGGTGCTTGGCAAATTAATCCCCCAAATGCACAGAAATCTCTCCTGCCAAATTCAATTCTCCAACCAGCGATAAGTGCTTACCACTGGCTTGTGCAAGCAAAAACAAAGCACAAACCCAGCAGCAGGAGCTGTGGCATCAGGCTGGAGAATTTACAGCTCTTTGAAACCCTGCAGATCTGCACTTCACAAAGTTATCAAATGAATTAAAGGGCCAAGTAAAAGATGGGACTTGCAAGCGGAGGAATAGATGCTGCCGAGGAAGGGCTGCCCGCTTGGTTTCAGACCTTGTCAACAGACAGATCTGTCGTTAAGCCTTTATCTCAGGGAAACCTGCTCAAGAGTCCGGTGTCTGAGAGACTGATTTGGGATGGGGGTGGGGAGGGGGGGTGATGGTGTTAGCACACAGCCTGTCCCTTGTTTTGTGGGTCCAGGATGAGGAGAAAGGAGGGAGGAGAGGAGAAGCAGGGCCTGGATGACAGTGGGACACGGTGGAAAGAGCCCAGGCTTTGGAGGCAAACGGACTTGGGTCACAACCTCCACCACTTCTTACTTGCGTGAACTTGGCCTCATGGGTCCCACCTCGGAGCCTCGGGGGCCTCCTCTCTGAAAATAGGAACAGTGGTATTGTGCTAGCTGGTGCTGGTGCTTTGTCGGGTCTCTGGGCACTGATGGTTCTTGTGGCATCTGAAGTAAGCACCTGGGGATATTTGTTGCAGGGCTTTCTGGTTGACCTGAGAGCACACGTGGCAGGTAGGGAGTTAATGCTCTGGTTGTAGCCCTCAGCCTATGGCAGGTGGGCGCTCCCTGAGTTGTGCTCTGTAAAGTTCCGGTGCCCCCGCGGGGTGGGACCTGCCTGTCCACAGTGACAGTGTGCTCCACGATGTGCATCCTGTGTGGCCTTCTGTCCCTCCCTTGTCTCTCTTTCCCCTCCCTGACTGGTGCTCCCTGGGATCGCATCCTCAAAACGCTGCTTGACCTTGAATCCTTGAATCCTTGTCTCAGGGGCTCCTCCTGGGGGAATCCGACTTAAGACAAGGATAGTTTTGGGGGCAAAATGAGTAGTTACTAAAAATGATCAGTGAAAACCAGAGCGTGCAGTGAGGCAGCACCTGACCTGGCTGGGTGGGTGTCAGTCTCCTGTCCCTCACCCCACCTTCCCGAAGTCTCTTTCCCAGGAAACATCCACACAGTGAAGGCCTTTCTTGCAGGCTCCCTTGCTGGTGGCCTGTAGTCTTGGGATCCCTCTGGGGAGGGAGCGGGCGAGTGACTATCTCCAAGGCGGTCACCCCGATGCTTGGTACCCTGAGCCTCAGGAGGGTGTGAATCTCTTGCACAGGGGGTACAAGTGCAGCCTCTGGGAGTTCTTTTTGGGGCTAAACAGACTCAAGGATTAATTAGCTAATGCCTGTGGAGTGCCTCGGAAATGTCAAGTGCCGAGTGTGAAGTGCCATCACTTGAGACGGTTTTCCTCCTTAAGCCCGCCACGAAAGATGTGTCAATTACCGCAGTGGAGATGCTGTTGCTGAGGCTCCAGCCCCCAGTTGGGGCTCTTAACCAGGCAAATATTTATGGTCCCCGTAAGGCACCCGGGGCCTCCCGGGACCTAGGGGCTGAAGCTCACAGCCCAGCCTCTGGCCAAGTGCATGGGGGTTTGGGGAGGGTTGGTGGGCTCGTGGCTCCTCTGCAGCACCTCCTTGGGAACTTGGCTGCCCAGTATCCCCCCAATCCAGACCCCCCCACCTGTTCCAGGGCCATCCAGCCCACATGGCCAAGCCCAGAGGTTGCTCGTCAGTCCTTGACTGGTCATCCATTCAGAGCATGGGTCTGAGACCATCTTTTTCCCTCCCCAGCCTGTTCCTCCTCCTTCTGAGGGTGGCACCGTAATCCTCCCTACGCTGAAGGAGGCTTCCATCATTACCCCTGGTACCTAACCCCTGACCAAGCTGTTTAGACTCTTTCTCTATACTGATTAGGATGTCTGTCTCCTCTGTGCCCCCCATCGCCCCTGCCCTGGTTCAGGCTGTCATCCCCACTCTGCTCCCATTATTCCCATCACCTGATGGCTCTCCTAGCCTCCAGTCTTGATCTACATGTAGCCAGTGGAGGCTCATTCTGAAACTGTTTCAGTGGGATCCCTCTCTCAGCGAACATCCAGTGGCTCTCTATTGCTTATAAAATAAAGCTCAAACTCTTTGGTCTCCCTGGGGCTCATCGTGATAGGCCTCTAATCAACTTCTCTTGTCTTTTTTCCGACTGTCTCCTCCCACGTCTCCTCTGCTGCGGCCAGCCTGAACGTCCCCAGAGTTGGGGACCACTCGCCCACATGACTCACTCTCCAGTCCTCCCACTTCCTGTGTACTCCCCCATCTTTGCTGTCACTGGTACCCTTCCTTCTCCTTTATTTGGAGGGGAGGGACACCCTTCCTGTACCTGCACATCTGTGTTTATTTTTTAAAAAAGATTTTATATATTTATTTGACAGAGATAGCAAGAGAGAGAGAGAGAAAGAACACGAGCAGGGAGGCAGAGGGAGAAGCAGACTCCCCACAGAGCAGGGAGCCTGACTCAGGGCTCGATCCCAGGACCCCAGGACCATGACCTGAGCTGAAGGTAGATGCTTTACCCACCGAGCCACCCAGGTGCCCCTACATGTAGTTTTAGGGGACAGATCAAATATCACCTCCTTCTCCTCTCGCCTGCTGTGGCAATCTGATCTATGTCTCTACGTCCTCCAGCGATTTTGATTTTGTATTACAGTGATGAGCAGGGAGTTGGCCTCATGCCTCCTATATTAATGCTGTGTCTGTGAAGATGTTTTTGACAGCAAGTCTGGTGCTAAAATATAGCGATCCCTCAATCAGAGCAAAAGATGGTTGCTGTTAGCCCCAGATTGCCTATTGCCTGGTTTTTATCTAACTGAACGTGTATACGAGTATGTCCTGTCTCCTGGCCCTCAAGAGCTCCTCATACCTAATATTTTCCCTCCCTGCTGGCAAATATTAGTTGTTCAGTACTTGTTGCAATAATATGAACTTGTGGCTTCAGAGACTTGCAGGTATGTTATTAAGATGTGGCATCTCTCTTCTTTAGGACATATTTTTATAAGCTGGGTTGATGGGACGTTGCAGCTGGTTTCGGATTCTGTGGACAGAGGTCTGCTTGAAGTTCTGCTGATTTTCCGGGGTCTTCATGTCCAGTGCCTGGAAATGCTCTCTGCTGGGAGGGCTTGCATCAGGAAGGCAGGATTTGGAGACTGAGGCCCGAAGTGCAGGGAGCCAGGGTCAGGGTGGACAGGCGGTAATTTAAGTGTGGTAGAATCACTTTCTCAGCCACATGGGGCTGGGGGAGCTGGGAGTCTAGGTGTGTCATCTGACCCTACTTGGTCAGGCGGCAGGGACAGTGAGGAGGTGAGATCCAGCAGGCTCCATGGAAATATTTCTCTTCCTCCTGGAGAGGGAGGCATCCAGTTAGCCCAGACATTGGGCTTGGCTTGGGTTTCTCTCTCCCTTCCCCTCCTTTCTTCTTCTCTTCTTAAAGCATAATGGGGCGCCCTTGCCCTGTAGGATTTGTCTGGTCCCAG
The DNA here is from genome assembly GCF_011100685.1 of Canis lupus familiaris. Taxonomy (NCBI): domain Eukaryota; kingdom Metazoa; phylum Chordata; class Mammalia; order Carnivora; family Canidae; genus Canis; species Canis lupus. Next base: position 28,726,765 of record NC_049225.1, read on the forward strand.
GAGAACCCTTTACTCAGCAGTAGGCTTCTATATGATGGTGCCCCTGGAATCAAGATACCTGGTATCCCTGTCAGGTCCTGACTCAATAATCTGAAAGCCTGTGGAGCAGATAAGGTCCCTGATTGGTTTTCACTTGCCAGTGTTTACAGGATATTGAGCGAACAGTTTAAAATTGTGAGACTTGGCATAAAATCTCACATTTCCGGGTTTGTTTATTTTATTATTATTTTTAAAGAATTGGAGGACCTCACAAAACTGCACTTCCTAGTCCTACAGGGCACTGCAGGCTGCAGCAGAGCAGTGGCTGCACCAGCGTGCCATGGGTATCGCCTGACGCTTACGCTCCTGACCTGTGGCCTGGCCTTAGGTTGCATTCAAGGTGACTATCATCAGTAGACCAGAGGGCCTACGCTATCAAAAAGTGAGGCCAGCACTGAGCTGTTTGTATCCAGATTATAAAATGTCAGAGTTGGAGAGACCCTTCTGGGACTTGGTTCTCATCTCTCATTTGCAGACAAGACCTGGAACTCAGAGCTGGGAAGGGACTGGCTAAGGCCACCCGGTGAGTTGATGGCCAGGTCTCCTTCCCCATAGCCAGAGTCTTTCCCGGTTACAGAGCACTCTTGTCTCCCCTTGCCTTTGTGTCCCTCATTTCATGGCCATCAGCTCCATTGCAGACCTGTGTAGGGAGGCTTGTGATGGGGAGGGCTGGGGAATAAAGGGTAGGGGAGGCCCGGGGCTGCTCGGGATAAAGGCTGAATGCAGGGGCGTTCAAAAGCCACTGGGCACTGAGCGAATTAAGCCATGCCTGTCTCCGTTGCCCGGGTACTCTTTATGCATTGCATAATGCCATTGTTCATTCAGAGCCAGGGGCCAGAATGAGCACTGCCTTTGCAGGTAGGCAGCCAGCGCCGGCTCTGCAGACAGGGAGCAGGAGAGGCTAGAATATTCCAGCTTGAAAGCAGCAGCTGTATAATAAAGCCAGGCTGGTTCGTCTCCGGGCCCCGCTGTCCCTTCTCCCTGCCTCAAAGTAGCAGCATGAATCAGTTCACTGCGGCAATGGTCCAGGCGATGTGACTTGCATCCCCATCAGCTACCTGATTGCGGTCCCTGGATGCACGAGGCGCTGGATGTGCCTGGCATACCAAACCACCCGCCCCTGCGCCGCAGCTGCCAGTAGCGAAGATCGCGGGCCCCACCCGGGCCCGTGAACAGAGCTGGGCATCCTGCAAGGCCACCACTGGCCCTTTATCTTGTCCAGGGCTCTGGGACAGTCACCGAGATTCTGGGGCTGCTTTTGACAGGGGGCCGCCAGCCTGTCTGAAAGATGCCCTGACAAGCCCCTCTGGTCCCCGGCAGACAAAAGCTTGAAAGGAGAGGAATTGCACATGGTCCAATGCTGCTGTTACTAATATGTTATTTTGACACACAATTAATTGCAATTTTGCTCTAAGCAAAGAGCTCGGGCCCTCGCAGGGGCTGCATGGCACAGTTCCGGCGGAATTTGGTCCTATGCAAACCTCATCCTTCCCAAAGGGCCGGGGGTCACCCGCTACCCACGACGATGCCACCTCTCTCAGGACTGGGTGTGGATTCCCAATCGGAAAGCATGCATGAGCCCACGCGGGGCCCAGCACGGGGCCAGGGAAACCACGGCGCCAACGGGGTAGAGCCCGCACAAAACCTTCCAACAGAGCCTGCGGAACAACGACCCTTCCTAAAATGGTGGCGCTGATCCTCCACTGACAAAAGACTGATTTGAGCTCTCCCCGGAGGTGGGATGAAGCGAACACACTGCCTTTTATCTCCTCGTCGCTTTGAGAGGGGAGACAACTGGTGCAGAGCGTGGTGGGGAGCCCTGGAGAAGGCGCTCTTGAATGAAAGGCATAATCTCCGGCTCCCCGAACCAAGAAGGGGGGTGACTTTTATCCCCCCACCACTCCCGGGCTGGCTCCCCCCATCCTGGAGGCATCTGAATGGGAGCGGGAGCTGCAAGGAGAGGCTCTGTTGCACAATGCCACACTATATTGCTTCTCCCCGGGAGCCCGGAGGAGGCCATGGGCATACGGCGCCTCACTTTGAAACCAATCCTCCAATCAGCTATTTAAATAAGAAATATAATCTCATTGAACACTGAGAGCTGTCGGTCTGAGACGCTTCCATTTACAAGGCACTTGAAGAAAGTCCCCAAAGCCCCAGTTTATCAGGACAGTCAGCTCACGGCTATTTACTGGGTGGGGGGGTAGGGGGAGAGGTGCTGGAGAAGGAGGGAGGAGAACTGAAGCTGGCTGTTGGAAATCCAGGCTGTCGGCAGCTCGAGGAGTGAGCCTATACCCCGCACACTGGCAGTGTGCACAGAGGAGGCAGGACGGTCCATGGGTTCTCAGAGACCCATCCAGGGTGATGCTCTGTGAATGGGCTGTGGCCTGGGGGGTGCCTGCCTGCGCCCGGGAGCCCAAGGCTAGCCTGCCACCCATTTGGAAACGTCCCCTTGAGTGCCTACTGAGTTCATCCCTGTGGCAGTGTCTGTCGGACGCCCTGGGGTTGTCAAGACCCAGTGAGGGAATTTCCCTAATAAGACTGGCCCTAGCGAGGAGCAGGATGCGGTGATGTGATGACGCCTGCCCCGCGGGGACTCAGGGCTCCCCCTCCAGGACCAGCTGTGTTCCTGAGCTCCAGCCTTGCCTCCCGGTGGATTCTGGCCACAGCCCTGTCTGGAGAGGGAGTCTGAGAAGCCTGTGACTGGGTTAATGGTGTGCTCCCTGGGCTTGATGGCTAGGACCCACGGGAATCCTGGTTCTGACACGCGCGGACTTTCTAATCCACATGTGACTTACTCACCTGGAGCCTTAGTTTTCCTCATCTGCATGATGGGTCCTAAGGAATAATGCCTGGCAGCTAGACTGTACCCCATACAGGATGGCTATCATTCTGTGCTAACGGAGGCCCCTGCCTCTGCTCATGGCTCTGGTCCTCGCATGGCATTTCTGTCAACAGCTCTGCCCCTTTTGCCTCATCTTGTTCGGCTCAATCTGTTCTTTCGAAGATCTATGATGTTGATGGTCTGTCCTGCGAGGGGCCAGGAAGGGGAGCTGGAAGGCTGCCTGGAGGAGGTGTGGATTGAACTGGGCTTGAGGGGTGGGAAGGATTAGAGGAGCAGAGGAATGAGGGGAGTAAAGAAAAGGCCTGGAGGGGCACCTGGGTGGCTCAGTGGTTGAGCTAAGCAGATGCCTTTGGCCCAGGGCATGATCCCGGGGTCCTGGGATCGAGTCCTGCATGGGGCTCCCCCACAGGGAGCCTGCTTCTCCCTCTGCCTGTGTCTCTGCCTCTCTCTCTGTGTCTCTCATGAATAAATAAACAAAATCTTAAAAAAAAAAAAAAAAAGGACAAAAAGGCTTGGAGGTGAGGATGAGCAGAAACGGAAGGTCAAGGGAGCCAGCCTGTGGGGAGCTGCCTGCTGGAGAAAGGAAGGAGAGTGGGCAGGAGCTGATGGCAGCCAGCCCCTCCTGTCTGTGTTGCTTCCAACCATCTGGGCGTCATTGCTCATCTCAGGATGGATTTGGCTTTGAGGCGCCCGGCATGGAGAAGCCTCTCTGGGGAAGCCACCCTGAGCTCGTGTGGGAGTCCCTCTCAGTCATGGGCAAGCGTGGCCCTGACGGTGTGCAAAGAGGAGCCTGGCAGCCCTGGACGGGCCCTGGGGGCAGCATGGAGACCAGAGCCCTCAGTCCACAGTAAGGAGACCAGAGCCCAGACTGGGCAGGGAGCTTCCTTGGGGTCACACAGCAAGGCAGCAGTGGGGCAGGCGGCAGCCCAGAGAGCCTCACACCTGTTACCATGGCCAGTCCTGACCGAGCACCTACTGTGTACCCGGCACCGTTCTAGCTCTTTGGATGTACGCATTTCCCTGTTTGATGTTACGACAGCCCTATAAAGTAGGCATTATTATCATCATCACCCGTATTTTGGGGGTGAAGAAGCTGAGGCCTGGAGTCGTTTGCCATCTGGCCGAGGTCATACAGCTGGGAAAAGGCGAGGCCTGGCCTCTGGCCCTGGAGGCTCTTCTGCCTCCTTGCCTTTGAGGGCGCTTGGCCCACTTCCCTCTCCTTTCCTGAAAGAACGTGTCCTTGTCAGAGACGAGGAAAGGAGGTCTCAGCCTCGGTAGGTATTCTCCTCCTTCCCCGCAAAGCACCTCAGTGCCCTCGGCGCTCCCCTCCCAGGGCATCAGGGAGCACCAGAAGGCGGGAGAAGGTGGCCGTGCCCTGCACCCCACTTGGCTGACTTCCGCTAAGCGTTTGATGCATTGGAGAAGAGCCGAGAGCCATTGTCCATGGAGGTCGCCACCCCCCCTCCCCCAAGGCCTTCCTGACTTGCACCTGAGTGGGGCCTCTGCCTGTGCTCGCCGCCCTGGGGAAGTGGGGGGCACAACAGGGGATGACACTGCTGAGCTGCCTGCCTGGGGCCGCTCCCCGCCTTCCCCGGGACGGGGGTCTGGAAGGAGCCACAGGCCCGGCTGGGTCATCCCAGGAGCACCACTCGCCGAATGCGAGGAAGTCCTTGCAGGTCTGATCTCGTTGACTCCTTGACCACTGACAGGTCTGTTGAGCTATGGTTTGATGGACGTGGAGCCCGGCATTCGAGAAAGTTTGGTCGCTTGCCACTCTGAGGGTGCTAGAGCCACACTCAGCTCAGGTGTGTGAGGTCAGGGCCCCCTCACCCCTTCTCCACTCTGGGGTGGGCTGGGGGAGGACAGGTGGGGTCAGGACCCCCTCATCCCTTCTCTACTCCGGGGTGGGGTTGGGGAGGACAGGTGCTCAGCAGGGAGGTGGAGGTGCAGTGCCTCAGGAAGATGGCCCTGGCCAGGGCAGGTCTGAGGGCTCCAGAGCAGGATGAGACACAGGACAGCTGTCCGTGGGGGGTGGACCCCGTCCTGTGAGAACCTGACTCCTCCTGGCATCTTCCACCACCTGTTTCCCGTTCCCTGAGTGGCCAGTCTCTTAGCTCTCCCTGTTGACTGTTGTCAAATCCCCAATCCCCCTCTGCTGTCGTGGCCTGCTTGCAGTAGACTGCTCCAGCTCCTTGTCCCAGAGCCCACATCCGCTTGCTCGCTCCTCTCCTGAAAAACCTTACCTCCTCACGTGGGGTAAAGCCCACAGGTCTTATGTGGTCGGTCTCACAGGGCTCCTGCCCTCTATAGGCCGTGCTTGCCCCTCACCCCCGTGCTTGCCCCTCCCTCCCTGCTCAGGCTGCTGTCTCTGCTCCTGCTTTGCTCTCAGCAGAGGCACCGTCTCACACCTCACTTGGGCTAACTCCTGTTAATCATTCAGACCCCAGCTTAGATGTGAGCCCTTCCAGGGAGCCTTCCCTGATATGCCAGGCCGGGCTTAGGAGTATTTGTGCTTCCCTATTTGTGTTTCCCTCCCTCACGGCACAAACCACACTGTCCCCAGTTGCTTCCCTACTTGTCACCCTCTAGGGCCTGTCAGCTCCAGGAGTGTGTCCTCCTGACCCCTGTTCCTCCAGGACTTAGCCCGGGACTTGTTCTGGAGCAGGCACTGTATGAATGAATGACTGATGTGATGAATGAATGACACCTAATAAGGCTAAGAACGAGGCCCCGAAGGTATGACAGGGGTCAGGGGCTCCAATCTGGGTGACATCCCTGCAGGAGGAAGTGGTGTGGTCTTTGGGGTTTGAACACCTAGATTTAAAACCAGACCCTGTTGCTCACAAGCCGTGTGTCCTTTGGTTTGGCCTCTTTGAGCCTCGGTTTGTTCACATGCAACACAGTGGTGATAGTGCCTCCTTTGTGGAGACAGGCCCTGGAGATTGCGTGTGTAGCACCTAGCCCCATGCTGGGCCTGGAAGAGCATAAGGTAGGGCCCCCTCTGGGGACTGAGCAGGGTGCCCAGGCCTACCTGCTGGGCATGAGGCTGGGGCCAGGCTGGATGGCTTCTCTGAGACCAGGAGATGCAGCTGGAGGGCCTGCGCTCTGCAGTCAGGAGGGCCTTGAGGCCTGGATCCAGAAGGAGAGGCCAAGAGGGAGACACAGGCATGCAGCTCCCCTCCCTGCACCAAGGCTGGCCTGCTGAGGCTGGGCTCTCACTATGTAGCCCAGGTTAGAACTGGCTGGACACGGAGGTGTCCCAGTGAGGGGAAGCCGAGGCCCAGGGAGTGGGGTATCTCGCCCAGAGCGTTTGGAATAGCAGAGTGTGCAGGAAGGGGAGGCTAATAAATGAACCAGCACTTATTATCACTATTGTGAGGCAGGCACTTTGTTGTTGTTGTTTAGAGAGGGAGAGGAGGGAGGGGCACAGGGAAAGGAAGAGAGAATTTTTTTCTTTTTTAAAGATTTTATTTTAGAGAGAAAGAGAGCAAGGGGGAGGGGCAGAGGGGGAAGGAAAGATATGGGGCTGGATCTCACAACCTTGAGATCATGACCTGAGCTGAAACCAAGACACAGACACTTAACCAGCTGAGCTACCCAGGTGTCCCAAGGGAGAGAGAGAAAGAGAGAGAGAGAGAGAGAGAGAGAGAGAGAGACTTTTAAGCAGGCTCTATGCCCACTACAGAGGTCAACACAGGGCTTGATCTCATGACCCTGAGATCATGACCTGAGCTGAAATCAAGACTTGGACACTTGATGGCCTGAGCCACCCAGGTACCCCGTGAGGCAGAGACTTTTAGTCTTACTTAATAGAGTGATTCTGGGTCGGAGGTGGGGGGGTGGTTTCCTGCGTGGCTCAGTTGGTTATCTGCTTGGCTCATGATCTCAGGGTCCTGGGGTGGAGCCCTGTGTTGGGCTCTGTGCTCAGCATGGTGTCTGCTTGTCCCTCTCCCTCCCTCCCTCCCTCTCTCTCTCTGCACCTCCCCCTGCTTGTGCTCTCTCTCAAGTAAATAAATAAAATCTTTAAAAAATATATGGTGATTCAGTGCCATAGCTTTAATGTCAGGCGCCCCTGATTCTGGGGGGAGATGACTGTCCATATGTTGTGTAAAATGGGTGTGCAATGGTCCCCCCTCAGCTATGGCAGAGAGGTCGGGGGACGTGTTGTGCAAAAAACTCCCAGCGCCGCCAAATATAAGCCTACTGTGGAAGGCTGGGGCAGATCTTATTGTCCCCATCTCCAGATGATGACATTAAGCCTGGGGAGGTGAAGCGGGGAGCCTAGACCACTGTGGGCCAGAGGAACAAATGACCTGGTCCAGCTACAAGCCAGGGAGTCAGGCCTCCAGAGCCACCAGCGTCCTGCACATGGTGGGGGAGTATTTTTCTCATCACCTTCACATTGCATTTCTTAAAGTGGGAAATTCCACATCGGGTGCCTCATCAATCATTTCTGTGAGCTCAGCTCCGTGGAAAGCATGGAAAACATTTATATTTGCGGCTCAAACTGTCGAAAATGTAAAACAATTTAAATAATATTAACATTTTAACAGCCTCCACTCAGGGCTCTGTGAAATTAACCATTATCTCTTGGAGTGTTTGTTAAAATCCAGCAGCGGGTGAGTGGCGAGGCCCTGTGCGCAGCTGGGTGGTTCTCAGGGCATGGGCGCAAAGGCCTTTCAATTGGGCTGGGTGCTGGAGGCAGAGATGACGTGCCCTCTGCCCTCCCGTGGTGGAGGAGGTACTCGGGAAGATGTACACCGGACTGGGGAATGTGCTATACGCGAGAAGGGAGTGCTGGTGTCCTGGGAACACTGAAGAGGGAATCAGGAGCAGTTCCTGGAGGAGGAAGCATCTGTGCTGACCCTTGGCACCAGGCAGTCACCTGAACATGGGGGCAGGTCATCTCCAAGGCCCAGCCTTGCATTAAACCTTAAGAGCCAACCTGGCAGTGAGGAAGAAGGGGCTCCCGAGTGGTGGTGGCTCTGTCTGGTGCTGTCCAAGCCCTGCACACTGATCTGGGAGACAGATGAGAGGATGATTGGAGTAGACGCTTGCTGGGCAGTTGGGTGGCTGGGTGAGAAGGCCAGAAAAGCCAAGATGGAGTGGAAGGATGATGTTGTTTTCAAATAATGGGGTTTAGGGATGGATTCTTTGATGATTTAAGTAGGAGCAACTGGGCTTTGTAGGTAGGTGTTAGGACTTTTAACTTGTTATCTCCTTCCCTAAGAATGCATGGTGAGCAACCTGTTCTGGGGGTGTCAATCAGATGGTGGGTAACACACCCGGGACTTGCATAAGGGGTTCATTCCTGCAGGGGACATCTGTCCAGCCCTGCTGTGGAGCAGGCCTGGCTAGACACTGTCCCATTGAAAGAGAGCCAGACCTGCTGGTCGTCCTTTAATGGACTGAGCTGTGTCTCCTCAAATTCATATGTTAATCCCTGAAGTGACTGTATTTGGAGCTGGGGCCTCTAAGATGGTAATTAAGGTTAACCAAGGGTGTCAGCACGGGCCCTAATCCAATAGGACTGGCGTCCTTATAAAAAGAGGCATAGACACCAGAGATCTCTCCCTCCCCAAGGATACACGGAGAAGAGGCCACGTGAGGAGAGAGAAGCTGGTGACCTACAAGCAGGGAAGATAGCCCTCGAGTGGAACTTGATCTTGGACTTCAAGCCCCCAGAACTGGGAGCAAAGAAACTTCTCTCATTGGAGCCACTTGCTCTGTGATACTTTGTCAGGTCAGCCTGAGTGGACTAACGCGGTGGCTTATAGTTTGGTGCCAGAGATGCTAAGGTTGCTAATTATAATGCAGCACAATACAGGCCGGGGCGGGGTGTGTGTGCGGTGGTAGACATAGGGAGGAAGCACCTGCTTCTGCCAGGTGGGCATCAGGGGAGGCTCCCTGGAGGAGGCAGAGGGTGCTGGAGGTAGTTGTAGAAGGACTAGAAGGCGTGAGTCCTAAGGACGAAGGAGAGGGCACAGGGAGGGATGAGGCAGGTGGAGGGGACAGGATGTGCATGGGCACGGAAATGTTAAAAGGGTGGCGGATTTGGAGAGGAGTCCTGTGTGACTAGAGTGCAGGTGGGGAGGGAATGTGAGGAGGGAGGAGGTGGGGGCAGGCGGAGGCCCTTCTGTGTCTTTCGGGGAAGGCCGTTTAGAATTCAGCGCTCTCCAGACTCCCTGCCTGCCCGAGGACTCCGCGCTTAGTGACTAACTTGCCGTATGACCTTAGGTGAGTCATTTAACCCCCTCCACATAGCAATTTTCTTATTTGTAATCTGAGGAGAAGGATCCCTGCCCTGCCCACCTCCCGGATACTTTGTGGGCTCAAAAGCTAATGCCTGTGAAAGCACTTTGGCAAAAAGCCCACAATAGCGCCAGAGAGATGGAAGGTGTTATTATTATGTAACCACACTGACTCCCATCTGAGAAGCGCGGAGTCAATTGGAGTCTTGAGGGATGTCAGGGAATTGGCTGCTCTCTGAAGCTTGTCATAGAGACCCGTCTTTTCATTGTACTCCTTTCATATCACTGTTGGCTCGATGAAAGAAGGGGAAAGAATCTTTGATATGTCTAAATATTCCGCTCCCACCAAGACGGGAGGGATTCCGAGGAAGAGCTATTATTAGAGGCTGAGCTGGAAGCAGGCGCCTTTGGTGGATCAGAGCTGTCAGTTTGCATAAACAGCCTCGTGCGCTCCGGAGCCGGCCTGGCTGCTTCAGGCCCCGGGCACAGAGCAGGTGCTCCCACCCCGCTGGCTCAACTGCGCTGGGCTGGGCTCGGCTGGGAGAAAGGAGGCCGGGTCCCGGGTCCCAACTCTGCATCTACTTTGCTGGACAAGTCGCTCATGTTCTCTGAGCCAGGTGAAGACAGCCTAGTCCTTACTGACCGAGAGGGGGCTTTTATGTGCGGGGGAGGGGGGGGGGTGGAAATAAGACGCTGCGCCACGGGGAGGTTTGTCCAGGCCGCCAACGCCCTGGGTATGTTGAGGCCCAAAGATGTTTTCTTTGGGAAAGGTGTATTAGGGTTTGGTTCTTCTTGAACCTTGTATCAGAAGCACCTGAGAATTCAAAAAGCCAGATTCCCGGGCATCACTTCAGGCCTATAGAATCCGAATTTCTGGGGGTGAGGCCAGGGACTGTTTTTAGTAAGCTCCCAGGTGATACCAATGCGGGTGGCTCAGCGTCTGGTGCTCCACGCTCCTGCATGTATGGGATTGGGTCATCTTTCTGGTTCTAAGATGCTGTGATTCCATGAAAACCAGGGCACTGCCTGGCTAATCCAGCCCTGTCTTCGTTTCCCTCCAGGCACACTTAGCCCTCTGGGAGCCTGTGGGTCCTGGGGCCTGTGGTCCATGCACTGGGCAGATACTGGCCAAACACTGGCTCCTGGCTGGCTCTGGGTGAGGACGTGGTCTTCCCTGTCATTTTTGGGATTGGTATGTCACCTGCCCCTGAGCCTCATAGAGGCCAAATGGGGAGGGCTGCTAGCTGCTGAAGAATGGGTCACACTGGACTCATTTGACTAGTCAAAGTGCCTTCATTTACTTAGAGCCTCAGAGGGACAAGCCCAGGAAGACCTGGGATGTCACCTAAATCATGTTCAGCCTCTTGTTTCAAAGGTGAAGAAATGGTCTGAGCAGAGCCAAGCTGCTTACTTTGACCAGAACCCCTGTCCTGTTGGGTTAACTCTGGTTCATCTGGGAAATGGGTTAGCTGAAAGAAAGCAGAGCCTGGTCATTGCACACGGTCCTAGGGTACTCGGTGTTCTAACGAGGCTGACATCCTGGGGGCAGATTAGCCTATCCCTGGCCTGGCTCTCACGGGTCCATTGCACCGCTAGCTTGGAGAACCAACTCTCTTTTCCAGAGCAGCACTGCACAGCTCCCCGGTTGCTGCCTTCTCTCCCATCACTGTAACCACCGGCGTCCCAGTGAGAGTCAGAGTGTGGTTCTCCACCCTGGCTGCCCATTAGGATCTGCTCAGGAGGGTTTGTAAATCCCCATGCCAGACTGAAGTTCATGTCTTCGGGGTGGAGGGTGGGGGATATCCCAGGCACGAGTGTATAGTTTTGAAAGCTCTCCAGCTGATTTCATTGTGCAGCCGAGGGGAGTAGTGCTACTCCAGAGCGGTGGGTCTCAGGCCCCAGGGCACTTTAACTGCCCCCCCCCCCCCCCCCCCCCCCCGCCCCGGGGACATGTGACTGTGTCTGGAGGCGTATTTAATTGTTACAACAAGGGAGGTGCTACTGGCATTCAGTGAGTAGCAGCTGGGGATGCTGCTAACCGCCCTACGATGCACAGGAAGGCCCTCACAGGAAGGAGCAGTCACCCTGAGTGACAGGTGCCAAGATGCAGACATCTTGCATGGAGGAACCAGGGGGTTAGGGGGGCGGGGGGGAGGAGGTGACACTGCCCACGGTGCAGCCTCACAACCCCCTGGGCATTGCTCTCAGCCCCCTCCCAGAATCCAAAGTTTTCCTGCAGTTGTGAGCCGTACTCAGCACGTTGGTTACCTGGGTTTTTTGCATGTCCAACACCAGGCATTGAGATAACCCACAAAGGCCAGGGGGCCAGGTGGCCGGCTCCCCTCCGACCCCAGGGCTCAGTCTATGCTGTCCCCTCTGCCTGGAGTGCTTTGCCCCCTCCTGGCCTGGCGCCTTCTTCTGTCACTGCCTCGCCAATTAGCCCGGGAGCAGCACGTGCCCTCCTCGTCCTTGCATATCTCAGCCACTTGCTGGTTTCCTTCATTGTCACCCTTCCCAATTTTGCATCTTTGTCCGATCGCTGCGCGGTTCCAGGCCTGTCTGTCTCATGAGCTCTGACCCAGGCCGGCCGCGTCAGCTTCACTAGGGAACTTATCAGAGATGCAGACCCCTCAGTTCCACTCAACTCTACTCAGGCCTGCTGAGTCAGAAAAATAGGGAAATTGTGTCCTAAGGGAGGAATGCGGGGGGGTCCGGGCCCTCAGTGGATCTCTGCGGTGCTGTGTGTCCCACGGTGGCCCGTGCAGTGCCTCTGTGTCCCACGGTGGCCTGTGCAGTGCCTCTGTGTCCTATGGTGGCCCGTGCGGTGCCTCTGTGTCCCACGGTGGCCTGTGCAGTGCTTCTGTGTCCCACAGTGGCCCATGGGGTGCTGCGGTGTCCCATGGTGGCCTGCTCCATAGTGAGCAACATGGAGATGGTGAGTGGGGTGAGGGGCCAGTGGGGGAACTGTCACAGAGTTGGGGGTTGGGGAAAGACCGACTGACCCACAGGGGGTGCATGGAGGCCACCCAACACAGGGTGCCATGGAGTGTTAAGAGGGGTGGAAGAGAGTGGCTGGGGAGCACCGAGAGGCCTCCAACACCTGCTCAGCAGAATCAGGTGAAGTGCTGGGCAGTGCAGGGCAACCCTCTCTTCTGGCCTCAGTTGACATATCTCTAAAATGGGTGATGGTGATGCTTCACAGCCTTTCTGGGCCAAATGAAACCATGTGTGAAGAACTAGAAGCACGAGGCTCCTAACAGTACATTTTATTGAGCACCTACTATCTGCCAGGCCTGGGCCAGGTACTGTGCATCCGCTGTACGACTTCATCTTCACACCAGCTCGAAAGTATCTAACTTATCCCCCATCCGTGGATGAGAAAGCTGAGGCACAGAGCTTGTAGGACACCTGACCGTGAGGGGTGACACCTGTCAGTGAGGCTGAGTGGAGGCGAAGGGACAGTGGTGCTCTTATTCTAACCGTGGTCCATGTTCTGTCCCCGCAGTGCTGGGGCCGCAGTGGGAGGCGGCTGCGTGGGCTTCGTCATGCCTGTTCCTTGGCCCTGCCAGGGCTAACGTGGGATGTGGGCCTGTCAGGCGGGATAGAACCGACCTGGGAGAGAGGCTTCTTCACATTGGCCTCGCAGGGAGGTCATTCTGCACAAAGGAGGGGGAGTGGCTCTGTCACCACCAGGCCTGGTCCCATCTGCCTCAGCACGTCGGTCAGACATGTGGGCCTGGGTGTGCGGTGCCCACCGCAGCCAGGTGTCCGGAGGGGCAAGCAGGGCTCTTGCCTTTTGTAGATGCTCCACTTGGAATTGATTCTGCCATTCAATTGGTTCACTGCCATTCATTCACCTGTGCTGTCCTCCGTGCGCTTACAGGCCCATGGTTAAAGACAATGTGGGTGTGTGGGGCTGTAGGGAGGCTTCAAGGAGGAGGTGACACTTAGCATCTTAAAGAAGCATCTTACCTGCCCCCCCCCCCCCACACACACACACCTCACCTGTTCTCATCTAAGCCTTGCAGTCTTCCCCACACATAAATGCCCACACTCCCTGCACCGAAACCATCAGTCCAGCTCCCTTCCGGGGCCGGGAGGCTCACCTGTACCAGGTGCTTCCTTAGTCTTCACAGAGGCTGTCAGGAGAAGTCCTGGATCAAACCCAACCCCAGCTAGATTTTGTTTGGCTCACAGCATTAAAAGAACTCTGAGCTAGCTACCAGCAATTTAAAAGTCAGAAAGTTGCATATTATAAAAATGCCATATTTTTGCCCTTAGAAAAATGGGAAGTCCCTCCAGCAAATAGCCGGTGGCCTGGGGCAGAGTGGTGGTCGTCCCCTGTGTAGACGTGTGTCCTCCAGTCCACGGATGCATTTAGAATCTGCCCGGACCCTGGAGATGCTTGACTTTGACACCTCTGGGACTCTGTCACCGGGTCCTGTGGGAGTTCCCGCGAGTGGCTGTAGAACACTGCTCAGCCTTCCCCTCCGGCTCAGGAGCAGGGACGCGAGAGCGCTATTTGTGAAGGTGGTGAATCGTGGACTAACGTTGGCACGTATCGTAAAGTGACGGCGACTCACATTGCACCTGCGTGGGACGCCCCTGGACATGTGACGCAGGGGCTTGGAGCCCAGAGCATTACCACACACCGCGTTTGGTTCTGGGCCTCAGTGGCATTTTGGGGAGAGTTAAGGCTCTGCCCAGACAAGCCCTGGCCTTCACCGGAACCGAGTTTCTCGGGTTCTCTGAGGCTGTATAGCGTAGTCCCCGATATACATGCTTTCCCTCCCTCCGGATCGGGTCACAGCTCTGGGCTTTCTGCCTTCCGGAGTCGCTGGGGCCAGGAGGGAAGAGAAACTGTCTGGAACATGATTCTATCAGGCTTCCCTTTTTCTTTTTTTCTATTTAGTTTTTAAATATTGTATTATTTTTTAAATTTAATTTAATTTTTTAAAATTTAAATTCAGTTTGCCAACATAGATTGTCACACCCAGTGTTCTCATCTGCTCTCATCTCATTGCGTGCGCTGCTTCATGCCCGTCACCCAGTTACCCCATCCCAGTTACACCCAGTTACCCCTTCAAGCTCTATTGCAAAGCTGTGATCACTAGGACGGTACGGTAATGGCACAAAAACAGACACACAGATCAGTGGGACAGAAGAGAGAACCCAGGCTTTCCTCTCTAAGCCACCCTGAGGCAGCGGTGATGGGAGGTGGGAGGAGGAGGGTAGGAGAGGCCCAAGAGGAACAGGGAAAGAAAGTAAGAGTAAGGGAGCCTCCCCCGGTCCCCAGGGGGTGTCTGGTGGTCCTCCAAGTCTCTCTGGTGTCTCCAGAGTAGAGGGTGGCTGCTGATTTTGCAGGCAGTGGGGCCTCTCCCTGCAGAGGCCCCGGGAGGAACGGCTGGGGTGCTTTTCAGCCTTCCCAAGGGTTCCAGTCCCAGTGTGGGACAGAGGCAGAAGGCTGGACACCGGAAGGAACTGAAGCTGGGGACAGGGGCTGGGGACAGGAGCTCTAGCTGTAGCCTGAAGAGCTGCTCAGGCCTGGGGCTGTTCCCCGAGCCCACACCCCATGTAAGATCCCGGAACTCCTGTTAACTTTTTGCCTGGGAGGAAGAGCTCCTGGCCATGTGTGACTGGGGTCGTCACATTTCTAGCCAGCAGGATCAGGGCTCCAGGATTCAAAATGAAAATAATCCATAGAAGGAGTTAAGTGGGATTTTTGCTGTAAGCCTGAGTTTGGGGACCGAGGCGCTTGTCCTCAAAACAGAGAGTACGGAAGGCCGGTGCCAGGATCACATCGCAGGTGGGGCAGGAGAGCTAATGTGTATCACCCGGAGGGCTGGCCTGTCTAGGGCTCTGTGGAGAAGGATTCGGAGGCAGTCTTTGATCAGGGCCAAAGCCAGCCTTCATTGCTTAGCAAGCTGAAGCATATTTAAAATCTGGTTTAACACTTCATTTTATAAGCAAGGACACTGAGGCCCAGAGGTTTAAGCCTTTTGCCTAAAGCTGGGGCAGAGCTAGAGCCAAGGACAGTTAATGTCAGTGCTCTTTAAATGAAACAATTCAGTGTGTGTGTGTTGTTTCCTTACTTGTGCCAAGCTCTGTGTTAGGTGGTAGAGCAGTGAGAAAGAGTGTAATGCTATTAAAACTTACTATTAACTTCGTACCATCATGTTTCTAATCCTCATGAAATGCCATGGGACCAGTTGTTCCCTGGGTCAGGGTAGGGTAGCTGCATGCAAACCACCTCAACATTTCCTATACTCCACATTTAATGCGTGTTCCAAGGTTTTGCCTCCTGACAGTCAGTCAGGGACTCGGTGGCTCTGAGTCTAGGGAACAAACAGGGTTGCTGGAGTGGGTGGTGGGATGGAGGGATGGGGCAACTGGGTGATGGGCATTAAGGGAGGACATGTGATGTGATGAGCTAGGTGCCCACCAAATGTGAAACTAAGTATGTACTTTATGTTGGCTAACTGAATTTTTAAAAAATATTTTATTTATTTATTCATGAGAAACTCAGAGATTGAGAGAGAGGGGCAGAGACACAGGCAGAGGGAGAAGCAGGCTCCATGCAGGGAGCCCGACGTGGGACTCGATCCCAGGACCCTGGGATCACGCCTTAAGCTGGAGGCAGGCGCTCAACCACTGAGCCATCCAGGCATCCCTGGCTAATTGAATTTAAATTAAAAAATAAAAAATAAGGGGATCCCTGGGTGGCGCAGCGGTTTAGCGCCTGCCTTTGGCCCAGGGCGCGATCCTGGAGACCCGGGATCGAATCCCACATTGGGCTCTCGGTGCATGGAGCCTGCTTCTCCCTCTGCCTATGTCTCTGCCTCTCTCTCTCTCTCTCTTTCTGTGTGTGTGACTATCATAAATAAATAAAAATTTAAAAAAAAGAAATTAAAAAAATAAAAATAAAAATAAAAAATAAAAAATAAACGGAAGACACGGAGACTCAGGTTTAACCAGCTTGCCTGAGGCCAACCAGCTAGTGAGAGGCTGAGTCTCAGTTTGCGTGGGTTTGCTGGGGCTGCCCTAACAAAGTCCTACAAACTGGATGGCTTATACCATAGGAATCTATTGTTTCATAGTCTGGAGGCTGGAAGTCCGAAATCGAGGCTGGCCTCCAGGGCTGTGAGACGATATACCTTTGTCGTTGGCAGGATGGGTCCCTTCTGGGGGCCAGGAGAGAGAAGCTGCCATCTTCTGGCTTTGGATGCTCGGGTGCTCCTTGGCCTGCAGGTAGCGTTCTTGTTGTGTGTTCACATGGCCTCCCCTCTGTGCATGTCTGTCTCTGTGTCCAAGTTTCCCCTTTCCATAAGGACCCCCGTCCTATGGGAGTAGGGTCCACCCCAATGACCTCATCTCACCTCGTTCATCCGCGGGACCCTATTTCCAAATAAGGTCACGCTCACAGGGCCTGGGGACTAGGACTTCAGCAACTTTTTTGGGGGAATGCAACTCAAGCCATAATAGTTCAAACCCAGGTATATCTGAAGGTTGTGAGAAGGGCATGATGCACCTGCCCCGAGACTCCCAGAGAGAGTAATGTTTAGGCTGGGCATGGAGGATTGTTGGGGGGTTCTCCAGGTGGAGGAGCAGAATGGGAATTTTGGCCAGAGGCCGATGTTCATGCTCTACCATGTGTGGTACAGTAAAGGCATGGCCTGCATTTTCTTTGTATCCTGGAACCCAGATGGGGCACTGACTCGATCTTCCTCCTTTGAGTCTATATTGCCAAGAGCTGACTGCCCAGTTAGAGGCAAACAACCAATGTGCATGGAGAACTACCTTGTGATGGGCAATAAGCTATCCCCGGGGGACTCAGAGATCCTTAAAGGAGCCCCTACTTCCTGCGAGCTCATAGCTCAGGTAATCACACTTTGGACCTGTTTCAGTTATGAAAACATAACTGGTGAAATTAGTATAAGAAGTTTGTAAGTATGAAGTGAGTGGAAGAGAACGGAACCGTATAGCCATTTGTGAGAGTTGGCCCGGGGGACTGAGGAAATCTTGGAAGGCCTCCTGGTAGAGGGGGACTCTGGGTTGGGATTTGACAGAGTGCTTGGGTATACAGAGAAAGGAGAGGGGAATGGGATTTTAGATGTGGGGAAGGGCATAGCCAGGGGAGCCGGAAGCCAGGCTGCTATTGGAGAAGAGTGGAGCCTTGAGCGCCAGCCTGAGAGGTTGGGTCTCAGGCCATCTGAGGGCCTGGATGCTTGTGTTCTTCTGGAGGCAACTGTTCTTGACACAAAGGGCATCCCGGGAGGGGTGGCCCTGCTGAGCTCTCAGCCCACTGGTCTCCCTGAGGGGGCCCAGGGAGGGTGACAGTGCCAGCCACTGTCCCAAGTTGACAGGCCCACCTCCACAGGGTGTGGGGCAGCACCAACCTGCAGTCACTTCTCAGAGCTCTCTAGGGGCTCAGCTTTTATGCCTGGCTCCACTCGCCTTCCTCCCTGGTCTTGGGAAGGTGGAGGGGTGTTTCCCCACCATCTGCAGGGGGACAGGAAGGGCTGTCCTGTAGGACTCCTGCCCACAGCAAGGGTAACCCGCCCGGGAGGGAGGCCCAGAGGCTGTAGGCAGATGGTGGCCTGGGTGTGGTAGCCAGGGTCCCTACCCGGCCTGGCCCCGAGTCTCTGAGGGAGCTCGGGCCCAGCTCAGGTCGCAGCTGGGTCCTCCGTTTTCTTCCCTAACAAACAGGGAAAGTGACATTTATTGTGGTAATCAAATATCTTGATATTGGATAAGAAAGAGCTTTCAAGACCGATGTTCTGTCTTTTGAGTGTTTTGGAAAATCCATAAGCAATAAAATTCTAGTCTGTCCAAACAAACTAAGGATGGAGGGGATAATGGATGCCAGGTACCCTCCTCCCCACATCAAGGAGCCCCTGAAATAGGAGGCTGCTGATCTCAGCCCATTTGTGTATTGGGTCACAGACCTTTAATTATATGATCAGGAACTGGGAACAGATCAACCAAAAGTCAGCCGTTGCCCATTAAAGGAGTCATCATAGATCAGGCCTCAGGCCTGGTAGGCTGGCATAGATGCCGGTGGGGATGCTGGCCCCTTGAGCCTTTCCAGGAACACACTCATCAAACAAGTGTTCCCACTCAGGCAAGAAGGGCGGCCCCTGTACGACCCAGCTCCTCCAGGAAGGCCCCCGAATTCTCCAGGCGCTGCCCTCCGCGGACGCCTCTGCAAGGGAGGTATTTGCTTGTGTATCTGTGTGCTTCCCGGACTGAGGGTGCCTCTGGCTTGGGAACCATGTCGTTGCACGGGGCCGGGTGGGAATAGGTGCCCCTCAAATAAGCAGTGACTCAGTCTGTGGGGAGCCCGTGTTGTGTGGCCTGTGGTGTCAGGCGCTGTGAGAATCCTGAGGCCGGGTCTGGTCATTGCCCCAAGCGTGTGGCCAGGAGGAGAACCAGGAGTGGCCAGTAGGGAGGAGCCTTGTGGCAGGAGGGTGGGCCACACGAGGGGCTCGGGGCACCTGGCCTGCGCCGTGGGGACAGGCAGGAGCTAGGCAGGCAGCGGGGAGGAGTGAGGACGTTCCAGAGGGAATGACAGCTGCTCCTCCGCGCCTGGGGAATACAGGGTCTCCGGGAAGCATATCTCATTCTGTCGTCCCGCCAGTGGTTTGTACACATCATCATCACCATTTTATAGGTGAGGAAATCCCGGCTTTGCCAGGTTAGGTGATCTTCCATGGTCACACACGGGGCTGAGTTTGAGCTCCGGCATGTCTAAGTGGCAGGGCCATGCTCCTGGGTGGGCCAGGGGGACTGCGGGTCACGGGCAGAGGAGGGGGTGGGCACGGCCAGTGAGCAGCAGGGAGACCAGGGAAGAAGGGACAGGCCGGGGGCACTGCACCCCACAGCCAAAGGTCGTTTCCTAGTCCTCGCTTGCCACCGGACTTCGGGGCTAGTGGACCAGGTCTTGCTCCCCACTGGGCAGGTGAGAAGACTGAGGCTTGGGACGAGTGCGCTTCGCTGCTCTGTGCCGATCCCTTAGGATGGACACTGGCAGGGTGGGGTGCCTCCAGCAGGTCGTCCGCTCAGAGGGCCTGGACGCAGGGCCAGCTCACTTTCTGCCGTAACTCTGGGCCGGGACAGCGCCTGGCTCACAGCAAGGGCCCAGTCAACGTCTGCAGGGTGCAGGATGGACGAATGAATGAATAAAAGAACTAACAACTGAATGAGTGCGGGAGCTGCCCAAGCCTTGTGTGGGTGTGCGTGTGTGAGGTTGGCAGTGCTGCCCTTAGATCAAGGCCGAGATGACCCTGGCAGTTCTAGGAAGGGCACTGTCTTCACCCACAGCACTCAGAGGGCTCCCGGGAGTGAATTTGCTGAGGCCGTGTTCTGTCTCAGGAGCCGTGCCAGGCTCTGGGACACTTGCTTATCCAACAAGCAGTGGGAACCGGGCAGCAGCATCCTGGGCCTTGGGGCTGCATCAGTGAGCCAGACCGTCAGGGTCCCTGTCCTCAGGGAGCTTGCTTCCTAGTTGAGGAACGTGGACTAAATCAGAAAGCAAAACCAACCCTGAAACAGGAAGCGAGAGGACTTTTGCTAATAATTGCTGTGAAAACAATGAAGGAGGGGTGAGATCGGTCTGTCTGGGGGTGTTTTGGTCTGTCTGGGGGTGTTTTGGAAAGGGGGGTAAGGGAAAGGCTCTCTCGAAAGGGGCTGTCTCTTTTTTTCTCTCTCTCTCTCTTTTTTTTTTTTTTCCCCTGAGGGGGGCCATCAGCGCAGTGGGGAGATGGAAGCAGGGCACGCTGGCTGGGGACCAGGCTGGGGTCATTGTGGGTAAGTGGAGGGGCCCTGTCGCCGCACGTGGGGGGACTGCCCACTGAAGCCGTAGGGAGGAAGGCTGAGGTTGAGGTGCTGGAACCTCCTCCCCTCCCCTGGGTGCTCCTTGATCCCGGAATGAGGCACGAGGTGGCCAGGGTGGTGGTGGTGGTGGGGTTCCCATCTCAGCACGGAGGTCCTGCTGCAGGGTAGTCACAGTGGTGAGGATAGGGTGGCCGCTCCAAGGGGTGCCATAAGGAGAAGTCTTCCTGCATGAAGCAGGGTGGGAAGTGGTTGAAGCTGTGGGGGTGTGACGACTGATCGGGCTACAGGGACCGCTGAGGGGGCGGGACGGGCCCCCAGAAGGGTGGTGGCTGCTGCGTGTGGAGGGGTGGCTTGTGCTGGCCTCTGCCCCACGGTGGCTGCTCCTGTGGGCTGTTCCAGGGGCCCTTGAGCTAACTATGCCAGTTGGCTGGTTGTTCCAGG
Organism: Canis lupus familiaris; assembly: GCF_011100685.1. Classification (NCBI taxonomy): domain Eukaryota; kingdom Metazoa; phylum Chordata; class Mammalia; order Carnivora; family Canidae; genus Canis; species Canis lupus. The sequence goes on from NC_049225.1 coordinate 28,747,174, forward strand.
GTGCATCACACTGACCGTTCCAGCCAGGGTCCTCACGCTGCTCGCCCCACCCACAGTCATGGCTGTTGTTCCAGGGTGGGCAGTGGAGTGGTCCACCCTGATGGTATGGATAGGGGGCCTGCTCATGAGGCAGCTGTTGGCCCCAAGGGGCAATGGGACGAGGCTGGTCAAACCACAGGGGCTTGCTAGGAGGGATCTGATTGTGGGGCCCAGAGCCCTGGGTGGCTGGCAGTGACAGGATCCAGAGCTGCTCCAGACGCACCACACTCAGAGGAGCCAGGCATTTGGATGGGAGTCTTGCCATCATCAGGCTGGGCGGTAGGTGGGGTGATGCGGGAGCGTATGGGGGCCGGAGGTGGGGCAGGTGGTGGTCAGATGGCCTTGGCGTTGGCTTCCTTTTGTGGCATTTGGAGTTGCTGCTACTGCTGGGCCAGGTTATTTATTATTATTATTTTTTAAAGGTTATTGACAAATTCCTGGTACTGCGTCCTGAGGGTCTGGATCTGCTGCTGGCAGGCCAGCGCCACTGCTGGGCCCCTGGGGAGTACTTGTTGCTGAGCATCACCTGGTACTGGCCGAGCCCCAGGCCTGGGCTCTGTGGCTGCCAGCTGATGGCGCCGTCAGAGTTCCAGAGCTGCAGGGGCTGTGCTCCTCCACAGCCAAGAAGCAGGTGCAATAGGTGGGCACCATGATGTTCTGCAGGGAGGCCAGCAGCTCCCTGGCCTGCTTGTGCTGGCTATGAGGGAGAGACTTTCCTCGTGTCAGGACACAGGGGCACAGCATGTCACCCATCAGGCAGGTGAGGGGCAGCCACAGCTCGAAGTGCACGCCTTCAGCCGTGATGTGTTCTAGAGGTGGGCCGTCAACCACTCACAGTGGGTGGCGGCGGCTGGGGGGGTGTGCACTTGGTGTTGCTAAACATCCAGTTCTTCCCGGCTGAGATGCCATCTTTGGTGCATGTGTTGTTGATGAGCTCAGCAGGTGGACAACTCATTCATGTGCAGCTGGGTCTCCTCCAGGAGCTTGTGCGTCTGCTGCTCCACTGCATGGGCCACAGCAACCTGACAGGTGCCTTTTGAATTGGGTCCTGCTTGGTGCAAGTGGGGCAGATCAAAGAAGGCCTGGAAAAAGTTTATCTCAGGTAGAATATGTGCAAAGGTCCTGAGGCAAGCGGGGGATTGCATTCTGGAGGAACAGAAGGGGGCTGCTAGGGCTGGAGCCCAGTGAGTCAGGGGAAGGAAGGCAAACAGTAGGTGGGACCCATCATGTAGGGCTGAATGTGGTTGGAGTTTTTGTAAATGCTACGGGAGAACTTTGGGGCAGGCCAATCACAACATTTGCATGTTGAAGTGTTGAAAAGGTAAGAAGATCCACTAATAAATAATGTAAGTGTGCTGACTGCCAAGGAGAAGTACAGGATGTCATGGCAGTGATTGTGGGGACTTGGCTCTGTCAGAGGAGGCGGCATTGGGTGGAGATCTTCAGGGGTGCATCATTCCAGCTGGAAGTGGGACAGTGTTATCTAAACCCACCCAGAAGGGATGCATCCTGTGAGGAAGGTTGGCAGGATGATCAGAAGGCAGATCAGCAGGGCTTCCGGACCATGACAAGGAGACCTGTTGACCCGGGGGCGCCTCTGAGGGCCAAGAGGAGGAGTGATGGGGTCAGCAGGGCTCTTTAGAGGGACTGCTCTGGCTGCTGGTTGGGAACCCACAGGAGGGGGTGGGCATGGCAGCTGGGTCCCAGCTCAGGGCCCCGGGAGGGTGGGTGGCTGTTGGAGAGCATCGCTATGGACAGATCACACAGCTTCCTGGGATCCAGTAGGATCTGCAGGTCGGGTTGGTCTTGTGACCTTCCTAAGGAGAGAGGGGGCACCTGGGGAGGGGGGACGAGACCTGTAGCAGATTGAAAGGGGTCCTGCTACAAAAGACAGGGAGGTCTGCCTGGAACCATAGGTTGTGATCGTTTTTGGAATAAGGGTCTTTGTAGATGTAGTTAAGGTAAAGGGTCTCCAGGTGGGGCCGTTCTGAATCAGACTGGGCCCTAAATCCAATGACAAGTGTCCGCATAAGAGACAGAATGACCCAGAAACCCACCATGTGAAGACGGAGGCAGAGACTGGAGGGATGCGGCCACGAGCCAAGGAATGCTAGGAGCCTCCAGAAGCTGGAAGAGGCGAGGCCGAGGTGCCCTCTAGAGACTTCAGAGCAGGCGTGGCCCTGCCATCATCTTGGTTTATGACCTTTGGCTTCCAGAACTGTGGGAGATGCATCTCCTCTGGGTTAAGCCACCCAGTTTGTGGTCATTTGCTGGTCATTTGCTGCGGCAGCCCCAGGAAACGAATCCAGTGCCGCCCCTCCCCTGAGAAAGCCCAGCTGATATTGCTGCGGTGGTTACAACCCACAGCGTGGATGCCTTTGAGGAGCTGTGCTCTGTTCCCATTTGGCTGGGCTCCCCCTGCACCCCCCCCCCCCACACCTATATTAGAATAAGATTGAATTTTCTAGCTTGGGTTACTAAGCTTTCAGATCTGGAAACTGTGGCCATTAATCAGCTGTCACGGGATGTCGTAAACAAGGGGCTTTAAAAACCATGTTTGCTTTTTAGGCTGATAATACTTGGAGGTGAAGCCGGGAGAGTTATACATAATGCATGCATTTTAATGGGCCGCGCACTACAGCCCTCTTTAGTCGGAATGATTCGTTTTAATGTTCAAAATAAATATCAGAGACAATTTGCCAACAAAGCTGATTTTCTCCGCCCGCCATTAACTTAATCTTTATACCTCAGCCTAATGACAGAGGGGCTGGGGGGCGGGAGGGACTTTGTGTTACAAGTAAGTGTGGTCACGAGCTGTGGGGTGACTGACGGTGTGCCCCCGTTTGCTCAGGATAGTCCTTTGTGCCCAGTGTCCTGGAATCATTATTCTGAATTTGGATCAAGAGGCATTTGCCAATATCCAACTATTTTTGACCTGATAGCAATTTCAAGTGGTTCAATCGAAACACATACAGTGTCCCGGTTTGTCTGGTATATGATACGCCCTTTACTCCGTAGGTGGGGAAGCTGAGGCCTGTAGAAGTCAAGCTCCAGGTACCCCGTGCCCCCGTTTCCAGTCCGGGTGTTTTTTCGGAATGTGTCCCAATGCTACCCACCTCTTCTCAGCCTCAGCTTGTCTAGCTCCTGCCTTGTCTTGTGACTTCAGCCCCTAGAGCTTCTGGGTGCCTGTTAGAGAGGCAGATCTTGGGATGGGGGGCACACCTTGCTCCTGTCCCCTGCTTCCGGGCGTGGTGACTCCTGCGGAAGGGTCGGCAAAGCCGTCCATCGCCCACCCTGGCCATGGCACCACTGTCCCCTCATTGGTCTTCATCACCCATGACGTGTACATTGAGATCAGGAACACGCAGCCACCACTCAGTCTTACTGGCCGAGACACAGTTGGAGTGAGCTGTGATCCCCGCCTTCTTGAAGCGTACTGAAGGTAGCATGGGAGAGAGGGTGGCTGTCCCGCTCAACACACAGTGGCTGATTCCTTCAATTCACTTATTTAAGTCTCTGTGCCATTGCAGGGTTGGTGGTGCAGGAATTCAGAAAGGCAGGAGGTCAAGCATGGGCAGGGCAGGGCAGGCAGGGCAGGGCTTTGCTGAACAAAGCTGATTTTAAACCCAATTGTTACCTTGCAAAACGGGGAAGACTTGCTCCCCCTGCAGCCCCCTGCAGCATGTCTACTTGGGTGGGAGGGATGTGCCCGGGTCGGGGCGGGTGGGGATGGTTGCTGGAGGGCCCCGCTCTGGGAGCTGTGGCCGCTAGAGACGCCCAGGGCAGGAAGCTTGGGCCTTGCCCTGCCCACATGTCCAGAGAGAGGCCAGGGCCTTGCCACGTCCTACTGGAGAGGCGGGTCCCTCTTCCAGACTGAGCTGCAGAAGAAAGAAGACAAACTTCAGAATCATTCATTCTTTTCCTTATTCACTTAAGAAATATGAAATCCTCAAGGGCCAGGTGTTCTGCTCAGCGTCAGGGCAAATTCACCCGGAAGTCCAGGTTTCTGGCTTTCTGGAAAAACTGTAAGATCTAGCTCACGGCCTTCCCTGGCATCGCCTTCACCTAGCTCAGGTCCCTGCTCTACGTGGCCTGCCTGGCCCCTGCAGGCATTCGACTCTGAGAACCTTGGCTGGTCTCTGTTTCCTGAGCCCAAACAGAGCATACAGTAGGTGCCAAAGAAGTGCTTACCATTTGTTGAATGAAGCAGACTCCAAATGGTTTTGCAGAACCATCCTGGGCAACCACAGCTTGGCACAGGTCTGCCCTCACCCCCTCGCTGTCCCCCGCCCCTCACTAAGGGAACCCACATTGGGGAGGGACCCCGATGGACCAACACCCCCCACTCAGGTATGCCAGGAGAAGTGGACACACAGCACCCTGGACGTGACCGCCTTGGCGAGAGCGTTACCTTGCCCAACCATCTGCAGGGCGACGTGGCCACATCTACCAGCATTTGGAAAGCCCTTTGGTCCAGCTGTCCCGGGGCCACGTGCCCCAGACGCATTTGCAAAAGTGCATGGAGCTGGGAGCAAGCCTGAGTATGTAGCCGCTGCTAGAGCCCACCAACTTGTCCATCAGGGGCCGAGGGTGGAAGAGATGGTGCTTCCGTGCCAGGGAGAGAATGGAGGGGCTCTTTTTGTGCTGATACGGGGAGATTCGGAGGTGCATTTTCAGCAAAATAAAGCAAGGAGCAGAGCAATATATGCATGAACACATTTGTGTGTATAAAAAAGGGCGGTCGAAAGTGTGGCCTGTGGCACAGCCCCCGGAGTGTGAGTTCCAGCTCTGCCACTCGCCGACTGTGGGACTTGGAAAGTCACTTAACCTCTCTGGGTTAGTTTCTGTGGCTGTAAGTCGGAGCTAGACGTAAAGCACGAGCAGGACTGGGCCCAGGGTAAGTCCTCATTAGCTAGTACTATTATGCTTATGTAATTTTTTTTTCCTGGACAAACACACAAAATGTTAGCAGGGGCTAGTTTGGGTATTGAGGGTGGGGTGGGGGTGTGGGAGATAAAACTTCCTTTTTATTTCCTACCTTTATGGACAGTTCAAAATTTTTATAGAGGCATTTTTACTTTTATTTCAATATCAGTTAAGCACACACACACATACCCTACAAAGGAGGCAGCTGTTTCTGTCTGGAGTAAAGTAGGAGCTGGGAAAGTTAACTGAGGAGGTTATAAGGGATCATCCAGGGCAGCCTGGTGGCTCAGTGGGTTTAGTGCTGCTTTCAGCCCAGGGTGTAATCCTGGAGTCATGGGATCAAGTCCCATGTTGGGCTCCCTGCGTGGAGCCTGCTTCTCCCTCTGCCTGTGTCTCTGCCTCTCTCTGTCTCTCTCTGTGTCTCATGAATAAATAAATAAAATCTCTAAAAAAAAAAAAAAAAAAAAAAAAAAAAAGGATCATCCAGACAAAGAAAAGGGACAGGGCTGGTAACTCTGGGTGGAAGCACCAGCCTGTGCAAATGTCCTGAGGCAGGAAAGCTGATTGATACGTGAGTAGTGCAGGGTCAGATTGTAGAGCCTCAGAGGAGCGGAGGGTCCTTAGAAAGGGCTTATGTGGGCCCAGACCTTGTGCATTCAGACTCATGCATGTTCTCAGGTGATAAAGAACAGGTGATCTATATTTTTTTTTGCTGGGTATGAGATTGCAACATTTCTGTTTCCCAGATTAGAAAACAGAGATGCAGCGACATGAAGTGACTTGCCCAAGGCCACACTCCACGGTAGGAGCACAGATGACCTCTTAACTTCTGGTGTCCTCTTGGTCGGCTACATAGGACCTGCTTTGTCGGTTCCAGCACATTGTGTCTCCGTGTAATGTTTGGGAGACTGAGGCTCCCACTTGGCCACCGGCTTGAGGAGGGCAGGTGCCTCGGTGCTCAGGACAGTTTCTGGTACATGCTAGGTACGCAGTCAATGTTAGTTGACTGCCTAAATAAGTGAGGTCGCGTGGGAAGCAAGGGACAGCTGGAGTGGGAACCCAGGTCTCTGGACCCCCAGCCTGCGCTCCACCCCTCACACCAGGGAAGCCAGACTCTTGGGGCCAGGGTGAAGCCTGAGTGTTGTCATTGGTTGAATTGTTTCCCTTCACCTCCTCAAAAAAAAAAAAAGGGGGGGGGGAGCTATAGGGGAATCCTAACCCCTGGGTACCAGGCTATGTGGAAATCAGGGTCTTTGGAGATGTAATCAAATTAAGATGAAGTCATTCTGGATTGGGTGAGGCCGTATTGGACTAGGATGGGCCCCAAACCCCATGCCCGGTGTCGTCATAAGGCGAGAGAGATTTGAAGGCCCGGGGGGTGCACAGGGATGAATTCCATGCGAGGCTGGAGGCAGATGTCGTAGCTGCACTGCCAGAAGCCACAGAGGGCCAGGGCTTGTTGGCCACCGCCAGAGGCTAGCAGAAGCAAAGATTCTTCCTTAGAGCCTTGGAGGGACAAAGCCCTGCTGACACCTTGATTTCAGACTTCTGGCCTCCCAAACTATACGAGAGAACGAGAGAATAAATTTCTGTGGTTTTAAAACCACCTGGTTAGGGCAGCCCGGGTGGCTCAGTGGTTTAGCACCGCCTTCAGCCCAGGGCGTGATCCTGGAGACCCGGGATCAAGTCCCACATCGGGCACCCTGCATGGAGACTGCTTCTCCCTCTGCCTGTGTGTCTGTCTCTCTCTCTATGTCTCTCATGAATAAATAAATAAAATCTTTAAAAGACAAACAAAAAACCACCTGGTTAGTGATCCTTTGTTCCAGCGTCCCGGATGCTTGTGCGGGCATTGCAGGACGACGGCACGGACCCAGAGAGCAGGGCCTGGGTCTTGTGATCTGGATCGCCCTCCCTGAGTGATGGGCTGCACGCACGTAGAGGAGGGCATCCTGGGCACAGGCGTTGGACGTCCTGCATCGTGGGATTTCCATCCCTAGCACAGACCTCGCTCCACACTAGTGGAACTGCCCCGACATGAGGAAACTGGAGGCGATTCTGGACGGTGGTGGGATCAGGGTATTTTCCTGGGGGGCCAGGGGGGAGTGGAAGAGGCCGACCCACGGGGGCTGCGGGTGTGGTCTCAGCCGAGACACAGCAGGTGTCCAGCCTCACTGGTTTGCCCTGCTTCTCAGAAACCCCTCGGGCTGCGAGCTCGTTCCTCCGGGCATCCCCGAGGGCCCTGTGGTGCCCTGTGGTGCCCTGTGGTACAAAGAGTTGGTCTGGCTCAGCCCTTTCACGAAGACCAGAGGAGGTGGTGCAGGGACTGGGCCGCGCAGCTGGTGGCTGACAGCCAGCCAAGAGCAGAGCATCAGACGTCGCCAGCTGGACGAATGTTCCGGTCGCCCTGCCCTCCCCGGGGCTCTGGGCCAGCCCCCCTCCGCGGGACCTCTTCTTTCCCCACCAGGCCAAGAGGTGCTGGCAGGGGTGGAGCATCCAGCGGGGGATATAGCACCTCGCTTTTGCAGGGATGGGTCATCTTTCCAAACCTCTGCCTCTGGGGCCTGGGGCAGGCGACCTCCTATCTCTGAGCCTTGGCGTCCTCTTCTGCGCAATGGGGACAGTACCAGCAGCACCTGCCTGGCAGGGCTGTGGGGTTCAGGTGTGTAGCTGCCAGAAGGCAGCTTCTCGGCTGGGGGTCTGCTGCTGTTCCCGTCCTACTCCTGACCCCCAGGCCGCATGGCACGGAGAAGCGGGGCCTCCTGGCTGCCATGGGTCGCCTGATGCCCGAGTTCTGCCAGTTTGCCTGGGAGGGTCTCCCCCCACCTCTGAGGTGGGCTCTGCAGCCAGTTTGCAAATGGGTCATGTGTTGGGATTTCCCGAGGGAAAAGGGGACCCCAGTGCGAGTCGGCGGTGCCCTTCCATCCTCTGGGGGTGGCTGTGGAGAAGGGGGGCAGGCGAGTGGGGGTGATGTGGGCCCAGCAGAGCCTCCTGTTGCCCCGAGGGACCTTAATATGGTGACTGGCTTCTCTGCTTCCCTGTGTCTCACCAGGTGCTCCTTGGGGATCTCGCAGGACTGGCCGGGTCCCTTGAGTTGCCATCCCTCAGGGGAGCTCCTGGGAGCGGGTCCAGTGGGTGGGGGGTGGAGTGGACCTCTTCTCCCTCCACAGGCCTCTCTCTACCTTCCTCGAGGCGACGCCCGGCTGGAGAAGGGCGTAGCTCAGGTCACACAACATGGGGCTGAGGAGCTGGCCTGGCAGCTGGGAGCACCTCTGGCCACCCGCACCCCCACCCCCACCCCCACCCCACCAGCTGGCTGTGCAAGCTCAGGCGTAGCACCTCACCCTTCTGAGCTTCAGTCTCCTCACTCAGAAATAAGGGGCTTGGACTCCTGCTCCAAGGAACCATGAACATTCTCTTCCTCTTCATCAGGAAGGCGAGATGGAGTCTCTCATTCAGAGCCGTTGCCATTACCACCACGTGTGGGTTGGCCTAGAATGCCACCTTCCCTTTGCTCTGGGAGGGCTTGCTTCAGGTGTGTCTTCTTCCTCCAGGAAGACCACCTTCCTGGCCAGGTTGGGGCTTCTCCTCTGGGTACCCATAACCCCGGGGCTCTCCTCTGTCCAAAGCACGCATCTCTCTGCAGGAGGACCGGCTTGGGCCGCGCTGGGAGCATCCTGGGCACAGGCGTTGGACGTCCTGCATCATGGGATTTCCATCCCTGGCACAGACCTCCCACACTAGTGGAACTGCCCCGACATGAGGCAACTGGAGGCAATTCTGGACGGTGGTGGGATCAGGGTATTTTCCTGGGGGGTCAGGGGGGAGTGGAAGACCCTGCTCTCTGGCTCTGCGAGGCCCCTCCTTGAAGAATCGTTGGATGACAGAGCAGGGTGGGTGTCCAGGAGAAGGGGGACGGGCTGCTCCCTGTCTGAGTGGTGAGACTTAACTTGCGTTCCCCAGCCTGGTTTTGTCTGTGTGTCTTGCCGGAGGCCTGGGGATGCCCTGCCGAGTCCTGCTCTGTGTTCTGGGCCCAGGGGAGCGTGGCCCGCCCAGGCTGGGGCAGCAGGCACGTCCTCCCTGATCCTCCCTTTCATTCGGGCCTCTGTGAACATGCTGCCCTGCGCCCTTGGCCCTCCACGCTCAAAGCTTCACAGAAGCAGCTCAGCAGGAGCAGGAGCTGCTCTGACCCCTCTAGTCTCTTAAACTCTCGTAAAGGAGAAACACTATGACGGGACTGTCTTCTGTCAGATTTACATTTTTTTTAAATGCCAACTACTGCTCCACGGGTTTCAAAATGAGAAACCCAGGCTCCACAGTGAGGATCAAGGGCAGGGAGCAACTCGAGTGCCCACTTCTTTCCCCACTCCCTGCTCTGGGCTGAGGGCCACTGCCTGCCCAGCTGCCCAGGGACAGTAGCCACAGGGCCAGCCTGGGGGATGCTCATGTCCCCCCTCCCCACCTGCTCTGGCTCCCCCATAGTCCTTGTCCCACTCCCCAACTCTCCAGGCCCTGGATCCTGGGGGGCCTGCCTCCTGCCTAGCATCCCTCCCCTCTCCTAGCTCCTGACAGTGTCTCTACCCAGCATCCTTCCCTGGCCTAGCTGGGAGTATTGCTCTGCCCCACCCTCAGAGGCCATCTCTGGAGCCCCCGGTCACACAAATACAAAGACTTGGAGCCTGATGGATCTGGATGTTAAAGCTTCACTTTCTAACTGCTGTTACCTTTGGAAATTGGGCAACTCACTAACCCTCCCTGGGCCACAGGTTCCCCCTCTGGACTGTAGGGATAGAAGCATCCATCTCAGAGAATATCTGGAGGGAAGAGGGGTTTAGCATGTGTGACTTGCCTTGTGGGGATTCCAAGGGCAGTTCTGCTCCAAGCCTGGCCTAGGACCAGCACCGTCCCCATACTATTGATTATAGAAATTGAGAGGAAGAATTAGAAATTTGCACAGCATTGTGGCATTACCCTGACATTTTAACTGGTTTTATAAAAGTATTTTTAACAGACTAGAAAATGAATTAATTGGAAATGAAAACTGTGGTGTTTTCACACTGAGAGTTTGAGAAGTTTTGTCTCAGAATGGAAGAAATCTCAAGAAACAATGTCTATTTTTATTTATTTGTTTGTCTGTCCATTCATCCTTCCATCCTTCTGTCCATGCATGCCTCCATTCACCCTTGCAACTATCCATCCATCAACCATCCATCCATCCATTCATCCAATCATCCAATCATCCATCCATCCAATCATCCATCCATCCATCCATCCATCCATCCATCCATCCATCCATCCATCATGAATTAAGCCCTTCCTATGATGATCAGAAGAGGTAAATTGGCTCCTGGCTATGACTCCTCATTTATTGAATCTCTTTAGGGCAAGAGAGAGAGGTGGATATATCCCCTGAATTCCTTCAGGGGGTGGGTAGAGGCAAGTTTGCTTAACAAAGCTCAGGTGATTAGACTCACATTATCTTTTATTTGGGGGTGAGTGGGGTGGGCCAGGAGAAGCCCCCACCTCAATTCCTATCACTTGGCCTGGCTTGACATTTGCCTTCTTTTGTGATAGGAAAACCTGGGTAGGACTTAACTTTAAAGTCTGTCCTTCATCTTCTCAAAAGTCAAAGTCAGGAGTTTGCTCCCTCCCCCTCACCAGCACCCCCCAGCCTAATTTCCTTTTATTATGGAAACTGGGAAAATGACAAGTAATTGCTTGAAGATGCTAGAAAGATTGCATTTTGTTTTGTAACTATCAGCTTGAAAATAATGTTTAAGAGATTATGAATGGGTGATTAACTATTTTTTCCATTACTTCCCTCTCGAAATCAAAACCACAACAATTGTGATATGCACAGTAAAATGGAGGCCCTCGTCTCTAAAACCAGGCAAGACGAGGAGCAGGGGTCCCTTCTGGGGAGAAATCTTAGCTCTCAGGCCTTGGAGAAGACTGGGCCGGGAGAGGTGCTGCACAGAGACAGACCTGGTCTCCTCATGCCAGCTTCTCTGCATCGCCCCCTCCCTCCTCACTCCTTAGATCAACAGCAGTGATGGGGTCTGCAGTCAAATTTGCTATTTACTGCCTTTCCTGAGTCAGTTTGTTTTGGGTAAAAACAGTCTCTGATGTGGCTCTATTGCGCCATTTCAGCGGGTGTTTATCATTTAAAAGGAACAATTTTAATACCTACATTTGCCTTACAGTATGAGCCATAAATGTGATTTAGACTTCCCTTTATAATAGACTCTCACAAGCGGTTGCCTAGACTCCAGAAAACCATTCCTCCAAGTGGTGGCCATGAAAATGAACAGGCTTTTTCCTTCTTTTACGAAAGTTTCCCTTTTTAATACCTCTCGAAATTATTGAACGAAAGCTGGGTAAATGGGCTGATTTGTGCGTCTTCCTTGCTGGAAATCTGGAGCTCCGGCAGTGCCCTGGGAGAGAGCGCTTCTGTGGTGGGGCTGCTGCACTGGTGTCCGGGGGCTGTTTGTGCTCCCCTCTGCGTCTTGCCTTCTGGGCCCAGACTTCCCTGTCTGCAGCAGATTGGTGGTGTTGACGATAATACGGATCCCTTACATCAGTGCCACTAAGAGTGAGGTTTGTGGGCTGACGGCATCGGTGCACCTGAGAGCTTGCTAGAAATGCAGATTCCCTGGCTCCGTCCAGACATACTGACTTGGAATCTCTAGGGGGGTGAGGGCCCAGCACTCTGTTTTACTAGCCCTTCCAGATGGTTCTGATGTGTGCTGAAGTTTGAGAAGCTCTGTCTCCTCAGGAGTGGAGCCCGGGACCCCCCTCTCATGCTCAGGGTAAGCCGCTAAAACAATTCATGGGCTCCCCTTAGCCCAATGGAGATGTACCAGAAGCTGAAGGTCCACCGTGTGCCTAGGACCCAAACTGGATTAAGGCAAAAATAGCAAGTGTAGTCTTGGACACCACAAACCAACGGGGGATGTTGACAGACTGGGGTCTGTGTCCTGAGATGACAAGGAGGATGGTGACAAGTGTTGAACTGAGATGTTGTCCTGTTCCTTCAGAAGGACCCACTAGATACCCACTGGTGTCTGAGACCCTCTGGCACACCGCACCACCTTGGGTGTGGGCATGAGCATGTGCGGCCTAGGGAGAAGGAGAAGCTGCATGGGAGCAGCGGAGACCTGGGACCATCTTCCCGTTACTGGAGGGCTGGACCCGTGGAGACTGGAGTTGACATTTCCGCAGTTTCAGAGCTGTCCCCACCTGACCCCTGGGGGGAAGAAGGCATGTGGGAGAGCGAGAGCTCCTTCCCCAGAGGCATCATGCAGGCGCAAGTGGAGAACGGAGATCCTGCTTGCCATCCAGGGTGCTCCTCCACCCGGAGGGGTCCCTTTCCATCCCAGTATTCCAGGACTTGTGCCTTTTGTTGCAGCCACAGCTGACCTTTCTGTGGCCCTCCTTCCGCAGTGTGGGAAGACCATAACCTTGTGACTGAGGAAAGCCCTCCTGCATGGAGATGCTACTTCCTGCTGAGAAATGCCTCCATTTGGGGGAAAAATGGGATTAATTTTTAGCGGAAGCAGCAGTGGCTGATCGCGCAGTTTTCAAATTGTTGACTATGATAATAAGTAAAAGGCAGACTCCTGTCCAATGGATGTTATTAAAATTAACTGTTTTAGCACTACATTTAGAATCAAAACCAATCTGTCACTCCTAAATTGGTTTCTTTCAACTGCTATTTGCGGGTAAAATGAACAGTTTTAACAATTACATCTCCAGTGCAAATCATAAACTTGATTTACAGGAAAACACTTAATTTACTGCATTTGACTATGCACCGGAGCTGCCAATTATCTGACTGTAAATTTCCCTGCTTGGTTATTTGCTTCTTAAACAGCAGCCTTGGTGCCCTTGCCTCACTTACCTGTGGGCCCAAGGCTCTCGACCTGGTGCCGTCCATCCTGATTTGGGGTTTTGTCTGTGATGAGCTAGGTGCATCGCAGGAGACAGGGCCCTACACAGAGCAGGGTCTCTGAGGACCCCCTGTTCTGTGCTCTGTTTCATGTTATAAAATCCTGAGCGGGGTATCACCACTATTTAATGCAATCCAGGCTAGGCATTACGGAGGGGACATCACCGTGTGTTTGAACGAGGAGCTGTAGGTGTGCAGTGGCGGCTGCATCTCCCACAGTTCCTGCCCTCAACGAGTTCACAGTCTAACAGGAAAGATGTGTGCTGGATGACACCTCTTTGTAATATAATAAATCATCCCCTTAATTGTTGGCTGTTAATGAGCTAAAGTGCTGGGACCCACTGAGTGGCAATAATTCTGCTCGGTGGCCTTGAGGTAGGAAAGATTACATGCAGGAGCTTTGTTGAGGTTCCATTTGAACTGAGTCTGGAAGGTAAAAGGTTTTGCAGGTAGAGGAGAGGGCATCCCAGGTCCAGGGAATAGCATCGGCCAGCTCCTGTTGAGGTGGAAGACCAGGGTGCTTTCAGTGAGGGGCTGTGTGGTCTGGCTGAACAGGAGGGGAAGGGGCAGCAAAAGTGCGTGGGTGACATGACCCTTTGGAAAAGTAGGTTGGGGCCAGGAGTCACCTTTCAAGGCGTTTAGAGTCTCTCTGGTTCCCAGGTGAACCCCTTTTCTAGCTAAGCACATGGAAGTCCACAGCCCTGAAGCAATTCTTGTGAAGTCCGGGAGGGATTCTGAATGTCGAGAAGTTATAGGATGGAGGAGGGTTTCCTGGTATTTTGAGAAGTCAGGAAGCATATGCAAACCATATGCAAATTAGATGCCAGCCAGCACCTGCTCTGTGCTGTGCTTCAGAGGCTTTCTGCTGCAGGGAAGGTCCTGTGTGTCTTAACAAAGGTGAGAGAGACGTCTCCTGGTAGCCTGGGCTGAGCTGTGGGGACACATATGAGGCCGCTTAACAGGAAAACTGCCCCGAGACTCCCCGCCAGGGGCCTTTCTGTTGGAGGGAGTGTCCCACCAGGAGAGAGAAGCACGTAGGGCCTCAAAAGGTGGGAGGAAGCCCCCCAAGATTGCCACCTGCGGGGAGCCCAGGCCTTAGGATTTGGAGGATTTGCACGGGTTGGGATTCTCATCCCTCCTGCACACCCTTCCTCTGTGCAGTGTCCCCTCAGGAAGGGCCCAGTGGGACTTAGCCTCATCCAGAACTAATATCCTAATGTTTGAGGGTCTGTGGTTTTCTGCTGATGGTTCAGCTCTGACCCCACTTAAGCCCCAGAGTGGTGATTACTGACTTGGTGGTGGTGAGGCTGAGTCTCCTCACAGGGGACTTGGGGCTCAGCCGCCTGCCCCGCTACCCCTGAGCTGTGCTGGGGAGCTGCCGTGGGGGCGGTCCTGGACCCACTGAGCACAATGAGTCGGAGCTGGGGGCATGACTCCAGGGCACTGTCTATCCAAAGGTCTGTGTTTCCTTAGGGGTTGTCTTTGCCTTACACGACGTGGGGGGTGGAGGTCAGTGCCTGGCCCCAGGAAGCTTCCAGAGGGCTGACTCTTCCCACAGTGCCGTGTGACCTTGGACAAGTCCCCTCAACAGTGTTCCTTGTACCTCAGAACCAGCCCAGATATTCCATGTGAGAAGCCCTCCCTGTTGAGGGTCATCCCATCCTGACCCAGGGGCTGCTGGACAAGCATTTTGGAGGGCTGGGGGAGGCATGGGCGTCCCAGCCTCCAGAGCAAGAGCGCAGCCTCAGGTCTCTGCTGTCCTCTAGAGGGGGGATGGCCAGGGCTTGTGGCGAGGCCCCGAGGGGCCCCAGGGGATGGCTCACAGCTTGCTCTGCATGTCCTGGTGGCCCACCCCTCTGTCTCCTTCCTCAGGTGTCCCTGTCCCTGTCTCTCCGTCTCTCCCCGACCCCCTCCCTATCTGTTTTCCTGGTGTGGCATGCCCAACTCGTCCTCCAGGTCTGGTTCTTTCTGTGCTCAGTGTCTTGAATTGTCTGCGCCCCAGGTCCTCCTCCCTGGGCTCCTGCCTGCCTTGTCTGGCTCCCTGCGGGGCTGCTCTCCCTCCATCTTCCTCTCCTTGTCTGGGGCTGGGAGTCGGCTTCCGTCTCGCGTTCTCCAGGTTCCTCTCTGTCTCAGCACCTCCTCTTTCCCCATCTGCATTCACTCCCCACCCTCCTCTCCCCGGCTCCCCCCACGCAGCTCCCTGCGGCCCTGAGCACCTTGGGGGAAACTGAGGAAGGGTCTCCTCTGAGGGCAGGAAGGGCACAAGGGGACAGGGCCGGGAGTAGCCGGCCTTCAGCAGGTGGCACTGTTGGGCGACTTTTGCTTGTGAAACCTTTTAATACTGAAAAAACACACTGGAATCTATTGGCATTTGAGAGGCTTCTTTCTTCCTTTTTTTTTTTTTTTTTTTTAAATAAAAATAATGACTCTCATTTCCCGGGCATCATTAAACAAGGTGCAGTGTGTGTGTGTGTGTGTGTGTGTGTGTGTGTTATGAGGATGTATGAATGCAGATCTCTGCACATGAGTCTGTGAGGCCAGCAGTATAGGTGTGTGTGTGTGTGTGTGTGTGTGTGTGTGTGGGATGCCTGTGTCTATGTGTAAGAACGATGTAACGTGCGCCTGGGGGAGTGTTTGCGTGCCACCGGGTGAACGTGGGGTTTCAGCTATGGACCAGTGTGTACCAGTGTCAGGTGTGCCTACACCTGTGCACCTGTCAGTCCCGACCCGCCGGTCTGTGCCTCTGCACGTGTGTAACTAACTGCATGTTTGTTGAACATGTAGAGGTAGGTTGTTGGGGGAGCACAGCGTAACGTAGTTGTGTGTTCATGCGTGCTAGCGGGCAGCAGCTTGGTACAGTGGACAAGAGGGAGTGCCTGGGAATCAGGGCCTCCAGGTTTATATTCTGTGTGACTTTACGGCCGTGTGATTTTGCCCTCATCACTCACCATCCCTGAGCCTCAGATTCTTCACCTGAAAAGTGAGCCGATGGCACTGTCTTCCTCTCTGGGTGCCCGGGAGGATGACACAGGATCATCCATGTCTAGGGCCCGTCGTGGCCCAGGGCACGGTGGGCCCAGGAGGCACAGAGCCCTGAGGCGCCGGCGGGAGGGCTGCTAGGGCGCGGCTCCTGGGTCTCCTGGAGCCAGGGGCTTGCAGCGGCTCTCTTCCTGGGGCCCTGGGGGCTCAGGGCCAGGCCAGGCGCATCCTGGGGGCGTCGGACGTCTGAGCGGCACACGGTGTGGCTCTGCTGCACAGCCCGGGCCGCAGTGAGCCCCGTGGTGGAAGTGGAGCGGCAGGACGAGCGGAGGCTGGGAGGGACCTCAGAGGGTGGCGCCCTTCCTGCCCATGGGTGGGCCCCTGACTGCTCCGTCCAACGGAACGTGGCAAACCAGCACTCCCCAGCTCCAGGAGTGGCCCGGCCCCTAACTAGTCCAGTCGCCCCACTTTCTGTGTCCTGGGAGCCAGCTGCCAGGTGACAAGTGCAACCAGCCTGAGCCCACCATGCCGGGAGGGCCCCAGGGGAGGAGACGCTGCCCAGACAGAGGACCCTGAGGGGCCGGGCACGGGAGGCCGGTGGCCGTCCGTCGGGTGACTCCCAGCCCAGCTCGCGGCGTGAGCCCCCAAGCGCAGCCCGCCCAGCAGAGCCCAGTCGGCCCACAGGCCTGAAGCCACAGGAACACATCGCTGCAGCCCCTGCGCTGGGGCATGATTATCACACACCTGCAGGGTCAGAATAGATGCCCGGCTCCCGCCTCTCTCGAGGCACGGGCATCAGGGCCACGAGCAGCTGAGGCACCCGGCTCCCCTCTGCTCCGCCTTGGGCCCCAGCCAGGGGTCAGCCTGGGTTAGTGCCCTCACACGCTGGCCAAGAGTCCCTGCTGCTGGGTGAGGAGCCCCAGCGCCACCCTCATGGAGGAGAGCAGGTCACGTCAAGGAGCCTGGGGTGGGGATGGTGGAGCGGCATCTTCGAAAGTACACCTGCCGCAGCATCCTAATCACATGGGAAGACGACCAGCAAGGTCGAGAGCAGTTCTTTTCTACCATTTTCGATCCTCGCGAGCTCTTCTTCGGCAGGCCTCTCCTGGCTTCTCCGCTGGCTGTGCGGCCTTGGGCAGCTTCCTTGACTTCTCTGTGTCAGTTTGCATGTGTGAAATGGGATGGTCGTCGCAGAGCTTCCCCCCAAGGAGTCGTTAAGCATGAAGAATGTGGCCTGGCATGCATGCACGCGGGAAGATCTCAGATGTGTATTGTCGTCATCCTTCTCGTCCCCTCACCGATGAGGACACAGGCTCAGAGGCATGAAGAGACTCATCCAGGGCCACGCAGTTTGGAGGTGCCAGAGCCGGGCCTGGAGCACCTGCATGCTCCCTCTCAGGTCCGCACTCGGTTCCCCTGGAGGCTCTGTGTCATCAGGAGAAGGGGCTGAGGGGCTGGGGAGGCGGAAATGATGCAAGGATGAGAGGTTGGAGGGACGCGGTCGTCGCATCTCTGCATCTCAGTTCTATGGTTGGGACTCCCTGGCCTCCTTTTGCTCTCCGCTGGCTTCATCCTTGGGATTTCTGTTCCAGTGGTACCGCTCTGACTCCTGCTCCTGCTCCTGCGGGAGCTCCAGACACCTCCCAGCTGCCCTGCAAAGGCTGCCACCCCATTCTGCAGGAGAGGAAACTGAGGCTCAGGGGAGGTCACCTGGCCCGTCGAGCTCCCAGAGGGCCGTGTGGCTGCCATGGTTTCTCCCCTGGGGCTGCCCACCCCCTGCTGGGTCTACACATCCCACACATCATACCTTCTCTTTCACAAAATCACTTTTCAACATGCCTCCCCCCCCCCGCCCCCCTGCCATTTGGAATACTCTTCAAGAAACTTAGCCTCAGGAGTGAAGTCCCAATCTCTGCTCTTGTCGTTCAAAGCTAGGGCTTCATTGTGGGATCTCAATCCCATTTTCAGGTTTATCTCCTTTGAATCCCAGAGAGTCCTTCTCCTTAGCATTCTCGGGGGTCCACAGGACTGGTGGCCTCAGGCCTCCCTGCTTCTGCACTTAGTCCTCTGGGGAGACCCCCCCCCCCCCGCCCTGGGCATGCTCTGATGGCCATGCCTCCCCTCTGCCAGTGGGTTAGATGCAGTGTTAGCTGCCTCTTTGTGCACCTGTCTGGAGCCCTGAACTAAACAGATGCTCTTCAAGGGCCCAAGTGTCCTCAAGGTCCCCTGATCCTCCCCTGGGCTGGGCGTGGGTGCATGCATGCCCCGTGGGTCCTCACGGCTGGACAGGGCACCAGGGATGGTTGAGTGGGGGGAAGGCCCTTTTGTATCTTGCGACCAGCGGGGTGGCTGGAGTGACCCCTAGGTGGGGGGGGGGGGAGGAGAGTAGACGACACCACTGCTCCGTGCCTCTGCCCCTGTGTTCACTTTGATTCGGACCTGGAACCAGTACTTCTTTCTTAACTCCCTCTGGGGGGCAGGGGGCGGGGGGAAACAGTAGGAGCTGGCCTCTGTAGGAGCAGCAGAGGTCCCAGCCGGGCTCGGGAAATATTTTTCCACGAAGTGAAGCCTGTGGGCCGTTTGACAGATGCGATTTCAGGGAACTGCCTTAGATCTAAGGGTCTTCTCTGCCGTCCCGAAGGACTTCTAGGGGTGACTGTGTTCCTCCCAGGCGGTGGAAGAGAGACGATCTCTTTGGGAATTTTCCATCCCTGATTTCTGGGCTGCCCGGGGCCCTAGGCAGGAGATGAAAGTCATGGGCCACGGACTGAGGGTGGGTGAGGAGAGCTCCCCGGAGCCGGGGCATGTCCTGCCCAGGTGAAGGGAGGCTGCTGGGCCCAGCCAGCTCCAATGGCCGTGGGAGCCACCCAGGCCTCCCCCACCCCAACTCACACGCCACAGTTATTTTTAGCACCGGGATGTGCAGAACATGCTACGGAGAAATAGAGTGGAAAATCTGACACTCAGAGCCCTGCTTTGAGGGCGACACAGCTCCTCCAGCCCGGCGCCGCTCACGTGCCTCATTTGCCCCTTTCACGTTTCCACGTGCAACCTGACTTTGAATTCCAGTGGGGCCCCGGAGCTGACCCAGAGCATCCCCGCCAGGGCCTGCGGTCCTGGGACTCAGCTGGTGGGGGTGACTTCTGCTCAGACTCCTCCTTCTGTGAGCTGCACACAAGCAGGGCGTTCGACACAAGACACGCCCGACTATCATCTCCCGGGCCTCCCAGCCGCAGGTGAAGGTGGTTTGGATTCTAGAATTCCCGTCGGCAGAGGACGACACAGGCCCAGAGAGGGTGTGCGTGCGTGGCTCGAGGTTGCACAGTCAGAGAATCACAGAGATGATCAGGAAAGCCAGCACCTCGGTCCTCGGATGGTCCCACCCAGGATGCAATGTCTAGGATGCCTGGAGTGGGAACCTCGAGTGGCTCGGAGGGGGGGGATGCGAGGAAAGAAACGGCAGGCGCAGACCCTCCTGGGAGGCGGAGGGGGGACAGCTTCCTATGGGGAGGGGGAAGGGGGTGGTGCAGCGGGCACTTAATTAAACATTACTTCAGGTTTTCTTTCTCTTATTACAAAAACGTGCATGCTCTTTGTAGAAAATTTAAAAAATGCAGATAAGCAAACAGAAGAAAATTAAAAACACCCCTAATCCCAGCCCTCAGAGATAAACCCTGTAAATATTTTGGTGTTTTGGTGGCTATATGGCTAGGCTCTCCCTTTTCCTTCTTTTAACACATTTTCATTTATTTAATTGCACACCAGGCACAGGGGAAGGCATTCTCGTCGGCAGGAGACAGACTGCGCTACGGTCCTGTGGGCCTCTCCCGCCAGCAGGGCCCCAGCTGCGGCTGTGACGTGCACCCCTCTTGATCCGAGGGCACACACGCATTTATATCTGTGCACGTGGGGATCCATGGGTGTATTGTTAGTGTGTTCGGATGTGTTTTTCTTCAGCAGAAACGGTATCACACAGTATGTATTGTTCTGTCCTTGGATTTTGTCACCTAACTATTAGTCTTGGGGTTTTCTCCACGTTGGTACTGATAGCTGTACGTCGTTCGTTCTTACTGCCGGGCGGTATTCCTGAGCGTGGATCTATCAGCTTTTATTTAGTCATTCCCCATGTGATGGGCTTTTAGATTGCTTCTGGATTTGCTTTTTTTTTTTTTTTTTTTTTGTGCAGCAGTATCGCAGTGCTGCCTTCAGTGACCTCGGACAGGCCTCTCCTGGGGTGATGGGGTGAGGACACTTTTCCCAGAGGAAAGCTGGTCAGTTTCTTTTCGCACACATTAAGAACATGGGGGCATTTTGCACCCATGACCCTGGGAATCTGCCTCTCCATTTCCCCATGTTCCTAAGGACACCACTGTGACGGCATTTCCCCGGCTCTGTTCTGGAAGGCACCGATGTCTCCAGAGCCACTAACGGGTGTGCCTCGGGAGGACAAAACCAGGGCAGGTGCACAGTCAAGGGCTTGGGGACTCACCCAGTGCACATCAGTACATCAACGGGCATCCCGAAGCGAAGAAATAAGCTTGTCTTCCATGAGCCGGGCTTTTTCTAGTTCAGATGAAACACAGAAGTGACAGGGCTGCCCCTGCCTGCACGCCCGTGACCCTGCCCCTTTAGCCCACTGCTGCTGCCCATCCCACCTGTTGGCACCTGCGTTTTGTTTCTCGGGGGCTCTCGCTGCAGGAGGCTGGTGGCAGACTGGAGGTGCCTGGGGGTCAACACTGGCGTCTCCGGCCTCCCACAGCCCTCGATCGAGGACTGAAGCAAGCTGGTACTTAGGTACCCCGGCTGCCTCCCCCGAGGGCAGGTGTTACACCCACCCTGGAGTTTACCCAGAGGAATCAGCCTCCCATCACCTCCCTCGGTAGCTGGTTTGAAAACTCAGCTAATACTGCCTGCCTTCCCGCGTGGCCTCCCCACTCGCCTGCTTCACCTTCCGCGCCTTTGCATATACCTGCATCTGAGTCCTGAGCCTGCTCCAGGGAGAACCGCAGCCAAGGCTCCGATCCATGATTACTTCTCAGTGGCTTCACGAGAAGGTCCTGAGTATTTCTTTCAACCGATCCTGCATTGTTGGACATTGAAGGTTGCTTGCAATCCTTTGCTGGCACAAACAGTCCTGTGGTGGGCATCCCGAGTGCTCAAGACCCGTACACATTCCCGATTATTTCCTTAGGGACTATTCCTAGGCACAAATCCACCGTTTCAAAGGGTCTGCACTTTTTTTTTTTTAAGGCTTTCATAAATATTCGCGACATGTGCATCCTCCCCTTTTCTTTTTCTGCCACCACCTTCCCGCTGGCCCTTCCGGGCACAGAATGGTCGGCCGTGGGTGTGCTCTGGTGATCCTGAGGCAGAGTGAGGCTCTCTTGGAGGGTCTGGGAAGGACAAACCAAAGGAAATGCCTGGCAGGATCTGGAAGACTACTGGATCTGCCCCTGGGAGTTCACAGAGAGGGGTCTGGAGCTTGGTGGTTAGGGGTGCTTCTCCCCAGGCTTGCATTCCAAACCCTCCTCATCCTGCGAGGCCTGTATGAACTCTTACCTTTTCCAGGAAGCCTGCCTTGATTTTCCCGGCCCTTGTGAGCCTCTTCTCAAGGCTGCCCATGATTCAGGACTAATTCTGTAGGGTCTATGCCGTCTCTGTGGATAGGAATTCTGTCTATAGGAGTCGACGTCATACACAGGACAGATTTACATACTCGGGGTTTAATACATGCTCATGGTGAGAGCTCTGGCTTGGGAGCCAGGGAACCTAGATGTGCTGCTGAGCCCTGTGGGGACCTGTGGGGCTCGGGGCAAAGACCCTGAGATGGTGTTGAGTGGAAATCAGCAAAACGTGGGTCCACTCCCTACCTTCCCAGCCTCCTGTTTGGCCCCCTTTCCCAGGAGTCTCTGTGCCAGGAGCCCCAGAAGCTGCGCGGTCTGCGTTTTGCACGGGGCTGTGAATATCAGCGTGCTTTACTTCTTATCCTTTGCAGGTGCAGGTTTCCGGAGACAAATATACCCTCCATTCCCAGCCCCTCGATCTGTCTAAACACAATTTGACATGCGTTGCTATTAGCTTAGCACCTTATCAAATAATGCGGCCTGATCGAGATAAAAGGTTTTACAACCCTTGCTGCCTTTGTTTCTGCCTGCATTCACCCGCCGAGACAGCTAATAATTACCACCAAAGACAAAGAGAAATCTATACGCTCAGCGTTGAGGTTCCCGTGTGCATGTTAAGCAGCAGCCTGAGGACAGAGCATGGGGAGGAGGCGGCCCCAAATGCAGCCCAGGCAGGCCCAGGCTGGGCCTTGCTCCTCGCCCGAGAAAGCAGCCCCCGTGGATTCTGGGGCCTCAGGCCCCATGGGTTGCTGACGTGACCCTCGAGGTCTGATGTTGGGGGTGGAGAGAGAGGTGGCAGGCAGGCTCCAGAGCCCTGCCGTGGACACGGAAAGGCCTAGTTAGGTAAGCCGAGGGTGATGCTGGGAGCGAAGTGAAGGGAGAGGCAGGGGGGGTTGGTGTAGAGAGCACGGCCCCCCCTTGGGATGCTGGGGACCTGGGTGTCTGTGCTGACTCCCCTACAGGGTCACGCTGGGAGCTTGGTTCTAGACCTCTGTGGGCCTCAGTCTCTGCATCCATGAACTGGACTCCTAAGGCAGTGTGCAGGCCATCTGGAGGCCTGGGTTCTAGAGCTCGGCTGCAGATAGGCTGCTCCGTGCTGTTTGGAGTCTCAGTTTCCCCACCTGGGATATAGGATTCTGATTGGGGTGATGGTTACAGGCGTTTTGGGGCTCTGTCCCAGGCAGTGGATGACTCAGCTGGTATCTCCCTAGACGTCTGTTCCATGACTAGGCCTATGTGGAACCCTGACTGTGGGGATGAAGAAGGAGGAGACGTAGCCTCTGAACCTTTTCCAGGAAGACAGTTTGCATCCCAGAACCAACAAACACAGAAAGTGAAATGAGAGCTGAGGGTGGTGGTTGGGGGGGGGGGGGGGGGGGGGCAGGGTCATCACTGCAAACTCAAGCAGTCTGAGAAGGCTTCCTGGAGGAGGACGGCATGACTGGTGCCAAGGCAGATTGGGTGGGGCCCCGAATGGGGCTGCATGCAGCAAAAGCAATGCTACAGACTAAATGTTTGTATTTCCCCAAAATTCTTATGTTGCACCCTCCTCCCCAGTGTGAAGGCATGAGGAGGAGGGGCCTTTGGGAGGTGATCTGGTCATGAGACCCCGGAGGGCTCCCTCGCCCCTTGCACCACGTGAGGATACAGAGAGAAGGTGGCCGTCCATGAGCCCGCAAGCCGCCTTCACTGGACATTGAATTCGCTGGTGCCTTGAGATCTTGAACTTCCAGCTTCCAGAACTGTAAGATATAAATACCTGTTTTTTTCTCTTTTTATAAGCCACCCGGTCTGTGATATTCTGTTACAGGAGCCTGAACGGACTGAGGCAGAAGGTGTGAGGATCCGGAACAAGGTGCGGTTCAGAGATGACGAGTCTCTGACAGAATGGATCGGATTCTAGCATCAGTGGGCACCGGCCACTTGCCAGGGGCCAACGGCTCCCAGTGGATCCCAGGATGGGGGGCTGCCTGGATTCCCTTCTTCCCATGCCCTGGCCTGTGAACCAGTAAAACCCTGCTCTGTGGCATTTGCTGGTTTCCATGGCATAAACACTTACGCTGTGGCTGCCTTTCGGCTCTGTGCACCGTGACGTCACTGACCGCGGAGCTCGGAAGAGATGCACAGCGAGCTCTTATGACGGGGATGAGCTCATCCCAGCCCACAAGTTGGAGCCCACGTTAAGCCCCAGAAGTCAGCTTGCAGACTCGCAGAGCATCAGGACTCAAGAGGCAAGGGACGGTAAGTAGCGCACGTGCCACCGCTGCCCCTGCCTGTGCCTGGTTCCTTCTCATTAGAGTGTCCCAAGAAGCCATCACCAGTCCACTGAGCTGGACTAACCACCGTTGATCTAGAGTAACCTCCTCCATGTACAGATGGGGAAACTGAGGCCTAGGTCGGACAGCAGTTTCTCCCAAGGTCACCTAAACAGTCTGGAAAAGCTGAGGCTGGAAGCCCAACAGCCTGCTTCTCAAGCCTGCCCCTCCTGCTCCCCGACACCATCATGTCCCTCTCTCTTCGAAGGCAGCAACAAGGGAAAACCGCCCTCAGGAAGGCAGCTCCGAGCCTGGGCTGGGACCTGTCTTCTCCCAGAGGCCTCCGCTTGGACAGCGACGAGTCCCGTCCTAATCACGGATTCTTGCAAGCACCCAGCTGCGGCAACCTGCTATTTTTGCTCTGCGCCCTTGCTTGGGGTCCGTGTGTGTGAGCGTGTGTGTTCGTGCCTGTGGAGGCAGACTGAGACGTCTCCGCACACACAAACGGATGTGTTTTTACTCCCTATTAGCTGGTGACAAACTTGGAGCCCTCCCCAGGGAGCGGCGGTCCCTCCAGAGAGCCGCCTGTCTGTCTCCCAGATTTACAGCTGGAGCCAGGCACTGAGTCATGATTCATCCAGGGACTGGCCCCGGGCCAGCCTGCTTGTGGCCGTGAAGCGCCCGGTTTGCTCTTTTTCCTTCTCTTTCCTCTGCTTTTTCACGGAGCTGCACTTAGACACCGTCCCTCTGGGGAGCCCTTCCTGAGCCCAGACGCACTGTCTCCCATGCCTTGTGCTTGCTCCCTCTGCCTCAACTCCTGTCACCCTGCATTGGGCTTATTGGCATCATGCCTGTGTCCCTCCCTGGACTGAGTGCTCCCTGAAGACAGGACCGTGGCTTTCTTTTCGGAGAGGAGCCCTGGGTCGCGGTGGGAGGGACCCCAGCACCCCTCCCTTCTCCCCGCCTCTCTCGGCCGGCCGTCCCATTCATCGTTATCCTCACCTTCCCAGGATTCAGGGTCCAGGCTTGTCGGGCTGGAGAAGAGGCCCGGGGGCCTTGTGCATCTACCAGCTAGGCGTTTTGTTCTAGGCCACAGGAATAGACTCGGGCTGCTATAGGCGGGAAGGACAATTTGTGGAAAGGGTAGCAGGTATTCGCTGAATTGTAGGAAGTGCCAAGAACGGGGTTCAGGCAGTAGGCAGGGGGCCCAGGATCACAGCCCCTGGCCTGCCCTGGCCTGCCAGCCCCGGGGCGCTGGGCAGCTCTGTGGGCACGTTGGCCACGGCGCGCTGGGAAGCAGGATGTTTGTGCAGCTGCGGCCACAGAATGGAGACTCTGTGCCTTTGGTGCATGTGTCCCGGCCCAGATTCAAAATCCCCGGCAGCTGCTTCTAACCCATTGAGCCAGGTCACCGCTCCCCGCCCCCCCCAACTCCAGGCCCCTAGGACAGGGTGTGGAAAGCACACAGGAGTCACCCCACTGGGGACAAGGGAGCTGAGGCGTGTGTCCGCCATTTCTGGGCTCTGGCAAAGGTCGGTCCCGGGGCCCCGTCAGCCCCCTGGCTCCCTGCCCCGCCCGGCGCACAGGCCCGACCACCCGGGAGTGGAGAAGCCGGGAGGCCTTGGCATGACTGGCAAGTGTGTGCAGGTGGCCTGCAGAGTGGGCTGGAGGTACTGCGGTGGGTGCTGACCGGTCTGTCAAGCCCCTCCCAGATGTCCCCACCTGGGGGAAGGGCTCAGGGCTGCAGATTCTAGGGGGCGTGCTACAGGGGTGTCCCCGAGGGGGTGAGGGTGGGCTCGGAGGCTCTGCTCCCCCGTTTTAGCTCCGGCTCTGCCCTGGTCACTACCTCTCCGTGTGGGAGCTTGTCGAACCCGCTCTGATACTGAATGTTGACGCTCGCTGGACCCAGGCCTCCTTTACCTGCGTCTACCTTCTTGTCCTTGTCAGGAGCCCGCCTCACCGTGGGTCCAGATTGGGGGACTAATCTGGAAACAGGACTTGGGGCTGGGCCGCCCATGCACGGGGGTCATCAGACCCTCAGATGGTTAGCTCTGGGAGGAGCCTTAGCCATCCTTGCCCCATCCCCACGTGTGCAGATAGGGAGGTGGGGCCCCCTCCCTCAGGATGGCAGATAGGGAGGTGGGGCCCCCTCCCTCGGCATCCCGAGTGACTTCTGAAAGGCATTCAGCATTGTGTTCCTGACTCCCCAGTTTTGCAAAGAGGGGTGATCCTGCACGGTGCTACCGGCCCAGCCCTACTGGGGAGTGTGCGTACCCATGGGAGCCCCCGATTCGCTGCTGGTTGTAAGCAGTTTCTGGGCTGTGCTCCAGGCGGGCTATCCTGGGGGGGGGCCTGAGCATGGGCGTCCAGAGCGCCCCCCCTCCGAGTGGAGCAGGGGGCCGTGGCTTCAGCTCCCTGGGAGGGAAGCTTCTCCACGGCCGGGGACTGCAGCTGGGGTGGGTATGGCCTGCCCATCTCCACGTCCACCCCACAGCATCCGTGGGGCACACGGTTGAGCCACCCGACTAGGAGCTCCGATCAGAAGGAGTCTTTGCAGGTGTGGGGGGTGCCCCGCCAGGGAGCTGAGACGTGGAGAGGTGCGTGAGGTGGGGCAGATGGACGGGGAGCCTGTGGGGCCCTCACTGGGAGGCGGCACACGCTCCTCTGGGCCAGGGGTAAGTTCTTGGGCACCGGCTCAGAAGAGGGGGCCGTGCTCAGTGTCACTGTCACAGCACTGCCTTTCCCACCTGCTGCTGCAGCCCTGCCCTGGCCCCTCCTTTGTCCTTCCTCCGCCCGAGAAGCTGCCCGCAGCCCCGGGGGCTCCCACACTGCAGGAGTCCTGCCTCTGTGGGGGGGCGGTGTCACCTCCATCCAGCCAGCATCGACCCCCCCTGCCAGCTGCCCTTCTCCTCGTGGGGCAGGAACGGAGCTGTGGCCCGGCCCGTGGGAAGGAAGCGGCCGTTCATTACTGAGCGCCAGCTGTGTACTTTGCACTGTGCCAGGCGCTCGCACGCCTTATTTCCTTTCACCCTTGCGGTGGTGGGATAATGCGGTCGTGTATCCTCGTTCCAAAGGTGACCGCCCGGAGGTGAGACACGCCTGTCCAGAGTGACACAGCCAGTGAGAGGCAGCACCGGGGACCCCCCCCCCGCCCCCCCGCCCTGGGTCTTTCTGTGTCTGTGATGCCCTCTGGCGGGAGAGAGTGCAGAGGCCAAGGGTAAGCCAGCCCCCCTCGAGGTGTCACTTTCCTGGGTGAGTCCGGGAAACCGTTTGTGAGCACGAAGAGCACGAAGGACGGACCAGACCCTGCATGTGTGTGGGAGAGTGGGGACCCCGTGATTCCCCATTTCCTGGGATGCATTCTCAGAAGCCAGGGAGGAACTCCTTCCTTCCTGAGGGCTGGGACCCACGTGGCAACCCTGCTTAGACCCCCGCCCCCCACTTCCTCCACTCCGAAACTGGAAGGGACCTTAGGGAGGTCCTTCTTATAGACCCATTTTACAGAGCAGAAAACTGCGGCTGGAATAGAGCCTTGCCTCAAATCCGCACCGCTCCCCCCCCCACCCCGGGGGATACAGCTAAGCTGTAGGTGGCTCTGCCTGTCCCCGAACAGCCCTCACAAGCCCGAAGGCCCAGGCACGGTTGAGGGGGGCTTTCTAGAAATTCTGCAGGCTGGTATTGAAACGGTAAATGTTAAATGATTCCTGGACTCCTGGGCCAGTGCTCCTTCTGTGGTTTCCCCTTACAGTCAGCAGGAAACACACAGGTTCTGAGGTCTCCGTTGGCTTTGGAGAGTTTGGACATGCGGCTATAGAATTCTAGAATACTGAAGTCCCCGACGTGTGGAGATGGATGGGAACACTCCATTACCCACGGCACAGGTCCTCACTTGCCTCTGTTTGAACACTCCTGGTCACGGGGAGCTCACCCCTCCCCGCTGCTGGCAGGTCCAGGGGACAGCTTCTTCATTTCTCCTCAGAGTTAAGAGCTATCATGTGGATTCAGGGCCACTCGGGCTCCTGCTGGCCACGGCTCCCCACATCTTGGTTGCCAGGGGCTGGCTCTGTGGGTGCGCCTTCTTTCTTCTACAGATTGAGTTGGATTCATAGCTCTCCCTATCATCTTGGGACCATGGACCTGATACTTCGCTTCTCTGAGCCTTGGTTGCCTCTTTTGTAAAATGATGCTCACTTGATTGGATTATTGCGGAGATTTCATGAGAAAAGGCCCGGAGAGCTCTTGGCGTGGGGGCTGGCACAGGAGAGGAACTCGGTACACACCAGGGAGTAGTACTGGGGCTCCTGATTTGTGAGCTGGGGGTGGGGGGGTGGCACCTGCCTTGCAGAGTCATGTCAAGAGCCTACATTCGTGCTGAGCACAGATGTGGGCTTCCAGTAAAGCCGGCCTGACGGTGACAGTAGTCCTTCATCATGTCGCCATTGCGAGGGGAGGCTCCTCCAGGGGAGTATGTACATGAGACGTCGTTTCCAGCCACTGCCCTCCTGGCACACGTCTGAGACTTAGCCATGCCCCTTAATTTAAAATTAAATTCCCTTTTTCCCTTCACCCCCCTTCCGTCTTTCTTTCCTTCCCTTTTCCTTTCTTCCCTCCTTCCCCCCTCCCTTCTTCCCTCCCCCTTCCCTCCTTCCCTCCCTCCCTCCATCCTTCCCTTCTCTCCTTCCTTCCTTCATTCCCTCCCTCCCTCTGTCCCTCCCCCTTCTCTCCTTCCCTCCCTCCCTCCCTTCCTCCATCCCTCCCTCTCTCCCTCCCTCCTTCCTTCCTCCTCCCCTCCCTCCCTCCCTTCCTGGCTTATCTCATCACTGAGGTATATCAACTAGGATACTATCAGCTGCGTTTAGCAGAGGAAACAAGTCAAAATGGCTTCAAGGATAGAGGAGATTTATTTTTTTTTATGTTATAAAAATAGTAAAGTGGTAGTAGAGTCCAGTGTAATCAGAAAGAGTTCAGAGCCCAAACCCAGGCTGCCTGAGGTGGAATCATTGCTAACTGTAGGGCCCTGAGCTGGTTGCTTAACCTTTCCAGGCCTCGGTTTTCACATCTGTAAATGGAACGACCAATAATAATGCCTTTCTCACTGGGCTCTTATGAGGATTCAGTGGGTGAGCAAATGCAAAGTGCTTAGAGCAGTGCCTGACACGTGGTGAGTACCACATTAGCACTGACTGTTATTTATACCGGAGCTCGGATGGTTCAGGGGCTTATCAATTTAGGGACCCAGGGATGTGAGCAAGATACTGGATTTTTTTTTCATTGTCTCTTCTGTCACTGTCACTGTGTCGACTACATATTCAGGCGTGGACCCTCATGGTATAAGATGGCTGCAGCTGCACCAAGCATCACTCCTCATACAATACTGTCCAAAGCCGGAGGAGGGAATATTTTCTTTTTTCTCAGAGAAGAAAGCTTTCCCAGTTGTCTTCCTTTGCATCTCACTGGCTAGAAATAGGTCAAATGTCTAATGCAACCCCTGGGGAGGAGGAGGGTGGAATGGCTGTGCCTGGCTGAGCCTAACTCGGATTCATCTTCCTGAAGCCCCTCATATTTTTACCTACTTGCGGGTCTATAGTGAGAAAGAAGAGGGATGCAATGATAAATCAGCCAACAGTGTCTGACTTGGGGTAACGGGCACAGCCACGTGGCCAAGGATTTGCTGTCATGTCAGGTTGGGCTTTGCAGGCCCTGCGATAATTTTCTGGCTGGTCCTGAAAGCCTCTCTGAATTGGGGAGGGCTGCCATGGAGGCTGAGCTGAAGCCTTATCCATTGTCACTCACGATAACGGCAGCTTCCATTTACCCAATCTCACTTCTTCTTCCCCATAATCTATGAGGCAGGTATGACTTTTATCTTCATTTGCAGGTGAGAAAGCGGAGGCAGAGAGAAAGTGACTAATGGGCCTTAGCAGAGACTCTTGGTGCCTGCCTGCGACCCTCTGGTCTTTCTGGGAGGTCACCTGCTGCCTTGGTGGGCAGTGGCCGCACATGCCGATGGCCTGCTTCGAGCTGCCTGTGTGCAGGGCACCCTGGGAGGGTCTCGAAGTTTACGCGACAACCCCCAAGAAGCGGGGGATGAGAGCTGGCCGGTAGATTCCTAGGTTCCTTGGGGACAGTTCTGAGGCGTGTCCTGCAGGGTCTGGAGGTGTGGATGACGATGGTAACCTGCTCATGAAGGCATGAGCCTGCAGCTTCCCTCTTCACTGCCTTTACTTTCTTGCTCCCTCGCCTGGACTTTCTGGGATCACCTCGCCGAAATCTCGGGCTCAGGGGCTGCTTTGCATAAAACCTAACCTGAGAGCCTCATCTACAGGTGCGGAGTGGGTGGACGATGGCCCTGGGGTGCACATCGCCAGGCCGCCGACCTGCGGCCCCGAGCGCCCACCTCTCAGCCCTTCCCTCCTGAATCAAGTGAGAAAGAGCAGCGCTTCCTCCACCTCTGCCCCCTAATCCCACCGTCCCTGGTGAGGTCAGCACCCGCGGTGGCCGGATCTGTGTGGCCGATTCCTGTGCAGGAACCCGGCCCGGTGCTTCCTGTGGGCGCAGGCCTGCGGGGCTCCGACAGCCAGCCGCGGTGCCTCATCAACTGCCTGATGGGCCGGGACCAGTGACCTGTGAACTGACTCTGAGGGACAATTCGGCCTTCCCCAGCTGGCTTCAAAGGAGCGATTACGGACCATCCAGGAAATAATACATTTCATGGAAAAGACCGTAATTATGGAGTATTGAGTAAATAATATGTGCTTTTTAAAAGTCTGCAATTATGTATTTATCCTATCTGTAATTAGGGAATTTTTAAAGGGTGCATTATAGGTAATTTAAAAATAAAATAATGACACCACTCAAAACAAACAGCCCCAAACAAAGACAATTCAGGCCACCCCAAACTCAGCTGAGTGATGATTTCAGGAGAGCCGCTGTCCTTGGCTTCGGGGAAACCATATGGCCCATGTTTTTTTTTTGTTTTGTTTTGTTTTGGTTTTGGTTTTTTTGGCCTGAGTGAGGTGAGCTTGACCCCAACCATGGTTTGACGTCAGAAGTTCGCCATCACTAAGATTCTCTCCTTGACCGGCCTTTTCCTGGATTGCCTCAATCCTCAGGGATCTCTTCCTTGTAGGACGCAGCCACAGGTGGCAACTCGTGCTGGCAGCCTTTCCTCACCTTGGTTCTCCTAGAAGCGTCAGAGTCCAATGTGGTGGGCCACCTGTCGTGGGTGGCTATTTAAATTTCAACAAGTTAAAATTTAAAACATGGAAATATTCGGTTCCTTAGTTGTCCTCATTGCATTTCAAGCGCTCAATAGCTCCACACAGCTAGCAGCAATTATACGGGGACAGCACAGGGACAGAACATTTCCATCATGGCAGGAAGTTCTCTCGGACCGAGTTGCTGTAGAATCAACCAGGTGCCTGGGTGGTATAGACCTGGTCTGGACAACTGTGGTGAAGGGAGCTTGTATCCTCCCCACTGGCCTGCCTGGTGAGTGTACCCCTGTACATCCTTCTTTCTGGAAGCCTCCTTGATGTCCCCAGTGGTCAACTCCCCATCCTTCCTCTCTTACTTACGACACTCTCTTGCCCTTCTTTTTTCACGCCTGTCTCTTCTACCCTGGGGAGCCCTGTCTCATTCTCCTCCACGGCCCTGCATCCCAGGCCAGGATCTAGAATGTTGGTAGAGAGGACCCAGCTCAAAAAATCTCTGTGAAAGCCATCTCCCTTCCTCACATCCTTGTTCCACAGCTCAGCGTCTACGTCTGTCCCATTGCTCTTGGGCACGTAAACTGCAAACCCAAGTGCAGCATGTTGTGGAAGGCTGTGCATACTACCCACGTGTACCTTGTGTTAGTTGGCACTTGTCTTTGCCCGGCATTGAGGGCGGGCAGCGAGGTGAAGGCACGCCAGGCAGGGTCTAGGGGTGCAGGGTCCTCACTGCTGACTCTCTCCTGGTGATGAGGCTCAGGAGCCTGACCTGGGAACGGGATCGGGGGCAGGTCCTGGGGGTGCCATGTAGGGCTGGTGGAGCCCCAGAGGAGCGAGGAGGTGAGATGTGGCCAGGGTGCTGCCAGACAGACAGCTCAGGTGTGTCGAGGGGGGACCTGGACACGAGCCCCAGCAGCAGAACCTCCTTGTCCTGCTCTTCATCCCCTTGATTCCTTAAGTGGAGCTTTGTAGAAAGATAATGCTGGTCTTGGTTGTGTTAAGGGAGGCCAAGGGCCCAGGGCCCCAGGGGGAAGAGGTCCCTTGGGGCGGCAGGGGGACTGGAGGCTAGATTCTGTCGTCCAGGAAGGCAGAGCTCAAGGTCACGGTACCTACAGGCCCCAGCCCTGCCTCTCTCCCTACCAAGGGGCTCTCTGGCCAAGCTCAGCAGGTGCTAAGCTGTAGTTATTTTTCCTTTTCCTTTTTTTTTTTTTAAAGGGAAGCCAGTTTATTTTACCTCGGCCTTCCCGTCTGTGTCCCGGAGCCGGGGATGACACCTTATTTGCTGAGACCCACTGTGTGCCTGGCCCCATGGGGCCCTGGACCAGAAGCCAATGCCTGTGGGATGAGGGGATGACGGGCGGGCGGCTGGGCCCGGTTCCCCTGTGACCAGGGCGTGAGCCACAGCCCCGAACCAGCCCCTCTGCGCTTCCGGCTCCTTCACCGAGAAATGCCCCCTCACGGACGTGCTGCGGGAACCCCCGGGGCGAATGCAGGTGAGCGGATGCTTCAGTTTTTAGTTGAAAACTCTTAGAGTTTTGCCGCATTAGTGTATGTGTGCATCCAGAAGTAAAAGTGAGAGAGGATCCGAGGGTGAAACTCATCCCCAGCGCCTCCCCCTGTCCCCCGCCCCGTCCCCTCCTCCCGCTGAGCTGGACTCGGTGACCTGAGGGCCTCTGCGGATACGGGGACCTTCAGGGCAGCCCAGACCTGGGTCTCTTTCCCTCCGTTGCACGCCAGCTGTAGCCTGCTGAGCGCACTGCTCTGCGCTTGGGGTTTCACGTGGTGTTGGTGCATCTGCAAGAAACTTCGTGTCTTTCGAAGGACAGTCGTCCCGGAGGTGCTCCTGAGGTCCTTGAGGGTGGGATTGGGCGGCCCCCGCTGAGCACAGCATGGCTGAGCCGGGACCCTGGGGCCCAGCGGAGCACGATCTCGGCTGGCGTGGTGGCTTCTGTCCCCACATCTGCAAGCTGGGGACAAGAAGACCTCCTTTCTGGGGGAGGGGGGTGTTGCCAGGATGCAGGAGAGGCCCCGGGCGGACCGTGCCTCGCACATAGCAGGTGCTCAGGGCGGAAGCGGCTGGGTAAGAGCGCGGGGCGCGAGGGCTGCTCTGAGGCTCGGCGCTGCCCTCCAGCTGCGGAGGGGGCAGGGCTGGCGGCCAGGTGCCCGCTCCAGGTCGCCTGCACCTCCTCACTTGTGTCCCGTCGGAGGCCGGGTGAGAGGTAAATCCTGCCCGCGTAGCAGCGGGGCGTCTAGCAGGAACCTGTCAGGTCCGATCCGGATGCCGAGTCGGGTTGTCACGGCGGAGGCTGTGCCAAGGCAGCACGCCGGCCCCCGCCCAGCTCGTGTCCCCGCTGCCTGTTTGGACAGGCTTACACGTCCCCGCCAACCCCCGGAGGCCACCAAAGCTGCTCTCAATGTTGGGGAGGCCCCCACGTCCTCTCGCTGCCCCCGTGTGCCCCTGGTGTGGAGACCCAGGCAGGACGTGTGCACATGGACCCCGCTCCCTTCCAGCCTGTCACCTCTGGTGTCGTTGTAGTGCCCTTGCCGCTCCCCTGTCCCCCCTGTCCCCCCGACCCATCTTCCTCCTCGGCTCCGGAGTCACCGACTCACAGACTCCCCTTGATCGTCTCTCCCCTGGCCCACTTCCCCCTCTGCTCCCTCAGACAGGGTGGCTGCCTCTGCCCCAAACTTGCTGGGCTGGGCTGGACTCGTGGGGTGTGGCCCAGAGACGACCTCCAGCCCCTCTGAGAGTTTCGGCGCATCCTTCCTGTCCTTTGCTCCCTAGTGGTAGCCTCACATCCTCCAGCCCTGCTCCCAACTGCCTCTCCCTCCTTCCAGCCCCTTCTTTTACCAGATACCAAGCTCCAGGTGGGCTGCCCAGGACACCAGGGTTCCCCAGGTGTCATTTCCTTCGGGGACCACAGTATAGTCTCACAGCTGGGAGTGGCCGTGGGAGTCCCACTGTGTGCCCTCAGATCCCCCGCTCGCTGTGCACTTCACCTCCCCAGTCTCCGAGTCCTCATCTGAGCACCGGAGGAATTGTACCCACCTCTGCTAGTCAGACGAGCACGTGCTCACCAATGACCTTGCAGGGCACCTGGCGCAGAGTAAGCCGCTGATACGTGCCAGCTTTAGTGTCACGCTGCTGGTCTCCTGATTTGTATCTCAGGAAGAAATCGTCTGACTAGCATCCCACCCACCACGTCGAAGAGAAGGCGGCCTAGTAGGGGACAGCGGAGAAGGTAGTGGCACTTTATTTTCTGTGGGAAAGATCCTATATCTAATTCATTTTACTCCCTCCAGGTCTCCCCACTGCCATCTGGGCCCAACCACCTAATCCCTCCCCCACAAAAGGGATTCCCAGGCTCCCAGAACCCTGACACATAAACCTCGGGCCCTTCAGGCAGGTGCCAGCCACAGGAGTAGTGGGTTTACAAGGTAAGGGTGTATAAGATGTGACAGGCCCGGAATTAGCAATGCAATTCCTCTGTCATTTTTATCATTGGCCCCTGCAGGGAGGAGCTGATTAAATGGATATTCAACTCTTTGCATTAATGTGCATCCAGCTTCAATTTGCATTTCATTAGCTGCACAAAAAGCATAATTTTATTATTTGCCGTTGGAAAGCAGATCTCTGCTAACAAGCAGCTACACGCTGTTACTGAAATATGATGTGACTGACTTGCTCTGCTGTCTCGCTCGCGCTGCCGTCCTTGCCCCTCTGCAGACTCCGGCTCCCTTTTGAGGTGTGGTGCAAGGCGGTCTTGGCCTCATCGTGGCAGGCTGGGTTCCCGTGCTAGCCCCGACCCCTCAGAGGGCTTCTCTGCCTTCCCTGGATGGCCAGCTGGGGACCCATGGGTCGCATTTTCTGAGGCATCTAGGGAGGCAGGGGTCGACTACTACCGTCGCCCCAATAATCATATAACAATGTGACCACTGCGCCGACAGTAATTCCACCATCATTAGACCACCACCAGTATTCACATGGTCGTGGCTGTCACTACCACTTTCATCACCTCCATCACCATCACCTCCTCCAGTTTCACCACGTTGGCCCTTCAGTAGCCACCACCATCACTATCACCCTCTCCTCCTCCTCTGCCACCATCATTTCCACTGCCCTCATCCGTGTATCATTTCCACCTTCTCTACTATCTTTCCTCCTGTCACCCCCACTGTCATCAACTCCATCATTATCACTTCTACTGCTCCTGCCATATTGATATGAGTATGGCCACAACCATTACCATTATCACCATCACCATCTTCACCTCCACTCCTACCTTCTACCCCCCCACCACACAATTGTCACTAACCCCACCACTCTGTCACTACCACCCCAATCATCTCCATCACCACCATGACTGTCATCATCACCAATCCCATCATGACCATCACCATCATCTCCTCCATGCCAGTTTGTTCCTGGTGATGGCCATTACCACTGTCATTGTCATCAACTCCATGGCTACTTCCGCCACTGCCACCACCTCTACTCCTACTACCACAGCCATATTGGACATCACCCTCCACCATCATCACCTCTGCTGCTACTAGAGCCTACCACCTCCATTGCTGTCACCACCACTACTCTCATTGCTTCCTCCATCCCCATACTTTGACCCCCACCACTGATTTTTATCATCAGCACTCTCTCCATTGACACCATTGCTATTATCATGATTACCATCACCGTCCTTGTCATCTCTACCAACACCAGTGTCTCCGTTTCCCCCACGACAATGAGTTTCTTGGCCCTGCGTGATGTTGATGGGGTAAGCAGACTGAATGGAACCCTTGAGGGCCCCCCAGGGTGCCCCAGAGCAGGGCCCACCAATGCCGTGAAGGGGATCTGGAGATTGGAGCAAAGAGAGGTGTAGTAAAACCCGTTCAGTGAAAAGATGACTTTGGAGCAGATAGAACTGATCGCTGATTAACCATGGGGCCTTGAGTAAGTCACATTTCCGAGTCTTAGCTTCGTCATCTGCAAAGCAGGGCTCATAATATCCTCTTCACTGAGTTGCATCTGAATTCAATGAGAACGCTTCAATGTGGACGCTGAGGATGTGCAGAGTGGACACTGTTCTCCACACAGATCCCTTTGGGTCTCCTTTAATGGGTTTTTCTTGTCACCCAGCCCTGCCCTGGCCCAGCTTCTGCATGCTGCTTTCCTGTAGCTCGCAGTTGCAAGCTTCTTCGCAGGCCCACCTTTAGGTTATCCCAGTCACTTCACCCAGAGGGGCTGAGAGCAGGAAGCATGCCCTGAGTCATCTGTAACCAGTGTCCAGCGAGGCAAGGAGTGTAGAAGTCCAACTTCTTTGCTTTGGGGTGGGGCAACCTTGTTGGGTATGACTCTACCCCAGAGCTCTGTGCAGGGTCAGGCCAGGCCGGGGCTCCCCCTGTGTCTGTATCATTGCGTGGCTACCTTTTCATCTTGCTTCCCCCACTCCCTTAACAGGTTCTCTTATTAATAAGAACAAGTTATTTTTTTTTTAAGATTTTATTTATTTATTCATGAGAGACACAGAGAGAGAGAGAGAGAGAGAGAGAGGTAGAGATACAGGCAGAGGGAGAAGCAGGCTCCATGCAGGGAACCTGATGGGGGCCTTGATCCCTGGACCCTGGGATCATGACCTGAGCCAAAGGCAGATGGTCAACCACTGAGCCTCCCAGGTGTCCCTCCCAAAAGCAAATTTGTAAGACATCACCTGCACCCAAACCTTCCTCCTGGGGTCTACTTCTGACATGGAACATAGCAGGATTTCAATGCACACCAGCTTCTCCCCTCTGCTCCTCACATTCCTCGAGGGCGCTAGGTCACAGAGGGTTTTCACACGCGTTGTTCATTGGAAGTGTACGCTGACCCTGGCCGTTTCTTACAGCAAGAATTATTATCCCCATTTTGCAGACATAAAACTGAGACCCATATACAAGATCATGGAGCTGGTGAGATGAAAATGTGGGACTTGAAGCCTGTCTTCTGAATTCCAGCCCAGCCCTCTTCCCACGGGGCTCATGGGGGCTCAGGCCTGGGACAGCATCTTTGGACGGTGATAATGGGTCGGTTGCCAGGTAGCAAGTTCTGACTCCATTCCGTTTTCTCACATCTTGAGCACAAAAAGAGTCACCAACCATAATGGGCTCACCACAGAAGAAGGGGTGGCCCAGCTGGCTTAAAAGGAAGACCATGCAGTGAAAGTGACCTGCTTTCTGCCGGCACGCAGTGTGACCTTGGGCAGACTGCTTCATCTGTCTGAGCCCTAGTTTCCCGTCTCGTCCCCCCAGCCCCTTGGTGAGGCAGGGGCTGTTATCATCCCAATTTTTCACATGACTGGAAGTTGTAATAGATGTTCTGAGAAGGGAAGAGAGATCACAACAGACGATGAGATGCTCTTGTCTCCCTCCCCCTGCTCAGGAATCCTCTGTGCCATGTCTCTGACAAAGGACGTCTGGCTTCAGCTCAAGTACTTCTCCACGCCAGGGACTCTTGTCGCACTCTTGCGAGGTGGGCCTTCTTGCCTCCCACAGAGCGACGGACCTTCCTATGATTTTCATTCACTGGGTCGGGTTGAGTTTTAGGGGTTGCTCAGAATGACCATGCCCTTCAGGGATTTGAAGACAACCTCCTATGTCCTTGAGTCTACTCTTTCCGAAACTGGTCCCAGTAGGAGGGGGTAGGACAGTCCCTTCCACATCACTGCCCCCCACCCCCACCCCATTCCCGCATCATTTCATTCTGCACCTGTGCACACCAGCTCTCCATCAAGGAGCTCACGATAGCCTGTCAGTGCTGTTTGTGTCTGACTCCCCCACGGGTGCTTTTTTGAGGGTGGGGACCTCATCTTGGTTCTCTTTAGAATCTATAGGGTCCTGCCCTGGCCCGGAGGAAGTCCATAAAAGTAGCATAATAAAAGTGGTCGTTGGAGTCAGGCCGACTTGCATTCAGATCTCAGCTCTACTGCTTAGTCTTAGGCAAGGCACTTTGCTCCCTGGAGACTCAGTTTCTTCATCTGTGAAATGGGCCTGGTGGTATCACCTACCTCCCAGGGCTGTGTGTGAGGCTCAAATGGCATCATGAGTGGAGAATGTCAAGTCCTGTACCCAGCCCTGTACCCACCCAGCAGTGAAACGCATCTAGAACTGAGAAGTGACCCACTCTGCTTGAACGGGGTAGCTGGAGCTGGACATGATCCTTGGCAGGGCGGGGGAGTGGGGTGGGGGGAGGGTCTCTGAGCAGCCCAAGGTGTTCTGGGCCTTTCACCTGCCTGGTCCCACAGCATTCTCACTCGGCCTGGTGCCCCGAGGTTGGCTGTCTCCCAGGGGAGTCGCCAGGTGGGAGAAGGCCTCGGGCGGCGGAATGCAGATGGAACGGAGTGGGCGAGCTCCAGCGCTGAATGCTGTGGTTTGAATGGATACACGTCTCCAGACTTCAAGGCAAGCATCTCTGGCCAAACCCACTGTGGAGATCCTAAATTGGCACCCTGTGGAGTGAGCTGTCTGATTCTACAAAGGCAGTATTTCTGGTTTTCAAAGGAACTGAATAATTTAAAATGCACAAGACAAAAAGTGGGATTAAAGCGATCTGATAGGCTCTCCAGGCTGGGGTATCAATTATACACACTCAACTCGTAAAGCCTTATTTGTGAGATTCAGAATTTATTATCTGTCTGAAGCACTAATTACCAGGTTTTTCTCTTTTAGTCTTACAGGTCTCTTTTCAAATTTATTTTCTCGCTCCCTCCCGCCTCCCCCACCACCCCACTGGGGCCCAACGAGTCCTGTTCCTAATAGGGATGCCCAGGCACTGCTGACTTGAGGAAAGACAGAGGGAGATGTTTGGGTTTGGCTTGTCCCACTCTGGGCGCTTTGAGGAAGCAGGAAGGAGGGCAGGAGGACTCTGTGGTGTTACAGGTTAAGAAAGGGACTGTCCCATTTTAAGATTTTGTCCAAGTCGTGTATGTGTGTTGACAAAGAAGGCTGGTGTGCTTTGCTTGTCCTTTCCCGTGTAACTCGTCTTCCTCCGAACTAGTAACCACCCTGGTCTTCTGCTTGCCTGCCTACCTGCCTGCCTGCTGCCTGCCTGCCTATCTGCGTGCCTACCTGCGTGCCTACCTGCATGCCCACCGCTCATTCAGCTCCGATGGCAGCTGCCCTCCTACGCCTTCTCACAGAGGTTTCACATGCCTGGGGCACGCTATCGATTTTGTCATCCTGAACAATCCTACCCGAGTCTCCCATCCCAATGGCCCTCAGAGGTGACAGCATTCGATGCCTGGCCCCCATCTCATCCCAGGCCTTCGTTTGTCACCATCCTCAGGACGCCCTTCCCATCTCTCCTCAATCGCCTCCATCTATGGTCTCCCTCTGCGTTGGTTTGCAACTTTGTTTTGGCAGATTACACCCCGAGAGCTTTTAAGGAAGGATCCATGAGAAGCAAAAACTTGCCTTTCTGAAAATCACTCCTGATGATTCAGTCGGATGTGGAATCCAGGGTTGGATGTTTTCTTTCAGAAATGGGAAGAATTTTGAGGCGCCTGGTTGGCTCAGTTGGTTTAGCATCTGTCTCCAGCTCAGGTCATGATCTCAGGGTCCTGGGATGGAGCCCCTGCATCAGGCTCCATGCTCAGTGGGGAGACTGCTTCTCCCTGTCCTTCTGCTCCTCCCCCTGCTCATGCTCTCTCTCTCTCAAATAAATAAATAAAAATCCTTTTAAAAAAAAGAAATGGGAAGAATTTTCGCTATGATCACTTGGTACCCAATGATGTAAAGACGTCAATGCCATTTTGCCTTCTCCGTCTTTGCATATTACCCGTTCTTGGTTTTCTTGTGAAAGCTTAAGGGAGTTTGGGGTCTCCTCGTCGGAGTGGGAGATTTCAGAGCTGACCTTGCTCTGCTGTGCTGATGCTCTGTTTTATCCATTGTGTGGAGCACTTAATGGAACTTTTACTTTATAAACTCATGCCCTCTAGTTCTGGGAAATTTTCCCAAATTATTTCTTGGATGCCTTCCTTCCCCCTGTTTCTTTGGTTTTATCTTTCTGGGAACTTGTAATGTGTATATCGGACTTCCTGGATTCGTCTTCTAACTTTATCTTTTTTTTTTTTTCCTTTTCCTTTGGTGTCCTTGACCTTCTTTTTGAAATCTTCCTTCTGTTTTATCTTCTAGTGGTTTTACTGAGCTCCACCACTTTCTTTTTTGATACTTTATTCTCAAATCACTCTCCACACAGCCCCCGAGTGGTTGTGTGGAAATGTGGGCACATTGTATTGAAGACCTTCTTGGTTCTCCATGGCCTGAGGAAGAAGTCTCTTGTTCTTGGTACGACTGTAGGCCCTGCCTATTTCTCTTGCCTCATCACATGAAACCTCTCCATGTAACGGAGGCTGCAGCTGCTCCAGCCAACTCACCACACTGGAGACATGAAGCCATCTCTTACCTCCATGCCTTTGCTCAGACTGCTGCTTCTGCCTAGAATTCTCCTGCCCTGGCTTTGGCCTGCCTTCTCCATGGAACTATGAAGTCCTTGAGGGTGGGAGCAGTATTATAGTCATATTTGTTTGTCCCATTCCCACTAAGCCCCTGGCCCGTGGCATGTAGGCATTCAACTGATATTTGAAGATACTTGATGAACACATGGTGTTTGTTGAGTGGACTTGTAAACCTCTGGACTAGACTCATGGGAGTCCACGGATGAGTCCAACCACAATCCCTGTCTTTGGGTGATTATATAAAGTAGGGTGAGTCCCAATTATGTTTATATATATGTGAGCGCACACATACATACATACATGTTTGAACATGGCAGACTGTGATCAGTGCATTAAGAAAGGGATACACACTATGCAAGGAGAATTATTTGAAAATTTTATTTATTTATTCATGAGAGACACAGAGAGGCTGAGACATAGGCAGAAGGAGAAGTAGGCTCCCTGCGGGAAGCCTGATGTGGGACTTGATCCCAGGACCCTGGGATCACGACCTGAGCCAAAGGCAGACGCTCAACCACTGAGCCACCCAGACATCCAGTGAAAGGAGAATTTTTGAAAAAACAAACTCTTAGCCAATCTATTTATTTTTATTTTTTTATTTTTATTTTTTTTTTAGCCAATCTATTTAAATTAAACTCCAAAACTTTTGTAAGAGGCATGGGAGTGTTTACCCCTTGGAGTAGCACGTAGGCTTGGCCGTTTCTGTCTGAGCCTCTGCCTTTCTGGGTGGACTTCTCCCTTTGGTCCCTGCCTCCATCTTTCTGGGCTGCTCTATCCTTCTCTTAAGGACAAGTTGAAACCATTTTCCATTTGCTTCAACACTGAGCAGCAGACTGCAGTTTCCAAAAATTCCCCTTTTGTAAAGCAGAAGCAAATTGAGAAGAGCTGAATTCTTGAGGTTTCGGCTAACCTTAGTGCCATGGTGGCATGTGTACTCTGTCCAAAGGGAGCTTGTTTTGACAGGAAGCTACCATTTATTCAGTGTGCTCTATGCATTGGGCACTGTGCTAAGTGCCGGAGGTAGGTGATCTCAGATATGAGGTCGCAACCTCACAATGGATCAATGGGCTAGGTACTACCTCCATCATTTCATACACAAGGAAGCCAAAGCCTCAGAGGGATTAAGTGATTAGCACAAGGTCACACAAGCCGAAAAGGCTGAGGCAGCCAGGACTCAAACCCAAGTCTGATGACTCCATCCTTTAGCACAGTAAGGGAGAAACACGAGAGAAAAAAGGAGGGCACACACTTTTGCATTTGGGATTTCTATCCAGGGGTTCCTGGCAAGAGATGCCTGAGGGGAACCAGGACAGTGAGGTGGGGCTGTAGGTGACCCACGTGCCTGTTGTCCCTGGGGCCAAAGCAAGATAGAGATGTGACCTCGGGAAACCACTGTTTTTTCGACTCCACAGCTTGCACGACATGTAGGGGTGAGGAGCAAGGAGGTGGCCCCCAGGGGCTGTCCTGGTGAAGCAGGTACAAAAGCAGTGGGAGATTTAGTTGTGCAGCCTGAAGATGGAAGGGACCTCAGAGACTGTCTAGCCCTATCCCCTTTTTTCATTCCTCAGGAGGAAGGCTGAGCCTCCCAAGGCCGCCCGGTGGGTGAAGTCAGGGACTGGCTTGTGGTCCAGGCCTCCTATTGCCCATCCCAGGGCTCCTCTCATGGCACTTCAGACACACTTCTCTGCTTCTGGAGGACAAAGTACTCTCCCAAGAACATAGCCCAGAGAGCCCGGACAGAACCAAGAACAACTGAAGATGAGTTTGGAGAGCAGAATATGATCCAAATTATTCTAAAACACCACTTGGGTTTTTCAGAAAGGAGGTGCCTTTTTTTTTTTTTTTTTTATTAGTTTGTGTGCTTGAGAGCAACTCCAACCACCAAGGAAGATGTGCCTTGGGAGGCCTGTCACGACGGAGACAGTCCTCATTTTGAAACTTCTAAATGAATCCCAGTCTTGTCATTGAAAGACTGCTGGGAGAGAGTGAATTGGCACATCATTATGGAAAACAATTAGTCATTATCCTGACAAGCTGAAGATGCTTCCACCCTATGATCCAGAAAGTCTATTCCTCGGAGTAGAACCTAAAAAATCTCTTGGATGTGTGTTCTGGGAGGAACGGATGAGAATGTTCCTGCAGGATTACCAGTGATAGTGAAATAAAAGGACACAGCGCAAATGCCCACCACGTGACAGAGGATGAGTCAATCGTGTGTGTTCACACCATGGGGGATGAGTGAACTGCAGCTTTCCTTTTTTTTTTTTTTTCCTTTAAGGATTTTGTTTATTTACTCATGAGAGAGACACACAGAGAGAGGCAGAGACACAGGCAGAGGGAGAAGCAGGCCCCCTGCGGGGAGCCCAATGGGGGACTCGATTCCAGGACCCTGGGGTCATGACCTGAGCTGAAGACAGACGCTCAACCACTGAGCCACCGGGAGCCCCTGAACTACAGCTTTAAACGATAATGTGGATAAATCTCAGG
This sequence comes from Canis lupus familiaris, assembly GCF_011100685.1. Taxonomy (NCBI): domain Eukaryota; kingdom Metazoa; phylum Chordata; class Mammalia; order Carnivora; family Canidae; genus Canis; species Canis lupus. The sequence continues at coordinate 28,790,131 of NC_049225.1, forward strand.
AACATAATGGTGAGGGAAAAGACCAAGTCTCTGAAGACTACCTAGAGTATGGTCTTATTTATGGGAAATTAAAGAAATTAGCAGCAGAAGTACTCGGTTGGGGCACAAACCTATACAGTGAAGTTATAAAGAAGAGCAAAGGACCGAGAAGAAGGAAGTTCAGGTAGTGGTATGGGGGCAGGCAGGGAGGGGCGCAGAAGGCTGAAAGAGCAGCCAATTGATTGCAGCTGGGTGATGGGTATATGGGGGAGGGTATGGGGTGTTCTTATTTTACCCTTACACATGTTTCATCATTGTTACTCCGTATTCCAGTACATTTTCAAGATTTAAAGGTGCAGATTTAAGGGGACAATTTAATAAAATACAGGTAAATAAACAAAAAATACAAGTCACTCACTCTCTCACCCCGAGGAGGTAAACACGGGTAACCTTTTGGAGGAGGTTATTCTGGGCTTTCATTTACGCTGTTTGGTCACGCCTCTGGTCTTTACTCATGTGTATGCTCAGGCTGAGACGGAGCTGGGACCCAGCTGCTTCTTCCAGGAGGCAGACCTGGTGATTCTCTTCCCCCGCCCCTGGTGGTGATCTGTGTAGCAGCGGATTTTTGTTTTGGGGGTTGTGATGGAGGAGGTTTCGTTTTATTTATTTATTTATTGAAGAATTTATTTATTTATTCACAAGAGACACGGAGAGAGAGAGGCAGAGGCACAGGCAGAGGGAGAGAAGCAGGCACCCTATAGGGAGACTGATGCAAGGCTTGATCCCAGGACCTCAGGATCACGACCTGTGCCAAAGGCGGATGCTCAGCCATTGAGCCACCCCGGGGGTCCCTGGAGGAGGTTTTAGAATTTTTTTTTTAATTTTCTGAAGCACAGGAGTGGGACAAAAGAAGAGACCCCTGACTGGCCTAAAGAATTGATTTTTGGTCCAGATGGGAGAGGGGATGGGCAGAGTGAATTGAGTGGTGTTAATATATGAGTCGTGATGAGACCTGAATCTCAAGGAGGCTGACTTTGGGGCCAGGACCATGTGAGTTCAGTGCTAAAATTGAGTGGTGGTGTGAGATGGGGCCAGGGAGGTCTGGGGTGGGACAGCCCCTACCAAGCCCGAGAGAGGATCCAGCCTGCCCAGCACCTGCCTGGCCCGTGGTCCTCAGAGGAGAGACGGTCATGCTTTTTCCTGAGGACACGTGAGACACCTGCATTGTCCCCCAGCAACAACAGGGAGGTGATAAGACTTTCAAGTTATGCAGGTGGGAGCATAGGATTTGAATATTAATGATAACGTAACTACATTTACATGCACAGCTGTCCTTAAATGATATTTGATTAAATAATTTTTAATGGTTGCCATAGTATTCTATTGTTTGGATGTAATGTGGTTAATTTATCTGATCCCTTATTGTTGGGAAATGAAATTGTTTCTCTCTACAAGCAACCCTGCAATAAATATTTGTGAACACTCATGACTATTTCCTAAGGAGGCATTCCTGGAAATAGGCTTACTAGCACAATGGGTTTGCAGAATTTTAAGGCTTTTGATACAAATTGCTAAACTGTCCTCCAGGATGAATGTGTGAATTTATACTCCCACAAGCAGTAAATAAAAGTAGCTGCTTCCTCACACTCTTTCCAAGATGAGATATTATTATTTAAACATATATTTTGCAAATTGAAGGCTCAAAAATCATGGTGTCTCATTTTTATTTGCATTTCTTTGGTTTCCAGAGAAGATAAACTTTTTTCATGTTTATTGAACATTTATTTGTTAGACATTATTTGTCCGCATTTTGTCATTTTTTCCCTCCTATCTGGATATTCATAGTTTTCTTTCTTTTTATTTTTTTAAAAGATTTTATTTATTTATCCATGAGAGACACAAAGAGAGAGGCAGAGACATAGGCAGAGGGAGAAGCAAGATCCCTGTGGGGAGTCTGATATGGGGCTCGATCCTGGGACTCTGGGATCACACCCTAAGCCAAAGGCAGACACTCAACCGCTGAGCCACCCAGGCATCCCTCATAGTTTTCTAACACAATTTGAAGCCTTGCTGTACGTTGAGGATGTAATTCTTTCTATCATGTGATTTGCATTCTTTCAGTTTGTCTTTTACATTTTTATATATTTTTTATACTTTTATTTTGAAATAATCTCAAGCTTATAGACAAGTTGCGAGTACAAAGACCATTTTTTTTTTTCTCCCAGACCCATTTGGGTGACTGATGCCCATCATCCCTGGCAACTGTAGTGTGCATTTCCTTACAAACAGGGTCGTTCTCCTACATGACTGCGGTATGACCGTCAAACTCAGGAAGCTGACCTTTTACGTGGTACCAGCTGTTCCTGAGACCCAGTCCAACCTTTGCCAGTTGTCCCAACAATGCCGTCTGTAGTGAAAGGATCGAGTTGAGAACCACGTGTTGCACTTGTCATGTCTCTTTATTCTCCTTCAATCTGGAACAGTTCCTTAATCTTTCCTTGACTTTCATGACCTTGACAGTTTTGAAGAGCACAGGCCAGTTTTTTTTTTTTTTTTTTTTGGTTGAATGTCTACTGAAGTGTTCCTTCTGATGTTTCCTCATGATTTGCCCCAGCTTATCCATATTTGGCAGGATAGCAGAAGTGACGCTCAGCTCTTCTCCTTGCATCCCACCAGCTCATGTGTGGTTTGGACTGGTCTCATTACGGAGGGCGAAGCTTTAAACACCTGATTAAGGTAGAGCCCGCCAGATTTTTCCACTGTCAAGTTACCTTACTTCTTTGTAATTAATACCTATTTTGTGGGGAGGTACTTTGAGACTATTTAATGAATACCTTGTCCTCTTCAAACTTTCACTTTCTTCATTTCCATATTTTATCTGTATAAGCTCCTAGATTTCTATTTTATTAGATTCCATTAATATCATTATCTATTTTGATGCTTGATTGGCCCTAGGTTTGGTCAGTAGAAGCTCTTTGAGAGGACTTCTGTATCTTTTTGAGCTTGTCCCCATTATTTTTTTGAACACTTCCTTATTTTTTGACAAATCAAGATGTTCCTCCTCATCTCTGGAATCAGCCACTTCTCCAAGGATCCCTGGTTCCTTTTAGTGAAGAATAGCAGTTAGAAACCAAAATCTGAGTACTAGGTGTGCTCATTGCTCTTGAGGTGTCACTGCTTCCACCCTCTTTGCAGACACACACATATATACATGCATTCACATGTTTACAACTCTATTCATTCTCTATATATCTAGTTATGTTGAAGGCATATATATGTTTATAAAACTCTGAGTTTTTAATGCTTATTCTAATCATATACCATGCGATATACTCTAGCTTTCTTTCTTTCCATTTGGATAACCATCTTCTATGGCAGTGAAAAACCTGGCTCCCACACCATCATCCATAATATATTTAGTTGTTTGATTAATAACTTGTATATTGTCAACCCATCATCACTGCCAGTGTCCTAGGGACACCCTCCAGGATGAGAAGGATGTGTCCTTCTCATCTTATTCAGGCTCCAAGACCCCATTCTGGGTATCTCTTCTCTCTGCCGAGGTTCTGATACCCTGTTCTGGGCTGTCCCCCGCCCCCCACATGGGCTCCTGCACTCACATATATGCCCTTTCAGTGCACATGGGCTCTGATACCCATACTAGGCCACTTTCTGCCCACATGTATGCTCCCTTTGCCCTGTTCAGGCTCTGACACCCATGTTGCTCCCATCCCAGCCCTGCCTGTCTTGACGGGCCCCACCTAATGGTTTTTGGCCCAGAGTAGACTGGAAGGGAAGGGAAGAATGTATATGGTGTATTTCGATGTAGAGACAGTTTACGTTTTAAAGAAAGTGATTCTATCAGATATTTTTGTATGTTTCCTCAATTTAGGGTTATACTTAGGCCTTACCCAGTCATTGTAGCCTGAGTTCCCTCCAAAGCAGAACCTGTGACAAGGGCTTGTATACAGTTTATTGTGGTGAATGATCCTAGGGAAGAGAAGCAGGGGCTGGGAAGAGTGAAAGAGGGAGGGAGGGGAAGCCACTACAAGAAAAATAGGGTTTAGTCCTGCTGGGGGCCTTATCAGGAGCTGTGCTCAGTGTGCCTCAGAGTCATCTCCCTGACAGATGGAAGAGAGAGATATTCACCCTCCAGCTTTATCTCCTAAGGCTCGGGGTTGTCCTAGGGAGTGTTAAATCCTTGTAGTTTGGCATTTGTGTTCACACCAGAATGGCTGAGTGGGCTACTGCAGATGTGCTATAGAGCTGTGCCAGAGAAGTCAGGAGGAGAGACAGACAGAGAGACAGAGGTGGTGTAACTGGGGCAACAGGTTGGCAGAGCACACCTAGGGCAGTGATTTCTACAGCCATAGCTGGGAGGCCGTATGAAGGGGCATGAAGGTGTCGCATATACAACCTGAAGGTAATACCAATGTTAATCTGCATTTTCTATTAACACATTTTTTTTATTTTAATATTTGACCTACCAGAATTTTATTTTGAAGTATAGTTTTTAAAAAAAGATTATTTATTTGAGAGGGAGAAAGAGCACAAGCAGGGAGAGGAGCTGGGAGAGCACAAGCAGACCCTGTGCTGAGCATGGAGCCCAACGTGGGGCTCAATCTCATGACCCTGAGGTCATGACGTGAGCTGAAATCAAGAGTCAGACACTTAACCAACTGAGCCACCCAGGCACTCACTCCTTAAGTGTAGTGTGAGGTAGGGATAGAGTTTAAATTTGTTCCCTGGTGGGTTGGGTAGTTATCCCCAAACCATGGTTCACTGAATCTATATTTTTTCCACAACCATATGAAATTATATCTTCAAAGTATATTAACATTTCAATATTGAGTCTGATTTAATCCTCTGCCTGCCAACTTCTTTGCTGGTACCATACTGCTTTAATTATTGCAGATTTAGAATGCATTTTAATATCTGCAAAGCAAATATCCTTTTAGTGAAGTTCTTTTTTTAGAGATGTATCAATGACTGGTAGTAGTTTATTTTTCTAGAGGAACTTTTGAATCATCACATTTTAAAATTCCCTTTCACCTTCCCCTGGGTGGGAGAGCTCTGTGCTTGTATATTCTTCAGTTAGGCGGCAAACCCTTGTTTCACAGATGGCCAGAAGATGTAAAAGCAAAGAGTATAAAGATGCAGATGGTGTATTCTCACTCACTATGCTGCCTGCCTGTTAATTTTACCTTCACAGCAGTCCCATGACTTTAGAAAGGGGTGACCATTCCGTAAACCACAAGTACAAGGCTCAGAAAGGTTTTGGCTAAGGTCACACCATGAGTACTAGAACATAACAAAAGCACAGTTTTGTATTCAGAAGGCTCACTAGAAAGAGCATCAGTCCAGGAATCAGGATGGAAGTCCTTGCCTCCTCCTCCTCCTCCTCCTCTTCTTCTTCTTCTTCTTCTTCTTCTTCTTCTTCTTCTTCTTCTTCTTCTTCTTCTTTTTTTTTTGAGATTTTATTTATTTATTTATGGGACACACACAGAGAGAGGCAGAGACACAGGCAGAGGGAGAAGCAGGCTCCCTATGGGGAGCCCAATGCAAGACTCGATCCCAGGACCCTGGGATCACAACCCGATCTGAAGGCAGATGCTCAACTACTAAGACACCCAGTTGCCCCAGAAGTCTTTGCTTCTAATGGGAAATCTTTGGTCCTGGTATGTTTCCATTAAAGCATAATTTTCACTGAGTCCAGAAAGATCTGCCTAGGAGTGAAATGTATGAGATTATTAGAACAGAAAATAGTGGAGCATTTCTATGAGGGTCTTTAAATAGAGAGACTGGTTCTAAAGACCGTGTCCCTGACACACACAGCCAGTGCCCCCCTCCCCACTCTTTTAGTCTCCTCTATGGGAGAGAGACTTGGGCTCTGCTGGGCTCTGCTGATGGTGGATGCTCCCTTAGCGGCCACTGCTGGCCTCTGTCATGTTGCCTGCCACTGGCCTGCCTGGGCCTCAGCCCCTTGTGGTCTCCTTAGCCTACTTCCTCTTAGGTTTGTGGCTGGTTCTCTGGTCATCCCTGAGTCAACTTTTCTGTCCTCCCTATCCAGACCCTCCCCAGCTGGGCCAACTCAGCTCTGCAGAAGCATCCCAGGAACAGAGAGATAAAACAAGGAAAGAAATGAGTTTCTTTGGTGAAGTTGCTTCTGGCCCTCAGACACTGCTCTTTTTGGTAAATTTTAACTATTCTAAAGAAACAGGATGCTACTTGTTTCTTGGTGGTGAGAAGGCGTAACCGAATACCTCCTCTGCACCAGGCATTCTAGAGGGCACCATATTTCATCTCCCCAGCAATCCTATAGGAAGCGATACTTATGTCCATGGTACAGATAAGGAAACGGAGTCCGCAGGGCTTTCGAAACTTTGAAACATGCGGCATGTTAACTGCGAAGCCAGGGCTACAATCCAAGTCTGTCCTAACTCCAGGTTCAAGTCCATGAATGTGAGGCTGGCGTCCTACTGCGTGCCAGGCATCGAGTTTTGGCTCTGCAGCTGAGTGGATCAGCTGTGGACAATTTTTTTTTTTTGGTAGGTCTTTATTTTTCTTAGAGCCGTTCTTCATTTTAAGCACATCGTGTGTTGACTTTTGGAGTCTGAGCCACTGATCTGGGCATATTTGGAAAAGCTGTAGAACAGCGATGTACAAAGACCGCATGAGATGAAGTCCTATCTGCTGGGCCAGTCAAGCCTCTTGTGTTTGCTTTCATTTTCCTTTGGCTCGGGAAGGGATGGTTTGGTTCTGCAAACGAAGGCTGAGGACGTCTGCCAGCTTGCTAACTGCCTTGCCCCCTGTCAGATGTGTCAGACTCACAGAACATTGCTCCCCAGCTGCAGGTCCGGGGTTCCTGCGAGTGCCTGAACAGAAAACCACTCGTTTCCCTTCGCAAGAGAGGTGCCCAAAGCAGAGATTTCAATATATTCCAATTTAGCCAAGGGAAGCCAGAACATGGATGCTGTTGCCAAGGAAACCACCTCCTTCCTCCCCGTGTGCTGCACATACGTGGATCACTTCATCTCTCCTGCTCTCCAAGGTAATATCATAGCCCTGTGCTTGGGGAAGGGTTTTTAAAAAGGCATATAAAACCTCTTAGCATCGAGAAGATTCATTAAATGATCTCACTCCAGAGAAGCTTAAATTATTCTTTTTAGACCCTTTTATGCCGAGGATGGGGAAATGGCTGAGTCAGTGCTATCTCTTGTAGCCTAGCTTGGTGTCTTGGTGAAAACAGTTTTCAGGAATAAACAAATCAGGGTTTGGAAGCGTAGACAGGGAGAGGGTGTGTGTAATAATAAGGAGGCCATCGTGTCACGGTCATGTCACTGGCTAATCCCTCCGAGTAGATCTGCTGAGACCACCTTGATCCACGGGCCTCCTGGGTGCGAGGCCACGTTTCACAGGGCAGCCTTCAAAGCGCAGACAAGAGAGGGTCTCTGTTGCAAGGCCACCTGTCAGAGGCCCCTTGTCGGGAAACTGCTTGGGGATTTCTGCTGCCCAGTCTGGTCCTGGGCCACATCTGGGGCCATTTCGGTCCTCATTCCAGTGTCCGGTCTCAGTCGGCCTCCCGCTCCCCCTGGCCACTGCCATCCCCTTCTTTCCCCAACCTGCCCTGATTCTGTGTGTTCAAGTCAGCAGGGATCACTGCCCCCCGTGGCTCACAACAGAGAAGGCAATGGGGTCTCTGTTCTTGCAAATCCTCCGAGAGCTCTGCCCCTGGAGGCTGAGAAACACCCACTTCTTCTCTTTGCCCATTCATTCCCTAAATGTTTACTGAGCACCTCCTATGCACCATTCTCTAAGCCAAAACCTGGGGTCATAAGCCAAGCAGGACAGACACACGTCTGCCCACTTGAAGCCAACTGGGTGACATTAAACAATTAATGACACAACTGAATTATTTAAGTACAGCCAGTATCCTGATTTAGCCCGGATCTCCCACCCCAGGTCTGAGGCTGGACTCGCAGCTCAGCCTAACCCGTTTTGGCTTCCATGGGTATGGACATCCATTGTGTTCCCCCCATGGCCACACACAGGGCAGGTGGCCATCAGCCCCACAGCTTCCTTCCTGGACAGGCCACAGCTTTCCTGGTGTACCTGCATTGTGGCTGGTCATGATGGGAGCACAGTTAGAGGCCAATAACAACCCCATGATGTCACAAAAGTTCTAGGGCTCTGTCGTCTTCTGAAGCCCCAGTCCCTGCCTGAATGGCATCTGGGATGGCAAACAAAGGCCTTCTCCGACTCCACCCTCTGCTCTCTTTCCAGGTGGGACTGACCGAGCTGCATTGCCCAGCCTCCCTCCATCCCAGCCCCCTCCTCTGACAGCTTATTCAATACCAGGCAGTCCTCCAGGCTCAGGGACGCCGACTTTAGAGCCAGACACCTGGGCTTTGAATCCGCCCCCCCCGCCCCCCCCGCTGTGACTTTGGACAAGTTCCTTACCCTCTCTGTGCACCTGGGGTTTCTTTTTCTGCAAAGCAGAGATAATGGCGATATCTGTCTCCTCTGGTTATCATGAGGATTAAATGAGCTCATAGATGTGGCGTTCTTGATTCACAGTAAGCGCTATTTACATTTTGTTACTCATATTGTCGGTAACTAGTTTCCCCGCAGGTTGGCCTGGCAATGCAGAAACTTCCGGCTCTGCCCCTTGTGGCCACGTGCTTGTCTCCACAGGGCTCAGCCAGGCCTGAAGTGCCACAGGTCTTTCCATGGTGCCCCTTGGGAGGGCCGGCTGCTGAGGCTAATGGGTGCTCTGCTTGGGCCTTTTTTGTTTTTTTTTTAAAGATTTCACCTATTTATTCATGAGAGAGAGAGACAGAGAGAGAGAGAGAGAGAGAGAGAGAGGCAGAGACACAGGCAGAGGGAAAAGCAGGCTCCATGCAGGGAGCCCGATGTGGGACTCGATCCTGGGGTCCTGAGGTCACGACCTAGGCTGAAGGCGGCGCTAAACCACTGAGCCACCCAGGGATCCCCACTGCTTGGGCATTTGGAGGGCTTCCGTGTGTAGGAGGAAGATGACAGTGACGGTGGAAGCAGAGGGTTGTCATGGAAATGCACCTGTTTGGGTTATGGCAACCTGGGCGCCCTGGGCTGGCCCTGGGTCTCTGCCTCACCGCTGGTTTGGGGGGATGACGGACAGAGACAGCCATCCTTTGTCCCTGCTCTTGTGCTACAGCTGCCTCTCTGTCCCGTGTGAAGCGCAGCCTGGGCTTCTCCTGTATCCCAGGGCCCTGTGAACATCTCATGCGGTGATGGGGTCTGAATAGCGTTGGTAGCGACTATTGCCTGGATGGCTTCCTGTGTGTCTGACGGGGTCGAGGGGGACTGATGGGTCTCAGACACCCCCTTCGAGACCTGGCTAGGAGGCTTTTGTGCGTCATCTCATTCAACCCTCCAGTAATGCTCAGGAGGATGGAGCGTCCTGATCTTAGCAGTGAGGAAGCTGCGGTGTAGCCATGGATCCCCTGCTCTGAGCCTCTCCTAGGAGGTGGCAGTCCTAGAGTTTGTGGCCATGGGTCTGTCTGCCTTTGAAGCTCACAAGGGCCGTGTCCCTGCATATGTAGGTACTCCTGGCCCTTGGGGAGACTCCATAGCATCTAGGAATCAGCAATACGGGCTCCCCACCTGGGTGACCAGAGTCAGCAGAGGCTCTTTGCCAGCTCAGTGGCAACTTCACTGCCGTTGTTGGGGGAGTAGGGGGGTGAGGGGGTTGGGGAGGGGTGGGGGTTGCCTGCTGGGGCCTGCCAGCTGCCCTGGGGCCAGAGGGTCCTGCTGTCCCTGTGCCCAGGAGGCACCTCCTGGGGGGGCGGGCAATGACTTGTGTCAGGGCTCTCAGACCTGCACTGGCAGTTCTTTCAGCTCTTGTCTTTTCCTCCCTTGTCCACCTGCTAAGCTCGCTTTCACACACAAAGCCTCCCCCTGCACCCCCGTTTCCCTCCTCAGTCCCTTGCCCTGCTTTTGTACTTTATGGTGTGGGACTCTGATGAGGAAACTCATTAGAGTTATTATTCCGTGCACAGAAATATGTCTTTCATCTCATTCATATTTCATGTTCCTCCCACTTGATCTTTTGACGCTTTTTAATTCCTGATATTACACCACACACACACACACACACACACACACACACACACACACAGCTCTGGTCGGGGATCGTTCTTTCTATAGAGTTGTCATTCTTGCTCTCCGTGTGAGGAGTGCTCCCTGTTGTAGGTTTATTAACTTCTATAAAGGATCTCAGTGTGTCGGGATGGACGCTGCCTGGTGCTGATGCAGGGGAGGTGACACTGTGATGGGAGGTGTGAGGACCGCGGGCAGAGGGCTGCACTGCCCCTCTTGCCCCGGTCACCGTCCTCCCTGGAGGCCCAGCGTCCTTCTGTGGAAGGGGCAGATCGTACCCAAGGCCTCGTCCAACTCCCACGTTTGGGTCTAATTGGGGCTCTTGGGGCACAATAAGCAGGTGGTTTAAACTCTAACTTAAGATAAAAGGAATATTTGGGGAGGAGTCAGGGCCACCCACGGTGTCACAGAAACCAGCTCTGAGCGGGGCCGAGCAGGGCAGGGCCCCTGCGCCCCCGGACCAGCGAGCCGGGACGCCCCCCCCTACCCCCGGACCATTGCTTTTAGGCTCCGCGACGTCAGTGGGGAGACCCTGGAACCCCGGGCCCGGTTCCCAGCTCCGCGCGAGGTCCAGGCTGCAGGGATTGGCTCAGTGCGGGTCACGTGCCCGCGGAGGAGGCGGGGCGTCTTGATTGACGTGGGACTACGAGGGCGTTCATCCAATGAGGGCGAGGCGCTCCCCGAGGGAGGCGGGGGCTGCAGAAGGCGGGCCCTGGGTCCTGCGTTGGGGGATCCCTGGACCCGGGGGCACCCTGCAGGCCTGGCGGGGCGGGGGGCGTCGTGGGGGAGGCGGCGCGACCGCTGGGCAAAGAGAGGAAGAAGCAGGTTTTTCTGGCTCTGAATCTTCAACCAAGAGACCTGGTTGTGGGCCTCAGAGGTTGTCCCCTGCTTGCAGGGCTGGCAAAGACCAGCCGGGAACTATTTTTGACTTTCCAGGCCATGTGGCTTCTGCCACAACTGCTCAGCTTCGCCCCGATGCCTTGAAAGCAGCGGTGGCCCATATGTAAATGAAATCAAGCTTTACTCCCGAAAACCAGCAGCAGGGCTGGATGGGGCCTTTGGGTCACAGGGTGCTGCTGGCTCCTGTGCCAGTTGATTGCTCTCATGTCCTAGGACAGAAGGTCCCCCATAGCAGTCCACGCGCTCTGACTGGTTCTTCCACTTGCCTCTGCTTCCGAATACCCCAAGGAGCCTACGGAGAACACAGATGCTTGGGACCCAGCCCAGACTTCCAAATCAGAATGTGCAGGGATGGCCTGGGGTCTGGGCCCTAGGTGATTCTGACCTGGGCCTGTTGTGACCTGGTCCAAGATGCAGTCAAGGAGACAAGACCCTCCAACATGAAGTGGCCCAAGGAAGCAACAGGTGAGAGAGGGCAGGCTTGGGAGCTGCGGGGAGGGAGGCGATCCCCAGGGCTACGGGAGAGTGTGTATGCAGGGCAGGCTTCCTGGAGGAGGGCCCACGGTGCCCTGAAGGGCAGTCTTAGCTGCCACAGTACTGATGTGACATTTTCTACCTGTCAGTCTTGGCTCCTAACTAGCCAAGAGAGGAGGTGATGAAAAGTCCAGGTGAACAGCTTTCTGTTTTCATCCTTCCGAAGGGGGCCACACCCATGCCTCAGCCTCATTCCTCTCACTTCCCTCTGAGCCTGTCCTTCCCCTTGCAAATGTGTCCTGCTCCCTTCCAGCCCCACTTTCCCACAATGCCCCTTTCTCCTGTGTCCCAAGTGACACCCACCTGTGCATCCTTCTAGTACTGACCATGTTCTGGCAAACTCAGCCCCTTCTTGCTATAATTTTTAGTAAAACCAAGAACCCTGGAGGTGGTTCTCTCCCATCTCTTCCTCTCCATGTTTTTTTCTTGAAAAGACACCCTAAAACCTTTTGGGGTCTGTTCTGGTGTGGCAGCGGGGAGGGTGCACTCTATAGGTGCTAGCAGAGCAGTTTTAGCCATAAGGATGAGATGGTGCTAATGCTCCTAGGATGCCTGGACCTAGAGGCCTCTGGTTCTCACTGCTCTGGCCTTGGACCCAGACGGGGAGCTTTGCCTATCACGGTAGTAGGCATCTGTGGTCTGCCCGATATTCATCTCCTCTTTCTGGCACTAGAACATCCTTTTCTCTGGGAATCCACTCTCTCCCCACTCTGAATCCATGTGGATTGTGTACGATGTCTCCAAAGTGGGGATATGACCCAGGCCTGGCAAATCAGTGCATCACATTCCCCCGGCACAGTAATTGGCCCAGAGATGGGTGGGTCAATGGGCAAAGTTAGTTCAATGTTGGCACTTGTGTGGGGTAGTGAAGAGAACTCTTGTTCTGGATTTGAGGTTGTGATGCTATCAACCTGGAGCTTTTGGAGTCCCACAAGTAGGGAGAGTGTGCTTGAGCATGACTACAGCACAGAGGGGAGTACAGCAGGGCGATAGACCAGAGAAAGAACCAGAGAGCCAAAAAGAGAGCAAACACTGGTCCAGAGGGTGTGGTTCCAGTCCCGGGATCCAGCTGGACCTGAAGCCAGAAGACCTACTTGTAAGTCTTTTTTTCTGCTATAGGAGTCTCACATTCTCTTTTTGGATTAAACCAATTCAATTTGAGCTGACATGTAGCATCTTGATTGATAGTTTCCTTGATAGTGGCAGGGGGGTCCCTTAGCAGGAATGCCTGAGCTGCAGGCAGACTATACCCAGGCCCCTCTGAGCCCCTCCTTGTCTTAAAAGAAGAGCTCAGATTAGTGCTCACCAGACAGGTACAAAATAGTTCATCACAACAGGGTTAAGCATAGGCCTTTTGTGTTCTGGTCCATTCCTGTCCCTGCCTCTCTTGCAGTAGCGAGCATGGTCTTCAGTAAATGTGTTGATTGTCTGGCTGGTTGACGGGTAGCATGGCTCTCCTCCACTCTCCAGTCACCCGAACATTCTCATGCCATCCCAGTCTCCTTAGTATCATTCCACCTACCCACTCTCCAAGCTAGAGGCTTTGCCTCCTTGCTCTCCTTAATATGGGGTGCCTATGAAGGAGAGCAAGGAGACAAAGCCCCCATTGTTACTTTTCCATCCTCACTCCCACTTGCTTGGCATAGACCTCAGCCTTTTGCAGGAGGAAGCCACATGGCCCTGGATCTGACACCTCATTTCAGTGGCCTCAGTTTCCTTGCCTGTGCGTGGGCATGAGGCAGTACCCTAAAAATATGAAGTGCCCCCAAGGATTTGAGTGTGAAGGGAAATCACTAGTCCCCTGGGCACTCAACAACAACAATGACCCATAAAATGGAGCAGAACAAAGGCACAAAGCCACCTTCAAGAGTGAGGAGGTCAAGATAGCTCAGAAATCACTGGCTGAATGTACATGAAGTCTGAGCACATCAGAACGCAGTCTCGTCAGCCCTTAATAGGAACAGAGGACATCGGGTGGCCCAGAGGCGCACACTGGCAGGGGCTCTGAATGACTGGCCCAGGCCTCTGTCTGTCATGAAGGAGGACATGTCACAGCCTGGTAGCCTGATGCCCCCAGCTCCCCAGCTCTAGTGCTTGGGCTTCCTGTGTTGCCAGTCACAGCAGGACTGTCTGCGATGAATATGCTGGCATTTGGGTTTTGCTCATCAAGCTTGTGAGCTGTGAGTCAGCATCCTGGAGCCTGTCTAAGTCTGAGTACCGATGACTCGGCGTTCTGGTTTGTAGGACGGGGTCAGGCCCTGGCCCTGGGCTCTTGAGGTTGGGAGGGTATTGGTGTAACTGGTGGGCCTACCCCAGAGATTCTGATTGATGAGATTGGGGTGGGGGCAGGCCCTCCCGTTAAATAACACCTCAGCAGGCACTGAGCACAAGCAAGGGGAGACCCACTGCTGGGACACAATGACTGCACCACCAAGCCGCCTGTCGGCCTCCTTTCCTGCCTCTGTTGAACCTCTACACTGGGTGCTGCTGATTGGCTTCAGGGCTCACTTGAGTAATTTGCACAGAGCCCATTTTAATTCCCCTGAGACCCCCTGCAGGCTTTGATGGCACTGAACATGAGACAGCAGACACTCTCGAGAAGGAAAAATGGCCTCTTTATTTGGAAGTTCTGAACACAAAGGAAAAAGATGTGCCAGCAATTATAATTCCTCTGAAGCTTCCACCTCTGGACTCAGAGTTGGGTCTTGTCTCATCTGGGCTTTGCTCTCCCCGGGTGAGCCTGATTCAGTGTAGATGTGTAATCATGACCCTCCGTATGGCAGGGTTTGGCTGAGATGACCCCCCCGCCCTTTGCAGTGAGTGGGCTTTTTAGGACTAGGGGGGTTGTGAGCTGTCTCCCAAAGCATTTCTGAGCAACGAGGGCTGAGCACAGAAGCAGCAGCCCCCCATTCCTGTGCTCCAGAGAGGTGGGCGAGTCTTCCCCTGGTCCCTGTCCAAGGCTGCAGTCAGGAGTGGTCATCCTCATCTGGCTGCTCTGAGGAGCCACTCAGAGAAGTGCTTGGCTTCTACTCACTGCTGGCTGTATTACTTTATGTGACTTAGAAGAGCAATAAGTATGGTGACTGTAGAGAGCAGGACATTTTTCTGGCCAGGCTCTGTTGACCTGGACAAAATCATCACAGCTCTGTGATACATTTTGAGCCAAAGCACATTCACCATCGGAACAGTGGACATCATTAGCATGACCTCATTTCCCTTGCTTGTTCCCTCAACAAATCTCTCCTATCACCTCCACCTCAGTCTCTCTGTACTCGACCTTGGGTCCTGCTTTGCAGAGAAAACAGAACACGTCAGATGGAATGCCAGTCTCCTGCCACCACACTTCCAAATATAAAGACACCGTCCGCCATCCTGTCCTCTTCCCCAGGCTCTATTGGAGCAAGGCTAATGCTACCACTTGCTGCCTTCATAAGGACCTCTCCTTGCTCTATCTTCATGCCCCCCCACCTTGACTAAAGAGTCCCATCAGCATTGAGTTAAGTTTCTATCTTCATCGTTAAATGGAGTTCTTTCCTTCCACTTCCTCTGCCCCTCCTCCCACTCAGTTCCTGTCTTAATCATGCTCACTTCTGTTGAAAGCTGGGCCTGTTGAGAGGATGGTCTGCACCCTCCCTCCCTCCGTCCTCACCTCTCACCTACCCCATAGTCCATTTCAAGAGAGCCTCTGCTCCCATATTCTTCCCAGAGTGCTCTGGACAAAGTCACCCATGGCCTCCATGTCATCAGATCTGAGGGACACTTCTCATCCCTTACCTTACACTTGCAGAAACATTTGACACACTCATCGTCTCCCTCCTGCAAAACCTCTTCCCTTAATTTTTGGGACACTGAATTATCCTATTTTCTTCCTCTTTCTCCTCTTCCTTCTCCATCTCCTTTGCCTCACCTCTGTGATTTCCAGACTTCAGGGCACCTAGGAATCGGTAGGGGGGGAGGGGTTGTTAAAAGGCAGATCAGATTCTTAGGCCCACACACCAGACTTTTTGATTTGTGGTTTTCCTGCAGCCCCAGGAATCTTCATTTACCAGTCTTCATGGGCATCTAATAATGCACATGGTTTTCGAGCACGTTTTGTGAAATCTTGCCATAACCATCAGTGGTCTTTGGCTTGGGCCTTTTCACTCCTCACCATTCACATTTCTTTTAAAATCTCATCTGGTTCAAGGCATCAGCTGTCACCTAGAGGCCACTCTCTCCACCCCAGTCCTTGCTTTTGAGCTTCAGAACCACATACCCGTCTACCTACAAGACAGCTCCATGAAGCTGTGCCAGAGACACTTGAAATGTTCAGAGCAGAATCTCTCATCTTCTCCCAGCTTGCCTGTCCCCATGTTCCCCTTCCCTGTCACTGGCACCATTAACCACCCACTTATCCAAATGAGAAGCTTTGACTCCCCCCCTCCCACCTTTTCTCGCTGCTGCCAATCAAAGACCCAAGCAATTTCTAAGTTCTATATTTTCTTAACTCCTAAATGGGTCTCAAATTCTCCAGTTGCTCTTCATTCCCACTGCCACTGTGCTGTCCAGGGCTCCATGATTTTTTTTTCCAGATGAGCCCCTACGTGGGTTCTCTGCGGCCAAGCTTGCTTTCTCCCATCAGGTTTCCGCACAGTCACCCAGGAGCCTCTTCAGAGCTTCCGTCTAACCTTACCACTCCCCTACATTCAGGCCTGTTGTCCTCTTGCTTCTGCTTGAACAAAATCTTAGGCCAGCACACAAAGCCCTTCGTTGCTCCTCTCCTGTCTCTAGATACTCACTCATCAGCAAGATCAAGTAGCCACTTCTCAAGCCTGGCTCAGTCCCAGAAAATTTGAAAGATCATGACAAATGTTAGTAAGTTTCTGTGCTGGAGATAAAATACAAAGGGTCAGATTGTCAAACCAAGCTCCTAGGAATCAGAGGTCTTACCTAGTATTAAGCTTTACTAATCATTGCGAGGATACAAATAATTGTGAGACACAGGTAAAGCATGAGGTCTAGAACCACCAATACTGCTCCCCAGGGCCTTTCTTGCCACATTAGGAAGTGCTCTGCCTTGGGTTTGTCAAAAGAGGTCTCTATGTGATACGTGCAAGGCATCTCTTGCTAAAAAGGGAGCTATTTGGCCATGACATATCTCCATTTTATTCTCTGATAGTTACCTGGCTTACACAACATTTCCCAGGGAGTCGTGCCCCATAAATCCACAGGGTCCAGGTTTGTTTACCATAAGTAGTCCTAGACAGATAGGGTTCATCGTGCTAAAAGCATTCCATAGATAAGAACTCTTCTGCTGGCCTGAATCATCAGTGTGTTGCCAGGGTCTCTGTCACTAGCGTGATTATGCGGGGATTTGACCGGGTCATCGTTCTTTCTTCTGCAGTCAAGGTGGCAGTGGCCTGCTCTGACTCCTGTTTTCCTACACAGTCCTGCTCAGCCCACCTCCGGCCTGTTGGTGTTTCCCAGAGTTCCGTCCTTGGCCTCCGTGCTTCTTCTACACGTGTGCCCCAGAGGATCTCTTTCTCCAAGCCTGTGGCTTCTGGTCTCTAAACATAAAAGTCTCCTGTGTCCATAGCTCACACCCTTGGGTTTCAGACCCACATAGTCCGCTGCCCCCCAGATTGATATTGCCCCCTCAATGTGCTCCAGGTCCTCAAACTACGTGCCTGTCACTGACTTCTTCTTTGCCCCTTCAGATCTGTTCCTCTGCTGGCTTGCCTCTCAGGACAATGGCACCCACACCCACTCGGTTGCCCAGAAACGGAATCATTCTGGTCCTCTTACTTGCTGGCCCTTTGACTTAGGGTAAGTCCAAGGGATTAGATGCTCCGAGCCTCAGTATGTGCACGTGTAAAGTGGCGATCAGAACAATATGTGTTTCCCAGATTGTTGTAGGATTAAGTGAGATGTTGCAGCTAGTGCTTGTCCCAGCGGCTAGCACACAGTAAGTGCTCAGTAATTATCAGCAAGGGTGCTTGGTCCCGGCTGCCTGCCATTCCCTGTGGTGACTCATTGCCGTGTGCTACGATGTGTACAGATGTAGTCCTTCCTGCCCCTTCATCACTGTCTCTTCAGTGCCCCCCGCCCCTGCCTCCTTGGGAACTGGCCTCCTGGATGGCTGCTTCGTCTCCCATCTACAGACAACTCTTCTCCTCAGTCACACATCTGATTAGGTCACTGCCTTGGAAGGCTCTGTGCTGCTCTTGGGATAAATTCAGGCTCTTTAAAATCACTTAGGAGGCTTGACGAGCTCTGGCCACTTCCTGCCTCCAGCAGCTCCCTAGCCCAAATGCTAACCAGTTGGCACCCTGAACTTTAAGTTCCACCTGTCAGGATCTGGTCCATGCCCTCCTCATGGCCTGGAAGACACTCTGCCTTTCCTCACCTCCACCTGAGGAACCCTCGGGCCCTCTGCTGTGCTCTTGCAGTGCTCTGCATGCCCCCCATCACAGCGCTCTCCAGCTGTGAGGTCACTGGTGGGTTCTACATTGGGCCCCCTCGTGGGGCTGTGAGCCCAGGAGTTGGGGCCATGGCTGGTTCATGCTCTTATCTCCAGTGTCTAGAACAGTGCCAAGTAGAGTAGGTTCCCGATAGCAAATGAATGCAGTTGTTACATAGGGGGTCGTGGGAAGGGGCTGGTGAGGAGGGAGGAAGGAGCCCCTGAGGCTGGGGCTTCTGGCTTGAAAGTTGTTGAGACAGGCCACTGTAAGGGAGCTCTGCTTGTACTGGAGTTGTACTAATGAGCTCTTTGGATCAGGAGGGCCTGGTAAATGTGGCAGCTGACCCTGGAGATCAGGTCCCCCACCTCCTGCTTTTATTTATTTGAGAGAGAGAGAGAGAGAGAGAGAGAGAGAGAGCACCCGAGTAGGGGAGAGGCAGAGGCAGAGGGAGAAGCAGGC
Source organism: Canis lupus familiaris (assembly GCF_011100685.1). Classification (NCBI taxonomy): domain Eukaryota; kingdom Metazoa; phylum Chordata; class Mammalia; order Carnivora; family Canidae; genus Canis; species Canis lupus. The sequence goes on from NC_049225.1 coordinate 28,808,583, forward strand.
TCCCCACTAAGCAGGGAACCTGACTTGGGGCTCGATTCCAGGACCCCAGGATCATGACCTGAGCCAAAGGCAGACACCTAACCGACTGAGCCGCCCAGGAGCCCCTGGAGACGAGGTCCCATGATCCAAGACTTGGCAATTAGCCCAGGAAAGCAAGCCCCCAGGGCCTGCCGCCTCCACTGCCCTCCGAGTGAGTCTCTGCAGGGCTGGGGCCCAGCGCGTCATCTGCCCCTGGCAGTGGTGGAGGAGTTGGTGGGTTCTCACCAGGCTTCTTTCCTTCAAGGTTGTGTTGTGCCCTTCACGAGAGGCCTCCTCTAGATCCGCTAGTCCTGCAGCAAACTAGCGCTGAACCCCACAAGGCCGGTCCATTTTGTTCCTGTTTCATGCCTCTGGGGAAGGACAGTTGGGGCTGGGGATGGGGTGGGTATTATTCCCGGTTGTTTCTGCCACCACTCAGAAATCGCAGTGAGGGAGCTTTGGTGCTCACTAGGGAACAGTGGGAATGAAAATCACCTCTCCCCCCCAAAAAAAAGAAAAAAGAAAAAAAAAAGAAAGAAAACCACCTCTGCCTGTCCCAAATTTGACCTTGGCCACTGTCCCCTAATGAAGGATGACTTCTGACCGTGACTACAGTTCATTTGTCTCCGTATGGAAGAGTCCTGGGGAAGGAGGGTGCAGGAGAAGGTAGGGTCAGGCCTCATGCCCAGGCTGAGGCACCTTGCTCCCCCAAGCTGCACGTGGTGTGAGGACACCCCCTCCATCTTTGGAAGGGCTCCCTGTCACCCTTCCATCCCGTGTTGTGCAAATTCCATTGTCTCCTCCATCTCCTGACTCTGACTGTAGGTGGCTTTCATCTCTACCCATTTTCTGCTGGCTCTGCAGAGGGCAGGTGAGGCCCTGCTCTGAGGAGGGCTGAGGTGGGGAGCACCAGGGAGAGGGGAGTGGGGAGGAGCAGGGAGGCTCTCATTCTGGGCTGGGGCTGATTACTTCTAACCCGGCAGCAATCAAGCGCGCCTCACCACTGTCAGAATTAATTCCCTTCTCAAGCTCCCCTTCAGGTAGGTGAGAAATGCCTGTGCCTCCTATTAACATGAGCGTGACCCCGTTCCTTGTGAGATGAAGACCCTGGTCTGATTATGCGTGGGGAGGATCCCCACCTGCCTGCCCTGGGCGGCATGACAACAGCTCACTTGCCTTAACTGGCAAATGAACGGTCCCACATCTGTCCTTTCTCTGTAATGCAAAGATAAGCCCACATTTGTCCTGGTGGGGGACAGGGTCGGGGAGAAGTTCTAGTCAAGTACGTGCCCAGCAGTGTTGGCAGTGAAGGGGGAGGCTGTGCATAGGAACAGCCGGGAGAGTGCTGGGCGGCCTGGGGCCAGCCTGCTGCTTGCTCGCCTTTGGGACAGAGTCCCTTCCTTCTGTGTGAGGAGATGGCTGCCCCATTCCATCTAGAAGGGCTTTTGAGTCTGATGCTTGCTGATTCCAGGCTGTCACTGAGCATGAGCTTAGAACCTCATAAAAACTGGACTCCACCTGGATGTCCGTCGACAGATAACTGGATCAAGAAGATGTGGTATATATATGTCTACCCCACGTACGTGCGTGCACACACACACGTAGTATGTATACATGGGCACACACGATGGGATATTACTCAGCTATAAAAAAGAATGAAACCTTGCCACTTGCAATGACATGGATGGAACTAGAGGGTCTAATGCTGAGTCAAGTAAGTCGTTCAGAGAAAGACAAATACCATATGATTTCACTCATGTGGGATTTAAGAAACAAAGCAGATGAACATTGGGGAAGGGAAGGAAAAATGAAAAAAGATGAAAATTGAGAGGGAGACAAACCATGAGAGAGTCTTAACTCTGGGAAACAAATTGAGGGTGGCTGGAGGGGAAGAGGGTAAGAGGAGGGGGTAACTGGGGGACGGGCGTTAAGGAGGGCACGTGATGTGACGAGCACTGGTTGTTGTATAAGACTGATGGATCCCTGACCTCTACCTCTGAAACTAATAACATTTTTAAAAATAAAAGAAACCTGGGATCCAACAGTTTCAATGTTAGAGGGAGGGTCTAGAAAGTTCTCTAGAAAACTGAGTGAAGGAGCCAGATCAGCAGGTGGATAAAGATCCTCCCTCACGATACGATGCTGCTCCAGACCCCAGAAGAGCTTCTCCTCCTGGCAGCTCAGTGCCCAGCCTGGTTTGTGTGTGCAGTGGGAGGGAGGCCAAGGAGGGGACGGTGTGTATGTTCCTTCGTTCAGATGCTCTTGTGCGCATCACGTATTTATCAGTGCCTCCTGTCATCAGGCCGCATGGGAGAGTGGAATGACGTCTGTGTTATATGGGGCTTCGCCTCCTGCTCACGCGGGACCTGGACAGACAGCTCCTGGCCCCTTGGATGTGGCTGTGCCCTCTGCCTGCCTTTGTCACTTGTGGGAGGATGAACCAAGGTGGCATTCCTGCCTTGGAGTGGCTGTCACCGCAGGCGATCCCCTTCTCCGTCCTCTGCACGCATGGCAACGGGCCTGGCATCCTGGAAGATGCTGAGGCCGTTCAGAAGCTCCACTGTCCATAAGTCCTGCAGCTCTGCAGTGGGGCAGCCAGATGCCTGGCCAGAAATACCACTGATACAGCGTAGGGACCGGAGCCCCACAGTCTGGGGACACAGGACTGACTGAGGTGTGTGACCAGAAGCCGTTTCATGGGATGGCACAGGGTTGAGTCTGGAGTGGGTCATCATTTGGAGGAGAGGGGAGAAGGGTCATGGGGTGGGGGGCAGGAAGCAGTTGGAGTTACCATAGGGAGCCACAGAATGTGAGGGGGATGAGGGGGAGAGGGAAGCCTGGGTGCTGGGGTGTGGGAAGGCGAGCACGCTGTGCAAGGTGGTGCTTCTGTACAGGCCCTGGGGGAGGGGCACCCGGACCACCCAGTGTGGAGAGTGCACACCTGGAGGTGCTCTCCCAGGCCCCACACTCGCAGGACGGCAGTCTTGGGGAGTGTTTCCTCCTCATCCCTTTTCAAAGATTTTATCTATTCATGAGAGAGACAGAAAGAGAGGCAGAGACACAGGCAGAGTTCTGGAGAAGCAGGCTCCTTGCAAGGGAGCTGATGCAGAACTCGATCCCGGGACCCTGGGATCACGCCCTGAGCCAGAGGCAGGTGCTCAGCCATGGAGCCACACGGGTGCCCGTTTCCTTCCGCTTTATTCTCTAGTACTAGACACTGGACTCAACTAGTCCCAGTTTCTGTCCTCTGTTCTCTTCCTTAGCTCAGAAGTCGATGGACCGCTGCCATTCACTTGGTCTTGGAATAATTTGCCCTTTCTTCTTGCAAAAGAGTAACCACCCCACCCCCGCCCCCCTGCTGCCTCCTCTTCGGCCTGCAGTTCTCCACAGCACTCTGTATGTCCCACAAGCCCCACACGGACTAGTTTGGCTGCAGCTCCCGACGCAAGAGTCTTGGCTCTGTGAGGGCAGGGACCTGGGCTGATTGGCTTGCTACTCTACCCCCAGCCCTCAAGGGGGCTGCTCTAACCAGGAGGCTTTGGGTGCGTGGTTGAGGGAATCCTTGAGTGGACAGCAACTGCGTTGATGGTTCTTTGATCACCTGTCATAGGGCACTTCGTGTGGCAAGATCCTGAGTAATTCCCCCAAACCGTTGCAGTGCTCACTGGTGAGTGGTAGACATTACAGGATGCTGCTCCGGGCTCCCAAGGAGATGATAGTCATGCAAAGGGCTACTGGCGGGCGATGCCTCTCACCTCTCTAGGTAGTCATGGCTCATCTGGGGTACCAATGGTCACGGTGACAGCGGGGGTGAGCTGGATGGCGGTGGGAACACCACAAAGACAGAATGGGGTTTTGACTTACTGACAGCCTGGATTTGAATGAGGTCCTACAAAACGGCATCGAGAAGGGACGTATCCTCTTCCCCACGGTGTTGGTCGGTGTCATGATGTTGACCGTATTTCCTTGTCTTCAGCAGGCAGCCAGACTGGACTCCATCTTCTGTGTTACTCAGGTCCCCGTAGGCTGCGGGTATTCAGAGGAGGGAGGGTCCCCATACAAAGTGGAGCAGAACATCAATGGATACAAACCGCTGTTAGCCTGATTCCTACCCCCAGCACGTCTGTGGGCATGCTGGGTGGACTGCCTTGCCCTCCCTTCCCCCAAAAGGCCAAGTCCGCCCTGTGCCAGCCCTGGAGGTGGGCTCCGGGTGGGGAGGCACACATGGCAGGACAGCTGCTACAGCCAGGACCAGGCACAGATGAGACGGAGAAGCAGAACAGGGGAGCGGGAGGAGGTGGGGTTTGGGTGGGGATAGCACACGGTGTGGGGTCATCAGGGGCGAGGTGACTCCTGAACAAAATTCCAAGATTTAGAACAGGATTGTAAAGATTCCTGAGTCTATGAGCTCATTTGCAGGGTTGGGAGGGAGAATTCTAGGCAGAGAGACCAGCAAGTGTGTGTGTGTGTGTGTGTGTGTGTGTGTGTGTGTGTGTGTTGGGGGGGTGGCTACAGGTGGCTTCCTGGAAGGTGCTGAGAGGGAGAAGGGAAGGAGGTGGCAGGAGAAGGCTCTGTGTGGGAGGGGAGGCCCAGCCTCCCTTGTCAAGGCCTTGGCTCCCCCAGCCATGGTGACCAGTTGCTGATGGCTTTGGGTAAGGGAGTGACTTGGCCAGATCCCTTTCAGGAAGAGCAGCCCTGGTAGCAGGGTAAAGGATAAAGGAGGGGGTGAGGCCAGAGGCGGGGCTTGGGAGGCTGCTGAATGAACAGAGAGGGAGTGGTAGGAGCCCGATCCAGCCTGTGGCTGAGGACAAGGACAAGGACGGGGACAGGTGGACTGGCCAGGGCCTGGTGACTGACAGATGCTTGGGCAAGGAGGAGGCCTAGTGCAAGAAGCCAGTCTGGGCCACCCTCCCCCAAACCGCCCCAGGATGTGGAGCCTGCAGGCTCTGGGAGGAGGCCAGTGGTGTCACTCCCTGGGATCGGGCCCCCTGGAGCTAGACCACATCTGGGGGCTGGGGACGGGGCTGTTTCGCATCCCTGGGTGCTTGGGAGGTAAAATTGTATCTTGTACATCCCGTGTCGCGCTCCAGCTTGAGCCAGACTCACTTGGGAAGGGCTGCTTCCTGGGATTCTTGCTCCCCTCCTTTCTCTTCTTCTTCTCTTCCCTTCCTCCCCGGGATGTTTCTCCAATGTCCTCCCTTCCCGTCATCTCAGGATGAGCAGCTGGGGAAGGGGAGCTGTGGAGTATGCCCAATCAGGGAAAGGTCACCACACCGAGATTTTAACCAAGGCCTCTCCCATCTCCCCATGCCTCCCACATGGTGAGAAGCCAGACTCCATAGCTTAGCTAGAAGCAAGTTCACTTCGCACCAGCAGCGGGGCAGCCTGTGGACCACAGATTTCCTGCTGGACGTTCCAGAGCACGTACCGAATCTCTTCCTGATGGGGGTGATCTGTCTGCCCCTAAATGTTTTCTCCAAGTAGGCAAGACCTGTGTTGCCTAAGTCTGTGTTGGCAGCAAAGTGCAGGTAACATGCACCCTGGTCTCGGGGGCCGATAGTCAGCTGTTGATCAGCTGCATCTTATCCACCTGCGTCACCTGCACCATGACCTCTTCTGGGAGCCCTGGGCTAGGGCTGTGCCCTCACCTTGGCTGTGGAGGAAGGAACCCTGGCCCAGGTGAGCTTTCTCTGAGCAACGCCCTGGGCTCAGTGCCGGGGACCCAGCCATGGGTTTGGCACTTAGGTCACTAGAGCTCGGAGGTGGGCGCCGTTGACCTTGACTCTGTATATCTGTGAGCAGAGTGGAGAAGGTCAGAAAAGGCTCCTTGCTGTCTCTGCTTACTTCTAGGTTGCTTCCACAGCTCTGTTCTGGCTTCTCTTTCATTGCTGATGTCACTAATGCCGTATATTTATTAATAAATTCCCTCTGTCAGAGATACCGAGGGTGCTTTTGTTTTTCTGACCAGATGCTGACTGATACAGATGTTTGATGAGGGTGGAACATCTAGAAAGCAAGGGGGCATGGTAGGCAGACTAGTATCTCCCCAGAGACGCCCATGTCCCACTCTCTGGAGCCTGTGTGTTGCCTCATGTGGCACAAGGCACCGGATTGTCCTTGGTTATCCACGAAATTATCTTGGATTATCTGAGGAGGGGGGGCCTGGAAGCGCAGGGCCTCTGTGAGAGGGAGGCAGGGAGGGAGAGTCAGGGAGGGAGGTGTGATGTGGGAAATAGTGGTTGGATTGCTGGCTTCGGGACCAGAGAAGGGCCACAGATGGAGGAATGCAGGCTGCCTCCAGATGCCGAGGAAGACAAGGGAACACATCCTCCCTAGAGCCTCAGAAGGAACTCAGCCCACCGACGCCTTGGTGTTAGCCCAGTGAAAACCATGTCAGACTTTTGACCTCTGCAACTGCAAGATAGTGGATTTATGTTGTGTTAAGCCAGTAAGTTTGTGGTACTTTATTATAACAGCAGTAGGAAACTGATATAGGGGCGAGAATTTAAGATGCTGTAAATCACACAATGGAGTTTGGATCTTATTCTACGGGACACAAGGCTTATCACTGCTCAGGAGTCCGGGTGTGCTAAGCGTATGAACTCTGGAGTCAGGCCGCCTGGTTTGAGTACCAGGCTTGTGGATGATCAGCTTTGTTAAGCCAGTGGTTTTAACTTCTCAAAGCTGCAGTATTTCCATCTCCAGGATGGGGGAATAGTGGTTCTTATGTCATTAGGATAGTGTAAGGATTAAATGAGATGATGCATGCCGGGTGTTTGGCACAGTGTAGGCCAGGAAAGCAATTGTTACCGTGACTTGTTTTGCAACCTTGGGCTAGACAGTGTCTCACCAGGAGCCTTGATCTCTGCATCTACCAGGAGGAGGTAATAGGAGGCCCCTCAGCCTCCATACCCCACAGGAATAAGTGGATTTTGTGATAGGATGAATTGGAGAAGGAGCACCCCTGCTGGCCTTGCACAGTATTCTCAGCCCACCCATGGAAGGAGCAGGTGCCTGTTTGCCCTCCCTACCCAGCCCCTCCTGTGTCGACACTGCAGGCAAGCCTGGATCCCTGTGCCCCTTAAGGGCTGTCCTGGTTTCTGCTCTCCTGTACTGTGCTTCAGGCATAAGCTATTTTAGTTACAAATTTCTTGAAATGCTACACCTTTCCTTGCCCACCCGGACTGACCTCCCCAGGTCCAGCTGCCAGGTATTGATTTTTCCTTTAAATATTACTGCAGCCCAGGAGCATGTATGGATTAATTGATGAGGCTAGGCTTGTACCTGCACACTTCATTAACAGCTGCTACTAATTAGTGGAGTAGTCATTAAGAGACCTATGGGGTTTTGAGGATAATAGTTTTATTTTTTTTCCCATGACTTTTAGGAATACAATAAATAAATGGGGAAGTAAAACACCATGGTCCTGGGGTCGGATGTCAGTCACAGGGTGGTCTTTGCTCAAGGTTTCCCCCCCAAGAACACAACAGAAGCTACAAAATTACTAGAGTGGGACTAGAGTCAGCAGCGCTTTAGAGTCATCTGGTCTACCACGTATGTCTGCTGTGGCTGGGAGAGGGACAGGGCCACACTCTCAAAGTCACATAGGGATGGGGAGGCTGGAGCTGGGATGAGCACCCAGCTTGATCAAGATTAAAGTGTGTGAATTTGGACGATTTATCGACCCTTTTAGAACTTGATCCCGGTGGATCGCATGTGTGTTGGACCATGTGTGTAGAGGGCTGAGCAAAGATTGAGTAGAGTGAGTCCTCGACGGATGGTACCCATTGTACCCTGTGCTCCTTAGGAAGGTGTATCTGACTCAGTCCCTGTGCTTTTCTCAAGCTGACTTGACTTGCTCACTGAGGCCACACTGAGATGTTTTACAGCAAAGGAACAGAGAGCCTTGACTTCCTATTTCCATCTTGTTTTAGAGATAATGATAGTAATAATTCGAATCACTAACCTTTTCTGTAAGCTCACTGCATGTCAGAGGGTACTGTTCTGAGTGCTTTACGTGGATTAATTCATGTTATTCTCTTGATGACCCTCTGAGGTAGGTGTTTTTGTTGATTCCTATTTCATAGAAGTGGAAATGAATGTACTGAACTTGCTGGTGGTACCCAAAAAGGAGGGGTTGCTGAACCCAGTGTTGTAGAACTGGTTCAGCCTCTTAGAGAGGTCGATTTCCTGGCTAAGGGAAACCCCTGCCCCCCTGGTGCACCCAACCTGGGTAGCAGCTGTGTTTGTATCCTCCAGACCTCAGCTGATTAATCTGAGGTGGGCACTTGAAGCAGAGGCTGCCCCACATTATATGTTTTGGGTGACCTGGCTCAAAAGCATGAACTGGGCTAGTCTGACTCCTCTCTGACTCCTCCCTGAAAGAAGATGAGCCTGGGAGTGGGAAGAGCTGATGAGGTTGACTAGGGCTGGAAACCCGTGATGGTCATCAGCTGTGAGTGACCACAGGGAACTGGCCAACTGAGAAGGAGGATGGAAAGGTGTATGGATGCCACGAGGGAGACTGCTAGTTATGGAGGGGTGCCTTAGTCTCTGACGACCTGACTGGCCTGGTTCCCATGGAGCCTGGCTGCTGCTGGGCTTCTGTTTCAGGATTCTGACGATGACCTGCTTTGGACCGAACTCTCCTTATACGGACTCTCCTTGAGTTAGTGCCTCTCTCCAAACTGGCCAGGAGCAAGAGGAAGCAGCCAGGCCCTGGAAGATCCCCAGTGTCAGCAGTTATAGAGAGGGTTATGTTGTCACACAAGGAGCTGGCTGCTGGCTTCCTCCAGCGCTAGAAGCCGTTTGGGATGAGGACGCCAGTGGCAAGTGTTAGACAGGGGGCAGTACCTAGGCCCTCACCTGGGGGCAATCAGTCACTCAGCAGAAGGATGCTCCTATCCCTGCTGCTGGAGCTCATAGGAGCTGGGCAGGAGGTGGCTCTGAACTGGACAGTGACACTTTATTAATAATTGCAAAGTGGCAGCTGCAGATATTAAATGAGACCAGGAAAATTGTCAAAGAGAATGAAGATACTATTACTTGGCAAGTTTGTTTTCTTCCATCCCTCCTTCTTCTCCCTCAACTACCAGCTTGTGGGGTTGGGGCTTGCAGAGCAGAGCTGATAGCAGTTATTGAGAAAAATAGAATCATTCCGTGTTTGTACATCCTAGAGCTTATACTGTCAATCAGAACAGTTGCATATATTTTTGACATCAACTGCCAGTTATTCTTTCTGTCTCAGAAAAATCAGAACTGAAGATGGGAAAACTCACCTGAGGGTGTTAGATGTGGAATCAGAGCCACCTGAGTTTGAGTCCTGGCTCTGTCAGCTTCTGTGTGACCTCCACCAGCCTTGTGGCCGCTCTGGGCCTCAGCACCTACCCTCCCACCCCCAACTGTTAGATGGAGGAGAAGACCGCCTAGGTTGCCAGAAGCCCATTTGAAATGCAAAGGATGAATTTGTTCAAATGCAAAGGGTGATTTTTGCTTCTTTCTCTGGGCCTCCTTTTCTTTCCTCTTGTAAAATAGACAGGTTGGACCCGTGGCTCCTTCAAGTCCCGACATTCAGGAATTGTATCACCACAGGTGGAGTCTATGACTAAGTAGAAGGAGAAAGCTGGCCTTCAGAGGTGCTTCCTCATGGCAGGAGGTTTTGAAGATGCAGGAAGTAGGGGTTTGATTAGGAACTTATTGCTCTCTGACCGGCCCCATCCTTTCTGGCACAGCCCAAACCCCTTCTTCCAGGAGGCCCTCTTGGATTCCTTCAGGCATAGGCCATCTCACCCTTTCTGAAGGGTGTTTAACCTTGGTCTCCATCCCAGCCTTTTTCTGTACTTGGTGGTCTGCCTGGGATGTTTGATGGTGGTAACCTCCCTAACAGCACGTACAGACCCTAGCCTTAGTCCCTAACCCCATCTCTGAGTCTATGAATGGATCCAGTGCATCGATATGGGCTGGGGATGCTCTGTTGTGGGGCCAGCCTACCAGGATCCACTGGTTTCACATTCCTATCAGGCAGAGGGTATCAGAAGCACCCAGACTCCCCAGCCAGGAGCCCCTGTTGATAGCCACATCCTCTTGCACCCTGGGGCCAGCGAGCCCAAGACCATATGGACATTCTGTTGGCCTCATGACCCATACTGGCTTCATGGAAGCAGGTGATGCACCATCTCAAGTGGAGGTCCATCTCTACTCCCATTACAATACTGGTGCCCATCATGGGAGCCTGGCCAGCTAGCAAAATGTATGGCACCAAGTTAAAGATGTTGGTCCTTGTTGGTCTCACCAAACATCTAAATTTCTAGTAAGCATGTGGCATGTGTTATGTGACACCATTTGAGGCATCCATTAATTTATTGATCTTCCTGTTCATTTAGCAATGTGCCCCCCAGGTGCTGGGAGTACAGGGGTGAACAAGGTGAAAATAGTTCCTGGTTTTGTGGAGCTTGCAACCCTGGGTGGGGGGAAATCTATACAACAAAGCAAACAATTGCAAAAGTATTGGATGAACATGCAGTCTGGGGACACCTGGGTGGCTCAGTGGTTGTGATCTCCCTTTGGCTCAGGGCGTGATCTCGGGGTCCTGGGATCGAGTCCCACATAGGGCTCCCCCGCAGGGAGCCTGCTTCTCCCTCTGCCTGTGTTTCTCATGGATAAATAAATAAAATCTTAAAAAAAATTTAAAAAAGAACATGCAGCCTGGTCTGTGGAGTTGAAGGTGGCCAGACAACAGTGTGTTGGTACAGGGCAGAGCACCTGGAATGTTCTGAGCAAAGGGTCAGCAAGTGTGAAAGAAGACAGGTGAGAGAAGCAGTGGTAGGTCTGGGGAGGGGAATCCCTTCATCTAGACAGCAAAGCTTGGATGAGGGGAAGACAACATGGTGCTATGGAGACGGGCAGAAGATTCTAGGGGCCTTTGATAAGCATAATGACTTGGTTTGGACTTTAGCCTGAGCACACAGGAAGCCCTTGAAGATTTTTGGACAGGCTTTCATTTCAGGAGGATTTCTCTAGCTGCTGTGTGGCTAGGAGGAGCATGGGGGTGGGGACTGTGGTAGTCACGCAGGTAAGACATGCGCAGAGCTAGGGCAGGTGGAATGGAGTGCTGCGGGTGGGAGATGGGATCAGGACCTATAAGGAGGAAGAGCTACCAGGACTTGGCTGCGGGGGAGAGGGAGAGGTAGCATCGAGGCAATTCTTAGGTCTCTGTTTTGAGCAACTGGACAGATGGTGGCTTCTTTGATTGAGATTGGGAAGAAGATGATGGATGTGTTATGGGGTGCCTTGAAGATACCCAAGTGGTTCTGGAGTTTAGGAGAGATTTCTGGGGTATCACTAAAAATGAGAGGAGCCTGGCCTGGAGATGGAGACTGACTTCCCTGGAAATGTCGGGAGGGAGAGCTTTGTAAAGGCCTGGGAAGGGCATGAGAAACCCTTCCCGATGCTCCATGGCCTCCATTCACAGGTGAAACCCATCCTTACTTACCAGTCATAATCCCATAACCCCCCCTCTCCGTCAACCTGAGGAAGGGTGGAGATGGATCATAGAGCAGTAGAACATGCAGGTCGGTGAGGGCAGTCCTGGTACCCTTTCCCCTCCCAGCTTCAGAGCCTTGGGGCCTCTGCACTTTCTTTGCCCCACTTTGGGCCCCCTGGACATGTTGCCTCCTCCGAGAGGCTTTCCCTGACCACTCGGTCCCAGACCGTGCCAGCCAGCAATGCCAGCCGGAGCATGCGGTTCCATGTCTTTCAGCGCTCCCTTCCCTGGCACACTCTGAAGTCCTTTCTCCAACCATTTGTGTCCCTTCTTCCTGTTTTCTCCTGGCCAGAGTGCAAGACCCCTGTGGGCAGGACCTTGTCCATGCACGGTGGACAGCGGCTCCTCCAGCCTTCTCGTTGGCTGGAGGTCTCCTTGGCCTCCGCTTCGGCCTCTCCCAGCACGATCCCCAATCCCCAGAGCAAGAGCTGGGGACGCTGGCGTTGAAGTCACCCTGCAATCACCCACTGCTCTCCCTCAGCCATTTCTATCTGAGCTCCGTCCACCAGCAGGGTGTGTGTGGCTCACTTCTTCCTCCTTCTGCTCTTGCAGGTACCATCCACCTGCCTCTGTCTAAGCAGACATCTTCTCCTGCGGCTATTTTACCTGGGACTCTTCAAGCCATCTGGAAAAACTCCAATGGTGGGGTGACACTTTCCAGAGGCCTGGCATCTAGCCCCCACTCACCTGCCCAGTTATCTCTGCCACTTTGCCCTTCACTCCCTCTGGACCGGATGCACAGAGCTCCCAGCATCTCCAGGCAGCCCCTCCCTCTCTCTCACTTTGGAGCTCATCACTCCACCTGGCACACGTGGCAGGGGCTCTATACACCCTCCCCGAGTTGATGGATGACCCGTCCAGCAGCATGGAGGAAGCGGGACTATGCCCCAGAACAGATCTGCCCCCTACTTCTCTGCCCTTAGGGGGAGCCTGCCAGATGGCCTCTCACCCTCATAGCGTTTCTTTCTTAAGCCTCAGACCCTTCCCCGCCTCCTAGTATTGGATGCCTGAGCCTCAACCGGGTGCCTCCAACGGCCTCCGGAGCCCCAGCTACCTTAGGCAGCCTTAATTAATTGTAAAATTGATGAAGCGGCCCCCTTTGTTAGGCTGGGCTGGTGTTTATTTGTATTTTCATATTATTATCCTTTTATACTTCTCTGGGCGCCTTCCGCTCTCTACTGACACCTTTTATTGGGGAAATGTTAATTTAAAAATCATCTATAATGCAGGTGTCACAAATCAAAGCTGTTCGGTAATGAGTTGCTCTTATGTCGTATAAAAACAATTAATTAAAACCCTTTCTGAGAGAGCCGTGCCGGCAGATTTATGTTTCCCAGTGTCTCCCCTCGACCTTCCTTTTTAAGGACCCTCGTGCACTCATCTGCCTTCTGTGGGAGGATGGTTTCCTCCTACCTCTGCCCAGGAAATAGAGTCCTAGCCCGGTGGAGTGGGGACGGTGCCAGGAAGGCATCTGGGCTTGCCTCTGTGGCGTAGAGCGCCGAGAGGGACTTTGCTCTGGTCACATAGCAATCGAGTGGCAGTGCCAGGCTCAGAACAGCCTCTGCTGCCCAGGTCCTGTCCTTGTCATGACTGCTGGTGCCTCTCCTGCCGTCCTCCCGACGATGTGCAAGCACATGCCCTGCTGTTATGCCGACGCTGGGCTAGGAAATAGCACTCGTTTCCCCACTGACAGGCACGCTCATGTCACAGACGCTTTTCCCTCCTTGCTAACCGGCTCAGCACTTACTTAGGGAGTGTAACCTAAGGCATCTAAACTCTGGTTTGGCCTCTGCTCTTGATTCATGGTGTGTAACCCAGCGTGAGCCGCCTCTCTGGTTGGGCCCCACCCCGCTTCTCTGCAACATGGGTACATTGATTTAGATGGGGAGCTGCAAATTGAAAGCCCTCCTGGTACCATTAACACATTGGGCAGGTCTGGTGGGAACAGTGGAGACTGGCCAGGAGCATGTCCCTTCTGAAGGGGACAGCCTCTGTCACCTCTGGATGTTCACGGTCACCTGGGAGAGCAGGCCCCATGTTGCCCTTTCCAGGACAAGCTGGACGCCCAGCTCAAGGGTTTGTAATGTTGGCAAGGGGGTTGGCCCTTGGGTTAATTTGCTCTCAGAGCCCCTTCTTGCCCTGCCGCTGTTTTGCTCTGTGTCTTAGGGGGGGCTCTCCCCTTAAGGGTCCTGGCTTGGGTGCCTTGATTTGTCAGAGGTGCGGGTTCTGGATGTTGACAGGAAGGTGAGTGGCTGGGAGGCAGGGCTAAGCCTGGTGTTTCCCTTATCTCCCTGCCTTGGGTATCATCTCTGGCGAGGCCCGTGTCTCTGGCACCAGTCGGAGTTCCAGGCCGGCCGGGTCACTGAGGCCTCTGGGCTCTGGTGATACCTCCTGCCTTTGTCCCCAGGGGGCTTGTTGCTGTTGCTAATCTCTGCGTAGCCTTGCTGATATGTCATGTCCTGTGTTTCTATTAAATTGCCTCTGCTTTAAATACCTGGAGGGTTTTATAGGTTCTTGGTTGGACTCTGACTGATACAGTTAATATTATGATTATGATTATTATTATTACTTAACACAGTGACGGCTTGTCTGTGGGCTGGGTGGAGTGTGGAGAGCACCGGTGTGTGACTGGTTTGGGTAAGCTGAATTTCAGGGTTGTGACTTGGTTCAGAATGGACCTGGGAAATCTGATACTATCAGCCCTTGTATTTTAGGAACCTTTACTCTTCAGAGCAAACATGTTCTCCAGGGCATCTGGATTCTGGTCCATCTGCCTCCACTAAAAGCTGGCCTCTTGCTCTTCACACTGGGGCCTCTTCTGGCCCTGCCCGGCCCAGCCCCTGGTCGGTACGCCCTCCTGGCAACAAGCTGGCATTGCTGCCCGACGGCCTGAGAGAAGGCCTGGGTGGGCTCCAAGCAGGCACGTGACTTTGCCTGCACCCTTACACCTGCCTTCAACACCCAGGCCCACGGTGCGAGAGTGCAGGTCAGGACCAGAGCCCGGGGCTCCTTCCCTGGGCGGCCACCCGTACGTCCCGCTTGGTGCCAGATGCTGGAGATGTCGCCACTGGGAAGACCCAGACTCACCACTGGGGAGCTGGGCACTGGTCCAGCGGGCATGGAGCGTCCTGCGGGTCAAGGGGGAGTGAACTGAGCAGAGGAGCCCCGGGAGGGAGAGCTATGGGGCTCCGCAGCTTAGCTCCTGACTTCTGGGTTGTCCCACCTCAGTATGGAAGATGCTCCCTTTCCGCCTGACATCGTGTGATTTGGGGACAGTCCGACTCGGAATGAAAGAGGCCAGCCCTGTGGCTGGCTGCCCCCTGCCCCTGGTGGTGGCGCCCGTCCCGCCAGCCCTCCTGCCCTCGCAGCTTCGGGACGGCTCCCTCCTGGTGATCTCATCCTCCCCTCTGAGTGGGGCTGTGAAGTGTCTCATCCAGGCTTTTATCTGGCACATCCACAATTATAATGTCAAGATTGAATAATCTGCCTTTATCTCCCGGGTGACAGCCATGTAGAAACTTCAAAAGAAACAGTTTTGCTGGCATCTAACGGCTTTTGTTAATTACTATATCCCAAAGAAAATGAAATAAAGGAGGAAGAAAAATGATATTTCTCTGTGACAACTTTGTAAAAATATCAGTGATGAAGAGGCACAGTTTAAGGGCTTTAACTATTCATGCAGCTGAGATTCAGGCCTCTACCCACCCGTGCGGGGCCCGGGGAGTGTCTGAGGCTGCCTGTGCACACACACACTCACTCTTGCACTCCCGCCCCCCATCCTTGCTCTCACACACGCGCTGTACACACACGCGTGGATCCTCTCTCACACGCTGAGGCCTTCCCATGCCGTGCACGCCACTGCACGGACTCCTTCACACGATCCCCCACGTGCACACCCCCCCACACGCAGCGCATGCCTTCGCACGTCGTACCGCAGCATCACATATGTTCACACTCGCAGTCCCTGCGACACACCCCTCTCCCATGCCCCATTCGGAGCCCCGCATTCACACTCCTTCACAGACTCCTACCCGTGCACCTGCTGCGTGCACCCCACCGCGTCGGGCCCCATGCGGGGCACTGGGGTTCAGGCATGCGACAGGCTGTGCTCGGGGGAGACTCGCACATGGAGCAGCAGGGCCGGCACTTGGGCTCAGGGGCCAGAACACCGGGGTTTGGGACCCGGCAGTAGTGTACGGTGGCTCTGTGAGCTTGGGCGAGCATTTGCCTCTGTGCTGCGATGCCCTGGTCTGTGACATGGGGACAGTCATAGGACATCCTGTAAAGGGACATGAGGACTCCATGAGATAATGCGGGAGAAGGGTTCCCCCACATGCTAGCTGCTCTTTACAGGTGTGGAGCGGCTGAGCTGGCCTGGTGTTTAGGGGATGGCTTCACAGAGGAGGTGATGTTTGAGTTGGGAGCCTTGAAGTTTGGAAGAAAACAAGGAGCACACATCCCAGGCGGGGAGAACAGCATGCACATGCCATGAATGCCGGGCATTGGGCGTGACTGGACGATAGTGTGGGGTAGCAGGAGGAGGATTAGGTAGGAGAAAGTTCTAGAAAGGTAGGCAGGGCCTGACGGTGATAGCCCCTGAAGGGGTAGAGTTTTCCTGTAGAAGCTGAGGCCACTGAGGTTACATCAGGAAAGCCAGGGACAGGCTGGGTGAGGTCCCACAGTGGGCAAGGCTTGACCCACTCCTTCCCAGGACAGTGGGTGCCCGGTGGTCCTCGGAGAAGGGATATGGTGTGGCTGGCCACCTCTCTCCCTCGCTTGGGGCTTGAGGGTCCAGCAGGTAACAGCATTCATACGTGAGTGGGCCACGGGCAGCCACAGCAGGTGGAGTCTGCTGCCTTTAGGGAAGGCTGCCGTACTCTAGAATCATAAGCAGCTCCAGGGGCGTGGAAGTGAAAGGAAGATTTCCCAAACCTGGGAGATTTCAGACTGAATCATTTCCCTTCGGCCTGATGCAGTCAGGTGGGAGCCTTGGTGGGGGGTCCTGTTGTAAAATATTTCTTTCCTGCAGCAGAGCTGCAAGGCGGGTTTCCCTGGTATTTGCCTGTGGGGTCTTGACCCCCAGAGGCCCAGGGTAGATACAGATGGTGCCTTTCCACTCCCCGAGGGTGGGAGCCTGGGACAGCAAGTTTGACTCAGATGAAGTGGCAGCCCGGTTGGCAGGAGGGGGAGGCTGAGCAGGCATGAGGAGACCCAGGCGTTTGCCCCCCTGGAGGTGGCTGGGGAACATGGAACCTAGAATCTAGGGGAGCCAGAAAAGAGAGGGGCCTGTCTGATGGGAGAGCCAGAAAAGAGAGGGGCCTGTCTGATGGGAGAGGTGACTGGATTCTGTTGGTTTTCTGACAGCAGGTGTTTGTAGTCAGATGAGCTCTGGTAGGAGGCTCGGGACTGCTGCAGAGGCTAGCACAGGTGCCCCTGGGGTTGTGCAGAGCACTGTCTGCACTGCCACATGTACTAGCCTGCCCCCCCCCTTGTCCCCAAATCACCTTCTGGGACCTCACTGAAAACTCCCTTTCCAGATGAGGTCGAGAGAGGGACACCAGCTTGGCCAAAGGCACCCCAGGATACTGGCAGGAGAATGAGGTTCCACCCAAGGCAGAAGTGTACTGGAGTAACTGACTGAAAATCTGGACAAAGACCCTGGGCTTCCGAGTGCACATCATGGAGGCATAAAAGGGGTGCCACGGTGGTGGCTTTGGGTCACAGCATCACTGTGAAGGCTCCCCCTGCCATTTCTGGACCCCGGGACATTTCTGGCATTGTCGGCCCTCTTTTTAGTATGCAGTCCCAAGGGCTGGGAGCCCTCAAAGCGCTGGGTCTCCCCTGAGGTGCAGCTAGTGCCTTCCTCTTGCCCTAGGCAAGCCCCTTCATGCCAGGGCCCCTGTGCAAGGTGGTTGGGAGGGAGCTGGGGCTCCTCATTCCCTTCATTCCCCCCCAATTAACCCTGCCAGCTGAGGGGGAGCACTGGCCCCGGGATCTAATCTCAGCCAGGTCTGGGTGCCCCCTCCTCCGCCCCTCCTTCCCACTAGTCATTAGTCTCCCCCGCTGCAGGTAGAGTGACAGGCCAGCTCGGAGCTCCTGAAAAGGCCTTTGTTTTATCGCCTTCAGTTCAGATGCTTCAGAGCACTAGCAGGCCATATTTTAATCTCAGGTCTTTGCAAACAAAATCGTTAAAAGCAGATGGCTGTGAAGACTGCCATGAATATTAATAGATATTGAAAAAAAGGCCCCTTAATCTTTCCATAAATCTTTTCCGAGGAGGTGGGGAAAGACTCGGAAGAGATGAGGGCTGCAGTGTAGCCAGAGGAACCCCGGCCCTTCCTATTTGGGCTGGATCCTGAAGCCTGAGTCCAGTCTCTAGCGCAGGGCAGTGATGAGTCTGGAGCATGAAGTCTGGGCTCACAGTCCCATCTTCCCCACCCCTTCCCCTACACAGCAAGGACTGGAGGGGTTCTGGGAATGAGGACGGGCTCCATTCAGCACCTGATTCCTGCCTGGGCCAACTGTGGAGGGGATGTTCCATGTAATGCTGCTAATCTATGCTGGCCACCTGTGCAAATTTCTAGGCATGCTAGTCTGGCATAAATTTTTTGAGGTGAGATTATCATCCCCATTTCACAGATTGAGAAAGACTTAAAAGATGGAAACCAGTAGCTCAAGATTGCAGGGTTATTAGTCAATGGAATGGAAGAGATATGGACCCAGATCTGTTTGAGGTTGGGTGTCTGTGTGATGAGAGTCTTCCGGGACCACCTTGTCCCTCCGGCCCCAGCGCTACTCTTCCCTGGGCACATACTTTTGACAGGGCATTTTGCTGTTTGCAATTCATTCATTTAGATCATACGTTCCGCTGTCTTTGTAGTTCTCTTTTACAATGCAAACACCCTTGGGAGAGGTATCCTCTTAAGGACCTGAGAAACATGAAAAGCTGTTTGGCCACATAATCCAGGACCTGAGTTGAAGTCTTCTTAGCTTCGGCATTTCCTGGCTCTATGACCTTGAGCCGGCATTTCGTTCCATGGAGTTGGTTTCCCCTGGAAGAAAACGGGAATGATGAAACAAGCCTGTGAGAGAGACTGGACCTGCAAGAATTTGAGGAGATCAGAGATAGGAAAACACTTTGAAAAGCTCCTATAACCATACACCTGCTGAGGAATATTGTTCTCATTGTTGTCCAAACACCTTATTCATTTCCAGGAGCACTTTCATGCCAGGAGGTAATAAGTAACTATGGGGAGCAGGGGTGATGAGACCCGGGGCAGGGGCATGGGCCTGCTGGGAGGGGTGGTGGGTGATGGGAAGGGAAGTGGCTGCTCTACAGAGCCAATGACATTGATCTCGACATTTCTTTTTGAGGCGGGTGGCTTGCTTTGCTTTATGCTTCAGATCTCATTCAATTGGTCTTTCTCCCTCCTTTCTTCCTCCTCCTTTCTCTGTCTCTGCCAATAAGTATTTTCTGGTCACTTGTTAATGTTCTAGGGGTGGAGACTCCGTTGTGAGCACCAGCAGCATGGCCCTTGCACTAAAACAACAGACAAATAAGATTGTTACAAACCAGATAAGCACTTTGCAGTTGGGGATCTATTTTTTTGAACAATATTAATACAGTCTTTATTCTGGAGCATCAATAAGCAGTCATGGCACTTTTCCTGGAATTTTTTTCTTGAAGCTCACTGTTAATATATATTTCTTATTGAAATACAGTTGACATACATGTTATATTAGTTTCAGGTATACAACACAGTGATTCGACAATTCTATACATTATGCTGTGCTCACTACGATAAGCATAGTTACCATCTGTCACCATACAACGTTATTACATCTTATTGGCTATATTCCCTATGCTGTACTTTTCATCCCTGTGATTTAATTATTTTATTACAGAAAGTTTGTACCTCTTAACCTCCTTCACCTGTCTCGCCCATCCTCCCACCCTCTGGCAACCATCAATTTGTTCTCTGTATTTATGATTCCCTTTCTGTTCTTGTTTGTTTGTCAAGGGAACCCATTTAAAATAGGATGAGGCCTCTGTGTTCTCTCAAAACGGTTTCAGAAAAGCTAAAGGAAGTGTGTTGTCATGGCAGCCCTATGCCCAATGCTGGAAAACGCTGAGAGGCAGCAGGTGAGACCCAGACAACGGGAGGAGCAGAAAGGAATCCAAGCAGGACATCTTTTGTGCTTCTTCCCTGACCAGGCGGTGGCCCAGACCCCGCCCCCTACCAGGCCCCGCCCCTCCCCTGGCTCCTCCCCTGGCCGGGTTCCATCCCTGGGCTGCTCCTTCCCCTGGCTCCTCCCCTGGCTCCTCCCTTGGCCAGGCCCCCCCGCACTGGGCTGCTCCCTCCTCTGGCTCCTCCCCCTCGCTGGCCCCCCCCCCCCCACTGGGCTGCTCCCTCCCCTGGCTCCTCCCCATCGTTGCCCCCCCCCCCCCCCCCCCCCCCCGCTCTGGGCTGCTCCCTCCCCTGGCTCCTCCCCCTCTCTGGGCCCCCCCCCACTGGGCTGCTCCCTCCTCTGGCTCCTCCCCCTCGCTGGGACCCCCCCCCCACTGAGCTGTTCCCTCCCCTGGCTCCTCCCCTCGCTGGGCCACCCCCCACCCCACTGGGCTGCTCCCTCCTCTGGCTCCCCCCCCTCGCTGGGACCCCCCCCCCCCCACGGGGCTGTTCCCTCCCCTGGCTCCCCCCCCTCTCTGGCCCCCCCCCCCCACTGGGCTGCTCCCTCCTCTGGCTCCTCCCCCAGCCAGGCCCCCCCACTGGGCTGCTCCCTCCTCTGGCTCCTCCCCCTCGTTGGGACCCCCCCCCCCCCACTGGGCTGTTCCCTCCCCTGGCTCCTCCCCCTCTCTGGGCCCCCACACCCCCCCCACTGGGCTGCTCCCTCCTCTGGCTCCTCCCCCAGCCAGGCCCCCCCACTGGGCTGCTCCCTCCTCTGGCTCCTCCCCCTCGCTGGGACCCACCCCCCCACTGGGCTGTTCCCTCCCCTGGCTCCTCCCCCTCTCTGGGCCCCCCCCACTGGGCTGCTCCCTCCTCTGGCTCCTCCCCCAGCCAGGCCCCCCCCACTGGGCTGCTCCCTCCCCTGGCTCCTCCCCCTTGCTGGGCCCCTCCATACTGGGCTGCTCCCTCCCCTGGCTCCTCCCTCAGCCAGGACCCCCCACTGGGCTGCTCCCTCCCCTGGCTCCTCCCCTCGCTGGGCCACCCCCCCACCCCACTGGGCTGCTCCCTCCTCTGGCTCCTCCCCCTCGTTGGGACCCCCCCCCCACTGGGCTGTTCCCTCCCCTGGCTCCTCCCCCTCTCTGGGCCCCCCCCCCCCACTGGGCTGCTCCCTCCTCTGGCTCCTCCCCCTCGCTGGGCCCCCCCCACTGGGCTGCTCCCTCCTCTGGCTCCTCCCCCAGCCAGGCCCCCCCCCCCCACTGGGCTGCTCCCTCCCCTGGCTCCTCCCCCTTGCTGGGCCCCCCACACTGGGCTGCTCCCTCCCCTGGCTCCTCCCTCAGCCAGGACCCCCCACTGGGCTGCTCCCTCCCCTGGCTCCTCCCCCTCGCTGGCCCCCCCCCCCACTGGGCTGCTCCCTCCTCTGGCTCCTCCCCCAGCCAGGCCCCCCCCACTGGGCTGCTCCCCCCTCTGGCTCCTCCCCCAGCCAGGCCCCCCCCCACCCCCGCCCCTGGGCTGCTCCCTCCTTGGCTCCTTCCCCAGCCAGGCCCCCCCCACCCCCGCCCCTGGGCTGCTCCCTCCTTGGCTCCTCCCCTGGCCCCCCCCTCCCTCCCCTGGCTCCTCCCCTGGCTCCTCCCCAGGCCGGGCCTCGGCCCTGGGCTGACCTCAGCCTTGGCTTGGCCCTGCCCGGAGGAGTCCTCTTGAGGCAGGATAATCGGGCTGGGCCTCTGCTCAGGTCCAGTTAAGGGACCCCCCAGGGTGGGGGAAGGAAAGTCGGGGTAGGGGCTAGGCGGGGCTCACCTCACTGCGTTCTCTGGCTCCAAGTCTCCATGTACAGAGTTCACATGGTGGAAGCCCAGGGACTAGTTTTGAGAGAAACCTCAGAAATGGAAGAAATCCATCACTGTAGTCCCGTTAAACTGTTGCTATTCCAAATGCAAGGAATTCTTGGAGCCCAAGTACAAAGAGGCAGAAGCTTGTCATGTTTCAACAAACATACTTTATTATACTGTATAATTTAAGGTATCATTTTATTCAAGTGACATTCAAACGTGTGAAAAACGGTTGCCTATGCCATAGCCATTAATGAAATCATTACGTACAAATGGTTACGCTTTACCAAGTCATTCATTAAAAGTAAATTAATGAGGGGACAGCATTAAAATTTTTCGCAATCATTACCAGGTCCAGCCTAACCCACTTTTATAAATATTCATCAACAAAAACGTGCCTCAAGAACTCACCCAGTAAATTAAATTCTCGTCTTGAAGTGTTTTGCTTCTATTAATGGCACCGGCCATGGTACTTTCTTTGATTTGTTTTCCGGAACTTTGGGATATATTGTACGGAAATAATGACAAACTCTGAGTAATCGCTGATAATTAGGCCAAATCTATTATTCCCATGGTATTTACATTTTGATTACTATTTTCCCCCCAAAGGCAATGTCTTGAATCTATTCTAATGCAAGACAAAATAGTATCTGAGATTTTTAGGACTGGAAGAAAACTCAGAAATTAACTAGTCCAGCTCTTACCTGATCTTAGAACCTCCTGTCAGCATCTCTGCCGGGTGGCCCCTTGGCTTCTGCCTAAATACCTTTAGTGATGGGGAATTCATTCTCACCTCCGTGGCCCACTCCTCTCTCGGGCCCCTTTGGTTATTCATCTTTACCTCTAAGCTGTACCAGTCACTTCCTAATGTCCAGGTGTGTCCTAAACCCTGTGCCTGGGGTGTGGAGTAAAAGGATTTGACAAGCGTGGGGAAGTTGTCCCATAGACATTGTCACATTCTTGCCTTTCCAGGCTGTAATTCTTTCATCTCCAGGCTAAACATTTCCAGCATATTTGAAACTTCCTCCAAGAATGTGAACTCCAGGCTCTTCCCTTTCTTTCTCTTCCCTGCAGAGAAGGTCTTACCTCTGCAGCCCCTGCATGATCTGGACCTACCTTTCTGGCTTTATCTTCACCGTTACCCACAGTTTTCCTCTGCACTTGAATCCAGGTAGCCCGGAGCCCTGGGATGGTGTTTCTACACAGACTGTTCACTGAGTCTGAGCCTTTACACAGGCTTTTCGCTCCATGTGAAATGCTCCTGCTCCTTTTTTCTGCTTCATGAGTTGCCACTCATCCTGCAGAACCCCTGCTTGGTGGTCATTACCTCCGTGAAGCCATCCTGATTGGTGCCTGACTCTCACCCCTGAGAGAATTGATCACATCTCCTCCTCACACTACTTCTGTTCTTGTAAATATTTAGTACCTCCCAAGGGAGCTGGGGGGTGGGTGGGGGTGGGCAAAAGGGCCTCAGGTTCAGGAGAAGTGTACAGGTTAGACTCTTTCTTTTTGGCTTAAAACAACACATTTATTACCTTGCAGTTCTTTCTGTCCATCAGAAATCCATTCCTCGGCTCACGGCCTCCTCCCTCCATCTTTGAACCTAGCAGCCCTGGGCGGATGGCTCCCACCTCGGACTTAGGATACTACCCCCCTAAAGAGGTTACTTTTGTCTCCTCGAAGCAACACCCCAAAAGAAATGATCAGCCCTAGCTTATGTCACCAGCGCACATTGTGTGGAGCACTATGAAATCACAAATCATCTTTGTAAATAATGTAACTATCTTGGAAGGAGTATAATTTTTACTGCATTGCACTTTGAGGACTAAAGGCATTAATTTGTGAAATATAAACATGTGAAACTATCCACAGTGTTGGTAACTGTTTTGACACAAAGAAGAAAACATGGTTAGGAGAACCAAAACATGAGGACAGTGAGGTCCTGTCTTTATCCCTGAAAAGTCCTGATAGGTGCGTGTACCACATGCGGGGAATTTAGTGGCTCGTTGGTCTGCTCTACCTTCTGGTCTCTAGAACTACACAGGAGGTTAAGAGCAAGACTGGGGAACCAGACTACCCAGGTTCAAGTCTAGCAGGGTGACTGGGTGGCTCTGGGCCAGTTACTTACCCTTGCTGGGCCTCACCTTGTCCATTTATAAAATGGGAGCGACGACCAGCACCCTATCTCACCGGAGGTCGGCTAATGCAGCACCATATGTCAGTGTCTGGTGTGAGCCTGTGACCTAAAAGCTTTCCCTGCTGTGGCTGGAGGGAGGGAGCTTGTCTGTCTCTGGCCCCACTGCAGCTCCTGATCCAGAGCGTGGGGTCTGTAAACACCTCGCTGCAGCTCAGCCGGCTGCACGGTCCGGGCCCCCTTGCCCAGAAATCCTGCCCGGACAAACCATACGCATCATTGCTCACTGTCTCGTGAGCCTTGTTGGGGACGTTTGAAAATCAGTAGAGGCCTAGTCCCAGCTAGTACTTGCATTTTCCTCCTACCCTTGAAAAGGCACAGCATCAGGGTGATCAAATAAGATCCTCCCACCGTCAGTGGGCTCCCTATGGCTGCATTTAGTTTTATTTTTCATGGAGCAACAGCCTCATAGGGAACAAGTTTCTTTTTCTCTTGCCTAGTAAGGAGCGAGGAGACAGCTTGGTTCTCCTCCAGGTAGAGTGGCTGATCCCACACCTGATGCAGAGAGTGCAGCTGTTGTCCCAACATGGAGATTCACACACTGGCAAACTCAGGTTTTTCTTCTTTAATAGAGAGACCTTCCAAGAGTGATTAGTCCTGTTTATCCTCTACAGGAGGGATCAGTTGAGAAGGCAGCATGAGTCTGTGTAGATAACCCCTGGGGGTGGGGGGTGGGGATGGCATAGAGAGGTTAAGTGACTTGTGGGAAGTCACACAGCTGAGAAGTGTGGGAGCAGCATTTGAGGGCCGATGGAGGGCAATAGAATTAGCATTTTGACTGCGAGGAGTGTGGATGGGATAACTTGCCAGCAGAGTCGAGGTCCCCTGGACCTTTTGCTGGCATAAAGCTTAGGGAAGTGGTTGAGTCTGTGTATGAGTTGGTGGGGGCTGGAGGGCCGGCTGGCGGAGAGGTGACTTTTGCAGTCTGATTGGCTCACTCTAAGAACCAGAAGGCTGGTGCCTTGAGGCCCAGGAAAGAGACATCTCCCACTCCCTCGCCCCAGGGAGGTACCAGAAAGACGCTGTCTCAGTGACACGAAGCCAAAGAAGGATGTGGGCAGAGACGGGCAAACATGGAAAGGAAAGTGACGGGTGACCCCAGACTCCGAGAGAGAGAGAGAGAGAGAGAGAGAGAGAGAGAGAGAGAGGCACCCGACACAACCAAGAGGAGCGGTCCCAGACATCTGCAGACATGCAGGCCAGAGATGCGGAGAGAAACACCCTGAGACAGACAGAGCCTGAGAGATCTGCCCAGACTGAGAGACACAGATGAGAAATAGGCCAGAGAGACGAATCTGGAGACATAGGATAGACATTCCTCATAGATATGGAGGAGCGGAGACTGCAGGACAGGGCTGCAGAGCCAGCCACGCAGACCTGAGGGTCATTCCCCCACTTCCAGGCAGTGGGCCAAGGAGTGGAGAAAATACTTTGTTGGATGAAGACCTGGCAGGCTCTGGAAGAGTCAGCTGATGGTCAGGGGCCCCGTGGCTCTGAAATCAGGGCCAGCGAGTCTTGACTGCAGTGAAGGTGCTAGAGGGAGGACGCACCTCCCATATGCATGGGTGCTGGGGGGTCCAGAAGCCAGTGCGGGGTGGGCAGTATGGACCTGAGCGCAGCTGCCCATGGCCACCTCACTGGGGCTCAGAGGTGCCAAGGGAGGCAGCGGTGCTCACCAGCAGGGCGCCCCCGGCCACCGTCCCTATCTGCTGCCCCAGCTTGGCTTTCGGGGAACGCACGGCCTACCTCATGGTGCCAGCTCCCGGCTGCACAGACTGCTGTTGCTCTGGCTTCTTCATAAATCTGCACCGTGGAAGCTTCTGAGAGGGAGGGGGCGAGTGTGTGAGGCTGGATGGGCAAGAGCCACCCCACAGGCGAGCAGATCCGCCAGGCCTGGCACAATTCCCTGCAGAAATGCACTGAGCTCAGGTAAATGCTCATAGAAGATTCGACCTGTTTAAAAATGAGCCTTTGCGGGCCGCAGCCTTCTTTGCTTCGCCTGCAAATGGGAGAGCTGGGTCAGGCGAGCTGTGCGGTGCGGTCACAGACCCAGGCTCAGGGTCAACCCAGCTAATCGGTCATGGCTCTGGAAATTTCCTCTTGGGCCAGGCGTTGCCACAGGGCAGGGGCTCTGTGATTTTATCTTCCGCCATGTCCCCCGTGCTTGGCACCAAACAGGCGCTGAGCGCACATGGATGGCTGATACATTCTAACATTTCTGTTCATATTAAATAACCGTGATCTATTGGGTTCTCGCTACAGGTCCGGGATTTGACTGAGGATCCGCACCATTGTGCCCAAACCTGGCAATGGCTCCAGAAGGAACGAACTCTTGGGACCAATTTTACAGGGAGGAAACTGAGACCGAGTGGGGCAAAGTGATTCTCCCAAGATGGTACGGCTGGGAAACCTGATTGTGCGCAGGTTGCCCAAATCGATATTTGGAGATCTTGCGGTTGCACCTTGTGACTTTTCATAAAACATACATATATTTTTAATCGGCACGAAATGTTTCAAACCCATTAGCTCATTTGCTTTGCAAGACTGAACTCCAAGCCGCTGTGCTATCTCTCTCTCTCTCTCTCTTTTTTTTTTTTTTAAAAAGATTTTGTTTATTTATTCGTGAGAGACCGAGAGAGGCAGAGACACAGGCAGAGGGAGAAGCAGGCTCCATGCAGGGACCCCGATGCGGGACTCGATCCTGGGACTCCAGGATCACACCCTGGGCTGAAGGCAGGCTCTAAACCTCTGAGCCATCCACGGATCCCCCGCCGTGCCATCTCTTGGCTCTCCATGGCAGCAGCCTGGATTCTGGTCTCCCTGCCTCCACTCCCGTCTCCTCCAGGCAGCAGCCAGGGTGACCTTTTCAAAATGCAAGTCTCCTTAGGTTGCCCCGCAGAAGAGAACTGGGGCTTCCCGTCACTCGTGGGGAAAAGGCACAGCTCCTGAATGCAGCCCACAAGGCCCCGCAAAGCACAATGTCTCCCTTTCTTTCAGTTTCTTAATTTTAATTTTCTTTTATTTTAACCTGCAGCCATGACCCACAAGGCGGCTGGGAAATCAACAGAGTGGTTGGTAAACTGCATTTTCTTAAAGCAATAATAGGACAGGTTAGAATAGAAATAGAAACTCTCAGAGCCGATCACATTTAAGGTAGCAAGAGTCACTTTTTTTTTTTTTTAGATTTTGTTTCTTCATGAGAAACAGAGAGAGAGGCAGAGACACATGCAGAGGAAAAAGCAGGCGATGTGGGACTCGACCCCAGGACCCTGGGGTCATCCCCTGAGCCGAAGACAGACACTCAACCCCTGAGCCACCCAGGTGTCCCAAGAGTAATTTTTAACCCATCTTTTAAAATTGGCGTATGCAGGTAATTAGACATATGAACACACGGGTATGTTCTGTGTTCCCGGTCACCATGCAAAATGTATTTCTTACAACCTTGTCAAAAACTTGCCAAGCCACCGGTGAGGAGCCTCTGGTCTAGTGTCATCTTGCCCACGCTCCTTCGTTCTTTTAACCAAAGACAGAGACCTTTCTCCTGGAATGTTCTTTTTGCCTCTTCACTTAGATAACACCACCTCCTCCTCATACCTCAACTCGAGCACCCCCCCGCCCTGTTATCTCCCTCATGCCACCGTGAACCTTCTCTTCCAATACTTCTCACAGTTGATGTTTGCCATTTGGTCATGTGTGTATTGGGTCAATGTCAGTGTACCCCACTGGTCGCTGTGCTCCATGGGGTCGGGGGCATGTCTAGAGTGCCCTATGAGGGCGGAACAGGTTAGTTTTTGCTTGCTACCATCCCCTATGCCTCGCACTGTGCCTGGATCATAGTAGGTGTGCCAGAAGCACTTGTAGATTGTTAGGGGCAGAGTACCTGCTATGGCCTTTACAGGCGGGGAAACTGAGGCACAGAAGGGCTTAGACTGACTTGCCTGAGGCCCCAGCAGATGGCTCACTAGGAAGCCCTTCTGTTCTACACTCGCATGAAAATCCCGTGGTCCGTGACACCTGGCCCCGGGGGTGCGTGGGTCCTGACCTGCCCCCCTCCACCCCTCCCTGCGCTCCTTCCTGGGTACCGGCTCCCTCCCAGCGAGCTTCCTGGCTCCATAGCCAGTGTTCCCTCTCCCTCTCCAGCTGGCTGAGCATGACGTCTAGGGTGGCTGGAGGAGGCACAGCTCAGAAAGTGACAGCAACAATATTAGGAGTGAAAAAGATCAATTAAGCCCATCGAGCTGATTTGTGAAGCTGATTAAATTAGGAGCCTCCCTGGGGGCAGATTCGCTCTCAGGTTGACAGACCAGCTGCCAGCGGCGCTGTGGGGGTACTTGCCAGCTTCCAGGGTGCGGTGGGGGGCCACGTTGCCCCACCCTGTGCGTGAAGGGGGGACGAGGGGAAGTGACACTGGGATGCACGGACAGGGCCAGGCCCGGGGCCCTGGCTTGTTTGCCCTGTGCTTTCTCTCAGAATTAGCCTAACAAGCCTTGGGCGGCTGGGTGGGTTGGCCTGACCTTAGAATAACACACTAGGCTGGGTGGCTCAGTGGTTGAGCGTTTGCCTTTGGCTCAGGGCATGATCCCAGGGTCCTGAGATCGAATCCCACGTCAGGCTCCCTGCATGGAGCCTGCTTCTCCCTATGCCTATGTCTCTGTCTCTGCCTCTCTCTCTCTCTCTCTCTGTGTGTCTCTCATGAATAAATAAATAAAATCTTAAAAAATAAAAAAGAATAAGACACAAGGCCTCGGGGAGTTTAGGTGCAGGCTCATTCGCCAGCAGGTGGAGGTGTACGGTGGAGTGAGAATTGGAACCCAGGGCTGCCTGTATCTTGTGTGTTCTGTTCCGTCCTCTTGTCGCTCTTCCCCAGCTTCTGGCTCCAGCGTCCTGACTTGTCTCTTTCCCATGTCTCTGGGCTCGGGGCTCCCCTCCTCCTCCCATCATCCCCCCTCCCCACTTGACTAGATATAATCAGATTATCTCTCCAGTAACCTGACCCTTTTGCTTTGGTCTCTCTTTTGGGGTCTGTCCCCAGGGCAGCTCTGGCCAGAGTATCTGTGTATTTCAGAATTCATGCCCCGCTCCTGGCCCCTGAGGTGGGGCGGCGGGCGGGGGGGGGGGGGGGGGGGGGGCAACAGACTTGGGACAAAGGCTCCTGTGTGTGTAGGGAAAACGGAGCCTGGGGAGGTTACTGAAAGGAGGTCAGCTTCTCCAGAGTACCAGGGCCTCCTGGGTAGGGAGGGCCTTGAATGCCAGGCTGAAGGATCCGTCTCCCTCCAACACCACCTCTAGTGGGAATGAGGGAAGGGAGACCCCTAAGGTCACCACAGGATGCTGCATTTCTGGATGGCAAAGGAGGGCCATGCAGGAGGCGTCCCGTGAGCTGGAGTGGCAGGTGCCCAGGAGGGAGCTCCGGTGCGGGTGGCGGGGTGCCGGGGGGTACAGGGAGGCTTCTCAGTCAGAGAAAGGACGGAAAAGCCTGCAGGGGAGAGAGGCTTCTAGGGAGCCCCGAGGGCCCCTTAGCCCTGGGCCCGAGTCGGGGCTGCAGAAAAAGGGAGAGGAGCTGGCCCTCAGATACGGTCTGGTATCTCACACCCTGGCCTGCTTCCTTTCTTAGAGCAAATCGATGCCAAATCTATATTTTAAAAACACACACAAGTGAAAACGGGCCGTGGGTGATGCAGCTGCCAGTGGTGGAGTTAGGATTCACACCCAGGTCTGCGGGGCTTCCGAGCCTGGTATCCTTCAGCCGGCCAACTGCCAAAAGCTGTGAGGTTCTGGAAGTCTGGGGG
The DNA here is from genome assembly GCF_011100685.1 of Canis lupus familiaris. Lineage (NCBI taxonomy): Eukaryota > Metazoa > Chordata > Mammalia > Carnivora > Canidae > Canis > Canis lupus. Next base: position 28,838,117 of record NC_049225.1, read on the forward strand.
TGGAGTCAGGGAGAGGCACAGTCCTTGGATGGCCGGAGAGCCCGGTGCGTGAGTGCGCGGGATTTCAGATCAGCCTGGCTCTGCAGCTTGCTCTGTGGCCTTGGCCCACCCTGGGCCCTTTGTGCCTTGCTTGTCTTTCTCTGTAAAACGGGGGGCATAGTAGTACCTCCGTCGTAGGGTTGTATGAGGATTGAATGAATGTAGCCAGATAATTTAGAACTGGGCCTGTCGCTCAGTCAGTGTCCACCGTCACTCCTTGGGAGGGATCCAGGACGTAGGGGCGAGGCTGGGCACAGATGTCAGAGCGAGTGTTCTCTGCTGTCCCCCCGCCCCCGCCCACCCCGGCTCCCGGAGCTGCTGGGCCCCAGCGTCTGGCAGCAGACGGTCTCTCCCAGCACGGAGCCACGAGCGTCCAGCTTGAGCTTTGAGTCCTGCAGCCTCCTTCCATTGAACGGACTTGGAAACTGAGGCTCAGACGGGCCGCGGTGAGTGTGCTCTTTGGCTGACTTAGGGCAACTGGATCCTCGAGCCCTACCCTTAGACCCAGATTCTGAATCCCGCTTCAGGGTCTCCGCTTGGCCCCAAAGCCAGTTTAATTTTTTCCAGGCAGACACCATCCTCACTGCAGAAACATTTTTTCCGTAATCTGATTTGCAATTGCTAATGAGAAGCAGGGCCGTTCTCCGCTTCTAAGCCTCGCCCTCATCTCTAATTTGTTTCCAGAGGCCGGGGCCGAGGCTTCTGCTGCCTCTGTGAAATATTAGCAATTATTTCTCAATTACTTCCCAACTGGAAAGCAACTCTTGGAGATGGGGCTCTGGAAGCTGGAAGAAGCCATAAGGATGATTTTTTTTTTTTTTTTTAATCTGGTGTGAACCTTGCCGAGAGGCACACATGCTCTGTTGTCCCCGCTCCAACTCGAGGGCCATGGTGGGTGGCATATGACTCTGTCCTCTCCTCCTTCCTCACCTGGCCTCCAGCCCAGCAAGGCTTCCAAGAGGCGCAGGGGCTGCAGCGAGTCCCAGGCAGCACAGAGCAGGGAGGAGAGCAGGCTGCAGAGGGGCCTTCACTCTCATCACCGGAAACGACAGCTCCATCCCCGCAGCTGAGGTCACCAGCCCCAGGGCCACCCTTGGCTTTCTCCCACACCAGATCCCATCCATGAGCACATCCTTTTGGCTCTGCCTTCAGCACACACCCGCAACCTGCCATCCCTTCCCACGTCCACTGCTCCCACCCTAGCCTTGGCCGACAGGACCCCTCAGCTGGCCTGTGTCACTGACACCCTGACCGGTTGTCCTGGTGTCAGCCTCCTCCCCTCCAGGCCGTTTCTGGATTCCATCTTAACGCACTTATTTGGCCTTTTAGCCGTACTGCTTTGCATTTTTATTTTTTTAAAAGATTTTATTCATTTATTTGAGAGACAGAGCACAAGCAGGGGGGTGGGAGGGGCAGAGGGAGAGGGAGAAGCAGGCTCCCCAATGAGCAGGGAGCCCGACATGGGGCTCAGGTCCCTGGACCCTGGGATCATGAGCTGAGCCAGAGGCAGACATCCAACGGAATGAGCCACCCGGATGCCCCTGCTTTGCATTTCTAAAAGTGTTATTTCTTTTTCCTTCCTCCTGGAGATTACAATATACATCCTAAACTTTTCACAGTCAATTGAGAGTCACTATTTTACCACTCTACAGAAAATTACAAAATTCTTGCAAACATCTGCCATCCTCCCATCCTGTAAGCTACAGTGTTTGCAGGTGCTACCTCCAGTACATTGTGAACCTCAGAAGGACAGCGTCACTTTGCTTTGCTCTGTCCTATGCATAGTAGAGGAATTAAGAGGGAAAATCATCTTATGATTTTATATATTTACCATCGAGGGCTGTTCGCTCTTTTCTGAAGATCCACATGCCCTTCCTGTGTGATTTACCTTCAACGTGAAGACCTTGCTTTAGTGTCCTTATAGTTTGGGTCCTCTGATGACACATTCCCTAAATTTCCTTTTAAATGAAAATGTCTTCATTTTGCCTTTGTTATTGTAGACCATTTTCACTAGCTCTAGAGCCTTGACGGGCTGACAGGGTTTTTGTTTTTGTTTTTGTTTTTCCCCTTTCGGCTCTTTAATGATGCTGTTTTGTTTCTTCTGGCCTCCAAAGTTTTTGATGAGGAGTCTGTGGTTATTTGAATCTTTGTTCCTTGATGTAATGTGTCTTTTGTCTCTGACTGCTTTCGTGGCTGTTTCTCTTTGATTTTTTAGCAGATTGAGTGTATACGTGAAATTATGTCTTTCATTAGATTTGGAAAATGAGGTGTTTTTTGTTGTTGTTTCTGTTTTATTTTGAGTTTTTTTTGGCCATTATTTCTTCAAAAGATTATTTTGAGCAAAAAAAATATTTTTTCTCTATTCTTCTTTTCTGTCTAGGACTCCCAATTATGGATATGTTAGACATTTGCTATTACCCCACAGATTCCTGACGCTGTTCATTTTTTTCAATCTTCTCTCTTTCTCTCTCTCTACCCCCCCCATTGCCCTCTCTCCCTCTTTGACTTCTTTAGATGACATGGTTTTAGCTTAATCTACTTAAGCTCACTGACTCATCTGCATTCTGTTTTAAGCCCATACAGTGTGAAACTTTAAAAACATTTCAGATAATGAATTTTTTGTTTCTAGAATTTCTATCTGATTCTTTTCATATTTTCTATTTCTCTTTATAAGTTTACTATCTCTTCCTTGATTAAGTGTGTGCTTTCTGTTGCCTGGTAGAGCATAGTTACAGAAGTTCCTTTACAGCTCCTGCCTCGTAACTCTAACTTCGTGATGCTCTCAGGCTGGACTCTGTGGGTTATCTTTCTCCTTGAGGATGGATCATATTTTCCACATTATTTATAGGGTGATTTTGGATTACATTCTGGAATTGAAAATATGTGGTGTAGAGATTCTGGAATTTGTTATATTCTTCCAAAGAGCACTGATGTCATTGTCTTAGCAGGCAGTTCACTTGATTAGAGTCAGACCACAGTCTCTGTGTTGCCTGCAGTGGGCGGCATCTTAAATCACAGCTCGGTTTCTCTCAGTCTTAGTTATAGGCTGTCTTGAGTCTTTTCTCTGCGAGTTGCTTTGGGAGTTGAGTGGACACTTGTCAGAATGTATTAACTGAGTTTGGGCCTTCCCTTGTACTTTCCTTTCCAGGATTTCCCCTTCACCTTCCAGTGGCTCTGGTTGCCCGAGGTTCCATCCTCTGGCTCTTCAGGCCAGAAAAAGTGTTTTCTTTTCCTTTTTTAAAAAAATATTTTATGTACTTATTCATGAGAGACACACAGAGAGAGGCAGAGACACAGGCAGAGAGAAAAGCAGGCTCCATGCTGGGAGACCAATGTAGGACTCGATCCCAGGACCCCAGGATCACGCCCTGTGCCAAAGGCAGATGCTCAACCACTGAGCCACTCAGGTGTCCTGAAAAACAGTGTCTTCTATTGGACTTTTAGGTGTTTGCAGCCTGTCCTCTGGGAAAAGCCATAAACATGGGAAACCTACCACATGTCAGCCCCTCTTGAAAGTTTTGACACCCTTCCAAAGTCTGCCTGTTTCGGGGAATTTCCTAGAGCCTTCTAGTGGTTATTTTGGTATTATATCCAGAGTGAATAGGTGTTACAGGGAGGGTGGGTCTGTTAAGAGCTTATACTACTGTATTGAAAGTGGAACGCCTGGAGTGTTCTTTTTAAAATTTCACAGACCATATCACTCTTTTTCTCAACTGCTCTCACCAGCAGTGGCTCCCAGTTCACTTAAAAGCTGAAATCCACACAAGACCCTCAAGGCCTTGAAGATCTAGCCTCAGACTTTGTCTGACCTGTGTCTACCTTTACTCCCTCCATTCTAGTACCAGTGGTGGTCTCTGTTGTTCCTTAGATGTGGCTACTTCACACACGTTCCTGTGAGAGATCTCTGTGGCCTACAAGACCCTGCATGGTGGCCCTGGTCAGCCTCCTCAAGCCTCATCCTTAGCCATTTCCCTGACTCTTGACATTCCAGCCCTGCTGGCCTGTGGTCAGTCCTGGGTCACAGCATGTTCCTTTCCCCCCTCAAGGCTGTTTCTTTTGCCCCTAGCACCCTTTCCTGGACTTTCCTTCTGTATAATTCTTTCTAGCTCTTACCTCTCATGGAAATGACTGTTTCTTAGAAGCTCTTCCTGAGGACCCCCAACTAGGTGAGAGGTTTTTAACTCTAGGGACACTTTGTGCTTCTTCACACCATACTACACACTTGTCATCATTTATTTGTTGTTTGCTCACTAATCTTAAGTGCTATGGGGGCAAGTGTTCCATCCGTTTTGCTCATTCCTGCCTCCCAGGCACCTCATCCACAGTAGGGCCTCAATAGATACCTAGCAACTGGTTGTCAAGACCCAGGATGGGGTCGGAGTCTGGTAGGGAGGGGACCTCTCAGAGTCCCTCCTGTGTTTATACATCCTCATGGTGACCTTATGTAGGTATTACCTCTCTGTGTCACTCTTAGAGACCCTGAGAGGGGAACTGACTTGCCCAAGATCACAGGTCAAATTCTGGCTGAGAATTTTCTGGTGTGAGCTCAGAGCAGCAAGAGACCTCAGACTGCATCCAACCTCAGCCTCCTCGTCACACTTGCTTTTTGCCACATGAGCTGGCTGAAGAGTTGTTGAAGGCCTTGCAGAGTTGTTCTCTCTTCTCTCAGTGTTTTCCCACAGGGTTCATAGCTGGGCTCCCCTCGCTGAGTTAGAGGGAAAATGCTCAGGTGAGCACTATGTTTTATATGTCAGGGAAGCAAAGCACTGAGGCTCTGAGGCAGCACAGGACTGGCCGGGGTGAGAGACTTGTTTCTCTTCTTCCTTTCACCATGACTTCTTGTTTATGGCCAACAAGTTTCTCCCAGAAAATAGCTGAGCTACAGGGGCCCTCTGCACATCCAGGCCAGCACGCGCTACTCTGGTGGGGAGGAACTCGAGACCCTTGGGAGGTGATGAACACTCTCTCCATGCAAAGCCCCTTTTGCATTCTGGGTTGAGTACTCAGCTCGGAGTTGAACATCTTCCTTGATGCAAGTGCTCATGAGACTTGGCAGTGCTGTTGACTAATTGCCATTTAAAATAACTGTGTTCTTGGGGCACCTGGGTGGCCCAGTTGCTTGAATATCTGATTCTTGGTTTTGGCCTAGGTCATGATCTCAGGGTCGTGGATCTCATGATCTCAGGATCTCAGCCCCATGTCCAGCTTCACACTCAGTAGGGAGTCTGCTTGAGATTCTCTCTCTCCCTCTCCCTCTGCCCGTCCCCCAGCTCAAGCGCATGTGTGTGCTCTCTCTCTGTCAGATAAATAGATAATAAATAAATCTTTTTTTATTTTATTTTTATTTTATTTTATTTTTTTATTTTTTATTTATGATAGGCACACAGTGAGAGAGAGAGAGAGAGAGGCAGAGACACAGGCAGAGGGAGAAGCAGGCTCCATGCACCGGGAGCCCGACGTGGGATTCGATCCCGGGTCTCCAGGATCGCGCCCTGGGCCAAAGGCAGGCGCTAAACCGCTGCGCCACCCAGGGATCCCTAAATAAATCTTTAAAATAAAATATCTGTGTTCTTTTAGTGATAGTCGATTGGTTTACTAGGAGTTTATCTGCACTGTAGACTACTATATAGGCATCAAACACAAAGATGTAGCAGAGTTAAGGATATGAAGAGGTGCTCAAGCTGTGTTATGTGAAAAGAAAACAAGATTTCTTTCAAAAAAGAAACAGCATATATTTCTATTTTTGCAAAAATACATATCTACATAAATAGATAATGTATACTACAGAGGAAAAAGCCTGGAAAATTTACACAAGATAACAGTTCTCAATGATGATGGGATAAAGGGTAATTTAGGAAAAATTTCTTATTCTTTCTCAAATTGTTTCAAACCTTATACATTACTTTTGTAATAAAAATTTTTTAAAATAGGCATTATTTTAAAAAGGAAACAAAACCAAATATCACGAAGGCCAAGTCTCTTCAGGACTCGGGAAGGACCTGCTAACTCCAGGGCCTGGGTAGTCTTCTCTGGAGAGGCTAGGGGGAAGAAGGAGCTCCAGCAGGCCATCAGCATGGAGAAGAAGGGGTTTCTTATTCCCAAGGGAAAGATATGGCTCCATAAGTCACCCATCCTCCTCATTCCCACTGCTCCCTCCACTGAAAGAGACAGGGGACTCCAAGCATGACCATGGCTGAGGTCATGCTGGCATTTCCTCCAGGCAGCCCTCCCTGAATGGTCTGTCATTGCCCCTTGCCTGCTGTGATCTACTGGGCCAAGCATCCTGTACCTCTTCTCAGGGAAGCTGCTTTCTCATTTTGGAACAACATAGTAGCCAAAAGGACATTGCCCCCACTTGTCCAGCTTATCCCGTATCAGGCATTATGTTAACTGCCCTTATCAGTAACTTCAGCAAGTCATCCTGACAATATCAGGAAGAAGTTGGTAGTGATATTATATTGGTTTTAAATGAGGGAAACTGAGGCTCAGAAAGGCTCAACATTTACTGGAGGTCACAGAGCCAATTGAGCTCAAAGCCAGAATTCCAACCATAGTCTCTCTGGTCTGAGTGCCTTTCTGACTTTGTGGCAGGGTCTCCAAAGATCACAGGTGAGCTTCTTCTTCCTGGAGGGCTGTGTGTGTGTGTGTGTGTGCGTGTGCATAAACACATGTACTAGGTGAGGAGGGGAAGGGGGGTGGTTACTGGATGTTCGTGTGCCAGACCCTGTGTCAGAACTCGTGCTCTCTTTTGGCAAGCCCAAGTGGTTTATCCTAATGACATTCCCATTTACCTTGGAGGCCTGGCCAGCGAAATGATTCTCCGAAGGGTGAACTGGGATTCCAATCTGGGATGGTCTGACCTGCTCCTCACCCCAGTGTCCTGCCACACTTCTGATCTTCCCTGGCTACTGACAGACGTTTTGTAGGGCTGGGGCAGGTGTGGCAAACTGATGCAAACGAGGGCCAAATGCAGCCTGCTGCCCGTTTTGGGTAGGCTTCTGAGCTAAGAATTGTTTTTACATTTCTGATGGATTGTAAAAAAAAAAAAAAAAAAAAAATCAAAGAAAAATATGTGACAGAGAAATACATGGCTGACAAAGCCTCACATATTTACCTCTTGGCCCTTTACAGAACGTTTGTGGATGTCTGGCCTAGGATCCTGAGATTCACGGAGAATTCTTTGGGCCTGTGTCCTCATTGTCCACCCTTGGCAGTCTCAGTGTCATACCTGAGCAGGGGCTGTGTACCAAAAGCACTGGCTGTGGTACAGGTAAGCATTTTATTTTTGTTTTTTAATAATAATAATAATAATAATAATAATAATAATACCTGGGACATCTGGGTAGCTCATCTGGTTAAATGTTCAACTCTTGGTTTCAGCTCAGGTCATGATCTCAGGGTGGTGAGGCTGAGCCCCAAATGGGCTCTATCCTGAGGGTGGAGTCTCCTTAAGACTCGCTCTCTCCCCTCTCACTCTCCCTTTCTAACTCAAATAAATAAATCTTGAAAAAAAAAAAGAGAAAATCTTCCCCAAATATTGTATTTGGAAAATTCCAAACCGACAGAAAAATAAAAGGCAATATATAGTGAGCATCCATATACCACCACCCAGATCTGCCGTTGTCATTTTACATCATTGCTGAATCTGTCCATCTTGCCCATACCTCCACCATCCACCAATCTCAATCTCTTACTCGTAGGTATTTTCAAGTAAGTTTGCAGACATTTAGTACAGTTGTGTTTTTTTCTTCACTTTGGAAATCTTAAAATATTTACAAAAGCAGACACAACAGTATAAGGAAGTCCCATGTACCCATCACCGCCATCCACCAACTGTCAACATTTTGCTAAATTTTGTTTTAGCTCTTCCCTCACCCACTTTTTTCCCTTGAGTTGTTTACAACAGACAACGCGTTTCACTTAAATACAATTCCTCATATCTCTAACACAGAGGGATTCAGTTATTCTTATTTTTTAAAATATTTTTTATTGGATTCGATTTGCCAACATATAGTATAACACCCAGTGCTCATCCCGTCAAGTGCCCCCTTCAGTGCCTGTCACCCAGTCACCCCATCCCTCCGCCCACCTCCCCTTCCATTACCCCTTATTCCTTTCCCAGAGTTAGACGTCCACAGAGGGATTTAATACATTACCATTTAACAAAATTGTGAATACCTATTTCTTGTCAGTGTGCCTTGATCATCTTGAAAAAGTCTTCTTACCTTTGCTTTGAGTCAGGATCCAAATGATACTACCCATACTGGGTGGTTCGTTCCAGACACGTGATTATATCCCAGGCTAATTATTTTGGCAAGAGGACAGCATAGGTGGTGCATGGACTTCTTATACCTGGTCATGCAGCCTACGCTGTCTGGCCCCGTTCTTAGTGGTGCCAAGACGGTGCCAGGCTGCTGCCTCTAGTGTAAGGTCTACTCCTGTGCAACCGTCACAGAACTGTGACCGTGTCCTAGGTGCTTCCATTAATGCGCCTTGCAAAATGGTGACTCTCCTAATTGATTCATCTCCCCCTTCCGCGCAGATACTAGTTGGCAGAAGGTCTCCTATCAGCAGCAGTCTGGGAGGTGGCCCCAGCACAAACACCCGAGTTTGGGGGCTCTGGGACGGGGTGGACCAGAGAAAGGAGGCCTGGAAATGCTCCCTGGAGGAGATAGCCCTGTCCTGAAAGCAGACTAGGGGAGGGGATGTGGGGGAGGGGATGTGGAGGAAGGGGATGTGGAGGACGGGGTGGCCGCCAGGCGGGGCACCCAGGGCTGGGGAGGCCGAGCGCGGACGAGGGCAGTGGGGTCGCGGGGGGGTTGGGGGCTGGGCGGGCGGGGTGGCCCGTGCAGCCATTGTCTGCGCCCTGCGCTGCGTTGGCAGCAGAAGGTGACATCTGGTGACTGATGGCCAAGGCTGTGTGCGAGCTCCTTCCTCCCGCCGTGCCCGGGGGCTGCTGCTGTGCGGGCCTCCACCCCAGTGGGCCTCCCCTCTGCCGGCCTCCCCTCCACTGGCCTCCGCTCCCCAGGTCTGCCCCTCACCGGCCTCCCCTCCCCGGGCCTCACCCCCTGAGGGCCTCCCCTACCCGGGCCTCCCCTCCCCGGGCCTCACTCCCCGTGGGTCTCCCCTCCACGGGCCTACCCCAGCTGGCCTCCCCTCCACGGCCTCCCCTCCCCAGGCCTCCCCTCTGCCAGCCTCCCTTACGCAAACCTCCTCTCCCCGGGCCTCCCTTCCCCGAGCCTCCCCTCTGCCGGCCTCCCCTCCACCAGCTTCCCCTCTGCCGGCCTCCCCGGGAGGGGCCTTCCCTCTGCTGGCCTCCCCCTCCCCGGGCCTCCCTTCCCCGAGCCTCCCCTCTGCCGGCCTCCCCTCCCCGGGCCTCCCTTCCGCCGGTCGCCCCCCTGACGACCTCCTCCACCCCCCCCCCCCCCCCCCCCCCCCCCGCAAGGCCCTGGCCGCCGCCGCCTCCCCTCTACCACCCCCACCCTGTGCGCGTGCATGTGTGTGCGCGCACCCCTGCCGCCGCGGGTGTGGGCTTGACCCCCGCCGGCCGCCCACCCCCGCCCCGGAACCTGCGGCTGGAGCTGGGAGCTCGGTGCGTGCGAACACCGCCCGACTGGAGCCCACGGGCACGTGCGCGGACACCTAAGTGCGCGCTCACGCCAACCCCCGCGCACCGTGTGAGCGCACATGCTGTGCCTGTGCTTGTTGTCGCGCGTTCGCAAAGGCCCGGGCGAGGACTGCGCACACGTGCTCACGCACCATGGCCTGTTCGGTGCTGCAGCCGTGCCCTGCTTACACGCTCGTCTGTGGGAACACGCAGGGCCATGCCCATGTGCACTCGGGCACAGCCAGGTCCCGTCCTTGGGTCCTTGGCCTCATCCAAATCCTAGACCTGATCCAGGGCGCGCAGGGTGATCCCTGGATCCTGATCCAAGCCACCTCGCGTTTACACTGTCAGTTTGTTATCTACATTTGAGAACCTGGAGATTTCACGTGGAGATCTGCACCTCTCTCTACCTTCTCTTGCAAAATTGGAAGCAGGCCAGTGGAGGCCTGTTCCCGGCTGGCCAAACTGGGCGGGGGCGGGGCCTGCGCAGCAGCAGCCCCTCCCGCCCATGCTTGAAGCTCGCCCCCCACCCTCTCAGGGACCTCAGCCTGTCCCCCAGATGGCAAGCACTGGCTCCCTGGAGCCTTTGTCAGCTAGCCAGGAGTTCCAGCCTGGACCCCCAGCCCTGCCTTTGGGGCCTGATCAGGGAGTGGGGAGCCCTTGGTTCCAACTAGCCTGATAGGCATAGTGAGGAGCCCCTCCCCTCCTTAGGGTGTTGGCATGTGCTGCGGCCATGGGGAGACTCTCTGAGATCTGCATGGTACCTTCTGGCCATAAGGACCATTCATCGTACTGGGAGCTCTGGGAGTGGGGTGCCACCCCCTTACGCTTGAGAAGATGGTAGGCTGGGAGTGCTGTGTAGTCAGAAAGTGCAGAAAGGGTGCATCCATCCCCGGCTGGGGTGGGTGGGAGCAGAGTCCCTCTGTGGCTCTCCCTCTGCGGATGAGGAGGTAGAGAAGGTACTGGGAGGTAGTGGTCTCTCCCTCGTGCCTCCTGAAGCTGTCCTCTGCCTGCCTCTGGGACATCTCTCTCCCTGAGGCTGTGATCAGGCTCTCTGGCTCCCCGAAGCTCTGCCCCCCCCCCCCCCCCCCATGGAAGCCTGGGTTCCAGAGAAAGAGGCCGGTTCCTGAAGGTTCCGGAGGTATCTGTCTAGTGCCAGGTTCTGGCTAAACCAGCAAATGGCAGCCCACGGGGGGCACCGGTCAGCCCCGATGACTGCCAGCCAGACCTGCCCCCAGCATCGCCTCATCCACCCAGGGGCTCTGGCAACCTCTGTGGGCCTGCACCTCTTCCCGTGGTTCACCTGAGCCTCCGGTCCACTCACTCTTCTCCACCTGGAGTCTGCAGCTCTTAACTCCCACCGTGTCTGAAGCCAGCCCATCAAGTGGGATGACAAACTGGCTGTGGCCTGAGCTCAGCTCCCAGCTCTCCTACTTCTTGCTGTGTGACTCTGGGCAAGGAGTCTAACCTCTCTGTGCCTCTTTCCTCCTCTGTAACCCGGGGACAGTAACAATACCCGCCTCGAGGATTGCTGGATGAGGACTCATTGAGGAAACCCATGCGGAGTGCTGATTTTGGTGCCCGTCACTGAACAAGTGCTGCGTAAACACGGGCACTTACCAACTTGGCTCCCACGCCTGTTCTTCCTGCTGTTCTCCCGGCCTTGTTGGTTTCTACTTTCACTCGCACAAGCCTGGGTCCTGAGACTCACATCCGCTCTCCTCTTGCATCTTTCCCACACTCCTCACCACCAATCTGACCTCCCAAATCTTTCTGGAATGTGTGCTCTCTCCTCCACCTGGGCTGCCTCTGCTCTACTTTGGTCTGGTGTCACCCCTGGCCTGCGGGGCTGTGCTCCCTGTCCCCTACCCCCGACCATGCGTGGTTGAAGAGACGGGCCGTGGGTGGGTCTAGAGTGGAGGGTTAGGAAGTGAAGCCGGAGTGCGCTGTCTCATGATGCTGAGGAGCGGCGGTTCCTGCAGCCCCAGTCCAGCGCATGCGCTTTCTCTCCTCCATGCCTTTGCTCCAACTGTGTCCTCCGCCTGGAAGCCCCTTCCTCCCAGCTCCAGCTCCGCTTTTCTGTCCTGAGCTTACCTGTCCTGCCTCTCCCTCCCATCCTCCCTTCCTGTTCCCTTAGTTAGCTCTCATCGGTCCTCCTTGTGTGGCTCTGAGGTTCCTCTTACTTGGTTTGTTTTATTTCTGTTTACATGTCACCTGGATCAGTGCTTCTCAAATGTTACTGTGCATACGAACCTCTCAGAGATCTCGTCCAAGTGCAGATTTGATTCAGCAGATGTGGGATGAGGCCTGAATGTCTGCATTTCTGGCCAGTTCCCTGATACATGCTGATGCTGCTGGTCCCAGGCCACATTTTGAATAACAAGAACTTAGTGAATCCCTAGAGGGCAGTGGCTTATACACAATTCATCCTGGTGTCCTTGGTACTTAGTGGAGAGCTTGGCAAGTAGAGAACCAAATAAATGCTTGCTGAAGTGGAGAAATGAATGAGTGAATGCGTCTCATGCAGATGAGAGGGTGTTGGGAAGTCTTCTGGAGGAGTTAGTGTCTGAGTTGAACTCTCAGGGAGGGGTAGGAGGTAGCTGGGGAAAGAGGACCCTGGTAGATTGAGATATTTCAGGTGAAGCCAGGGCTTAGGCACAGAGATGTGCAAAAGTGTGGGTGTGGGATGGCTGGGAAGGCTTGAAGCCCAGGAAGGTGGGAGAGGCCGGGTCACTAATGGCCAGGGGTGCTATGCTGGGGGTATGGTGGCCTCTGTTTTATTCTGGAGCTTCTGGGGATTGACATGATCTAATCTGTGAGCTGCTCCTGCAGGAGGATAGGATTAGGTAACAGAGAGGAGATGCAAGAGTAAGCAGTCACTCAGGGGGCTCCCTAGGCATTTGTGTGGGACTCAGGCCCTGGCAGTGAAGATGGGGTTAAGGGCATGGAGTAAAGAGGAACTGAGGAGGAAGAATGGATAGGACCTGGTGGCTGATTGGAAAAGAGGGTGAGGGAAAGCCTCTGTCTTCTGCGGGAGTGAGATGGAGGGAGCCTGGGGGAATGGTCATGCTGTTGGCAGTGGCTGGAGTACGAGGGAGGAGCTGGCATAGGGAGAAGATGAGGAGTTTAATTTCAATGCTGCCTGGGTGTGAAGTGCCCATGGGGTGTCCGTGGCATCTGTGTCAGGAGCTCCTGAGAGAGACCAGGGCTGAAAATGACAGTACAGGAGGTATCGGCTGACAGATGCTCATTGAAGTTTTGGGAGAGAATGAGCTCATTCAGGGAAATCCTACAGTTAGGAGAGAGGAAGGCAGAGGAGGGACCCTGGAGGAAAACTATTCATTTAAAGAGCAAGAATTAATGACAACCTGTTAGAGATCAAAATGGGAATAGAAAACATTTATAATAGCAACAAAAAAGATTAAAAAAAAAACCCCTAAGAATAAACGTAACAAGAGATGTGCAAAATCTAAGTGGAAAAAGCATTAAAATGCTTCCAAGGGACAAAAAAGCATTTGAATAATGTTTTTGGATAGGAAGACTAACATCATAAAATTGCCTGTCCTATCTCGGATAATTTAGAATTTAATAAGCTTCTCCATAAAAGTGAAGACTTTGTTGTTATTTAGACTAACTGATTCTCGAGTTCCTGTGGGAAAATCAGCAAGTGTTGAGCACCACTTCTCTGTAGATGTTTCTGGATGAGCAGAAGCAGTGACCACCTTTGTTCCAGACTGTCTCCTCCGGGCTGTTTGCATAGTGAACACGCTTGGTAAGTAGAGACAGTGTTTCCCTCTGGAGAAAAACACAGGTTTGTTTCCTGTCTGGTGTAATAATGATACTGTCTCCCTCTGGGGCAAAGCCCAGGCGGGCTTATGCTCCTTGTAAAAGGTTCGGGCTCCCCAGACTCAAGAAGGTTGTGACCCAGCTCGCCCACGTGAGGGTATCCCCTGGATTTCTTCGTGTCACCCTGTGGGAACTGGGGCTTGTAGAACTGTCACAAACGCTGATACTCTGGCTGTTGCTGTTGTCAAGAGTAACAGAGTCCTTTGTCCCTGACCCTAAAGCCTCAGATCTTTTGCCAGCATCCAGGAAACGAGGCAGGTTAACTTCTTGGCTTGCAAGAAGACTAAAAACTCACTCAGACTCTTTATAGTCCTTGACGGCATTAATAGCCTTAACATTTTTGAGGAAGAATAGTAAAGGGGCACCTGGGTGGCTCAGTTGGTGAAGCATCCGACTCTTGATTTCGGCTCAGGTCATGATCTCAGCGTCCTGGGATGGAGCCCTGTGTCAGGCTCCGTGCTGGGCATGGAGCCTGCTTAAGATTCTCTCCCCCCACTCGCCCCTCTCCTGCCTCTAAAAAAAATAGTAAAGAGGGAGAACCATCTGTATCAGAAATTAAACTGTACTGTGAGGCTCTATTATATAAAACAGTATGGTACTGGAAAACTCAGTGAAACAAAATATAATCCCAAAAACAATACATGAGAATTTGGTCTGAGGTAAATAGGGTATTTTGCACTGAGTAGGAAAATACGTTATTGAACAGATGGGGTTGGGACAACTGGAGAAACATCTGGGAAAAAAAAATTGGATCCATACCCCATATTTTATAGTAGAATAAATTCCATATGAAACAACGATGTAAATGTAACAAAATGAAGCCTTGAAAGTACCAGAAGCATGAGAGAATTTTAAAAGTTCCTAAGCACGATGCCGTAAAAGAAAAGACTGATCATTTTAACTGTGAGAACAACACTTCTGCATGGCAAAGGCCAACACGGGCCAAGTCAAAAGACACACTTGGAAAGTATTTGTGACTCCAGTGACAAGAGCTTATCTCCCTCTTTTATAAAGAATGTCCACAAATCGGTATGAAACAGATCAACAACATGAAAGAAAGACGGACAAGATGCAAAGACTTACTGAAACCTAAAAAAAAAAAAAAGATGATGCCCCATTATTCCTAATAGCAGAAATATAATTAAAGCTTCGCTAAGACATTGTTTCATCTCTCAGTTTGGTTAAAATAAAAACATTTGATAGCACGCTGTCTGCAGAATCAGACCCTCCATGCACATCATCACTGCTGAGGTGAGTGGAGATGGTGAGGCTCAGTGCGGGGGATCAGGGCAAGATCTTCTGACGCTGACACCTGCTTTTGGCCTCACCACTTCTGAGGATTTGTGTGGAAAGATCCCCACAGGTGGACAGCGATGCACGTAAGGTGATTACAACATTGCATCATCACGGTGAGCTCCGTGACATGGTTTGCAATAGCAAAAGATGGAAAGCAACCCCAAAAGGCACCCGAAGGGAGATGATAAAATTAACCGGGCACATGCATGCAGAAGTGTGCTAGAGGTGGAAGAGAGGACAAAGAAGTTTGTGATGTGCTGATATGAAAGACCTTCGAGATATACGGTCGTGAAGAAAACAAGGGAAGTTTTGATGCATGTAGAATGCTGCCGTTCTTGTGGCGAAAAAGTATGGTGTGTGTTTGTGTGGGGGAGAATTTGTAGTTGTCTGCATGTTTATGTGTAATAATATATGAAAAACTGGTAATATTGGTTGCCTCTGGGGTTGGGAGTCTTGTGGTTAAGAGGCAGGAGTGAGAAAGGAAATTCTTCACTGTACACACTTTTACAGCTTTTGAAAGTCAAAAACATATTACTTCCATCCGCTCCTGCAAAAAATAACAAAGAGTGTGGACAGAAGATATGGTGGCGATGATGGAGACTAAGAATAAGCCGTCTGATGCTAGAGAGGAAGCCAGGTGAGGGCAGCCTGGAGGAGCCAGGTAAGGAGAACATTTTGAGAAAGACGCAGTGGCTTGTGGCGTGAAATGCCACAAAGACATTAAGGGTTTAGGTAAAGACTTGGAGATGCATGGCTGATGTATTCAAAAGAAAACACCTGGTATTAGGAGGTTGTGGAGACATTGGAACCCTTGTGACCTGTTGGTGGGAATGTGGAATATGCAGCCACTGGGGAAATAGTATGTTTCCTCAAATAATTACAAGTAGAATTACTGTATGGTTCAACAATGCCACTTCTGGCCATATACCCTGAAGAACTGAAAGCGGGATCTCAGAGAGCTCTGAGCACACCCATGTTCTTAGCAGCATGGATCACAAGAACCCAAAGGTGGAAGCAACCCAGGGGCCTATTGATGATGAATGGATGAGTGAAATATAGCATAGAAACACACACCGGAATTAGTAATTCAGCCTTAAAAAGGTAGGAAATTCCGACATATCTTGCAACATGGATGGATGTTGGGGACATTATGTTCGGTGCAATAAGCAAATCACATAATGACAAACACTGGATGATTCCACTTATTAAGTCTGAAGCATTTAGAGTCATCAAAGTCACAGAGACCGCCACTGGTGTTGCCGAGGCTAGAGGGCCGGGGCGGGGGGGGGGTGGGGGTGGGCGGGGGTGTGGGGCGGGGAACAGGGAGTTAGTATTTATTGGGAACAGAATTTCAGTTTTGCAAGATGAAAAGAGTTTTGAAGATGGATGGTTGCACAACAATGTGAATGGATTTAATGCCACTAAACTGTACACTTAAAAATGGTTAAGATGGTTGATTTTATGCTATGGGTATTTTACCACAGTAAAAAAAAAAAAAAATCGCAAACTGGAAAGAAGGGGCTGCAGTTAGGATTTCCGGGTAGCAGAAGTAGGCCAGTTGGAGAGTGTGGCTGGAGATGTGGGTGGCTGGCATGGAGAGGAGGAGGAGAAGGTTGCTGCGGGGTGAGGTTAAGGAACTGAGCATCCGTAGTGTTGGGTGGGACATCTGTGCGGAAACTCAAGTCCCCAGGGTGAGGTCTGGGTGGAGAGGAGGGCTGTGACCCCAGTGCCAAC
Organism: Canis lupus familiaris; assembly: GCF_011100685.1. Lineage (NCBI taxonomy): Eukaryota > Metazoa > Chordata > Mammalia > Carnivora > Canidae > Canis > Canis lupus. The sequence continues at coordinate 28,854,639 of NC_049225.1, forward strand.
GTCTTCGATGATCCTGGGCCGGGGCTGGAAGACTGGCAGGGGGGCTCAGAGAGGGTTGAAGGGGTGGTCTTGGAGCTAGATGGCACGAGCCTCATATGGGGTGAGTGGTGATGTGGAGTGAGAGAAAGGACCCTGATCCCAGCTTGTGGCGTGTGTGTGAGGGTGGGATTGCCATCTTCCCTGGCCAGGGCTCTGGGAGCAGTGTCCTCCGCCCGGGTGGGGGACCAGGTCTGGCTCTGTCCTCGAGGCACCTCCTTTGGTGCTGGTGTGGCTGTGCAGCTTGGCTTGGGCAGTGAGGACAGACTGCAGGAGGCGGGTTGGAGAGATCTAGAATGATTCTAGGTTTGCCGCGCTCCGTGGTGAGCTTCTGAGCGGTCATTCTGGTGCAAGCAAGCCACCTCAAGTCATGGTCTAGCAGGCGGCGTTGGCTAAGAGAACAGGACTTTGGTTCACCTGGGAGCGGAAATGGTGAGGAGGAGGGCCGTACTCTGGAGGCCAGGCCTCCTGCAGCCCGTCTGGAACATCCACCAGCCCAAGAGGGGCAGTATTCCTGTGCCCAAACCCCCCACCAGCCTAGACGGTAAACTTGGGGGGAAGCAAGCAGAAATAGGGTGCTCGTGTGTGTATGTGCCAGAGCTGGGGTGAGTGGAGGGGGGAGGGATGTGCGACTCGCTGCCTCAACGTTCTGGAGGAAAGGGCCCATCTTTGTGACAGCCAGAAGTGTGACAGAAAGGTCAGAAGGCCATGAGCTTGCCCACACGGATTCAGAAACAGAAGTTGCCATTCTCTTTATCTAAAAATGGCAAATTTTCTCATCAGGAAGGAAATTGAAAACAAAAAAGAGCGAGGAGCACTTTAGCATGAATTTTTGAGGGTGAGACCTCCGTGGTAGGTCTCTGTCAAGCCTGCCTGACCACATCTGACTGTTCTGGTCTCCCCAAATCCTTCTCTTGTTTTCTACCCTGGCGTGTAAATCCCAGCAGGCTCCAGAGGTTTGGCCTTTCTGAGGGCAAGTGAGGGCACGTCTCAGTCCAGGTCTATTGTTGGAAGTAATGGAAACTGACCTGACTTAACTTCAGCAAGGAAGAAAATTCTTTGGAAAGAATCTGGTTTATCTCATGAAGGCAAGTGCAGCCAGACCTCTGGAGGCACGGGGTGTAGGAGTCAACATTGCCAAAGCCCAGAGCGTGTTTCATGGGTCACTAGCCCTGGCAGATGCCTGAGGAGATGAAGTGCTCTGTGGTCCAATGAGTTTGGGGAATGCCACACGTCTTTTGCTCAAGGCACGCTGGCATATTAAAGGCTCTGATAAGTCCTGCAGCAAGAACGCTTATTTAATTAGCCAAGCACTTCCCCCAAATATTTGCAAAGTATAGTTGCTAACGGCATGACCGAGGAAGTCACCCTGGCCCTCATCCTGTCGTGATGGAGCAGACTTTGCCATGCAGAGGGGTATGCTAGAGAGGTTGTATGTCTAGTGATCAAGAGTGTGGACCACCTGACTTTGAATCTTTCCAGCTGTTCCTTCCTTCCTTGCTGTGAATACTAGACTAGACTGATGAGGGCAGGGGGTAGATCCTAAGGCACAGTATCTAGGTGACACATGCAGGTCTTCTCGCTTCCTTCTCTTCTTCAGCCTGGAGAAGGGCAGGCACATAGGTGTCATCTTCTATTTCCATGGGGATCACTAGGGTTGGAGGCTGCAGATAGGTTTCAATGAAGATCAAATGAGTTAAAAACAACTGTGTGATCCCAAAGAAAGAACTAGTGTCTAATTCCACCACATTCTTGCTAAGCACTTTGGGCAAGTGATTTCACCTCTCTGAAGCTTGGCTACTGACAGTAATAGCTCTTGAGCTTGTAGTGAGAACGATCTGAGCTAATCATGCCTGCACACTCTCTGGTTCATAGTAAGGGCTAAAAATGTTTAGCTATTTATTATTATATTGTTATTGTTGTTATTATTATTATTATTTTACTATGGATTGAACACACTTCCTGCCATAAACTTGACAGAGTCTGGGGGAGCTCATGGTCCTGTCTAACCACCACTTACTAGTGTTCACTCCTGGTGGAGACTGAGATATGAAGATGAATCTGGAAGTTTGGCCTCATCTCCAGTCTTCTGGGGTAGATGAAGTTAAGATAGAACTACCGAGGGATTGTAAGAACGTGGTGCTGTGACAGCCCACAGGAAGAGCACCTAGCTTGGACCCAGGGACGTGGAGGTAGGCTGTTGCAGACTAAAGGCAGGATGAAGGTGCCTGACCTCCTTGGGTGGCCCAGGCAGTTCAGTGTGGCTAGGAAATAATGTGAGAATGGGTGGCGTTGAAGATGTTGGCAGGGACCAGCTGGGGGAGGGCCTTGGATGCCAGACCAAGGAGCTGGGATGTTTTCCTGTGGGTGCCAGGGAGCTAAAAAGGTGTTTCAATCTAGAGAGTATCATGGCAGGTGTGTGGGTAGGAAGCTCCTTCTGGCAGCTTGGAGATTGGTTGGAGAGGCACAAGACCAGAGGCCAAGAGACCAGATGGGGAGCTGGTTATGGAAACTTAGCGGGGTTGGGGAAATTCTTGGTGAGGGTGACTTGTTGATGCCACCAATTGAGTTGGTGGTAATTGGTGCTGATTTAGAGGGAGGGGCCTGAGCTTGAGTCATGTTGAGTGGAGGACCATGCGGGCAATCCCAGACACAAGCACAGCAGGCAGCTGGATATATGGGTCTGGAGATTTAGATCTGGGAGTCACCAGTATTTCAATGGAAACTGAATCCATAGGAGTATATGAGGTTGTTCAAAGAGGGTTGGCATCAAGGCAGCCCTGGGAGCTGGACCCTGAGGGAAAGCAGAGAAGAGAATCCTCCTGCAAGAGCACAGGTTCTGCAGGCACTTAGTCCACATTTCTCACAAATTCGAGTTCCCAAAGTAGCTGCTTTCCCTCCTCCAGGGAAAGCTCCTCTACCCTCAAATCCTGACAGTTTATCTTAAACCTGGGCCATTAGGGATTAGTCCCCAGCAGGAGAAAACTCACGGTGCCAAGCTCTTTAGGCTTACCTCGTCATCACTAGGCTTTGCCCGTGCTCCCGGACCAGTTTTCCCATCCCTATAATGGAGAGAGAACTGGATTTTGTCTGCTGCTTCCATCACAAAGTTGCTGCTGTAGCATCAAGAAGATGGAGCCAGCCGAGTGGTAGCTGGGGGAAGTTGTCCAGATTGTCCTCATTTCTGGGGACTTGGCCAAACCCTCCTGTAAGTTGGGGAAGCTGAATGTTCATCCATTCCTTCCTTATAGACCTTCAATGAGAATGAAATGAGCTACGAATGCCAAGGTGATCTTGGAGGTAGAACTAAGGGTCACGGTGGGGAGCGGTAGAGGGAGTTACATGGAAGCAAGCATCCTTCCCAATATGAAGCATCTTCAGAAGCAATGTCTGAGGCAGGGTAGACCCCTTGTCTGTGGAGGTCATTGGTGGGCAACTCAGTCTCACTTTTCTGCTTCCACACTTTCCTGTCTATGCTGGGGGCTAGATGCCCGAGAACTACATTTCCAAGAATTCTTGCCACACATGCAGGTTCTGGATTAGATTCTTCTAATGAGAGGCAATTGCATGAGATCCAGAAGGTGGGAAAGAAGCAGAAGCCATACCATTGTCCCATCAGCTGTGGCAGGTGGATTGGTGGGCATTGGCAGATGTAAGATTTTATTTTCTTTTTCTTTTTTAAAGATTTTATGTATTTAGTTGATAAACAGGGAGAGAGAGAGAGAGTGAGCGCATAAGCAGGGGCAGGGGCAGAGGGAGAGGGAGAAGCAGGCTCTCTGCTGAGCAGGGAGCATAATGTGGGCTCGATCCCAGGGCCCATGACCTGAGCTGAAGGCAGATGCTTAACTGATGGAGCCACCCAGGTGCCCCAGACGTGAGATTTTAAAACAAGCTCAGAATTTTCCTGCGAGTCCACAACGTTGGTGGTGTCTGTGAACGTTGCAGCAGTTCCCACACATCTCACGATTTCTTTACTTCCTGAAAGTTTGCAGAGAACCTCTATTCTCTAAATATCTAATAACCTTCCTTTTTTAGCCATTCTAAAAGCATTATGAGCTCTCTATCGGTTAGCTTTTGCTGAATAACCAGACATTCAAAAAGTTAGTCATTTAAAATAAAGTAACATATTTAGCTCATAATGTTGTGGATCAGAATTTGGGCTGGGCTCAGCTGGGCAGTTCTTCTGGCCTTGGTTGGGCTCACTCATGGGTCGGAAGTCAGCGGCAAGATGGTCCATAGGCTGGACAGTCTAGAGCATCCTTGGCTGGGATGACTTGTCTGTCCTCCATGGGGGTCTCTCATCCTTGTACACATGGTGATGGTACAGGGCTCCAGGAGAGCAGTGGAAGGACACAAGGTTTCTTGGGTAGGTGGGAAAGTGGAGCGACATAACGTTTACTGTAGTCTGTTGACCAAACTAAGCTACAAGACTGGCCCCAATTCAAAGCACTTCACATGGCCACAGGGAGGGGAACAGTCATGGCCAATTTTGCAAACCACCTACCATGGCTTCTATGTCCTATTTTAAATCTCTTCCTTCTTGAAAGAGCTGGGAAATCTCTGTGTTCTCGAGTCAACCTGAACAGGTGTATGTGGCATTCTGCATTTCAGAAGGCACTCAGAAAGCAGAGGCAGATAGTAAGATTTGTATTAAGAGTGGGCATGGAGTTAAGGGTTTGGCTTTAAGTCTGGGCTGCACAGTTTACAACAAGTTGACATCAGGCCAATCTCTTTGCTGTTCAGAGACCTAAACCTTTTTCTCTCAAATGAAAATGGATAAATTTATGTGTGGCAATCAAATAAATAACTCCCAAGAAGAGTTTGAATGATAATGGTCATCACTTGCATTGGAATAACAGAGTAGTGTAAAATCTTTCATCCTAGGGGCTGGTGGAGCAGGGGCTGTAGAGCAAGAGCCCCCCTGATGGGAAGGATACAAGTCGGAGGGATGTTGGTCTCCACTTCTCTACCTTCTCAAGTACCGTGGTACGTTGTGGGACTTCGAAGTCAAGAATGATTGCCAGCCAAATCTTCCATCTGGGGCCTCTGTGTTGGAATGAATCCAGAGTTTGGAAAAGCCCTGGAATTGCTGGAGCCGGAACAAACTCCAGGGCTGGCACGAACCACCTCCCATCCACTGTTCCCATCTGCCCTCTTGGCTCTTGGCGCAGTGAGGTCCTGCTTGTTCTGGCCTGTGCCCTCCCTAAGCCTCATGGGCACAGCTGCTTGCAGGACCACTCCTCAGCTCCTTGTTGTGCCCCAACTCAAGCTGGACATGATTCACAGGGATAATGAGCTTGTAAATAAATTCCTGCTGCATCAGCTCATGAAGCTGAAGGTTAGGCTGGGGACGCAGAGCAGGGCAGGCGAGGAAACACACCCAGAGACTCGAAGGGCCCCCGTGGAGGCTACGGGAGTATAAGAGATTCTGTGAACCCACCACTGCCATGTCACACTGTCGCGCTGGACTGGGTACACTCTCAGAGCAGGGATCCTGCATCCCTGATCTTATACCCTCCCCTGCTTTCAGGATCTTGTTCTGCTAGAGACAGATTTGGGAGACCAGTATCCAGGGGCTGTGTATTCAGCAGAGCATAACTAGGGCAGCAAGCCCTGTGCGTGGCCTCTGAGGCTGGGGAATTTGTTCAGACTTGTTATGCGTTGCCAGTAGAGAGGGGCTGCAGGAAAATGAAAAATTTCAGAGCAATCCCAAAATAAAATGAGAAGTCCCAGAAGGAAGTGCACTTTCTGTCAGTGGAAATGTAGGCGAAGGGGTCAGGTGAGTCCTTGCAAACATCAAAGTGGGGGGAGTGGAGGACACCAGCTGAGGGACGAATGGGTGTCCTCAGAGACCCCTTCAAGCTCCCTGGGTCTGCGAGCCGTGGGAAGGACAATCTGCCCTGGTGTTTTGGCCGTGTCTGTTTCTGCTTAGAACCCTCCAGCAGCTTTTCATCACCCTTAGAATAAAATCCTGAAAACTTTCCCACATTATTAACAACTTCAATATTAGGTCAGACCATTCCTCATCCCCCCTTCCATTTTACTCTCCATTATTCACAACGCACCATGCCCCCTGCCTCTTTTTCTGAACCTCAGAAACTTGCCACAATAGTTAGGATAGACTGAGCCATGCTGCAGTAACAAGTAAGCCCCGAGACCTCTGTGATGCGGCCTCCCGTTGTTTGTTTCTTCTTTATGTCCTCACTGACATGGGCTCTTTTTCATCTGGCGACCCAGGGATCTGGGCTCCCTCCATTTCATGCTGCTGCTGTCACAGTCTGTAGCTTCCAAAGTGGCCAAGGTAGGAAATTCATTTGGCTCCAACGCAACCCTTGTCACTTGCACTCATGATTTGTTGGTTAGAACTAGTCACGTGGCCCCAACATAAATTCAAGGAGGGCTGAGCAAAGGAAAGGCACCTCTGCCACACTTGCCCGTGTCAGTCAGGGTTCTGAGTAGCAAGCAACAGAAAGAGATTTTGCGTGGTGTTAGCAGAAAAGAAATTTAGAACATTATGGAGTTCAGCGACTCTTTGGGATGGCCAGAAAACTGAGCTTGGCAGCTCTGCAGCTGGATGTCATGCCCCAAAGCATGCTGCAGAGCACCTCTGACATGCTGCTTTTGGGCCCAGATGCCATGGACATCCCCACCGACGGTGCTGGTTCATGGGACATGAGCCCTGTCACTGGAGCCCTAACCACAGGCACCCTCCCAAGTGTGACCGCACAGCTACTGCACTGGGAACATCCTTGCCAGCCTGCAGCTGGCACAGCCCATGCTTCTTTTGGTCACTCTCTCTGACTCAATGTCTGGGGTCAGTGGTTTTGATCGAGGAGCTTCTGTGAGCCAGGTGCTAGCTGCAAGGGGGGCTGATGAAAGAAAAATCTGATATTTTATGTTCTATAGAAGCAAGCCCTGGCTTGTAATAAGAGCTCCAAAGAAAGTGATGAGTACTTACTATGCTGTCTCTGGGCCTTTGCACTTGCTGCTTCCTTCCTTGGTCTGCAGGTGTCTCCCCAAGGGCCCTCAAAGTGGGTTCCTCTCTCAGATGCCACCCCTGATGGTCAAATCTTACACAGTCTCTGCCTTGCGATCTCATCCACCTGCTACATCCCTGGCTGCAAATGCCCTGGCTGTTCATTTGTTTGTTTAGGTTCTGTGTACTCATCAGGTGTTACAACACAGGACTGTCCTGGTGGTTTTGTGGTGCTTCCGGCGGGTTCACACACCAGCCCCCTTCGGACTCGGGGCCTGTGTGTTTTGGGGCAGAGAAGGGGCTGTTTCTTTACTTGACGAGATCATGAAACAACCCTGTGTGGGGCATTCCTGCGATAACGGACCCTGATGCTCTTTCTACCCTCTCACCTTTGTCTCTCTGACTGCGGTTGTATCCCAGAGAGAGTGGGATGGCATGTGGGACTAAGGCAGAGTGCAGAGCGTGTAACCTCAGGCGACAGGAAGACAGAGTTGAAGTTGCCAGCTGTGGGCAGACATTAAGATTTAAGGCGCAGAAGGAGGAGCAGTGGGCCTGCAGCAGGGAGGTTCCAGGAACACATTTGGTGTAAGACATGGTGCCTCCCTCTGCCTCCTTGTCCCCTGACTGCAGTGCCACCTCGAAGAAGGCTGTCATCCCCAAGTGCATGGAGGAGGCGTGAAGGTTATGCAGAGGTGGCTACCGCGGAGCTGGGGGTGCTGTGTTTGCTTTGACCATCTAAGTCTCATTTACTTTTCTTGGTGACAGAAAGCTGGAAGTGTGAAGGCTTTAAGGGGGTAAAAGCAAGACAGCAGGACACTGCCCCATGGGAATGGCTGGGGACTGCCCAGGGAGCTCCCCAAGCAGCATGTAGGCCCAGGGCTCTGCTTTGGGACCGGGCTGCGTCCTCTGGGGCTCTGCATCCGAGGGCAGCTGGGCCTCTTGGAAGGAGGTCTGTAGAAAGCAGTGTCCAGGCAGGGTCGAGAAGAGGGGTCACTGAGCAAGCACGCTGGACTCTTTGGGAGAGGACTTTGGTCCCTGAGTTCCAAAGCCTGTCCGCCCCGTGTAGCCCCAACCTGGAACCTGCTGCCTGGGTTTTGTGGGCTGCCTTTAGTCCTTTGGGATAAAGTTGGTGTTTTGGAAAGAGATGGAGATGGAGAAATCACGTAATGCTAGGCGATAGCAGGGGTCAGCGAACTTTGTAAAGAAAATGACCTTGGCTTTGTGGGCCGTGCAATTTCTCTTGCAGCTCCTCAGTTCTGAGGGTGCAGTGAGGCAGGTGGCCATAGGTGATACAGGTCAGTGAACGAGCAAGGCCGTGTGCCAATAAAACTTTATTTATGGGCACTGGAATGTGAATATCATATAATTTTCATGTGTCACAAAACATTCTTTGGTCCCCCCGCCTCTCAACCATTTAAAAATGTGCAAACCATTCTTAGGTTCCAGGCTGTACAGAAACAGAAGGGAGAGCTGGCCAGGGGGCTGGGTTTCACTGACCTTTGAACGAGATCATCTCTAAAGGCTGTTCCAGCCCTAGCTGTTCCATCTTGGTAGAGGAAGACACCGAGGGTCTGGGAGGTAAAGTGGGTTTGCCCCAGGTCGGCAAACACGGCTGGAAGGGAGTAGCAGCAGGCTGGACGCATTTCTGACTTCTTCCGCAGGACCTGGCACAGGGGGAGGTGCTCAGAGAGCCTTTGTTGAATGAATGAACGAATGACTGAATACGGAGCTTGAATAATGAGAAAATGGCAGGAATGATGCATTTCGGTTCATCGATGGGGTCGCCAGAAAACCTGCCAGGAGCTGCAGGATCGGACAGTGAGGAGAGGCGGGGGCCTCAGGCACTCTGGGGGCTGCTCAGTGTTGGAAAGAACATCAGTGATCAACTCCAGGACATTCTAAGTTCCCAGGAGGCAGGAAAGGGCGATAATGTGGTGACTTGGTCTTGAGGAGCAGATGCAGGGGTGCTGCAAGGTGCGTTACTCAGGGCCTGAGCACTGAAGCTCTCTTTATGGAGTTCAATTTTTTTTTTTTTAAGATTTTGTTTATTTATTCAAGAGAAACACAGAGAAGAGAGAGAGAGAAGCAGAGACACAGGCAGAGGGAGAAGCAGGCTCCATGCAGGGAGCCTGACGCAGGACTCGATCCCAGGACCCAAGGTTCATGCCCTGGGCTGAAGGCAGCTCTAAACCGCTGAGCCACCTGGGCTGCCCTCACTTTTTATTTTAATAAGTGGAAATCTTTAATGCTTGTGGGGGGCAGTTCACATCCCTGGGGGCTGCTCATTGTTCTCATAACTGAGGCTTAGCTCCAAGACAGGTTGAGTCTGATGGGGGCGAGGGGAGGAGGGTGGGCATTTCCCTTCCTCCTGGCCTGGTTTCCAAGGTGGGGAAAGAATGGCTGTTCCCAGTGTTGTGTACACATCAGGTGCTCAGTAAAAGTCTGGTAAACGGATGGCGCCCTCCCTGCAGCTGGTGCAGCACCCTGGCTTATACAGTAGGATATTTAAGGAACACGTGGTCTTAAATATCCATTTGCCCCCTAGTTGCTCGTGGACGTTTGAAATTTGTTTGGTAGGTGTACAGGTAGTGGTGAGGGATAAAGCTTCAAGAGTGGGCCCTCGCCGTGGACTGGGGCCCCCAGTGGCTGGGGCTCCCACAGGGTGTGTAGCAGCTTTCAGGGATGAGCTGGGAAAAAGAAAAAAACAGGGATGGGGGAGTGGGTGGGGGGGCAGGCAGTGTAGTGTCCTGAGAAGGTAGGGTCCAGTTGAATTTCTAACTAACCCAGCTGGCCGTGGCCCAGCAAGAAACTGAGGACAGTAGTATGTAACTATGGCTGCATAAGAACGTCCTCTCCTGGTGCTCGGTGAGTGCAGACGTGACCCCGCAACAGCCTCATGGTGCAAAAGGGCAGCCGGTACGCAAGCCCCTTTGACGCAGCGAGCTCCTTGCTTCTTGCAAGCCACGTGGACCACTGGACTGTGGGCCTGTGTCTTAGGAGTGAGGTGGTGCTGGGGGCCTGCGTGTGCCCCTTGTAGCCTCATCTCGTGTTCATTCTTGGCACTGCTTGTTCGCCAGCTCCATGGTTCCCGAGGGAGCACTCCCTTGAGCCCCGTCTGAGGTGCGGTGCTCACCGGCCTTCCAGCCAAACCCAGCCCTTGGGGATCTGGCCCAGTTCAAACCCATGCCCGGAAAACCCAGAATCAGCCCCCTGTGGTTACATTTCTGAAAGACCAGCTTTCCCTAGAAAAGATGACCTTGATTATTTTATTAGTGCATTAAATATGTGTATGAAGGACATGCATGGGGACAGGGGGATATATGGGAAATCTCTTTACCTTTTGCTCAGTTTTGCTGTGAACTTGAAATGGCTCTAAAAAATAAAGTCTATTAAAAAATGTGCATGAAGGTAAATGACTTTCTGGAGTATAAATTGAGTTTAATCCCCGCTCTGCCCCAACTCACTGTGTGACCTTGGGACAAATCGCCCGTTCGTTATGACAGTGCTTAGTGTTGGAAGCAGAGGCTGTGAGTGAACAGACCTGAGTCTGAATTTTGTCTTCCGTCTCCCAGATCCAAAGCCGTGGGCAGGTCTTGTTATTGTGTGTGTTTTAAATTCTCTAATCCTCTTAACTTCCTTAAGTGTAAAATGGAGGTGGTGATAGTGTCTGCTCACAGGACTGTAGGGCCATGTAAGCGTGTCATAGTAAAAGTAGCAAACATGTCATTGCAACTGGTGTGTTTGTGTATATTGTCCACCCAACTGGTGTGTTTGTGTGTTTGTTTTGCTTGTGCTGCTCCCGTTAATCCTTAGGACAGGCTGATACCATCATCTCTCCTGTTTTTACAGATGACAAAACTAAAGGATGTGGGGGGAGTAGCTTTCCCAAAGCCACAAGGCAGCTCCTGAGCAGTGGATCTGGGACTTAGGGCAAAGCCCCTCTGCCAAGGGCCTGGCCCAGAGAAATTCTCAGTGGCAGGTTCCTTCTCCGTGGAAGGAAGGGGTTGGGACTGATGAACACGGAAAGATCTAGATCGTTGTAATCCTCAATCCTCTCCTCCCGCCCCATGTCCACACACGTAATAGATGTTCTCTGTATGCCGGGCCTGTGGCGAGCACAGAAGCTGTTGAGGAACTAGCCTGCCTAGTTCCAAAGTACTGTATTTATTTATCTATTTATTCATGAGAAACAGAGAGAGAGAGAGAGAGAGAGAGAGAGAGAGATACAGGCAGAGGGAGAAGCAGGCTCCCTGCATGGAGCCTGATGTGGGACTCGATCCCAGGACCCCGGGATCACACCCTGAGGTGAAGGCAGACGCTCAGCCACTGAGCCACCCAGGGGTCCCTCCAAAGTACTTTAAAATACGTAACCAACCACTCTTTAAGATACATATTCTATTGTCTTTTATTTTACAATGATACATATTGATTATTGAAAATACAGGTTGAAGAAGAAAGATTACTCATAATCCCATTACTCAGATTAAAAAACCACTCTTCAGAGGCACCTGGGTGGTTCAGCCGGTTGAGTGTCTGGTCCCGGGGTCCCAGGATGGAGCCCTGCATCGGGCTCCTTGCTCAGCAGGAAGTCGGCTTCTTTCTCCCTCTCCCTCTGCCCGTCCCTCTGCTTGCTCTCTATCCCCCTCAAATAAATAAAAATAAATAAATAAAAACCACTGTTCAGTATTTTGTTGTAGAATCTTCAAGATTCTTCCCCTATACACACATATTTGAAACAAAAATGGACACTTAGGGTATATCTTGTTTTGTATACCCCAGATCAATATATAATGGATATCTTTTCACATTAATCTTTTCTCCCCTCACTCATTTTTAATGGTGATTTAGTTGTCCATTGTACGGATATTCTGTGATTTATTTAACCCATCCCCCATTGTGGGATGCTTAGGTTCATTCTAAGAAGTCACGATGTCGTTGAGAAGACAATCAAGCCTCTCGAAAACAGTTTCATAAATACACAGTTGGAACTTGCCAGGTGCAGAGTGACGGAGAAGCAGTAGAAGTTCTAGAGGGAGGGCATGAGCTGGGGAGCAGGGAGGCCTTAGGGGGTAGGGAATGTGGGAGCCAGGCCTTGAGGGAGAGGCTGGATTTCACCTGTGAAGAGAATGCATTCTTTTTTTTTTTTAAAGATTTTATTTATTCATGAGAGACACACAGAGAGAGAGAGGCAGAGACACAGGCAGAGGGAGAAGCCGGCTCCATGCAGGGAGCCTGACGCGGGACTCAATCCCAGGTCTCCAGGAACACATTCTGGGCCAAAGGCAGGTGCTAAACCACTGAGCCACCCGGGCATCCCAAGAGAATGCATTCTAAGGTAGGGTCTGACGCCAGCAAAGGTGCAGAGCGCGGGGGTGGGGGTAGGTGTTTAGTCCTCAGGAGAACTCCTGTAGGGGAACAGCTCTGGAGAAGGCTGGAGAAGGAGGCAGAGGCCTTAAGTGCAAGTCCAACAAGAATGAATTTCAACTCTTGGGCAATGGGGAGCCACAGAGAGTTTTTGCGCGTGGCTGACATGAGTAGGTTCTGTGTCACTCATCGTGCAAGCTGCTAGGGAGGGGATAGACCTGCAGGAGATGGTCTCGGAGGCAGGAAGATTTGTTAGAAGGTGGGGACAAGTCAGGAGAGGTGATGAGGCCTGAATCCCAGCAGCAACGAGATGAAGGGAATGGAGTGGATGTGTGTGGTTGCAGAGGGGCTGAGGGAGGACCCCCCCTCTGAGGGTGCCAGGCTCCTGGCTCACTGAGAGGGGTGCCTGCTGCCTCACACCTGCCGTCCAGGGGAGAGTTAATGGGTGCCTATGGGCGGGCTCATGGGACCTCCAGGGAGGCTGACTCATGAGAGCATCTGAGCCAGTTATTACAAATGCTGCAGAGAGAGAGAGAGAGAGAGAGAGAAAATAAAAAGCAGAGCAGTGGGAATTATCTGTGATCGAGAAGTTCCAGGCTGGCCTCCCATTTCAGATAGGCGGCCTTGGAAGGAGGGACCCGCTGCGTGGGGGGAGCAGGAGGGGCCCAGCAGAGGCAGTGACATTTCCAAGGCGAACTTGGCCACGTCTTCCCTGCAGGGTGCAGCTGGAGAGGGCTGGGTCTTTCCCAGAACAGCCCGGCTTTTCCAGTGCCACCCAGGGCACGCTCAGGGCGGGGCTGGGCTGCAATGCCGGCCCCAGGGAGGAGGCCAGGATGCGAGCTCTGCTTCTGTTTATTTAGACACCCGCCCAAGTCTTGAGCCTTCTGTTGCTTCCTTGGATATTTAGATTCCCTTTCTTTTTTTTTTTTTTTTAAGATTTTATTTATTTATTTGATAGAGAGAGAGTGCAGAAGCAGAGGGAACAGCAGGCATCGGGAGAGGGAGAAGCAGGGTCTCTGCTGAGCAGGGAGCCTGATGTGGGGCTCGATCCCAGGCCCCTGGGGTCCTGACCTGAGCCAAAGGCAGATGCTTAACCGACTGCGCCACCCAGGTGCCCTGGATATTTAGATTCTTAACATGTAGCAGTTGACTTCGTTTGCTAGAAGAGAGAAGCACAGAGGGTGGCCTCCATACCCAGGTCAACGGGGACACTTTCCCGGGAGGGAGCACAGGTATACCTGAGGGGCTGCGTGGTCCCCCTCCTGGGTGTAGGCTCCTGGGGGCTCTTCCCGTGGGGGTGGCCGAGTGAGTGCTGACCAGGGCTGATTGGGGCCCGTTCTCACCTTGCCTCGCTGTGACACTTGGCTGGATGGTTCCCCAGTTAGGGTCTTGGGGGTCTCACGCAGGTCCCTCGCTTGCCTGTAGGCAGATGGCTGCATCTCGTGTTGTTTCTGGTGTTTTCCAGCTCATAGTTTCTAGACGGGCATTTTTCCTCCAAGCCTTGAGTTTGGGTGATCAAAGCTCTTCCTGGTCATCAGAGCACAGGCCTTTCTCCCAGGAATATAAAACTTTGGGGGCCCCTGGGTGGCTCAGTGGTTGAGCATCTGCTTCTGGCTCAGGGTGTGATCCTGGGGTCCTGGGATCGAGTCCCACATCGGGCTCCTTGCATGGAGCCTGCTTCTCCCTCTGCTTGTGTCTCTGCCTCTCTCTCTCTCTCTCTGTGTGTCTCTCCTGAATAAATAAATAAAATCTTAAAAAAAAAAAAAACATAAAAAAAAAAACAAAAAAGAAAAAAAAAACCCACTTCACCCAGGTTAAGCCTGCTGCTCTAATCCAGATCCCCAAGGACAGAGTCTGTTCTCAGGGATGGGCGTTTTGTGCCACCTTTCCCTTTGGGGTTCTAGCTGGGGGTTGGTTCATGTGAGCCCTGATGTTGTATGGCGGCCAAATAAGCTGCATCAATAAGATGTGGCACCGGGTGTGGGGGAGACGAGGCTGTCCTCTGCTGGGGCCTGGGTAGGTCATAGTGTGGCAAGGACCCCACAGCTCAGCCTCACGGGCCATAGGCAGCTCCCTCTTGTTTTCACATTGAGACCACCCCTGTGGCTGACTTCCTGCTTTGGGGCCGAGGCTCCCAGCCACCAACCCACACGCTAGCAACGGGAGGCCGGCCTGAGACCAGGGATGGTCAGTCAGGTGTGGTGGTTCGGATGGAAGGCTTCCCCATCCCCGAGGGCCTGGAAAGGCTCCCGCCAAGCCTGGGGACCCAGAGGTGGACCCTGCAGAGGGTCCGCGGGCTCCCGGTGACACTGGAGGTCGTGCTCAGAGCCTGTGTGGAGGCTGCAGGGAGGAGGCATTTCCCAGGGAGGATGCCCCTCTCTCTTTGATCTGAACTCTCTCCTTTAAGAGTCAACATGTGTTTGTGGAGCATCAGCCGTGTGCCAGACACGGTGCTGAGGACCGGAACACAGAGGCACACGACGTGTGTCTGGTTATGCCGACGTGGGGCCCACCATGCAGGAGCAAGTCAGGACCCAAGGAGCCGAACAATGAAATAAATGCACATTGTTCTTAGTGCTTTGGAGGCAAATCCTGGGGTCTCCTAAGACAGGAGAACTCTGTCTTGGGCATTCTCTGAATGGAGTCAGGAAGACTTTGGGATGGAAGAGTGATGGTGAGACCCAAGGATGATGGGAGGTACCCAGGCAAAGCCTCACAGAGACGAAGAGCATAGATGATGGTACACAGGCATGCAGGTACCCAAGGAAGGTCGAGGGGTGGGTGGCATGAGGCAAAGAGGACATGGCAGGCTGGACTGAGCTCAGCAAGTATGCCAAGGCCGGGGAGCGGGAGGAGTGCTGCAGGGAGCAGGTGACAGAGGGACACCCTCAGGATGGATTTCCTTCTCCAAAGTGCTGGGGCTCAGTGCTTGCTCTCTGAGCAGCTACGAATTTGGATGACTCATGTAGGACAAAGAGCATCAGTGACAATCGTCTTTCCTGGAGACGATCCCCTGGAGTCAGCTTCCTTGGACTCAAGGAAGTCCCCAGACCTGCAGGAAAGCTTCGCATAGGCCTGAGCAGCAGGTGGCGGCTCTGGTGTCCTGAGCTGCATTGTGTCCCAGCCACCCCAGCTCACGGCCATGGAGGAGCTGTGAATGCGGCCTTATCTGGAAATCGGGTCTTTGTTGATGTGATCAAGTTAAGATGCGGTCGTGCTGGAGTAGGGTGGGTCCTAATCCCACATCCTTATAAGAAAAAGGAAGTTTGAACACAGACATGCACATGGAGAGGAAGGCCACGTGAAGATGGACACCGTGGTTGAGATTAAGCCGCCACGAGCCAAGGAAGGCCAGCAGCCACCAGAGGCCGGGAGAGTGGCCTGGAGTAGAGCCTTCCCTAGAGGGTTCAGAAGCGGTGTGACCCTGCCAACACCTTGATTTCGGACTTCTGGCCTCTAGAGTTGTGAGAAAAACATGTTTCCCTTATTGTAAGGAACCTTGTTTGTGGTTCTCTGCGATGGCAGCCCCAGGAAACTAATACCCCTGACCTAGGAAAGGGAGCCCAGGGCACTAAACTCATCCTATGTCCTGGGCCACCAACATCCCTCATCTTGTTTAGAAGTGTAGTTGGAGTTCCCACCACAATCTCCATTTTACAGAAGAAGAGCTGGACAGCCAGGCAGGTGACTGACCTACCAGAATGTCCACAGAGACACGATGACAAGTCTGGGATTTGAGCCCGGGTCCCGCTTGGTGCTCCTCTTTCTGTCCTGACTTGCAAGGAAGTCTTTGGATTGTTTGTGACCTTTTTACAAAATGCAATAAGGGGGCGGGGTGATGATGAGGAATAAGGGCTCTACAGAGGTGCACTCGGTTGACACCCCCGGCCTGGCATTTGTTCTAAAATTCTCTAAAAGAAAAAAAAAAAATAACCCAAGTTGTGGGGATGGGGAAAGGTGAAACGAAACAGCAGGTTGTTGGTAACTGTTGAAGCTGGGTGATGGGCCACGGGGGTTCATTATTGTCTTTACTTTTTTCTATGTTTGAAAACTTCTGTGGTAAAAATTAAAAAAGTAAAGTCACAGAGAGCCAAGATTAAAAAAAAAAAAAATTGAAGGAAAAAATAAAGAATGAGTGCTCTAGAATCAGAGAGTCCAGGGTTCTAATCTCAGCTTTATTAGCTGTGTGACCTTGGACAAGTTACCTAACCACACTGAACCTTGGTTTCCTCTGACTAATGGAGGTCTCACTACATCCAACCTCATGGGGGTGGTGGAAGAATTAAAAGGCAGAATCAAAGTGCTTAGTCCAGGGTGGGGGCCACGGGGCATTCTGGAAATACTTGCATTGTTATGATTACGGCACAGGCACCCCACACCAGCCCCAAATCAGGACCTGCTGCCTTATCAGTGAAAAGGGGATGAGGAAGTTGAGGGATTTGCTCAAGATCCTTTAGCTGGTTAGTGACAGAGACAGGTCGGGTCCAGAAATCTCTTCCTGAAATAGCTGTTGTTTCCTTTATGCCCAGAACTGCTCAGAGACCTGCTATCTTGGGGGTGCTTAGGGCTTTTCCCCCAAGGAGGCCAGCTTTCTGTCCCCTTGGTTTAGGAATGAGCCACTGAAGGAAGGAAGATGAAGCCACCAGTGGCTGACCCTGGTGAGTTCTGGTCACTCTGTGTTTGCTCAGCTGCAAAGTGCAGGTGGCAGGAGTGACGCTGTGGGCCTGGCTGATGTTTTCAAAGGTGACAGCCCTGTGGTAATGGATGGTCACTGGGGGCCGTTGCTTCATGCACGTTGTTGGTTTAAGGATGACAAAGATCTGACATGCTTGCCACGGCAGAAATCGGAGCAAAACAAAGGAAGCCCATGCTGGAAAGGGCCTGGCCTCCTCTGGCTCTGGGATAGTTTGGCTCTGATGGTTCCCAAAAAGCTGTGTCCTGGGTCCTTCTCCAGCCCTCCGCTGCCTGGCCAGAATCCTGGCATCCTGGAGTGCTGAGGTCAGCCAGGGTGGAGGAAGTGCCCCACGGCACCTTGCCAGTCCAGGCGTGGGCCAGGAAAGGAGCCAGGAGGAGCAGCCCAGCAGGGGCTCAGGGAACAGGGGAGCAGAGGCTGCACCCGAGCCTCCGCCTCCCAAGAGGACATGCCTGCAGAGCGTGGTGGGGGCCAGTGACCCCTAGTCTGGGTCACCCGCAGAAGAGGGTGCAAGGCGGCATAGGCTGAGAAGAGGAGGTGCAGGGGTCCTGTGGGGTGGTGGGGGCCGGGGGGTAATAGGAGAAGCAGGCCCTGGCGTCAGAGGCCTGGGTGTGAATTCAGGACTTTGGCAGGAAACAGAATTCATTCCAGATGGTTCTAATGAAGAGCCCACTGCAGCGTGTGGGCCATGTTAGGGGAACACACAAGAGGCGACGAGCACCGGTGGGACATCATGACCCCTCCGCCGGGGGCTGAAGGGAGCAGGAGCCCCCGAGAGCCGGTCACACGGGGGAGGCAGGGGAAGCAGCCGGAGCAGGAGGGCAATGGGGGCAGCACCCACCTGCTCTCCCCTCTCCCCTCCCAGCTGGCAAAGGAGGGGCTGCTGCAGCCAGCAGGGGCCAGCTCCCGGCCGGGCAGGATGGGGAGGGCGAGGCATGGGGTGGGGGAGTACGGATGGAGCCCAACCAGCACCCCTCACTTCTTCCCCGCAGTGGGGGCCGATCAGACTTGCCCATAGGCTGGGGAGGGGGATCAGGGATGAGGAGCGTGAAGCCCCCGGCACAGGCCCGGGCATATGACGGCCTGACAGATGCAGCTCCAAACTCTGTGTCTCTCACACACACTCCACATTCCTCAACTCTCTGAATGGCTGTCACAGGGAAGAAGGAGCAGACGCGTTCCAGGAGGGCCAAGGGAAGCCTGAGGACTAATTGTGTAGCTGTCAGAACCGTGGCTCCCGGACCAGGCCCGCTCCAGAGGCACCGGCCCTGTCACAGAAGATGCTGGGCTGTTGAACCTTCACTACTGCCCACCGTCTGCGCACGGGTGCCTCTGATCCCCCCAATCTCTTGGGGGCCATGGATTGTTGCTTCCCGGTATTGTCTCTGAGGCCGCTGGTCTCGGTGGCGGGGGGGTGAGGCCGCTGGACTCCGGGGCGGGTGTGAGGCTGCTGGCCTCGAGGGGGTGAGGCCGCTGGCCTCTGGGGGGTGAGGCCACTGGCCCACAGTCGCCCTGGAGCCAGGCTGTTACCAGTCAGGAAGGGGTTGGCTTTCCTGTTACAACCCCCAGCGGCTCAGGACAACCAAGGTTTAGTTCCTGCCTGCCTTATATATCCATCCAGGGGTGGCTGGGGGCTCTGCTTCTCATCACCCTCGCTCTGGGACCCAGGCTGTCAAAACAGCCGCCATCCTACACATGCCTGGTCCCCGTGGCAGAGGGGAGGAGAGACTTCTGGGGGGGCTCACACCGGAGATTGAGTGCCTGGCCTGGAAGTTGCACACCTACATCACTTCTGCTCCCAACTCACTGGCTCACGCTGGTCACATGACCCCATCTGAGCTCTAGGGCCCGCATGGGCAATCCTAGCATGTATTCAGAAGGTGCAGAGCTGGGAATAGTTGATGAACAGCATTGCTGGCTACTGGGTGAGCCATAGGTTTATCCAGGCCGGGGAGACTTTCCGCAGCCCCACGGGTGACCTTTCCAGCAGAGGAACCTCTCCAGGGGGAGAGGTCTGGAGCAGAGCTGTCTCAGGTCCCTTGAAGGGCTTATTCTGAGACCACCTAAGCGGGGAAGCCAAGGTTCTCAAGAAAGTTGCCCCTTGGGTGGTCGGAGCAAGTTCAGAAGCTGTTGCTGAGAGTTGTGAGGGCAGGAGAGAGGGGTTTGGGGCCCCGCTGGCCTTTAGAGCTCCTGGGGTTTTGTCTTCCACTTTCCTTGACCTGCTTCCCGCATATGGAAAACCCTTCACAGCTTTTGTAGGCGGGACCCCTTTCCGAGGCTGTCTTTCCAGCGGTGAGTGTTCTTGGACGGGCTGCGAAATGTGTCCCGATGAGGGCCAGATGAGGTCATCGACTTAGGCTGCCCAAGAACTGGCAGTGCAGCCCCTTCTCCGGCCATGACCCCTGACTGCATCTCGCTGGAATTACTGCACCCATCCTCCTGATTCAGTGGCACAATTTTAGGAACTAGAGGAGTGTGATTCTCCACGGGGAGCTCCGCAGAGGCAGGAGGCAAGTCTGCCTTCCTGTGAGGGGCACGGCGCTGGCTGGTTGCTTCCCCATGCCCTGTTCCCCATAACCACTCCATTCCACACTTCCCATCTTCTCGGGAGACTTGGCCTCACTCCCCTGTGGACTCCACTTCCTCCCCCAAGCCTCCAGTGGCTCCATCTCCTGTGACCTTGAAAGAGCATTTGACACGGCTGGTCATCTTCTGTTTCCTAGAATGTTCTTCCTCTTGGGCTTCCATGCTGGTAAACTCTCCCCCTGCCTCTCTGGATCCTCCTTCTCAGCCTCCTTTATGGAATCTTATTCCCCTTTCCCCCCATCTGGGCCTTGTGGTTTGGTTTCTGAGGTTCCAGGCACAGCTCACTTCCCCCTCTTCTTGGGTCATCTCCTTGACCTCTACAATAGCTGATCCTTTGATGAATTCCAAATCTAGACCTTTTTGAATTCCAGGTGCATTCATCCATTTGCCTAGTTGACACCACCACTTGGCTGTTCCAAAAGCTCCTTCAACTTAATATGGACCTTTTCCCCAATTTGCTTTTTCTCTGGTAATTCCTGCTTTGGTGAATGGCATCCCCAACCCCTAGCTGTCAAAGCCAGAAGACAGAGAATCATCATAGCTTCCTTCCTCCACCTGTCCCATGCAGGCAGGTCCTGAATCCCACTTCTCCACCACACTGACACCGTTTCCATCCTGGATTGTCATCAAGGCTCTTTGGTGCCTGTCCCCCCTCCAGTCCATCTTCCTGCTGCCACGGGGATTTCTACAACCTCGGCCATATGAATTCCCTAATGTTAAAAACCTTCAGGGCTCCTTTCACCCCAATTTATAATCCAAACTCCTAAGGAGGGAGTTCAGTACCTCTGTGGTCCAGTTCCTGCCTCTCCCTCCCCCGACCCCATGGGCACCCAGCACCCCGTGCTCACCATTCTGTCTTTGTATACGCTCCTTCTCTTTCCTGGAATGCCTTTCTCTGTCTCTTCCTTGCCTGGATGGCTAATCCCTGCTCATCTTTAGGACTCAGCTCAGATATATCATTTCTCCTGGGAAATCTCTGACAAATCCCTAATGTAGGTGCCCCTTCTCTTTGCTTCTGTAGAATCCCATATATAAGTACAACATGGTAAGGTACAAGTGAGTGCTGCTTACTTATACTGCTGCCTCTCATCTCAGTGTTCTTGGAGGACAACATCAGGCCCAGAGTCGGGCATGACGCTTGGCATCCATCTGGTAGTTAACCAATTCTTGTGAATAAGTAGAAAGGAAAGCTACCATCTCCCCCAAAGTCCCTTGACTGTGGACTCAAATCATAGAACTTGGAAATTACGTAGCTCAATAATTTGCTCCATGGATGAGAACTGTGAGATCCAGGGAGGTGGATTCCCTCATTGGCCCACACAGAGTCATCAACAGAGTGAAGATGGGGAGATAAATGGAGAAACTTCCTCAGGCCAGCATTTTTTACATCGTACCAATGTCACATCGAATTTATTTCTTTTATTGAATTGGTAAGGAAGTCTCGAGCCTCACATGAAAGCATTCACAAAATAGAGACAAGCCAAAAGAAAAGCATGGAATTCACCTAGCAATTGCGCCACCCACCCAGAGAAAACCATGCTGATTACTTGGTAGATGGCCTTCCCACCTTTTCCCTGGGCAGCTAAATGTAATGTCCACTTTTTAACAGAATATTATGATTAGCCTATAAATATGTTTCTCTGTGATCTTAAAACTTTTTTCTTTAATATCTGTTCATATTTGTCAAAGATTGTCATATTAGGCGCACCATAATGTAATTCAGTAATCAAATGGGAGGGCTGGATGACCTTAAGTTCGGTTCTTTTTTTTTTTTTTTTTTTTAATTTTTTATTTATTTATGATAGGCACACAGTGAGAGAGAGAGAGAGGCAGAGACACAGGCAGAGGGAGAAGCAGGCTCCATGCACCGGAAGCCCGACGTGGGATTCGATCCCGGGTCTCCAGGATCGCGCCCTGGGCCAAAGGCAGGCGCCAAACCGCTGCGCCACCCAGGGATCCCCCTTTTTTTTTTTTTTTCAATATTTTAAACTATACTATAAAGAACATCATCAGAGTGAAATTTGGGGCCCATTACTAATTATTTATTATTTTAAAAAAAGATTTTATTTATTTATTCATGAGAAACACACACAGAGAGAGACAGAGACATAGGCAAAGGGAGAAGCAGGCTCCCTGCAGGGAGCCCGATGCGGAACTCGATCCCAGGACGCTGGGATCACGACCTGAGCCGAACACAGATGCTCAATCACTGAGCCACCGAGGCATTCCCATTCCTAATTATTTCTTTAGGATAAATTCTTAGAAGTAGAACTGGTGGGGTGTGTGTGTGTGTGTGTGTGTGAAGGGTTTGCACTTTTTCCATCTTGACAAATTGCCCTCCAAAGAGCCTGACTAATCAGATTTTCTATTAGCCGGTTTATCACTTAGTCAAGGCAAGAGCAAACAGTTTCCACTACACCAGGGATTGAAGTACTGGGGATTGGTGGCAGCTTACCCTCAAGCCACATGTCTTGGTCTAGAGGTTGCAATTGGGCAACCCCTCTGGATCATCTTCTTTTGAATCCATGACGTTTAAAAATATTTGAATCAGGACCCAACTTTATATACATCAGTACATCTTACATTGAAAGTCTAAATTCCTGGCTCCCATTTCTGAAGGGCTGCTGTGGCTCCCCCTCTAGACACGGCTGGGGCTCCCCACTTTGCTACAGTCCCCACCTCTCCCTGTTGCCACCCAGCCTGCTTCATTCATTGACCTGCCAGGCCCCTGTAGGCATTAGGATTTACTAACCCATATCACAGTTACTTTTCCCCCATTTAACATCGGCCCACCAGCAAAGAACTCCATGCTTTTCATTCTGATTAACTACAGAATTAATTTTTTAAAAAACAAATCCTATTTGTAATAATAATATTCAGGTTAATCATTTAAAAAGCTGCTCCCGAGAAACCCCGAACGTCTTTAACCAATATAAAATACCATGAATCACTTTGGACTCCACAGTGCATTATGTATTTAAAAACAGAAAATTAGACACAGGAGAATTCATCTTAACTTCATTATATATGAAATATTAATTCTCTTCTGGCTTTCATATTATTTACATATTTAATAACATGTTAGCTACAGTCTTTGACTGAGCAATTAGAGGCCAAGGGCTGTCTCCTGCCTTAATCTTAAAGATGCCAAAATGTTTTGATGTTGTGGGGAGAAGGAATTGCTAAGGAGAGTTGGATGCCGTTGTCTCCATTCCCTTTCTCACATGTCACAATTTGTTAACCATATTTTCCTCTTAAACAAGATACTGGTGACTTTGGCTGCCCCAGTGAGAATTCTGGTGCCCCATCCCCATCTCAGGGAGATTATGGCCATTTGGTTTTTCTAAAAAAACAGAGGCAAATATTGATCTAGACCAAGACCCCCTATTAATTAAATCCTCTTAGGTCTTCAGTTTTCCTCTAGGTAAGATGGGGTGTCATGGAACAGACTGTCAGATGTCATTAGGGTGAAGGGAGCTCATGAGGATGACCCCACAGTCCTGTGTCTGGCACGGGGCAGCCACCTGATGGGAGTTTCGCACCCCTTGCTCTCCCTTGCCACAGTGAGGAGTAGAGCAATGGGCCTGTGCCACCCCGGTGCATGGCCCAGCATGGGGTCCCTGGGGCACGTCACTGACAGTCCAGACCAGCGCCGTTGGAAGCCTGCCGTGGATGGACCCATCTCTGGAGGCCACACCTGCAAGTCACAGTTCTATAGACCAGGTGAAAGGAAGACCCCTCTGGCCTTGAAGGTCAGTGGGACAAGGTCAGGCTTGGCTGGGGAGTGGCAGGGTGGGAGGGTTCAGACAGGCGCTGGAGAGAAGGGGTGTGCACGATGGATGCAAACGCAGGGTTGGTGGCTAGCTCGGCACAGAGGTGACCATCAGGAAAGAAAGCTTATGGAGTACCTTGCTTTATTTTGTTAATTTTATTAGTTTATTCATGAGAGACAGAGAGAGAGAGAGGGAGAGAGAGTCAGAGACATAGGAAGAGGGAGAAGCAGGCTCCCTATGGGGAGCCTGATGCAGGACTTGATCCCAGGACCCCGAGATCATGACCCGAGCCAAAGGCAGATAGATGCTCAACCACTGAGCCACCCAAGCACTCTGGGTACATTGTTTTTAGGAATATCCAGATTATAAGGGCCCTCAGGAAAATAGTAGAGTGGGAGTCATTGGCTGGTGGCCCTGGATCAGATAACGCACACGGCCCATACCTTGTTTGGCCCATACAGTGTTCATTCCTATTACTACTTTTGTTAATTTTCAATATCTTTCAGAAACAGCCTGCACTTCCCAGTTGTCCCCAGTCTCCTCCACTCCACTCATTTATGTTACTTACCCGGTCCCCTGCTCTCAACCAAGTTCCTCTTTCAGTTTTAAGAATGAGGGAACTGGGGCCCGAGAGTGGAAGTCACCCCCTCCGGCTGCACCCTGGCTGTGAGGTAGAGCACGGTTCCATCGCAGGGTGCCATGGCCTGGTGCGGGCTCTCAGAGGAGCTTGGATGGGGCCCTGTGGATGATGGGGAGCCCCTGCAGGGGGGCGGTGAGGTCTTGGGGCTCTGTGGTTTGAGTGCAGGGTCACCAGAATCGTGCCGCTGCACATCAAGTGCAGTCTCACAGGCTCCCTGCAGCCAACATTAATTGGCCTCCCACCCCTAGCCAAGGGTCCTAAGCCTCTCTCCTCCACGCCATCCCTAGTGGAACACTGAGACGAGGCCAGCATGTTTCCAATCACATCTCAATCCCATGACAAAGAATCCCTGGGGCTTGTAGAAAAGGGTGTCCCAGCTATTCCAGAATGAGACCTAGCAATCTGATTGGTTGGTGGGGGCATGGGAGGGGGGACTGGACATGCATAGTGCTCTCACCTTATCCTCCAAAGGAGTCTATCAGGATTAATGTCACACTAATGAAGGTAGCAGGAATTAAGCATGATTTGTTGCTGGTGTAAAGTGCTTCCAGACATGGCCAATCCATCACAGCCATTCTCCAGAAGCAGGAGCCCAGTGTATCTGTGAGATGCTGAGGGAGAGAGCCAGGCTCCCTGCTGATGGGCCCTGGGCTCCCATCCCAGGGAGCAGTGGGGCTGGGACAGAGGCCCAGGCTGACAGAGGCTATCAGACACACTGGAAATAAGAATGCCACCCCAAACCTTGCAGCAGGGAGCAGTGCTCCTCCTCCCCTGGAATTCCTGAACCCTTGTATACATCCTCTCCCCTTTTAGCACTAGGACTGTGGTTTGGGGGATTAGGGCTGAGGGGGAGCCCTCATGGAAAAATTGAGCCAAAGGTTCAATACAGCCTCTCACCTGTGGCAGTCAGTTCTGGTTCTGGCCCTGACACCTGCATGCTATTTGACCTGGGTTTGCTTCACTCCCCTTTCTGGGCCAGAGTTTCTGCGTGTGTGAAATGAAAGAGTTAGGATAGAGGATGTCTTTTAAAAAATTCTAACCAATCTGGTGTTTTAGGGTACATAGAAGTTTTTTTTAAAGACTTTTGAAAACTGCTTTATTGAGATGTAATTCACATATCAGACCATTTACCTGGTCAAAGCACAGACTTCGATGGTTTTGCTATATTCACAAGTATGTGCAACCATCACCAGGGGCAATTTTAGAACATTTTCATCACCCCAAAAAGAAACCCATTAGCTAATACCCCCCTGCTTTCCCATCCTTTACTGTTAGCCCTAAGGATCCTAAGCAACCACTGACCTATATTCTGTTCCTATAGACTTCCCTCGTCTGGATTTTCCCATGAATGGAATCATAGGACTCTTGTGACTGTTTTCTCTTACTTCGTGTAATGTTTTCTCGGTTCAACCATGTTGTAGCATGGATCAACCCTTTGTTCCTTTTCATGGCTGAATAGTATTCCACTGTGTGGGTAGACCACATTTTGTTTAGCCATTCATCTGTTGATGGACATTTGTGTCATTGCCACCCTTTGGCTGAATGAATAGTGCTGTTATGAACCTCTGTGTACACATTTCTGTGTGGGTATATGTTCCCATTTCTCTTGGAGGGGAATTTCTCGGTCATATGGTCACCCTGTTTAAAGTTTGAGGAACTGCCAGACTTCTTTCCAAAGTGGCTGCACCATTTTGTCCTCCCACCAGCAGTGTGTATGAAGGTTCTAATGATTCCACATTCCTGTCAACATTTGTTATTATCTGACTTTGATATTAGCCATCCTGGTGGGCGTCAAGTGGATATCTCATTGTGGTTTTGACTTGCATTTCCCTGATAACTAATGATATTGAGTATCTTTTCATGTGTCAGTAGGCCAATTGGCCATCCCATATCATCTTTGGAGAAATGTTTCTTTAGATCCTTTGCTCATTTTTCAATTGGCTATTTTTTATCACTGAGTTTTAAGACTTCTTTGTATATTCTAGATACAAACCTTTATCACATATGTGATTTGTATGTATTTCCTCCCATTACTTGGGTTGACTTTTCACTTTCTTGATGGTGTCTTTTGAGGTATAAGCATTTTAAATTTTGATGAAATCCAGTTTTTCTGTTTTTTTTTTTTTTTTTTTCTGTGCTTTTGGTGTCATAGCTAAGAATCCTTTGCCAAATCTAAGGCTATGAAGATTTACCCAGTAATTTTCTTCTGAGAGTTTTGTAGTTTTTTCTCTTACATTTAGGCCTTTGACCCATTTTAAGTAAATTTTTGTATATGGTATGAGGTAAGGGTCCAACTTTATTCTTTTGCATATAATTAATCGCTTGTCGCAACATAATTTGTTGAAAAGACTATTCTTTTCCCCATTGAATGGCTTTGGCACCCTTTGTTGAAAATTAGTTGACCATAGACCTATGAATTTATTTCTGGACTGTTCATTCCATTGGTCTACATGTACATCTTTGTGCCAATACCATACTGTCCTGGTTACTATTGCTTTGTAGTAAGCTTTGAAATTGAGAAGTGTGAGGTCTCCAACTTTGTTTTTCTGTTTCAAGGTTATTAGCTCTTCTGAATCTCCTGCAATTTTATGCAAATTTTAGAACCAGCCTGTCAATTTTCACAAAGAAATTCAGCTGGGATTCTGATCAGGATTGTGGTGAATCTGTTGATCAGTTTGGAGAATATTACCATCTTAACAAAATTAAGAACATGGGATTTTTTTCACCATTTATCTTTAATCTCTTTAATGATATTTTGTATTTTTCAGAGCATAAATTTTGTACTTTTTTGTTAAATTTATTACTAAGTATTTTATTATTTTTGATGCTATTGTGAGTAGAATTATTTTCTTAATTTCACGTTTGGATTCTTCATTGTTTAGTATAGGAAGAATTGATTTTTGATATTGATCTTGTACCCTGCAACCTTGCTGGATTTGTTTATTAGTTACAATAGTTCTGTAGTGGATTCATTAGGATTTCTTATACACAAGGTGAGATCATCTGCAAATAGAGATAGTTTAACTTTTTCTATTCCAATCTAGATGCCTTTTATTTCTTTTTTCTTGCCTAATTGCCCTGGCCAGAACCTCTAGTACAGTGTTGAATAGCACTAGTGAGAGTAAATATATTTATCTTATTCCTGATCTTAGGGAGAAAGGCATCCAGTGTTTTACTATTAAGTATGATGGTTAGCTGTGGATTTTTCATAGGTGTCTGCTAGGTGAGGATGTTTTCCTTTATTTCCAGTTTTTTGACTGTTTTTATCATGAAAGACTGCTGCATTTTGTCAAATGTTTCTTCTGTGTCTATGGAGATAATCAGTGATTCTCATTTTTTATTCTTTTTATTTTTTAAAGATTTTATTTATTTATTCATGAGAGACACAGAAAGAGAGGCAGAGACAGAGGCAGAGGGAGGAGCAGGCTCCTGCAGGGAGCCCAACATGGGACTCGATTCCGGGTCTCCAGGATCACACCCTGGGCTGAAAGCGGTGCTAAACCGCTGAGCCACCCGGGCTGCCCTCATTTTTTATTCTATTGATATGATGATTGATTGATTTCTGAATGTTGAACCAATCTTGCATCCTTGGGATGAATCTCATTTGGTTGTGGTGTATAATTCTTCTTATATGTTGCTGGATTCAGTTTGCTAGTGTTTTGTGGAGGATTATTGTGTCCATATTAATAAGAGATATTGGTCTTTAGTTTTCTTGTTGTATCTTTGTCTGGTTTTGGCATTAGGGTATACTGGCTTCATAAACTCAGTTTAGAAGTGTTCCCTCCTCTTCTCTTTTTTGGAGCAATTTATGAAGAACTGGTTTTGGTTCTTTGACAGTTTGGTTGAATACAGAAGTGAAACTTTCAGGGCCTGAGGTTTTCTTCATGAGGTAGTTTTAAAATTAGAGCAAACTTCTTCATTTGCTATAGGTCTTCAGATTGTCTGCAGAGGGGATATTACTTTGTTTATGGGCGCTTCTAGAGCTAAAGGCATCTCAGGGACCTTAGGCTTTGTGAGTCATTGTGGTCGCTGGTGATCCCTAGTGCCATGGCAGGGGACTTCTGCTTGGGTAAACATATGGCTTAGGCCGAGGGCAGCTTGTGATATGGGCAGGTCAGTCTGCCGAAGGCTGGAGAAGACTCTCCTCCAGCAAGCAAGGTCGGAGGAGGAGTTCTGGGACAGCTGTCTGTGGGCTGGGCTTTAAGAGAGCTTAAGTGACAGGAATGGGCATAACAATTCTGTGCAGAAGGATTGCTGCTCAAAAGCCTGACCTGTGACTTCCTGGTCCTTCTCACATTCACCCTCCCTCCCAAATGGTGGCTATATCTCTAGGGTTCTAGATCTTGTTTAGCTCCACAAGGGAAAGAAACCTTTCTGTCTTATCTCCATGTATCCCCAGTACCCCGTAGGGCATGCATGTGGACGGCAGGACCTTGGGATGATCCGGGGGCGGGGGGGTTCTCAGGATTATGTGTTGAATGGAAGAATGGTCAGCGTTGCCTCTTGGTTTTTGTCTTCTATCAACCAGCAGGCAGACCTGGTCCGCAAATCCTCTCTTCTGAGTCAGTGTGCATCAGGTGTCTTCCCCATCAGCCACACAGGCACGATAGTTACTGCGCTCTGTGCCGTCTGCGAGGCATTGTGGAGGATGACAAAACATAATGTGCTTGGTCCCTGCCTTTGAGACTCTTAACAATGTAGTCGACAGAAAAAACCCCAGTGGATTCGGTTGAACGAGTCCTCAAATGTCCTCTCTGCCGCAGTCCTGTAATGATGACCATTGTTGTTCTTATATTCTTGGTTCCAGTAAGAGTGCCCAGAGTGCTGATGCCAATTGGTGCAGGACTGCCTCCGCCCCCTGAGCTTCTCTTGTTCTCCACTTTTCTTGGTGGGTGGTCCAGTCTCTAATGCCCAGCCTCATTTGATCTTGTATATCTGCAGTTTTTCTGCCTTGACCAAGTCATAACCGTCTCCCTGTCTCTACCCATTCCAGGACCCCTGGAATATCATCCTGGCAGCCTGTGGCAGCTCTGGTCTTAACCCCATAACCCCTGGAGAAGGTAGATGGAACACACACACACAACGCACACACACTCTTTCAATTCTCCCACCAGCAAAGAGCCTCCAGACCACATTCCTTACCACCCACTGTGGCTTGGGGTTGGAGAATTTGGTAGCCTCTTTGTGCAACTCCATTTCTGTGTTGGTCTCAGAGGCTATTTTGGAAAAAAACCAAGGGATTTGGCCTAGTTTAACCGAGTTCAGGCAGGAGCTGTGTGTAAACCTCAGGCACTGTCAGATAAATGGGCCCCACAGAGGAGCCATGAGGGATGGTTATTCTTTGTTCAGGAACTGGAATCCAACCCTCATTGGGGATGTGGATATTGAGCAGATGGGGTAGGAATTAAGACTGTTAATATTTCGGGCTGAGGATGGGAGAGGATGGTTCCTGCCTGTGGGGGAAAGCACTGAGCCCAGGTCCCATAGCACTCATAGTGGCAGTGCTGGCCACTGATCCTGCGGATCGAGGACTGCAAGTCTTGCCCTCACGCTGTTCTGGCATTTTCAGCCCTGACCCATGTGCCAATACCCCAAGGCTGGCAGACATCCTGGGCAAACGCAGAGCTGCAAGGCTCTGAAAGGTCAGCTAGGTAGCTAGTCAACAGTATTAGTTAGTGCTGACCTCATGCCAGGCATTCCTCTAGGCCCATGTTTCTAAGCTGGAGACTGTTTTGCCCTCCATAGGACATTTGGCAGTGGCTGGAGACATTTTTGATGGTCCCAACTGGGAGGCAGGGGCTGCTATTGGCATCTACTGGGTAGAGGCCAGAGATGCTACTCAACGTCCTACAATGCACAAACAGCCCTCGCAACAAAGAATGATCTGGCCCAAAGCATCATAGTGCCCAGGCTGTGGAACCCTGCCCCAGACACTGGGTTCCCGGTGGTGCTTAATCTGGACTAAATCCCTGTCTTCGAAGAGGCAAACTACTAGTGGGGGGTGGACAGCCAATCAATGGGACAGGTCCCTGTCCTCCAAGTGGTGTTGCAAAGACGGTGCATTTGTTAGTTCATTCACTGCCCTCATTCCGCCTGCGTAGGCTGAGGTTTTACTACGTGCCAGGCCCAGGGGTGAGCCCTGGGGAAACGGAAATGCTGTAGATGTGGTGCCTGCCATCGAGTAGTCCAAGCCCGGTGGGGAGTCGGTGTGCACACACACACACACAAACACATGTGCACATAAACACACACACGCATACACCCATATACAAACACGCACACAAATATGCAATAACATCCACAAACACACAGCACACACACACACACACACACGTACAATCCCAGGACCAAGTCATAAGGGCAGAGGTAGAGGGAAGACAAAGGATTATAGGAGAGGAGTGTTTACCGCTAGCCTTGCGGGGAGGGAGTCAAGAAAGTCTTCCTGGGGGAGGAGAGCAGAGTCACAAAGGTTGGGAAGACCCGGATGGTGGGGAGGCTAGTCCTCTAGAAGGAGCTGTCTATGCAAACCACCTCCCCGTGGGCCCCATGGAGCCTGGCGCTAGCTGTGGCGGGGAGGAGGGGGGCAGCCCCCGCAACCCTCCACCGGTCCCTCCTTCCTCCTGCTACTGCGGTGTCTCTCCTCGCCCCCTCCCCCGTGGCGTCTTCAACTCCTCTGTGAAATTGCGTTTCTAACCTTGGCTGCCTCCAGCCCCTCCATCACTGCCAGGAGAGGCCATCAATCCCCTGACCCAGCCGCAGCCCCGCAGCTGGGAGTCAGATGGCGGCCTCAATTATTTTCCTAACAATCAGAGGGGTTCAGTGGGGAAGTAGAGGGGGGAGGCAAGAGCGCTGTGGCCCCCAGGGGCTTTAAATTTGACTGGGTGCCCTTTTGTGCCTTCTGACCGCCTTGCATATTGTGTCTTTCTCTCATATGTAAACAGCATTAAAAATAATGAAAGGGCAGGCCCTGGAAGGCCTCGCTGTGGAGGCTGCTGGGGAAGAGAATCAAAAGATGTTCACAGCTGGCTGCCTTGAGAAGGGTCTAGTGGAAGATGCCAGGGGTCTGGGGTCAGCAAAAATGGATCCTTGTCATGGCTGTTTCATTATCTTGCTGGGTGACCTCAGGTAAATTACTTCACCTTCCTGGGCCACATGTGCCTCATCTGTGAAATTCAGAGAGAGCCCCGTCCCCAGGATATCTCATCATGCAATAATAACGTCTGGTGACATCACTGGCCTTTAAATGATAGGAGCAAAGCAGGAAATTTGAGAGAAAAATACGTCTGCATTTCCTCCCTGTCCCCTACCACCCATGTCCCCCGGAGGTATTAGCGGCCACAGCTGGGAGCTGGTGAGACAGGCTGAAGTCGGACGGGTACATCAGCATTCTCCAGATGATCTGGATTCCCGCGTGCCCTGTCCCCTCACCTTATGCCCTTCCCATTGCCTGGAATTCCCTCCCACCCCCCACCCCCCACTTCCTACAAGCACACATTCCAGCAGGGTCCACATCAGGGGCAACCCCCTGGGAAGCCTCCTTGACTCCCCTGTCTGGTGTCCCTTCTGGTCTCCGATGAACTCTGCTTGCCCCTCTGTTCCGTCTTCAAGGCTGTCTACCTTCGTGTCCCTGACCTGTGACAAAAACTCAATGGCACAGAGCATGTCCACCACGGTGCAGTGACGAGCATCTCCCCACCAGGTGAGTTTGACCTGAGCCAGTTGTTACTGGCATTGAAGCATTGCGGCTACTGATTTTTGGGACATATCTGGCCTTTCTGTGGTCAGGGCACGGGCCCTGTAGGAGACGGCCATACGTGGACTGTGGATGGTGATATGCACCCAAGACGAAGAGGATGAACAAAGGTTGCTTGCGGGGGGGTGGGGGGGTGGTCGCAGACACCTCCCATTGGGTTCATTTAATTGTCAAAAATAGAGGCCTGGTCAAGCGCCTCTCAAAAAAGGTTTGTGGAAGGATACAAAGCTTTTGTGGAGCTTCTGAGGCAGAACTTGTACCCTAGGATTTGTACCCCAGGCAAAACTTGTACCCCTTCATTCCTTGCAGGAATTAAGACCCTAGGGGGATTGTATTTAATAGGGTATTGTGGGGAGTAGCCTCTTTCTGCTTCTCCCCACACATTGGCTCTGCTCCCCTCCTTCCCACCCCACGGGCTCTCACCTCTTCCTCTTATTAAGTCTTAGGTGTGAAAATGCTGCAAATGAAACATCCCTTTTCCTCTCAACGTTGTACTTACGGCCATGAGATATCCAGCCTGTGACTTCCAGAGGTGAACACATGGCTTTTCTTTATGTCCACCAGAGTCAGGCACACGGGCAAGCGCAACCCAACCTGGCAGCTGCAGAGGCTGCAATTCCTCCCTGTCCCCTGGGGTCTCAGTCCCTGGTTCTACCCCAACTGGCCAGGGCCTTGAGTATGGAGCATCCCTTCCGCAGGCCTCTGCCCTGCCACACAAAGGGGGCGATCACTGTGTCCTGTGGACCCCGCTGCAGAGTTTGAGTCATTCCACCTCGCCTCAAAAATAATCTCTCCCAACCATTCATCAATTCTAAGCGCTTTCCTTCTCTGGCCTCTGAGGGCCTCAGTTCTCTCATCTATAAAATGGAGAGGTCTCTTTCTGTTAAGTGGCTCTGTGGGCTTCGGGGACCTGGGGCTGGGTGTGGACCTCAGCCGTTAGAGGCACTGACTTAGGCCCCTTGCTTGCACGGTCTTGCCCTGACCCCCAAACCTTTGGATGCGAAACCTCTAGTTCATTATCCAGATGTGCCATTCTGGTGCCAAACAGCTAGATCTTTGGGAACATCTGCAAGAGGGCTTGCCAAGACTGAGGCCATCATCAGCCCCCTCCCAAACCAGAGATTCATGGTCACTAACCAAGGTCTATGAAATTGTCACCCTGTGAATAGGTCATTGGCAGCCAGGGTCAGCTTCAGGTTTTCAGAGGAACATTTGGGAGTAATTTTGGAAGCATTCTGCTCCTTTTCTCTCCTTTTCGAGAGTGGTGAAACTAGAGAGGGAGAAGCCCAAGAAGCATCCCTCCCACGTGGCTATGAACGTAAAAGCAGGGCACCATTGTCCCTGCCTCTTCCCTGCAGAATTTACAGTCTGCAGCTTGCAAATTACTGGAGGGAATATGGAAAAGCTGGGTAATGATGTGGGAGAGAACATTCCCCAGCGCTGACGTGGCCTTGCCTGCACCAGAGAACCAGAGAGTGGGTAATTGAAGCTCACGCTCTGAACGGTTGTAGCAAAGGTAATCTCCATGACGGCATTTGTAATATCCCTACTGCACCGGGAGGGCTGTGGTGGTGGGGGAGCCAGACTTTGATGAAAGACAGAAGCAGGGAGCCCCGGGCTTGCACTCCTATGAGGCCCTTGGTTCTCAAGGAACTCAGGGCTAAGGCAGGACTTGTCCCCAATGGGCCCTCGCCCATGCAATGAGGCTGTGGCCTGGCGTATGGAAGTGGAGTCCAAGCAGGGCTGGAAACTCCATAGGGTAGTGACTCTGTCTTTCTATCACTATATTCTCAGCTCCAGGCATGGGCCCCGATGCTGAGGAGATCCTTAGAGTCTTCGGTTCATTGAATAAATGGATGAATGCATGCACGAATGATGAGCACAATGTGCACATGAGCACAATGGGGACTTCCATTCCATTCACCTGGGTTTTCATCTCACGGCTTGTGCCTTGGTTTGCCCAAGAGTCAGATGCCAAAATCATGGGGTGACATTCAACTACATTCATGCAGTAGGAGGGATTAGGGTTATCTAGCTGTCTCAGGATAAAATATCCCCATCTTCACATTTCTGAAGCTGGGAGGGGGAGCAGGCTGTTCCCCCTGGCATTGGACACTTAGAGTTAGGACCAGTGGGTAGAACTCAGAGGCAGATCTCAGCCCCACCTAATCCCGATTGCTCACATTTATTGAGCACTTACTTCATGCAGGGCCCTGTTACTATTGCAGATGATGGACATCGAGACTCAGTGTGTAATGGTTAATTTTATGTGTCAACTTGACTGAGTCACAGGGTGTCCAGATATTTAGTTAACCATTATTTCTGGGTGTGTCCGTGAGGGTGTTTCTGGAAGAGATTAGTATTTGAATCAGTAGACTGAGTAAAGCAGATTACCCTTTCCAGTGTGAGTGGGCCTCATCCAATCCTTTGAGGGCTTCAATAGAACAAAAAGACAGAGGAGGAGAGGAAGAGAATTCTCTCTCTTTCGCCTGCCTGACAGACCAGAGCATCCATCTTCTCCTGCCCTTGGATGACGACTTCAGGCTGTCAGTTATTCTGGTTCTCAGGCCTTTGGAATCAGACTGGCACCAAACCACTCACTTTCCTGGGTCTCCAGCTTGTAGATGGCACATCGTGAGACTTCTCAGACTCCATAATGGCATGAGCCAATTCCTTATAATGAATCTCTTTGTGTCTAGATCCATCTTATTGGGTCTGTTTTCCTGGAGAACTGAGATGAATAGTTAGAGAGTGTATTCATTTTTAGAGTCGTCATAACCAATAACCACAAGCTAGAAGGCTCAACACAGCACAACTCTATTCTTTCCCAGGTCTGAAAGCCAGAGGTACAAAGTCAGGGTGACAGAGCCACATTCCCTCCAAAGGATCTAGGGGCAAACCCTGTCTTATCTTTTCCAGTTTCTGGTGGCTGCCAGCGATCCTCATGTCCCTTGGTTTGATGTGGAGACACATCACTCCAGTCTCTGCCTCTGCCTTCTCGTCCTTGCTCCTCTGTGACTTGGTCTGGATTTAGGGCCTACCCTGAAAATCCAGAATGATATCATCTCAAAATCCTTAATGGAATTACATCTACAAAGACCCTTATCCCAAATAAAATCACATTCCCATGTGCTGGGTGGACGTATCATTTGGGTAGTGTCATGCTTGTGTCTCCCTACAATTCATCTATTGGAACTCTAACCCCCAAAGTGATGAGCTTTTGAAGGTAATTATGGTCAGAGGAGGTCATGAGAGTGGGGCTTAGTGTCCAACAAGCAGACAATCAGAGAGCTGTCTCTGTCTCTGTGTGGGAAGAGCACCCAGTGAGGGGGTGGTGGCCTGTGAGGCGAGAGAAGAGGCCTCAGACCTTTCTGGCACCTCAGTCTTGGATTTCCCAGCCTCCTGACTGTGAGGAATACATTTCTGTTGAACCCCCAGCCTGTGGTATTTTGTGGTAGCAGCCTGAGCTGAGTGATATGGGTGTCCCTGTTCAACCCAGTATGGGGAGGATCAGCAGTTGTAGAGGTCCGTGGAGATGGGGCTTTTCTCCATTTCCTCTGATAGCCTTCGAAGGGCCTTATAACTATGTAGCAGGGAAGCTACCTCCCTGGGAGGTAGTGGGTTCTTACCAGAGAGAGGCTCACCTGGCTCCTCTGATCTTGGATCATGTGGTGGGATCCCTTTTAGACCCGGGATTCGAAATGGCACGTGGACTGCACCCCTTGCCTTCTGTCCACTAGCAGTGAGCTCAGAAGACCCAGGCAAAGTCACCACTGGGGATGGAACTTCAGGCATTTGCTGGATATTTACAGAGGCTAGAACCTTCAGAAGGAGGCTGACTCATGCCTCCGGGGAGGATTTTCAGCCTGTAGTAAGGGCTGCTCTGCACCCTGGTTATCAGTCTTTCCAGGATTAGCGGATCCAGACAGAGGAGGGGAGTTATAAATTACCCACGGGCTGACTCACACCCCAGAGTGAGCTGGGGAGTCATGGGGACCTTCCAGATCCCTCCGGCCCTTTCGCAGATCTGAGCCCTGGGAAAACTCTATTTCAGGCTGAGGGTGGGAGAGGGAGATTTCTTAGGGCCCCAGGCCTTGCCAAATGTGCAATCAACATTCCCGTCCAGCCCTCCCCCCAATCCAGCCCTCCCCCCCGGCCTCCCCCGACATCTATAATTCCGTTTGTTGTGCTCGCAAACACCGTGTTGGAAGATTTCATGCTAATGAAAGGGTTTCTTGATTAGGTTATGCTGTTACTGTAAATGTTCCCTCATTATCTATGTTATGGTAGGAATTTGAAAAAGTATAAATTGAGCGTCTTGCATAATTTATAAAACCTGAATGTTTCCTAATTAGTTCGGTTAGGTTAATGACGGTGCGGCGTCACTTCTTCCTGGCCCCTGTTAATGACCTTTCCCCTCTTCATTTCCAACACTTTCTGCTATTTACAAAGCCCCCCACCAAATCCGACTGGCAGCCTGCAGAGTGGCCCCATCTAGCCCGGATGGGAGGATGAAATGCCTCGCAAGACGTGAATAGCGCCTTTTTTCTCGGCTTGCCCCCAGCCTCCGCTGAGGCCAAGAGGCAGGCTGCTGAAGGGCGCCCGGGCCCAAATCTGGCCCGGCCGATCCCCTGAAGAATGCCGGTGGAGTGCATTCCTTCCGCCTGTGCGTAGGGACCGGTCCTGGCCTCCATTAGCAGCTGGAGAAGTGAAAATGCTGGAGGAGATGGGGGAGGGAAAAAAAGCCCTCTCAAAAGGATTCTAAAATAACATTTTGCATCCTCAAGTAATTCCCAGTTCTCCCTGGCAACCATTCATTTCTTCCGAACAGCAGAAATTTGCAATATGAAAGTGGATTGGCTTCTCCCTCCCTTGGGGCCCCTGTATCTCTTCATCCAGCGCCTTGGGTAAAAAGCAATGCATACGTTTACAATATAAATGTGATTTAATCGACCTCCCTGTCAGGGAGAAATGGCAAGCATATCAAACAAGACCAAGATGTTAGAAAGAAAAATCATAAATTATTCCAGTGACGAGTTTCTGAGCCGCCTCCCGGACTACTAGATGATGCTATATAAGGCTGTTCCTTGAAACAATAATTAAGATAATTCTGTATGACAAGGAGAAAAATGTCCAGCTTTGTATGAAATGTGCTTCATGTTAGCAAGCTGAATGCTTGGTATTGATTACACTCCCCCCACCATCCCCCCCCACCCGCCACTACGATTCAAGGCTAAAATTAATTGAATGATGCAACATTTCTTTTCTTGAATCCTTATTTACCGTACATGCCTCCTAGAAGCCATGCAAAGTGGGCTGGCCTCTGATGCTCTAAATTGGTCTCTTCCTTCGGCGGTGTCTGGGAGCACACTCACATGTACACACACACACGCACACACCCTCAGCTTGGTGTCCATTGTTCTCGGCTCTGGAAGGCACCATGTCTCCCCTCGGGGGCAGGTTTGATGGACATATCAGCACAGCAGAGCCCTAACTTTTCCATTATGAGGCCACCATGGGGCTCTCCTACAGAAATATGGCCAGTGTCGGAGGGGGGAGCACGGTCCCCATGCCGAAGGGACTGGACCCCCACCCTCCCCAGCCCTTGCAGTCTAGGGAGCAGCACCTGGCCTGTGTCTAGCAGTGTCCTCTCTTCCCTCCCCCTCCCAGCCTTCCAGGGTGCCCTGTGGACCTATTTGGGCCCCCTCAACCCTCCCCTCTTCCCTTCTAGCTGCCGGATCCTGGCATCGACATCCTCCCTCCCATGAGAGGCACCTGGCGCTATCCTGGCAGAGAGAGAGAGAGAGAGAGAGATGGCTGATGGCTGATGGCTGCAGCTCTGCTGGCTTTGCTGCAGCTCTCTTTCATCCTGACTGCAATAGCTGCCACAGGGGCGGCTGGTGGAGACAGAGGCATGGCCTTGGGTAGTTAATCCACAGCGAGGCCCCTGGGCACCTGCAGTGAGGCCAGGGCCTTCCCCTGCCCAGGGAGGCTGGGGAGCAGTGGCAGAGGCGGCGGGCAGGGTGTCCCCGGGGGCCGCGTTCCAGCATGCCCCGAACTTGCTGGGTGACTTGAATGAGTCCCTTCTGTCCTCTGAGCCCAGATTCCCCACTGCGGAGGGTGCTGGTGGGGATTGAAGGCAGCAGCCAGGCCCAGGGCTGCCATGTTGTGCACAATCGATGATTTTTTTCTTTCTTTTTCTTTTTTTTTTTCTTAAACCAGAGGCACTTAGGCGATTGTGAGATGAATAAGTGGCTCTCAGTTTGACAGTCCTGTTCGTGACAACCCAGGGCCTTGCCTCCCGAGAGCCATTCTTTCCAGAATGATGACAAAGGAGGGCTCTTCTCTTTTGCCCTGAATGCCAAGGGGAGCTGGTGGTTTCACTGAGCCCCTCAGAACTGCCCTTTGGGGACAGGCATCAGGGGTGCCCTTGGACTCCTGCCTTAGTTGTTTCCAGGAGGCGTGGAGCACCCCCAGCTGCAGCTGCAGCTCACGGAGCCGGGTGGTGGCAGCCACGCCGTGCATCAGGGCCCTGGCAGGAGACTGCTGCTGGAGGAAGGCCGCCAAGGAGGCAGGGTTACGCAGAACCCACTCACAGGGAGCCGTGCCCAGTGGGAGCCGCGCCCAGGGGCCTTCGGCACCCATTAACACCTGCCCTTTAGTTGGCCCACAGCTAGGACAGGGCGGGAACTAGACTGAGGGGACGTCGGCCTGGCTACAGGTGGCACTAGAAGGTCTGTTGTACCTGGTCAAGGACCCCGTGCAGGTGGAGCACGGCGCCCAGCACCGAGGAAGCACTCCACAGAGGAGGGGAGCCTCCCCGTTGAGGGCAGTGATGCCGAAGCACCTAGTTCTGAGCACTCCAAGGCCAGGTGCTTGAAAAGCCACGTGAGGAGGCCTCTCGCGGCCCGTTTCCCTCCCTGCCTCCCCTCTCCGGGGGGCCGGGGGAGCACCCAGATGGCCTGGGCCGACTTGGCGCTGGAAGCCCAGTCTCTGGCATGAGGCCCAGCCCAGGCAGCGCCTGAACTGTCCTCCCCTGACCCCGGATGATCCATCAAATCCTCAGACATCTCTGAATCCCCTGCGTGGCTGGTACCCTGTAGGAGCTCGACAAGGACTTGCTGAGTGGTTGGCTGCTTGACGAAGAAGCAGCCCTTCTCCGCTGATGAAAGAGCAATTAAGACTTTAGGAGTCTGCAGTCTAGACGGGGAGCTGTCAAGTCTCCCATAAGTGGGTCTGGGAGCTGGTAATGGGAGATTAGGAGCTCCTAGAGAGGAGCAGAGCCTCAGACGGCGGAGGGAGCCTGGGGGTGGTCCAGGTGGGGCAGCGGCGGGGAGGGAGCCTGGGAACAGCACTGGCCTGCCCTCCCTGCCACACGGGCTTGTTTGTACGCTGCTCTCCATTCTGACTTTGCCGCAGTCAAAACAACACTCCTGTCACTTGTCACCTTAGATGACACTCAAGAAGCAAGTGCTTAGAAGGAACAGCGACTTCCCCCCAAGCACTCCTCTCTCGGAACCCCTGGGAGGAACCCTGTGCCCGAAGACCTGGGTTTGAATGCTGGCCTCCAGTCAACCGCACCCCTTTGAGCTCTGGGCTCCTCACCTGTGAGGCACGGTTAAGGCTTGGGAATGGGTCATTCCTGATATGTGACTCCAGGCTTGTGTGCTTAGCCCATCTCCTCACGTAGCAGCCTGGGGAGGCTTCCTGGAGGAGGTGTTACAAAAGAGAGTTGCTGGGTAAGAGATGAAGCCACGAGTTCAACCACTGCAGGCTGAGCTTCTGTGTGACTGCCTGCAGCAGCAAGCAAGGGGTGGGGGGTATGGGTGGGAGACAGGGGGCGGGGCGGCAGGTGAGCCCATTCCCTGCTTTGGTTCTCTGAGCCCCCATCATTGTCTACCTCACTGTATCCTTCCTTCTACTCTGCACCTCGGGTCCTCAGCACAGCACCCCTGCCACTTGCATGCTCCTCCTGCAGCCCTCCTAGCTGGGGCTGGGGCATGGCCTTGGCTCCTGGAATTTGGGAGACTTTTAATCACTCTCTTTTGTCCACGGGGCATTAGGGTGCCTCCAGCTTAGAGACAATTAGTAAATTATTATTATTGGTTTCCATTTGTGCAGCGCTGCCCTTTGAGGAGCCAGCTGATTTAATTGAGATGGGTGATGGGAGCACAAGCAGCTCTCCTCGCTCCACGCATGCCTGGGAAGCCGAGAGTGAGTAAACAGATGGTGCTCATGGGGAGCTCAGCATTTTGTGTGATGGAGCAAACCCCTCTGCGGTGCAAAACATCTACGGCTCAGAGCCTGCTCGGCTGTGTACCGGGAGCCCAAGAGCTGGCGAGGGATGGACACGGCCTTGATGGGGAGTCGGGGTCCTGGGG
This sequence comes from Canis lupus familiaris, assembly GCF_011100685.1. Taxonomy (NCBI): domain Eukaryota; kingdom Metazoa; phylum Chordata; class Mammalia; order Carnivora; family Canidae; genus Canis; species Canis lupus. The sequence goes on from NC_049225.1 coordinate 28,894,841, forward strand.
TGCTACCTGGAGAGGGCCTTACGGCTCCTGCCCCATCTGGGGCCCTGTCTCTCAGCCCATCCATCACCTTTCCCCTTCCTCCCTGCTCCCCTTCCAGGTATAGTCTAGTCCAGTGGGTCTCGCACTCTGACCCGAGTCAGAATCACCTGGAAGCGCATCAGCACCGACGGCTGGGCCCCGTCTCCAAGGTGTCTGATCCACTGCCTCGGGGGCGGCATCTGAGAATCTGCATTTCTCCCAGTTCCTGGGTGATGCCGATGGTCCACAGAGCGCCCTTGGAGGACCGCCTTGTCCCCTGGTTCTCATCTGTGGTGGGGCAGGAGAGTCACGGGCGGTGGGGGGCATTTCAGGCCATTTCCAGCCCACTCCCCTGGCCAGGGTCTGTCTGTCTAGAGTGAGCTCTGGAGAGGATGCTTCCAGAAGACTGGCCCTGTGATTCTAATGGGCGCAGGCATGAGAACACCAGCCGCACCCTTTCCTGGGACACGAGAGCCCACTTGCTGGGGGTCAGAGAAGTGCTTGTCCAGCCGCTGAGGGGCTCCTGGCCACCTGCCACCTGGTCTTGACCTCCAGTGCCTCGACGGCCTCCCCGTCTCTCCCTTGCCTTGTCTGCAGCATGCCGCTCACCTCCCTGCCTTACCTCCTTGCTTCTGTGAGGGATCCCAGCCGGTGGTGTTACCCGTGCTCTGCTGAATCTCCCCTTTGCTTCTCAGGAAGTCAGGGGCTGCCTCACAACTTCTGGGTGCTTGCCGTTGCTGGAACCCGCTGCGGTCTGGTGCAAGGGGAAGGAGGACAGGCTGCTCCCCTGCAGCACGTCTCCCTCAGGCCCCGTGTCTCCCAGAGCGGGAGGTGTGGACACCTTCTCCCTGGGCTCATCCTCTCCCAGTGAAATGGACGGATTTTGCTTTGGCTCCGTAGGGCTCCTCCACGCTGCTGGGCAGCTGTGGTCCCCGGGTGGAAGGGGAGTCGGAATCCTCAGGGGCAGTGTCCAGGGTCACCCTGGCGCCTTCCACCCCAGGATGCCCCAGGGAATGCCAGCTGAGCTTCCCTCTCCTGCCAGTGGGGGGTCTGTACTTGCAGCTCCTCGGCTGGCAGGTGTGACCTCACCTGGCTGGTGGCCTCCCGAAGCCACAGGGGACTCCCGCCTCATCCTTAACTTCTGTGCTCATGTGTGTGGGGCCCCGAGGTCCCCTGCTGCGCTCTTCAGGACCTACGAAAACCAGCATGGGGTCTTCGCTCCCCCATCTAATTCCTGGCTCCCTAAGCCCTGGGTCTTCCTTTCCAAGTACAGGCTTCTGTGGGCATCACCACTTCCTACCCACTCACACCTCAAATTCCAGGGGACATACTTCCAGCCCTCAAAGGGCCACCCCCATGCCTCACGCTTCTGCACCCAGCCAGCACCTGCGGGCTTGTAGAGCCCGTGTCCACTTCTTGCGGGCACCCATGTCTGTAGGAACGATTCTCCTGGACGTCTTCCTTCTGCTTCGTTTGGAGGAAGAGAGCATTGTATCTCTTGGCTGATGGTGGACGTCGCTTCTCACCTGGCCCAAGGCCTCCGCGGCCCGCACCTCCCAGGTGGTCCTAGATGGAGGATGCCTGGGAAGAGGCGGTTACAGGTGGTGGCCCAGCGGGGAGCTGGCTGACCCTGCTTGCCACCAGCTTTCTTGGTATGGCATCATTGGCGCTCCTTCCCACGGGAAAGGCCCAATCAGCACCCTATTATTTACCCACCGTGTCTTTCTCTCCTTTACGTCTTCTCTCCCTCCCTGCCCCGGACATTCGGTGAGCCCACTTCTTCCAGACCCAGTTCAAGATACTGGGGAGTGTAGACACATCTTTAGGGCAGATGATCAGGAATTGGGGCCAGATTTGGCTCAGGGCATGATGCCAGAGTCCCGGGATTGAGCCCCACATCAGGTTTCCTGCATAGAGCCTGCTTCTCTTTCTGACTATGTCTCTGCCTCTCTCTCTCTCTCTCTCTCTCTGTGTGTGTCTCTCATTAATAAATAAAATAAAATCTTTAAAAAAATAAAAAAATTAAAAAAAAGGAATTGGGACCAGACAGCTCCCCACTGTGCCACTGTCCCCAGCACCAAGTAAGCAGGCTGTGATTAACAGGGTGGTGGGACAGTCGTGGGGGCAAGCCCACGGGGTATGGGAACAGGGTACGCAAACCTCACTAACTTTGGGGCTTGGGGAAAGCTTCCTGGCTCAGAAGGGGTGGCATCTGAATGGGACCTTGAAGGCTGAATGCGAGTTTGCCACTCAGCTAGGAGGAGAACACTTTATGGTGAGGGATAATCAACAAAAGGGGAGTTGATGAATCGGGGACCTGTGGGGATGTTTGGAGTGACTGGGGCACAGTGGAGAGGGCAGGAAAGCACGAGTACCAGGCAGGGACCAGGACATGAAGGGCCTTGTAGGTCCGCCGAGGGGCCAGGACCACCTCTCCAGGTGATTTGGTTAAACACCCCCCACACCCCCCGCCACACACCGCCCTAACTAAGGCTTCTGCTCCAAAGGGTCTGGTTGGTCACTTTCTTCACACGGTGGCAACTCCAAAGCCGCAGTCACTTGGGTGGCCACCACTCCCGAGAGGAGAAGTCTTCTGTCTTGACCCCTCTAGGGCGGCAGACACAGGGCAGGGTCTCCCTTTCCCCTGGAACTCCGGCGGGCTTGCAGGGGAGGGAGGCCCAAGCGTCGGGACAGCCTCTGGCTCAGTTTGTCTGGGAAGACTTAGGCTGAAATATGAGTGGCACAAATCTCGGCTGGGAGGTGAGGAATGCACGGGACTCAAATGATTTACCTAAAAGAAAAAGCAGAACAGCGATTATTTTTTGGAGGTGGGACTTAGGCGTGACATTTCAAAAATGCGTTTCCATTTCTCATGTTCTATGAGCATCTGCTTCCTTTCAATAGGGAAAAAACCCACGTTCATTCCACAGCCATTTATTCGGTGTCAGAGTTTTCGAGACCTTGTGGGTCCGGCGGTCCGCCAGACAGGCTGGCCCTTACCTCCCAGAGGGTGATCCTACCTCTCTGTTCGCTGGCGCTGCCGCGGTCTGGGGGCACTGCCTACACACCCTCATTAGTGTCGACGGTGACTCGTGGCGATGGGCATAATTCACGCCAACTCGTGCACAAAGAACTAGAGGCTCAGAGCAGTTAAATCACATGGCTAAGGTCACACAGTTAAGGAAGCAGCTGAACTGGGATCCAAGCCCAGATGTGTTTGGCGCCAAAGGCGGGGGCCCCTCGATGCTGATTCTTTTGGTCCACCTGGCTGCCTCTGCAGGCTTGATGTTCCCCCAGGCTCGACCCCTTCCTCCTTGGATGACCCCGGGGAAGTCACACTGCTTGTCTGAGCCTCAATATTCCCACCTGTAAAATGAAGGGAATTATACATCCTTTGCAGTTTTGTAGTTAAAAGTGAAGAGAATTAATGGTGGTTACTTAGGACAAGACTTGATCCTAGTGGATGCTTGGCCAGTAAGAGTTTCTAATCCCAGGAGGTGGTGATGTGAGTCGGTGTCAGATTTCTGCTTCCTGTACCTACAAAGAATCCATTTCTCTTATCTGCTTCCAGTTCCTGGCTTTAGAAGACACAGAGGGTGTGGCTTAAGCCCCTCAACTCAGTCACAGGAAATGAAATCCAGGTGGGAACTATAGGACCAACTCAGTCCTCATCCCCCTGTCCGTGTCCCCCAGCTCCCCGTGGCTGTTCTTCCCCTCAGGCCCAGGCTCAGCCAAGTCCTGAGCCAACCGGGACATGGCAGGCAGCATAGAACAGCCTCCACTCTCTCCGTGGAGGTGTCAGGATTATAGACGCCAAGGCCAGGGTGAACCATGGGGGGCCGGCCTTGTAAATGCTTGTTGGCAGCAACCACTGCTGTTTGGGATACCTATTGCGTGCCAGCTACTTCTTCCAGGTAATTCACCCTTCCTGGAGCAGGTGGCTCCACCTCTCAGTGCACAGGGTATTTGCCCTGCTGGTTAGCCCACAGCCCTAAGCTCTCTGCAGCCTGGAGAAGACGCAGCTCTGTTTCTGGAGGGTTGCTGGAAGGTCATGCTCTGCATGGTCCCAGGAACCTCTGTGCTTTCCCTTCGTTCTGAGTCAGACCATTTGCTACCTTGGCGCCCAGTCGTTCCCGGGAGAGGGGCTTCACTGCGCCCTGGGGTGCGCAGCCCTGTGCCGCTGCTGCAGGGAGGCCCTGGGGGACTCAGCCCCAGGAACTGGGCGTTGTGCCCCTGGCAGGAGGGCTGCGGCCACGGAAAGTGTTGGGAGGCTTTTCTCTCACTCTTAGACCGGGGCCAAGGGGAGCCCATCCTGGGGAGTTTCTTTCTAGCTTCTGGAAATGAGTCTGCACTCCTCTGTTTCTTCCTCCTGGCTTCGTCTGCCAGGGAGCACTCACCAGATGGGGAGCCCTCTGCAGGGGGACCCCGGGGCAGTAGCGCCCACAGCTCTGTGCACCCACTCACCCTTGTCCCTTTGGGCTACTCTCTGGGCTGGCCTTTGGGGGTCCCCTCCGCATCTGACTCCCTTCTCCCTGCTACCCCCCCAAGTCGGCTGCCTCCCCTCCCCACAGACCTGGGCCTTCCTGGCAGCCCAACAGGCACGGCTGACTTCTCCCGTTTCCATGGGAACAGAGTCCAACTGTAGTCAGAAAACTAACTAGAGAGGCTAAGGAAGGCTGTGTGTGAGTGACTGAGAGTGTGAGCAGGTGTGTGAGCGAGTCAGTGTGTGACTGTGTGTGTGAATGAACGTGTGTGAGTGCAAGTGGGTGTGTACGGGTGAGTGTGAGAGTGGGTGTGTGAGTGGGTATGTATGAGTGAGGGTGTGAGGGTGTGTGGTGTGAGTGTATAGGTGAGTGTGAATGTGAGAGTACACGTGAGTGTGTGTGTACATGTGAATGTGTGAGTGTATGGGTGTGTGTGAACGTGTGTGACTGTATGCATGTGAATGTGTGTGAATGGATGGGTGTCTGTGACTGTGTGAATGGGTATGTGTGTGAGAGTGGGTGTGTGTGGGTGACTGTGCATGAATATATGTTACTGGGTGTGTGAACATGTGAGAGTGCGTGCATGTGAAGGTGTGAGTGTATGGATGTGTGAGTGTGTGGGTGACTATGCATGTGAGTGTATGGATGTGTGTGTGCATGTGTGCGAGTGTACGGGTAAGTGTGAGTATGTGAGTGAGTGTGTGTATATGTGAATGTGTGAGTGTATGGGTGGGTGTGCATGACTGAGCATGGACGTGTGCGAGTGTACAGGTGGGTATGAGTGTGTGAGTATGAGCATGTATATGTGAATGTGTGAATGTACAGGTGGGTGTGCATGACTGAGTATAGTGCGTGAGTGTGAGTGTACAGGTGAGTGTGAGTGAGTGTGAGCATGTATATGTGAATGTGAGTGTACGGGTGGGTGTGCGTGACTGTAGCGCGTGAGTGTGTGTGAGTGTACGGGTGGGTGTGGGTATGAGTGAGGGTGTGAGCGCGTGTGCGTGGTGCCCCGGGAGCGCAGGGGGCTGGCGGGGGCCCTGTCGCTCCGTGGCCGTGGGAGCCCCTCCGCCCCCCCAGGCGGTGACAGCGCCGCCACAGCCCCTGCGTCTGGGCGCTGCCGTGATGTCGCACCGGGGTCCATCCATCTGCATAATCATCTTAACCTGCATCCACAAGAGAGTTAAAGGGTCTGGGCTGTTGGAAAATGACCATAAAAGCTGCACGCGCGGGCCTTGGGCGGCAGCGCCGACATCTATCACAGGGTCATTATCGCAGGGAGCGCAGTGGCAGCGGCAGGGGTAGGGGACCCCCGCTGTGACCTGGAAGGAGGGTGGGGGTGCGGGAGCGCCCAGGTGCTGAGAGGGTGGCCCCCTCCTGGCCGAGCGCTCCCTTCTCGCAGAGCAGGGCCCTTGCCCTGACGCTGGGGACTCAGGTGACCGGTGGTGGTTTCCAATTCTAGATAAAGGACGCCCAGGGCTCTCCCCTCCCTACTGTGTCCTGGCTGCCCAACGACTCCAGGTCTTGACACCCCCTTCCTTTCTCCACCGCTGGCGTCTTCTGTCTGTGAAGTGGGGGGTTGGACTGGCCAGTGGTTTCCATGCTGAGGTTCTACAGCCGCTAGGAGGGGACGAGGGCGGGGGAGGCACGTCCACCTCCTCGCGCCAGCCGGGTGGCTCTGCTGTCATTGAGGCTCATCCAGGTTCTCCAGAAGCTTCTGTGTGAAGAACGGCTCCCTGCTGCCCCAAGGGTCGGGCGCCCTCTGGGGCTTGGCCCCGAGGCTCTGGATGTGGCCACCGAGGGAAGGAGTGGTGGCACCTCTCTTCCTTGGCTGGGCTCAGCAGCCCCCTTGGCGCTCAGGTGACTCGTGCGATGAGCGCTGGCTGTCCAGGTTCCTACTGAAGCTTTGCCTTGGGTCAGCGGGTGGCTCGAAAGCGGGGGGAGCTCCCCGGTGTAGTGCGGTCGGGGATGCTTTGCCCATGGGAGCCTCCTCCCACCGAGCCACAGAGTGGCCTCTCAGAGACTCTGCCTCGATGGGTCCAGCGTGGGGGCGCGGGTGGGACGCGGAAGTGTCGCAGACTTGTTTAGTACTGGGGTCTCTTCCAGATGGTCCAAGCAGAGGCTCCAGATGAAAGCAGAGCTGCCAGGGTGAGATTGGGGTAGTGCCCGGGCACCCCCACCGCCCCTCCACCTCCACTAGCTTATTTAGTTCATGGCCCTCCCCTCCTGCTTGAGAAAAGCAGCCTTGTGAGCTGGGTGCTCGAGCCCAGGAAGGACGAGTGCCAGGGGTGGTGATGGGACCCAGGTCTCCCGTGCAAGTCTCACCGCCCGCCTACAGCTGCGGGCCCTGGGCGGCCGTCGTGTTAGCTGGTTGTGGCTGTGGGGGTCTGAGTCACAGGGAGGCCCTCGCTCCCGTGAGGTCCCAGGGGGTGCTGGAAAGAGTAACTTCCCGGAGGCAGGAGGCGTGGCCGTCTCAGATCTGCAAAGCCACTGTGTGACACTGAGTGAGCGGCTTGCCCTCTCTGGGCCACAGCACCGTGGGTGGGCAGGGGGTGGTCTGACCCTGGCATCTCTCAAGGCCTCTCACGGTAGGGACCCCCACTCTGGGTAATGTCAAGATCTTTCTGGAGGCAGGAGCGAGAAGAGCTAGGTCGTGGACGTGAGCGTGTGGAGGGAGACCGGGGCTTGCTTGCCCCCTGGAAGGGAGGCCAGGATGGCTCCTTCTCGCGGGTGCTCAGGTCTTAGTGGCCCACGAGTGAGCATGAGGGTGCTGGGCCTGCCCGCTGCTCCCGGCTGCTACCGTGACCGACACCAGGCTGGGTCCTCATCCCACTGCTCTTCCTGGGCGTCTGCTGGTGACCAGTACTCCCAGGCTCTCCCTGGTGGGAAGAGGGCGTGGAATGTCTCCTGGAGGGAGCCGGCCCTCCGGGTGGGCAGAGGCCCGGGCAGCTGAGATATGACGGAGAGGAAGGTGCGACACCTGTCCTCAGGGAGCACCTTGTCTGGTGGGGGAGGCCGCGGTACGGTTCCCATGGTTATGAATCTTAGCTGCCTTAGGCATATGGCCCGTCCCTGTTTTCCAAGGCTCACGGCTGCCTCTGCGCCTCCCAAATGCTTCAGCTCAGCTGCCCTGGGTTGTCCTCCTGCCCCCCGGGTTGGGGCATGGTCCAACATGCCTGGACATTAGAGGGGAGGGCGCCGATCCCCAGGGCCGCCGCTCGCCCGGCCTGTGTGGCTCCCTCAGCATGCAGCCTGCTTTCTGCCACCTTCCAATCCCGTCTAGGGCATGGGTCCCTCTGGAGGGCTGCCCCGGGTCCTGACCCCCATGAGACCTCATGGGGCCATTGCTCTAGGCTCTCACTTGTTCCCTGGCGGCATCACCGGGGAGGAGTGAGCAGATGCCCTCTCCTTGAGGGACACCCTTCATCATTCTTCCCCCTCCGTTTGGGGAAAACTCTTTGGGTTTGGGGAGAAATCATTCCCCATTCATGATTCTTTCCAGAATCTCTGGCTTCTTGCTGAGAACTTGCTTTCTCCCTCTTTATTTCTGTGCAAACCCTCCACATTCAGCTGACGGACTTTTGGAAGCAAAAGCCAGGACGTCCTATAAGCACCACCTGCTTTCTGCTGTGCAGCAGTTCTCTTGTGAAGCAAGAGACCACAAGGGCAAGGAAAAGGAAAGAAAATTCAGGAGGAAAAAAAAAAAAAAAAAGAAAGAAAGAAAATTCAGGAGGAAAAAGACTCTGTGAGTTGGGTATTTTAATAAGCATCCAGGCAGGAGGCAACACGTGTGAACGTGAGTGCCTGTGCGTGGGCTCATGACTAAGGTAACCAGCAGTGCTCAGATGGGGCCGGGTTCGGCTGTGCCGGCTCGGGCCCTGGATTGCGGGACAGGACTGGTCCTTGGCCGACTGGGAACCATCCCTGACGTCAGAACAGCACGAAGCAGGATACCCACCAGAAGCCTCAGACTTGAGGAGCTCTGCAGAGAGAGGGCAGCCAGGTCCCGGCTGCTGTAGGAAGTCAGATTCAGACAAGAGGGGAAGAGATGGGGCTTGGGAGCAGCCCCAGACAGGGCCAGGCTTTGCAGTTCAGGCTGACGGCTCCAAACCTGATCCTTCGGGCCTAGGGAGCCATGGAAGCTTTCTGAGCGGAGGAGCGGATGGTGAGGGGTGGCGAGGTCCTGTCAGTTTGAAGAGAAGAAAGGAACATGTCATCGCAGAGGGTGGTGGTGTTGGGAGGCTTCTTGAAGGACTCATTCATTCATCCACTCCCACTTTCCCTGTGCCTGTTCCCATGATGAACAAAATAACCCAAGCGCCTGTCTTTGTGCTGCGCTGGGGGAGACGGGTTAACCAACATGCAATCGTATGTGACGCGGGATCAGAGGGAAAATACTGCGGAGTAAGGAGGCTGAGAGGGAGGGGCCAGTGTGAGAGACCCATTCCTTCATGACACGCGTGGAAGAGGGTAAGGCCGACTGGGTTCAGGGCGGTCTTACTACAGTGGGTTTGGTTAGGGGAGAGAAATCCGGGCTCAGTGCCGGATAAAACGGGGAGAGGGGATTTACAGCCAAGGAGCAGGGTGGGCGTCCATGGACAGAAGATTGCTAAGAGGAGTCCTTGGGGGTCGGGGTGTCTTGGCATAACCACTCCCCAGGATTCTTGCTGCAGGCAGACCAGGGTGGTGAGATGCACAGGTGGACGGAGGTCATCAGATATGGGCGGGGGGCGGGTTCTGGTTAAACGGACTGAGCAGTTTTCTTACTAGGGTCAGACCCTGTGGAGAGGAACAGGGAAGCCCCCCCAGATCCGGGTCCGGTGGGGAAGAGGGTTCCAAAGAGTCTGGCTAGCATCTTGTCACATGGGTGGGGGGAAATCGTGGTTGGTCCCCTTTGCGCTCAAGTGGCTTTAGAATAGAGGACGAAGGGGTTGTGGGGTCGGCTTAGCGAAATGGATGAGGGGGTTGTGCTCTGGGTGACAGGAATCGGGGAGCAAAGCTTTGGAGGGAAATCCAATGAGAGCTGCAACCTGCCAGTCCTGCTGGCACAGAGGTCCTGTGGGGTGAGTTTGAGCAATGAGCTTGGGAGGGCAGTGGTGCCATTTTTTAAAAAATTATTTTATTTTATTTTTTGTTGGAGTTCAGTTTGCTAACATGTAGCATAACACCCAGTGCTCATCCCATCAAGTGCCATTTGGAACAGGGGCGGTGAGGCCGGCCTGCGGACGTTCAGTGCTGCAGAAGGTTACGGAGCAGGAGTGGGGAGCGGTAGGATGAGAGGCCCCAGAATGTTACCTTCCAAAACCATGGTGGGGGAGATAGGGACGGGAACCCCGGAGCGACCGAATGTGCTGGAGAGGCCCCTCCTTGGCAATTACAAGCCTGAGTCTCAGGGCAGGGCCCGATCAGATGAAGATCTTCTCCATATCAAAGGGCAGATTAGCTCGGAGCCCCTAACAATGTTAGATGTGCTGCCCTCACTCAGTGGCGACGCCTCTGAGACTGTCAGCTTTATATCTGCTGCTTTTTATCAATACGGGCAAATAATTCTCTAGACATTTATCATTTTAAACTGTCACAGTCCAGTGCCTTTCCCGAGGACCAAAATCAATACTGATCTTGGTTTGAATACTTTTCTGACAAGGTTCCTATTTGTAGATTCACAAGTAGAACTAATGTGTGTTAAAGCTATTCAGTTTGGCATTTTGCAGCTCCATTGACACTTTAAATATAGGCGTTCACCACGACGATTAACCTTACAACTATTAAGTAATAAAAATCCTGCATACATATTTATTAGCTGAACATCCTACTCCAGCACGATGCCTTCCCCCAGCGAGAGGGGAATCAGAGAAGGTGGAGACAGCCGCCCCAGAGATGAGCTCACTCCTTGCAGGGGCCGTCGGGAGGGACCTGGGGGTCTCGGGTCCTTGTGGGAAGGATTGGACAAAGGCCCACGTGGATCTGGAGCCGACAAGGGGTTGACGCTGGTGGGGGCAGCGCTGAGGTGTCCTGGGAGGGAGGACCCGGCGGTGGCCCTGGAATGAACACCCAGGGCTTCTCATTCCCGATGTCTCCCTGGGCCTTGACTTCTTCATCCGTATAATGGGGTTGGACTAGAATCGGTGCCTGCAGACCCTTTTGCAATGTGCAGAGAAGGATAAACTTTGTACAGCATCCTGGGGTCACCCGGCAAGGCTGCTTGCAGCCAGGAGAGACCAACCTGGGGGCTCTCATGCCCCTGGGCCTGCTCTGGCCACCAAGAGGTTAAGGGGACACTCATGCCCTTGGCACAGCAGTGGGGACTGTCACGAAGATGAGCCGGATGTCCCCTTTAGGGTGGTGCTTGGTGGTGCTACGTGCCCCCCAGCTCATGGGTAGGGACACCTGCTTGCTGATGCTGCCTTTCCTGGGCTACCATCGAGAAGGGTCCTGAGTGCCTACCCATGTCCTGGCACACAAGTGCACGGGCCCCAGCATCCCGGATCTGGGCTTGGGCAGAGGCACAGCAGACACCTCCTTATGCCCACTGCCATTCCGACGGGCTGGTGCCTGTGCCTTCCCCGTCCCCTAATAATTGGCCTATGCCCCCCGGGCAGGGGGCTTCACCGCCTTCCAAGCAAGGGCTCCTGGAGTCAGCACTCCAAATTCAAATGCTCTTGCACAGCCCCTGGGTCGTTTATCTGTCTGCACATGTTAGCACTGTTCGTGATCTCTGGCACAGTCCCTGGCCCGGTGGGGAAGGGGACCTGGGCGGGGGGTGCGGAGGGGGGCACAGCTATGAGTAGAACTCAGCACTGGGGGAGGGAGCAGAGATCAGAGAAGGTTACCTGGAGGAAGGGTCCTTTACCAAAAGACTCATTGGATGGGTCAGGCTAATCCCAGTGATGGGGAGTGTTGCGGGCAGAGGGACGGTGTGTGGGATGGGACGCGGTGACAGCGGTGAGGAGGCACCTTGCACACCCTCCACTGGAGGGCAGAACACACCCTGGGCTCTAGGCACTGACCCCCAGGGCTCTGTGTGCGTGCGCACATGTGTGTGTGTGTGACTGGGTGTGGCAGGAATGCCCTGGGAGTCAGGGGATGCACTCTGACCACTGGCTCTGGTGCTGCCGAACCTTCTCAGCCTGTGTGGTGTCCTTCCCTTTCTCCTCTCCCCGTGGCCAGACCTGCACTGTGACCCAATGGCCTTTCCTGGCACCTGTTCCCTCTTGCCTGGGGTTTCCCGAATAAGTCTCTCACCTGCGGCGTCCCATCTTCGGTCTGCTTTCCAGAAGGTGCACAATCAGGAAGTGCTTCAGGAACTGGGGGTGGGGAGGGGGGTGATGTGTTGTGGCTTTAGGGGAAAGTGTGCGGGGAGCGGGGCGGGGTGGGGACTGTCATTTCCATTTTACAGAAGAGGGGGACAAAGCTCAAGCAAAGTCCTAGATGGAAAAAGATTTTTCCAGTGCGATGTGGTGGGCGGAGACGGGACCACGCTGATGGCTGTCAGAGGGGTCGGCCCGGAGCAGACACTTCCCGGGAACCCGAGCGCCATCCCTTATGTCAGAAAACCCTCCTGGTGCATCTGAAAGGTAAGTGCTCTCATCTCCACCAACGTTCCAGGAGATCAGGGCCCAGAGAGGTGTCAATAGGCATCTGATGGGCAATCAAAATCTGGCACCTTCTCGGGGCTCTACAACCACGGGGGCCTGGCCAGGTCGGGGCACGAAGCTCCTGGGGGAAAAGAGGGCTCTCGAGCCCCATGCACAGCAGTGAGGAGGTTGAGGGACGTGCAGGTGGCTCTTCCCGCCCTGTGGTTTCTCTCCTGACCCTGGTCCCTTGCCCGGCCTCACCCTCCCCCTGCCCTCCCCCGGGGCCCACACTGGCTTTCTCAGGACCTTGCAGAGGACAAGTAAGGAGGCCTGGTTTATGGCCGGCTCCTCCACCACTGGGCAGCCAGGGCAACGTGCGAACTGGTCACTGTCGACGTTTCTCGAAAATCTGAAAGGCAGGCCGAATGGAGGGCAGAGGGCGGGGAGGCAGTGTGCGTGCTTCTCCCCGGCCGAGGGCTGGGGGGCCCGGACGGCTCCTTCCTGCTCCTGGGGGATCCCTCCCCACCGCGGAGGGTTGGACATACCACTGTCAGCTGGTGTATGTGCTAAAGTGCTCCTGGTTTTTCTCTGTTTCTATTTTCTATCTTGACAGAAAAATTGTGATTTTCACACTGTCATGAAACCAATAGGTCCCTGACATATGTTTTTGTAATCTGTGTAGCTGATTTCCTGTACTTCTGACAGCTCTATTACATCTCTGACAGTTTTATAAAATTTTTCCTCTGGGAAGTTGAGGGGGGCCTGTGCCTGCCCCCCCCCCCATCACCGTCACTCCCCCGGTCCCCCATGCTCACTTGTGTTTGCAGATGAAAGAGTGGGGTGGATGTGTTTCCTGTCCCTGCCCCTGCGTTTAGCTGCCAGCCACCTCCTGGGAGGGGCACGAGGGGGGTTCCCAGCCACAGATACACCAGGGTGCTCTGAATGTCAAGTGACCTTGAACAACAGGGAGTAGAGAGGACCCCAGGGCCATGCTGTGTTGACTCAGGCATCCCTAGGGGCAAGGATGCTCCCTCCCTGGGCTTGGAATTGGGCTGCTCCCCTCTGAGCATCCTGCCTTTAGACTTCTGGAACCTTCTCAAAGCGGCATGCTGAGGGAGTGAGAAGGGCTACCCTGCTTTATGCTGATGCCTGGCGAAGTGTGGGCACCACGCTTGCCCCATTGGTGGGGCAGGGCCTTGGCTCAGCTGCAGCGTGTGTGTGTGTGTGTGTGTGTGTGTGTGTGTGTGTGTGTGCGTGCGTCTTGAGTTCAAGACGTTGCATCCATATCCACCCCTTGCAAAACATTGCGCCTGGCCCTGGGGAGACGGAGCTGCAGCCCCTAGCCTTATGGGTTTCCTGGGGTGTGTTTGTGTGTGCATAACCATTAATGCTGCACCCAAGGGTGGAGCACCTGCTCTGTGTGGCCCTGTCCCTGGGCTCAGTGAGCTCACACTGGGAGCACGTGTGTCTGCACATGAGGTCTGTGCATGCGGGGAGAGATGCTGGGGACACGCGTTCCTCTAACTTGCTAATCGTAGAGGGCAACGTCCACCCGTAGGACAACTGGGGAGAGAAGCAGAACCAGTGCTAGAAGGGGATACTGGTGGGAGGGAGGATGGAGGCCAACGTCGCCTCAGCCGTACGCGTGGCTCACGCCGGGGAGCAGGAGCCTGGTCACCCTGGCCTTGTCCCTGCCTTGCCAGGTGGCCTTGGACAAATCCTGTTCCATCATCTCCAAGCCTCTGACAGAAGAGGAGGAGGCGCTGTGCCCCATGACCCTGGGGATGCACCACGACACGTACCTAAGGTAACCCCGGGACCCCCAGATAGCACCCCAGGTGCTGTGGAAGCCTGCGCCACATCTCAGCCTGCTCTCGAGACATTATTTGGGGCCTCTCAATCGACTTAGCCACTCTGATTTTCCTGTCTATGGGAAACGAGGTGTTGCCATGGCAACTGCCACATTACATGGTTCTGTCCTGGCGATGCCTCTGAGATACAGAGCAGCTTCTCAAAGAGATACACTTTTCAACATGTCATGTAGAATTCTGTACTTGCTAGGGAAAATCGCATTTCCAGCAAAATGACATGCTTCTCCCGGGCTTGCAGACGCCCGGCTCAAGCCTTCCTTAAACAAAGAATCTCATTCACTGCCTCTCTCCTCCCTCTCTGGCCCTGCCACTGGTTGCCCACCCCTCCCCAGTCCCATCTCCTTCACTTGAAACACGAAGCCGGAGCTGAGGGGCTGGGTGGAGGGCAGGGCTCGCCCAGCCAGTGGGGGACGTGCCCAAAGCAGGCTTTCCCCGACGGTGGGGGACCTGAGGGTCCGGGCGGAGGCATGGGTGCTTGGGCCTCTGGCTGAGAGGTCAGACAGCTGGGGAGGGGGTGGGGGGTGAGTGGCTGGCCAGGCCCTCACGTGTCCTTTGGCTCGCTTGCCACACACTGACCTGATTTCTCAGGGTGGCATTTAGAAGAACGATCAAGGGCGCTCCAGCCTTACTCCTTGGTCCGTGCTCTGAAGGGCCTCCGTGATGGGCCACTGTCCCCTTTGGGTCCAACATGCACCCTGTGAGTTCAGAAGAATGAGGCCAGCTTCTTCCCTGGGTGGCACTGTTCTAGGCATTGAGGGGGAGCCAATGTGTGAGGATGGTCAGGGTGCTGGGGACAAGGCCTGGCCTCAGCCCTGCCAGCCTCAGGGTCACCTTGGGTCCTACTCGTCACCTTGGGCTACTTCCCCCATCTTGGCCTTAGATTTGCCATCTGTCAATAAGCAGGTAAGGCTGGAAAGCTCTCACGAGAGCCTGCTCTGAGGATCCATCCTCTACATTCCAGGGGGGTTGCCGCACCTCACCTTTCCTTGGAGTCCTGCTTAGAGGACCTGGAACTCCCCTTCCAGACACCTCGACTGATGGCTGGGCCAGCAAAGCCTGTGCTGACACAGGGTTAGACTCCTGCTTGACGATCTGCTCCCCTTTACTTTTGTGCATAAATCAGGGGCCTCCTCTCCTGAAGCCCGCTCTTGTGCGTTGGCCCTTGCCAGCAGGGTGTGGGGACCAAGCGCTTGAGCCACGGCAAAACCTGCAAGCACAGAGGCACGGAGGTAAATCCATGAATGGATCCAGCAAGCGCTCCTTGGGCTCTGTATCAAATGAGTTAAGGCGTGTGAGTGCTTGGCACACGGGAGCGAGGCTTCCGCTGCGCCCTGGGCCAGGCGGGGTGGGGGCCACACGTGCGCCCCTCAAAGAGCTCTCAGTGGGGAGGAGGCAGCTGCAATGGACAGCCTCGGCCCAGGGTGGGAAGGGTGGTGTTCAGAGTGACCGAGTCCTTGGTGGGCGGTGGGTGGCCTCTCGTTCTGCAGGGCTTTTGCAGGTTGACATCACAGGGCCCTTCCTGCCTGCCTGCCTGTCTTCCTCCTTCTTTCTTTCTTTTCTTGCTCTTTCCTTCCTTTCTTGTGCGTGCTTTCGGGAGTGAGGTGGTGGTAGGGAGGGGCGGAGTGAGAAATGAACTGACTTACTGCACGTAATCTCCTTCCTTCCTTCCTTCCTTCCTTCCTTCCTTCCTTCCTTCCTTCCTTCCTTCCTTCCTTCCTTCCTTCCTTCCTTCCTTCCTTCCTTCCTTCCTTCCTTCCTTCCTTCTTCTTTCTTCTCTCATAGGCTCTACACCAAACATAGGGCTTGAACTCATGACCCTGACATCAAGAGTTGCATGCTTCACCAGCTGAGCCAGCCAGGGTCCCCCATTCTTTCCTATTAAATGGTGGGAGGTGCTCCCCAGGAGCTAACCCCACAGCTCTCATTAGAATACCTCCTCCCACTGCCTTCTCCAAGGCAATCACATCATTCTGGAAAGATCTTGGCTAGGGAGGCTTTGTGGGTCCCAGGGACTCCGTGCGGGTGGTGAGGGATTCCAGGCCAGCCTCCTCTCACAGATGGGTCCCCTGGGAGTTTGCTGCTTCTGAACCACAGGTAAAGACCGCAGAGAACCTCTGAGAGGGATGCGGTTGGCATGGGACACCAGTGCTCTAAAGAAATAGTGAGGCATAATGCGCACTGGGTGTTAGATGCAAGTGATGCATCACTAAATTCTACCCCTGAAACCACTATTACACTATGTTAACTAACTAGAATTTAAGTAAAAAACTTGAAATATGAAAAAAAATATAGTAAGGCTTGCGTCAAACACAGAGAAACCAGCCTTCCCCCGGTTGGAGAGGGCAGCCTTACCTGATGTACTCAAGGTCTGCTCACCTGGAAACCAGTGATGTTCAAAGTGTGGTCCACAGCTTGCTGCTGGCCTACAAAATGTAAGTGGCCCCTGAAGAAGGTGGGAGCTCACACCAGAGGGTAAAGCAAAGACAACATAAAGCACATGTGTAATTCAGCTGGATGTGTGTGTGCATTCGTGTGTATACGTACGCGTGTGCATGTGTAAATTTTTGGAGCAAGACTTCGTCGGTGAAGGAGGCCACACTGATGGAGGTTCTGCTGCAGGTGTGGAATCTCACTGCAGACAGCTCTCTGGATAGCACAGCTCCACACCACCCGTCTTCTGGCTCCCAGTGTGAGACGGGAGGTGCCGCTGTGAGGCTTCGAGCCACGGTCCTCCGTTTATTGGCCTCTGGGAGCCTCTCACGGGGTCTCCCTGCCTCCAGGTGCGCCCGTCTCCAAGCCAGCCCACCCTCCAGCCTGCAGCAACTGCAATGAGTGTTCCAAAATGCACCCCTGGTCGTGCCAGTTTCCTCCCAAATGCTTCCCCATGGGTCTGTGACTCTTAGAATAAAGCCCAGGTCTTCCACCCGCCTCGCTTCCATCAAGCTTCGGCCCACTGCCAGGCCTTCCCCCAAGCTGTTGCTCCTGTCTGGAACCTTGTTCTCTTTCCTCTGGCCTGGCTAACTCCTGAGTCTCCGTCCTTCTCCACCAGGAGAGTCATCTTTGAGCCCCTCTTCACCCAAGTGTCACTCAGCTGCCCGGGTTAATTAGGTGGCCTCGGCCGTACGGCAGAGACTGCTTATTATTCTCAAATGTCCTTCCCTTCTTCCTTCTCAGTGGGCTCCCCCGTTTGGGGTAAGCTCATGGCTCCCCAGAATAACCATGGTTCCCAATCTCCCTTGGAGCCAGATGTAGCTGAAATTCTAGTCAATTGGATATAAACAGAAGAGCTTCTGGGAAGTGTTCTTTGAAGGATGAGCACACCCTCTTCCACCTCTCCTCGCCTTTCCGCTAACTGGAAGATGGATGTGATGCCTGGGGCTTGGGCAGCCACCGCTGATCCGGGCGAGTGGAAGTCACGTGCTAAAAGTGGCAGGGCTGCAAGAGAAGAGATGCTTGGCTCTCTCTGACTCTAAAGCTTCCCCATCACTGTAGGCTGCTTATCTTCACTCAGGTTCTTTCTATATGAAAGAGAAGTAAACTTCTACCTTGCAGAAGCCTCCGTGGTTTTCGGGCCGTCTGTTCATCCCCATCAACCGTCCTTCTAATGGATGCAGGTGCAAGAAGCTGAATATCTGAAAGCAAGGAAGACTTTTGGTTATCTCTGTTAGCAAGAAATGTGGAAGGAGGGCCGTTTCCGGGTTGCTTTCCCAGCCTCGGTTCTCTCAGCCTACTCCTCATGCTCACAAGAAGGCTCCACCAGCAGCTCCAAACATCGCTCCTTGCATGCCTGCATCCCAGGTGGAAGGATGGGAATGAGTTGAAAAGGTAAAAGTGATGCTCCTACACACCTGCTCTGTTACCTCGGAGGAAAACCCTCCCCAGAAGCGCCAAAGCCATCATCCCAGGCCATCTCATGGACCACATCCTCAACTTCAAGGGAGGCTGGGACAGGGAGTCTCTGACTCCTTAGCCTCTGCAGCAGGTGGCAGGTGAAGATGGGAACGGCTGGTGGCGGAAGAAGCTGCAGTGCCTTCCACTTTGCCCTTCCCACATTGGGCTCGACTGCCCGTTGGCTTCTCTCCAGAGCAGGAGCTCCGTGAGGACAGCGATTGGTTCCAGGAGACGCAACAACAGAGCATCAGGAGAGCATATCCTGGGTTCACATCCCGACTCTGCTCCCCCGCCATGGCCCAATGAACATATTTGTGCTTCATTATGGAAAAGGGGATAATCATTCCTACCTGGCTCAGGAGGCTGTTTGAGGATTAAATGAATTCATATGCACAGAACACTTAGAATGCCGGTTCTCAAACTTGGCTGTGCGCCGGAACCATGTGGGCAATTAAGAAATTAATGGTGCCTGGGGCCCCCCCAGCAGAGACTCAGCTCTAATCTGGTCTGGGGTGTGGCTTGTGCACTGGGACTTCTAAAGCTCCCTCATCGATAATAATGTGCAACCCAAACCGGTGCCTGGCCCGGAATAAGGTTCTGACTAATGTAAGCTCTGATTAGTTTGTCCATCACTGTGGCCCCAGTTTCCAGCCTGAGGGCCCGTACCCAGCAGGGCCACCAGTGATCGTTTATTTTTATTTTATTTTTTATTTTTTTTTTTTGTGATCGTTTATTGAACGAATGAACGAGAGTCTTGGGGCCTCAAAAGGTGGCTGAGGTCATTTGGTCCAGCCCTCCGGCCCTGGGATTGTTCTCTGCCCTTTGGGTCCCAGACTCCGTGTAACATCTCCCTTTCTCCAGGGCTCCAGGGCTGCCTTTCCAAGACCGGCTGCCAAGGGTCTGCACCGCCAGCCCAGCCTGGTGTCCTCCCTCATCCACAGTCCACAGAGAGGGTGGACCCCCACCCCCCAAGGGAAAGACTGGCAGGACCTGCACAGAAGCTTTGTGACTGGGCTGCCTGACCCTCCCATCCCTCCGGTCCCTCATGTGGCCACCAGCTTTGCTCCCAGCTGTCCCAGCCCCTGGGGGTGCGTCATGGGCCTTAAAGGGGGCGCTGCCCTTTTGGGGGGTGCCATCCTGGCTGGGTAGTATGGGTTTCTGCTGTAAACACGGCCCATCTGGGAGAAGCCCAGGTGCCACATTTTGAACAGCTCTGAAACTTAAAGCTCAGAAGGCTTTGAAATGCAAATATTTTGAAGGAAACATAAGGTAAACATGAGTGCTTATTTCCCCCTGATGAAAACAATATGCTGTTTGCTCTGAAATGTAAATAGGGCCTAGCTCGCTTTTAAAGAAAGCCATGGCTCATATTTTTAGGTCCAGGGTAATAACATTCCTAAAAATATGTGCATCCGGCAGCCTCCCCACCCCGCCTGTATCCACACTCCCTTTTGACTGGATGCCCCTCATTCCAGGCATTGCTATCTTCTACCCTCAGTGTTCCAAGCCACCTCCCCTCCTTCCAATCTGGAATGCCACACTCCCACTTCTCAATCCTCATCTAATTTTTCCAGTCCTCTCTGAGCACTGGGGAGTTCCTTTTGGACAGAAATGGGGGGAAAAATCTGTAGCCAAAGGCGTTTCACTGACTTGAAAGAGATTTTATGGTGCATTGAGTTCTAATCAACTTTAATAAGTATTGAATGCAGGAAGAAGACTTTGCCCCCCAGCCCCGAGGCCAGCCAAGCGTGCTCACGGCCCCCTGTTGGCCAAGGGAGAAAGGACCGCTGCTGGGGGCCCGCGGCCCGGGTGGGTGCGGCGAGTGACAGCTGCAGAGAAACGAATAATTAGCGATTTCAACCCCTGATAATGAGTAGCTCCATGATCCTTCTTGCAGCCATTAGGAGCATCTATCTTATTAATGATCCCGCCAGACAGCCGCAGGCCCAGGCGCCCGGCTCCGCTCCGATGGGGCTCCCGCGCCTCGTCTGTGCACCGAAGGGCAGACACGGAGGGGGGTCGTTTCACCCTGCTTGGCTTTCCGAGAGGGCAGCACCCCTGGGGCCGGTCTGGGGGCCCCCGCCCACACCCCTGCTTCATTCACCCGAGCACACCTCCTCCATCCAGCAGAGGGAAGCGGTACACACGCCCTTTGCCGTGCGGACCGGCAGCACACCTTTCGCCCGTGCACACGTCTGCCGGGGCGGGGTGGGGGCGTGCAGGGCCTTCCCGAAGGTTCCACAGCTACCAAGGGCTGGTGCCGGGCTGGGGATACCTGGCTTTCTGATGGGTGCTGTCTTATGAATGAATTCAGGGAGACAGCCGTCCTTCCGGGCTGGGTTTTCTCAAAGACGGTGCCCAAGCCAGCGGTTGTGGACTGACTGTCCACTGGCTGCATCTGGCTCCTAAAGAGGAGTCTGCTGGACCGCACACGTCTTAATAATTGGGAAACAGCCACATAAAATCGCAGATTGACTGAAAACTCGGGAGAGTTGGACACATTACATTTGTCGTCTCCCGTGGCTAGATCTCAGGGCACCTGGGCTTTTGAGACCGTTCCCCACAGGCCAGACCACTCCCTTTAGTCCGTGTCTTGCCCGATGTGCTCGTGTATATTACCTGTGTGTCCCTGTGTTTGAATTTGAATGAGTCCTTTGGATCTGTGACTTTCAAACCTTACTTTATCAACAGATTCCTTCTCTCAAACTCTACAGCAGGTGAGAGGGACCATCATGGTTAAGGTTGGCGTGGACAAGGCACCCCACTCCCTTGCACCCTACCTTCCCTCTTAGTAGGCCTCTGAAGTCTGTGGAAAGCCTAGCTCCCACAGAACATTGGTTTGCAAATGGTTTTAATTAAGAACAAATATGTGGCAACATCCCAAGGGTCGGTGGAATTTAACAGAAGATGCCCTGCCTATAGCCAGCACCGTGGAGATCAGGGCACTGCAGAGTGTGGGGCGCCTGGTGGCTCAGTCAGTGAAGCGTCTGCCTTCAGCTCAGGTCAGGATCCCAGATCAGGTCCTGGGACCTGAGCCCCACGTTGGGCTCCCTGCTCAGCAGCGAGTCTGCTTCTCCGTCTCCCTCTGCCACCCCCCCTTGCTTGTGCTTTCTCTCTCTCATATAAATTTTTAAAAATCTTTTTTAAAAAGTAGCAGAGTTTGAGAAGCCTCGGGAGGACAACAGACTGGCTTATGCTTGCATAGAAAATTAATATCTTATCTTTTGCCCTCTGACTGATGATGGAGCTGTAGAACTTCCCCCAAAAGTCTATGCAGACGTCAGCTCATACTAACTCCTGGAGGAAAAGGTGGGAGAATAGGATCCTATGAAAAGAAATGCATTTCCCTGACTCCAGTTAAGTTTCAGGAGAGCAAGTATGTGAGTCACCATGTGTAAGGCAGCAGCATCCAGGTGGCCAAAGTGCGAGTAAGAAAAGTCAGCAGGGGCACATAGAGATCAGGTGTCTGTGGGATAGGCAGGCTGGGGCAGGTGGAGGGCAGGCCAGGGGACATACCAGGAATTAGGGTGCCTGGTGTGGCATAAGCATGTGATTAAGGAGCATGGGGAGGTAAGGTGAGGGCTGAGTCTGGTACCTGACTCTGGAGGGCCTGGAGATCCCTGTAGGGCTGGTAGGAGTGGGAGCCTCTGCTTGGGGCAGCCTGGTCACGGCAGGACAAGGGGTCCCTCTCCAGGTGTACACCCTGGCACCGTCACCTGCCCGTTCCTACTGACCGAGCAGTCAGCCGAGGCCAGAGAAATGGAAGGCCTCTAAGCACACGGCAGCATCTGCAGGAGTCTCCTGGTGGGAACAAGGAGAACAGAAACTTCTAGAGCGTGGAGGATGCTTAGAAGAAGGGGGCGCCCCAGATGCAGCGAGCAGGGGTTTTCCAGATTTTCTGTTGGGGCTGATACACGTGGCCTCATGGAACTAAACTGTGCCCTTGGAGCTTTGGAGTCTACACGGCTGACCCGGAGCTGATGTTCTGATTGGGCTCTTTCACCACCATTGACGAGGCAGCTGCCAACACCATGCTGTTAGCTTTCACACCCCACGATCCATGTCGACCTGTACCTACTTAGATGAGGACACCGAGGTGGAGAGAAGTGATTTATCCTAGACTTCATCCCTTCTACTGCAGGTTTGGGATACTTTTTCTTGGGGGTGGTGCACAGGGGCAGAGGGTAAGGGAGAGAATCTTAAGCAGACTCCACACCGAGCACAGAGCCTAACACGGAGCTCAGTCTCACAACCTTGGGATCATGACCTGAGCTGGAATCAAGAGTCCGATGCTTAACTGACTGAGCCACCCAGGCGCTCCGGGTTTAGGGTGCTTTTGAATATAATCAGCTAATTCTGTTATCAGATACTGAATAGACAGGGAGACCTGAGGGCTTTGCAAGGGACTCCTTAGAAATCTTTCTTCTGATTCAGTTTTTGGACTATAGTGGACAATGCTACTTTCCAGTGTCTGTTCCCCACATTTGGGACATTCCCCTTTTCATAAACATTCTCCACCTTCCAGAAGTTTCTACTCCCCTCGCTCCCCACTAGACTCCTGCCGTTGCTGCCATGTTTTCAGAGACCTCCACTTCTCAGGCCTGGGCACTGCATGCCTGCTGGGCCTATTAGAATCCCTGCCTGGGATTTTTCAAGACGGCAGTGAAGGGGAGTCTCCAGGCTCCCTCCACAGTGCAGACTCTAGGGTGGTAAAAGCCAGGGGTACTTGGCTTCTGGGCTTTGCGCCACGGGGAGGAGTTGGCCTGTAGGGAGAGAGAATAAAGCCCCGTACGGAGAGAAGCATAGATGAGAGATAGGCAGAGAAGGTTCTGGCCCAGTTCTGGTTCCTATTGTTCTAAGGTCCAGCCGTTCCTGCCTTTCCTCAGTTTGCTCATCTCATCTTTTGGATTCTGTGAAGGAGTTAATTCCCCTTCTGGCCTCAGCTAGTGTGACTTGGGTTTCTGTCGCTTGCAGCATGAGTCCTGACTGACACCGCACATGAGGGAGCATTTGCCATTCGTACAGGCATGAAATATTTACAGGGCTCGTCCTATGTGCGTGGCATTCCTCACAGCTGCAAGGGCGTGGGTCGGGCGGCGGGCAGGCTTATTCAGAGATTTGGGGGGTGCGGACAGGACTGCACCGGAGAGGACGAATTTGTATGAGCCCATCATAGACGCTCAGAGATGTGAAGAGACTCCCAGATGTCACCTGGCTCTGTGGCGGGGATTGGATTCATGACCCTGCAAGCCGATTGTGATCCTAACATTTCCGTCTTCACCTTGGCGAGTGAGCTCGAATATCCACCGGTCCCAGGGAAAGAACTTCCTGACCCTTTGAGCCAGAGCAAGGTCAGCTGCCTCTGTGATCCCAGACGAGTCCCAAGTGCCAAGTACAGCGCCTGTTACATGGGAGCCACTTTCCGTAATGTGAGCTGAATGAACGTGCGCACGAGCGTGCAACCTCTCTGAGCTCACCCTTTGCTCAAAGCTGTGGGGGACGGTGCACCTCTCAGAGGTCTCCTGGCTCTTGTGGCCTCAGCACTCTGCTCGGTTCCCAAAGCTTCCCCTGCTCCCCCAGCCCTGTACACACCCAGGAGGAGGGTGAAGGCCCCGAGTCGCCCTTGGGACCCAGCAAACTCCTGCTTAACCTTCAGGTCGAGCCTCTGCTGCTATCTTACTCAGGCTCTCCAGCCTCCCCCCTGGACCATTCCCCACCCCCCCACCTCCAGCCAGGAATCCACTCTGCACCCCCACCCCCATCCCCGCACATGTATATGCAAAACCCGAGCTGCCTTGGCACTCCCCGTCTTAGAGGCGCTCAGCAAATGTTTGCTGAGCGAATGTAGAGTGGAGGAGATTAACCAGATACACTTATCTCGCTCTAGTCTCAGGGAGAGGATTCGCTTTGAAAGAGCTCAGCAGCTCTCAGGAGGGAGGACCCCTCAGGGACGGGAGTGAAGGGTCCAGGGCACCAGGCACGCAGGGCAGGCACGCCACTCAGAGGCTCGCCAAGGCTTCCCAGAGGGAGCGACATTTGTAGCGGGCGGGCGGGGGCCTGGATGAGAGTGTACCTGGTCAAGAAGCAGGTGTATCTGTCAGGATGCTTCCAGAATTACAAGTGATGGAAAAAAGTTTGTTATCTCCAATGGAGGCGGTTCAGACTTCAGGGCAGGTTGCTTTGGCGGCTCTGTGGGGTCAGCCGGGACTCAGGTGGTGCCCTTTCCTCTCCACTCTGCCCTCAGCTGCCTTGGCTTCATCCTACAGTCAAAAGAGGACTGTCAGCAACCCTGGGGGCTTTGCATGTCTTTGTTCTTGTCTTGCCGGAGAGGGAGAAAGTACTCCCAGGGAATGGGTTGAAATTGGGTTGGGGCAGCTCTAGAGAAGAACCTGCCCCAGACTCCAAAGCCCGCACAGTGATCCCCTGTATTGGGTGGCTGAGATCAGCAGGGCCCGTCTTGGGGACGATGGGATCAACCTCCCTGGAGCCCATGGGCTTTGTGAGGGAGGGTGCCAGCCCCAAGGTGAGGCTAGCAGGGATGGGGGGTGGATTGGCAAGGAAGAGGGCTCTGGGGCAGGGGTGTGGGGGGATCAGGGAAGATGCCTGCTGGGAATTTCTGGTGAGTAACGGTCGTTGTCAAGTTGTGATGTCGGGAACGGGGCATCCTGCGTTTGGGGGATGGCAGGAGCCAGGTGGGTAGGTGGGGGCAGCAGGGGAAGGGGCTGAGAGGATCTGCTGGCAGAGTCTTGGATGCCGTGCTGAGGCATGGGCTCTCTCCAGGGGACTGGGTTTCTGTTAACAAGAGAAGGAAATGGGAAGTGTGCTGGGCAGGCCCGTGCCGTCCGCCCTCCCCGAATGATGCTATTCCTGGAATCACCATCTGTGCTGGACTGGGTTCCATCAGCTTGGCCGAGGAGGGGGACCTGCATTTCCCAGAATCCCCTTCTCCGTGGGGTTCTGAGTTAGGGTTGGCCAAACGTAGGACTGGGTGAGATCTGGAAGCAAAGAAGCATTCCCCATTCTCAGAAGGTTGCAGTGATCAGATGTGATGATAGACCAGAGGTACCCAGCAGGCTCCAGATTCTGGTTCATTTGTCCCACTCTGGCCTTGACAGTAAGACCAGTGGCAGCCCCACTGGATACTGAAGAGGGAGATGAGGTATTTTAAATAGGTGCAGGTGCAGGTGCTGCACCAGGTGCAGCATCCACACAACGCTTCCTGAGCTCCCCCTTCAGTGGCCAGATGCACTGGGCTTCCCTGCCCGTGTCCCCCCGCCCACCTGTGCTGGTGCTTTGGGCTGTTGGGGTCCTCCTCTGGCCCTCTTGCACACTTCTCCCTATCTGGCCCCATGCACAACGGGGTGGGCTCCTCCATGGGGCTGAGAGAACAGGACTTGTTGCAGGGTGTTGGGGGATCCCATGCGTTAATGCGTCAGTGCACTCAGGACCCTGCCCAGCACAGAGTAGGAGGTATGAAGTGTGAGCAGTCGTCTGAACACCTATTCGCCCTGTTTCACGAACAGCCAGGTGTCTGCGCAGGTGTGAACTCATCTCGTCCCCCGCCCACCCCCCCAATCCTGTGAGAGCGGTACTGCAATTAACCCCATTTACAGAGTCACAGACAGGCGATTAGGTTGGAACATATAAAATTGCTAGTTTTGTAGGTCAGACGTAGCTCTGTATCCGTGGGTGCATGTGGCTCCCAGCCTGTAGAGAGCTGGGCAACCTGCCTAAGCTACGCAGCCCCTGTGCTTGCTGAGTGCCTACTGTGTGCCAGAGAACGTGCATCCTGTCACAGCAGCGCTGTTTGTGCTACAAATGCTGGTGCACGTGGAAGATGGGAACCCGGGGCTATTTAAAATACCTCATCTCCCTCTTCAGTATCCAGCACAGACACCCCCGCCTCCGTGAAATCTTCTTCAGCAAAGGAAGCAGCCCGTGTAAGGGCAGAGAGGCAGGAAAAGACCCTGCTCGTCTGGAGACCGTGAGGCTGGCGCATCAGATGCACCTGTGGGAGAGGCAGGAAAGGGACCTGAGTGGCAAGGAGTAGGCCTCAGAGGTGCAGGGGATTTGGATCCACTGTTGCCATGAGAATGAGGCCCCCGGGCCAGCTGTGCACACACCTGAGCTCTCCCTGAATCTGCTGTCTCTATCTCTGCCTGCGCATGGGCCTGCTGGGAGGGTGTGCTTTGGTGAGGGCACGTCACGGGGACCTGAAACGGCCCCTCTCGCAGGAGGCAGGAGGGCTTCTGAGCCTGGTTGGCATCACAGCAGCCACCTCCCTGCTCATGCCCACAGGCCCCTTAAGAGCCACCGAGGCCCCTGATCTCTGCTCCGGGAGTCTCGGGCTGCCCCACCTTGCCCTCTCTTTTCCCGAATCCACAGGCACGGCTTTGGGCCAGCAGGTGCTATCTCAGCACAGGCTGGGTGCTGCCTGACTCGGGCTTCCCTTTGCCTCTCAAAACACCCTCCCTGCCCTCGGCATGTCCCGTGTGTCTCTCTGTCTGTCCTGGGCTCCCACCCTGGAGCGGCTCCCTCTTGTCTGCGGTGTGGGATCGGATGGTGGGTACTGGAAGCAGGCTCTCCCCATGGGCTTCCCCAGGATGGTCTGGGAGGTCTGAGTTGGCTCTTCCTCTTTTGGGTGCTGAAGAGCTCAGACTCTGGGCTTGGCTGCCTTCCAGGAGTCCTGCCCTGCCCGCCCCCCCACCCCCAACCAGCCCCCTACCCTGTGTAATCCCGGCTGGCAGGTTGCACCTACCTCGGAGGCAGTGGACGTGCTGCTAAATGCTTGCAGGTGTAGCTCCAACCCAAGCGTTGGCGCTTTGTTCCCGTTACTGAGCAAGGCAGGCGGGGAAACGGTGAAAGGCCTAGACGCGCCTCACTCGTTCTTCCAAGGCCGGAGTGAGCGCTCTGCTGAATCAGATGGTCGTATTTAAATATAGAAAAAAAAAAAAACCTTTTATGGGTGCTGACTCACAAAGTGACAGCCGCAGATTCAGGCACACCTTTGAGCTTTATTTGTATGATTAATATTTTCTCCATCACTTTCTTGGGCCCAGGAAATCAACAAATAAATCGAGCCCTTATTTGTAGTCCTTGACTATTTCTGGTGACATCACTAAAAGTAGGGCTGGGAAGAGATGCTTGGCCACTAGCACCTGGTTTTTCCACTGTGCAGAGATCTAATGGATGTGGAAAGCCTCGAACGTGTAGATGACAAGAGAATGCAGCAGAGTAATTGGGAAGTAATGAGTTTTGAGTATACAGTACTTTTGTTTTTAATAGAATTTAATAGTGAATTTATGTAATTTAATTTTTGATAATAGCCGTATTTAACACCCGTACTACAAAATTCCGGAAAATGTAACCGGCTCTTGCGAGCTGATACGAGCTGGTGCCCGTATGCCACCCCGGGGTTATTGTGGGGAATACATAATTTAAGGTTTTCAGAAGATCCTGGTATGTGGTAAGTACGCAATAAATGTCAGCTAATCGCCTTCTTATTTTTTAATGATCATTCTCAACTGGAACTCTGGTGCCAGAAGTACGGGGCAGGGGTTAGGTGGATTTTCCACCCTAGGACAGGGGCCTGCTTGTGTTCAGTGCTTTACTCCCCTCCACATGTTGCACGGAGCCTATGGCACAGAAGGTGCTGGGCAAACGCTCGCTGCGCTTGTGTTTTTCCTCTGTGAGCTGGATGCAGTGATCATTTCACCTTGGCTGACCTGGGGCCAGCTCCAGATCCAGCCCGGCATCACAAGCTGCAGACGCTGTCGGGGTGGCTGTTGGCCTTCTCCGGGGCTTGTCTGGAAAATCCCAAGAAGGTGTGCTCGTGGGGAGCCCCTGTTCTTGTGTACTGACCTGAGATAGAAGGCAGATGTTTTCTTTGGGCTCCCTGCCTGTTCACTGCCCCTTAAAGAGACCTGGATGTTCGCAAGATTAGCGGAAGACCTGCGCTGTTGCCATCGGGTTAGCGCAGAAAGGATGGCTCAGATTTCATCTCTCTGCAGAGGGCGACGGATGTGCCAGCTCTGTGCCGGGAAAGCCACATGCCATGGGGTCTATGTCCTGCCCACATTCTGCTTGGGGAGGGCAGGTGAGGAGGGAGGGGCAGCGACTCTGGGGGAATGCTCCTTCTTTATCCACATCTATCGAGCATGAAGCACATACTGGGACTGTGTTAGCTTCTAGGGATATACAGAGGTGCACCGCCTTTGCTCCTAGGCAGTGTACATTGTAGTAAAAGGGAATAAAGAGCATAGTGGAAGGCCCTCACCCGGCGTTGTATGCAACACCCTCGCTAAGTCCCACCCGCGCTGGTGGGGGTGCTGGGAAAGGCTCCATGCAGGGGCAGTGCTGGGTTTGTGGGCTGCAACATGAGCAGGTGCTCCTCAGGAGGTTAGGGAGCAGAGGGGGCATGCGGCAGGCGGGGGGTGCAGCCTGGATGGAGGCGAGGCGGTGTGGGGAGGCCCTAGGCGGTGGAAACTGTGCAGAGGGGAAGGGCACAGGGCAGGGCCTCGTGGACGGGCTAGGCAGCGGCAACAGTAAAAGGAGCAGTTCATGAAGAGATGGAAGATGAACGGGCCAGAAGGTAAAGGGAGATGAGACAATGGTGCCTCCCCCAGAGCAGGGCCTAGACCAGGGCTTGGGTGCAGGTGGTTTATTTGCAACGTGATCCCAAAGCTGGAGAGAGCAAATAGAGAGAGAGAGAGAGAGAGAGAGAGAAAGCAGGCCAGTAGGAGGCTGGCGACTGCTGTAGGCAACTGGACTCAAGCCCATGGGGCCCCCTCAGGAGCTGTGTAGAACATACCTTAGAATTAATTCTCACTCCCAAAGATGGGGTGTTCAGCCACCAGCTCCCATCTTCCACTGGTTGTGGCTGCCCCTGGGGGCATTACCTCCAGGTTTTAGCCAAGCCTGCATTTGAGCTGAGGGACCCGGCCTCAAAGGACACCTTGAGGCAGAGAGGCAGAGGGACACCTCAGCACATGGGGTGGAATGCTGGCAGCAGGCATAAAATGTCCCTCCTCCACTGCTCTGAAATCAGGAGGAACAGGGGAGGTGGCATGAAGCATGGGAAGGATTTGCTCGAGGAGCCAGGGGAAGAGCAAGTTTTAAGAAGAGGCAGCTGGTTGGCGGGGTTAGTGGCTGCCAAGGAAAAGTGCAAAGTGTGGCAAAGTGTGCCCTGGATAATAATTAGGACCAAGTGGTGAGGTCCAGGCTGGAGAGGAAGGGACAGAGCCAGGTTGCCTGGGAGTGACACATGAGAAGACAGTCAAGAAGCGGGGACAGTGTTGTAAGTGACTTCCCCCTAGATCCTTTGCTGTGGAGGAAGGGAAAGGAATGTGGGCTAGCTGGAGGTGGGTGCGGGATTCTGGGAGGACCTGCCGAAGGGTGAGGGTATTCAGAGCCCTGATGAGGATCTTCAGGAGCTTCAGGGTTGTCATTCTAGCTTTTCTTTCCCTCAGACAGGACTTTGTTGGCTTGTGTGGGCTGGGACTGTCTGAGGGACAGAGGAGCTGTTCCTCGTTAGAGCCGGCTCAGGACTGTGGGACGAGCACCAGAGTCAGACGGACCCGGTGGAGAATCCTGGCTCTGCCTCGGTATGACCCGGGCAAGTGCTCAACCTCTCTGAGCCTCGGTGTCATCATCTGTAAAATGGGGAAACAATACTTCTTTCCCAAGGAAGCTGTGGGCTTTGATGAAAAAAGGTTTGAGGAAGGGTCTGACACATATCGGGTGAAGGCCTCAGCATTGTCTGAGATGTGACATGGTGGTTAAGAGCATGTGCTCTTTAAAAAAAAAAAAAAATTGTTTTAAATGATTATTTACCTGAGAGAGAGAGAGAGAGAGAGAGAGAGAGAGAGGCAAGCAGACTCTCTGCTGAGCAGGAAGCCTGATGTGGGGCTTGATTCCAGGACCCAGAGACCATGACCTAAGCCAAAGGTAGATGCTTAACTGAGTGAACCATCCAGGTGCCCCAAACACATGTACTCTTGGGCCAGATGCCTGAGTTCTGATTTTGGCTCAGGCTCTGATGGTGATATACGTGGCTATGATGTTGGCAAGAGTAGGAGTGTGATGAGACGTGAGGCCGCCAGAAGGCTGAGGGTCTTCGGAGGCCAGGACTTGATCCACATCCACCTTGGGCTCTAAGTGCCGGGCCTTTCCATTCCCCTCAGTGGCTTGGCTTCTCCTGCCTCTTCCAGGAGGGGGTGCACTGGATCACAGCTGGTAAATGTGTGCTCCGGTGCTGGCACTCCCTGTCCTTAGCAGGCACTGGGAATGGACACGACACTTTTTCTTGTAAGGCTTGGACATTGTCTCATTAATTGGGTTATTTTTCACTTTATTATTGGGTTATAAGTTTTTTATGTATTCTGGATACAAGCCTATTATAAGATACATGATTTGCCAACATTTCCTCCTATTCTATAGGCTGTCTTTTCACTTTTTTTTTTTTTTTTTTTTTTTTTAAATTTTTATTTATTTATGATAGGCACACAGTGAGAGAGAGAGAGGCAGAGACACAGGCAGAGGGAGAAGCAGGCTCCATGCACCTGGAGCCCGACGTGGGATTCGATCCCGGGTCTCCAGGATCGCGCCCTGGGCCAAAGGCAGGCGCCAAACCGCTGCGCCACCCAGGGATCCCTCTTTTCACTTTCTTGATGGAATCCTTTAAAAACAGAAATGTTTTTAATTTTGATGAAGTTCAATTTTTCTATTTTTTTTTTCTGTTCTTGCTTGTGCTTTTGGGGTCATAGCTAAGAAACCATTGTGCAATCCAAGGCCAGAAAAAATTACTCCTACATTTCTTATAACAATATTATAGTCTTAGTTCTTACATTTGGGATTTTTTGCTTTGCTTTTAGTTAATTTTTGTATATGGTATGAGGTAGGGATCCAGTTTCATTCTCCTGCCCATTGTCCCAGCACCATTCATTTTGTTGAAAAGACTATTCTTTCTTCATTGGATTGTTTTGGCACCTTTGTTGAAAATGAATTGACCGTAAGTGTGAGGCTTTATCTTTGGATTTTCAATTGTAGTCCACTAATTTATGTGTTTATCCTTTTACCAATACCATACTGTCTTGATTACTGTAATTTTGAAGTAAGTTTTGAAATCAGGTATATGTATCCTCCAAATTTATTCTTCTTTTTCCAAGATTATTTTCAGTACTCTGGATCCCTTGAATTTCCGTATGAATTTTAGGATCAGCCTGCCCATTTCTGCAAAGAAGCCAGGTGGGAACTTGATGGGAATTGCATCAAATCTGTAAATCAATTTGGGGAGCGTTTCCATCTTAACAATATGAAGTCTTCAGATCCATTGACACATGATGTCTTTCCATGTATTTAGAGCTTCAGTTTCCTTCAACAATGTTTTGTAGTTTTCAGGGTATAAGTCTTAACGCTTCTTTTGTTAAATGTATTCCTAAGGATTCTTTTTGACACTATTATAAATGGAATTGTTTTCTTAGTTTCATCTTCAGATCATCATTATGTGGTATTTCTTTTGTGGGATTGCATGAGATTGAGACATTAGAATAGTGCTGATGCACTGATTTTGAATGACTCACATTGTTCATATAGACAAAGACTTCCCGAAAAGGATTCGCTTTGTATACATACTAGGCAAATTATAACTCTTTCAGTTCTGAGATGTTGTTTTATTACAACAGTTTATTTATTTATTAATTCATAGACTTATTGGTTGAGGGCCCCATGGGCCAGACACTTTCTAGTGGTGAGGGGCATGGCAGTGGACATGGCCAAGTATCTGCCCTAATGGAGCCTGTGTGCTCATGGGGGAGTCCAGACAATAAAGTAAATAGCTAACTAAATACTTAATATAATTTCAGGCAATCACTTTCAAAGAAAGCATGTTTGAAAGAAAATGAGTTAGCCTTAGGATAGAGTTGAGAGGCACAAAGGCAGATTTAATGGGGGTGGCACGGACCTCTAAGGAGGTAACTTGGAGATAGGAAGACATGTGGGGTGAGTGAGCTAGCAGCTGCTGGAGAACAGCAGGTGCCAGGCCTTGGGTGGGAACATGTTCCAAGGGTTCGGATACTATAGGGCGGCCAGTGTGGCTGGAGCAAAAGGGAGCCAAGTGTGGTGGAGAGGCTGAAGAGTTGGGAAGAGGCCAGGCTGGGAGCTAGTGGGCCACACAGAGAGTCATGTCTTCCATCCTGAGTGTGGTACAAAGTCGCTTGAGGACTCCAAGAGAGGTTACAACAGTATGGAGAACTGGAGGGTTAGGAAGTTACCATGAAAGTCAAGGAGCTGAGTAGAGTCTTGCAGGAAGTATGTGCTTGAGCAGAGCAGAGACTCTAGGAGAAGGCAAGGCAGGTGGGAAGAGTAGCAGGGAAAAGGCGTCACTGTGTGAACTTACCCAGTCTAGGAAAGTGGGGATGTGTCGTGGAGCAAGACAGAGGAGGAGAGGGAGCCAGCCCAGGACCAGGTTGGCTTTCTTTCTGGTTCTCTCACAGCCGATCCAGAAGGCAGCATCCATTTTAGCCCAGAATGGAAATCAAGGCTTGGGAACCCTAAGACTGAGCTCAGCTCTAATGCCCGACTCACTGTGTGATTGTGGGCAAATTGCCCCCTTCCTTTGGGCTTGATGCCGTCATCCATACAAGGGTGGTCTTGGAACAAGAGTAGCTCCAAGTATGTTGGCCCCATGACGCATTATCCTTGAGGGTGGCTTGCAGCACCAAACCCTGGGAGAGGATCCTAATGATGGGAGATGACGAGTAACTCCTCTGCCAACTGACTTCGCCTGTGGCTGCTCTGAGCTAAGATGGTTCGGGTCCAGAGGTTTGGCAGCGAGGAAGTAGAGTGTTGCTATGATAGATCTCCCCTTTTCATCACCATCTCGCTGATGTCATAGTCTATGCTCATGAGCTCAGGGCTGCCTTCTCCCTAGACCTCTTTGTTTGTGGACACGGAGCTTGCCTCAGAGAAATAACGTACAAGTGGCCCCTGCAGTCAATTACCTGAAGGACTGAAGGAATAAACCATGGGCTTTTGAATAGACCCTGTGCTGGGCCGGGCTTTGTGAGGGTCCAGTCACTAGTGCAGGTGACTGGCTAAAAATGAAAAAGTCATCCCCTCCCTCCCTCCATCACTCCTCCATTCTGTTGGCCTCAGAATGGCAGGTAGCATTGATCTGCCCTGGTGTTCAGCGCCCACCAGCACCACAGGCTCTCTCTGTGCTCTTCCCGCGCTGGGGCCCTTCCCTGCAGTGTGCCCTCCTCCCTTTTCCCATGCCCGAAGCCTGGCTCTCTGTGAGGCCTTCTGCCAACAATGGTGTCTTTCTGGAGGTTTATAAGAAGACATGGTCCATGGCAAGGTCCCAAACAGATGTGAGAAGGAAAAGGGTGAAGAGGCAAAGCACTGTACTTGGGTTTGAAATCTGGCCACGTCTTCACTGAGCCAAGTCACATCAGCTCCCGGGGCTCCCCTACCTGTCGCATGCGGCTGAATCTTTCTCTCTCTCTCTGTTTCTCTCTCTCTCTCTGTCTCTTGTCCTGACTTGTTGGGAGGGTTAGATTTCAGGGGTATGGGGTCGAGGCAGTGTGCAAAACTCTGGACCCCACAGCACACGATGGAGACTAGTGCCTGATGCACTGGGCCCTGCTGGCACTTCCTGCAAAAGGAGCACAGATCGCCAGAGCCAGAGAGCTAGGCTGTTGCTGAAGCCCTGATGGGTGGGCCAGCTGTTGAGGATTGAATGAGATGACACGTTGTGCCTCCACTTCCTGTGGACGCCAGAGGCCTCTGGACCTGGGACCTGCGCTGTTTGTGAAGTGCTGCTTGTCTCCTGTGAGCCTCTGTTTTGCTTCTCCCAGGACCAGCCCCTCAGGAAATTCCCAGCAGATCCTCAGTGTGAGCTGCAGAGCGATGCCTGCCCAGCTTGGCTGCAAGCAGCCTTCCAGCAAGGACTCTTGTTCCGAATCCTGAGACTGGCATCATTGAGGTGCTTTACTTGGCACTTTCAAAGGGGGATGGCAGGGGACAGAGATGGGTGGGGAGTGATGGAGCTGGGGTACACTGCAGAAAGGTTCCGAGGTCCATGAATGCTGCAGCAGACAGTGCAAAAGGAGCCTGCATCTGTCTGCACGGGTCTCTGAAGAGCCTGGCTTGTCAGTCTGCAGGCAGGCTCAGTGCCTTGTTTCTCAAATGGTGTCCCTGGTGCTCACTGGGCTGGGCCCGCGGTGGTCGCAGCCGCTGAGATGAACAGAAAGGAAGTTAATAGTCCCTGTGATGTGATGATTTCGAAGGGTTCTCGTGTCCTCTTCTTTCATCCATTCATGTGCTCGTATGTGGTCACTGAGCACCTGTTCCCTGCCAGCCTCTGGGGCAGCCCCCGAGACTCAGGAAACACCTGGCCTGGCCACGTCTCTCACCTGGGTTACAGCCCAGTAGAGCAAGCCCCAAGGTGAAAGGGGCAGACCCTGGGGCCAGCCCCCCTGGCTCAGCTCTTAGCTCCCTCACTTCCTTGCTTGGGGACTTTGGTTGGGAAACTCTCCCTCTGTCTCAGCGTTCTCATCTGTAAGATGGGGACAATACTAATACCTAACTTATGCAAGTGTCATACAGTTTAGTAGGTTCATCAGTGTAAAGAGCTTGGAACGGGGCCTGGAATCTGGTAAATAAATAACCGAATCATTAATGACATCGCTGTGCTCCTTCTGTCACCCTCTTCTACTCCATTCTCCGCAACACAGCCTTTCCATCTTTCAGGAGATGCGTCTGATTATGGTAAAGTCGTTCAAGGATTCTGCTTGGTTTAAAGTCTCAACTTTTCCATGGCCGGCAGATCCTATCCTTCCATCCTTTCCCCTGTGATCTTTCCCATTCCTGAGACTACTCCTCTCCCTGCCTTCCCGCATCCAAGTGGCTTGCCGTTTGCTGAGCTCGCCATGCTTCTCCTGCCCTGCTTCATCCAGGGGACCCTTCCTCTCACCTCCTCACCTCCCTGGAGACACACGTGGGTCCTTCCAAAGGAGGGCCAGGTCTGTGTTGGAGGGTGGAAGCCCCCCGTCATGTCTCCTTCCCTAATCCAAGGCAGCTTCTCCTTTGTCGATGCTCTGCCCACCCTGGGTCTACTGTGCTGAGCCGTGTTCTGTAACAATCGTGTATCTTCTATGGAACCCCATCATGTCCCTGGGCCATGTTGAACTCCTCTCTGGGCAGATGCACACAGACCCTCAGCAAATAGTTGTTGAACGAATGAATAAACAAGGTGCTTGCAAATACTTGTTGGGTTAGAAAGATGCAGGTGACCTCATTTTATCCCTAGCACCACCCCTAAAGCAGATGAGGAGACACATGACACCAGATGGGACAGACCTGCTGCCTGGCCAGTGTGGGTGACAGCTGGCTGGCCCCAGTGTGGACTGCAAGTAGGGCCCAGATCCCTCTGACTCCCGGGACAGTGCACATTCCTCTCCCCCTTTAGCACAAGATCCTTTGCGTGAAAGGAATAGGTTGGTAGGCATGAAAGACTATCTTCCAGAGATGCCCATCACACTATGCCACATGCCACATGTTCTTTGACAGTGTGAGCTTGCCCATCCCACGACAGGAGGTGGATTCCTATCCCCCTTGCTTTGAGTCTGGGCTGGGCTTGGTCTTGCTTGACCCACAGAATGTGGCATTAGTGATGTTCCAAGACTTCTGAGATTAGGCCATGGGAAGCCTGCAGCTTCTCCCTGGCTCCCCCGGCATTCTCTCCTGGGATGCTCTCTCTGGGAAGCCAGTGCCCTGCTATGAGATGGCCATGCACGTGGAGCGGCCACGTGTTAGGTGTTCTGGTGGGCAGCCCAGCCACGTGAGGGAACCATCTGGGATGTCCAGAGCAGCCAAACCTTCAGAGGACTCCAGTCCCCAAGGACAGCTGATGACAGTCCCATCTGGGACGGGGAGTGCAAACTGCCCAGCTGAGCCCAGTCAATCCACAGAAGCATGAGAGGTGACGATAAATGTTTAAGTCCCTGAGATCTGGGGTGGCAGGAGATCGAACAGGACAGTGGAGCCTAGGACCACTGAGCTCCGTCTCCAAGAGCGACTCCAGAGGGCCGTGGGCTGCGATTTCTCAGGAGGTGGAGGCAGGGATGGGGGTGGGGTGGGGTAAGGGGGGTAAGGGGGGGTGGGGAGGGCAGGAGGCACCGAGTCTTCCAAGGCCTCCGTAGCCTCTGGGATGCTTTCTGAGGTTTATAGGCTGCCCTGGGGCGAAGGTAGAGGGAGGGTTTGGAGAGTTGAACAGTCCAATCACTTTAGGCTGCGGGCAATAACCAAGGTTCGGGTGCACAGGTGTAATGCCTTTACCCACATCCCGTCCGGGTCCATTCTCTGGCCACTCTGCCAGGAAAATGGCCCAATGCTCGCTCCGTGCAAGAAGGAAGGGGAGCGGTGATGGAGTGCCCAGCCGGTGCCAGGGCAGCCAACCTGCCTTGTTGCATTTGCCCTTTGCTATGATTTGACGAGATCGCAAGGATTATCCCC
Source organism: Canis lupus familiaris (assembly GCF_011100685.1). Lineage (NCBI taxonomy): Eukaryota > Metazoa > Chordata > Mammalia > Carnivora > Canidae > Canis > Canis lupus. The sequence goes on from NC_049225.1 coordinate 28,931,189, forward strand.
ATTGTACAAAGGAGGAAGCTGGGTCAGAAAGGTGCTGGGATGAGTCCACCCAGCAAGCGAGTGGCAAAGCCAACAAAGCCCGGGCCCGGTAATGCCCATCGGGTCACAAAGGGCTCAGAACTGCTGGGAGGGGTCTCAGGCCCTCCCTTCAGCCCCAATCTGCTGGCCAGTGCTTCAAATCCCCTCATCATTGCTTGGCTGCTTTGGCTTAAATCCTGGAACCTGACAGTGCTAATCCCTCTGGAGAGACGAGGCACTGAGTTGTTACTAAGTGCTCACCCCAGTCGGAGTGCGGGCCGGTGCCTCCCGGTGCCTCCCGTGGAGTCTGCTTCCCTGGGAGGGAGTGTGGCGCAGCAGGCCGGCCTGCCAGGGTGGAAGAGAAGAGGTGGGACCAGAGGAGCGCTGTAGCCCAGGCTCTTCTCCATTCTTTCCAGATGGAGCTAGATGGTGGGGTTCAAAACAGAAGACTGAGCCTCAGTACTGGCACAGGATGAGCCCCATCCCCTGCCTGAGGCTGAGCTTCCCCACGCCCCAGGGCAGCTCCAGAGAAAGTCTACATCTCCAGCTGATGGCCATCCCTGGCACAGACACAGGCACGTTGGTTTTCCGCATTGGCTTCCCCCACGTTTGGCCAGCTTCCCTCCAGGGCTCCTGGGAGGGCTGTGTTTAGTCCTGGGCTCCAAACCTAAGAAGCAGCATTCCCCACTAGGTGTAGGGCCGGAGCAGGCAGCCTGGGGGCCGGGGGGCTGTAAGGTGGGAGGCACTGATTCCTGGCAGAGCAGGGACCCGGGTTCCCCGGGGAAGGAAAGCTGACTTCTACCCTGAGGGTGCTGGTCAGCTTGACTGTGTCGCGGGGCTTTGCCCAGTGCTCTTAAGAATCCCCTTGGGGATTGTCCAAGGCATGGGAGGCAGAGGCTACTGGGCATGGGCGGCCTGATGGGTCGTGAACACGCTGGCACAGGAAGTGGCTGATCAGGAGACCTGACCCCACCTGCGGGCTCTGCACAGCGCTGCTACCGGACAGGGGACAAGGCAACCTCCGGGGCCTCTTCCGTTGCTTGGTTCACAGTCTCTGGGAAGGGACCAGCCCAGCCCACCCTGGCCCAACAGGGTCTGAACCACTTGCGCAGGGCTGCCCGGGTGGTTCAGTGGTTTAGTGCAGCCTTCAGCCCAGGGCGTGATCCTGGAGACCCGGGATCCTGTCCCACGTTGGGCTCCCCGCAGGGAGCCTGCTTCTCCCTCTGCCTGTGGCTCTGCCTCTCTCTCTCTCATGAATAAATAAAATCTTAAAACAAAAGAACCACTTGGGCGAAAATGAGGGGAGAATATTTTGGCTGTCCTGGCGCTCGCCCCAACTTCCCCAGGTTCCCTTGAACTCTGCTCCTTTGCTTGTCCCTTTGGGCAAGGAGGCCTCGCTGCCCTCTCCTTCCTCCATTTCCTCCTCCCTTCCACTCAGTCAACAAGTTCCACTCTACTGGGCCGTGTGCTAAGTCCTGGAGGACCCAGGGGGGAGCAAAATAAGTGTGGCCTCTGTCCTTAGGGCCAAGCAGCGGGGAGCTAGGGAGGGTGGAAGAGGGGAGTGATAGAGGGGTGCTGGGAGGGGGGGTTGGGAGAAGCTGGAAGGCGGGCTGGGAAGGTGAGGGCAGAACCCAGGTTGGAGATGATGGGTGGCAGGTGTGGGGGGGAGGGGAGGAGCACGGGGCCGGGACAAGTAGGTGGATTCCACAGAGAGCAGGAAACTGCAGGAGGGCTCCATGAGGGTTTGGCCGCAGCAGGTGGGTGAGGGGGTGTCAGCGGCGGACTGCTGGGGGTCTCGCGCAGCACCGGTGGGCAGCGGAGGAGTCTGGGCGCCCCCCAGCGCGGGCTGGCTCCGCGGGGCCCGGGGAGCGCCCGCACCGTGCTGCACCCCACGCAGGCCTGGGCACGGGGCCGCGCTGCTCGCCAGCAGCTGGGAGCACCGGGGGCGTCGGCCTGGCCCCGGGGGCAGCGTGCACCGGCTCGGCCCTTCCCGCCCGCCCGCTTCCCGCAACCCCGCAGGCGCCTCCCCCCCGCGGCTCCTCCCCGCGGCCCCGCAGGCAGCGATGACTGACGTCCCGGGAGGCCAATGAGCGGCCAGGCCCCGCCCCGCGGCCCCGCCCCCGCCCCGCGGCCCCGCCCCCGCCCCGCGGCCCCGCCCCCACGGCCTCTCCGGGTCTCCGGCGCGGGCGACCCCGGGCCAGCTCCCCGCCGAGGGCAGGCGGGGCGGGGCCCAGCTGCGGCTTCTCAGCCTCCCGCCGCCCCGGGTCCGCCCCGCCTGGCCGCCGGATGCCTCGGGGACGCAGGGCGTCTTCTGCTCCCGGCCGGGGCCTGCGGCCTGTAAACATTCCTGCCCCACTTGGCGGTGGGTGGACGGGCTGGAGCCCCGGGGGAGGAGGGGGGGCTCTGGCCGGGCTGCGCCGGCGCCTGGGGACTTGCTGCTTCTCAGCTCCCTCGCTTCAGGTCTGACTCCTCTGCGCCCCTGGTTCTCCCTCCCTGTCTGCCTGAGGTCATCTCACTCGAGGACCCTTACCCCGTGTGCATGAGGCCAGTGCACCCTGGGGTCCCCCTCCCTGTGTAGGAGAGACCAGTGCACCGTGAGGTCCCCCTCCCTGTGGACGAGAGGCCAGTGCACCCTGGGGTCCCTCTCCCTGTGTGCATGAGGCCAGCGCACCCTGGGGTCCTCCTCCCTGTGTACCAGAGGCCAGTGTACCCTGGGGTCCCCCTCCCTGTATACAAGAGGCCAGTGCACCCTGGGGTCCCCCTCCCTGTGTGCTTGAGGCCAGTGTACCCCTGGGGCCCCTTACCTGTCTGTATGAAATCAGTGCACCTAGGGGTCCATTCCTCTCACCTGAGAGATGGGAACCCTAGTTTTGGGACTGGTTTCGTCATCCCTCAAGGTGTGGGCCTCTGTCTTCAGATCTGTAAACCGGAGAAAATGAAGGTGAGCATGTTTATCTACCTGCCTCACCAGTGGGTATGGCTCGGCCTAGGACAGCCTTTTAGGTATTAGACTCAGTACTTGTAGTGATGAGCACCAAGTGATGTAGGGAGTTGCTGAATCACTGTATTGTACACCTGACGCTAATATCACACTCTGTAAACTGGAATTAAAAACTTTAAAAAACTTAAAAATTCAATAAAAAAATGTAGAAAATCAAACTCAGTGCCACAAGAGGAAGAAGTTTGCTATACTCACAGCCTCAAGAAGTCAAACCGGGCTTACTCAGCTATCTTAAATGGGGTAAAACTTATGCCAATAGCTACCCTTCTTTCAGGTGTCCGGTACATACTCTTTCACCTTAACGATGACCTTTTGAATATTATTGCACCCATTTACAGATGACAAAATTGATGCAGCAGAAGGTGGGTGGCTGGGCTCATCATCTCCAGCTGAGGAACTGGAGGCTTTGTCTTTGTCCTCATGACTTAGACCCCAGCTGGCTCTGGCTGGGCGGGTCCTGCCTCTGCCTCAGAGCATGGAGTGCAAACATATGACTTGGGCCAGGACTGTTCTGCACCTGGGCTCCTTCCTCCTCCGCCATAGCCTAGGCCATGTGGCCCATCCCAGGTGTATCGTTGCCATGGCACAGATGAGGAGACCGACCAGAAGGGGAAATAAACTTGCCCAGGGTCACACAGCTGCTCCGTGGTAGCGCCAGGATTGGAGCTCAGGTTCTCTGGGTCCCCATTAGGTGCTCATTGCACTCTGGGCCACTGGCTAATTGCATAATTGGCCTTATCTCCTGCTCCAGGATGCTGGAATGGACCGAGGGTAGGAGAAAGGAGAGGGCAGTGAGGAGTGACTTTGGGACTGGGCTGCAGTCCTGTCTTATGACCGTGACCTTGGCCAATTGGCCTCCACCCTCTGAGCCTCCATTTCCTTGGGTGACAGACGGGGACAAGGATCTATGTCCAGCTCTCCTTGAGGACAGAGATGTGGTATGGGACCCAGCGCTGTGGAAGGGCAGGGGCAGCTTTCTTTCCCACCATGAAGCCCCCAGGCCTGGGTCAGCCTTAGCCAGGGCCCTGGGGTCAGGGCCCTGTGCAGCCTGCCAGCTGCTTGGGCACAGGGACAGGTGGGGAGCTGGGCTTGTGGCTCCCGGAGGGCGGGAGTGCTCAGCCTGGTAGCTCGGAGAGGGCTTCCGTCAGCCTGGGATGTGCCCCCTTTCCCCATACCTCTGCACCCCCCTCTCAGGGCCCTATGGAAAGACCCCATCTCCAGTTTCTGGGAATGGGCTTGCTCTGCAGCTTTCTTTCCCAGGAGCTGGTGCCAAGCAGGCTGTGCCTCCGTGTCTGGCGGGATTCCAGGCGTTCTGTGTGGAGCATTTCTCAGCAGTAGCAGGAAGACTGACTGCATTGGGGCTGGAAGAAACCCAGCAACCAGCCTCTGTTTGCATTGTCCCAGCTGTGAAACGGGTACATGGTAGGGCTTCCAAATGCACACAGGAGACCAGCGGCTCCAAGGCGTGGGGCGTGTGGGCGGGTCTGGAGCTCCTCTCTCCCAATCCCAGCTACCTGCCTTTGTGGGGAGGATCCGCCTGGGGCCTTCCGCTTTTAGGCAGCACTCCCATATGCGTCCCCTATGTTCGTGCTACGCGGGGACAGGAGGGAGTGCCCACGAGCCAAGGCCACCGGCCTGTCCAGTGCTCTGCAAGTGCAGTCTCATGTGATGGGAGACCATGTCCTTGCAAGCCCTGGGCCATGAATCTTAGCTGATTGAGATAATGGAGGCCCAGCGAAGTCAAGAACTTGCCAGCGTCACCAACTGTCCGTGGCCCAGCTGGGTGGGAACACAGGTGGGCCATCCTGCCTCAGTGGCGCAAGGGTGCGGCCGGGGTAGAGAGGCCTCCGAGCCTGCCTCTCTGTGCTTCAGCTCCCACGGCGGAGCTGCTCCGTCCTCCGGACATGCGGGGAGCCCAGCCAGGGCAGGCCGTGTGGGCCGAGGGTGCAGCCCCGGTGCGTGTTATCACAGCCAGGGCACCCGAGGGACAAGCTCGCAGCAGCTGGCGGGGTGAGGGAGGCTGCGGAGTGGCCCATGCTGCTCTCTCCGCCTGACCATCCTCCTGCCTGCCTGCCTGATAGGGCAGCGGCTCCACAGGGCATTCTTGGTTCTCCCCAGGTCCCCTGCAGCTGAATTCTGCGCCACGTCCCCTTGCTTCAGCCCCACCGTTGTTTTGGGCCTGGGTGTCCCCGGCTTCCCTAGGCAGGCCGCACAGGGGGTGCTGGAGGGGAGACCTCCCCCTTACGTCCACTCCCTCAGCATCAAGGACACGAGGAGGGCGGAGACAAGAAGCACCGCAGGTCCCCGTGGGTCAGGACCAGAGCCTTCACCTTTCCTGGCACCCGGAGACCCTAGGGGGCGCATTCCATAGTGGATTCATTTTTATATCATTTATAGCAAATGTTTGTGGATTACGCGGAGGGAAGGAATGCAGGAGCCCAGGGTGGAGGCTCTGCGGTTGGGCTGGGAGCTAGGATTCCCGAGTCCCTTTCCCTTTAGCATTTCAGTGGGAGATCAGGGAAGATGCCACACATACCTACCTCCCCGAAAATGTTATTTGGGTGCCTTGATGTGTCACCTCTCTGGGGCCTGCCAAGGCTTAAAGAGGAGCCTGCGAGGGACAGAGCTGGCTTGTTGATGCTGTGGGTAGAGGGCTGTGTGGCCTGCCCCACCTGTGTCATGGAGGGGCAGAGCCAGCCCTGGTGGCTCCCTCAGGTGGGTGGTGGCATCTGCTCTCTGGTGGCCGTTCCCACGAGCCTCTCCCTTCATGACCCTGCACCTGGGCCTGTTCAGAGAAGTGTGGTCCTTCTCCTTTGCCCTGGGTCATAGGGTGGTGACATTCAGAAATACTGCTAATAGCTGACATTTATGCAATGCCATGTGTGGGCACGGTGCTGAGCACTTATCCGTGCCATCTCTCACCCCATCCCCACCCCAGCCCTGTGAGTAAGGCACAGGGATCGCCCACCCCACTCATCAGGAGAAACCTCATTTGTCTCCACATCCGGCTCCCTCACCAGGGGCTTGGATTTGCCTGGGCAGCCAGGGACCATGCCTGGTGCTGCTCTGTACCCACGGCACCGGCCTACCCCTGGTAGGAAGTGGGCGCTCTGTGCTGGTTGGTCAAACAAGGGGAGAGTGGGTGCATCTCTGGGACTCTGATCCTCCCCCTGGACCTAATTTGAGGACATCCTGCTCCATTGAGAAAACAGGATCTGAAAGGTGGTGAGGGCACACGCGTGTGCAGGAGGGACAGGGAGACAGTGGCATGTGGGTTATGATTCAAGTGTGAGCTCTGGGGGCACCTGGTTGGCTCAGCGGTTAAGCATCTGCCTTCGGCTCAGGGTGTGACCCCGGAGTCCTGGGATGGAGGCCTGCATCGGGGTCCTGCAGGGAGCCTGCTTCTCCCTCTGCCTGTGTCTCTGCCTCTGCCTCTCTGTGTCTCTCATGAATAAATAAATAAAATCTAAAGAAAAAAAATTTTTTCAAAGTGTGAGCTCTGGGGCCTGTGGTTTGCCAGGAGGACGGGGCGGGCAGAGAGTCTTGGTTCTATGTCTTTGCAGCTAATTTGGGGCAAGCGGCCTCAACTCTCCTGGGACTCAGTTTCCTTTTCACTAACAGAGGGGTTCTAACCCCTATCTATCTGACAGGGTGGTTGTGGGGACGACGTCAGGTACTATGCATGAGGTACTTAGAGCATCTCTTAGAGCAAACAGAGGTTTGCTATTGTAATTAGTGAACAGTGAGGGCCCCTGGGGAAGCTCGACAGTGGGGTAGGTACGTGGCAAAATGGCCTTGTAAAGGAGGGAGCACTGTATTTTCTTCTCTCTGGGCACCTCAGCAGCGTGGCCGCTCCCACAGCTCAGGGTGACGCGGTTCTCCTTGAGCAAGATGTGTCTTAGGTGAGAGGTGACACAGGGAGACAGCAGCCCGAGAAGGGGCCTTGTGAACTGGTGAGGGACGCAGAGGCCTGGGCCGTGGATGCCCGCTGTCCAGGTGCCGTCTCTTTACCGCTGGCACAGCTTAGACCAGCTTTTAGGAACGCTGACACGGAGGGAGACAGTTCTGAGCTGGCTTACCCTGAAACCTGCATTTACTGAGAAGCCTTGAAGTGTTGGATTTACCGGGACTGGCTTAATTAGCATTCCTCCTGTCAGGGTGAATGGGGCTCAAGACACGGATGAAGTTCGTTCACTCATAGGAAAAGAATGGAAATGATATTTTTTTGCGTCCATGCCTATGTGGCTCATGAAATTCTTACCAGTATATGCCTCTCTGTGCTTTCCTTTCTGTGTCTACTTTCGAAATATGTGTCCTCGTGTGTGGTCATCTGTGTAATACATATATGATATATATAATACATAAACGGATGTATAAATTGGAAGAAAGAAAATAAGCCAAAGTTTGTCGGTTCTCTCTGGATGAAGGGAGTATGGGCTACTTTTAATTTTCATTAATATACTCTATTGCAACTCTCTAATTTTCCAAAGTAAACATGACCAAAAAGATAAAATGATTACGTCGCTGTAAGCTGTGTTCTTAGCTATGAACTGTGTTCTTCGAGCTAGGCAAATGGAGCCAGTCGATGGTGTGTGCTTTAGGCCGGAGCTTGGGTCCCCCCCGCGCCCCCCTCGTGAGTCCCGTCCTTTCCTTTCCCTGAGCATGCTGGCTTGGGGATCATCTTCCTGCCACGCGTGTCCACAAGCAGCCAGACCCCCACGGACTGTCTGTGTCAAACGCGAGAGGCCCCCAAAGAAGCAGAGAGCTTCTTTGTCTATTGTCTCTGCTTTACAGATTAGACACCCGAGACCCAGGGAGCTTAGGGACCCCACAGGGTCAGGGTGGGCGCAGAACCTGGGCTAGAACCCAGGTCCCAGGACTCCCGGTGCAGGTTTGCCTCACATCGCATCCCTCGGGTGGCCAGAAGGAGGGGTTCTGGGACACATCTTCAGCCCCACGTGCTCGTTGTCTGATGGGGATCTATAGCTCGTAGAGAATAAAAGCTTAGAGGGTTTTGCGACTCGTCCAAGGTCCCGCAGCAAGCAGCAGAGTTGGAATTGGGATTCTGTTGCTCGTTGCCACAATGGAAGGATGCTCAGAAAAGAGCTAGGATGTGGGCGCAAAGGACAAAAAAAAAAGGCAAGCCAGAGAAGAAAGGAACGAGAACACCAGGGCTCCCCGTGACAAAGAACACAGTCCGGTGTGCGTGTGTGTGTGTGTGTGTGTGTGTGTGTGTGTGTGAGGGGTGAGAGGGAATGGCGTTGCGGCGTTTTGGGGAAGGCAGGAGGTGAGAATGGTAGCTGGTGAGTAGGGCAGAGGGAAGGAAAAGAAGAGACAGATGGGAAACAATCCGTGAAAGCCAAAAACCTCAAGTCAGACAAATGTTTATTTTATTTAGTGTTGATAACAGGGGGAAAAAAATGCTGACGGAAACTCACAACTAGCACAGGCTGGTGCCAGCTCTTGAGACCTAGCGGAAAGTGCTAGAAGGGGCCTCCTCCCGGCAGGGCAGGCCCCAGCTTGGCTGGCACACCCCAGCAGGGCATGATGCCTGCCAGGAAAGGCTGCCCGAGGAGCAGGCCCCAGCAGAGAGCGCCCCGGAACGGCAGCTAGGGCCCCCCGTGGGCTCGGCCCACTCCGCAGGGCATCAGGGCCCCCGTCTGTGACGCAGACGCACTCCTGCTCTGTCCACCTGGTGAAACTGTTGGGAGGACTTCGTCCTGGCCAGCACGGAGTCTTGGGGGTGGGCTGTGCCGTCCTGCCCCGGACTCTGTCGTCAGCAGCACACAGAGAGCCAAGAAATATGAAATCACTGTTTTCAAGACTGTGGGTGCATCCAAAAGCCAAGTGCCGGGATGAGGAAGCAACGGAGGGCACCTGCGACTGCCCCAGCTCCCTGCCAGGACGCAGCACGCAGAGGCCAGCCGACGAGCCGGGCGGGCACCTGGTTCGAGGAGCCGGGGCTGGGAGTGCAGGAGGTCTTGGCAGCTGTAGGGTGCAGGCCGGGGCGCTGGAGAGCCCAGATGCAGAGGGGGGACCCCAGAGAGCTGCATGGGTTCCTCTGCAAGCCACTGCGCATTCTGATCAGTACATACAAGTGAGGAAATGCCTCGATGGCCATAGTTTCTCTTCCCACTAAACAGACTGGGAAACTCATAATGCAGGGAGCATTGACTACGCTGCTCCAACGCCCAGGCTGAGGGTTCAAATGTTCCTGCTCTTTCTGCAAAAAAAAAAAAAAAAAAAAAAAAAAAAAAAAAAAAAGATACTTTGTTTGAATCATGTCCAAGCTCCACCCTCTATTTGTATTTTTGTATTTGGTTTTTGTGGGTCTAAATAGAATAGCCTCTCTGCACCCACCCCCTTATTTCTCATGCCTTTGACTCAATGAAGAATAAGGGTCTGTTGTCCCACAGAGTGTCCCACGTTCTGGATTCGCTTGACTGCATTCTTGTGGGGGATGTCGAGCTGGCTCCTCTCTCCTTGGTGACTCCTATACTAAGCACAAGACCTAAAGCCTTCACCAGATTCAAGTTCAAGCCTTTTTTTGGCAAGAACCCTTCACAGGTGGTGCTTGCCTGCTTGTTTTCCAGGTAGTAGCACTCCGTGGCGATTCACAATGGGCCCAGCAGGGTTGGTTGCTCATTTCCGCTCCTGGCCGGGTAGCTGTAGTTTCACAGCTTTGCACCCCACACCAGAAAGCATGTGAGAGTGCATGTGGGTCAGAATGGTGTTTGTATGTGAACAGTCTTGAATCCACTTTCATTTAAGGAAAGTCTTTTCAAATTTTGATTTTTTTTTTTTAAGCCTCAGGCTTCATAACAGATGATGGTGACACATGGTAGGTCACAGCCCTGAACCATTGAATTACTGAGTCCTAAGGGTTTAGACATGAGTTTGGAGTCTGACCCGTCTTTATACCAGCTGAGACACTGGTGGTTGCCTGGACTGATTTCCAGTGACAGGGATGCCAGACCCACCCTACGGTGGCCCATTTCACTGGTGAGTAAGTTTGACCGTTAGAAAAATCGGGCCTGCCTGTAAGTCCCACAAACCCACTGCCAGTTGGAATTTTACCCCATAAAGCCAAGCGTATGGTATCGATCTGCCAATCAGACCACTAAAGCCTGCCCATGTACTGTCCAAGCAAACAAGCCCAGGTCATCCCTGGTCATGAGTTCATGTCCCCTCATCTCCCTTTCCTATCTATGAGGTCAGCACAGAGTCCAGGTCCTGGTACAGGAGGGTCACTGGAACCAGAACAGAAGCCCAACAAGGTGGGAAAGAATCACCCGCAGAGGAAATGGGCCTGCTTCCTTCTGCCTTCTGGAATCCAGATCCCCAGGCATTTTCCCTCCCTGCCTCCAAGCCAGGCTGGGTCTGTCCCCCTGCTGGGGAGAAATGTGCTATCAAAAATGGAGACCTTGGGTGTCCTTACAGCCTCTCGAGTGGCAGGGAGGGGAAGGGGGTGCCCAGCTCCATCCATTAGGGATGAGCCAGCTAACCCACTCGAGCGGAATTTAAAAGTAGAGCCAAGAATTTAACTTCAAGATGTACTTTACCTCCCGAAATCAAATCATCTCGATTTTAGCGCAGTTGTTGAACAGACTTTCCCGTTGGGTTTAATGCTGCAGCTTTTCCGGAAACTCTTGTGTGGGATGAAGGTCAGGATTTTATGGGCTCAGACGTGTTTCCATCGCTAGCTGCGTGATTGTCCTGGGGACTAGCTCGTTCCATTGAAGATGTCTCTCCCGTCTGATCCCTGCTCAGTGCCAACCTTCCTGTTTCCTCCCCTCTCTCCAGCATTCCTAGAAGAGCCCTTTAATATGTCCCCTGCTTCTAATCCTTCCCCCAGGAAGCCTAGGTCCCCTAAATGCCTATTTCTATACTAACTTCCCAGCCCCCAGCCCAGCACCCCAGGCTGTCTTCCAGGGCCCTCATTCTCTGGCACCAGGGACCTGGCCAAATGCCCTCCCTCCGTGGCCCCCACCTTCCTTCTTTGGAAACGAATCAGATCCTATCTGTTCATACCTTGGTATCGAATGATACCTCTTTCTAGGTTAACCTCCTCCAGAAAGTCTTCCCTGCTTATCTCTATCTTCCCCCTGGACCTCTCCCTCTCCTGGCCTCTAGTATGACATAAACCCACAAACTAGTCTCTCTTCCTCAGTGGACCTTTCATTTCTCCCCTGCAGGGCCGAAATATCTACATCAGAGATAGATAGATCCACATCATCCCTTACATTTCCAGCCCCCTTGCTGGAAGGTAGGGCCTGTGCCTACTTCTGGACAGTGAGCAGAAGTGACATGTGTCACTTCCTGGCTGAGGCAGTGAAGAGCTGGCAGGAGTCCTCTTCCATCCCTTTCTTCCCCTTCTGCAGCAACCACAGATGCTGTGGTCCAGATGGCGCAGCTACAAGACGACAGATTCTCCATCAGCCTGGTTCCCTGCACGACTGTATGGATCAGAGCTTCCCACTGCCTTGTGTTAGACACTTAGTATGAGCAAGAAACAGATTTTATCCTGTTAAGTCTCTGAGGTCTGGGGGGTTTATCGGCCTCTAGCAGGTAGAATTAACATTAATATAACCTCTCCTTTGTGCCTCCACCCCTGCCCCTATCTCCACTACCCTATTCCTGGCAGCTCTGAGCACAGTCTGGGCACCTGGTGTAGAAGGTTCAGTAAATAAGGCTTTTTAGTCTAAATTATGAATTTCATGGGCTGGTAACTGGGACACGGAATCATAAATGGGGCAACTTAAGAGAATAGTCTTAGCAGGATCAGGCTCGGTGAAAACCACCCTTGACCTCAGCTACCATGCAGCCTGACCTCACTGGTCAAACCCGAGAACCCTGTAGCGTGCTGACAGATGCAAACCGGGACTAGGATCCCCCATGGCTCTATGATTTGGGAACAATCCCGTGCTCTCTCAGAGCCTTGAGCTACACATCCACAAAATGACAAAATGATGTCAGCCTCGGGGACCTGGAACCTCCTCCTAGCTCTACCCCTTCTAGGAAGACTTGAATGTCCCCCAGAAGACGAGAAGCAAACTCTAGTGTGGTTGTGTTGGTATGATGCCCAACTCCCCCCAGCTCATGGGTATTTGATGTAAAGAAGGCAAGTTGTGACACGGCAGGGAGAGAGGAAAGGTCCTTTATGGGGCCAGTAAGCTGCAGACCATGGCTTGCCATATGTCTACTAATTGCCATTCCTTGGATTGGCGGACAAAGTGGGGCTGGAGCCCTGAAGGGAGAGCATATAGATACCCCTTGCCTTCACCAAGATATCAGTTAGAACTTCTCATTCCACTGTGAGCCCTTTGGGGCCATGGCTATGTCTTTTTCACAATCGTATTCCCAGTATCCTATTCAGAGATTGGCCCAGAGAAAGTCCTGGAAGGGTAACTGACTTCCCCTGGAGGTGGCGAGTGGCCTGTTGGTAGGTGTGTAAGCTGAGGCTGGATAGTCACTGGGCAGGGAAGTGGTAGACGGTGTCCTGAACAGTGAGCAGAGCAGATGAGGTGACCAGCAGATTTGTCCTGGGCTGAGCCCCACCAGGGGTTCCCTGGGTGAGGCTGGCGGGGGGCATCTGCAAAGCCAGACTTCTAGGATGTGGGTTCAGGAAAGGTCCCGATGATGTGATATTCCCTCTTGCTTCCATGTTGAGGTCAGTGAGGTGCATATTCTTAACATATGTCAACCTGAGAGCTCTGCTCCTGCCGAGAAGCTGTCGCAGAGGTATTCAGTAGAGGACACAGCGTAGGAAACATTGCTGTTGTGCTTGGGGCACTTGCAGCTAACGGGGCATGTACAATGAGGGGCCACTGGGCAGGGGTGACCCTGCCAGAGCCTGTTTGGCTTGGCCAAGGAGGAGTGGGCATTAGTAACATCTGGCAGCCCAAGCATGGTCCCCTCAGCTGTCAGATGGGATGAAGCACGGCTGACCTGAGCTGAGCACCTACTACGTGCCAGGTGTTGGCCTCAGACCTCCCCCATCTACTGTCCCCTTCAGGCACCACCATCTCGTCTCTGGACGAAGGAGCTGCCTGTGAGTCGGCCTGACTCAGGGCACATCTGCCTCTAATAAAAACATCAAGCTTTCCTTGGTGCCTTGAATCCAATGACCCCATCCAGAAAGCGGGAGCCTACACATGACATTATCTGATGCTACCCGCCTGTCCTTGAGGTCATGTGAGGAGCGTAGATTAGCCTCAGCAAAGATGATTTTATTCGGCAGGGGTCTTGGGGAAAACCTTTGACTCTTGGCATCGGGCTCAGACCATGTGGTTTTCATCCTAGGAAGGATGTGCCTTCTATGGCCTCCTAGTCTCCTCAGTCCCTACACAATGTACACGTGAGTGTAACACATGCCACACACACACACACATGCCTACATGGGTACACCCTAAAAACCCCACACACCGGTACCCACATATCCACACTCATGTGTGAGTACACGCTCTGGGTGCTGCTCACACGACACGCCCACATAATCTGCTCATGTACAGGCACACACGTGTGTCCACGTCAGCTTGTCTTCCTCGCCCCACCTCCCCGCCCACATTCCCCCCTCACGTGTACATGCTCACCCTTGTACACACCAGGCAGAGAGAGAACGCTCACATTTGCACGTGCTCTTTCTCTGAGCAAAGACATTCTCTCTTTGAGCAGAGGATGAGGAAAGCGAGCCAAGAGTTCTCAGCTGCTCCTGCGGTCCCCCCCCCCCGCCCCCCAGAGCTCAGACCAGGAGCAGTTTTGAGCAGCAAAGTGAAAGAAAGGGGACAGGTAAGGGGTGCTGGAGCAGGGAGCCTGGCGGGGATCTTTCCCAGGCCAGAACTGGTCCGTGCCTTGGTTTCCCTGGGTATCCATTTCCAAATCATCCAAGTGGGGATGAAGCACCTTCAACCCCATCGCTTGGTTCCTGAATGCCCAGCACAGGCATGTGGAGGCCATTCAGAGGAGGCCCCAGGGGGCCTTTCTCACGACTGAGTTCCCTGTTCCCCGCAGGCCCATGTGGTGGAATGTGGGGGTCACACCTTGAAGGGTCATCAATTCATTGTCCCAGTGTCAGAGCTGCATGGGCCCTTACCCATGGGAGATTCTCCCCTAATTCTCAGGTGGGGAAACTGAGGCCAGGAAGGGAAGACTGAGCACTTAGCACCATGACTGGTACTTTCCAGTTCCTCAGGGGACACGTGGTGAACCGCTGTCAGATGTGGCTCTTTTGCCCCTTTTGTATCCACTCTTGAGGCATCTGGGAACTTGGAACATGAGGGACCAGATGAGGCAATATTAAATTTTGTGCAAATAACTGTGGGAAATTCAGCTGCTGAATTCAGATGCACCCACTCCAGGTATATACACATGCGTGCACATGCACACACATACACTCACGCAGGTACAACTCTCTATCACACACACACATGCACGCACACCTTCACCCAGGAAACCCCCTCCAGGTTGACGAGACCTGCGTGGAGGTAAGCAGATGGGGGAGCGGTGTGAGTTCCCAGGCCAACTGCTGCCAGGGCCCAGATAACACGTCCAGGCTGGTGTCTGTTTGAATGCGTTTGATTCCATGTTTCTGGCCAAGCACGGGGTTCCACCAGTGTGAAGATGAGCACGGTCTGCTCCCTCCCCTTGCAGAGCCTAAAGTCCAGTGGAGGGCCACCATGTAGTCCCTGGCACGGAGGGCCACTGCTTGGAGGCGGGTGTACCACACGTGTCTGGACAGGGTCCTATGGACACGCAGCGTGGGGAGTGCCGGGTTCCCACGGGACTTGGAGGAAGAGCTCTCAAAAGAAGGGAAGATGGAAGGACAAGTAGAATTTGCCAAATAAAGAAGCAGGAGCTAGAACAGTGTGTGCACCAGCCACCGGGGTGAAGGGTGCAGCATATTGGGGGGACCAGAGCCTGGGACAGGAGAGGCCAGAGAGGCAGCCTGTGAACAGATGGGAAGGGCCTTCAATGCCTTGCCGGGGTTTGGCTTTACTCTGTGGGTGGGCAAATGGGTTCCAGAATGGGTTTCAAGAGACAAGGGATGAGAGAGTGTCACCCTGGTGACTGTGAGGAGCCCTCTGGAGGTGGGAACCTGGCCTGGAGCTAAAGGCACCAGGGACAGAGGCAGGAGTTCCGGGGGAGCCCCTGTGCTGTGGGGGGCTTGGAGGCGGAGCAGGTGTGCGGGATGTAATCTGAAGCAGCAGAGGCGGCAGGGAGCGGGGACCCGCAGCCAGGGGCTTCGGAGTCAGATGGGAGAGGCGGTCCCGGAGTGGGAGGTGGCAAAGACAAAGGCAACGGTAGGGCTGGGGAGGGACGGGCCGTGGCTTCCCCGAGGTGGTGCAGGCCACAGCATCCCTCCCCAGGCCGCAGCATCCCTCCCCAGGCCGCAGCATCTCTCCCTAGGCTGCAGCATCCCTCCCCAGGCCGCAGCATCCCTCCCCAGGCCGCAGCATCCCTCCCCAGGCCTCTCCGGGCAGGAACCAGCCATTGTTTGGCAGCGGTGCCGAAGCCCAGAATATTAACATCTTTCTCAGGTTGATCTCCTCCTTCCCCCCCCCCCTCGCCCCACCCCCATCCTGCTCATTTGAAATCCCTGCAATTCGGGGGAGAAAGTTACTTTAATCCTCTGGTTCCTATCAGCCTAATTACAGTTTCAATAGACAAACGGGCCTGGCTCTAAATGAGATCGGAGGACACAGGAACACATTATGTTGGCGCTAATAATGATCTGTCTTTGTTTTATCATTTCATGTTGTTGCTTCTCATTTTGGCTGCCTGAATTCTTAATGCCTTCGAGTGTCTCGCGGAGATTGCTTCCTCTTGCTGCCAGGCCGGGACACAGTTGCAGACTTGCATATGAAAACACCCAGCCTGGTGCCTGCAGCTAACAAGCCAGCCACCATTTAAATTTCAATCAGCCCTTCTGTTTGTGTGTAAGTTCTTTGGATGGTTGAAATTAGCAATTTTGAAAAATTGATTAAAATTGCTGGTTTCATGAAGCCTCAAAACATCAAAATCAATCTTTCTTTTTTTTTTTTTTTAAACACACCGAAATTCTTGTTGGACTTACCATGTCTGCAGTATGGGAAACTGCCAAGTGTGCCGGGGATGCGGTGGAGAAGGGTGAGCTCTGTGCTCAGGGGCTTGTCTTGGCTCTAGACTGACTCCTGTGTGACCTTCTTAAGTGCTTGAACCTCTCGGTATCTCATTTTTTTTTCCATCTGTGAAATAAAAGGGTTTGACTGGATAGGGGATCTCTAGAAGGCTCTCACAGCCCTGACACTATGTAATTATGTGCTCTAAGTCAGGTTAAAAAAAATTAAAAAAAAAAAAAGAAGAATGGATCTTTGCAGGTAGGATCTACGTTTGGATGAGTTGAGAATACTAACAACCCATAGCATACTCCTGAACATTTTTTTTAGCGAAATCCAGGCACTTTACATGCATTATTTACATCCATTGATGCATCACAAGAAGACTATGAGAAATACAATTATTATCCCTATTTTTAGGTGTAGAAACAGAGGCTTTCCACCTTCCACAGTGCCATGATTCCCAGCAGGGGGGACATGAAGCCTTCTCCCCATGGCCACTTGATAGCTCCAGGTAAGGGAATTCTTGCCCGTCCAGCAGAGGGCTCCCCCTATTTCTGGGAGAGTCACACATGTGCTCACGGCTCCCTGGCCTGACCAGGGCAGTGGACATTTGAGGTGACCCTGGGCTCTCTTCACTTTGCTCTGTCTGTGACTCGATGTCATAGAAGCTATATCCATCAACTTTGCAGCAGAGATGCTGCAGGGAAGTGATAGAGGGTAAAAAGAGGAGAATGACTTATTTCCCCAAATAGTGTGAAGTGCTCACTAGCACATACCCACAGTCCTGGCCACGGTCTTGGCACTTTAAAGAAATGCTTTAAGATTATTGCTTGGTTTGAGGAGGAAAAAAAAAAAAAAAGCACTGTGAAGAGAAGAAATAATAGGCCAAAAATGGAGTCACTTGTGCTAATCCCCACTTCAGTAAATCAATACTTCATACTTAACCTAACTATAGTTTCAAAATCTTTCCCAGGAATGTAATCTTAAACCAGTTAATCTGGAATATTTTGGTGAGTGGTACTGAGGTAATCCACCTGATGAACTCCTCTGTCCCCAAAAGAAAGATGTAGGTAATCCTTCTTTCCTTCTCCCAGCCTCCTTTTGCCTATAAAAGTCTCCCATTTTTTTTACAGCTCTTTGGAGCTCCTTTCTGTTTGCTGGATGAGATACTGTCAGATTCCTGAATCATTGAATGAATAAATTCAATTTGATCTTTAAAGTTGCTCAGTTGGATTTAGTTTTCCAACAATACTCTGCTGGTATGGGCTGGACTAGAATCCCTTCAGCATTTCTGGCCCTACCTTTGTGCGCTTCCACTCATACTTGCCTTGCTCAGTAACTGGGCACTGTTGCTTCCTCCACTTCACCTGAGTAAGATGAATGTCAAGGCCATTGTCTGTCTTCCATAGGTCCTCATGGAACAGCTGTCAATAGTGCTTAATCGATCCAGGAATTGCCTAGGATCCTCCTTAAGAAAGGAGAGATGCTCAGTGCTCACTCCAGACTTACTGAAAAGAGCCCTAGCCAGTTTAGAAGGCCTTGGTTTCTTAAACATGCTCTATGTGTGCACATGGACAGTATCCTTGTGTTCTTACCTTCCAACTCACTGGCAAGAGAGTCAGTGTGTAGACAGTTTAAATTCCATTCACAATCCTCTAGGTATTTATGGAACCCGTACAAAGCTAGAAGGAAAAGAGAGGTGTTATGGGGAAACCATGTTTCCCAGACCTAGAATTAAATACCAACTCCTTGTGAACTTGGAAGCCACTTAAGTCTCTGAGCCTGGTTTCTGCAATTTTCAGATGAGAAAAAATGGTCTCTCCCTCTGGATTGTCTTGGGGAGAGAGATATGGTATGTATGTGGGTCACCTGGTATAATGCCCAGTACAGAAGTGGGTGCTTAACTGGTAGTAGCTACTATTCCTACCTGAGGAAACTGATGGCACCCCTAAGGTGACTGTTCTAAGGCTTCTGTGAATCCCCAAGTCTCTGGCCTCTCATGGCATATAAATTTCATCTTCAAGGGGAGAGGATGCTAGGTGGTAAGCTAGGCTTACTCATCAGAAAGATGGCTTGTGTTCCTTTCATTTAACTTTTTATTTAGCTCCTTTGCATTTGACTCAAATCTATGTGTCAGTGTAGTATCAGCTATTATGTGTTATGGACCTTCAGGGAATTAAAAAAATTCTTGAAATAATAAATACAACACTCTCCATGATCAAGAAGTGCTTTACAATAAAGCACAGTGGTAGGCAAAGGTCATACTTGTAGGTGGTGTAGACTGCAGGCTGGAAGGAGATAAGAGGTGATGATGGAGTGAATTTGACCTGGCTTTCTTCTGAGTCTTTCATTTGGTGAAGGCACTCTTCTGTACCACCTTCATGAACATCTAGAACACCACAAAGCCAGAGCCAATGAATTCAGGAATCAGGGTTTCCCAGCTAAGGGAGAACTCTTTGACTTGGCACTAGGTAGCACTAACTTTTTATCTGGGAGTGAGAGAAACCCAGCTTAGCCTGGCTTAAGCCAAGATGGAGGCCATCAACTTATGGGCCAGGAGCTACACGACTGGACCCAGATACCATATGGAATTGTTAGCACCATCTCTCAGCTTTTATTCCTCTGTGTTGAATTTATTCTCAGGCTGGCTGCCCCCATGTGATGGCAAAAGTGGTCCCCAGCAGTTCCAGGCTCACATCCTGCCTGATCAGCAAGAACAGGAAGCAAACCACTCTTCCCTAGTGGTTTCAGCCAAATCCTGGTGCTGACTCTCCATGAGTCACCAGGGTCATGCACCCATCCCTGAACAAATGCCTACGTCCGAGGGAGAGGGGGGCACTGACTGTCCAGGCTTGGCTCACTTGCCCACTCCAGGGCCAGAGGTAGACAGTGAGGGTTGGCTGGCTCCTGTAGGAAGGGAGCTAAGAAGCTGAGTGGTCAAAACAACAAAGAGATGTCCATTCACACTGGGCCCAGGCTCAGTGACAGAACTGGAGATGCCTTCTTATCAACCTTGATCCCCCAAAACACATTGTTTGAGGCTTTTGCTTTTGACCTATTAAAATACACAGTGATTGAGAAAATTGGAAAAAACAAACGTTGTCTTAGGTCGGTGTCCTCAAAAGTGGATGTTGAGACAAGATTCAGTGTTCAAGATATCTAGATGGGATATCATCCCAGGAAGCACAGTAAGGGTTGCAGAATGAAACGGAGAAAGAAGAAAAGCCAGTACAAGCCAAGCTAGTGAGTGGGTTCCTGCTGTGGGCCATGGGGGTTCAGTTGCTTTTGGGGCTCCATTTGTGACTGTGCAGAGCACACTCAGAACTGTCCCTCAAAGCCTTGAGGAAGCTTGAGGATCTCCTGACCAGGTCCTGCCTCTCACTGGTTGAGGGTTGTTACTCCTGAGGTTTAACTGCCTGACCCTTTGGACCTGCCCTATTAAGGGGAAAACAAGGTTCTGCAGCGCTAACCTGCTGTTGGGTAGAAATGCAGCTACTTGAGTGGGAAGCATCTGTGGGGAAGGTTGCTGCCCATCGCAGCTGCAGCTGACTTCCAGGGAGGATCAGGAGAGATGGGGGGACACCAGCAGCATTTGCTAAAAATCCAGATTGGCTTAGATTTTAGGGAACCACTATTACTTTTGTTCGGTACCTTAATGACATTGGAATTAGCACAGGAATATGCTCTTATTTCTTTTAAATTCATTCTGAAGAATTTAGGTGTGAAATGTCATGGTATTTGTAATTTGCTTCAAAATATTTCAGCAAAAATACAATGAAGCAAATAGTGCAAAGTATTAGCAGTTGTTAAATCTAGGTGATAGATATACCTTCAAAGGTGTTAATTATGCTATTTCTATCATTTGGTAAGTTTGGGAATATTTGTAATAATAATAATAATAAAGCCAAAAACCACTGTGTGATGCTAGGATCTGTTTGTGTTTGGTGGTTGAGCAGTGGCTGCTTTTCCACCCTTTTCCCTGCCTTGAAGCTTAGCACAGTGGTATAGAACTCTGGTTGGAGCAATTTGTCTCCAAATTGTTGTGTGACTTTGGAAAATTTGCTGGGCCTCAGTTTCTCTGTGTATAAATGAAGGATAGGATGTTCCAGATTTCTGAGATCTTCCACACCCTGAGGCTATATGGGTCTGTGAGCAGTTTCTAATGCGTGGTGGAAATTTCAGAATGCCAACAGGAGGGACTTTGGAACTCCTAGTCAACTGTCCTTTCTAGAACCTTCGGTTGGAGGTTGTTGGGCCACTTCTAAACTGCTTTCAGACCCAGCCACTGACTTAGAAGATGGTCTCAGTCAGCTTTCAGGGCTGTCCTCTTTCTTCAGGGCTGACTTTGGACTGCTGGGCCTCAGTGTGGTTGAACTCCTGGGGAGAGGGGCCCATCGAGAGAGGAAAACAAGACCTTGGGTCTCACAAAAAGTGGAAGGAAGCCAATGTCTATTGGCTTCTATGCCCACTACACTGAGAGTTTTTACTATAAATGATGTGGAATTGTGTCAAATGATTTTTTTAATCCTATTGAGATAATCATATGATTTCACTGATATTGGAATATTAAACCAACCTTTTATTTTTAGGATAAATGCCACTGGGTCATGGTCTTTTTGTATATTACTGAATGCAGTTTGCTCATATTTCAAAGCAATTTATGCCCCATGAAGAGTATTGGTCTATAGTTTTCCATTTTAATAATATCTTTTACTGCTTTTGGTATCAGGATAACCTGGCTTCATAGAACCTGATGGGAAGTGATTTCTCTTTCTATATTTTCTGAAGGCGTTTGATAGGTGTGGAATTTCCTTTCTACCTACTTTTTTTTTTTTTTAATAGATGTAACTGGTAAAACTATTGGAGTTTAGTGCTTTTTTTTTGTAGGAAGACTTATTTCAATTTATTTCAGTACAGTAGCTATAGGGTTATTCAGGCTTTCTACTTCTTCTTGAGTGAGTTTGGTAGTTTGTGGCTTTCAAGTAATTAGTACATGTTTACCAAATTGTTGAATTTATGGCATAAAATTGTTGACACTATTTATCATTCTCATATCCTTTTATTATTGTGTAATCTGCCTTTTTACCTCTGCATGTATTCCTTTTTATGGGATCTGCTTTACTTGATATGAATGTACTAATGGAATGTTCTCATAATTAGTGTTTGTGTGGTATGTTTTCTTCCATCCTTTGTTTCTAACCTCTCTGTGTTAAATCTAAAGGGGTTAACTTATTGATAGTATGTAGTCTGGTCCTGCTGCTTTTTTACCTAGTCTGGCCTTGCTTTTTTTTTTCTTTTTTTTTTTTTTTTTTTACCCAGCCTTTGACCTTTGAAATGGAATAATATGATCACTGGTAGATTGGGTTTAAATATGTGATCCTGCTATTTATTTTCTACTTTTCCCACTCATTCCTTATTCCACTTTCCCCCCTTAATTATTTCCCTGTATCAATTCAATTTTTCTTTATGACTCTGTTGTACCCTCTCTATAAGCTTACTAACCACTTCTTTGTTTTATGTTTTTAGTTATTGCTCTAGAGTTTGTGATATTTATGTTTAACTCATCACAGTCTACTTTCCATCAATATACTGCTTTATATGTGATGTAAGAATTTTACAACAGTATACTTCCTTTCCCTCCCTCTCTTTTGTATTATTGTTGTCACATATTTTACTTACACATATATTATAACCTACAATACACTGTTATTTTTATATGAAGTAGTTAGCTACCTTTTAAAGAAAATAAGAAGCAAGAAAACACATATTTTTAAAAATCTACCCACATATTTAGCATTTCCATACTCTTCATTCATTTGTAAAGATCTGATTTCCATCTGATATTTTCCTTCAGCCAGGAGAGCTTTATTTAATAATTCTTGTAATGCAAGTAGCCTAGCAATAATGAATTCTCTTGCCTTTTATTTGTCTGAAATTCTTTATTTTGCCTTTCCCTTTAAACAATATTTTCACTTGATAAAGAATTCTAGATTGATAGGCATTTTTTTTCCCTCCTCTCTATAGCAGATATATTGTTCCATTGTCTTCTGGCTTGCATAGTTTCAGTTGAATAATCTCGATAAGTTTTTAGTTATGTTCTGTATGTGGTATTTTTTCTTTTACCACTTTTAGGATTTTTCTCTTCATCATTGGTTTTCATAAACTAGATTATGAAATGTCTTCGTGTGATTTTCTTTGTATTTATTCTGCCTTGGGGTTTGTTCCGTTTTTTGGATGTTAACTTTTATTTTTAATAAAATTTAGGATATTTTCAGCTATGTATGACTTCTTCAAAAAACTTCTTTGCTCCTTCTTTTTTCTTTGGGGACTCCAAATTACACATATGGTAGACGATTTAATATGGTCTTACATGTCATTGAGGCTCTGTTTAATTTATTCACTTTTTTTCTCTCTTCTGCTTTTTTTGGGATAGTCTCTCTCACCTCCTCTTCAATTTTACTTATGTTTTCTTTTTGTAATGTCTAATCTGATTTTAAGCCTGTCTGGTGAACTTTTCATTTTAGATATTGTGATTTTTGGCTCTAGATGTTCCAGGTTTTTTTTTTTTTTAAGTTTCCTTTTCTCTTTTTATTATGCTTATAGTTTCCTTAAACTCTTAAAAATATTTATAATATCTACCTTGAAGTCTTTTTATGTTAATTCCATTACCTTTATGATTTCTAGGTTTGATTCTGTAGACTGATTCTGTTGACTGGGTTACATTTTTCGGTTTTGTTTTGTTTTTGCATGTTTGGTTATTTTTTATTAGATGCTGGACATTGTGAAAATGAGATTGTTGAGTGTGGATTTTGTTTTCTCCTGTTGAGTACACTGAGTCATGTTCTAGCAGCCAGTTAGTTTACTTTCAGGTCATCTTGTACTTATGAGACTTGTTTGTAAACTTGGTAGAGTCTAGAGTAGCATTTACTCTAGGGCTTGCTTAGTTCCCCTACTGGTGCCTTTTATGCGGTTTCTTCTGAATGCTCTGAGCATTCAGTAAGGTATTTCCATTCTTTTTGGTTAGAACTCAAATGTCTCTCAACCCTGTTGAGCTTTAGTATTTGTTCAGCTGGTAGTTTCCCAGTAGTTGTTCTTTCTTTGGCAATTGTTCCTTTTCTAGACTCATGGAGTATCTTCCTACACACTTGTAGCTTAGTATTCAACCAGACTCAGGGGATCTCTGTGCAGACTTCTGAAGCTCTTTCTCTGCATAGCTTCTTCCTCTTCAGTTCTCTGTCCCATAGAATCCAAAAATCTTAGGTTTCCCAAAGTCTAATCTCTCTCTTGTAAGGTATGGAGACTACACTTGCTCCTTGGATCTACACAAATCTTTGCCAAGTCCAATAAATGGCTCTGGGCAGAAATATTTATACTCACTTCCTTTGTTTTTCTTTTCTAAAGAACTTAAGTACTATGATGCATATTGTTCAACATCTGAAGACAATTGTTTTACATATTTTTCCCATGCTTTTTGTCTAATTGTTTTAGATTATATAGAAGGAAGAATATGGCTCTTTAAAGATGTCCATGTCATAACCTCTGGAACCAATGGATATGCTAGGTTACGTGGTAAAGGGAAATTAAGATTGCAGATAAAATTAAGGTTGCTAATCAGCTGACTTAAAAAAATTAATTAATTTATTCATGAGAGACACACAAGAGAGGCAGAGACATATGCAGAGGGAGAAGCAGGCTCCCTGCAGGGAACCTGATGCAGGACTCAATCCTAGGACCCTGGGATCATGACCTGAGCCAAAGACAGATGCTCAACTACTGAGTTACCCAGGTACCCCCTAACCAACTGACTTTAAAATAAGGATATTATCTTGGATTATTCAGATGGGCCCAAGATACTTGCAGGGACCTTGAAAAGTAGAAGAGGGGTAAAGGAGAAAACCAGAGAGATGGCAACATGGAAGGCTTTGGTTCCATGCTGTTGGCTTTGAAGATATCAAATGGGAAACATAAGCCAAGGAAAGCAGGTGGTTTCTAGAATTTGTAACGGACAAAGAAAGGATTTCTCTTTAATGGCCTGCAGAAGTAATGCAGCTCTGATGACACCTTGATTTTAACTCACTCAGACTCATTCTGACCTCCAGACCTAGAAGATAATAAATTTATATTGTTGAAGCCACTAAGTTTGTGGTTATTTGTTAGAGCAGCAATAGGAACATTGGTATTTTTTAAAAGTTTTCCACTGACCTCGTTTAACCTCCCCAATTTACAGCTGAGGCCACTGAAACAAATGGCTAAAGGCAGATACTGGGGGATCTCAGTGTTGCAAAGCCCACTTAAAACAAGAGTACAGAATATGTATTTTATATCCTCCCAGGAAGATGCCTCTTGGCATACAGGTATTTGTAACTGTGGCAGGAGATCTGCAATGCGCTTGGATGCAAAATGTACATCCTAAATAACCTGGCAGTGAAGGCCAACCCATTAGCTATGCAAAACTATGGATTTTTGCAGTTCAAAAATCAGTTTAATCAGCCTTATTACCACAAAAGTGCCCGCATATAAACCTGGTGTGAGTCATTGATTGGTTTTGATCGAGTTGATGAGAATTCCGGTATTTAACAGACTTCAGCACTCTGGAGAACCACAGAGCATATTCTGCTAAGGCTCATATCAATTCCATCTCCAGCTTTACATCAGCAAGGGCGGTTCTCAGCTTGGTTTCAATCATTCCATGCATTTAAAAAAATTAGTGCTTTCACTGAGCCAGCAGGAGCCAAGCATTGCCTAGATTTTGGCGTTCAGTAGCATTCTGAGATCTATTGATTCATGTTCAAAATTTCAGGGACTCTAGGATTCCTTGGTGAGATCATTAGGTGAGAATTTTTCCTCCTTCTTTCTTTCCCTCCCATCCCCTCCTCTTCAATTCCCTTCTCTTCTTTCTATTTTTAAAATTAACCTTAGGTTGGTTACACCTGGGACAGATGAACGCCTCTGCCTGTGGACCATATGCAGGTTAGTAGACAATTGGATTATCCCAGGGCTCCTTTCCTGCCTTGACATTTTTCTAATTCCACAGTGCCTCTGGATGATTCTTGGCTGTTACCCAGTTTAGGATTTCAGGCTGATAATGACAGCCAGATGACCCCTCTCTGCTCCTTTCTCCAGAGCACACTCTTAGCTTTTGCTTGGACCTTGACTCACTGTTTAGCTTGGAAAAACCCACTCAGCAAGTTGGCATTTTGCAGGTGGTTGAGGACAAATGCAGAGAGTGAAGGCAAAAGTGACTGGTTAAAACTTCTAGAGCATGCACAGTTGTTCTCAGTGCTTGGCCATCAGAGTCAGGCTATAGATAGATACTAAATATCACCCTCATTTTATACAGGAGGAGACTGTAGACACAGAGGGATTAAGTAACTTTTGAAGCAGCACAATAAATAAAGTAGCAGCCCTGGGATTTGTATCCAAGCAGTCTAGAAGCTTGTTCTTAACCACTACCTTACTATCAAAGGACCAGCCCTTTGTTGAGATTAGAGTAGGTGGCACCAGAATGCTGTGCTTGGAAGGACCAGAAGGCATTACCCTTGATGCTCCATCAAATGCCTGCAACCTCCGTTCTGAGTTCCTTTTGCATTTGAGTACAGGCATCACCTGTCATAGTTTCTAGATTCAGATAGACTGTATTCAGATTGACTCTTGGTGCCTGTATTTTCTAGTATGTGGCCCTAAACCTCAGTTTCCTTATCTGTAAAATGGGGCTACCAATACCTCTTTCAGAGGTCATTATGAGTTGAATGAAATTGTATATGCAAAACACTGGCACAGAGGGCGCACCCTCATTGAGGGATGGACCCATGGAAGGAAATACTGTAATCTAGCGATTGACATCAGGGTGGAGACTTTAAAAATAGAATATGGGCAGCTATTGCAAATATAGTACGGAGAGCTCCTGTATAACCTCCTAGCATTTCCTAATGTTAACATCTTAAATAATTTTTACATGTAATTATTAAAACCAATAAATTAATAGTGGGTAATATTATTACTAACCTACAGACTTCATTCAGATTTCACTAGTTTTCTCATTAATGTCCTTTTCCTGCCCCAGGATCCAATCCAGAACCCTATGTGGTATTTAGTGGCTGTGTCTCCCTAGTCCCTTTCAATCTGTGACAATGCCTCAGGATACCTTTGCTGTTCATGACCCTGACACTTCAGAAGGGTACTGAGCAGTGACTTTGCAGGATGTCCCTCCATTTGTGCTTGTCAGATTTTTCCTTCACGATTAGATTGAGGTTACACATTTTTGGCAAGCGTGCCCTGTAAGAGATGCGTCTTTCTCAGCGCATCAGATCGGAGCCACGTGATGTTGATGTGCCTTATTACTGGTGATGTTAACCTTGGTCACTTGATTGAGGTGGGGTCTGCCTTGAGTTTCTGTACTGCAGGTTACTGTGTTTTCTCCTCCCTTCATAATTGATAAATATCTTAGGAGAGCTGTTTTGTGACAATTCAAATCTTTTGTTTTTCCTTAAACTTTCACTTGCTAATTTTAGCATCTTGTCTGCAGTAATTATTACTGTGGTGTTGTAATAGAAAATTTTAGAATTTTCCTCATTCGTTTTGCACATATTAATTGAAATTCTTCTGTAATGAAGAGCTGCCCCCATTTATGCATTTTATAACCGTGTGGCTCCTGGATGTTTATTTTATGAGTTATGATTTGATACTCTTATTATTTTCTTGCTCCCATTGTCCCAGCCTTGACCCTTGGGGACCCTTTCTTCTTTGCCCCATGGGCAGGGTTTGCTGGAGTGGTCCAGGCCAAGAGCCCAGAGTGCACCCTAGGGCAGCGAGGGCCGGGGTGTGTGAGAGAGTGTGAGTGTGTTGCAGGGAGGGGAGAAATGAGAAATGGGAGGGCCTGACACCCTTTTCCACAGAGCAGTCTGCTTCTCTAAGACTCATGCAGCTTTGAAATTTCCCTGGACCAGCCTTCTCTTTCTGCTCCATTCTACAGCTGAGGAAATTAAGGCCTCTGGAAGGAAGGGGACCCGTTGGAGGCCCGCAGAGCATGTTGGGTGGCTGGTGAGGTGTGCGGGGAGCACCTGCGCTGTCGGGCCCCTTGTCCCTGACATCCCCGGCTGGTACCCCTTCCCCCAACCCCACCCCCAACGGGGTGCCTTGTGGCAGGAGAGCCTGTTTCAGCATCTGGGCAACCAGGGGCCGAGGGAGGTTTGTTCATCAGCGGAGGCTCAGGAAGCAGGAGGCTCTGGTGCAAAGTTTCTTCAGGAAGCCCTGGGGCTGCTGGCGCAGCTCCCTCTTCTTTCTGCCCAGCTGAAAGGGAGGGGTTTTCTGTGCCAAATCCCCAGCTCCGGCTCAGTGGGGGCCTCTAATCCCCTCCTGGCTCAGGAACGGGTTCAGCCAGGTCTGGCGGAGGTGCCCCCGGAGAGAGGATTTCTGCGGGCCTGGGAACGGGCACCCGTGGCCCCGGGCCCACCCAGGCGCGGGCCGAGATGCTGGCCGCAGAGCATGGGAAACAGGACGGACCGGAGCTGACGCGGGGCTCTGCGCGAGTCTGGGGCTCCGCAGACGGAGAACATGGCAAGTGACAGGCTGGTGTGACACATGAGACCGGCCCGTAGCAATTTCTCCAACATCTGAGCTCTTCTGGCCGGACTGCCTGCACAGGCACTAGACCCTGTGGAGACAGCACGCCCCCCCCCCCCACCCCCAACGAAAATAGAAAAGCCTGCTTTCCATCGTATAAACACAATCGTAAAGCAGAGACCGTGAGTCCTGCCAATCCCTTCCTAGTCTACAAGGAACTTTCCTTTCTAATGAGGTAGGCAGAAGAGGGGTTGGGGTCCTTGTTCTACAGATGCAGTAACAGAAGCCTGATAGAGGAAGGGGTTGTGGCCTTCTCTGGGGAGCTTAGATGATTCCAGAAAGAACCAGCCCCCCACCCACTTCTGATTTCTCGGCTGTCCCATGACACCATCCCATCTGTGGGCCTGTTCTCCGGCATCTCCAGCCTCAGAGAGCCCTTCCCGGGGCTCAGTAGGTGCTTTGGAAAACCCTCTGAGCACCGCCTGGACGTCTGTGGATGGGACTGTAGTCTTGGGTGCATTGGGGTGGAGCAGCAGCAACCCCCAGACTCATCAGCGTTGACTGGCGAGGTGACCGAGTAGTGTGTGTGTGCACGCGCGTGTGCACACGTGCACATGTACATGTCAGCTGGGCAAGGAGCAGCATGTGCTTGGAGGCGTCTGCAGAGAGGCACTTGGCTGGATCCCCGCCCTTGTCTGGCTTTGGTTTCATACTTCCTGCCCCAGCAGGCCTGGAGAGGCCAAACTGCACAGATGGCCATCTGGCTGGCACTTTAGGACATGGCCCAGTGCTCACTCACAGCCTCTCCTTCCCCCACCCTCCTATGCTTCAGTGGCTCTGTTGACTCTGCGGAGGAGTGGCCGGGCCAGGACAGGGAGGCACTGCGGTGTCGGGGCAGGGGGATCCAGTACAGGACGGGCCGAGGCAGAGCTCCCTCTTCCGTCCTCCATCAGACTCGGGTTGAAGGGCAGCTGTGTCTGTGCTGCCCAGGTCCCGAAGCCTGGCAGGCAGGAGGGTCACAGGATGGGGGAGCCTTGATACTGCTCCTAGTGGGAAAATTCTACTTCTGTGAGCATTCTCCATGGTTCCAGAAAGTCCATTCCCAAGAGCCAATCAGAGGGATGTGGCTCAGGCCCCTTCCCTCCTTCCTTCCCTCCCTCCCTTCCTTCCTTCCTTCCTTCCTTCCTTCCTTCCTTCCTTCCTTCCTTCCTTCCTTCCTTCCTTCCTTCCTTCCTTCCTTCCTTCCTTCCTTCCTTCCTCCTATTCTAGGCCCTGGCAGGCCCACCAAGATGAATAAAGAACCACTGGATCTCTTTGGCACCCACTTCTGGTTCCAGGGTTTTAGGATGGTCTTCTGAGGCCATGAGGACGATTCCTCCCCAGCATCACTGCAGAGACCCTGCTGTCTGCAGAGTGTCACAGCAGAGGATACAGTGGGGCAGGGCGGTGGGAGGTGCTGGGGAAAGAAGAGAGGCCTGGGCTCTGGATCTGGGCTCTGGGGCCTACATACTCTGTGTCCTCCCAGGGTTGCCAGATTCAGGAAAGACAGAAAACAAAACCAGGACTCCCAGTTAAATTTGCATGTCAGATAAACAATGAAATGAGCTGATCTGCAATCCCATCCCTCTCTCTCCAGCTTGTTGCCACGTAGCCTGGGGGCAAGACACACATGGCCTCTCCCTGCACAGCCTGGCTGTCACCAGCACCAGGAGAGGAAGGACCGTGGAGCCCGCACCTGCAAAGTCACCCTAGAAGTCTCTGGGTGTGTATGTGTGTTGGGGGGTCGGTCCTCCCATTCCCCACAGCCTCCACCTCTGGGCAAGTGGTCTCAGCCCCTGTCTGGGGCCTGTCGGTGCCTCAGTTTGAAAAAAGAATTATCAGGCAGCCTGGGTGGTTCAGTGGTTTAGTGCCGCCTTCAGCCCAGGGCATGATCCTGGAGGCCCGAGAGCGAGTCACATGTCGGGCTCCCTGCGTGGAGCCTGCTTCTCCCTCTGCCTGTGTCTCTGCCTCCTCTCTGTGTCTCTCATGAATAAATAAATAAGTAAATCTAAAAAAAAAAAAAGAAAAAGAATTATCTAGGATAAGTTTGATCCATGCAATACTTGGGACATACTTATACTACAAAAAAATTGTTTCTTATCTGAAATTAAAACCTAATTGGGCACCCTGTATTTTTTTTTTAAGATTTTATTTATTCATCCTTTCTAATGAGGATGCATCGCACGGCAAAGGTGGGCCAGAGGGCCGGTCTGAGCCAAGCCTGCCTGTCTGTCTCCGCAGAGGGCAGGCTCTCCCTGTTTCCCACTAGCCCCTAGCCCAGTGTCATCTGCTGGGGGGGACAGACACCTCCAAAGTTTCTGGAGAGGAGTTGAGGTGGTTGAAAAGCCCGTGTGCTCTTTCCTCTCCCTCGCATGGGACAGTTGGCCGGGGGGGGGGGGGGGGGGGGGTAGCCTAGGGACAAAGAGGTCCTGGGCTGTCGGCCCTACTCAGTGCTTTTCCTGCTTCTGGTCCAGCGCTGCCCTTGACTGCTGTACAGGGAGGTCAGGGAAGGGAAGAGGATGCCAGTGTCACACAGCACGTCATGGGGACGGTAAGCGGTCCTCCGGCCGCTGCAAACTGTCCTAGGCCCCCTGGGGAGACACCCTCCTGGCCCTGCACCGTGTCCCCTGGGGGTTATCCTTGGGACCCTGGGGGTTCCACCCAAGGAAGACTAATGGGATCTGAGGGGCGGAGAGCGGAGGGGTGGGGGGCTCGGCCCACAAGGTGAGTGGCGCATTCGTCTGAAGCCAGGCTGGCCTGGGGCGTTGCTAACCGCTTTGAGCATAAACATTTCCATATGTCCAACAGGCTGATTAGCCACCCAGGGACGGGGAGGGGAGAGATCGTGAATAAGGAATCCATATTAACCCAAGATCCAGCGATAGGGGCCCAGCTGAAAGAAATTAAAAAGATCATGTTTTCGAGCACTGGCCCTCCAACAGGGGAGCTTTTCTAGCTGCCAGCGAGCGTGTTACAAATTTCAGACACTAACGTATTGACAAAAGCAAACAAATAAACAAAAGTTGAAATGCAGGAGGACCTCCCGGGTCTGATAGACATCTCAGTGACATCCCCTCCTCCTTCGGGTTGTTTAAAAACACAACACCACACAACTCACAAGCGCATCCAACGGAGAATCCCTCCACAGTCTGGACGCAGCTCACCCATTGTTCCTCTGTTGTGTCTTTAAGCGCCTGCACGTTGGCGATCTTGAGGAGGAAGGAGAGAAGCCGAGTTTCCTTTATTTATTTATGTCCCTTTTGCTGAATTCTGATGAAGCACAGGCAGGCAGGCAGGCAGGCCAGCGTCTGGCTTCTTAGAAAGAGGGCTGGGTGGGGATGGGGGCCCTGGGCCCCGGAGCGGGGAGCGCCTGCTGCTCTTGGAGCCCACCGGTCTGTCTTGCCGGGAGTTGGGGTTGCAGTGAAACCTCTCATTCCCCACCCCACCCCCCGTGGATTTTCCACCAGGTCCTGCTTGGGGGCACCCCACTCCCTGCTCTCTTTGGCCCCCAGTGGTCTGAGTGTGGAGCTGGGGTTCAGGGCCGGGAGCCTCACTTATGCATCAAGGGTGGAGGGGGCACAAGGGGCACAGGTGTTAAGTCCAAAAGAGGGTGCTCAGGCTCGAGGAGCTCCCAGCAGCCACGTCCTCTGAAGCAGGACTGTGGGGCCAGACGTGTTTGGTGGGGAGGCTGCGGGGGTGCCGGCAGAGGGGGAGCCGAGCGCTGCCCCGACTTGGTGCCCTTGGAGGCTCGTCGTGGGGCAGAAGAGGAACGCTCTACCTTCAAGGAGCGTGTGTCGTGACCAAAGACAGAGAAGAGAGTCTTCTCTTGGTGCTCAGGTGATGTCCCAAACCATCGGAGTCTGGTAAAAGGCTGGGATGGTGGCCCTGTCAACGGAGTGAGCTCCCTGTCACTGGACGGGTGACTGTGAGCGTGTGTGACATTTATCGGCCCCACTGCCCCATTCCCAGACTACTGTGGAGCTACACATTTATTTCCCCTCCAGTAAAAGCGGGGAATTATCTTGGACACTCAGAGAGCTCAAGTAACTTGTGTAAGATCACACAGCACTTGGTAGTCAGGCCTACCCTGGACACCCAAAATCTGGCCTCCCTGGTTCCTTCCCTGAAAACCTCTGTAGTGACTCATCAGACCGGGAAAGGCTCTATGTTAGATGTGATCCACGACTCAGGGCTGTGTCCATCGTGGGGCATCCTTGGGAAGAACAGAGAAATGGCATTAGGACACCCTGGGTCTTTGCCTACCTGGCCAGGGTCTAAAGGTGGATGTGGAAAGCAGTAATGTCCTGCGGCCCAGTGTAGCATACCTGAGAAGGGGAAGAAAAGCCCAGCTCAGCTCGCCCCCACCCTACCCCGGATCATCAGGAAAAGCAGATGCACATGCATCTGAAGGGTGCACATCTCCAATGATGCATTCATGTGGCCCAGTGGCAGGGGCTGGACAGAGACACCTGTGGGAGGGGCAGTTGTCCCCTCTGAGTTCGCATGAGGATGTGACTCGAATGAGCAGCACGCATGTCCTCTCTCATTTCTTTAGAACGTTCCCTCCTTTTCCAGAAGCTCCAGTAACTCGCTGGGAAACATCCCATCTGACACTTACCTCCTACAGAGAAAATGGTCTATACGTCCAGCAGTTTGGCATCCGGAGGTCAGAGAGGGCAGCATCGTGTGCAGGACCCGGGAAAAGTCTGTGGGCCGGTGTGGGTTCTGAATGCCTCACTGACGGTGGCACGCAGAGTCAGGGTTGGGATGCCCCTGCTCCGGGTTCAAACTCTAGCTCTAGCTCTAGCTCTGCCACCTGCTGACGGTGGGACCTTAGGGAAGGCGGGTGTCCTCTGGGCTTTGGGATCCTCCTCTGTAAGCATGACCTCAGAGGGGTTCAGTGGGTAGAAACAAAGTGTAGCTGGTTCTTGGATCCCAGGCAGAGTGAAGGAACAGCCCTGGGGAGGGAGGGGCCGTGGAGGATGGGGACTGATGGGGGCAGATTCTCCTCATTTCCTCCTCTGTGAATCCACTATGTTCTTTTGGGCCTGGGGTTCTGGGATTGGGGAGGGGGGAGACTGGTGTGTTAAGTCAAGCTAGCCGAGTTATCGACAAGACAGGGAAACTGAGGCCCTAGGAGGGGAGGGGGTGTCTCCCGGAGGCCACAGAAAGAGAAGGGCTGAGGGTAGGCCCGACCTGCTGGTTTCCTGCCGGCCATGCTGACCTCTGGCTGTGCACCGCCGCCCTTGGGAGCTGCGCACGGGGACCGCGCTGGGCCCAGCGACGCTGCAGAAATCCCCAGCGTCCTCCGGCTCAGCCTGTCCCCTGCATTTCCCTGTAACGGTGACCAGAGGCACCGGAGTCACCTGGACAGCTGACAGGAGGCACCATGTTATGTGGCAGGAGGGGAGGAGGCCGAGCTGCGCCCTGTGCGGGCTGTGGCATGCTGCGCGTGGCTTTCCCGCCGCACCTATGAAACGGGGGTGACTCCGACCTGCTGTGAGGATTGTCCATTCGTTGAACAGATGCCGATGGATCATGGTCTAAGCGTCTGGGCACTGCTCCAGGAAGGGGACCAGGGAGGAGCTAGACCGGGGCTCCATCGGCATGAGGGCCCCTCTGCGTGGCACCGAGAGACACGCAGAGCAGGAGCACCCAGGGTGCCTTCACCCGGAGGTGGGGAAGCCACAGGGCAACGTGAAAGCCGTGAATGGCCCGGGGAGGGCTTCAGAATGAGAGGGAGGCGGGCATGCACAGCACCTCTCAGGCTGTGGAAACGGCAGGCGCCAAGATCCTGGGGCAGGAAGGAGGCCAGCAGCTGGAGTGCACTGGGAGAGAGAGCGACACAGGGAGAAGGGGTCAGACCCGGCAAGGGCTGCACGGGGCCCAGCCGGGAGTGATGTCCTACCATGTTCAGCCTGGATCCGACGCAGGGATCCCGGGTGCCCCGTACACTTGATAAACCCAGACAAGAGCCTGGGCAGCCCAGGCCCGGTGGGAAGGTGTCTGGTCTGGGCCTGGTGGGAAGGTGGATGTTGGGGTCGGTGAGTATCTGGGGGGGGGCTGCGAGGTCTCAGGCCGACAGTGTGCTCTGCTGAATGCCAGTCCCCAGCTCCGGGCCAGGATGATGCCCTGGTTTAGCAGCATCTGTCGCTTGTCCTCCTAGCGTAGGCCCCTCCTTCTTGTTTCCTAAGGGTATATGCGGGCCCACACCTTTCCTGGGCCCCGGGTGAGGCAGGCTCGAGCCCCGGCCCCGTCACCAGGAGCAAACTAGGATAAGTCTTGGCTAGACGTTCCCAAACCCTTCAGGGGCTCCCTGCTGAGCTCAGAGACCTAACATCGCCGAGTTAGGCTCAAGCAATTTAGGAACGACTTATACCAGAACAACTTATTGGTCAACTGCAAAAATAATATACACGAACTGAAAGAGAAAAATCATCATTTTCATTTGTTCTGTAATAACTACAATGGCGTCCCGGTGAGACGCCGGGTACCTGTGGGCCACCCACAGCTCCTCAAACTGTGGATTTGAGTTGGACATCACTGCTGTCATTTTCTGCTCTACATTGGTTTGCATTGGGTGCTTGTCTTTCATTACAGCAGCCACCGAAGACCCAGCCTCTCAAAGATCTGATGTCACCCGAGGAAGGTGGCATGGTCTCCTGAGGAAACTAGGAAGTCACGTGAGCCAGGAGTTCCTGGTGGGGGCACTAGTCTTGCTGTGCTTCTCTTGATAATGTTGCCCATCCTGCAGCACCCCTGAATTTTTGTGCGTGTGAATTTTTTTCAGTCCACTGTTGGGGAAACATGGGTCTGAAGTGATCAGCCGTTGGTTCAGTCAGGGGCACGAGCCACGATTCTGGCCAATGAAAGGCGAAGGAATTTTCTGGGAGCTTTGTGGGAAAGGTGTACTTTGCCCACAAAAGATGTTTGGGAGGAAGGCATCCGCTTCTGCAGCTGGCGTTTGTGAAGTCCTCAGGGGAGTTCTAGAACTGCAGCGGGACCCAGTGGGGGTAACCATCCCAAGGAGGGCGCTCCGAGGTGAGCAGAGGGGAAGGATGGAGGGGCTCTGGCTTTGATGCTGTTGTTGGCTGCGGGGTCTTGGAATCACCCACCTCTGGACTTCCTGTTCTGTGAGCTCAGGCCTTCCTGCAGAGTTTCACCTGTTTAGAAACGGATTTCCTGCACACCTGCAGCCCGAAGTGTCCTTCCCAACGACACTCTGGCACCGATGCTTGGGAAGCTCTGTGCTTTCTCTCCTTCACTTAAGGTCATCTATCAAAGCGTTTGAGAAACCCCACAATTCTCTGCTTGCTTTTGTTCACTGCAGAGTTTGCCAAAGTTACTTGACCAAGGAAACCTTTTTTCCATAGAACCTAATTAACATCTCACAAGACACTCCTGTGCCAAAACCCACACTTTTGAAAGAGATGCCTTAGATCCTTCCTTATAGCTGCCCAGCCCCACCCGCCCCAGAAGCCCTTACACACGGACTCCCACCTCAGAGGCACGCCAAGGTCCACATGTGTTTCTGTTCAGTGGGGGAGACTAAATGAAGCCAGATGTACCTGGGCAGCCCACAGGCAGAAGAAGCAATGATTTAATGTCTCAGCTATGCGGGGATTAGCTTGCTAGAAAGCTCCCAAGGAGGGGTGGGGACTTGCCGCCAGTCTGCTAATGGATTCAGCAGAAACGCTCCTGTGGGCTGTGCACGATTGCTGTGTGCGTGAGTGCTGTGTCCGTGACCACTGTCGGCAAGACCACTGTGGCCATGACCGCGGTCCTATGACCCCTGTGCCCCCCACTGCAGCGACCGTCATCGCGGTGCCCATGACTGCTCTGTGCATGACTGCTGTGTTCATGACCTCTGTGTCCATGATCCCCGTGCCCACGATCGCAGTATTCATGTATTGATGACTTCTCTGTCCATGACTACCGTGCCTATGACCTCTGTGCCCATGACCTCTGGCCCACAATCTCTGTGCCCGTGATCCCGAGTACGTGGCTGCTGTGTAGAGGGTCAGACCTTCTGTACTTCCCAGGGCAAGGTCCCACTGTCACCCTAGTTCTCCCCTGGTCACTCCTCCGGGGCACTGCTCCTATCAACTTGCTCTGTCCTGTTCCCATCTGTTCCCCAGCCTTGGTCTCCCCAGCCCAAGATTAGGAGGGCTCTGCTGACCGCTAGCGATGGCACCTAGGCCATTCCCTTCCCGCTCTGGGGCTAAGAGATTATCCAGCCCAGGGGGTTTCAAAAAGTGTTCCTCGGACCCCTGGGGCTCTGAAGAATCCTCTTAGGGAGTATGTCCCTGATTCAGCTAGGACAGCTCTCTATTTATTTTTTATCCACTGGGTTTCCACGTAGAAATTCATTGGAAGAAAAGGCTTTGTGGCAGGAAAAAAATGTCTAGAACCACTGATGTTGTCCAGCCGTGCATTTTGCAGAAGAGAGGACGGGGGCCTCCCTAGAGATTTGTGGGAGAGCCAGAGCAGAGCGGGAGGGGCTGAGGTCAGGTCAGGGGAGTGGAGGAGACAGCCTGCAGAGGCAGTGGTTTGTTCTCCCCGTTGGCTTTGCCTGCCGTGACCCAGGAGAAAAGCCCTTTGAAACAGTCAGAGATGCGGCCAGGAGCCACACAAAGCGTGCTTCTCAAACTCAGGTCACTGGCGAGGACCCAGTAGGCAGGCTGGGAACTCGGCCTTGGAAGTGGGTGGATTTGATTCACTCAGCGGAGGTTTAGAGGCCGACAAATGGCCACTCACCCTGGGCTGGGCACCTCCACACAAGAGCTCACTCAGCTTCTTGTCACTGAGCTGGGTCTCAGCCTGTCTGGTGGTTCGGATTCAGCAATGGGTGTGTCCAGGTGCCCAGCTGCTCTGACTAGCACAGTGGGCACGGAGCCTGGAGCCTGTGGTACTCTCTGGTGCCCTGAAAAATGTTTTAATTTCTTTTAAAATACAAGAGAAAAATAAACTTTGGGATTGAAGAAAATCCTTCAATATATTGGATTAATATGTTCATCTTCATACCAATGCAGTTGTAAAATGATGGTATACAAATTAAGTATATTAATATTAATTATATATATATATATTTATGGAGGAAGAGGCCCACGAAAGGAAAAAAATGCCTACCCGAGTTATGATGAAGTCATGATGCATTTGTGGGGCAGTGTCAGCGGATGGCAGACCTCGTATCCGTTTGCTGGGGCTGCTGTGACAAATGCCACTCCTCCCTGTGCCTTTACGTGGCCTTCCCTCTGTGCATGTCTGGGTCCTAATCTCTTCCTATAAAGTTGTACTGGATTAGGGCTCACCTTATTGCCCGTATTTTAACTTTGTTCAGTTTAGTTACCTCTTTAAGACCTTCTGTTAAGCACAGTCCCATTCTGTGGTACTGGGGATTAGGACCTGGACAGATGAATTGTGGGGGCATAACTTAGCCCTTAGATCTTCTCTCGTGAGTTCATGTTTTTCCTTGCAGCTGTCTTCCTTCTTTCACTCTCTCTCTCTTTCTTGTAGAACTTTCCCTGCTTGAGAGACACCTGCTCTCAGATAGGGAACCTTCCCAGCTCCCAGTTCTGTCTGTAGGGCCATGAGTTGGGATGCTCTCCAGCGCTGGGCTCTGGGCAGGTGGAAGCTGCTGGAAGGAATATAAAAGGCACTGGTGCCATAGGGTGGATTCTGGCACTGTTCCTTTTCTTTAGATGCCAGGGCTTGGTCAAACTATATTCAAGATGTGCAGCATTAGAATTCTGAGGTTATTGGGGATTGATTATGAATACGCAATATCCAGGCGTGTAGGATTCCTGTCCGCCAACAAGCCTCAGATGTCAGAGAGACCCTCCCCACCTGCTCCAGTGCTCTCCACCCCATCCCAGGCATCTTCAAATGTATGGGATAGACATGGGGTGGGCGTGTGGGTCTTTTGATATGAAAATGGCTCCATTTCCTTAGGATTGGTAATGTAGAGGATCCAAGCGGGTCACAAAGCCTCCTGAATGCTGGAAATCCTTGCTGTTTTATTAGGATTCTGTCAGGAAAAGAGGTCGAGTGACTCAGGGTGCGAGCCCTCCGCCACCTCTGTTTCAATGTCACTGGAGAGCTATTCTGCTGCCCTTGAAGATTAAAACTTACTTTCGAGTATGGATATCCATGTGAACTTTGAATATATGTACTTTATTTTAAATGGCTGCTCCTGAGATTAATCCCAACACGAGGAGGAGATGGAGCAAGGGGCAGGGCAGGAGAAGGCAGGGTGGGTTTATGAATTGGTTTATGAGTTGTTTTGCCCTCTGCTGTGCTGGCCTTACTTCCTCTGGGGTCTCTAATCCTAAGACACAAGTGTTAGTCTGTCGTAGAGATTTTGTCCCTTCGGATGTGCTCCTGCATCTTGGTGGGTCTGATGATTTTAATCCTAAATGTCACATTCAGGGACATGTGTTGCAATCACTCTAGAGCTAGAAACAAGCCACCTGGGCCAGGATGAGGCCTGATGGGCCAACCCAGAGAGCTGGTGGTACAGGAGGAAGGGGGTTGATGGGCTCCTCTCAATCACCACTTTCCACCTGGTCTTGACCAGCAGGAGAAGAGCCTGGGCTGGAGAGCTTGAGGTCTGGGTTCAGCCTCTCTTCTGAGACTCTTCACCTGTAGGCTTTGGGAGAGTCTCTTCCTTCTCTGGACTTCAGGCTCCCCATGTCCTGAATAAGGAAGTTGGACCA
This sequence comes from Canis lupus familiaris, assembly GCF_011100685.1. NCBI lineage: Eukaryota > Metazoa > Chordata > Mammalia > Carnivora > Canidae > Canis > Canis lupus. The sequence continues at coordinate 28,969,621 of NC_049225.1, forward strand.
GATGAGTTCACTGGTGCCCACTAGGTACTAGCCCCAGGGGGAGGTGCTGAGGATGTACCAAGATGTGAAAACGAGCCCTCCAGCCTCTCAGAGGCAGGTAAGCTGCTGCAAGCCAGGCACATCACTTACTCAGTTTTTTTTTTCTCTCCCAGAAATATATTTGTTTTATTTTTTTCTCATTATGAAAGCAGTTCATGCTTATTATTTAAAAAATATATACAGAAACCTCAGCCAAGGAAAACAAAAGCAGAAATGATGCCCATAAATCTCACGCGCCCAGAGACAAGCACCGTTAGCACGATGGCATCTATTCTTCCAGACGGTTCCCTCTGACTGTGAATGGATATGCATACTTAAACATCGGCACACCCTAGGATTGTGCGCGGTTTGTCTTTCTCAGTTCTCACGACCACTGCGTGAGACGGTTAGTGTTATTTTCACCCTATGGATGGAAAAACAGAGACTCAAAGAAAGTAGGGTAGCTTGCCCACTGTGATGCAGTGCCGAGCCAGGCTGATAACCCATCCAAAGCTCCATCTCAGCACGGACACCCAGGGGGGAACCAGGCAGGCAAGCAAGGGATTGGGTGTTCCAGCGCCGATCACACCCAATGGGAACCAGACCCATGTGCTCACTTCAGGGCAGCTGATTGAGGGATCACGGAGAAGCTCACCTCAGGTGGTGTCCTTAGGCACATCATGGGCTGTGTCAGGTGGAGAAGTCACAGGAAAGTGCTCCCAGGTGGAGGGGAGAGAAGGAGCAAAGTCGAAAGAGCGCCCACAAAGTCCAGCTCCCGTCGGCAAGGGGAGGCAGCCCGGGCACCTGCTGTGCGTAGTGTGTGTGTTGGTGAGGTGCGGGGAGGGCAGGCAGGAGGGCCATGGGCATCACGCTAAGCAGTTCAGCTTTCTCCTTAAGATCATGGGCGCTATTGAGGTTCTTCATGGGATATGAAACTCTTTTAGGGTAACCCTTTGAGGGCCACGTGGAGGGTAGAACAGGACAAGGAGAGTCAGGAGTCATTCTTCTAACTGAGCTTTTGTCTGACCCCAGTTCATACCTCCAGAGAGAGTGGCAGAAAAAGAGAAATCCAGGTCCCAGGGGCCTTAGGAAGGTGGTTCATCCCATAAACACTCATCTCTAAAAACACACCTCACAAGCTAATGAGAAAGGACATGAAGTCCCAGATGCGTGTGAAGGGGCCGCCGATGAGCCCATTCCTTAGATGGAGTAAGGGGCTGGGGAATGAGGGGCTGATTTAATGGCAGGAATCCCTGCTGTGACTCATTTCCAAATCTCGGCTCGGCTGTCTACACCAACATCTGTTTGCTCCGTCTCCAACATGAGGTGAGGCCCCTTTGCTGCCTGGCACGGGACTGACATTGTTTAAGTTTTCACCTGGGTGGCTTTTGTCTGGGAGGATTGGGGTCTTGTACTCCGTTCAGTGGAGTCAAGCACCAGGTCCACTTTGACAGGGTCCCGTAGACGCTAGGAAGGGCTGAGAGAGGGGTAGATGGGGGGCTCACAGCGATCAGGAGCCTGGGCGACCCAGGGTGCCCGCACACCAAGAGCCCACGCTGCACATGTGACGGGTGTGCGCGGATGTCACCATGGAGTCAATGGATGGACAGACAGGTGGGGAAGTGGCCTGTCACTGGGTCTAGACTGAGTGGCCAGATGAGACAAGGAATGAGTGAAAAGGCTAGGGCATGCCACAGCAGTGCACACACAAACGATGAAAAGGTCATGCTTGCACACGTGTGAGTCCTTTGTGAGTTGGGCTGTCAGTGTGAAGCCGGCTTCAGGACGGGATCCTATATGCCTTTATTAGGGGAAGTGCCTGTGGAAGATAAAGACAGAGGGCAGGGCAGGCAGGGAGACCCCGTCAAGCTCAGGGCAGGTCTGAGACCCGAGGCAGGACAGAAGGAGGGAAGGACGGGGTGGTGGGGGGTGTGGGGGGGGAAGAACTCGACCACAGTGCTCTTCTGAGAAGGTCCGGACCAGGCTGCTGGAGAGCCCCTAACCCAACATTGCCCATTAGTGGAATCCTCCATCTGGCCCAGTTCTTCCCCCCTTCTCACAAGGTAGGAGTCACATGTGGCGAGAGCCCGAGGGAAGCAAGTGCAGCCTCCCGGGAACGTGGCACCTGCCAGTAGCTCTGCTCCCAGCAGACTCTCTGGAAGGGGCTATGGCTGGGGCCCCTGCAGGGCTGCTGGGGTGGCTGGGGGCTGGCCTCCGTGCGCTCCTCACTCTGAACCCAGGCTCTCTGTCCGAATGCTGCTGGTGGCTGGGACCCAGTTAACACTGGGCCTGGGGGTGGGGGGCTCGCACTGGCTGCAAAAGGCCCTAGTTCGGGAGAGATGCACACTGGCTCCCCTGGAAGCTGAGGGCCAAGGCCCGTCCTCTACCACAGGGGTCTCTAGCAAGGGAAAGTCACCTCCCGTCTAGAAGGAGGGGGGCCTGGAGTATTGGAACAGCGGAACAGCATTAACACCTGCCGTGGCCTGTGAGGGATGTGCAGGGGTGGGGCGGGAAGAGACAGTCAATGGGATGATTGAGGGAAGAAAGGAAGGGGAGAATGCGGGAGAGGCAGCCAAGGAGCAGAGGGGTGAATGCCGGGCGGGCGGGGTGGGTGCTGAGCGAGGGAAGGGGTGAGAGAGTAATGGAGCAGCGAGGGAGGAGTGAGGCCCGAGGCCTGAGGGCCGGGGGCACAGAAGGGGCGAGTGGGAATGAAGGAGCAAAGTGAGGAAGAAGCAGCAAAGGGGAGACGGCACAGGCCTCACTCGCTCTGGAAAGGCCACAAGCCTGCTGTCTCCCTTTGCTTCCCCTTGCCCCCTCTCATCAGGCTGCGTTTGTCCCCCAGGGACGGCCGGGTGGCCCGGGGGGCAGTGGCTGCAAAGGTGTGGTCTCCAGAGGCCACAGGGGGCACAGGGAAGGGACCGGCCCTTTCTTCCTGTTGGCAGCGGCCCTCAGTGCCGAAGCCTGCAGATCGCAGTTTGGGGCTGATGTCTGTGCCTACCTTTGCGGGGGGGGGGGGGGGGGGGGGTGGATCGAAGGCTGCCGGCCTCAGCCTGCTGTGACCGGCAGGAGGCCCCAGAAACACCCCCTCCCCACCAAGAGGTCCAGCATGCCCCAAATCCACTCACTGAAGATGGAGGTCTTTGCTTTAAGCCTCTAAGGTTCTTTTACAAGAAAGAAGCCTTCCGGACAACCCGGCTGCCGATCGCTGAAGGGCATGGTGGGGGCAGCTGGGGTGCGAGACCCAGTCCTCGCCGTTGAGGACAGCTGTCGGGGGGGGACCCGGGGCATGCCCACAGGACAGCTCTACAATGGCCTTGGGCAAGCTCCTTCCCCATCCTTGGGTCTCAATTTCCACTGCGAAGGGTTTGGCCAGGTCCTGTTTTGTCCTAGAGGGGACACAGGATCCTGGGTGATGACCGTGGTTCATCGGGTTGCTGGCTAGAGAGGAGCTGAGTTGCAGTGACCCTCGTCCCCGGTGACCGGGATGTGTCCTGCCTCTGAGGTGCGCCTGGCTGGTGATCTAAGCCAGGCCCCAGCTTGGGACGAACCGGCTGCTAAGCAGGGCCCGGCGGGGGGGCAGTGCCAGGGGCCGGCACAGAGCGGGCCCGAGGGTCTCTAGGCACCCCCACTTCCGAAGTGTGCCCAAAGATCGGACCTCGACGGAGGCTGCCCAAAGTGGGGAATCTGTTGGGTCAGAAGGCCCAGAGCTGCAGGTTCACGGCCTTTTCTGCAAACTTTTTATCGAAGTGTAATATGCTTACGGAGCAGGGCTCGGGTCGTAAGGGTCCAACGTGATGGAGTCTCCCCGAGAGTGAATACACCTGTATAGCTGGCACTGCGGTCAGGAAACGGGCTGCGCCCCACATCCCGGAAACCTGGGTGCCCGTGTGGCCAGCTTCTCTCTCTCAACAGAACGCCCAACAGTCGGGCTTCTCTCCTGCTTGTGGCCCCCATGCTCCGTTGTATGGCTCTGCCTTTGCCACCGTTGGCTGGCACTGGCACTTGGGGGTCGCCCCGTCGCCTGTAGGGCAATTCCCGGCTGCCCTGCGGTTGCATTCCACCTCTCCTGTCCTACCGAGTTCCCAGTAGCCTGAGCAGGGCCCACGACAGGTGGCAGGCCCTGCGAGGAGGAGGCCGAGGCTAAAGCCAAACCGGCACCACCTGTTGGAGGGGGGGGCAGTGAAGCGGAGGGCTGGGGGGTGGGGCGGAGACAAGGCGACCCCCTCGGGCTGCGAGCAGGCCAGCCTGGGCTCCTCTGCCAGCATGAAGCGGGATGGCCAGGGTCCCCGAGAGGGACTGTGATTATTCGGGGGGCGTCACTTGGATGTCAGATTTCTGGCCACCGCCAGAGGTGGGAGAGGATGAGTGGAGAGGAAGGCCACGCGGGCTGCGGAGGCCCTGAGTGTGCAGCTGGCTGCAGGGGCAGCGAGTCACTCAGATGGTTAGGACCTGTGCACGGACGGGACGGAAGGGGACGAGAAGAAAGAAGATGGGGGGGGGGGTAGCCATCTACAGAAAGGAAGGGGCTCTTGCCTGAGTATCTTCTGATAGGGTTCCCGGTCCTTCCCCTGAGCCCAGTACAGGCCCCAATGTTAACGCAGGCAGGTGACATCCCCCCTGGCCTGGATTGCCAGGACGGGCCCTCTGGGTGAGGCGGGGACAGTGTCCCTCCCCCTTGCCCGCCTGTCAGGGTCTCCTGTGACCTCCAGGTTCTGCTGGCAGCTGCGGGGTCTCGGCCTGGGGAAGGAAGCAGAGGTGAGTCCATTAGCTCGCTGCTGTTCTCCAGAGAGCACGCAGGGGGATTATCCGGCTGCTTTGCCGCCTCCCGACTTTCCAGGACCACCCCTCTGGGACTGGATCCAAGGAAGTGAGTGATACCATTATTAGACGTGAGGAGTCAGCAGTCCGTTACCTCTTCCTCCTCCTCCTCCTCCCTCACGGATCCGGCCTGGTGGGAAGGCAGTGGCCTGGGCCAGCGGGTCTGGCTTTCAGCCTGGGCCCGGCTTTTGCCCCACCTCCTCTGGGCTGCCTTCCCATCTGGGGACCGAGGGTGCCAGGGCCTTTTGGTCTGGTGGGGGGTCCTTCCAGGTTTGGCGTCCTCCAATGGTGACAGCGAGGGACAGCTCTGTCCCCGAATGGGCCGGCTGGAATTCCCCCGCAACCCACTCAGGAATCCCCTCTCCCTCCCTTGGCCCTTTTGGCAGGACGGGGAGGGAAAAGGGGCAGATAGGCCAAGGAGAGGGCAGAGGCGGAAGGTGTAGTCTCTGTGACCATGATGAGGACAGCAGCCACCACTAACCAAGGGCTCACTTAATCTGTACCAGACACGGCACGGAGGATTTTACCCTACAGAGCGCCTCGTCTAGTCCACAATATCGGGGCCCTGTGACCCCTTGGGGACAAAGCCCCGGGTCTCAGGGGGTCAGAGAGTGGAGTGAGGCTCCAGCGCCAGGCCCTGGGGACACAGGCTGCTGCTCCTCTGCAGGCCCCTCGGAGCGAGAAGATGTGGGGGAGAGTGCTGTGTGCTCCTGGCTGGTGCCTCGCAGATCCCCTTCTGGATCCGGTGTCTTCGGTGGTCACGGTAGGACGGTCCTGAGCCTTCACTAGGTTCAGTGGCTGGGAACGTCAGTCAAAAGCTCAGGCGTGCAAGAAATGGAATTTCCTCAAATTTCCCATGACAATTCGCTTTCTGTTTCTGATTCCCACCGCAACGAGGGGACGCGCGGTGGACCTGCGAGCTCATGTGGGTGTGGATGGGTGGGACCCCTGGCTGCTGGGACGTGCCCTTCGGGCAGCGTGGGGCTGAGATGCTGCTGCCCGGTTGGCAGGCCCCCTTTGGTGGGCAGCGTCCTCTGCTCCCTCCTCACGGGCCCTGGACCCCATAGAACCAATCCTGTGGCTCGTGCCACCCTCTGGGGCATGAAAACACCGTGAAGCTGCCTGAGTCTCCACGGCCTAGAAATACCCTGTAGACACTTATTCTCCAGAACCCCGCCTCCTCCCCAGCCATGGAGCCCAGGATTTTCTCTTCCCCATCTCAGGAATTTGGGCGTCTCGTGTAGGGTTCATCTTCTTGGGGCCTATGGACAACTCCCTTGATGGCCCTCCCTCTGATCCCCTCCTGTCCCCGTGCCCAAGGAGACCCCACCACGGGGGCACATGCTCTAACTCATGGCGCATCCTCCGTATCCTTCATCAGAGACCCTTGGGCCTCCTTGTTTCCAGATAGAGATGGCTCCTTGGGGTGCCACGCAGGAAAGAGGTGCCTAGCTTCTCAGTTTCCCACAGCTTTATCTCCTCCCCCAAGGCAGTTAGACTGAGCTCTAGGGCCTGGGTGAGAAAGGAGGTACTTAGAGAAAACTGTATGGGGACAGAGGCCAGAGCTTGAGGGACGGTCCATGCCAGGCCCCTGGAGACCAAGCCCCGCAACCGGGTGCTCTCTGCTCATCCCAGGCCATGCCCCCCACAGGGCCCCTCGGGGAGGGAGGGCTCAGACATGCTCCCAGGGAAACTCCGATCTGTTCTATTCCGGCAGGCCCTGCACACAGAAGGAGCTCCCCAGAAAGTCACCAGGACCCTTCCGGAGAGCACCACATCGGCTCTTGTGCCCTCAAATCTGCTACTAGTTTAACTGAAACCCTAAGGTCTCTCATTTCAGCGAGACTCCCCACAAATGCACACCCCATGGGTCAGCAAAAGGAAATCTGTTTCCAGGCAGGATCCAGAATCACAGCCTGCTGTAGACCCTCCCCGGCTGCTGTGTGGGACTTGGGAGTTGGGACTTGTGTCCACTTAGAGGCATCTCAGGGAAGGTTCATGGCGGCCTGGAGCAGCCGGCCTGACAATGGTTCTTGTACAGATGAGGAAACTGAGCTTCGCAGTGGTAGAGGAATTGGCTCAAGATCAGCCACTGAAAGGGAGAAAGCCGGCTCCGGTCTGTGTGTCCCCACGGTTTTCCACCGCACCTCGCTGTCTGTGAGCTTTTGTGTGGTTATTAAACACTGGCCGCCTTCTGGAGAATTCAGTGGCCCTCTGGTTGTGGAGAAGGGAGGGGACACTGGGTGGGATAGTGGGGAGGGGGCTTAAAGGGCAGAGGGTGAGCCCGTGCCTTCTTTCTGCCTCAGGACCCCACCTGACATCACCCCCCGAGTCTGTTCACTGCCCCAGGGTGGGTCGGGTGGGCACAGGATTGCCCGATTACGGCTGCCACTTAGGATGTGCAGGGCATTGTGTCGGGGAAGAGGCAGGTAAGACACAGTCCCGGCTCACCCCCTACCCCCACCCCACGAACCTGCCAGGGGTGCTGTGTGTCACCACACACCCTTCCTGGGGCTCTTCCAAAAGTGGGGTCCGTGACACTCCATGCCTGGGGACTGTTATGGGGACCAAAGATTCCCCCATCACAGAGCCTGGGAAATACTGACGCAGATCGGGTGAAGCTTGCTCCGTTATGCAGGAGCCTTGGGAACTTGGCTGCTCTCCTGCGGGGGCTGAGGCACCCAGGGACTCCCTGCTGCATTTACACCTAAGGGTCCCCTTCGCTCTGCAGAATGGGAGGCATTGCTTATCCTCAGCAGCACCCCTTCTGGGAAACGAGGCTCTGATATTAGATGGAAAGGATGCCTGGGAAGGATGAACAGGTCAAAGGACCGGAGGTGTTTAGGGAGATGGGCTCTTGGGCCGAGGGAGGCGGCTTCTGGGAAGGCTCTGGGAGTCCTGGTCTAAGAGGGAGGGCAGAAGAGGATTTGGAGGTAGGGACGCTGGTGAGAGGAGGGTCTTGCAGGAGAGCTGGAGCCGGCGCTGGGGGCGGGGGGCATACAAGGTGAGGGGGTTGGGCATGCACCCACCCAGTGCTGCTGAAGCTGCCCAGCAGACTTGAAAGGGACGTCCCACCCATCAGGGTGCAGCATGTGATCATGGCCGAGTGCATGGGCTTAGCCTCGGGGCCTCCTCTTAGAGACATTTTGCCCCCTGACCTCCTGTGGCCCTGAATTCAGAAATGAAGGCGAACACCCAGCCCAGAAGCTCTCTGCAAACCGTCAGGCTCTGGGCCTCCTCTTTGTAGTGGGTACTTCCCTCTCGGTCCTCCTTTCTGGTGGGCCAGTGGCATCTTCCTATTCTCTCCGATGTTCTAAGACCCCAAACAGCCTCTCCACTCGGCTCACAAGGCAGGAGAGAAGAAGAAGAAGAAGCCCATGTTTTGATCCAGAAAAACCCGGGTGCATGCAGCTGAGAAAGCAAAACTGTTCGTTAAAACCCATCTGGGATCTCGCCAACTGGGAGAAAGAGACTGGGGGCCAGGAGCCTCGCCAGGGGGAAGGAGAGACGTGGTAGTGGGTTATTTATAATCCACTTCTGGCACTGTCTGCAGGGCTCTCTCGGCTTGAGGAAACACTCGCATCCCCGAGACAGACATCTGATCATTATAATTTTGTGTTTGAAGACAGTTTTAGCCTCCTGCAGACACACATAAAATCTGCATCCGCTGCCCAGGATGGGGGACATAAAAGTTCTTTAAGAGGGTCGTAGACCTTCCTGGGACGGGATCCAGGCTGTCTGCAGCTTTGGCACAGGGTCAGCTCTGCTCACCCAGGTCCTGCCCTCACCCTTCTGCTCACTGTGCAGAGCCCACCCCATCCTTGAAGGCCCAGCCCCAGGGGGGCACATGCCGAGTCTTTCCTCCCTGACTCTCTTAGCATTTTCTCTCTGCCTTTTTATTTTTTTCCTCCTCCACAGTTGATTTAATTCACTTGATGTTATATTGTGCTGCCTCGGTCCCTAGCTGCCTCTTGTATATATAACCATATATTGAATGGGCTGAACTCGATGGGGTACGAACAGGAAATGGCTTTATTTTTCTCCCTTCGATGCTTTCAATCATGCCCGGCTGGATCTCCTTCCCCTCCCCTTGATGACATCGCAGGCACCTACAAGAGCTTCTCAACCATTTTCATGCACAGAACAAATTTTATTCTCAGATTTTAAAAAGGCCCATGCACAGCCTGTCCTCTGCATTGGTTTAGAGTGTCTCCCTCCCTGCCGTGTGGACCTCCACGTTGGTGCGTGGAGGCCTGCGGTGGCCTGGGGATGTGTTGTCCTCTGTTATGGGTTGAGTTGTGTCTCTGAAAAAAGAGAAGTTGAAGTCGTAACACCTGCTTCGTCAGCGTGTCACCTTATTTGAAAATAGTCTTTATAGAATTAATTGAGTTAGAATGCAGTCCTCAGGGTGGGCCCCAATCCAGTAGGACTAGTGTTCTTATGTAAAGGGGAAATTTGGACATGCAGAGGGGAGACACACAGGAGAAAATGGCCATGTGACTGGAGTGACCCATCCATCAGCCGAAGAAGGCCGAGGACCACCGGCCATCACCAGAAGCTGGAAGAGCAAGGCAAGGATCCTCCCCCAGAGCTGTTAAAGAGAGGTGTCCTCACTGACACCCCGGTCTTGGACTTCTAGTGTCCAGAAGTAGATGACAAGAAACTTCTTGGGGATGCCTGGGAGGCTCAGTGGTTTAGCATCTGCCTTTGGTCTAGGACATAATCCTGGAGTCCCGGGATCGAGTCCCACATTGGGCTCCCTGCATGGAGCCTGCTTCTCCCTCTGCCTGTGTCTCTGCTCTGCTCTCTCTCTCTCATGAATAAATTAAAAAAAAATCTAAAAAAAATAAATAAATAAAAGAAACTTCTGTCTACAAGCCACCCAGTTTGTGGGATTTTTGTCACAGCAGCCCTAGGAAACCAGTACATCCTCCTGTCTGCCCTTGGTTTCTTCAGGGGCCCCGAAAAATGATGGAGGATGGAAGAAAGGGGGCCCGATCTTTTTCAAATGCACAGTGCTGGCTGAATTTATTTATTTTGCCTCTGTGTGGGCAGGTGTGCCAGTGCTGGGTATTTTGTGGGGTATAGGTGTTACCTCAGTGGTCCTCTGTCATGTCTGGGCTGGGTCCCCAGCACGGCCCTAGAACCTGGTTACCCTCTCTGGCCTCCTCTTGGCCTTGGAGAAGCTCCCGTTTGCCTGTAGGTCCTGCGGCTGCCCTTGGCCTCCCCTTCCTCTGGTTAACCTCTCAGCCCGAGGTCTCCGAGTGGGACAATCTCTTGGAGATGCCGTCCTCTCTAACTCTGGGAACGGTGTGGGGGGAATCGTGTGATAAACTGAAATAGCTGTGCCTAGACGTGGGTTTGGGGTTTCTGCAGCTCAGTGAGCCTCCATCTGGGAAATGAGGCATAGGTGCCCCTTCTCTGCAGCCACCCTCATTTCTCTGGAGCCCCTGTAGCTTGCGGAGGTACAGTAGCTTGTGGAGGTGCAGAGAGCAGTGGGGTCCCAGCACTTTATGAGTGGGGAAGTCCCCTCATACCCTGACACCCACTCCCTTGGTTTGCTTTAAATGTGGGCTGAAGAGTGAGAAGAAAGAACACACAGTTCACAACACACCTCAGGTAGGGACTCTAGCACCCCTCATTTGGATTGTGGGGGGATTTGTCACCTGCTGCCCTTGGCTTTGGGGTTTCAGCTAAAGGACTCCCATTCCCATCCTGCTACATAGGAGAACAGTCCTATCTGTAGGGGATTAGCAACTGCCTGAGAACCTGCTGCCGCTGGGAGAGGAGGAGGTGGCCGGGTGGAGTGGCTATCAGTCCAGGCTCCAGGGCCCTGTGGACACAAGTTCGAGGCCCTGCTCAGCCACTTACTCAGCTGTAGGTGTTAAGTAAGTGACCCAGCCCTCCCAGGCCCCTACCTCTTCAGCTCTCAAGTACAGACGGAAGGTTAATGAGCAAGTACCTGCCGAGGAGTCAGGCACAGGGACCCCCAGCCATTGCCTGGGGGGAATGATGACAATATGCACCTGACTGTGGGCCTTCTCTTCCCGCAAAGTGCATGAATGCAAAGTTTGTCATATATGATTCTGGTTACGAACACCTGGGAGCTCAGTGGCTTATCACTGAATGAGCGTGAATTGCTTGAAACCGTTTAGCAAAGGAATAGCAGAAAGGGACTGCAAAGATATCGGTAGTCCATTAGGATCCTTTAGCCATCTGGGATGGTCACTAACTGGCTTAGCACTTTGCAAAGTTCAGCTCCCGACTCCTAGGGAGCAGTTTTGGCTCACATGCCCATCCCACAATGCTTTGGGCCAAATCCAACCTCACTCAGGACTTTTTAAATTAAAGTACCCTTGTGCATTTAGCAGTGAGCTATTGCGCAGCCTCAGTGATTCTTAAAATTGACTAATACATGCATTTTAAAGGGGAAAAAATTATTGCAGACCCCCGGTGTTGACTAAAATTATTTTGATCATATTGTTACTTAAATATATACAAACATAAAAGTAAGTATAAATTCCTTATGCTTCTAGCTCTTGCACCGCTATAAAACCAAAACACAATTACACATTAAATGCAAACAAAACTGCAAAACCATTAAAATTCAAATTAATGGCATTAATTTAATGTGACAGATGATGTTTTGCTGAAAGTAAAATAAGCAATGTTGGGTTTAATAATAAGAGGATGTATTCCCATTTTAAGTCCTGCTTCTTATCAACTAGATTGTTTTGATGTTTGGACATGCCAGGCCATCATTAGAGTTATTGTCAATATTATTAATATTTGAATATAAGAATATAAGAATTTTACCCATATTGTTATTTTTCATGTGTTAAAATGGACAAATCTGTAAACACAAACCTAAGATTTTGATGGGCCGGTCAGTTTTTAGAGCGCCCAAGTGTAATAACTTAAAAAGTCTAAAAAATACATCCCACCTCACAGGACAATTTCCGGTCGCACACCCTCGCTGGTAGTGCTGTCAAGCAAGTTGTTGCCACCACGACGGTATTCCCTCCAGCACCTGCTTGGAAAGTGGTGACTTCAGTCCTGTCCGCTTCGGCACAGAGCCGTGGCCTGCCAGTGTCCCCTGAAGTGTTTGATGACTCAATCCTCCCTCTACTTGTCTCTGTTTGAACAATTGCTAAACCGCTAAACCTGTGTTTGCACAGCAGCCCGGGAAGTCTTCTGGCCTTCATTTTGCAAAAACGTGATGGTAAACCCGAATGTAAATGCAAACTCTGAATTCCCGAGGCATTATTTGGTGATTCACATGATCACCCACACACAATCCTGATACAGTCTCGCTAATGGTTTTCAATTTTTGAGATGAAAACGTCAAATTTAGCAAGTTTCTGATATCACTCAAGGGACCGCTGATACTTTATCTGTGGATTTCACTTCAAAAATCCCCAGTATGTTAAGAAGAGCCCTGGTCTGGGAATCCAAGGCTAGATTTTGATTCTAAGTCATTGGTTGGCCTACTGTGTTCTGGGGGTATCCTCCTCATCCCCGGCTTCATCTGCACGTCATCACTGGTTGCGTTGCGTTCTAGTCCTTATCCCGCTGATTTCACCCAACCACTCCATGAGGCAAATATGACTCTCCTCAATGGACAGATGGGGGAAACTGAGACCCAGACACACAGCTAGTGAGTGAGGAGGTGGGATTACAAGGCAGGCTGTCTGACCCCACGGGCACCTCATGGCAGTGACTCACAAGATTGAGACTGCCCCTGGAGTACTTCCTGTCCCCTGAAGGACCCATGTCTTGGGACCCACACTTCCTCTACCTCCCCATTGTCCACACACGTACCTGGGAACAAAGCACAGTCTTGGAGAAAGTAGAACAGCTTTGATTCATCCCTACCATGCCCCCGGTGATCCATATCAGCCCTCTGCTCACCCCTGGACACCTTCTCACCCCCACTGAAATGACAAAGGAGAGTTTGATAACTCAAATCATATTTTATATGCACACATGCATATATGTATGTGTGTGTATATATACAAGTATAGATGTATATGTTTATATATATGTGTGTGTGTTGATCTTGATTAAAAAGAATGAAATTTTCTGAGATGGAAAAAGTGTTGGAAACACTGGGTTTGTGGTTGGCTTTTTGTAGCTGAGGCATAGCTCATCAGGGGAGAGTCTTGAGAGAACAGTTGTCTCCCTGGGCCCTTGCCCACTGACCTCTCCAATCCCTGGTGCAGGGAGAATGTAGCTGGGGTTCCTCCCTTTGGAAGCTGTAAAGACTCCTCATCTTATCTCAGAAACCCCTGCAGACACCATCACTCTTGAGATCCTCCCTCTTTCAGGCTTGACGTGTGTGTGTGTGTGTGTGTGTGTGTGTGTGTGTGTCTACAGCCTTGACAAATAGAGTGATGCTCAGGGCTGCCTGGCATTTTGATTCCAGTGGGAAATTCCAGTTCATACCTATGGAACTATGCCCTTGGATGTGTTCTACTCAAGTGCAAGGGAGCAATCTTTAGGGAGGATCCTCTCTAACAACCCATCCCTCCTACCCACGGATCTTGAGGTTTTAAAAGATTATTTCTTCTAGACAGAGTTTAAGTGATAATTCACTCTTTCATTTTTATGAAACAAAGACATTTACACTTGACCATCCAAGATTCTAATTGGCATGTGGCTCATGCTTATGAGACCCACAGAGTTGATAGAATAGCAGCTAAAACAAAGACATTTGACATTTTAGTTATTCATGCAGCCTTGCTCAGGGCACATGTACAATGATCATTAAGCTGTTTGAACTAGTGATATTTCAGCATTTGTGCACAGAATGTACTAGTACCCACCGTCCAACACTGCATCCCCGGAGAACTCCAGAACAAGCAGGTGAATGCAAGTCTTGCTATGCTTCTTTAAATGAAAGAAAACCCTTCTAGTTGCTAGGACTCCAGAGAGGGGGTAATGTCTTTACTTGAGGGGTTTCGCTCCATGAATCAAGCCAATTGGTCCTATGTAGACTAGTAGGTATTTTCATTAAAAAAAAAAAAAAAAAGTGGCTGAGTGGGTGAAAGGCAAAGACTAAACAGGCTATTCTAAGATGAAAATCTGAGGATGCAGTGTTCATGGGGACTTAGTCACACCTCATTCCATATCCAAAGCCCAGAGTATCTGGCCTGCCCAGGGCTCGTACCAGCTGTTCCTGGAGCAGAATGATAGGGACCTTGTGTCATTGGGCAGAGTCTTCAGGGGCCCGAGTTGTCAAGGACAACAGCCTGCTTTGGTCAGCATCCTGACCTGGTCCCAGCTCTCCCCGTCTGTGTGTTTTATACATCTGTGCTTACTCTGCTCTGAAGCTGGCCAGGCTTCCCGGAATCTCGACCTCCTGCCCTGTTCTTTGCCAGCGAGCCTGGATCTCTACTTTCCCCAACAGCTCTGCCATGAGCAGTCCTGGCCCAGCGTAGATGCGTAGTGGATATCTGTGAGCTCGTTCACTAAGCCCTCTCTGGCTCAGCTGCCCATTGCTCTGAGACGATGGTCCTTTGGTCTCAGTGGAAGTCCTCTCTGTAGAGTGCTGGGCTGCAAAAGTCACCTCCATCCAGGGAAGGTCCTGTCTACCTTTTCCTGTCTTTCTTTCTTTCCTCTACATGGCTTGTGCTTGTCTCCCAAGGAAATCTAGAAGACTGGACAGATCTCTAGATGCAATTACTCATTTGGTCTAGTCTTAGAATAACCCTTTTCCTGGCAATCTCAGCATGAGCCTCTCCACCAGCAGGAAGGGTGCTCATTAGAAACACAAATTCACTGTGGTCTCGAGGTACTGGTTGGACATGCTGTAAAGTCATGGATCAAGTGGTGCCTTTTGTCAAGGTAAGAGGGAGCAAGAATCTCTGCTGGAGGACGAGAGCAGCTACCCATGGCTTGGGCCACTTGTTTTTGAAGCAGAACGACAGGGACCTCTTATCTTCGGGCCTCCAGTATCCCTGCGCCTTGGGCATCAGGGGTCCTGAATTTTAAATAATAATGATGGAACCAAGCTGGAGGACTTTAAGAGTCTTTACTGATCATAGCTTCTGAAGTCTTCAGCCTATATGGCATCCGGTAGGAAGAAGGGGCTGGAGCCAAGAGTCAACTGTGTGGTCTGGCTGCCGATACCCTGCATGGTCTGGCTGGCTTATACTCTGGTGTCAGAGAGAAAGGCCTCATCACTCTGTCCAGGAGAATTTGTGGGTTGGTCTGGTTGGGAATGAGGGATGCAGGTTGGGTTCTGGTTGGGGGTGGGAGATGCAAGTGGTTTATCCTGCAAGATGGCTACAACGGTGTACTCATGACAGATGCCTGTGAGAGTGAGGGAAGGAGGCTGTCCAGAGCAGAGGAGAAGTTGATGCAGGTTGACAGTTTTGGTTGACGCTACAGAGCGCTAAGGTCAGATGCCCACCAGAGTCATCTGAGCGTGCTCAACTCAGTCACCTGAGTGGGCTCAACTTCTACCCCTTTCCTCTGTCAGACACTGGGTACAAGTCATCTGAGAAGGCTGTGACCTTGGATGAGGCAGCTCTCTGAGGCCCAGGCAGCCCTGGGAGGGCTGACAGTGCCTGGGACAAAGAGTCCTTCCTTGCAGGGAGATGTAAGCGGTACACCTCCATGTGTGACCAATGTTATCAAGAGACTGGAAACAAAGCCCTGATTCTAAAGAAAGAGGGGTACAAACCAGATGCCCTAAAGCAACTAGAAGGCCATGAATAGTGTCAACTTTCCAGGGAAGGTCATGAAGTAGCAAGGACTGAGCAGGGTTCCCGGCAGGCTGGATGGAATTTGGGGGTGGGACTGGGCAGGAGCAAAGGGAACTAACATTTATCGCTCTCTCTATGTTGTTGCAGAGCAAGGAACAAGACAGAGGCTGGGCAGAAGGCTTCATCTCTTGGGGCACAGGTGAGTCTAGACCCTTCTCTCTGGCTGGATTGGGGGTGGTTCAGACTCTTCCCAGCTACGAGGGGTTGAGATTTATCATAAGGATTCAAATGGGATAAAGTATGTGAAATGCTCAGTTCTCAGTATATATCTTGGCGCTGGTGGTTATAGCTGTCATCACTCCATCAGTGGAATGGGCTGGGCAGGGCAGGGATTGACACCTGGGGGTGGATTCAGTGAGGATGCTGATTGGACCCCACCGCCCTAGACATTTGGGGGAAGATGCACCCTGCGTGTGGAGCAGAGATAGCCTGTGACCTTACTTCCAGTGGTAAGAAGGCCTTCGACTCCCTCTTCCCCTCACCCTTCCTTCCTATTGTCAAGCATTCACTCATTTATTATTCAACAAGAAATATGTGCCGGTAACTATTCTGAGCAAAGGCGACCAGCAGTGACAAAATAGACTTGCCTCCACAGGGCTTCTATTTGAATAGGGGAGAAAGACAGACAACAAAGCCCACAGGATGTGAGCTGGTGCTAAATGCCAGGAGGGGAAAGCAAGAGGAGAAGGGGACTAGGGAATATTGTGTGGGGGCCTGGTTTGCAGCTTCATCCAGCGTGACAGGGAAGGACAGCAGGAGAAGATATTCAAACAGCAACCGAGGCAGGACTCTGTAGATGTTTGGGGAAAAGCCATCTAGACAGATGGAAGGACTGGTGTGGCGGCCCTGGCTTGGGAAAGCTTCTGGCATGTCCATGTCCTGGGAACGGGATGGGGAGTGAGCCAGGCAAGTGGTGGTGGTGGTGGGGCTTTAGCTATAGGTCTCAGGGAGTTGGGAGTTGGGGGGAACTACTGGGGGGTCTGAGCGGAAGAATCACAGCATCTGACTTCTGTTCTAAAATGATCCTCTGTCTTAGGATGAAGGATGGACTGAGGGCCAGAAATGGGAGTGGGGAGATGAAGCAGGTGGGACCTCTGAAAGTGACCTTGTGACCCTGGAAGTGACCCTGGAAGTGGCGGTGGGAGTGTGGGAAAAGTAGTGGAGACAGGAAGACTCCAGGGCTCAGATCCCACAGGATCCACGTGGAGCCCACAGGCTGTGCGCTTTGAGAGAACCAGAGGAATCAGGGTGGTTCTAGCATCTTCTGAGGAGTTCCTTTGGACCTGTTAAATATGAAGTGTCGTTGAGGCACTCGATTGCACCCCAGAACCTGGAGTTTGAGGGAGAGGCCTTGATTGGTGAAAAAATGTCTGAGCCCTGGCAGCACGTATGGCACTCATGACATGAGAATGGAGCGGGTCCTCATGGGCTGTGCTCTTCAGAGTGGTGACCGCCGGCCACGTCTGGCTACTGAGCACCTAAAATGTGGCTGGTCCCAACGGAGATGTGCCACAGGGTCACATACAGACTAGATTTTGAAGACCTAGAACAAAAAATGCAAAATACACCACCGATAACTCCCATATTGCTTACATGGGGCCCTGACAATAGTTGGGGTCTATGGAATCAGATGAAATCTACTCTTTTAAGCAATTGCACCTGTTTCTTTTTACTTCTTTAATGTAGCTCCTGTACAATTTCAAATCGTGACTGTGGCTCCCATTCTGTTTCCACTGGACAGTGCTGACCCAGGCAGGGAAGGAGTCACGGCGTCGAGCCCTCGTGGCGTCGGACGTCTGGAGGCCACGGGAATAGGCAAGATCCAGTAGAAGAGTCGGAGAACCAGAAGCCAGACAGGAGCGGGAGGAGAAGCCGGAGCGAGCGGCCCCCCTGACCGAGTGGAGGGCATGTTTGATCAGGAGGCCGATGCTCTGCGTCTGATGACTGTGTAGGTTTTATGGACAGGACTCAAAAGTGAGCATCGGTTACCAGTGACCGTGACAACTGCCGTGGAGCCATGGTGGGGGCGAGAATGCCAGAATAGAATGGCTTCAAGGCAGAACGAGGGGAGAGCGGCCGGGGACAGGGCACGGAGACGCCTCTTTGTAGGAGTTTGGCTATACACGGAGAGTAGGATGATGGGGATGATGGCTGGAAGGAGACGTCAGGTAACAAGGTTTGATTTTTAGCAGAACGTTGATGGTAAGCGTCTGAGCAACACTTTCTACTGGACAAACGCTGTTCTAAGAACCTCGTATACATTAGCTCACTTCACCAACGTGAGGCGTTCCCGTGTCCTCTCATCGGCGTGCGGATGAGGACGCTGAGCCACACAGACGGTAAGTAATTGCCTGAGATGGAGTGGCAATCTAGTGGCACAGCCAGGATCGGAACCACTGAGGCCGACCTGTAACTGCCACGCTATGTGTATCTTTAGACTTGATGGGGATCCAAGGGGAGAGAGGAAGACACAGGCGAAGGGGTGTGGGGTGGGGGGAGGATGGCTGGGGTTTTCCTTGAGAAAGGCGAGATGGGATGGGGCGCAGGGCAGGCAAGTGGAGGGGTGGTCTGTGGCTGGAAGCACAGGCCCTTCACGTGCAGGATGCTGGAGGCTGGGGTGCAGATTCCCAAGGTCAGCAAGGCCCTTCCTAAGGGAGGGGGGGCGAGGGTGCTGGCAGTTTGTGGGGGGGGAGACGGTGCATGGGCCAACAGGGATTGCTGCTGGGTTGTACCAGGCCCGCTTAGATTCAGGGCACAAGCTCATGGTCTACGTTGCTTGGCTCCAGCCTCTCATCTCGTGTTTAAAGTAGGGGCTCCAAGCCGGTCCTGGGCCCCAGGGCTCGCCGGTGGTGGCCCTGGGTGGCGGGGGACCCCAGGCCTGCAGCCAGCTGAGGGTGCTCGCTGGGGAGGGGCCTTGGCATCTCAGCCTCGGGACAGAGTGAGGGCTGCGAGGCCTGGGCCGCTGCAGAGGGAGGCGGGCGGGAGCGAACATGGGCGAGCAAGGCCTCCCCGGGCTTTGAAGGGGCCGCCGTGGGCCTTTGAGTCGCTCCATCTGGGGTCAGGGCGCAGAGTGGCTGGGCCCCCACGCTCGCCAATAAACTGTGGGGGACGGCCTTCAATTACGGAAGCGTAGCCAACCAAATCAGCTTTCAGATAAATTATTTATGCCCAGGCCTGCGAGGGAGGGAGCCGGGCTGCAGAAACAACGTGTTCATTTTAATAAAACGCCTGCAAAGTTGCGGTGCACTGGGGGGTGGGGGGTGGGGGGTGGACGGTGGGTGGGGGGCAGAGGAGGAGAGATGATTAGATTAGGAGAGGTCTGCTGTAAATAACACACAAGGAGGGCATTTTGTTTCTTTTTAGACTGTCTTTTGTATCATGTTTTATACAACGGAAAAGAGCATAATACAACATCTATGAAATGTTAATGAGGGTTATTCGCTATTTACCTAGGTTGGGGGATTGGAAAAAGCCGGGCTGGACTGGGGGGAGGGGGTGGGGAAGATCCGACTCCGTGCAGATAAGACAGCAGGGAGCCCGCGAGGCTCTGGAGCGGGGCCCACTGGACACTGGGTGTCTGGATGGAGGGGGGAGCGAGCCCCAGGGCCCAGAGGCTGCAGGGCCCGGACGGGAGGTGCAGGTTCCAGGGGGAATGCCGGGGGTGGTGGTGGCTGGGGAACCCTTCCACCCTGAAACCCCGGGCGTGCAAGAGGAGCACACCAAGCCAGAGGTGCCGCCTCTGCCCCCCAGGGGTCATCCTCCCCCCGCCCCGCCACCGTCCTCAGCCCTGGGAAGAGCCACCAGGAGGGAGAAGAACGCAGCCTGATGCCCCGGGGAGGTGGCTCCTGTCTGGGTGGTGACCACGGGGACCGCATCTGGGATCCACCTGGCTCTCGGGTTCTGGCGGTGCAGGTGACTGAGGCCCTCCCTGTCACTCCGGCAGGGAACACCAGGGCACAGCTGTCCCTCCCTAGCTCAAGTGGCACTCTGGGGTGTCTGGGGGAGGGGCACTCTGCAGACCATCCCATGAGAGTGCTCAGAACCTGTTCCTGCCCCCGCAGCCCCACTGTGAGACAGTACCGAGAAAAATCGGCCACCTTAGCCCGGCTTCGATTTCAGGTTCCCAGGCCATGCCTACTTCTTTGGGCCACTTTTCCTTCCCTCTGTTTCCCATCGTGGTCCCCACTTTGTAGCCCCTGAGGCAGTCAGGCCATGCTTCTTGGAAGCTGGGCAGTGAAGGATGGGAAGGATCTCCATAGGGAGAGCAAGAAGGTGGTTGTCCTTCTAGAGAGTAGAGGGGACAACGTGGGTTGTCCACACACCCTTCTGGGCTGTGGGCTGATTTATGTCTTGTATCCCCCCGGCCTCAGGCGGCTGTACTGTGGAAGCCCAGGGTGCTTCCATGTATGTGAAGGGGAACCCCTCCAGTTGTGTGGTGCGCAACCTGGAAGGCTGTACACGGCAGCCTCGCCCGTGCAGGTTACGTGTTGGTGACATGTGCCTAAAACACAGCATATTTGGAATGAATAAATGAATATTGTGTGCGTGGGACTCATTGAGATCGGCTGCAGAAACGAGACCCTTTATTATCTCAGGTGGCTAAAAATCTGGGTCCCATAGGGACCGTCGGCTTCAGGCCTGGCAGGGAGCAGGGGCCCGCGGGAGGTGGACAGAAGGGCTTCACCCCATCTCTGGACTCCGCTTGCCTTTGTGATGGTTTCGTTTTCAGGCCCGCTCTCCCTGAGAGAGGACAGAGGGCCTCCGGCCGTCCCGGGCTTGCCTGCTCCTGGTTTCGGGACCCGGGGAAGTGATTCCAGCACAAGTCCTGGAGTGAGTCTCCTTGGGCCGCTGAGTCATCTGCCCACCTGTACACCAGTCCCAGAGGTGGGTGTGGGTGGCCTTGGAGGCCTGATGCTGGGACCAGCAGGGCCAGAGCTTGGGGTCTTAGGATGCTGCCCCGGAAGCACGTGGGAGCAAAGAGAAGGTGTTCCCCACGGAAGAGTGAGGTTCTCTCCGCAGAAGCAGAGAGAATGGATTTTGAGCAGGAAAAACAACAGATGTCCCCTTCTGCGGCAGAATGCTTTGGTCAAATAAAATCTTTGTGGGAAGCCAGACATGCAAACCAAATAAAAAATAGGGCTGCTCCAGGGATGCCAGCTTGTAGGAGGATATGTTCTGGGGACTCCTTACTCCCCGAACGTAGCCTGTGCATTTTTAATGCCACATTTTTGCAAACGCTGGTCCCTTATTCGGTGATCTGCGTCCTCCTCTTCCTCACCTGTCCCAGCACCATCGATTTAGTACTAATTCAAAGGCCACTTGCCCACATAGCTGCTCCTGCTCTCTTCCTCCTCGGAGGACTCATAGCACGGCATTTTCTGAAGGGTATTTCACAGACATTGTTCTTTTGAAATCATTTGAGAAAGCTGCACATTTGGAAAATACTGCACATAATCTTCCTCCTTCTCCTCCTCCTTTTGGAGAGCTGTGAAGCGCATTTACACTTTAAAGGCTCTGAAACGTCCTGCAGGTGCCTGTTTAGCTTTATTCAACTCCGGGTTCTCTCACCCAGGCAGTCCACAGAGCCTGCTTTTCTCTTCACCCAGCCCTGGAGGGTGGGATGCTGGAAGGCGCCACAGAGCAACACCGTGCACAGCAACTGACTGACAGGAGAGGACACGAACGGGCTTCGAGAAGCCTGGCTCTGCTCACCACTGTGGCTGTGCCCATCACTTAACCTCTCTGGCCTTGGCATCCCCATCTGTGAAGTGGGGCTACTGCTTCTCCCTTCACTGGGTGACATGAGAATGCATGTGCACGCGGTTTGCACGTGGAAGGGCTGCACATGCCCAAGCTTGGGTTGTTGGTCATGCGTGAGCTCTGTGCTCTGTCTTCTGGTAGGGGAGGGGGAGGGAGGGGACAGGGGTAAGGACCCACAGAAGACCGTCCGTCACAGAGGACGGTGAAGACTTGGACGACAGATCCTGAGGCGGGGGCTTGGCCAGGCACGGTCTCGGTTCCACGTGGACTGGAGGCGCCTGTCACGGATACCGCCTGGGGCCCGTGAGGTTGACGAGACGTGGGGGCCACTCTGGAAAGCATGTCGGGCCCCAGCTGTGGCCTGCTGGCACCTTTCCCATTGTGTCTCAGTTTCTTCATCTGTGAAATGGGTGAGGACCCTTATCTGGGTGCCAGGGAGCTCATGGGATCCGATGGCAACGTGGCCTGTGCTGCTCAGATGAAGGCGGCTGGCATCTCCCTCGCACAGTGAGGGGACTTCGTCCGGTGGGAAGAGTATGGGTTTGCAGTTGGCAGGCCTGGTGTCCCTGCTTATCCAGCGAGCAGCTGTGCAGCTTTAGGTAGTTGACCCACCCTCTCTGAACTCCATTTGTCCTCGCTGTCCTGAGCAGATTGCGGGGCCTTCCTCCCAGAGGTGCCGGGTGAGTCGGATGAGAGCCTGCAGAGCCAGGGCCACGGGCCGGCGTGACTAGGAGCCGTCATTTGCCTTGTGTCCCCACCAGTGGGACTGCCCCGAGTAGGCTCTGCTGCGGGGTGGGCAGGGGCTCCCTGGGAAGACGTCATTGTCCCCTGGTTCCATCCAGGTCACATCCTCTGACCACACACTGGAGTACAGAGCCACCCCAGAACCAAGAGGTCCTCGAGGAGGGGCCAGGGCAGCCAACTCCTCAGCCATGTCCCTTACAAAACCTCACAGCGGCAGGCACACCGAGGCACCTCCTTGGTTCTCTGCAGGCCGCAGTGGGGTCCAGCTCCAAGGGATTGCAGAAGGGGGGCAGGGAGGCCGGGGCCTCAGTCTCCCCATCTGCAAACCTGAGGCATTGGACACGACGGCCCACTGCTTCCCCTTCCAGTTCTTATATCTGATGTGGCTCCTCTGGTTCCCAGAGAACCGGGGAGGAGCAGTTTGCTGGACCCTGGGCATTTAAGGCCTGCGATGTGGGGTACTGGGTGTAGTAAAGAGGCCAGACAGGATCCGTTGTCCCGGTGTCTACTGACCCGTGCCTGGAGCAGATTTGACTGCCCTGCAGTGTGAGAGCCCATCAGAAGGCATAGGGGAGTGCTGGGGGCGCAGAGGCCTGAAGCTGGCTGGCAGGGAAGCCTGGGAAGGGCGCAGGTGAGCTGGGTCCTGCAGGAGGGGACGGAGGGCCAGGTGCCAGAGGAAGATGCTCCAAGGCGGAGGGCCCGTGCAGAGGCACAGGGCCATGGCAGGGCCCAGTGTGTATCCTACCCCCCTGCTCGTAGGATCCTAGGGGCTCCTTCCAGGTCCTGCGTCTGTGGCTGAACCACCGTGAAGGAAAATTGGGGGTGGGGGGCGGAAAAGCCGCTCCCCACCTGTGCTGACGGAGTCGTGTGGTGGCTCGGATGGGGGCTCCGGGACCAGCATGTCCGAGGACGAGTCCCAGCCCTGCCACTTCCTAGCTGGGCCCTCATACCATCTCTCTGTGCCTTAGTTTCCCCCGCTGTCGATGGGGGTGGCTGTGGTGTCCAGTCTACAGGACTGAACGAGGTAGCACCTGTAGCACAATAGAGGCAGTTAGTAAGTGCTCAGTAAACACTACCTGCCCTTCCCTCCCTCCCCCCGCCCCCAGTGTAAAAATGAAGGGAAATGAAGGTCAGAGGGAGTATGGGAGCTGTCTCCAGTCATTCGGTATCTGGGACCAAAAGTGCAGCCCAGCCTGCCTCCCCTCTGTCCCCACCTCCTTCCTTTCTTTCCTTTCTCCTGCCCTGCTTCCTTCCTCTCCCCTTCATCCCCCCTGTCTCCAGCCCCCAATACTCACTTCCCCTGAACTGACTCCCCAAGGGCCAGGGCCTGGCTGCACCACCTGTGTTCCCACCAGACCAAGAGCGTCTCTGGAGGCCTGGCACTTCAACTAAACGGCTGGGCTCTGAGCCTCTGGGCCTGAGTTGAGCCCTCAGGGTGATCCTGGGCCCCCCTTCCCTCTGTCCCCACATCCCCCAAGCCTCCCCCACACTCGGAGCCACCCCGGCTGCTGCAGGAAGGACAGCAGAACCTGGGATCTGCCCTTAAGACAAGCAACTTCCAGGCCCGACCCCCACTCTGGTGTGTGTGCATGTGTGTGTGTGCGTGCGTCCGTGATGTCTGCATCGCTGCCCAGACCAATCTATCTCTTCATGCTGAAGTTTTCTAGAGCCAAATTGGAAAAAATTGGAAGTAGGCTGCATGCTATTCCCCTTGGGTTCCAAATGGGTCTCACAGTTAGGGGAACAAAATATGCTGTTTTAATTTATAATAATAACAATACTAATAATAACTCTTATTATTATTATCATTAACTGCACCAATAATGAGCAATGATCTCATACGCGGGCCGACCGAGTTGCAACGGGTGCACAGAGTGCTTTCCCAGCTGTGGTTTCATTCAAGCTCCTGCCTGCAATCCGAGGAGGCCAGAGGCCCCTGTGACCCCAGCTGGGGCAGGGAGGGGGCGGGCCCAGGACTCCCAGGTTCTGCTTTTCCCACGTCCTCGAGGAGGGATCACATTAGCAACACATTTTTTTTTTTTCAGCAGATATGGCCGGGCACCTGCTCGGGGGCAGGCTCTGAGCGTGGCCCGTGGAGAAGAGGGGACCTGCGGGATCACTGGGCTCGGTCAGTTGGTGGACATAGGCCCCTTAGCCATGTAATCTTAGCCTCTGGGCAATAGGGGCCAGTCAGCCCCTCTGGGAGGCCCTCAGCTCAAAAGTTGAAGTCAGTTTGGAGAAGGTCTCAAATGCCATGTTGATGGGTTTGGATTTCCTTGAAGATACCCAATTTCTCTCCACTAGACATTGAAGTGTGTGTGTGTATGCATATGTAGTGTAAGGACAGAGCTCGATGGGTTCTCTCAAACTGAACACACTTGTGTAACCAGCCATCAAGTGAAGAAATCCCCTGCCTGGGTGACCACTGTCTTGACTTCCAACAGCACTTAGTGCTACTTCTTTTTGTATCTTTGGGAGTGGAATCATACACACTGTGTCATCTTTTGTGCCTGCCTTCTTTCATTCAATGTCAGGCCACTGGACTATGACCTTCGAAGGGGAGCAGTTCGCTCTCGTGAACCTGAAACCCTCATGCGGCTCTAGGCTTGTGCATTGCATCTAGCAGGTGCTCAGTCATGACCGCTGAGAAAAGTCATTTGGCAAGAATGGAGAGAGTGTGTCCTCCCTGGCAGGCACGCCCCGAGTTGGGGGATTTGATAATCTTGTGGCAGAGAAGGCCAGGGTTCACATGGGCCTCACCCATTAGTTGGGGCCGTCAACCAGACACCAGTCAACGGTGAAATAGCCATGATGATTTGGTGACTGGGGAGCCTTTTGAAGACAGCAAACCAGGTTGATACACTGGGGGCCACGTCAGCTTGGGGAGTCAAGGAAGGTCACTCTGAGATGCAAAGGCTGGCTTTAGAATTCAGTGACTCCTGGAGCCAGATGTTCAAACACCCCAAGGGAGAATGTGCCCAGGGGAGAGTGTGCCCAGCAGAAAGGACAGCAAGTGCAGGGGGAATTAAACTTCTCTCTTCTGTGCGTAGAGCCACCATGCCAAGGCTGATGCACCTGGAGCAAGCCTTTGGGTGAAGATGCCGGGCTCTGCGCACCCTTTTCAGCTCTCTGCATGGTCTGCTGTGTGGACTGTGCTGGTCTTGAAGATGCTGGAGCTTCAGGGGTTATGAGGAATGTCCACTCCTGGGCCTATCCTGGATCCTGGGCTCTGCAGCCCGAGAGCCCGAGGAACCCATTAGACTTAGCCTCTCTCTGCCACTCCAGGCTCAGCTGCCAAATCCAGACAACAGAGCCCCTTACATGGGATTTTGGGCAGAAATCTCAATTTACACTTCATGTGGCTGTTATGGTCAGATTGGAGATCCACAGATACGAGGGGAACACCCCTTGGAATTCAATGAGCACCCCAGATACCTCGTGTGAGGGTCATTAGCTACTTCATTTGCATACTCAGATCAGGGTGGAGACTACAAAAGGGCCACCAGGGCCCTGAAAGACGCTTGGACATCCTTTAGTCCTAAGAGCAGGGTCACACAGTGAGTTGGTGACCAGGCCGGAACTAGAATCCTTAATGTGATCACACAGTATATGACGACACAGTTACCCAGTTGCTCAGTCCGAAAATCCTAGGAGCTCTCTGTGACTCTGCTTTCTCTCTTTCATCGTGTCATACCCAGCACAATGTAAGGCTGACGGTTCTTCTCCCTAAATGTACGTGCCATCGGGCTTCTTCTCCCCATTGCCCTGATACCCTCTCAACTGGCTCGTTTCAGGAGCCTCCTCACTGGTGTCCCTGGCCCCGGGTGCCCCCCACCGGAGGCTCTCCTACATCAGGCCACAGTGGTTTTTGGAACATGAAGATGAGATTATGTTGTTCCTTGTTAAAACCCTCCAGTGGCTTTTCTTTGAACTTGGGAGGAAGTCCGGATTCCTTATCATGAAGCCCACCTCCATATCCAACCCCCAATTTCCCACCACATGCCAGCCGCACTGCTGTGTCTGTTCTGAGACACTCAGCTCATCCCCTCTTAGGCTTTTATGCATGTTTTTCCCCTCGCCTTCGCTCACACTCCTCCCAGATCTTGCATGGATGGTTCCTTTTAGTCATGTAGGACAGGACTGGTAAGCTTAGTGGGGGCTGGCTCTGTGTGTGTGCGTGGGTGTGTACTGGGTAAGGGTTGGAGGAGAGTATCCACGGAGGGGAATAGATGATGTGGAGGACACTTAATGCAAAGGAAGTGATGTGAGAGGAGGAGGGGCTTTGGGAATGGAGGGAGCTAGTTCAAATCCACAGTCTGACACTAACCAGCTGTGTGTTCTAGACCAGATGGTTTATCCATCTGGGCCTTAGTTCCTTTTTCTAGAAAAATAAAAATTCCAACCCATCTATCCTTTAGGGCCATTGCAAAGGTGAGTAATCACCCAGGTAGAGGATCTGGTTCAGTGCCTGGCGTAGAGTCAGTATTAAATAAATGGTTACATTTTGATTTCAAATATAAATTAATTGCAAAACAGAGACAATATATGGAATTTAAGAAATGAAACAGAGGAACATAGGGAAAGGGAGGGAAAAATAAAATAAGTTGAAATCAGAGAGGGAGCCAAACCATAAGAGACTCTGAACTCTAGGAAACAAACTTAGGGTCGCTAGAGGGGAGGCGATTGGGGGGATGGGGTAACTGGGGGATGGGCATACAGAGGGCACTTGATATGATAAGCAACTGATGAATAGCTGACCTCTACCTCTGAAACTAATAATATATGTTAATTAACTGAATTTAAGTAAAATAAAATTAAAAAAATAAAAGAGACAATAGCTGGGACTTGGGAGGACTCGTGTTCATGCCACTCACTGGCTGTATGACCCTATGTAGCCACCTTCCCCCCTCTGATTTCAGGCAGCAACATTCCACAATTTGGGGAAACCATCTTGTTTTCTTCCACAGAACCCTTCTTTTAAAGATTTTATTTATTAATTTTTTTTTTGAGAGAGAGAGAGTGTGTGCATGGTGGCGGGAGGGGCAGACAGAGAGGGAGAGAGAGAATCCCAAGCAGGCTCTCCACTGAGTGTGGCTCAATCTCACAACCCTGAGATCATGACCTGAACTGAAATTAAGTCAGGTGCTTAACTGACTGAGCCACCCAGGCTCCCCTCCCGTTGAACCATTCTGACGAGTGAGGCCAGGACAGCTCTAAATACTATCAGGGAGCCCACAGAAGGTTGAGAGTGGGGTCTCAGACCCGGGTTGGGGGACCTGACACTCTTTGGAGGTGACCAGATGCATATAAAAAAGAGCTATTACTTGGGAGCCACCCACTATGAATCATGCAGGATACCAGGAATTTTATATATGTAAACTCAAATCCTTGTGTCAGTCTTCCCAATTAGATGTGCTCACACTTATTTTACCAGTGAGGAAATGCCAAGAGTTTGTTTATTTACCAGAGGCCATTCAGATAGTAATTGGAAGGGTTGCCATACGACTGACTATGAGGTTTAATTAAAGTCCACTTTCTTTTCAGGGGCCACCGTACGGAAATGCCCCCTGAAGCCGTGCTTTCCAGTATAGTAGCTACTAGCCAGATGTGGCTAGTCACATTTATATTAACTAAAATGAAATAAAATTGAAAATTTAGTTCCTTGGTCTCCTTAGCCACATTTCAAGTGCTCGGCAGCCACAGGTAGCTAGTGGCTACCATACTGGAAGTTGCATATACTGAGTAATTCTACCAACACAGAAAGTTCTTTTGGATGGTGGTGCCCCAAACAGCAGCAAGCCACATCGATGGGAGGCCATACCCTTGTCTGGGAAGTTAAATGACACTGGTGTTTGGACATACTGGGCACCAATTAGGGTGCTCAGGGACAAGCAACACTCACCAAGGGGTAGGAAAACAAGGTTGCCTTTGGAGGTGCAGCAATGACTGCCTTTCCATCCTACCTCCTTCTCTGGTCTGCAGTGCTTTTTGGAGCACTGGACTAGCACCTATTAAACCCCTTGCTCCTTTGAGTGTGGTTCACCAACCAATGACATCGACACACCTGGAAGCTTACTGCCCCAGACCTGCTGAATGAAGATCTGCATTTTAGTGAGAGACCCAGGTGATTCCAGTGCATGCTACATTCGAGAAGCCCCAGGCTATACCACACTCTGCAACTTTTACTATTGTATTCAATGTCGACCCTTCCAGAAGAGTCTTCTAAGCCCTACAAAATCCATGTGTTAGATCCATCCAGTCTGTCATGAGGCTCTTGTATGGAAGCATCTTCTTTAGAGATGCAGCATGGATCAGTTTTTATTTCTTTTAGGTTGTACATGTCTAAGGTCAAAACTAGCAGGACCTTTAGAGATAATCTAGCCCCAACTGCTCATCTTGTAGATGGAGAAACTGAAGCCCAGGGGAGGAAAGCAGCTTATCAAAAATCATACACAGCGTCAGAGCTTAAACCAACATGAGATGGCAGGGCATTTCAGCTAAATATGGTCTCGCCAATAAGAAGAGCACAAAGCTCTAGTGGGAGGACCTTTGCCAAACGTGATGAGTGCTTATTATTGTCTCAACCCTGTCCGTGGGTATTGTTTATTGGGCACTCACTGTGTTCTAGCTGCTTTTAAAAGCATTTGACCATGTTATTTCATTGGGTTCTCACAGCAATTCTATGATGTAGGCACTGTTATACCTTCTTTTCAAAGATGAAGATGCTGTGGCACAGCAAAGTTGAGGAGCGCACCCAACGTCACACAGGCAGTGCACAGAGGAACCAGAATTCAATCCTCTGCATTCAGCCTGACTGCCCATGCTCTCCCTTCTCCTGAACTCTGACTATGTAGAGAATTCACACGTGAAGTGGTTTCTTGGACACCTGAGGCTACACAAGGCAAGGAAAAAGCTATCGTGGACACTCATTCAGTGTAGGTCCATTCCTATGATGGTTACAGTGGATCACCCACCCCCCGACATCCAACGTGGAAGGGAAGATTAGAATTGCAAAGTCACTCATTTTAAGACGCACACAATGAATACCAGTAATTCTACTGTATCACCCAGTGCAGACATGTTTAAAGAAATGAACTAGGTAGCAGGACAGATTGCTCAAGTCAGAATAAGATGCAGGCTTCCTGAATTCAAGCAAATGACATACAGCTGACATGCTGGTCATTACTATAATTCCAGTGTAGTTGGAGAAGCATTCTCCACCGAGAGAGAATCTTATGGAGCATGTAGGCTTTCACTTTTGCTCATTCTGGATCTCTTGTCTCTTGGTTTCTGTCTTTTTCTCTCTCTCTTCATATAGATAAATCATATATAGAGAGATAGATAGATATGGTACACAGACATTAACTGTGTACTTATACATATACTAACATGTTAATAATATATTTTCTAATTTTTCATTGAAAGAGTAATGCAAATGGTCTCGAAGAGTATACAGTGAAAAGTAGTCTCCCTTTTGCCCTTGATCTCCAAACGTTCTTCTCAACAGGCAACAGTTCTCATAAAATTCTTGGATATATTTTCAGACATAATTCATGCATGTGGTTATGAAAATAAACAGCATGACTTACTAAAATAAATAATGTTTTATAAGAACATATATAATCTCTTTAATAAAAAATGACATAAAATCTTATAATTTTCACAATAGCAATAAAACTATAAAATATCTAGAATTTGACCTAAAAATATTGCACAAGGGCTTAATGGAGAAAAAATTTAAAACTCCATCAGAGTTTTAATGAAAACTTGAACAGTTATATATGTAAACCATACTCATGGATTGGACAGCTTTATACCTATGTTAATAATCTTTACATAATTCCACACATGCAGTGCAACTCCAAATAAAAAAAAAATACTCATCCCCAAATTCTGTGGAATTGATAACTTCATTTAAAAATTTATATGTGGGATCCCTGGGTGGCGCAGCGGTTTGGCGCCTGCCTTTGGCCCAGGGCGCGATCCTGGAGACCCGGGATCGAATCCCACATCGGGCTCCCGGTGCATGGAGCCTGCTTCTCCCTCTGCCTGTGATTCTGCCTCTCTCTCTCTCTGTGACTATCATAAATAAATAAAAATTAAAAAAAAATAAAAAAATAAAAATTTATATGTTAGAGTTTAGGTACACAAAAAACTAAGTCAATTTTGAACACTCAAAGAGGAGGAATCTACACTACCATGGATTGGATAGGCATATCACGATGCTATAGTAATAAGAAGAGAGATGTGAATGAGAACAGCAATAGAACAGAGACAAGAGCTGAGTAACAGAGCCATGCATATGGAAATGATCTTTGATAAAGATACTCACAAATTAGGTGGGAGATTTTTGTCTATTAGGTGACTGTGGAAAAAAATTATTCATTATGTGTAGGAAAATAAAATTGAATATCTCACAACATAAAAAGGTGAATTCAAAATGGGTTAAAGACCTCAATGTGAAAGATAAAATATAAGCATATGGATGAAAATACAGAGAAATATCTTTGTATATTTTGAGGTGGGAAGGATGTTTTGAACAAGACCAGAAAAGCACAACCACAAGGAGGAAAAATGCATGCATATGGCAAGATCACAATTAAGGATTTCTTTTTTTAAAGTTAATTTTTTAAAAGATTTTATTTATTCATGAGAGCACACAGAGAGAGGCAGAGACACAGGGAGAGGGAGAAGGAGACTCCATGCAGGGAGCCCAATGTGGGACTCGATCCTAGGACTCCAGCTGAACTGAAGGCAGGTGTGCTTAACCGTTGAGCCACCCAGATGTCCCAAAGATTTCTTTTTGTTTTTCTTTTTTTTAGGATTTCTATTCAATAAAGGTCACCATAGAAAAAAATGATACCTGACAAGAAATCAATATTAAGGAGATAAGGGGAAATCCTTACAAGTCACAGAGAAAAAGACAGGAAATCCGAGAGGGAAAAAAATGGGCAAGGGCTATGAATAGGCAATCCACAAAAGGAGAAACCCAAGGGACAAAGATGTGTACATCACTCCAAACAGTGCAATACATATTTGAACAAGGTATGATTTTCCCCATGTTAGCTGGCCAAACAGTCAAAAGCTGGGTAACATTAAGTTTGGCCAAAGATATAGTCAGTGGGGACCCCTAATTCACTGTTCTGAGAAATGTGAATGGAGAACAGTAATAATTTCCTTGGTAATAGGGAAATTCAGCGTCCAGATACCTCATGATCTTGAATCTTCTGAAGTTTTTCTGGTCCCAGAAGCTGTTCATTGCTGCTTGTTTATGAGGGGGCTGGGGAAGCTATTTAGGGTTCCACCACCAGGGCAATAAATAGATTGACTGGGAAATTCTATGCAGCATTTGGAAACAATGAACTAAATGTACATAAAGCAACATGAACAGATCCTTAAAAGATAGTATCAAGTGAACAAAAATTAAAAGAATGAAATATCTAGCATGCTAACTCTTATGTAAAGTACGCACAATCACAAAATTCATAACCTAAGGGATAGGGATGCATCAAAGGTATTGAAGTGTTCCTGCTATGGGAAGGGAATGGGAGAGAAATCATGGATGGAAAAATAATGAAACAAGAGAAGGTTCAGGCCAATGGGGAGACGCTGTCCTGAACCAAGGAGTGTGATAAACTCGAATCTCTGCCTCTGAAGAGCAAGAAATGAATTAATAGGTGAATAATTTATTTTATTCTTTTATTTAAACATAATTACATTTATATATGAGTTGAGTTGTATTTGCTTTGTTTGTTGTTACATATCATTAGTAATGAAACCTTCTTTAATTTTGAGTTTGCAGTAGTTTTTTTTATAGTTAGAAAACTTTTTCTCCAAGTCTCAGAAATTGTCTTATGCCTTTGGAAGACTTCTTAGGCTCAAAGCACTGGGCCTCTACTTTTGGATGGCATGACTGTGTACATAGTATTTGATTTTATGGTTTATCACAATATATTTAGTAGTCAAATTTTGGGAGGATATTTGGATTATTGGTAATGTTCTTTTTTTCTTTAAACAATAGTGCAACGAACATCCTTATATATTCAGCTTTGAACAACGTGTAACAGTAGGTTAAATTCCTAAAAGAAGCAATGCTAAAGTGATATATATATACATACTTAATTTGAACAATTTGAGATTGTCAAATTGCCCTTGCACCAATTTATACTCTCACCCTTGCAAATACAGTTTCTGTATTATGGGACCTTTTAATGTTTTTCTATACTGATAGATGAAAAACTTAATCCATGATTTTAAATTTTATTGACTTAATTGTAATGGCTTTGCATAATTTTCTCATGTGATCATAGTGATCTCATATGAACATTCATGTTACTGTTGGTGGTTGGTCTCTTTCTTATTAACTCATTAGTGCTCTTTATTTATTAGGAATATTAGTTCTATTCCATATGTTCTATAAATCTAAAGCTAGCTAGATATATCCCTCTATGTATGTTTTCATACTGTATCTATATCTAGATCACTTATGTTTTATATACAATATAACTTGTACATAGAACTTTCGTGGTTTTATCTTTTAGCTTAATCTATCTAGAATTTGCTTTTGGTTAAGAAGTAAAGTAGGTATCCAGAAATTTTATGTTTTCTTATATTTAGCAATTGCCCTAATATTACTTACCCAATTACTTTCATTTTTCCACTGAATTAGAATGTCATATTTACTACACATACTAAATTACTCTTTGGAGGCTTTCTAAAAATTGGAATTTTAATTTTTTTCATTGATCTGTCTCTTTGTCAATGTGCCAATATCTAATACTTAATCACTCTAGGTTGATGGGATAATTGGATTAGTTCTTTCTTAGCATTACCATTTTCATAATTTTTGTGCATCCTGTTGCAAGTTTGTTTTTCCATAAGTAATTTATATTTATTTATTTTTTATTTTAAAGATTTTATTTATTTATTCATGAGACACACACAGAGAGAGGCAGAGATATAGGCAGAGGGAGAAGCAGGCTCCCTACAGGGAACCCAATATGGGACTCGATCCTGGGACTCCAGGATCACACCCTGGGCCAAGGGCAGACACTCAACCACTGAGCCACCAGGCATCCCCATAAGTAATTTTTAAATCATTGTCTAGCTTAAGAAATGTGAGGACATGCAGGCAGGAGAATGGCTTGCCATGGGGAACTGGAGCCCAAACTGGACAAGAAGCAGGGGAGGTGGTGGTCAAAGTAAGGGATTGGTTATTTACTATGGGGGGGGATGGGTCAAAGAAGTGATACGAAAGCCAGGTTTCTGACAATGGAGAAGGGAATTGCAAGTATAGGAATGGAGAAAACCAGGAAGCATCTTGTGATGTTGGACCGGGAATAAAGGAATTGCTGTGAACTTTTCTAGATCTGTACCTATAGAAATAAACATAAGTGTAAATGTATGTGTAGTGTGCATATGCTAGCTCTGGTCACTGAAAGGACCTCAGAGCAGTGACATTACAACAGCAATGAGCACACCCATTTGAATTAGTTCCCTGTTGCTGCTGTAACAAGCTATCACACACTTAGTAGTTTTAAACAACACATCTGTTATCTTAAAATTATGGAGGTTGGACCTGAAATGGGTCTCAGGATTCAAAACCAAGATGTTGGAAGGTCTAAAACATCAGTTCATTCTGGAGGCTCTAGTGAAGAATCATTTCCTTGCCTTGTCCAACTTCCACATGCTGCCCACGTTCCTTGGCTCATGGCTCCTTCCATCATCAGTGCCAATAATTGCATCATTCTGACCTCTGCTTTCATCCTCACTTCTCTTTCTCTGACTCTGAATCTCCTGCTGCCCTCTTTCACTTATAAAGATTCTTGTGATTACTTTTAGGGACTGCCTGGTCTGGAATACCCACCCGCATCTCATTATTCTTAATCACATCTGCAAAGTTCTTTTTCCATGTAAGGTAGTATATTCACAAGTTCTGAGGATTAGGGCAAGGACATCCTTGTGCACCAATATTCTGCCTCCAATAC
Organism: Canis lupus familiaris; assembly: GCF_011100685.1. Lineage (NCBI taxonomy): Eukaryota > Metazoa > Chordata > Mammalia > Carnivora > Canidae > Canis > Canis lupus. The sequence continues at coordinate 29,003,717 of NC_049225.1, forward strand.
CATTCTCCACTAAAGAAATTAGAGGTCCTTACAGAAATGGCTGATTCCAGGGCCAGAGCATCTTGTGCCAGAGAGTAAGAAAGGGTTCAAAGAAGGATGGGGAAGCCCATCATTCTAAAGAGCAAGAAAGCCAGCTTGAGGAGGCTCTCAAAGGCCAAAATAAATTATAGTTACAGATTATAAACCATTGAATAAAATAAGAATCCGTGAATCCATACAGATATAAATAAATTATTGAATGAATGTAAACTTTCATGAGGAATGGAATATTTATATAGTGTCAAAGTACCTCCCCTCAAAATATGTATTAGTCACAAAGAGGAAAGAAGTAGTTTTACTCTGGGGAAGCCTAGAGACACCACCTTAATCAAGTGATCAAAGTGAACATCATCAGTAATGGGACACATTGAAATTATGTGCCATGTGATAAGATGCAATAAGAAAACAACATTGCTTCTGGAATATTCATAAGTAAGATGCCTAATTTAAATCTAATTATGAAGAAATAGCAGACAAACCAAAATTGAGATATATTCTTTTTTTAAAAAAAGAAGGCCTATAGAGGATCCCTGGGTGGCTCAGCAGTTTAGTGCCTGCCTTTGGCCCAGGGCTTGATCCTGGAGTCCTGGGATCGAGTCCCACATTGGGCTCCCTTCATGGAGCCTGCTTCTCCCTCTGCCTGTGTCTCTGCCTCTCTCTCTCTCTCTCTGTGTCTCTCATGAATAAATAAATAAAATCTTAAAAAATTTTTTTTAAAAAAGGTGGCCTATAATCCTTTAGAATTCAAGGTCATACAAGCTAAGTAAAGGCTAAGAAACAATGCCATAATAAAAGACACTAACAAAACATGACAATTACTTTGACTATAAAGGATATTTTTGGAACAAATGGTAAGCTTGAAGGGGACCTGAGGATTAGATGGTAGCAATGTAAAATGTTAATTTTACACAGTGGCACTACTGTGGTTATTACAAGAATAATACATAAGAATATTAAGAATATAAGAACATAAGAATAAAAGACACTAAAGTATTCAAGGGTCATAAGAATTTATCTTGGCAAATTATTTTGGCAGTTTATGTTGGCGATTTATTTTCAAATGGTTAAAATAAGAGTTTTTTGTAGGGTACTTTTAACTCTTTGAAAATTTATAATTGTATCAAAAATAAAAATATATACAATAAAAGTCACAGAGTCTAGTTGGGAAAAAAAATCATGGTCATTTTAAGTTGGGTTTGTGTTAAATTTATAGATTATAGGAAGATTATAGGAAAGATTATAGGATTATTTCCTGTAGATTATAGGAAATTTATAGATTATAGGACATTGACCTTTTTAGAATACTGCATTTATAATTAACTAAACGGATCTATATATTTCCATTTGTCAGACCTTTTTCCCTGTTATTTTCTATTTTAAAGCTTTCTTTCTTTCTTTTTTTCCCAATATTTTATTTATTCATTCATGAGAGACACACAGAGAGAGGCAGAGACACAGGCAGAGGGAGAAGCAGGCTCCCTGTGGTCCCTCAGGACCATGCCCTGAGCCAAGGGCAGATGCTCAACCATTGAGCCACCCGGGCGTCCCTATTTTAAAGATTTCTTTATATGGATCTTTAACATTGCTTATTGTGTTTATTCCTTCATATGTTAATTTTTACTGTTCCAAATATGGGATCTGTATTTCATTACATTTTCTAAGTGTTTGTTGATTATATATATGATGCCTGCTAATTTGGCATATTAACTTTGTAACCATTTTCCAGATTCTCTTATTCTTTCTAATAGTTTTTCAGTTCTTTTGCGATCCCCAGATAAGGAAGGGAAGGATATTATCTACAAAAAGGCAAGTTTTTACCTCTTCTTTCCAATTTTTACATCTTATATATTTCTCTAATAAAGTTTCAATGCATAGTTACTTCTGCAGGGATATTAAGTAATATAATAATCTTGGGAACCTTTACCTTCTTTACAACTTTACACAGTTTAGTGCTGAATTTTGACTTTTATATAGAGAAAATATTCCTATTTTATCAAGAGTTTTTTTTTTTTAACACTTGGATGCTCTCTTTGTAATATTCTTTATTGTTCCATCTGTGAGAATAAACTTGTTTTTTTCTCTCCCTTATTTTTTATTATGGTAAATTTGAACAATCCTTGCATTCCTGCCATGATTATTGTTTTGCCATGTTGTATTATACTTTTAGTGTACTGCTAGATTTTGTTAGCTTCGACAGGATATTAGTAATTTTATAACAAAATTCATAACTAGGTTTGGTCTGGTATTTGTCTTATGCCACTTTGATTACATATTATTCTAATGGATGAAGCATTTTGGAGCAGTTGAAGTAGCAATGGGATTATCTTCCAGGCAGGATGGGATAGCGTATGGCAAGCCACAGTCTCATCAAGAACAATAAACACGGGACACCTGGGTTTCTCAGCGGTTGAGCATCTGCCTTTGGCTTAGGGCATGGTCCTGGGGTCTTGGGATAGAGTCCTGCATCGGGCTCCCCACAAGGAACATGCTTCTCCCTCTGACTGTGTCTCTCCCTCTCTCTCTGTGCCTCTCATGAATAAATAAATAAAATATTTTTTAAAAAAGGACAACAAACATGGCTGAAAAATAAAGAAATCATTTATTTGAAGATATGAGAGGATACTGAGACAACAAAAACCAGAGAAGTTGAAGCTCAGAGAAGGGATAAGTGTGCTTTTTAGGAAAAGTGTGCGGATTCTTTTCAGCCCTTTCTACAGCAGCAGGATTTGCTGATTCTGGGTACAGACAGAGGCTGATAATCTAGACTTTATACAGGTAGCAGGATGCTACTGAAAGTGTACACATCAAGAGATCTTTTGGCAGAGACTTTGGAGGAGGCTCAAGTACTTGACTAGTTTTTACTTCAAGCAGCTTACTAAACTCTGGAATTTAATGGAGAAGAGTGCTAAGAACTCAGGTAGAAAGTTAGACAAAGTAACAGAGCTTTTGCCAGTCTTGCAACACAAAGAGTTTGAGGCCCATCAGGTAGGTCCCAGTTGAGAACCATGGTGTGATATAATAAAAAAAAAAATCTATATTTGATCTTTGCCTCCCTGACACAGAGCTCCTAAAGCCCTTGGAACTTCCTTAGAGATAACAATGTTTTTTGTTTCCTAATGAGATGATTGGTGACCAGCCAGGAGCTCCTAAAAAACTTCAGAAAAGACCAAGTTTTGATTGGAAGGCTGGGGCTTTCATCTCTACCCACCCCCAGATCTCCATTTGAGGGTGGTGAACACATGAAGTCCTGTTAAGGTGGCATGCTGGGGAGGGCAGGGATGCTCCAAAGCCCACCCTCGCCCCATACTTTGCCCTATGCATCTCTTCCGTTTGGCTGTCCCTGAGATGCATCCTTTATCATAAATAAGAAAATGTAGGTAAAATGTTTTCCTGAGTTCTGTGAGTCATTCTAACGAATTATTGAATCTGGAGGAGGGGGCTGTAAGAATCCCCAAATTCATAGGCCTTGGTCAGAAGTACTGGGACTTGTTACATGTCTGAAGTGAGGGCATTTTGTGGGTATGAGCCCTTTATCCTCTGGGATGTGCAGCAACTGCAGGTCGTGCTAGAATTGAATTAAATCACTGGAGACTCAGTTGGTGTTAGAGAATCAGATCATTGGTGTTGGAAAAGATACCACATCTTTGGTATCAGGGAGAAAAGTCTCTCTTACAGGGAACTAACTATTCCTAAGGAACAAAGGCAGACTAGAGGCAGATGGAGCCAAACTAGAGCTGGAATCCAGCCTTCACCCTGGACTAAAGTAAGTGATCAGTCACTATTCTATTGTTTATTGGAAGAAAGAGGGAGGTCTCTCAGGCAAAACTAATCTACCACGTGAGAAATCGAGAGAGGTTACCCCTGGGGAAGTGAGAGATTAAAAGGGATACAAAACAACTCTTGATTGCAGGCTTGTGAGTTCGAGCCCCATGTTGGGTGTAGAGATTACTTAAAAGTGAAATCTTAAAAAAAATAAAAGGGCACAAAGCCAACTTCTGGAAGATATAGTCGTATAATGTTTTCTGAACTGGGTGCAAGTTACACAGATACATTCAGTGTGCAAAACCATCAAGCTGAACAGTTAGCATTTGTACCTTTTCCCCTTAGTATTCTTCAGAAAAAGTGCACATTAAAAGAAAATTCCTGTCCCAGTTCTGCCAAGATAAAGTAGCCCCGTTCCTCCCAGGCCTTCCCTCTTACAACTAAAATATTGTTGCCATGACACAACAAACAAGCATGGAACTACTCTGGCAGGTGAAAGGGGAAAGGATCTATGGGATTTGATGAATGATATGGTAGAGGGTTCTTCGGGTTCCCTTGTTGCCTCTTGTACATCCCAGTCAGGATGCCACAGGAGCCTCCAACCCTGAACCATCAATAGGCATAGATCAAAGACAAACAAACAAAAAAACCAAACCAAAACAAAAAAAACCTCTCCAAAGAAAATGGTTACCTTTACCCAGAGGACTGGGGAAAGGCTGACCTAACAACAGAACACCCTTTAGCAATGCCCATTTTACTCCCGCTGAATGCCAAAGGGAAAACCATACCTACCCACAACTGTTCTAGCAGAACTGAGCCAGAAATTGAGCTTCTATACTCTGCCCAGCCCCCAGCCCCTGCTCTGTGTACCCCCTCTACTTCACTGAAGCAGACAGCATCCTGCTCCTCACTCTGGTGGAACCAAGCAGAAAGGTAGCCTTCCAATTCTCTCCAGCAGAACCAGGTGGTGCTTCCATTTCCCTGCTGGGATGTTGTTGACTGGTTGAGTGAGGAACTGGTCTTCCAGATCCTGACTGGTGGAAGCAATCAGTCTTCCAACCCCCCCCAGAGACTCTGAGGTCTAGTGAGGAGCTGAGTTTCCATCTCTACTCAGAATACAAGGAGAAATGAGATAGTGGTAGGTAGATAGATAGGTAGGCAGGGCCAGTTGGCACTTCCATTTTTGCCTTCCTCTCCCCTGGTGTTATGGTGTCAGCAGGGCCCTGCAAGGGGTAGCTAAGCTTCCTCTCCTAGCCTGCCATAATACCATGGTATGAGTCAGCCCTTCCTTTCCTGATCCTTGGTGGCAATGGGACCCAGCAGGAAGCTGAACACACACATGCCCACCTATCTCTCTGCTGCACCTCAACAGGTGGGATTGCTTGCTGAAAAATGATGAATAGGATAAAGAGACTCATAAGATAATATCCAAAATGTTCAGGATACATTAAAAAAATCACTCACATAACAAAAACCAGGAAAGCCACACGATGGATGAGAACAGGCAATCAACACCGAAATGATCAGATGTTGGAATTATCCTACAAGGACTTTGAAGCAGTCATTATAAAAATGCTTCAACAAACAATTATGAATTCCCTTAAAGCAAATGAAAAAAATAGAAAATCTCAGTAGATAAATAGAACTTACAAAAAAGAACCAAGTGGAAATCATAAAAGTGAAAAATACAACAACAAATAAAAACTCACAGGGATGGGCTCAGTAATGGAGTGGAAATGACAGACGATGGAATCTGAGAACTTGAGAATAGTTCAATAGAATTTACCTAATCTGATCAACAGAGAGAAAATAGACTGAAAAAAAAAAAAGTAACAGAATCTCAGGAACTTGGATGATGGTATCAGAAGAATCAATATTTGTATCACTGGAATCCTAGAAAAGAGAGACAAGGCCTGAAAAAAAAAAAAAAAAAAAAAAGGAAAAGAAAAGAAAGGAAAACCTCAAAGAAGGCTGAAGACTTTCAAAATTTGGTGAAAAACATAAACCTTGGATTCAAGAAGCAGAATGAATCCCAAATAGGAGAAGCCCAAAGAAGAATATAACAAGATACATCATAATTAAACTTCTGAAAACTACAAAGAAAAAAAATCTTGAAAATATACAGAAAGAAACAATCTGTAGGGGATCGCTGATTTGAATGACAGAGGATTTCTCATCTCAAATCAATGGAGGCCAGAAGAGGACATTTTTCAAGTACTAAAAGAAAAGAGTTGCCATTGGTAGCTTCTATATCCAGAGAAGGTGTCCTTTAGGAATGAATGGGGAAATAAAAAGGTTCTCAGATGAAGGAAAATGAAGAGAATTTTTGCTAGTAAGCCTATTCTTAAAGAATGGCTGAACTCTGGGAAACGAACTAGGGGTGGTAGAAGGGGAGGAGGGCGGGGGGTGGGAGTGAATGGGTGACGGGCACTGGGGGTTATTCTGTATGTTAGTAAATTGAACACCAATAAAAAATAAATTAAAAAAAAAAAAAAAGAATGGCTGAAAGAACTTTCCTAAACAAAGAAGTGAAAATAGAAGTGTTAGAAGTTCAGAAAAGAAAGACGAATATTACAAAGAATAAAAATAGGAGTAAATATGACAGACTATCTTACTTCTCCTGAGTTTCTTAAATCATAGTTGATGTTTGAAGCAAAAATTATGATGCCATCTGATGTGGTGCTCAATGTATATAGAAGAAACACTCACAAAAATGCATTTAAAGGTAGAGAAGGCAAATGGACCTAAATGTAAGTAAGTTTTCTGAATTTCATTCCAAGTAGTATAAAGTCAATACAAATAGATTATGATAAGCTATGCATGTATATTGTAATACCTAGAGCAACCATGAAAATAAATATAAAATGTGATATACTAAAAATTATAAATAAATCAAGATGGAATTAAAGGTGTTTAAATAATCTACAGGAAGGTGGTAAAAGTAAAACAGAGTTTAGAAACTGAAGAAACAAAAAAATTAATAAAATAGCAGACTTGGACTCTATATTATATTAGTAATTATCTTAAATACAAATGGTCTAAATATACTAATTAAAGATAAATTGGAGGATTTAATCCATAGAGCAGATTAAAAAACATGACTGAAAATAAAGAATTAAAAAGGTATATCATAAAAACATTGATTAAAAAAACAGCTCTGGCTATATTAATATCAGATAAAGTATTTTAGAACAATGGAAATTATTACAAAGATGAATATTAAATAAAAATAAAAGGATCAGTCCACTGGCAAGACATAACAATGCTAAGAGTGTACGCACCAAACAAGTGAGCCTCAAAATACAGGAGAAGCTAATAGAGCTGAAAGGAGAAATAGATAAATCCACAATTATAATTGGAACTCCAACATCCCGCTCTTAGCAACTTATAGAACTACTAGAGAGCAAAGAAGTAAGAATGTAAAGGAACTCAGCAACATAACCAATAAGATCTACATGACATATATAGAATGCTCCACACAACAGAAGAAAACACAATTTTTTCAAGCATGCACGGAATTCATGAGGGCAGACCATATCCTGGGACATAAAGCAAACTTCAACACATTTAAAATAATTGAAATTGTAGAATATGATCTCTGACCAGAATGCAATCTTATTAGAAAGAAATTTTTTTTACTACAAATTATTTGCAAATATTTACTTTTCTGGTGTAAGTCATTTCAAAAACATCTCAAGAGAAACTTTTTTTACCTAATGTGAAAGAATAATATAATTTATAAAAAAATAAATATTTATTTCCACATAGAAGAAGACAGATGCTTCCCTGGGTTTGGAGTCAGCAATGTGATTCATAGCTAGTATCAATCTTAGAGCAGCAGTGACATCTCCCTGCTTTTGGGTCTCACTTTGGTCTCTCAGAGAACTAAAGGACAGGTCTTGAAGGACTTAAGTTCTGTATTCTTCCAGGAACACATGGACCAACCTGATATGAAGGCCTAATGTATCGCTATAGTAATCAAGACAGTGTGATATTGGAGGAATTGACCCAAAGATCAACAGAATAGAAAACCCAGAAATAAACAGACAAGCATGCACAACTGATTATTAATAAAGGATCAGAAGCAATTCAATGCAGCAAGTAGCCATTTCAACAAATGGTGTTAGAACATCCATAGGCAAAAAAAAAAAAAAAAAAAAAAAAAAAAAAAAAATCTCGACCTAAATCTTGCACCTTATACAAAACTTAAATTATGGACTTAAATGTAAAACATAAGCTATAAAACTTACAGAAAAACACGAAGAAGAAGATTTTCAGGATCTAGGGCTAGGAAACAGGTTCTAGACTTGACACCGAAGGCATGATCCCTAAAAGGAAAAATCAATAAATTGAACCATATCAAAATTAAAAGTGTTTGCTTTGTGAACGACCTCTTTAAGTATTGAAAAGACAAGCTAAGGACCTGGAGAAAATATTTCCAGATTACGTATCTGTGGCCTTATCTTTAGAATATATGAAGAATTCTTAAAATCAACCGTAAAAGAACTCAATCCAATTAGAAAATGGGTGAAAGACATGAACAGACATTTCACTGAAGAGGATAGACAGATTGTGAATAAGTTCATGGGAAGATGTTCAACATCATTGACCACTGGGGAATGTAAAGTAAACCCAAATGAGGTATCACTACACACCTATCAGAAAACTAAAAATGAAAAATGGGGGACTCCTGGGTGACTTAGCAGTTGAGTGCCTCCCTTTCACCCACGGCGTGATCCTGGAGTCCCAGGATGGAGTCCCACATTGGGCTCCCTGCATAGAGCTTGCTTCTCCCTCTGCCTGTGTCTCTGCCTCTCTCTCTCTCTCTCTCTCTCTGTCTCTCATGAATAAATAAATAAAAATCTTTAAAAAAAAAGAAAATGAAAAGTGGTAATGGACACCAGATACCAGTGAGGTTGAGAAGGAACTGGGTTACTTATCTATTGCTGCTGGTAATGCAAAATGGTATAGCTGCTCTGGAATGTATCTTGACAATTTCTTATAAAACTAAGCATTCAAGGACTGAACAAACAATTGTACTCTTGGACATGTATTCCAGAGAAATAAAAACATGTGCTTACACAGAAGCTGGACACAAATGTTTGTAGCAGATTTATTCACAATTATTCAATACCAGAAGTAATCCAGATATTCTTTAATGGCTGAATGGTTAAACAAGCTTTGGTATACCCATACAATGAAACATTACTTGGAAATATAAAGAAATAAGTAATTAATACATGTAACAATTTTGATGAATCTCCAGAGAACTATGGCTGAGTGAAAAAAAAAAAGACAATGTAAAAAGTTATAGACTGCATGATTTCATTTATATAACATTCCTGAAATGATAAAATTACAGACATGGAGAAGAGATTAGTGGTTGTTAGGAGTTAGGGAAGGACTAGAGGTGAAAGGGAAGTGGGTCTGTTCATGAAAGGGCAACATGAAGGATCTTTCTGGTGATGGAAATGTTATGTATCTTGTTATGTATTGATTGTATCACCATCAATATCCTGGCTGTGATATGATATTATAATTTTATAAGATGTTATCATTGGGAGAAACTGGGCAAAGGGGAATGGAATCTTTAGTATTGTTTCTTATAACTTGTGAATCTACAATAATCTCATAAAAATTTAATTTAAAAATAAGTGAGAACACAGAAACAAAGAATGAGTTAAAAAGTCAAAAAAATTTCTTGGGAAACTTCTGGGACTTTGAAGAGTGAAGTAATAGTTCTATGACATTTAGCCCAATTTATTCTCTGGTAATTGTTCTCATTATACACTTTATGACTATATACATTGTATTTTAGATAGCAAATTATTTGGTAACATAGATTTCCAAATTTACTTTTCAAGATTGACTTATTAATCTCGATGGTTTGTCTACTTTTCTTTATATCTGTGATTGTCTCCATTTTCATTTCTACTTTGTGTATGTATGATTTCACCCCTATTTCCTTTATTAATTTGGCTACCTTTTCTTTTCTAAGATTTTATTTATTTATTTATTTGAGACAGAGAGAGAGAGCATGTGGGGTAGGGGCAGAGGGAGAAGTAGACTCCCTGCTGAGCGGGAGCTCAACATAGAACTCCATCCCAGGACCCTGAGATCATGATCTGAGGTGAAGCAGACATGTAACCAACTGAGCCACACAGGCACCTCTGGCTAGCTTTTTTTTTTTTTTTTTCAAGAAAACTAGCTTTTTTTTTTCCTCCCAGAATTTGCTTTTGTTTTGTTTTTTAAAGATTTTATTTATTTATTCATGAGAGACACACAGAAAGAGGCAGAGACATAGGCAGAGGGAGAAGCAGGCTTCCTGTGGGGAGCCTGATGTGGGACTGGATCCCTGCATTGGGATCATGCCCTGAGGAAGGCAGACTTCAACGGCCGAGCCACCCAGGCATCCTTAAGAACCTGCTTTTGAATGTACTAATTCCTCTGTCTCTTATTTTCTAATTGATTAATTTGTGCTTTTATCCTAATTCCTTTCTTCTGCTTTTCCTATGCCTAATATTTTATTCTTTGCATAACTTTTAAATTGAGTTATTTGCATGTGTTCTTATTTAGTACAATAGATCAAGGCCGTAAAGTTTCTTCTAAGCTCTATTTTAGCTGTACCCATGGATTATCATTGACAGTGTGTGTATTATTGCTCTTTCCTAGATACTCATTTTAACTGTTTTTGTTTGGATCACAGGTGTTCAGAAGACGATCAGTCACATCCTTGGTTTATGGCACACTCTTATTGGTCCATGCATGGCCCTTTTCTGTTTTGTATTTATTTGTTCAATATTTGTTTGCTTTTAATAATAAAGATCTATGAGCCTGTGACACAGTAAAAAACTAGAACTTTTATAACAACTCATATCCACCTTTGGGATCTTGCCATGCTCTTCCTCTTTTTCCTTTCATTTCAACTAGGCATCATTATAAATCTTGGGCCACTCCATTTTTGCTTCCCTGCTTGTTTTTTACAGCAGTTTTTTTTGAGATGTAATTCACATACTATACAGTTCACCAATTTAAAATGTACAATTCAATGCTTTTTTACATATTTGGAGTTGTGCAATCATAACCAAAATTTTGGAGTATTTTTGTCACCCACGTCCATCAGCAGCCACTCCCAGCTCTCCCCTGCTTCCAGGCTCTGGCAACAACTAATTTACTTCCTGTCTCTAAGGATTTGCTTGTTTTGAACATTTCATGTAAATACAAAAATATAAAATACAAAATGTGGCCTTTTATAACCGGCTTCTTTGACTTAGCATAACGTTTCCAAGGTTCAGCCATAGGATGGTGTGTGTCATACATACTTCATTTCTTTCTATGGCCAGATAGTATTCCATTATATGGATCTATTACATTTTATTTATCCATTCATAAGTTGATGGGGATTTTTTTTTTTTTTTAGTTGATGGGGATTTAACTTGTTTACATTTTTTTTGCTATTACGAATAATGCTGTCATGGCCATTCATACACAAGTTTTCATGGGGACATATGTTTTCATTTTGCTTGGGTCTATATCTAAGAGTGGAGTCACTGAGCAATCCTATGTTCAACGTCTTACAGATCTGTCAAACGGTGTCCCAAAGTGGCAGCACTGTTACACATTGTCTCTAGCAATGTATGAAGGTTCAAATTTCTCCAGATCTTCACCAACACTTAGTTTCTGTCTTTTCATTGTAGCCATCTTAGTAGACGTGAAGTATTTTATTGTGTTTATGTATTGTATTATCTTAATGACTAATGATTTTGAGCATTTTTTCATGTGCTTATCTCCCTTCTGTTAAGATCTTTTGCTCATTTTTTAGTTGGGTTATTTATTACTAATTTTTTTATTATTGAGTTGTAAGAATTCAACTTTTCTGGATACAGGTCCCTAATCAACTGTAGGATTTGAAAATATTTTCCCTTCTTCTGTCTTTCTACTTTCTGAATGTTATCATTTGCATCACAGCACACAGCAGCTTGTAATTTTGATATAAAGTTCTATATATCTATTTTTTCTTTTGTTGGTTGTGCATCTAGTATTCTATCTAAAGAAAAAAAAATCCTTGCCTAGCCCAAGGTCATGATTTGCTCCTGTTTTCTCCTAAGAGTTTAATAGTTTTAGCTCTTATATTTATGCCCATGATTCATTTTGAGTTAATGTTTATGTATGGTGTGAGAAAAGGACTTAATTTCATTATTTTGCATGTAAGTATCAAGTTGTCCCAGGGCTATTTGTTGAAAAGACTGTTTTTTTCCTACTTTATTGTCTTGGTACTGTTCCTAAGGATCATTGAAAAGCAGATCCTAAAATTCACATGGAAATACAAAGGACTAAGAATAGTCAAAGCAATTTTGATAAGTGGAATAGAATTGAGATTCTAGAAATAAAGTTAATCAAGATTTCTTTAATTATTCTTGGTCTCATGCCAAAAATGAAGTTGGGATTTTGATAAAGATTGTATTGATTTTGTAGGCCAATTTGAGGAATATTACTATCTTATCTATATTAAGTCTTCCAATCCATAAACATAGGACGCCTCTCCATTTATTTAGATCTTTACTTTCTTCCAACAATGTCTTGAGGTTTCAGGGTATAAGTCTTGTACTTTTTTCATTAAATTTATTCTTAAATATTTTGTTCTTTTTAATGCTATTGCAAATGGAATTGTTTTCCTAATTTCATTTTTGTACTGTTTTTTGGCTAATTTACAGGAAGATGATTATTTTTTTAAAATTTTTATTTATTTATGATAGTCACAGAGAGAGAGAGAGAGAGAGAGAGGCAGAGACATAGGCAGAGGGAGAAGCAGGCTCCATGCACTGGGAGCCCGACATGGGATTCGATCCTGGGTCTCCAGGATCGTGCCCTGGGCCAAAGGCAGGCGCTAAACCGCTGCGCCACTCAGGGATCCCAGATGGTTAATTTTTATATTGATTTATGTCTTGCAATCTTTCCTCTTAGTTCAATAGGTTTTGAGTGAGTTCTTTAGGATTTTCTATATATAAGATCATGTTATATCCAAATTGAGATCATTTTACTTCTTCCTTTCCAATAGGAATGCCATCTATTTCTTTTCCTTGCCTAATTCTCTGGCTGGAACCACCCATACAATGTTGAGTTGAAGTGTTGAAAGCAAAATCCTAGTCTTATTTCTGACCTTAGGGGGAAGCATCCAATCTTTCAATTTAAGCATGATTTTAGCTGTCTCACTACTATTTTCAAAATAGTTGCATCTATGGTCATACTTCTAAGATTATATTGTCTAGCATTTGCTTTTAGTAATTTTATTAAAAGGGTATCAGACTGTATATCATCTTCTGGTGCTTACTTTTCTCACTCAATATGATATTTTGTAGATATGGCCATATTGTCACATATGCTGTGATTCATTTATTTGGACTGCTATATAATATTCCATGGTATAAATATGTCATAATTTACTCAGCCATTATTCTGTCTTTGGATATTTTGTCTCCATGGTTCAACTATTATGAAGAATACTGCCATGAGTGTACCTCAGGGTGTATTTTCAAGAATTTCTCTTGGGAACATGCCTTGAAGTGGACTTGCTATGAGGATATTCAATTTTATAAGATAATGCCAAGTTGTTTTCCAGTGTGATTTTACAAACTTAGATTTCCAATAGTAACATAGAAAGGTTTAATTGATTCATATTCTCTCCATCCTTCTGCCCTGGAAGACTCTGATGTTTGTCCCTAAAATGAGTGTTAAACGGTGTCACATCTTGAGCTTAGCTCACACTTCCCTGATGACTTAATGGGGCTGAACATTTTTCCATGGGTGGGCTTCATTTCACATTGGGTAGGTGTTTTTCCAGAGGTGTTGATTTTCCCATATTTTCAAGCTTCACACGTGTGAATTCTGGGAGCTCCCGATCGCACTGGAGGAGCCGAAGGGCAGGAGGCAATGTGCTTGAACATGCCTTCTTTATCCAGGTCCTGCCAGCTTGAAGTCAGCCCAAGGCCCACAGAGCTGTCTACTTGGCAGGCTGAATTCAGGAGTGAGCCTGAGGATGTTTAAATTGGGGGATCAGAGATACCTTCCACAAGCCTATGTTTGTTGTTTCACTCTTTGATCCCAAAATGAGAGTTTTAAAAATAAACAATAGATGAGTGTATCCCATTAATATACTTAATGACACGATAGGATACGTTCGGTTTCAGTTCTATCATATTATTTTATATGATGCTTTCTGATTTTAATGCTTCCTTTAAAAGTCTTTTACTTCATGGCTTGTATTTTTGTGGTTTGCTTTGTGTATAGGTATTCTCTCTAATAATTTGGAAGGTTTATGGAGTACTTTTAGTTCCTTCAGTGGTTGCCATGTAACTACATATGATATTCTTTTATGTCTTATTTCTTGAATTATAACTTAAGAGATTTTCAAAGAAGAGGAATCTGGGTGGCTCATTTAGTTAAGCATCTGACTCTTGATTTTGGCTCAGGTCATGATCTTGGGATCATGAGATCCAGCCCTACATTGGGCTCCATGCTGGGCATGGAACCTGCCTACAATTGTCTCTCCTCCCTCTGGCCCTCCTTGCTTGTGCTCTCTCTTTCTCTCTCAAAGGAAAAAAAAAAAAAAAAGACTTTCAAGGGGAAAAAAGGAAATTAGTCCCTTTTCTCTACCTCACTTTCTCCCATGTCTGTTTGGGTATATTATTGTTAGTTTCTTTATACTATAAACAATATTCTTCTACACTGATCAGGTGATTTATCAGTGTTTGATGTGTTGATCTCCTTCTCCAGATGTGAGTATGTATTTATATTTATGTTGCTTGGAGCTTAGGCTCTATTTTTGATAGAAGAACTCATTTATATCTTCAGTTCTGAATGTTTGTTGGCTGATATCTCCTCAAATGTTTTCTCTTCTCAGCCTCTTGGCTCCTCATAGAACTGGTGGATCTGATAAGAGATCCTTGTCTTGGCCTCCTCTTTTTCCACCTGCTTTGTGGTTATTACTTCAAGTTCATTTCCAGAAGATGCTTTTGTCCATATGGGAGATTTGAGTTTCATAGTCACCTCTGCCACAGGAGACCTAAGCAGGCTTACTGTAATTTTTTTTCCCCTTGGGATCTAGTTAGCTGGTGAGAGGTATGGCTTTAGGATTCTCTAGCATATGTGAAGCAGATATAGACTTCTGACTTCTCTTGGGTGTCTCCTTTTTCACTCATGGCCCAGGGAAGTTGGCCCATTTTTATGAGGGGTAGATAGTGGTTTTCTCATTTTGTTTTACTGAAGGGACAGCTTTTCCAGGTTCCTGGCTATAAGCAAAAAGATCACTCCTAGCTTCTTCTGTGCACAGGGTGCATTGCTTCACCTCCCCACCCCTCATGGGTACTGAAACATAGCATTTTGTGCAGTTTGTATACCTTTTATGACAGTGGCCCTTGCTCACTGATCTGGCTCTGAATTTTCTTGTGTTTCTGGCATGGGAGGATTTTCCTTTCTTGCTTTTGAGTTCATCGATGGGTTGTAAATTTGCTTGTATTATGTTTTAGCCATAATTCTTCTGTGTTTTGGGCATGATGGTTTTGTCCTCCATAGAGAGCAGAGGTGATGGTGATTCTGTTTGGAAAGACTGGCAACTGGCAATGGAACCTGGGCAACTAGAAAGAATGCTAAATGCAAAAATCCTGGAGGAGCCTGAGAAGGGAAGCCTGAGAGAAGACCCCAAACAGACACAAGTGAGCTGCATGATGCCATGTGAGTTGAGCTGGGGGCCTCTAAAATGCAAACCTAAGTGACATGTCAGACTGGGCTGTGGTTACCATGATAGGCTCAACTGCCTTCTTTGAATGATAATTTGGGGAAATAAATGAAGGGTCTATTTTCCACATTAGGGACCACCCAAAGGCAAAGACAAAGTAGTGACATCAATAACAGTAAGTTGGAGCAAGAAGTGACCATGAGTGAGGACTCACACGACCTTTCAAAAATCTTGGGGGGGATATTAAACCTTCCACAAGTTATGAGGTAAAGTTTGGGTCAATTTTATCTACTATTCAAGGGGTCACTCTGATAACCTGTAGGTTATGTATAATTGCTGCAAATAGTTTGTTTAGTCTACATGATGGTGCTGTAAACTAAAACGATGATCTTGTCTCCTAGAGCACTGGTTCTCAACCAGGGGTGATTTGGGCCCCTAGAGAACATTTACCAATGCATGGAGGCAGTTTTTGATGGTCACAACTGGGACATGGGAAGGATATTATTGGTTTCTAGTGTGTAGAGGCCAGGGATGCTGCTAAACTTGCTACCATGCTCAGAACAGACCTTCAAAAGACTCATCCAGTCCTAAATGTCAATAGTGCCAAGATCAAGAAAGCCTGATCTAGAGCAGGTAACTAAGGCTTCAAGACCTCAAATAACCTGGGTTATGTAAGCTCTGGAGAATCAAGAATAGCAATGATAACTCACTTTAATTAACAGCTGTCTCAGTCTGCTGGATCTGCCATAACAAAATACCACAGACCTAGTGGCTTCAACAACAGAAACGTGTTTTCCCACAGTTCCGGAGGCTAGAAATCCAAGATCAAGTTGCCAGCCTGGTCATTTTCGGGTGAGGATTTTTTTCCTGGCTTGTGGGTAGCCACCTTCTCACTTGTCCTCACAGGCTTTTCTTCTGAGACTGTGGTTGCGGTGAGTGGGCAGGGGCTGTGGGAAGGGCTGGGGGGCTCTGGTGTCCTCTCTTATAAGGACACTCATCCTATTGAATCACAGCCCCTCTGTTGTGATCATATTTTCTCTTAATTACTTCCTAAAGGCTCTATGTCCAAATATAGTCACACCGAGGGTTAGTGCTTCAACATATGGATTCTGGGGGACAGAGTTCAGTCCACAGTAACTGCTCTCTCAGTGCCAGTCTCTGTTCTAAGTACTTTCTGGGTGCTGATGTCATCTCGTCACATAGATGTGGAAATTGAGATGTAGGAAAAGGTCAGTGACTCACCCACTGTCACAAGGGTACAGAGGTGAAGCCAGGAAGCACATGCAGGTGGAATTCTCTAGAGCCTGCACTCTTAACCACTGGGCTGCACTTCTCAGAAGAGCTTGGATGTGGATCTAGGTTTCCCACTCTGTCCTAAGTTCTCCCCTGTATCTTATTTCTCTCTCTCTCTCTCTCTTTTTTTTTTTTTTTTTTTTTTACAAGTTTCTAGCCCACGAGTACCTGGGTGGTGCAGTTGGTTAAGTGGTTAAGTGCCCAACTCTTGGTTTCAGTTCAGGTCATGATCTCAGGATCATGAAATTGAGCCCTGAGCCTGGCTCCATGCTCAGCTGTGGAGTTTGCTTAAGACTCTCCCTCCCTCTTCTTTTCGTCCTCCCCACTGCATGCTTTCTCTCTCTCTCTCAAATCAATCAATCAATCTTTTAAAAAACCCCAAGTTTATAGCCCAAGACACAGGCTCAGAATACATAAAAAAAGGCTTATACCACAGATTGGGTATAAATCAAAGACAGCTGTTAATGTACCAAAAGAGATGAACCTTGTCTAGAGGAAGTCACCGAGAGCACAGGGGACCGATATCACAGTCGGGCTCTCATGCCTCCACCCCAGCTCCCCCAGGCTTGGGCTCTGAGGCACTGTGGTCCTGAGGCTGGCACCTGGGGCTGCAGCCTCCTCATCTCCAGGTCACCCAGAGACAATATGGCTCTTTGAGACTGCAGCTGGGGCCTCCAGCTTTCTGAGGAGGGTGGAGGGAGTGGCTCCTTCAGTAAGTGGTTTGGTTGTGGAATTCTGGGCCTGAGTCTTGGAAGTTGAGCCTGCAGCCTCCTCCTCCAGCCCTTTGTAAGCACCCAATTCCCTTTAATAAGTCACTTTCTGTTTGATGCGTCTGGAGTGGTGTCAACGATCTGCTGATGCACATTGGCTGATCCCTGCCTGGGGGGGCAGGGGTGGGGTGTGTGGGGAGCAGTTGGAGGAGATCCCTTGGCAGCCCAGGAGTGGGTGAGAGTCAGGAATCCTGGGGAGAGAGTGGGGGTGGCACTTGTATATCTCTCGAGGGCCACGATGAGACGCAGAAAAAGATAGTGAGCTCGAAGGTAGAAGATCTGAGTTCCTAATTGCAGCTCTCCTCTTTGTTTGATCTGTGAGCTTTGGCAAGTCTGTTCCTCTTTCTTGGACTCAGGCGGCTCCATCGGCCCTGCTCTCAACGCGTGCATTCTGTGGCACTGGGCCTGGGATAACCGAGGGAGCTCACGGGGGGTGGGAATGCAGGCTGGGATTTACAGCAAAGCCCTCTTTAAATGTCACCGTGCACGGCTTTCCCATTTACAGGGAGACTGACAGCCACAAGCAACCTAACGAGATTGCTGCTCTGCTCCTTCTCTTAGCAGACAGAGCATCTCACAGACTGAAAATCGAGAGGCGCCTCGGGGAAAGGAGGCAGGAGCAAACGGCACCATTTACCAACTAGTCACAGGTCTGGGCTCTGACAAGAAGCAATTATTCATGACAAGGCTTCTGAAGAAAGGGGTAGTTGGGCTCCAGGGGCCCGCGGAGCCCCCCCCCCCCCCCGCACCGGCTCCCTGTGCGAAGGGGCTGGATTTCTATGGTGGCCCCTGCAGGCTTCCTCCCCTTAGCTTTGGGTCTTTGGGGCTCTGAGAAGACATCCAGAGGAGAGGGCGGCTGCTGGAAGTAGTAGATCCCTGGACCGTGGGCAAAACCTCGTCCTAGTGCCCGCTCTGCGGCTAGCTTGCTGGGTGGCTTTGGGCAGCCCATTCTCTCTCTCTGGGCCTTTATACAATAAGGGAACCGGTTTTCATTCTTTTTTAAGATTTTATTTATTCATGATAGACACACACAGAGAGAGAGAGAGACAGAGACACAGGCAGAGGGAGAAGCAGGCATCATACAAAGAGCCTGACGTGGGACTCGATCCCGGGTCTCCAGGATCACGCCCTGGGCTGCAGGCGGCGCTAAACCGCTGCGCCACCGGGGCTGCCCCAGTTTTCATTCTATAAAGGGCAGGGTCTGTCTGCTGTGGTTAACTCCTTATGTCCAGCACCTGGAACGGTGCCTGGCACATGGTAGGTTTTCGATGAGTGTTATTAGGAAGGATGAAACGGGTCCTAGAGCAGAGGCAACACCTGGAAATGTTTTTTTTTTTTTTTTTTTAAGATTTTATTTATTCATGAGAGACAGAGAGAGGCAGAGACATAAGCAGAGGGAGAAGCAGGCTCCATGCACCGGGAGCCCGACATGGGATTCGATCCCGGGTCTCCAGGATCACACCCTGGGCCAAAGGCAGACGCTAAACCACTGAGCCACCCAGGGATCCCCTGGAAATCGTTTTAAGCAGAAAGAAAGGTCCAATTCTAGTGGTGC
Organism: Canis lupus familiaris; assembly: GCF_011100685.1. Classification (NCBI taxonomy): domain Eukaryota; kingdom Metazoa; phylum Chordata; class Mammalia; order Carnivora; family Canidae; genus Canis; species Canis lupus. Next base: position 29,022,870 of record NC_049225.1, read on the forward strand.
TTTTGATCACCACCCTGGCGATGAGGACCATGAGACAAGGAGGAGGCTACAGTCAGGAAAACTAGTAAGTGGGCTACGGCAACAAAACGATGAATGTAAAATGAAAGACAAATAAGCTCGGTGCTTGGAGAGGTGGCAACCTCAAGTTTTATGCCTTGCAAACACTTGTGTGTCCTTCAGGATACATACACAGCATCTGATGCCATCTTTACACAGGTCTGGGGACAGGAATGGGGCAGGTATTGGTGCTCAGTGTGTCCAGACACGGAAATTAGAACCCAGAGAGGTGAAGTGCATGGTCCCAGAGTGGAGCTCAGAATGGCACACTCAGGCCTGGAAGCAAAACATGAGATGACACTTACCGCTAGTTATCAGGGAAATACACCCAATAGTGTGGCTAAAATGAAAAAGAGTGATCACAGCAAGCACAGGCAAGGGATGTGGAAAAATGGGAACATCATGCGCTGCTGGTGGGGATTCCAGATGGTACAACCACTTGAGAAAACAGCTCACAGTTCCTTATAAAGTGAAACAGCTGTTGACCATACGATCGTGGAAACTCCACTCCTAAGTATTTACCCAAGGGGAAAAAAATGTGCTCACAAAAAGTCTTTTATTTTTTTGTAAAGATTTTATTTATTTATGCATGAGAGACAGAAAGAGAGAGAGGTAGAGACACAGGCAGAGGGAGAAGCAGGCTCCATGTAGGGAACCCGATGCGGAACTCGATCCCAGGACCCCGGGGTCACGACCTGAGCCGAAGCAGACACTCAATCACTGAGCCACCCAGGCCTCCCAAGTGTTCACAAAAAGTCTTATTCATGAATGTTCATAGGCACCTTGTTTTAAAAAAAGGCCAAAAAACTAGAAACAAACCAAGTGTCTCTCAAGAGGTGATGGATCAACAAATCCTACGGCCGTATGATGGAATACCTAGTGCTCGGCACTAAAAGACAGTGCATGAGAAGGAGGGCAGGCATCAAGGTGGATCTAGAAAACAGACTCCTGAGCATTAAATGAAGCCAGAGACAAAAGGATAGAAACTGTGCCATATGATTCCACTTATAGGAAACTCTGGAAAAGTCTAATCCCTGAAGTGAAAGAAAACAGATCATGGTTTCCTGTTGCTGGAGGTAGAGAGAGAAGTTCCTCCTCGGGGCTCTCACAGTTCAACCTGGCTCCTGCAGCCTCAGAACCAGGGAGGGGGCCGGGAGTGGCCTGTGGCCACCCACCTAACTGTGGGCCCCGGGCCCCGTCCCAGAGCACCTGCGGGACTGTCCAAGTGTTTGAGGATCACCGAGTCAGGGAGGCAAGAGGTGGTCCGGGGCTTCCCAGCCCGTCCCCATATGTGCTTCCATGTCCACATGACCGCCTTCGTGGAGGGAATGTGGAGAAAGGGGCAGTGTTTAGGGCCACCTGCTCAAATACAGTGCCCTGGCTCCCAGCTCTGAGGTGGCCACCTATCCCCTGAAGAGCCCAGGGGTCTTAGCTGTGACCGGCCCTCACGCCAGCAGGCCCCCGGTAATGCAGAGGCAGAGCGACTGTCTCCATCACCCTTGGCTCCTGGAGGTCTGAGGCCAAGTCAAAGGGCAGCCTTGGCGTCTGCTTCCCTACAAAAATCTGAGAGCACACCTGCAAGCCTGGCTTTGCACCACCGGGGCAGTGGAGATTCTGGGCATTTCTTCGTCTTTCCTACCCCAAGCAAATGCCCCGGAAGGAGGGGTAGCAGTTCCTAACATTTGCACGGAGCAGTATTTGGCCTCCGAGGAAAACTCTCCAAGGGGAGGAAGAAAGCCAGGAAAGAGAGAGGAGAGCCCCAGGCCACCCATTAGTGGGGGTGAGATCCCACCCACGAGTGGGGGTGAGATCCCTGGGCCACCCATTAGTGGGGGTGAGGAGGCTCAGTAATGGCTGGTGTGATGGTCCAAGGAGAGGGCAGGCTCTATGGAGAGGCCGACTGGAACTTGCAGGGCATCTTCCTGAAACTCTGCGTTGCTTCCTCGACCCTTACCTGGAGGACAAAGGTATTGCCTACCCCTGCATCCAAGGCTAGTCAGGCCTCCAGCTGCCCCAGCCTCTCTTGTGTACGTTGACTTTGCCCTTTCCTGCCTCCACGCCTTCCATCTGGAATGCCCTTCCCTCCGTCTTGATGTGGCGTATTTTAATTTGCATTCTAGTCTCGACTCCAGAGACTACTGAAGAGCCTTCCTTGATCCTCCCAGCAGAAATAATTGTTCTCCCCTCTGAGCTCAGAGAATACTTGGCTTGTTCCGCTGTTTATTTCTGGGTTTGTTTTCATGACCAGCTCCCTTCCAAGCTGGGCTCTTACCAAGGGCAGAGCCTGTGTCTTTTTAGGCTCCCATCCTTGTGCCTGACGTGGACCAGGAATGCAGAAAATGCTCGTGGAGGGCAGGGGTGACCTTGGTCTGTACTTGGGCATCTCTGTGGAGGCTGGCACGCTGGGCAGACAGGTTCTGTCTGTGTATGGGCAGCTGAACCCTGACATTTGGGGCAGGATCCTGGGGCTCAGCCCCATAAGCCAGGCTAGGCAGCCAAGAAGGGGCAGGCTTGGAAGCTGGAAGCAGGCTGCTAAGCTCATGATGTTTACCAGGCTGACAGTGTCACAGCCGATGCAGCCCGGAGACGGGGAATAGCTGGAGAAAGTGGGTCATCTTGACTCTTATTCAAGGCACCGGGGAGAGCCCTGGGGTTTAGCCATGGCAGTGATGGAGACTGATCCTGTCATTTGCTTGGATCCAAATGAAAGGGATTAGTGACTGCACCAATATACTAATTTTCCACACAGCACAGGGCAAGGAGAGCCAGTGGAGGTTTAGAAGACTGTGCATGCGTGCAAGTGTGGCATGTGCACATTCGTGTGTTCGTACGCTACAGATGCAAGGTGCCGTCCAGGCCCCCATTGGGTGGCAATGTCTTCACGTGTCCGACGGGGTGGTGAACGGCCACAACCTCACAGCTCGGAGACTGCGGTATGGGTCTGGGGGTCCAGTAGGACCTCTGCTCTCCTCATCTGGGACGCAGGCCTGGTGGTTGTCCTCACAGGCCAGAGTGTCCGTGGGAGTGGGGGTCCAGGGGGCCTGCTGGAGGCGGGGGGGGGGTGGGCTTCAGACGCTGTTCTGCTTCTGTGGGGGGATTTTCCTGCCCTACCCAGTGCGGGGACGACGTCCTGCTCTCCAGCTCCTGCTCGGGTCCACCCGAAGGCCACACGCCTCCCATCCCTCGAGGAAGTCAGGAGCGAGCCTCTCCCTAAAGTGGACGGATGCACATCTGCATCGCAGGGCTTAGAGCCCTGACTCAGTTCTAGCATCTTCTGTGACCTTCGGCGAGCACCTTCCTCCATCTTGTCCTCAGCTTTGGACATCTATTCAATGTTCTTTGTGTCTCAGAGCACTTTTGGTGCAGACGGGGCAAGGAGAGTTGTGGCGTGAAGCCCGACGGCCAGAGGCACCTCTTCTGTTTCATTCTTCACTGATAGTCTGTCCCTTGGCCCAAGTATGAAAGAAATCACATTAAAATAAGGTTCTGCTCTTAGCTTAGCAACTAAGTCCCAGTGTGTGCCCCAGCACCTCCCCGAGGCACGCAACTAGCTACTCATGACGTCCTTTCCCGACCTGGGGGCCCAGGCCGACAACCCCACCCCCTCACTTTAGCACCCTCATTTCCCCTTCTCCATGGAAGGCAAGGGAGAGAAAAGGGTCGCCTTCCCAACTGCACCAAAGGGCAAGGGCCTCCCCCACCCCGGTCCTGTGGATCGCAGCATTCAAGGGCCGCGTGCCTCCCCGGCATGGGAAACTCTTCCTGCATGACATGACTGTACCCCCTTCCCAGCCTGGCCCCTGCCACGTCCCTGCACTCCTCTCCTACTGAGGTGGAGCAGCCCCACTGCCCCCCAGGTGCACCATCTAGTGCGTCCTCCGTCCTTCTTGGCCCAGAAAACTACAGATCACTCTCGACTAGGCTCCGACTTTGCCTCCCCAGTGAGCACTGGTCACTGGACTCATGGTCCTGGGCCTCCCCTTTGGGTGACCCCTGGTGACGGGCTGCATGGGACTGGCTAACGGCTTACCTACTCCTTTCCCCACCTGCACACGGAGCTCCGTCAGAGCAGGGTCACCGCCTCCTTCCCCCTCGCCCTCAGCCCCAGCCCAAGCTCTGGATCTAAGGGAAGGCCCGAAGTGCCTTTGCTGACCACGGGACCCTGTGGGCTCAGTGAGAAGTGACTGCCGGCCTTGCTTGCCCGGGGAGCACAGTGAGGATGCCTAAAAGGACCCATGGGCCCACAGTCCTCCCCAATCCCAATTTCAATCTGCTCCCTGGGGTCCCAGCTCCCCACCTCTGAATCCTGAATGGGATGGAGCGAGATACCCACTTTCATTTTGTCCGGGATCCTCTTGGGCCCTGCCTCTCCTCTCCCCTGCCCTTCACTTCAGAGACAGAGAGAGGGCAGGAAACACAGAAAGGAAGGAAACACACAAAAAAGAGAGCCGCAGGCTGAGGCTGAGATGGATGCAGGAGGGACACAAAGAGACAGGGAGAGAGGGAGCAGCAGAGGGGGGTGGGATTCAGGCAGAGGCCAGGGAGGGGGGCGGCAGGGGGAGGGAGGGAAGGGAGGGGAGAGCAGGCTGTGGATGGCGGCTGTCCTCGGGTCAGAGCGGCCTCGCAGCTGCAGAGGGAGCCTGCCAGCCTGGCAGCGAGGCTCTGGCCCCAGCGTAGGGCCCGGCACGGGGCGGTAGCAGCTGGGCTGGGCGTTTGGCTGTCTCTGCTGAGCCCGGGCCCTGGTGCCTGACCTGAGCCCAGCTGCTCGAGCCCTCTTGTTTTTTTGCCTCCAGCTTCCAGGCCCCTTCATGCTCTGAGATCTACAGCCCGGGGAGCGGGTGGCAAAGCCTGCCCTCCTTGCTCATCTCTGCCAGGGAGGGAGGCAACCCCTCATCTTCCACCAGTGGGGCCCATCCAGAAACCCATTCCATTTGGCTTGGGGCTGAGACATGTGGTTTCTGTGACAGTGGATCTCCTTCCTAATTAGGGACTTACTGAGGCGTGTGTTGAAATCAGCGGCATTTCCTGAGCTCAACAAATAAGAGCACCACGCATTAGGCAGAGCTTTTCAGGGTTTGAGGTACCTCCCCGATGCTGTTTCTCTCATGCCCTTTCTGTAACATTCCTGCCCTTCAGGAGTCGGCGCAGCAGAAAACGGGGCCCGGGGAGGGTGAGTGACTTGTCCAGGCAAGGTCAGCCTCTAAGTGTCAACGTCAGGACCTGAATCGAGTTCGCGGGTGCCGTGCCCCAGCTGGTCCCCCCAACACTGTGGTCCTGTTCCGGCTGACCGGCCGGGGGCCAAACTGCGGGTGGGCCATGGAGCCAGGCTGGACAGTGTTTCCAGCAGGGTGCAAGGCCAGGATGTAAGGGCAGGAGTCCTTTTGGCCTGTTTTGCAGAGCCTGTAGTTGTACATTTAGGGATGCAGGGGGAGTCAGCCCATGTAATTTTTAAAGACCTTTTAGATTTTTCCCCTTGAAGGCGTACTCATTCTTTGTGCTTTACTGCACTCACATGGGGTCAGAGCCTAGATGCTTGCTGGGCGGCTGGGGAAAGCTAGAGCCCTGGGACCTAAAAGCAGGTCAGGAATAATTGACATGTAATGAGATGGGGGGGCATCATTCTCCCACATTCCTCTTGAGGCAAAAGCTAAGATCCCCATGAGTCCTCATGGAGGCAGAAGGACCCAGCAGGAGGTGCAGAGCAGAGTTTTATGCAGAGGGCAGGGAACGACAGGGTGCAGGTAGAGGGGCCCACGCCCGTGATGAGAGCCACCCCACCCCAGGATGCCCTCATCAAGTCACCCACTTATGACATGTGGGTTGTGTGTGACCTGCGGGCACCAGGTTGGTTTGCAGGTGTTTGTATGAGGTCCCTGGGAGTGGGAACAAGTCAAGGGCAGGGATCCGGGGGCTCAAAGCCTTTGGGGTTGGGGCTCCAGACAAGTGTGCCTAGATATTCAGGGGCCGGAGGCCTTCGCTGACATCTGGGTTATGGATGGACATGTAAAAACCGTGGCCCAGGAGGCAGAGCTGAAGGTGGTAGGGAATGTATCAGGCAGTGAATCAGGACCTAAGAGACCCCACCGGGCAGAAAGGAAACGAGGTTTATTGGCACAGATTTCTGGTCAGGATGGTTGACGAGGCTGACACACAAGATGTCTTTCCAGATGCTTGACGAAGGAGGAAGGGAAGGAGAGGAAGGAGGAGAGAGGCGGGTCGCAGAGACAACCCGGCACCCGAGCAGACATGTGCTTTAGGGGCTGGATGGGGACTGCAGTTGAGAAGGTCTCGGGCCCTGGAACTGGGCTCCCTGGGGAGACTGGGTAGCCAGGAAGGAATTAGGTCATTTATGTTTGGAGCCAGAATCCCTCTGTCTGTGGGAGGTGGGATGACTGGCCCCATTATGCGCCCCTCTCTGAATCCACAGGCCAGCCACCGCCTCGCCGGGGGAAGGGCGTTTTTCCATGCCCCTTAGCTTTGGGCTCAGCTGTGCAGCTTGTTTTGGCCAATGTACCAGATGCCTGAATAAAGATCCAGAAAGACGGTGACAGCCTGCAGTGAGGCTAAATCTAATAGGATGAAGTTTAATTGGGACCAGCGACTTCTGGCCAACATGGCTGACAAAGCTGATGCACGATGGAAAATGACAGCATGCCAGCCTGTGCCTAGGTCTCTGTTTCCGCCAACTTCTAGAGTCTCTGCCCGTGTCTTGAAAGATACATGCCCCGGCTATCCCGCTGGTCTGAGGAGGAGAAGAGAACAGGGGGCAGAGCTGGTCACTCGAGGTGACCACAAATAGGGTCTGCAACCACCCCAGCTTTTCCAGGACTGTGCGGTTTGCTGGGACTTGGGACTTGCAGGGCTCAGACCAGGAAAGTCCTGGGAAAACGAGGACAAGCTGCTTACCTGGTCCACGCACTTGCAAACAGAAGCATGGCTAACCTGGCGCTACAGTCTGAAGAGAGCCACCATGTCACTACAGCTTAGGTTAGCAACACGGGGACACACAGAACTGACCCAGCTGACCCACACGTGTCGTCTACAGGAGCGCTTCTTATCACATTCTCTCTGACTTTGTGGTTGTTCGTTACACGGCAATTTATGGCAGTAGCTCACAGATACATTGCCGTGAGCTCAGAGTCACTGTGAGAAGTGAGTTGCTCACACCAACAGGCCCTGGAGCCCCAAGTTGGTAGCCCACCTTGAGAAAAAAAAAAATCCACTTTTTAAATAGATGTGTTAAACCACTGGCTCTCTACCCTGATTGCATATTAGAATCGCCGAGGGAGCATAACGCTCAAAACCACACGCCCACGACACTCCAGAGAGTCTGTTGAATTCTTCTGGGATGGGGTCTTGACATCAGAGTTTTGGGTTTTTTTTTTTTTTACAAAGCCCACCAGATGATCCTAATGTGCAGGCCGATTTAAAAACGGCTGGATTGGGATCCCTGGGTGGCGCAGCGGTTTGGTGCCTGCCTTTGGCCCAGGGCGCGATCCTGGAGACCTGGGATTGAATCCAACGTCGGGCTCCCGGTGCATGGAGCCTGCTTCTCCCTCTGCCTATGTCTCTGCCTCTCTCTCTCTCTCTCTCTCTCTCTCTCTATCATAAATAAATAAAAATTAAAAAAAAATAAATAAAAACGGCTGGATTAACCTTAGACCAGACAAAGCAGAAAGAACAATGATGTTTAAGTTGGCTAAACATTAAGTTTCCACACCTGGATTGGCCTATGTCCACTTCCTCCCACCTAGGATGAGGAAATGCAGCTTGGAAGCAGTTTTCCATGATGAGACTCAGGCATCTGAGTGGACGCAGGATTCTTTCTGTTATCAGGGTCCTGCAGCTGTAAAGAGCCTCAGAAGGAGAGAGGTGAGGGTCTGGTCCTGCACACTTGAATTTTGGGTCTTCCACTCTAAGAGGTTTATGGACAGTGGGAGGTGTGTGTAAGCCGGAGCTTCCCAAACTTAAGCTGCCCAGGAAGCGCCTGGGGGATCCTGTTAAAATGTAGGTTCCAACTTAGTAGGTCTGGAGGGGGACTGATGCTGGCATTTCTACAAGTCCCAGGTGATGCCTGTGCTCCCGGAGAGCACTCTGAGCTGCCACAGGGTCAGAGGAGTGGGGATAGGACACCAAGTTCCATGATAGCCTTGGGCAGTTCGTGCCAGAGAGAAGATTCACAAGAGCCTTCTCGTTCTAGGAGGGCTGCCGTCGGATGGAGGTTCAGCATAGCCCCACAGGGCAGATCTGGAGCAGAGGGGGACATCCAACCAACTATTGAGGCAAAGTCCAAGATGGAACAACCGCATGAGAGGTAGGGTGCCACCCGTCTCAGCGACACCCCAGCCGGGGGCCGGATGACCTCGCTGGCCCAGTGATGGTCATCCATCCACAGGCGTCAGGGCCCCTTCTGGCCTCAGACTCTTAGATGCAGGGGTTCCCTCCTGGCGGCCCTGAGCTCAAGGCCTGGGTGGAGGCCGGTGGGAGGTGAAGGCAGCATAGCTGCCATGGATCCTCGTGGGTGCACGGAAAGCCCATGGCCTGCTGCGGACCCCGGCAGGCACAGCCACCAGGTAGCCCCTCTGGATTCTCCCTCTGTCTGGAGGAGCCTGTGGCCCCTGAGAATGGACATCCCTGAAGGGCGGAGGCCGGCTTCCTGGCCAGACTACCTAGCAGTGGGGAGCAGACCTCAGGTTCCAAAAAGCTCAAATTCCGTGAAGTGTGTGCTCAGCATCTAAACTGGCAGCAAGACTCTGCCTCACGGCCGTCACTGCCTTGCTGGACCACGGGGCAAGCGCCATCCTTTCTCCGGCCCTCAGCTTCCTGCTCCGTACAGTGCAATTCATGCGGGCGGTTCCTCCTACTCTGATCTGCTACAACCTTCTGGAAAATTCTGCCTGCTGTAGCTTCCAGAGCCCATCAGAATAATGAAAGCCTGGCTGATGCAGAGGAAGTGCAACATTAGAGTGACCTTTCACTGCATCTCCCTGGACAGGCTTTTAGGCCGCAGAACCGGGGGGAGCAAGCAGGGGAGCTGCAGCCTGCCGCCAGTCTGTGCCGGGCACCTCTGCTGCCCTGGGCTTGGAGTCCAACCGAGTGCTTCAGGCGCCCAGGGGCCAGGTCCATCTGGAGCTCCAGACAGCCTTCTCCCTCCCTGGCTTCTCCGGCTGCCACTGGGCTGCGCCAGGCCGAGGCTTGGTCCTGAGCAGTGTGGGTTGGCAAGAAGGAGGGGAGTCTGGGGTGGGGGCAGCTGAGGGCCGCAGCTCACTGTCAGGAGGGGGGAGAAGAAAGAGGCAGGGCATGCAAAAATCCACACCCCACGTCCACGATGCAGAACAAAGACCACGGGTCCAGTGCTGATTTGGTGGCCCTGAAGCCTGTGTATTTGTCAAGACACACTGAGTTACGCTGAGCTAGCCCATCTCAGTGGCTTATGGGTTTATTTCTGGCTCATATGTCAGGCCCTCCGGGGGCTGGTAAAGGGCTGTGCTCCACAGATTCCCTTAGAGACCCAGGCTGGTGAAGGCCCATCATCTAGTGAGCCAGAGACCCTCGGGACAGGTAGCTTCAGGGCTCACCAACAAAGGGGAGAGACAGTGCCAAGAGCATGCCTGTTCCTACATGTCCTACACTAAAGGCAACAAGGGTCACTTCTGCTCACTACCAACTGGCCAGTAGTCACTGGCTACAAGGGGCAGGGGCGTCCTCCTTGTCCCTGAAAGGGAGAGGTGAGTACCACTGAGCGACACCCACAGCGGTGCCAAGTATGGAGGCTTCCTATTGCCAGGTGGGGCGCAGGATGCTGTACACGAACAATTTCACTTACTTCTCAGGTAGGGACTCTTATCATTATCCCCATTTTCCAGATGGGTAAACCGAGGCACAGAGAAGGGATTTCCTGATGTCGTACACCCCGAATATGCCAGGGATGAGATTTGAACTCCATTCTGGTCAAACCCAAGTTCTCAAACGTCCAAACCCAAGTTCTCAAAGTCCCAGTCCGATAGGGGAGGCATGGGGTTCCTGACAGATCGTAACAGTTCCCAGTGGGCAGCAGAGACACCTCCCTCAGGTGGGGTGCAAGGTGGGACCGCACCCCCTACCCCAGAGATACGGAATGTAGAGAAGCCTGACTGCTTAGGGGCAGGGCTGTCTCAGGGTATAAAGTCAGACTGCGAAGTCCCGGCTCGTTCCTGCCAGGCTGTCAGGTTTGATTGAGGTCAAGGCCACCTGGCACAGAGCTGTGGGTGGGCTTCCTGCCCTGGTCACGGCTGGCCCAGGGATGGGGGTCTGGGGGGAGCTCTGACTGGCACGGGCTGGCAACTGAGGCAGGAAGCTGATAGTTCCGCACGGCGGGAAGCCTCTAGATGGAAGTTTGGAGAGTCCTGGGTCCAGCGGGGGAGGCTTCCGTAGTCCCCTTCCCTGGCACAGCACGCTCTGGGGCCTGCGGCCACCAGCAGGACTCCTGACGCTTTCTGGACCCCGGGTTCCACGTCTTCTGGAATTCCACAGCTGAGCCCGATGAAAAAGCAAGGTGAGGCCAGTTTCTGCATTAGGGAGCATTTCTATCAGAATAAAAGGAGCTGGAAAAAAGCGAATACCAGGCAGAGATGGGGAAAACTGTGCCTTTTAAGGCTGAAGCTATGAAAAGTCCACTTAGGAACAGGGTGGCTGGCCGCGCCTCGCGCTCCTGCCAGGATTCCTCCCGGCTTCCCTGTGCTCTTGGCCGGCAGCGCTGGCCTTTGACTTCGCCCGGCGCTCGGTGCAGCTTTAGGGGGCTCCTGGCCACTTTACGCGCGGAGCTTGGCGAGCGCCCGTCTATCTGCACGGATCTCACAGTGTGTCGGGGGTCACTTCCAGAGACTGGTCCTATTTCATGGTTTGCGTGGACTTTGCCATATTGGAAACTGCTGCCTGTGGAGGAACCATTAAAAACAAATGTTCTGTGTTTGCAGTTTCTCTCACCTGCCAAGAGGTTTCCTTGATGGCGCTGGTCCAGGAAACCATGGCAGATGAAGATTAGATTAGAATAAATTGATTTAGAAGTGACACCAGGCTCCTTGGGAGAGGCTTAAATATTTCATACATGTGTATGACACCGACTTCAGCTGGGCGCCCCGGGAAGTGGGCAGGAGATGGAAATCTTACACCTACATTCAATGCCACCTGGCGTGTGGCCGACGGAGGCCATGGGACTTGGGCTGGTCCCAAGCTGCACGACCCTTCAGCCTCAGCTTCCGTAGCTGTAAAATGGGAACAAAGTGTGCTTATGTCTAACCTCCTAGAGTTTTTTTTGTGTGTGTGTGGAGGGGGGGTCCTCAAATCAGCCTGGATCGGAGGCCCTTCCCGGATTCCCAGGGGTTGTGGGTGGTGTCTGGGGGCGGAGGGCAGAGTGGGGTCCAAGTGGGTACTGAAGCTGCCTGGGCTCCGTAAACCAGATTCTCGGAGGCCCAGATTCTTATCGCCTTAAAGGGAAATCGTCTTCACGAACCAATTTCCTAGAGTGTGTGAGGTCCGTTTTCGACGTTTTGCCCCATCAGGGAGAAGAATTTTATTTTTTAAAAAGATTTTATTTATTTATTCGTGAGAGACCCAGAGAGAGGGGCAGAGACACAGGCAGAGGGAGAAGCAGGCTCCATTCAGGGAGCCCAATGCGGGACTCGATCCCAGGACCCCGGGGTCACACCCTGAACCAAGGGCTCCATGCTGAGCCACCCAGGGATCCCCGTGGGAGAAGAATTTTTTTTTTTTGGAGAATTTTAATATAATATTTGAATGTCTGGCAAATGAAGTAATCCGAAGGGACAGAGAGTAACCCTTGGGACAATGGGTGGAGCCGCAGGGCTCTCTGGGCTTCTGGCAGTGACCCGGACCCAGCCGATGATTGGCCTGGGCAGCTCCACCACTGTCGTCTTCTTCCTCAGCCCTTCCTTCCCGCCTCCCAGGAGGCCGGTGGGATCGTGCCCCCCTCCCCCCCCCCCCCCGGTTGCACACAGGTCGGGGAGAGCCCCATGTGGAGGGCGGCGGGCTCGCAGGATGGCACCGTGTGCATTGTCCGCAGACACGACCGCGGGCGCGGGGACCTGCCACCCTGGGCGAGTGCCAGGGGCCGGGCGGATGCTGGAGGTGAGCCAGGCTTTCATTTTCCCATTTTCCCCACACATCTTGATGTGGACGCTGTGCCAGGAGGGCCGACTGGGGCACTAAAGAGGCAGCAGGGCAAAGGTGGGGCTTTCACCTTAGGGACGGGGAAGAAGGACGAGAAAAACAGGGGACCAAACGAAGGTTATCGCAGGCTTCGGAAGAGCTCTCCGTTCTCGGGGGTACACAGGGCGTGGAGGTGGATGGGAGTAAGCGGGGCTGCTTTCCTGTGGCCATGGAAGGAACGCTTGGAGGATGTAGACGGAACAGAGGAGGGACAGAAGAAGATGCAGGGAAGCTAGCTGGGAGGCTGCTGTCCCTGGAGGGTGACTGTGGAGATGGGGCAGGTGGACAGATGGGGAACGGGGGCCAGAATCATAACTGATGAGATTGTTGATGGCTGGGTGGACAGCCGGCCCAGGGAAGGGTGAGTGGGAGGCGAAGTCGGAAGGAGCTCTCACTGAGTAGGAGTATACGTATTTCCTTAGTCTACGCCTTTCCCCCTGGTGCCTTGCAACTTCTCAAAAAAGAACACGGTACCACCCGTACAATCAAATGTTTTATTTTAAGAATCGGAACCAAAGGAGGAAAAAAAAAAAAGCACACAAATAGCCCCACCCTGGGGACCCACAGAGCTATCACAGTTGAGCCTCAAATTTGACTTTCTTAGCAAGTAGAGAAAGAGGGAAAATAATATATAATAAGGATAATATTTGCGATTTTTTTTTTAGAGTTAAAAACCCAAACATGCCATTTTCTCAAAGGAAAAGCAAAGATTCTCCTAGCCCTGGAGTTGACATAATTTTTCCCCGGGGGTACTTTTTACATAGGCCCCTGCTTGCAGCTCAGGGTGGCGTCTGAAACGTGCCTGTGGCACCTGCAACAAGAAACTGTACCTGACTTTCCTAAGAGACGTGGGCGGAAAACCAAGGGCATCCCAGGAAAATGCAGCGGAATGGGGAAAGCATTATGGGAGCCTCCTAATGGTTCATGGAAGATGGAATGTTAAACTGTGCTTGGAAACCAGAGGGGAGAAACATAACAAAATAAAGAAGAGCTAAAAAAGCACCAGGACGGGGGAATGGAAATTGCAGTCCTCGTGTGAGTTGAAAAGTCATGTGCTTTTCTCCTCACATTTGCTTTTAGCGTTCTATATGCAAAGTTTGTTTTTTCTGATTACAAAATTAATGTATACACATCAGAGACAAAATGGAAATATACTTAAAAGAATGGATAAAATAAAAATCTCTCCTCAGAAATAACCACTATTAATATTTAATGTGCTTCTTGTCCGTCTAATGTTTCTGCGCACGTGCACACACGCGCACACGCACACACACAAGACATTTGTGTGATAAATTTATGTCACATTTCCCTTCTTCTTGGATGCACATTTTTCATCTTTAATGTTTCTGAAACTGGTATGCTTCTTAGAGTTGCTTTAATATTTTCCTTATCTTGAAATATTATTCAGTCAGCGGTGCATCTTAAAATCACTGCCATTATAAGAGGAAATAATGCATATAGGATGGTATTAGGATTCATTGTGCATGTACAAATTGGTCTCCTGCTTCTTTTATTTAACACTACCTCGTGAGTATTGCCACATGCCTTGAACTATGCCCTGAACATATGGATTTTACTGGCTACATAATATTCCATACGAAGGATGTCCCCCAAAGGGACTCTCCATCCGTTCCTTAAAGAAGAACACAATTTCTCAGCCACCCACCCGTGAGAGAAGCTACTCACATAACTTGCAGTGAGACTGTGTAGCAGGTGAACTCTCAAACAGGGTGTATCTAGGAGTCCTGGTGGCCTTTGGTGGGGCAGTGGACAACGCCGGAGGTCCAAGTCCTTGTCACTGCTACCGGAGTGTGCCGTGTAATCCCGCCGGGCATCAGTTCCCTTCTCTGTAAGAGAAGACGTTCTTGCCACTTAAAGGAGACTGATGGCTAACCCTTGGCTTCCCAACCAGGTCACGGGGAGGAGGTGACTTCAGTGGGCCAATGTTGATACCCCCAAGTCCCAAGGAACCCCCTGAAGGGCCTGTCACCACCTTGGCACTTGCATCTCACCTTCTCCTGCAGGACCCGGATAGCTGTGACCCAGCATCACCCTTGTCCCTGTGTGTGGTTTGGCCCCTTAGACCGGGGAGAGTTTCTCAGTCAAAATACCCACCCCTGGATAATCCGAGCCCGAGGAGTGGGGACAGAATGGCCAGTGCCTGCTGGGACTCCCGGGTCATGCCCGGGTAGAGCTATGGGCCGATCGCCAGGCCCCCGTGGGATTTCCATCGGAGGAGCAGAGGTGGGAAGGGATTAGGAGGTCAGAGATGTTGCATTACTCAACTCTCTGCTTTTTATAAAGTCAGCAGTCCTCAAATCTTTGTTGAATGATGACTGAAAATGTTGAGCGCGGCTGCCAAGAAAAGTAACGTGGGAAGGCAAGGACTTCACAGGCTCCTGCGGAAGAATGTGCTCTGTGCAGGTCTGTGGGTCTCCCGTGTCGCAGGGTCCCTGAAGCCAGTGCTGGAGACAGCGGGGAGGAAGAAACGGTTTCACCCCAGAGTTCTTGTCACCTGGTCCCTGGGGTTCTTGGGGAAGTCAGTTCACCCCCTGCGACTCAGTCATCTATTCATTCAACGAAGGCACAAACCCGGCTGCAGAATTTATTGGCATTTACAGTTCCAGGCTCTTGAAGTCACCAGGGAGCCAGAGTTGAAGGTCCCTGGCTTGTGGGGTCAGGGAAAGAGGGGACGTAAGGACCAAGCTTCTTTACTGGGAACAGGACTGTGGGCTCAGGTTCTCGCAGGCAGAGTCCCCACGGGGGCAGGCTCGCCCGCCAACAGGTGCGGTATGGACCGTCCTGCTGAGCCACTCTTCGAGAGGGTAACCTCCTGTGACAATCGCCCCAGTGAAAGGTAATGAGACGTTTTGAAGGCAAGTGATGGGGAGAGAGAGCAGTCTGGGGGGTGGGTGTGAGATGGCCATTGCACCATCTGCCACCCCCGGGGTGTGGTCCTCAGCACATCCCTGCCCCCTTGGGATGCAGGCTTTCTCGTCTCCAGGGACCAGGGGCTGAGCTGACTCTCAAGGGGACTATGTTCAAGGGTCTAGAACAAGTTCCCTTGGTCTCAGGCTGTTGCACCACTGGGTGGATCCTTTCACACCCCCTACTGCGTGTAAGCGCTCTAGAAAGACTCCCCTGCCCCTACCCGGAGAAGAACACAACGAGCGGCAGCAGCAGTGGTCACACTGACCAGTTGGCTCTACTGGTGGCGTCGTTTCTTTGCAAGGCGCATTGCCATCCCCAGTCTCACGAAACTTTACAGACAGCCTTGGGGGACGGGGTGTATTATGTCCACTTCACAGGTGAGGGATTTCAGGATTTGGAAAGCTTGGGTGACGTGTCTAAGGTTGTGCAGGTAGTAAATGGCCAAGCGAGGACTTTGAACATCGATTCTGACACCTGTTGTCGCATCCAGCAGCCAAGGTGAGGTCAGCTCACGTGCGCTTGTGGAGGTCAGAGGTTGCTGTGAGCAAGGCCCTTGGAGGAGGCTGGCTGGGGACAGAGGGAGTGAGGGTTCTGGAAGCCTCGGGGGAGCCCAGGAGAGCCCGTGCTGCCGTGCCAGGTGGAGCGGAGGAACTTTCTCCCCAAGAAGCGCTGTCCCCTTCTCCTCCCAGTCGCCCCGGTGGACCTTCTGCAAGACACTAGGCAACACCTTTCACAGCCCCTGGGTGGACGAGCCCGAGGAGCGTATCCACACCCGAGTTAATTAAGGCAGACTCATAGCAGGCCAAGCAACCCCGATTGCTGCTTAATGGGGCAGCCACAGTGTGGAAGGAGGTGTCTAGCAGCCCGTCCCCAGGCTCCATCCTCAGCGGGGTCCTGGCAGTGTAGACGATGACGACACAGGACACAAGGTGACTGGCGTCATTCGCAGGTGACACTAGGCTGGGAGAAGCCGGGGGGCTGTTCTGAACGACAGGGCTAGAATCCAAATGAGAGGCTGATGAGCTGCCTCAGCCAAGACTAAATGCTGAGCTGTGCTCGGGGATCCCCAAAACGTGGCCATGGGTAGGAAGGAGGCCACGGGTATGTGAGTTTGCAGCATCGTCGGTGGAGGGAGAAAGGGAGATGTTCAAGTTTCAGTTTGCAGTTCACCATGAGTGAGTGACTTGTGAGACTCTCAGAAAAAGCTGGTGTGGATTAGCAGCATGGATTCTATTCATAGAGGTAGATGTGCCCTCAGAGGGAGGTGATGGTGTCCGTTCATTCTGCATATTCATGGAAGTGGGATTACTGAGTTAAAGATTATGAATATGTGTATAATTCTCCGTATGTGTTACCAGATTGATTTCCAGCTGGTGTGGACCCATTCACGTGCCCACCGGCAATATGCAGAGTGCCCCTCCCGCTGCACTCACACCAGCATTAAGTGGTATTCTTTTAAAACACGAGTGAAGATGTGTCATATTGCAATTTGCATTTGTTTATTAACAGTAAGGATACGCGTCGTTCTGAGTGTAGTGACCACATGTGGTTCTTTTACGAGCCATTCATGTCATTTTCTGCTTTTTTTTCGGGGTTTTCACCCCTTTCTTAAGTGATTCGCACAAGCCCCTTGTTTTGCAGGTATGAACCCTTCCCAGTCACACGTGTGGTAAACATCTTATTTAATATTTTTAAAAAAGATGTATTTATTTATTTATCTGAGGGAGAGAGAGGAGGAGCAGAGAGAGAGAGAGGGAGCGAGAGCATCCCAAGCAGACTCTGCACTGAGGGCAAGAGCCAAAGCAGGGCTCGATCCCCCGACCCTGAGATCATGAGTTGAGCCAAAACCAAGAGTTGGTCGCTTAACCGACTGAGCCACCCAGGCGGCTCATACAGTAAATATTTTAAAAGAAAATATTTTCTGCAGCGTCTCTTTCTCCCTCTCCGGATGCAGGCTCCTGAATGCCTCGGTCTCAACTTGCATGAAATGTCCCGTGAAATGCCTGGAGAGTGTTCCAGGCCATATGCTCACAGCTCTGGTGCTCGCTCACATGTCAGAACCGATGTGGCTCATTCTCCCCTGCCTTTGCCACCATATGCGCGTGCCCCTAATCTGACGGGCAGATCGGCAGCTGGGGGGAGGATGTGCCTGTGCTGGCAGAGGCCTGCCTGGCAAATCTGGAAGTCCTGGGGTGATGGGGGAGGACGGACGGCATGGAGACTCCCTTTCTAAAAATGCATCTTTTCATTCTGAAAGAAAGTCAGGAATTTGGTCTGGTTTTTCTGTGTTTATTTTTCTTTCTTTTTTTTTTCTTTATGTGTGTGTGTGTGTGTGTGTGTGTGTGTGTGTGTGTTTGCCATAGGGGCATCTAAATGCACCTCTAAATCAAGCTGAGATTCTATTTCTTTCTCACCTGGCAGTGTGGAGCAAGATGCAAGTGTCCTGGTGCTGCAGCTAGGGTGCCGTGCAGGGACAGAGCTCTGGTTCCAGTGCCAGCCTGTCACTTCCTTCCTGTGTCACAGTAGCAGGGCCCTCACACCTGCCCTCCTTCCTTTTCTGCATCAGGCTACTGTCCTTTGATGGCAGTGAGGTGGGCTCTGGTCACTGCCCTTCCTGGGGAGGTTTGATGACTTTGTCGACGCCTGTGCTCCTCAGAGGCCTTAAAGGACAGGCTCCATGTCTCACCTGCAGGTGAGCCAGCTTCTGGAGCAGATTTCCCTGAGCCACTTGCCAGGGAAATGGTAACGCTGGCCATCTCTGGCACTTCCAGAGTCTGTGCTGACCGGGCAGGAGTGGCCTCTCCCCAGCTGCCCACACACTCCTGCCCAGCTGTTTAGATAGGGGGGTCGGCAAATCTGGCTACCACGAGTGTTCGCAAATCACACCGTATTGGCACGCATGTGTGTTCGTGTGTGCGCTGCCCAGGGCTGCTTCCACACTAGTTCGGCAGAGCCTGGGAGCTGCTGCAGAGACCTCGTGGCCCACAGAGCCCGAAGCCTTTATTCTCTCTCTGGCCCTTCACAGAAGAGCTTGCTGACCCGTCCTGTAGGCTGATGCTTACAAAGTCTGGTGCAGAGCAGAGTGTCCACTAGCTCATGGCAAAGCAGGAAAAACAAGGAGCAGAAGGCAAGCGCTCCAAAAGGCTAAATTTATCCAATAGTGAGACTGTCCTTTAAACCAAGATTGTGGCCTTTTTTTTAATGTTAAAATGTCTTGACTTTAACAAAATAATGGCAAAGGTAGACTTGTTATTTTTTGAATGTCCTTACTTGACCAAATAGAAAGTTGGCCACTGTATGTGAGTTCCCAAAATAGTTAGAAAATTTTGTCCATCCGTGAAATTCTCAAATGAGGGCCCAATAACTCTTCTACCTTGGGTGACCCTCTGGAAGCCTTCCACACCAACCTTTTTTTTTCACCACTCATAACCATATTTTTTGGCCAGCAACATCTTTCTTCATTCATTCATCCATTCATTTACTTATTAAGACATGTATTAAAGACTTTGTGTTAGAGCATGTCAGACTTACTGATCTCAGGACCTATTTTCATTCCCTAAAATGACTGAGGCCAAAGAGCTTTTGCTTATGTAGGCGACATCTATTAATATGAAAAATTAATACTATGCAATGTTAATAATACTTAATAATGCATTTAACAACAGCAATAAACGTCTACTGTGTTAACACAAATATTTTTATTAGAAGTAACTATTTTTCAAAACATAAAACAATTAGTGAGAAGAACGGTGTTGACTCCCTCACAAATCTCTTTGATATCTACCTTAATAGGAGACAGTTGGACTCTTATATGTTTCTGCATTCGTCTATTGTGATATTATTTTTATTTTATTTTTAAAGATTAATTTATTTTAAAGAAAGAGAGCAAGAGAGCACAGGTGGGAGTGGCAGCAGAGGCAGAGGGAGAGAATCCTGAAGCAGAACCCTGCTGAGTGTGGAGCCTGACTGGGGGCTCAATCTCACAACCCATGAGATCATGACCTGAGCCGAAAACAAGAATCAGATGTTTAACCGACTAAGCCACCCAGTTGCCCTTCCGTATGTTATTTTAATTGAAGTAGGTGAAGAAAGTCCTGCCTCATTCAGATTTGTAGTTGGGAAAAAAAAAAAGACGAACATTGCCATTCCAGATTAAGATATTCTTCTTTGATACTACACCAAAACTCAACAAGTCCCAGTCTCTTAAAATTTAGTGGTGATGGGGAATCTGAAACTATTTCAGGGAACTTTTGGTATCTGCTACATTAAAATGCATTGATCTGTCTCATTTAAACAAGTATTTTACTACCGATTCTGGAGTATGATGCATTGGTCACTTGGAAAATATTGATGCACCAAGTCATACAGACATTCTGTAATGTTGATCTACTTAGTTATATGACATCAAAAAAAATCACATTAATTTATATTACCACTGTTCTCAGCAGAAAATCATTTAAGTATTGAGGAACTCTCATGGTGTTGGAGGCCCATGGTCTGAAACCCTGTTCCTTTTGAACACCGGATCTTAGCTTTGGAAACCATACCATCAGTTGTTTTCCCCCAGGTGACAGACTTGCTTCACTCCTTTTCAGGAAAATGTGCACCAGATACCCCCATCTGAATGACCTTTGTCTGTCAGCTATGCTTGCAAGTAAAAACGATCTTCCATGAATAAAAACAGGCTCTTTTAGCTCCACCCTCAAACAATCCTGCAATGCTTCTATTTGAGACAGCTGTCCTACTGCGGTACACAGCAGAAGTGCCTTTTAAAGGCTTCCCATCTTGCCACACGAAATATTGAAATGGTGAGTGCTCAAGAGTTGAAGTTTAATTAAATTAATAATTTGTATTGCTTTATTAAGGACTTTTAAAAAAAAAGGATTTTATTTATTTATGAGAGACACAGAATGAGAGAGAGGCAGAGATGTAGGCAGAGGGAACAGCAGGTTCCCTGCAAGGGGCCGGATCCCAAGACCCTGGGACCACTACCTGAGCCACAGGCAGATGTTCAAACAGTTGAGCCACGCAGGTGCCCCATCATCAAGGACATTTTTAAGTACAATTGTTATTTTTAATTTGAAAGTGCATCAAGGGGTGTCTGGGTGGCTCAGCTGGTTAAGTGTCTGCCTTTGACTCAGGTCGTGATCCCAGGGTCCTGGGATAGAGCCCTGCATTGGGCTCCTTGCTCAGCAGGGAATCTATTTCTTCCTCTCCCACTGCCCCTTCCCCCTGCTTGTACTCTCTTTCTCTGAAATAAATAATTAAAAATATTTTAAAAAATTAAAAGGAAAGTGTATCAGAACCAAATGGGGTTTGGTGCCACAACCTGACTTGTGGGAAGGCCCCAGCAATGTTACCTACCATGGGTTTTGCAGGATCAGTGTAGGTCCTAACACTGTCATAGCAAATGGCAAATCATGGCTTCGTAATATCACAAATAGTTTGATTTTGTGGACATCCTGTAAGGGACTTGGAGACTCCCACTGACTGACAGGACACATTTTGAGAACCACTGTGTTAGATGCAGAGAAGGATTTATCGATAAATAAGATCTAGTTCTTGACATCAAGTTACGCATCATCTAATGGTGGAGATTAACACCGTGGCAACTAAAATTCGAGTTGGAATAGGACAAATGCTAAAGGATATTAATTTGTTTTTATTGTGGTAGCATGTGCATAACATAAAATTTACCACTTGAACCATTTTTAAGTGTTCAGTAGCATTCAGCACATGCACAGTGTTGTGCAAACATCACCATCATCCGTCCCCAGGAATTTTCCGTTTTTCCAAATTGAAACTCTGTACTCATTCAACAGTAACTCCCCATGTCCTCTACCTACAGCTCCTGGTTACCATCATTCTGCTTCCTGACTCTACAGATTTGACTACTCTGTGAATTTGATAGTTCTTATATGTGGGGTCATGTGATACAGGGCCTTTTGTAGTTGGCTTACTTCACTTAGTATGGTTCTGAGGGTCATCCGTATTGCAGCATCTGCCAGCATCTGTCTCTCCTTTTTAGGGCCGAATAATATTCCATTGTATGGACGTACCACATCTTGTTTATCTGTTCATCCACTGGTGGACGCTTGGGTGGCTTCCATCTTTGGGTCATTGTGAATTGAGATGTGGATTTTTGCCAAGTATAGTCTTCCTGCTAATCAGTTCCTGATTATCATTCTTTCTTATGGTAATGAGATACTGGATGCCCCCAGGTAGGGCCTCCTTCAAAAACAACCTGCTGCACTCTCAGTCCAAATGGCCCGGATTGGTCAAGGATACCAGCATTCTCTTTCTGAAACACCTCACCCCTCCACCCCTGCACCTGCCCTGTGTTCTCCTTGTTCAGTCCACATACTTTCCACCCCAGGCTAGATGTTCAGCAAACAGCTGCTCTCCGTTCATTTCATTTCGACAAGTCTTTATTGATCACGCATTATTTGCTCATCAAACAGATTTGCCTTTTCAAACACTTACAGTCTTGGGCTTGGCTGCACGTTCGCCTGTTAAATCTGTATTTGCACATGTTGGAGTTGGCAGCTCAGCTCAATAAAGACAAAAAGGTCTGCGTGGTGGATGTAGGTGTCTGGGGGAGAGTTTCTGAAGCACAGGGATTTCGTTAGACTAGCCATGCGCCGCCTTACCTACCAAAGCCTCCCTAAGCCATATTTATAAACCATTTAGATATTTTATTACTAGATTTACCATTTCACCCAGCATTTTGGCTGTTGTGCTGCAGTATCCAATAAATCGAGTGCTAAATGAGAAATGGCTAAATTGGACCTTCACTGAGGAGAGATGTACATCATGTGAAACATAAAGGAAAAGAAATTGCCTCGCCTTCTCTCCTCCTTGTATTTCTCACCAAGGCTGCAGAGAGCTTACAACTGGCGCTTACCTTTTGTTTGTGAGATGGCCCTGGATGCAGTGTCACTAGTAGTCACTTTCTGGCCTCTGGGCTTTACCTTCTGGTTGGAAAAAGCCCCTCCTCTTTTCACAGTGGGGAAAAATAGCTCTGGAGACCCCCACCCCCACTCCAAGAATGGTGGAATTGAAATGTCTGCCTTGTATTTCACTGTTTAAAAAAAACTTCCAGGGGATACCTGGGTGGCTCAGTCGGTTAAGCATCTGCCTTTGGCTTGGGTCATGATCCTGGGGTCCTGGGATCGAGCCCCAAGTTGGACTCCCTGCTTAGCGAGGAGTCCGCTTCTCTCTCTCCCTCTGCCCCTCCCCAACCACTATGCTCTTTCGCTTGCTAATAAAAAATAAATAAATAATAAATAAATAAAATCTTTAAAAAAAGAGCATCTTCCAAGTAGGTTATTTCCCATTAACCTCACAAAAGCCCTACCATTCATGATGTCTTATGTACCCAGTGTTCCGTACAGTGCCTGACAGCGAGGAGGAGTTGCTCTCTGAGTGGGTGGTTGTTAGGGTCAAGTTATCATCTTCCTTAGCAGATGGGGGGGCCCAGGGAGGTCAGGCTAGTTAACCAAAGTCACACAGCTTGTGAAGTGTTGCTTCTTGCGATGTAAATTCAGCTTAGAAGCCACCTCCAGTGTTCTTTTCTCAGTAAGCGCATTGATATGTAATCATACCTTTGCCCAGACCTGCCCAGATACCTAAATAATCTGATGTACTAGCTGCTTTTCTGCTCCTGTTTTAAGAGGAACTGAATACTCTAAGGGGTCATGGGAGGAAGAGGGAGAAGGTACGAAAGCAAAAATGAATCAAGGATATTCTGGGTGTCATACAACATGTAATTTGATGCCTACAACTAACTTCGTGTGACTATCATCCCACTGTTTCATAAACAATGAAAACAAGGCTTGGGAAGGTTGGAAAGTTGCTGAATGTCAGAGCAGTGAGAGAAGGAGCTGGGGTTCCAAACCGGATGTGTTTATAATTCACGTCCTATCTGTCATAGCATGCAACTCTCCTGTGAGCTTGGGCTACCACTGAGTACGGGCAAGAAAGGGATGCTCCTTCTGTGCTATCTGGTCGCCTGGCCTTGCCCTGGACTTAACAGATAGGGAGGGCTCCAAGAACCTTCATGCATTCTGTGAAATTACGTGTCTGTGTGAGTGTGGCCAAAGACATATTCTGGGGAATGGGTTCAGATTAACATATGTTTAAGACTCATTGGTCTGTTCCAATACCAGTTTGAAAAGAGGTAAGTGACCTTGAGGAGGGAAGAAGTGTTGCCTAGCTTCACCTGTTAGTGGAAAAGCTGGGGCCCATGGCCAGCCTTTAGCCTCAGCTGTTCCTCCAGCATTGGCAAAGCACAGAGATCAAAGGCCAGCATCACCTATTTGGAACTGGACTGGCCAGGCTGTCTTTGGTGGACCCATGCCTGAGTGGTCTCAGAAAGCCCCAAAATGAGCAAGACCTGACCGAGAAGGGAAAAACAAAAATGTCAGTTAGTTGGTGTTTTATCAAAGCTCAAAGGGGTTTCAATTTGAAGTGTGAGAAAGGGTCGGAGCTTGGCTTTGTCTGAAAGGGCAGCTTCTGAGCCTTCATATCTCAGAGGTTTATAATTTCACCTTGTTTCACCTCCCACCCCAGCCAAGCTGGTCATTATAGCAGAAAAAGCACCTGATGGAAGAAAGACAGGTTTGTCTCTGAAAGAACAATTTCTCTGTTGTCTGTAGAATGCCACCCAATATGATAAGTGAAATGTCGATACTTCAGTCAGACTCCACTGGTCTGGATATTTATTCACTTTCCTTACTTATCATCAAATTTACCCAGCTGGCCAAGAAGCAGGTTTTCACTTCTTTGATGAGGAAAGACCCACTGTGAGTTGGTAATGGGTTTTCCAATGTCATCTTGGCACGATTCTTGGGATCTCTTCAAGCTTGTTTCCACTGGGGTGGGGACCTGGGAGGAAGATGGCATAAGGGAGGGCTCAGAGGACTCAGAGCAAAGTAGAGGAAGGAGTCAGGATGAGGGGTCTCAGACCCTCTGACTTCGGACTTAAAGCCTCACCGAACAATGTAGACTCAACCACCAGTCTGTTCTGGGCTGCTGATTCTCCATCACTGTATCAGTTTATAATGGTGGTTTTACCTTCCAGGGACAATTTTGTTGTGTTGGGAGACATTTGTCGTAAGTCAGGATCCTCAGCTGGTCTCTGGCAGGTAGAGGCCCAGAATGTGGATAAACATCCTACCATGCTGAGGACAGTCCCTGCAACAGAGTTATCCAGTCCAAGATATCAATAGGGCTGAGGTTGGGAAACCCAGTGTAGATAGAAGCTTAGGCTGCATCAGGGCACCCACAGGACCCACCAGTCACTGGTTATCTGCTGTACTGGCTGCAGGTCAGATGCCTGCAGCAAAGAACTCTCCAGCGCCAAATGTCCCCAGTGTTGAGGTTGGGAGAGCCTGATTTCGGGTGCTTGGGTTCTAAGCAACAGAAAACAGCTCAGCCAACCTAAGTATTAAGGGAACCCGGAAAGCAATGGGGTAGCAACCAGAAGAGAGAAAGATGCTGATACACCAGGTTCCAGAAAGAGCAGGAATGGGTCCACTCCAGCGTGGGGCATGCAGGGCCTAAGGCTGGTTTCCTCCAAGTGCCACTGCATTTTCACTGGTTCCTGTCCTTTTGTCATTAGCGAGGGGATATACATCCCTGGGCCAGAGGAACTGACTGGCTGCCCTGAGGCTGGGCCCACGCTGGCCAGAGGTTGGGAGCCTCCAGACGTGCAGGTGAGGGGCAGGGGGCTCGTCTCAGGAAAACTGAGGCGTTCTGAGCAGAAGGGCGCTGTGTGCTGGGTGGGCAGAGCCAACAGATGTCCCCGCAGCCATCGTGTGTTGTTTTTGCTTTTGTTTTAAAGAAGATTTTATTTATTTATTCATGAGAGACACAGAGAGAGAGAGGGAGAGGAGAGACACAGGCAGAGAGAGAAGCAGGCTCCCCGTGGAGACCCCAATGTGGGACTCCATCCCAGGACCCTGGGGTCACGACCCGACCCAAAGGCAGATGCTCAACTGCTGAGCCACCCGGGCGCCCCGTCGTGTGTGGTTCGTGGCAACGTGCAAGAACTGCCCTGGGCTCTGTCTCCCGGGACTCCTCTCAGAAGAGCCAGGCGTGGCTGGGATTGTCACGACACGCTCAGGGGACCGAAGCACACACATCCAAAGCTGCAACGCACACTTGAAAAAGAATGTGCAGGTGTCTGGTAGGGAGGCTGCTGGTTTCCTATCTTTTCAACAGGCCTCGTGTTTTCCATTTCAGGTATTGATTTGACAAACATTTCCCAGGCACCTCCTGGGTCCAGGCACCGGGCCAGGATGCTGAGCATAACCAGGTGTGGGCCTCGCCCGGGAAGAGGTGACTGTCTGATGTGGGCGAGAGGGCGGCAGGAGCGGGGACACAGGAGCGGAGGGAGAGGTGGACAGAGGTAAGAGCTGCCGGAGGGGTGGTGCCAGCCGGGGCAGCGGGGCGAGGCCGAGTGAAAGGCAGCCAGCCCTGGAATCTTGAGACTCCACCTGCGCTAAGGTGCCCCTCCAGCGGCAGTGACGGAGGAGGACGGGCTGGGAACACCCAGGAAGAAAGTGCTGTCGTTGGCTAAAGACATTGCGGGGTCCCCGGAGGGGTGTTCTGGGACGGCGGGCGTGGTCCCCCTGTCACCCACGTGTACTAGGTCAGTGTGGGAACGATGCCAGGCCTGGGACCCTCCTTGGGTCCCCCGAGAGACCACTCTGGGTTGGCACAGGAGGCTCTGCATCTGTTCCTTTTATTTGCTCTGTTAAAGGGAGAGGCCCATTGAGGGTGCACGGGGGGATCCAATCCACCGGTCACAGGGCAATTATTTATTATGAGCCTCGAATACCTTTCTGATTGTATAAGGTTTTATTGTGTTTTTACACGGAGGGCAGGCTTGGGGAGTCAGTTTGGCAGGCGAGAGAGGGAGGGGGCAGAGCTTTCAGGGATCATTCTGGGAGTTAGAAGTCGGCCTTGAGATAGAGGTTCGGAGACTTAGCGGGATTCTGGGGACTCCCACCGGGATCCCCGTGGGCACTTAACCCTCTGCGGGAAGTCGTGAAGGAAGGCATTTCCTCCTTTCTCCTAACAAGATGCCATTTCCCCTCCAAAGAGCTCAACTGTTCTGACACCAGGAGGGAGACCTGAGAGAAAAGGGGAATCTATTCCCCAAATCCCGAGCTGTCCCTGCGGCCCCCACCCAGGCCCAGAGGGCCTGGGGCAAGACAAGGGCAGCAGGGCTGGGGGCAAACCCCTCCCATCCTCCCTCTGCCAGGAGCAGGAGGCTGGCCAGGCCTGCCCTGAGTGCCTCAGTCCTCCCGGCATGGAAACATCCAGACTCCTTGGCTGAATAGACCAACTGCCATGACCTTCCTGGAAGCGATGCTGAGTGCCACACAGTGTTTTGTTCTTGGGTTGTGTTTGAGCACACAGACTTGAACCCATCCTTCAGATGGCAGCTTTGGCCCGGGCTCACGAGGCCTGTGATCCTCACCACTGGCTCCTCCTTCCCGCCCTCCCCCCCTCATTTACTGAGTGCCCACTGTGTGCCAGGCAATGGGCTCCAAACTGTAAAGGCACATTTTTGATTCATCCCCACAAAAATCTTATTATCACCTGCACTCTGTGGAAGAAAATTCTAGGGCTCAGAGATGGGTTGCCACTCCTCCACATGGGTAGCAGCTCACAGAGGGGTGCATCAGGCCCAAGGAAGAGTGAGGGAGTCACCTCAGAACCTCCAGGCTCTCTGCCATGACCTGCCCCAACGCTGGCTCAGGCTTCCCATCACTCCCCTGGGCTCATTGCACGCTGGTGCTGCTCGCAGCCACACCGCGCTAGGGGCAGGCTGCTGGGCCCTGGCAGACAGGGCCTGGGAATTCTAACATCCCCTTCTAGCTCTAGGGGTACTTTATTGTGGCCTTGGGCAAATTACGCTCTGCTTCCGCTTTCTGAACTGGAAAATGGAAATAAAAATTCTTACCTTGCAGGGTTGATGTGATGCTCAATGACCTATTACATCTAGGAGTTCTTGATAAAAAGAGATAAAATGTAACTATTTTTATTCTGTCCAATGTCTCTAAGTAGGGTCATCAGCTCCTTGGGGGCAGGCTCCGTGCATATACCTCATTATCCCCATAGCATTTCTAGCTGGTGCTGAATGTACAAGTGACACTCAAAACCAAGCGGCTGACCTAGTAAGAGAATCCTGTTTGTGGATGTGCTTGTTCTGTGATCTTGCCGAATTACCCTCCACAGGGCCTGTGCCATTCTGCGCCCCAACAGCAGCAGTGAGTGCACATGCCTGTGTCTGCCCACTGTCTCCAATACAGTGTAGTAGCCATTGTTTGGATTTTTGCTAATCTGATAGCTAAAAATGAGTAGTATCTTGACATAATTTAAATGTGCATCTCTCTTATTGTGAATTAGGTTCAGCTTAGTTCTCTGCGTTAGAGCCCTTAGTGTAGCCTTCTCTATACATGGGGGGTAGATGCTATTGAGTTCATTGCGTGGCTTCCTCATTGATTTATAGGATATATATTTGGGAGATCGAGGCAATATATTCTGAAAACATTTTTTTCCCCAGCATGTCGTTTGTTTGTTTTTAACTTTGCTTATGGTGCAACTCCTTTGAAAAACAAAAGCAAAGAGGAGCCAGGTCATAAGGCTTGGAGAAATGCAGAAGAGTCCACGTGAGCTGGAAACATGCTTCTCCTACTGTGAATTCCCAAGCGCACATGTTTGTGGGTCAAAAGAAATACAGAGAAGCAGAATCAACAAAGTGGAAGCTTAAACATGTGTGTGTGTGTGTGTGTGTGTGTATGTGTGTGTGTTTAAAGTAATTACACCATTACTTTGTAAGAAAACAAATGCAGATGTGATACAGCATAGATTCCAAAATTTGTATGAATTTTTAAAGTCAGGCGTGGGAAGGTCAAGGAAGTTTCGCGCTTGTACCTGGATGCTCTGGGCTCTGCCTCCAGGTGCCCAGGGAAGGAAGGGTTCCTCAAGGGAAAGTTGGGAAGCACAGCTCTCAGGGGAGCTAGTAAACCCACATCCTTGTCTCAGAGCTGTCGCTGGTGAGCTGCGTGACCTGGATGCCTCCCAGGACTGTCATAAACTTCAGATCTGCCAGGATATAAACTCTGTGAGGGCAGGGTTGCTGTTTGCTGATGAATCTTCAGGACCTAAGACAAATACCCAGTACACAGTAGGGGTTTGATACACGTAGAACGTCAGTAGAGCGACAAGCTCAGAATTTGCTCTGTCCCTCACTTTGCCCAAAGATACAGTCTTCAGCCAACACCGAAGGATCTCCTCTCTGTAGGACGCTGGGATACAGAGAGGACTGAGGCAGGACCCCGCCCTCCTCGGAGCCTCAGAGGCAGAAACACACGCCCTGGTGTGTTGTTTCTGGCTCCCTGCTTCTCGTGGCTGCATTCCCCCTGGATGTCGTGGAGCACCGTGGAGCACCATGGAGCACCGAGGCCAAGGATCCAAGCTCTGTCATGGGTCTCCAAAGACCCCTGCATCCACGCATCCATCTCAAACACTACTGCATTCCTTGGGGGTCCCTTGGGTGGTCCAGGCCCCAGGAGACCATTAGCAAAGCAGGCCTTCCACCTCATGGTGGTCCCCAGCCCCTCTCCCACACCCTGCTCTGGAGAAACATGATCCGGGCTGTTTATGGGGTGTGGGCCCTGATATGTGGGTGGCAGGCTGCTGAGCCATCGGCAGGCAGTAAAGTCTTAAACGTGGGCCTGTTCTCCAGCCACAGCTGCCACATCAAAGGGCCAAGCTCCCTACAAACTTCGCCTTAATTAAAAAGTTACGGTAATCCTCAGGATGGAGGCAGGTTGGACACCCCCGGAGACAGAAATTCTCTCTGTGGCCACAGACCAGGCCTTTCCTTCCACCCCAGGTGCTATTAAAAGTGGACAACGCTGTAGGTGTCACAGGCTCCCGTGAAATAGGAACGGAAATGCTTCCTTGCCCCGACCCCAGGCTCATAATTGTTGCGGAGGGATCCAGGGCCAAACATTTGGAAAGGGGCAGCTCTGGCGTCTTGGACAGATTTCTCTTTTTCTCGTGTTCCCAATGCTTTGGGGTCTTTCACAGCTGTGCTTTCACATGCCTCAAGCCCACGAGGAGGCGTGTTCGAGAACCCCAGGTAGGAACCCTGAGCCCCATTCCCTATCTGTAGCCAGCACGGTGATTAATATCTCAGTCTCGCTGATGTGCAAACCCAGCCCCGGCCATGGGAAGGGGGCTGGCTGTGGCCACCCAGTATATCAGGGACAGGACCCCGACCAACACCAGGGCCTGAGGAGGTTACCCCCTTCAAGATCCCAACCAGATCAGCCCACAGTTATGAAAGTCACAGAGATAGCAATACTTACCCACATCTCCTGGACCCCTTGTGGGTGGCCAGGGTCATGTGACCGGCCCATGAAGCCCCGTGGTGTGAAATGTGTCCCTTCCTGGCTGCAGCAGGGAAAAACCAGCATAGGATCATAGTCTCTCCCACTGCCGTGACTGGTAACAGTGGCCCACAGAGTGAAGCCTTTGTGTGTCTGGCCCTTGCAGTAGTATCCTTCTATCCTGCCCCGGGTGCATGCATGCACATGCACACATATACACACATAAACTCTGACTCTTAGTGTGCAAAAAAATACAGTGTGGCTGTGTTAATCCACAGAGATTTTTTTTTCTGCAGCTCAGTGCTTCCTAACCTAACCTGACCTAACCTGACCTAACCAATATGCTAAATTAGCTCAATGAGCCCACGCTATTTACCAGTTCACTTGTCCCATAGGGTCCCAAAGACCACCCAGGAGAAAAGTGACATGAAAGAAGATTTCAGCTCAAACATAAGATAATACTTTTTCACGCACAGGCCTCGGTTCTCAAAGTCAGAGGGCAAATCCCCACCTCTCTGCTGGGCCAGGTATTGGTTTGTTGTGTCTCTGCACCAAATGGAGCTGGATTCCTTTAAAAAAATATTTAGAATAGCTTTAAAAAAATAAAAATAAAATTTTTATTATTTTACTTTTATTTTTTTAAAGTTTTTTTTTTTAACTTATTTATTCATGAGAGAGAGAGGAAGAGACATAGGCAGAGGGAGAAGCAGACTTGATCCCAGGACCCCAGGATCACGACCTGAGCCAAAGGCAGATGCTCAACCGCTGAGCCACTCAGGCATTCCAAATTTTTATTATTTTAAATTGTGGTGGGATACACACACTATAACGGTCACCATCTTAACCATCTGCTGGTGTAGAGTTGAGTGGCATTCAACACACTCACACTGCTGTGCAACCATCACTGCCATCCACCTCCAGGGCTCT
The DNA here is from genome assembly GCF_011100685.1 of Canis lupus familiaris. Classification (NCBI taxonomy): domain Eukaryota; kingdom Metazoa; phylum Chordata; class Mammalia; order Carnivora; family Canidae; genus Canis; species Canis lupus. The sequence goes on from NC_049225.1 coordinate 29,053,403, forward strand.
TCATTTTGCAAAACTAAACTCTAAGAAAATACCAAGACATTCCAAGACGAGCTGGGCAGCTTCAGGACATGGTGTGATCTCTGCTTTTGCACTAATATGTAGCTGAGGCCAGATGGTCTCCGGCAGAGCATGTGGAGCAGAAACCAGTGGAGGGGAGTGGAGAGTCACCTGCTCGTTCCCAGGGACCCCTCTCCTGAGCATTGCACCTTTGTGCAAATAGCAAACAGGCTCCCGGGGAGGGGGGTGGTGAATCATCCACAAGTTCTCTGTGGTGGGGAATGAATCTTTTTTAACAAGCCCCGAAAGACTGACGAACAAGTTGAAAGAAAGCTGGGCGAGGCCGACTGTCAGCTGCATGTGCTCCGGGGCCCGGCCTCCTTGTGCAGTGCGGAAACCGTGCAGCTGTATGTAGCTGCTGTGCGTCCTGGGTGCTATCATGGTGCCTCACATGTCTCGTTCTTGCGGTTTCTGCAGTGATCCAGTGAGGTGGGCTTTCTTACCCTTCTTTAACGGAATGAGAAACCTAGGCTCCAAAAAATCAAGTCACTTGTCTCAAGTCACATAGCTAGTCAACAGCAGAGCTGTGGTTCAAATCCAGTCTCTTTACTTCCAGATCCAGGGCTCTTTCTACCTCCCTAGAGCTGCCCCCGTTCAATCAGGGAGTTTATGCCTAAGGTCACACCATGCACAAAGCCGGGACTCAGATGAACGGCATCGGAGTCCTGGGCCGAGGCTCCCTGCTTCCCGCACTGGCAAGAAATTTCCACAGGCGCGATGCCTTAATGAGAATGTTTAAGGTAGTGTCAAAACAGAGGGTATTATTTCATCTACAAAGATGTTCACAGGGGCTGAAGGGCGCCATGAAATACTTACTTCTGTGACCAACCATCGCTGTCCCGTTTCAGTCCCAGACTCTGCCCGAGGATCTGGGCTCTGCAGTATCGAGCACCACATACACCATCTCCCCAGATACACTGGTGAGGAGCAAAGCAAAAGCAAAACAGAGTAATTTCCTTTCTCGTCTCCTGCATAGGTGATTGTACGATAGGACCGTTGGGAGGGAGAGGCGATTTTGGATGATGGAATGAAGTGGGTACCTCCCGATGTATTCCTAAAAACACAAAGAAGCGGTGTTTATGTTTCTGAAACATGAAATCAGTCGAAACACAAGTAGGTAAAGAAAGGGAAATTAGAAAGAAAATCACCAATCATTTGATTGTAGGACGACCCGTGAACATTCACATACTTGATTGTCCTCTGCAAGTCTGTAGAAAAGATGATGATTAAAAAAAAAAAAAAAAAGAGAGAGAGAGAGAGAGAGAGAAAAGCAAAGCAAAGGTGGTGGTTTCAGCATGTGTTTTGCAAGGATGGGCTCTGGTGGTTGGAGAGGAGAGTGTCCTGGAACAAAGGACGGCCCTCATGGTTGTGCAGGTTCTGTGGATTCGTGAGCATCCTCTGATGTGTGCTCTTTGCCTTCCAGCTTCCTCTCACCCTCCCCGGGCCCACTCCAGGCTTTCTGTCCTGGGAACAGTGCACTGCAGCTGTCCCATCCCCTGGCCCGGGCATTTCTGCCTGTCAAGGCCCTTGCACACCCACTGGCCCTGCTGTGCCTCGGACCCACTGCTGGATCACCTCCATGACGCCTCCTGGGCTTCCTCTTCCTAGCCCTTTAGGATTTTGTGCAATGCTAGATCCACCGCCTCCTGAGGTCTTCCCTGAGCTCAGGCTCCTGGCCTTGGTGGCTGCCCTGCTTCTCTGCTCTCCTGTGTCCCCTCTAGCCTCTCCCTGGATCTGATGGCCATTGTTTTGCAGGGGGTCTGATGGCAGACCTCACTCCTCTCTAGGCTGAGAGGTCCTTGTGAGCAGGGAAGTGTCCACACACTGCACCCAGCACAGAATATGGCTCGGAGCCTGCACCTAAGAAATATAAGGTGAGCAAATCCCATGAAGGTGGTGTCTGTGTTCCTATTGTACAGATGAAGAAACTGAGGGTCACAGAGGCCAGGTGATGTACGTGTCTCATATCCCCAGTGCCTTAGAGGTCATATCTGGACTACAGTCTGAGTTAGCTACTCCCTGGTACTTCCACCTGCTGTAAAGTTTGAGTCCTGCATGGACCTGGAACCTAGGGTGTGTTTGAGGCCATGCCCTTTGGAGCTCAGGCTTTCTCTCTTAGAAACAGAGGCTTGGAGTTAAGAAGCCATGTGATGTGGTGCCTCTGCAGGGGTCGGGGGTTTGTTTTCTGCACGGGGGCAAGTATGGGGAGAGGTGGCACGAGGATTTGGGGGAAGGAGTCTCCACCTTTGATGGACTTCCAAGCAAACAGATTAACCAGGGTCAGGTTGGGACCCCAAAGTGGAGGAACAAAGTTGTGCCAACTCCTCCATTCATGTGTGCTTACACAGCCTCAATTATACGGGGGCTTTCCATCTCCTATTTGAAAGGTAAGGTTGAAAGGGGAGATGAAATTATGAAAAGAGATAAAAATGAAAGCAAAAAGGCGGTGCTCTTCTGAAAGGACCTCACGAACTAGCAAGAGCTATCTCTGGCGGTAAAAGGAATTACACGCGGGTGAAAAACACAGCCCTAATCATAGCTGCCAGGGGCTGCCCGTGACCGGGCCGTCAGCAGCGACGCGGGCCCTCTCCCGTCCTAGGCACACGCACGCAAGGCCGAGAGCGCCACTCGTTTAACGCACGTCTCCAGGATGCCTACTGGGCGCGCATCCCCGAGGAGGTGAGGGCTCTCGCGGTCCCAGAAAAGCGGTAAGAAAACGTAATAAAGAAACCTCAGGGCAAATCTTCAATGCACGCTGGGAGCCCAGAAGAAGGACTGATCATCTGCCTGCAGGAAGTGGGGCCGGAGTCAAGGAGACACGTGAGTAAGCCTGGATGGGCGAGGGGACAGGGAGGGAGGCCGAGGAAAGAGTCTCCAGCACAAGCAGCTGCACAGAGCACCTGCAGATTCGCTGGTGGTGGCGGGGAGGAGGGGGACGGTATGGGGTCCCGGGTACGAAACCTCTAGGGTGTGGGGTACGAACTACACCTCATCTCCTCTTACCTGATTTATTCATCACAGTAATTTGAAGCAGGCGCTGTTATTACCCCATTTTAGGGAGAAGGTGGGGTCCCTGAGGTTAAGTAGCTTGACAAAGGTCACAAGGCCAGAGTGGACTCAGACCCAGATCTCTCTCTAAACCCGCGCTCTGGATACTCCAATGTCTTCCAAGGTGTTTGGGGGTAACATTCTGAGGGTCAGGGGGCTGGAAGTGGCTTCGCAGGGCATTTCTGGGTCAGGCTCTCTCGGGAGGTTGGGGTCACGATGTCGGCTCACTCGCGTGGCTGTCGGCAGCAGGCTTCGGTCCCTTATGGTGTGGGCTCTCCACAGGGCTGCTCGTGAAGCGGCGGCTTTGCTTCCGCAGAGCACGTGATCCGAGACAGGAAGAACAGGACAAGACGCGAGTATCTGTGACAGCCCGTCTTGGAAGTGACGTGCCATCCCTTCCGTTGGATGCAATTGCTCACGCAGCCGGACCCTGCCTACCATGTGGAGTGGAGGCTGTGAGGCTGGGATCGGAGGAGTCATCTCACTCACGGCACCACAAGTCATTGGGACTTTTTGTCCTAGAAGGAAGTGGGTGAGGAGGCTGGGGACCCGATGCTTGGCTTCCCTTAGTGGGGGGGCCAGGACCAGAGTTTAGTAGAAGAAGCATATAGAGAAGCCCACCTGGACCCCCGTGAGAAGCTGAGTTCTTCCCTTCCAGCCACAGGACGGCCTGTCCCTCTGCCCCAGGGCTCCTGAGCCGGAAGCAGTTTGTCAAAAGGCCTCTGCACACAGTAGGTGCTCCCTGCCGTGCTGGTGGAGTTAAATCCAGCTGCAGCCACAGCTCCGGCGACCCTGGATGACATGGTCGCGTTCAGAAAGCCCCACCCCTTGCACCCACTCCCCAGGCCAGCTCATCTCCTGTCCCCCCTGAAATCATGACCCCCATGCACCCCAATCAGGCACACCCCACAGACCTGCCGCATGCCAGGCAGGCATGCACGGCTGCTCCGGAAGGCCTGGCTTCTCTTTTTGAGGATTTTATCAGCACATGACAATAAACAGAGCTCATGGGGTCCTCGATGTCTCAGGGATGCATTTTAATTACTGTCTCCTTCCGAGGAGACAGACTAGCCCTGCTTCCTGGTTGACCCCCACACCCTCACAAGCAGAGCTGAACCTGGGGTCTTAGGGCCAGAGCATCTCGGAGTGTGAATGATCGGTTTGCAATTAGCACTTCATTACAGGGACACTCTTTGTCCACAGAAGCAAGACCGGCTCCCAGAGCCAGGACAGGGTCTCCTCTGGAGATAGGGGTCAACATCAAGTGGGTCTTTCTAGAACCCACTCCCCAGAACACCACTCCTTGCTCAAAACTCTTTTTTTACACATCCCGAGCTTCAGGACCAAGCTCAGACTCATCCGCCTGACCCACGAGCTCTGCGGTGGTCTGGCCGCCACCCGCCTCCCACCGCCCGCACCCTGGTCCCTCAGGGGCCTCCCACGGTCAGATTCAACCATGATCGGCCCATGATTGGTGCCGTTTTCACCTCATCTCTGCCCTGCCTCTGCCCTGAATCTCTTTCCCTTCCTCACTAGCATCTATGCCCACTTCGGGATGGGTGGCCACCCTCCCACCACCCGGACAACCTTCCGACAACCACGCCCATGCTGGATTCCATCCCTGATCCTCCTGCCCTCGGCGTGGCGAGGTGCCGGTGCTGTGCCTCGACCCTCGGCCGCTTCCTGGGTGGCCCCCGCTTTCTGTGAGCACTGTTACCTGCATTCAGGTGAGCTGGCTTGTGAAACGAGGCACGTGGGATGTCACCACGGGAGGGAGGGGGGACCTGCCTGGCACAGCCCTAGGCCGCTCACGCCCCGCGTGCCCCTCCTTGGCCCTCATCACTGCCGTCCCTGGGAGCACGTGGCGACAGCTCCTGAAGTCCCTGCTGAGAATCGCAGGTGGTCAGGCCAACCCGAGGCACTGCCTTCTGTCCCTGCAGGACCGCGGGGTTAGGTCTACTGACACCTGGCCTCTTCATTGCTTAGGGCTCCTTCCTGCTCACACGCGACATGTCCCCCATGCCTTGGGACAGCTGGGTGGGGGTGTGCAAGGAGCAGCAAGGGCTCCGAGTAGACGTGGCCCCCACCCCCACATCGCAGCGAGGAGCGCGGGCTCCAAGCAGGACCGTAAACTCACGGAGCGTCACCGGGCCCGTCGGCGGGACGATGACAAGTGGAGGGCATCGTGTAGCCTTACATCTGTCCTTCCTCTCTCCGTCCCTGCATTCAGAACATGCTGAATGCCAAGGGCACGCTGGGTTCCAGGAGGAAGGAGCACGAAGCAAACACAGCCTGCCCTCGAGAGCGCCCCGTCCAGCGGGAGAAGGAACAGGCGGCCGTGCCAACATTGGATTCAAACCACCAGCCCTGCGGGGAGATGCAGCCACGGCTTATGGGAGATTTTTCTGGGGAGCAGGCTTCCAGAAAGCTTCAGACCCGAGGGGGTTAGGGTCTCGAAGGACTCTTGCAGGCTTGTAGCTGCACTCATGCCTCAGAGAGCCAGGATCCGCACCCCCCTCCCAGAACTGGAACCCGGTTCTCAGGGAGATGAAGGTTCAGCTGCCAGGGTGGGTGCGTGGGTGGGGGTGGGATGGCAGGAACAGCCAGGAACTCGTGGGGACGATTGCATTCTCCGAGTCCTTTTTGCCAGGATCTGAGGAGGCCTGTTTACATGGGTCCCCCCTGTGGTCTCTGCTGCTTAATATGCCTTTTGAAAATGATGCTCAGTGGGATGTGTGCACATTTGTAATTACAAAGACGGGGCTGGTTTTTCACGATCTGTGCCTGCTAATTTCTCAGTCGCAGGAAGGGAAATAGCAAAATGTCCAAAATGCGCCTCGTTGAGCGGGTTCCCTGATAGCACTGCAGTGCTTCCTATTTACAAAGCACTTTTATTCCTCCCCCCACGAGGGAGGCCGGCCTGCTACTATTAGCCCGGAGGGGAAACCGAGACCCACGAAGGAGCAAGGACTTGTCCAAGGTCACCTGACAAGTGGGCAGGGCAGGCAGGGGCCCCGCGGCTCTTCTGACAGCCCATCTGATGCCCTGGCCTATCAAGCTGGGGTGGAGAAAAGGAGGGATGAGGCAAGAAATTCCCAGAACCAAGTCGGCTTCCCCTACGAGGTAGGCATCCTGCCACAAGGAATGGCTCATCAGGGGCCGCTGGGTGAAAACCCACATTCAGGGAAAGCCTTCCCAGTAACTGAGATCCAGCCCGAGGCTTCCAGGAGCAGAGCCGCACATGGAATGAGGGCGGGCTAAGATTTCAGCCAACCCTTTGAAACTGAGCCTGCGGTTGAAGTCAGGTCAACACATTCACAGGCGTTTTGGGCTCTATCGACGTCTGGGGTGGGAAACCCACCCGAAAGCTGTTGAAATGCAGGGGCCAGCATTGCTTCTGCAGAACAGTGGCTCTTTGAGTGGAAGGTGTTCGAGAATTAAGTTTCCCCAGTGTTCCCAGGACTCAGACTTACAGCCAAGGGGGGCCGGGGCCCCCAGTGCCTGATGGAGCCACTGATAGGTCCCTGCTGGCTAAAAGTGATGACATTGGCAAGAAACTGATCTTTCTGGGGAGCAGAAACTCTAAGAGCACTCAAGTGCAGAACACAAGGCAAGTTGTGTTACCTGCCACAAAGCCCCGGCTTTCCTGCCCAGGGGAGGGGTGAGGGGACCACTGGCGTTGGGTTTCAGGAATCCCGGACCAGCCCGACCCTGAAGGAGGAAGCTGCAGCACTGAGACCCCCTTATCTTGTCTGGCACCCTCCCTCTTCACAGGGGACCAGGACATGCTCAGGCTGGAGGCAGCGACCGTGTCACCCACTCGGTCCTGCTGTTTTGCGGACAGAGAACCTGAGCGCACCCCGCTCCACCCCCCAGCAGCACCAGGACAGTCGCCTCTGGACAATAGAGAGCATCAGCCATGAGACTCAGAACCAGGTCTCCGGATTCTGCACCGTTCATCCGGGCTGGCAGAGGAAGCAAAAATCAAAGCCCCCAGCCCTTGGTCACCATGTCGCACACAGGCCACAGCCGCAGCACACCTACATCTGGCCTCCTTCACACTCCTTTTGTGAGCCCTCTGAGTGCCGTGTCCCGCCTGTAAGCTGATGCTCGCACACAAACGTCTGGCCAGAGCAGGTTTTTGTTGCTGGGCGATGTTTGTTTAAAAGCTAGGTCAGTATGTGAGAAGCAGCTCCTGCGTGGCTTGGCTCCCTTAGTGCAAGTCAGCCATGCTCTGTCCCTCCTGGTCGACGCCTGCTGAAGACCAAGGGCATCCGATGTGAGCGTCACGTGGCACAGCCTGAGATCGTTCTGGGGGCCGGCTGTGGGCCTGCTTCTGAGAGGCAGCTCAGGCCCAACGGAGCTGACTGTGGGTGCAAGAGGTGGCCCTCTCGAGGCAGGGCGGTCCTCAGGTCGATTCTGGGGTTGGATGAGGGTGGGCTCCAGTTGCAAGACTGCGGGGAGCACTTTCCATGGTTGTGTGCAAGGGCATCCATCTGGGAAGTCCCTCATTTCGTGAGATATTCGATTCTGAATCCCTGAAAGTTTGAGAAGCTGTAACATGGTCATCGGAAGGCACCTCCCAGCCCCATCTGTAGCCTCCCCAGGTGTCTCTTGGTGTCCTGCTTGCACGTAGTCTGGTTGAAGCTGGAACATCCTCTTCTGACTTCAAAACCTCAAGCGTTGAAAGTCTTGGCCCTGGTTGGGTGACCCCAACTGCTGAAAAACTGCTGCATCATATTTTTCTAATAAGTGTGTTCTTTCCATAGGACAGTCACTCTGAGGGCTGGAGTTTCCAGAAAGGAGTGTAAAAACTCTCTGTGGTATAAAGAAGCCTTTCTTCTTAAGTGCAATTTGAGAAACAATCCCCCTTCGGGGAGGGCCGTGACACTTCATGTGTAACATACACGAATGTCCCCTGGCAGCTATGGCCTGGGGGTACCCAGTATGGCCTGAGCCCTAGGTGGGCACAGAGGCGGTGGGGGTAGCTAGCTCTCATTCTCTTTCCAAGCCTCTTTCAGTTAAGGAAAGGCTTAGGGTTAAAAATAAGATAATAAGGACATTGGAATCATTGAATACCAGATCTAGGAATTTCAGTTTTCTCAGCTGTGAATGAGACTTGAATGAGAATGTCCTCAGTGGCCTGGTGAGATCTTACCTACAGGGGTGACGTCAAAGACCAAGCCTTTGGCCCCCCATCAAATGCCCACCAAGCCTCCCTAAGATATGAGTCTCAAGAATGAAATCTCCTCCTATTCTTGTGGGATGGTCATGACTTGCTATGACAGAGTCAGTTACATAAATGCAATATGAAGACTCCCCATTTTCTCCGATATGTTTTGTTGTCCCTTTGCCAACTGGAGATAGTAGCCCGGCATGCAACCCCTTGAGTAGTCTTCCCCGGGGACCAGGGTACAGGTGTTTTTCTAAAGCTCTTGGTTGCAAAGTAGCTTAGAGTCACGGGGAACCAGTACTTGGAAGTGCCTGGAAGAGCACCTAGTCAAGTCTTTCCGTTTTGTTGCAAGCGTTTCTGAGGCTCGGAGAAGAAAAGAGACTCAAGCAGTTGATCTGTATCCATCAGATTCTCCTTTACAGAAAGGAGACAAGTTGCAGAGAGAAAAGTTCCCAGCTATCATAGGCACTGGGGTTTGAAAGTCACGCACACACGTTTGTTCATGTTTGGTGGGATGAATAAGCCGTTGAGTACATCGATCTTCAGAGAGTGGTGAGTGGAGCAGGTGAGCAGGGAGGCCTTTTCCTGTCCTGGCTTCCCGGCAGCCCTTTAAACCTGACTTTAGTGGAGTGAACTAAGTTGGCTCATTGAAATGTAGAGGATCTGTGACCAGAATGAGAGGACTCGGGCATGCAGAGGAACCTCCGATAACCCACCTGCTGGAGGCACCCTGATGCCGGGAGGCTTGGGTTTTAGGGCTGCTGGGGTTCCACCGAGGGTGCAGGGATAAGGGTTTCTGAGCTCCTTGGTGCTCCTAACCTGGTCCGTGGACCATCAGCCTCAATGTCACTGGGAGCTTGTTGGAGATGTAGAAACTTGACCCCACCCAGTCCTCCTGAACCAGAATCTACATTTGCACAAGCTCCCCGGTGATTCCCATGTACATTAAGTTTGAGAAGCAGTGGCTTAGGAGATAGTCTTAAAAAAAAAAAAAAAGAAAAGACTCTATGGACAAAAGGCAGTGAGCAGCGCCGTGAGGGTCGGGTGGCAATCCCATCTCTAGAACAAACTCGCCGCGTGGCCCTGGGAAAACCACGGCCATGTTCAGAACGGCAGCTCTCTCATCTGAAAACGAGGGGGTTGGACTGGGTGATCTTTATTCTCCAGCCTCGCAGGCATCTCTGATATGAGCTGGGAGGGGGAGCCCCACTCAGCTGAAGATCAGAGAGCTTCTTGCTGTGTAAAACACTCCCTAATCAGCCTTATGTCAAGTCCCCCGCCCCCCGACTAACCACAGTGACAAGTCCCAGGAGTGCACCTTGTCAGGCTGTGAATAAAGTTCAGGCAGCTTGGTTAATTACCCTGACACCGAGTAGAGTTAGCTACCCAGCAGCTCGGGAACTCGTCTTAATGATTATAGGAACGCACATGCCGTGGCTTCCGGCACAGCCACCACCTCTGCAGCCTACAGCTTTGTTTTAGAGGCACAGACTCAAACAGAAGGTCCCCAAGGGCATCGGGAGTCCAGGTAGGTTCCCTTGCCCATTGCACACGGGCGTGAGGTCATTTTCCACATGTGTCATTAGTGAAGCCTTGTAACCATAACAGACAACTCGGCTTCTTTCTCTCATGCGTCTGCTTGGAGCCTGCTCTGAGTTCTCCACTGCGGACAAGAAAAAGCCATGCTGGACGTTCTCCTCATAATTCTCCAGTCACATCTCCGTTGATCTCTACCTCAGACCCTCTGGCCCGACCCCAGAGGGCTCCACTTGGTTCCCCGTAGCTTCATTTCCATCCACATATGGAAACACATCCTTTCTTCTATTTGGGCACATTGCTTCTGCTCAAAACACTCCCCTCTGCTCTTGACTGTCGCCTTTACTCATCTTTTGGATTTAACGGTCTATATCGCCTCCCCTCCAGAAAGATATAGCGTCTATATCATGTCCTCATGCTCGGGCTGAGTGCAGACATTTCTGAAGAGTTCTGTGCTACATCAGTTATACTGGACATGACATGCAATTTGAAGAGTTTCCCTACAAAACAGAGAACTCTGGGTTGTCTGAGACCACGCCTGACTTACTTACCATCTAAGCTCCATGAGGAAGCGGACTGTTCTCTGTGTCATTGACAGCTGTATTGGGGGTGCCCTGCACATTGCCTGGCACACAGCAGATGCTCAGTAAATGTCCTTTGGGTGAATGAAGAAATGAATTTCCTCTGTTAAGGATGGTGTCTGGTGCGTGACGAACAACAAATGTTGGTTCAAAGTCAATGGAAGGAAGAATGGAGGCTTCTCTGGTTTCAGCATAAAGTCTGGAGAGGAAAAGCTCATTAGGACGGATTGCTTGATAGGCTGAAGCGCACAGGTGCCCACAGCCCAGTCAGCGCTGAAGAGGCGTGACACCAGACAAGAAGGCGAGACTTGTCTCACGACTGTGGGACCTGCCGTAAGAGGTGCAGAGAGAGGACTTCCATGAGAAGATCACTCTGACTGAACGACTGTGGGAAAGTGTGAGTGCTCTGCTCCCTCAGCTGGTGTGCACATCCTTTCTTGCATGTGAGCTGTCTGAGGGCCTAGAAGGCTGACCCCAAGCCCAACCTTTCATCTGGACCAAGAAGTAGAGGCAAAGAAGGGATTTCTCTAGACGGGCCCTTTAGAGAGGACAAGACAGTCTCAATTTTTACAGCCAGCAAATAATGCAACTGAGATTGGAAGCCACTTCCTTATGGACCTTAAACCCAGGGCTCTTCCTAAGCATCATGCTCTGAAAAAAGCTGAGAACTCTATTTTATTTATTTATTTATTTATTTATTTATTTATTTTTAGGCAAAGGCTGTTTAAAAATATCTGTTTCTTTATGTGTGGTGGCAGCAGTGGGATTAAAGCCCAATATCCACATGCAAAAATAATCGGGTAAAAAGAATTGGGGCATTTCTGGAAAGGCTTTCCATTTTTCTAAGCCACTTTGCATCAGGTTGCTTAGCTCACCTCTCAAAGCCCAAGGTTGGAGAGGAAAGGCTCTATTCTATTTACTGTTAAAAAAAGACTTCTCTCCCTCCCTCCCTTCTTTTTCCCAAGCAACCCTTCAGCCTAACAAAGAAGCTTCCCAGGGAGCTGTGTTGAAAGTTTTTTTTTTTTTTTTCCCCCACATGATCCAGGGCACAGAGTAGAGGAGGGGGAGATAGGATAGGTTGATGATAAGATATCCAGATTTGGAAGTCAGACACATGTGGGCTTCAACTCACTTTTACCACTGATGAGCCACATGACCTCTGCCAAGGGATTTAACGTCTCTGAGCCTCTGTTTTCTCATCTGTACACGGGGGATAATGGTAGTATTAATGGCTTGGCCATTTTACAAGATGGTGAGATAAGTACAAGCGAGATATTTAGTATGGAATAACAAACCCCAGCCATGACTCCAAAATTAGGAAGTTCTGAAAACTGCAAGTCTTTCTCATAACTCATTTGGCTGTAAAATCTGATCTTAGTTGAACTCACTTGGCAACAAAATCCATCTTGGAAAAAAAAAAGGAAAAAAAGAAAAAAAATTCCAACTTGAACTTACACAACGTGATTCGGAGCTGAGATTGTGACTAGATGTGTGTTTTGCCGCGTGTGTTTGCCATTCATGTGTCCAATTATAGGGTAATGCCCCAGTATCCACAAGGAGTCCTAGGTCACATAAACCACGTGAGCTGTATGTACCATATTACCTTTCAAAAGTCTAGAATGGTTTGATTTCCAAAATATGTGTGGCTCCAAAGATGTCACTCAAGGGATTGTGGACCTGTCTGGTATCCGGCCATGCTGGCTACCTGGTACCTGAGAATTATCATCAGCTCTGCTTCAGGGATTTTGCCAAGGACACGCAGAGACTATCTGCCTATGAGACTATCCTCAGGTGTTTTTTATCCCACAACCATGACCTTGACCAAAAATATCTCTTTGACATTCAACTTGAACGTGCTCCACTAGAAATCCATTTCCTTAGGTATTTCAAGCAGTTTGGTCTTTGAGAGACCACTCGTAAAGATAAAAATTGAAAATGGGTTGAGTGAGTGTTGAGAGTGAGAGGTACTCATAAACCAGGACCAGAGAAGAATAGGAGCCAGACATAGATAGAATCATGGGAGTGAAAATGTGGCCAACAGGGCAACAGCAGGGCCAGCTCTGGAAGTTAAACAGAACTTTGACACCTGGGAAGTTTTAGTTGTACCAAAAGGGTAGAGGAATGAAAAAGATTCCCAGCATCCCCGTCTTTCTCTATCAAAAGAATGTGGGAAAGCTTTATAATAGAAGACACGAATCTAATCTAATTAACATAGAGTTAAATGATAAAATGTTATATACATAAAGGAAAGGGAAGAGATAAGTTGAAGAAGGCTGCTACATTTGACTTAGAAAAAAAAAAATCTAGCTCTCGAGTTTCCTGGCAGCCAAGGGAAAAAAGGAAAGCATGATAGTTACATATTCTCATAGTATGTGTTTGGAGTACTTATTGCTGCCTAATGAACTGCCTCAAAAGTTAGTAGCTTAAAATAATCACTTGCATTTACTCCAGATTTTATGGATTAGGAATTTGGGGAGAGTCTGGCTGGGCAGTTTATCTCTGGTATGCATGGTACTGGCTGGGGCGGCTGGAGCCATAGGAATGATTTCCAAGAATGGCTTCTGTAGTTTCACATCTGGTGCAGCATGCCCTTGGCTTCTCTCCCCATGCATCAGCTCATCCTCTGGGGCCTCTCCATGGGGCTTGGATTTCTTACTGCATGATGGTCTTAGAATATTTGCACTTTTTACATGGCAGCTGGTTTCTCAGAGACAGGAGTAGAAACCATAAGACAAGTCAAGGTCCATGCTGAGAACCGGCACAGCGTCAGTTCCACTGGATTCTCTGGATCAAGGCAGCCAGAGGGTCTGCTCACAGACAAGGAGCTGGAGAGATAGACTCCCACTCCTGAGTGAGGTAGAAGACAAGGTCACCTTGCAGGAGAGCACGCAGAAGGAGGGATACTGTTGTGATCGTCTCGGGAAAAATAATCTGCTACAACAGGATAAAAAGGAAGCATATACATTTGTCAGGAGGAATGACAGTTTTCTAGCCCTGAACTTGTAAGATGAATTATGCGGCAGCTTTTCTAGAGAACAGTCATTGCACATCGACTGAAACAATGTCATAAGAGCCAGTTTGAGGAAGATGTGGAAACAGCTCAGGATTTTATATACTTTTCTCTTCCTTTAGTTTTTGTTGATTTAAGTGATCTCTACACCCAGTGTAGGGCTTGAACTCACAAGCCTGAGATCAAGAGTCACATGCCCTTCTGACTGAGCTGGCCAGGCCTTCCTGTACTTTTTTTTTTTTTAATATTTTATTTGTTTATTCATAAGAGACACAAAGGGAGAGAGAGGCAGAGACACAGGCAGAGGGAGAAGCAGGCTCCATGCAGGGAGCCTGACGTGGGACTCGATCCCGGGTCTCCAGGATCAGGCCCTGGGCTGAAGGCGGCGCTAAACCGCTGAGCCACCCGGGCTGCCCCTTCCTGTACTTCTTAATTCTAAAAGCTGAAAACCTTGTTCAAGAACTCTGGCCCCTGAAATTAGTGCTAGTTCCTGGAATTGAATTTTACCTTTCAGCTGACTGACGATCATATCATGTAGCAGCATCGTGTACTGTGGGAACCATTTAGCTGTGTGCTTGGTTCCTGCCCTCCTGGCAACCCAGCTTGTAGGGGAGGCAACACGCATAACCATACAAAGTGTTAAGTGTGGACCTGGAGTTTTCAGCTGTTATCAGAGAGCTGCCTACATTAAATTCATGTTAGACATGAGATGTCTAGACACCTAGACATAGGTGTTTGTTAAGAATCCAGGAGCCTGTCCCTATCTCTCCCTGCAGAGACCTAGGGAGCTGACCCATGTTGTGAGAGGTCAGAGCAGGATCACTACTAGTGGCCAAAGCTAAAGAAGGACTTGCTCTGCTCAGGGACTGTTCTAGGTGCTTCCCATTACGTTAGCTAATCTTCCCACTAGCTCAATGAACTATTGGTCTCCATTTATCAGATAAGAACTTGGAGACTCAGACAGGTTTCAGAACCCGTCCGAAGACACACACATGGTTTCTAATGGCAGATGCCTGGACTCACCCAATAGATCTGGATTCAAGCCCATGTTGATGGATTCTGTGAGTCTAGGTGACCAGAGAGGACTTCCAGAACCCTGTATCCCGTGCCAGGCTGCTATTAACTCCTGGGCCATGAGACTGTCTCCAAGATGTTTGTCCTCGTATTCAAAAATGTGGAAATCCTCAACGCGATGAGTTTTGTTAATGTGCTCTCTTCAGAAGACAGCGGGTTGGAGAACAGCTACCAGCATCACATACTGCTGACACCTGCTACGTGTGTCACCCCCCGGCCCAGAGGGTTCATTTCACGTTGCCACAGTTTGGTGGTCTGTGAAAGGGGGATTGCATGGGGCCACCTCCAGACCATCTTTCACCTCAGTATGTGTCCTGTGTCCTGGCTGGTTTGATGTAGCCCCCATGCCCAGTACTGCTTATGGATTCACTGATTCCCTGGATTGTTTCATTCATTCAGTGCATCCAACGGGTGATTTTCCCTGGACCTGCTATTGCACTCAATTCTCAGAGAAGTCAATGTTTAAAGTGCCCCCTTAATTATCTATAAGCTGATTTTTCCCATCTCATTTCACTGCTCAGCAACCCCCCCCCAGGCTTTACCTGTCTGCGTATGCCCCACTTGCCCCAGCACGCTCCTCACAGGACCACCCTCACTATTCGAAGGGAAACCCAGCGGGCTGTGACCCCAGCACCTGTTAATTCTAATGGGCCACCGTTCAGGGGCCTTCTGCCCTGGGGCAGACCCTCCACTTCAGTCCTACCTCAATCCTCTAGACTAGGCCACTTCCATTTCATAGCTGAAGTGAGGGAGTTGACAGGAGATGACAACAATGTCTAGAGAATGTGGGTCCTTTGCCCCCATGACACTCCGTGTTGAGACAGGAGGACGCCCATCAGAAGAAGGGCGAGGTGAGGCTTCGGCGACGAAAGAACTCTCTGGTTTGATACTCCAGCAGCAGACTTTCCTCAACCAAGTGCAGAAGCCCAGCACAGGGCGAGGTCGGGGGCTGGAGGGGGGACAGGGAGGCACCCTCACCCCTGCAGGCGTAACCCCCAGAGTAGGGATGAGGAAGCCATTCTGTTAACCTACAGGTGGGGGAACTAAAGGGTCAAGAGAAGGAGCTCTTTGTCCAGGGTCACAGCAAGTTTATGGGTGAGAGGGGAGGTTGGGGTGGGGTGCAGTGCGCGGAAGGAAAAGCAAAATAAAGGCTTGCAAAAGGGGATATGGCACTGCGTTCCATCTGGCAGCCGCTCCCTGAGGGCCGGCTGGTACGCAGGACACCTGCTGCCCTGAGGATCATTCTCCACGCAAGGGGCTGCTCCCTGGGCCACCCTCCCTCAGCCAGCCCCTCCCCTGCTTTGCAGGATTTCTCTCTTTCCCGAGTTACCAACCACAGTGGCCGAGCTCCACCCCTGCTGCTGTTGGGGAGCAGGGGAGCTGTAGACATGTTCCTGGGGGGCCCTGGGTGGATAGGTGACTTTGAGTTTTTACCGCGGACAAGGAGGCAGCTGAGCCCAGAAGTGAGGTCCCTCCCACTCTGAGCCCTGTGCCCCGGCAGCTTCCTGACCAGTGTCCCTGCTTCCAGACCAAAGCCTGCTGTTCCTGGCTCCAGGGGAGAGGTTTTCAGGACACATTGCTCCCCACAGACCTCTTGGCAGGGGCAGGTAAAGAGGGGGTGAGGGCAAGCCTCCCTGCTCATCAGCACTCAGATGAGGGCAGGCGTCCCCACTCTGTCCCCTCAGTGACTTCACATGTTCTAGGACGGCTTTCACAATGCCTCCCGCCCTGCTCCCTGCACCCGGGGGTGCGTGGGGGGAGCGGTGCGGGGGACTATATGTGGAATTTGTTGAGATGAGCCAGAAGGAAGCAAAGACACTCTCTTCTGATTCATGACATGTGAGAACGTTCTTTTGACAGAAGCAGCTCCTAGTAATAGTAACAGCTCCCAGGCCCGCGACAGGCCCCAGCCCAGAACCTTCAGCACCCTGCCAAGTTCAGCAGCAGCCCTCTGCAGGAGGGGGCAGAGAGTAGGGGGGCAGAGGCTGCCTGGGGAGAGGCAGGGTTGGAGGCGGCAGGGGCAGAGACGGGGCACCAGGCGGAGGGAGAGCAGGACGGGGAGGCACAGGGACAACAGAAGTCACAGGGGGTGGCAGAGGGAGACAGGTGGAGGTGGACGCCCACACAGAGATTGGGGCCCTGCCTCCCAGCTCCCCGAGGCTGCTCCTGGGTCCTACAGGCAGCTCCCCGCCTGGAAGCCCAGCGGCTGGCCCCTTGGGGAGCAGGGCCGGAGGTGCCACATGCCGGGCCACCTGCCCTGGCACGTGTGGACCTCTGGAGCCCACCGGGGTTTTCAGGTGCCTTGGCCTGTAGCTCAGGAAAGTCTCCTTCCTCTTGGTGTCAAGATCCGGGGCCGGCTGCGTGCTGTTATTTGTTTCAAAAAAGAATATCTTCTTAAAAATAAAATGTTGCTTTTTCTCTTCTTAAAAATAACTTTTTCCCACCCCCGCTACTTCACTACAAAAGAAAACAATGCAAGCTCATCACCGGGAACTTGGAAAATGTAAAAGGAGACAAGAAAAAAAATAATAAAACATGAATTATAATCACATCACCTCGTGATAACCACCGCCAGCAACTGGATGGTTTTCTTTTCAGTCTTTTGTCAATGCATGGAGCTGTATAATTAGCAGTAATATACGGCAAGCGCTTTATTAAATAGTATTTGACATCACCATTTTATTAGTGTATATATTCTAAGCCACGGGTGCAGCTTTTCTTTATTGAGGTAATCTATACTGGAATATTTAGTTTGCATCTAACTTTGCTATCATGAATAATATTTTAATAAATATCTTTCTGCCTTCAACGCCTGCCTGTTTCTGACGGTATATATTTAAAGGAAGGATATATTTAAAGGATATATTTAAAGGAAGTGACTTACTATGGCAAAGGTCACGGACTTTTTAAACACACACATTCTAGGGGCGCCTGGGTGGTTCAGTAGTTGAGCACCTGCCTGGGGCTCAGGTCACGATGCCAGGGTCCTGGAATCGAGTTCCACATCGAGCTCCCTGGAGGGAGCCTGCTTCTGCCTCTGCCTTTGTCTCGGCCTCTCTCTCTGTATCTTTCATAAATTAAATAAATAAATAAATAAATAAATAAATAAATAAATAAATAAAATCTTTTTTAAAAAAACCCACAAACATCCTCTGTCCATGTACACACACATATACATACACATACACATAGGAGAGACAACATAGAGATCACAGTATATATCCATGCAGATACGTATAGAAATATAACTGCTCAAGAAGGCTGGTGTCTCCAGTTCTGGTGTGGACTCCCCCTGCCACTCCCCATTCCTCCAACTGTCACTCATCCTATACACCAAGGGTGAATCAAACCTCCTGAAAAGACTAATCTGATCACATCAGTTCAACACTTTTATTGATTCCCTTTACCTGGTATCTGCCACATAAAGAATGAGCGCACATCTACAACTATCTTTGCTCTCTATCTGCGTCTGCTGTTCCGTACAATTATTACCTATCATCTGTGTCTGGGCTGAGGCTCTATAGGCACAGAGGTGAACCAACCATCAACTCTCTCCTTAATGAGCTGATGGTTTGATGGGTTTTATTTATTTATTTATTTTTTGGTTTGATGGGTTTTAAAAAACACATAGTCCCTGGCCCCCTGTCGTGCTTTATTTCTTTTTATAGCACTGACAACTGACAACTACCAGTATTTCATTATTATATTATTTTATTATTATTTATTGCCTGTTGCCCCCGTTATACTATAAGCTTCACAAAGGAAGGGGCTTTCTCTGCTTTGTTGACGTCTGTGTCCACAGGGCCTGGTGCTGAGCCCAGAACGTGGCAGTTACAAAACAGATACCTGTGACTGAATAACTATATTCTGTGATATTGAACTGCCCATTCCTTTTGATCAGCTAGAAAAATTGGAAATGAAACAATGCTCAACCCCAGGAGTTTATTTCTCAAGCTCATAGTGCTTGAGATCTGACCTGGCCCCTGTCGTGATAGCAATGCCAGCAAGTCACATGCCTGCAAACAATCACCACCCCCTTCACTGTCGGGATGTAGGAAAAGGGATAAGATAAGATGAATTTCATGACCACTCTCTGGTGTCCAGAGGAGGCTCACAGTTGGACTACCTCCTTTTTAAGAGGTACAACAAGCACTCAATCTCAGCAAGTTACACAGCAGTGAAGCTCAAAGAGAATATTCACCAGGCTCTCTAAAGCTGTGATTGAAAGAAATGAAATAAGCACTTCCCTGCATCTCTTTTGTGGTATTGATTTTTGGGGTATTTTTAACAACTGTGAGCATTCGGTTTAAATAGTTAGAATTCCTTCCCAGTTACCTGTTCACTTTTGACACTAATGGCAGCCATGGGGCAAGGAACCACTGAAGGGACAGTACTGACAGAAGGAGTGACAGGATTTCAGGTCTCACATGTCATCGAGACTCCCCCCTCCACCTTTTTCCTGTTTTCCTTCATATTTACCTTTATTTGGTCTTCCTATCATAGTCTTTTCATAGATCCCTTTTATTTTCTTCTGTTGATTAAAAATAAAAACAATTGGAAAGTCCCTATCTTTTAATAGGAAAATTTAGTCCATTCACTTTTAGTATAGCAACATTTTTACACAATTTTATTCTTTCCGTTGGCTTTGTGTTTACTATTTAGTTTTGTTTCTTCTTTTCCTTTTTCTTATATTTTGCAGTTTGGGGGATTCTTCATTCTTCTTTCTTCTTGTATTTGTAATTTTGACTCAATTTTTAAATTCCACTAATGTTTTCCTTCTGTTTTCCCACACTCTTAATTAAATACATGCTTCTCTATCCTATGAAAACAAAATGCTAAATATTTTCCCTAGTGCTCCCCCCTCACTTCAATGTTGTATGGCCTTTAAAATTCTTTCAATTCCCCACTCTTCCTCTAGATGAGACTTTTAGAACCCTTTTACTTGTACTTTCTCTCCTTTGCCCCCCACCCAAATCCCACTTTTTCCCAAGATAGTATTATTATAATTAGTTCCAGACCGTTATTAGGTTTTCCTATAATATTGTGTCATTTCTATTTTAAGATCATTATTTAGCACTTTCATTACACATTCCAAGAAACTCTATAATTATCCATTTAAGTTTAACTATATATAGGTTAATTACTCACTGCTGTTTCTCTCTCTCTCTCTCTCTCTCTCTCTCTCTCCTTTTTTTCCCCCCTGTCTTCCATAGTCTCTGTTCTGATTCAATTTTATGGTCTGTATCCTTCCTTTATTATTGTCCTTAGATGGTGTGGTGGTTTTAAAATAAGTCCAAAAATTCTTTAATACTCCTCCCTTCATGAGGTAGAGCTTCGTTCCCTCCCTTGTGTGTGGCTGAAGACATGCTTCCAACAAGTAGAATGTAGAAGCAACAGCATGTGGCTTCTGAGACCAGGCCATAAAAAGCACTGTGGCTTCCTTCTTGCTGTCTTTTTTGGATCAGTAGCTATGGAAGAAGCAAGTTGCCATAGTCAAGAGCACTTGAGCAGCCTTGTGGAGACATCTGCATGGTGAGAAGTGGAGGCCTCCTACCTATCAGCCACTAGGAGTGAGTCATTTTGGAAACAAGTCCCCAGTCCATTCTGGTCAAATCTTCAGATGACTGCAGCTGCCACATTGTGATACCATGTTGAAGTATCCAGAGGAAGCTTCTTCATCTTCCATTATCTCCTTGGCTACAGGGATGATGAGGACCCAGCCCAGCTGCTCAACTCACTTGTTCAGGTTCCTGGGAAGACCAGTAGGCACTCTCAGGAACATAGCCTGGCCTATGAGGTCCTTCTTCTGGTTTCTCCAGAAGTTGAGTCTGGTTTCTCCTGGATCGTTCATTGTTTTAATCTTCTTCTTGGGCTGCTGAGACCCTAACTCTTGCTGGGACCAGAGAGGAAATGAAATTCTGTACTCTCTGTCAGACTGTGGGATTTGCTCACAATTGGCAGATCCTACTGCTGACTGACCCCAGCACTCATGACCTCCAGAGAAGGAACTGTGGTTAGATTAGATGTGGAGGGAGGTCCTTCTCAGAATAGCATCTGTCTCTTGACAATTCCTTGATCCCTGGTGAGAGGTGACTCCTCCATCCTCCAAATACTCATTGTCTTTGATCACATCCTACCTTGACATAAGTTATTTTGGATTTAGGTGGCCTCCCCCAACACACCGTGAGGACCTTGAGGACAATGATCATACTTAATTCTTCCTTGTTCTTCCAGCATCTGGAACAGCATGAATGCTTGTTGGAAACATGTGAGATAGAATTCATCTTTTTTCCCTGGTGGCTTGAGTAAAACACTGGTCTTTCCCTTTCATAGAGATAGTACTGGTGTACCCACTGAGGGTCCTAAAGACATACGTACTTAGAGTAGTTGGAAGTTGGGATGGGGCTGCTCCTTAATATCTCTACTGTCTTGCCTGAATTCTACTGCAGTTACAATATTTCCTTTAGGGATCTGTAGAAGGTGTAATGTGTGATCCATTGGGCTGGAGAAGAGGGGTAGAGTCTTTATTTTGTGCAACCCATATAGGTTCTGATCCACTTCTTGGAGTCTACCTGGAAGTCTGTTCTAGTAAACTCAAAAGAGTCAGTGTGAACTCTAGGTCGCCCACTAAAGGCCTTTATGGCCTCCCCACACTGGGATGGAGAGCACTGGCCTGGGCCATTGTTTCCCCAAGGGTGCCCTAGGGAGTACTTTTCCCATGAGTCACTGTGAAAAAAGGATACTGAGGTTAAAAATGTTTAGAAAACATGCCTAACTATGTCAGAGTACATTTGAATAAACAAACACAAAGCGGAAAATCAGTAAAGAAACCTGTTTGAATCTATCAAACCCAATTTTCTCAGACACACTTGACTGTGGACCTCATCCCCCTTCTATCATATAATGCCAATCAGGGAGTATTTCCTGTGGATAATACTTTGGGACAGACTGGAATCCAGGATTCTCAAGGGACCTTGAGGTTCTTGAGGAGTTCAGTTTCCCTTTAACTCTGAGGCAATATGGCCTAAAGCAATAATAGCTCTCAGAGTGTGGTCTCCAGACTGGTATCACCTGAGAACTTGTGGGAAATGTACATTCTTAGGCCCCACCCAGTCCTAGTGAACCAGATACTTCAGAGCTAGGGTCTAGCACTTTGCATTTTAGCCATCCACCAGGTGGTTCTGATGCAGGGTTAAGTTTGAGAACCTAATGGTTAAGACACAAACTCAAACCACCTGATCTGGGTTTAAATTCCACCTCTGATCTTCAATATCTTAGTGATCTTGGGTGAGTTTTTAAAACTCTCTTTGTGAAATAGCACCCATCTCATGAGGTTATCATAAGCATTAAGTGAATTAAAATATATGAAGCACCTGGAACAGTAACTGCGATGTGTTAATTACCTGCAAGTAATTATTATTCTCATTATGGAGTCGTTCTCTAAATTTCCACTAAAAGGGCAAAGTAGGGCAATAGATACTGAAACCTATGATGTGACATGGCTGGACTAAGGTTTGGCAGGAGAGGATGCACTGGTGTCATAACATTGTGATATCTGATCCCTGACCTTACAGAAGACATTGCCACGCAAGGAGATGCTCTGTGCTGCGACATTCCGAGGAACATCGTTTTTGTATTGTTCATGGCGATTAATTATGAACCACTAGTTCTATGAAATGAGGAGCTTGAAGGAAGTAGAATCACTTCCAGCTGGATGTTCTGCATTGACTTCAGGTAGCAAATGAAATCCTAGATTCAGTACCTGTCCTTTGACTCCACAGATAAGACCCCCGCAGCAGTAATCTAATTTAAATTTGTGTCACAACAAATCTGCTGCCATAGGAACCTCAGCAAACTGACAAAGATTATCCTGTGTGCAGCAGAGTTAGGGTTTGAACCCAAGGCTTCAAACCTCTCTGCCTGAGCTCCTACTGCATCGCTGTTGTATGTTCCATCTGGAGGACCCTCGGAGAGCATCAAGTCCAACCAACTTGGCTTATTGAGAGAAGATTGAGGTCCACGGGGGCCTGTGTGGGCTCAAGGTTGTACAGCACTGGGGTGGCTGAGATACTCCTGGAATCTGAGTCTCCTCTTCTAAGTTTAATGTCCTTTATCAAGATGTGGCTGAGTCCCCAGCATGACCCCTGCTGGTACTAGTTGTGTGTGGGTTGGATCTTGAGGGTCTTCATATTTTTCTTTTCTGAGCATCTGAGTAAGGAGGATGAGTCCCCTGTGGTGGATGGGTGTGGCCCAGCTGTCCGTGGCCCCATCTTATCCGAGAGGCCCCTATCTAAGGTCTGAGGCACGCTTGGCTGGCAATCTGCAGGAAGCTCTGGGAAAGCCAAACAAAAGGTAACTAGAATGTGCCACAGGGGGCCCATTAGCTTCCTGGAGCCTCCCGGAACATTCCCAGGAGGGATCATCGCTAGGAGTGTGTGATCAGCGGCAGGCAGAGTCACAGGCAGCTGCTGGCATATTAATATTCCAGATAAATGGCTTTTGGCTCAGGCAAATGATCCTGCTTGGAAGCAGGTTTCTCTTTGAAGCTCCTAAGAGGGGCAGCTTGCAGAAAAAGGCAGCTTTGCAAAATGATTCCACTGGAAACCCTCTGCTCCGATCCGTCTCTGTTTATTCTGTTCCTCTGTCTCTCCTGATTCATGGCAGGCTCAGAAGAAAGGAAGAGAGAGGTAGCTCAGCTATGCACAACCTCAGGGAGGACCTGCCAATAATGAGCTGGGACAACAAGGCCACTCCGCCCAGCACTGCCCCGCCTAGCTCTGCCCTTTCCCAGCCGTGTGACCTTGGGCAAGTCGCTGCACCTTGCCGAGCCTCAGTTTTCTCAGCTGTCACGTGGGGGAGTAATACCTTTCCCACACCGTGGTTGAAGAGTAAATGCAGCCAGCTATATAAAATGCTTAACACATGCCTGAGGGTTGTTGAAAATAGAAGCCATTGTTACAAAGGGGGAGGCTCAGAGCAAGTGGAGACCCCAAAGGGGCACCATTAATTTATCCTCAGTGACTCTACTCCCTGGCTGCTGAGTCACCTTCTTCCGGGACTGGAGTCCTGGGGACTGTGTCCCAATATTTCAAACTAAGGGAAACTCCAGCCCATAGCTCTTCAAACCCTAATTTTGTAGGTGAGGAAACAAAGGCCCAGAGAGGAGAAGCAAGTTGCTGAAGTTCACAAAGCACATTAGATGCTAGAGTGTAGCAAAGCCTTGCTTTTCTCCGTCTCCCTCAGCACAAGACAGGTATTGCTTAGGGACTTATTCTCTTTCCCTGAACTTGGAAGGGGGCATGTTATGGGCTTGTTGTCCATCCCCAGTGGACCAGGCCAGGCCAGACTGGCTGGGGGCATGTGGTGTGGTCGTTCCCGGATCTCAGGTGCACTGAGATGGCTTGGGGAACTCTTCAGAATGGGTGGCAGGTCTGACCCCCAGAGCCACCTGGCAGGTAGGTCGGTACTGGGGTCCAGGCATCTGAGTGTCTACAGTGTTCCCCTGTATGTTCTATGGAGGGACAGGCTGGATGCCTGCTGGGCTAGGAGACCTGAACCCCTCATCATTGGCAGGGGCATCCTTTGCTGATCTCTCGGTGACCCTGAGCAAGTTACTTGTCTGAGTCTCAGCTTCCTCATCTGTGAAATGGAGGGAAAATGCTCTTCTCAGGAGTACTGTGGGGCCAGGAGAGAATATATGGTGGCACATCTACTCCAGTGCCTGGCTGTATGCGCCGCTTAGGCTCAGCACAGCCTGGACCCCAGGGCTGGGGTAAGGGCTCGCCCATGGAGGGACACTGCCATATTGCCCATGGAGGCCAGAGGCTGGTCCTAAGTGTAGATCCAGGACTGAGCTGGGTCCCTATCAGGGTGGCCAAGGGAGGGTGTTCTGACCACCGAGTCCTGAGATACGGGATGCAGTGCACGATAAGCATGCACAATGACAACATCAATAGTGTGTTGGTGTGTGCTTTGGCACAAGTAGTCAGTCATTCTTCTTCTTCTGGGACATAGCAGGTCATGCTGTTTGACAGCAGCAGGCAGCAGGCAGTGTCTGAGGACCTCACCCATGGTCACACAGCAGGGCAGTACCTAGACCCTCTCTAGCCTCAATGGCTCCCACCTCCGGCAGGGGAGGGAAGGGCCGCCCATGCTCCCCCAGGTGGTGGCCAGCTTCCCAGGGTGCAGTGTACTCAAGGTTTGGCAGCAGGCCAGGATCTGGGCAGGCAAATCTCACACCTTACACCCTTGATGCCCAGCTATCTTCTTGACCAGAAGAGAATTGTACTCTTGACCCTAGCTGCCTTACAGGACCCTCAGGAGAATTTCAGAGGCATGTGAACTCGACAGCCCGTGGGGAATACCAAAGCCATTTTCAGTGGTAAGAAAGAAGAGGATGATGATGTGGGGTGAGGGGAGAGAACCACATTGCCCCATGTCCAAGAAAGTCATCATCATAAAACCACAACCCTGAGCCCCTCTATGAGCATAGCACATCCAAGGCTGATGACACCATCCATTCCCCAAAACCATCCCCTTATCCCTCCCCACTCCCTCTGTTGCCACTGTTCTTCCCCTTGGGGGCAGTCCAGTGCCTTGCACACCAGTGCTCCCCTGGTCCCCAGCCATCAGGGGCCGCAGTACTTCCTGAGGATTTCTCACTGTGCCCAGGTGGAGCTCAAGAGGCATGTCTTGGCCCTGGGGGGCAGAAGACCACCAGCCGGAGAGCCGATGTCTTGTTTCCATGAGTCCTATAAGAAATGCTAGGGAGGTGGGGTATAAATCACAACATAAGCCTTGTAGGAAAGGTCAGGATGGAAGGAGTCTCAAAAGGACCAACGTGAGGTCAGGCAAGAGCATGTGCTACACCGAACACTATGGGGTCTTTTATGGTCTCATCCATGAGGTCATATTACCATGCCCCCCCAAGTTGGACAGATATCATTCAATGCTGACAGTCTGTGATCTCCAGGCATTCAGTCTCACCATCCATTGGACGCACACCATCACTTAGAACATCCTTGGGCAGTGGACATGGAGCCTCACTTGCACACTCCTTAGGATGGGCAATTATTTCTCCCCTGTGTACCCATTCCATCTCCCCATGGCTCTGGCCCTGTTGGAGAGTGTTCCTCGTGTGAGCTAGAATCTCTGCCTTCCTGAGGGGCGGGTACCAGCAATATGTGCCCCACGACCACCTTTAGAGATCTGGGAGGTGAAGCCTTCTCCTCTCTCTGAGCCCTCATGAGGCAGGTGGTGACAGGAGACGCGAGATGCCTGTCTCATCACACTTCTAGGGAGCATAAGGCAAGCTGCTTTTTACTCTTCCCCATAGAAAGGCACTACTTCTTAGCAAATGAGGGCACGTTTGTGCTATTATCCTCATCTTCTTGATGAAAACAGTGAAACACAGAGAAGGTAACTGGCTGTCAAAAGCCACATGGCTGATAAGGTGAAGAAGCTGAGCTAATAGTCAAGGAACTGCCCTCTAGTTTAAGGCTCTCTGGGGCTCAGAGTCGAGTCTCAGGGGGATGTGGGATGACCCATGGCCCTTCATGGAATGTGACCCTATCATACCTTTTCTGAACAGTACTCAGCCTCCTGCCCTGTGTGACCTTTGGAGGAGGGGGACATTTTATCCTTCAGAAAGGGGCCAGACAGCCCAGGCAGCTGGCTCTCCTCCAGCAGTTCCTGGGGCCGCTTCAAGAAGAAATGTCTGGAAATTTGTGGAGTTCATGGAAGTGTCTGTTAAAATTTCCTCTGCTGGAGACTGAAGTAGACGGAGCAAAAGCCAGTGGGCCTCCCACCTCCCCGACGGTACTCCTGGGTCTCATTCTCCCTCCACGCCAGCCCAGCCCTGGAAAACCCATACCCTTGTCTGAACACCAGCACCAAGCAGACCCATGAAGAGGCCATATGTATTAGATTATATTATTGTTTAAAATATTTGCTGGTCTTTTCCATGGAAGATTATTCCTCCCTGCCCATTAGACTGAGCCATTAGATTCGATTTAGCCAATGAAATGTGAGCAGAAGTGAAGTGCACCACTTCTGAACAGAAGTGTTAAGAGCTATTGAGTTCTACTGTTTTCCCTTAGACATGAGGCTAACGATGCTCCAGATAGAGTGCTCTCACAGCCTGGTACTGGAAGGAAGGCAGCCCGGAACATAGCTGCAGCTGATCTTAAAAGACATATAATGTGAATAAGAAATGAGGCTTTGTTGCTGTAGGCCACTGAGCGCGTGGGATTATTAGTGCGGCGTGGCTCAGACTACACCAGACATGGCAGGAGGTGGTGTGTCATCAAGACAGATGGACCCAGAGGCTCCCCCAGGTCAAATATCCTATGATGTATGGGGCGCGAGAGAAAATACCCACAAATAAACTCAGAGATAAGGGAGATTTATTCTTCTAACTTCTCTCTGCAGCCTTCATTGACTTAAAATGGGGAAAGTAGAGGTAGCATCTGCCTCAATTTCCCCACAGTTCCCCTGGTCATAAAATTTGTTTGGGGCCTCTGATGAGGATGGTGTGAGG
The DNA here is from genome assembly GCF_011100685.1 of Canis lupus familiaris. Classification (NCBI taxonomy): domain Eukaryota; kingdom Metazoa; phylum Chordata; class Mammalia; order Carnivora; family Canidae; genus Canis; species Canis lupus. Next base: position 29,080,420 of record NC_049225.1, read on the forward strand.
CCCAATTTTAACTCAAGTATTGATTTTTATCCTCAGGAGAAAATGGTTTGTGTTCTTTAAATAAGAAAGGGAAACAGCTTTGGAATTGATTCCTGAATAATGGGATGACCTTCTGTCCAGACTCTACAGAGCTGGCTCAAGGAATATCTACGTGCTAACTTAAGTACTGAATTTCTAGCAACATCGAAGACAGAAGGACAGAGGGAGCTTCACTGCCCCTGCTTCTCCTCTCTCTTCTCTCCTTAGAGATGCATTAGGTGGAGAACTGCTTCTGGACCACAACATCTTCCAAATCATCCCAGATGATGGAGTAGGAGGGTCACTGGTACCAGCCCTGTGCCTGTGAATGTACAGTAGTGCCCCCCCCTTATCTGCAGGGGATAGGTTGGGAGAGCCCCGGTGGATGCCCGAAACCACGGATAATACTGAACCCTGTCTACACTACCTTTTTTCTCTACATGTACACCTAAGATAAAGTTTAACTTATGAATTAGGCACAGTGAGAGATGAGCACTAATGACTAATAAGAACAGAGAACAATGATAACAATGATCATAATGGAAGTTTTGTGAATGTGGTTTCTCTCTTTCAAAATATCTTACTGTACAGTACTCACCCTTCCTTCTTCTTCCAGTGATGGTGTGAGATGATAACGTGCCTCCATGAGGCGTGAAGTGAGATGAATGACGTAGGCACGTGGCGCCTAGCATTAGGCCGCTACTGACCTTCTGATGATAGGTCAGAAGGAGGGTCATCCACTTCCTGAGTGTGGTCGACCTTGGGTAAGAACAACAGCAGACAGTGAAATCGTGAATAAGGGGAACCTATAGGAGGAAAACGGATGCTCAGGAAAGGAACTTACCTTAAACAACTTGAAGGGTTAAAGCAATTTATGTTTATAGAGCATGGTCGTACGTCTTATTTTAATCGATTCCTTCACCTATGTAAGAGGATATATTGATCTGACTGGAGGTCACGAGATAGGTCTGAGTTGTGCTGCTACTACCAAATTGCAGTGATGTCTTGGGCAAGTCGTGTCATGTTTTGGCGCCTGTTTTACTTTCAGAGGACTAATTTCCTTCCTTCCTTCATTCACTCATTTGCTTATTCAATAAGTGCTTTCTAAACACCTACTCTGTAGATGTAGACACAGTATGTAGATAAACAAAACTAATGAAAGAAAATAGGGTGTGGTAGATTGGAAACATGTCCACAGATTCCTTCCATCTCGGAATGCATGCCTTTGGCAGTGTGACTTTGCACAGAGAAGTGGAGTGCATCTAGGGTCGGTCATGTGACTTCTTTGGCCAATGGGACAATAGTAAATGTGACATAAGCAGAGACTGGTAAAGTACTTGCACAGTGGGACTTGCCTTCTCTTTCTGTGTCTGGATCCCTAAAACCACCATGTGAATAATCCCAGGCTACTCTTTGGAGGATGAGATTTGTGTGGCCTAATTGCCCCTCTGATCCACGCTGACAGCTTGCAACCACACATGTGTGAGGGATCCCTAGACCATTCAGCCACCAGCCTGTCCATTGACTGACCACAGATATAAGGGAAAGCTCAGCAGAGATCAGCTAAAGCAGCCCAGACCAGAAAATACACACAGAATACCCATATAACAAGGAGTGAAATAAAATAATTGGCTTTTTAAGCTGTTAATTTTGGGGATGTTTTGTTACACAGCAAAAGCTAACCAATACAGGTAAGAAGGCATTTATTGAGCATCTCTTTATGAAAGGCCTCTTTTACAGATTTCCTTATTGCATCATTGCTGGGAACCCATGAGGTGGATAATACGCCTCCCGTTTTACAGTTGAGGAAATCGAGTCTCAAGAGACATAAATCCACTGGCCCGATTAGAACAGGTGGTGGAGCCAGGAATGGAGTCTGAGGCTAAGAGGGCATAATCTGCCAGGAGAAGGGCTTGTGAGCAAGATCTGAGAGGAGTCTGTGGTTTTGCAACCTCAGAATTCTTGATCTGTAGGATGCACAACCCGTCTTGATGCTTTACTCCTGGACCCCTGGAGAGCTGTGTGCTGCTTGGGGAAAGGAGTGCCCTGGGTCCAGAAAGTCTTGAAGAAGAGGGGGTCATGCTGAAAGGTATGAGAAGAAGGGGTCAAGGCAGTGCTTTACAGCTGAAATGCCTCGTAAGACCAGCTTATGGGAGCCCGCTTCTAAATGATCAATTCCAATCTCATTATGACCGCAGCTGCCATTAACTCAGGAGCTAATTGCTATTAGCTTATAGAAACTCAGGAGGGTTTAGCTGCAGAGATTCCGCGACACAGGGCCATCTTACGGCCTAAATGGCCACATTCCTATTATTAATTCCATTTGACTATTAGCTTATTACTGTTAAGTTATTATAACTTTGTATAAAGTCCTTGAACCGGATGCATGTCCTCCATGCACATTTCATTACGGGCAGCAGAGTGCACCCAGAGGTTCAATATTTTAATTTCCATTTTTCTTTAAGGTATGGGCTTATTAAGGAGCATGGGGAAGGTCTTGATTTGGAAGACAGCTCTGCAAGCAAAGGCCCCAACAAAAACCAGACTTTGCTCAGCATTTTTATGCAATTAAGGTCTTGGCAAGTATAGAGCAAGTCTGAACAACAGCAAAGCTTAGCACTAGAAGTGCCCTTGGAGACTCTAGTCCGTTCTCGTGGCACGGTTGGGGAAACTGAGGACCGGAGATGGGGCGGGACACAGGTGAGACAAAATGCCGTGTCTGCATTGGGCAGATGGCTGTACCTGAAATGGCCCAGTCTCTGCTTTAGATAAATTAAAAATCTGCTGAAGATGCCAAATACGCGAGATTGCCAATGCTAGACAAATTACAGCAGGTTCCCTAACATTTCCTGCAAAAAATACCTGTGTGCTAAGACACAGGCCAGGATGCAATGTCATTTACTCCTTGTCAGTGGTGAGCCAGCTGGATGGACAGCCACAGGACAGTGTGTGAAATCGGGCATATTTAAGAGGGGACGAGAAGGTTCTCCGTCTACGTTCAGAAGCCTCCCTCAACAAGAGCCAAACAGTCAAGAAAATAGAGGAGTGTGAACAAATCCCCAGTTCACTGTTGGTTTTTAACTTCAGAGCTTCTTCCCCAGACACCCAGAGGTACGCCTGGGGAGATGTCAGGCCTGTTGCTGAGCAGAGGCCAGTCCTGGGAGGCGCTCCTTTCTGGCCAGGGCCAGCAGGCAGTGAGGTGGGGGACTTGGGGGGCTGGGGCTCCGACACAGCAAAGGGAACGGGATGGCTTGAGTGCAGGCCTTTCTCCAGGCCAGGGTTTCTGAAAGGATCCCAAGCAAAGCCAAGTGAGCTCTTGGGAGTGAAGATCTGCGCCGAGGTACCTGTTGACCTTGAGTGGGAGGGACCCCTGGGTGAAAGAGAAGGGGAAAGGAGAGAGAGGGAAGACAAGAAAAAGGAGTCAGAAGGGAGAGAGGAAGGAAAGGAGATGACGTGGGGCAGCCGGTGGGGACACACAGAGGAGGAGTTTGAAGCAAAGACACGAGGCAGGGAGAGCAAAAAAGGATAAAAGGTGAGGAGGGAGGAGGTATGTGAAAGCAGGAAGCGCCTTTTTTGATGTAGGCACCTGGACAAGGTTCTTTTATTGATGGCATATATGTGTGTGTGCGCGCTCGCACAATCATGCACGCTTGTACAGGAACAGGTGCTTTTTGCCCGGGCATTGCGACACATGAACGCCGCCGGAACTACTGCTCATGGTCAACACTTCCTCCAAACTGAGGTAATTCAAACACCAAGCCTGTTTGCACTCGAGGCTATAGCTCACCTCAGAAGTCAACAGCTCTGAGGAATCCCTGCAAATCTATCCCCTCTTCCTGCCACCCTGGAGAGACACAGTCGTGTTTTACCTGGAAACAAAGCAGCTGCACCCCCCGGGGTGGGGGGGTGGGTAGACATAGGAGGAGGGGCACAGCCAGATAATCTGTCTCTGAGCCCATTTTCCTGAGGACACTCCTCCCCGGTTGGAGGTGTGTGGTTTGCAGGCTCCCCCTTTCCGTGCACGCAGGAACTGGAGCTGGGGGAGGCTGGCGGAGGCGGTCTGGCTCGGTGGCGTTATCCCTCCCCAGTTCTCTTCCTTCTGGGTCAGGCGATTTGGCCACAAACACTACACAAAGATGAAACATTTTGTTCCCTCGCTGCTCCGTGGCCCGCCCCCAGGATCCAGGGATCTGTAAGCTGCAAAAACAATACAAAACAAGAGAAAACAGAGCCCAGCTCAAGGCTTGCCGAGGCCCTTCCTCCAGCTCCGTCTGTCTTGGTTTTGTCAGTCCCACCCAGAGGACAGGACCAGACGGGTGGGCCAAGTTGAGAAGACAACACGTAGTCTGCTTCTGAAGAAAAAAGACCGGAGCTGAGATAAAGCTTAGGGAAGAGTTGATCAAGTCCTGAAGGCCTAAAGGGAGCACCCCGGCTCCTCCTTGGGTCCTGCATTTTACTGGGTGTTCACCTTCCATCGTGAGCACTGGGCCCACCAGGGCTGTGGGGTGAACCAGAACTCTGAGACAGGAAAGCTCTAATTTATAGCATTTCCCGATCTGCATGGCCTGAGTCCTCCCACGATGGGCGCTCCCAAGGGGTAGTGTCCCTGAGGAGGGGTTGGGACTGGATGGCGTTTGCAGCTCTGGCACATCTGGTAGGGAGTTGCTCCTTTGCGCTCTTCCATTCAAGGCCCATCCTGCTACTAGAGTTCCTCTGACATGCAGGGATGACTGTGGTGTCTCCCTGCCATAAACCATCAATGGCTCTCCGTGGTCTACAAGAGAAAACTCAAAGTCCTTCGCTTAGCGTTCAAGGTCTTTGACATTTGGCTTCGCTCAATGTCTTTAGCCAAATGCGTGACCCATAAAATATATATCGTATATTTGATGGCCCCCTCTCCTGTTGTCCACTGGATTGTAAGCTCCTTATGGAGGGAGAGTCTGGGTTGGTCCTCTTTGCATCCCTAGTTGCTGGCACATCATATGTGCTCTGCAAATCTGGAGGAGGAAAGAAGAAATGAACTAAGACTGGACCTCTTGCTTTTCCCCAAATAGGCCATGCTCACCAGTTCCCCTGCGGCTTTTTGCCCTTGCGAGTCCTCTGTGCCCAATATGGTCATTCTCACACTCTCTTCACGAGTCGAATTCTGGACGCATTTAGAGTCAGTTGTGTGTGGGACGGACCTATGCGTCAATACGTCCATTCAACAGCAGACATTAATTGAGCTCCTACTATGTGCCAGAGATGGTTCCATGTGCTGGGGGTACAGCTGTGAACAAGATGGACAATATCCTCATGTTGTGTGGGTCTGGTGGCCAGGGTGGGGTGGGGTGGGGGCAAGTGGGGTGGGAAGGAAGCCACAATCAAACAAATATCAGAGTAATGGCAAAATGGCAAAACTGATCAAAGGAAATTAAAGCAAGGAGGGAGCGACAGGCATTTCAGCTTGATAAGAACAGCCAGCTGGGCGTCTCCACGGAGGTGCTCTGTGAGAGGAAAAGCCATGTTTCTGTCTTCCCCGTGGAGCCCGGCCCCTTGGTTTCCTCCAGGTCTTGTCTCATTGATTATTTCTTGCCCATCTTACATATCTCATGTGGGTGCCTTCCCTAAACCCAATGAACATGCTTAGATTTGTTCCTTCCCGAGAATAACCGCCCCTCCTTGACCTCATGTTCCTCTTCAGATGGTCCTATCTTTTCTCTCTCCCCCGAAAGACATAAAAGAACTTGCAAAGTGGCTCTCCATTTCCCCGATTCCTGTACCCATTTTCTCCCCTGCTCTGATATCCACTCCCAACCCCCAGTAAATCCCTTCTCAGCCATAGTCCAGAGCCCCCCACAGTGCCAAGTCTGGTGGCACCTAGTAAGGACTCCACAGAACTTGACCCATTGACCATGTCTCTTCCTGAAATGCTCCTTCCTCACTTCTCTTGACTGATGCAGCTCCCTGCCTGCTTCTCTTTCCATGGCCTCCGCCTTAGGAGCTAGCCTTCCTCCAAGGGTCTTTCCTCCGGCTTGCCTGCTGCTCTACACCACTCCCAGTGTGTCTCCCCCCATCTACAAGCTGGCGAGCCTTCGGCCCACAACTCCTCTCTCCTGGGCAGTTGGCCACAGAGCTAGCCCTGCTGGACATCCCCAACCTGCGGCGGCCCTCAGGCCTCCAGCATCAGTGGGTCAGAAACACATCATCACCTCATTGCCCAGATCAGGAACTCTCCCTGGGCCCTGCTCCTGAAGGTTCTGCTAGGACCCCTAGCCAGGAGCTGGAGGCTATTCAAAGCTGAGCCCCTCCTGGTCCTTCCTGCATCTAGTCCAGTAGTTCCTGCCATTTTTACCTCCATACTGATTCCCATGTCTGCTCCTCCATTGCCATCTCTGCTCCTACATTTCCCATGCAGGCCCTCACCTCCCATCTTCCGGCGGGTCTCCCTGACCCAGGCTGTTCCCTGATCCACACAAAAATGCCAGAAGCAGCCTCTGGAGATGCCACTTTAACCCTACGCCTTCCTACTTACAACTTTTCTGCAGTTGCCTCTTGCACACAGCACGTGGTTCACGCTGCCAGGCCCGTCCTGCAGCCCTCCGTGGCCTGGGCCTGCACCCCCGCCTGCAGCGCCCTGGCTCAGCCTGGTACTCAGTATTCCGGGCACACCTAGCTCCTCTTGTCATTCTGTGCACTCAGCGGTCTCTGTAATGGCTCAGCTCCTTTGCTTACTCAGGGTCCTCTGCCTGGAATATCCTACCTTCCCCCCCGCCCCCAAGCCTGTCTACTGGCTCACCTTTCCCTGCTCTGATCTGATTCTTCCCTCTCAGATCAGCCATTACCCACCTTGCCCCCAAATACAACCCCCAACAGTGAGATAGTCCTCCCTGTTCTGTGCACGCTGCTCTCTCTCTCTGTCTCACATATACACACACACATGCACGCGCACTACATCATCATTACCCATTTGTGCCCAGCCCCCCGACCGTGAGGGGAATATGCAGCCATGTCCTATTCATTTTTGCATCCTTTGTGTTTGACCCAAACTGTGCACCTGATGAGTGGTTTGTGCTCACCCAGGACAGTGCAAGGCACCTGGTTAAAAGAAAAGGATGCACAGTAGACAAGGAGGCAGGATACGTTACGGTTCCTGCCTTTCTGCTTAAGGGCAAATCTTGAACCTCTCTGTGCCTCTGTTTGAGCCCCTGTAAAATGGAAAAGCACCTCCAGAGTTGCTGGAAGAGTGCCCGAGATAATGTGTGCTGAGTGCTGACAAGCTTCTCTTGTCACTGGGCACACAGTGGGACACACACATGTACGTACATTTTATTTATTTATTTATTTATTTATTTATTTATTTATTTATTTATTTATTTATTTTTAGGGTTTTTTTTTTTCTTTTTTACATTATTCCATTTACTTTTCATAATGCAATTGTGAAGTAGGTACTATTATCCTGTTTTCACTCATTAAGGAAACTGTTGCAAGAGGCTGACTGGTCTCCCCAGGGGCATGCAGCCAGTCAGAGATAGAATGAAGCTGCTCTGGACACTTCTCTGTGGCTTTTATGCTGACCTACCTTCAGGGAGATCAAGCAAAAAGGAAGCCCTTGGTACAGAAAGTTTCCAGCAAGCCAGAGAACACCCTGGGGTGGGGTTGGCGTGGGGTGGGGATGCTGGAGAGGGACAGGCTTTCCTTGTCCCACGGGTAACTTTTATAATGCAATCGGGAGACCTCTTGAACCATAATGGGTCACCAAGGAAAGCTAGAGTATGTGTACTTGGGGGACAACTCTTCTTTTTGGGGGTGAGGTCTGAACCAACAGCCTAGCCAGGTGCCTCTCAAATAGACCTGCATCTTTCTCATTGAAGAGGCTTCTGGGGAGAAGGTCGTGGACAGGTTAAGGTGGGAGGCAGGAGTGGGGTTGTCTGACAGGGCCCTTTGAGTGGGTGCCCTTGGAGACTAATCTGCCTCTGCATCCTCACTTGTATCTCTGCACCCTGGACTCCTTATTGTGAAAGGCAGCTATCCTCCCTGCCCTCAGAGTTCACATGCAGTAACAAACACTGCTCTCTTTGGGATCTAGGGTCACGCGGTGGAGATACAGCTCCTGTGGGGTCTCCTGTCCCTCTAGGAACTATATCCAGCGGATACTCAAGCCTCCTATGATGCAGGCCTCTTAGTTTGCTGGCCTTGGCACAGCCTGGACCCTAGAAAATGTTCCCATAGGACTCTGGAGCACCGGGGGTCATGAGACTTCTGAGAGATCCACCATTTGGAGAGTCACCTTCCTTCACAAAACAAGCCAAGGTCAAGCAAAGCATGTGTTTCTGACTTGGGAGGAGTGGGCCGGTGGAGTGGGAAGAGGAGAAGGTCAAAGTGGAAGGGAGCTGGGAGGAAGCTTGTTGACAGCATGGGAACATGGAGATCCTTTTTATATCCTAAGCAGTAGGGAGGAAGGATTTTCTGGGGGTAATTCTGGCCTCAGTGGGGGCAGAGTTATTGATGCCAAGGAAAGAGCCCCAGACCAAGGTCCAGTAGGTGATGTAGACTCTACTGCAATTTGTTCTTTGGCCCCAAGCCCTTCTTATTTCCCTCATATACCTCTCTATTCCTCTCATCAATACAATGGGGAGATAGCACCCATTTTGTCTATTTACCCTCATTATTTATGTGTGTCTATGGGCCCAGCCTGGAGCCAGATGTTGGGGATACGGAGGTGAAAGTCTCTGCCTACAGGAGAGGGCACATCTACCCAGGAACCCAGGCCACAAACTCTAATCCAAGAGAAGTGAGGGCCCAGAAGGCATCTTTCTCTGTTTTGGGGGAATATGTGTGCAAGGAATACCATGGATGGCTGATGGCCACAGGAAACCTGGACAGAGGCCTGGGATGGATTCTGCCTCAGAGCTTCCAGAAGGACGCACCCCGTCCACACCCAGATTTTACACTTCTGACTTCCAGAACCATGAAAGAGTACGTTTCTGTTCTATTAAGCCACTCGGTTGTGATGCTTCATCACCACGGCCCTTAGGAAGCTCACACAACACTTTACTACCTGTAGGAAGGTAGTCTGGGAAGGCTTTTGAAGACATGACATTGGAAAGGCATCTGGAAGTCTTAGTAGAAGGAAGCCGGGCTGCAGAGAGGAGGCAATTTTTAGAGGAAAGCACAGCACATGAAGAGAACAGAAGTGGCAAGCGTAAGGCACAGAGAACCAGCACTGATCCAGTGGGCCCGGAGCTCAGGAACTGGTGAAAGATGACACCAAATGGCCCTGCTTATCAGAAACTTGCTCTGACTTACTCAAGAGTTTGGACGTTGTCCTGGGGTAACAGGGACTCATTTAGGGATTTCAGCAAGGGAGTGACCTGGTCAGTGAATGCTTTGGAAAGACTGCTCAGGGACCCAAAGTGGGGGCCGAACCAGGCGCTGAGCACCCGAGGGTAGGAGACTAGTGCCCCACAGGGATGGCCGCCCAAGTGGGAGGGGGCACCGCCAACAGAGCTCGGCAGCCCCTTATGGTGGCCCATTGTGCAGAGATTCTGGGAGGACATCTAGTTTGGGGTCTGGGTAACAGAGAAATTCCACTGAGGGATGGTGCAAGAGTGGCCCTGGGAGGCTATGGTGAGTTTAGGTGGGGGACGTGTTGTACCTGCATAGGACTGGTAAGAGGATCAACAGACTCCAATACATGCAAAGCACTGGACTCAGTGATTGGCCGGGAGCCGCCCCTTTTCTGTGACAAGACTGGAGAAAGAGGCCCAAGGGAGGGACACAGAACCTTCCTTTTCTTTCCATGACTCCTGGTGTCATCTGCTGTGCTGCCCACGATGGATTTTCAGCGAATGCCCACCGAGTGGTAACACAGGCTGAACCCCAGTGGCCACAGGCAAGGCCATCATGAGCCAGGCATGCTTTGCAACAAGGGAGTCATCCCGCAGGCCTCACCGCCCTCCCCACAGTCACAGGGAGATCAATTGGTCTGGTTCCAGCTGTTGAAACTAGAAGCAGAGAGGAACCTTGGACAAATAGACCTCAGCTCAGCACTTTCTCTGTCTGGGAAGAAAACCAGGTGGGGGAGAGTCCCAGGCCATCAGGAGGTTATGGGACCATAAATAAGAGATTTGTGGTAAATAAGCTGGCAAACATATCCGCTCGCTGCTCTTTTTTATCACTCACCTAGAGAGCAAAATTCCCCCGCATCTTTCCTGCAGGCCAATAAATATCCTTCAAGGAGCCTATATTTACATAGAGAGCAGGGGGGCGCTCGGGGAGGATGCGCTGCTCCCTGGGCCTCCGCGTCGGGAGGAACAATGTATGGCCCTAAAGAGAAAGGCTGCTCAGAGAATCGATGCAAATGCAGTTTCTTTTCCCAGGATGATGCTCCTGAGCAGGGTTCAGCCCAAGTTCAAGGATTGTGCTCAGGCAGGTGATGCAGGCCCCTCTCTGAGCCAAGGAGGTGTGTCTCTCCCCAACCCCAGGCGCCTAGCCACATGGCCCTTCCTGCCCCGGGGCCTGCATTGAAAGTCTTTCTCCAAGACGGAGCCCTGCAAGGCTATACCAGGGGACCTTCCCATCAACCAGCAGGTGTCATTCCACAATAGGATGCACCAGGGACCTACCACATGCCAGGCACAATGGGTAAATAGAAGCTTCTAGACAAATAAGGCTTTTGCAGTCAGGGGCTTCCGCTCAGGAGAGGGGAAAGCCTGCCGGAGCAGCTGACATATGAGCAGACACATTTGCTGTGATTTGAGGATGAGCAGGTGTGGGATGAGAGATGAGGTGCTCTGCAGAGGGAACAGCCCATATAAATATGAACCCAAAAGTCCAATGAAGCACAGTGCGCAGCAGAGGTGGAAGCGCACGGACAATGGTGTGGGTGAGGGGACACCTGCCGTGCAGCAGGACCGGGAGATGGAGCAGGTGACCTCCTGGTCCGTGGCCCTGCCCACTTCTCCGGGCCTCAGGGACTCGGCCCCAAGGGCAATAGAGAACTACTTCAAGGTCTTAGGCAGAGGAAGGATTTCCCAGCAAGCCTTCATTTCTGGAAAAGCGATGGACAATTTTTCTCAGGATCACAGCGGCATGGGTGCTGTCCTTTTCATCTTGGCATAGGACCCAGCACAAGGAAGTGTTTAATAATTGCTGAATGTCTGAGTCAACGTGTGGATCCTCTACTGGGTAGACCTTCCAGGGATATTCCCTGTTGAGTGAATGACCTGGAACGCCAGGGCAGCGGGAAGCATTTGCTTGCATCTTGGAAATGAAGCAGAGTCTGAGAGCAGTCAAGCGACTTGCCCAGGGTCACCCAGCTCCTCGACGGCTGAGCTGAGACTGAAACCCAAGTCATCTGTTTCTTTAACACAGCTTGGAGAGAGAGCCCCAGAAAATATAGGGGGATTGAAATAGAGAAGGCTGAGTGGGAGGAGTGAAGGGTAAGAAGGAAAAACAAAGTTTTGGGTGGTGAGATCATCTCATCGTCCGTCCTTTACCACCTTGGCCTTTATTTATGGCCTTTAGCATGATCATATAAGACAGAATATCTTTGCAACATGAACGTAACCAACAGCATCAGCTTTTAAACACATACACACACACACACACACACACACACACACTCACATTTGACCACAGTACGTTATTTTACTCTGCAAGGAATGAAGAAAACTGCTTTCTGAACATCTGGCTGGTATTTTTCCAGACCCAGATGTGGTAAACAAGAAAGACAAGTCAATAGGCTCTACCTGCCAGGAGCAATTACCAGCGTGGCTTAAACTTTTGACTCAGCTGAGGAGACTCACTGCTGCCCCGGGAAGCCTTCGATTCTCTAGAAGGCTGGTGTTCAGTGTTCATCTGTACCCTTGGGGTCTCAGCTGTTGGAGGGGGCAATCCTCTGCACCTACTTTCTCCCGAGAGCTTCTCAGGGCTGCTGAGGGAGAGGGAACGGCGGAGGGGGGGAGCATTGCTTTGATGATGGGCTACAGCCACGACCATCATTCTGGTCCTCTTTCTCTGTTCCTGCTTTCCTTTCCTTTTTTTTTTTTTTTAAGATTTTATTTATTTATTCATGAGAGACACAGAGAGAGAGAGAGAGAGAGAGGCACAGACACAGGCAGAGGGAGAAGCAGGCTCCATGCAGGGAGCCCGACGTGGGACTCGATCCCGGGTCTCCAGGATCAGGCTCTGGGTCGAAGGCAGTGCTAAACCGCTGAGCCACCCGGGCTGCCCTGTTCCTGCTTTTCAATCTGTGATGCAGGAAAGTCAGATGGAATGTGGGCTGCAGATGTACCCTTCTTGGGCTCAAGGGAACAGAAGTAGCGTGCCTCATGTTGGTTCTGGCCGCAGCAGCATATTCCAGCCAGGTTGTTAGAGAAGAGCCACACAGAAGCTGGGGGGTGGGCTGGGGGAGACGTGTCCTGCTCTGACGAAGGAGGCTTCACCCCAGCCCCGCTGCTGGCTCTCTGCTGTCTTGCATGTGTGCAGCCGTCCAGCCCCTGGGAAGGGGAATTAGTGGGAGGATTTGGGAATTAGGCATATATCATATGAGCAAAGCAGAAAACCTCATTACCAGCTTCCGTTTTCTCTCCTGGCGATCAGTAGTGGTCTGTTTCTGTTGGGCAGTAAACGCTTGCTGGATAGAGGGGCAGTCAGGGAAGCAACTGGCCGAATCCAAGTGATGACTGGCCATGGCTGCAGGATAAGGTATGGCCTCTTGAGCCCCAACTAGCTGCGACTGACTCTAAGACTTCAGCAGGGTCACTTGCCCCAGTGAGGATTAGATCCTCTGCCTTGTTGTCTTCAGAAAGCAACCTGGCAGTTCCAGAATGTGTGCATGTGAATATTTGGAAACTATGAAACACACGGCGTAAGTGTAAAAGTTGGTGCAACATCAGGCCATTGGCAAACTCTGACCTCTGCAAGAGGTCTGCAAACATTTTGCTCCCAACATGACAGAAAGCAGTCACCACCCTGAGCTCGATCCATACTCTAGGCTGGGTAGGGAGCCTGGGCAAGGAGAGGAGGCACTAGCCCCTCGCTGTGGCTAGGAGATTGGGGGGGGGGGTAATCATCTACACACAGACCACCTGTCACCCACCCTCAACCCTGGGGGGCACGAGTGCCATCCTGGGCTGGACGCACTCACTCCTCATCCCTCCGTATATCCCTTAAGACAGCCCTCCTGCTCCCACATACTGTCAATGATGTTATTTGTCACTGGACAGACGGGAAGGACAGTTTGCAAAGAAAACTCTGGATATGGAAGTTCTGTTAGTTGTCTGGTTACTCGTGATCTTCAGCAAGTCATTGACCCTTTCTGCACTTTCACTTCCTTATTCTTTCAGGTGTAGAACCCATGCCTTGATCAGGGCTGCCTCAAGAATCAAGGAGAGCATGGACGTGGAAGTGGTTCATAGGCCGGAGTCTCCTTCCCCCTGTGAGGGGCTGTATGGAATGTCGAGTCCCAGCCCATCACGGTCCGTAGACAGAGGCCTGGACCAAAGAGTTAGGGGTTGTCCGGCTCAGTTCCCAGATCCAACTCATGCCTCATGAAGTATCAATCATGGCCGCATATAATAAAGAATGTCACCTTGAGCCCAGTAGAGGTTGATGGATAAACAGTGACCCTCAACCCAAAGCTGAGTTCCCATTCCTCAAGACACTGGTGCCAACATCAATCTTCTCAGGTTCCTAAACACGACAGCCTCTTGGTAGAGCTAAGACCCCGTAGGTGGCCTTAGAGTCACACTCTGGCTTTTAGAGATGAGGCCAGGATTCGTTTACTGCATGGAAGTCTGCATGGTCCTCCTCTTGCGGTGCCCATTTATCCTGTAAGGCAGCAACAGTATTCGAGCATGTTCTAGTTCCCCTTTGGGGAGGACATTCCCGGAGCCCTTCAATAGGCTCTACTGTCTTGAGTCGCTCATGCTGGATGAGGATGTCTCCTCTTGGGGGATTAATCTCGTAACATTGTCACTCGCTGGTGGGCTCAGTCACACCTTCCTGGTAGGGCTGATCATTAATGTGCTCATTTGAGATTCGCTGCAGCAACACTGTTTGCAATATATTTGGGGGAGGAAGGGTGTTAAAGAGGCTGTCACAAAATCTCCCTCCGGTAAAACGCAGGCAGTTGGAAAACGCAAATGCTCCGCCTGGGAACCTGTGTCTTTCCATTCAGCCCTTCTTCAGGGTCCCCCATGTCCAGGACCAGGTGTCAGGATAACCATGCAAACAGCTGGATTGGGAGCCTTGGGCCTGTGACCTCTTGTCCCTGTGACCTTGGACAAGTCTGTCCCCTTAGTGACTTGGCTTCAGTATCACACAAATGTCCTTTTCAAGAACTGAGATGATGATTAGCTAAGATGTCAAAGTGCTGGTGAGGATTTTTTCTTAATTTTTTAAAGACTACTTATTTTATTTATTTGAGAGAGAGAGAGAGAGAGAGACAGTGAGAGAGCATGAGCAGGGATGAGAGGGAGAAGCAGGCTCTGGGCTGAGCAGGGAGCCCGCTGTGGGGCACGATCCTAGGACCCTGGGATCATGACCTGAGTTAAAAGCAGATGCTTAACCAATGGAGTCACCCAGGTGCCCCTACTGGTGAGGATTCAAATCAACTATGAGGATAATTAGAATCACTACTGGCATCTAGGGAGGACTTACCCCTGAGCACCTTATATATGTGGATGTATATACTCAGGACCACTCCTCATGGGGCCACCATTTGTCCCCATGTCATAGATGAGGAACAGTTCTCACCAGGCCGTGCGATCTTGGTGAACAGCTGTGAGGCTCCAGGCGGTGGTGCCCCTGGCAGTCTCCCCAGAGCAGGTCATACCTGAGAGGGGCCATAAAGGCTGCAAAGGATGCCATCCATTTGAGAAAGTGGAGGGCACCCTGGCACAAGTAGAAGCTGCATCACACTCAAAGGCAGGACGTAGCAGCATAGGGGGTGTTTGTTATGGGAACAGCGGGTGAGCACTTGTGTATTCACACTGGGGAGAAGGGTATCGAGACCAGAAAGGTATTCTGAGTCTTTATGTGGACATGCCTCTGCTTGTTGCCAACATCCTTCAGTGTTCCAGAAAGGATCCAAAACAATATTCTTTTTTTTTTTAAAGATTTTATTTATTTATTCATGAGAGACAGAGAGAGAGAGAGGCAGAGACACAGGCAGAGGAAGAAGCAGGCTCCGTGTAGGGAGCCCGACGTGAGACTCGATCCAGGGACTCCAGGATCAGGCCCTGGGCTGAAGGCGTCGCTAAACCACTGAGCCACCCGGGTTGCCCCCAAAACAATATTCTTATATTATCTCATTTGGGTCAGAAAGAGTGGCAGGAAATTTGTACCCTATCCAAACTGGTCTTCATTTTTGATAACGGCAAGTCCCACGTCCACAGGGTGAGTTAGCAATTTTCTCATCAGAAAAATCTCTCCAGGGACCTGGAAGCAACTATACCTCCTTCTCTGGCTTGGATACCAGAGGAGACCCTGCTGCTAGAAGGGCCACGGTCACTCCTGGCATGACCGTCTGCGGCCGAGGCCCACAACGGTAAGGTAGCCGTGCTCTGGAAGAAAGTGGGCCCTGCCTCCTGGTGCCAACAGCTTGCAAACACTGCTCCTTTAGGACGTTGGTGATGTCAGGTGGTTGTGCCTGTGACCTGACTCCCTGAGAAGATGGTCAAAAGGGGCTGTCTAAATGACTTCCCCGTTTAGATCTAAACCATTTGGATTGTCCTTCAATCAACAATAGAAGCTATGACACTGCAGGCTCTTGCCAAAGAGCTGAGCTGGAGCCACGCCTGGCGATGAGCCCAGCTGGAACAATGGGGGACAATGGCCTGCACTTCCCTATCACGGAGCGGTTGAAAGGCTGTTTTCACACATGGTATCTCCAGGGCAGTCTCTCCAATCATCTTCTAAGTGGTTCTTAGTCTCTGGTTCACAGACACCAAAGGGTTAATAGATTAATACCTGAGATTTCGGGGATCTGTGAACCACCCCGTAGCTGTGTGCCAAAGGTTGGGTATAGATCTATTTTGCTAGGGAGAGGATCTTTAGCTTTTAATTAGCTTCTTTAAAGATTGTAATATGCAAAAAAAAAAAAAAAAGATTGTAATATGCTTAAGACTAAGAATTCTTCAATTTGGATTTTATGTTAAGAAGATGGCCAGGGGCACCTGGGTGGCTCAGGGGTTGAGCGTCTGCCTTTTTGGCTCAGGTCGTCATCCTGGGGTCCTGGGATCGAGTCCTGCATGGGGCGCCCTGCAGGAAGCCTACTTCTCCCTCTGCCTGTGTCTCTGCCTCTCTCTGTGTGTCTCTCACGAATAAATAAATAAAATGTAAAAAACAAAACAAAACAAAACAAAAAACAAAGAAGATGACCAAGAAGCCATGTCTCCTGATGCTATTAATTTAGGTCTTGCTTGGACTTATACTTCAATCTTACGGTCCAGCGGTCAGCCCAGGTCCCACAAAGGTCATTCCTGTATCCTCTGGTTCACTGTTATTGAAGGTGTGACCCATTATTAGAGTGTTTGGCATCCTTTAACCCAAGGCCAGAACAAACATTCTCTTTAAACATTGGTACTAGGAAAGGGTTTGCACCCCCTAATGATGAGGTCTGTGCCTTTTCTTTTCTCAACAGGTGAGAATTATATGACTCAAGATGTTTGCCTTCCTGCCCTGGCTGCCGTGAAGTGCTGAGTCACATTTGATATTCCTTTATGGAATGGTTTTATTTAGCAGCTATGTTCTGACATCATGCTCAGCAGTGGGGATAGAGGACTGAACCAGTCAGATATGGTTCCTGCTGTCACAAAATGACTTTTGATCCCAGGTTTCTCTACATGTGCTCTAAAAAAAAAAAAATTCCACTGCTGGTTCTAACCGGTATTGATGGCAAGCCCTTATAGAGTGCTCCCAGTCCACGCTTGATCTAACTGGTTTGCAGATATGAACTCCTTTAATGGTCCTCATGGACTTAGGAGTAGGTACTATTATGGTCCCAGACCTCATACGAGAAAACCGAAGAGCTAAAATGTGAAAGAACTGGCCTACGGTCATAGTGCGAGGAGGCAGCAGAGTCAGCAGCCAAAGCCCAGTCTTCTGATGGCAGGTGGGCTCAGAACTGGGACCCATGTGCACCCTCTTGGTGCCATGTGTTTATGGGGCATGCTCCACTCTACGGGAGGGTATTAATCCCCCCGCCTCTCCTTGATTAGTAAACGCTGCATTGCTGACACGACCATGTAGATGCTCAGAAAGGTGGAGGGACTCTGTGCCTGAGGAACTGAGCCAGCCCTGAACTCGAGCCCTGGGAGCCCAAGTCCTGGAGGGCTTGCTCCCCATTGCACTGACTCCTTCTCTCCCAAGAACAGAGGCTGTCCTCACGAGGGCCCAGGCCTGGGCGGGTGGGACCCAGAATCACCACCTGGTGCATCTCCTCTGAACACGGAATGGCCCGCAGTCGGTTGTCTTTGTTGGATGTGTGGCTGGAGACCTTCTCGTGCTGCTTAAAGGTGAGATCAGACCTTGTTAGCGCTGAGAGGAACCTTAAAGATCATCGATCCAGGCATTTCTGACAGGCTTCTGGGGGCTCTGGGCCTCCTCGGAAAATCTGACACAAGCTGTGGACAGTCTCCTCTGAACCCAGGTGGTCCCTGCTCCCCAGCCCTGTTCTTCTGGGGCCACCAAGGCATTTTAATGGGGATTCCTCAGTGTTTTCAGAACTGACTCTCTGAAAGACGCTCATTGCTTGTTTGCTGCAGATCTAAGTACCTTTCTCCTCGTTGTTGAATAGAGGAACGTTTTTTTTTTTTTTTCTTTCTTTCTTTTTTCTCCTCCTGCAAAGGGGAAGAAAAGGAAGTGTTATTTTCAACTCTCGGCATAACGTGTCTTTGATTAATGTATATTGTAATCATCACAGAATACACAGCTGTCTATTAACGATGAGACCAAATGAGTTGAATAGATTATCAAAGAGCAGCAGCCCCAATTCCACTCTGAGGCACACGCTCGTCTTTAGAACATTAATCTCGTTACAGGTTGGAGTCTGATTCCAATTTCCCTGACAGTAGGCAAGAAGGCGAGGGGGACTGATCAAATACGCCAGGGGCGGCGAGCGCTCAGATCTCGATGGGGCTGAGCAAAGAGAGCAGCGTGGTTTTCTTAAAATGATTTTTCCAAAGGGATGAGAAAGGCGGAGAAGGCCCGCCAGGCGCTTTGAGAGAGAGAGGCGGGATCCCGGGACAAGCGGGCAGGGCAATGGGAGGGCAGCTTGCAGGGCGCAGGAGGGGCTGCCTGGGGGGCCTCTGGGGAAGGGCCCAGCGGCGGGACCCGGCCAGGTGTGAGGGCAAGTGTGGCGAGGCAGCGGGAGCCCCACCTTTGAGGCTCCAGGAGCCCCCAGAGGCACAGGCAGGCAGCAGGGAGCCAAGCTAGGCACCTGAGTCCCCAGGAGCTCAGTCCTACCCCTGAGAGAGGCCCCCCGGGGGCTCAGTCTTGCTCTAATTCCCTTGAGGTGGAGCCCGAGGCCTTTGGCCTTTAACCTCCTGAGCAAGCTTCCAGCGTAGCCCCCCTGAGCAAGCCCCCCTGAGCAAGCTTCCAGCGTAGCCCCACTGAGTAAGCTTCCAGTGTAGCCCCACAAGGCCGGAGAACCCCAGGACTCCCATATACAGCCCACAGCTCTCTCCACATTGTATACTGCCCGTTTTTCACATGGTCAGACTCTCTTTACTGCCCCAACCTCGTGTCGTGTGCTCAGACACCCACATTTCTACACACCTAAGGCCCACATGCAAGTTTTGTTTTATTTTATTTTATCTTATTTTATTCTATTTTATTTTATTTTTAAAGATTTTACTTATTTATTCATGAGACACACAAATACACAGAGGCAGAGACACAGGCAGAGGGAGAAGCAGGCTCCACGCAGGGAGCCCAATGTGGGACTCGATCCCGGGACTCCAGGATCATGCCCTGCACCGAAGGTAGATGCTCAACCGCTGAGCCACCCAGGCGTCCTTTTTTTTTTTTTTTTTTTTTTAAAGGTTTTATCTATTTATTCATGAGAGACCCACACGTAAGTTTTAATGAAGGAGATTGTTCAATTTTTTCCCTAAACTTATAAACTACTCCTTCGTCTGTCTGGGTCCTCATCTTTCTCCCTTTCCCCTCAAACAACTCACCCTCCTTCAGCTAAACCTCCTTCATCGCCATTCCTCAGAGTCACTAGCATTTTTTAAGCGGCCATTCTATTGCAGGTGTTGGTCCCCTACCTGGGACACTCTTTCTCTCCTTGTCCATCTGAAAACAGCTTCCTTCAAGCTCAGCAGTCCCTCCAGCTGGAGGAAGGCTTTGCTCAGGCCCTGCTGCTTTTCCAGCTGGACTCCAGCACTCCCTCCCCTGACCGTGTGCACATGCTAAAGCTCCCACCGCATGGGGCAGGGTCACAGGCCTGCCTCTAGATCCCAGGCCTCGTGTCTGTGAATGTCTCTGGGCTGAAGCCTCGGGCTCCCAGGGCCGGTCACAGGGCTTGGCTCTGAGTAAGTTATTAGAATGAATCAAGGGTCACATCCAGCTTTAAAACCTTTCCAGGGGGACGCCTGGATGGTTGAGCGTCTGCCTTCGGCTCAGAGGGTGACCCCGGGGTCCTGGGATCGAGTCCCCACATCGGTTTCCCCACAGGGAACCTGCTGCTCCCTCTGCCTGTGTCTCTGCCGCTCTTTCTGTGCTTCTCATGAGTAAGTAAATAAAATCTTAAAACAAAACAAAACAAAACTTTCCAGGGTCCTGCTAGACCCCCTGCCAGGCCTGGCCGCTGATTAACCCTTGGTTGGGAAGGGCAGGGTGGGCTCCCAGGCCGCTAGAGGGGAGGCAGCAGTGATGCACGATGATTAACCTTGTGCCCAAATCCCAGAGCTGATAGGCAGCACTTCGAGTGCGGTCTTTCTGAGCCCCACGCCACCTCTGCGAGAGTCAAAGTCCACCCACTGGAGGGCATAGAGTTCATGTTTTGTTCTGGACAACACTCCAGCTTCCAGGGAAAGAAACGCAAAATGGAACAGGCCACTCACTCTCAGGAGCTGCCCTGTGCTAGCATCACCCTGAGGCGAGAGCCTCCTAAGACTGGGCGCCCCAGCACCCTGCCCGGCCGGCACCCACATTGGTGGATGGATTCCGGAGCTGGCTGTTGCTCTGCAGATGCATCTGCCAGCCTTTCTCATCAGCTGTGTGCCGGGCACCGTGCACAGAGGGAGAGCGCTGGGGAGGAACAGGTGCAGAGCGGAGCTCCTGCTCAGGGGGTCTGGAGGGGAGTGGGTGCTCCAGGCACAGGAAGCGGGTCGGGGTGGGAAGGGCTGCAAGGGCCTGTCCTAGGAGCCCCATTTTAGTGAGGGGGCTGTGACAGCCATCAGGTGGCAGGTTGGCACCGGGAATGTTGCCCGCCCGAGGCACCGGCATTGCACTAGGTGACGGCAAAGTCAGTACTTGAGGAGCTGTGGGGCTGGTTTCCCAGATGAGGGCCTCTGGCCAAGGACAGAGTGCGGATAAGTTGGGTCTAAAGCAACCACCATCTTCAAAACTGTCACCCGAACCTCAGCCAGGCCCAGGCCTTGGAGTCAGGAGCCTCGCCTGACCCCAGGCTTGTCCCACCCCCCACCTCCTTTGCAGGACATACTCGGCTCAGCTGAGCACTCAGCTTGGTGGGGCAAGGACTGGCTCTGGAAGGCCACGGCTGGGAAAATCATCAAGATGGGGCGGGGGCAAGATTGGCTGCGATTTCCCCCTTAAAGTTCCTCTGCTCCATCCTCTGCTGTGACCCATAAATTCACCAAGATGAAGTCATTCCTCAGCCGTGGCTGTAAAAAGTCAGCCCAGAGCTAGGGAGTTTGCAGCCGAATTAGATTATAAAATAAAACCAGGGTTCTGGAGGAGGAGGGTCAAACCCGCAGAGCCCCGGGGGGAGGGAGAGCGCTGTTCTGTTCTTTTTAACAAGGACCAGCAGGTTTTCAACTTTGTCCGGTCCCTCATCCCACTCTCTCATGTGCCCCCAACTTTTTTTTTTTTTTGGGTGAGGGGGGCATTCCTGCAACCACCGTGGCGCCTCATCGGTGTTAAAAAATGAAACGGAAATAAAAAATGTAAAAACCAGCCTGATAGTTCTCTCCTGCTGAGTTTGAAACAGGCTTCATCACTCTGAAATCTGAAATCTGGCTAGGGTCTGAGGGGTAAGAGAGGCCTCAGACCCCGCAGGCTGCCCCCTTAGAGACTGGAGCAAGATGTGGTTCTGGGGAGACGGGCTTGGCCTGGGAGCTAAACAGATCCACCTCCTGAATGGTGGTAAGACTCAGCTTTCTCATCCGCAAAATGAGCACACATGAGATGTTGGGGCATCACCTTGCCTGAGGTCTCCTCCAGCTCAAACAGTCTTCAATACCTTCATTCATCCAGAAACTATTTTAGGAGCATCGACTGCATTTCAGACATTGGGATACACCTTGGGGATAGAGCTGTGTGCTTAGCCCATGAGGCCTTGCTTTTGTCCTCCTTACCCCGCAGAGATTGAGGGTCTGGTGCCCTCCAAACTGAGGCTACTCACGTCCTGTAACCCTTGACAGTGAGAATGACAATGAAGGTGGGGCTGGTCAGTGGTGTGTCACATGTGCAATGGCCTCGGAGCTCAGCAAATGCTCCCGTGGCCTCATTTCGCGGGGCCCTCCCAACATCAGGGAGGAGAAAATGAGCTGGCTCAGAGAGGACAGGGCAAGACACAGATGCTGACACTTATGGGCTGGACACAGGCATCGCACCCTCTTCCCTTCCCGGACCCCAAACCTTGCTCTCTCTTGCAGTGGGAGGAGATAGCCCAAGCTCTGCAATGTGTGCCAAACGCTTACCACGTGCCAGGCGCCGTATTAAGAACTTGCACTTGCATTTGGTCTTCAGTAACCTCAGGAGGTGGGGAATGGTCTTGCTTTGAGGATGAGGAGACTGGTGGAGCTTAGATGACCCACGAGCAATCAGCTACGGAGAGTCAGAGGCAGGATTTGAACCCAGATCCGGGTTACTCCAAAGACAGGGTTCTTGGTTGTGTTTGAGTTCTGAAATGTTTATAACGCTGTGGAATATAGAGCTAGAAGAGACTTCGAGAGCCCATGTTGCAGGCAGCCCGCATCCCAAGCGTTCAGTCTTCTCTAAGCAGGAAAGATCGTTTTACGTTCGAGTTTCCTTAGAATTCTAAGAATAGTTACCTCTGAGGGTTAACTTGGGTAGTTTATTTTTTTTTATTTATTTATTTTTTTTAATTTTTATTTATTTATGATAGTCACAGAGAGAGAGAGAGAGAGAGAGAGGCAGAGACACAGGCAGAGGGAGAAGCAGGCTCCATGCACCGGGAGCCCGACGTGGGATTCGATCCCGGGTCTCCAGGATCGTGCCCTGGGCCAAAGGCAGGCGCTAAACCGCTGCGCCACCCAGGGATCCCCCAACTTGGGTAGTTTATGTGTTGGACATGGCTCCCAACAAACCCCAAAGCCTTGATTTGTTGCATTTGCTGATTTCCATGGGGTCATCCTCTAACTGTAGCCAATTTTAAGCTACTCGTGTGAAAGCAGAGTTCTATAGTATTCTTGCCATACAGACACAACAGGAGTCACGGAGTTACAGAGTATTTCTATCTCTCAGCTACAAGTGTGAAGACCTGTCCCTGTCTTCTAGGTGTCTCACCTGGACAACCTGGCAACACTTTGCATGTAGTGGGAGCTCCCTAAACGCTTCCTTGTCAATTGATTGCAGTTGTCACTGGGTGTCCCCAGGTATCTTGGAAAGAAGCTAAATTCTGGAATTGCCGCAAATGGACCGTGTGTGGGATTACACGACTTACCCACTCTATGTCCCAATTACCCCAAACTTGAGAGGCATAAAACAGGAAGCATGTATTACCTCTCAGTTTCCATGGGTCAGGAATCCAGGCCTGGCTGGGCTGGGTCCTCCCTCTGACTCAGGGACCCTGTACTCTCACACACGGTACTCAAGGTGGAGGGCAGGCCTCTAGCCATTTGGCTTGAGCCGGGAGGCCCCACTTCCAAGCTGTGGGGAAGCCTTGTTTCCTTGGGTGTTGTTGAGCTGGAGGGCTCAGTCCCTCACCAGCTGTTGGCTGGAGGCTACCTTCAGTTTCTTGCTGTGTGGGCCTTGCCACTGGCAGGTCCACAACATGGCAGTCAGCTTCCTTCAGAGGGAGCGGGTGAGAAAGCAAGAGAGGATGAACAAGATAGAAAATATGTCGTCTTTGTAGAACCTAGTCTTGGATGCGACTTTTTTTTGCTTCTACTGTATTTTGCTCCTGAAGAGAAATCACAGGACAGAGCCCACACTCAAGGGGGAGGCATTTCACCGGTGTGTGAATGCCAGGAGGGTCACTGGGACCCAGGCTGGAGGCCACCTACCGCAGAACCCAGGCGATAACAGTAAAAGCTGCTAACGTTTATTGAGCACTTACTATGGTCTGGGAACCGTTCTGACTGCTTTCCATTTGCCTTATATAGTCCTTATTTGGCTCTCACGCAACTCAGGAGCTTGGTTCTGTGGACCCCATTTTATCGATGAGGAAACAGACTCCAAGAGGTGACACGGGTGCCCCCAAAGCCCCCACAAGGCAGCTGAAAGAGCTGTGCCACCAAGTCTGCCTCTCTGGAGCCCCCACTCTGTGGTCTGGACTGCCTCTCCGGAAGACTTGGCTTCTCTTGCCTTTTCTTAATTTTCAATTTTTTTTTTTTAGAGATGGGGGGTGGGGAGGGGCAGAGGGAGAGAGGGAATCTTAAGTGGGCTCCACTCCCGGTGCAGAGCCTGACGTAGGGTTTGATCTCACGACCCCAAGATCATGACCTGAGTGGAATCCAAGAGTTGGATGCTTAACCGACGGAGCCCCCCAGGGGTCACTCCGGCTTGTCTTCCCTTTCTGCAGATGAGCAGTCTGAGACCCAGAGAGCTTAAGGAACTGTCTGAGGTCACACAGGAGTTGGGAGCAGGGCTACAACTGAAGTCTCCTGGGTGCCCGGGTTTCCGAAGAGACCAAAGAGGTGGGCAACAAATCCATAAAGCAGTGTCACGCTCTCGTGTCCCCCCTTTAGTCTCTTCAGAAGCTTGGAGATGACTGATGACTGACACTTGGCCCAGCTCTGAGTGTCAGCTGGCCGTCACGCTTCCCAACACCCAGCTTCTGACATGAAGCCGATGGAGCTCGGTTGTCCCCGTGGTTAATCTGTGTCTCTTTCCTAGGATACTTAAGCTTGCCTTGGCTGGGGGGAGAAAAACCCACCCCAAACCCAGGCGCATCCCAGACATCAGAGTCCTGGACTGGTTTTAAGTTCTCCTAGGGGCTTAATAAAAGGTGGTAGTTTGGGTAACGTTTCTGTGATAGGCCCGTCTGTTAATACTTATCTAGCTAATGTATCTTCCAAATGGCCTAAGCACAGCGTTCAGGACATTACAGAGATTTTGTGATGTTGTTCTGCATATGGTATTTCTGTACTGGATTTTTTTTCCTCTTGTTCCACTTGCATAAATTATTTCACGATGAAGGTGGTGATGCGGAGGGAATAGAAGCGGGAGGAAAGGTTAGGATTTCACAGGACCCAGCCTGAGGCATTTTTGGAGCCCAGAGGGAGCCAGGCCTCACATTCTTGAACACAAGGGGAAACAAGAGGATTGGAAGTTGAGCGAGACGCCAGGGCCTGTGGCTGACATACACCAGCTGTGCAGAGCGCACATCATAGCCTGGCCTGGCAGTCGTCTCCTTCAACATGACACAGGCCATTAGCAGACTCACCCCAAAAGGACACACCAGGAGTAGATGCATGGAATTCCTGATGATAGATAGGGACCCCCAGACTGAAGCTGTCTTCCATGCCCTTATGAGACCGGACTGGCCGAGATCACTGGAGCAAGGCCGGGGGACTCTGAACACCGGGAGGGAGTGCTGCCTTCCACACACCAGGCCCCGGATCCAGGCCCTGCATTTTATGAATGTATTCATTCCACGTAGCCGAGGGCTTGCTCTGTGCCAGGAACAGTGCTAGGTGCCGTCGACACAGGATGAATAAAATATAGTCAGTGCTGTAGGGACGCTCCCAGCCTAATGGAAGATGCAGATGGCCCCTAAAGCAACTGCAGATATATGATGTGATCGGTGTGTCGACAGGATGCAGCCCAAGAAAGGGATAGCAGCTCGGGAGAAGGGCACAGAATCAATCACGAGAGTGGAAAAGACGTTTGGGGACTCCAGCTCGAGCTGCATCTTATAGGATGAGTCAGAGGAAGCCCTGCAGAGACAGGCAGGCATGCAAATCACACAGCTTGTTTCTTTGTGCACACGCATGAGGTTTTCTCTGAGGTTTATACACAGGAGCAGGATCTTAGGGCCCTGAGGTGTGAATGCCTCCCTTTCACTAAGTACGTCTGTAGGGCTCTCCCAAACACAACGACAACGTGATTCCTGTGGCCGTACAGGAGGGTACCCATTTCCTTTACATCTGCACCAAGAGTTAATGCCTTCCAACTTTCTTTTTTTCTTAAGCATGTTTGTTTGTTTATCTATCTATCTATCTATCTATCTATCTATCTATCTATTTGAGAGAGAGGTCACAAGCAGGGGGAGGGGTAGAGGGAGAAGCAGACTTCCCGCTGAGCAGGGAGCTTGAGGCAGGGCTCAATCACAGGACCCTGAGATCATGACCTGAGCTGAAGGCAGATGCTTAACCGACTGAGTCACCCAGGCCCCCTGCCTTCCAACTTTCTGATGTTCGCCAGTTGGATGGACTCTAAAATTGTTCATCACCCTAATGTGCATTTCTGTGCTTTCTTGACAGCGTGAGCACATCTTCCGAAATTTATTAGCCATTTGGGTTTCTCCTGTGAATTGCCTATTCATATCATTGCTCATTTTCTATTTATTTTCCTTGCTAATTTATAGGAATTCCTTGAACAATCTCCTATTAATTATTTGCTGGGTTTAGACTTTGTCAAAGTCTTCCTCCGAAACTGTCATGCATCTGTTAATGTTTTTAATACTGCGTTTTGATGAACACATTTCTGATACAAATCCGTTTGTTTTTCCTCTTCCAGTGTGTGCTTTCGGGGTCTCATTTCAGAAATAATTCGTGACTCCAAAGTAAACAAAACAAAACACTATGCTTTTTTTTTCCTATTAGTTTTTATTTTATTTTCCCACCTAGGTCTTTAAAGAACTGGAGTTTATTTTTAACAGATAATAAGGTAAGGATCCCACTTTATTTTTCTCTGCACAGGAAGTTACCATTCCTAACATAATTTACTGAATAATTCATCCTTTTCCCCAGTGATTTGTGACGCTGACTCTACTGTATACTTGTTGGGAGACAAGTTCTTCATGTGGCTCTTGCATTTCTGCACATCTTGCGATCACAGGCTGTGACAGATTTTGTTTGCAATTATCTCTTTGAGGATGTTTGTATAGCAAACAACCGTAGACATAGAGACAGTGTCTGCAATGCAGAGCAAAGAGTAGATTTGTTTACTGCCCAGTGTAATAAAGATAGCATCTTTCTCTGGGGCAGAGCACAGTAGGCTTATTGATCATCATGAAAGTTTGGGCTCCTTAAGCCAGAAGTTCCTCCCTGCGGCCTCACCCACAGTGTGTACAGGTGCCACCTAGACCTCTTCATGTTGCCTGTAGGTATAGGGATTTGGGGAATCAGCACAAATGCTGATGCTCTGGCTACTGCTATTGCTGTGAGCAACAAAGGATCCTTTGTCTTTGATCCAGGGATCTCATGTGTTCTGCCAACAACCATGAAATTGTGGCAGGCTAACGTGTAAACTTGCAAGTAGCATAAAATCATGACTTTGTAATAAGTCTAGATGTCTGGTAGGCCAACCTCCCAACTGTAGTCTCTGTCAATATTGACTTAATTATTTGTTAGGATTCATTCTCATACAGTTTTTGGAATCCATTTGTTCAGCTGTCCCTAAAATCTTTTTGAGGTTTTTTTAAAAAAAATCTTTTTGAGGTTTTGATCAAAATTATTCTGAATGTACCAATTAGTTTGGGGGAGAATTGACATCCTTATAATGGTGTCACTCCATTCATGAACATGGACTACATTTCATTTCCCCAGGCTTAAATTTTCTCTGTAAATGTCTTGTACATTCTTAGGTGAGTTAATTGCTACTTTGTAGTTCTTGTTGCTATTATAAATGGTATTTACTTTTTTTTTTAAGATTTTATTCATTTAGTCATGAGAGCCACAGAGAAAGAGAGAGAGGCAGAGACACAGGCAGAGGGAGAAGCAGGTTCCATGCAGGGAGCCTGACGCAGGACTTGGTCCCGAGACTCCAGAATCAGGCCCTGGGCTGAAGGCAGGCACTAAACCGCTGAGCCACCTGGGCTCTCCTGGTATTTACTTTCTATTACAGGTTCTTGCTTCTAATAGAAGAACATTATTATTTTTCACATATTCATCTTGCATGTGATGAAGTTGTTGATTTTCCCTTTTAGTTTTTAGAGTTTGCTGATTGCTTTAGGTTTTGTATGTACATTATCACATCACCTGTAAGTAATGAGAAAAAGATCTCCCCTTTTTCACTCTATCACTATTTTATTTTTATTTCTCTGTAAATAAGAACCTCTAGAATTATGTGGTACAGTAGTGATAGCGGCTCTACTTGTTACATTCCTGAACTGAAAAGAAATTCTCCTTGAGTGTGATGTTTTCTCTATACGTTTAGTATACAGCCTTAGTCAACTTAACAATGTTCTCATGTATTCATTTTTGTAAAAGGATTTTTTGAAATTATAAATTAGTATTGAACTTTTTATTCCGGTACTGACGGACTGAAATGTTTTGTTTTTTTTTTTCCTTTTTGTCATCCATATGCTGAATCGCATAAATAGATGTCCCTTGCATTCCTGGGACAAATCCCCTAATCATTATGTATTTTTTAAAAAATATACCATTATATTCAGTGTCTAATCATATATTTGTCTTGCAACCATGTGGACCACTGGGCAGATTTGGGTGTTTACTCTGAATGAGAGAGTGTCTAAAGGCTTTCTAGTGGAAGGATGACAAGATCTGATTAACATTTGTAGAAGGATCCTTCTGGCTGCAGTTCTGAAACGAGAGGATAGCATGCAAGAATGGAAGCAGGGAGGAAAGTTAATTAGCCATTATCTTTTCAAATCCAGATACAGAATGGTGGTTTGGAGCAGGGTGACAACACTGAAGGGGATGAGCAGGCTGGATGCTGGGTTTATTTTAAAGGTCAGACCGATGGCATATTGTGCTAGATTGAGTGCTACATATGGGAGGGGAAAAGAGAAGTCGGGCCTTTGACTTGAACAAGTCAGAGAATAGAGTAGCCATCAAATGAGATGAAGAGCAATGCAGGTACAGCAGATTGTGGGGGGGAAAGCCTCTATTTATTGCTGAGACATGGCTTCCTTTCTTATTTTTTTCCCCTATTTTTTTCCTATTTATTTCCCAAAGTGGTTACTTTGGGCCCTGGTAAATATATTGGGAAGACAATGAACTTACCGCAAGGACTTGAGCCCTGTCTTGAGGGTAGGCTTGCCTAGACACAGCCTGAAACCTTGCTCTAGAAAGGGTTTGAGGGTGAGTGGGGGGGCCTGCGGTGCCACTGATGCCCCTGTCATCACGGTGTACCGGATATAACAGGATTTCATATTTGCTGCAATCACAATTGCTACCAGCTCCATGCCCTTTCTGTGCCCAAATGCAACTGTGCAATCACTTCTGCTGCTAGAATCTTCTAGGACCTCTTAGCCCCTGCCCTCATCAACAAGCACAGGTTCTATGTTCTTTCCTCCCGTCGCTCAGTTCTGAATCCATCTCTCCATCAGGTACATCTGAACGGGTGGAGGGGTTGGGGGAGCGGTGATTGTCACATTTGTGCTACCTGCAAAGGAGGCTGGGTAAGTAAGTGTTCTGACTTCTCTCTTGGGAGGACAAAGCTCATAAAATCATAGACTTATGAAACATAAAGGTGTTCAAAGGTTCCGGGCAGCTAGTCAGCGTGATGAGTATCTATATCTATTAGAATTCTCTGATCACATTTACTTCCCCAGTTTTGTTTGCTTTCATCCCTTGCTTCTGGTTTCTTTCATTCAAATTATTTGTGTGTGTGTGTGTGTGTGTGTGTGTGTGTGCATGTGTGTGTGTGTGAGGAGGGTGGTGGTGGTGGGGATCCATCCATATTTTGTATGTATCCATGGATTGTCCCTTTTCATTGCTGAGTATTATTCCATTGTACGGATATACTACAATTGTTTGTTAGTTTAGATGGATAGATATTTAGGCTTTTCCAGTTTAAGGCTGTTGTGAATAAAGTTGATTTGAGCTCCCTAGTCCAAGAGTTTGCTTGGGCATATTTTTATTTCTCTTATGTATTTTCCTAGGAGTGGAAATACTAAGTTTTGGTTTTGGTCAGGTGTGTGCTTTGTTTTATGAGAAACTCTCAGGTCTTTTTCCACACTGGTGGTACCATTTTATATTTCCACCAGAATTGTACGATAATCCCAGTTGCTCTACATCCTCACAAACACTTGATATCCCCAAGATTCAAACCAAGGTCTGTATCATTCCAGAACACAAGCGCCTGGCACTCTTCCTGCCCGTTGGCATCAGGATCTGTGTGCCTTTTGCCATAAGAGCACCTGTTCATTTCTGAGTAAGAGGAAGTTTACTTAATGCTTATTCTTAGGCTGACCTTGGTCAAGTCTTTCCCTTGCCTGGACCTCAGTTTCCTTTTTGATGACAAGAAGCATCGGAGGAGGGGATTGTTGAGCTTCCTTCCGGGGGTGACATTTCCTGTCAGCCTTTCCAATCTATGTTCTCCCTTGGTCTCCTTTTCTCTCTGTCACTAGACACCATGTGATTGATGACATTTCTTTAACTGCCTTGGAAAACAGCTTGTATTTTCAAAAAAAGGCTTTAAATAAAATAGAGCTTCATCTTGCTAACAAATTTGAGAAGAAAAGTGGAAAGAAAGGTGACAGTTACTGAACACCTACTAGGAGTCATGCCCTTACAGATCCCCGCTTCATCTTGCAAGTACCTGTCGGTGCAGAATTTCCAAGTGACGCTTGTACCGGGGTACCACTTTCCCTTCCTTCTCAAATGCTCTGCCCCCTGCCAGCTCTATACCTCGCTCCCCCTGCCCCACTCATGTCTCGCTCGTGTTGCCACCCCCTCAGGCCAGCCTGTTTCAAATGAGAGTGCCTTCTCCCCCCACCGATGGTTCTCTTTGGCTTCCTCTCCTGCTTCCCTTTCTTCCATATTGTCACCAACTAACTAGCATTTATTGTTTTTATTTTTTTCCCCTTCCCTCTTCTACCCTCAATGAGAATTTAAGCTCTGTGAGGTCTGAGATTTTTATTCCTTTTGTTCACTGCCTTGTGTTATATAGCAGGCACACGGTAAGCAATCAATCGGTATTGAATGCATGAACGCATGCACGCCTGAATAAATGAATGAATGAAAAGAAAAAACAGAAGGGAGCATGCTTCAAGATGGAGCATGATTATCTTGTCCAAGGTGACCCTGGTAGTGAGCCACAGGCCTGGGGGACCCAAGGCAGATGAGGCCTGGGTCACTGTCCCTCTAGGCTAACAGAACAGTCTGGTGGGCAAGGCACACGGGCAATGAATATTTGTGACGTGATCTGAAGACCCTGAGACCAGGCTATCGGTCCCTCTGAGCCACGTCATGCAGCCCCCTGGATGATTTCAGTGGCCACAGGAATTCATGACCACAGAATTACTATTTAAAGTGCAAGTCACAGTACACCCACTCCTGCTTAAAACGTCCCCCGCGCCCCCCCCCCCCCCCCCCCCCCCGCCCACGGTGCTGTCCATACACCACTCTAGATACTCTGCACTTCCTCCAGTGTCCTGCATCCAAGGACTGGCTCTAGCCCTGCAAGGGGCTCTCTCTGCCTTCATGTGTGCTCCAGTGGGGGACCAACCAAGCCAAGGGAAGCCCCTGGGCCATTGCCTCTGAAAGAAGACTTTGGCCACTTCCATTTTGACCTCAAACTTTCTGGCTGGGTTCTTTCTAGCTTGTCTCTTGGACCCGGCCAAAGACCCAGAGGGCAAAGCATCCCTTGCTGGGAACCGAAATTACCTCCCCCAAGCACAAGGACTGCCCTGAGCCAGCAAGACCCTGCCTGTGATCAACTCCAAGACAATGGTGGTTTTGACCATCACTGCCCAGCTGCATGTACCCACCCACCTTTGCCCCACATTTACCTTATAAACCTGAAAGTATGTTCGGCACTTGGGGACAGTCTTTGAGACACTAGTCCACTGTCTTCTGGGTGTCGGCCACACTGAAATAAACTCTTTTCTTGTTTCACCACCACCCCTTTCTCTACGCTTTGGCCCGGCATACCTTCCCCCGCTTTCTCATTTTGCTGATCCTGGTGCATCTTCCAGACCTTAGCTTCAAGTTTCTTCCTCAGGGAAGCCATGTCTCAGGCAGGTGTCCTCCTGGAGCCGCCTCCTCCTACCAGATTCAAAGTAGCACTCCCTTCGTTGTCTGTCCCTGCATCCTGCCTTATGTTCACTTACCAAATACTGTGGATGATTTGTTTCCCAGTTTTCCAGCCCCCCCTAGAAGGCAGGGACTTGTAACTTGCTGCATTCTTAGAGCCAGAAGAGGACTCATTGGCTCTCAATAGACACATAGTGAAAAAACCAAACAAACAAACAAAAAACAAGAGAATTCCCTTGGCCAGGTTAGGTCCCTATTATATATTCTTATAGTGTGAGGAAGATGTCTTTTGGATGCACTTTTTATCTTTAACACTTGTTTAGAATATCTGTGTAGACTGCCTTTCCTGTAGGATTCCAAGTGTCACAAGGGGCTGGAACTATCATCCTTATTCCTGGGGGCTAGCTAGCACTGTCTGGCAGGTGGTGGACTCTGAATAAACCTGTGTTGAGTCAATGAGAGAAAGGAAAGTGATGAGCACATCATTGTTGGCTGACCAAGGGTGTCCGGTCACCCATCAATGCAGTTCTCCTGGTGCTAAAGCTGGGATATAGTTGCCATTAGGCTATAATATCCACTTCTCAACTGGTCAAAATTGGGAGGAAAGGCATTTATGATGAATTAGCATACTCAAACCCCACTAGTGCTGTAAACAGATATATATAACAAACTACAGTGATATCTAGGCAACAATGATATTCTAAGGTAGAGAGTGGGGGATGGCCAAGGAAATCCACAGAGAAGAGATGATATCTAAGCTGGCTTTGAGAGAGGAGGAGGAGAATGCTCAGGAGAGAAGTCAGAGCAGGACATTCTAAGCAGAGAGTCCATGCAGAGACTCGTGTGGGGCCATGCAGCCCCCTGTGTAGGACCATACAGCCAGTTAGGGTGATGCTAGGATGCAGGCCCTGGTCTTCTGCCCCTGAAGTAGGTCCTAAGCTCATTCTTCTCCCTTCAATTTACTGTGCATCTCCGAGTATGGGTTAGATAGGAATGCTTTAGGGTCGAAGAAATGAAAAATCTAATTTGCAGTCACTTCAACAAAAAAAGGAGTTCTCTTTTCTCATATGACAAGATATCTGGAGAAAAGGGAATACTGGTGTTTTGGGGCACCAGCAATGCCAGGGCTGACGTCTCTGTGGGTGTCTCAGTTGATCCCTAATACTTGCTGCCTCTTGATCACAGGATGGCTGCCAGCAACTCCTGGCATCTTGTCTGCAGTCTGGATTAGAAGAAGAGAGTGAGTGTGACCTGCCCCCTTTCGCCATTTTTGTCATGAAAGCAAAAGCTTATCCAGACACTTCCTTCTAATTAGGCAGCACTTGGTCATACGGTTATCTACCCCTACCTGACACAGAAGATGGGGAGTGGATGTTTAGTTGGACACCTCACTGCTCCTGAAAAAAATCAAGGTTCTAAGAGAACACAGAGGGGGGGGATTTTCCACCTTGGAGTCTTAAGTCCCAATCATGAAACAAAGGGTGAACCTGATGATATTAAGGGTGGCCCCTTCCAGGGACCATCTCTCTGGGAGCCACCTCTTCCCTCACATCCAACCTCTGCTTTCCTTGGCACGCACAAGAGCAGACTTACTGCAGGTGGTCTCGGGGCCTTGAGAATTCCCTCAGCCAGGGCCCAGATTAATTCTCCTTAAGGCAGCTCTGGGTGCCGGCCAGGACTCTGCACACAGTTGGCGGTCTCTTGGCAGAGGCCTCCTTGCATTGTGCAGGCTACAACACACCACTGGTGCCCCGGCTGGACTCAGGGGGCCCCGGTGACCAGCCCTTTGTGCCTGATCTCACTCTTCCCGACCCTCCTGGGGTGGCCAGTGGGGCAGGGGGAGGTGAGCATGAACACTCTACATTTGAGATAGTTAAGTGGTGCAGGAAAGCCCGCTGGCTGCCAACGCAGTAAGTCCTCTGCTTCATCCTCTGCTCCATTTGCCTCTGTGGAGCCTGGGACACATGAAAACAGGAGCATGCAGTGTGGGCCCCAAAACCTCTTTGCTCTGACCTCACTCTGCCCCTCAGAGCCTCAGGCTATTCTCATCCCATTGCTGGGCCTCAGTGTCCCCATCTCTAAAATCAGGGATCACACCATTCCTTCAGTTCCCTAAAAGGATTCATGCTGGAGCCGAGACTCCTGACGTTAGAGTCCTCCGTCTATCCTTGTTTCTGTGTTCTTGCTCTTCTCTCTCTGGCCATATGATCTGAAGTCCACTTACTTCCGTCTTCTGCGGGTTTCACATTGTCCACTTGTAAAATCAGAGGGTGACGACCAGGAAGTCCCACCTCAGCACCCAGGCGGGCTGCCCTGGGAGGACCAGGGGAGGTGCGCAAAGGACACAGAGATGAGAGAAAGGTATAGACTCAATGTGTCCATCTGGGTCAAGGCTGACTTCACAGGAACTCCATCTGCCCGGGGCAGAGGTCCAGAGTGCAGCCTGCTGGCATCTGACTGGGACACGTGCTGGGCCTGCCGTGCACATTGCACATCTGCTCCTGCTGGGTCGTCGTAGGTCTGGGGAAGGGGCCTGTGCACTGGCCTCCCCTGCATGCAAACACAGCTGCTCAGCCAGGCCTCTCTCTGGCCCCCAGGACCCACCCACCGGGCTCTGCAGGCCCAGCGGCGGATGGGCATCTCCAAGGGGGCAGAAAGGATGGAGAGAAGATCCCCGGGGCCCTGAGCTCACTGTGGTCAATTAAGCCATCTCCCTGCCATGGGGACGGGTGGCCCAAGAGGCCCTCATGCTGTGTTGCTGACGTACAGGAAGTGATCTGCCTGGGGCCATCTGGGATGTGTTTTCAAGGAAATCTTGAAAACTGCAGCTCCAGCCAGAGGTAAACAGAATTTCATTAAGTCATGCCTGGCCCAAGGGACAGGGAGAGGGTCTGATTTCACAAAAGCAGCCATGTTCCCCGTGTAATGCTCCTGGAGCCATTTTGGCCAAAGACACACCTCCTGAGAAAAGGGAAACACAGACGTGTCTGCATCTGAGCTCTTTATGCCCTCATTCTGCTGCCCTCAGGCATGCTTGGGGGGGCGTTGGGGTGCCTGCCTCCCGGCACCCACCTGTTTGTCCGGGTGGCATCTTCCGGCACCTCTGAGTGGCCACAGAGTGAAGCCCTCACTTGTGGGGCTGGATTTAATCTCAGGACAACTCTCTTGGGTCGAGAGGACCAGCCCCCTTTTGATCTCTGGGAAATATGGCAACTGAGGCATCAGGAGAACCTGTATATTGCCTGCTATTGTGCAGCTGAGGCTGGGGGGAACCCTGGGGCTCAAACCCAGGCCAGCCCCCCAGGACCGGAGATGTTCCTCTCGATTATGTCATTCTACCTGCTGGAGATCGAGCATTCATGGCCCGACTCTGCCAGGCTCTCGCGATGGCCCTTGAAGGTCACCAGAAGCAGGGTCATGTCCACTCAGTGGATGGCAGAAACAAGGCTCAGTGCAGCTGGTCACTGGCCCAGGGTCGCTCTGTTAATTTGGGACCCATCTGACCACAGACCTCAGAGTACTTCCTTCTCCTTGACTGTGTCAGGCAAAGAGAGCGGCATACTTGCCAGGGAAAAGCTCCAACTAATTTTCTAGACATTAATTCCTGGGTCAAGCTTTCATTTCCAGGCTTGCTGGCAAGCGCTTGGAACGCATTCTCTCTATCAGCCCTTCCCTCTGTGGCTGGGCCTGCCCGCCCTGGAAGTGGGGTGCGCAAAAGGTTTCAGACTTCAGATGGTGTTGGTCCCTGTGGGTCCGTGGAGCCGAGGTCCCAGTGGGCCTGTGTTTGAAGCCAGTTAGGCCCTCACTAGCAGCCTGATCCCAAGTGCTTCTCCCTCCCCACGGTGGCCAGTGCCTGCGCCCGGTGTCTCCTCGCTGGGGTTGTGTGTGCTAGCCGGGTGAAGTGGGAGGTGGTCCCCAGGGCAGCCACGGAGCCCGCGGAAGCGGGCAGTCTGTGCAATGGGCAGCCCTTCCCACTCAGAAAGGGAAGCAAGCACCCTCTGGATGCCCTCTCTGGGTCTGGTGCCTGAAGTACCATGCATGACGGCTGACCCTCAAGTAGTCTGATGAAGAGGCCGTTCTCCTCATTCCAGAACAGAAACTGGGGTGGAGAGAGGTTGAGCAGCTTGCTAAGGGTAACACCCTTGGAAGGGGCACTTGAAACTCTGGTCTTGATGCCAGCATCCCCGAGTGTTCCTCTGCTCCAGAGACCACTGCAGAGGAAGATCTGACTTTCTGTCCTGTGCACAGACCCAGGGTGGGGTCCTGAGAGCCATGTCTTGGCCTCCACAAATTGTGCTCAGGGTGGCGTTAAGTGCAGTTGCTGAGTCCCACCCTCTTCTCTGAGGGGTGGGGGACTGAGGCCCAGGGATATAAAAGGATTGATCAGTGCCACAGCCAAGCTGGCTCTGCCAAACAGGTTCTCTGAGAGCCCGCTGAGAGCTGAGTCCTCTCCCAGACACGGCTAGTGGAGACCACAGACAGCAAGAAGACTGGACCTGCCCTGGAGGGTTCTAGAAAGAGCATATGTATGGAAAAGTGAGGCTGGGGTCTGTGCTCGGGCCACTGTCTCTCTCCGTCCCCCTCGTGCTTCCACCCCCACCTTGCCCATGAACACTCTTCTGAATCCTGCTGCATTTGGAAGCCCTCTGAGCCTTTCCTCCCCACCCTTCCAGGGCTGCATGGTTCAGTCCTCGCTCCTTCTTCTGTTTGATGCCACAAGGAGAGAAGTGGTTTAAGGAGCCCCAGAGGAGCTGGGCTGGCTGATAATTGAAAGAGGCATCAGACTTTAAACACAGAAGACTTGGCCCCAGCTCTGCCCCTTACGTGATGCTGCACCTTTCCCGGCTAACCTGTCCCCAGCACAGGCCCCATCCGCAGCCACTCCAGGCGTGCAGGGACTCAGCTGGAGCCACAGCACTGAACTCTGGGAGTAAAGTTCGGCATGCGAGCATGAGCATCCTGGGAGCCGTCGTGTCACATTAGCCGTCGTGTCACATTCTGCTAAATACCACCCAAGATGTCTCAAGGTCTGGGATGAGGCATTTAAAGTGTCACGCAAATTTCTAGCTTCGTTTTCTATGAGTTCCTTCTCCCCGCACTGGGCAGCCTAATGAGCTATTCTTGCTCCCTCATATGCTAAAAAGTGAAACAGATCCATCAAAAGCGTTGTGAGCCATGGTGGCCCCTAAGGGATCTGCATGTGCAGATCTTGAAAATGGCTGGAGGTGACTAAAGGTAGCTGGTAGATACACAGGAACACACGTAGAAGTCCAGTAAAGCCACCATCTCGGGGGTGTCGTTACTTCATTCAATGGTATCTTCACTGAGCTTATATGTTCCAGGTGGTGCCGAGAGCTGGGTTGAATGGTGAGCCAAGGAGACACAGCTCTGCTTTATCAGCCCTTATAGGCTGACAGGGAGGCAGACAGCAACTGCACAAATGAACATATAATTACAAGTTGAGAAAATGCTGGAAAGGAAGATACAGGCTAATGGAAGACAAATGTGAATGAAAAAGCTGAACGACCTGGAGAAAACACTTCTGTAAGAAAGTGACCTCTGACCTAAAATCCGAAGAATGAGTAGAAGGTAAATGGAGGAAAAGAGAAGAAGGAGAGTAAGAGCCTTCTTGGCAGAGGACGCAGCTTGTGTCAGGGCCCTGGGCAGGGAGGAACATGGCACCACAGATGGGCTGAAGGAAGGCTGAGGCCACCGAAGCTCATGAGCGGGGCAGAGTGGGAAGGCAGATGCAGCAGGCTGCAGCCACTGTGGGCCAGTTGGGGACTTGCCTTACCTCATGAGAGCCACGGAAGCCATCAAATAGCGAGCGTGAAGCAGGGAGTTACATCCTCACATTCATGTCTTAGGAGGGCCACTTTGATGGCTTTGGTGGATGAAAGGTGAGGAACAGGGCGACAGGCCGATGGGAGGACTGTGCTTCATTCAGGTGGAGAAGAGATGGTGGTCATGTGGTCAATAGTGATGAGAGTCAGAGAGAAACATGCAGTCAAGAGATGCTTACAGGGGTGCCTGGGTGGCTCAGTGGTTGAGCGTCTGCCTTTAGCTCAGGGCATGATCCCAGGGTCCTGGGATAGAGTCCTGCATCAGACTCCCTGTGAGGAGCCCACTTCTCCCTCAGCCTGTGTCTCTGCCTCCCTCTCTCTGTGTCTCTCATGAATAAATAAATAACATCTTAAAAAGAGAGAGAGAGAGAGAGAGAGAGAGAGAGAGATGCTTATGAGTCAAATCAACAGGACCTGGTGATGGATTTTATTGGGGGTGGGGTGGGGTGTTGGGATATCTAGGTTGAACAGTCAAGGTGCCATTTAGGGAAATGGGAAACAGTGGACACGGTCACCCTTGGCCTGTTCTCCTAAATGTGTATAAAACTGTAAATGTGGATTATTCCTGTCATCTCCCAGGAGGAGTCAAGTGCACGTCTAGGCCAGGCAGAGATGAGACCCGGGGAACACTCAAGTATGGGGCACAGGGCATGGAAAGCTGAGGCCATCCAGGTCCACATCCTGTCTTCCCTCCTGCCCTGTCCAGGCCTGGGTGGTGCTGTGTGCAGGGAGGAGGGGGTGCTGAGTGCACACTCTTTGGTCTTGGATTGGGCATTGTCTCTTCCTTCTGCCCATTACTTTTTCTTCTCCCTTGTGCCACCCTATGGAGGCCCCCCATTCTCCATACTCTCTGCCTCAGTAGCTACCCCTTTATGTTGCACACCCCGTCATCCTCCCAGCAGCTCTTTGAGGAAAATACTAGATGCATGCATATCTGTTTTGTAGATGAGGAAAATTGAAGCGCAGAGAGGTGACTTCATTTGCCCAAGGTCATGCCCTTGGCAAGGGGAAGACAGGAATTGGAGTGTGGCTCTGAGGGCAAAGGTTGGACTCAATGGCCAATCCTTACCTGCTTTTCCCTGCCTCAGCCCAGCAGCCAGGGCAGGCCTCAACCAGGGGCATGAAGCTGAACCCCACATACCCACCTTCCCCAAGCTCCTTCTCTGTGATGGAGAGTCCCTGGCACCTTGGATGCCCACAGTAGAGCAGTGGTGTCCAGCTTGAGAAGATTTTGGTACACACCAGGACCCGACTTCAGCTCATTCATTCTGACCTGCTCTTAGGAATCTGACTGAAGGATCACCCTAACCTATGCCCTTCCTGCCCCAAGTCCCTGCCACAGTCCCAAGTGGGGAGATGCCTGGGATGGTGTGCTGTGTGCCTTCCACGCAAAAGTCTCCTGTTGTCTCTGCAGGGCCCCCAAATCACAGCACTATTGGAGACTCCAAAGTTGGGCCCCAGAAAACCCCAGTCCCAGACCCCCTCCAAGCATGAGCCATGGACCTCACCCCATAGTCCAGTATCCAACTCCACTGGAGACCCAGGCACACACGGCATTGGCTTGAGGGGTCAGTTTAGACCAGGCCCTTCCTCCCTCTACACTTAAGTTCCTCTACTGGAGAAATCATGGATTTGGACTGGAGAAATTTTCATGTCCCTTCAAGCTCTGAAATTCTATGATTCTATCTGGAAAATGACCTGCCCTTCCCATAGCATATTTTATTTCAAATAAATAAGGAAGACTATGGACACTATTTACACTCCTATTCGTACCTTTTTGACAAATTCCTTGTTCACTCAGAACGAGGATCCTGTGAAAACTTCACAGTGGCATGAACTTCTGTTTGCGTTAGTGTTGTGCCCCAGAACCTAGGCCAGTGCCTGGGACATAGCAGGTGTTCAATAAATATTTGTTGACTAACTGGATGTATTAGTTTTCTAGGACTACTGTAACAAAGTACCGCAAACTGGGTGGCTTAAAACAACAAAAATTCTTGTAAAACAACAAAAAACTCTTGTAGATCTGGAGGCTAGAAGTCCAAAATCAAGGTGTCAGCAGGGCCATGCTTGCCCTGAAACCTGTAGGAGAGAATCCTTACGGCCTCTTCTAGCTGCTGGCGGTTGTGACTGCCAGTTTTTGGTGTTCCTTGGCTTACAGCTGCGTCACTCCTGTCTCCACCTCTGCCATCACAAGATAGCTTCTCCTATCTTATAAGGACACCGGTCATGCTGGATTTGGGACCACCCTAATTCTTATAAGGACATCGATCATGCTGGATTTGGGACCACCCTAATTTCCTTATCTTAGATGATCACATCTGTAAAGCCCCTCTTTCCAAATAAGGTCACATTCCCAGATGACCTGGGGCTAGGACTCCAACGTATCTTTTGAGGGAACATGATTCAATCCATAGCACTGAATAAATACCAAAAATGTCCTGGGATATTCCATTGCTGGCTTCTGTTCTGGAAGGGTCCCCGCTGGACTGGGCTGACTGCCACTTCCCGGCAGAGCCAGGGTTTCCTTTTCAGGAGCCAACGCAGCCTGGTGGCGGTGAAGGTGGGGGTGGGGACATCTTCTATTTCTAGGTCCCTAGGCTGGAAGGAAGTTGGGGCCCATCTGGACCACCCCCTCATGTCCCAGCAGATGACATTGAAGCAGGGAAGGGAAGGGGCTGGCTCCTAGTCCCCGAGGAAGTAGGTTAGGCCTGCCCCACTTCTCCTTGGCCACCATTTATATTCCGCCCGCATTCCCGAAAGGTCTTAAAGAAGACTGACAAGGAGCCTGTATCTCTGCCTAAATTTAAGCTGTGAATCATGCTGTGTCTGTGGGGGCTTGTGAAGGAGGAACCAGAATGTATTTGTTCAAATTAAATAATTCTTGTGTTCCGGGAAAGTCCCTCCGTGGTGGCTTCAGTGAGGCACCCGTCAGCCAGCCCTTGGGTGCTAGGGACAGGGGCTGCGGGATTAGAAGACAGAGCATAGAAGAGACAGCAGGAAAAAAAGAAGAGACAGCAGACACCTCAGAGGCTCGGGCTGACCCAGGGAACCTGGGGTGTTGGCTGGACCTGCCAGGAGTTTAGCGGCATGATGACTGCATCAGCTTCCTATTGCTGTCATAGAAAGTACCACAAGCTTAGGGGCTCAGTACACAAGTCGATCGGCTCACAGTTCTATAGGTCAGGAATCTGGGGAGGCTGGGCCTGCTTCTCTGCTCCACATCTCACCAGGCTGGTCAGGATGTCACTGGCCAGGGCTCTTGTCTAGAGGAGAGAAGAAGCAGCTTGCTCCCAGGTTCATTTAGGTTGTTGACAGAATGAGGGGCCAAGTTCTCATTTCCTTCGCGGTGGTTGTGGGAGCCTCCCTCAGCCCGTCAGGACCACTTGCATTCCTTGTCACATCCACCCTCCATTTCAAAGCCAACAACGGCACAGTGGGCCCTTCACCTACTTGAATCTCTTTGATTTCTCTTCCTGTCTTGGCTTTTGGGTTCCTGGCTTTTAAGGGCTCATGTGATTAGGCTCACCAGATAACTTAGGTATTCTCCCTATTTTAAGCTCCATCTCCTTAATTACATCCTCAAAGCCCCTTTTGCCATGCAACGTGACATACAGGTGGGTTGCAGCATGCATATCTTGGAGGGGCCCTGTGTCTCCTGGGAGGCCCCTCACCCTAAGGGAAGAGGGAGGGCTGAGTCTGAGTACAGCATGGGATCTCCTACTCAGGTTTTTTCCCAGCTCAGCCCTGTGCCTTGGGACAAGGTTGAGGGAAACGGAGGCAGGGGTTCAGCTATGGGAGGAAATAAAACACATGAACTGCTTCTACAAAAATTTCCGTAAATCGGGCATACTTTGCAACATCTCTATGAAAGTCTGATGCAGAACAGGGGACAGACACCTTTTCCTTTTAGCACAAAATATCTCTCCCCTATTGCACAGAGGCTTGTGAGAGGCGTAGCCCAGCGTGACACCTTCCTACTGGCGGACTTGCCAGTAGGGCTGGGTGCTTGGCAATGATGATGGCAGTGGTGGGAGGTAGTGCTAGATTCTGGGGGAGCATGACAACACCTTGGCAGCTTTGGTGGGTGGGCACTGAGAACAGTGACTGCAAGGTCTTCATGGAGCTTCTGGGTAAGGATT
This sequence comes from Canis lupus familiaris, assembly GCF_011100685.1. Taxonomy (NCBI): domain Eukaryota; kingdom Metazoa; phylum Chordata; class Mammalia; order Carnivora; family Canidae; genus Canis; species Canis lupus. Next base: position 29,121,949 of record NC_049225.1, read on the forward strand.
CTCTTGTCAGGAGACCTTACTGGAAGGACTGGATGAAGATGAAATTAATGTGGCCATCATAGACTGGTGGAGGAGACGGCTGGGGGTGTGTATGTGTGTGTGTGTGTGTGTGTGTGTGTGTGTGTGTGTATACAGTTATACAAGTATAGATTTATGTAACCATCACCACAGTCAACATACAGAACGGTTCCATTCACACCCCCCCCCACACACACACACAAAATCCCTTATCTCTATCCTTTTTGTCAAACCCTCCTCCGCCCCCGGACCGCATGCAACCACAGATCTAATCTCCATCCCTAAAATTTGCCTTCCCAGAATGTCATCCTGTAAGTGGAATCAGACAATATGTAACCATCCGAGGTGGCTTTTTTGCTTGACACGATGCCTTCAAGATGCACGCATATTTTGACGTTTGACGATGGCTCCTTTTTAATTGCTGAGTAGTATTCCAGGGCTTGAGTGGACCACAGTTTGTTTATACATTCACCCACTGAAGGACATTTAGTTTTGTTTCCAGTTCTGGCAATTATAAATAGAGCACTGTTTGCATGAACACAAGTTTTTATTTCTCTTGGGTAAATGCCCAGGAGTGGGACTGCTGGGATGTGTGGTAGGTGTATGTTTAGCATCATAAGAAACTGCCAAACTGTTTCCAGAGTGGCGATTCTTGTTTGCATTCTCTGAGCGACGTATAAGAGTTTCCCATTTGCCCCACATACTCACCAGCATTTGTGGGGTTTTTCATTTGCTTGTTTGGTTTTTTGTTTTTGTCATTGTTTTCCTTTGTTTTCTGCCATTCTAATAGATTCTAATGGTGCCTTGTGTTTTTGTTTTATGTTGAATTTCTTGAATTTACTGGCCATCTGTGTATCTTCTTTGGGGGAAATGTCTGTCTAAATCGCTTGCCCAATTTTTTATGGGGTTGTTTGTTCCGTCAGTTGAGTTTTGAGAGTTGTTTGTGAATTCTGGAGACCAGTCCTTTGTTGGATATGTGATTTATAGTCATTTTTCTCACAGGCTGTAGCTCTTCTTTTCATTCTCTTTCATAAGGAAAAAACTTTTAATTTTGAAGGTCAATTTATCTATTGGTTTCTTTTATGAATTAGGCTTTTTTGTCATATTCTAAGAAGTCTTTGCCTAACTCAAGGACATGAAGATTTTCTCTTATATTTTTCTCTAAAAGTTTTATCACTTTACATTTAGATCTCTGATCCATTTTATGTAAGGAAGGCATGAGGTTTTGGTTTTTGTTTGTTTGTTTTTGCAACAGGGTTTCCAATTGTTCCGATGCTATTTGTTGAAAAGATAATCGCTATTTCCATGGGATTTGTCAAAAATCCATTGGTCCTATTTGTGTATATTTCCAAGATTTTTATTCTGTTCTATTGATCTGTGAGCCTGTCCCATCACCAATGCCCTGCAGTCTTCATTGCTGGAGCTTTGGAGTTAAGTCTTAAAATAGTGTCAGTCAGTCCCCCAAATTTATTCTCTTTTTTTCAAAATTGTTATAGTTATTCTAGTTCTCTTTCCTTTTCCTATAAATTCTATAATCAGCTTGTCTATATGTACAAAAAAATTCTGTAGAGATTTTGATTGGAAGTGCACTAAATCTAAAGAACAATTTGAGAAGAATTACCATCTTAACTATAGTGAGTCTTCTAATCCTGGAATACAGTACATCTGTCCATTTATTTAGGAGTTATTGCTTTCATCAGTGTTTTGTAGTTTTTATCATGCAGGTCCTATACATGTTTTCTCAGATTTGTAGCCAAGTATTTAATTTGGGGAACTTTTTGTAAATGGTATTGGTCTTTGAAATTCTAGTTTCCAATTATTTATTGTTAGCATATAAACATATGATTGATTTTTTTTCATGTTTACCTCATATCCTTCAACCTTGCCAAACACAATAATCAGGAGTTTTTGGTATAAAGTCTTTGGGATTTTTCAATAGTCATGTTCTTTGTGAATAGGGATAGTTCTATGTCTTCTTTTACAATCTATACATCTTTGATGTCTTTTTCCTGTCTTATTGCACTAGGCCTTCTGGTATGAGGTTGAATAGCAGTGAAAGTGAACAACTTGGCCCTGTTTTCTTTCTTAGGAGGAAAGCATTCAGTCCTTTATTGTTAAGTTTGATGTTAACTATGATTTTTTTTGTAGATGTCCTTAATTAAAGTTCTCTTCTAATCATAGTTTGCTGCAAGTTTTTAAGATGAATGTATGTTGAGTTTTGTTATTTTTTCTGTATCAGTTGATATGTTTGCATGACTTTTATTCTTTAACCTATTGATATAATAACTTGCATTGAATAATTTTCAAATATTGAAACAGTCTTGCATTTCTGAGATAAATCTCATTTGGTTATGATGTAGTTTTCTTATATATTGCTGGATTTGATTTGCTAATGTTTTGTTGAGTATATTTGCATATTAATGGGGGATATTGATCTATACAGTTTTCTCTTTCTCTCTGTACTGTTTTTTATATAGTTTTGATATTAGAATAATGGTGGCTTTATAAAATGAACTGTGAAGTATTTTCTTTATGTTTTCTGGAAATGGTTATATAGAATTGATATTATTTCTTGTTTAAAGTAGAATATGGCAGTGAAATCATCTTGGCCTGGAGTTTTCTTTTATGGCAGATTTTTAAACTGAAAATCTATTTCTTTAATAAATGTAGGACTATTCAGGTTATCTATTTCTTCCTAGGGGAGTTTTTTTTTTAATTTATTGCTTTAAAAAATTGGTCCATTTCATTTAAGCTATTGAATTTATATGCATGGAGTCATTTGTAATATTTCCTTTTTACTTATCCTATATGGTGTCTGTGGCTTTTAGTTTTGAGGGAGCTTAAAAAATAACATCCTCTCTTCTTTCTTCCTGCCCAGGAGGGAATCAGACAGTAGCCTTTGATCCTCATAAAGCCATCTTGAAGGATGTTGCCTAGACATAGAGGGGGCTTGCTAACACACCTGGAATTGTACTCATCCATCTTATCATAGTAATCCTGAAAAACACAGGCTTCCTTATACAAGCCAGCCTTTGTAAAACATGTGGCTTGTAGGTGAAGATGTGCTTTCTGTATGTGGTAGACCTCAAAGCAGCAAGAACAAAAGCGATGGTATGAGGTAAGTTCTGGGCTACAGAATGAATATTTGTGCCCCCTTAGCCCATTCATATATTGAAATCTAATCTCTAGTGTGATGGTATTTGGAGGAGGGGAGGGTTTAGGAGGTGATTATGAGGGCAGAGGGCCAAATGAATGGGATTTATGCCCATATAAAAGAGACTCCAGAGAACTCCCTTCTCCTTCCACCATGCAAAGACACAGGGAAAAGATGGTCATCTATGAACCAGAAAGCTGGCCCTCACCAGATACCTAATCTGCCCATGCCTCAATCTTGAACTCCCTAGTCTCCAGAACTGTGAGAAATAAATGCTTGCTGTTTAAGCCACCCAGTCTACAGTGTTTTTGTTATAGCAGTCTGAATGGACATGACCCCCTGCATGCCTGTTTCCTTCTCACACACTCACCAGATGAGCCATGTGGAGAGAAGACATAAGGTTCCTCAGCATGGAAGTTGGGAGCCAGGGGACCCTCCAATAAAGGCTTTTGGTGAGCACACTCTGATGACTGAGCTGCACTCTAACTGCAGAAATAACTGAGGCAGTAGGATGGGCAGGGGAATGAGAGCCTGGGGGTCTTACAATAGCAAGCAGGAATGAGAACCAAGGCTCACTTGTTGGACCAACATCACATATAGGTAAATGTGTACACAGGTTAGAAAGATCACATTGGAGTACATTAAATTCTACATGAGACATTGATGACAATGTTGTGATAATACAGAGTGAATGGGCGTGGTTGGGCTTGAGATGGGAGACCAAGGTACCTAGAACTCGGGGAGTTGGGGAATGAGGAGGAATTGTGGGAGATGAGGTGGGAAACCCAGGGAGGGGGGAATGAGATAGAGAAGGATGTTAAATGCCGGATTGAGATTGGGATGTACCATCCTGGAGAGGGGGAGCATGGGAGGTGTTCATCAAGAACAGCACGGGGTTAGGCACACCAATTTTGACAGTATTGAAATATCTCTATTCCATTAGCAAAAAGCCCGCCTCTGTGGAAGGCTCCCCTGGGTTATATTGCCCTTTACACATTCCCCGCTCCCAACTCAGCCCCTCTGCTGCTGCTCTCCCCTCTCCTGGGCCCTTGGACCCCACCACTGTCCAGCAGTAAAAGTGAGTGCCTGGCCTAGCAGGCCCCTGCTTCGGCTCATTGTTGATGCCCGTTCTGGTGTTTTGGTTGGTTGGTGCCTGTGCATCTGCTTCTTAGATATTTTGTCTCTCCCCCTTTGGCAGCCACAAGGAGAACGTCATGGGAAAGCAAGAACTCGGGCTGACAGGACAGGGTCTTCGGCGGCCTGCTCCATACTCCCTGTCTGGATGATGGCAGGCACCAGACTTGAGACCTTGGAGAGCTCTCTACGTTGGGATATAAAAACAAAACCATAGACTTTCTATTTTATCTGGTTTCCCCTCAATACAATAAAAGTTCCAGGAGGGAGAAGTAGTTCCTTTGGACCCTGCCCCCCCCCCTTCTTAAAGTCAAATAAACATCTGTCAAGGAGGAACAAGACAGGACTCCTTGTGATCAGATGTTCCTGGTTCTACAGCTATTTATCAAAGCTTCTCTCATCAATTAGAGAAATATTTGAAAAATCATCACAGCCCCTGCGAGCGCCTCATGTATAATTCAAAGCAATGGCTCCGGATGCAGTGAGGAAGCCACGGAAACCAGGGTTGGCTTTTGAAGGTAAACCTGTCTATTGTTCCTTTCATCCCAAACTCAGGAACAAACTCCGGGCCCCTTGAAAATTGCGTTTGGCCTTGGATGTAGAAGTGTAGAAATCTTGCACTTAAAGTGTGGGAACTTCCTCTCCTCCCCCGGGGCCCCCTATAGGGAAGACCATTTCTCAGCTCTTAGAAATTGGGTGTCCCTGTGAGATTAAGGCAGTGAGAAGTGACCCCTCATTTGCTGTTTGTCCCAGGCTCCAAAACCGAGTGGTTCCAAGAGGGCTACAAAGAAATAAAGCAATCAAACAAGTGATCAAATAATACCACATCAAACCCACCCTTACTTTTCTTATTTCATTTGCTGTTCCTCACAGTGCGGGGAATACCCTATTTGATAGATGAGGAGACGAAAGCAGAGAGGTGGAGTGACTTGCCCAGGGTCACACAGCAAATCCACAATGAAAAGTATTTATACTTCCACCACCAGACACTGTCTCGAGGGGCATAAAACCTGTTTTCGTTTTGATTGTGTTACTCTATTTGAACAACTTGGAAATTGGTAAGTGGGAAATTGGCAGTTTTCATTTTTTTCATTGAAATTTGGTTTGGAATTAGTAAAGTCTTAATTTAAGAATATCAAATGCCTATCACTAAGGGCAGTGTCCGTCTTGCTTATATTATTTAAGCCATCCCATGGCTGAATGGTATTTATTTATTTTAAAGATTTTATTTATTTATTCATGAGGGACACAGAGAGAGAGGCAGAGACACAGGCAGAGGGAGAAGCAGGCTCCACGCAGGGAGCCCGGTGCGGGACTCGATCCCGGGACTCCAGGATCATGCGCTGGACTGAAGGCAGGTGCTAAAGCGCTGAGCCACCTAGGGATCCCTGAATGTTATTTAATTAACAGATTTGACTGATTTCACTTCTGGATCACACAAAAGACATATAGAGTCAACACAATTTAAGACCCCAGCGCCATCAGCTAAGGACACCTCAATGATGGGGTGATACAGGAGCAGGGCAGGAGACACACCTCTGGACATTGGGGAAAATACTTCCTTTGGATTCAACCCAGAAGTCATTCTTCCTGCTTAACCTCAGTCCTTGCCTGCCCTTGTGACATGGCAGGACACCTGAAGTGGCTCTGAGAGGGACAGATGGACCCCTGTGGGACTCCATGTGCGGTGGGTCACTGGGGGCAGGCCCTGGGCAGGGCAGGCACAGAGACAGGTAGACGGTCCTCCTCGGGGCTGTGCTCTCGGAGGTATCGGAACACCAGATACGTGACTGGAATGCCGAGGGATTCCAAGCAGAAAATATTTCCCCGTGGAGGGGGATGAGAGCCCAGCTCTGCCCAGAAGAGCCAGGGGTAATGGGCACAGAGCAGAGGGTCCAGGACCTGCCTGATGCAAAGGGAAATAACCAACGGTAACCAGGCCCTCAAGGCGAGCCCAGAGGGCCAGGTGCATGGCCCTCCACGCCCAGAACGCAGCAGGCGCTCAGCAAGGTGAAGGAAGGAGCCGTAGCACCTCTTCCCTGCGGAGGCTCACCAGGATGTTGTGGTGTGAGCTGGGGCCCCTCTTCTGTGCTCCCGTGATGCCCTGGGCTTGCTGTCACCGTGCATTAGAACGATCTGGCTTCCAGTCGGCTTCCTTCCTAGAAGCCCCTTCTGCATTCCCAGCATCTTCTCCAGCATATGGTGCCTATTAAACACTGAAGGAAGGAGGGAAGGAGGACAGGGAGGGAGGGCTCTGCCAGGGCGCGGGGCTGCGGGTTTCCCCACTAAGCGAGCAAGGAGAAGGACCTGGGAGTTGATAGCAGGTGCCGCTGCACATCATCCCTGCGTGGCTGAGTGTGATTGCACTGCCATGGGCTGTGCACGGAGCCTCACCCAGGTCTCCTCCCACAGGTGGAAGCTCATGCGTGCTGTTTCTCCACGAGAGTCCAGGTCTCGAGACTCCAGAGTCTACCTTGGTCACCACCGTTTTGCCAGCCCCTGGCGTGTAAACTTCTTAGAATAACTTAATAAATACCAGTTTAATGAAGGAATCCGTGCTGAGTTGGGTCCTTCCGTGATCCTTATAGAGCCCAGCTTGACCAAGGCCATCGGTGCGTGGCTCACACGGTTCTCCACGCAGGTTGTAGCCACGGCAGTGGGAGTCCACAGCCTGCAGCCCACAGGAGCAGCCCCGGCCAGCTGCCCCACCCTGGCCCCCCATTTCGCGCTCACAATGCTGAACCCCAACAGGTCAACGGCCTGGGGCTTCCTGGTGGAGGAAGATCTCTGCCGTACCCAGCAGCCCGCAGGATTTCCCTGATACTCGACCTCTAGGACAGGTAGAGAATGGTCCTGCCCTTTTGGGGCCTCATCTTCCCCTCAAGGGAAAGCGGAGGCCACCCCCGATGATCCCAAAGCTTTCCTGGCTTTCGGAGAGAAACAGGGAAGGAGGCGGATGCGGTGGTGGTGTTCTGGCCGCTTCCTGGGGCAGCTCAGCTCCACCGCGGGTTCCGGGGCTCCGGGGGTAGGGGGGCAGGGGGAGCCGGGGCCCTCATGTAGGATGAACTCGAAGAGGAGATGTGAGCAAGCATGAGTTAGCACCCCTACTTTGGGCCCGGGAAAACGTGTCAGAGACACGGAGGGGAGCCTGCTGTCACTTGTGAAGACAGCAGACTTCCAGACTGAATATAGGGCCTGCCTCGAGGCTGCGAGGGGGGCGGTGGGCTCCCTGCCTCGAGGCTGGGGTGCAGAACAGCAGAGCACAGCGGAGCGTGCCTGTGCGACTTTGTGTTTTTCCTTAAGACATTTTGGGAGATGAGGATGCAAACCATCAAGAAGCCTAACGAGAGCTGTGGGTCCCCTCTCTGGAAATAGGCACCGACCCCTGACACTTTGCATCAGAGGCGAGGGAGGGGGACGGATTCCTTGAACTCGGGGGTCCCGAATAACAAGCCTGCGGAGGACGGGGAGCTCTGGGAGTAGGAGCCATGGGTTCTTAGCTGTCATCGGGGCTCGGCTCCATCTGGCTGCACCTCTGGGTGGCCTCAGTCTCACCATCTGTAAAATGGACGGGCCGGGAGGGACTAGAGCCCACTTCCTTCCTGGCTCCATGCTGGGTTCAGACTCACAGCCACGCTGAGAGCGCCCGCCGGGCTGGGCCGCTGCCCTCTGTGCTCAGCTGAGAAGCCAGGGCCCTGGGGCTGGGGGACCAGGGGTCGCAGGGGGTTGGAATTAGGTCTCCAGCGTGAGACGGAGGAGCCGAGGAGGCCGGGACTACAGCGGCTGTCCCCACTGGACACGCCAGGTGTTCGCTCTCTCCTTCTCTCCCCCCAGCTCTGTCCAGGGGGCCACATCTGGGAGCTGGGGGGCTCCTTTGGCAAAGGAAGCTCCACCGCTGGCTTCCTTTCTGGGCTTCCCGAAGTGGGGCTGACAGGGCGCCAGGGCTGAGGTCACGGACTAATTTCTAGGAGAAAGAACCAAGGCCAAGACAGCTCCACGGGGCCAGAGGTCTGGGGGGCACCTGCTGTGCCACCTGAGCAAGAACTGAGCATTTTCTTCTTCCCTCCCCAAGCCTCCTGGTGTTCTTCACCCCTCGGCACCCACACCCTCCCTCGCTTCCCAGTAAATCCCAGGCTAGGGGAAGGGGGACCAGTGGTCCAGACCAGCAGGAGCCAGACTCCCCTGCCCAAGTGCTCCTCCTGGAAAGGATGCCTGGCCGGTCCACATCCCACCCTGTGGTGAGCCTGCCCTGGGGCCTCCCCATCCAAGCCCCCATCCCGGGCCCTCCACCCCCTCCACCCGGGACCCTCCACCCTCCCCACCCCAGGCCCTCCACCCCTCCACCCCAGGCCCTCCACCCTCCCATCCCCTTACCCCGGGCCCTCCACCCCCTCCACCACGGGGCCTCCACCTCCCACCCTGGGCCCTCCAACCCCTCCACCCTGGGCCCTCCAACCCCTACCCTGGGCCCTCCTCCGCCCCATCCTGGGCTCTCCACTCCCTTCACCCTGGGCCCCCACCCCCCACCCCGGGCTCTCCAATCCCCCCATTCTGGGCCCTCCACCCGGGGCCCCCACCCCCCAACCCTGGGCCCTCCACCCCCTCCACCCCACTTAGAGCTCCTTCTCTGGTTCTTCACGGGCAGGATCCACAAGGTAGCTTCTGGGGGGCGAGGGGGGTTGCTTCCTGACTCAGATCATGTGACATTCTTTAGAGGAAAATCATTATCCCACTTGAAATTATGATGCATTCACAAGAACAGTCAGTGAAAAGCCACGGAGCACTGGCTCTCACTGTCCACTTCTTTAAGATTCCACTCACTCGTTAAGGGACCCTGTGCTTCTCTGCTGCCTGTGGTTTCTCTCTGGGGTCAGTGTACCCTTCTTCCCACCTCTGCGCCTTCCCATGGGTGGTTCCTTGGGCCTTCTCCACCCCTCAAGGCCTCTCCTATGCTTTGAGACAGCTCCAGGCCACCTTCTCTACAAAGCCTTTCCAGATACCCAAATCCGAGTGAGGTTTCCTTTCCCTACAACCCTTGGTCAACGGGGTGTTGAGAGGAGAGAAGATGGTGTCTGAACCCCATGCCAGCTGCTTCACTCGAGCAGGACCTCAGATAGACCCCATAGCAACCTTTGGGGATAAATACTAATGTCCCCATCTACCGACGAGGTCTGGATGGGGCTGACGAACTGACCTGCCGAAGGTCACACAGCCAGAAAAGTGGAAAAAGTCCTCAAAGCCTGGATTCTGTTCCAATGTTCTGTGCAGACTTCTGTTTCCTTCCAAGCATTTCTTTCTTCCTGACTGGTTTACCCAGGCTTGTTTGTGTGGCTTCTCCCCCGATCTGGGGTCTCCTGAGAACAGAGGCTGCTCTCTTCCCCTCCGCCTGGCCCACAGTGCTGCGCAGAGGGGCTGCTCAGTCAGTGTTTGAAGGATTGAATTAAATCTCCCCACACAGTGGTTGGCATTTTCCTGCACCTAAAGCCGCAGTAATGAAATTTCTGCCTCGCGCAGTAAAGGATTGAAATGTCGAAAATGTCACAACCCGGAGGAAACCGGAGCTTTTGAAATTTACAAATAAAACAGTGGCCCCGGTTTATGGAGCACCTGTCGTAGGACCCATTGTGCGCATTTCTCTCTGACTCTTGACGATCAACTCAGTTGGCTCCAGGAGAGGTGGCTGTGGCTGGCATTGGTCCTGATAGGTCAGTGCCCTCTGTGTTCCTCGTTGGACATTTGAGTACCACGCCTGCCTTTAAGTCATGTGCCCTTATGGTTGTCCCATCTTACGGATGAAGAATGAGGCTCACAGGAGAGAAGGAGATCACCCAAAGCCACACGGTTTGCTCTTGCCAGAGTCGGACATGGGAGCCTGGAGTGTCTGCGGCACATGTCACTTAACCTGCACACCATTTGACCTCAGAGCCGGGCTTTCATCCCTCCCTTTCCTCAGCTAGGGCAGGCTTCTCCCACCCTCGATAGGCCTGGGGTCAGCGTTCACCCTGGGGTGGGTGCGGGCTGCCTCTCCGGCAAGCTGGACCTCCGGGTGGCGCAGCCCATCTGTTTACAAGAAAAGCACTCCGCCTGGGCTCAGCCCCATCCTGGAAGGGCAAACACCTGCCACGTTGCTGGCATGCAGGGGGCCCCGGGGCCTGCCGGGATGCTGTTGCTGAACAGCGGTCAGTGGTCCTTCATCCACGTGGAAGAGGAATGAAGCAGAGACCCACCACTCAGAGAAGTGGATCGCAAATGGCAATCTTTGGTTGGTTGTATTTTGGTGACTCCACAAGAAACAAACCATGGATTTAGGGGCTGAAGCCCTGGGTCCCCATTACTGTGTAATACTGGCTGTGGCGCTTACCCTGTTTGGGCTCACATGCTCACCTATAAAGCCACCTGGGTTGGATGTACTCTGAGAGGCCCTCCAGCTCCTCCTCTATGAGGATTGGAGGGTAGGCTCTGGGGCCTGATGGCCTGTGTTCATCCCAGCAGTGGGATGAGGGGAAAGATCCCTCTTGTTAAATGGGATAATAACAGTAGTTGCCTCCTCTGGACGTTGCACAGAAAGCACTTAGAATAACAGTCCCAGCCACATGGTACGTACTCAGTAAGTCTCTGATTGTCACACTGAGAGTGGAGTGGTCATTACGGCTCTGAGCAAGACAATGGCAAGCAAGTATTGTCTCCATGGTACAAATGAGAGACGGAGGCCCAGAGAGTTTACGTAACTTGCGCAAGTTCACGCAGCTGAAGTGGGGACGGGCCAGGCCTCAGGCTCCTCTGTCACCAAGCTTCTCTTCCCTCTTGCTGTACCCCCACTGCTCCAGGAAGGAGACCCACAGTTGGGCAGCAGGTGAGCATGGGATCTCCTCCAGGCTGGAAGGAGGATTGGCCTGGACGAGCCTTTGTCACTCTATCAAACCGCCTACCACAGCCAGCTGTGACGAGGTGGGGAGAATGTGGAGCTTGTGTTCAGGGGCCTTGGGTTTCAGTCGGCCTCCTTTTCTTACTGGCTGTGTGACTTTGGGAAGGGCAGGCAACCCCTCTGGGCCTTGGTGTCTTCATCAGTCAAAAGGGGGAAAGCAGCCCTGCCCTCTCAACTTACAGGGTTGTTAGGACCATTAACCAAAGTGCCATGTATTTGGAGTCAGAGTACTTCCTCAGCGGCAAAGGCATCGAGGGCTTTGTGTGTCTCAGGGTCCCCGTCGAAGACAGCTGGCTCACTCAGGTGGGGTGAGGGAGAAGGAATCAGTAAGAGATTGTTTACGAAAGTGGGGCCAGCATGCAGGAAGCCCTGAATGCCGTGGTGCTTGCAAAGGCTGGTGGGAGCCGAGAGGCCTCCCCACAGCAGGTCTGCAGGTGCAGGAGGAGGGCGGGTAGGACAGCAGGGACAGCAGCCAGGGCTGGGAGGTGATGGCTGCCGTGTAGACGGCAACTCCCAGGCCCCAGCGGAGGAAGGCCCGGGCGCCCCAGCTGCGCTTTCATCCCCGCTGCGGTCTCCTCCTTGAGCGGCCCATGGCCGAGCTCAGCGTGGGCTTGCTGGAGCACACACGCTCCACCCAGGCAGGCCCCCCCCCCCCGAGGGGAGGCGAGAGCAGGCCCGAGGGACAAACAGGTGCCATCCAGGGCCACATAGCACAGGGGGCCTGTCGGAACCCCCTCCACCCTCCGGGTTTTGCCCCTGCAGCAGACAAGGCCGTAATGGGACCCGCGCTCGAGAGAGTGCCACATTCAGCCTGTCAGGGGGTTATTGTAAAAGGAGATTTAGTCTCTTTTTTGTGAGTAAAACAATGAAACCTCCATAATTGTTCCAGGAGAAATAAACATGCCAAAATATTTAAGTACTAATAAAACTTAAGAATTATCCCAGCATATTTAAATATAGATGTATTTTTATGGCTGGCAATGAAGGCAATTGCCAGCAGAATGCATTTCATCCCAGCCATTTGCTCCTCACTGCCCACCCCTCCTTCGAGGCCTTGGGGGGTGGTGGATGGGGGTGTGGATGGAGTGGGTGTGGAGCCTTCCCGGGGTGATGGGAGAGGCTCCCCTCTCTGGCCGGCGAGCCGCAACCGTCACTGAGCTGCCTCCGGGACACGAGGCACTGCACACCACTCTGCAGGGCTGCCCCCACCTTAGGCCACCCGAGGTCCATGGGCGTCCTTCCCATCCGACTGACATGACAGCCGAGGCCCAAGGGGCAGGAGGGGGCAGTGAGTTGCTGCAGGCTGTGCAGCAGGTAACTGCTCACACCTTCTAGACCACCTCTCCCGGCTGCTCAGCCCCGTAGGGCTGGGTCTACGCAGGCAGAGCGAGGGCCTTGGCCAAGTCCTCAGCAGCTTCGGAACAAGTGTCTCCGACTCCATGCCCACGCGGCTGCTCCCCGGCCCCCCACCCAAGCTGAACGCTGAAGCTTCAGTCACGGAGTGTGGACCAACCTGACCCCGGCTTCCTGGCTTTTAAGCTTTGCATGAGCTGTTACCCACGGAGGACACTCTAAGGCCCTGGGGCTGCACCCAGGCCCTGCCCACATCTTCAGCTCTATCCTCCCTTCCACCTGGAGCCACCCCCGCCCCCCACGGGACCAGACACCTGCTTCTCCAAACACAGCGTGCAGAGCCGGGCCTCTGTGTGGTGGCTCAGGGACGTCCCTCGGCCTGGAAAGCCTTGCCCCCATCCCATCTGACCACCCTTGTGCATCTTTCACAGCCCAGCTCACATACAGGTTTCCAGAAATCCCTCTAAGTCTGGGCCCACACCCCTTGCCGGGCACCCCTATCAAGCTCCCTAGCTCAGTGATGAGCCACAGTACGTTGGGATTGGCTCCTGATGGGACTCACTTCCCTGGATGCGGAGACCGAATCCTCTCCGTCTTTGCAAGCCCCACCCGGCATCCACTCCTGGCCACAGTCTCAAGAAGGGAAGTCAGTGGCTCCGAGGGCGGCCCACCTGTGTTAGCACCATGGCTCTACCGCTCAGTACCCGTGTGACCCCGAACACATTTCTTAGCCCCTCAGAGGCTCACCTGGAAAACAGGGGTAGTAATGCCCAGTGTAGACGGCTGCATGAGAAGTAGAACACCATTTGTAAACACCTGTGGCAGGAAGCCAGGCATGTGTTCCATAAATGGGGGTTGAATGTGCATCTTTGACCACCATGCCTTGGGGGTCTTAGTTTGGTAAGAGGACACTCACCCCTCACACAGAACTTTCCATCCACTCCCAGTCTTTGGGATCAACCTCCTGAGAAGTATAAGATGGACAGAGAAACCAGAGGCCCGGAGAGGTAAGTGCTCCACCCCAGGTCACACAGGAAGTAACTGATGGAGCTCAGATTGATTCTCCAGATCAGGGGCAGGTCAGGGGCGGGGTGTGTGTGTGTGTGTGTGTGTCCAGGCTGCTACTTCCCAGCATCCCTAGCTCACTCAGGAATGATCTTCGGTGAGGAAGTAGTGATGTGCTTGGGGGAACAAGGGAAAACACACCCTCTAATCTCCTCTGTGGCCCATGTCCAGTGGCCAAGAGGACAAACAGAGGTCATGTCCTCCTCTGGTTAGGCTTCTGGTTAGACCTCCTCAACCCGACTAGGGGTTGCCCGAGCTTTGGACCTCAATTGGAGAGGCTCATGGAAACCTGCCTCGAGTGGACAAGACCTACGTCCTGTGTTCCCCCTACATACACGGTGCTCTTCCTGCGCACCACCCGCTGTACTTATGGTTCTGCCTCTGCCACATGAGCAGCTGAGTGGCCTCGGGATCCTGGCCTAGGAGGGAGTCCTTTCTGAGCCTCAATTTCCCCTTCTGTAAAAAACAGGGTGTTTCTTCTGACAACGAAAAAACACCTAAAATTGTTATGATTGCGATTATCACCACTAATCACCATCATCATGGCCATTGTCAACATCGTAACAAGTACATTCAGAGGATGGATATCAAACCCCCCAGGAGCTTGATTTCTCTGTTGGAAATAACATCACCCATGTCCTGTATTTTTTTCAAAGAATGTTTGTGATAAAATACGTATAACACAACATTTACCGTCGTAACCATTTTTAGGTATGTGGTTCATTGGCATTAAGTGCATCCACATTGGTCTGCAACCATCACAACCATCCATCTCCAGAACTTTCTCATCTTCCCAGACTGAAATGTGTCCCCATCTTACACTAACTGTCCATTCCCTCCTCCCCAAGCCCCTGGAAACCATCATTTCCCCTCTGTCTTCATGAATTTGACCTTTTGGGGAACTTCCCATAAGTGGAATCAAACAGTATTTGTCCTTTTGTCAATTTTACTTGGGCTGGCATCCTCAAGATTCCCCCATGTTGTAGCACGTGTCAGAATTTCCCTGTTTTTTAAGACTAAGTAATCTCCCAGTGCCTGTATGTACCATATTTTGTTGACCTGTTCATCAAAACAGATGAATTTTTTTTCTGTTTTCTAAACAATGTCTCTATGAACATGGGCGTGCAAATGGCTGTTCAAGTCTCCACCTCCACTTATTTGGGGCATGTACTTGGGAGTGGACTTAGAGGATCGGCTGCTTTGAGGAGTCACCATACCATTTTGCACAGTGGCTGTGCTATTTCACGTTCCCCAGAGCGGTCCACAAGGATGCTGACGTCTCCACAGCCTTACTAGCGCTTGCATTTTCTGGTTTTGGTCTTTGAGTTGCTGCCGTTGCTCTAGCCGTCTTAATGGGTGGTTAGTGATGATGACGAGGGATATTGAGCATCTTTGTATGAACTTGCTGTCCCCATGTCTAGTTTCTCTGGGGAAACATCTGTCACGTTCTTGGCACGTTTTTTAAATGGGTTTGGTTTTGTGGTTGTTGTTGAGTTGTAACTCATGCTATGTTTTATTATATATTTTTTTTATTTTAACAAAAGATTTATTTATTTGAGAGAGAGAGAAAAAACAGGGTGGGGGGCAGAGGGGGAGGGAGAAGCAGATTCCCCACTGAGCAGGGAGCTGTATGTGGGGTTCTATCCCAGGACCCCGGGATCATGACCTGAGCCTAAGGCAGACGCTTAATCGACTGAGTCACCCAGGTGGCCCTCTCATGCTCTATTTTAACATAAAGTGAACTGCTCAACCATCTTTCCACTAGTAAAAGAAATTATGTGGGTATATGTATCAGTGGCTGGAATGCAAGCATTGAGGAAGCATTTCTTCTGTTTAATCTTTGCCAACACTGTGTGAAGTAAGTGGTACGACCCTTCTGTACGAGGACACTGAGGTTCGGAGAGCTTAGGCAACTTGCCCAAGATCACTCAGCCGGTACAGGATCCGCAGAGCAGGGTTTGGGACTTCTCTCCACACTCACCATTGTCTGTCTCCAAAGCCATGTAGCTCTGTCTCCCATGCTCTCCCCCCGACCCCCAGAAGCCGAGGCTCCTAAAACAGAGCACAGCCATGGGGAAGATCGATCCATTACTGTTATCTGTACTGAAGAGACACCCCCAGGTGAATGATGTAACCAGAAGGCTCAGAGCAAGGCCCACCATTAATCTCACGGTTACAAACAATATAGGAAGATTATGCTGGCCTCCAGCCCAGTTAAGTGGACATTTGGATTTTTTCCAAAACAAATGTGGATACTGTAAATACAGGTCAGCTGGTTTGCAGGAAGTCAGCATCCAGATGAAGCGGCATCTAGAGAGATTTTTTCCAAAAGTCCTACTGCAAAGAGCCTGGGGGCTGGATCATTTGGAGCATGTCTCCAGTTGTGAAATGATGTTTTTCATTCATTCAAAACTTCCTTGCTGAGGGGCTTCTGGGTGTTCAGCTGTATGCTGGGCATGGGCTCACGTGGGAGATGCTAGACGTAGAGAGAGGCAGTGAATTATGATTCTGGCAACCATCATCTGTTCTCCAGAACAGTCTTCCTTCAGACAGGAAACTGATGCCCAGAGAGAGAGGGTGGGATACTTGCCTGTGGTCACCCAGTACGTTTGCAAGTGGTAAAGTTGAGAAGATATCCCAAGTCTTTCTTGAGTCGTTTGACCTTCCTAAATACCAATATTTTTGGTGTGGACGCTATTGCATTTTCTAGGTCACTTCCTATCCTCAGAGTGGGTAGGACAATCCTCTGGCAGAACTGATGTCATATTTTCGGTTTCAAAACAATAAAGTAAGTGTAGATAAGGTTTCTATCTCTCTCCTTTGGGAACCCGAGGTTTAAGACTTATTCCCAGGAAAAGTTGGAGACCATGAGAAGGAAGAAAAGTGAGTGCTCATGGAACTGTTTGATTAAATGGCTCACGAATGGGACAGACAGTGAGTTCTTTTAATCTACTCCTACCCAGGATGTACGAGCAGGAATTGTCCTTCTTTATTAACACAAAACCCTGATGGGCTGAGGCTTTACTCCAGACCCTTTATAGGGGCCTTATTAAGTAGTCCTGGTGCAGCTCCCCCGGGGTGGGTTAGGATTTTGGCCTAGGGATGCTCTTCTCCCAACAAAGCTCTGCCCAGCTTTGGGCACAATTGGATGGATTCCACGTCTACTGGCTGGTTTCCCTTAGAAGAGTTGAGATAGGATCCATTCCCCTAAACATCAAGGGAGGACAACAGGGCAATAAGCACAGAAGGCACAAGAAGCATTAACTCATCCCAGGGGCTCTGTCCTGCCATTGCTGGCTCACCCTCAAGGTTCTGGCCACATCTCATGCCGGAAGAGCTGGCTGCCAGCAGCCCCAAGGGCTCCTTGACTGGGCTTTGAGCCTTCTCTTGGTGGGGGTGCCGCTTTGTCGCTCTGTGCAGATGGCTAGTTTCTTGTTCCCGTAGCATAGAACCCAAATCTTAATCAAGTCAAGTATGAATGCTTAAGATGTTTTCGTAGGAGGACAGAGGAAGAAAGGAAAGATGGAAAGAAGGAAGGAGTGAAGGATAGATCAAGAATTTTCCTTTCCTCCAAAATCCTTGATATGCATCTGTTCTAACTGCATTTGTTGGGAGCGACAGATGTTTTTGTCAGTAGAGCTTGACAGAGAGAGAGAGAGAGAGAGAGAGAGAGAGAGAGAGAGAGAAATCAGTGGTCATTTCATGTTTGCCAAGTGAATGAATGAATAGCATGGAGATTTGGGATTTGCTTACTGAAAGGGAGACTCCCTTGTGGAACCGTGTTGGTCACTGTTGCTAAGATCGACAGGGCTACGCAGACTAAGGCTTTGGTTTTAGGTCACAGGGAAACATAAACGAGCCCACGATGAAACGTTCACATCAGGAGGCCAGTTTGGACCAAATGTGGCAAAGTTACGCTCAGCGCCCAGTCTGTTCAGTGTGACTTCTGGGTCCCGGCCTGCCCAGGATCTTCTCTCCCAGTCACACTCTTAAATTGCCAGGGAAAAGGCTCTTTCCACGACTCCACTCTTAATGTTCAAACCGGGAGCATGAAGGGTCTCAAACCAGCCAGTGGCAGGGATGCAGGGATGAACAAAGAGAGGGGCAAAAAGAGTGTTTATCTAGGTGCCAACGGATTAACCCAGGCACAAGAAAGAATTAAAAAGAAAAAAGCTTTCTGAATTCAAAATTGTTCTTTCAATTGAAATCCTGTGAGGCCCTCCCTCCTGTAAGGGATAGATCCAGGGCTCCTGCAGCTTCCCTGCAAGAAATCGAGAGCTTCCTCTGACTTCTTTCCGCCCCCCAGGCCCTGATTCAGAAGAGGGAAGCTGGAGAAGCGGCCTGCAAACAGCAGAGGAGGCTAGTAGCCCTGCAGGGTGAGACCCGACATCGCGCCGCATTAACCCCACGAACCCAGGCCAGGCGGCCAGGCTGGAGCCATTAATGCCTAATGATGTCGCATTGTCTTCCAATAACAAACCATCTCACCAGTTGGTTTTATAGGGGACCAGCTGTTGTTAATTGGGGGAGATGAGCATGAAATGGCCGCTTTCACACCTGACCAAGAGAGCGGCGGCATCAAGGGGCAAATAGAAACGGCCCGCTGCAGGCGGGGGGCTCCTCGGCGCCGCCTTGGCAGAGGACAGGCACGGAGATGACAGCACGGGCACGGAGACGACAGCACGGGCACAGCACTTGCAACAGGAACGGCAGGTTTGCTTAGCATCCTGCCCCTGCCCCCCCAGCAGGCACTTGCCAGCCGGTGCCCCCTCCTCTGGCCTTGGCCGGCATCTCCGGCCAAGTGAGGGGCAAACCCAGGCCAGGGCCCCGTGTCGCAGAGCCGGAGCCTCTCCTGGCCCCTGGCATGTTCCAGCTCTGCAGAGAGCTCTGTGGGCTTCTGCTCCCTGGCCGCAGGTGACCCAACTGGGCCCCAGGCCACCAGCAGTGAGCGACTCCGGGCCCTGGCTCGCACGCAGGGGTGGTTCCCTTGCCTTTTCTCCTCTGGCATTCCATCAGAGAGACACAGACAGACGGTGTCACTTAGCAGGGGGTATGAAGCCAAACGTGCAGGGGCAGTGCTGTGATACAGAGGGGTTGGGGCCCCCTTGGCCCAGGAGCAAGGCGGCATGAGCAGGAAGCCAATGCACAGGTGCACAGGGAGCACCGCATCCCTACATCCCTACCACGTGCACTTTCACCTCCTCGTCTCTGTGGGGTTCCCGAGGCCCTCACCTGGAGGCACGTTCTATCATCCCCATTTCACGGACAGGGAAGCTGAGTCTCCATGACGCCGAAGCACCCAGTGATGTTATGGAATGGCGGAGATTTGCACCAAATCTGTGCTCCTTTGACGACACCGCGCTCTCGCTGTTGGCATTTGGGGGCCACCACACACCCCTCTGCTGGCTGGCAGAGGCGGAAAGCTCTACCTCCGGGAGCTCAGTCAGGCTGCCTGAACTCCTGCAGATGGAGGGAAGCACAGGCCCCTCTCTCTGCTTACATTTGCCTTTATTTTTCAGTGTTGCTGCAAAAGATGGGAAAGCAGAGCATTAAAACATGTACTGTAAATAAACCAAATTAAAGTAAAATTGACTCATTTAGCAACCAGCCTCCGATCTTGCATTAGAGGCAATTGAAGAGATTTCACAGATTTTAGTAACCAGATAAGATTATTATATAAACAGACTTCTGCATTGAATGATGAGCCATATCTTGAGGAGAATATTTGAAATCAATAGTAATACAGACTGAGAATTAAGTAATGTGGTTAAGCACCTTTGAATGATGCCATTTTTAAGAGCTGATTAGAAATAAATATGCCAATTGCAGCAGAGCCGATCGCTGGAATAAAGTGATGATTAATCAATTTGGGCCCCAGACCCACGGAGGCCATCTTGGTGTCGCGAGCTTGGTGCTCTGGTTGGCCCGGCAGAGGCTGCAGGGGGCTGGGGCCTGACGGCAGCCCCAGAGAAGGGACAAGAGAAGAGATCGGAGTCCTTAGGCAGAAACACAGCCCTGCCCACCGAGGGGCTGGCCATGGCAGGGTGGGGAGGATTAGCCATAAGCTGCTTAAACTGCTCACGCAGGGCGAGCCGGAGCACAAGAAGGAAATTACAGCTGGGGACACTGACAACCCCGGGATTGCGTTCAGAATGGCCAATTACCATTCAACTGGGAAATGATTGGTCTTTTGGCCGCCCTGTAATCATCTCTCACCTGGACAATTGCACCGGCTTCCCGACGGGTCCCCACGTGAGGCGGCGGATGCATTCCACACACGGTCACCATAGTGATCTTTCCAAAGCACTGCTCAGATCCTGTCACTCACCTTGGAGTCACCGTCGCCGCTGCCTTCCTTTTGACTTAGGACCAGGTCCAGGGATCTCCGCCTAGCGTTCGAGGCCCTTGGTGACCAGCTGTCCCTACTCATCTCGTTTCTTCCTACTCCTGGTTCCTGCCTCAGGATGGCTCCTAAAGGAAGCTTTTACTGATGCAGGATGTACCCTGTTCTTTGTAGTGGTGTCTCCTCCTTCTGCGGGGCCCTCCCGCCTCCTCTATCTGCTTAAACCCACCCTCTCCCACCCAATGCGAAGTCTGTCTTGACTGTTCCCTCCTCCGACCCAAACAGGCTAGCAGCTGTCTCTCTGTCATCGCCCTACCTGAACACACCTTTTCCTGTTTCACATCAATGTCATTCACAATTTCTTTTGTATCCGGGAATATTTATTAGCCCCTTCGCCGTGCTGGGCACCGTGGTTGTCCCTGAAGATACAGTGGGGGAACACGGAAGTGGTCCCTGGCCTTCTGGAGCTCAGTTTCACACCAAGCATCTAATGTTCTCCGCAGCTGTCCCTGCTCGGTAGGCAAGACACACTTCTTGAATTCAACCGGCGGAAGGCAGGTGCTCAATGGTGATTGGACGAATGAATGAGAGATGGAACAGAGGAGTGAGTGACAAAGACGGATCAGGGAGAGGAGGTTGCAATGAAGCAGATTGTTGCTTGGCAGAAAGAACAGGGTTCTGAGAGCTGCCCAGTGCTGCCCTAGCTGCCTTCTGCAGGGCTGAGCTCCCAGGAACTAGAGGCATCCATGCGGAGGGAGACCATCTGTCAAGGAGGCTCCAGAAAAGAAGAATTGGCAGTGAGATAGAAGCCACAGCACTGTGGGCTGTAGGCCCAGCCCCGCCACTGACTCACCTTGTGACCTCAGGTAGAGCACATCCTCTTTGAGCCTCAGTTTCTCCATCTGTAAAGCGGAGACTTTGGACTGCAAGTGGTCAGTCATGAGCCCTTGGCTAACGTGAAGCAAGCAGAGGATACTTCTTGAACGTTGTTGAAATCCAGACAATATCTTCTGTAGTGGACTGTGAATTAGCGTTAGGGTGAGGCTATATCCTATGTTCGGGGCAGAGAAAAATATGACAAGTGTGGGACCGTGGGAAAAAAATTAAGTGCAAGATTTTGTAACAAAAGCATGATAAGTGTGAGAGACCCTCTGTGGGCTAGTGTAGGCTGGAAGGCTTCCTGGAGGAAATGAGGGAATTGCGATCCATAGGAGAGGAGATCTGAATCGCCAAGGCCATGTCCTAGGGGCCCCTTGTGGATGCGTTTTTACTCCACGTCTTCCTCCCTCACCAGAAACATGGCTGGGTAGGGGGCCTATTCAGACTCTTGCTCGAAGGAGGGAGATGTGGATTTTTCTTTGCTGTGTTTTATCCTTGTTTCCTGCCTTCAGCTGTCCTGCATCCCCAGGAGGCCCCTGGCTGAGACCCTGCCACAGGCAGGCTGATGTGGAGGGTGCACCCTGGCGCTGGCCCCTGTGGTTCTGCAGACTGCTCAGGATGCAAGTGCTCTGAATTAGGGAAGCTCTCTAGAGGGGAGCTGCTGTACCTGGGTTGGCCAGGAATAGGACGAGAACCCATTCCCCAGGTCATCAGCCAGGATCTGGGTTGGGGGGACCACCTAGGGATCCATCAACCAGGGATCCACCAGCTTGATGGATCCCAGGGATCCGGGCGGGGGGGGACCTTGGGGCTAGGGCCTGGGAACGGCTGCTTTGCTTGAGCTGCTCATCCGGATGAGGCCATCTGTGTGCGGCCCGCTCCTTACCCTTGTGCCTGACCATCCGTCTCCAGCATTCACAGCTCTGTGAGCTCAGGGCTCTGCTGGGGCTCTGGGTCATGGGCCCCACACAGGCACCCTCCTGGTCAGCTGCTGAGCTCTCGCTGTGGTCGGAGGAGGAGGTGAGCTGTGGTGGTATAAGGTGCTCTGCTTCTCCCCATAACTCACCTCCCCCTCTGCTTCCTTCCTTTTCAAGACAACCCCTGAGGCCACCAGAAAGACTCCCATAGATCACTCCAAGGATATAACTGATGGGGATCCTGGGGCTGAGAGAAGGCAGGAGACCTGTCCCGATCCCAGGCCGAGGTAGCCAAAGAGCAGAGACTAGAGTCTCTAGATGCCCATCCTGTTTGCTACCAACCACAGCGGGGGTGTCCTTGCACCTGTTCATCCATGGGACCTTTCTCCTCACTACCTGGGCAAGGACTCAGGGGCAGGGTTTGCACTCCTCCCAGTGCCCAGGGAGTCCCACGGAAGCCAGGACTTTCTCCCTCCTTCCTCTTCCTCTGCCTCTGCCCTGTGTCCTGGACCCTCTGAGGTTCTGCCGTCAGGCCTGGCTCAGCTCTCCCTGCAGCTCACGTTCAGGATTACGATCCCTGCACCTCTTGACTAGTGGTCAAATGCTGTCTTGTCACCAAGTTATAAACATGGTTACATGCTTCTTTCTGATTCTTTCTCTCTGGGTTGAGCCAAACAAGAAATATAGCCACACCCCCTGTTCCAGTTAAACATATGTGCTTTCTTCTCTGCTTCTGGCCACCACGCCTTGGCATGCCCCCAGTCTCACCCACCTTGCTGGAGTCTGTGTGGACAGCACAGGGGAAAGCTTGCCCTCTGCTAAAATTGCAGGGTAGCTGCTTCTGAAGCAGGGAGAGCATCTGCCGCACCGGGGGCCCAGCAGTAGAATTGCGGACAGACTCCTGCACGCTGGGGATAGGAGACAGGCAGTTCCTCTTCTTGCAAACTAATAGATTGAATGTAGCTGCAGCATCTGAGGGTCACCGCCAAAACACACCCAGTTACTCTCTCTTCTCCAGGAATCATACTTATTCAAGCTCAAGCCAAGGGGTCTGTTATCATAACAAATAATTTTTAGAACAATAGGCCTAGAAAGCTCTATTTATTGTACTGACCATGGGTGCCTATCTGATGGGATCCCTGCTCCATGACATCTTGAGCTTGGGATCTCTGGCCCAAGAAGGTGTGACCTGGGCTCTTTCCCCACCGACCACATTTCGAAGTTCAATTTGGACGACGTGGCTTGGCTCTGCCATACTGTAGCTTGAAGAGCGGGATTGGAAATTTCTTGCTGAACAATTAGGCCTGGGAGAGGTTCTTGGTGTCTTCTTTCCACTGGTGTTGGTTACAGACCTGCCTGGGAAGGCGAAAGCCTCTCTTCTGTTTTCTCTGCTCACCTGGGAGAACACAGTATGGTGTTTCTCAAAGCTTGGGAATCTTTGTCCCCAGGGGATTTAAAAAAAAAAATTCTTATGTTTTGGAGCATGATGGTGGATTTTCCAGCTCTGAACTTTTGAGTTTGAAGGGAGAGGACTATGAGGAGATTTCACCTGCTGATCCAAGGGAAGACATATATGGAGCCTGGAAGGCTGAAGAGTGGAAGAGCAGAGACCTTGGCTTTGGGGGAGCCTCAATCAGGAAGGGCAGCCAGGGATCTGTCTCCCCAGTGGCACCTGTGTCCAGGGTCATTGGCACGCTCCTTGCCACCAACTCTGGGCCATGCACACAGTCCTTTTGAGGTCAAGGAAGAGTCGGTGTTTCATATCTGGATGGTCACAGATGGGACAGGGATGGTAGCTGTGGGATGGGGCCGATGGAGCGGGTACTGAACCACCCCAGAAGAAGCCAGAGACCAAGCGGGGGGCCCTGGGAGCCTCACTCTGGCCTCTGGTCCCCCTGCCAATGCTACGTACAGCTGGGTGGGCTGCCTGGGAGGTAGATATTCTACTTAGGGCTTTAAGTTTGGGCTCCTTTCTTTCAATTATTATTATCACATTTATTTATTTATTTATTTATTTATTTATTTATTTATTTGAGACACAGAGAGAGAGGCAGAGACACAGGCAGAAGGAGAAGCAGGCTCCATGCAGGGGGCCCGATGTGGGACTCGATGCCAGGTCTCCAGGATCACGCCCTAAGCCAAAGGCAGGTGCTCAACCACTGAACCACCCAGGTGGCCTATTATTATTATTATTATTATCATTATTATTAATCCAATAAACTATTACTAACAGTTGACTTTGCTTCAGGTCCTGTGCTTGGTATCCAGAGGAGGAAAGATGAATCAGACACTGGCCTACATATAGGCCCCAAAAGAACCAAGGCCTTAGTGAGGAGCAGTCCAGAAGCAAAAGCATGAGAGAGAGAGATAGAGAGAGAGAGAGAGAGAGAGCAGCGGGACCCCGTGGGAACCCAAACGGGAACTCCTCTGGGTGGAAGAGGCAGGAATGGGTTTCAGACCACTGTCCCCCAGGAGCTGGGGGTCTCTCGGCAAACCAGGGAAGTAAGTAGCTCAGCACACACACACACACACACACACACACACACACACACGTTCCCAGCACTTGGTCCCACGGGAGGACCTTCCTGCCTGGTGCCCAGGCCGAGTCTCACAATAACGGCGGGTTCTGACCTTACTCCTCCAACACCCTCATCTTCCCCAGCTGTATAAACATTTGGGCGAAGTGACTGGGCAGATGCAATTATGCTGGGAATGTAGTCACGGCCGCACAGGGACACGTGTGTGTGTGCGAGTGACGCCTCAGCTCCTAAGAGCGCGGCCCAGCCCGGGGCTCCGGGGAGCACCCCGACTCCTGTGGGCCCATTGCTCAGTCCCTACACCTCGGCACAGGCAGACACGATCACCCCAAGGGATCCTCCGAGGCACCTGGAGCCGTGCAATCGTGTCCCAAAGCACACCTGCTGCCGGTGTGGGTGTGCAAGGGTAGAGGGCAGGCCCGGCCTGACCCAGTGGGGGGCCGGGGGGCTCCTGATGGGGGTTCAAAGCTCCAGCAGCCTGCATGCCCGTGCAGGAGCCCGGGTAGGGGGCTGCTGCTGGTCTCTGGCCACTGGAAAGTGCGAGTTAGGACTGACGTGCGGGGAAGCCAGTGGGCTTCGAGCACAGCTGTTAGGCCCTTTTGCATATGTGACTCAACTGCGTGTGAGATGTTCATTATTGCCTGTTTGCAGAAGAAGAAACGGAGGCTCACAGAGCACTGTGGCTCTTGGGGCTGCCAGCCGGGAGGGCCCAGAGCAAGAAATCGACGTTGGGCTTCCCTCCGCTGGTGCTCACCTCCGGACGGTCATTACAGGGTGCTCAGAGGGACAGGGTGAGGCAGGCAGGCTGGCAGGTGTAGCCCCAAGGGGACGCTCATCCTCGCGGTCGTGCACACGGAGGGGCAACCCCCAGGGTGGGGGCCTCCTAAAATGCGGTGCCTGTCATGGGTTCCACACTGGTGACGCTTCACGACCTCTCCAGACTCTTCCCCAGGGACGCAGAGAGGGATTGGGAATGTGACCATGATACCGAGAACACAAGACAAGGCGTCTGTACCTTTGCTCCACCGGGTGAATCCAGCCGGAGCCCCCAGAGAGGTCCACCGTCCATCCCTTTGTCAGGCCCTGGATCAGTCCAACCCTCCTGCTGCGTAAGCAAAGAACAAGTGGATGTGGCTCCACCTCTTTGGCTTCATTAGCGTATTGTTCTCCCTGCTGTGGACCTTCCCATGCCAGCGCTGTCCTTGGGGAGGCCGCACCTGTTGGCACAGGAGGTGCCAGGCTCCCTGCCCCACCATCTCCTCACCTCCTGGGTGAAGCAAGGCCTTCCCCTCCAGCTCCTCTCTAGGTTTCTAGGCCAGATCCTTGAAACCAGCCCCAGTCAGCGAGGAGAAATAATGGCCCCTGTGGTGTTCCTGGAGGTGGCATGAACTCCTGTCTTGAGTTGCTAAAGATGTCCCAACTGTGATGGTGGCCGGTGATGGTAACGCCCATGGCACACCAGGTGTGCACCAGGTGCAGTCCGTGAAATGCTCCCGCTTGGCAAGAGAGGCCAGGTGAAAGGCCTGGTCCTTCTGTGGAACGAGCCCCGTGCGTTGCTCGAATGACATTTTTGGTTCTTCACGATTCCAGGGAACAGCTGTGGCATCCCGGTGAAGGAAAAAAGCAAGTCGCAGAATAGCACACAAACCAGAATGTGATAGTGTTCAATGCACCCGCGATAATGCTCTCTTCTTTTTCTGGGTGTTTATTTACATGTGTAAATACAGAAGGAAAGTTCTAGAAGAATAACTAGACTCAGTGACCCCTTATGGAGGAGGGGGTAGTCATTGGGTGGGAGGCGTGGGGACCAAATGGAATTCGAGTCTCATCTATATAACATTTTGATTTTCTATAAGGCACAAGTATCCTCATACCCTTGATGCAATTAAAATTAATTTGTAAATGACAGAAAATGGCAAAATTGAAATAGGCACCGGGACATACAGGGGACTTCAAGTCTGAGGGCGAAGCCGCTGTCTGTTGGTTTGTTGCCCCCAAAACGCTGGGAAGTTCGCTGTAGCTTTGGTAGTAGTTTCTCTAAAGGGCCCAGGTCCCCCAGCACGAGGAATAGAGGCTTTTTCCCTAAGTATGTATTTGTTTCCTCCTGACAAAGTAACATATATCCACTGCAGACAATTTGCAAACTATAGAAAAGTATAGAAAGGAGAAGGAAAATCCCTTGTAATCCGCACACAGAGTTATAATCATGGTTAACGTTTCCACACAGGGTCGAAGGTGGATTTAGACACGCCTGGCGTCACACCCTGCCACTTTAGTTCTCCAGCTGTGAAAGGGGAAGATAAGACCCACGTCACCGGGTGAGGACCGAACTAACCGCGAGAGCTCTGTGGCACGTTCCGCGGAGCCCTCAGTAAATACCAGGGCTCACTTCGTGGCAGTTGGCAGGATCTGCCTATATTTTTTTTCCACCCAACTGGGATCATACAATATATACAGTGTGATACATTTCCTTTTTCTTTGACCGCATAAACGTGCGATTTTAACATGGGCCGTCCCGAGTCCTTGGGTGGGGTGGGGGGACCCGTGCATCGCCCTGCGCAGACCTGTGGGGCGTGGGGCTGGCAGTGAAAAAGCGAGCTCATTGTCCGGCCATGCCCTTGCTCTAAAGCTTCCCACGGCTCCCTGCTGCCCTCCGTGTAAATCTGATCCCTCACGTGGTGTCTGGCGCCTTCGGGGTCTGGCCCTGCTTTTTCCTGTCTGTTTAGCCAGCTCCACTCCGCATCGGTGAGTCACCCCGACACCTCCAGCATCCACCCCACATCTAGAGAATCCGCCTTTACTCCTGGCGCTCGTCCGAACGTCGTCTCTCCATCGAGGCCCCCTGACCTCACCGTTCGGGTCACCGTGACCCCAGCAGTCTCTTGCTTCCCGGAGCACGGGTGTGGATCAGACTAGTCGGTCTACCTCATTAACTGTTCTGGGCTCATCTGTCACCAACTAGGTTGCTTGCCCCTCGGGGCTGGGGTCTCCTGCTCTGCCAACGTTCTTGAATTCTAAAAGTTACTAGCATGGTGCTGAGCACGTGGGCGACACCCACGTACGTGCTGGCAGGTGTTTCTGCACCAGCTAATGAGTGAGCAGGTGTTTTTTGTGTGTTTGTTGGTTTTCCTAACCCCAGGAACATCTCCTGGCTGGGTCAGCTGTCAACGGATAAACACAGAGACCTTGATCCACGGTGTGCCTGTCCGTCATTTTTGTCTCTCCAGGCCCGAGCCCCCTTTCTTTCTGAAGCATTTTCCCATTCTCTCCCCGTGTATTTATAAGGAGGGTCCACCCTGGTTTAGAGCCAGGACTCCACTCCCGGCCCCAGGGATGGATTCAGGATGGATACAGAACCTACGCCATCCAATGAAATATAATCCTGGAACTTTTGCTGGAAAAAAAAAGTGGGGGTTGGAGAAATGAAGACCTTCTTCTGCTAGTCTTTTGTTTTTAGGAGGTAGGGGACTCTGGAGCTGCCAAGAGCCACCCCCACATGGAGGAATCCGGCCTGCCGGCAGAGCCGTTACTGAGGACAACAGTCAAGGCATGGAGGGAGATTGACTTACTGGTATCAGATGGTGGTATTAAAAGCCTGGGTCCAGCCACACCTGCAACCAAGCCCTGTCCCTGTACTTTCGGCTTATAGAAGTCAGAATGCTTTTTCTCCTTAAACCACTTTGGCTCAGGTTTTCTGGCACCTACGACACAAAGATTTGAAGCTCAAACCCTCAGTCTCTTGTTCCAAAACATCTCTTATCTGAGCTCCTTTTTAATAGAAACTGAGCACACAGAAGCTATAAGGCACCCTGGAACCCAGGTACATCCTCCTGTTCTTATCTGCGCTGCATGACCACAATCTGGAGATGATGAACCCGAGTCCTAGAGAAGCTGGGCAATTCTTACAAGACTGCACAGGGCGCTGTGGACAGAGCTGGGCCCCCGTGCATCCCAGGACAGAGCTGTGCTCCTCTCTCGAGCCTCTTGAAAGGATGCTGTGTGCACAGCTGTGCTCCATCAGGGCTGCAGAGCTCAGGAAAGCACAGTGGTTATTCGTGCCACAAGGGCTTCCTTGGGTAGCCATGGGGAAGCGGAAGCAGTGCAAACAGCCTGCCTCCTATGTGCTCCAAGAAGCTCAAGGGAGCCATGATTTTATTGCTTATTTGACTGCTTCAAAATAGCAGACGATCTCCTCCTGAGTGCCAGAAACATTGAGCCTGGCCCGTAGGCTCTC
Organism: Canis lupus familiaris; assembly: GCF_011100685.1. Lineage (NCBI taxonomy): Eukaryota > Metazoa > Chordata > Mammalia > Carnivora > Canidae > Canis > Canis lupus. The sequence continues at coordinate 29,150,508 of NC_049225.1, forward strand.
AGTGCAAGGAGCACCCAACAGCACCTGCTCCAGCTCCACAGGCCCACCTGTTCAACAGGTAGCCCTAAAGCATCATGGTCACATACCACTGTGAACACCTTTCCCAGTGGGGAGTGGTAACCTCAGGAGCACAAATCACCACCCCAACATTTCCTAACTTCCAAGGGGGCCACCCGTGGAACTCATTCCTGCTAAGCTTGGATACAGTCTCAGTCTCTTTCTCAAGGAGGCTCTAAGGAGCCATTACCAATGTTTTTTTTAAAGATTTATTTATTTATTTATTTATTTATTTATTTATTTATTTGAGAGAGAGAGAAAATGTGCACAGGTGCCAGAGAGAGAGTGGGGGAGGGGCTGAGGGCGAGGGAGAGAGAGAGAATCCCCAGCAGACTCCTCATTGAGCACACAGTCCGACCCCAGGGCTCCTTCCCACAACCCCGAGATCATGACCTGAGCTGAAATCAAGAGTCACATGTTCAATCAACTGAGCCCCCCAGGCGCCCCCAGCCACTATCAACGTTCTAAGAGTCTGAAGCAAGGCCCAACACTGGGCTGTTGGAAAGGATTTCTGATGGGGACCCCTGTGCCACGCAGTGCAGTCACTCAACACATAGAGATTCTGATAGGAACTTGGCAGAGGTAAACCAGCAGGCATTTGGTCAGAGAAAATGATCAGCCAAAGGTCATGCAGAATTAGTGGCAGATATGGGTCTCCTGAACCAGGGACAATGTACTCCCCACTTCTCTGCAGGGTCTCAGAGGTTACCTGTGGCCCACAGCTGAACGGATCCTCCCTCTGGGGCCAGTGCTTACGTAGCTACTGACATCAGCGAAACTATGGGAGAGAACACCATGTTTGGAGGCAGCCGCATTCACTTAGTATAAAGGACAGAATTGCTGCGATGATGCTACGGTGCCAACTGCCCTGGAAGTCAAGGGCTTAGGGCAGTAAGGATTCATTCTCATGCTTATGGGTCTGCAGATGAGCTGAGGCTCGGCTGGTCCCGACTGAATCCGGCCGGACGGGCCTACTTCGGGGTGTGGGTTGATTAAGCTCAGCTCCAGGCTGAAGTTGATCTCCAAAAGGCCCCACACCTGTTCAAACCAGAGCTCGGGCTGAAGGGGTGACAACTACCTTCTTTGGAAAGCTCTTCTCATAGCGAATCACCGAAGCACAAGAAAGTGGAGACGTGATGCCTTTTGAAGCCTTGGTTTAGAACTAGCTTATTATAACCTCCACAGAGGTTCCACTGGCCAAAGAAAGTCACCTGAACATCAGCGGGTCAGAGAAAACTACCCTGTCTCTCGGAGAAGAACTGCCACAGCATCCCTTGGTAAAGGCCATGGACGTATAATTCTAATGCAGGGAGGCTATAAAGTCTTGAGCAAATGATCCAACGGTCCCTGTGAAGTTTCAATTTCCCCCAATTCTCCCCCAGTCAATACACTGCCACTGTTCCCGTATCTTCTCCTCCATCCCTCTTTGTCAGAAATGCAGAAATGGCTTCCTGGTGAATTAATGGTTCTCAGTGAAACTCCTGCAAGGGGTACTTAGCTCTCCTTCTAGAACAGAACGAGTCAAAGGGCACCACCCTGCTTTCAGTTTCTCCTAGCTCCAGCCCATTCTGGTAAAAGATTCAGATGGATCCTTTATAGGCCTAGATTTTTGTCAGTCTGTACCCAACATGGAAGCTTTGGATGGCTTCCATCATTTACGGCATTGAGCTCTAACGCCTTAGGCTGACATTTCAGCCACAAAACGTTGTACTACTGAACCCAGCTATTACTGTCCTGGCCTAACTGGACCAAGTGCCTTTTATTCCTTGCATTGATCAATCCCTGTGACCTACCCCTAATGTGCCGTGCCCTTCTCCTTAGCCCCTTCCACTGGGTTGACCTCCATGCATTTTGTGTCAGTCACAATTCAACGAGAGAAACAAAACCCATGGCTTATGGAGTTATGGAGGTTATGTGGGTTATGAGAGGTGGCTAGACAAGTCAAGAGGCCATCAGGAAGAACAGGCCTCAATTTGCAGGCCTCAGCTGAAATCACAGTCCACAGGTAGAATTTCTTATTGTATGAAGCCTCCACTCTGTTCTTAAAGCCTTCCAACTGATTGGATCAGGCCCACCCAGACTATCTAGGAAAGTCTCCCTCAGTTAAAATCAACTGACTACGGACTTTCATCACATCTATTAAATAACTTCATGACAACACTTAGATTAACGCTTGATTGAATCCTTAGGAACCATAACCTAGCCAAGTTGACACTTAAAAGTAACCATCACAGTCCACCCCTTGTCAACTTGGCAGCAATATACATTTCCGGAAACCCTACATAATTGCCAAGAGAATAAAAAAGCTGTATTTCCACCTACAATGATGCGACTGTCTTGAATGCATCAGAAACATGTTAACCCTTCCCACATGAGAGGATGCAATGCTCTTTGGTAATATTCACTCTCCTCTTTTGATACCTGACCACTTAAATACACATGTGTGCACACACATTCATAACAAAGTAAGGAAGAAACCCAACACTTAACAATCTTCGTTCTTACAGCTAGTCATATGGTCATGACTGGTATTTATAACTAACTGTTTCCACTACCACTCCACCTTTGCTTCTCCCTAGCAAGTGCCTCAGCTGCTTGTCATCGTCCTTACCTGGTGGAATGACTCAGATCTTCATTCCTCAAGGATCTAGGTCATTAGCAGCTCTGCTTGAATTCGATGTGTGGTTTTCCATTGATATTGACCACAGAGCAAAGGATTACTGAGGGGTGCCCTATATTCACCAGACCGAGTTCTCTTTCACCTCTGGTGTATTGTGGCAACTCGATCTCCCCTTGGTAGTCAGGATGCATCACCCCCCAGTATAATAACTCCTTTGCCTGTTGATTCAGAGGCATGAGAAGCCCCAAATGGTCAGGATGGCAATCTTCATGTCTAGTTCAATGGAATCACTGATGTGGCTCCTGGCAGACGCGTTCCTCCCTTTGGAATGAAGACTTCTAATCCAACAGAGAATAAGATCACAAGGCAAGGAAGCAAAAGTCTTGCTAGAAAATCACTAGGGGAAGTAGTGACTGGCCCATTCCCTTTTCCATTCCTTTATGCCTGGACCTAAGAATCCTGGCAATGAGAAACATATTGAACACTGATTTATAGCATATCCAGCACCATGGAGGACATTGCCCTGGCCCTGCAAGGTATTGTCTGCCTTCCATTCTGCCATTCTAGCAAGTCAGCTGCTTCAGGTAAGTGAGGAACATGGCAAGACCAGTGAATTTTCTTGAGCACGGGCTCACTGCTACACTTCACTGGCTGTGGAGTGAGTTGATCAGAGGCAGATGTGTGGAATGGCACGCGGTGCAGTAGATAAGTCCAAGCATGGGAATTCCAGCAGAAATGTGTACAAGGAAGGCAAATCCATATCCAGAATAACTGACCATCATGGATTCCAATCCTACCTTGTCTTCAGCACCAGTCCAGATTTCGCCTGCTCCAGGAAGATTTTAGTAACCTCTCAGACTCATCTGACACTCGTTCATGCCACCAACACTTATTTAGCACCTTCTGTATGCCAGGTATTCTTCTAGGTACTGGAGAATGATAGCTTGTACTTTGATGGAATTCCTCACAGCTCCATGGCCATCAGTTTGCCCTCATTGCTAGCAGTTTTCTCTGCCCAGTCAGACTGTTTCAAAAGCATCATCCACATCCACAGATGTCCTTGCAAATCATCAAGGACATAAGACATCTCATGTGCTCAGATGTCTTTCCACTTGGGTGTAATCTACCTCCCTTTCTCTAAGACCACATCTTTTCTTGCCAGCATGCCAATTAAAGCCACTGTGAATGAGGGCAGGAAAAGCTGTGCGCCCCTCGAGGCTACCTATAAGCCATACCCCGCAGTCCCAGCTCTTGCAAAAGCCTTCTGAATGCCAGCCTTGGTTTCTGCCTCTCTCATCATCAAGCCTCTTTTCCTGCCTCTGAGCATCCACAATACTTTATTGATTAATATTTCTAGTAGCCATCAGCTATTGCACACCTACCATGTGCCGGACACTGCAAATTTGTCTTCTGATTGAAATCTCAGAGCTCTCAGAGATGGGGGTTCCAAACTACATTTTATATCTTATTTGCATTTGCACTTGGCCCCTAGAACTTCACCTTCAGAAGCATAGCAGGCCCAGTGGATCCTGGCTGTGCAGAGGAGGAGAAGAAACACTACAACAAGAGCTGGATGTCAACTGGATGAGTTGGGCAGGACTCTTCCTCTTTCTGGATCTTGGATTCCCAGTCTGTGAAGTGAGATACTTAGGCTAGGTGATGCCTGGGCCCCCCTCCCCATCATTATTATAGACTTTTAGGCACAGTACAAAGCCTGAAGACTTTTATATGCTCAGCAAAGCTTTGAATGATGATGAACTTTTGCATTCTACAGAGTTCTGATTTCCTCATGAACCTCCTTTTGGTATTACTCTTTGCTAGGAAGCTTATCATTGTCCACTCAATGTTGCACACCTACTTTGTGTGTGTCTGTCAAAAGTGACATAATGACCACTGTACTAGACTGCACTATTGCCCTAAGTCTTCTCCCTTGCCTGTATCCATGAACAGGACACACTTCCTCATCTCTTCCTCCTACAACTTGCTTTGGGCAATAGGATGGGGCAGGGGTGGTGGAGCCTGGGCCAAGGGCCTCAGAGGTCTTCCCTTCTTCTGCCTATATTTTTGCCCTTCTGCACCACAGTGAGATGGATAAACCCAGGCTAGCCCCCTGGTCCCAGGAAGAGGAGGGGGACCATGTGGCACAGAGCCTCTTCCAGCCAACCCAGCCTGGCTCAGCTGCTCCCAGCCAACCTTACAGACACATGTGCTACATCAGTGTTCAGTTACCTGCTGCTAAGACCTTCTGATTGCTTGTCACTTTGCATTTTATGACAGTAGCTAACTGAATGAGACTCTGAAAAGTGTTTATGAAACAGACCCTTGTATGTGGATGGGATTCAGTGGCGATCTTGGCACTACCTCCCCGCCATCACCAATCCTTCATGTAAACCTTGCCTTCTGGCTGCACTTTATACATCTCAGGGGAGGGGAGACTCTGTTTCCTGCCACAGCCCATGTCACATTTAGAAATATGGAGGTGCTAAACTTCTTTATCATGCGTCAAACCCTCGCCCCTACCTTCCACTTGGCCCTCAGGGCCGCATGGGATACATACAACCTCATTTCCTTCCCAACAGCTGTTCAGAGGCGTGAAAAGCGCTCTCACATCCTGCTCAGTCTTTGCTTCTTGGGGTTAAACATCCCCCCTGACTTCCACCATCTCTCATCCCGTTAAACGGCCCAGCCCCCTGCCTCCTGCAGCTTGGCCAGACTGAGCCAGCTCTGCCTTCCTCCGGTTCCACGTGGCCAGAGGGAGACACAATAGCCGAGGGTCGCTGATCAGAGCGGGGGCCGCGGAGGGCTGTGGCTGCCCTCGCTCCCAGCACCGCCGTCGCTGCCCCTGAGAAGTGGGAGCTCTTCTGCAGCCGCAGCACCTTGACCCAGCCTGAGCTCACCCCTGGCAAGTCCATTCTCACGCTGCCGTTTTCTACCACGTCTCTGCCCTCCTGAGACCTCAGATTGCCTGGTGTCCCAAGGCATTTGTAAGAAAGAAAATCTACGCTCCTTCTGAACACCCTTGCTGCTAGTGCTCCTGGGAAGCGCAGGGGAGGGGGCATTTGCAAACCAGCAGGCAGCAGTGCCTGAGTGATTGGAGGGGTTTCTCAGGAGCCCCCAGTTCCTGAGAAGTGGGAGTGGGTGCCAGGTCAGGTCAGCCAGACACAGTCTCAAAGCCCCTCCATGTCTGACCCTGCGGAGAAGAAGCTTCTAGGTACCTGCCGGGCCTGAGGAGTTCTGCAGGGATGAACCAGGCCCCATTTCAGCTTTTCCCAGTTCAGTCCCTGACACCCACAGCCCTGCCATCAATTACTTGGTCACTTGGCCGGAGCACAGCAGCGTCGTAAACCTGTGCACACCCTGGGTGCCCGAAGGTCCCATGCTGGGAGGCACAGACCACCTGGGTCACCAGCCGAGCAGAGCCTTGTCTACAGAACCCACTGTCGGAACCCTGGATGAGCGGGAGGCCCGTGTCCTAGCAGGCTGGCAGGCTCGGGAGCCCGGGTAACTGGCTGCGCCCAAGGAGGCCCGGCTGCTTTGGAAACACGCGTGAGGTGATCTCATGCCTCTTCTGCGGTGACTGGTTCATTACCTATTGTCCAGCCGGGGTATGGAGGGCTGGCTTCCTCTGCACCCTGGCTGTGTGTGGTTGGTTAGCTGTCTCAGTATCCAGGCCTGGGAAGCATACAAAAGATCATCCTGCCCAACACAGGCTGAATTAGTTTTCTATAGCTTGTCTCTCTTTGTTAAAGATTTTATTTATTTATTAGAGAGAGAGAGAGAGAGAGAGAGAGAGAGAGAATGAGCAACAGAGGAACAGAGGGAGAAGCAGGGAGCCTGATGTGGGGCTGGATGTCAGGACCCAGGCAGAGGCTTAACCTCCGAGCCACCCAGGCACCCCGTAGCCTCTCTCTTACATTCATGTGCTCAAAGGAAGCCCGTTACCTGTCCCGAACAGCTCACAATGGTTTAAGATCTGCCTCCCTGTGGCTTCCACCCATTGATCCTAATTCTGCCTCCTGCACCATGTAAACTGAATCCTTCTTCCATAATGAGCTCATCAGTGAAGACACCAACCATGGTCCTCCTTTGCTCTTTTCTTTTTTTAAAGATTTTATTTATTTATTCATGAGAGACACAGAGAAAGAGAGACAGAGACATAGGCAGAGGGAGAAGCAGGTTCCTTGCAGGAAGCCCGATGTGGGACTCGATCCCAGAACTCCGGGATCACACCCTGAGCCAAAGGCAGATGCTCAACCGCTGAGCCTTGCTCTTTTCTGAATCCAAATGCCCCCGATCCCTACAACTGTCTATGCAGTTCTTGTGCAGTTGGGTTTCTGGCCCCTCACACCCTAGGCCCCCTTCTGTTTCAGGAGGAAAGAACTTCTCTCCAATGCACCACCAAGTCCGGTGTGGCAGGGAGATCCTTAGGGAAGGAGTTGGACAAGGTGGTTGGGCACCCAGGGTGCCTTGTAAACAACCTCTTGAACTTACCTATTTACCTGGAAAATGTGATGATCGAGATGCTGTAGGAAGGTATCAGTGTGTGTCTCCAGTGTGATTAGTGATGTGAGGGTGACTCTAGGCCCACACCTTAACCATGAGTTGATACCAGCATTCTATTACTGACGTTGACAAAGAAGGTCAACCTTCTGAAACTGTTGCCAGGATGTATCCGCTCCTTCTAAGAGTCAGCTGTGACTCATCCTATAGATGTGGTTGAGGGAGCCAAGACCCCGAGGAGGTGCCTTTATCTAGTGTAGTAGTACAGAGCCAGTGAAATATATGTGTATATATACATATATTTAAGGAATTGGCTCATGTGATTGTGGGAAATTGGTGAGTCCAAAAATCTGATTAGGGAGGCCTGCAAAACCAGGAAAGAGTTGTAGTTCAAGTTCAAAGGCAGTCTGTTGAAGAACCAGGAAAACTAACACTGCAGATGAAGCCTGAAGGCAGTCTGTTGGCAGAGCTCTTTCTTGCGTGGAGGAATTGAGTCTTTTGTTTCATCCAGGCCTTCAACTGATTGGATGAGGCCCACCCTCACTATGGAGGGCAATCTGCTTTACTCAAAGTCTGGCAATTGAAATGGAGCACTCATCCAAAAACACTGTCATGGAATCATCTAGAATAACATTTAACCAGCCAAGGGGACACATAAAATTGACCCTTAGCCTGCCATCTAAGGGCAGGGCACATAGAATCCAGGAACTTACCTGGGATGCAATCATACTTGATTGGGATGTTTTGCTGAGGACAAAAAAAATAAAACCTTCCTCAGACCTCAGGGAGTGTCTCACATTTACACGATCTAAAGACAATGCATGATGTTCTCTCTAGCACTGATACAAAGAAAGTGCTTACAAAATATCACGCAGCCATCCAGCCACCATCCAGTCATCACAACTGATGTAGTGTGCGTACAGGTGCTTCGGTGGGAGGAGGTCCATAATAAAATATATATTTAAAATGTCACAGCATAGTGTGTATAATCTGGTAGTAATTCATAACAAAGATATGGGTTATATTCGTTAAGATATTAACAGTATTTATCTCTAGATATTGGAATTATGGGTCATTCTCTTTCTTTTCACTTCTATATGTTATATGATATTCCCATTAAGATCTCAGGCCACTTGCAAAAGAAAGCAATAAGTACATAGAAGTTTTTTCAGGTAAATAAAAGGATTTTTACATCGTCACTTCCGTCATCTAAAACTGCAGAAATCTCCAAAACCTATACGGCAGCATCCCATTTGTCTGAGTTATGTTCCAGCAAAATTTAACTAAACTTTTATGTGTCAGCCCCCATGGGTTTTGCTGTTGATGTTGCTATTTTGGTTAAAAAGTGCTTTCAGTATTTTTGGTAAGATTTAAGAAAGCACTTCATAAAAGCTGTTAAACACCATGCACATATCCGTTATTTCTAGAAGATATTCCATCTTTGGACATTAGCCACAATTAATTCCTTCTCAGTCATGTTTAGAAATAATCATTACTTTTTCAGCTCTCAGCTGTCACTTCTACTAAACTCTCAATTCTCTTATCTTTTGCTTTGTTTTGTTTTTCACAATAATTATGAGTCCAACAATCCCTGAAGGAAGAACTATCTCCTGTTCTTCTCTGGAGTGGCATGCATGGGTTTTAGAACAGCTGTTTCTCACCTTCTGGTTACTAGGGCCTTACTGTGCGCCAAGGTTTCTCAACCTCAGCACATTTGGGGCTCGATAATTGTCGTGGGCACTGTTGTGTGCATGGCAGGAGACTTAGCATCATCTCTGGGCTCTACCCTCTGCTAGATTCCACTAGCCAACTCCAGGCTGGAAGGGTCTTTATCTAGTGACAACAAAACACGTCTCTGGACATTGCCAGATGTTTCCTTGGGAGCAGAATCACCATTGGCTGAAAACCACTGCTGTATATCCTGACCTGTCCACACATACTCCAGAATGACAGGGGAAAATGGGATGATCAGGTGAGCAGATGAGGGACAGAGAAAGGCCTTGGCCTGGGGTCTCTCTGGTTGGATCTCATTGATCCCACGTCTTTGGAGCCCAGCGAGGTGCTCCCCTGCACAGATCCACACTGCTGTCAGCAGCATCACCTACTTCTTAGGAGCACTATTCTAAGACAGGAAGCACAGAAACCGCTGGGGAGAGGTTGCTGAAAAGAGGAAGCCATGAGAGGTTGGGGAAGGGTGGATGCTATCGCTCTGGAGGCCCTCAGTAACCCAAAGGAAAATAAAACCGGACAAGAAGATGATAGGAGAGGAGGAGTGGCTGATCCCTCCGATGGTTGGCCCTAGCCTCAGCTGACTCTGGTCCCTCACAGTTTGCCAGATGCTCGGAGCACCTTCCTTTACACTCATTCCCCGAGAGCTGGGCCTGCTGCCAGGGATGTCGCTGTAGCAATAGAGGGATTGGAGAAGGAAAGGAACAGGCCCTTCTAGGTCTCCTTCATGCCTGCCTATGTAACCGTGCGCTACTTTTAGCCTTGGTATGACAAGACTGCAGCAGACCCCCAATCAGCAGCTGGGGAGCTGATGGAGGGGGTCATGCTTCAAATGTAATCAAGAAAGCTTTGTGGCTCAGAGAGGTGTCCTAGAACACCAACCTCCAGTTTTTCCTGGCTCATTTGCATTCTGAGAGCAGTCCATCCCGCATACGCTCTCAGAATACTCTTCCGCCGATTTGGAGCTCAAACATCTTTGGTGGCTCCCTGTTTTCTGGGAGATAAATCTCAACTGTATTGTGTGATGTCCTAGGGCTGCCATAACAAAATGCCACAAACCCAGTGGCTTAGAACAATAGAAATGTATTCCTTACAGTTCTAGAGGCTACAAGTTAGAAATCGAGGTGTCTGCAAGGTTGGTTCCTTCTGGAAGCTCTGAGGGAGAATCGTCCCATGCCTAGCTCCTGGCTTCTGGTGTCTGCCAGCAATCCTTGTGTTCCTTGGCTGGTAGCTGCATCCCTCTGGTCTCTGCCTCCCCATCACATGGTCTTCTGTTCTGTGTCTGTGTCTGCTCCCCTTCTCTTTTCTTACAAGGACACTTGTCAAGGGATTTAAAGCCCACCTGGATAGTCCAGGAAAATCTCATCTCAAGATCTTTATTTGACTTACATCTTCAAAGACCCTTGTTCTAAATAAGCTCACATTCATAGGTTCTGGGTGGTTGTATCTTCTGGGAGCACCATTCACCTGACTACAGTTTTTGAGGGCTTCCAAACTGGGCTTTCTCAGTTTCCTTTATGTGCTCACTCCTAGACTAGTCTCGCTCACTCAGTCAGCCAGTGTGCAGTGCTTGGCACCTCCTGGGAAGATGAGGTGAAAGCATGACCTCTTCTTGGATCTGCTAGTCCTTTCTGCATGTTCTCATCTGGACCAGCCTCCTGCCCGCTTCCCTGGATCCTGTTCCTTCCCCTGCTCCCATCCATGCTCCAGTGCTCAGAGCTCTGAATCCTTGTGACTCCTCAGGGTTCAGCTATATTCTTGTCTCCTCCAAGAAGTCTTCCTTGACTCTCCCAGACCATATCGATCTTCCCTTTGGCTGCACACTCTCATCAGGGCCCCTTTGGTGCATCACAACCTGAAACAGGTTAGGGATAGCTTTGCAGAGGTCTCTGCAAGTCACTCACCAAACACGTATTGACTTCAGCTTAGCTGGAATCAGCAACACGTCTGCTCTGCAATATGAACCATGCCTGTCTGGGCACAGGATCTAAGGCCTGGGGGCAGAGAGGTGGGTACCTGCCATGGGTGACTTCTTAAAGCAATGTCACAGTTAAACTCTTCTGTTCCTAGCACCCAATAGTATTCCGGCTTTACCTATGACCAAGGGAGTCTGTGTAGTCCTTTGTTCAAATTCATAAAACAAGTTAGCAGCAAGACTTGGGACTAGGAACATTTTTATAGAATGCTATCGCCAGATCTTTTTCACTTGATCCTGCTCACCAGCTGAGGGACCTCCTCTCACCAGCCCAGAGCCAACTATATCCCCTTTAGAGTCACCTCCACACTGCTCACCAGGGTTCATCATTACACTGTTTGCTCGACCTAAAATGCGTCTGCCCCTCTCCAGGGTCGACTCTACTCACCCTCAGCACTCACAACAGAAGCTGTCTCCACTGGCATCAGAGGGAGGGGTAAAACACCACCACCTCTCCCAGGCTCCCCCTGCATGCCTCTCTGGTAGGACCCAGCATACTGTGTTAGGGCTGGCCAGGTGAAGGGCTGACTGCACCCTTGGCCCCAAGCTGTCCCCAATACGAAAGGGTTGAGCTGGGCACATTCACCTTTGTGTCCTGGCATTGAAAAGGGGCCCAACAAGTCATAGAGGGAAATCTCCTAACTTTGGGCAGTTTCCATTGGGCCAGTCTGTGACATCCTAGCCAGCTCTGTTTAGCAGAATCATTCATGCATTTAGTACTAACGCCTAGAGTCTCAAAATGAGTCCAGGCTGTAAGCTCCTCCCACTCCACCACTCCTAATTGTGGTTGACAAGAAGGTGCTTGAGGAAAAAATGAGAAATGTGTGTCAATAACACAGTACAACAATATCACATCTTCCCAGACACACTTTTTAATAGCAAAGTCAAGGAACCTTTCATCTAGGTTCACAGAAGACCAAATCTGCCCCTTGACTCAAGCTGTGTGAGTGGTGTCTTTATTTTATGGGGAAAGCAGTAGATAGACTAGCTTCTGAGGAAAACGAGAGCAATTGAAAGAATGGTGGGTGGTAATCAAAGCATCTGCTTATCGTCTATTTCTGTCTCCCCAGCTTTTTGAATTATAAATAAACAATAAAACAATAAAAATAAATAAAAAATAAAAACAATAAATAAACAATAATAAACAATACACAAATACATAAACAATAATTAGTATAAATAACTGTTTATCAATAAATAATATATTAAACCGCACTTATTTTTTTCCAGCTTTACTGAGACTTCATTGACATATAACACTGGGTAAGTTTAAAGTACAAGATGTGTTGATTTGACACATTTATACATTGCAAAATGATGACCACCATCATATCAGCTACCACCTTCATCATGTCACATAGTTCTCATTCTTTCTTTTAAAAAGATTTTTATTTATTTATTCAGGAGAGACACAGAGAGAGAGAGAGGCAGAGACCTATATAGGCAGCGGGAGAAGAGGCTCCATGCAGGGAGCCCGATGTGGGACTTGATCCCAGAACTCCGGGGTCATGCCTTGAGCCAAAGGCAGACACTCAACCACTGAGCCACCCAGGTGTCCCCATAGTTCTCATTCTTTCATATGGTGAGACACTACACATATCTAAAGCATTGGTTTGGTACATTTGGACAAATGTATTCACCTATAACACCATCAAGATGCTGAGCATGTCCAATCACCCCTACAAAGTTTCCTCTTGCTCTTTACAGCCCTTCCTTGGCCCTCTGACTCTGGTCCTAAACAATCTCTAATGTGTTTTCTGTAACTAAAGATTAGCTTGTATATCCTAGAATTTTATCCTAGAGTAGGCACTTTTTTGTCTGGTTTCTTTCATCTGCAAGATTATGTTAAGATTTGTGCATGTGGTACTGTGTATCAAATATCCATTCCTTTATATTGCTGAGTAGTATTCCATTGCAAGGGCGTACCACAGGTTTTTTTATCCATTGATCTATTGAGAGACATCTGAATTGTATCTGGTGTTTGGCTACTGCAAACCAAGGTGCCCTGGAGATTCATTTATAAGTCTTTGTTTGAACATATGCTCTTATGTCTTGTGGGTAAATACTGAGGATTGAATAGCTGGGTCACATGGTAGGTATCTGTGTAACTTTTTAAAACACTTTGAAACTGTTTTCCAAAGTGGTTGCACCATTTTATATGGCCACCAGCAGTGTGTGTATTCTGGTTCCTTCTCATTATCAACACTTGGAATGATCAGTCTTTTTAGTTTTAGCCACTTTAATGGAGACTGTTATCTTATGGTTTTAATTTGCATTTCTCTAATGCTAATGAGGATGAATGCCTTTTCATGTGCTTATTTTCTATCCATACATTTTCTTTCATAAAGTATCTGTCTGAATATTTTGCCACTTTTTGTTCGGTTATTTTGCTATTATTGACTTTCAAAATTATTTATTTAAAGATTTATTTATTTATGAGAGAGAGAGAGAGATGGAGTGTGAGCACAGGGTGAGGAGGGGCAGAGGGAGAGGGAGAAAGAATTCCAAGCAGACTCCCCGCTAAGCTTGGAGCCCAATGTGGAAGTTGGTTCCAGGACCCTGAGATCATGACCAGAGCCAAAATCAAGAGTTGGACGCTTAACTGAGTACACCACCCAGGCACCCCTGATTTTTGAAATTATTTAAATATTTAGACCTTTACATTTAGACAGGACCTTTACATTTTCTTAGTCTGTGGCTTATTTTTTCATTCTCTTCACCTTCTAAAAAGCAGAAATTTTAAATTTTGATGAAGCTCAGTTTATCAGGTAGTTTTGAGGAAGTCTGGCAACTTCTTAGTTCACGATTAGAAAAATTTTAACTTAGAACAAAGAAAGCTGAGTGGTTTGAGGCATACAATCATTTAACATTTGTGCAGAACCTACTATGCACTAGGAGCTGTGTGGCTCCATGCAAAACTGCAAGAGACATGATCCCTGGTTTCAGGATGTTCATAGCATGATGGGAGAGGTGAAACGAATTCTTTATTATATTAGGTATGTGCTATTGGTGCTGGAAGAGAGGAGCACAGTAGGTAATGGAGCTCATAGGAGAAAAGGAAAGGAAAAAGATCCAAGAGGGTGATATGGGCATTTTAAACAAGGTCTAACCCCTGAACTACACAAAGAAAACCTTTTTTGCTTTTGTTTCTGAGAAGGCTGTCTCGACCATTTATCTTCCCTTTGCATGCAGGATGAAATATTGGGCAATAGGCCTGACCTAAAATAGGGGAGGTTTGTATCAAACGGGGAGAAGAGTATGATGAGAAAGGATGTCAAGAGGAGGGGAAAAAAGACTGAGAAAGAAGAAAAAACTGGTAGTAGCAAAGAAATACCAAGGGAAGTCTCTACTCATAAAATAGAAATTAATGGATTATAGAGCAAGGGCATTAAGAAAGATCTTTGAGAGGTTGCAGGAAATGGGGGAATTAGGGCAAAGCTGAGCTGTCATGTGGAACATTTTACATAACAAACTGCTGGTTAAAGCTAATATAAGCTTTATATTATAAAGGGTAAGAGACAGCATGTGCCCAAGAGAGATGAAATGAGAGAGGATGTCGTACTTGGGCTCCAAGCCATGACTCAGAGTCGGATGACTCTGCTGAGTACCCTACGCTACTCTAGGCCAGGCCATCATCTTGAGCCTCGGTCACTCAGCTGGACTCGGAATGGAAGCTTCTAGTCCATGATGAGTTGGGGGATGGGAGGCTGTACAGCACCTTGGGGAACCCATTTCATGGTATATTTATTCTGGAAGTTGCTTCATTAAAAACATTAAGGATCCGGAGCTATAGAAATCTTCTCTTCTGCTGTAATGCAGACCAGAAGGGCAATGGAGTGCGTGGAGATGCTCAGAGAAGCCACTCCTCAGTTATTTGACGGAATCTGAGGGAGTCGTGGTAAAAGCCCAGACGTGGCCATTCCAATACAGAGCAGCAGAAAGCACAGGTTGGCGAGGGGTGCAGGACGGCGAGGACCCGTGGCCCCCTGAGGGCTTTTGTGTTTCCATCTCCACAGTGTGAACACCAAAGCAGAGTGGTCCCTGGGTTTTGCAGGGTGTAAGGGGGGACACGTGCTTCATCTCACGCAGCACCCCAAATCATCACAGCGATCTTATTTAGAATTGAAGCTGCAACTAAACAAAAAGTAAAATATAACAGCGGCTTAAACAAGATAGAAGCTTATTTTTTTTAATATAGAAATCTGGGCAGGCAGAGCAAGGGCCAAGGTAGCAGCCCACAGGGTCAGGGGCCCAGGAAGCTTCTAGATCACCACCTTGTCATCCTTGCAGTGCAGCCCTTGCCTTCATAGTCTAAGGCGGACTTTGTGTTCCAGGAGAGAGAAAATGATGGAGAAGAGAGTATCAAGGGTACATACCAGCTCTCACCAGGAAAGGTCCTGGAAGACATTATAGGACCCTGCCACTGACATCCCATCAGCCCGGATTTTGTCACATGGCCATGCAAGAGAGACTGGGAGATGGGGCCTTGATTCAGGGCAGCCATGCACCCTGGTAAATATTTTAATCCTAGGGAAGAAAGGAAAACAGATATCAGGTAACAACCAGGGATCTCTGCCACACTGATTAATCCTTCACAAAGTCCTAAATTATGGAAAATACAAAGACAGTGTTATGTGTTGGAGGCTGATTGGCCGTTGCAGTTTAGGTGTCTGGCTCCCAGTAGGAGCATCCCAAGTAAATAATTCCCCAGAAGAGGAATCCCAGGAAGCAAATGGGGGTGCTATGACTTATGAGAGAATAAGGAGATATTGGTCAGCAGAGAAAGGCAAAACAAGCGATGGATCGTGCTCTAGGGCACATATTCTCCAGTGGGGCAGATGAGCTGGAAGCCTGGAAGGGTCATGGGAAGGAAGGCAGCCATTCCGGTGTGCTCAGGGGGAGAAGCAAGAAGAAGAGGGAGAAATGTGGTAACAGAACATGAGTATCCCAGTCGTCAGTTACTGATGGATTACATTTTTCCACTTCTGGTGACTGGAGAAGAACTGCCATTGAACAAGTTCTTCCTGCACTTGTACCATGTGCAAAGTCTCCTGTTGGGACTGTGGAACAGAGGAAGAGAAGTAGGTGAGAGCCCCTGCCCTCAGGAGCTGCCAGTCTTGGAACGTCAACTCCTACGCTGAATGATGCTTGGTTAATACTTTCGAATTTACCACTTTGAAAATTTTAGCTTAGCTCATAAATATGGTAGCTGGAAACTTTTCCAAGCAGGTACTGAATACTGTTTAATGGCTTAAATCCTGGCATCAGATGCTAGCTTCCAAACCCCCATGAATCCCTTATAGACTGGCCAACCATCCTGCTTTGCTGGGGACCTCCCTGCTTTTAGCGTGGAAAGTCCCATGTGCTGGGCAAACTGGACGACCGACTACCGTAGCCCTTCACTAGCTTCATGTCCTTGGGCAAGTTACTTGATCTCTTTGATTCCCAATGTCTTTAACTCTAAAATGGGAATAATAATAATTCTGACCTTTTATGACTGTTGTGAGCATTGAATGGGAATATGTTCTAGTACTTAGTGGAATGCTTGGCTCAGTAAGTGTCATGCTACCACTTACTGTGACTGTTGCCAGAATTGTTATGAATCTGGTGGATTCACATTCTCCTGGATGGGAGCTACGTGTGGTATCGGAATAAGTGAAACTCGGCGTTCGTGACGTCGGTTTTCTGACGTATCTCTCATGAATGGCAAGAAGCTACTATTATTCTCTTTTCGAATTTAATACAGATCTCCAATTTCCCTTCTTTCACCTTCTCTGTACACTAATCACTTTTTTCATTGTCATGGGATCTGAAATGAGAATATCCTGTGAACAGTCATGTAAAGTAATTGTCTGAAATGTTATAATAAATTCACTCTTAAAAGGCAATTTTAGGAAGTTTAGAGGAATGATAAGGAAAAATTTTCCTAATGTTCCTGTTTGTATTCATTTCTTCTTTTCAACAAACATTAAAGTGTGCTATTATCAGTTGTCAAGCAATATGCCAAGTGCTGGGCACAGGAGAACAAGGAGCCCCAGTCCCTGCCCTAAGAACCTCACCTGGGGACACCTGCAAGGAAGCAAATGGACATCACTATGCTGTAAAGATAAGCATAGAGATACTCACCAGGCTGTTGAGAAATGCTCTATTTACTTGGTGAAATCAGGCAGTTTATTAAAAAAAAAAAAAGTAAATAAAATCTTTAAAAAACTTAAAAAAGAGAGAAACCCCAGAAAGCACCCCCTTCTGCCTCTCCATCTGTCTGTCTGTTTGTCTATCTCTTTCCAAAAGCCTGCCCTGAGGAAACACCATGCAGGAGCACAGCAAGAGGGCAGCCATCTACAAGTCAGGAAGCAGGACCTGCCCAGAAAATGAGTTGGCCGGAACTTTGATCTTGGACTTCTCTCCTCCCAAACTATGAGAAGGTACATTGCTGTTGCTTAAGCCACCCAGTCTGTGGCATGGTGTCCTGGCAGCCCGAGCTGTCTGAGATAATCCCCGTGATGCAGCACCATGAGGGGCCGGAACAGAGTGGCATCGAACTAGGGAAGAGATAACTGATCACTCGCTAGAGGAGGTGACCTTGAGCTGAGCCTCAAACACATGGAGGCACTTAGGTTGGGGTGAGACTGACATGGAGGACCATTCCGGCTACAGGAAATGCGGCAGGCTCAGCCAGCAGGAGGAACACAGACATCTTCCATTTGTCTGGAGAGTCTGGCGTGTGTGTGACACCCAAGAGTGTGAGACACACTGGGTCAAGTTGTGAAGGGCTCTGAACGTCCAGGATGAAGACTGTGGATTTCTCTTAGGAGGCACAGAAGATGCCTTCCCAATTCTAGACAAAAGGAGCTCCATTTAGCACAGTGCCTTGGGCAGAGTCATTGGGAGGTTTCTTAGAGGCTCACACCTAGAACGTCTTGCAGCATGGTGGGTGACAGTTAATGAGGGCACGGCCTAGTGTGAAAGTAAGGGGAGGTGGGCAACAGAGATCCAGGAGGTGCCATACGCTGAATCTTGCAGCTGTTGGATCCCGATGGAAGGAGGGTGGGAAATAAATATTACTTACAACGGTGAGTTGAAAACAAAGTATGTCCATAAAATCATCTTGCTGACCTGCCGGTTTCTAGAGCACTTACTCCTGGAGGCATCTCATACTGGGGATGAGAACATTTAAGCTGCGTGGTTAACATCAGGGCACAGGCCTTTGGCTCTTTGTGTTATGCCAGCCTGGCACCCAGATTCGAGCCTGAGTGAAGAGGCCACTAAAATTGGTTGTGCGACCAAGAGTAGAATGAGCTTTGGACCAAAGGCCGCGCTTCCCTTCTAGGCCATCTGAGCCCGAGGTGCCACCCAGCAGGTGGAAAAGCACCACTATCCCTCAGAGAGATCAAAGCTGAGAAGTAGAGTCAGAGGTCGAAGTGTTTGCAAGAACACTGCTGTGGAGACAGCAGCCCCCGGGGACAGCCCACATTTGGAAAGCTGGAGAGGGAGGGAAACGCAAGAGTAGACTGGGAAGGCTTTTGAAGAAGTGGATACAAACCAGGATGATGTCAGGTCAAGGACCGCCCAAGAAAGGAAATGAGGGGAAGAATCGTGGTCAGTTGTGTCAATGGCTGTAAATTCTAGGAACAGAGGACTGAAAAAGTTGGCATTTTTTATGAGACTGAGCAGCCCCACCCCCTGGAGGAGAGAATAAACAGCCATCTGCCCTGGATGGCTTAACTCTTCCCCCGCCTGCCAGAGGGAAAGGTTTGGGCCAGATGAGTCCAGGGCCCCTCGCGTGAGCCTACACACTTTGGTCTCCTGTCCTCTTAGCGGGCCATTCTTCTTCCCTGGGGTGTGACAAAGGTGTGCATGGGAGGCTCAGAGAGCAAGCCGGCCCTCAGGCAAGATGCTGGAGAATGTTTCGGGTAAGGAGAGCTGGACAGTAGATTTCAAAGCACTTGAAGAGCCACTCCGTTGCTGCACGAACATTAATGAACATGTGGATCACTGGTTTGTGAGGCAAGAGATCCGGAGGGAGGCCTGGGATTCTTTATTTCCAGTGAGCTTCCAGGTGCTGCTGACGTGCCTGGTTGTCCGACCACCCTTGGAGCTGCAAAGGTCTAGGGCAGAAACCATAAACTGGTAGCCCCAGCATCACACATTATATGCAAGTGTGTTTTCTTAGCTTAGCATAATGTTCTCAAAAATTAGAATGAGTCGACCACGTTTGAAAATCTGAAGATTTCACATTGGGGAAAATTAAAAAAAAAGAAAAAATCCACGTTCTGTCTTCTTTTGAGAAGCCTCGGATCTGCGGCCATCCTGGATCTATACTCCCACTCCCAGAGCTGCTCTGCAACTGCTGGAATTAGCAGGGTGGGGTGCCCGCCAGCCTCCCCGGCCTCCCCTCCTCTCTCATCATCCATGCTGCCTGCTGGCCTGTGAGAGCCTAGAGGTTTCCATTCCGGATCTAGAGCCAAGTCCCTCGTTTGGCAGAGGGGAAACTGAGGCCAGAGAGAGAGATGGCAAGAGATGGGCATGGGGGGGCGGGGGGTGGCCTTCCTGTAACCTGTAGGGTCTCAGTGCTGCTTCTCTGGAATGTCGAGCTCTGCGAGGGGTTCTGTGACCGCCGGAGACCCGTGACTGCCAGGGACCCTTGCGCAGGATCCCGCCGGGGACCGACAGCAGAGGCTGGGATCCACGTCAGGACACCGTGCCCAAGCTCTTCCCTCGACGACACACGGCCCTTCTTGACCATGTCCTTGATTAAGAAGCAGTCCAGGTTGGAGAACGTGGGCCTAAATCCCCCATCTTTGTGCCTCCCTCCAAGACCTCTCCTTTTGTTTCTCGGGGAGGGGCCGGGGCAAGTCAACTCACAAAAATGTGCTTCAACAGAATGAGATCCCGGAGTTTATCTAATAGGCAGGTTGGGAAAAATGAAAACGCTAATTACTTGAGGGAAAGCGTGGAAAATGAGTCAGCTGATTGGGCCACCAGGCAGCCAGTAGCAGCAGATTTTTTTTTTTTTTACAGGATAATGACTTATTCTGGGGGATTTCAGCCGTGCACACACACACACACACACACACACACACATACACACACACCAAAAATAATTCCAAGTGTCTGCTAGCA
This sequence comes from Canis lupus familiaris, assembly GCF_011100685.1. Taxonomy (NCBI): domain Eukaryota; kingdom Metazoa; phylum Chordata; class Mammalia; order Carnivora; family Canidae; genus Canis; species Canis lupus. The sequence goes on from NC_049225.1 coordinate 29,170,511, forward strand.
AAATCCCATGCTGCCAAACATCACATTTGAAAATTAATGTGACAAGCTGGAGGCCTGTTTGCCCCAAGATCAGAAGACAATAAGAGCTTCCTCCCCAGGAAGCTTCACAGGGCTGAACCCCAAAAGAGCCCAGTGGAAAACCTAGAGGGGCAATGCCCCACCCGGAGGCAGTGGACGGGGAATCAGCCCTCGGGGGGTTGGGGGGGACAGGCTGCCCTCCTTTGTCTGGCAGCCACGGCCCAGCCTCCGAAGTTACCGGCGATGATCCCCTGGAAGCTGGTGGGGCTGCACGTTAATTGCCTTGTTCATCCCATCATTAAAATGATAGGTCCTGCCGCTGGGAGGGGGGCTGCCTGCTGGCTGGAGAGGCCTCCCAAACCGGGCTCTGCGCTGTGGTTTGGGGTTCCCGCGCGCACACTGGACTCCCGGAACCGGGGACCCCGGGGCCCCGGTTCCCGCTCCCCGCTCCCTGGCCGGCGATGGAATTAATGAGGCCCGGGCAGCCTCGGATGCAGGCACACTCTGGTCCTTTACAGCTCTTTGTCTGCAGCGGGCTCTTGTCTTTCATTGCTGGCTGCCGCCCTGTCTCTGGGGCTGATGCAGCAGCCAGATAATGAACAGAGGATCGCGGCTGCGGAGGGGCGCGGGGGAGGGGCCGCGGGAGCCGGCCTGACTTATTATTCCTTCACTCTCAAACAAAACAAAATCATTGGCCTGCCAGGGTCATTAAGGACCTCGGGGTTGTCATAGAAACGACCTTTGGGGCCGGGTGGTTGTTAATGCATGAGTGACTGCCTGCATTGTGTGCGCGGGGAGAGGTCAGAGTTTTGTTGGTGGCTTAAGAAAGAAAGAAAGAGAGTGAAGAAGAAAGAGACCCAGCACAAAGCCAGGGCTGGGGGGCTGACATTCAGAGGGGCGCGCGGCTCGCAGCACTGATTAGACGGCCAGCATCCCCGGCGGCCGCACGTAGTAGGCGCTCAGGAAGGGTCTGCAAGGAGGAGGGGGCGCAGGTCTCCGGTTAAAAATCTCCTGTCTGTCTCCGCTCCCCATGCTGCACCCCGGTGTCCCCCTCGGGGGCCACTCTGCCCATCTGCACGCTCCCTGGGAAGTGCTTGGACAGGTCAGGGTTCCAATCGAGAGAAGCAAACTTAGGTGCAAGTGTTAGGGAAGCTCCGATGTGTTGGTCAAGGATGGGAAGGTGGTCAAGCTCCCCGGCCCCGAGGGGGGGGTGTGGGGATCGGGTTGGGGGTGTCTAGGCAGGGGCCGTTGCCGGGGAGAAACAGCAAGGCAGGGTGCGAGCCCTGGGCTGTACAGATGAGCTTGGAACCCACTTCCCAACCAGGGCAGTGTGGGCCTCCTGCCAGGTCATGGTCTGAACGCCCCCCCTGTGATGCAGCGCACTCTGCGGACTGAGAGCTTCCCCAGGGACGGGACCGTGGCTTTCGGAACCAGCCACTAGCTCACTGCGGATCCTCCTGCAAATCTTCACCGCCTCAGTTTCCCCATCTGTGACTTTAGAGGCGGCCAGGTGGCGTCAGTGGCCCACCTCAAGTCTACTCTGTTGTCTGAGCGACAGTCCTGCCAGGATTTAGGATTTTACTTCCCAGGAGGGAAGAAAATCTTCTTAGGGCGTTCTTTGGGTGATGCCAGAACCATTTGATTTCTCAGAGAAGACTAAGTCTGGTCACCTTCCAGGGCACCTTCCAGCCCTCTTTTCAGTGAAGAAGCCAAGGCCTCCCTATGATCCTTGAATGGCCTGAGTGAGGTCCAGTGGGAACAAGCATGTCAGGGTTAGTCTGGTTTCCGATCTCCAGAGGCCTCCCTCCCCTGTGCCAGGCAACCCTTTGGCCTAGCCTGTGCTAGCTACAGTGCCTGAAGCCTGAAACCCGTGCCACCTTGGACCCACAGCCTATAAACTGGAAGACATGCCCGTTAGCATTAACTTCTGGGGGCAGGGGGGAGCTTCCTTTTAAAATTGGTTCCAAGGATCTGTCTGCTGTCCTCCCTCATAACCTAGCAAATTCTCAGATTTTGCTCAAGCAGATCACGCACAGAATCCCCTCATCAGCTCATGAGCTCTGGGGCCCAATGGCTACAAAACCTACTCTCTGAAGGAGCCAGGAACAAGCAAATACATCATCCGGGCAGAGGGCAAAGGTCTGCCTTGCACTTCCTTGCTGTTTGGTGAGCACTTTGCAGGGACTTTTAATGAGGGGACCTATCACAGAAGCTGGGGTGCAGGTGCCCCAGAAGAGCAAGGACCAGGAAGGGCAAGGAGGGATCTCACAGCGTGTGGTACTTGCTCTGGAGTAGCAAGGGGGAATTGGAGGTTTGATTTCAGTCTTCCAGTTGATTCTCATGAAAAGGATTTGAAGCAGCTATCATCTCCATAGGATGGACGGACAAGGGATCAGATGGGAAGAAGTGAGCGTGCCGGGTTCCAGGTCACCAGGCAGTGAGTGGAGGAGCAGAATCAGAACCCAGGCCCGCAGGCTCCACAGCTGTCACTGTTCCATCTGCAGTGCCGTCCAAGCCACCACCTGGGTAAGTCCCAGAGAGAAAGCAGAGAGCGAGAATCGATGCTCTTATTATTTACACTCATGTGGCACAAAATGCTATGTTCAGCGTTATTCAGTTTACCTTTGTTTTTGTTTTTAAAATCTGCACAACTGATTTGCCTAACTGTCGGGGCTGCTGCCTGGCACCTGCTCCACTGTGTGCACGTCAGGGAGGGGGCTTTCTCTCGGAGCTGAGAATTTTCTCTTCCCTCCCAACTGGTTGCAGAAAGACAGAGGCCGGTGCCCAGCTTGGATTCTAGCCCAAACCCTGCTAAAACCTGCCAAACCCTCTGTGTGGCACAAAACCTTCAGATCAGAGCTGAAGGGGTTATCTCTTTTCAACAAACTGAATCTTCCTACCCGGGGATAGAAAATCTCCTGAGACTTCTGGTTTTACTAGAGGTAAAGAGAACCCAAGAGCAAACAGGTCAGCATTCTGGTCCTAGGCTTCCAATAAAACAAATGAGGAGTTGCTGATTTGGAGAAAAGGCCCCTGGCTAGACATTGCTAGCTTAGCTGGGGTTGGGATTGCTAGATCGCACAGTGATCTTGGGCCAGTCACTTCCTCTTGTGGATCTGTTTCTAGTTTTCTGAAATGTAAGGGAGCCAAAATTGATAAACTCCCAGGTATTTGTCTTTAATGAAGTTTAACATGAGCTTCTAAAGTAGAGGTACATGGGTGGTGCAGCGGTTTGGCGCCTGCCTTTGGCCCAGGGCGCGATCCTGGAGACCCGGGATCCAATCCCACATCGGGCTCCCAGTGCATGGAGCCTGCTTCTCCCTCTGCCTATGTCTCTGCCTCTCTCTCTCTCTCTCTGTGACTATCATAAAACTAAAAAAATAAATAAATAAATAAAGTAGAGGTACTTCCTGGGAGGACAAGGAACCATCTAAGCCAGCAGGACTGAACAGAGGATTTTACTTTGCATTAATGTGTTCCCCAAGGGACCAGGATAAAACCTAACATTATAGAAAATGTCTTGAATATTTGCATATTGCATACAGAAAATTTGCGGGTGGTGTTTATATAAAGCAGGATGCTTATTTCTCAGGGTGGGGGGAGCGGGAGCTAACAACCGAGTGCCTCCTCTAGCAGGTGCTTTGCACACAGTACTGGCTCTTCAACAGCCCAGGGGTGCATCGTTTTCATTCAACACGTAATTAAGTTGAAGTCCAGAGCAGTGACCATCTCAAAGTTACTTCGTACTGGGAAGGGATTTCCTTGTTCCTTTATGGCATTTTTTTTTCTCCTATAGCTTAACAGGATGGATGTTCATAGTAGAAGAGAAATGCGTGTTAAAATGCCAAAGAAGTGGATGTAGAGCAGTAGTTTTTGCTTCTATTCCTGTACAAAATGGGAGAGTTGGATGAGGTGGTCTCTAAGATCTATTTCACTTTGAAACCCTAAATTTGAGCTACTTATTTAAACAGCATTCTGTTTAAATTCTGCTAAAAAGATGCATTCGGGAGCACAATACACCCAAGAAATATTCCTAGGAAAGCATGTTTCATGGTCAAGTGTGTTTGGAAAATATTCCCAATCATACCTGCCAATGAGAGATTTATAACGTACCTTATAATGTTGAAAGTTCTGATGAGTCCTACAATGAAAGTTTATACAAATATTTAATCTATTTCCTGGTTGTATTGGATTCTGGACCCTTTTTTTCTCCCCCACCTAACATTTATTGACATCTGGTGAAACTACTTTGCTATGGAACACGCTTTACAAACACTAGAATAATTCTAAAATTGGTGAATCCTCATCTCCTTCGATGCTTGCCTTCTAGCCTATTCTCTGTGGGTAGTTCTATCTCTGGAAGGATCCTGGGCAGGGAGCGGGAGTGGGAGGAGAGAGTCCATTTTAAGCTACCCGGGGCCCATGTTCAGTGTCTGCTTAGAAGAACAACTCATCCACAGCGCTTAAAACTTCCGGAGAATTCTGGAAAAGCAGGAACCTGAACTGAACCTGAACCTGAACTCAAATCTGAACCCTTTCACAGGCAACAGATACTGCTGCAGCAGTTTTTGAAACTTTGATGCAAGAAATATGTTGATGCCCTCTCTGTATTTATATATAACCCATTTACAGAGACCTAACGTGATAGCCCTTCTGTTTTGAACAGCCCTTTAAGGAACTGCCCCCTCGGCTGCCCTTTAAGTGGGAAACACCAATGTCCATATAGACTGGCTTCCCCACAGTGCCTGTCATTTATGGAAATTGTTCCTTTAACTTGGCATAGTTAGTTCTTAGGTCTCCTCTGTATCACTAAATGACACTTCCTCCAGGATGGCTTCCCTGACTGCACGCTGATCTGGTTGGCTTTTTCTACCTGCATGACCCTTTTTTTTTCCTCCCCATGTAATGTTTCATCACTATAAGAGCAGTCTCCAGGGCCAAAAATTATACATTTAAGTGGTTCTTCTCCTAACGTTTGCTTCTCCCATGAGACTGCAAACCTCATGAGGACAGGGGCCCTGGCCTGTCTTGCTCGTGTTGCACACGCACCACACGGTACAACCAGCAAACAGTGGGAACCGAAGAAATATTTGTTGGGCGAGTGAATGCATGAACGAATTTCTGTGCTAAGAAGTAGGCCTCATCTGCCCGGGCCCTCCCTACATCAATGCCTTGAGCTCTTCTGCTCTCAACTTTGATGTCGCTTTTCTATTGAAATTCTAGCTCCCTCTTGGGATTTGATGCATGCGCTGGTGTCTCTCATCTCCTGACCTTGGCTCCCTGCCACCACTCTTGGCTACATCACTCACACACGGCGAGGTCACGCCCACCCATCACAACCACCACAGCCCACCCCCCCATCCACCCCATCGGGCTTGACCCCAATCATATTCCCGAGGATGGGAAGACCACCAAAGGGGCTTGTGATTTGTTACCTATAAATAAAATCACTGACTCTTAAACATCAAAGCTACCTTAAAGGCCATTTATTCAACTTCGTCTTTTGTCCAGTGAAGAAAGTCGCAACCAGACAAGATAGGTGAATTGTCCTTGGGCAAGATGAAAAAGAAGTCTCTAGGTGTCCCTGCAGCAATCCATTCTGTGTCAGCATTAATTTCAAAACGGTGTCTGCTTGTTTTTTTTTTTTTAATAAAAATTCTGATACACTCCTGGCTGTTGAAAAGTATGAACAGATCCAAAAGTCCTGCTTACAGAGCATTGTACCACTGCAAGTGTGTGTTGTTCCTTACTCCCATTTTACAGATGAGCAAACTGAGTATGATAACGATCATGAAATTAGTGAGCGCTGCTGCTGGCCTGTCTGCCTCCAAGTCGTCTGCCCGTCACTTTTTTTGATCCCCGAACACCATTTCAAATTACAGTGGCCTCTAGTAGACCACAAGCTACTGAAAAGTTAGAGATCCAAAAAATTTAAAAAATTTAAAAATTAAAAAAAAAAAAAGAAGAAGAAAGAAAAGTTAGAGATTGCATCTTATTTGTCTCTGGCAACACCAGAGCTTGAAGCAGCCCTTGGCTCAACGTTGCTTCCGTGAAAGACGAGTAGGATTCAGAGAGGGCCGTACATTGATCCAACAAATGCTTAGAAACCAAAGATAAACATTTACCCCCTTAAGCTGAATGAACACTTATAGAGAATGATTTGTTTTATTGCAAATGTTTGGGGAATAAAAATCTGGACAAATCTTATTGAAAGAACGTGAATGAAGGTATAATTGCAGTGACGGGCTACCCTCCAAATTTACATCTAGAGATGGTGATAGGAGGAAGGTAGCAACCACTGAGGGAGTATGTCCTTACCAGTCGACCTGATATAACTGACACACGCACCTCTGTGTGCATGTGTGTGCATGTGCGCCAGTGTGTGTAGTAGTAGTAGTAGTAGTAGTAACTAGACGATTTGAGATAATTGTTTGAAATTTGTTAAGAATCTGCATACATGAATATGAATATATGGGAAGAAGTGCAATTTTAATGTTTTTTGTGTATATATACATATATATATATATATATATATATATATATATATATTAACCCTTCTTTAGAGGTTCTTAACAAGTAGTCTCAATAAATGTGATTTGACTGGTAATGAACACATTGAGTGCCTCCAAAGTGCCCTCTTTGTCCTTTTGCATAGCTTCCAGCCATCCCTTGTCATGACATTTGTCACTTACTTAAACGAGCTCTCTTTTCCACTTATGTCACCAAGGTGAACCTCACCCACGCCCCGGCATGTGAGACCCAGAAACTCCAGAAGGAGAGGGTATTTTAAGCTAAGTTTGTATGATATGTAAAACTGTAGTCTTTGCCTCCCAAGGATCGCAAGGAATAGAACTGTGAAGGCGGGTTAGCACGTTGCTTGGCACAGGGCACGGGCTCCAGCCCCAGCCACTACTTATTAACGCTCGGTGGGGAGGGGGCGAATCCCGGCTGCAGGTGGGAAAGGCGGGGCAGAAAGAAGGGCCTGGCGACCAGATAATGCTCATTTTGTCCAGGTCTCCTGGGATTGTTTTGGTAATTACTGCAGCTTCTTCAACAGCTTGTGACTTGTCCGGTGCCAGGGAACCTGGATTCGCATTGTGTGATGCATAATTCATACGGCATGGACAGCAATTATGAGCTAATTGAGGGGTGTAATGTTTAAAGAAAGGATCCATTATGAGGAACATAAGGGACATTGGGAGGGAAGACGCTCTTGAATCCATGGAGGCTCATTCTCTCTAATTCAGCTTTCTTTAAGTTGACTCTAATTGTCTCTTGAAGGGCACCGAAGTTCTCAGCTCCTGCAAGAGGCCCTAGGGGTGGGTGGCAGGAGATACTACTCCTGTGGGAAGAGGGTTCCGGGTGGGCTGGGTGGGCTCCTCTTCCTCGTGCTCTTGAGTGGTTAATGTACCTTACCTATTCCGGGCATACCTCACCCTACTGACAGCCATCCAGGTTAACACGAATGAGAGGGGTGTAGTGTTACCGTAACCATAATTTCTGAATCAAAAGTCAGGACCAGGGACGCCTGGATGGCTCAGCCGTTGAGCATCTGCCTTGGGCTCAGGGCGTGACCCCGGGGTCCTGGGATCGAGTCCTGCATCAGGCTCCCTGCATGGAGCCTGCTTCTCCCTCTGCCTGGGTCTCTGCCTCTCTCAGTGTGTCTCTCATGAATAAATAAATAAAATCTTTTTTTTTTTTTTTAAAAAAAGGACTTTTTCCTGGGGAGGACAGAGACAGTCTGAGAAATATGGTTTGGTGAAGAATTATTGGAGTTTCCACTAGACAATCATATTTTGGAGGGATGAGGGGACATCCTACTTAAATGGGAACTTTGCTACAAAAATCCAGGAGCCTGTCTACCAAATGATAAGGAGCTCTGGGCTGGTAACAATCAAGCCTCGAGTCTGTCTGAGTTGATTAGCCTTTTGCCAAAAGGCCCTGGGGACGTCAGCACCCCTCTTTGGGATTCAGGTTCTCCATCCATACAGCAGGGAGAACCTGGAAGCTAGCCTTCTGCGGCCCCTTGGACTCTGATGCGCTCCTTCTGCGCGTTTGCTATCCTAGGCATCTCAACCTCTGCCTCGAGGGTTTAAATTATCTGGACAAATAAGTGTTTGTTTTCTAGGAACCAACTCTATGTGCCTTGAAACTCAGGGGATGCCTATAGTGTGGCCATAGCCCATTCACACGGCTGGAAGCCTTTTTTTTTTTTTTTCTTAAATCGGCGGTGAGAAGATAACTAAAGACATCACTTTTGCGTTGGCTCCCGTGACAAAGTTAGGTGCATGTCTCCACATACCGAATGGAAGATATTTTGTAAGGAAAGGGTCTGTGCCAGCTTCTGCTCCCTCTGGCGCAGGGGAGTTGGTAGTTGCGCCCATGATGTGCTATTTGTGGTGAGCTCTCTTTTCAGAACTCCACAGCCCTTCGCAGAGCTTTCCTTTGGGAATTGTTACATAAGTGCCATTTGAGCCTGTACATTCCCCCCCACCCCGAGATTTTCACATCCATCCATCACATCCACGTTTGCTATCCTAGGCTCTCTGCGCCTTCAGCCGGCCTGCGGGCCGCACCTCGCCAGCAGAGGCCGCTCTCAGAGGCGGGGGGGTGGGGGGGTGGGGGGGTGGGGGGCCACCCTGGGGATGCTCAGGCTTTGGAAATCCAGGGGGTTCTCAGAGCTTATTTTGTCCATGGAGGCCTGGTCCCTGGTCCCCGGCTTTCCCATCTCCAGAAATTGGACCTCCTGTAACTCCAACCCGGTTGCACGGAGGCGCGCCTGCCGTCGACGCATGCAGCTGGCTGGTGCGGCTCTTCATTGAAACGGAGCACCTGCCCGGTTTTGTGCCTTTGCATAATGAGGACACGTAGCATATTCGAAGTGGAGGTGGCCTGATTCTCTGCCCCTGGGGCTAATGCGGCTGTTTATACGGAGGAGCCAAGGCCGATCCTTCAACCGGAAGGTGCGCTGTCCTGCAGGCTGAAGCATTCACACCGGCCCTGCTGCTGATTTGAAACCATGTTCAGGTGGGTTTTGCCCAGAGTCATGGATCACCTCTGGCCTAAGCATTGCTTTCCTTTCTTCCAAAAAGAACAAAAGAACACTGCAAGAGAAGAAAGGCCAAAAGACAACCAAGACAGAACCCTCCCTCATGAACTTACCCTCACTCCCCTCCCTTCCCTCCCTCCCTCCTCTCCTTCCCTCCCTTCCTTCCTCCCTTCCCTCCCTCCCTCCTTTCCTTCCTTCCTTCCTTCCTTCCTTCCTTCCTTCCTTCCTTCCTTCCTTTTTTCTTTCTTCAAATAGCTTTTCCAACAATTTAAGAAATCCTTCCCCAAACCTCAAGAGAATGACAGAGATGACCTTCAGAAAGTGTGTGTCTATTTACCAAGTCTTGTTTTGGGGTTGGAGTGGGGTGGGGGGCAGTCAGGGTCAACACCAGGATACATCAAAGGGAACTCTGACTTCCCTCGAAGAGCCTGGGGCAGTCGCCTATGGCTGATTTTTCACATCCCTTTTTTCAGCAGTAACCACCGGCTAAGGCTCTGGAAGACAAACTCCTCCTAGTAGCGTGTCTCATCCTACGTGTAGGACGGAGGCCACAGGAGCAGAGATGTGCTTCTTGCCCCAGTTGCTCCTTTGGGCACAAGGATGGATGGCCTCTGCGAGTTACATCCTGGTGAGAATAACCGCTCACGAACACCCCGTATTTAATCTTTATTTTTGAGTCTTCCTAAGCGAGAAGTCGCAGTAAAGGAGAATTGCTGTGTTGCTCCAAGGGTTAATTAGACGTGGCCCAGAAAAAGCAATTTCCTTCTTTCTGCCTTAAATTTTGGGCTTTTCATTCTGAATGACTGTTGGCTTCTGCCAAATGGAGTAAGATAAATGCGAGCTCCTAATTTGAACTCCCCTCATTCTGTTCCCAGCTGCTATTTTGCAGTTTTCCCAAAAAGAGAAAGCTAGTGGATCTGCTGCTGTTGACTCTTCCCTTCTGGCTTGGGGGCCAGGTCTCTCTGGAAGGAGATGTGCCATGGTCCCTCTCTCGGCGGACTTGTCCTGCAGACGTTAAAATAATTTCCATCTCTTTTCTCCCCTCCCCGGTCAGACCAAACATCTTAATTGTGAAGTCTTGCCACTGGGTTCGGACTCCATCGAGGTGTCTAAAGCGACACTGAGATCTTTTTTTTTTTTTTTCCCAAAGGTTACAACTAATTCAAAATCCATCAGCTTGTGCGAACACTTAAAATTGTTCCCCTAAATGAAATTCATCTGCTGTCATGTTACTCAATTACTTGGTTTTCCAAGATCCTTCTTGGTTTCCTCATAAAACACGTGCCCCTTTGCTATGTTACAGATGTTCAAGCGTCAGCAAATTTTTGAGCTCTGCGCTAACTGTGCTATGCAGGGATGTCTTTAAAATCCTTTATTCGTTTCATTCATTCAAGCATTCATTCGTTGTGCTGAGCGTCAGTTACGAAGGGGGCAGATAATGAAGAGGAGCTCGTTCCAATGGTTGCCCTGCTCGTAAATGCCGCCAGATTGAACAGGTCCCCTCATATGGGCCACCCATCAGCAACCGTCTTTGGGACTTAGATGATTTTTTTTTTCCAGCTTTGGCAACAGGAGGGACTTCTCAACAAACTGCTAGGAAGGGTCCCCTCTAGGAAAGCCCACCCGGGACATGGACAGAAGAGATGGCTTTGTGTGGCTTTCGTAAACTGTTTCACAAGTGTCCCTACCACCTTTGAAATAGGTTTTAATTTACAAAATAAGCCATTATAGTGCTTTGCAGTTGTCAAAGTGTTTCCACATACAGTTGAGCCTCACAACAAGCCTGCCAGCTACTACTCGCCCTTTCCTCATCTTTTCAGTACTGATAAGCACCTCGACCAAGGTCACACAGCCACCAGGTCACGGAGCTGGGACCAAAGCCCACGTCTCTCCCCCTGCCCCACCTAACAAAGCCTGATTTCTAAAATATTTTTATTTATTTATGTATTCATGAGAGACAGAGACAGAGAGAGAGGCAGAGACACAGGCAGAGAGAGAGAAGCATGCTCCCTGCCGAGAGCCCGATGTGGGGACTTGATCCCAGGACCCCAGGATCACAACCTGAGCCAAAGGCAGACGCTCAACCACTGAGCCACCTGGGGGCCCCAAGCATGAGGATTTTTAAAGCCTCCCTAAGTGACTCCGATGTGTAGCTAAGGTTGAAAACCACTGATACAGGTGAATGGCTTACACCAAAGTGCCCTTTTATGCTTTCAGATGACCTAGGGGTGTTACAGTCACGATGGCACCATATGCATCGCTGTGAACTAACGAGGACAGAGCAAAGGCTGGCCCAGGGATGCCCCCTTAGCAGGTGAGGGCCATGCTATGTGAGCAGAAACTTGGTAGAGACGAGTGGTGGGGCCTCGTCCCACGCACACAGTAGGGCCAGGAGAATCTCACGGGATCTGGCTGTGCTGTGGCAGGTAGCCATGCGTGCCGGGGTCAGGTGCAAATCCAGTATGAGAAAGGCTGCGTGATTTTTCATGTTAGATTAATGTTGTTAATTCACTTCTGGTTTTAGGGCTTATTTCTTAATCTGTAATGGTGTTTTTGTTTGCCATCAGATATAAACGATAAGCAGGGGACATTTATACTTCCTTTGGTTTGTATAGATGTAAGCAACATTCAAATATAATAAGGTAATATCGGGGGCCTGTGGAAATCTGCTTTAAGGGGGTCCTAGGCTCTTCTGAGTTTGGGGAATTATAGCATCTGCTCTGTAGAAGCTGGTTTTATGTGCCCTGATTTGGGTCCACAGATCTCCCCACCCCCACCTCCTTGGTATGTGGGAGGTTTGGGGGCAATCCCAGCAAGCCCCAGGCTGGACAGCATTGAGGGAGCTTATCTGACACTGGCCTATCCTCTGCCCCTTGGGTTGAAACAGAAGTTATCTTTGAAGATTTTTTAGGCAATAATTAACTGTAATTTCAGGGGAAGGAGATTTGGTCAGTTTCTACACAGTGCAAATTGGCCTTCCCTATCTGTCTTGGAGGGAGCTTTGTGTTCAACTCTGTTATCGGGCGCTTTCCTGGAAGCATTGTTTCCCATTTCAATATAATTGCTTCAAAATAATGTGAAGAGATCAATTGCCACTTGTCAGCTATAATTTTCTGCCACTGAAAAAAAGTAATGTGGGAGGAAAGCAAACTATAAGATGCCTTATTAACCACAACAGAGGGAGGGGTGAAGCTGCCTCTTCCTCCGAGAGGGGCTCATCTGTGAGTGCCCCATCCGTTCACCTTGTGTCCCTGCGGCCCTCCCCACCTCGAACCTACGCCTGCGGCTTCTCTTCCTGGCCAGATCCTGCCCGTCCTTCCAGGGCCAGCTCTAATTCCAGGCCCCAAACATCATCCAGACCTCTCCTTCCTCCCCGATCCTTGGTTTACCCAACTCTTAATGCATTTATTTGACAAATACTGATTGAGCACCGACGTATATGTGGGAAGGCTTTGGGCAGCAACAAGACACAAACCTCAGGGTTTAGACAAAGAAGTGTTGATTTTCCTCAACAAAAGGTGTCTGTGGACAGATTGGGAGTCAACCTCTCAGGATCTCTGGTGGCCTTCCAACAGACGTGGCCCCCCTGGTTATTCCCAACCCAGCCTCTGGGCACCAAATCTTCATTTGAAGCAGGAAGAGGGGGGAACAGAGGTGTCTTCCACGAAGGTCCCTTTGGTTGGGAATCCCAGCATTTCTCAGGACTCTTGGCAGAGTTTGTAAATCAGCTTCCTTGAGGTATGATTGACACAGCAAACTGTACGTATGTGACCTGTACCTTTTGATCAGTTTTGAGAAGCGTAAACACGTGGAACTATCATCATGATCAAGATGGCGAGTGTATCCTCTTCCCCAACAAAATCTTTTCCAGAAGCTTACCACCCACTCTGAAGATTTAGACATTTTTTGTTTCTGTTTCGTTGGCCAAACTTGGTCCTAGGGCCACTCCTAACTGCAAAGGAAGCTGGGAATACAGTGCTTTGGTTTCCAGAAGACAAGGGAAAGGGGATAGAGTGCCAATGTTGGGCCAGCTAATGAGTCCTGTCTGCCCAACCTACCGTTCCAAATGGAGAAAAGACTTGTCACGCAGCTGGTGGTCAGTGCTCTCAGACTCTTACTTGGCATGACCTGGCTGTATCAGTGCTCCAATGTTATAGTAAACGGCCAGGCTGCTCTGCACTCTTCCCTTGAACTTAAAATTAAAAGAACAGATTCCCTCCTTTGCCCCAGTTGCCTACCCATCTACCCAAGCTAAGATGAAGGAAGGGAACTGAATCAATGTTCACCGTGTACTTCCTATACTGGATGTTTCCTGGGTGTCCCATCCTTTCGACGACTCTGTGTACATGGCGTGGGAAGTGTGAGTTCTCTCATCTTTTACCAAATGAGGGAATTGAGACCCAGAAGCGGCTCGCGTGGAATGGCACAGCTCATAAGTCAGCAAGCCACGGGCACGGCCAGCCCAAGACTGTCACCTGTTCTCTTTCTTTCCAAAGGAATCCATGCAGCAGGCTTGGAATGACATAGAAGGTGTGGATTCATGGTCTGACTCCCTCAGGCTCAGAGAGGTGAGGTGACCTGCCCCAAGTCTGCAGCTAGAGAGAAGCAAATCTGGAATCAGAGTCCTCATCTGCTGGTCTCCTGGTCGTTGTTTGTTCTGCAGTGCCCAGCACCTGGCTGTGGTGTCAATGGGGGAAAAAGGCCAAGGAAGGGCAGGAAGCAGTGACCAATCCCAGGGAAAGAGGACTCCAATATTCAGCATAACTTGGCGCTTTGAACTGGCTGCAGGCCCTCACGAGCCCTTCCCACCCCACAGGTCCCCCCTCCCTCTCTAACGCAGGGATCACTCAGCACCTCCCGAAGGCCACTGATGCTGGGCTGGTTCCTGACACTGCTTCTGGAGGATCTGCAGTGCAGACGTTAGGAGTGGGAACAGACTCCCTGAACTGGAATCTTGACTGGCTGTGTGAGCTTGGGCAAGGCATACAACCTCTCTGTGCCCGTTTCTCCACCCATGAAATGGGGACGATTGTCCCACTGCTTCTGTGGGTCTGCTGTCTCATTGGAGGTAGCAACGTGTTCCTGGTGTGTCACCCACAGTCAGTACGGGTGAGCCATGGCGGGGAGCATGGAGGGTAAGAACTGGGGGTGCAGGGTAAGACCCCACTCATCTCCACAGAAGGCCAGGTCCATACATTCAGGCACCCTCAGGTGACTTTCCCAGGCTGTCCCCAACCTGTTGATGCAAAACCCTGTTTGTGACACCTGCCCAGGGAGACCTGACCACCTGGGGCTTCTGGTCATGATCAGTCAGCATTGTGCCAACCTACTTTAGTCCTGAGTCTGAGAATTTGGGACACTACACTCAGAAGGGTGGAGGCACCCCTGAGCTTTGGGATAAGAGTTTATTGCTAGTGATTGTACTTACCCATCCACTAGGGGCCTTTCCTTTCTTTTTCTTTCTTTTCTTTTCCTTTCTTTTCTTTTCTTTTCTTTCTTTTCTTTTCTTTTCTTTTCTTTTCTTTTCTTTTCTTTTCTTTCTCTTTCTTTCTTTCTTTCTTTCTTTCTTTCTTTCTTTCTTTCTTTTTTCTTTCTTTCTTTCTTTCTTTCTTTCTTTCTTTCTTTCTTTCTAAATTTTATTTTACTTAAATTCAATTAACACCGGGGTCTTTTACAGAGAGTGCAAGATTCTCAAAGAAGACAAGGCCCTAGAGGAGAGGCCGTGGGAAATGCTTGCAGAGGCAAGAAATTGTCCTTCCTGGGAACTGTCAAGAGATCTCAAAGCAGGGAAACCCTCCAGACTGGTCAATCCTGCCTTCTCAATAAACATATCAAGTAGGTTTCTTGGAGTAAGACCAGGCATTGAAAGAGAGAAAGAGAGAGAAGATCCAAAGTCAAAACCAATTTGAATAGGTTGCATGCTGTGAATCTCCCTGACTGTTCCCGTGACAGGTGACAGCCGGGTAAGCTGCAGGAACCCCTTTAGGGGACCACCTCTCTGGTCCTGGGTGTGGGAACTCTGGTCTCATCAGCCTCGGGTCATCAGCTCACTGGTTGCTGGGAGGGGCTCAACAGGGCACGCCGGGTCCTGGCCTTTGTTTTCCCCTCTGGATAATGGGGCTGGTCTTCGTGGTGCTCAAATGGAACCAGGGAGCCTGGAGCAGAGCCCTTAATGAGGGCCGCTGGATGATGAAAGAGCCCTGAAGCTCCAGCCACCATCCCTGCGCTTTGGAATAAATGCGGCCAGCTTGGGGGACGCGCACAAATAAATTTGAATAGCAAGACACAAATGCGGCCCTTAACTCCGACGAGCAAATAGAGTTTAATAAAGAGGTAAACTGAGACCGCTTTTATTTATTGCTGTGTAAATGTGTTTCAGAAGGTACTGGCTTTCTGCTGCTGCAGAGGCCGGCTCCTCCGCAGCCCTGCGCCCATGCCTGCCGCGCTATTAGAGCCGTAATGAATGAGCCTGGGTGAGTGCGCTCTTCAGGAGGACTGCGGAGGTACAAGATTAATGAGATGAGAGCATTGAAAGGTGCAGCCGGCCCCTGTTTCCCAGCCGCGTGCGATGTCTGCAGCAGCACCTCTGGCTTTGTTTGCTCCACGGCGGCTGACGGGGCTGCTGCGTGGAAGCGGCCCCACATCCCGGCTGCAAAGGCACCTGCCTCCCATCGGCTTTCACCTCCGCCTGATTCGCGGGGACCCCCTTCCTGACACCGCCCCCCCCCCCACGCAGGCAAGCTGTCCCCACTGCTGCCTCTCTGTCCTTCCCACCACCCTGGCCTGATCGAGTCCCCGACAACCCCCCCGCCCCTGCCACGTTCAGGTTTTATTTCACAGCTTCTGCGCACCCCTCTTTGGGGATGCTGATGGGCTCCCTGCTTGGCATACAGATGCCGGCAGCGCCTTCAAGGATGGGAGCTGTGCTGTAGGGGAAAGGCGGGGTATTCTTTGCTGTCCTGGGGGTCCACGGGGCGGAGCAGCTGCCCAATAAAGCCCAAGCGATGGTGGGCCACCGTGAAACCACCCAGGGGTGAGATGGACTTGCCCCAGTCAGGAAATCATAGATTATTTAATGTATAGAAAGATTATTTGGAGGCTGGAACAAGTCTAAGCTTTCCTGGGCTCCCTCTGTATACATCAGCTATGTGATTTCGTGATTAGGAGGTGGGTGTTACACTCATTTGATAGATATGGGCACAGAGGCTCAGAGGGTGGAGAAATAGGCCCGGGTCATTAGGCCAGGAAGGGCCAGATTAGAGACCCCACTCTTCAGTGAGAGCATGTTTTCTCCCTTGTTCTCAGACCACATCTGCACTGTCTTGGCTTGACGTGCAGAACGTTTCTGCTGGGTGGAGAGCAGGTGCCGGCCAAGGAACAGACATCACTGCCCACCAGGTACAAATAGCAGTGCTGGGGGTGGGGGGGTGGCTGGGGGATGGCACAAAGAGCATAGGCAAGAGGAGGCTGTGTGACCCGGGCAAGTCGTTTCACCTCTCTGAGCCTCAGTTTGTCCACCTGTCCAAAGGGTATAATAACAGTACCTATTTTGTTGCATTCTTGTGACCAGCAAGTCAGATCCTACAGAGAAAATACTTAAAAACATGGGGCCAAATCTCACTATAGGTTCAATAAAAAGAAACCTGTGTGTGTGTGCTCTACATGAACAGCAAGAACCCTGAACACAGGTTTGGAGTACCGGTGCACCTCGGAGATACCTTGGGCTCAGTTCTGGACCCCCGCGATAAAGCAAATCACGCAAATAAAGCGGATCCAATGAGCTTTTGGGCTTCCCTGTGTGTACAAAAGCTACGTATGTGTATACAAAGGCTCTGCTGTAGTCTGTTTGGTGTGCAACGGCGTTATGTTTTAAACAATAATGTGCACACCTTACTTTAGAAATACTTTATTGTCAGAAAAACGCTAGCTATCAACTGGGCTTCCAGTGAGTCGCAATCCTTTTGCTGGTGGAGGGCTCTGGATGTTGATGGCTGGGCGGTGGCTGCTGAAGGCTGCGGCGACTGGGGCAGTTCCATGACATAAGGTGACAATGAAGTTTGTCACATCCACTGACTCTCCCTTTCACTTGAACACTTGGAGGCCGCTGTAGGGTTATTAATTGGCCTAATTGCAATATTGCTGTGTCTCCGGGCCTAGAGAGGCCTGAGGAGAGGGAGAGAGACAGGGGAATGGCCAGTGGGAGGAGCAGTTAGGACGCACACGTTTATGAAACCTGCTGTCCTATCAGGGTGCAGTTGGTGATGCCCCCAAACATCCCAATAGTAACATCAAAGATCACTGATCCTGGATCACTGTAACAGATGTAATAAAAATGAGAAAGTTTGAAATATGGCGAGAATTACCAAAACTTGACACAAAGACAGGAAGTGCACAAATGCTGTTGAAAAAAAATGGCACCAATAGACCTGCTTGATGCACGGTCGCCACAAACCCTCAGTTTGTAAAAAAAAAAAAAAAAAAAAAAAAAAAAAATGCAGCATCTACGAAGGGCAAAAAAAAAAAAAAAAAAAAAAACCCGAAGTATGTCTGTACCAAGAAAGAAAAGTTCAGCTCCTTTTTCCAGCCTAAGATGGACCCAGGTCGGGCCATGTTGGCGATGAGCTGGGGAGGCTGGGGGGGAACCGGTGGTTGGATGGGAGCTCATCATGTATTTGTTCAACAGACGGTTGTGGATCAGCTAAGTACCTGCTCCCACGTTGGGTGCAGACGATAGAGCAGTGACCAAAACAGCCACTGGGAGAGTCTTCAGAAAGCTCCCTGACTAGTAACACATAGTGTGGCAGGTGGCCAGGGCTGCCCAAGGAAACAGGGGAAGGCAGAGAGGGGCACACGGGGGACCCGAGTTGGGGGAGGCCTTGAACAGCTGGCCAGGCATGGCCTCACGGAGATGACATTCCAGGAATGAGAGTGAGCCAGGTGGACAGTGAGCCGAGTGTGCATCTGGGCAAAGAACTTTCCAGGCAGCAGCAAGAGTAGCAGATGCAAGGCCCTGCAGTGGGGGTGTGCCCGGAGCAGCTGAGGGTGGTCAGCATGGCTGGGGCAGAGGGGACAAAGGGGAACAACTTGGAGCAGCTGCCAGGAGCCAAATTCTCTAGGCTTTGCAGGCACCCTGGACCAGGGACTTTGACCTCCACTCCCACAGGGAAGGATGACCTCCAATTAACTGGTGGAGGTGGTCAAGGTGCAGGGCCAGGGCAAGTTGAGGGAACCGTGACCAGGGTTGTCTGGCCCCCCAAGAGGGCAGGAGTAGAGAAATAGTAGATAAGGCTGGATGGAGACTAGAGAAGAGATTTTTAAGAGGCTTTAAGAGGCTGAGAAACTCCACATAATTCTACAGGCCTTAAGTTGTCTGTGGGGGCCGCGGAAGGCCACAAGCTGGTGGGCTCAGCGTAGACTCTCTGAGAGACCGGAGGCCTGGACGGGAGCGGAAGCCATGCCAGGGCAAAGAGCATGTCGACGGCATCATGTGGGTCTGGCCATGGGAGCTAGGAGAGGGCAGAGGGGAGAGGAGCATCCAGGGGTCCCACCCAGAGGCAGGAGTGGAAGCTGACCGAGCTGATGGCCAGGTCGGAGCCCAGCCCCAGCCCTTCGGCCCACATTAATGCTCATTAGCGCATCCTCTAATGTACCAAGAAATTGAATTTCCTACAAAATAACCAGCCAAGTCTCAAGGGAGCCAGGAACCCCATTCATCATAGCCCAGCTTCCTGGGGACCGCGTTGCTGTCCACCCGTGGATTTCCTTCAGTGGGATGCTGGCCTACTGTGGGAAGAGCGGCTAATCGTACCTCTGTAGGTTGGGGTATTTTTTTTTCCACTGGATCTGCAGTTTCTGGGTAAACAGGCATCAAATCAGCAGTCGGTGTGAGCCAAAGGAAAGTTTGCAAACTCACCATGTGGCTCAAATTAAGTGAGTGGTGCAGTCACTAGAGCATGTGTACTAAAACACAAACATTAGAATGTCAGAGTTGAGGATACTCTTTCCTTGTGGCCTTTTAGGGAAGGCAGACGTCAATGTCCTTTCGTGTTTCTCTTCTTTTGAATTCCAAGTAAAAACATCACTGGCAATATTTCTGATGCAACCTCACCTCACCTGGTCTGCCTCCCCAGGGCAGTTGTGCGTGTACAGCGTGTGTGTGTGTGAGAGAGGATGGGAAGGTGTGTGGGTACACGTGTATGGCTGTGGGTAAGAATGGGGAGCTGGTGGAAACGTGGATGCAGGCCTAAGTGGGTTTGCAGCCATTTGAGTGTGTGTGTGTGTGTGTGAGAGAGAGAGAGGCTGCATGCAAGTGTGCAGGTGCATACACGTGTGCGCCATTGTGTGCATGTGTGTGACTGCAAGTGTGCACTGTTGTGTGCATTTATGTGAGTGTGTGCATGTGTGTCTGTCTCAAAGTATGGGTATGGGAGTGTGTGGGTGCACACATGCTTGTGTGCATAAGCACTCGCATGTGCACGTGCATGTGTGTGTATGCATGAGGGGGTGCGAGCGTGGCGGGCCGGCGGGGGTGTGTGTGTGCATGTGTGCCTATATTGTGTGTGTGGATGAGTGAGTCTGTGCACATGCGCGTAGCGTGCGGAGGGGTGCATGAGGGCGAGTGTGCGCGCGCACAGCCCAGCTCTGTCTCCTAGCAGCCCGCCTGTCATCTCCCTCCCGCATCCTTCCGCGGCTGCCCCAAGGCTGCGCCCAGAAAGCAATCAGGACTCCCATTTGTATCCTGCCTGTCACGCACGAGGCTGCTGGGCAGGCGGGGTGGGGGTGCCGGGCTCTGATTCTCCACGCCGGAGCCTCCCCTCAAATAGGGGGCTTGGCCGTCCTGGGGGGGGGGGCGGCAGGCTTCCACGGGCTCCCAATTACTGGCACCTCCGGAGCGGCTTATGGAAAAGGCATTGGTTGCCATGAGGAAGATATTCCGCTGGAGCCTTCCCGTTCCCCACAAAAAGAACCTTCTGCATATTATACACATTTTTCAATGTAATTATCCCCAGCCCACACACACAGCTTGGAGGATTAAAACATAAAATACAGTCTGCTCCCCGCACATGAGACCGGCGCTACAACTGGCATCATAATAAATACATGAAGTGGCCTCTCCTCTCCTCCCCCTGCTCCCCCACCTCGCCGATCCCTCCCCTCCTCCCCTCCTCCTGCACCCCATCTCTCCCCCCCCTCCCCTCCACCTCTGCCTGGTGCTGGGCTTGTTTGGCTTCTGTCTCTGGATCCCATCCATCCCGTCCCGCAGCACCCCACTCCCAGCACAGCCCTCGGGAGGCAGCATCCTCGTGGTGGGGGGTGGGGGTCACTCCCAGGCTGTGGCCACCGCTGTGGAAGGAGGGTTTTGTCTGTGGCAGAGGGTTCTGGGCGGGGGGGGGGGGCGGGGGGAAGGACCGAGGGAGATTTTATAAGCAAATGGCTTCGTGGCTCATTGGAGGGACGTTAGGAAGCATCCTGGAGCACCTAAAACCCAGTGCCCGGTGCGAAGGGAGGGACGGGCGGCAGCTGCGGCCCTGCGGGGCGGGTGACTGCAAGCCTCTCCGGTTGCTAGGGAACCCTGAGACCGCTTGTCTTCGATCCGGATCCACCTGGGATTTCCAGTTCTAGAGCCACGGAGGCTGTGCGGCCCCAGGGCGGCGGGCAGGGGCCCAGGCTGGCCCTCCCTGAGGTTGCTTGAGAGCAGCCCACGCCGGGATGGCCTTCCCACCGAGATGCTGCCGCCCGCCGGTGACAGTGCTCCCGTTTGGAACCGGAGCCGATCTGATCTGTTTGGGGCTCAGCAGCCCCCTTCCCTGTCCCCGCATTCCAGCACCAGCCCGGCCCTGGGTATCGGTGCTCTTGCACACATGTACTTTTTCGGGAGCAAGGACTGGGGATTTCTCCTCTGAGCCCAGCAGGGCACCCTTTAATACTACTTAGCTCCCGTTAAATAATTAAAGGTATGGGTGTGGTCTTTGTCCGCATCACTTAGGTGTTGGAGGCTGGTTCCATTCGCTTTAACTTTTACTACACATGGACTATTCCAGGTTTTGGCTCAGGGTCCAGTTTTTGTTCCGGTGGGGATGGAATACTTCCCCAGAGGTCGAAGTCAGTCTTGGGTAGCAGAAAAGGTGGGTGGACTTGAGTTCCCATGACAGCTCTGCCCCTTAAGGGGATAGCGGACAAGGCATTGACCCCAGTCAATCAGTTTCCTTATCTGTAAAATGGGCTCACTGGGGATTAGAAAAAATAATATAGAGAAAGTGCTGATCCCGGTGAATGTTGCCACCCCTCGAAGCCTGGGCCCAGGGCTGGCTGTTCTCTGCCCTGCATCCTTGCTCACCTACCTTCTATCCTGCCGGGAGCTGCCCTCAAGCCCTCGAGCCCTGGAGCCTGCCTGAACTTTCCATTCTGAACCTGGGCCAGACCCTACCCTGCTGGTAAAGCGCTGGCTGAAGGTGTAGGCTTTCAAGGAATCTGCAGCTGTTTTCCCCGTTTTATGGCAATCTGGTGACTGCCCACAGACCTGCTTGCCCAGGCCGAGTGCTGAGGCCTGGGCTCACCCAAGGGGGATGCTCCCTTCGCCCAGCTGCACAGGCTCTGTGACCCCCATGGAAAAGAGACTTAGCCCTGCAGCCTTGGTTTTTGGGGTAGTGGCATCAAAGCTACGCCTGACACGATTTCCCTGCAGCACAGCCCAGAAGGGAAGACTCTAGCATCATCTTGTCAACTCCTTTTCATCATCTCTGCAGTCCCTCTGGGGGAAGGGGAGGGGTGTGGGGAACTAATGATCAATTAAGCACCCAGCTGCCAGCTCAGGGCCTGGCACACTGAGCTGCCTCCTAAATATTTGTCGAATGGAAGAGTAGATGCCTTTAGGCTATAATCTCATCTTGGTAAACCTAAGGGGTTTTGTATCAGCCCCACTTTGCAGATGGGGAAACTAAGGCACAGGAAAATTAAACGTCTCACCCACAGGTGTACAGTCAACTCACAGGGCTCAGATCTAAGCCATGGGGACGCTTGGGTTTCAACCACTCTGTGGACATTCTCTCATCACACTGGGCCATTTTCCTGGCACCAAGGTGACACAAGGGGACCGAGAATGTAACTTGGGGCATCAGCCACATGGCCCAGGCTGAGGGCACGATGAGGACCCGTTATCAGAGCTTTTCCCAGCCTTGTTTGAAATAGTTAACAAGTCCAAGGTGAGTGGAAATGGGCAGAGAAGGATGGAGGAGGAAGTGAGGAGCGAGGAGGGAAAGGTGCAGGCTGAGCCAGATGATGGATCAACAAGCTCCGCATCAGAGAGCGCCGTCTGTCCTGCTCTTCCAGGTCCTCAGGGGTGTTTAGAGGACAGGCCAGCTGGACAACGGCACAGGGGGGGCCGGTTCGTGCAGAGCCCTAAAGCATCCCTAGAAGTGCAGTAAGACAGGGACTCTTTCTCCTTCCCTAGGACCCCGCTGGGGTCAACGCCTAGGGTGGGGAAGACACCGTGCACACCTGTGGACAGTAGGAGCAGTACAGGTGGGGGTGGAGAGACTCCCCCCAGGGCAGGCCTGAGTGTTGACGGGATTCAGGGTAGGCAGCCCCCAGTTGTGCCACTCTGGCATATTGGTTATTTTGAATTGAAGTTACGTAAGAAACAGGGATGCAAGAAGGCCGTTCTGACCGCCTTTGTCTCTCTGAAAGCGGGAGCCACACTCCCCGTGGGAAGGGTGCCCTCCCTGCACCTGGAGAGTAGAAGGCATCCTTGTGGCCAGAGGTAGGAGATTCGGGACCCAGAAGGCTGTAGAAACAAACCCTGTGACTTCATTGAGTTGCTACCCAAGCCCCAACTTCTTCGCCTTGTCTGTTCTTCACTAATCCATTGTTTCTTTGTCTAAAAGGTATAAAAGCTGCCTGCTTTGGTCATTTCTTTGGGGGTCTCATGTCTTCGGGGGTAATTTATACGAAATTAAATTAAATTTGTTTTTCTCCTATTAGTCTCTCTTTCATCATGGCAGCAGTGAGGGAGGCGAGTGTCTCAGCCAAGAACCCAGAAGGGTGGAGGGACACTTACGTTTCCTCTCCCATTGTAGTCACGTCTCCTCACCCCCCTGCCTTCTACAGAGGGTGAGCACAGCCCTGACTGTGGGACTTCTGGCTGCTAAATGGGTTGTGTACGTTTGGGCGAGAGTGGAATAGCTCAGAGCAAGAAAGGAGAAACTAAGGCAGGCTCCCCCTTCCTTGCTTTGTATCCTCCTGCTCTGCAGAGCTTGGCCTGGTCTCTAAATTCCCACTAACCGGATATTTGGAAAATGTTGGTGTGAAATTATTTTACAGTTGGCCTGGAGTCTGACTCAGAAGTGTTTGGGGGAGTATCCTTCAACAGGATCAGCCTCCTTAGGGCCCCTCCCTCTGCATCTTTAACCCCTGCAAAGGAGGGACTGTGGGTGTAGCAAATGTCATGCAGGGCTGTGCTCAACCCATAGTAAATGTAGGGGCAACAGACGAGAGCATGAACCAGGACCTGCCACGGCTGGTGAGGCAGGTGAGAACCGGGCCACCTGTCCCAGGGCTGTGCTTGTGTTAAGTCAAACAACCAGCTCCTCCTCCAGCACCCCCTCCCCGCAAAAAGTGAGAGAAGCTGGATTTGGAGCACTTGGTGGCTCCTGTGGTGGGAGCCCTCCCGCCATGGCTGATTTCACGCTCCCTATCTGACATCACTGAGGACGGGACTGGGAAGAGATGTGCTCTCACAAACCCAAGGGAGCCAGCTGCAGCGCATCACTGCCATGCCCACAGGCCCGGGTCCTGTGTCCACTACCCAGAGGGCAACCAGAGACAGAGACAGAAAAATGTAGTGACGTAGGTTGTGCATCCGAAAGCGATTTGTGGAAAGGGTAACAAACACTTAAAAAAAAAAAAAAGTCAAGACCTTCAGAAGATAGAGGAGAGAGAGCGATAAAATATTCTAGTTTTTAATTCTGTCCCCGGTTTCAAGCTTCGGTTGTGTCAGGAAGCTGGGGAGGGAGGGCAGTGGAGGAGTGGCAGCCTGCCTGTGTCCGTGGGGCCCGGCAGGGAGGGGCTGTGTGCTGCAGGAAGGCGGCTACTGGACAGTCGACGGGGCTCATGCTCGCTGACCTGCACGCGGGCCCCTGCTCAGCGGGCTCTTCGTGGTGCAGCTTGAACTTTATGTACCTTTTTCACAGAGACAGATAGTGTAGATCCTTCCAGATGGCCACATGGACAGGGCCGCACAGTCCATGGGAGGGGGGCATGCAGCCTGAGCTCCCTTAACTTGTCCACTCCCTCTCTTCTCCCTCCGGGTCCCTGCGTAGGGACTCTGCATTGGGAGGAGAGCACCCAGTCCTCACTGCCACGCTGAGGGACCGCTCAGAATTTCCTGGTGACTCTCAGCAGGCCTGATGCATCTTCCATAGCTGAGGGGACAGTAGGGTCTTCAAGGCCTAGCTCCAGGGCCGCCTCCTCCATGTCAGGATTTGACCTCCCTAACTCTCCGAGCTCTTAGCTTGTGTTCTTTTGTGTCTTTAAAGACAGGGCTTATACCTGGAAATCATCTCCATGTCTGCTGCACCAGGCAGTGAAAGATGAGCAATCGCATCAGCGAGGAGATGGGCTGATTCAAACATCCCCTTTGCAGACGGAGAAACAGAGGGCGGTCGCTGCTCCCTTTCTCATGCCTTATTCTATATCTTACAGTTTTCCCAAGTATTACGGCTTTGCCTGGGCCCTGGGTGCTTATCTGTACTAGAATGCCTTTCTCCCCATTGCCTATCTGGCAGGCCCCTATGCATCCATCAAGACCCGTTCCAACAATCCCTTCCTCTGTGAAGTCTTAACTGATTTATTCCTCTCTCCCACCTGCTGTGAGTAGAGTGCTTCCTCACCCTCTAGACCCCCTGAACCGCTCAGTCCCCACCTCTGCAGCTGATCCTGTGACACAAACTGCAGTTCTGTCCCCAGGTCTGATCTCTGTCCACACTGAGGCCTCCTCCTAGGTGGGACTATGCCTGACCTTGGGAAAGATGACCTTGCAACGCGGGAGCAGGATGCAAGGGGAAGAGGGAGATGGACTTCTGAATTTTGGATTTTATATGCTACCTTGAGGAGAGGGTGTGTTTTCCTCCACCAGTCTCCCCAAACACTGCCCTAGACCACACACAGGCCTGGGGGGCCTGAAGAGGGCCCTTTGGTTTGACCTGGGGTCTTCTAGGTAGGACTTCTCCCATTAGGACCTAGAACTGAGACCTCGCTGATTTTATTCTTCATGATCTCCCCCTAGTTAAATGCTTTTGAAGAATAAAGGTTAGAATATACATTTCTGGAAGTTATAATAATTTGGGCCTAATTAAGATTAGAATTTATACTCACAAAACATACCATTGCAGACAGTTAAAAAGCATACCAAAGATCAGAAAATATTCATAATAAATGTATCTTACAAAGGACTTCTGGCCAGACTATATTAAAAAAAAATCTTTCAAATGAACAAGAAATGATAGCCCACAAAAAATGGACAAAAGATTTGAATAAACACTCTACAAAAGACTCTTATCGACATGTCAATAAGCAGAAGTGGCTTATCCTCAATGGTTGTTTGAGAAACAAGTTAAACCCACAGTGAGATGCCACTGTTTAGAATGGCTAAAATCCAAAGGGCTGACAATACTAAGTGTTGACGAGAGCGTAGAGCAACTGAAACTTTCATACCCTGCCTCTGAAGATGGAAAGTGCTCCAACAAACGTGGGATACCATCAGGCTCTATTAAAGTGGAACCTACACATAGTCTGTGCATCAGTGACTCTACTTCTATGAGTAAATACAACATAAATGCATGCATATGTTCATCAAAAGTCATGTGCTAGATTATTCATAGCCACATTATTCGTAATAGCCAAAAAGAGAGAAAAATCCAAATAGATGCCAATGGGAGAATGGATCTATAAAAATACATATAGCATGTGATGGAATTCTTACCACAGTGAAGAGGAACAAACCATTCCTATACATGGTACAGATGAATCTCAGAATCATACTATAAAGCCAAGAAGTGAAACCCAAAAAAATACATACTAGGTGACCTCATCTACATAAATTCCCCAGCAAACAACACTGAGAAGTCAAGAGAATAGATATCCTTGAGTCTGAGTGATAACTAGGATGGTCTAGGTGGGTAGACAAAAGATAGGTAGACAGTGATGTACAGCTAGAGAGCTTTTTATCTGTTTCTTTCCATATATATAATAAAATATATACTTTTTCCAAACCATCTGAGAATCTGAGACCTCCTGCCCCTTTGTTCTTAAATATTTCAGTGTGTGTCTAAATATTTCAGTGTATATTTCCGAAGACTAAGGAGTCTCTTATAAAACCACACTGCGGTGATAAAAATCTGGACACATAACATTAATATAATAGTATTATCTAACCCACAGCCTATATTCCGATTTCATCAGTTGTGCCAATAATGTCATTTAGATTCACTTTTTTCCTAGTCTTGGATCCAGGCCAAGCTCATGCATTGCATTCAGTTGTCATGTCTTTTTTTGAGTCTTTTGATCTAGAACAGTTCCTCAGTTCCTTTTTGCTTCTTGACCTTGTTATTTCTGCAGACAGGGCAGTTGTTTTGTGGAATATCCCTCAGTTGGGTTCATCTGCTATTTTCTCGGGGTAAGATCCAGGCTTTCCATTTCTGGCAGGAATCCCACAGAAGTGCTCCTGTGTCCCTCTCAGTGCGCCATACCGAGGAGCAGGTAATGTAGATCTGTCCTGATATTGGTCATGTTGGCTTTGATCCCTTGGTTGAGGGGGTGTCTCCTAGATCTCATTATAAAAGTACATTTTCCCTTTGTGCTAAGTAAGTAAACTTACGGGGAGATAGTCTTAGACTCTGTCCTCCTGAGCACCTACTACGTGCCTGGCTCCGGGGAGCGGGAGAGGGAGTGGCCAGAGTACTATGGTCTGCAAGGCAGGCTCACCTCATCCCTTGCAGGCTTTGCCCACAGAAGGAATTACTAGGTAACACTGATTAAAGACCAGCTTTGTGCCAAGAACTATGCTAAATGAGTTCAATGCGTAATCTCATTTAAACCTGACAACAACAACCCTGAAAGGAGAAAGCCAAGTACATATGTTACTTGTCCACACTTAAATATTTCAGAAGTAGCAGTAGTCATAATAATACTACCAATAGTATCTAACATCCTCTAGCATTCACTTTCCATTGCCAGGCCCTGTGCTAACTGTTTTGCGTAAATCTCTATTTTATGGGATTTACTTCCATCTCCACTTCATGGAGGGGAAAACTGAGGCTCGGAGGGAAGTCACTTGCCCATGACTCCTCTGTTGGTAATTAGGATTTGCTCCCAGGGAGGCTGCCCCCAGTGCCACATTCTTAACCATTCCTCCATGCAGCCTCTCTAAGGTGGTGCGAAATGCTGGGGAGTATGCTCACCTGAGTTATTGCTTCAGGTCTGTTTCTTACTCTGCCTCAAGAACACTTTTCTTGGAACCATTCAAGCCTGCTGTGGCATGCCGAGGTGCAGGATTTGTGTCCGGATTGAGATAAAAAGCAGAGGAGTGCTGCCTGGAGATCTGGTGGGTGGTAGCAGCGGCAGCCGGGGACTGGTGCCCCAAGAGGGAGCAGGAACGGCTCCCGGGCATGTAGCTCCTCATTAAGGCCCAAGCTATAGCTCTTCTTCATGGTGCACTCTTGCCCACCCTGGCCTCCAGAACCTCATCACTGTCTAGTCTAGGAAATGGAGCCTTGAGGCTGGGAGCAGCTCCTTACCCATTAATGTGCAACTTTTCCAACGATCTTTTGGGTTTCTACTAAATGCCTGTCGGTCACGTGCCAATTTCTGTGACACTCCCTGTTGGCCTGTTCATATCACTAGTGCCTGCAGCCATCAGTAGTGCCACCCTAATTTGTCCTGGTCACTGGCCTTTTAGCATCATTAGGTTTAGAAGAAGAAGCAAGGCTGTGTTTACAGCTTGGCATGAAGGAAGAACATGCAGATCTCGGTTGCCAGGCTACAAATGACTCTTTCCCCTCCTTACAAGAGAGTAATAATGATTAAAAAAAATACTCAGTTGCTTGGCAGGCTTCTGGGTGGCTTAGCTGTGAATATTCCAGGGTCAGGAGAAATCTTGCCTTTCATAGACCCTGCTGCTTCTCCAGTTTCCTTTGGTTTAGCACCTTTACTTCATGCACCTTCTGAAAAAAGAGAAGGGGCCAACCTGTGATCAATGAAAAAGTCAGCATCCTTTTCCCAGGGAGACACAATCCCTTGATTATTTGATTCCTTTAGTTGAATGGAGTAGGGTAGAGTTCCCCAAAGAATTGAGATAGTAGTATTCCAAGGGGCAGATGTAAAGTCAAGTGGAGGGATGGAAGGGTGAGTTCAAGAAGGCAGAGGGTCATAGATGGAAGAGAGTGCCAACTGCCCAAGAAGAGGCTGAGAGACAGGAGGGGAAAGACTTCAGCTGGAAGTTGGGAGCCCAGTCAAGACACTTGCACCTGTTCTGACTGTAATCTCCTCCCTGGAGCCAGGTGCAGTCACCTAGTGCAAAAGCCCGGGGCCTGACTGCCCGTCAGTTTGGTTCTGATGAAGAGAGAAGCCTGGCTCCCTTATATTTGCCAACACGAGCTGGAGAGCTCGTGGTCATGATGCTAGAAATGTACCAGTCCCTGTGGGCGGGGCAGCCCTATGTATCCTGGGTTTCTGAATTTTTTTGTGATTCTCTTATTTTTGGTAAAAATAACCCACTCAATGTGAGTTCATTTGCATTTGCAAGACTTCTCCTACAAATATATTCATAATTTGAAAATAGCCCTCATCAGACTACATCCACCTTTTGTTAGTGCTGTTTCAGTTTGCATGATGGGGACAGACCCTACCATTCAGAGCCCCCTCTGCTTTTTGAAGGATTTACCTACACTGGCATCAGGGTTCAAGATAATTCCATTCAAGGCAGAAATTTGCACTCACAGACTGGAGCAGCCTGATTAATCAGGAGGGATTTAGCGGCAAATGCCATCAGACAACCCACCTTCGCCTTTCAGCAGGGGAGAACCTTTGCTCTCTTTGGCATCACCTGTGCTCAGGACTACCTGTGAGGACACAGAGGGAGGCAGGTAATCAGCACCACTGTTTAATCCTGTACAAAATGTCCCCCATCAGGTTGCACACTTGCCGGCTCTGCTGAGACCACGTCACACCAATTGTGAAGGCTTCTGAGTCAGCACAAACCAGCTCGCCAGGTGTTGTTGAGAACACCATGCAAATCTCTCATGCCAGTCGCCTGTGAGTTGATTGAAGTGGTCATTGAGTGGTTAATTCACTTTCAGCCTTGGAGAACTCGTGTAAATTGACGGTCTTAGACATTAATTAAAAATGCATATTGTCTCAGTCTCCTGACACTGGGTCTTATGAAAGGAAGGTTTAGCCAGACAGGTAGACTCGTTGGGCACTGTTGATTCTTTGTTGGAATGCATTTTCAAAGAGATAAGTTGGCTTTGATATTAAAGTTGAGTTTCCCTTGAGTCAAGGGTTTATTCACTCATCCTTTGAACAAATATTTAGTGAGTACCATGCAGTATACTAGAACATTGCTAGACGTTGGGGATGCAACAATGAAGATGTAGCTTTCACTCCCGTAGAGCTGACATTCAAGCTCCATTCGAGGGTAGTGTCTGGTTACTTCACCTTCAGGATAAAAGCCGGTGCTTGAGAGCAGTTGGTTGATCTTCCCCATTGAAGAACAGATCCCAGTACCCACGGTTTGAGCTTATTACATCTCAAAATTCAGCCTTGTAACTTGATGTCTCTCAGTGGTAAAAAAAAAAAAAAAAAAGCAAGTCACCGTGAAAAGAAATAGATGACTGTAAGAGGTGGGGCCCAGGATGAGTTACTAGAATAGCTTCTGGGGGTGGGGGGAGGTGGAGCAGCAGGATGGGGCAGGTGCAGTGAACTTGAAGTGAGGTCCATGAAGGTCAAATCCCCCTTTGCATGGTGTTGTGACCCTAGACTGGTCAATGTCACCTTCTGAGCCTCAGTTTTCTCAGCCAGACATTTGGGATGATGCTGTTTGTTTCTTATAGGATTGTCATGGGAACTCAGGAAGACACCTTGTCAAAATACCTTGATGTTTCCCAAGACCTCTGCACATGCTCATCTCCTTTTCCTTCTCTTTTTACAATCTGTCTATGGCTGAGTACTTGCACTCTGTTGTCCATGATAATAGCTTACACGCATACCTCCATCTCCTTCTTTCAAAAGAACCCGGAAGACTCAGGAGAAAAGCTCCTTCCTTTAGCCCAAATGACAATTTATATTCCCCCCATCTGGGTCACTTTTAAGGGTGAAAAGAACACTGTTAATAATCACACCTGAAAAAACGGGCATAAACCAGGACTGTCTAAGCCAACAGGATCATATTGCCACCCTCCACTACTTGTTTTGTCAGCTCTAGGGATTGGTATAGGAGACAGGAAAGTTGCCTCTTCACACAATTCTAGCCATATGGCACAGCTAGATGAGATGGCCTGATAACTCTCTGTGGGGCAGAATTAGAAGATAACCACTCCCCCACCCTAACGCACAGACCCTGTGTCATCTCCTTATTTTGAGTGTGCCTGTGAGTATGGGAGGATATCACGTCATGATTAGGCTATGTTTGGAAAGATGAAAACATTTTGTCAATGTAGTTAAAGTCCTAAACCAGTTGGCTTTGGGTTAATCAAAGGGGAGATTATCTTAGATGGGCTTGACTTAATCAGGTGAAAGCGTTTACTAGAAAGATGTGGCACTTCCTGAAAAGGAAGTGAGCAAGAAGAAAGAAGTAAGCTGTGTTATGACAGGAACTTAATGGCAACTTCTAGGAGCTGAGAAAGACCCTTGACCAATGGCCAATAAGAAAATGGCAGCATCATTTCCACAGAGTTGCAAGGAAAATTCTTCCAACAACCTATGGGGAGCAAATCCTTCTCTAGTTGAGCCTTCAGATGAGAATGCAGCTCAGATGACATCTTGGTTTCAGCCTGTGAGATCCTGAGTAGAGAACCCAGTTCAGTTGTGTTCAGACACTTGACCTATAAAAAGCATCAGATGAAAATGGAAGTTGTCGTAAGTCACCGAGTTTCTGTTGGTTTGAAAACACAGCAATAGGAAACTAACACAAACTCCAAATTCACATTGTGACTTCCATCATCTGCTCATGTGCTCACTTGAGCCTGCCCACCCAAGACACCTTCATTCCTGTTTGTCCAAATCCATGATTCTCCAAACCCTTCACCAGGCCTTGCTTCTCCAGGGCACACTTACACTCCCTACTTGAGATTCCTGGTACTTCTTTGTCAACATGCCAACCCTATGCCAGTGTCCATGTACCTGCACATGTTCCTCTGTTTAACCAACCTTTATTGAATGCTTCCATGTGTCCTTCTCTGTGTAAAAGCTGGCCCTTCTGCTTATAAGGGAAGTGCCAATGACCCTTCTACAGTTGAGGAGAGGAAGGCTGACAGCAAAGTGGCTCATCCAAGGTCAATCAGACACTGAGTGGTGGAACCAGAATTTGAACCAGAACCTTCTTTCTCCAAAACCTATTTGCCTTCTATGGTGCCTGCTACCTGCTGTCCCATTCAACTGCAGGGATTCCCCAGACCTCCAAGGGCTGAATTGCTGTGTGAACCTTTGGTACTTTAAAGCATACTTCCAGAGAGTTCATCCCAGGTGATCCTCCCAGGAACCATTTAAAGTATTTTTACCTTAATTACAATTTAGAGATGAGACCAGTGAAACACCGAGAACATTTATTCATTCATTTATTCGTTCTACATCATTTACTGAGTGTCTAAAAGGTGGCTGACAGTACTAGGCTCTGAGCTAGAAACAACTCTGCTCTTAGAGAGCTAGCAGTCCAGATCTGTAGAAGCAGATGTGTAGAAAGAACCTGTACCAGTTCATGATGGAGTCTTTAGTGCTGGCATAAGTAAAAGCTCTGAGAGAGGAGCCCAACCCAGGCATGGAATGGGAAGCAGAATCAGAGGGCTTCTAGGAGGAAGTGGAGGACAGCACGAGGTACTAAGAGTTACCCTTGCAGTGACCAGGGGTGGGGAACTTACCCTAGTGACTGGGGTGTCCATCTATGCAGGCAGATGCAGCATAGTTTGGGCAGGACTCCCATTGCACTTCCTGCTTCCCAAGATAGATTGAAGCGACTGGTTAGGTGGGGCATCCGCAGATGTGTCTCTGCATCTCCCAAAACTTCCATTCCTCAGAGTGTTTCTGGGACTCCACCTAGCACCTAATGGAGGCAGAAACAGATACGTACACACACATAACTACCTTCGGATAACTACACTCACACACACACACAAAATTGTGCCCCAAACACACACACAAACATCGGTGTATGTCCCCCACCTGTACACACATACATAAATACACACACCAACTTACACACAGAGGCACATGCATATATTCTGCACGCACACGCATGTATACATACTTATATGTATACACATATGTTCGTACACATGCCATAAATGTATATTCACATACACATTCATACACATATACTTACATACATACATTTACACACAGGCACATATATATGCTACACACACAGGCATATACAACCATATTCATACATATATCCATTCACATGGACACAACATACATGCACTGCAGGCAAGCTTACATACACACACACACACCCCTTCGTGTTCTCAGGAAATTGAACAGCAGACCCTAGCTCAGCAGAGCCAATGAGATGCCCCGGGAATTGGTTTTTATTATGCAGAACAGAAAAGCAGGTGACCGACTGTCAAATGCAGT
Source organism: Canis lupus familiaris (assembly GCF_011100685.1). NCBI lineage: Eukaryota > Metazoa > Chordata > Mammalia > Carnivora > Canidae > Canis > Canis lupus. The sequence continues at coordinate 29,203,419 of NC_049225.1, forward strand.
CTTGTCCCCAGCCGCCTATTGAGAACCAAACAGACAGCGCCGTGGTTTCCAGGCAAATTCCAGCTGCTTCCCTGGCGCCCAGGGTACATAAACCCAAGAAGCCAAATGATGATTTTCCCCTTCAGAAGAATAACATTGCCCGGCCCTCCCTCCCTGGGCTAGAAAGGTTTCTGTAGCACTCAGTCCCCGCATAGGCCAGCAATCCCATCAGAATGAAGTGCCGGCCAAGGAGCCAGGCAGCTCCATCAATTTCTCCTGGAAAGCCCAGAAGAAATTTGGTCACAGAAAATCCCTTCCCTCTTTGCTAATAAAACTTATCAGTGCAGGGCAGGAGGCTGGGAGGAGAGGGACCGCAGACAGTCGCCTTGCTAAATTACTTGGAGAAATGGCCCTGATCAGCCATCCAGGGGGGAAGAGAGGCAAGAAGCAATATAACATTTATTGAGCCTGATTTTTTTCACAGTCATTCTCCCAATCAGTTCTCTCAGCAGTCTGTGATATTGCATTAGCTCCATTCCCTAGATGAGGAAACCGAGGCCTATTGTATACCAAAAAGACCATGGGTTTTAGAGAAAACCCAATTGAGTCTGAGCCCCTGCCTTACTCCTTTGGTTTAAGGTATGGCTCAGGTTGGTGACTTTCCCATCTTGCGTTGCAATCATCCTGTTAGCACTTTCCACCTGGATGGGCTGATTCAAGATCAAGTGTACCATGTGAGCAAAGCACTCAGGACATGCTCATTCCATGTCCTCGTACTTTCTGGCTCCCCCCTCTCCACTGAGCCTCTAGTGTCTGTCTCCAGTCCCCCTCTAGAGTGATGAGCGAGCCCTCCTTGGCCCTGGGGCCTAGATCTCCTGTGAGTTTGCTAGGCAGGTACCAGGCTGGCACTCAACCCCCTGCCCTTCTCACTGGGGCACAGAGGGGGACCTGGGGAGACTAGAGCCCCAGATCCGTGCAAGAAAAAAGGGAAGCCAGAGAAGTGAGCCATTCTCCAAAGTGCAGAAAGAACTCTCAAGTTCTTGATGAGGAGGACCTCAGATTCTCTGGTGTCTTTGAATTGGCTGTGTTTGCTCCTAGCTTCATGAGCCAAGGGGCCCTGGTATTAGCCCTGACTCTAGGGGCTTCCTTTGAGAACCTTCATCTATAAAACCCAGAATTTACCTAACAACTGGGAAAGATATGGCCTCTGAGGCTGCGAAACACGGAAATCCCAAGTAGGCAAACCAATCTGGAATGGTGTGGTTTTAAGGAAGCAATGGACGAAAACGCAAAAGGAAATGTGGGCTAAGTAACAGGGGAAATCCCCTGTAGGAAGATCTATTGGACTGTGAAATAGTATTCCACAGGAAGTGGAGGAGGGGTGCCCGGAGGTATTTAAAGCCTTGCTGGCCTAAGTAATAGAAGCCGCATGGTGTATGGAGTGGCCAAGAACCGGCCTCAGGGGAGCAGCCGCCTTTCCTTTATAGGTCGTCTCTATATGGATATAATTTCCAAGCCTGCCTTCATGTTCCATGGAGCTACACTGCTCTTGCCAGGCAAAGATGATGTTCCTTCACAGCTCAGAAAAGATCATAGGATCTGCAGTGGGCAACAGCCATCACTTTGTCAACAGGGTGACAACTTGCAATAAACAGCTGCAGAGTCAATGCAATCTCTATCAAAATCCCAACTGCCTTTTCTGTAGAAGTTGACAAGCCAATCCTAAAATTCATGCAGAATCTCAAAAGGACTCAAAATAGCTGAAATGATCTTTAGGACGAAGAACAAAGTTGGAGAACCCTCACTTCCCACTTTAAAAACTTACTACAAAGCTCCAGTAATCAAGACAATGCAGTACATGCATAAGGGCAGATAAAAAGATCAAGGAGATAGAATTGAGAGCCCATAAGTAAAACTCTTACATTTGTAATCAACTGATTTTTGACAAGTGTGCCAAGACAATTCAATGGGGGAACAATAGCTGTGCTAACAAATGATTCTAGAACAACTAGTATCCACATGCAAAAGATTGAAGGGGGCCTCTTACATCACACCATATGCAAATGGATTATAGATCTAAAACTGTAAAACTCTTAGAAGAAAACATGAGTAAATATGCATGACCTGGGGTTAGACACAAGCAATAACAAAAAATAGATAATTTGGGCTTTCTCAAAATTATAAATTTTTGTACTGTCAACCATATCATCAAGAAAGTGAGAAGATAACCTATAAAATGGTAGGAAATATTTGCCAATCATATATATATATTTTTTTTTAAATATTTTATTTATTTATTCATGAGATACACAGAGAGAGAGGCAGAGACACAGGCAGAGGGAAAGCAGGCTCCATACAGGGAGCCCGACATGGGACTCGATCCTGGGTCTCGGTCCCAGGTCTCCAGGATCAGGCCCTGGGCCAAAGATGGTGCTTAACCACTAAGCCACCCAGGCTGCCCCAAGCCAATCATATATTTGATAAAGGACTAGTACCCAGAATATATAAAGAACTCATACATAAATAACAAAAAGACAACTCATTTTAAAAATGGACAAAGAATGTCAACAGATATTTCTCCAAAGAAGATATTTGTGTGAAAAAATGATCAACATTGTGAGTCATTAGGAAATATATATAAAAACCAGCATTAGATCCTTCTCCTCACCCACGAGTATGATTTAAATTAAAAAGACAGATAATAACAATCATTCTCAATCACATGGACAAGTTGAAGCCTTCAGTCATTGCTGGTGGGGATGTAGCACAGTAGGGCAGCCACTTTGGAAAACATTTCGGCAGTTCCTCAAGGTGTTACACATGGAGTTCCCGGCAATTCTACTTCTCAGGATATACCCAAGGGAACTGAAAACATATTGCATATTGATGTTCATGTCAGCAATATTTATAATAGCCTTAACATGGAAAAATCATCTATCGACTTACGATTGAATAAACAAAATGTGATATTGCCACACAATGGGCCATTACTCACCTTAAACAGTAATGAGGTGCCAACACCTGCTATGACATGGATGAGCCTTGAAAACATAATCTTAAGTGAAAGAAGCCAGAAACAAAGGGCCACATGTTATTTGATTCATTTATAGGAAGTGTCCAGAATAGGCAAATTTATAGAGACAGAAAATATGTTAGTGTTTGCCAGGGGCTGGGGCCATGGGGAAAGTGGGAGTGATTAATGGGTTTGTGACATTTTTCTAAGATTAGATGGTGGTGATGGTTGTACAAGCCTGTGAACACACTAAGACCAACATGTGTCACATGCTAAAAGTACATTTTGTGGTATGTAAATTATATCTTAATTAAGCTGTTATTTAATAAAAAATAAAGTCACTCCTTAACTTACCACACACCATTTTTCTATGTCTTTTTCTATAAATAGTACTGTACATAAATGAGCCCTTACTCTACACGTAATTTTGTATTTTTCTCACTCTCCATTAGATTTTAAGTCTCTTTCTGTGTTATTAATAACTTCATTAATATTATCTTTCAGATTTGCCTGATATTCAGTCATATGGTTACAACCATAACTTACCTCTCTACTATTATGCTATTTGGCATTTGAATTCTTTCTTTAGGTTTTGGTATTATAAATAACATCTTTGTTGAACATCTCTCTGTGCATAAACTAATATCTGCAGTTTTTAGATTCTCTTCTCTTTTCAGGATAAAATTGAGATTACTGGGTGAAAGCACTCAGCTTTAACATCCTGCTATCCGTGGGCCCTCCTCCCTTGCCCCCCAAATACCTTTTAGAGACATTTGATGCAGATCCACTTAGTTTGCTGAAATAAGGAGTCACGTGCAACAGAATAACTTCTTGGTAGGAGGGAGAGATGGTTGTCATTGGAGTCAGACTCACCCAGGGTCACATCCCAGCTCTGCCACTTAATACTGAGTGATCTTGACCAAGTGATATAAAACCATGAACCCTTGATCCTCTCTGCTATAAAAATGAGCACAATAATACCTAGCTACTGTAAATAAGGTAACACACATCAAGGGGTGAGTGAGTGTCTCCTTCTCAAAACGAGGAACTTGTTTCCTGTCTGCTTTTCTTTTTTCTTCTCTTCCCAGGCCCCAACTGCCATAAAAACACACCCACAGGTGGGTCCCACCTACGCCTGAGCCCTAGGAGGTGGTATGGCTTCTCCGGCAGCATTGGCTAAGCAATGCCCCGCGGTGATCGACGGGGCTGGGCTTGGCCCTGGAGCCCAGGATGCAGGTCTGGGTCCAGTCCTCATCACCCTGTGATCTCAGGCAGCCCCTCAACAGGTTTGGAGACTGGCTTCAAAGTGGAGTCACGGAGGCAATTTCCCCTGAGCCTTGTGGTGGGGAGGTCACGCATACGAGGCCGAACATACTGCCGCTTGGTGTCCCCTCCGCGACAGCAGTTCAGTGTACCGTTGCAACTGCCTTCAAATACAGGGTGCACGAAGTTCGGTTCATTTTCTGCCACTAGATTACAGGCCCAAAGACGGGCTGGGTGAGCACTGCATCACTACATACTATAGTAATTACTAATTACATGTTTCTGCCTTCCGTAGCTTATTAGTAAATTGCATGTAGAGGGATCTAAAAGTAATTGCCTTTCTCCCATAACTTCAGCAGCCTGCAGAAATCACACGGAATTACCTTATTTACTTCCTAAGCGATTCCCAGTGGCCATTTATCAAACACGCGGAAGGAAAAAAAATCATACAATCACCAAATATTCTTCTGCTCACAAACGGTATGTGAGGGTCACGAGAAATCTTGAGTCAAAAAGGCTGTTAAGCAGCTGCCGACTAACTGTATGTAAATATCCCCCAGTGGGTAATAGCTTAATTTTGATCATTGTTCAAAAGACCAGGCATTTTAAATTATTAATAGGTGTCAGCTACAAAAGAATGTTTAACTGGAAACTTACAAGAAGGGAGCCCGATTTGTACAAATGACACCGTGTCTTTACCCACCCTGGTGTGTGGGAAAGAAAGGAGTCGGCACAGAAAAGAGTAAGAGGCTCAGTAGGCAAAGAGTCGGCCTCGTTTTTGCCTGGGACTCGGATTTTACGGCTCGTGGGTGTGGTGTCACTTTGCCACCGCGGACACTGGCCCGGACTCCATTCGTCCCTTATTAAGTATGGGTTCCCAGTCTTTTCAAGGAAACTTGATTCCAACCAAGCAGAAAGGCTTGAAGCTGCAGGGAGCACCGGCCTGTAATACAAGCTTAAACATTTGCTGTGATGAAAACTTTTTTTTTTCATGTCCCAATGCAGAGCATGGACACCTTTCACTGGGCAGAGCACTGGCATGGTTCTGCTCAAATCCACGGAAGATCCCATTTCAAATGATTCGTTTGATAGAAACCTCAGGATCGCTGATGCGTGGATTGGCCTCTGTGATCTCTTTTCTGAAAACGTGCAGCAGATCATGAGAGTGTTGAGTTAATGAGAAAGAAGAAATGGCCGGTTGTTCTGCGTCCTTTTCTCGGCTCTTATTGTAGCACCGACTTCTGGCACTTTGGGTAAGACAAAAATACTAGAGATTACAGAACCAGGACAAGGTGGGGTGTGAAGGATTACACAAAGGCTCAGATGGGTGTACCGCTGTGATGTGCCATGACGAGAAACTCATTCCTGGTGTTCTCTCCCTCTGCATCCCTTCCTCCCTCTCCATACCTGTAGGACGAAGAGTTAATACATCCAAGTAACAGTGCTCGGGATGCCTTGAATTTATCTACTGTGCTACCATCACAGACACGGCTTTCAGACACCACGTTTGATCCACACCAAGCTGCTACCAAATGATGTAGGGTAGAAATCATGAGAAAACTGGCAATCAGATGCAACTACTGCCCAAGACTACCCAGCTGGTGAACAGCAGGGCCAGGGCTTGAGTATAGTAAATAAATCCCCATGGTGCTTTTAACCGAGACTTGGGCCTCATCCTCATCAGGGTGTCATAGGACTGGCTGCCTTGATTACCCTGGGGCTGGGCCAGAGCCTGGGACAGCCTCATTAGATGCAGAAGACTCAACCCTCACTATCCAGTGGGTCCTTTCCCCTAGGAAGGGTTCTCCTGGGCTGTCCTATTTTCCTGGTTGTCCTCCTGTCCCCTCTGCTACCATAAGTCCATTCTCCTGTGACTGTCCGACTCTTCTGACCACCCAGGCTTCCTCCAGCATCCACAGAGCAAGATGACAGGATTGATAGGCCCTTGAGCCCAGGCTGAATTGTAAGTATGGCACCACTTAAAGCTCCCTGTGGTCATGCTGTGGGTCAGTGAGACTCCCTCAAAGACACTGACAACTCTTCGGAGAAAAAGGGAGATCCCTAACTTTGCCCCACCTCCCATCCTGTGCTGGGCATGGGGCTGGGCTCAAGGAACAGCCAGGCTCCTGCTGCAGACTTGTCAACAACTCAGTATCATGGAGATGAGGCAAGAAGGTGCATAAGAACAAGAGACAGAGGTGACATCAAAGCTGAGTGACTGCTCAAGACCCTGGGATGAGGATGGCTTCCGGACAAGAATGTCAGCCTCACATCTGGGAGATGAAGAAGAATTTGCCTCACAAGTAGATAAGTGGAGAGGTTGCTTCTGCAGAACTGTGTCGTCATTTTCTGGTGAATCGTTGCCTTCTCCACTCCAGCACATGTGCAGAGATTGTTGCAGAACAAGTTTGGCTCTGCACGATGATTTCTTGGTGAATTTGAGCCTGAGCCCCACTGACTGTGTTAGGCAGCTTCAATAACATTAGGCCAAGTTGTATGAGCCCATTGTCATCCTGTCCGGGATTCCCTCCTAAGAACAAAGCCACTGGAAACCGAAATTGGCCAAGCTGGTGTACGTGTTTGGTTGCAATATTTGAATGATTGTTATAAAATAATATTAAGGGCTGGCACAGATGGAGACTTATTATGTGGCAAGCAGGTGCCTGGTGTCTAAACTCACAGTCTCTTAATAAAAATCATTTAGATGCTATCAATATTCCCATCTTACAGATGAGGACAGTGAGGTATAGCAAAGCCTGGGTCACACAGCGGGTAACCGGGCAGAGCCAGGATCAAACATTGTTTTGTCTGACGTTTTACGTTGCAGTTCTTGGCTTTGGGCTTCCTGGAATGGCATTCGATGTGCATCGGTCAACCAGATACCTACTCTTAAGCCATTGTTCATATAGGGGCTTCAGGGCTCAGGACGGTGAAGGGTGCACCGCATCTATGAAAGATCATAGATGTTCTTTCTGCCCAGGGAACCTCATTCATTCAATGAGTCTTCAGTATGGGCCACCCTACTTCTGGGCCTAGGGTCATCAGGAGAAGAGACCGGTGTCTGCCCTCCAGAAACTGTGCAAGGCAGAAAGACACATATGGTGTTTTGGTGGGTGTTTGTGCATTTTAGGGCATCCCAGGAGAGAGGAGGGCCGTTGGGGTGGGCCTCTCAGGAGAGATACTCCACGGAGAATGAGTGGATGGATGAGGTGGGCAAGAGCTCTAGAAGTGGCGTAAGTCCGTGAAAGATTATGGTTCTACGTGGCTAGGGAGAAAGCTCATTTCAGGGAGTGGGGTTGAGGCTGGAAGGCAAGTTGTGGAGAAGAAAGCCCTGATAGGGAGGGCTGGGTTTTATTTTATAAATGTGAGAGGGCTTTCCTGGAGCTTTTTCTTCAATCAAGACATGCCAACACCATGCAATCCTGGCTTTTCTGTCTGTTGTCTGTTTGCTTTTTTTTTTTTTTTTTTTTCCTGGAGTGGAGTTTCTTAAACTTTAGCCTACATTCTGTATTGAAATGACCCTTCCAGAACATGGTCCTTAAAACATGGTGCATGCACTGGCTGGCAATCTGAGCTGTAAGGAGCCCTGGAGGTGTCTCTGAGCATAGAGAAGTTTGAGAACCTCTAATCTAGATGGATCAGCTTTTGTCTCAAACATCGTCTTCCCTGAGGCATGGAGACCTCAGCCAGCTCAGGTTTTATTCACAAGGGACAAAATAAGAATGGTCTCTATGTAGACAACCACCAGGATCAACTTACTATTGGTGAGGACATCAGAGAAAGAGGGACATGCAAGAGCACAAGTGAGGTCATGGTTTTTAATGTCTCTCAACCAAGATTCATCGAGCAGGTACTCCATGCCAGGTACCTTATGAGCAATTGAGGAACTCTTCTAGGTTGTTTTCTTTTTTTTTTACATCTCAGTTTTTATTCTCCTTTCTTTCGACAATAAGAAACCCAAGCATTTCTCTGGACACTGGCTCCCACTCAGTTCCAGAGTTAGGAGGGGCCAGCTCTAACCCCAGCCTCAGGCATGGACAGGTGGCTCTTCCTGGCCAATCAGAGCACAGCATGGCCTTGTGATGGAGATTGGTCACAGTGGGCATGTGAAAGAAGCCAATCACTGTTAACCCAGTACTTCACATGATCAAGGAGGATACCTTTCTTTTTGTGCTCTACAGCAGTGAAGAGAAAGCCTGAGGAGCTCCTGAGGAGCTCCTGAGGCCAAAGGTGCCTTCTGAGAAAAAAGTCAAGGAGACGTGACAGACACACAGGGACTGGGTGCTAACGATGCTGCTTGCACCCCTGAACAGGACAATTCTTGAAGCCTGGCCTGTCCTCAGACTTTTCAACCGCGTCAGCCGTTACATTCCTGTTTTTTCTTTAGCTGGTTTGCATTTGGTTCTCAATCCCTGGAAATAAAATTGTCCTAACACTCTACAGTCTGAAGGGCCACAGCCCAGAGTAGACTGAGATCTGGGAGGAAATCGGCTTTCAAATTCATAGTCAGAGCAAGAAGGGTGAGGAAGAACTTCCCCAGGCCCAGTAAAATAATGTGACTGTGATGATGGGAATGGACTTTTGTCTTTCCAGCTCGGGAGGCTGCGCTTTGGCCTGAAAGGGAGACCCCAGTGGTCTGGAGAGAGAAGAGGAACCCACCTGACAGTTTTCAATTACTTTGGGACCTCTGGCCATGGGGCCAAAAGAGGACCTGAACATGGGGTCCCTCATCCTTGGCCAGAGACATGGAAAGAGTTGTCAAATAAAGGAGAAGTGAAGGCACAGAGGGTCCTGATACAGGCCCATGGATTTCCCACCCCTTGGGCCCCGAGTGCTAGGCCAGTGCCAGAGAGTGGGGCCCTGAAAATGTAGGAAGCATGAATGAAGATGAACGGAGCTCTTTCAGTTTTCAAAACTAACATGAAGACAACACCTAGAGGCCCATGACTGACCTTGTATCCCGAGCAATAATGTAGCAATGAAAGGGCTGGTTTTCATGAAAGGTGGTCCAGGAACTTGGGTTGGTTCCTAGCAATCAGCATGTCTATTTAAAAATGAGTCCTAGCAAAGCAATTTGATTTCTTTTCCCTCCGACCCTCCTTCTTGCCTTCCTTTTTTTCCCTTTTCGAGGGGTGTTTGTAATTATTAGGTAGACCAGGAAAACGCACCTGGGCACAGGATATAATCAAGTTTTTACAATATCCTTTTGGGTAACATTAAAAACTCTAGCTAGGGTAAGAATACGGTGAGGAAGGTGGACTTGTAACCACTTCAAGAACCAGGCCCAGAGCTGGCTGTGATTAATTCATTCCTGTTCAGCTTGTCACTTCTGGAGCTCTCCAGGGGCCCGAGATAAGGCTTTGTCCTTGGCTCTCTCCTGTTAAAACAAATTTTGTGAATACTTGAATGAAGGCATAGAAAGCTCCTTATCAAATCTGTGGATGCCACTGAACCGGGAGGGGATGACAAATGAGGTGGAGGGGAGAATTCCAATCCCAAAGCTCTCAGTGGGTCGTGGTGATGCAACAAAACTCACAAGGCAAAAAAAAAAACATAAAGGGGAGAGGAGACTTCTCAGTGGTGCTCGGGAGCCTCTACTGTGTAAGCAGAGAGTGAGGCAGCCCTGCCTGGGAAGCAGCCTGAGAGGAAAGGAAGTTTGGATCATCAGCTGCTCAATAGGCATCAACACCATGCCCTAGTGCTCACCGGTGAGAAACAATTTGGGGTTGCGTTAACAGAAGTAGAGTGTGTAGGACAAAGAAGGTCAAAGCTTCCTATTCAAGGCTTTCGTAGTCACGTCTTGCCTGAGTCTTGCATTCAGTTCTCAGCCCCAAGATTTAGGAGGACAACTGACAATCTTGAAGGTGCTCAAACATCATCACAATTGTGCAAAGAAGTACAGATGTGCAGCCTGAAAAAGAAATTCAGAAGGCGTATGTTCCCTATTTTCGACTCATCAAGGAGCCGGCCACTGAAAGGGACTAGACACAAAGTCTGCTGCCCCAGAGTTAGAATTAGCGCCGAGAAGTAGAGGACTCCCACGTCCTTTCACGTTTGGAGCAGAAGAACAGCAGTGCAGCCGCTCAAAGTTGAAGCTACTGTATCGCAAGCGAGCGAGCTCTGCCCCACAAGGGACGTCCGAGCAGATGCCGGACACCAGCTTAGTGCGCATTTTGTTGAGGAGGCTCCGGAATTAGCTGAGCCATGGGAAAGGGTGGGTCTACCAAGACCTCCCTCCGTCTCCTCCATCTGGATCTCCATGATCATATTCACCGTGGATCCACAGTGGAAGGAGGCAGAAACGGCAATGGGGAGGGGACAGCCACAGTGTCCCACGTGCGGCAAAGTGGAGGAGGAAGCAGAACGAGACTGGCCCACTGGTTTGGGGTCTCAGTGGTCACTGGTGATCTTTGAGAGAACAGCAAATTTATATTTTGAGGGGTGCTGCTCTAATTCTCTCTCAAGCTTCTACTGTGATAGGGAAATCCACTTCCAAAATTAAATCTCCATCGAGAGCACACGTTAGTAACACCCCCAAGGACACATCAATGACATCTACGGGTCATATCCCTTTGCAGAGGAGTGTGCTGAGTAATGTCACATTCCCACAACATCAAGAGCACACCACAATTAAGCCACCACTGGTGACAGGGGAAAGCTGTGTTTGGTCACTATGGACACACACAGCAAGCGAAAAGAATAAAGCCTCAAAAATCTCCCAATCTGGAGTCCTACCATGGTAGCGTGGGATTAAAAGTGTGGGTGCTGGCGTCAAGCAGCCCTGGAGTTTGATCCTGGTCCTACCAGACACCAGCCGTGAAACCTGGAGTGCATTACCTAAACTCCCTGAACCCCAGTTTCCTGAACCTAAGTGGAGTTCTTGGCACTATTAGTTGAGATTAATGCACACAAGATGCTTTGCATGGAATGGACAGAGCGAGCTGTGTCACAGAGCGAGCTGTCTCCTGGCTCTCATGCACACGGGATCGCGGGGCTGGCCGTGGGTTAATGTCAAGTATCATCCGCCGGTACCACCCGTCAGCCTCACGCCCCTCACATACTTAGTTCAAGTGGGCATTTCCAGTTATTTTTAAGCTGAAATGTGACTGCTGCTTTGACATCATGATTACAGCACTCGTGGTTGACTGGGTGAACCTCTCCCACTAAAGCGAGGGGACTGCCATCTGTTTTGATTCATGCTCTTAGCCTGAGAGAATGACTAATAATCAATGTCCCACGTTCAACGAGTCAGTCACTGGAATCTGTCTGACTCATGATTATTTAGTGCGGCGGCTGTGGGGGGAAGAGCCCTGGCCAGGGCGCCGGCGGAGTACAACTCAAAGTCTTGGAGCACCTCATGAGATGGGGCTTCTGACAGTTCTCGGAGCCGGACACATGATGACATCATCATGTCCAAGACCCATCCTGTCCAAGACACATCATGTCCAAGACATGTCTCCAAGACAGGAATTAGGGTTCTATCTAGGAGAGTCATGTTTTGTTGAACGGGCTTTTGTCCATTCTGGGGTGTGTATTTGCATGCTGTTTTGCTTTGGATACCCTCATTCACCTTTATGCCCCTTTGGCTTTTCATTTCCTTTCCCCACTTCTCTCCCTCCCTTTGATGTCAACTTGCAATCCATCCCCAAAACGCTAGGCTCATAATCCCAAGTGTGTCCCCCACACACCTTTCTCATCATAGGTTAGTAGACCCTCTGTTATTCTTGAATTTACAAAATTGGATCCTATTCTAGACACTTCTCGGTATTAGAAACCCCCTCCAGGTGAACTGGCATATGGTTTCTGAAAGGCTGTGCAACATTCCACACCGTGGGTAGAGACACGGCTAGGCTGACTCCCACTGCCCCCCTGCCAGGTGCTCACCCTGTTATCTGTGTTTTCACCCTAGACAATGGAGCAATGAGCACCCCTGCACACACACACACCCTTCCTTCCTGGTGCTTTGATCTCCACGGGCTGGATTCCTACATCTCTTTATTCAGAGAAGAAAACCAAGACATGTGGACACAAGGGGTTTTATCTGGAACCACGTGGCCAGTAAGCATCAGCTGCCGCCCAAAACAGGCCCGCCGGACACCAGCCTGCGTGCTCTCTGTTCTACGACACTCGGCTCTTCCTCTAACTTTTCACTGCTAGAAATAAATTTCTTTCCATCAAATTGAATCAAGGTCTGCCCTGATTTCCCTCATCCCCCAGGACAGAGGGAGTCAAGCATCTGGCTGTCAGGATCCTGGTGGCACTGGGTAGAGAGAATGAATTCAATGCAGACAAGGAGCTCAGTGCTGCTGCTAGTGTGGGCACGTGGCAAGGACTTGGGGAAGTTGTGCTAAAAACACTACATTTGCTCAATAAGTAAGCATCGAACATCAATCAACGGGTCTCTGACAGGGCAGGTAGTGGACTTGGCCCAACTCTCTGACGTTGCTACAAGCAGCCTTTGACCTCATTCATTTTTGTCTTAAGGCCCTTGGTAGCAGGGCCAGGAGTCCCTGGACATGTTGTCAAGGGGCTTCAAGGTCTCAGGGACTGGTTGGGCCAGATTGGCCACGAGTTTCTGTGGCCCTGTTCCTGAGCTAAACTCTCCTCACCTGTGCACTGGGAAGAGGCGAGCATTACCAAATTGGGCCTGAGACTGCTTGAGCTCCATACCTGCCATCTTACCCGTGAGGAGACTAAGGCCCAGAGCAGCAAAGGGGCCTCTGCAGGGTCCCAGGGAGCTGGTGATGGGGTTGGGCTGGGAGTCCAGAGCTCCCAGCATGCCCGTTCTTTGTTGCTGCTATTGCTGCCCTGTGGATGCATGTGCCTGTGTTGTTTTCCCCTCCCTCATCCCGGAGATACGTGCACACAGAGCGACGTCATGCGCTCTTGGGTTCCAGCAGGCTTGAGTTTAAGTCTCGGCTCTGCTACCTATTTGGTGACCTCGGAAGGATGGTTTGACCTCTGCGTGTTCGTAACAGGAGCCAGTCCACTAGGGTCCCGAGACTTCCACAAAACAATGACTCGAAAAGCCTTAACACGAACCCCACCACATAGCACACACTCAGTAAATGTTAGCTGTGTCTTTTGTTTCCTCTTTGCTCCTTTGAATTCTTGCAAAACCTCTCTGCAATTCCCAAAGCCTCCAATACAACTTGTTTTCCCCAAACAACAGTTCTCTTGACGTATGTGTAGACGTGAGCCCCTCTGTGAAGCGCTTCCAAACCCTCTTTTGCAGCCTTTCATCCACTGAACCCCTGAGGAATTGTCGGCCTGCATTTAACTTCTCCAGAAGCAAGACTCTGCTGATCGCTTTCTGGTGAACACAGCAATGAACTTGTCAAGGAACCAGCCAGGAGGGAGGTGGCGAAGCGGTGGGAGCGGGGGCAGGCAGGTGTGCAGCAGGCTGGGAGGGCTGGGGCCATCCATCTTGATTCTTCTCTCCATGTCCAAGTGTAAAGGGATTTGTGTCTACAAGGCTGTCTTAGCCAACCTCAGGGAAGAAGAGAAGGCATTTAATTTGAAATTTTTACTCTGGCCACAGGGAAAGATGCCGGGGCAATTAGGGGTATTGTAATTTCTTACTAAGGTCAAAAAAAAATTGTTGAGAGGGTCCATGAGTCACCTTCCAACACAGAAAAAATGGAACTTTCTGAGTGACTTGCTGTGGGTGAACCGTGTGCTCACACCTCTAATGATTTGGGTTGGGGGCCAGGGTTGGGGGTGGGGCACAGGCTACTTCCTTCCTGCCTCTGAAATGCTCACCTTTTTGGAAGAAGCCCAACGAAATTAATTCACAGCTCAGATTATTAATTCATCCCGGTGTGTGAATAATTCATTGTGGAAGTAGCCGTAGCACATTTTCGCATTTTGGACTGCACGCCCTCTCCTGCTCTTGCCTTGGGAGACACGACTTTCCCCCACCCACCTGCCCAAGCACGGGCAGGACCACGCACTCAGTCAGCATCTCCTCAAGGACACCCGAGCCCTGATCTGAGCCTGGTGCTCGCTTCCAGTCCAGCAGCCAGAATGGATGCAGCTGCAGTGACCCGAGGCAACCTGCTGAAGTCAGGATGCTTCTTAATAACCACGGGGACTTGTTCGCCAGGTTCACGGCCACGTTAGAAGGTAAAAGGAACTCCTGTCCTGACCAAGCGCCACAGCTGATTACAGTTTGTTCCCCGAGAGGGCCTGGGTCCGACTGCCCATCAATTATGCACTTCCCCAGCACAAATCACAGGCTGGCTTCTCATGTCAGGGACGTCTCCTGACCAGTCCTCTCTGAGCGGGTGTCTCCACACTGCTACCGGGGAAGAGGTAAGAGATGAGGCACCGCCAACTGGCACCCTCCAAGGAGCCAGGGCGCAAAGGTTTTCAGGGGGCCAAGGAAGGGATGAGCTGGTCTGGAGGCTTCTCTCTCGAACACAAATAAGGGGCATGGATCGTATCTGTTATGTCCGTGCATCTCCAAGGTTCGTAGTGCTCTCAGTGCACGTTCCCCCGAATCGTGTGCCTACAAGGGACCCTGGGATGCAGGCAGGAAGGCAGGGCTGCTCTTGTGAGAGACGAGCTGCCTGCCACTCAAAGGGGCACAGCAATGGGCACGTTTGTCTGGCGGCTTCTGGCTTGAAATAGTAGCTGATCTGGTTGGCAAACAATTCCCATATTTATAGTTTCACCAAGGCAGGTGCCCACTCCAGCTCTGTCCATTGGCTAATCGTGGCCTGCCTCAAAGCCAGGGCCTGAAATGACTCAGACCCAGACCCTGTGCTCTCGAGCGGGAGAAGGACACTCCATAAGGTCTCGGGGCTGAGAGGGCTGTGCCAGCAGAGGAGGCACCCAGAGAGCCGGGGGTGGGGGGGGTGGGGGGGGCGGTGCTGCAGGCTGGCTTCTGCGTCCCTATCCACCCCGCCCTCTCTCACCCCTCACCCCTCACTGAGTATCAGCCACGCTGGCTCCTGGCTCCTGCTAGCTGGCTGCTAGCTCCTGCCCGGCTAACCCGGCTCCCATTTCGCTTCTTTGCTTCGGAGCACCAATTGCAGTTTGTAACTGGTTCCTTCAGAGCACCAATTGCAGTTTGTAACTGGTTCTTACTTATTTTTTTTTCTTTGCCACCAGACTGCAGGTTCCATGAAGACAAGCACTGGGTCTGATCTATGCACCTTGTCACCTGTCCCATAGCACAGTTATAGCTTAATAGATATAACAGTGAGTAAAAGAAGAGATGAATGAACACAAAGCAGACCCCAGGGATGGCTATAGAGAGGCAAAACCAACCAGAAGGCCTGAGGAAGCAGCACCTGGGGAATCTGGGACAGCTTCATGGAGGAGGGGGTGTTAGAGGCTTAGGGATTCCCTGGCTGTGAATTACAGGCTGTCTTCCTGCCTCATTTAGGTGTCCAAAGACTACTCATCAATTCACAATAGGGGACAGAATTCTGCAGTGATCAGACCATTTGTGTACTTACCTAAGTGTCCAAAAACTTGGAAAGCAGGGCAGTGTTTAGTGGCTTTAGTGGTCCCTGGAGCTTGGGACGAGTGAGCGTTTGTTGGGAGGGGGTTAAGGAAACGGGGTAAATGGGTGCAGACTATAGCAGGGCTTGGTAGCAAAGCTCTCTCCCCCTTCCCACAGCACTTCTTTCCAGAGACCAGAATATTTGATCTTGCCAAATATTTGGCCAACCTCTTTTCTTTGGGCAGTGCTGCCGGGGAGCAACACGTGCTTGGCCTCTGCCTTCCTCTTCTATACACACCTCCACACACACCCACATCGCACCCACCCTCTTATCCCTGACTGCAGGGGAAGAATGTGGCCTGAGGCTTCTGGGCCCCAGTGTGTGAGTGTGAAGCTTAGCAACTTAGCAGGTGCGGCCCCGCAACCTCACAGAGAAGGGCTGGGGTGGTCACAGAGACCATGCACAGGAGAGATGGGGCCCCAGGCTCACTTGTGATCCTCGGAGGTGAGCGGTCACTGCCCTCTGTACCCCGTTGCACCCCTCAAGCACCCACATTGCTTCTCAGGGATGAGCTGCAGAAAGGCAGCTCTGCATCCAACTCCAGCTCTGCCATTCTCCTGGTCCTGAAAATTCTCGGAACCTAGGTTCCTCCATCTATAAAATGACAACCCCTTGAATGGACTGCTCTGACTTCCAGAAATTGGCATTAAAAAAATCTATCCACTCTCTTGTCTTAGAAACAAAATGAGATAATGGAAAGCAGGGATGGGGACGGGGAGAGTGGAGAACGTGTAAAAGCTTCAAAGTAGGAAAACATCTAGTTCATCTAATAACAAAAATAGGGCAGATGAAACAATCGTCAAAATTTGGAGTGCGGGAGGGAAGCGACTGTCAGCATCGTACAAAGGACATTATTAGACTAATATAAGAATATACGTATCAACTGTATAAACATTTTGAAGTCAAGAGCAAATACATGATTTTTTTATGAAGATAGAAATTGCTAAAATTAACTTTAGCAGTGAAAACTTTATCAGAGCAAAACCGTGGGAAAAAATTAGGGGGGTGTCAATAAATTACCTTTCTAAACAATTTGTATCTTTGTCAAAAAAAAATCAACAGACTCAAATAGAAATGAACTCCCTATATTTCCTGATTTCCCTTCCAGAGATCCAGGATGAAGGTGGTGGTTTTACATGGGATGACATCACCCCAAGATGTGCAGGGAATGGAGCTGGCCAGTGTGCCTACATCACCCTTGAGCTGATCCCACCCATGACAGACCACTAGCAATGGCCAAAGGGGCTGGAAGCTCCTGTCTGCTGAGTCCCCAAGACTCAGGCACATTAAATAGTTTTGTACAAAAGCACAGGAGTGTCTCTCCATCTGGAAATAAATAGGCAAATCCCACTTGAGGTCTGCAGTGGGAGAGACATCTTTCCAAAGCAAAGCTAAGCCCCACTCAGGAAAGACGGTGATGCAAGGCCACTCACAGACACACAAGTTTCACTGTTCTGGTTTTTTCCTCAGAACTTCAAGGCTATGTAAACTATTCAAGATACAAAAGAAAGAAAGAAAGAAAGAAAGAAAGAAAGAAAGAAAGAAAGAAAGAAAGAAAGAAAGAAAGAAAGAAAGAAAGAAAGAAAACCGATTCATTTTATAAACTAGAATACCACATTTGACAGAAACAATATACAAAAAAATAAACCTACAAAATGATATCAGTGAATTTACATGTGAAGTTTCTAAATAAAGTAAGTATATGTATCAAATTTCAGAAGGATATTAAAAGGATAATGCAGTATGATTAGATAGGGTATAATCTGGGAATGGTAGGCTTAAAACCTACCATTAACATAATTTATCAAGATAAAAATAATAAGAGAAAACATAATGGCACCTTCACAATCCTATTAAAATATATTTACATAAAAATTTCTGAAAAGAAAAATTGCTGAACCAGATTTCACCAAAACCAAAAAAATTACTGTTCCTCAAAAAACACCGATGGAGAAAATGAAAAGATGAACCACAGACAGGAAAATCTCTTTGCAAGTCATACATCTGATAAAGGATGTATATGCAGAACAAAACACAAAAACTATTACAACAACTCAGTAAGAAGGTAAACAGAGTAGATAAAAAAACAGACAAAATATCTGAACAGAAGAAGATAGATGAATGGCCGATAAGCACATGAAAGCAGGCTCACCGTCATTAGTATTAAGGAAATGCAAATTAAGATCAAAATGAATGATCACTACACACCCACTAGAATGTCTGTCATCAAAAGGATGGAAGATGCCAAAAGTTGGAAAAAAATGGAGAGGAACTGGAACCTTCTCACATTGCTTTCAGAATATAAATGGTGTGACCACTTTGGATAATAGCCTGGCAGTCTCCTGATCAAGTTAAAAATACACCTAGCACACAGACCAACAATTCTGCTCCCAGACGTTGGCCCACGTGAAATGAAAATAGGTTATGCAAAGACCCATACAAAGTGGTTCATAGCAACGTTACTTATAACAGCTGGAAACTGGAAATAACTCAAATGTCCATCAACTAATAAAGAGATAAACTGGTGCATTTACACAGGGGAATACTATGGAACAATAAAAAAGGAATGGATGTCTGGTCTGTGTAGTGGCAGCACGGTAAATCTCAAAAGGGCTATGCTGAGTGAAAGATGTCAGACACCAGATACAGAGAAGTACAGGCCGCATGAGCCAATTTGCCTGAACTTTCTAGAAAAGAGACAGCAGATGAACGTTTGCCTGGGTTGGGCTGGAGGCAGACTGCCTGCAAAGGGACGCGAGAGTTTTGGGGGTGACAGAAATGTTCTAAGCTGGATTATGGTGGTAAGTTCCCAGCTGTAAAAATTTACTAAAACTTATCCAACCATACACCTAAAATGAATTTTATGGTACGTAAATCATACTCCATCAAAGCTACTTCTTAACGTTTCTGAAAGGACATACAGCGAACTGGTAAGTTATTACCTCCGAATGGTAGGATCAAAGGTAATTTGTGTCGTTCTTGGGTTGTTTCTACTCTTTCCTCTCAACCAGCAGATACTACATTTGTAATATTTAAGAATTTCCCCCCAAGAGAACACTGTGAGAATTATAGGAGGTACCGCTTCTTACAGTTCTCTGCACAGAGTGGGTGCTTGATAAATGAAACGCTCCCTCTTCATTCAGGAATTCTCTCTTCTTAGGGCCACATCCCAAGCAGCGAGCAATCTGATCCACCCCAAGCATCCCAGGGCAGAGCCTCAGGCCCACCTGCGTGATATGATGTCTGAACCAGTGCTCTTCAGAAGGCAGGTCCCTTCTTGACATCCAGGCTGCCTGGATGTCACTGCCCTGGGCTCATCTGCCACCAGCTTTCTTCCCCAGTGATACTGGGCTTCCACCATTGCTCATTCCCCAACCAGGGTCCTAACACTGTTGCTGAGAGAGCAGAATTGTCATAATGTTGCTATAAATTGAGGCTTCTGGGTCCTGCAGGTAGAGTGAGATCTGAGTAGCTGCAAAATAGAAGAAATTGCCAGCATCTCCTATCACTCACCCCAGATGAATGGGGTGCAGAACTAGAACCATGACATCTAAGTTTTGCTGCTGGTAAATCCCACATCTAAGTTTTGCTGCTGGTAAATCCCACAGTGGAGACTCTGGAGTCCAGTAATCCTGTGGCTTACTTGACAGGTCCAGAGCATCTCTCAGCCTCTGTGTCTTCATTGCTCTGAGTTTCTATGAAAATAATTTTAGAAGAAAGGAAAGTGCATTGTCTAGCACAACACACTGACCAAGTCGTGAACTATGCTCGCTCTAACTGTCCCCGACCATGCAGGTTCTAGCTCAGGTTGGCCATAACCCACCAATAATGGGAACTGTTCATAAAATGGGATCTCCTGTGAGGCAGTATATTTGGAGTTGCTGAGGGAAAGTCTGGGGAGCAGGATAGTAGAGTCCAACAGGAGGGTTCTAGCCAAAAGGAATATCATCAAAATCCTGAAATTGGGCCAGGATGGAATATTACAGATGGGATTTATCCTTCTGCTGTGAGCAAGTAGGAAAAGGGAGCAACTGTATGAAATGATTCTTTCCAAACATGGGGTGATAGGCAGCACAGGGCTAGGATTCTTGAGAAAAGAGCAACAGAGCAGGGGTGCCCTGCAGTCGACAACCTCCTGGCTGTGGTCACCCTGGCTTTCTGCACTAGAGGCAAGTTCCAGATGTTGGGCATGAAGAAGATGGGGGAGTACAATAGAACTCACAGTCTTGCTGAGACAAAGGGGTAAAGATGGAAGTTTGGGAAAGCCGAGATGGCTAGAAGTTATAGAACCTATTTCTGGAACAGAGTAAAAGAGCTCCATAAATCTGCAGACGAGGCCCGTTGGGTCTTTGATGAGTGTGGGGCCTTGTTTACATAGCATGAAACTCCACAAAATCAGGCAAACAGTCACTGGGGATTTGTAAGCTGGACGAGTCCCAGCACTTACACAGGGCGGGGATGTGTGAATACTGATAACGAGAATGGAGAGTCCTTGGTGGTCACCAGAGCATTCGATAGGACCTCAGGAGGTCACTTCTAAAGATTCCAGCCCTAGGGTGAAGGCTGCTCCGGTCCTGCCCTAGCAAATCTCAGAAGCCAGCTGAAAGTGATCAAATAATCTACAAGGAGCATAATTGCTTTCCAGAATAAAACCCAAGTCCCTTTAAAGGAAGACAACAAAATCCAGACAGTCAACAACATAAAATTCACTGTGTCCATCATCTGCTAAAAATTACCAGACTCCCCAAGAAGCAAAGAGAAGCAGACCATAAGGAAGAAAAACCTGTCAACAGGAAGAGATGAGAAACAGCAGAAATGCTGGAACTGGCAGATAAGGAAGTTAGAACAACTGTTATGTTAAAGCATCTAAAGGAAATTAGGAACCCAACGAAGAGGCAAAGTAGAAGATAAACAAGAGCACATGGAAGTCCAGAGATTAAAAAAAAATACAGTATCTGAAATGAATATTTCACCGGATAGGATTAACAATGGATCAGATACCGGAAGGGAAAAGATCAGTGAATTTGAAGGCCTAGCAAATGAGTTTATCTACAATGAAGCACAGATACTGAAGACTCAGCAGAGTCTCAGTGAGCTCTGGGATAGTATCAAACAGCCAAACATGAGCATAAAAGGGAGGGAGGCAGGAAAGTATTTGGCAAAAATAATGGCTAAACATTTTTAAACTTGATAAGAATTTATAAACCCACAGACACCTCGCCCAAGCTCAACAAACCCCAGATAAGCACAAAGAAAACCAAATGACAATATATGATAATCAAGGTGCTAAAAAAAAAAAGAAGAAGAAGAAAAAATTGCAAAGCAGCCAGAGTAAAAAAGAGGTATTGCATACCAAGCAACAAAAATCTGCAATGGTTTTAGAAGAGTGAGTAGAGAGAGGGGCTGGGAGGATGAGCGAGACCAGATCACGCCAGCAGCACACCCACATGTAAGAGGGTTTTTTTTTGTTGTTGTTAATTTTCCCCTTGCTCTCACCCTGAGTTTGTAGGTTCAGAAGCAGAGATGCTCCTTCTAAAAGAAAGAAAGAAAAATCTTCATCCTCTCTATCAGCCACCAACCCCCTGGAAGACACTTATCAGGGAGCTGGCTGCTTTCCAAATTTCCCTGCCTGGCTCACTGCTCTTAAAATACCCTCGGTCACAGACACTTCTAGAATGTGAGCTGACCTGGAACACTTTGCGTCAAGGGCAGCAAAGCTTTCAAGTGGTTTCCTGGAACAAGAAAAAGAGAGAGAGAGAGAGAGAGAGAGAGGGTTTTGAAAATTAGACTTAGCAGATCCCAGAAGAGGCACGGAACGGAGAGGCTGATCTTGGAAAGAATGCCAACTGCCTGCGTGCTGCATTTCCCTGAATCCTGTCTTTTCACCTATTAAATTGGGGCCGTGGCAGCCGCCTTGCAGAGTGCATGCGAGGGGGAGTGTAGATTCCATCTGAAAGCCAGGGGGCCTAGGGCATGAGTACAGTGAACATGGGAACATGCAGTGGACGCAGCTCCCCTCCGTGCTCTGAGCCTGCTTCTCTTCAGGAGTGCCTGGCCCCAGGGTCAGCAGCACCCGAGCGTCCATCATCCCACCGCGTGCTGCAGACAACCTGTTGCAGATGACTCTGGAACATCTCTCTTGACCTCTCTGGGCTGTTGATTGAACAGAAGTCACCACACGGACCCGTGACAAAGACCAAATGTGTTCACATCTGCAAAGAGCCCCCAGCACAGCCTCTACATGTAACAGGGCCAGAACTCTCCAGATGCTGCTTCCCCCAGCCTCCTCTGCTGAAGGAATGGTTGAAGATTCACAGAGGCCTCTGGTATCTCTCTAGTCGTTTCTCACATCACATGCAAGCGGCTGGCCATCCTACCTTCCACAAGCCCGCCTACCTCCACGGGGGGCCGTGGAATTCAGCAGGGAAAGGGCCCACTGTGTGGGCTAGCAGATGACAACACAAGCAAAGAGGTCTTCTCGTCCGGCCTCCCTGATGGCATTGTTGCCGTGACGGGCTCCCTCCTGTCCATCCACCTTCTTGTGTTGACCCACACCCCCAGCTATGGTCCCTAATACACTGCCCAGTCCCCAGAGCCATGCCACCAGATTGCCACCGGTTAGGTGAGGGGCCCAGAGCAACCCGCCCGGTGCAACGGGAGACACGCTAGCAAACATTCATGCGTGGGCCCAGGCTGGCAGCTGACGCTAGGCACGCAGCCCCTTGGCCCACCTTTGATTTCAGCCCCCGGGGGTCCTGCACATGCTCAGACTCCACCTGCACCGCCAGCCTCTCCCGCAAGTGCAGCTGAGCAGCTCTGTCCATCTCTCCAGCACCTGCAGGGATCACTCAGTCCCCAAGGAGAAGAGAGAAGGGAATTGCCAACCCCGGTGGCCAGCCTCAGGTCAATGGCCCCAGGGCCAGGGAAGAGATGCCCCAGCTTCTCTGCCTTCCTTGAACAGCTCACGGGCATCCCCTGGGCTCCCCAGAAGTCTTGGTGAAAGTGGGCCCTGCCATCTACGGTGGCGACCCCACTAGCGCACCGGTGCACCTCCCTCTCCCCGCTCCTTTGTACCTGCTTCCCGGGGGCGCCTCCCAGATAAACCGCTGGCACCCCAGCCCTTGAATGAGCATCTGCTCTTGAGAGACTACCAACTGAAACAGTACGCAAACCTCTCTAAGGACGGTCCTCGGCTCCACACCGTGGAGTGCGCTCTGCGGACAAGAGCACATGCATGTCAGGCCCAAAGCCCTGGATCTCGGAGGTTCAGGCAAAGCCTCTGTTCCCGTGTCCCTACCATGAGCTCCTTGTAGAGGGTGCTTGCCAAAGCTCCTGTCCCCCCCAAAGTTCTGAGTCTTCACAGCTGGTGTCTCCAGATGCCGTGGGCACTGACGTCCCTTCAGCACAGCCCCAGAAGCTCTCTGAGCACTGGGGTCCAGGCCTACCCCTGACTCATTTGGTCATTCATTCAACTAGCGTCTATTTAAAAACCTAGTTTCTTCCAGCCACTCTCTAGGACCTGGGTATCTAGCAAGGAATGGCTTCCACTCATGGGAGTCACCATCTCCCAGGGGGCAAGGCACACAGATGGGTGAATGCAGTAGGGGATGGTGGGTGGAGGGGAGGGATGAGTAGGGTGGGTATCTAGGGTATACAACTCACTGACATATTCCAGAAGTTTCCTGAGAGTGGCCCCAGTTGCTGGCAGCTAGAACCAACTCAATGAATGACACATTCATGGGCTGGTTTCTCCTCTCCTGTCCCACTCTTTCCAGTCCGCCCACCCCGAGATCATTTCCCCCAAATAGAATACCTGCAAGCGAGCCCTTGGTCTAGGAGCTAGTGGAGGGGATTGCAACTGGGGAGGGGGAGGTACAAGCCAAGAGAGGGAGGGCTGGAGGGTGTCCTAGAGCCCCTAACTCCTGACTCCCAAGCAGGGATAGAGTAGGCGAGGGAAGGAACTGGATGGGGTCCCCCATTCCCGGCCCCAGGGCAGACACCGGGCCCCCAGCCACAGCTATTAGAGGGAACACGGTGCCTCCCATGAGCTCTGAGGGGTTCACTCAGGTGGGGAACGCTGGTGAGAGAGAGGTGGCGCTGGAGAAAGTGGCCAAGTTCTGACCACCAAGACCTTGAACGCCAGCCAGGGCCGTCATGCCAGAGGCACAGAGGAGCGCTGGGAATAGGAACACAAGGCACAGCCTTTCTGCACAGGGGCCTGTCTGTGTCTCACCCGAGGCTGTGCTAACCAGGAGTCACGCACTGTCACCCGGGCTCACTGAGTGAGCTACTGGCATTTCCCCGTGTCCAGGTGAAGACACTGAGGCACAGGGAAGTAGGCCACCTGCCCACAGGCACTCGGCAAATAAGAGGTGGAGGCGGGTTGTGGGCGCGGGAAGGGGGCTCCAGAGGCCATGCTCTCAGCCACCAGACTCTGTGGCCTCCCCTCCAGCCTCCGGGAACAGCCCCCTTGCCCTGGATCAGGGGCTCTCCCCCCTGGGTGGCTCTGCACGCAGGAGCTATCTGGAGACATTTTTGGTCACAGCTAGGGGACGATGGTGCTGCTGGCGCCTGGTGGGTAGAGGCCAGGAGCGCTGCTAAATGCCCCACGGTGCGTGTCCCACGGTGGGGAGCACCGACCCCCACCCCCAGCCCAAGAGCGGAAGAGTCGCCCAGGTCCACCTGTCGGGGTGCCAAGGAAGCCGAGAGGCCCGGCGCCAGGTGGTGCTGTCTGTACCCACAGCTCCTCTCTGGGCTTCGTCTCCTGTCGTGGTGAGAGCTGAGTGGCATCAGGTCAGGACCAAGGCGGGGAAGAGAGACGGAGGCAGGAGGAGGCTCACCCCCGCTGCGCACGGTGCCCCCTGGAGCTTCCAGGACTGCGGCAGGTGCCAGAAGGGGGGTGTTCCCGCTAAGGCATTACGTGCATTTGATGGTTCAGCACCAGGGTCATGACAGACAGACAGACACTGTCTGGGCTCACCCAGGGCACGTGCAGAGCCAGGAGAGCCGGCCAGCGCCCCCGACACCCGAGCATCAAGCAGCACAGGGCGCTTTTGAATCGGGAGGATCCGGGCTGCTGTGGAAATTCCACCGGGGGACCATCAGAGCAATAATACCCGGATCCGGGGCGGGGGGAGACCCTGGCGCTGCCGTGCAGCTCGAGAGGTCAAAGAGACCTCCAATTGACTTTATGAAGCTGACATTTTTGACATTTACAGCAAGGTAAAGAAAAACAGGGCCGGGTGGGAGTCGCAGAGCTCTGGGCCAGGCCGAGCAAGCAGGAGCCCGGGGATGGGGTCGGGCCCTCAGCGGGAAGGAAGCCCCAGGGGGCCTGCCATTTCGGCTTGCAGCCTCTCGAAACCGCCCGCTGGTAGCAGGGGCTGCCCATCCAGCAGCTCAGCTTTTCCCGTTCACAGAGTGACAATAGGAGGGCACAGGGTCTGACAAACGAAAGCATGCGAGGCTCCCCTAGAAAACCCATCTTCGGGGGGTACCTCTGCCCTGCCCTGTACTGAGCCGGGCACCCCCGCCACACCTCTCTGCACCCCTGCTTCCCCAGCCCTGGCCCAGGCGGCCTCACCCACACTCAGCTCACCTGGGTGCTCAAAGCCGCAGTCCCAGAGTCCCAGCGCTCACAAACGCACTGGTGCTCCTAGAGCCTCTGTTTGGTTCCCTCCCACGTGAGCAGAGCCAGACACCAGTTAATGGGGAGGGACAGAAGTGATCGGTAACTGCCACTGCAATAGGGAAAAGACTTCAGCACAGACAGAGCTGAGCTTCTGTTTACAGCCAGGGGATGGGGCATCTTAAAGGGAGTCTGAGGGAACAGGAGAGGGCTCTGAGCCCGGGGGCTCAGGGGGGTCAGGGAAGTGCACGAGGCAACAGGCAAGAGGGAGTGGCCCTCCACGGGGACCCTCCCTGGCTTTGCTGCCTGGGCCTCCTCCCCTCCCCCAGAGGCTGTGATGACTGGAACCCTCAGTTTTCCGGCAGCCTGGAGCTTTTCCAGGCAGGCACTCTGGAGGGGGCCACAGTCACCCTAGGGATGCACCCGTGAGCTGTAAGAAACTACGTTCTTGCTTATCCGGGTCTCTATAGGCCATAGTGGAGGCTTAGTCAAGAAGAGGGGCTCAGAGCAGCCTGACTGGGGTTTGGTCAAGGAGCGGGGTCCTTGTCGGTATCCACAAGCCACCAAAATACCTGACTTCAGACTCCCGTACCCTCCCTGGGGTGGCTCCGACTCAGACCGTGCAGGCCGCATCCCATTGTCACATCACCGTCCACCCCTCTGCTCAGTGGGCCCAGCCACCCCGACCTGACAATCCGTCCAGATCACATAGTGTGGCCGGAGATGTGGCTCCAGCATGAGGCCGCATCGTGGCTGCTGACTGACACCCAGCGTCCCAGAGAACCATCGTGCACACGGCCAGACATCCACCCAGGGTCAGACTTCCCTACTGGCAGCTCTGCTCTGTGCGGGGAAGAGCTCCCACCTGCTCCCCGTGCCAAACCCACCTCTACGCCCCTCCCCAGACACGCTGAGGGGGAAGCTTGCCAGTCAGGCCGGGGTACCTGCGAGACCCAGGCTGGGCCCTGGTTCCTGGGGAGCGGGCTCACCGTGGTGAAGGATCCCCGCCTGGCCTCTCCTGCACTTCTTGCCGCCGATGGAGGGAGGCTGTGGCCCCTCAGGACCAGCCAACCCCTTGATCCTGGGTGCCCCATAGCGGCTGTGTCCTTGGGGCTGGCCTGAATTGGCATGTGCCTCTTCTCCGTAGGCCGTGTCGGTGTGCCGATCTGCAAGCGGCAGAGGTACAAAATAGTAGCCTCTTCATTAGATAGACAGTTACTTCTTCTTCATCTCACTCTTGGAATGTAGGAAGTCTGGAGCTCCTGCTGGGGTTTCTTCCCATCGAGGCTCCTCTGTCTTGTCATCCTACCCCGTGCAGCCTCCTCTCCTAAGACCATCTCGAGGTCCTGGGAGGCTGGCACAGCACCAGCCAACAGGCCCTGCCACCGGCTCACAGGAACGGAGGGAATGTCTGAAGAGGAAACAAAGGGCCCTGAGCCCACTGTCTTTTCAGGAAGGCCCTGGAAGTGGCCACACCGTACTTCGTCATTTATATCTCGTTGATGAGATCGTAGCTAAGCATCCAGGGAAACTGGGGATGTGATCTTTCATTTGGGTGGCCAGCGCCCAGATAGGAATCGGGGCCCCCGTTACCAAGGAAAGGAGGAGAAAGGGTTTTAGGACATAAATAACAGCCTCTGCTAGGTGGGTGGCGTGAGCCAGGGTCTGCCCCCACCAAGCCTGCCAAATTTGTTCTCTTCCTGTGCACAGCTGAGCAAATACTGGTACCAAAAATTTGGCTGCCAGGGTGAGGGAAGTGGGAGGCCCCACTTAGACCTCCAGGTCTCTGCCCCACGCTCGCAGCCAGCCTCCCCCAGAGCTCCATGCTGGGGGGTGGGCGCTCTCAAGAGCAGCCCTGCTTCCCACGCTCCTCTGGCCCTGGGTTGAGGCTCTCCTGGGCATTCTGGGTGCCCCCTGGGATACCATTCCACCCCTCTGAGCCCTCTGCCTAGAGCTCTTTCTCCAACCCCTCCTACAGCCAGCTTCTTGTTATTCGGGTCTCAGCCTCCTTCCTGGGCCTCTCCTGGCTTCGTCTACCTCTAGCCATCGTGGTCCATGCCCCATTCTGTCTTCTCCGCTGTGCTCTCCACATGTCCTCATTTGGCTCATCTTAATTTGTCATCCATCCCCCCACCCTGTGAATAAACTCCAGGATGTGTAGATCCTGCCTCTGTTCCCTTCAGCATCTAGAACAGTGCCTGGTGCCTATAAGGTGATCGATAAATATGTGTGAATGAATGGTTGATAGATTAATGAGTGAGGGAGGGAATGCATGAATGAATGAAACATTGGGACCCTTCCTCTTACTCTCACCAGCACGTGCCTTGATGCTCCTTGCCGCAGCCTGCCACCCCACCTGTTCTACTGCCAAGACTTTCTCCCATCCAGGTAGGCTCTTGAGTGAGTCTTGAGCTCCCTGGCTGCCCCTGCAAGGCTCCAGGGTAGTATGGGAACCTGAATGGGGGTGCTCTTGGCCCTCAATTTCAAGGTTCCGGGGTCTGCTCCACTACCCACTAGCTGGATGATTAGAGGAAGTGACTTGACTGTTCCTAGTCCCACTTTCCATGCTGCAGCAGAGGAGCAAACCAGTGTCTTCACCTGGTCATCGGGCTCCAAGTCACGTGTGTTTGACTCCAGGACATGGTGGCATTTTCATGTTGGTTCAGCCCTCCTCCTCCTCCTCCTCCTCCTCCTCCTCCTCCTCCTCCTCAGGTGTCCTGAGACCAGCCCTCAGCCTCTTCATGACAAAGTTTCATGATTGTTCATCTTAAGAGGAAACACTTAGGCATGCTCTAGCCCTATGGGTTAGAGTCTCAAGAAGAACCCACTTTTCCTCACCTCGAGGAAGGAAGAGTTCAGGCATGATGAAAAGGGTTCAGCACTTGGGATCAGTGTGACAAAACCAGTTCACCCCACTTACAGTATGATTTTATACAAGTAACTGCCCACCCTAGAGACCCCCAACCATCCTGGAGACCCCCACCAGCACAAATGTCCTCCCTCTTCCCTCTCCCTAACTTGCATAAGTTAGAATAACCCTCTTCTTCCCATGGTACTTTGTATATTCATCTACTACAGCACTTATCTTGCTGACTGTGGCCAGCTCTTTAGTGCATTTATTCATCCACCCATCCATCCATCCACCCATCCATCCCTCCATCCATCATCCATCCAACCACCCATCCATCCACCCATCCATCCATCCAACCACCCATCCATCCACCCATCCATCCATCCAACCACCCATCCATCCATCATCCATCCATCCATCCATCCATCCATCCACCCATCCATCCATCTGTCATCCATCCTCCATCCTCTTTCATCCAGTCAGCAAGCATTTTCTAAGTACCAGTACCTACTGGGGAGAAAGAGACAAACAAGGGTATGGTCTTGACTCCCATGGACCTCAGCCCGTGCCCATGAAGTGGGGTAAGCAAGAATGGGCTGGCCACGACAGACACTGACCGCAGCATTGGTGAAACTTGAGAAGATCCTCTGGAGCAACGGGGCTAAGTGTTCCCAGAGCCTAGGCATCAGGAAAGAAGGGGATATGGCCCTGTGGGAGAGGGGAGAGGCGTGGACACTGGGGAGGATGCAGTGCCTGGGACAAACCAGCGTTTCGTACGCAGCCATTACCCTCTGGCAGGATGAGTTAAATAAAGCATGATAACAAAAATATGATGTATTGTTAAGGACCATGCTACGTGCCGTACCCACATTATTTCCTCAAATTTTCTGAAGTTTGGTCACAGGGTGACTTATCTCTGCTTTACAGATGAGGGGACAGGTAAGCGCTTTCTAGGAACATGTCCCAAGGCCACACAGGTAGTCAAAGACAGCATCAGAGCTCAGGCGAAGAGCCACTGACTCTGCCACTATTGCTCTCACTCTCAGGCTGCATGCCAGCCATCAAGAGTTTGCACGGGGAGAGGAAGACAGATGGGGCAGAGGCAGGGGCAGGAAGCTCTGCAGGGCACCATGCCCATGGCAAAGGGAGCCACTGAAGGCTACTGAGCAGAGCAAGACCACATCTGACTTGTAACCTGGACTGGGGGCTCTTAGGAAGCAGCAGCTGGGTGCATTCATCTCCAGGCCCTCAACCCCCAGCACATAGACTAGCACAGAGAACGTTTGCTGCATGACTGAAAAAAAAAAAAAAATCAAGGAATTCATGAATGAGCAAAGCAGTGGTGTGGTCTGACTGGAATCAAAGTGTATCTCTTAGGATTAGGTTTAGTGGTATGTGATAGAAATTCCATAATAGTGCCTTAAACAAGGTGGAGTTGGTCATCTACTCTGCAAAGAATGCCCTAGGCAGGGAGTCTGAGCTTGATCCAGTGTTCCCAAAGGGCGAGGGACTAACTCTTCAAAGTTGCTGCCCTACCATGGCAGCACGTGGCACCTATTGTGCAGGTCACCTCAAGGCCCAGAATGGGTACTGCGGTTCCAGCCATTACACCACCATTCCAGGTAGCAGGAAGCAGAAAAGGAAGGTGTAGAATCTCCCCTTGGCCCTTTAGGAGACTTCCCAAAGTTGCCATACCACCAGGGATACCAGATGCCATACCAGATGCCATTGACCAGAACCCCTGTAACACCAGGGAAGGCTGGAGTAGCCGTCCTTCAGCTGGGGCCATGGCTGTCCTGCACCCACGCTATTGTCAAGGAGAAGAGCGGGAGAGGGTGCTGTTGAGCACAACCAGCAAACTCTGCTCCTAGAAGCGAGTGGCTCTGTGCAAACCGACGTGCAGACGGCATCTCTTCCCGGGGACGGAAGTGCCCCTTCCCCTCCTGGGGAAGCAGTTATCTTCGGCCGGGCCCGGAAGAGGAGCGCATGGCAGCTATTCGAGGAGATTGCATCTGCCTGATAAATGGAAGCCACTGAACCCCAGTGATTGCCTGTGAGGCTGGAAGATAGGAGGTCTGGGCTGGTTCCGGGCCGCTGTCCCCGGCGGAGCCTCCTTATCGCCGCCGCATCGGGGGCTCCCTGACAAGACCCATTAAGGGGCCGGGCCAGGTTCCACGGGAGCCCTGGAGCTGGCTGCTCCGAATGGGTCGCTGTCCCACAGCGACGATGACCAGGCTCAGGCCAGCCCGGGTGCCCCGGAGGGTCCCAGAGCGCACCCCGAGGCTCCTGCGCGCCCCCGCCTCCCGCAGACCTCCCAAGCCCTGGTCCACGACAGGCTGGCCAGATCCAGAGGCACCTCCCACAGTGACCCCCATCCCCACGTGCAAGGGGATGGGCCTGGAGCCTGTGGGGCAGTGCTGGGGGAGCCCCGGCGGGAGGTGAGCGTGGCCGAGGCTGGACACGGCGTGTGGGAAACATGAGCCGGGCGGCGGTGGGCCAGGCTGGAGCCTGGCTCCTGGACGGGGCTGATCCCAGGTTTCTGTGACCCAAAGCCAGGATGTCATCCACAGACGGGGGCTCACGGCTGGATTCATCCCCCTTGGCTCCCGGGTCCCCTGCCATGGTGGCCAGAGGCCACTTCCCGCCTGCCCCACTAAGACCAGGCCGGGCTTCTGGTTTCGAAAAGAGTTTTCGACAGTCCTTCATTTGTCCTTAAGGAGGGTGGCAACGTGGGCCTCATTATTGGGGTGCAGACAGGGCAGAGATGTCTGTCCAAGCGCTCCAGGGCGTGAGGGGTGTTGCTGAAACTAGGACATCTAATATCCGGGGAGGAGGCTGTCACTAAGACAAGGGGACTTCGGGGGAGGAGCTCCCCTCCTGGCGGCCTGCACACTTTTGTCTCCGGCCCTCTGGGTCCAGATCCAGCTGAGACTGTTACTGAGACATGGTCAGCGCCCGCCTGGGTGCTCCCCAGGGAGGCCACAGCCTCCCGATGTCAGGTGCCTACCCCAGCTTCCCAACCCGAAGCCCTGGGCAGGTGACACCTGGGGTGGATGCCGGTGGAATCCAGGGACTGGGCCACCTTTGTGCTCAGCCAGTGTGAGCCAGCCCCATGCTCTCCGCTGGTTCCCAGGGGAATGACGGGGTGTCAGCCACCTCCACCCTGCTTGGGCAGGCGAGGAGGAGAAGCAGCTGGCAACAAAGGCCAGTCGTAGCCCCCGGGCGCCAGCGACAGGATTGAGGAAGACAGGACGTCCGCTGTCCCTGCAGACCCCAGCAGCAACAGCACAGACAGTCCCTCAAGTTCCACCCCAGCATCTTGTTCTTTCTGAGGCAAACAAACATCCCCCAAGGAGGATCACCTGGGAGTGCCGAGGGCCTTGATTTCGTCGCCTGTAAAATAGGTATGAACATCCCGCCTGCCCAGGGTGAAGAGGCTGTGACAGCCCGTAGGAGAGATTGCCAGCGTCGTGGCTGGGACAGTGTGTACGGCCCCAAAGTGTCCGGGGTTGTGGGTCGGAGCCTCAAGTGTGGCAGCTTTTGGGGTCCAGCCAAGCCAAGGAAGG
Source organism: Canis lupus familiaris (assembly GCF_011100685.1). Lineage (NCBI taxonomy): Eukaryota > Metazoa > Chordata > Mammalia > Carnivora > Canidae > Canis > Canis lupus. The sequence continues at coordinate 29,235,229 of NC_049225.1, forward strand.
TCAGCTGAGGTGAGGGGAGCTGCCTGTCTCCCTCGCAGGGCCATCCTGCCACCGCCGCCACCCCGGTGCCTGCACGGCCTGTTCATCCATGGAGGGTTCCGAAGCAAGGGGCCTCATCCTTGGGGCTGCTGTCAGGTGGAGTTGGGTGCCGTTGGGTGGAGGGAAAGAGGCTGGCCTGAGAGCTGGAATTGGGCTTTGTGGGAAGGAGATGGAAGCTACCCTGAGTGGGGTGAGGTGGGTGCCCTGAGGCAGAACGTGAGACCCGGTGGCCTGCTGCAGAAGAGCACCTCCCTCCCCAAAGCACCTGCTGTTGCCACCATCACTTGCCCAGCCTTTGAATGACATGCTTTCTATTTCGTAAAGCCACTGCTCATCCTTACTCTGTATTTGGTCCCCTCTAAGGCACATACGATGACCCACTTTAAAGATAAAAAAGTGGGGTTCAGAGGAGACCCCATCGTTCATGATGGATGAGCCAGACAGGTTCCCCCTTTGCCTTGTGTTCTCTGCATGCAAATGACAAGTCTGGTCCCAGAAAAGCCCAGGCCGCACCTGTCAAGGGAAAGAAAAGGAAGAAACTTAATCAAGGACGCCGAATACCATTTGTGCGCGTGGGTTACGTGTAGAGAGAGACAGTGAGAACCAGTGATGAACTCCTGCTGGACATTCTGTTAACAAGTTTATTTTGTACTCCTGAGTGTTTCCTGCATTTCTGACAGTATTACTTTCATGATTAGACATAAGTGTGGAGCAACAAGCGCTGGGAAAATAGTTTTAAATAATGAGAGCGGGCAATTGGGTTGTAGGGGAATCGGCATGGATTTGGAATCCGGAAGCTAGGCTTCCAGCTCGGAGTCTCTCCGTGCCTGGCTGGGTGACCTTGGCCACGCAGCCTGCCTCTCTGGACTGCAGTTTCCTCATCCTCAACGCAAGCACTGGCCTGGAAGCTCTAGAGGGGCCTTTCTCCACTGGCTCTCTGTCTCAAGAATAGTCACTTCGGGGGTCCCTGGATGGCTCCGCAGTTTAGCACCTGCCTTTGGCCCAGGGCTCACGTGATCCTGGAGACCCGGGATCGAATCCCACGTTGGGCTTCTGCATGGAGCCTGCTTCTCCCTCTGCCTGTGTCTCTGCCTCTCTCTCTCTATCATGAATAAATAAATAAAATCTTAAAAAAAAAAAAAAAAAAAGAACAGTCACTTCGAAGGAGAAAGTACAGCAGGGATTTCTCGTCCGAAGCTCTAAAAGCCCCGACACCCAAACCCACCCTTTCTGTCTTAGGGATCGGAGTCAGGGCACAGCCACAGCCCCTCCCTGCTGCGGGGAGAGACAGAGGACGCAGGTCCCTGTGTATCTGACATGTTGTTTCCAGCTGCTGCTAACGTGTCATTAGCAGGATTTTCCTAAACCTTACGTCCACTTTCCAACGTTGCACCGACCGGGCACAGTGGCCCCCTTGTCCTCCTCCCAGGCCCTCCAGGACCCCGGGCCTGAAGAAGAAAGAATGCGCTCGGGTTTCTGACCAGAGCCCTGCCTCTCCTAACGGGCTCCGTGCAGGTTACAGTTCAGAAGCCTCACCGAGACGTCTGGACGCGCTGATCCCTGCTTTCGCTCTGGGGCTGTGTCTCTACGACTTCCAGATGTTTACACAGCTGGCTGGATTACTTAACTGCATTGACATCATACACCTTGATATTTCCTCTGCACAGAAACGGTTCAGATGGGAAAGAGACTGGCTATTGAGAATCCGTGCGCCGCGGAACTAACCGAAATAACATTCCAGCTCACGGAGGAGGCTTGGCTTGCCTTGCGCGGCCCCCCACGAAAGTGCGTGGGCCTCGGTTTCCCCGTCTGTCCATTGAAGGGGTGGGTCTGGACTGCTCCAGAGTCCCTTTGGGTGCACAGAGGAGATGTGAAGTTGACAGGTTTTGATCCCGCGTCCTGGAATGGACTATCAATTTCGTTCCATGGGTAACAACTCGGAGAGCACGCACGGTGAGCCAGGTGACGGGGTAGGACTAGAGAGACGCGGAGATGGAAGTACTGATGTGCTGGCGACTGTCCCTGAGTGACCCCTCTGTGTCAGGCTCTGTGCCAAGGGCCCCTTTCTTATCTCTTGGAGGTGGAGATAAAGGGATCGACGCTTGGAGACGTTAGTGAGTTCCCCTCAGGTCATAGGAGCTGGTGCATTCAGGGATTCCAACCCACGTGAGATTGATTCCAGAACCCAGACCCCCAGGCATCACTCCGCACTGCTGTCCAAACATTTCCTGCCCTCACAGCCCTTCTTGTCCACACAAGGGCTATGAGTCAAGTAAAGAGTGAACACCTGCACTGCCGGAACCCGGCAAGTGCCACAGCCAAGGCATCCTTCGAGCACTAGGAGGGCCCTGGCCTTATGGGGAAGACTGTTTGGGGCAGGGGCCATTTGGGCTGGGCTTTGGCGGCTGAGCAAGAGTCCGTCTGGCGGAGGCAGCTTGCGGGACGACCTACGCTGTCGCCAGCTAACGGCAGAGGCAGGACCTGCACAGGCAGCTTCCACAACCTTCTGATTTCAGGCACAGCAGAGGGTCCTAAGTCTTACAGACACTCTGGATGACAGTGGCCTCCTGGCGCAGCCTCTCCCTGCCCGTCGACTCCATAGGCCAGGCTCAGGGCCTGCCTGGGTCTGTGCCTGGCACCTGGCACCGAGCAGGGCACAGTCCGTACTCGCGGGACAAGTCAGCTTTCGTTCTGGGCACAAATAGCCACCATTTGTTGAGGGTTGTGTGCCAGGCCCTATGTGAAGTCCTCTCCGTGCAGCATCTCCTTTAATCCGCCCAAAGCCACGGTCTGAGTAAGGAGTTATTATTTTCCCTACTTGACACACGAGGTTAAACAACTTGTCCAAGGTCACGCAGCGAGCAAGTGGTAGAGTCGGGATTCGTGCCCAGGCCTGTGGGACTTCAAAGCCCGTGGCCTTCACCCCCTCTGCCACCGGTTTCTCTTTGTTGTGGCCTCGCTGCCCTCTGGGTCCCCCAGGGAGAGAGGCTCTTGCAAGCAGGCCCAAGGTACCACAAACCTTTCCAGCACATCCTGCCCCTTAGTCCTCCAACATCTGTTTATCATTTCCCTGCTCCGGAGCCGGCCGGGCCCTGCCTCCCGCCTCGCCGTAATTCAGATGTCAGGGAGGATGGAAGCCAGTGCCTGGTGACCGAGCATCTGAACCGGCAGGGAGGAAGGATGGCCTGGCCCACGCCCGTGTTTGCATTGTCGGCCCATAGCATGGCACTTGTCATGCCACCCAAGCCTCCCCAGGCTTCTCGCCCTGGCCTACCAGATGGGCCCCCCCGCCACCGCCCTCAACTCTGAGGAAGGTGAGAGGAGGGGTGCCCTGCCTCCCCTGCCCCTCCTCACTGGCCTCCGTCTCCTCCTCCCCCAGATACCACTCCTCCCTTTTTCTGCTGCAAGCCTCCACCGGGATGGAATTCCTCTTCCTCTTTTGAGCAAGAACAGGGGCAGTTCTGGAAAGTTCTGAAAGTAGCCTTTTTTTTTTTTTTTAAGGCCCGCTCTCTAAAATGTTTGCCCTTGAGAGATGTCCTGCAGAAAAGGGAGAAGGAGGAGGAGGAGGAGGAGGGGAAATAGCAGGAGCAGCAGCTTAGGGGAGGTGTTGCGTGCTCCGTTCTGCTCTTGCAGGTCTCCCATGTGCACTAGAACCACGCAGGCACTGAGAAGTCCTGCAGCATTTCCCAAGTCATGCTTTATCCTGAGAATACTTGTTCTGAATGTGAGAGCACAGGCCTAGGCTGGAGGGGAAACCGAGGCTCAAGCAGGAGACACCTCCTACAAGGGCACACACCCAGCAACATTAGACCCCCTTCTCTGGAGACTTGGGTGGTGGAGCACCTCCCCTTGCCACGTGCTCTGGGCTTCTCTCAGTGATGCACCTCCTCACTTGCTCAGGGATTCCCAAACCCATTCAGCAACCCTACAAGGGACTTTTCCTAGAAGACCAAGGGTGAAAATAAGGCCAGTGTGGGGACGACTACAGGGGGGGCGGGGGTGGACTCTTTACAAGCACGTCTCACGTCTGCAGAGCTGCCCAGGACTGTGGGAACCCCCTGTCACTGAAGGTATGTAGGGCCAGACAGGCTGACTGGCCGAGGAGCCCAGCCTCAGAAGCAGGGTCAGCCCCTTCCTACCTTTCATGTCTAGGACACTGGGAATGCACGCCGGGAAAACAAGTGGCCCCGGGTAGGCCTTCCAGGAGCCAGGCTGCATGACGGCCGCTACCACGTTTCAGCACCCAGATAGGCTTCCCTGCCTGGCTACCCGGCCAGAAGGGAGCACAAGGACATTTCCTATGCGGATCTGTCCCCAGGGCCCGGATATGTCTTGTCCCTAACAGGAACTAGATGCAGATTGATTGAGTACGTGTGAAATTTTGGTCGGTGGCTATTGCAGGTTGGGCTGTCTGGGGAGCAGGCTCTGAGCTGCAGGTTGGCATGGGATGTGAATTAGGTTCTCGGGATTCACACCTGCCTGAGAAGGGAAGAAAGTAGGAAGGAGCTGAGGGAGAAATGGGGCAGGGATGCAGGAGCAGCAAAGCCTAAGCTGGCCCGGTGGGGAACTCGGAAGCTGGTGGCCCTTCAGAGTGGTTCTGAGTTTAGGCAAAGGGACGGGGCTCCTCCCTGTCCATGTGGCTGGTCAGTGAGGGGCTGTGACCTTGACAGCTTTCCTTAGCTACGTGGATCCCTAAGGAGGGCTGACCGTGGAGTGCTCTCAGCTAATAACCTCCCAGCAGCTGGAGAATTAAGTTCTTTGGTCCCATAGGGGAGACCTGCACACCCTATGGGACAGGATGTGAGACTCCCATACTGTAACCCCTTCCCCGTGGCCTTGCCACCCCCCAGCCCCCCCCCACCCCCGATCTCAGCCTCCCTCTCTCCTCCTGGCCCCTCTGCCCAGGCCCACTGTGCCCCTTCCTCCTCCAATTTCCCTTGGGGCAGGCCAGGGGCTCCTCCAAGGGGCAAGCCTTCCAGAGAGGTGCTAGAGCAGGATGTGGTCACGCTCCATGTTCAGCCTTGGACTCCAGACACACGGAGCAGAGAGCCCTGAGCTGTCCCCAGCAGGATACACACCTGGGCTCCCCTTGACCCTGTGACTACTGCGGGCAGGAAGGCGCATTTGATGCCACCCCCCGCCCCTGCACTTCCCCTCCACCACCTTCCAGGTCCTTCTTCTTTGAGCTTTGGACTCAGACTCTCCACACTTGGATTCTCTGCACTCTTATCACTCAGGAAGCTCTGGCCCTTCCCCGCCTTGCCTGCTGCCTATTCTGGACCCGGCCCAGCCGCCCTGCTGTGGATGGCGAAGCCAGGCACCCCCAGCCGCTGCAGCTGACCTGAGGGGCACCACCGGGTTGTGGAGAAACTGAGCCTGGCGGGACCACTAGCCCAAGTTTAAGGAGATGAATAAGTGTATGCTCTGCTGTAGGACCTTGTGTCTCCCAGCACCAGTTTCTTCACCAGTAAATGAGATCGATGAGAGGCGCCGAGGAGGCCCCTGGTAACTGTTCTCAGGTGAGCAAGCGTGAGCATGGCGTGGGTGATGCGGCCTGGTGGCATGGGCCAGCAAAGGTCAGGCCAGGGCTGGTGTTGGGGAGAGTCAACAGCGTAGCGGTTGAGGACAAGGGCCAGCCTGGCGCGATCCATCATCGCGCACCAGCTGGGGGACGTGGGCACATTGCCACACCTTCTGCTGTTTGCTCCCTCTTTGTGAAGCTGGGATGACAGGACTCATCTCAAGGGGCACTTCACAAATTCAAGCATGTGCAGCAGGGTCGACAGTATGCTCAAGGTAGCTCGGCTCTGAGTCACAGACCCCCCCATCGCCCCACGCAGCCTGCCTCATCCCCTGTGGGATGAATACTCTGCATCATTTCATGAAGGCACTTGAGGTCCAGACCTGTCGGTGCAGCCTGTTTGCTTACACTTGGAGTCCGAGCTGGTCCCTCCTGCTTTGAGCCCTCCAAGAAGCCGGTGGGGTTCCAGGGAGGAAGAAACGGATTGCTCAGGCAGCCGCTTTCCCCTGCTGTTCTCTGAGCTGGATGGAGGCCCCATTAGTGAAACAGCCCGGCCTTCCCCAGCAGGAGAGGATCCTGGGCATCCCAGAGCAGCCTGGAGCTGTGGGAGTGCCCAGCCCCTAATGGAAGGGGATGGCAATCCAAAACACCGTCCATTAGCAGCGTCTGCTGTGACCCCAGCTGCTACCCCCAGAGGGCATCTTGCCATCTCCCAGTGCCAGTCTCTGCCGAGGTGGACACTTGCCACTCCTAGGATTCCTCGTTAGCACTGATGGAGATTCTCATGCTGCAGGAGGACTTGGCCGCATGTCACAAAGGGCTTTTCCCAGTAGGCTGGTGAGAAGGGAGGGAGGGGCACTGGGTGGGCAGTGGGTGGGCTGGTCTCCCAAGGGGAAGCTGTTGGTTAGTATACAGGGACCCCTTGCACTTCGGTGGCCCCAGCCCACAGCTGGCCGTGCAGTAGTGGGAGGATCCCTATGTAGAACCTGAGTGGTTTGGGAGCCACCTCTTCACGGTCTGGTGGTTGGCGGTGGTTGGGGAAGTCTGTTCAGTTCCACACTGGGCCCCGATCAGCAAGGGACGTGGAATAAAGGCCAGCTCCCAGATGGGGTATGTGTAGGAACTAGGGCATTAGGAACTCTGCCAGAGGGGCTGGCCAAGGGGCAGGGCTCCAGGCACAGCGCATGGGATGGGGTGGAGGTTGGGCGCACGCACATCAGTCATCATCCAGGGAAGGGCGATCGTGCCTGAATGGGCCCACAGGGGTGAGGGAAGGAGGAGATCAAACCCCAGCACAAGGCTTAATAAAATAGCAGGAAAATCTTTGTGAATCACTGACCGAATTGCATCATTCAACTGCTTAAAACCTCCCAACGGCTGCTCGGAAGCCTATGTGCCCTGGAAGCTTCTTCACTCTACCTTGCACCATCTTCTTCTCCTCCCTATGGCTGGCCACTGCTAGTTTCTCTCCATTCCTCCAAATGCTACCACACTTTCCCCACCTCAGAGCCTTTGCATATGCTGCTTATCTGGCAGGAAAGCTCTACCTAGCTGCCTCAGACTTCAATACCAGCCCCCATCCTGCACTTCTCAAAGTCTTGACATAAATATCAACTCCAGGGAAGAACCATCCCTGCCCATCTTGTCCAAAATTATCCCCACCACCCCATTGTCATCTGTTTTAGCATCCCATTTTACTTCCTATAGGCCTCTTACCATAATTTATGCTTATTTTATTTGGTAGTTGGCTCATCTATCTCTGCAGGAGGGTGGGGACCTCCTCCTCTGTTTCCTTGTCCTCTCCCTTCTTCTCTCTCTCTCTCTCCCTCTTCCATTATCTCCAGCCCCGAATATTCAGGAAGCTTTCAGTGAGTGCCGGCTATTATTTCTACTATTTTAGTACTGCCATGGTGGTTATTACTGCAGGAGGGCAATAAATATCCCTTGAATGTCGAGTGAATACGGAGACTCACTCCAGGCCCCACTAGCTGGAGGGGCTGCAACAGCAGATGTGCGGCAGGTCCTCGGTGGGCGGGGAACCCCTCGCTGCCCACGTCTGCCCCCCGGGGCCGTTCAGGAGGCCATCTCTCCCTCCCGTGCGAGCCCCTGGCCCACGATCACTCCAGGTTCCATCCTGCCTCTTCCAGGCTTGCCCGGCTGCTGGAGTCATCCCGGCGATTTCCCCCCAGCACACATACTGTCATCTCTTCACCGTGAACTGTATTTAAAATGTAAATAAAAAAAGGCTTTTAGGAGATTTAACTGTTTCCCTTGGTATTTAAATTATTCAATTATAACTAAAGCTATTAAAATACAGTTAATTAAAATTGTTAGATTGTTTTCCTTTGCACTGATCACAGCATTGCCCGACTTCTCCCTCTAGCTGTTTAATTCCTATTAAAAATGATAATGCCTCGCTTTATTCATAAATGCAGCAACCTTCCCGCACATTCTTCAAGTGATCTCCTCAATACAAACCGAGCTGTTTTCTTTTCTTCTAGCAGTGAAGCGGAAATTCTGCTATAGTCTTTAGAGGTTTAATCAGCAGTAAAAGGACTCAAAATTTAAACATTAGCATTACCGAGTCACAACAAATAATACAGCCCCCTGTAAAAAACCGTCTAACTCTGACGCAACGTAATGTCATTAGAGACCAAAGGAGAACCCTGAGGTTTAATAAAAGGTGGGACCTAAATAAAGGTTTCATTACTCACAACATAAAATTACTGAATCCACACGTTAAATATTTTATTTGAAAGGTTTCATGGCATTTCTAGTGGGAATAGCTCTGTGGTGGAAGTACAGATGGGTAAGTGCTGCCGGAACAAGAGGAGAAAAAAAAAAAAAAAAAAAAAAAAAGAAGGGAAGAAAAGAAAGCTTCCAGGACCAGCTCATATCTCGTGGAGCTTGGCGTGTTTAAGATGACGCACCCTGAGAAACTAATTGGTTATAGTGTTTAAACTCCTGGGCCATGTGTTCACACAATGATAATGGCTGTTCCAGGTAATGGTGGGCAAGGTGGCAAAGGTATTTAACTTTCTAGAATGTAGCAGGTGCCACCTCCGGCATTTGGAGTGATTTGTGAACCACATGTGGTGTGTGCATGCGGAGGCGGCGAGTCCCCGTAGCCCCCAAATGCAGAGAGGGAGGGTGCGGTGCAGCAATCAGCCGAGGTCGGTCCACATCGACTGGCTGACTAGACTTCTGTGCTAGGACGGGCCCAGGCAATAGCATCTTGGCCCTCAGGAGCCCACAGCCCTTGCACACCGCGCATGGGGTAGATGTTCAGAGAGGACTGGCCCCAGGAAGTTCTTTCTGTGGGACGAGGAGGCCCCGAGGGAGGCTTGGTGCTCCAGCTGGCTGAGTCATTCTCCAGCAGCCGAGAGAGAGAAGCATGAGGGAAGATTAAGGCTGAGAGGCGGGAAGGAGCTGGCAGGCCTGGGACGCTGGGCATCTGTGAGAGCCTGGGACACAGGTTGGGCGAAAGAATGTGGTAGGAAAACCTAAATTTAGGAACTTGATCAAGAAAGGCCCTGATCATCATCCTTAGGGGTTTTGACTTGTACTCTGAGAGTTGCCTAAAACCTAAGACCCACACAAAGCCTGTCAAACACGTAAAGGTCACAGCACTGAGGGCTTGAGAGGCACTTGATGGTTGTTGAGTAAATGAATGAAGGCTAAGGGTTAGGACCTGTTGCACCTTGTTTACTGATTAACTCGAAAAGCCCCGGGTTTGGCTGCTGAGCCGGTGGTGGTCTGAAAGGCAGCCTCTGCCCATCGGAGCCACGGGGCCAATACCTCTGTGGGCGCGTACCCTGTGCTCTACGTTGGGGCTTCAGTCTTCAACCGGGGCCCAAGCGCTTCCATGCTCCCTGTCGTGGACTTGACTGTCCACCTTTGGGCTGCAGGGCGGCAGTCCCTGAGCTTGCCAGGCTTGTGGCATGTATGTCTTCGCCCAGGGGAGTCAGAGAAGGAAAGCCATAGTGATAACATCCCCACCACCAGTCCTCAGGGAAATGGGAACGAAAACCACAGTGAGAGACCACTTAGAATCTGCTAGAATGGGTCTAATCAAAGCGGCTGGCGATACCAAGTCAGTCAACACTGAGGCTAGCATGTGGAGAAACCAGAACCCGTCCACGCTGCTGGGGGCACAGCCACTTTGGAAAACAGTTTTGTAGCTTCTTAGAAAGTGAACACGTATAGGGGAGCCTGGGTCGCCCAGTCGGTTGAGCATCCAGCTCTTGATTTCGGCTCAGGATCCTGAGATCGAGCCCTACATAGAGCTCTGCACTCAGTGGGGAATCTGCTCGAGAGTCTCTCTCCCTCTGCGCCTCCCCCTGCTTGCTCGTGCTCTCTCTCTCTCAAATAAGTAAATTTATTTGAGAGAGAGAGAGAACACAAGGGAAAGAGAGACTCTCGAGCAGACTCCCCACTGAGCATGGAGCCTGATGTGGGGCTCCATCTTAGGACCCTGAGATCATGACCTGAGTCGCAATCAAGAGTCAGCTGCTGAACCGACTGAGCCACCCAGGCTCCCCAGTAGATAAGTCTTAAAAAAAAAAAAAAAAAAGAAAGTTAACACATACTATTGTATGAGCCAGTCATTCTGTTGAAATGAAAATATATGTCCATACAAGGAACTGTACACAAATCTTCACAGCAGCTTGATTCATAATTGCCAAGAACTGCAAACAACCCAAATATCCATCAGCAGAGGAATGAATAAACAAAATGGTGTATCCATGGAGTGGAATACTATTCAGCCATAAAAAGAAATGAGCTATCAATACACAGTATAATATGGATGAATCTCAAAATAATCCTATGGAGTGAAAGGAGACGGGCTAAAAACAGTGCATACTGTATGATGCCATGTATATAAAATTCTAAGAAATACCAACAATCTAAAGCAACAGAAGGGAGCTGTCTGGGGCTGGGGGCATAGGAAGGGGTGACAGGGAGTAGCTATGAAGGGCAGGAGGAGACTTCCAGGTGTGACAGGCACGTTCACCTTCTTGGCAGTGGTGACGGCTTCGTGGCTGCGTGCACAT